>NC_089823.1:176743120-179243120 GCF_035046505.1 Tiliqua scincoides
GGGGTGGAAGTGTTCATAACCTCCTAGTAGGGGCAAATGGCAAGGAAGCGTTCAACATTTTCTGTCCTCATGAATGTTTGTTGCAAATAGTTTAACTGGCTTTTTCCTAGACAGACCCTGAGAACAGAATACGTCTGTGTAGAGGGAAATTGGTGTGCACAGAAATGGTTCCAACACACCAGTTTCTCCTCCTTCTACACCTCATTTCCTACCTACCAATGCCGCCACCCACCCACCTGCATTCATATTAGCTCAGCAAATACAGACTGGGAAACAAGTTACTTGCCAAACTAACTCATGGCTCTACACTTAGTGAAAGAGGACACACAACAAAGTTTGGGTTAACATGTTTAAGTAATAAACATTCATATGTGGATGCCTCTATAATTACCCTGGAAAACTCACTGAAAAAGATTGAAAAAGAGAAAAATGGAGTAGGGAGTAAATTAAAGGATCAAACAGGACTATTGTGGAATGTACTCTTGATGGTGATAGACCCATTTATTTAAACTCAGGTATGTCCCCATCGTCTATATAGTAAGGTTGGGGATCTCATCTGTAGAATTAAAAAAGCAGACAGTGAAAACAATCAGACTCCCCTGAAAATATCTCCTTTTCCCAACATTTTTATTCCATCCAAGCTCAATTCCAGTATTGACATTTGACGGGGGAAAACAAGTGCAAAGAGTGGGTAGACTGCAGGGAAGTAGCCTACAGACACCTTTAGGACCCTCTCATCTATGCTCCCAATTTTTTCATCTAAATGTCAGACATTCAGAGTCCACTTTATTATAGGTATATCTGAGGCAGAATTGAGTCTGAACAAGTGGATCTGCCATCATCACAACTAGTATGACCTTTAAGGTTCAGTGACTAAAGCAGATAAAATGATAGCTCTTCGTTTACATTCAATTTTCAGATGACACAAGAAAATACAGCAAGCCCTCTTCTTGATAGCTGGTGACACTTTTGTGGGAAGAAACCACAGCTGGCCCATGTGTTTTCCCTTGACAGTTGTGATTGGACTGCCTTGGGATTTGACCATAGAGCAGAGGCTCTCACGCTACTCCAGCAACATAGGAGTTGGGCTTCACTCAAATTCTTTCTTGGATCTAAAGGCCAAATAACTTATTTTCAGGAGCACTTTATATTCAGCCCACATCTGAAATCACAGCACTAATTTAGAACCAATGTCAATGACACTGAGTGCTCTGTACAAAC
This sequence comes from Tiliqua scincoides, assembly GCF_035046505.1. Classification (NCBI taxonomy): domain Eukaryota; kingdom Metazoa; phylum Chordata; class Lepidosauria; order Squamata; family Scincidae; genus Tiliqua; species Tiliqua scincoides. The sequence continues at coordinate 176,744,342 of NC_089823.1, forward strand.
TTTTCCAAACTAAAACGAACTCTTCGCTGGCATCTCTTCGTTGACAGAGGGATGGCCTCTTGTTTGCTCTTGCCCCAGTCTGCTGACCGCTTGTTGTGAGTTCTCATTACTGAATATATGTGTTTGTCTGGTTGTAGATAAAGGCCAAGTCTTTTTGTAAACAACGGCAATGGGGGGGGGACTGACAGTGAACAGATGCTCCAATGAAATCCTCCCAGCACCCAGCAGTTCATGATGTAAAGTCAAGAGGTTATGGGCTTAATTACCCAACGAATTAATGTTGATGAATGGCTGCTTCCTCCCTTGTAGTGGTGTTCACAGAAGCCATGTGTCTCCAATAGGATGCTTTCATGGTGGAAAATAAACCATGGAAAATGGTGGAAAATAAACCATAAAAATAAACATTCGAAGCAAACAAGGGATGGTATCCAGTACTGTTAATGGAAACTGGAATGTATTGAATTTCTAGCAGGCTCTGAATAAATTCTTTGGGGTTAATACTGCCATAATAAAAAGTATATAAGCATCCACATTTTATTACATGTCAATAATACACATTGTCAATAAACTAAGAATACAATTTTTCTCTCTCCAAGCTTTGTGTTCTCCTACACTATTATTCTCCTACACTATTATAAACAAGTCTCAAATTTACCAGTTCTGGGTAAGGTGGGATGTGGGCAATGAGAATCTGATGACCATACAACTCAAGGTTCTTAGATTATCTATCTAATTATTATCTAGTTATCTAAGCTCCTTTCAGGCCAGTTTCAACACACGCTGCCTTGGTTGCTCTGGTTGAAGACCTGACACTGGAAGAGAAACTGGGAAAGTGTGATCCTACTGATAGTCCTGAACTGTCTCCTGAGTTAAGAAGGAACCAACTTTATGGTGGTTCAGCTCCTTTCTAGAGGGCAGGTTTTAGAAAGTTATGTTGGAGGACTGTTATTCCTCTCCAAGGAATTATCCTACAGAGTTTTACAGAGTTTTGCCTCCCGTGCTTTTAAAAAACCTGAACAGAACTGCAAAAAGGTTTCAACCAAGTGCTGATGAGAGCCAGCTCACTGGCAAAATGTCATTACAACAGCTAGGCAAAATAGGTATTGATTACAGTTTTGTTTTGACCCTTATAACCTTATACCAGCATCTTCTTCCATATAAGCTTATCAGGATCTTAAGATACATTGACAAAAGCCTGTTTCAAAAGTGCCATTTTCCAGAAAACAGAGTATCTTCTACTAGAAGTAGATACTTTTTTTGGCATGGTTTCAGAGCTGTGGAATACACTTCTTTGAGAGGCCTGGAAGCAGTCTTCCTTGGTCTTGCTCCAAGTGAAAAGTGAATTTTGCCACCACTTGGGATTTAACTGGCAGCCTGTTCTTATGGTTCTCTCTCAATTGTCTTACTAAAGTGGGTTAAAACTTTAGAAATATCGATAATTTCAGTGTGTGTACACCACTTTGGAAACATCTGGGGTCAAAAACAAGCACAGAAATGTGTTAAATAAGACAACTGTGAGGATGAAAGGCTGGCTATGTTTCTAGCCCCCATGACTTAAAATATTTGTAATATGTATTCTACTATCACGCTGACTAAGCCAAAGACTTCTGGGACCTTTTGTAACTTGTTTTTGATTAGAATGTTGTTTTTCATATCCCTTTTCCTAGCCTCATTCGTGCTTTTCCTGCTCCACCTTTCAGTTTCTTTGTCCCTGTTCTTGAGCATCTTGGGACTCGTAACCAGTATCAGCCTCCTGCCACATCCCAATCACAAAAATGGCCAGCAACCTGCAGCCACTTACAACATTTTCCAACATTCCACAGGAACACAAAGAGATTCCTCTTTTGTCAGGCACTGGGCCGCTTTAACTACTCTTGATGATGTCTGCTGTGTTGCTTTGCCCTTTTTCATGGCTGTTCTCATTGTCTTTGCAGTCACTGTTTTCAATTTCTGTTGTTTTTGTTGTAATTATGAGCTGCCTTAAATTCCTCCTGATGGGGGAGAAATGCATGATTTAATATACAAGTTCACAGCCTTCAAAGTTCTGAACAGAGCAATCTTTTTTTAGAAAAACAATAAGGAACTAAATAATGAGGCATCAGGGATGGGGGGGGAGGGATAATCTTGCTGGTGCCACCTGGTTCTCTGGAGTTAGCCGAGTGATCCTATGTCAAGTAAGCATTTAAAATTAACACTATGGTTCAGAAGTCATCTCATCATGCGCACAGTGCACACATATCACAGATCTTGGCCTGCATCTTGGGTAGGCTGTAGTGGGTGCCACTCAGCAGTGCATGCCCAGCTGTGGAAGGACTGGAGTACTGGGGACCAGGTCACAGTGGCGTAGCTAATGATCATATAGCCCAGTGCCAAGTTCAAAATGTTTCCCTGGAAGTGATGTCACAACCGGAAGTGAAGTTGGGAGGAACCCACCTACTACCCCCAGCAGCTTACCATCCACTTGCTCAGCTGCCTCCCCCCAGTCAGTGGTATAGCTAAGGCATCTATCTGCTACCTGGGGTCAAAGAAGATCTTGCAGCCCCCCCTACATGACAAAATCAAATCTAATTAAGTAAATAAATAAAAAGATATTGGTTCCATGCTGTATTATAATAACATCTCGTTGGCACTCAGAACAATCAGTCTCATAGGTCAGTTTTGAGTTACGGAAATCCACTTTTTATTCCATAAAGGCAGTTGTGCTTTCATTTTCTGGTTAATTGGTCATAACTTTTGATAGAATACAAATATTCCAGTGCAGCTTGTTGCATTGCATTCCACATTAAATTACCTTTCCAATTATATATAACACGATGGTATTATTCATACATACCAAGATTTTTACAATTTTGGTCACTAGAGTCAAGCTCAGCTTGTTGCCCTCCTAAAACTTGATCCCTGGTGCAACTCCTACCCCCTGCATCCCCTTAGCTACGCCACTGCCTGGTCATTCTGGCACTCAGAATTGGTAGATGTTGCACAGCTGCAGCTAAACTATCATTATTCCAAATGATAGGTACACCTGAGGTTTGGTTACCTGCAGAGGCAGGAAAGGAATGCAACATGAAGAAAAAATGATATGGAAGGCCAAGGAATGATGCACAGCAAATACCGTAGATACTCACGTATAGTACGTGAAATTTCTGCCAAGTCATCAAGCTCCAATTCTCACTTTGCCTGATCTCCAGATCAATCAGAGGGCAGAGCCTTTCAACTCTGAACAGTTTCCTTTCTCAAGCGGCAGGCAGGCGCCACATTTCTCAAGCAGCAGGCAGGCACCAGGCAGACAGGGCAGAGATCGTTGCCTCGACAGCTGAGAAATTCCAGCCAAAGTTCACCTTTTAATCTCCTTCCTTCTGCTGCAGCCTGGTTCTGGCTCTGCTTGGCAAATGCTTGCAAAGCAGGTCTGCTTTTTGAAACACCAGGATGGGACCCTCCTTCCCAGGCTACAATTCAATGCACCATTACTTAAGAATAACACCCATGGAAAGCAGTGGGTCTACTTCTGAGTAAAAAGGGTTGCAAATATATGCAGCTGCATCTCTCTGCTGTGAATTGAATTGCACACTCCCAGTTATGTGTTATGGGTTGTATGTTGTACATAGAGCTTCTGGCTTAACAAACCAGACACCTGATTGAAAGGAGGGAAAAAATCTGAGCCATGCCACTGTCGTCAAGATATTAGCAAGTTGCTTATGTAGTACTGTGCGCCCCCGTTAAAGCAACAGAATTGAACACTGTATTGAATTGCTTTAAAAAAAAAAAAAACAGGTTTGAAGCTGCATTAAAGCGTTTGCTGTTTTAAAAACCATCCGAAACAAATTCAGCACCAATATAAAGCAACATAAACAGCTTTCCTTGGTACAACATCCTGGTTCCATTGCCGCCAGACAAACTTTTATTCTGTTCACTGTCATTTTAAGAGGCACTCATGGGTATGGAGTTAAGGAACATACTCAGAGGATTCTACAATGAGCTCTGACAAATGTAAACAAAGCTGTATGTATCTGCAGTCACTCAAAATGTTCCTCAGACACTTCACAGACCCACTGCAGGCACTATTAAAACTCCTCCAGCCTTCTCCTGGCTGGTGAGACATGCCTGAACAGTCCTGATCCCTCAGTGACTTGCAGATTAGACGAGGTGTCAATCTATGCTTGATTTATTGATAGAATTCTTGCCTTATAGGTGAGTATCTACAGGAATAGTTTTTATTAAATGGCGGCCACAGTAGCAAGAAGGACCCACTAACCAGACCAAGGGTGCCACTTAGGTCTAAGCACAACAAATGCATCTTAAAGAGAATTTTAGAAGCTTCTTTTGTTAAAACAAAAAAGCAGCCATAAGTAGGAGGGCAACTAAACGGGGACTGTGGCAGGGGTTAATCCTTTCTCCCTGACCCATTTTCCCATTGAAAATTGCTGATTTGTTTAACTGCAAGCATTTTTCTTCTGCTTTTCTTGCTAAACTCTTAACAGTTTTTCTTTGGAAAAGAGGGTTTTAAAAAATAGTTAATTCCAATTGAACATAATATTTAGTTGATGCTTAACTGGTTTTTTTTAGAAAACAACTATTCACATGCATAAGTACCCCACCTTTTGAAGTAGCGATTCTAGTGTTTGGAAGAAGGGGATAGCAACTGTCTCTGTTTTTCCCAGCATGGTGCCCCCCGCAGGGGCTGTTGCTGGTGTGACCCTATTTCTTTCTAGATTATGACCCTCTTGAGAATGGAAACCATCTTCTCATTCCTCTGGCTATGTGAATTGCTTTGAGAAGTATTTCTTGAAGAGTGGTATATTTCAGTGAAAGATTTAAAAAAAACAAAAACACCCGATGTTCTACTTGAAATCATGCCACAAAAGCAGGGAAAAATTAGAAGCCTGGGCAAATATAATAATACAATGGTTGGCAACTTTCAGTCTCGAAAGACTATGGTATAAGCCTACAGCACCTGGTATTCCCAGGCGTTCTCCCATCTAAGTACAAACCAGGCCGGACCCTTCTTAAATTCCAAGATCATACGAGATCAGGTATGTGCAGGGTAACAGTTGCTTCTGTTATAATACATCACTACAGGAAATACTAAAAAGTATCTCTCTGTATAGTCTATGAAGTTAACACATTTCTATGAGATTTCTTTCAGGGGTGGGGGGCAGAAGTTTCTCTTTTCATTAGTTTCCTACAACATCTCTGGTATCAACAGGAAATGTCATCATAAATGGAACAAAAAAAAATTAAAGGGAATTCCCATGCCAAATATCTTGCCAGCAACTATTATGAACTCTGCTATGAATAATTTGCCATTGTTCTGACATTTTGATTAGAAATTACAACTACTCTGTGTTTTCTTTTTAAAAATTCATGTTTTAGTTCTATTTTGATGTGGAAAATGGATCTGAAAATATATTCGTGCTTACACAGGATTAAAATCACTTTAAGAAAGATGCAGCCAAACCAGAGTGGGTTCAGGGGAGAGCAGTGAGGAAGAGCAGAAGGCTGGAGTACAAGCCTTACGAAGAAAGGTTGATGGAACTTGGTATGTTCAGCCTGAAGAAGAGAAAGCTGAGAGGGGATATGATAGTGCTCTTCAAATACCTGAAGGGCTGTCATATGGAAGAAGGGACAAAATTTGTTCTCAACTGCCTCTGAAAGTAGAACTAGATTCAATGGGTACAAACTACAAGAGAAGATATTCCGACAGACATCAGGAAAAAATTCCTGACGGTAAGGGCGGTTCGGCAGTGGAACAGATTGCCAAGGGAGGTGGTGCGTCCTCAAGAAGAGGATCGACAAGCACCTGTTGGAGATGCTCTAGGAGGATTTCCTGCTACAGGCAGGGGGTTGGAGTAGATGCTCCTTCCAACTCTATGATTCTATGAAAAGATCCAAAGTTTGTTGAAAGAGAGGCTGGAAAAAGCAATTTTAAGTAATCCTAGAAGATAACAGTCCTTCACAAATACCAAAGAGGCCACTGAATGATGGAAAACATAGCCCCAAATCAAACAACATAAATGGATTGCTTTTAGGACAAAGGAGGGTAAAGATCATCAAATGACTATGAAGTAGGTGAGATACTCAGCTCTGTATGGAAGACAATATAATTCAGGTTTACCTATACAGAAATGTCTTTTAATACTTTGAAACAACCCGAAGTTACTGAAAGAGAAGCAATAAGCCTTTTCCTACAACTAGATCCTGTTGCAATACCAAATTTGGATTTGACAAGCCTCCTTTCCCTTTATTCTTATGGTGACAGCACTTCTGTTATGGAGGAGGTTCTCCAATAATACAAAAGGTGCTTAATGTGGGAATCTGATGCTGCCTGAAAATTCTGAGTTGTACCACAGACACTGCAGTCTACTAGCTCAGTGCTTTTTAGCACTGAGACCCACTTTTTAAAACTCTGTTGGGACCCAGATAGCTCTATGAGACTAAAAAAAAAAAAGTTTTGCTTTACCAGCCTGTCGTGAATATGTACGTGTTAGGCCTTGGTTAGCATGTGGAGCCTGAACCAAACTAAGTCAGTAATGGAGAAGTTGCTAGCAGTTCCTAGCTGCAAGAATGTGAGTAAACAAACACAAAGATTGTTGTATCTCATCTGCTGGCCAGAAAGGACAGACAACAAGAATTACAACCCATTGGAATGTAGCACCTTTGCAGACAGAACGGCGCCTTATCAAGCTGATGAAATGCAGCTGTGGATCTCCAGTTGGGAGGGGTAAGAACTAAGAGGGCTAGCAACCAGGCCCACTTTGAGAAGTTCTCAAAAGTTTCTGATTGGACAGTCTAAATAAGTATGAAGTCACCTCAGTACTATTAGCATAAGAAGTATAATAATGAGGCCCAAAGGGTGAGTCCGGGCCCTTCTTGGACAGAGGTTTTGGGTGCAACATCCTGCATGCTGCGAGCTCCATTGTCCAACATGGGCATCTGGCCTCACAGGTAGCCTGGAGCTAAAAAGATCTACAAGAGAAGCTGACCCAGGTGAGAGATAGGGATTAGTAGAGATAGCCAGCTAGCTTTATTATTTTATTGCTGATATGTTTCCTAGATGTTTATGCCTCTAGCATTTGCTGCCTTATGTAACCTTATGTATTTAATAAACTAAAAACTCTTTTACTAAGTTGTTTCATTGTCTGTTGGGGACAAAGGTTCAGAATCCTGCCTAGCCATTCAGCAAACTACCAAGTGCTCACTGAGGTCTAATAACTTGAGGACTGAAGCTTTAATTGGAGAAGGCGCTCAGTGCCTGCAAAGGATAGAATTAAGCCTAGAGGGTCTCAGTGTCCCTGGACCGAGACACTGGCACATACAGGGTGGTGGCAATACTACTGAACAGGGGCCTTGAGGGCTTTAGGGTTCGAGAACCAAGAACTCTGAGCACCCCAAACCCCCCTAAGTTTGCGACACAGCCGCTCAAGACTCCGGTTTTATTCTTTTTACTAAGTCGGGAAGGCCACCTTTAGGAGCATTTGTTGAGCTCCAAGATATTCGGATCTGGACTGTTCTGGTGGGCTTGTGTTCCCCTTCACTTGTCCTTGTATGAGAGCTGAGACATGCTTGCCTACTTGCAAATAAACATGCATGTGTGATTCAGTGTTGTTTTCCATAGGGTTCAATACATTTTCCTCATCAGCTGGGGTGGGTGGGACTTTCTAGAGAATTTGTTAGGACCTGCATTCATCAGATCAGGACCATTCTCTATGGCATTGTGAACTGTTTGGTCTGTCTTTCTAAGTGGACTGAGGCATGTTCACCTATTCACAAGTACACACACATGTGCTGCTCTGTTTTGGTTTCTATAGGGCTTAATACATTTTCCTTGTCAGCTATCAGTTTGTGAATTTTGCAACCCAACAAAAATCGGTTTGTGCCCCACTAATGATCCACTGTAGTAGCTAACAACTCTAGGATTGCAATCCTATCCACAATTACCTAGAAGTAAACCCCATTCTGTAATGGAACTTCTGAGTAGACATGCACAGGATTGGGCTCTAGGGTTGAAATTTTTGTTCTATTAAAAAGGCATTATTTTCAGTAACATTAGACCCAATGCTACAGAATTGACTTTTTCATGCCTTTAAAAGACATTAGGAGGGAGCTAGATATCCTTTTTGGCCTAAATGGCCATTATGAGACCCACAGAGGCTGCAGGCAGACACGTACAGCTTCTGCAGAGCTCAGAAGACTCTCTGGGCAAGGGAGGCACAGTTCCTCTCGCCTCTGGAGGGCAGGGGGCATCCCTGATGCCCGTGGTTTAAGCTAACCACAGGGCTGGGGTTCTGGAACTGAAACCTCATTGATACCAGGGTATGCCTACTAAAACATGGCAAACAGTGGAAAAAAGTACTTACTAAGATTGTCTTAGGGCACAATCCTAACCCCTTATGTCAGTGCTTTCCAGTACTGCTTTCCAGTGTGTGCTTTCCAGTACTGACATAAGGGCAATGCAGCTCTGAGGTAAGGGAAAGCAAGGGGAAATTCTCATTTCCTTACTTTGAGGAGGCCTCTGTGAGTGACACCCAACTGCAGGATGCAGCACATGTCCCATTGGCACCGCCATGCCAGTACTAGAAAGCACTGACATAAGGGGTTAGGATTGCGCCCTTAGCAAAGTTGAGCATTTGGGGAGTCCTGTTCCTTGGAGAGTGAGAGGAAAGAAATATTTAAGGACTTTATATTAAATAAGATACGCTGCAAGCAAAAACAAAATAGCAGCATGGATTCAAAACAGCAGTTTTCCATCTGTTTATCTGTTCAGCATCTGTGATAGTACTTAACCATTACAGAGCACTTCACATTTTACTGCATACTATAAACATTAATTAATTCTCACAGCACTTGTGTACAACAAGCAATTACTATGTTGGTTTCATAATCATTAGTCAAAGCCAGTTGTTATGATCTTAAAGGCCCAATCCTTAGAATTCCTTTGACTTGCACCACAACCCTAACTGTCTTCTTTGAGAAGCAAATTCAATTTGTTTCAACAAGATTCCCCTTTCAGGTAAGCATGCTTAGGATTATGGCCTTGGTCTATCATACCAAAATATTTTCACCATGTGCCATTCCTTTTGGGATACTCAAGCCAACCAATGCAACAATGTCCATTTGCTCCTCATTCAGCATGAACTGTTGGAACCCGAGGATCATCTTTATCATCCTTCTCACACTCTTCCAGCATTTCCTGATCCTCTTTGAAATCCTGGCAGCAGAATGGACACAGCAGCTGTTTTGCCACTAGCACAACATAGCACAGGTAACACATTTCCCTGGCTGCTTCTTAAAACTTCCATCATCATACATCGGTTTAGACTGAACACCCACATTGAAAGTCAGCTGCCACATTTGCAGTTTGGTCACTCATTCCCTGCCTAATAAGTGAATGTTTGTACACAACACCACCCAATAGTTCAGAAGACTGGAAACCAAGAGAGGAGGTGTTCCTCTACCCACAATAGTCACACAGTCAGTGATACACAAAGTACAAGGCTCTTCTAACTAGAAGGGGATGTGCTCTGTGAACAGCCTTAAAAGGAGTCCTAAATGCCATCCTTTCAATGCAGAACTGTTGTTTTCTTACTTTATTAGGGACATCACTATTTATAGTCAAAGTATTGTATCGGTTTACTGCATCAGAATGCAGGAATGACAGAAAAGTTGGAATATTTCATATGAAACTGAAAAGCTACAAACTTGCCATACCCGTGAAGTGAAGGGAGGGTTTCCCTTTGTCACAGTCAGGGTGGGATTGCACAGGGGAAGGAAAGGGGTTGGCGTGTTCCGCACTGATGCTGGACATTGTGGTGGGTGGGGACGGCAGAAGAAAGTTTAAAGGGAACTCCGAAGTGCACACACAGTCTGGCAGCAGCCCCATTTCCTTTCCTCTTTTAGTTTCCTTTCCTCTGCAGAGCCGTGGCAGACTTTGAGGGGACGGGCACCTCGAGTTCTATCGAGTCATGGAAGGACGACTCGGCAACTCGTAAAGTGCCCGTTATGACCCATTTTCAAGTTGAGTCGCAGGGAGGTGGTGACTTGCGATTTGACTTGAGTCGTGCCATGCTGGGTTTTCCCATCCCTGGAAATGGGCATTGCACAACTGAAATGGAATACAGCACTATACTAAATGTTCTGAGCCCAACAGAGGCCATCGCCATCTGCCTGTGACTCTGCCAAGCTCAGAATAATGATTAGAGTGAAAGAGTCATTTCCAGTTTTTGGAAAAGCCTGGAAGTGACTTTCTCACTCTAATCATCATTCTGAGCCAGGTGGAGGCTGCAGGTGGATGCTGCAGCCTCTGCTGGGCTCAGAAGGCGATGGGAGCAGTGGGGGGTGTTCCCTGGTTATGGGTAACCATCCGGGGCTCTGGAATGGAATTCCCATGGATACCCTAGCACACCTGTATAAACAAAGAATTATCTTCCTTTGATACACGGGTGTTTCAGAGCATTTTCACATAACTGGTTTCCACATCTGCTTTCATGTATTTATAAATAGCTGAGTGGAAAAACTCACTGCAAATGAGCTCCTGTAGAAGTAAAGGCAGCCTTCCAATTGAACCCACGACGCAAGTGCATTAGGTCCAGCGCCAAGAGAAGCTTTGAGGTCTCACCAATAAGAACAGCCTGTCTGGAGAATAGCTGTTTTCCTTTGCTTCCTCCTAATCGCTGATCCATGAAGTCATGGCCCTGCAACATTCAAGCACCATCAGGAGGGACAATGCAAGGGCAGTTCAACAGAACTAGTAAGTAGAAGGGAAAGATATGGCAGTCACCTGGACACTATTTTGGGAGAATAGGCTCTCCCAAATAGTTCAAGAGTGCACATCATTTGGGATATTATTATAAGGGTGCTCATAAGATTTCCTTTTCAGTGGGAGTAAAAACAGCAGAGACTGATATTTTAATGGCAGTCTCCATTTCCCCCCTACTCATGTCTTCCCAAGCAAAACTGAGAATACATAATTCATATCCAATCCCATGAAAAGATTCTACTTTCTATTAAGACTGGAGACTAAAGGTACTCTGGCAGCTGCCTTGGAGTCTGAGAATCTACTATACCTGTAACCATTTGAACAACACATTACAAACCCATCAGAGAGAACTCATCATGTCAGTGTTTCTTTGTGAGTAACAGGGCTTGCTTAGAAACAGATGTGAGTAACAGACTTGAGTACCAGTCAGATAAAGGAAGCAGCATTGCTTCAGTAGACAAAAGCAATCTATTGAGAATTTAATTTACATACTGGGAAGGATTCTCAAAGCATCAGGGAGTTGTGCTCAGGACTATAAGGAGAACAATATTTGAAATGTTTTGAATGTAGCTCAGCACAAGGAAAGAGAAAGGCCTAAAGTACTTCCAAAAACAAAACTACTGCTGGTAGGCAATGTTGTAGGAGAGCTTCTTCATTGCTAGTTACAATTGCTGAACTACAAATAGAAAGAGTCTGTAAGAGTCAGTAGGCAAATGAATGGTCATTTATTCAACTCTGAAGGTCAAATCATCCATTTTCCAATTCTTAGAAATGCATAACATGTCCCATAGTTTTTTCTTTCTTTTTTCCCCCCAAGTAGGACATGGGGGGGGGGGGCTGAAAATGGCACGAAACTATCATGGAATGGAAGTGTGCTTGAAGCTAAGGGTAAGGTAAGGGAATGCTAGGATTGGACTCACTATTAGCTAGCTAAGCAGGGAAGGTTTCAAATTATTTTCCCTACTTCATAACCAAATATACTTACCTATAAACTAGACTGGCTGCAGTAATTAATTAATTCCATTGTTTCAGCAATTTCCTATCCAAATCACCAAGGCAGCCTTGCTCCTGAAAGCTAACAGAAACAACAGCAGTAGATGATTCAGGAAAAAGAGTTGGAAAAACACATTCAAGCCACCTTGGTGATGAGTTAAAACACAAAAATCTCTTTCCTGCCAATTCACTGCAAGTATATTGTTGTTTTACACTTATAATATTAGAATCTGTGATTTCATTACTGTATTATGTTATTCATCAAATAAAAAAAAATTCACTGCAAGTAACTGTAAAAACCTTACAAAACTCACAAAAAAATGCTTTCTCACCACATTTTCCATTAAGCAAGGAGCAGTTACTGTAAGTATAAAGGTCTATCACACTCTCATGCATCAAGAAACACATACTCATCAACTGACAGACCAAGCCTATGGGCTCATCACACTGGCAAAATGTGCATTCCACCAGCGCGGGCTGCTGAAAAGCAGCCATAAAGCATACTCCAGCAACACATACTGCTGAAGTGCTGGTGGAGAGGCTGGAGCCAAACATCAATGAATGTGGGCCTTGGAAATCTTGGATCATGTTTCTGCTTAACCACGATCTTGTCAGAAAGGGCAATATGCACATCTGAGTCCTTGTAAGATCTCAAAAGGTATGACAGATCACGGTTCTGGCCAAGACTGAGTGAGAGTTGGATATGTGCATTACCTATTACAACAAGATACTTGCATCTAATTTCAAATTGCCACATGTAATATGAGAAGCAATGCTGACCATCCTCTTGGTGTCCCATCTGCAAAGGAGAAATAATCCATATCTACTGCAAGAGCGGTTGAAAAAAAAAATTGTATGATTAGTATCACACACACATACACACACAGTTTGCGCGCGAAAAGTCCATTAGGGAAATCTTCACTTTACAATCAGTTCTCACCTGGTAATTTACAAACACAATAAATCAGAAAACTGCAAACTAAGCATATGCTAAACACAACAGTACATAGATACTAGAGCTGGCCTGCACTGATTGACCATTTGAGAGGTACTTTCATTCATTTAAATGGCTGTAAATGTAATAGACTCTATAAATAACATCCTAGTTCTCTAATGCTTGAATTGAACAGAGTTTGACCTCTAGGGCTCAAATTTAAATGCCAAGGGTTATGAGCACAGTACGATGCAGCTATTGACTGCTGTCTTTAATGTTGACAGATGTGCCTTAAAAAAAAAAAAAAAAGGAGTAGGGTGGAATGAATGGAATGTTTCCATACAGTTCTCAATGGCCAAAGAGAACATTTTCAATGCAAAAAAAGGGGGGTATGTTCTTTTAAAGCTTGCTGATAGAACTAATTAACTGTATCTACAGCAAAGCGCAGCAAAAAAATCCACTGTATTTATTGAATTTTTGACCTTCACAACAAGCCATTAGAGATACGCACGCACGCGCACACACACACACACACACACACACACACAAGTTATAACATGCTGGTTGTCAGAATGAAAATGAAACAACTATCTAATTGAAGAAAATCCCCCCCTCCCCACTCTAAGAATATTGGATAAAGCTCCCTTGACAATTGAAACGTCAAACTTCTCTTATCCCTGAAAGACTGTATCTCTCTCACTGACGTCAATAGGAGCCCTGCACACGTAGGGAGATTGGCATATCAGAGGAGAGATCTGCCATGCAGATCCAAGTACAGAATTTGCTCTAGGAATTTACAAGTCTCTGGAAGGTTAGCTGATTTAGCTATCTCCCGATTAATTCAAGAAGAAATATTACACAAACATGACGGCTGTTGGCTCCTGCCTAACTGGACTGGGTGGAAACAACCTGCTTTTACAGACATGCATTTATTTCAGAAAAGAAAATACCGTACCCCTTAATTATTAAGAACCACCACCACATAAAAAACTAAAACTAATGAAATCTTTGTATTCCTGATCGCTTTTCCTACAGAGATTTATTTCAAACTTCCTAAAATAAGAAAAGTAACAGTGGGTCAGTCAAATCTGACTCAGTCAGTCATCTGTCTTGGATACCATCCAGTTCTGGATCCTTGAGGACTTTCCCACACTATAAGAACATAAGAACAGCCCCACTGGATCAGGCCATAGGCCCATCTAGTCCAGCTTCCTGTATCTCACAGCGGCCCACCAAATGCCCCAGGGAGCACACCAGATAACAAGAGACCTCATCCTGGTGCCCTCCCTTGCATCTGGCATTCTGACATAACCCATATCTAAAATCAGGAGGTTGCGCATACACATCATGGCTTGTACCCCGTAATGGATTTTTCCTCCAGAAACTTGTCCAATCCCCTTTTAAAGGCGTCTAGGGTAGGGTAGGCATCCTGTGGCAAGGAGTTCCACAGACCGACCACGCGCTGAGTAAAGAAATATTTTCTTTCGTCTGTCCTAACCCGCCCAACACTCAATTTTAGTGGATGTCCCCTGGTTCTGATATTATGTGAGAGTATAAAGAGCATCTCCCTATCCACTCTGTCCATCCCCTGCATAATTTTGTATGTCTCAATCATGTCCCCCCTCAGGCGTCTCTTTTCTAGGCTGAAGAAGCCCAAACGCCATAGCCTTTCCTCATAAGGAAGGTGCCCCAGCCCCGTAATCATCTTAGTCGCTCTCTTTTGCACCTTTTCCATTTCCACTATGTCTTTTTTGAGATGCGGCGACCAGAATTGGACACAATACTCCAGGTGTGGCCTTACCATCGATTTGTACAACGGCATTATAATACTAGCCGTTTTGTTCTCAATACCCTTCCTAATGATCCCAAGTATAGAATTGGCCTTCTTCACTGCTGCTGCGCATTGGGTTGACACTTTCATCGACCTGTCTACCACCACCCCAAGATCTCTCTCCTGATCTGTCACAGACAGCTCAGAACCCATCAGCCTATATCTAAAGTTTTGATTTTTTGCCCAAATGTGCATGACTTTACACTTACTGACATTGAAGTGCATCTGCCATTTTGCTGCCCATTCCGCCAGACTGGAGAGATCCTTCTGGAGCTCCTCACAATCACTTCTGGTCTTTACCACTCGGAGAAGTTTGGTGTCGTCTGCAAACTTAGCCACTTCACTGCTCAACCCTGTCTCCAGGTCATTTATGAAGAGGTTGAAAAGCACCGGTCCCAGGACAGATCCTTGGGGCACACCGCTTTTCACCTCTCTCCATTGTGAAAATTGCCCATTGACAGCCACTCTCTGCTTCCTGGCCTCCAACCAGTTCTCAATCCATGAGAGGACCTGTCCTCTAATTCCCTGACTGTGGAGTTTTTTCAATAGCCTTTGGTGAGGGACTGTGTCAAACGCCTTCTGAAAGTCCAGATATATAATGTCCACGGGTTCTCCCAAATCCACATGCCTATTGACCTTTTCAAAGAATTCTATAAGGTTCGTGAGGCAAGACTTACCCTTACAGAAGCCATGCTGACTCTCCCTCAGCAAGGCCTGTTCATCTATGTGTTTTGAGATCCTATCTTTGACGAGGCATTCCACCATCTTACCCGGTATGGATGTTAGGCTGACCGGCCTATAGTTTCCCGGGTCCCCCCTCTTTCCCTTTTTAAAAATAGGCGTGACATTTGCTATCCTCCAATCTTCTGGCACCGTGGCCGTTTTGAGGGACAAGTTGCATACCTTAGTCAAGAGATCAGCAACTTCATTCTTCAATTCCTTAATAACTCTAGGGTGGATGCCATCAGGGCCCGGTGACTTATTGATCTTTAATTTATCAATGAACTACCAGCCAAACTATCATTTGGCTGGAGATAGTCAAGCTTTCTGTACAATGGTATGCTTATGCATTTTTACAAAGATGGTAGGCAGAGGCATTTTGTCCCGTGAAGGATGTAGTAATTTCCTCCGATACATTGCCCATGACTGCAACCCTTCACCCATAATCCGAAATACAATCCAGAATTCTCCTCCACCTCATACTGCTTCCCTTGCAATTGTTTCTAAATAACCTTCATAGCATGAAAAGGAACCATGGTTTTAATTATTTATTTCAGGCAAACCTCACAAAGTAGCTTACAGGAAAAAAAAATACTGCCACAAAAAGCATCAATGAAAATATACAATGTAAGAGCACAGGAAAAACTTTATAAAAGCTGGACCGATCAACACTAGCACACATTACAAAGCCTGGGCAAAGGCAAAAGGTCTTCCCTGAATGCTGAAAGGATAACAGAGGGGGCAACAGGCAAGCTTGTCACAACAGAAAAGGCTCCATCATCTTGATCTTAGGGGATGAGCCAGGGCTTCAGATAGTCTGGCTCCCATACCATTAGAATGGTAGACATGTAGTTGCCCCATACAGACTATTTGGTCTATCCACGTCCATACTGTCTTCAATAACTGGCAGTGGCTCTCCATAGTTCCAAGTAGGAATCTTGCCCAGTCCTACCTGGTGACATCAGGTATTGAAACTGAGATCTTCTGTTGGGAAAGCATTGCGCATTACCTCTGAGCTATGTCTCCTTCCATGCGCTGCCTCTGAATAAACCATGGGCAAAATGAGGCTTTCTCAAGTCTAAGCCAAGGCAGGAGTCTCACTAGGTACAGAGGAAGGCTGGGGAAAAAAGTCAGGCCAATGCTGGAACCCTGTCCTCCTTGCTGTTTCTTTGCCAAGTTGAATCTCAACACCCAAATCAGTTACAGTTATTTCCTTAGTTTTTAAAGCCAGTATTGTACAGGTGCTTTATGTGGAAGTCGCCTGGAAGTCAGTTATGCTGTACTGTATTGCAGACTGTGTCCTTTTGATTCATTCATGCTCAGGCATTATCGTAGAAAGTTCAAGGAATGGCAATAGGTTTATTATTATTATTATTATTGGAGGGGGGGCGGATACAGCAACCTTTGCAGATGACAACATTCCGCACTGTTTTTCTGCAGAGATAAAGACTGCAACTTTAACTGGGTTTGCCAAATGGAATGGAGGAGAGAAATGAAGCAAAGAGAAAAAAACAGGGAGAAAAGAGCATATTTGCTTTGTTTGGTAAAGATTCCACGCAGTTGCTCATAGCCTAGGTAGCAGATACACTACATGACACTATTTAATACACTATTAAATACAGCACAGTGCTACTCGAAGCTTCCTCAAAGCTCTTGCCCAAGCTTGTGGTTTCATTCAGTGATGGAGCTTTCATATGGGTTGGGATGCCCTTGGAAGCCGTCTCCAGCGGAAGCTGCCACCAGCTAAAGGAATGTACCAATGAACCACTAATCCTCACAGACCAAGAAATTCCTCCCCAAACCACAAGGATTAGCGGCGATAACATCACTTGCCATAATATTCAACACTGAAACAAATATATGTAGATAGTTTTAATATTTAGAAGTTCAAGGCCAGGTTCCATCTGTTGGAAAGGTTTTCCCCACACACATGCATGCACACACACTGACCCAAAATTATGTGTGGGTTCTGTTGTTTTTTTTAAATCCATTGTACTATACCTATCAGAGTGCAATATACTATAGAGAACCAAGAAATTCATTCCATTTGAGGAGGTTACAATGTAGACCAGGTGTGCCCAAACCCCAGCTCGGGGGCAATTTGTGGCCCTCGGGAACCCCCAATCTGGCCCGCGGGAAGCTGCCAGTCTCCAATGAGACTCTGCCAATCTCCAATGAGCCTCTGGAGACTTGCTGGAGCCTGCACTGACCTCACACGACTACTCTCAGTTTGAGGGCCAACTGTTTGACCTCTTGTGTGAGCTGTGGGCTGAGGGCTCCCTCCACTGCTTGCTGTTTCATAGTTTGGAAACCGTTTCCAACTCTCAAGGAACCTTTTCTATGCCAATTCCCCTTATTTACTTTGTCTGTCAGGATTTCTAACTTGCTTTTCTGAAGAACAGCTCAGCCCAAAGTGGCTAAGATAATCTCAGGGACCAATCCTAACCCAATTTCCAGTGCTGATGCATCTGTGTCAATGGGGTGTGCACTGCATCCTATAGTGGGGGGGAGCCATCATGGAGGCCTCCTCAAGGTAAGAGAACATTTTCCCCCTTACCTTGGGATTGCGTTGTGGCTGCAGCAGCACTGGAAAGTTGGATAGCATTGGACCCTAAAGTACGTTATAAGAAAGTACATTGTTAGAAAAAATTTAAACTATGAACAGCTATTTTAAAACAGCAGCATTAAGCCAGTCTTCCATCCAATTAATTAAATTTATTAAAAACACATTTGCTAAATGTCTTGTAGAATAAAAAGGTTTTCAATAACAGTTTAAAAAGTGGGCAAAGAAGCAGCCTGATGTCTCTATTCCAGCACTGGCGAAGCAAGCGGGGGGAGGTACACCTCGTGTAACACGCTCTAGTGTCACATGAGGAGGTGCCACGTGAGGCCCAGCTAAGAGGCAGCTGCTGCCTCTTAGTGTTCCGATTCTGATCAGGGATCACTTATAAACAATAAGAGATGGTGGTGGCACAAGGAAGGGGGAGGCAAGGAAGGAAGACTAAGGGGGCAGCAACCAGGTCATCCCACTTCCCACTTTGTCGCCTCCACCTTCCTTGTACTGCCACCACCTCTAAGTGGTTTGGCAGCTTCCCAATCCAGAGGCTGTTGAAACAGTATGAGGCTGCAGTAGCCCAATCTGTCTGTTGTACCCTTCTTCCTCCTTTGGAGGCTCTTGTTGCCTCCAAAGGAGGCAACAACAGCCCCCTTGTTCTTGTTGGGGGCTCAAGAACCCCCCGTCCTAAGGGGGTGGTGGGCAGATTGTGCCACTGCCGCATCCCCCTCTTCCACATCCTCCTCACCCAGAAATGACATTGCTGTACCATCATCCCAGGTTCTGGGGGCTCTAGGTACACCCCTGTAGCACCATCACCAAAAAGATCCCATCTCTCTTGCTGGTCAAGTCTCAGTTAACAGCAGACCTGCAAGCAGAGGCTCTTAAAAGAGCCCAGAGAGAGTTTGCAGTAAGTGCTTTTAACGAGTATGGACAATATACCAAGACTGGGAAGGGAAAGAAACATGGTCTGAACTCAACCATGATTCAGATTGTTCTAAGCAATAAACTGCAAGCACAAAGTTCTTTATTGAAACGCCAGAGAGGCAACTTTCTCTCCAGTCCCTACGGGACATTTGTCCACAGCAAGCAGACATCACAACCATTTTCAGTTTAATTTGGTCCAGTCTGATGTCCATCTGTTAAAATGGCTAAGTGCCCCATGCGAAATTGGTTGAAGGCTTGCCCTTGGACATAGAAGCCAAGTTAGCACATGCTGCTTAAACCGATGGCTCCCCTTGCACGCATAAAAGTGTCCAATTGTTGCACAAAATGGGACTAGGTGCAGCACTCTGCGTAAAACAATCGATACAGTTTTTTGCAAGTTTGAACGTAACAAACAAACAAGAACTCAAAAGCCCAGGTATGGAAGAGTGACTGTGTAGGAACATAACATAAGAACATAAGAACAGCCCCATTGGATCAGGCCATAAGCCCATCTAGTCCAGCTTCCTGTATCTCACAGCAGCCCCACCAAATGCCCCAGGGAGTATACCTGATAAAAAGAGACCTGCATCTTGGTGCCCTCCCTTGCATTTGGCATTCTGACATAACCCATTTCTAAAATCAGGAGGTTGCGCATACACATCATGGCTTGTAACCCGTAATGGATTTTTCCTCCAGAAACTTGTCCAATCCCCTTTTAAAGGCATCCAGGCCAGATGCCGTCACCACATCCTGCGGCAAGGAGTTCCACAGACCAACCAGACGCCAAGTAAAGAAATATTTTCTTTTGTCTGTCCTAACTCTCCCAACACTCAATTTTAGTGGATGTTCCCTGGTTCTGGTGTTATGTGAGAATGTAAAGAGCATCCAGACGTTTTCCAGACTCACAAAGAGAGTCTGGTCCGACAAGAAGCTGATGGAACATACCAAGATCCAGGTCTACAGAGCCTGCGTCCTGAGTACACTTCTGTACTGCAGCGAGTCATGGACTCTTTGCTCACAACAGGAGAGGAAACTGAACGCATTCCACATGCGCTGCCTCCGACGCATCCTTGGCATCACCTGTCAGGACAAAGTTCTAAACAACACAGTCCTGGAATGAGCTGGAATCCCTAGCATGTATGCACTGCTGAAACAGAGACGCCTGCGTTGGCTCGGTCATGTTGTGAGATTGGATGATGGCCGGATCCCAAAGGATCTCCTCTATGGAGAACTCGTGCAAGGAAAGCGCCCTACAGGTAGACCACAGCTGCGATAAAAGAACATCTGCAAGAGGGATCTGAAGGCCTTAGGAGTGGACCTCAACAGGTGGGAAACCCTGGCCTCTGAGCGGCCCGCTTGGAGGCAGGCTGTGCAGCATGGCCTTTCCCAGTTTGAAGAGACACTTGGCCAACAGTCTGAGGCTAAGAGGCAAAGAAGGAAGGCCCATAGCCAGGGAGACAGACCAGGGACACACTACACTTGCTCCCAGTGTGGAAGGGATTGTCACTCCCGAATCGGCCTTTTCAGCCACACTAGACGCTGTGCCAGAACCACCATCCAGAGCGCGATACCATAGTCTTCCGAGACTGAAGGTTGCCAACAACAAAGAGCATCTCTCTATCCTTCTCATGCATAATTTTGTATGTCTCAATCACGTCCCCCCTCAGGCTTTTCTTTTCTAGACTGAAGAGGCCCAAACGCCGTAGCCTTTCCTCATAAGGAAGGTGCCCCAGCGACTAATCATCTTAGTCGCACTCTCTTTTGCACCTTTTCCATTTCCTTTTTGAGATGTGGAGACCAGAACTGGAAGCAATACTCCAGGTGTGGCCTTACCATCGATTTGTACAACGGCATTACAATATTAGCCATTTTGTTCTCAGTACCTTTTCTAATGATCTCAGGAGTTTCTAGACATAAGAAAGGACATCGTAATGGCAGACAGTACTTGAGATACTTAAATGAACAGAAGAAGAGGAACAGCGGAAAATGCCTACATGGGACAGAAACTAGCAACATTATAGCCTTGTATTCACAACAGTGGTTCCCATGTTGGTGGGAACAGAAATGTTCCATTCTGCTAGCATCCTATAGAGGCCAGAATACACAGTAACAATATGGAAATTCTCCACATGCAGCAATCCTTGTGATGAGTTGCCATATACGTTACAATCTTGCAGAGGCTGGTTTCACTAATGTGTTGGGATGACAAAACTCCATTAACAGCAGAATGAGGGGGCATCCAAGGGCAACAGACAAAAAAATGTCTTAAATGATTAATGTGAAAATTACAGTTTTAGATACAATAGCAGGTAAACAATTTAAAACCACAAGTCTTGACGTCAATAGTTTATATAAGCAAATAATTGTAGCGTTACACCATTAAATCACAAACGTTTCCTGGAGGTGTTGAAATCCGAGCATCAGCTGAATACAGAAACAGGAAAATATAGTGCATGAATATGCAAATCATCAAATAAAACCATTCTTTGCAAATGTTCCAGAAATTTTAAAATAAAGAACTTTAATAAATGGCTAGCTTTCAGCTGGAGTGTCAGATGTCAATAAGTACACAGAGGCCAACAAAGCATGAGGTTTTAATGCAAGCTTTTAAATAATGTTCTGCTTATAAAAACAGCAGTTTACAATAATAAAACAAAGAAAAGCAGTAAAAAATGTATATTATATTATTATTAGCTGGAATTGGCGTTAATTACTAGTCGGGCCCCATCCAGGGCACTAGGACATTGTAATGTATTTACGGCTAATGTGTGCTGAACCAAGCAGTGTAGCCTTTTGAATTTGACCAATTGATTATTATTATTATTGACACCCATATTATGGATCTGGGGAAATATTTAAGATCCAACAGTTCCTAACCATCTTAACTTACCCACAAGACAAGGGAGATTTCCCCTCCAAGTGTTCCAAATTAGCAAACCACAAATTTCAGAACCCAGAAAAAATCCCGCCCTTCCATTACCACTTTTAAAGCAGCAGTTTGATCTTCTCATACACTTGCTCTTTTTGCACTAGACATGCCTGTAATACGTACATTCCAACCTCGGCAACTATGGATGTTCCATTCCAGGAAACCCTGCAGATGCCGAAATCTGTGGATAACGGGATCCACGGTGGGACTCTTAGAGGACTTCCAGATGCGACTGGACTTGTCTTCTGGTTGTGTCCAGAAGTGTTCTGAGACACAGGGAAGCCTGCTTGCATCTTGGAGGCCCGAGGACCCTAACGTGCACTTTCAGTTTTTCTGAAAATGGGAAGCGCATCTCTGAGGCCTCAGATAGGCCTTCTGGGATGCAGAGAGGCCTGTGTGGCAGGCCAGAGCAGAAACATGCTTCCTGGATGTTCGACAGGAACTTGCTTCCTGTTGCATCTGAGAGGTTAGGTTGGTCTTACAACATGGGTTCAGAACATGTGGTTAGTCAAATCTGCAGGTTCTGAATCCACTGATTAATACAAACAACATGTACAGTAGTTCTTGAACTTTTTAACACCAGGACCCACTTTTAAAAATGACACTCTGTAGCATTGGTATTCAAACTGGGGCATCCTAGAGAGTTTGAAAACCACTGCTCTATAGGGACCCACCTAGCTTTATGTGACTTTAAAAGTTTATTTGCAAACAAAAAAACAAAAAAAAAACTCACCATTGATCCATTTCTTATAATAAGGCAGCCATAATGAATAGCCTCAAGACTTGAGGGGCTTTAGTTCTGTGACCCAGGCTTCAACTGTCCCCACTACCTGTCATTGACATACTTGGGGGAAAAAAATACGTTAAACATTTAGCTCCTTATATTTACGTAAGCTTGCAAACTGCAGGAGCACAGCTCTTTGCAGGGCAGCCAGCAGCTATCTGATCTTTCCATCATCCAATAGATGATGGGATAGTGTTTTCAATAGAGGCACTATGGGACCTATCATTTTATCATTGTCTTATGGTGACACAAACTGTAGTAGTTCTTACCAAGGTAACAAAAAAATAAACCTGGCATGAAAACTTAAAAAAAAAAAAAAAGAGATAATTGCTGAATGTATTTTCATTATGGACTTCTCTGTTCAAAGCCTCAGTGCTGAATGCTAATTAGATGGCATTTACTATTGGCTTGTTCTTGCCTCTTTCTACAGCTGAGATTGGAGAAAAGCCAGTCAATGCAACAATTCAGGGATCAGTGATGGAGGATAAGAAGAGAGTGGGCAAGGGAATTGTTTGCTTCAGCTCACAGTCTACTCCCAGTTATTTTCAGCCACTGTGCTGCAGAACATTGGTGCGCTGCAAATTGTCCACAGGTGTGCCATGGGAGTTTAGGGAAGGGTCATATATGAGTAGGGCCATTGAGGGATGTGAGCCCTCCCCCCCCCCACCAGCAGTGTGGTATGCCTTGTCAGTTGTCAAAAAACTGGGTGTGCCTTGACAATTTTAGCCTCTTGTCAGTGTGCCATGAGATTAAAAAAGATTGAAAATCGCTTGTGTTTCTACTGTACAGGTAAGTACTTGAGTACTTAAGAACTACAATTTTACATCAATCAAAGATTAATATCTTTGAATTAATTTTTGTAAGAAGTATTTCTACTGTACAGGTAACTTCTAAATATCTGTATTTAGATATTGGAATGAGAAAAGGTGGGGTAGGAGAGGAGCACACACTCCAAAGAGGATTCTAATGTGGAAGGAAATAAGACCGAACTCTCTTCCTTTCATTTATTTATACTGAAAATTATGGGGGGAAGCTGATCCCCTTACTAGGGATATGGGAGACCTCAGTTCAGTAGCAAGGGACGTGAATCTTTGCACAAATTAAGCAGCACTGGGAAGAGAGGACAGCATGTCTATAAACACACCCAAACATCAATATTGCTATCAGAAGCAGGATTTTAACAGGTTGGCTTTGTTTACACTGCACTGGCTTTTCAGGAGATGCATTTGTTGCCTGCCTGTTTTCCTTCCCATATCAGCAGTAATCCCCACTTCAGTAATCAATGTTTTAAGCAACTATACACTTCAGGCGCCCTAGGACTTGCAGAAGTCCTCAGTGACCTTCCCAGCAGCATGAAACAGGGAGCTACAATGAGTCATAGCTGAAGTGCACCTACTCTGTCTACATTTTCCACAAACCTAGTTGACTGCTTCATGGCATCTACAATCAGAAATAAACACAGTAAAGGCAACAACTGTTATATGCTGCGTAGGTTTTGGATTTATTTTGTCCAAAGAATCCTGGAGCTACCTAACGGTGGATTACGCCAGCATAGTTGGCATCAGAGAGAGTCAGGCAGTGGCTCAGGATCCCCACCCATTAGAGGACCCATCTGGCAGGGTGTGAAATCTCAGTACTGGCGGTAGTAATAGCAGCCAGTACATATTCAGGGGTGTGTAGGGGCACCATAGAGAGGGTCCAGTGTAAGACTTTGTCCCAGGGCCTTCAGCAATCTGAATGCTCAGGCCACTGGATGTTTCTTTTTCTTGATGCAATTTCTATTACTCTATAGCTTCCCTTAGTAAATGTTATCTTGTTTAAAATTAATCATTTTGGATAGTTCACTCTGGAAAGAGAGTATTCAGCTGTTTTGCTAACATACTACTCTACTTTGTGCAGTAAGGTTTGCTAGGTAAAGCTGAAGGAAACAGGGTACAGACTGATTTATTTGCTTTTTATAGGGCTGATGCATGAACCCTGTATTTCAGAATATCAACAGTTCTGACAGAGGTCAGTATGAATGCCTCATAATTCTTGGGCATACATGCAAATTATATAGTGCAGCTCTTCTATACAGATACAGAATTTAATTCTCATGTGCATAGCCTTTAGCTTTTTAAATAGCAAGATACAAGATAACATAAAATGCTTTCAAGAAGATTAGACAGGCCAATTCCCTAGCACTGCTATTCAGAAGATTTGAAATGAGAGAACAGGAAATGATTTTAAAAATTATTTCTGTTCAAACACAAAAATCAAACAATACTTGAAATGCATCTCCACAGAGGTCTAACCACTCTCTTTTTATCTCTGCACTGCTTAATTCTTGCTTTTAACTTAACGTGTTTCACTTTTTTTGAATGCCAAAGATGCAGTGCTAATTGACACAGGGTTACTTTTTAACCAAAATCACTATTAGCCCTAAAACCTTTGTTTCATCTTCTTAAGATTGCAATTCAGCACATTTAAGATTCCAGCACATTTACTGGAAGCGGATCCCACTGGAATGTCATACGCTTACAAGGAACATACAAAACAAACAGGAAGGAGCAATAATATTACATGAGCAAAAGTTGCAAAACTTGGATATGAAATTCCATGTTATAATAGGTCAAGAACATTTGAAATCCATCTTTCAGTTTAAAAAGTGGGCAGATCATCAGCTGAAGTCTATTCTGCAGTGTTCCCAATGAAGTTGGTTAGAGGATTCTGGCCAGTCTATTTTGAACTGCTCTGTGTCTGGCACAAAACGAAGGATTAAATGAGGACTGAAATACCAGTGAAACCTGTCATACCACTGATCAATGCAAAGAACAACATATTCCCAAAATCTTTAGAAAATAATACCTCAAATTAAAAATCCTTACAGTGCCAACAAAGCCGCTTGTATTTCAAAACACCCAGAAGCAATGTTGGCATATTAATGCTTCCAGCATTCAGATATGCTTTAAATACAAAGGTTGCAGTTCGATTCGGCTCGTTTTGTAATTGCAGGGGTCAAAAATCTGTTATTACAGCAAGCAAAGGCATTATGAAAAACAAATTTTCTGTTGGACGGTATTACCTCAGAAAGCATTAATAACAACATTGGAAAGGTGTGGTTACCCAGCTGGCCCACAAATACCAAATTTAATTGGAAAATTTAAAAGGCAATATCTGTATCCTAAGTTAAATAAACCCAAAGTTTAAAAGAGTCAAGTTCTAGTTCCTCAGTAAATGTAAGACAGCTGGGTATTTCTTTTCCTATCCACACTAGCATACTAGTCTGGAAACCCAACAGTTTCAGATCTTTGAATTTAAACACTAAGAATTAATTGACACATTACTGTCCATTTGCTATGACTCAGATATTTTACTACGCATGCAAGAATGGACTAAATGAAAATAGAACCAACAATTTAGCACCTCTTAATTCATAGAAGCTGAGCAGCAGTCTTTCATGAGTTGCACTGTTCACATGAGTAGATAATCATGCACATGTGGTTTTACTAATGTATGAACTGCCTTTGAATCTGTCCAAGAAGCGTGCATATACTATTCTTCTACAACTGATTTCTCCAGCAACATAGCTATCATGTCCACCCCCTAAATGAACTAGAGAAAGAAGGAGAAGAAGAAAAAGAAGGGGGTTAGCCTGCTGTTGAGCAACTGGGAAAATCTGATACCCCTTAAGTGCTTTCTTAAGGGAAGACATCTGGATCCAATGCAACAAATACACAACTTCACATTTGGTGTTCAGTAAGCATATCTTCTGGAAGGTGGGGAGATTAAGGAAGTTTTATTGCACAGCAACAGTTAGGCCAGGGTTGGTGTCAGGTTGCAGGCGGCCCTGGGCCAGGGCAGTAGTGATACAGAATGCTTCACCACAGAACGCTTCTGCCATCAATGTTGAAAAACAACAATGCAGTGTACCTGCCCCATTGTTGTATCACAGTCATGTAGCAACGGTGGTATAAGCGCACTGCACAAATAAATCATGATGGCAACAAGTGTGGTCACTGCAGTGTACTCTGGATTCTACTGCCCAGGCTCTCAACCAAGTTGGGCACATGGCAAGGCCTCAGGGCTGGGCTGTGGGTCTTGTCACAGCCTTGGGCCCTTGGCAGAGCCCGACATGGCTGACCTTTGCAGTCATGCCACTTTGCATCTAGGAGTTGCCAGCTCTGACTGCAGCTACTTCAATAAGGGTTTATTTTTCCAATATTACATTATATCATTAATATACATGATGCCATGAAGCTATGAAGGCCCTGTCAAAATGTCCAGAGAAAATGCTTCAGTAGTTGACTGAAGTCCATGCTGATTCCTGGAGACTCCAGGCCAACCCTGGAGGGTTGGCAGTCCTATTGGGCCCCTAGAAATTAGTCGGTGATCTGAAAAAGGCTTGAAGTTAACAGTGTGTCAATTGTGGAATGACTTCAACTATGGTGTATCTAGCATGGTTCCAGTCAATAGAGAGCCATTCTTTGGACCATTGTGTTATTGCACTAGCTCTAAAATGGTTCATTTTCTCTCTCCACAAAAGAATATTCCTCCAGACTTTAGCAAGCAACAGCTACTGGCATCATTTGACGTTGTTACTGTACAGCAGCCAAGGACAAAGGCCTGAATGTTTTTCTTGTGTAAAAGTCTTTATATTTGAATAGCATATGTAATAAAACAACATTCAGCTATGGTGCGAGCTATCCATGTCTAGAGGCCAAGCCAGCAGCGTTAGGTGGAGTTAACTTTGGCAGACATAATGGCTTTTTACCATTTCACTCCTGTTAGCACTCGGTATACTTTTCAAATGGTTGGAGTTCTGCCTCCACCAACGAAAACGGTTCCTTGTTTCTTTAACTATGGCTGTGCTTTGACATATCTGATTCACAAGATTCTTGTTTTTACAACTGCAGCAACCTCTTGGCACTCACTTTGCCTTGACAAATGTGTCACCCGTTATTTTTGGCAGGGTACCCTTTTGCAGATAAATGGAACCCAAACTGAACAAGCTTCAGCAACCACTCCCAACATTTTTGGGGCCACCAGTGAAGTAAGAGTCTCTTGTCTGGTCATAGGCTGGACCCATCGTAAACTTAAGGGCAGTGATCCATATACCTAGCAACTCGACAAGGCACATCTTAAACAAGGTATGGAAATGGAGTGTGGATGCTACATTTTGGAAAAATGCTTTGTATAATTATTTAAAAAATAAAAATACATTTTAGATTATTAAATAATTATTTAAATTAATTATTTAAATATAATTTTTAAAAAATAAATAGAATACATTTTGCACATACTCAAATGCACTCTGTTTCACATATTTATAGTACTGAGCTTTGGCATTAAAAGCTAGAATAGGATCAGATAAGACTTATATCACCTTAAGCCCAGATATTGCACTCAAGGAGTAATAACCGACCGTGGGTTGCATTTTAAGTATGCCTACTTGCAAGTTTCATTGATATCAGAAGGATTCTCAAGATTATGTGCTTAACACAGGAATTTCAGCAAATTAGAACTCAATTTGCCTGGAAGTCTTTATCTGTGTATGTTGCATGAAACGGAAACAAGAAGCTCCAATAACTGTAGCCTTGCTTGGCCTTTCCTTCTGCTTCTCCATAATCTCTACCCTCTGCTGAGTGAGTTACAGCCTATAAAGTAGTTCTAGAGCTGCTTTCAAAATATTGGATGTCCAACGCATGGATAGAAAGAAACATCCCGCCTCATTTGAACTTCTTATCTCCTGACCTTCACTCTAATTCCCCTTGTGGAATCTAGTGGTAAGTCATGAAGGGTAGCATTCCCTTAGCAAGGACACCTTCTCCATACATTCCGGCCCAAAGCCTTGAGAACTGGAAATGAAGTTCTGCCAAGTCAGAAATCAAAGAATATCAGATATAAAAATGCTGAAGGCTCCATGTATCTGACCTATTCATAAGACAAGACACAACAGTTAGAAATATGTCTCTTTGCATTGAGACATATTGGTAAATGGTATTGTTTGCATCCTTGGTGACATCAACAGTAAAGGGCATCTTGCACGCGCACACACAGGTAGACTGAGAAGCAGCTGCATACAGCAAAGAAAAAATAAGCCTTTTTCGTCCTTGAAACAAAAGATTTAAATAAAGGAGAGGCCGACAAAATGAGGTTGCAGGTGCCTCCAGATCTTATTTTTGCTAGAAAGCATTAATAAATTTCCAATACAGCAAGCATTGGTCCGGTTTCAACCTCACAATTTTGATGGGGAACACAAGCCAATCGAGGGTCTTATCGGCCAATTGTTGGCATTTGAAAAGACACGAAGAGAGTTTCCAACCCAACCAAGTAGAAATAAATCAGCCTGGCCAAGTTCTGTTTTTGGCCTAGTTGCTGGAAGAGGAGAAGGCTACTCTCCAAACCCCACCTCAATTTTTTTTCCGTTTAAGAGGTATACCTTTGATGAGCAGATAGCTGACTCCATTCTCCCCCCCCCCCAACTCAGATTCCATTCCCTCCACATAAGAGAAATTTCAAGGTTTGGCAAACTCCAACTGCAAACAAGACGTTGCCTCTGCAGTGTCAATTTTCCTCTTAATTGCTAAATGTTGTTCCCATAATGGGTAGTCAAGATCACATGCAATTCCACTCAACTGAAAATGCCTGCTAAGTTAACAGCCAAGGGCTATCTGTACAGTACCTTGAAATATCATGTGGCTGGGGGTCAGCCATCATCTTGGCACTATTCCAGAGTGAACTTGTAGAAACCGTGGCACAGGGCAATACTGACTACAGAGATCATGAAAGACTTAAATATGCTCTAATCTAGTTTAGAGGAAGAAAAATCCTGCACAGTCTCCAAGACTCAGGGCCCAATCCTATCCAATTTTCCAGCACCGGTGCAGCCACAATGCAACTCCAAGGTAAGGGAACAAACGTCCCCATACCTTAAGGAGGCCTCTGTGACTACCTCCCCATCACAGGATGTAGTGCATGCCCCATTGGTACGGCTGAACCAGCACTGGAAAATTGGATAGGATTGGGCCCTCAGGCCACTGACTATATGCACATAAATTAAGTATAGAAAGGGCATGGGGTTAATTGTATAGTGAATTTGATAATTAAAAAAAAACAATAAAGTTTAGGACTAAATGACACTACGAAAGAACCACCTCTCTCTCTCCTCCTCCTCCTCCCTCCAAACCTGTTTTGGGTAGCACCAGAAATTCAACAATGACCCTAGTCTTACAAGTAGCTGCAAATTAATGAATGATTATTTTGGGTGGTGAGAGAAAAGATGGCAATTGTGCATCAAAGGAGCATGTGGAAGTACAGTGCTGAAAACCAAGACAGCAACCAGCCAGAGTCAAATATGATAAAGTGGCGCTGTTATTCAAATTTATTTTTTAATTGATGGTCACAGTACTAACAAAAGGAAGAACAAAACCTTACATGGAAACGCTGGTGGTGGTGGTGGTGAACCCACAGAGGCTATTTAAGAGATTTCCATACAGATAGAAGCACTCTACCACTCCCTCCTGAGTATCAGGATCAAAGGCTTCTAACATTCAGGGCTTACAAAGTGCTTGACAAGTCTGGCATGGTTGTTACCTTTCCTAGCACATTTCACATAAGAACATAAGAGCCCTGCTGGATGAGGCCCCGAGCCCCTCTAGTTCAGCTTCCTGTATCTCACAGCGGCCCACCAGATGCCTCAGGGCACACACAAGACAACAAGAGACCCGCATCTCGATTCCACTCCCCTGCATCTGGCATTCTATTTACCCTCACATCCCACCAATGAAGACAACCGACTGCGGCTTGGGTTTAACTTGTGTCAGTTTATTAAACGCATGACCAATTTTTACAACACGAAACCTACTGAAAGCACCGTTCCTTCCTCTCCAGTCTGGGAAACAAGGCTGGCCTTAGGAGCTGTGGGGCCCAATGCAAAACATTTTTGCGGTGCCCCCCTACTCACTAGGATGAGCAGTTGCAGCGAGATACCCAGCAGTAGCGTCACTGCCAACTACTTCTGGGAGGGGACTATTTCAAGCCAATCAAATCCAGGGGTGGGAGGGAGGGAGGGAGGGCCATCTAGCAACAATGCTGCAGTTGCTGCCGCAGTGTAGGGCCCGTTGAGGCACAGGGCCCAGTTTACCCAATTGGTCAAATTGCCCTAAGGCCAGCCCTACTGGGAAATAGGACACAAGAAAAGCTATACTGTTGCAATACTTAACACACCTAGGACTGCTCAAGTGAGTGCATATAGATAGTAGCCTGATAAAAGTACAGATCTCCAATTGCATCAAATCAGGACCATTCTGGTAGCCTCATATTTCCCTTTGCCTGACCTGCCCAGGAGCAAAGGCATGTTTGCTTACTCACGAGTAACTGCAACCATGTGGCTTAGTTTCGCTTTCCATACATTCGCAAGCTTGGAAGGAGAGACCTCCTTCTTGGGTGATTTTTGGGGCTACGTTCATTGGATCAGGACCATTCTGGTGTTTTGGATTGCTCTCAGCCTGCCCTTTCCAATGGACTAAGGCAGGTTCACCTACTCACGAGTAAACACGCGATACAGATCGGTTTCACTTTCTATTGGGCTCCATGCATTTTTTGTTTCCAGTTTTTTTGCCAATAACATTTGCTAGAAAGGAGATATTTCACTCTGGTTTTTTCATTGCATTCTGCTGGAAATTCTGCATCCCACAGTATATAACATGATGGGGTTACTCCTAACCATTGCAATTTTTGTGCGTCACTCTCCCAGTGCACGCCACCCCCTCTTGCTCATCACCCAGTGCAGCCCGCACCATCCGCAGCCCCTAGTGATGCCATTGAGCCTGGGTATCACACAAATGCTCAGCAGTCCTATGTATCATGGTAGAAGCTGGTTCTTCATGGAGGCAACCAGGCAACAGGATCCAGAATCAGCAGCAACAGCTGCACAGCTCCTGTATGAGACTAGTACGTGGTGCCAGTTCTGGGTCATCATATATCCCACTATTTTAAAGCAGTACAGTGCACCTCCTGCCACTCTGGTTGAATCAAGGCAATGGCACATATTGATGGAGTCTTTAAGCTGTAACACTGCACATGGATTGCGTCTGCAGTGTTTTTTAGAAAGGAAAGCTAAGAAATTCCATAAGCCCTGAATATCTGTTGGCCCAACGCTGCTTTCATTCTTACTACATTCTGTAAGACTGTTCCCTAACGAGAAGAATTTGAGTTTAATTAGTTCCAGTTGTGTATGCACCACCGCACTCATATACATGAGAGGGGGGTAGGGTGTTATGCAGCTGTGTTCCTCGTTGGCTAATTGCTTGTTTTCTGTTTGTGAGCAAAATAGAGAAAGCAAAATTCAAGAAAACTTACCACCACATCTATTAAGGGGACACACATTTTCAGTCAGCCTTCTTGGAATAAAGAACGAAAGCCATGAAATTCATAGATTATATATTACTCCTGTAGTGAAAGCCTGCAGCAATGTACAGGCTGAATGAAAAATGACCCTGTTTTGTGCCGAACAGCAATCAAGTGACTGGGAGGGATTGGGTGCAAAGGGGAGAGCCAAGCCCCAACCTTGCACCAAGTGCAAAACATGATGTGACAATACAGTACTTGAGAAGCAGCATCTTCCTAACCAGCCAGAGTCCCAAATGACTGAACTTGCTAGAAACCAATTATGGTGCATGGACATACAGTGGCTCATAATACCACAATTAGAACATTAAGAAGAAAATGTTGGAGGAAGTTTCTTAGAGGTTTGCACCACAACCATGGTCAGATGTTACAGCTGCCATTCTGTCAGCAACAGGCTGAATGTTCTGCCAGCTGTTTGACAATAGAGATTAAGATCAGGCATACCTTTGATATACTATAGTCCAATGTTTCTCAAACTGTAGGTCGGGACCCACTAGGTGGGTCGCGAGCCAATTTCAAGTGGGCCCCCATTCATTTCAGTATTTTATTTTTAATATATTAGACTGGTATATGACTGCATTTGGGGAAATATTACAGATCTGTACTTTTATCAGGCTACTATGTATATGCTTTTAACAATGATAGTAACTCCTGGGTAAGTGTGGGTAGAATTCCAGCCTAGGATTGTTAAAAATTTTCCTGCTTGATGATGTCACTTCTGGTCATGACATCACTTCTGGTGGGTCCTGACAGATTCTCATTCTAAAAAGTGGGTCCTGATGCTAAAAGTTTGAGAACCACTGCTATAGTCCAAGAGAAGACAGAACTCAACTGCTCCATCCAGCCCAGCTCAAGGCTTTCTACTGTTCATCACACCCATTCCATATGCTTGCAAACAGGATGAGAGGACACACCGGAAACGTTCAGGAATATCAAAACATTTTGTTTATAAACTCAATTACGGCCTCTCCAATTTGTGAATTCAGTAACACTGGGGCTTCCGATAGTTCTGCTGGCTAAGAGGGAAGTAGGAGCAAAAGAACAAATGTGTTATGGTATGAATACAACATGCCAAGGTTCCAACACTACCTAATCTCCAGGGGAGTTGCAGAGGCTTGCTAACAGAAACCTTTACAGTCAAAAATCATTTTGCTAGAATTACATGGGGGGGGGGGGAAATCATTTCTCTAGAGTTACATTGAAAAATACTTTCAACTTTGTGTGTCTGATGTCCATTGTTTTTCTGGCCACCAGAGACACAGGACTGCATTCCTATAAAGCTATATGCTTGCTAAGTACGTAGCTGGAGATAGCAGCATAGTATTTTTATTTATTTCCAGTATTTTTACCCTCCCAAGGGTTTCCAGCTACTACATAGTAGTAAATTCTGATGTGTAGAAGCTCGTCATGACACCCACCCCATAGCCACACCCCACTAAGGGCCCAATCCTATCCAACTTTCCAGAACTGGTATAGCCATAATGCAGCCCCAAGATAAGGGAAGAAATGTTCCCATACCTTGAGGAGGCCTCTGTGACTGCCTCCCACCACAGGATGCAGTGTATACCCCATTAGCACGGCTACACTGGCACTGGAAAATTGGATAGGATTGGGCCCCAAGTCTATGCAGAACTAAACTCAACTTTAAATTTCTTAATAAGAGAGTATTTCTTCTCCTGCTGCATATTTGTACTTTTAAACTTCTTATGTTTAATTTGAAGATCTAGTTCATTTCATCTCATTTTAATTGTGATCCAATGGAGTCTGTTGTATTTTATTGTTTTGTTTTAACATTGTTTTATCTATAATTATATTGGTGTTTTATTTTGTAAGTGCCCTTGAGTGTGGTAGAAAGGCAGGGTGAAAATTCCTTAAATAAATAAGTCTCAGATGTGTGAAGTGGGTTGCAACAAAAAAAATGCGCATAAAAATTGAAAAATGAGATTTAAAAAAATTCCCCCCAATAAAAAGCTGTATTAGAGTGCTAGCCTAGCACGTGCACTCAGAACAAAGTCGCACTGTGTTTAACAGGACTGACTGTATTCAATAAGGCATTTACTCTTAGGTAAGATTGCACAGGATTATAGCCTTAGTTTAACACAGGGGTGCCCAAACCCTGGCCCTGGGGCCATTTGCAGCCCTCGGGGACCCCCAATCTGGCCCGTGGGGAGCCCCCAGTCTCCAATGAGCCTCTGGCCATCTAGAGACTTGCTGGAGCCCATGCTGGCCTGATACAACTGCTCTCAATGTGAGGGCGACTGTTCGACCTCTTGTGTGAGCTGTGGGCTCCTTCCACTGCTTTTTGTTTCATGTCTGTGAAGTAGCAGCAAAGGAAAGGCTGGCCTTGCTTTGTGCAAGGTCTTTTATAGGCCTCGAGCTATCGCAAGACCTTCATTCATTCACATAAGTTCCATCTCTAACATATTCATTTATGTAAATTTATTCAAATTTGAAATGCAAATTCTTTTTTCCCCGGCCGACTCAGTGTGAGAGAGATGATGTGGCCCTCTTGCCAAAAAGTTTGGACACCTCTGGTTTAACATGAGCTTCACACTGTCTCTCAGGCCTTGAAAGAGCCAATAGTCCAGATCAGTGGTTCTCAAACTGTGAGTCACAACCAGATTTTCAGAGGGTCATGGAATGCCACCCGAGTTGTGCTGAGCTTTCACTTTTTTTTTTTTTAAACACAAAAATCCTGCCTCCATAGTGTGTTTTTGTCAGCCTTGTACTGCTTGGCAGTTTCCAGCCCACTCCAGACCAAGTTGTTCAGTTCAGTTCAGTAAGACTTTATTGACATAAAATACAGAGAAAGAACAAAACAAAACAAAAATATACAAAGACAACACAACATAAGCATAAACATCAGTCACTGCCCAGAGTCCCAGGGCTCTGCCTGGCTATTACCCCAGATAAAAAGGAAGCAACATTATCCAGAGTCTCAGAATCAGGTGTGGAAAGGAGAGACTGAAGCAAGATTGAATCCTCCCAGCCCTGCATGCTAGCTAACAATGGGCCTAGATATTTCTTGCGTGACGCATCATGTAGCGGGCAGTAAAAAAGGTATGCATTAAAGTCTCAACGCAATCCCTACCACACTTGCATTTCCTCTCTGAGTAGGGGATACCGCTGAACCTGCCCAGACCAAGTTGTGTTGTGTTCTACTGACGAGAACATGCTGATACGGAGGTGGACTTTCTGTATTTTAAAAAACGGAAAGCTTAGCAATTCAGAAGTTTGGGTGGCAAGTATGTCATGTCACTGTCAAAACTTCTGGGTTGCTAAGCTCCATGCTGAAGGTGGGTCACAGGGCTAAAAAGATTTAGAATCGATCTAGATGTGAATACGCCTCCTAGACAAATGTCTTTGTTTGCCTCCTGCCAAACCTGATGTCTCTTTTCCATAAATGCCCTTCCAAAGTTTCATGTGAAAGCTTCTGCAAAGGGCACCATTCTCCTGCTAGAGAAGCAGTCCTGGTGCCCTACTCCTCCCTGCCTCCTCAACTACCCTCCTGGCTGGAGGTGCCTAAAGTCTATGCTACACAGCTGAAGTTCAAGCAAACCATAATTTTTTGCATTTGCATGATTTGCCTCCTTAGCCATGGCTCTATACTTGTTCAAACAACCATGCAAATACACACTATCTGCACTAAATGTTGTGCAAGCCTCTTGCAAGTCCCACAAATCCACCTGTTCCAACAGAACATACTGACATGAGTGCGGAGAAGGAAATGTCTTTTTTGCAGGTAACTGGCAGCAGTGTTGGATGATAACGTGATAAGGTTTTGGAATGGGGAGTGCACATGCAAGATGCCAGGTGATTCCAAAATTGCCATCTCTTCTGAAGAAAGAGGTGGGGGTTGAATCAGATATACTACCGGTAATTCATTTAAGAAATCATCCATTTGCTGAAAGGAATTCTGCTTATCAGTAGAACACTTGACATTTAAACTTATTTGTCCAAAAAGCTGGCACAAGAGTTGCACCACCTTTGGGTATAAGACGCATCAGCCCAGTGAGGCAAGCAGAAGGATGCCAATTTCACTCTATTCTGCTAGATCAGTAATTTTTAACTAATGCATCACAAAAGGTCTTGCAGGTATGCCATGGGAGTTTGGAGCACAGCACTGAAAAACTCTTCTTCTAGGTTCTATGCCTCTGTTTCTAGGGCAGTGATTTTCAACCTTTTTCATCTCATGGCACACTCACAAGGTACTAAGACTGTCAAGGCACACCATCAGGTTTTGGACAACTGACAAGGCACACCATGCTGCCAGTGGGGGGCTCACACCTCCATTGGCCCTAATAATAAATGACCTTTCCCCAAATTCCTGGGGTACTCACCTATGGACCACTCATGGCACACCACTGCATGTTAATGCTCTTCTGTTTATTTCAGCATTCACCAAACATTGCAGCACCTTGCAGTTTGCAGGGAAGGAGGTGTGGTTCGTAAATATTCAAAGAACCACATAATAGTACAGGCACTGGCCACAATCCTGCATTTAGGAAATGCCAATGACAGCTTCACTCTTACTGAAGGCACAACCACATAAAATAAGAGAGCTCCTTTCCCTTTCAGAAGCTGAAGACTAACATTAAATGTGTTATTTCAGACCATGTTATCTGCTTACTGCATGAACCCAAGAGCTAAGGTGGGCGGGATGTTTGTCACACCATTCAGGTTCATTGTGTTTTCCTTTTTTGTGTAAACTGCACATGCAGGGGCACAATATGGACTGGAACTGTGGCCGGGGATCTTTGACCCTGCCACAGTCTTGATCTAGATCAGGCCTTCAACTACACATGCAATTTATATAAGAAAAGACTTCCACCAGCTCCAATGAAAGCTTCCCCCCTCCCGTGTAAGCAACATGTGCATGGAGCAGTCCGCATTGAGACTACTGCAAGAAAAGAACAGACAAGGCCCTCTATCCCCCACCATGAGCCCAATTCACAGTTCCCCTCCGTGTGCTTATTTACACAAGCAAGCATGCCAGGACTAATGATCTGACTAAGATTACATCCAGTCTGACCCCAAAGCCTCTTTTCACCTGATCTGCTAAATAATTCAACAAGCCTAAGGCTGTCATCTACAATGCAGCCTACTCCAAAGGGCTCATGTAGAGCTTTGATCATTTCCACAAATACAGATACCAACTATGGGATGAAGCACTTCTACAGAAGATCACTTCAAAACATCTCCCATCTACCAACATAGAGAGCCCTGCAAATCCCGCTCCAAGGCAGAAGCAGGCTATCCAAGCCAGATGTAATGAAAGGAAGGTGTTGCCTTGCTGAGGGGCTGGAAGCTGCTGCTCTCCTCTTGTGAATGTACAGCACCTTGCTTTTTAGGTGCTTGAGAAATAATAGTGTTAGGATTGTGCTGAATCAGGCTTGTGGTTCATCTGCTCTGACTCACAGCAACTCTCAGATAGAAGTCTTTCCCAGACCTGCTGTCCTCTTGTCAGGAGACCAAACCGGGGAGTTTCTGCTCGCAAACCTTGTTTGATGACTGAGCTATGAACTGGCCAAGTCTTTTTTTAAGGGGAGCAAACAGAACTTGCTACAAAAAGAGGGCTTGATGGGAGCAAGTGCTGACTCATCCACCTGCAAAAGCACCTTGTTATTTTCACACTGGCAAGTGGTCTCAAAATACCTTTGAAAGGTTCACTCCTCCTTTCTTTTCTTCTGCAGGTTTCTCTTTTGAAGGTTGATTACTGAGTAAGGGCACAATCCTAACCCCTTAGGTCAGTGCTCAGCACTGGCATAGCGGTGCCAAAGTGATGTGTGCTGCATCCTGCAGTTGGGTGGTACTCATGGAGGCCTCCTCAAAGAAAGGGAGTGTTTGTTCCCTTACCTCAGAGCTGCATTGCCCAAATTCTGTGATGTTATTTTTATTTTGATTCTGTGATATCTTAGTCTGATGGCTAAAGAAATTTCAACGTTTAATACTACCATTTTTGATTTCGCAGAATTTTGGATGGATGACACACTTGCAGTTAAGAATAATGACTTTCAGCATTTTTAATTGCACCATATCAGATTTTTTACAAGTCAAAACATTTGGTTCTCCATGTGCTACATGGATTTCCCTTACTCACAGCAAGACTACTAATAAGAACATAAGAAGAGCCTCACTGTATCAGGCCAAAGGCCCAACTAGTCCAGCTTCCTGTATCTCACAGTGGCCCACCAGATGCCTCAGGGAGCCTCATCACATATAATCACACTTAGCACTGCATGCAATGATTGTAGCAAAGGACACTTCATGCAAATGGCATGGTAAGAGTTTATGAAACATGCTAAATTCAAAGTACAAATAATAGCAAATAACTTATCAGTTACAGCAAGTCACACAAACAGCTCAAGTCATCTATGAGCTATGATCAATGAATTTCCTTTTGCTAAGTACAGTTTGTAGTATTTTAGAGTTCCTCTATTACAAAATAGTTCTTCTTAAATATCATATACTACTTCTAGAACCTATGGCACTATGCCAATTGTGCTTAAACTTTTTAACACTGGGACTCACATTTTTGGAAGTGATGTCATGGCTGGAAGTGACATCATCCATTTAGGCTTCAAATCTAAGCCATGATTAGCCAAAGGTCCCATTACGCAGAAGGCTAGTGCTGTTATTTAGCATAGCTCAGAATTCAAACATTTCAGCTTGGAAGTCAAAGCAGAACACAGACATAGATCGTTCTTCAACCACACGACCCTTCCCTTTTTCCAGCATCCCATCTTCCCATCTATTCAGGGCAAAGCACCATGCCTTTCTCCCACTGGAAGCCCACCCTGCCCAGCAGCTCTGTACTCTGTATTTTCAACTCTGTATTTTCTATGGCCGCTGAGTTAGGTGCTACACAACTCACCTGAAATTGGCTTTCAAACCACCTAGCAGATCCCAACCCACAATTTGAGAAACACTGCACTATGTTGTCTCCAAAACAAATCACTGAGGCCCAGTCTAACTTGGATTAAATGTGCATTTGCAAAGAAAGAATTGCTATTTAGATCAACGAGGTGTCAAGGCTTGAACTCTACGGAGAATATGAACAATCAAAAGAAACAGTGATTTTCAACTACTGTGCCACAGCACATGGGTGAACCTTGAATGGTTTGCAGGTGTGCTGTGGGAGTTTTGGGGGGGGGAGAGTATGTGAGCCCCCCCACTAGCAGCACAGTGTGACTTGTCAATTGTAAAAAAAACAAAAACTAAACTCAGTGTGCCCTGCAAATTTTAGCCCCTTGTCAGTGTGCCATGAGATGAAAAAGATTGAAAATCGCTGATCTAGAAGATCCATTTGTGATATCAGAAGTTGGTTAAGTTGGCACTGGCTGAGGGATCACAAGCTTCTCAGGGCCAACCCAACTGCTTCCTGGTCCATAAGCACCATAAGATAACAGTGGAACAATGCAAATGAGTTGCTTCATTGCAACCATCTTCCCTGTTTGCTTTCCAGAGACTTTGGTCCCTGGAGAACAAGTGCAATTGGCTGGGGAACAGAACAGGGGAAGACAGGTGAACTAGTATGAGACACTACAGTCCTCCCATTTCCTTTCAAAATTGGCTTGGATGAAAAGAAGGGGCACAAGGACACAGTAGCAGTTACAAGCTGATTGGAGGACACAAGACAGGAAAAGAAAAGGAGCCACTCACTTGCCCACTCCCTCCACTCACTGGGCTCTTGAAATCACATCCCATGATGCAGACTGGGGTTTGAGGTCGGTTCCAACTGTCGACAAGCTGACAATCACTGGTTAAGATGGAAAAGAGTCGCAGTTTCCTTCCCATGCCAGAGTGATCAAACTGCCAGAAAACAAGCAACTTCAGCGCTCCTCCGTGCTTTATAGCCTGAAAGATGCCTTCTCAAGAACACCTTTATCACTGCAAAATTGTCGGGAAAAACTTGTTTGTTATGGTTCCACATTTTAAAAAAAAAATTCTGTGACAAGGACAGAAACAGTTGTATAATTTTGGTTCCTGCAAAAGGTTTTCTGAAGTTAAGCCAACAGCAAAGTCAGAAAAAGGCAGCTGAACATGTTGCTCATCAAACATGTGATGATCTGCTTGATCAATGCTTGATTGCTTGATTGATGTGATGATTTGCTTGATCAAACATCAAACATCAATCAGACAAAGGCAGCTGAACATGAGAGCTTTCCAGCCATGACCAGTCATATGATCCACTCACAATACTTCAGCTTTCTACATGAGTACGCTCATGTGAGGACATCCTATCTTTTGTATCCTTTTATATGCAAAAGAGAATCACACCAGCATCAGAAAGCCTATGATTCTGAAGCTTCAAAGATGTGGCTGTAGATGATTTTCTAGCATAGAGAGGGAGATCAATTGTGTGTGTGTCACACTGGTAATTGAACAGCTTACCTGCTAATGAACACACTGAATTTCATTGCATAATACAATACACTGATTGGCAGAGGTGAAGGGAATATTAAAAAAAGATGACAAATTTCCCTGTTACATTCATCCACTAGTCTGCTTCCCAGCTGCTATACCAACATTTTTGCCTGCATCACTCACTTTTTAAACATCAAGGCCTCTGAGCCATGCTGTTATCTTAAGTGTCTGGGCAAATGTCTTTCAGAACTTTGGCTTGCCAAAATGTCATGACATAACTAGGTTTCTTTCTCACACCCTCGTTGGCCTTTGTGACTGAGCTTTTTCAGACACCGGATTTGCCTCATAGTGTATCCCACTATAAACAAGCTGGATTAGTTTTAAAGCATTTCAGTAACTGACAGACAACTGGGCAGTGTGTACACTAAAAAGACGTGATTGCGGAAAAGTTCACCATACAGGCAACAATTCCTTGAGTTTTGATAACTGATGCGTCAGACACCAAAAAACCAAAAGCATGCTCATGCCAAGACAGCAACACGTTTTTGTACAGTAAATGATTCACAATAAATCTTTTTGTAAAATTAAATTAGCTTAACCATGAATGTTCAGCAAAAACCTATGGTTTGGGGTTTTTATGTTGTGGTGTGGATGCATTTTTCTTGGAAGATTTCCTTCTTTTGTGCTTTATAAGTTGTGGCTCAGCACTTGACAGAAGATTGGAAGGAGGACAGGGGAGGTCAGGACTGTTCCTGTAGCTCAAGCTGATCTGTATAATGATTTGGTTTCTGGTGACAGTACAGCTGGACAAATTGCTTTTAAAACTCCAGTTTCTGAATAGCCACTTTACTAGCAAGATCCAAACCAGAGTAACCGGTCCCAAATGATGGGCAAAGCCAGGGATCAAACTAACTTGGGTAGGGAAATGGTTGAATTCTGGAATATGAAGGCAATGTTCAGAGAGAATCTGCATCTTTCAGCCCCAGTTTGCCACTTTAGTCGCCCTGCCAGAAGGTAGACTGCAACACAGGGGATCAACCTATGCTTGAACTGCTGCCCACACTGTCTTCATCTGTTGTGTAGGTTTATGAGAGATCAATATTATCCAATGCCCTAATACGCTGCTGTGTAGATACACCCTTACCAATGGGGCCCACTTATGTTGAACTTAAGGTCAGGAAACATCTCTCAGACAAAATGTTCCAAAAATTTCGGACTCTGTTATTTGGACAAGTATTAAGCACTGATACATTCTTTGGCCAGAGATGTGCTATTATTTTCCATTTAGATAGCACTATCTGTGTGAGTGGAACTTTACATGCTAAAGGAGCTGTATTCATGACTGTATAACTATGATCACTGCAACTAAACCAGTTTAAAACTCTTCTGTGAAACTTGATTATAACTAAGTATTTCAATGGAATTCAATGTTTCACTCCACGGACACAGTGATCCACCATATGGCAGTACTACACTGAAACATGCTCATACACTAAAAATAACAAAAGCACCTATTTCTGGACCCAGAAAAAAATTGTAAAAAAATTATCATCACTAATGAGTCACAGTAATGCCTAAATCCATTACCAAAGTGCTCAACTCCAAGGGTCCAGTAGAGCAGGGGAGAGGATGTAGCTCATAGGTTGAGCACCAGCTTTGCAAGCAGAAGACTCTAGCTTCACACCTCAGTACCTCAAGCTAGGACTAGGTAAGGCTCCTTTCTGGAACTCTAGAGAGCTACTACCAGTCAGAGTAGACAATACTGAGATAAGTAGACCAATGCTCTGTCTCAGAAGACAGCTTCCTATATAAGCATTGCATCTTCCCTGCATAGAGATGCCTTTCTTGTGAAAGACAAACCACAGAACTCACTCCAAGCAGTGTGCATGAAGACATGCAATTGTCTCATTCGTCATAAACTGCTTGCGTTTGACATCACTGCAGGCACATCATCTCCGTTAATAAAAATGTCACTGTGAATTATTCTTGAGCCTCTGTTACTTACTCAAGGCTTCAGGTGCCTAACCAAATAGGAAACCATTTCATGTTTGCCAACTTTACTTCATGTGCTTCCAAGGGAAATGAAGATGCTTCGAAAAGCATCTCTGAGAGGATCATCCAGGTGCTTAAGCTACATTTGCAGCAACATAATGTCACAAATAACGTCAGGTTCAAGCAAAGAGAACTGTGTTTCCACCTCATTAAAAGAACTTCTCCCTCAACAGCTACTGAGCCTATATCAATATCAGAGGCTTTTTTTATTGCTTAAATCTGCAAAAGGTTCAGAAGTTTCCCCGAGCCCTACAATGCACAACCATACTTAAACACTAGGTGGCCCAGCACAGATGTTCTCTGACCATTTCTCCCTAACATTCAGCTGGCAGCGAGACTGTATGCTGCCCCCTACACAAATACAAACATTGCTTTTACCATGGAAAAATGGGCCTAAAGCGCTAATTTGTACGTGAGGATGTTTGCCAAGTGATGACAGAGTGGTAAACAATGTCTGTCTCTTATCTTGAATGATGCATTCTGTTTCCCCACCGCACCCCCATACATCATTTTTTACTCAAATGAAATACTGGCACTGCCTCAAAATTACCATCTCTATTATTACATACCATTTATTTTCGCTGGACAATCAACTGTACAAATGAACATTAACTGGTCACCAGTTTTAGCAAGTGTACCCCTATGGGTTTCACGATATATATGTTTGATATAACTGGAGGAAACACAGTTGCTATATTCACAAAATGTGAAGGACTGAAGGTTTGTCTCTAATATGTTTAATGGTGTTATAAGGGAGTGATTCATCCAGCAGCCTGTTCACATCCACTTATGCAATTCAGACCACAATCTTAAAATAAGCCATAAGAGAGACCATAAGATGTACTTTTGCATGGATAATCCTGCAGGCTTTATTTTTGCTTCAATCATTATCACAGTGCATCTGTAGGGTTGGAGGGAAGGGAAACAAAAGACTGATATTAAGTGCCCCACCCACCCCTTGATTAAAGGGCACCAGGGATATGGCACAAGTGAAAATGAATGGCTTTGATCACTTCCAGTGACAGCACTGGAAGAGATCAGTGACAGAACAGCACATCTCTTAGGTTAGATAATGTAGTGGAGTGTTCTTGATTCTAGTTAGAAGGGTTGCTTGAGCCTGAAAACAGGGAAGCAAAAAATATTACAGGAGCCGCTGGTTTCTCCGACCATGGGGTTTTTCATTCATTAAATACTGTGAATAAATATCTCAAATGCTGCAGGTTGCATTCAGAAAATCTGTGCCATCCGGAGCCTTTCAGTTGTGGCTGCATCTCAGAGGATATCCTCTCTCAGAGGTTCAGTTAGAGTCAAAAGGGGGGAGAGTTGGGGAGGGGAAGAAACACCCTGCCATTTAAGACCAGAAAGCGACTTCCCTTGCCCAGACTACGTTGGGTTGTAAAGAAAATCAGAATCAGTCACAGTGATGAAGCTAGAGATGGCCATCATTCTAGTGATCACTTGGGGAAGTGGGTGGCATCATCACACTCCTGTAGTACCCTCCTCCTAGGAGCACTGGACCTTCATTTGCAATTTTACACACACCACGACAACGCAGCAGGCGCAAAACCCCCTTTTGCTCTCCGCCTCCTTCTGCAGCTGCAAATCTGAAAGGAATCTCTCTCTTTTTTTTTTTGCATATGCAGGAGGCTCGATAATTGCTTCTCGCCTCACTCCACTGACATCCGCCCCCCTCCCTTGCCTCTGTCAGACGGGGTGACGTTTTATTACGGAGTTAAAACACACACACACACACCCCAGGACCCCAGAATCCTGGTTTTTGCACATCCCCCCCCATACCATTCAGTCCACCCAGATCAAGAGCCCCCAGACTTGTGCAAGCTTCTCGATCTCGCTAGCAGGAGAACGGGAGCATTGGCATCTCTGTGCTCTTTGCACATCGTGAACGCATGCACTGGCTGGCGACCTTTTAAAACAATGCACGCTGAAGTCACAGGCACGCCGGGGAGGGCGCCAGACCGGGGGCGAGAGAAGGACCCAGATCAGGTCGGCGGTGTCTTGACACTCGCCCCTCCGCGTCCGTAGGACCAAGAGAGCCTCCAGACTGCCTCCCAAGGCGCATCACCGGTGCAGCTGCTCAAGCCCACCAGCATCACCTCTCTCCTCCTCTCCCTCCGCCGCCGGGCTGGCCGTGCATCGCTTTTCGCCCTTCCCTGGCGCGCTTACCTTCCCGGGCTTTGAGCAACACCGTGTTGGCCACGATGTTTTCCAGCTCCATTGACAAGCTCCGTCGGGGGCTCCGCAGCGGCGGGGTGGGTTGCAAGAGGTGCCTCCGCCTCCCCGGGGCTCGGGCTCTGTGCGTGCGAGAGCCGGGATCCGCAGCCCCGTCCCTAGTGCATGCTGCCCCTTCCCTTCCCCGGAGTTCCCTCCTCCGCGGAGAGCCACTGCTTGCTTCCCTGCTCTCCCTCCCTCCTCCAGAACTGGAGCACCCCCTTCCCGAGCTCGGTTACTCCATTCTCCGCGCCTGCCTGCCTGCCTGCGAACCCTCCTCTGATGGTTTCAGGTTTCAGATGTTGCTGCCTCCCTCCCCGGGGGTGTGGCACTACCAAGCGGGTTCCGCAGCATTGCGCAGGCTCCGTGCTCAACAGCTGGCTAATTCCTTAGCGCCAGTCCGCCAGGCAGGCTGGGGCTTGTAGTCTTAGTTTTGGGCGGCCAGCTTTGGGGTTTCCAAAAACATATGGCTGGATCAGGCCACAGGCC
Source organism: Tiliqua scincoides (assembly GCF_035046505.1). Taxonomy (NCBI): domain Eukaryota; kingdom Metazoa; phylum Chordata; class Lepidosauria; order Squamata; family Scincidae; genus Tiliqua; species Tiliqua scincoides. The sequence continues at coordinate 176,789,294 of NC_089823.1, forward strand.
ATCTAGTCCAGCTGCCTGTATGTCACAGTGGCCCACCAGATGCCCCAGGGAGCACCCAAGACCACAACAGAGCTGCATCCTGGTGCCCTCCCTTGCATCTGGCATTCTGAGGTAACCCAGTCCCACTTCTTAAATCAGGAGGCTGCACATTCGCATGATGGCTTGTAACCTGTGATGACTTTTCCTCCTCAAATGCGTCCAATTTCCTTTTTAAAGCATCCATACCAGATGCCACCACCACATCCTGTGGCAAGGAGTTCCACAGACTCATTACATGCTGGGTACAGAAATATTTTCTTTTGCCTGTCCTAACTCTCCCAACACTCAATTTTAGTGGATGTCCCCTGGTTCTGGTGTTGTATTCCTTCCTACACACACGTGGAGTGGACAGTTCATTGGAGGGAGACATACTGCAGTCTTGCATTTGATTGGGGAGAGAAAATGGAAACCTTGGAAACACGACTTTGTGTGCTTTGCAGCAGAATCTGACATTTCTACGTAGAAGTAAGCCCAACTGAGTTCAAAGGGACTTACTCCCTGGTAGGTATGAATAGGATTGCAGCCTAGAGGCATGTTCATATGTGTTCATTTATGACAGCCATTTTCAACCACTGTGCTATGGCAAAATAGTGAGCCATAAGTGGTCTACAGGTGTGCCACAGGAATTTGGGGGAAGATCGATTATTAGTCAGGCCAATGGGGGATGTGAGCCCCCCACTGGCAGCATGGTGCGTCTTGTCAATTGTCAGAAACCAAATGGTGTGCCTTGACAATTTTGGTGCCTTGTCAGTGTTCCAGGAGATGAAAAAGGTTGAAAACTGTTGATTTATAATAAACAATTTTCATTATTCTAGAACACATTTCCTTGGCAGGGGGAGGGCAGAGGCCACTGCTACCAATTTACAGGGTTATTGATCAGCTAGTCGACTTTAATTAAAAAACAAATTTGCAGTCAGAATACTATGATTAAAAGCCATTTCTGCCCAACGTTGCATATATGCAACAGGGATCCAATGTGTATGCCTATGGGCTGGGCAGAAATGGGTTAAGTAATGTGTACCATTAGATTATCTTGCTTGAACAACATGTGTGAATGCCTTAAGGCCCAATCCTATCCAACTTTCCAGTGCGGATGCAAGGATGCCAATGTGGCTTGCACTGCATCCTGTAGTGGGGGGGGGGGGGAGTCATGGATTCCTCCTCAAGGTAAAAGAACTGTTCCCTTACCTTGGGGCTGCACTGCAGCTGCATCAGTGCTGGAAAGTTGGATAGAATTGGACCCATAAGGTACTTATTTTAGTGACACATATTTTGAATTTTTTTACATGATCATATATGTAATATGAATGTATTATATATGTGTACTCAGTGTATATATATATATGAGGCACTCAGTGTAGCCTCACTGCAGCTTCATATAAATATGAACCTGTTGAATTTCTGCCTCACCTACAGTTGTTAAGGCAAATAACATCCTTCAAGAAAAGAAAGTGACACTTTTGTGACTAAATATATGTAGTAATTAGCAGAAGGAAAATGGCTTTCTTGCTATGGCACATTATCCAACACATTTGTTTACATATATATATTAAGGTTAAGTTTTGAAATGCAGTATAAATAGTTGGAAGTTGAACCTTATATTGGTACCAAAAATTACAAATTATTTTTATAGGGAAAGAAATGGACATTTTGAAAGAAAGATTTTTCAGATTTCTTAAGAGAGAAATGCAAACCACCAGAGCGCATGAAATGGCATGTTTCACTACTTGCTTTCTTCTCCACTGTTAGGAACCCCTTTTTCATGTTGTATTGAACAAAAACACCTAATTTCATTTCATAGCTGCTGTTAGATACTGTATAATCTTCAGCTCATAGGGTGGATCAAGAGGAAGAGGTTACACAATAGCAAATAGTTCATTTCCTATGTTGCAACACTGTTATTATCAGGAAGGATTTGCAGTAGTTAAGTCATCGGAACCTACTTTAGAATAGACCCACCAATTCCAGTGGACAACATGTGCTGCAATGTGTTGGTTTAAAAGTGTGGCTTCCATTTGTACCCACAGCGAGAACCGCCAATGTAGCATCCACTTTTTGTTAATGTCTGTTCAGTTAAGTAGCTTTCCATGGGAACTCAACTCAAGTATTGCCCAATCTGGGCACTGACGTTGGAGATTCTCCATGAATGAATTGCATGGAAAGCAGCTTTCAAACTGCTTTCTGTTACAGCCACTGTTCAGATCACATGGAAGTAATTTCCAAATGCCATAGCATTTGAATCAACACTTGGTTGTGCCCCCAGCAACTGGGTTCTTCCTGTATGTGTTTACTTACAGGCTCTTAAGACATAAGAGACCGTTACATTATCTCATGAGAAATGTGATTCAAATGCTTACAGTTTGGCCACAATAGCATCCAGAAATTCTGTCTCTTCTCAGAAGTGATTAATAACATCACTTGAGAAACAGCTGTGCTGTAAGGCTAGTTGATTGACCACAATACCCGTGGTAGACATTGAGTTGTACCATAATGCCATCTAGTGGCTCTCTTGCCTGAAATGAAAAACTCACCAACTTGCCTCATCAGTGTATGGCATGCAGTAGACACATGCAGCAATTCCACGCATGGCTTGATTTTGCATCTTGTCTATGAAACCAGAGGAATGGCATTTATGTCCCATGGAAAGGGAAAACAGGAGCGCAAGCCTAGTTGTGGCAAGACCAGCCCTGCCTGCTCCTATCCAGATGTGCCCCAAGTCCTATGGTTACCCATATCTTGGGTCCAATGTTTTTCATGTCTTTTGTTTAATGAGCAACACTGCCCCGCCACATAACCTTCAGAGCGGTTTACAAATACTGTACATAAAAAATAAAAAGCAGAAGTAGAGCATTTCAGTAGAAATGTTTAAAATGAGTCAAGTATTCTAGCGAGTTCAAGTGGTCCAGGGAACATCAGAACATTCACACTGTGGAATGTGGGAGTTGACTGCTAATGTAGTTTAACAAAAATATGTCTGAGTTCCTCTTTCAACCATTTTCACCAAGTTCTGAATTCCTCTCTGAAAGTTCATGTATTTAAATAAAATAAATATCCATTCAGAAAAAAACAGAATGCATGATATTAGATAATGAGGAAAAGATATACAAAAGCAAAGGAACCAACACATTCACATACTAAAGCAACGTCATAAAATGAAGGTGAATATCCCAGCCTGAGTAATAGTACCATTCTAGGCATGTCTATTCAAGAATAAGCTCCCATAAGTCAAAGGGACTTATCCCCAGGTAAGTTTGTGTAAGATTGTAGCCTACGTATTCAGTGACAAGTATCAATATACTGTGTAACACTACAGAAATCGCAAATGGTAAAACTAATTATACAGAAACTAATTAGACCTCTTCCCATCTAACAGCTCAATCCTATGCATGTCTACTCAGAAGTAAGTCCCATTAGTGTCAATGGGGCTTACTCCCAGGAAAGTGTGGATAGGATTGGGCTGTAAGGCTGCAATCCTATCCACCCTTTCCTGGGAGTAAATCTCATTGAACACAATGGGACTTACTTCTGAGTAAACATGCATAGGATTGGGCTGCCAAATAGAGATAATTGCCACTGGCTTTGTTATATAGACCTCTCGTCATCTGTAAAAGTCTCTGTTTAAATCCAAGCTATACGTTTACTTCATAAACTCTGTAACAGGGTCTCAGTGCTGCTTTTTTATTTCCTTTAAAATAAAAAGCTCCTTTTTTCCTTCTCTCAAGCACATAATTTCTGAAAGTTTTGTCATCTCAGTGACCTTATGTGTTTGGAGTAACCATTCCTCCAAAACTGGGCTAAGGGATGCCATCATCTTTGGCATATAAACATTTTGGTAGCTGTAAGAAGATTCCATACTGTCTTGTTTTCTGATTCAAGTTGCTTGTCAATGTATCCCAGAAATGTTCAATGACAGTACTGAAGAAGCAATCACAGAAATGGCAGAGATTAGCTTGGGGGGGGGGGGGAACATTTCCTTATAGGACACTTCCACCTTATATCCTGACTGCCTGTATGATTTCTTATACTGCCAGTTAACTTTCATTGTACTGTAAATTGTATTCGGCTTGTAGTAGGGGTACATCCCATTGATAACATATTTTACAGACTTGTTTTCTACTGTTGTTGGCATCCTTCAGTCTCGGAAGACTATGGTATCGCGCTCTGAATGGTGGTTCTGGAACAGAGTGTCCTCTCCAGTGTGTGAAGCCTGCGTAAAGTAGATATGGAGGATAGACTGTTTCCCTTGCAGCAAATCCCCCCTCTCCACATCGCTGAAATGGTCCAATGGAAAGGCAGAGGCCAATACGGTTGGTTCCAGCAGCATCGCAGGAGATGCCAGAACATGACTGTGTTCAGCCATGAACTGCCTCAGGGACTCCGGCTCCAGATTTTGCCTTGAGGTTGACTCCTGAAGCCTTTTCCATAACTGGATGTAGCCACAAGGCAGTGGAGGTTTGGGATCAGAGTTTTCCTTCTCTGAGATGTTTCTACTGTTAACATACAGGAAACATGCAGAAGGCTGTGATGATGTTCTTTTTCAAACATGGTCAGAAATAATATACCCGGCAATTTTATCCCGCTTCCTTTTGAAACAGTTGCTCTTATCATTGCGCAGTGACAACCAGATTGGCAGCTGTAATACAGACAGCTTGCAAATCCATCACATTGTCACTGATATTCTGCTCAGTATGTGCCCCAGCTGAATATATCTGCAACCACAAAGAGGCATTTCCATTCAGCTTATGGGTTATTTCATCCACCAGTAAACAGCTCCAATGGTCTACTACAGCATTCATAAATCAAATCACTCCACATTTTATCCAAAGAGACAGATTACTTCCTCATACAATTTTTCCATTGTAGATAAAGGAAGATAACGTAGAGATGTGGAAGACAAGTATGTTCTTGAATGCGTGTCATGCCATCATTGCTGCAAAGGCTCAGGGTTGCAGCTTATTGGTCTTGTTACAGCTTTTTAATTTTTTTTGTATTATAACAAATACTATTTTGTACTATATTAACTGCAAGAGTGTTGCTCTGCTGTTTCAAGACACATCACGGTATTTCTGCAGGAGCATTTATCCACTGGACAGTTATCTTCAACCCCCTAATAACTGGACACTTTTTTAAAGTGGTACTTTTCTTATCTTTAGCAGGGGAAGAACATCTGTCCCTCTTGATTGTAGCATAGCATCTTTTCAAGGAATTGTTTGCTGGTGTTTCTTTTATGTCTGTTTAGACTATGAGCCATTTTTTTAGTTATGTAAACCTGCTTTGTTGACTTCTTCGTTGAAATGTCACATATACTGTACATATTTTTAATAACAATCTTTCTTTTTCTTATGGATCAGTGTCCATCTGTACAATGTCCTTGCATTGTACCTGGAGTCAAGTATTTTAGAACGCCATGTTCTTCAGACAGACATGATTACAAGCATGTCAGAGAATGCTATATAAAACTCAACATGAAGACTGTCAGAACTTGGCATCTTATTAAACATGAGATTTTATTGTCTGTTGGATTTCTTGTGTTGATATGAATGCATTGAGACTTTGTCTAGCCTCATCTGTAAAAGTAACTTTTAATACTTGCTGGTTCCAATGTACATAAATGTGTATAAAATAGCTTGTAAGTTTGGTTAAATTATCATCCATCCTTTGGGTCAACTTCTGTTGACTAGCTCAAAATACAATATCAGATTCTTGGCATTTTCAACATCTTACTGACAGGCTAATAGCTTATCCATTTTATTACCCTTTCAAATTACCTCTTAAAGCTTTCTTGGCCTGGGGGGCAGGGCCAGAGGCAACTGAATGGCCATGCTTTTCTGAGCTCTTGAAAGCTTTTGGGAAAGTATGCTATTTCCTGCCAAAAAACCGTGGGTCTGATGAGATCCAAGGATCTGTGATTAGGAGAGATTTGATCCTACAGATGGTGTATGTTTCTGGAGAGGAAGGGTCCAGCCAGGGGCTGTTTTTTCTCCAAGGGAACCCAGCCATCAATGTCCGTGTGGGTGAGGATTCATTTTGAAACTAAGCTGAAGGCCCCAAGCAAGGGGGCCTAAGTGAGTGGAAGAACTAAGTGAGTATTGTTCTGCTGTGTGTGTCTGGCATTGATTGATTAATTGACTGCCTGATTAAGCTTTGCCTGAGGGAAAAAGGAGGGGCAGGTTTTCCCCCTCTGGGAAGAGGAAGAGGGGGGAGATTTTCTCCACTCATTTGTTTGCTTGTGTGAAAAGAAGCTTTGGAGGAGACCTGCTTTGGAGGTCTTTGGAGGAGACCTGAAAAGAAGCTTTGGAGGAGCTTGTTATGGAAATATGAGAGCATAACTCTAACTTTACAAATCTAAAACTCATTGAATTACAAATTAATTGTTTTTGAATATAAACTTTGCTTTGAAATGTTCAGTTTCATTTTCCTGTGGAGATCTTGGCTGTGGAGAGGGCTGGAGATCTGCATTTCTTTGTTTTGCAAAAGCGGTTTCATAGTTTTGAATTCCTTGGACTATTGCTTGGAACAGAATGCAGTTGATATAGCAACAAACGTAAGCAATAGAACTAAGATAACAGAAGAAGAATAGAACATCGGGGACATCTAGTGGATTTTAAAAGACATTGCAAGGATAAGAACAGGACTTGTCAAGTGAAGTAAGGAGGACGATACCCTGAGGACATCTAGTGGCGTTAAAAAACATTGCAAGGCAAGGGTTTGATTTAAAATAAAAAACTGAAATAAATAACATCCTTTTCAACTGAATGAATTTTATTACCATGTTTATTGAATTCAATTACTGAGAACCTGGTCCTGACAACAAAGTATTGTATAATAGTTTTATACCTTGTTGCCCGTGCTGTTGCTTTGTCTTAGCAAGTGTCTGCTTCTCTCCTTTTTATTTTCTTTCCATCATTTTGTGTAATTTTAACCCAGGGGTGTCAAACATAAGGCCTGGGGGCCAGATGCAGCCCACTGAAGCTCTTTATCCAGCTCTCCCAGCACCGTCATTTGGCTGTTCTCAGCTGCTTAGCTGAGGTGACCCGGCTGACAGGGCCCACATAATTAGGCTTTCTCATATCTTGAAAATATGGTCAAGATTTGCACATTTTCTCTTCATTTGCCATTGATGAGTTCCTAAGTGAGATAAAGTACTTATTTCTGGTCATGACTTGCTTAATGATGTCAGTTCCTGCTTAATGACATCACTTCTGGCCCTCAACAAGCATCATGAATGCTATTTCGGCCCACGAGTTTTACAACCCTGTTTTAACCCCTTAATAAACTTTAAGTTACTGTTTTATCTGCCTGGTTCCAGTACATTATTGAGGAAGTGCAGCAACAGGGGCAGGGATTTGCAAATTGGGTCCAAGGAGGGGGTGGGTGGGTGGGATTGGCAGTTGGTCCCCAATCTCATACTTTATTTATTGAGGTTGTGGCACAGAAAAGGTTGAAGACCACTGCTATATGCACTTACCTAGGTATAAGACAGTAGAGTTTACTTCAGAGTGAACATGCACAGGCTTCTGCTGCAAGTTACTTCAAAGGAAGAGTAATTCTATTAGGGGTGCAAAACTGCAGGGGAAAAAAATCAGATCCCAAACTGTTACACTGAGTAATTGTTCTGATTAAATGCTTTGATGACTTTGATGACCTACTAGAGTTGGAAAGAAACTCTATCTGGTTCCTCCTAAGCAACATAAACACTAATGTTGATTGAATTTGCAATCAATGCCTCAATATCCAAATATTTAATTATACTATTTCAATATTAGCTTACATAGTTTGAAATGAAATGTTTACCTAGATCCAATAACTGTTGCATGTTCTTCATGGGGACAAGCAGTAGCTCACAGACAGCACATGCCTTGTCTGTACAAGAGTCCCATATTCCATATCCACAAGAATCTCAGACAGGATGGATAATAAGACATTAGAGAATATTCCTGGCCTGGAGACCAATGACCTGGCTTGGTACAGAATGAGGTAGGTTTACATCTTCCTTCCTGAACATACATCTGAAAGCCTTTGGCAGTCATGGCTGCTAGGGACCAAGAGTCTGCCCTTTTAAAATTGCCATTTGTATGCCCGTTCAAGACAGCCAGATCACACAGATCCCACAAGTATAGAATCTGCTTTCTCAGATACTTTTAAAAAAAGGCTGGGCTTTGGAGATTTCATTCTAAGAATTTCTATTTGGGTGGCTTTTAGGTTGTAGGCAGGCCTGAACTGGTAGAGAATTTTAAAAGTCTGTCATCTACTATGTGTTACTAATGCAATTGAATTTCAACAATCTGTATTCTCTTGTTTAAAGAAAATTGTGCTAAAAGCTATATGCCTTAACTGTTACCAGTTACATACTTTTTACCAGCCCCACAATTTTTGGCATGTTAAAAGCCAAAAGGTTCAAAAGTTTATCATCCATCTTTGATACAACTTACTTCCAAGTAAGCATGCAAAGCACTACACAGGTCCATCCTATGTTTATTCAGTCAGGAGTAAGTACCATTGGGAATTTCTTCCAGTAACATAAGTATTTGCCCTTTAAACTCTGACTTTAAGTCTGGCTTTAAGCCTCACTGAGAGAAATGAGGCCTGCTTCTGAGTAGACATACAGAGGCTTGCACTGCAATTCAGTGTTTATCTATTGTGCTGGGAGGGTCTGTTAGCTAAAATCTCCCCTGCACTTAAAAAAATAAAAATTAAGAAAGCGTCACTCACTCTAGATTTCATTTGAGGGAAATCTCTTAAGCCTAGAACTATGAAGACGGGGGGGGGGGGTGCCCCAAGTAAACCTTTTAAAATCTGTTTCAAAGCCTCTTTTAAGAACAAAGATACTTTACCTTTATAGTGGAGCAGTGACACTTCACAAAACACTATTTGATCAACATGGGCTGGGAGCAGGGGTCCAGCAGCCATCTTTCCAGGGGGCTGCAAGTGAAGCGCTAACATATTTTTCAGTATAAAAGCTGAAATGCGGTCTTGCCGTAATAAGAAAAGAAGACGCATAAATGGAGGGCTGTGTTATGAGCTGTTGCAGCAGATGAGTCATCCACTGAGTGGGCTTGCAGGTCTGCAGCTGTGAATACTGCAGCAACAGACTGTCTCCTGTCTCCACAGGAGAAGACGAAAAAATCCTGATTCTCAAGGCAACATTTTCAAAGACAACAAAATACCTTTATAAAGAGCTTGTACAGGGAAAGTCTCCTGGCAGCCCACTCTTCACTCCTCTGTACATTTAACAATCAAATCCATTTATTATAGAGGTGCACTGCCCAGCATGTAGGCTGTCTAGTCCCGTCCCGTCCCCCAAATAATAATACAGCACTGAAGGCTTGGTTTCCATTAAAAATCAAGTTATTTCCCAACTTCAGTGAGTGCATAATGCTTGAAAAATGTGAGACATTGGCACAAAATGCTTTTTAACTTACTAACTTGGTAACATTTCTACTTGTGTGCAAATATTTTCCAAAACAAAAATTCTAATGAGTGCCGTTTGAGAGCAAACACTTACACGCATGGCATCTGACAATTTGAAACTACAATTGACGTATTGGAAATTGCAGAACATATGACAGCAGCAGAGAGCAGTCATGTCTAGTAGTCATTGTTCCATCATGCTCATGTAAATGGGGAGGGGGGAACTGAGTGCTTGTCTCCCTCTTTAGAGTAAAATCTGCACTTTTCACTGCTGTCCATGAGATCATGATCCATTTGCAGTATCCACATGATTAACAATTTGCCTGCCTTGAGTTAACTGTGATGGCTTCAATGAGGTTATGATCCTACAAATTGGAGAATTGTCCCACATTCCATGATGTGTCATAACAGCCGGTAAGGAGTAAGCAAGCTTCATGCAAAACATCTGGCAAGCAGCCTGCATACCATAAAATACTTGTAGGTTCTCCATGAGCAAGGAAAGAATCTGCTGCCCCCTAGTGATAGCTATGGAGTAATGCACCTTACTTTCCAACATTCCAAAGGCTCTCAAGCTTAGCATTTTATAGTTGTTAACTTGTGAGGCTTGCATGTCATTGCTGTGCTACACCCTCGTTGCCCATTTCCAAAATCCCTTGTGAAGTTATTACTTAATTTAAAGCAGCCACTGACAATGATTTCACTAGCAATTGAAATTGTTTCCAGAAAAGTCATTTGGAATGGACTGAAGAGGGAAGTCAAGAGATTCTGCCAGCCTCTCCCAAAGCTCCCAAGTTTTAGTTCAAACTTCCAACAAGAGGCTGGGTAAGGAGAAACTGGGTGGGACATGTAATAGCATCTGTTCCTTTTTGGAGATTTTAAAAGAGGCAGGCAGATCTCCAAGTTGACATTTAGCAACCATAGAGGGAAATAAACACATGAAATGAATGGCTGCTTTGAGGTCCAAGATAATGGCCCATAGAGGGGACAGCAATGCTGCCTCCTCTCTTCCTGGCTGTTCCAAGGGGATGCAAATGGGAGCTCATTCCCAGCTCCATTTACAGATGGGGGCACCTGGAAAAGGCAACAGCCCAGGACAAAGTTGCAGAGGCCTCTGAGGAAATGGGATGGCCTAGAGACAGTGGGGTGACTCTTTCAACCAAGAGCCATGCTGGTGCTGTGGCTGGGTGCCACTCTGGCAATCATCAGCATTGGGATCTTTGAGGGATTAAGGACCCATTACAACTTCCCTGATCCAGGAGTGGAAAGTAGTTTCTTCACTATTATGGATATGATTATGATTATGATTATGATTATGATTATGATTATGATTAATTAACAGTATTTATATACCACTTTTCAACTAAAGTTCACAAAGCTTTAGAGAAAAAAATCAAATAAGTAATGGCTCCCTGACCCAAAAGGGCTCACAATCTAAAAAGATGCAAAAGAACACCAGCAGACAGCCACTAGAAAAGACGCTGCGGGGGTGAGGTGGGCTAGTTACTCTCCCCCTGCTAAGAAGAAGAGCACCCACTTGAAAAAGTGCCTCTTACCCAGTTAGCAGGGGTTATTGTCATTGGGCAATCTCTGATCAGTGGCCAAGGAACCCAGCATACTCTGGATCAGTGACTTTCAACCTTTTTCATCTCGTGGCACACTGGTAAGGCACTAAAATGGTCAAGGCACACCATCAGCTTTTTGACAATTGACAAGGCACACTGTGCTCTCAATAGGGGCTCACATTCCCCAGTGGTCCTATTGATAAATGACCCTCTCCCAAATTCCCGAGGCACACCTAGGGACCATTTATAGCACACCAGTATGCCACGGCGCAGTGGTTGAAAATGGCTGCTCTGGATCAATGTCTGAATACAGTACACTAGAGTCCAGAGACTTTAGGTGCATTAGGCCTCAGGCAGCCCAAGATAATCTCCTGCACCCAAAACAAAAACCAAAAAAAGCCCTTGTATGTGTATGAACATGTGCTCCCCACACCCAAGTAATAAGGGGGGAGGGGAGGAGATATGCCCCCTGCCTGCATTTTCACTTCACTGTGTGCTGCTTTTGATGCAGCATACTTCTGCACAGGTCCTATCACACTGAAACTGGATGCACATGGAGGAAGGAGGCTGTGCAGGAAAGGAAGGGGGATTCAACTCACCCTCTGGCTATTTGGCTGCTCTCCTAAGTAGCCAGATGAACAGGGAGAGCGACAGTGCTTCCCTCCTTCTGCCTCTGGAGGATGAAAGGGGCTGCCACTGCCTCAGTCCTTTGCCCCTGCTCACTCGGCTCTGTTGGCTGCAGGTTCAAAGCAGCAACAGACAAACATAGCCTGCTTGTCAGTTTGCCACCTCCCAACTTGATGCCTGATGTGAACCTTTCAGGTTTCTTCATGAGAAGGCTGGCCTTGTTGTTTTGACCTACATATCTTCTGACTGCCAAACAGACTTCTGGAATGGAACTAGCATGTATGTTGGGGACTTAGTGTACAGAGTCAGACCACTCGTCCCTTAACTTAGTATTGTCTACAATGATTCTCCAGGGTTTCAAATATGGATTTTTCCGAGCCTTTCTTGGAGATGGCAGAGATTGAACCTGGGACCTTCTGAATGCAAAACTTGTGCTAACCCTTAGTTACAGATCCTCTCCAATTCTCATCTCCCCAGTACTTTGCCCAATAGTTAATCCAGCACTCCCAAGCACATACCAGAGTGTTAAATACAAAGTTTACAGTACAATCCTATGTAGGTCTATGCATCACCACTGAATTTAATGAAACTTAGCCCCCAGGAACTATACATAGGATTGCAATGTACAGGATTTGTACCTGATTCATCCATGGTCAAATCCAAGACAGTCAGAGCTTGAGTTAAACTAGGCTAAAGCCCTACAAGATTTGTACCTGAATCATCCATGGTCAAATCCAAGACAGTCAGAGCTTGAGTTAAACTAGGCAAAAGCCCTACAGTCTCTTTTCAGTTTGTCCCATGAACATCAGAATAAGAGCTACAAACAGATAAAGTTACTGTTAGAGGTGTTTGTTTCTCATGAGTAAGATAGAATTGCCGCTTAAGGGCCTAATCCTAACCAACTGTCCAGCACTAGTGCAGCCACAATGCAGCCCTGAGGGAACAAGTTTTACCTTACTTTGAGAAGACTTCTGTGACTGCCTCCCCACCAAAGGATGCAGCACACACCCTATTGGCATGGCTGCACTGGCATTGGAAAATTGGATTGGATTGGGCCTTAAGTCTTGCTGAACACAATGGGCTTACTTCTGAGTAGAACAACACAATTTTCAAATGCCTCTAGTTATACTGAATCAGAGCAGACCATTGATGCATCTAACCTGGTACACCTACTTTCATAGGCCATGGCTCTCTAGGGTCAGAAGGACAGGTTTTTCCAAGCATTGCTACTGGAAGCCTTTTAGGTGTGGAGATATTGGAGCTGAAACCTCCTACATGCAGAGCATGGAGTCCACCTCTGAGCTATGGCCACTCATATCAGTAAGGATGACTGATGTTATGCAAGTGTCATAAAGCAAATAAAGGTAGCTAGCTCACATGTGTGTCAGGATTAAATGGCAACTTTTTCAGTATGGGTATTTCTAAGAAAGTTTCAGCTCTAGCATCTCTCCCTCTTTATAACGTTAGTCATTGCTACACTCAACAGACACTGTAGGGAGATTAACAGCATTTAATTAACAGCATTGCTACACTCAACAGACACTGTAGGTATTAACAGCATTTTAAAATCCATACTTTCTTGTTATTTTTTTCATTCCCTAATTACATGCTTATTAGAAACTTACCATCAATCCTATACATGTTTACTTGAAAGAAACTCCACTATGTTAAATGGAGCAGCTTACTCCCAGGAAAGTGTAGATAGTACTGCAACCCTAGACAGGGCCTCTGAGAGGAATTTTATCAGGGGGTACAAAGTTTCTTTTGGGCCCCTTCCTAAAGGGGGAGGGGCAATGGGGGCAGGCAGAACCAGGGACAAAATAGGGCAGGGGGGTGATACTGACAGCCAGAATAGTCTTTGGAGCCCAGGTCTACCAGGCTTCTTGATGAGGAGCCCAGGTCTACCTGACCATGCAGCATTGGCAGCTAGATAAAGTAATATGAAAAACCAAACAAACTTCTCTCTCTAAAATCTCTGAAATATAGAAAATCCATTGCAAAAAATTAGCATCATTGATCTTAGGCTCACACTACATGTCCTGTGTGTACCAAAACATACTTCTGCAGCAGCTGTAGCCCCACAGCTGCATCCCTGAGATCCTATACACGCCTTCATGGTTATTGGATCCACAAGCCAAAGAGCTACTGTAGCAGGCCAGTTTCCTTCCAGATCTGACACTGTGTTAAGGAGGGTCATGGATGCATTCCTGGACCTGATGTGTATGACTTGCAGCAGCAGTTGCCACTGCATGCCCGTGGTTGTGTCCCCAGCATCACAGCAGGCAGTGAGTTTGGGGGAGATAGGAAAATGTCAGATCCCAGGAAATTTCTGGGTCCCCTTCTTTGGCTCCTGGGCCCCCTTTCTGACCCTGGGCCCAGGTACAAATTACCCCCTTTACCCCCCTCTCCTAGGCCCTGACCCTAGAAACCACCCATTTCACATTAAAGTATGGTTACAGCTGCAAGCCTGGACATTGGCCTAGCTAGCAGTAAGCAGCCCCCCCTCCCCCAACAAGGGGTTTATATTACCAAGTAAATCTGCATAGGCCCAAGTTGCTAGGCTGATTCTATTAACACATTTTTGCCCAGCCGCCAGGTGTATGGTCCCTGTTTCGTATATGCAGAAATTTAAGCAGGCCAGTTCAGCACGTACAGTTGTGATCCTGTCATGCACACTTTCTCCACCAAACAAAGGAGGACTCAGTTTCACGTTGTCACTGGGCCTGTCCTTGACCTGTTAGGGCAGTGTTCTTCAACCTGGGGGTTAGGACCCCAATGGGTCATGGCAACTTCTGGGAATGAAAAAAGTTGGAAGAACACTAGAGTCAAGGGGAAGGTATCTGGAGTACCCCTTCAGGCAGCAGGAGATGGTGTCCCAGTCCTGCTCAGGTTCCTAGCAATGGTGCTAAAAGAGCTTTCACGAGTGCCAGGAGGCTTCGTGGTAACTTCTAATAGGAATATCTGGTTATACTGAACAGTGCTGGGGGCAGGGGGTGGGTGCCAATGGGGGCGGGTGGAGAGGATCCTGGGAGGGGGGTGGGGTCCCCAGTCTCATCCTTGATTGGTGGTGGCACGAGAAAGGTGGGAGCCCACTTCTTAGGGCACCCTCCAGAGAATGCCTGCTCCTCTTTCCGCCTATGGGAAACCTCGCGGCCCTGGGCGACGGCATTTCGTGGCCCCGCCCCGGCCTCTCCATGTGCCCTGCCTAGGCTGGTGCCACCCCCTCCGGAGCTGCTGAAGATGGCTGCTGCTGCTGCTCTGGGAAGGTTACTGAAGCCCTCGGTAAGCGGGAGCGACGCTTTGCCCTCTGCAGCTCCGAAAGCCGGGCGCTTAGCGGCAGCAGCTTCCCCCTGCCTGAGCAGAGGCCTCCTCCTGCCCTCCCCCCGCAAGGGCGCGCGCTGCTACATTTCTGCAAGTGGGGTCCCTTGGCTGGCGGGGAGCTAGCTGGCATGTACTGTGCGTGCGGGCAGCCCCGAACTCTGCCCTGGAACGTGTCGGGGGTGGGCAGCGCGGGCTGCGGCGTGCATCGGACCAAGACTTGCAAGTTCCACTGGGCGCCCCCTTCTCCTCGCGCGTGCGGTGCCAGCCCTGTGGCCGCCTGGGCAGATGATTTGGCGCCCCCCCCACCTCCTCCCCATCGACCAGCGCCTCTGGGGGGAATTTTGGGGTACAGAGTTTCTTTTGGGCCCGTTCCCAAAGGAAGAAGGGGGAGAAAGAGTGGAGGAGGATGCACTCCTGGGCCTGGTGCGCATGGCTTGCAGCAGCACTTGTCATCCCATGCCCGTGGTAGCGCTCTCCCCCCCGCTAGAGGGGTGCAAAGCAGCACTACGTTTTGTGCAAGTGATCCTTCCTCTTCAGAGCCATTTCGGGCAGGGGGGAGCAAAAGGAAGGTGTATGTCTCCACCCTCGTTTTGCTCCTCCCTCCTGGAATGGCTCTGAGGGGAAGGGGCTGCTTGCACACTGCGGTGAGGCTCCCTGCAGAACTTAGTGCTTTGCACCCCTCTAGCTATGCCACTGGTGGGGGAGAGCACCGCCATGGGCATGGGGGCATAACTGCTGCTGCAAGCCATACATACTAGCTCTAGCTATGCCCCTGCCCCCAGCATCACACGAAAGCAACAAGTGACACTGGAAAATGTAAGATCTCAGGAAATTTCTGGCCCCCGTCCTTTGGCTCCTGGGCCCTTTTCTTGACCCTGGGCCTGGATACAAAGTACCCCTCTCTAAAGGGCCCTGCCATCAATTCTTTGCTTTCCATTTCCTTCCAGGTTGGGTGGACCTTTGCCTTCCCCTGGAGGGTGTGCACAGCTGCCCGAAGGTCTCTTGTGGTCTCAGCTGCTGCAGACCCTCGAAAGTGTGTGACGACTTGCACTCTGCCACCTTGTCCTCAGCGCCATTTCAGTACTAGTGAGTGCGTCTCTGGGATGGGAGGGGGGTGAACTTAGAGGCACCTCTTGCATTCACCACTCCAGTATTTCCCAGTTGATAATCAAGTCACTATAATAGAACCTGTTTCTGAGTGCACACGCACATCTCTAAAGGCTCTCCCTCACACCCTGTTGTGGAGGCCAGTGGTGTTCAACCTTTTTCATGCCATGATCCCAACAAGCAATTAAAGTATGAGACTGGGGACTTACCATCAATCCTACCTCCTCTCAGGACCCAATTCACCCTCCCCTGTCCCCATTCTGTCCTCCCAGGACTGTTCACTGTAACCAAATATTCTCATTAGGGAAAGCAGAAGAGGTTGCCATGAAGCCTGGCACTCATAAAAGCCATTTTAGTACAATTCTTAAGAACCTGAGCAGGACTGGGACACTATCCTCTGCTACCTGAAGGAGAACAATAGATGCCTCCCCCTCTACCTGGTGGAGCTATAGTCTAGTGGGGTTCAACCTTTTTCATTCATGTAAGTTGCCACACCTGAGGCTTCACAACCCCATTGAAGTTCCACCCTCAAGGTTGAAGAACAGTGATGTAGGATGTGCTCTGCAAGAGTGTTGGTCCTGCGGTGATTTCTAAGCAAAGAAGTGTAGTGGTGGGATGGATATTTAAAATCGTAATTGCTCTGTCTGTTCTCAGTAGTTCAAAATGAGCCTCACTAACCTGTAAAATATATGAAATGGCAGGGGGTGTGTGTATGCCAATGGTTCTTAAACTCTCTGTGAGAGTTTGAGCCACAGTAAGTCCTTGCGGGGGTGAGGGGAGGCAGCAGCACGATCCCAGGATCACATCACTAAGGGGGCTGCAGGGACTGGCATGTACTTACCAGTCCCTGCAGCAGCCTCCCGGGCCGTGGGGAGCCCTGTGCAATCCTCTGCAGGGCTCTCCTAAGCTTAGAAAGTGAAAGTGGCGTGATTGCGCTCTGCCTCCGCAAAACCGGGAGTGGACAAATGCAATCACTCCACTTTTACTTTCTAAGCTTCGGGGAGCCCTGCAGAGGGTCAAGAACAGCTCCCCACACCCCTGGGAGGCTGCAGCAAGGAACAGGGTAAGTAAATGCCAGTCCCTGTGCCCCTTTTAGGGATGCAATCCTGGGGATTGCATTGCTGACTCCCCCTGTCCCTGCCCCTTAAAGGGGCAGAGGCCAGGGCCCTCAGCTGGGGCGTCGTGACACTCTAGTTTGAGAAGTCCTGGTGTATGCCCTATATGGTGCCTTAGTGTTAAGATGCATGCCTTGTGGACAAGTGCCTTCTTCCTCCTGTACTTAATGGCTGGAGAACCAGAGGGGGGAAAAAAGAGTTGAAACCTGAAGACTAACAGTTCTTGCAACTGTTACTAACCAAAAGAAAGGACCCCTAAAGGCAAGATGGGGACAAAAAAATAGCAATTTATCAGCAGTAGAGCACAGGAAATAAGGGCCATCAGCGTATATGCCGCATGCCCACCAAATCTTGTCCTGGAGGACACTTCAGCAGAAACAGTTTAACTCCATATTGTTTTCTATTTATTATAAACATTAGAAGCTAGCTGTGTTCTATATATAAGCATGAATTTGTATATGCTTTTAAAACAAAATCTGTGCTGTATATTGAGAAAAAGCAAGCTATGCAGAAAGTGCATGCCTATGCTTTATTTACATAATTGATTGTGTTTCACCTGTTGAAGCCTCCCATCCCATATCACCTGAAATTCATGCTCCTGCCTCTCTGGTATCTGGGAGTTAATTGGGCATACATTGTTACTGACCTCTATTGCCTTGTGTGCTAGAAACTTATTTTTTTTAAATTAAAGTTGAGATTCTTGTCAGGATGCTGAATTCAGTTTATGACGTCACATCCGCAGTTGTAATTGTAGTGTGTTCGTGTCTTGTTTATAATTCTGCTAGGATTTCTGCTTTCTAAACCTCTACAGCAGGCGTACCCAAACCCCAGCCCTGGGGCCACTTCCGGCCCTCGAGGACTCCCAATGCGGCCCTCAGGGACACCCCAGTACCTAGTGAGCCTCTGGCCCTCTGGAAATTTACTGGAGCCCGCACTGGCCTGATGCAACTGCTCTCAGAGTGAGGGCGACTGTTTGACCTCTTGTGTTAGCTGTGGGATGAGGGCTCCCTCCACTGCTTGCTGTTTCACATCTGTGATGCAGTAGTGGCAGCAAACAAAAGGCCAGCCTTGCTTTGTGCAAGGCCTTTTATAGGCCTTGAGCTATTGCAAGACCTTCATTCATTCGTGTAAGTAAATTTATTCAAATTTTAAATGTAAATTAATTCTTTTGTTCTCTGGCCCCCGTGTTCTTTTGTTCTCCGGCACAGTGTCAGAGAGATGATGTGGTCCTCCTGCCGAAAACTTTGGACACCCCTGCTCTACAGTACAGAAAAGTCAAGATCCTGTGGCTTTTTTTATATTCCAAAATGCCAGTACCCACACTGACGACTGATTTTTTTTCACTCTTTGGAAGTACTTTTTAGCTAGATAGTTTCACCCACTCATGTGCTTGCACATGAATCAAAACACATGCAAAACAAATTCTTTAATAAATGCTCATTCTGTCTGTCAGAGTGGTCACCTTATGTACTCTTATTTGCCTTGTTCTGGCTTGTGCCCAGTTGTGGGTGGCTGAGGTGCTTAATGGAGAAGGGGTTTGGGAGTGTGTGACAGTGTGAAGAATCTACCTGAGTGCTGCATAAATTGTTTTGTGTGCGTGCTATTCTTGCCCTTGGGACAAGATGGCTGCAAGAGAAATTAGGCATGTCTTTATTTATACTTGAGCTTATGCCACTGTACAGTACCTTTACTGCCTGCTTTATGTCACTTTTTCTAGGTTTATCACACTTTGTTCCTGCTGTCACCCAGCATGCACCTTACTTTAAGGGTACAGCTGTGGTTAATGGAGAGTTCAAAGACCTGAGCTTAGATGACTTCAAAGGGAAGTATCTGGTCCTCTTCTTCTACCCCTTGGATTTGTAAGTAATGTCTTCATGGTCTATCTTCTTAAACAGAAGTGACCTGCGTATATTGTATCTGGGGGGTTCTTTTATCTTCAGAAAAGTTCTTGCATTCTGTAGAATGTAATGGATATCTTTTCATGAGGAATGTCAGTGATAAGACATTAACTGGTGGTAGTCTTATACGGCTGGTATATTGGTGAAAAGTAGCAGTTGTAGATATTTAGTTTGTAGCTATTTAGTTATCTTCAAACAACATGCATAGAAGAAGCACGTGAAGATAATAGAGGAATGTATTTGTATGTGTAGAATAGAGAAAGCTTCTCCTGACCGTTAAGATATTTTAGACCAATGTGTAATTAGTACTTTGTGTAGTGCTGAGTTATTGAGGGGCAGTAATGTCTCATGCTAATAGAAATTGTATCCAATTTTGTTTTTAGGAAAATGTCTAGTAATTCAAAAAATAAAACAATAAAAGGGAAATCATGAAATACAGCAGGGTGGATATTTATATAAAATATAAATTTTTCAAAACTCTCTCTTATCAAGGACTTTAGTGCCATGATTGGTATGTTCTCCTGGCAAAAATGGCATCTTTTGGGCTTCTCTGTGAAAATTCTGTGATTCAAAGGCTTAATATGCTGTCTTGCAGCTTTGCAAGATGAGCAGATACTATTTTTCTTTTGCAATGGGAAAGGTTTTGTTAACTCAGAGCTGACTGATTCCTCCTTTGCATTCTGGCTGTATCTCTTCCCTCTAGCACTTTCGTCTGCCCGACAGAAATTGTTGCTTTCAGCGACAAAGCAAATGAATTCCGTGACGTGAATTGTGAGGTAGTTGCTGTATCGGTGGACTCTCACTTTTGTCACCTTGCCTGGATCAATACTCCACGAAAGGTACAAACTGGGCTTTTTGATTCTCACTATAATGCCAGTTCCTATGTCCCACTGGAGAGGGAGATCAGCGTGCTTCCTTCACTCTGCCTAGAGAGGAATTAGCTAACAGCCTTGCTCAGTATGTGGCTTCACTCACAAACGGCTTGCCATCATACATATCTGCATTTAGTGAGTGTGGTTGAAATTTCAGCTAGGAGCAATTCCTGCTTCCTAGTCCAGAGGTTATTATGTATATCTCTGCAGCAGAGAAAATATAAGCAGTGACATTCAAGACCAGCTACCCTAGCTCTTTTAGAATCTTTTTCCCCTCTAGCTATTAATGAACATTGCCACTGATTTTCAGACAGTGAGGTTTGGAACTCCCCATTTGAATATATGGTGCACTTTGAAGTTTGCACAGTTATAAATATTTAACTCTTGAACTGTTGCAACTGTGTGCTACAGCACAAGTATTGTGATTAGTACTGGTTATGATCACAAAGGAGAAAGTCACTTCCAGTTGAATACCTGTGCCTTTTATACGGTATGAGCTAGAACAAAAAGATTACCGGTGATCTAAGGAAGGGTACCACATATTCACTTATTGAAGGCCTGGTTCTGTCCTCAAACAGGGCTAGAAGTCTGGAATATATTTCAGGAGGGACTGGACAGAGCCACTATAAAACCAGTGAGTTTTGCCATTGATAATAGAGTGCTTCTAAGCACCAGCAACAGTTCTGACTAAGTGGAAAGCAACAAGCTGGTTGGAGTACAGACAATTCTAATATTTTTTTTAATTGGAGTGGGAATATCATTAGGTTTGAAGCTGTTGTAGAAAAGAGATGGGGTTAACTAGCTTGGAACAATACTGTTATTGCCTTCTTCTGTCTTTCATGGAAAGATCCTTAAGAATCTATGAATGTTTTTCCTAGTATAAGTCACACAGTCTGTCATACAGTCTTTGGAGCAGTTAGGGTTAGCATAATTTTGTCCTGTAGCAGTTAGGGTTAGCATAATTTTGTCCTGTAGCAGGAGTGCTTGCACTGGTCCTTTCTTGTACGTGAGAATGCTTGTCTGTGGCACGGAAAGATTCATTATTCTTTTAGTACAGATGGGAGTAGATATGATCTAACAGTTACAAGCACCTATAAATGGTTTTACTTTGCTGACATGTCCAGTAGCCTTGAAGTCAGCCTATTCATATGAGTAAATTTATGCACATACAAAGTGTTTGCAAAACTGAAGTGCAAGTGATTATCAAGGTTGCCCAGAGATGGACCCTGGATAGTCCCTGAATACTAATGAAACTCATCAGCCTTGTTTCAAGGGTAGGCCGTTTATCTTCCTGGCTGTGGAGATGTTGTGAAATGCAGTAGATACACATGTCTGGACTAATAAAGAAGGCTGCACTGTGAAAGCATGTTTACAACACAGGCTGCAATCCTAACCACACTTTCCTGAGAGTAAGCCCCATTGAGCAAAATGGGACTTACTTCTGAGAAGACCTGGTTAGGATTGTGTGCTCAGTATTTATTTGGAAGCCAGTCCCAATATGTTCAATTTAAGGTATTTATGTCCAGCATTTCCCCTTTCACACAGGAAATGCTTAGGCAGAAATCAATGAGGCTTACTCCCTAGCAAGTATGCTTAACATTGCTGAGTTACAAATGCATACCTAATAGCAGAATTGTGCCTTGAGGTAAATAGTGCAATGGTTCTCAAACCTTTTAGCAGCAGGACCCACTTTTTAGAGTGACAGTCTGTTCGGATCCACCAGATGTTATGTCATTAACCTGAAAAATGTTGTCAAATGGAAGTGACATCATCAAGCAGGATAATTTTTGACACCACCATATGACAAAATCAAATCAATTAATTAAATTAAAAGTTTACAATAAGTATAAGTTTAAAATATTTATTTAAAATAAAGAACCCTCCTAACCCTTCTAAGCAGTTGCTGATCTATTTAAAAAAAATTCCTCAAACATGCCAAAGGCTGCAGTCCTATCCACACTTACCCAGGAGTAAGCCCCGTTGACATTGTGTGAAGCATATACATTGTAGCCTGTTCAAATTACAGATCTGTGACATGTCCCTAAATGCAGTTCACATACCAAGTCTAATATATTAAAAATAAAATACACATTGACATGAATGGGGGCCCAACAGAAATTGGTTCACAAGCCACCTAGTGGGTCCGGAACCACAGTTTGAGAAACACTGCAATAGTGGATAACAGAAACTTTATTTGTCCAGTAGATATATCTGATTCACTTAATGTAGAAGAGAAATAAGACAGAGTGATTTCCATTAGAATTTTAGCTAGTTCTGTTCCCTGTTTATAATAAAAGTAAGGTGGTATTCAGTAAATAGGAGTAGGTTTTATTTATTAAGCAAGGTACTGTTTTTGTGAGTGCATGAAGGACTTGTGTGTGCATGAAGGACAGAAGGACTTGTAGTGTTTTAAAATATATGCAATAGGACATAGCTAAAAAAGAAGACTTCACAATGTGTGTGCTTTGGTTCTTTACATGCAGTTGAGGGAGTTTGTTTTTCCCAAAGGTAGGCCCAATAATATGTGACACTTGCACATTGTTGTGTTTTAGCCAAAAGATGTAGCGCATAAAAAGATGGATCTGGGCAAAAGTCAGTGATTTTTCTAAAGCTGACATTGAAGCTGCTTGCATCTTATTATATTTTACTGGCTGCTCTTAGAGAAGTTTCAGGGTATTCCTGTGTGTGCCTACACAAAAGTAAGTCCCATTAAGTTGCTTAGTGGGACTTATTCCCAGGTAAGTGTGTGTAGGATTGCAGGTTTAGACCATGTTAGGACTGACTCCATACAAATTCAGGGATGATGACTTTGTTAAATTAGTTGTGTAAACCCTAACTTAATACTGTACTGATAAAACCAATAGCGAAGATGAACCAAGATTTAATATTATGCTCTTTACTTTTCTCCCTTCATTAGACTGGTGGCTTGGGCCATATGAATATTCCACTTCTATCAGACTTAACTAAGCAGATTTCTCGAGATTATGGTGTGCTATTGGAAGGGCCTGGTCTTGCACTAAGGTGAGAGTTTATTAATTACTTATTACTTGTGCTTCTGAAGTTGGACTGTGCTAAAGCTATTGAGGGTGTTAGCAACATAAGTCAAATCAAACTACCAAAAGTTTGGAATAGCAGTATGGTGGTTTTCTAGGTAAAGGATTTGCTTCTTGCCTAATTGAAAGGAAAGCTTAAGAATACTGTCAGACTAATGGTGCATTGCCTAATGTCCTGTCTGGCAGGCAAGCTGGTGTTGAATGTGCAGGAAAATTTATTTTTATCTGGGGAAATTTCCCTTCCTGATATGGTATATCCATGCTAAAAAGGTGAAACTGAGAAAGCCTTCTCCACTTCATTTCCCTCCTCTATGAAGAGTGAAAAGGTGGCATCTCTTGCTGAGGTGTAATATTGTCTCAAAGGAACTGATGCTATAAAATGGGTTTCCAAACTTTGTGGCACTGCAACCCACCTTGTCCTCTGTGGTGGCTTGCAACACTCATGGTGGTGCTGGAGGCCTCTCCTAGCCCAGTAACCCACTCTGCAGGCCTCAGAATGGCCCTCAAAAGCCTCTGTGAGCCACTTCTGGTTTCTGGAAGCAAGTGGATTCTGAGGCCTGCAGAGAACTGTAGAGTGGGTTGCTGGGCCAAGAGAGGCCTCCAGAGGCTTTGGTAAGTAATGGGGCCTGTGGAATGGCTCCTATTTGGAGCCAAACCAGCGCAAGGGTGGGCAGGAGGAGATTGTGACCCCCTGCGCTTGGGCTTGCAGCCCACACTTTGGGAAGCACTGCTATAAAACACATGAAACTTTGTACCCCCAAATTCATTTGAAGTTGATGAAGTCATAAACTTTGAATCCCAGCTCTTCATAGCTACTGCTTGCCAATGAAAGGGATATGGGGATGATCTGCATGCAGAGTCAGAAATAAAAAAGTGGCTTCTGTGGGAAGTGGTTTAAGAGGTTAAAAGTCACAAACATGCTCTGCTTCTGTTTCTCTGAAGGGGCCTTTTTATCATTGATCCCAATGGAATTATCAAGCATTTGAGCATCAATGACCTCCCAGTTGGTCGCAGTGTCGAAGAAACACTTCGCTTGGTGAAAGCGTTCCAGTATGTCGAAACACATGGAGAAGTCTGCCCTGCAAACTGGACCCCAAACTCCCCCACGGTGCGTTAGTAAATGTAATGTTTTCTAGTGAGTATAAATGTTAGCAATCCTCCCAAGCTCGGCATGGGGAGGGTATTCATCCCTGGGCTTGCTGGAATGGCAAACTGCTGATCAAACTGTAGGAGACTGCTGACAGTTGCATGGATCTTGCTATGATCCCTTGGACAACCTAAACAGAAGTGGCTATGGTGTTCCCTTGCATTGTGTTGCCACCTTTGTTTTAGCCAGAAGAAGACATATGCTCACTTAGGGCACAGTCCTAACCCTTTATGTCAGTGCTTTCCAGCACTGACATAAGGGCAATGGATCGCCAAGGTAAGAGAACAAACATTCCCTTACTTTGAGGAGGCCTCTGTGAGTGACACCCGCAGGATGCAGCACTTGACCCTTAGTTTATTAAAGCAAATTGCTGTCCTCTTAACTGAACAGGATTGGAAGTGGGGCCTGCCTCAGTAAAACAGTTACACTGATATGAGGTCTTAGCTAGTTTTGCTGTGTCAGAGCAGCTGCAGTGCTGGAATCCTTGATGGGAAGGAACAAAAGGGTTACATTTTAAGGCAGAACATTGCATGATGTGCAATTCTAGACACATCAACAGAACCAGACTTCCTCTACCCTTGAACAGCATTGCATGGGATGAATCCCAAGGGCACAAGTCGAGTTGGTTGGCAACCTTCAGTCTCGAAAGACTATGGTATAAGCCTACAGCACCCGGTATTCGAGTTCCTGCAAATGCACATATTGTTTTTTTGCAGTTTGTCAGCTGTTGAACAAAGCACTGGCAGTTGCATTCCAATGATACCATGTGTTCCCTCTCTTTGTGGTCTGTAGACAACAAGTAGGCAGTGAGTAGGAAGGGCACTGAGGAAAGAACTCCTACAGGAAATAGTAGAGCTTAGAATGCTGACCAGGAATACAAAGCTTGCTGAGATCCCTGTCTTAACCATGGTTTCTCAGAAGTGGCACTGTTTTTGCCAGCACTTAGTTCCAATAGCAAGTATGCCTTTCTGAGAACATGCATTTTCAGTGTTCAGTAGAAGACAATTCCTCTCATGTTTACTTAGTTTAATCTAACTGAAATTAAGTGATAGTGAAGCACTATTTTGAATGTTAATCACTTTTCTGTCTGGAACCATGCTTCGTTAAATGGGTAGGTTTTCATAACAGATAAGCACTTCAGATTTCTGTAACTGGCATTTGCCCATTTTATCTTGTGTCAACAATTTGGTGGAATCATAAAAACTTTAAGGCATTGGTTCCCAAACTGTAGGTCTGGACACACCAGTGGGTTGCAACCTGATTGTTGGTGGGCCACAAAACCGACAAACTGATTGCTAAGATGGAAAATGTATTGAACCAAATGGAAACCAAAGCAAAACAGCACATGCACTAAAAAGTTTTGGAACCACTGTTCTAAGGCATTTAAAAGCAGTTTCTACTGAAAATAATTCCAATGATGACCTTTTAACTTTTTTTACTTTGCAGATCAAGCCAAGTCCAGACGCTTCAAAGGAGTATTTTGAGAAAGTAAACAAATAAGATGAAGGTCAATAAAAGATTAGAAGAATGTTGTTTCATCAAATCAGAAACTGACTTCCAGAGAGAGCAGTCAAGATATAATAAAAGTGCAAAGTTTATTTTGTTGTGGAGACAAGCTTCTATGACTTGCTGTCACCCTGGTAGATTTAAGCCCCACGCAGAAGTCCTTGGTACTTACCATATGCATGAGGAGAAAAGGCTTCTCATTTAAAGTTATGTGAAGGCAAATGAAGCCTTGTACCATATTTTCTTTAGGGCACATTGATGCTCCTTGATCACACAATA
Organism: Tiliqua scincoides; assembly: GCF_035046505.1. Taxonomy (NCBI): domain Eukaryota; kingdom Metazoa; phylum Chordata; class Lepidosauria; order Squamata; family Scincidae; genus Tiliqua; species Tiliqua scincoides. The sequence goes on from NC_089823.1 coordinate 176,815,231, forward strand.
CAAAATTTTCCCCTTTTCTTTGAGAAGTTGTTTCTTTAATTTTTTTAAATAGGTTCAGTATAAAATGCATTCTCTATATAACCGCATTTCTTGGGAATTAACCCTGAAAAATTCAGTTTGACACTTACTGTCCTTCATATGCTCTTAACTGGCAAAGGTGCTGCTCACGCAGACCTTAAGCAGATAGAGCAAGTTTCAAATACATATGTTCTCACATACGGTAATATATATCCCCATCTATAAAATATGTTACTTGATCCCAAGCCTTGTTCAAAATCCACAGGGCATGTATGTTGGAACTTGTATGTTACATCCTACCTTTTGTTGCCCACAGACTGTGTGGGTAGGAATATTAAAGTGCAGATACATGTTCATGGGCCCAACATGTTTGGCAAATGGGCTTGTGGACACATATGTGTATACGTGTATCCTAAACATATTATAGCACACCACACTACAAGTGTGGGTCACTTGAACCAACACACTGTGCCACTCTGAATTGGCCGTAAATTAGAGCAACTCAAGGCTTCTGCGATCTATAATCATGTTGATAGTAAGGTATTAAATATATTCGAATACACAGTAAAAAAATGAATCAGTGCATTTATTATATAAATAAAGCCAAGGAGAGCTGTGAACCAAAATATCTGTAGTTGGTACTGTTAGCAGGACTTGCATGCCTTTTAGGACATTCTGTTACTGATTTTGTCTACTGATGCTTTGGATGCAGATCTTCAGACACTGTACTATGGGGTATTTGTAATTATGTAGAGATTCATTAATGAATCTGTGTGAATTAACAGAGCTTATTTCCATGATTGTTTTTAGCATTTGTCTTTAACTATGCAACTATGAATAAAAGAAGCTTCAGAAAAACAAATGCTTGTGTTATGCTGGGCATGGGTGGTCTGCTACAAAACACTTTAATATAGCTTTGGGCTCTGTTGTCCCCTGCACACTTCTGCTTTCACTTGTTTTTGGTATCAAAAGATAAACCTCCAGCGTGGGGCTCTGGCTCAGTTCAAACATTTGGTAGCCTATATGGAATCATGTTGTGTAATTCTTTTTGCATTAAGAGGTGCGGCCACATGGGGTCTATCTACAGAACTGTTGTGACTTGCAAAATGTGTAACAGATGAAAGAGAGGGATGCTGCAATTGTACAAATAAAGGTAGCTACACACATAGGCCCCACTTAACCCATTTTTGCCTGGCCCACACATTTGGTCTCTGTTGCGTATATGCAATGTTGGGCAGAAATAGCTTTAAATTCTGCTTCAAAATCATTACACTGTGTAACACAAAAATTGTTCATATTGAATTTTTAATGTTTCTTATACTATTCAGGAGCTCTGATTCCAACTGTAATCTTAGGGGTTATTTGTATCAAGATTTTTATCCTATTGCCCTAATGCATTGTAATACATATGTTATTATACAACTGCATAGTGTAAATTGCAGCTATTGACACAATGCCAAAAATAGTGGCATTTTTTCATCAAAATTAATAAAGAAATATCAAAATATTCAGATGAGCATGAAATGCTCAAATTTTGCTATGCAGTATAATAAATAAGGATAAAAAGGGGTTGGGCTGAAACCTGAAACAAAAACTTCAGAGTGCAGGCAGAACGATTTTTTTAAATTAACTTTTTTGTGTGTGTGGCTGAAGCCCAACATGTTTTGATGAAACTGATTTCATCAAGGGTGCAAAGAGAATTATTGGTGAGACATGAACTATCATCAGGTGTGTTGGTCCTAATACAATTTTTGCCTCAACTCATTTTTCTTCGTGTCATTGATGCCTCCATAATTCACACCAGTTCACAGGCTTATGGTGGACTATGTGGATGGTTACTGGCGGTTGGGCTATAACCTACAAAATAAGCTGTTTGAAGGGAGAATGGGATATTGAGTTGTCCAAGGTACACAGCTCTAATGTTCCCATTTTGACTTGCCCATGTCTTTCCCTACACCAGTAGTCTTCAACCTTTTTCATGTACTTACTCCAATAATTGAAGTATGAGTCTGGAGACCTACCACCAATCCTGCCCCTTTCCCTGGACCAAATCTGCCCAATCCCCACCCGCCTCATTTCCCCCTACCTCTTGACTTGTGTCTTCACAGCAACTCCATGTGGTAGTAGCTTAAGTAGGGCAGGCCTTTGGAGCTGTGGGGCAAGTCATCAAGAAAAGGCTGTGCAGGATTACATCAAGAAATCAGTTTTGATAAGTCAGTACCATTACTGGGTTGGATCCAAGCCCTCTCTTGCATAGGCTTTGAAAGGTTGTTGCAAACCTCTAAATGAGGCTTTGTGCACCCATTGGGGTCATGACCCACAGGTTGAAGAACACTGCTCTACACTGAACTGAACATGCTTGTGAGTGTACTGTAATTTGCAGAGAAAGTGTATGGAACGGGCAGGGACCTGTGCACCCTTGGCAGTGATTTATGTCAGTGTTTCTTAGACTGAGTTGGGACCTGATTTCTGGTGGGTTTTGCAGAACCTCCAATGAAACCATGGGTGATGGGAAGATCAAATAACTTATTGCTTCAAGCCCTGATGCTATTCAAAAATCAGAGGACTGCTAACTGCCCTGCAAAGAATGGAGCTCCTGCAGGTTGCAAGCTTGTGTAAATATAGGGAAATAAATGTCTGAGTATCTTTTTTTCTGGTGTGTTTTTATCCAAGTCTGTCAATGGTAGGTAGCGGAAGCAGGTGAAGGTTGGGTCATATAACTTAGGGCACAATCCTAACCAGGTCTACTAAAAAAGAAGTCCTATTTTGTTCAATGGGGCTTTCTCTCAGGAAAGTGTGGTTAGGATTCCAGCCTTAGTCCCTCAAGCTTTTAAGCTATTAGGGCTGCCTAATTATGAGAAATGGATTAAGGTGTTTTTTTTTTGTTTTTTGTTTTGCAAATAATATTACTGGTAAATAAATATTTCTTTCTAGATCATCTTTTTCTAAAGTCTCATGAAGCTAGGTAGGTCTTAAAAGACCCTTTAAAAAGTGGGTCCTGGTGCTAAAAAGTTTTGAGAACCACTGATGGATGTGATTGCAGTGGGTTCAGAATGTGTTGTTACAATTGTGAAAATTCTTCCAAAAGTGTAAGTAGCAGCAAGTCCTTGTGTTATTAACCATTAAAAAAAAGTGGTGTGGGTTCATCTATAGCAGGGGTGGGCAAACTTCCAGCTTTAGGGATCCTGGACCTTTGATAATTGTTAAAGGTCCAGGATCCCTAAAGTTGAAAGTTTGCCCACCCCTGATCCATAGCATAGGAAAATAATTAGTGGCACTGTCACTCAAATGGTGGGCAGGCTAGCTTTTTCTCTGACCCATGATATGGGTGATTGTCTATTAAGGTGGTATTTATTCTATAAACAGAAAAATCAAGGTCTACCCACTGCAAGCAGGGTTGACCATCCTTTCCTGGCTGAGCTCCAGCATCTTGAACAGCAGCTGCTGTACAGCAGGCAGGAATTCAACAGGTAGTTTATCCTTGCATCCCAGGTTGGATTTCTGCTTTTCATATGCTGCTGTTGCACGTATAGAATCCCGGGGATGGCAACCGTGCAGCAAAGGAAGTGCAACTTGTCAAGGGCAGGAAAGGGAATTACAAAGCAAATTGCAATAGTGATTGTGAACGTGCTTATTCCAAAGGAAGCCCCAGTGAGCGGAATAATACTCCCTAGTAAGTGAGTACAGCATTGCAGCCCTGATTCTATATTGATAAGGTTTCTGCAATAAAGGGGGGGGGGTAGCACAGTGGGGAAAGCAGAGATTCATTTCAAGGATTTACTACTAGCAGGAGAAGTGCCAACACTGATCAGGAACTGCCAGATCCAGTAGGTGCTGATTGATGATGGGCCAAGGGTGATGCCCAAGAGTGAGTGCCAGCAGCCCAGCAGAAGGCCATCGGAATGACGTCTAAGGACGGGGGGCAGAGCCTGAGCCAAGAGAGGAAGTCGTCAGTGCGCGCAGCAGCTGCAGCTATCCGGAGCGGAGGCTTTCCGGCGCTGCGCCCCATGGATTTGAATGGGCAGTTCTGGAGAAGCGAGGGCCAAGTATGCAGTCAGTGGAGCGCCGCGCGGGGTCTGCACTGGGTGGTCGGGGCTGCGGCGCAGCGGGGGCCGAGCTTCGAGGCCGGCAGGCGTGCAATGCAAGCAGGTTGAGCTTGCAGAGGGCCGGGAGGACTGCATGGCTGTGAATAGGGACGCTCGCCGGTGGCTCGCCTGGCATTTCTATGCACCGTCAACAACCACAACACTGCAGTGAAAACTCATGCTGTGTGACAGCCGGGATGGCCATGCTAGCGTGGAACGCCTGGTGCAGAGCCAGCCCCAGAGCTGCTCCCTCAACACACAACCCAGTCCTGTCCATGACTACTCAGAAGAAAGTCTCATTGTATTCCATGGGGCTTACTCCCAGGGAAGTGTGCATAGGATTGGGCTCACAGTCTTGCAAGGCTGCCAGGTTTCAGTCATCTGAATGCACAGAGTCTTGTGGTTCTGCTCTGGAGAGTGAAGGCTGCCGTCCTAAGCATGCTTTTCCGGGAGTAAGGCCCATTGAACTCAGGGGGACTTGCTTCTCAGTAGACAAGCCTAGGCTTGGACTGCAAGGCTCCTTGCCACTGACAGTTGACTCTGAAGGTCGTACACTTTGTCCTCCTAACCTCTCGATGTCACTGGGAAGAGACTCTGAGGAAGGGCAGATTTTTGAGTACACCTGCTATAGTTGCTGAGTGTGGGTGTTATCAAGGGCAGGAAGGCAATCTAAGCAGCCCCTGCAAGCACCCATGGTGACCAGCCAGATTTGGATCAGGTAAAATGGAAGACCAGAGAAGCTTGTGGCACCTCTAACTGTACCCTTTGTTGCCGGTGATGGACTATACCCTGTGGCTCAGATCCTGCTTATTGCTTTTATAGCCCTTGTGATGTCATTTTAGAAATAGGGTTTTTTTCCCCTATTCTGGGGCACTTTTCTGACGGTCCTTCTGCTCATCTTGTAACTCTCTGGCCCTCACTTAGTTCCATCTCTGCTAACTCTTCAGGGGCTTAGGTAGGATTTCTTGTGTGGTACCCAGGGCCAGCAAGACCTCCTGATGTAGCATACCAATGCTGCCCCATTCTCCATAATTCTAGCTCAGTAGTCTCTTCCCCTCTATACTTCCTCTCTATCTCCTTCCTTTTCCAATTCAGGGAGTGGAAAGAGGAAGAAGAGCAGTGTAAGTAAGCAGGAGGACCAAGATGGGTGGCTCCACCAATCTGCTTGCCTGAGGTGACAGTTGGCCTCCTAGATGAACTGACCCTGGTGTCAGCCTTGCTGTATAAAAAGGCATTTTAGTCCCAGCTATTCCTTATCAAGCAAAGCAGTTCTTTTTTCACATTGTTTTGAGTCTGTTCATATCACAGTGTTCCATTGTCCTTCAAAGATGCACAACTCTCTGTGACTTTACCTGGTTTAGCCTTCTGAAAGCAAATCCAGTGTATGCCATTTGTTCCAGTTCCATATTCATACTTAATAAGAAGATAGCAAATTCCTGCAATAAAACAAATGTAAATAATTGTATGACAACAATGATGTAGTAATTGATAAAACAGCTGATCCTTTAATTGAGGCAATAAAAAGTCTTTTTATCATAAAATTAGTTGACCTATGTGTATATGATGGCAGAAATGAAAACCAGAGTGTGCCAGTGTTATATCAGGCCTAGGTTTGTAGCCTAGCAGAAATGGATTTTCATTTGGATTCATTTTTATAAAGAAAAGTTGGTGTGAACAGCCATGAACTGTGCTTTGCATTACAATCTGATATGTATTTACAGGGATACAAATTCCACTGAGCCCAGTGGAGTTTACTCCTACTGTGTGGAAGCTCAACTGTCCTAACTGAGGCGGAGTCTAACTGAAATCACGCAAATGTTTGCCTAGCGGATTATTGCGTTATTGTGATCATTCTCTTGCCCCAAAAAGGGAACAGAAGAGATGGGTACAATACTGCAGAGGATTACTCCTGCCAGTGGGGCACACCCCAATCTTAAACATATTTACTGTACTTAGAAGTCATATTGATTTTAAAGGATGCATGTGCGTAACTTTAGACCAGGGGTGCCCAAACTCCGGCCCTAGGGCCACGAGGCCCTTGAGGCCTCTCAATGTGGCCTCAGGGAGCCCTCAGTCTCCGATGAGCTTCTGGCCGTCTGGAATTTTGTTGGAGCCCGCACTGGCTTGACGCAACTGCTCTCAGCGTGAGGGCAACTGTTTGACCTCTCGCATGAGCTGTGGGATGAGGGTTTCCTCCACTTCTTGCTGTTTTACATCAGTAGCGGCAGCAAAGGAAAGGCCAGCCTTGCTTTGTGCAAGGCCTTCTATAGGCCTTGAGCTATTGCAAAATCTTCAGTCATTCACAGAAGTTCATCTTTAATATATTCATTAATGTAAACTTATGTAAATTTATTCAAATTTTAAATGTAAATTAATTCTTTTTTTCCCTGGCCAACAGTGTTGGAGAGATGATGTGGCCCTCCTGCCAAAAACTTTGGACACTCCTGGTTTAGACTGAAGGATTCATTCAGTTTATTGGAGGGTGGTTTGAGGAAATCAAGAAGGGTTTGTGTACAAATAGGACTAGTTGAAGGGCACAGATGAGAGGCTAACAGGCAGCCCCATCCTATACTTGGCATCACCACCGGGTGCAGCAGTGCCAAAATGGCTACCGCTGTATTCAGCAGTGCCAGCGGTCTCCTCAGTGGAAGAGGACTGCTGTTCCCTTTCCCCGAGGAATGCCCCAAGCCCCTCAGTGGGGCTTCTCAGGTCTGTACCAGCTATTTTGTTGGTGCAGACTTGAGAACCTCCATGTCGGGCTTTGCAGCGCAACACAGATAGGATAGGATATGGTTTCTCCCCCTCCCCGCTCCAGTTCCCCCCCCCCCATCTTATCCACTCTCCCTGCCCTGACTCTGACCGTACTCTGGGTGGTGTCCATCCAGCACAGGTCTGAGCACTGGCACTCTTACACTCCTGGTGTTGCAGACACGCCTTACAGCATGTTTGTGACAAACAGCACCAACATTTGGCCCGCACTGGATTGTAAGACTGTAATCATATATGCACCTACTAGGGAGTAAGTCCCACTAAACTCAATGGGGCTTACTTCTCAGTAGACATGTCTAGGATTATGTTGTAAATTGGGCTCGTACTAGGAGTGACTAAATTTTCTAGTCTCCTGTTTTAAATAATCTCCTGTTTTTCTTTAGACCTTTTTCCAAAGATTTCGTCATTGGGCAGACATTTTGGACCCTCTTGTCTTATTTTCTTCTACTGTGAGTAGCTTTCATATTTAAGTTTTTTACTTTGACTTTCATGTGTAGCTGATGTGAGTAGGGATATTTAAAGTTCTGCAGGTCACCCCTATACATGTTTACTCAGAAATAAGTCTTACTGAATCAAGTACACTGAATCAAATAAATATATTTATTTATATTCCTTAATAAAATTGTATTCCTTAAATAACACATTTCTCTCAGATTCTAAAAATAGAGTTATTTTCAAGTTTGTATTATCTGCTTTTTTTGTGTTACACTTGTACAAATTGTTTTCTTTTCAAGAAACAGTTTCAGCAACAGCCTCCCAGAATCTATTTTCAGCTGAAAATTGTGTTTTAGCGCATGCTTACCTCCCCCACATTGTTCCACTGCAGTTCTTATATTGTGTAATCTGGGATGAGTAAATGAGATACACTCTGGAATATGGAACAAGGGTGGAGGGGTCTTTGATGCATGCTTGCTCTGTAATTACCATCATAACATTGATTCCAGCTCATAAGAAAATAAGAATGAAATGTGATATATTTTCCTATAGAGTTGGAATCAATGTTATGATGGTAATATCAATTTGAAAAAAGGACATTCACAACATAGGACAGTCCATTTTTTATTTTATTTTTTGAAACATAAGTTTTTGAATTGGAGGACTTCTGGAGAGGAAAATAGGGAGGGTTACTTTATTGTTTATGACCAGTACCTTGGACCTGTACTGCTCCTAGACAGGGCACATGTTTGTTCATGCTCAGTCCCAGGATGGTCAATTGGTATGTGCCTGGCCCTTGTTCCATACGTACATGCACACTCTTTCTCTTTCTCTCTCCATCTGGGAGAAAGGCTGTACCAGTGTCAGTGTGTGTTGCATGCACAGGGGAAGGTTTCAAGGATTGGATTGTTCCCGTGGATGGAGAGTAGTCAGAGTCTGTGGACTTTACTTTGCCCACTCTGTAGTCCATAAGAATGCTACTGATGTGTATGAGACTGTTCTCAGGAAAGGATTGCAGACGGCATTTCACTTGACCGTTGCCTTGCAAGTGGGATCATAAATCATAGCTTCTTATACAAAAGTACAAGTGAATGTGGTGTGCATATGATATTACTCTAACACAACTTTCCAATCTTGGTAGAAAAACAAAGCTTCAAAGAAATGTATGGTTCATATACATAAAAACAAATACGATGTACAAATATCTAACCTTGGTGATTCAGGTTGGGCCTTTACTTCTCCATACAACTAGATGTTGTCACAGATGCAGACTGCAAGGATGTTCAGGCTGTCTCATGTCAGCATTCTCTTCCCTGTAACATCTTGGCTTAGTCTCTGTGACATTATGTTGTCATGTTGTGTGTTTCCTTGCCCCTGTTTCATAGGCTGCTGCTTCATGCAGCATAATGATGCCATGTCACACCTTGAGCATCTTAGATGTTACAGAGGCAATAGAAAGAGGAAAAACTGGTGTTAGGTAGCAGCTTTGTGTTGGCCACAATACTTTTTTGAATCTTAGTCACCAGTGAGGAAGAAGTGCTGTTCATGAATATCAACATGCATGCTACATACAGATTCTCCATGTATGAAACACGTGTGAGGAGGGGGATGGACAACTGGTTCTCATGACTTCTTTGTTGTGGAAAAACAGCAGCAGGAAAAGCATGGGTGTTTAAATGATTTTCCTCACTCTGTGTTCCTGATCTAAACTGCTCCTGCTGCAAGAGATGTGCAAGCATAATACAGGTAGATCTTGCATTCACAAAACATACAATGGAAGACTGGCTACAGCAGCTGAATTGGATAAGAGACTGATATCTTGATTTATTTTGTTTTTGGTTTTTAAAAAAAATAAACACAGGCAGAAATTGAAAAATCCAGAGAACTTTTACAAGCAAGTAGACAAAATATCACAGGATCCTTACGGGACAAAAAGGTATTTAATGTATTTGTTCCAATAAAAACCTTTTCCATATGTTTGTTTGTGTCTGTACCATTATCCTTTCAGTGTGCAAAATTCTTATATTCAGCTTTGCTTCTTGTTGTTGGGTAGATTGATACTGCAGCAGTGAGTCCATAACAGACCATTGAATTTGAACCCAGGTCTCTAAAAGACAGGCCTAAAACTTTGGATGCCTTCAGAAGTGACCCAAAATTCATATAATTTGGGTGGGATCAACATTTCTGGTTTTTGAGCTTGTAAACATGATTTTCACATGGAAAACAACCCTTTTAAAAATAATGTTCGTTCCAACCTATCCAGATACTGTATTTATTTTGACTGGTTCGTAGGACATACTGATTTTGTGTTGTGCAACATTAATGTGAATGCATACAAAATATTTAATAAGTAGCTTCTTCTGAACAAAAATAGAGAGGTCAGGGATGAGTTAGGAATGAAAAATCATTGCAGCTTGAATTTGAGTAAGAGCGCAATCCTTACCTTCTCTTTGGCCAGTGCAAGTCCCTTGCACCAGCCCAGGAGTGTCACAGACGTGCTGTAAAGCATGTTCACGCCTCCTTAAGAATCAGCTGAGCCTGTGCACAGATGTGCGCTGGCTCACAGAGACTGAATCCAGCCTCCACGTTCCCAGGAAAAGGTAAGTTTGTGCTGGCCAAGGGTGGACGGCATGGGGGGGGGGGGTTGGAGAAGGTGGTGGAAAGGTAAAACAGTGACTTTTTTGGATGGGGGGGTGTACCAGTAGGCAAACTGGGCCCAAGAGGGGTGGAACTGGCCTGGTCAGGCTGGACCCTAAACACCTTGCCAACCAACCTGCTGTTACATCAGGCTGCTTGAATCTGCATCAGTGTTTTCACTGCTGCAGATCCGAGTAACCCCATAGGATGGCTACTGTGCTACATGGAGCAGCCACCCCTGCGCTGGATACCGCACAGGCCAGTTGGCCTACCTGTTGCTGTGCAGGATGAGATTGGGCTGCAATACAAGTATTGTACTTGTGTTAGTCACCACTGTAAAAAGAAACTGCAAAGGTCGTTTCTGTATTTCATAGGAAATGCCTTTCATCTGTTTCAGTGGTTCTCACACATTTAGCACCGGGACCCGCTTTTTAGAATGAGAATCTGTTGGGACCCACTGGAAGTCATGTCATGACCGGAAGTGCCATCATCAAGCAGGAAAATTTTTAACAATCCTAGGCTGCAATCCTGCCCACACTTACGCAGGAGTAAGTCCCATTGACTATCATTGTTAAAACCATATACACAGTAGCCTGTTAAAAGCATAGTACTGTAATACTTCCCCAAATGCAGTTACATATCATGTTGGCATCAAGTTTAATATATTAAAAATGAAATATTGTAATGAGTGGAGACTCACCTGAATTTAGTTCGCGACCCACCTAGTGGGTCCTGACCCACAGTTTGAGAAACACTGATCTTTTTGACTGTGCTGACTCTGAAAGGTTTTTAAATGTGTGATAATATTTTTGGGTTTTTCCTTGTAAGTCTTGGAAAGGCTACTGATTGTAGAAGGGACTAAAACTACAAGTTTGGTGGGTTGAGCTCTGCAATGAATTGAAAACTAAACTAAAATTTAAATGTTACACAATTGTATATCCAGCTATAAAATTTATCCTGAAATACCATTTCTCAAATATTGTTTCCCACTTGTTTAGATAAAAGAAGCCTGGAAAATAAGCCTGGTGAGTTTATTAGTTAAAAATAGGTGATTTTTTTCAGTTTTATTTTTTAGTAAAGATTTCCTAATTCTTTGCTTTTTCTCCTCTAAGGCCTCTGTTCATCCTGGTACTGGTGATATAATTCCCATCATATTTAGGCCACCAGGTCAGTTTCCACATTTAATTTTAATGGAAATTTGTTTCATATCTCTTAAACTTTAAGGACTGATTATTCAGAGTTGTATTAACAGTGTTCAACTTACTAGCGAGTGATGCTATTGTAACTAGTGCTGATTGTTGCATGGAGGACTTTGTTGTTGCTGTCAGATGGACAGCATACAACCAGCAAGCATTTTGTGCCTGTTGGTGTATGAAGATCTCAATATTAATTTGTGTTTCTAGCTCTTGTGGTTAAAGTGACTTCTTAATGTAAATAATGTATCTTGGAGACCCAGATGGGTCAGTCTTAAAAACAGTATTATTGTTTCTTTTGTGAGATTTTTTTTAAGCCCATCTCACAATTTTGAAAGTCTGACAGATAATTTTTGATCATCTGATATCAGCAGTTCTTGTTGTCACTTCCTATATACTGAATGACTGGCTGCTAAAAATGTCAGAGTTTTGTTTCTTATAAATAAGTTTTGTTTCTTATTTAATTCCTAAATCAAAATTTTCACTTTGACTTAGCTGACTGAGGGCCCAGTCCTATCCAATTTTCCAGCACTGGTGCAGCTGCAATGCAGCCCTGAGGTAAGGGAACAAACATTCCCATACCTTGAGGAGGCCTTTGTGACTGCCTCCCCATCACGGGATGCAGCATACACCCCATTGGCATAGTTGCACTGGCACTAGAAAATTGGATAGGATTGGGCCCTGAGCTGAGGAACTGCTGTTTCTAATCTTGTGCTGATTATTTTGTAAATGGTGCTAGTAATGTCATAAATGGGGTCTGTGTCTTGGCATCACCACGTTTGACTGCAGGGGTAAAATACCAATTCATGATGGTGACTGTGTGTGCATGAATTATTTCCCATGTGGTGCCAGGTACTGAACTGGTATATTCTTCTGAGGCATTCATGCTTGAGTTTCATGTTGTTTTGTTCTATAGTTTTAAACATTCTGCTTAATCAACAGCTGTTTTCACCAGATGTCCCACATCCTACTTTATTTTAGCATAAAAAACACTTCCACATCCATGTGCTAGCTTTTGAGCTGACTGACACTGTATTGGAGGCTGCTTGGATTTGCTCGTAGTGTTGATTGACATTCTGATTGACATAGGGTGCAATCCTAAACAACTTTCCAGCACTGTCCTAGCTGCAATGCAGTCCCATGATAAGGTAACAAGCATGCTCTTAACTTGAGGAGGTCCCCTTGACTGCCTTCCCACTGCAGGATGCAGTGCACGCCCCATTGGCAAAGCTATGTCAGTGCTGGAAAATTGGTTAGGACTGCACCCATAGTAAAATACAGAGCCAACTTAACTCAAGTATCTTGTTTAACATGGACATACTTTTCATGATCTCTCTCTTAATTTACCTGGGGTAACTTCTTACTATCTATTAATGCAGATCACATTGCCCCATGTTTTTTCAGGGAACAGGTTTCCCCCAGAGTTCTGTTCTGCTACTCCCAATTAGCATTATCCAGATGGATGGTTGCGTTACATTGGTCTTGGAGTGCAGCTGGACCTTTCAGTTCCTCTGTATGAGAAATACAGTTGAGATTCTAGCTCTACCCCTCTCTTTTTAAGATTTCTGGTAGACACTAGGTTGGATTCTGCTTTGTACTGCATGAATGGAAGCACTTCATGAAATAGAATTGCAGATACAGAAGGAAACCTCACATTGGTGCAAATCTCCTTCTGAGAACATAAGGAGCTTCCATTTATGGAGCACTAGCGCAGGACCCAACTTTTTTTGGTTGCCTTTCTAGTTAGGCCTATCAAGAAATCCTTCACAACAATTGACTGTACTTTAATTAAGATGTTTGTGTTATCTCTTTTAAAGCTTTCTTGCCCTTTACTGCTCCATTGGTAAGTAATGAAGGGTATTTTCAGTGTGTTTGTGGGCTCTGGGGTTGCCAGGTGTCACATACTGTATTCTAAAACCTTACAGTTGCTGCAGATGGCACAGAGTTGAGTTACGGCTGTCTGCTGATTAAAGATTACTTAGCACAATGGTTCTCAAACTTTTCTCACTGGGACCCACTTGTTAGAATGACAGTCTGTCGGGACCCATTGGAAATTATGTCATTTACCTGGAAGTGATGTCATGGCCAGTAGTGACATCATCAAGCAGGAAATTTTTAACACCGCCCATATGATGAAATCTAATTACTGTAGATACTCCTCTATAGTAAGTAAAATTTTTGCCAAGCAATCAAGCTTCAATTCTCACTTCGACTTATCTCAATCAGAGGGCAGAGCCTTTCAACACTGAACAGTTTTGTTTCTTTCTCAAGCACAGGGCAGGCACCACTCATTAGAAGCAATTTGTTTCTACAGCAACTTCACTGGGAAATTCCAGCCAAAGTTAACCTTTTATTCTCCTTCCTTCTGCTGCAGCCTGGTTCTGGTTTGCAAATGCTTGTAAAGCAGGTCTGTTTTTTTCCAACACCAGGATAGGATCCTTCTTTCCATTTGAAGCAAAGTCCCAGGCTAAAATTCAATGCATCATTACTTAGGAATAACACCCATGGAAAGCAGTGGGTCTACTTCTGAGTAAAAAGAGTTGCAAATATATGCAGCTGCATCTCTCTGCTGTGAATTGAATTGCACACTCCCAGTTATGTGTTATGGGTTGTATTTTGTACGTAGAGCTTCTGGCTTAACACATCAGACACCTTAAAGGTGGATTTGGTTCATGGTTCTCCTGCAGTGGTTCCCAGTCTTTTTCACTTGCATATCCCTTGGCAGCCCATTTTCATAAATTGTACTCTTCATTTTAGCAAAATGTTTGTAATTAATAATACAAGCCCTCATCTCCTCTATATGAAAGCCCAGACTTAATGTATCAGAGTTTTGCACCAGAAGTGCGCTGAGAAATTCTGGGTGATTGATCACTTTCCATATTATGTTTCAGCTTTTTTACTGTGCTGGTTTTCAATCACTGGTTCATAGATGAATTGGTGACCTAGCTATTAGTGGGGCTTTCACAGCCAACTAGCTACCTCCCTTCCTGCCTTACTGGTCCTTGCAAGGCATTCCTGCCTTGCAAGACATTCTGGATCACAACCTGCCTTTTTTTTTGCCAACATTCCATTCTTTTTCAAGTACCCCTAAATGTCCTGTTGATTATCCCTGGGAGTACATGAATACCAGGTTGGGAACGACTGTTTTATTCGTATGTTGTTTACACTCTGATAGTGTTTACACCTCCCTGCATTACAATCTCTGTGCATGAACTGGAGGTTGTCCATGACTTTCTGTGCCTTGGCTCAACGATCTCCGACACTCTGTCTCTCGATACTGAGCTAAACAAACGCATCGGTAAAGCAGCTACCACGATTTCCAGACTCACAAAGAGAGTCTGGTCCAACAAGAAGCTGACAGAACATACCAAGATCCAGGTCTACAGAGCTTGCGTCCTGAGTATACTTCTGTACTGCAGCGAGTCATGGAATCTCCGCTCACAACAGGAGAGGAAACTGAACGCTTTCCACATGCGCTGCTTCCGGCTCATTCTCGGCATCACCTGGCAGGACAAAGTTCCTAACAACACAGTCCTGGAACGTGCTGGAATCCCTAGCATGTATGCACTTCTGAAACAGAGACGCCTGCGTTGGCTCGGTCATGTCGTGAGAATGGATGATGGCCGGATCCCAAAGGATCTCCTCTATGGAGAACTCGTGCAAGGAAAGCGCCCTACAGGTAGACCACAGCTGCGATACAAGGACATCTGCAAGAGGGATCTGAAGGCCTTAGGGATGGACCTCAACAAGTGGGAAACCCTGGCCTCTGAGCGGCCCGCTTGGAGGCAGGCTGTGCAGCATGGCCTTTCCCAGTTTGAAGAGACACTTGGCCAGCAGTCTGAGGCAAAGAGGCAAAGAAGGAAGGCCCATAGCCAGGGAGACAGACCAGGGACAGACTGCACTTGCTTCTGGTGTGGAAGGGACTGTCACTCCCGGATTGGCCTTTTTAGCCACACTAGACGCTGTACCAGAACCACCTTTCAGAGAGCGATACCATAGTCTTTCGAGACTGAAGGTTGCCAATAAATGAGTGTTTACAAAAAGGTGGTGAAGACCAGAATTTAAAAAGAATAAAAATGTATCTTATGATCTTTTACTATGTTTTTAATAAATTAGAGACTACAGTTCTTAGGTAACAATTAGTGGTTGGTATTTTTCAGGATCTGGCCTCAGGTAAAATCAGACAAAACTATAGTCAGACACCCCCCTAAGTTTAATCCCTGGTTTATCCGAGGGTCATAGGAAATTCCATGATTTTTGGCTCAAAACCTGCCCTCGACTTATCTGTGGGATCAACTTATAGGCAGGTGTCTGCGGTGATTAGGGCTGCAATCCTATACATACTTTACTGGGAGTAAGCCCTATTGAACACAATCAGATTTACTTCTGAGTAGGCATGCATAGGATTGTGCTGTAAGTAAATTAAAAGTTCACAATAAGTATACATTTTAAAAAATTATTTAGAGAAACTCCTCCTATCCCTCCCAAATTGTTGCTGATCTGTTTAAAAAAAATCCTCCAAACATCCCAAATGCTGCAATCCTATCCACACTTTCCTGGGAGTAAGCCCCATTGACTATTATTGTTAAAAGCATATACTAGTCCCTTTCTTCACCCCATCTAACTGATTAATCTATTTAGTTCACAACTACAATGTACTAAAGCAGGGAGCAGCTGTGCTGATGAAAGGTTCTGGCATATTGTATAGATAGCAAATGAATGTAAGCTGTGCATTCTGCAAGAAGTTAAAACTGTTAATATTACTTATTACTATTACAACAAATACAGTAGGAGTCCAGGGTGATTCCTTCTATGATATTTAAATAAATGTGCTCTTTAAATAAGCACATTTTCTAGTGACTTTAGGAGATATATTCAAATCTTGCATGTAAATTGACCTGTGTACAGTACATTGAAACAATCAACATGTATAATGTGTACAGTTCTGTATATGATTTTTGTAATGTGTTCAGTGGTCATACCTGAAGCCGAGTTTATATGCTGCCAGCAGTAGTGTGGCAGCCTTACAGTTCTTGTAATATTGGCCCCAAGGGTAGGGTGATGCTGGCGTGAACAGTAGCCATGTTCTCAGCCTGCCCACATGATCTGTTGCTTCTGAGTGTAAATGGAGTGGAATGGAAGCAATTCTGTCACAGTGGCTGCCACACCATTGTTTTTAGAATATGTGTTGGGCCTGAGAGAGAGGTTAGTGTTGCTTCTGGATCAGGATGAAAAGACTAGGTTTTCAGGAGCTAACATTTTAAATTTTTGTCGAGGCTTTTGGAACTGCCAAAGCAATATGACCACTTGGGGAGATAGAAGATGTACCTAAATGGCATCTTGTAACCCTGAGGACAGCAGGGGAAACTGGCGGAAGGATTGAGAGTGACATTAGATTACATCAGAGTTACCACTAGTTTTAGAGTGACCTTTTCCCTGCTCTTATTTCTTGATCAAGCATCTTTCCAACAACCCAAGAAAATCATCAACTTTGCTGTCTAAATTACTGGTGCTTATACGTGTCCTCTTGATATTGTCTGTCTTCACTGAGTTTTTTCCCCCCTACAGGTTGTTGGTACTTTTTTATCACACAAAGGACCAAGACCAACATTTATTTGGCAGGTATGGAGCAATCCATTTTGTTTTGATGTTTTGATACTTTTTCATGATAAGCCCAGTTTGCCTCTTTACCTTTTTGTAATCCCAAAACTTTGCAGCTCCTTTTCCACTCCTATATTAGTGGATTCAACTTCGCTAATGGGAACTCTACAAGAAAGGAAACAGAGAATATTACAACAGAGGCAAACGTATGTGTTATTTTACATTAGTTTTTCATGTAGCTTGTACATATAAACATGTACATGTAAACTTTACAAAGCACTATGCAACAAAATTACTTTGATGTTGTTGAGGATGACTATTTTCTTATTTTTTGAGTGTTTTTGCCTTTAGGGGTTTCAGTTCAAGCAGTTGCTTCTCACTGTTGGTGCAGTCTCGTATTCTGCATGTGTGGGAGTAAGTATTTCCAAGTTCTGTCTGATTTGTTTTCTGTATATTGTGTCTTTGACTGAACGCATGGGTAACCAACTTCTAACACTCTGAACAAGGGCTTGTGGTATTCCTGAACAGACGCAGGGAGGACCTGTGATTTGGCTTCTGCCTAGCAGTGAATTCCCCTGGGTTTTAGGTTTCATTTTTACAAAATATTTTGTATTCATACTTGCCTTTCTGAGCTGCTTTTCCCCCCCTGGTATACAAAGGCAGAAATGTGAAGTTGCAAGGGCCAGAGCATGCCTGGGTATTGTAGTTTGTGATTGGACAGTGGACTTTAAGACATTATTCAGGATGTGGAAAATGGTAACCCTACTGTACGTTGTCCATTCACAAGATTGCTTTATTGCACTAAAGCAACATGGAACAAGTTAAATCGGCACGGCAAAGTGACCTTGCTGTATAAATGAATATTCTAGTGGCACAGGAACCTGTGAGGAATGAGGGGCAAAAGAAAATGTATTGAATTAAAAAATTTTTCTTCAGGATAATAAAAATAAGAATCCTTCATTGCTTCTGCTAGATTAACTCTTTTTTGAGATTGGCTTCATTAGGAAAATTTTCTGGATGATACAAAGGAATGGATGGAAAATGCATCTATTAGTGTATATCACGCAGCATTTTGTTCTGCCTTGTGAAATGCTTTTCTTTCTGATTTTTTTTTCTAGACTCTTCCTCAGTACCTTCTAACACGCTATAAACTGCAGGGTCCTTCTGCACAACTGATCTTCACAAAAATTGTACCAGCTCCACTTACAGGTGGGTTAGCAGAAATCATTCAGTGCTTGTAGGATGGAAATCAGCTGTAAATGCCATATAGCCATGTTCTTGATTTATTCTACTGTCATCAGGTTGCAGGGCAAGTCAGCTGCTGTTTCAGAAGTAGCAAGAGGATGCTCTTATCTCTTCTTGTTGCATGATCAGCCTGTTATTTGCAAAAATGTTGGCTTGTTCAGCTCTTGCAAGGAGTGTAGTCACCCCTCCACTTGAGGCTGGCATTTGTCAACCTCTGCTTGAGGTTGTCACTTGAGATCAGAATTTGTTCTGATCAGAACCAGGGGACATCCACTAAAATTGAGTGTTGGGAGAGTTAGAACAGACAAAAGAAAATATTTCTTTACTCAGCGTGTGGTTAGTCTGTGGAACTCTTTGCCACAGGATGTGGTGATGGTGACTGGCCTGGATGCCTTTAAAAGGGGATTGGACAAGTTTCTGGAGGAAAAATCCATTATGGGGTACAAGCCATGATGTGTATGCGCAACCTCCTGATTTTAGAAATGGGTTATGTCAGAATGCCAGATGCAAGGGAGGGCACCAGGATGAGGTCTCTTGTTATCTGGTGTGCTCCCTGGGGCATTTGGTGGGCCGCTGTGAGATACAGGAAGCTGGACTAGATGGGCCTATGGCCTGATCCAGTGGGGCTGTTCTATGTTCTTATGTTCTTTCAACTATTCCATTGTTAGGACTAGGAGCTGCTAGTGGTTTATATAAAAAACATTTGTTTGCTTATAATTGCACTACGTTATCAAACTATGCGCCATAGCTTCTTGGGATCTTCTTCCACTCTAGTTCTTGCCCTTATGTTTTGAACTTCGTGAAAACAAAAGTGAAATCAAGAAGATTTTGATTTATCAAGTATATCCTACTTCTTTTGGGACTACAGCTTGGATTCCATTAATGCTGTAAAACAGTGCTGGTTGCACTCTGCTACAAGTAATTTCCAGAAGCTCTTGTTCTTTTGTTTATCCCACAATATTAGGTGCAGTAATCCAAATGGGTGACTGTTCCATTCACAGTGAATAGACATTGTATTGGGTATTCAATAAAGAATTGATTTTAGACATGTTATGCTTTTGTTTGTTTTGCTTACCAACCATGTTCTTTTTCTTTTACAGCGCTCTTGTGTGCATTTAATGTGATGGTAATAAGAAGTAGTGAATTTGAGAATGGAATTGAAGTCATGGATAGTAATGGAAAAGTCATTGGATTTTCACAGAAAGCAGGAGAAAAGGTAAGCAAAACAGCATGACCGCGAATGTGCCCTTTGTTTTTCCATTCCAACAAAGCTGCCTATGCTGAATTAGCTGATCAGTTACCCAGGAGCTTTCTGCTTCTAATTCTGTAATTTTGGAAGTGTAATTGTCCGCCCTCATAAAGAAAGCTTGTTCCTCTTTCTTTATGGCCTCATGTAAATTTCAACTTACTAGATTCTTCGTGTTTCCTCTTCCATAACTTCTCCCTTTTCTTCTTCTAGCTATATTTCCTTTTTTTATTATGACCTTTCATTTCACCTGGCTTCCTTTTAACAGGATTGCTTTCGCTCTGTTGCCCAATAGGAACAAAATCTTGTTTGTCCCATTGTCCTGTGATGACTTTGGTTGCTTTCTCCATAGCAAAGTGCTGGTGACTTATTAACCAGATAAGCTTTGAAGGATGCCTGCAGTTCCCTGTATATTCCTGTATACTAGTGGTTCTCACACATTTAGCACCAGGGACCCACTTTTTAGAATGAGAATCTTGTCAGGACCCACCGGAAGTGACTTCATGACTGGAAGTGACGTCATCAAACAGGAAATTTTTTGACCATCCTAGGCTGCAATCCTACCCACAGTTACCCAGGAGTAAGTCCCAGTTACTGTCATTGTTAAAAGAACATACATAGTAGCTTGTTTAAAGTACAGGTCTGTAACATTTCCCCAAATGCAGTCACAGACCGGGGTAGCATCAAGTCTAATATATTAAAAATAAAATATTGAAATGAATGGGGACCCACCTGAAATCGTCTTGCGACCCACCTAGTGGGTCCTGACCCATCGTTTGAGAAACACTGCTGTATACTGTGAATTTCTCATACGTTTCAAAGTGCTGGCTATACTCTTACTCTTACATGACATTTATTACCTATATAGTCTTACAATGGGGTTAGGATCTGGATACTTGCAGGACCAACTCTCTCCGCCTGTTCTCCCAAGGCCATCATGGGATGCCACCTTTGAGAGACTTAGGTTGATGACAACCCATGATAAGGGCTTCTCTTCTGTGTTCTATTGAATCTCAAAAGGCATAGAGTTCCAACAGCCCCCCCTTTTTTGCTGGTGTTTTGTTGAAAAGAAGTTTTCTGTTCCAGCACTGCTTTCATTGAACTGTATATTGAAACCACTTGGTTTCTTTGTTTTAGTTCTCAGCGTTGGTTACAGTAGCATTAGCTGATTGTTTTGTGTTTTAAAATATTCATTTAAAAAAATTTTTTAGTTTTATTATTTGATTATTTTATTTTTTTAATAATTGTAAGCGTCAAATGAGAAGAAAAGTCAGGATATAAACTATTTAAATAAAAAATAGTTTGGCTCTAAGTCCAATAAGTCCATGCACCATACAACACATTTCCCAAATGTTGATGACAGGTAGCCTATATATTGGCAGCTTACATTGTATGATCTTCTATAGTAGGATGTACCATGTTATGGCAAAGGACATCAAGTGAACAGTGGTGAATGTGTAGTGAGGACCAGGAGTCTCTCCAGTAATTTGAGCACGGCCTAAATCCTAACCAACTTTCCAGCTCCGACATAGCTGTGCCAATGGGGCATGTGCTGTATCCTGCAGTTGGGGGGGGGCAGTCATGGAGGCCTCCTCAAGATAAAGGAATGTTTGTTCCCTTGTCTCAGAGTTGCATTGTCCTTACCTCGGTGCTGGTAAGTTGGTTAGGATTGTGCCCTACATTGAGTACATCATAGTCATTTTGTTGGCTTTGATATTTTTCATTGTGCCAAATGGATCCATTTTAGTCTCTTGCTGAACAAGCCTAATTAACCTTATAATCTCTATTTTGTTTGCTTTTGTTCAGTGGATTCATAACAACCTAGAAGCATTACAAATATTGGTGCCTAAGTCCAGACTTTGTGTTTTTTTTCCCTAGGCAGTAAAGGAAACAGCATTATCAAGAGCAGCAATGTTTGGGACTGCACTAGTTATTCCAGATATTGCTCTGCACTTCTTAAAACGGTAAGAGAGATCTGCGGTGTAGTTTCAGAGCAAAAAAAGAATAACAAGGAGGAAACTGGGGGAGAGCATTTATATTGCACCCTTTTTCTTAATTACAAGATAATTTCTATGATAGGTATCTGTGCACAGCCATTCACACCACAAACCAATCCCCGGCCATATATGTTGTTCTACAGGGAGCATCTGCAAATGGCTTTAGGTTTCTTGAGAATGCAGTTTTGTTCTAGAGACAGAAGAAAGTCAGGCACTTTTAGATATCTGCATTTTGCTCCAGCGACATTGGGGTAATTCCAAGTATCTTTTTGCATTGGGAATAAATATCATGGGAATCTAAACTTGAAAGAATGCCTGATCATGTAGAATGCCTGTAGATAGGATCCAGCAGCTCTTGTTTCGTAGCTTGACTTGTATCCTGTCTTGTATAATATGTTCACAGATTCCCTTTGTTTGGATTAGACCCTACCTGCTTTGGCTGGTGGGCGATGAGAGTCCCTGGTGACTGGACATCAGTGCTAGGCTCAGAACTTGAGGGAAGGGATTGGGAGCTTCAGGGTTGGGCCACTGTGCAGTCAGAGGCCGGTGGGCCAGGTGCCAAGCTAAGCAATGTTGAGCAGCCTTGGATGTGGCCTGGTGTGTGCTGGAAGTGACACCAGTGGCGTCACTAGGATTTGTGTCACCCGGTGCGGGAGGCCTGCGCATCACCCCATGCAGTGGGTGGGGCAACACCCCAGGTGGTGGGTGTGGTGATGTAACATTGTCCCGACCCCACTGGTTTTTTGGCAGTACCTTTTAATAGAACACAAATGTTTCAATGTGGTTTGTTTCATTGCATTCTACATGAAATTACGCATTGATATATAACATGATGGTATCATTCCTCCAAACTCTGATTTTAGTGATTTTGAAAACTTGTGGAGTCACACACACACACACACACACACACCTGTGTCAGCTTACTAACATCTTATTGCAGCAGTTCTCATACTTTTAGCACTGGGACCCACTTTTTAGAATGACAGTCTGTCCAGGACCCATTGGAAGTGATGTCTTGGCCAGAAGTGACATCATCAAGCAAATTAAAATAAAAGAAATAATTAAATAAGGGGGAGCCAGTCCTGTTCCACCAAGTGAGTTTTCTCTGTAGTCTGCCTGCAATAACACCCCCCCCCAAAGAATCAGTGAGATCTTCAGCCCTCCCAGTGCCCAGTTTAAAGTCCTTACATAAGAACATAAGAACAGCCCCACTGGATCAGGCCATAGGCCCATCTAGTCCAGCTTCCTGTATCTCACAGCGGCCCACCAAATGCCCCAGGGAGCACACCAGATAACAAGAGACCTCATCCTGGTGCCCTCCCTTGCATCTGGCATTCTGACATAACCCATTTCTAAAATCAGGAGATTGCGCATACACATCATGGCTTGTACCCCATAATGGATTTTTCCTCCAGAAACTTGTCCAATCCCCTTTTAAAGGCGTCCAGGCTAGACGCCATCACCACATCCTGTGGCAAGGAGTTCCACAGACCGACCTTCTATTTCAAGCACATCAATACAAAGACCCACCTGGTTTTACAAGCCTGAGAGCCCAATCCTATGCCTGTCTACTCAGAAGTAAGTCCCATTAGAGTCAGTTGGGCTTACTCCCAGGAAAGTATGGGTAGGATTGAGCTGTGAGGGAAACTTTGCAAGTGCAAAATAGAAAACTTTCCCCTTACCAGTTCAAGCCTCTTTGTTGGTCCTTTCTAGTGGGGGTGTGTTTGCCTGGCCTGACCAGCAACCAAGGCACGCCTGCCTACTTGTGAGTAAACGCTATGTGAGGCTGCTTCGCTTCCCATAGGGCTCCATACACTCTCAGCTGGGGGGGGAGGGACCTTCTCCTCAGGTGTTTTTGGGGGCTGCACTCATTGGATCAGGACCATTCTGATGTTGGAGTCCTCTGTCTGCCCTTTTGGATGGAGCAAAGCAAGGTCGCCTACTCGCAAGTAAACATGGCCGTCTGGCTTCCTTTCCCTTCCCTTAGAGCTGAACACACTCACAGCTGGGAGGAGGAACCTCCTTCTTGGGTGTTTTTTGGGGGCTGCACTCATTGGATCAGGACCATTCTGACGTTGTTGGAGTCCTCTCAGCCTGCCCTTTCTGACAGACTATGGCATGTATGCCTACTCGCGAGTAAACGTGTGATACGGCTCACTTTCCATAGGGCTCCATGCATTTTTTCCTTCAGGTTTTTTGACCATAACTTTTGAACGAAAGGAGTTATCTCAACAGGGTGTTTTGCATTGTGTTCCGCTGCTCATTTCGCATCCAACGGTGTATGGCATAACATGGTAGCTCATAAAGGCGCGATTTTAGCGCATCACCCCCCCAGGGCATGTCACCCTGTGCGGCCCGCACCCCCCTAGCAATGCCACTGAGTGACACAGCCAGGTGTGTTGACTGGACCAGGTGCCAAAGCCTTCCACCTTGCAGGCAGGCTGCTCAGGCAATCAAGACACCACAGTATGGGGGACCACCCCTTTGAGCCAGATGTAGTGCCCAGCGCTGACAAGCATGGGGGCAGTGAGTGGTTGGGGATCTGTTTGGGGCAGGGAAGGGGGCAGGCCACTTGGTAGAATTGACTGTATATAAACCATCACTCCAGGCTGAGCAGGAGGCTCAGAAGTGGGGAGGTGACACTGAAAGTCAGATGGCTGCCAATGATCCAGGAAAGGAGCCAAGGCCTGAGTCCCTGGATGCAGCAACCTCCTGTTCTGGCCATGTTTGAGGCCTTTAGCACACCAACCTCCAAACCCTTGGAGAGGCCCCAGGCCAGGCCCTGGGCAACCATTGACCAGCCAGCCACCTGAGCAGTGGGCACATGTTGAGGTCCACCAAGCTTTTCCCTTGCCTATGGGGTGGACACCTTTGATGGGAGCAGGTAACTATTCTTGGGGAATATTGGGCTATCAGGAACAGCTTGTGAATTGCTTTCCATCTCTGTCCTTTCTAACATGTTTGGTGCTTCCATTTAACTTTCCGTATCTACGCCACACTGCACAACAACAAATCTTTTCCATCTCTTTGGCAGAACGAGCGTGTTACTTCGAAATCCACTTGCTTTGACTTCACTGAGATCTATTTTGATGGTTTCACTCGTTGGAGTGATGATACCTGTTTCATTTAGTTGGAATCCACAAATGGGCAAGGTAAATCTTGCATCCTCCATTTTTGCTGACATTGTACAGGCAAATGGCAGTTCAGGAAACAAAACTACAAGACTGAAATCTAATCAAGCCAGAAGTCTAGTTAAGTCAGGTGAATGTCTTTGCGATGTTCTGACCAGTGATGGGCCACATTTACCAATTGTCCATTGCCAATCACTGTTACCCCCAAGCCTCTGAAGTCAAGGGGCGCTGTGCTCCCCTCGCCTCCAGAGGTTTTTCTGCGCCCTGCAGAGACAGCATGCATTCGCACGCTGCCTCTACAAAGCTCAGAGTGGCTGAAAAATTACAACTTCTGGTTATCTCAGGAAACTGGAAGTGACATTTTTTCACCTTTATAAGGCATTTGGAAGCCTAGGGAAGACCTCCAGGCATCTGAATGCCTTAAAAGGCAAAAACAGTAGCTTCCAGTTTCCCAGAGGATAACAGAAGTTGCCATTTTTGAAGGGCTCAGAAAAGGGGCTCAGAAAAGCCTCCAGAGATGTGGGCAGCACAACTCCTCTCAGTTTTGGAGACTTACAGGTGACATCGTTTAGTGTTGGGTTTCAGTTGATGGGGGTGCAGGAATGCATCCCTGTCATTAAGCAACGCACTTCTGTAGTTCGAATGTTCCTTGCATCAGCTCCCAGGGTCAAATTGTCCTCTTTTATAATGGGTCTGCTATGAGCTGAACATAGAGGAAAACTGGATGCATACATAACATGCGATGGTGACCCTGACTTTCAAATGCTGTCAGTCCAAAATGCACACATTTTCCACTTGTAGAATTGCCAAACTCAAGTGCTGAAACAATATGTACCTTTCAAAAGTACAAAAAAAGGGGGGGAATGAAAAACTCTTAAGCTTAGAAATATGTGGTTGTGGTCTTGACTCCTGTCCCTACCCTTCTAAAGGCTGCATTTGCTTACATATAGCAAGTAATATCAAGATAGAATGTAATATCAGATTAAAGCCCTCTTCCTAAACCAGTAATTTTCAGTCTTTTTCATCTCATGGTACACTGAGAAGGCACTAAAATTGTTAAGGCACACCATCAGTTTTTTGACGATTAACAAAGCACACCACACTGCTGTCTAGGGGTTCATATCCCCCAATGGCCCTACTAATATGGCACTCCCCCAAACTCTTATGGCACACCTGCAGACCATTCACAGTACACCAATGTGCTGTGGTACAGTGGTTGAAACTTGCTATCCTAAATGCAGGTTTCCAGAGGATTTGGCATGTGGGAGTGTGATTTACTGTCGCTTACTGAATATTCTAGTTGACTTTAGTGCTATTACTCCAGAGTACAGAAGCTCTCCTACTTATACAATTCCAATATACAAATGTTTGAGTACAACCATAGCTGTTTGGAGCTTCCCTCTCCAGAAGTATTGCAAGCTCAGCACTTGTTTTCCTCAATCAGCCTCTCCCTTCTGCCCCCAGGAATTTAGGGTTCCTGTTGCTATAGTGACAGGGTCATTATTTGCAGTTAGCTTATCTCCTTAGCTTGCTTTGCCAGTCCATTTGATAAGACCTACAAAAAAAACACCCATGAACACAGTGTGTTAAGTAACTGAGCCTCTGTAACTGGCTTGAGGTTTCAGTGGTCTTAATGCTACAGTTTATTGTGATACTTTCACTCTTTTATGTGATGGAAGTGTATTTGCCAATCTTGCACATTGAAACAGTAAGGTTATGTTTGTGTTTCAGATACATCGAAGTGAACTTGAGCCTGACTTAATTTCTACTACTGAAGAAACTGACTTCTTTTACAACAGGGGTGTTTAATTTGGGAAATTTGATAGCTTAACAGGAATAGCATGACTGGTGCTATGAAATCGGCATTCTTGGGTTCATTTTTGATCAACAGTGATGGGTTTATGTGGTGGAATTCTCCCATATGTTGAAATGGAGTAAGTCAGCCCATCAGCCCAAATTTTTGTGCATTGTACTTTGATACAATCATGTCAAAACTATAGCTAAATGTTGGAAAAACCTAATCATCTACCACTGATTCCATGATCTACCTATATAGATAATAATAATTAAAAGTCCATTGTAGAGAACTAGGAAGCAATAAACATTTTTCTCCTTTAATTCGTGCTGTATGCTTAGTGGAATAACAGTATGAAGGAGCATGTGATCATCCCTTCTGATTGAATTCAACCTGCTGCACTGGTTGAGAAGGATCCTGGTAACCTTCAAAAAGATTATGCATCCAGTACTATAGCTTACACTATGTTGCTGACCCTCCGCTTCGACTCACCCCTACACACCTGGAGCTCATCCCTTGTTCTGGGTGGCATGTGACAGGCCTCTGGTCAGTGCTCGCTCAGCACAAACTGGGACTGAGCCAACACTGAGGGTTCAGGATTAGGCACTTAAAAATTACAAGGGGAAAGAGTTGAATTGCAGTGCTTTAACCATAGTAACCAGGTGACATTTGGCCTTGTTGCTGATCCTGGGCAAACCTGGCTTCCACTTCCTAAACTGTCTTTGTGCCTGGGAACTGTTTTCAATGAAGGCAAACAAGGCTAGAGCATTCTTGCCATAGAAGGGTGATAAGTGGTGTTTAAAAAGCAGTGGTGATAGGTATCTCCACCCAAGTTCTCTCTAACAGATAGTAGTTTGGAAATAAAAGATATCTTAAGTGCTTGTATAGTACAAAAATCAGATGCAAACTTCATATTTTAGATCACCTTATCTTTTGTTCAATTTGTTTGTCCACAAGGTTATTGATCTCAAGAATCCAGAGGACAAATAAAAGTTCCCAGCCTTCCCTTTTGTCCACCCTTTGCAAGGTACTGTATGCTGATAGCAGAAATCTAAACATAATAAGAGTGTGCATCTGTGGCCTTCAATCTGTGGCCAGCCTTTTGGTTAAACTAGGTTACCTCACCTCTTCAGATGCTGCACACATAAACCAAAAGCCTAGTTTAAATGCTGGGAATATTATACAACTTTTTAGACAGGAGCCGGGGCTTGTACAACAGCCCAAACCTGAGCTGCACAGAGGAGCAGTGGCACCAAAATGTCAACCACTGCATGTGCTGGGCAGCTACCAGCACTTCCTCTGGTGTGGGGGAAGGAGATATTTGTCCCCTTCCCCCAGGTAAGGAAGCAGGCCCCATAATGGGGCTACTAAGCTTGCACTGGCTATTTAGCTGGTGCAGAGTTGAGAGGCCACATGATGGGCCAGGAAGCCGGAGGCAGGGTCCTCCCCCAGCCCTGACAAACCTCTCCACCACCTGGAGCTTGTCCCTTGTTTCAGATGGCATGCAGCAGGCCTTCAGCAGTGCTCACATAGCATGGACTGGTGCTGAGCCAATGTTAATGCTGAGTTGGCACCGAGTGACACGGGCACGCCTTATGGCATGTTTGCAACACTTAGCACCGGCCGAGGACTGCCACTGAGGGTTCAGGATCAGGCCCTAAAGCAGGTAAGAGTTCTGGTTTTTAGAAAAAAAAAATTACAAGGGGAAGAAGGTTGAAATGCAGTGTTTTATCCATGGTAGCCAAGTGACATTTATACAATCTTAAATCTAAAGGGGAAAACATGAGTCATATCAAAATTCAGTAAGAAAAGTGAAATAAATTGGTTTTTAGTCACACATTAGTTCCACTGAAATGTTTCTGTATAAAGGAGAATGACACACCCCTGAAAATAGGGGAGCAGGAGTCATGCTCATACTTATAGTATTAGATAGTTGTACACAATTGTCAAAATTCCTTTTGTGCCCTCCATGCTATTACACAACTCAGGTTCCTTAGTTTGTCATACAAGATAACAAATGTTTCCCAAATTAATATCACTCTTACTCAGCAATAATTGAATAGAAATTTTTTTAAATGTTAGCAGTAGAAACAATTACCAATTTAAAAATAAAAATTACATTATCTGTCACCTGCTAAGGCGCACCTCTTTATGAAGGCCAGAGGGACAAATGAAATATTTTCATACAGCAAAGTGCTACTGTAGAGGCTCTTCAGCAGTTCTGTCTGATATGTGACCTACACTATCTATGCTCAGAATTAAAGATTTAAGAGCCAAGCTACATATATGCAAATATATGTATTGAAATTGTACCCCAAAGGATAAATGGCAACACCCCATCCAATATTCATCCTGTGGTTTCATAAACATGTGTTTGGAGGACTAGATCGGGCGCTATTGTGAAAAGGAAGGCAGCAGTGGAAGAACTTAAGCACCTTCTCCCCTCCTGTAGCTCATTTTCCCTAGAAGCAGGAAGTATTGGGGTTTTCAGCACATAGTTTGGTTGTCTGAAAAACTGACAACATGCAGCTAATTTTGATTCCTGTTGAATCAAAATAGTTACGAAGGGAATAAATCCTGCCCATTTTGATGGCTTTCATATGTCCATTGCCTTTGTAAAGTATTCTGCTTGTCTTTATACCAATACACTTCTGAATACAATTCAAAAAAGATGACACTTCTAGCTCAAAACCATCATCCCACTTATTTCATACCTGTCTGTGAAAAATCAGTCCTGTTTGCTATAAAATCATAAGCCAGGAAATGGAAAACATGTATATCCTGCTACATGGAGGTACTCCAACTACATTCTGCATCATCTGAGCCCCTTCCTTGAAGATAAAATACTCTTTCCTGTGGTAAATGCTTTACGCAAATGGGGTAGTCAAAATAAAGTGAAGAGGAATTTCCTTTTGCAGCACGACATTGCAGTTCATCCAAAACATCAAATCTCGAGCATTTGCTCAGCAGCTGCCAAATGATAAAGGAAATTTTCAGTTGCTGGTGGAAACCGCTTCTGTTTCAGTGCTTCAAAATTAAGAGATGGTTTTTCATTATCATGCAAGACCTCTGTGAGGGAGGCCAAACTGGTCAAGATTTCTTTAGTCTTCAGGGAAATATCCTGGAAAAAATAGAGTGCAAACGTTAAGTACAGGATGGCCAGAGTTGCTTTGTATTTTGCTTTGAGACAGATAATGTCCTGAGGTGAGGAAGGCTTATGAATGTGAACACCTTTTAGCTTTTTTTTTACTACACAAAATCTCACAGATCTGTTCCATCTCAGGAGACAAGGTTTGAGGTATTGGAAAAAAGAAAAGCCAGAGAGCAAGGGGGCATGTGGCACTTCCATCTCCTGATCACTCAGTACTTCTGATGTGGGTATGTCCAAGAAATGGAAGAGCTACTGTGTCACTTCTAATAGCTCCATGGCACAGCACAGGCAGAAGTGGTGCAATGTGGCCTCAACAAGTGGTTTCATGGTTGCCTAGTTGAAGAGCTGCTGCTAATGCCTGCATTCTTCCTCCACCACTGTGAAAGCCGAATCCATTTGTGTTTACACAGAGGCCTCCTGTATGAAATAGAAGGCCTCGCTCACACTGTTGCAACTTGAAGCTTTGCTCCTCTAGTAAAAGGGATGGCAAGTCTTAGCCCTTCAACTCAAGCCACAGCTACCTTTGGAGAAGGGGAGGCACCCTCCCTCTCACAATGAGAGGCCAAATTGCCAGTTAGGTATTCGTATTTATCACACCCATGGCAAACTTATTCTTCTACATTCTTAAAACATTCCACTGTTCAAGTTACCAACAATCCTAGCACATGACCTAGTATGGAGTAACAATCTGAACGTCAGAAGAATAGATTCAAGTCATGTCACTGGCTATGAACTTCCCCTCCAAAGGCACTAGGCATTGGGCCACCTGCCCCATTACCCTCAGGGTGCAATCTGAACCAATTTCCCAGTACCAAGGTAAGGGCAATGCAGTTTCAAGGTAAGGAAGCAAACATTCCCTCACCTTGAGGAAACCTATGTGACTGCCACCCAACTGCAGGATGCAGCACATGCCCCATTGGCACAGCTGTGTCAGTTGGTTAGGATTTGGGCCTCAGTTTCTCATCTTTACAATAAGAGGCATAACCTCTTTCATATGACTGTTGTGAAGGACAAACAGATAAGGACCATAAAACACTCAAATAGCAACTTGATGCAATTTACTGAGAAATCAATTACAGTTATTTGTGGGACTTGCTTCAAAAAGCTATACTTAGTAAATATAGGGAATACTACATAAGATAACTGACCTCAAGTCCTGAGTAGGATCTTCATTTGTGTAAGACTTTGCACAAGCTCTTTTCAAAACCTTTTTTGTGCATTACAGACAATCTTCCTTTGTTAGGTTTTTATACTGCAAGAAAATCCCCAATATGTTGCGTCTCTGCACTGCAATAGGTCTTTCCACAGGACTTGCGCAAGAGTTTATGGAAGAACATCAAGTCATTTTCTCCTGCTTGCTGTTCTTGGAACCAAGTTGATTTCACCCCCACCCCTTTAGGCAGCAACAAATGTGTTATAGATGAAAACAGTCAAAGGATACTTAACCTTAATAACTTGGCTGTTAGATTTCTCTGGATCTTCTGCAGACTGAACAATGAGCTGACCAATTTCCTTGTGCAATTTTCCCATTGTCATTGCCTCTGGGGGGAGAGAAAAGGTGCTATCATTCATTCCATCCATCCATCCAAACCATGGCAAACACACTACTCAATGATAGCACAGCCATAATGTATAGCTTTGGCCACTGACGCCATGATCAAGGGGATGCCAAAAGATGCTGCTCACCCTGAAAGTTTCTTGACAGGACACAGAATAAATACAAGTGAACTCAGAAGAAACAGGGTTTCTTCATACCAGCACTCTGTAACCATCTTTTTGCCACACCACAGATGAGGTGGAAGATTACTACATTTTAGCACTGAATCTTGCATGTTTCTACTGCTTCATAAATTTTATTTTTCAATCAAAACATGTTATTTGAACTTTTCCCCATCCCAATGGTAAGCAAAGGTAACCTCCCCCACTTTCTCCTTTTTTTTTTTCCCCCTAAGATAACCTGACTGTATCTTTCTGCATGATTGCTTCAACTGTTTTGGCTGCACTTTCTACAATTTTCACTTCAGTTGCAAATTAGCTTTGGCAACAATGGCACCTACCCTTTATGTTAATCATGCCTGTATTAGTATATCAAGAAGAGAGGGATGTACTAGAATGCTGCCATGGAAAGGAATTTGAGAGTAGGATTTTACTCTGTTTTTCCAAGATTAGAATAGAAATTTGAAATAAATTCTCCTGGAATCTACTGCTATCAAAGAGCAAACAAGCAGAAAAACAAAAAAACATCAAATCAAACCTTTTGCTTGCTGCGAAATGGTGATTTCACTTTCAGGCAGATTCACGTATACATCATATAGGTCCATCCTGTTGCTCACTTCTGAGTCTATAAATCCAGCAATGTAACCTGGTCAGCAAAGATAGACAATGATCACTGAGTGTGAAAACTCTGAGAGTGCGCTAATAAAAACAAAACAAAACATTGATGTTGCATTAATTATTTTTCTTGCCTTAAGATTTTTTTTAAGGTTCCATGCTTCTCCAGAATTTCTGATAATTTAACTGGAATTAAGCATTCTACCATCCCACTCAAGATAGTCCTAGCAAGGAGAGCAGCCACATAAATGCAACATTCATTAAAGCAGTGTTTCTCAACCTTCGTCCTCCACCGTACCACTTCACATGGTCCACCTATTTGAAGTACCACCTGAAGGGACTGGCAATGATCATCGCCAGTTACTTCTGGGTCAGGAGACCAGATGCAACGAACACCGCTAAGAAGCTCAGGGTGGACGGGAAGGCTTTTTCAGGTGCAGAAAAGCATGCTTTGGAGGTCTGCCCACTGAGCCAAACCTCCTATTGCTGTTTGTTGTGTTTGCATTCCTGGTCTTGCGGGACTCCTGGACGCCTGCCACTCAGCAGTGAGTACCACCAGACACAGCCTCTAGTACCACTGGTGATACCTTTACCACTGGTTGAGAAACACTGCATTAAAGTGTTTCGTTTTAAAATAATGGAGGAGATCTCTAATCCACAATACATTTAGAAGGCCCAATCCTATCCAGCTTTCTAGCACTGATGCAGCAGCAATGCAGTCCCAACATAACGGAACAAATGTTCACTTACTTTTAGGAGGACCCCATGACTGCCATCCCACACCCCATTGGCACAGCTTCAATAGTGCTGGAAAATTGGATAGGATTGGGCCCAGAGTCTCTGCCCACCCTGCTTCCAAAAAGAGAAGGAAGTATTGCTTTAATACAGGGGTGCCCAAACCCTGGCCCTGGGGCCACTTGCGGCCCTCGAGGCCTCTCAATGTGGCCCTCAGGGAGCCCCCAGTCTCCAATGAGCCTCTGGCCCTCCAGAGATTTGTTGCAGCCCACTCTGGCCCGATGCAATTGATCTCAGCATGAGGGCAACTGTTTTATGTGAGCTGTGGGATGAGGGCTCCCTCCACTGCTTGCTGTTTCACGTCTGTGATGCAGCAGCAGCAGCAGCAAAGGAAAGGCCAGCCTTGCTTTGTGCAAGGCCTTTTATAGGCCTTGAGCTATTGCAAGACCTTCATTCATTCATATAAGTTCATCTTTAATATATTCATTTATGTAAACTTATGTAAATTTATTCAAATTTTAAATGTAAATTAATTCTTTTTTTCCCCGGCCCCTGATACAGTGTCAAAGAGCTGATGTGGCCCTCCTGCCAAAAACTTTGGACACCCCTGCTTTAATATGATGATTTCCAGATGCTGGGTTGTGACCCATTTGTGGATCACAGAAAACTGCAACTTGTGCATAAAGCCACTGGTCCATTCAGCACTGTAGGACCAAGAATGAGAAGTATCCTTTTTGCAGCTGGGGATATTCATAGACTAGAACTAGGCTTCAAACAAACTATATTTGAAAAGTAGAACATCTGAAAACTATACCTCCAAGATCAATGTTATGTAATTAATGGCTGTCTGTCATCTGCTACTCCTCAGTTCTATTACAGCAAAAGAAAAATTCAGTCAATGTGTTTAGCAATGGGTGGACTCCGCCTACCTGGACACAATTTTAATGCTTCCAGTTCATCATCATTTAGATGTACATATGAATGAAGGATTGACCAATCTTGCCGATGCCACACTAAGGCAGGGAGAGTCCTTAAAAAAAAGCCACAGTTAAGACAACCTTTTAGCACAATATGTGCTTTCAAGAAAAGTAACTGGTTCCTTGTCTTGATACCCCCAAGCACCAAGTACTATTGGCACATAATGATTTGGGTTGCATATCAAGAAGTGAACATACTGAATAGGCAACTCATATGCATGACTAACCGGTCTGAAACAAGTTTCAGCACTTGATGCCTAAGATTTTGTTTCATCTGCATGCTATACCTTGTAAATTCTTGAACGGCTTCTATTCTAGGGTGATACACTACAATTCTTTTCTTTAACATGAGTGCAGTATAGAGGATGACTGTTTCCATTCCAAATTGAGATATTATGTCTAGAACAGAAAGAGGAGAAAAATATGATTATAGTATTGCATGATAGCAGATTTCCAGACAACTTGCAACAACATAAATGACAAGCATTTGCAATAACTTAGTTGAATTAACCACTGCGACAGGGACAGTGTTAGAGAATTTGCTGAACGTTAAGCTACAGTGGTAGCTTTTCTGGAGCCAGCGAATGCGATTTATATTTTCAGCATGTGACGTGCTTATATCTCTTTCTACATTCAATACCCCAAGAGTTCAATCATTAGTATTCCCATATTAAGTTCAATTAACTTTCCGTGGATCAGGGCTATAGAATTGGGAACTGAAAGTCTATTTTTCTGCCTGCTGACTCTTTCAGACAGTTGCAGGTTAAATCCCTGCTACTAATGGACTCTAAATATTCAAGCAGCATCATAACTGCATTAAGCAATAACATATGATGAAAGAGTTTTGCATGCCATTGGGTTTCTGAGCCTCACAACAATACTCAAGTAAGTGAAACATTCTTCTCTCCAGAAAACACTAAGGTGTTGTCACAGTTTTACTTGCTCTTTTAAAGATTATAAAAAGTAGGTGCAAAGCTGCTGCAGGCCTCATTTTAGGAAGAAAGGTTAAACATCTGGAGAGACAGCCACAGCAGTATCTGGTGCCCCCTCTGTGTCAGGAACTGCACAACTATTCACCCTGCTCCTTCCACCTTAGAAAGAGCTGGGAATCAATGTTTGCAGCTTTAATATGGCCACACTAATCAGTCCTTTAGGTCAAGAAAGGACTTCAGATCACAGATGTGACTGATTATAATTACCGTATTTTTCGCTCTATAAGACGCACCTGACCATAAGACGCACCTAGTTTTTAGAGGAGGAAAACAGGAAAAAAAATATTCTGAACCAAATAGTGTAATAAAATATGTCTCTCCGCTACTCTGTTTCCATGCTCCTTAGCATATTTTACTACCTCTAGTTTAAAAGGAATTTTATATGCTAGCCTTTTCTGCTTTATCATCCTTGCACTGGTAGAATGAGGTACTGTAGTATTTTTCTGCAAGTGCATTGTCACTAAGCGCTGAACATTTGCATTACCATTGAGCACCGGCATTTGCATTACAATTTGCATTTGTATTACCATTGCATTTGCATTTGCATTAGCATTGAGTGCAGGCAGGACCCTGGTCAGGGGCAGAAGCACCTGCCAAGGAGGCTCTGCTGCCCTGAGAACACCTGCAGCTTTGCAGTATTCGCTCCATAAGACGCACACACTTCCCCCCCTTTTTTGGGGGGAAAAGTGCGTTTTATGGAGCAAAAAATACGGTATTTTTGAACGCTCCCCTGCATTAACCCCACACCCTTAAAAATTATAAAGTGAATCAGAGAGAAAGGATATAACCAAGCACCTTGCCTTCTGTTTGCAAGTAGTTCTTAACGTATGGGAACATTCACAGTTCACTCAACATGTATCTGTGCGTACAGGCTAGGGGGTGTTAACATGCGTAAGGGAGCAACAGCACAATCCTCTGCATGTTTACTCAAAAGTAAGCTTCATGGAGTTCAACAGGACTTACTTCCAGGTAAATGTGCATAGGATTGCAGCCCAAGACATGTAGATCATCTCTAACAAGAGTTCAAAAAAGCCTCACGTGTTATTTATGACCCATGCAAATATTATTTTTAATAATAATATCATTATTATAATAATATAATAAAATGCTTTTAATGCATTTTATTATAAATGCATTTATAATAATATATATTATAATATATATTATATTATAAATGCATTTATAATAATATAATAAAATGCTTTTAATAAAGCATTTTAGCAGTCAGCAAAGAATATCGAATCTGCAACATGGCATCTTGAGGGCACATGATATAGCCACCTTGCTGAAGTTAAGCAGGTGTAGGTCTGGTCAGTACCTGAGAACCCCATGCATGCCACCTTGAGTTTCATGAAGGAAGAAAACTTAAAACTAATATGATAAATCAATAGAGAACTTCAGCACAACCAGCTGTTGGGCTGCCATCCTAAGTAAACTTGCTTGGAAATAAGTTCAAAACAAACATGTTTATAAAGAAGGCTTAATTGCAATCATAGCTTTAGAAGAATTTCTCCTCACCTTTGATTGAGCCCACAAGATAAGCTTTTCTGACATCAAAATCTTTGCTTAAGAAAGAGCCATTCTCTTCATTTTGGCAGATGCCCTTTGTGAGAACAGAAATATAACTCTCCATCATTTTCACAGGGCTTCCATATTTCAGGTATATTCTGAAAAATATGAGAAGTCATCTTTTTAATGGTGTACAAAAACTCAAGTAAACCACACAGTAATCTATAGAATAGACCTATTCTACACCCTACAATAGGGTGTCAAACATAAGGCCTGTGGGTTGGATTTGGCCTGCAGAACTATCCAGCCTGCATGATAACTGGGCTCTTCCAGCACTACCATCAGCTACTCTCAACTGCTGAGCTGCAAAATGACACATTGGCCGAAGTGGCACTGTTGAAAGGGTGGTGCTGGGAAAGTCTAATTATCATGAAGGCCACCCTTTCAGCAATACGTCTTCTGCTGATGTGTCACTGCTGAAAGGGCAGCTCACATGACTGGACTTGTCCAGCTCTGTCCTTTCAATACTGCAACTTCTGTCAAGGTACTAGGAGGAAGAGATGGAAGGAGGCTCCAGAACGTGAGGAACAATTATGGGGAAAGAGACAGGCCAAGGGGGATGAGAAAGGGAAAAACCACTGAGGTACTGGGGGAGCCCAGTTATCACATGGGCTGCCCTTTCAGCATTGCTGCTTCTGCTGAGGTGTCAATTTGCACAGCACTTCTCAGCTGATGAGCTGAGAAGTGAACCTCCGCACAAGCAGTGCTGCTGAAAGTATGACATGTGATGTCTCCCATTCCTTGAGACTATTGTCAAGATTTGAATATTTTCTGTCATTTGCAGCTGATGGGTTCCTACATGAGAAAAAAGTACTTATTTCTGGTCACCACCTGATTCAGCAGGCACCATGAATGCTATTTGGCCACTGTATTAAATGAATTTGATACTGATGTTCTAATTGCCTTTCTCAACTCTATGACTGACTCATGATCTTTTCTGGATATCCTGTTTTCCAATTCAGTTGAACCTATGAACCTGACAACAATCTACTTGCAAGAACAGAGGCATTTTTGAACTTCTCATGGAATAGGATTCTAATAAGTTCCATAAGACTTATCCAGTTGGTTTACACTACACTACACTATGAATGAAACTACACTATGGTTTCATTTAAGACCATGATGTTTAATTTAATTCATTGTTATTGTTTACTATAATTTACTGTTATTTTATAACAACATTTGATCCACTCAAAAAAGCTGACTGTTTATACTTGGAGTATTTGTAATATGCAACACTAGAAGGGGAAAAAATCTACAAAAGTCTTCATTTTCTAAAAACCTAGTGATTTATGTTGGATTTAAATTATATAGAATCTATTATGTGTAATCCTAAGCACATTGTCTCAGAAGTAAGCCCCATTGTGTTTAATAAGTCTGACTCCCAGAAAAGTCAGCATAGGTTGCAATCCTATACATACTTAATTGGGATCGAATCTGCAACTTAACATACTTAACATCAGTCCCACTGATGTTTCTTTGATGTTACTTCTGAATAAACATGCTTAGGATTGGGCTGTCAGTTAACTGGAATGAACTTTCAAACCTAAATATGTTTGCAATAAGATATGCCGATAGGTTTTTGTACCATTAGACCACTAAAAATATTTGATCTTATTTTGAAGGAACATATATATATATTTGAACATTAGCATTAAACAGCATTAAATAGGGAAATTTAAAATTTACCTGTGGTTGACTAATCAACAATGATTATTAACCACTGTTAAGAGAAAAATAGCATCTATGTTTTCAGCTGGCACTTTTTTCAGATGCATGTGCACATCAGAAGAAGGATGCCCTCCCATGTGAGAGAGCATTATAAACATACTTGTGCTGTAAACAGATGTGTTGCAAATCTTTTACCAAACCTTTTAAAAATCTACTGCTCAATTTGTGGGGGGGGGGGAAGGGCGCTAACTAATTCAAAGATTTTTAACTGATCAGTCACCTTAACTTTACAGCTCTAGCATGAAAAAAGCTTTTATATACACACCGACAGAGTATCCTAGTGAAGGCTGCATATTTCTCTGGGTTGAAGTCTTTGGTTGTCAGGACAATGGAAAAATGGGTCACCTATCAAATATACAAAAAAGAGTAGTGTGATATACAGATGTTGCAATATCACGTTATAATAGCAGAACAATCACACAAAATATTACAATAATGCCAAGAGCCAACATAGCATTTGGTCACATGGGAAAAAAAAAAAAGTGGAACAAAATTCCTGGATTTGGTCTTCCCCCATGTTCATCAAATTAGAGACTCCATAGTTTGCATAATCTATGTGGTATTTAAAGATTGTTTCATCCTATCCTCTTGTAACCCAATGAGAACTGAAAAAAGAAGAAAAGAAACCACCTGAAAGATGGGGGGAAGCTTGGCAATTCTTCCCTTTGAGAAGAATAAACAAGATCATCTACATTTTAAAGGCTATAATAAGCACTGCATCTCTAAATATGCAGCAAGTCTCACACATGCTTCACGGCAATGAAATTAGTCTGCTTCATAAATTTGATCAGGATTCCAATCATGCATTTTTCTTTCTTTTTTTTTTTTTTAAGCAAAGCCTTAGGCATTTGAAACCGCTCTATTCAATGGGAATGGGGTTAGAGATGGCTGGAAGCAGCCACCATCAAGGAGAAGTTGCACAAATATAAACCTACAGCAACAATGGCTCGGTTCAGGCATAACATGAAATCATAGTTTTAAGTTATGTCTGAACCAGAGCCTATCCATCACCCATCATTTGCTTGGAGACAACAAACAGGGGTCTGAATTCATGTTTTGATGTTGGTTTGAAAGCCACAGTCAGAACTAATGCTCTGTCTCAGAGGCTGCTGCACCATAGCGACAGGAATGACCTTATGAAGCCAAGTCCTGAGCAAATAAGAAACAAAAGTAGGCAAACGGCTATAAACTGGTTGTATGCCTGGATGCTCAGACCATGGTATATGTTCTCAACTATGGTTAGCATAAACCATGATTTGACCTTGTGTCTGAATTCAAGCAATAATTTTGAAAGCAAATAGAAAGAAGAAGAATAAAGAGTAGACATACATAATGGAGTTCCTATCTACACATGCCATTTCATTCATTCCTATTCACCTCTTTTTCCTGTTCTCAAAACTGCTCTCCTGACTGTCCTTTATTTTTTCCAAAAACCACTTTGATGTTTCTTGCATCTGGAACAAACCATTTGATTTTCTGCAGCCATGGTTTTTCTCAGAGAATTCTGGTGCAGTTTAGTAGCAGTGATGGTCTCTGTCACATTCTACCCAGAAACATCTTATGCAGTTTATGGCAATGTGTTCATGTTGTAATGCCAGTGTATAGTGTTTGTGTCTAAAGTGGCTGGGCTGGAGAGTTAAGGCTTTGGGGTTAGAGAGGTGATCATTTTCATAACTGCTCTGGAATCAAGACAGTTATGAAAATGATCACCTCTCTAACCCCAAAGCCTTAACTCTCCAGCCCAGCCACTTTAGACACAAACACTATACACTGGCATTACAACATGAACACATTGCCATAAACTGCATAAGAATCAGCAGCGCTATAACAACAGCAGCAGTTGTTATCATGCATATGTCAGCCACATTAGGCAACATATTGCTCAGGGAACTCAGGGATTATGGACCATAAGAACAAATGAACAAGTGGTGTGGGGCAATAAGATCACACTGGCTAGCCACACACCTAGACCATCTGTGCTCACAGGCTATGCTCCCAAGCCTCTCCGCATTTTGTACCTGTCTGCAGAAAGCCACACTGAAGGTTGGGAGAGTTCCATCACCTATTTTGAAATAGCCCAGTGTAGACAAGCACTGAATGCACAGAAGCCTAAACAATGCGATCACAAGTATAGAAAGCCTTGGGGGATAACTAGCCAGCTTCCCTTTTGCCCCTCTTCTAACTTGTTTGAGCATAAGACCTGAAAGAGGCTATTGCTTCACTAAAGTGCGTGCGCACATAATTCAGACATCAACCAATATAAAATAGGCTTTATTGGGCCAACACTCATCAGTCATACCTCCTGTACTAACAAGATTAGACTCAGAACTAAAGAACATTCTCCTGTATCAACTTCCCTTCCTCAGGGTGTCAATCCTACCTTTTTCAAGGCTGACGAATCCGGGACTTCTGTAGTCACAACATAGAACCAGGTGAGCCTGCACTGCCCAAATACAAAAGGGTGAAGCTGTTTGCTTTCGTCTGTAAGGCAGCATTTTCTCAGCAAGAGATCCCTCAACTCAACTGTTGTAGAAGGGTAACACCAGACCCACAGGGCATCTCCATTGGTGTCTTTTTCTATGGTGGAAAGATGTTCACTGTGAGAATGCCAACAGCAGCAAGGAAGTAAGTTGATTGGTTAATCAGTTCTGATTCCTGCTATCACATTTACCCCCCCCCCCATCCTATACACACTCAAGAGATTGGTGTTTGCTTACAAATGACACATGACATTGTTTAAACCAGGGGTGCTCAATAGGTGGATCGCGATCTACTGGTAGATCGTGAGGCAAAATGAGTAGATCGGGGAGTGCCAACCCCCCCCTTCAGGTGCCTCTGGGAGGAAACGCCGGGAGTAAGGCCCATTGTACTCAATGGGGCTTACTCCCAGGTAAGTGTGGCTAGGATTGCAGCCTCACAGCCTAATCCTAGGCATGTCTACTCAGGAGTAAGTCCTGTTATACTCAGTGGGGCTCAAGGTACACCAACATACATTGTACACATAAATGTTATATGTTATGATGGTGCGAACATTGTAAAAAAAACTCTGGTAGATCTCCGGGCCTTGCTGGGTTTCAAAGTAGCTCTCGAGCCAAAAAAGTGTGAGCACCCCTGGTTTAAACCTTAAATCAGTGTTGCCATTTTCAGTTTATGTTGCAGCTTAAACATTATATTAATAATGATCTGCAGCGATGCTCAGGCCAGGGATTCTGGACAAACCTGCTTAAAGTGAAGCTATTTCTGAATAATTTCTGCATTTCAGAAGTAGTACTATCAGGAACTAAAGACCTCCTTACAAGTTCAGCATAGAAAACTGTACAATGTGACTAGCAGACCACATTTATGCAAGTGCCATGAGTGCATCTGGTGTCAAGGGGACAGTGTCAAGTCTTTACCAACACGATCATAGGATTGCAAAACATATGCACCCGGATGCCCATGTTTTCAGGGCTTTTTGCAAGCTGATAAGAAAGAAAAAGAAAGTGACAACCTTGGGCTCTGCCTTAATGAACCCAGAGGACGGTATATACCAACCCCTGTATTGCAACTCATTATCTACCCCCACGTTTGTGCACGGAAAGGGTTGACATGCATGCATGCATCCTTGGATGCATCGATCATTCTGTTGGCTTTGCATCCCTGCAATTCCCAAAGGCAAAGTTCATAGGATCGCCTACTCAGTAGGACCAGACTAAAGGAAAGGAAAGCCTGCCCCCACCCCCCAGTTGCTTCATCAGTATAGAGACTAAAGGGGAAGCAGAATCAACAGGAATCCAGGGGGAGAAAGAGAAAAGGATCCTGCCCCCTCCCACCCATCTTGCCTCTTGCAGACACCAAGGGTGTGCTTACCAATCAGCCCCACACCCAACAGCAGCTGAGCCTCCGTCTCTGCCATCTTCTGGCTCCCACCGAGGCCGGCCAGCCCTCCGCCTCCTGGACCCCGCCTATTTCCCCGAGAACCTTGCCCCGCCCCATCATGGGGCTGAGAAAGAAACACGCGCAGCAGCAGCAGGGCTTCCGGTGTGATGGGGGAGCTGCATTTTATAGCACCATGTGCCTCCCTGCAGATGGATGGGGTGCAAGCTGTCTTGGCGACTGTCAGCCCGATCCTATCCACACTTTCCTGGAAGTGAGCCCCATTGACTCTAATGGGACTTAGTTCTGAGTAGACATGCAT
The DNA here is from genome assembly GCF_035046505.1 of Tiliqua scincoides. Lineage (NCBI taxonomy): Eukaryota > Metazoa > Chordata > Lepidosauria > Squamata > Scincidae > Tiliqua > Tiliqua scincoides. Next base: position 176,857,046 of record NC_089823.1, read on the forward strand.
AGGATTGGGCTGTGTGTTTGTTCAGAGGGTGGTGGGGGGTGGCGGCTCAGGTAACAGCCCAACCCTATCCACACTTTCCTGGGAGTAAGCCCCATTGATTCTAATGGGATTTACTTCTGAGTAGACATATACAGGATTGGGCTGTAAATCTATCTTTGCCGTCTGCTTTTTCTTTAGGATATCTTTTGCTGTTCTGCCTTTTCAACATCACTGTAGGATTATTTAAGATGACACAAGAGTAGTAAGAGCAACGTGTGTTGTGTAGTTTGGCAGTGAAGACCTGTATCTGTGCTGTAGGTAGCAGATTGGGGGCCCAATCCTATACAACCTTCCAGCACTGGTGCAGCTGCAAGGCAGCTCCGAGGTAAGGGAACACATACTACCATACACTTAAGGGAACACATAAGGGAACACTTAAGGGGGTCTCTGTGACTGCTGCCCCACCACAAGATGCAGCGCATGACCCATTGGCATAGCTGCACCAGCACTGGAAAACTGGATAGGATTGGGCCCTAAGAGCACAATCCTATGCTTTACTCAGAAGTAAGTCCCATTTCTTCAGTTGGGTTTACTTTCAGGATAGTGTGCAAAGGATTGCAGCCTAACAGCCCAGTCCTAGGCATATCTAATTCCCATTGAGTTCAATAAGACTTGGGAATTACAGTAATTCCCATTGAATTCAATAAGATTTGGGAATAAGTAATTCCCATTGAATTCAATAAGACTTGGGCTACAATCCTATCCACACTTACCTGAGAGTAAGTCCTATTGACTATAATGGGGCTTATGTCTGAGTAGACATGCAAACAGGATTGGGCTTTTAGAGCCCAATCCTATGCCTGTCTGCTCAGAAGTAAGTCCCATTATAATCAATAGGGCTTACTCCCAGGAAAATGTGGATAGGATTGCAGCTTTACTCCCAAGTAAGCCCAAATAGATAAAAAGAAGCCTCATTCTTGAAAGCCTTTATTAAGCCATTGTCAAATATCTCACCTCCTTTCTGAAATGTGGAATCATAATACTGAGGGGTTATTCTCATTTCAATCTGCATTATGGAAATAACTTCAAACTCCATTGTAGGATTGTCATCTGAAAGTCTTCCAGTCTGTACTAGGGGAATGTAAATAGTGGATTATATTATTTTACAGAAACGTCAAGTCATACAGCCTCAAAAGCCTATAATATGAGGACTAGAACAATGGGCTACATCACAGAATTGTAGCAGATGATTGTCTCTAAACCTCAGTCCCCAGTCCTTGCAACATGGGCATCTCTCAGAATCACTCCTGCCTATTTGCAGTACTGTATTATTGGACTATTTCTCTCCTAGCATAAGGAGAATTTGCAGATCAGCTTTTAAAATCTCTTATCCTCATATTAACCATTCAAGTAAATCTGAGTGTAAAACAATGTGATAAAGTCACAAAGACATATTGTTTCAATTTGGATGGGGGGGTGGAGTTGGAGGAACACACTAAAAATAAATTCCTGGATTTCTACATGGTCTCCCGTTAGCAGCTACTACTCTTTTATTTGTGTGTGTGTGTGTGAAATCAATTTCATTAACAAACATTGTAATTAAGTGTTTATTATGCACAACACAAACAGCTGTTATTTTTAACCACTCTAACTGCAATTCTATACAAAAGTTGGGCTGATATTGCTGTTATGTCAATGCTGCATTGGCACACCATCCGTCATACCCTAAACCCATCCAGTGCAGAGTGGCTGGGGAAAATGGACTCAGGCAACTCCACACTGGAACAACCCTCCCAGGAATGCCACCAGCATCCATGAAAACCCCAATACAAACCATCATTAATGAAGTACAGAAGTGTACTCAGGATGCAAGCTCTGTAGACCTGGATCTTGGTATGTTCCGTCAGCTTCTTGTTGGACCAGACTCTCTTTGTGAGTCTGGAAAATATGGTAGCTGCTTTACCAATGCGTTTGTTTAGCTCAGTATCGAGAGAAAGAGTGTCGGAGATCGTCAAGCCAAGGTACACAAAGTCATGGACAACCTCCAGTTCATGCGCAGATATTGTAATGCAGGGAGGTGAGTCCACATCCTGAACCATGACCTGTGTTTTCTTAAGGCTGATCTGCAGTGAGTCATGAACTCTTCACTCACAACAGGAGAGGAAACTGAATGCTTTCCACATGCACTGCCTCCGACGCATTCTCGACATCACCTGGCAGGACAAAGTTCCAAACAACACAGTCCTGGTCATGTCGTGAGAATGGATGATGGCCGGATCCCAAAGGATCTCCTCTATGGAGAACTTGTGCAAGGAAAGCACCCTACAGGTAGACCACAGCTGCAATACAAGGACATCTGCAAGAGGGATCTGAAGGCCTTAGGAGTGAACCTCAACAGGTGGGAAACCCTGGCCTCTGAGCGGCCCGCTTGGAGGCAGGCTGTGCAGCATGGCCTTTCCCAGTTTGAAGAGACACTTGGCCAACAGACTGAGGCTAAGAGGCAAAGAAGGAAGGCCCATAGCCAGGGAGACAGACCAGGGACAGACTGCACTTGCTCCCAGTGTGGAAGGGATTGTCACTCCCGAATCGGCCTTTTCAGCCACACTAGACGCTGTTCCAGAACCACCATTCAGAGCGCGATACCATAGTCTTTCGAGACTGAAGGTTGCCAACATGAGAGAGAGAGAGAGAGAGAGAGAGAGAGAGAGAGAGAGAGAAGTTGATTATTTGAATCCATTTCAGTCTGGTTTCAGGCCCAGATTTAGGTCATGATTGCCCTTGTGTGCACATGCACATGTGTATATACATTTGAGAGAGGAAAGTAACTGCTGATTCTCACAACAGCTTTTGATACACTGATCACAATTTTCTTCTAGACTACAGTTCTGGACTGGAGTCACTGCACTGTAGCTGTTCCTGGAAGATATTTGCCAGAAGGTGATCTTGGGAAATGGGAATACTGTTCATCTCCATGAGAATTGTCCTGTGGGGTTCCCAAAGATCATTTTTGTCTTTTGTGCTGAGGCACGGAGTTCAGTGCCATCACTATGCTGATGACATCAAGCTGCTATGGCCTTCAGAAATTTTAGTTGATATATCAGCAATACTACCTACTTGGAGGCTTGGCCACTGTATGTAACTTCTAGCTGTAGGCCGGATTACTGCAATCCTCTCTCTTGAGCTTGCCTTAGAAAGTAGTTTCAAAACTCCAGCAAGTGCAAAATGCTGGTTTGCCTACTGTCAGCTTTCAATTAGCAACACATGCTTATATATCACCTATTTATCACCTTTTTATATCTCAGAAACACAGGAAGCTGCCTTATACTGAGTCAGATCATTATTCCATCTAGTTCAGTTCAGTATTGGTGATACTGACTGGTAATGGTGGCCTTCCACTGTTTCAGACAGAAATTTTTATCTGCTGTCCATGGAGGTGCCAGGAACCAAACCCGTCAGCTACAATAATTGTTCACACACACCTGAGTGCAGTGATTCACATGTTCCACTCAGTTTAGGAATCCCAGTGTTGATTTATAAAAATAAACCAAGGCATGAATTTTTTTTATAAGGGAACGTTTACCAAAATCAAACAGCTGCACCCGAATAGAGGCAACAGATGAAAAACATAAGAACAGTCCCACTGGATCAGGCCAAAGACCCATCTAGTCCAGCTTCCTGTATCTCGCAGTGGTCCACCAGATTCCTCAGAGAGCACATAAGATACCTGCATCCTGGAGCCTCTCTTGCATTTGGCATTCTGACACAGCCTATTTCTAAAATCAGGAGGTTGCGCATACACATCATGGCTTGTAATCCATAATGGATTTTTCCTCCAGAAACTTGTCCAAACCCCTTTTAAAGGCATCCAGGCCAGATGCCGTCACCACATCCTGTGGCAAGGAGTTCCACAGACCAACCACACATTGAGAGAAGAAATATTTTGTCTGTCCTAACTCTCCCAACACTCAATTTTAATGAATATCTCCTGGTTCTGGTGTTGTTAGAGCAGGGGTGTCCAAAGTTTTTGGCAGGAGGGCCACATTGTCTCTCTGACATGTGTCGGGGGTGGGGGGGAAGAATATTTTACATTTCAAATTTGAATAAATTTACATACATTAATATATTAAAGATGAACTAATATGAATGAATGAAGGCCTTGCACAAAAGCAAGGCTCGCCTTTCCTTTTCTGCTGCTACTGCATCACAGATGTGAAACAGCAAGCAGTGGAGGGAGGCCTCATCCCACAGCTCACCAAGAGGTCAAACAATTGCCCTCACACTGAGAGCAGTTGCATCGGGCCAGTGTGGGCTCCAACAAATCACTGGAGGGCCAGAGGCTCATGGGAGTCTGGGAGCTCCCTGAGGGTAGCACTGAGAGGCCTCAAGGGCCGCAAGTGGCCCCAGGGCCGGGGTTTGGGCACCCCTGTGTTAGAGGGAAAGGACCATTCCCTATCCACTTTATCCTGCATAATTTTGTACATCTCACACCCCAAGCATATGCATGTCTACTCAGAAGTAAGTCCCATCATAGTCAATGGGGCTTACTCCCAGGAAAGTGTGCATGGGGTTGCAGGCTCACAGCCCACTCCTATGCAGGTCTACTCAGAAGTAAGGCCCATCAGAGTCAGTGGGGCTTCCTCCCAGGGAAGAGTGGATGGGGTTGCAGGCTCACAGCCCCAGCCTGGGCATGTCTACTCCGAAGTAAGTCCCATTACAGTCAATGGGGCTTCCTCCCAGGAAAGTGTGGATAGGGTTGCAGCCTCACAGCACACTCCTATGCAGGTCTACTCAGAAGGCCCATCAGAGTCAGTGGGGCTTCCTCCCAGGGAAGTGTGGACGGGGCTGCGGCCTCAACCGTACAGAGACTGGCTCGGGCCAGCGCATCAGTGGCTGAGCGGGGATCTGAGCCCGGGTCGTCTCCAGCAGGGACCAGTCAGCCGTCCTCGGGCGAACCAGGCACAACTCAGGCCTGGGGTGGACACCCCACCCCTCGGCGTCCTGGCGCATGCGCACTCCCAACGCGCGAGCCCGGCGCAGGCGCCTCCACTTCCGGACACGTTTGTGCGCGCGGGTCACGTGGGCGGCCTCCCTTTCCGGCTGTGCTCGCTCCCTGGCTGAGCGCTCCCTGAGGCTGGCTGCCGCGTGAGGAGAAGCCCGTCGCCATCATGCCGGTCTATTTTCAGCGGCCCGAGAACGCCCTGAAGCGGGCGAACGGTGAGTGCGCGTCCGTCGCGTCCGCGGCCCGCCCCGGCCCCCCTCGCCTCTGCGCCCGGCACGGCCTCCGGGGCTTCGTTCCGCCCTGTAATGGAGGCTGTGGCCTCGGCTCCCGGGCCCCGGGCACAGCCACTCCCCCTCCGCCGGGCGGGCAGAGCCTTCCTATTCCCCCGCCTCCTCCAGGCCCTCGCGGGGCCCACACGCGGCTGAGGAGAGCCTTCCCTGGCGCCCACCAGCGATGCGGGCGGCTGGAAGGGGAGGAGCTAAGGCCGCAGTTCTCTCCACACTTACGTGGGAGTAAGGCCCACTGACTACAATGGGGCTTACTTCTGAGTAGACATGCATAGAACTGGGCTGCGAGCCTGCAAACCCATCCACACTTACCTGGGAGGGAGCCCCATTGAGTCTGATGGGTATTACTTCAGAGAAGGCATGCAGAGGATTGGTCTTTCAGTGAATCCAGGAGTGTGCACACCTTTCCACCCCCCCCCCCAGTGGTGCAATTCTGTGTGCCTTCCTGTTTGGGGTCCCTCTGATGGGCACATGTTTTGCTGCTCCTGTTCTTCATAATTGACACGCTGATCAAAATTAATAAAGGTCCACATAACAAGAGCCCATCTGGATCAGGCCAAAGGCCCACCTAGTCCAGCTTCCTGTATCTCACACTGGCCCACTTGTGAGTGACCTCAGGGAGCACACAAGTCAAGAAAAGACCCATATCCTGTTGCCATTCTCTCACAGCTGGTGTCTGAGGTAGCTTCTGAAACAAGGACCTTCTGAGGTACTTCTGAAACAAGGACCTTGCCCATACCCCTCGCTGCTTGAAACCTATGATGGACTTTTCCTCCAGAAATCTGTCCAATCCCCTTTTAAAGGGATCCAGGCCAGATGCCGCAACCACATCCTGTTGCAATGAGTTCCACAAACTAATTACACACTAGGTAAAGAATTACTTTATTTTCCTTGTCCTAACTCTCCCAACACTCAATTTTAGTGGATGTCCCCTGCTTCTGGTGTTGTGTGAGAGGGAAAAGGACACCCCCCCCCATCCACTCTATCCATCCCCTGCGTAATTTCATATGTCTCAATCATGTCCCCACCTATTCTGAGATTTTGTTATGGACTCAGGATGATCCAGTGGTGCAATATTGGAAAATTTTTCACAAATTCACAGCCCAATTTTAGGTTTCAGAATCATTAATTTGCTCCTAAATGTTAATGTTCTCTTTTTTTTTTTAATGCTGAAACATGGGCTCTGCTGGGTTCCTGACTTAATTCAATTTCTTAATATTGCTGATATAGATCAAGTAATTGCATAATAAGGAAATAGAATGAGACGGACACAACATTTTCTGACTTTTTGCTTCCTTTTTCAAAAGTTTTGAATCGAAATGGTCCGTTTGAACATTAAATATGAACTGCCTGATGGGATATGGATATATATCAGTAATAATAGCCTGATGTACTTGGCAAGCAAGTAAGATTGCAAACCTCTATGCGCTTGCCTAGATTTCATTGAACTCTGGAACATTTCTGAGTAGGCATACAGGACTGGACTATAAGAATACATACATTTCATACCATTCATATATGTAGTTAGGCAGAGCACAAATTATAAAGTTTTCAATTCAGATTTTGTTTTAATTGTTGAACAGCTACCTAACATGTCAGCTGATTCAAAAAGGAGTAATTACTCAGGAGACTTGGTTATTTGGAGCACTCTACTCACCTTTTTGTTCTTGTATTGAAAGGCTAGTGAAGGGGATAATACCAACTAGTTCTGCCTCCATCCTCAGTGACTTCACCCAAATGGGAGAATGTGCGTTCTATGCATGCAATCCATTTTCACCCTCAGAACGTATGGAAATTGGGCGCAGTGCTAGCTGACATGCAAACTGTGGAGAACAAGATGAGAATAGGTTATCTTTAACTGTTGCCTTGAGCAAACACTATAAAAACATATACAGTGCAGTAGTGGGGGAAGCAAGAGTGTGCTGGGAATCCTGTCTCTCCCCCAGTGTGCTATGAGGCTCCACTGTCCCTTTTCATTGTTCTTAATTAAACACTGTAAGCTGTTCTCAGAGAGAGCATTTATTTCTCTTTAGGGCATCAGAGCTTTGGAACATGGGGGCAGGTCTTGGTGGTACAGCCTTGCTTCCTCCCCCACTCCCTAATTGTGACCTGCTATATATGCTTGTTGTGACCCCTAATTGTGACCTGCTATATATGCTTGGGACACACTACACTTGCTCCCAGTGTGGAAGGGATTGTCACTCCCGAATCGGCCTTTTCAGCCACACTAGACGCTGTGCCAGAACCACCATCCAGAGCGCGATACCATAGTCTTCCGAGACTGAAGGTTGCCAACGTAATATATGCTTGTATAATGTCTGTACAATGCTATTGTGGAGCGTAGCTATGTTCTTGAACATTTAAGTTGGTTGAATAAGACAGAGTTTAGTGATAAGTTTAAAACAGTATTTAGGAAGTTTGTTGCTGCTATACTTATCATTGTCCCTTCTGAGTCTAGTGAGCCTTTTATTTAAGTGCACTAAAAATACCAGCAAAGCAACTTGGCATATTAGTGTCAGGAAGTGTAAACGCTTGCTTTGTAAGCTAACTTAATTAGCAAAATTGTTGGTAAGAACCAGTTTTAAATGATAGGGCTGGCTGTAATATAAAATACTCAGATCACAAATGGTGTGAGCATAATGCAGTGGTTCCCAAACTGTGAGCCGTGGCTTCCTGGGGATCCACAGACACCAGTCAGGGGAGCCATGGAGTCCTCGCAAAAAACCTGCCATCTTATACAGTGTATAGGATTGTAGCCCTAATGGGGAGCCGTGGCCAGTGGCCCAGTAGGTCAAGGGAGCTGCCCATCAAAAAAGTTTGGGAACCACTGGCATAAGTGTATTTTGATTAAAGCACGTTATAACAATGCACATTAAATATGAAATGCAATTTGATAAGATCCGAGTCTTCACACTTAGAAGGAATTATGTTCTGATGATTCCGTTGAAAGGCAAAAAAAAAAAAAAAAAAAATCCTTAACCATGCCTGTGTGGTTACATTACCATATTTTTCTCAAAACTATGACCTGAGTTTTACATTTGATGGGTACAGGTTGGTTTTCGGCATCTGTGGGTGTTCCATTCCCCAAACCCCCATTGATAGTGACATCCATGGTCTGGCCTGTTTTCTGAGGCCGGGAGCCTATGTGTAATAATAATAATAATAACAGGTATTTATATACCGCCTTTCTTGGTCTTTATTCAAGACTTTATTCAAGGCAGTTTACATAGGCAGGCTTTTATTTAAATCCCTAATTAAATAGGGATTTTTTACAATTTGAAAGAAGGTTCTTTCTTTCAAGAACCACTACATTCAAGGTGTTTCATTCCGATCTGGCTTCACATTCTGGCCTCCATCCTCCCACGCTCAGAGCAGATGGAATAGCTCGGCTTCAGCTTGTCAGCTGCTTCAAGGTCGCACAGTGCCAGTGGCCTCGAACTGGCGACCTTGTGGATGTTATCTTCAGGCAGACGGAGGCTCTACCCTCTAGACCAGACCTCCTGCCCTCCTATGTAGCCTTCCTGTGGCTCAGAAAACCTCCTGGACGAATCCAGAGGGGGCCCTCCAGATGTTGGTTCGGAACCCACAGTGTGTCAAATTCATAGTTCCAGATCTGCAGATAAACAGGGTCCACAGTACTACTTCAGATGCAATATCAAGCCATGGGTTGATGCTAAAAGAATAAACCTTGGGTTCATACCGTCCTCTCACATGCCACGATTAGTAGTTTTCTGTCATTTTGTGTTGAACCATAATTTGTCGGAGCAGCAGACTATGGCTTATACTGCAAACCAGGATCTCAAACTACAGTTTACTTTTTTGGACAAAAATGGCAAACTATGGCTTGCTGTAATCAAGAACAGGAAGTTAATTACCAATAGCTATGTACAAGGAGAGAGGAAGTGTGTAGAAGAACAAGTTTTGTTTTTCTGACATCAGATCATGGTAGGTATTGCATCTAAACACACCCCAATGTAAAACATGTAGGAAACACATCTATACATTAATGCAGTATTTCCCAGACTGTTGGTTCGGACCCACCAGTGAGCAGCCTGATTGTTGGTGGGTCATGAAACTAAAACTGACAAGCTGATAAGGAAAATGCATTGCGCCCAATGGAAAGAGAAACTGAGCTGCTTGTGTGTGTTTATGAATAGGCAGGACTCATTCCATATCGAAGGGCAGGCCAAGAGGAATGCAACACCACCAGAATGATCCCAATCCAATGAATACAGGCCCCAAAAACACTTGAGAAGGAAGTCCCCCATCTCTAAACTGATAAGGAAAAATGTATTGAGCCCTATGGAAAGTAAAACTGAGCCATGTATGTGTGTTCACTTGTGAGTAGGCAAACATACCTTCCATCTTATTGAAGGCTAGGCAGAGGGGAACACAAGGCCTCCAGAATTGTCCTGATGCAATGTTCTGAGAGGTGCCCCTCCCCAGTAGTAAACAGACTAAAAACAGGGGCTTGAGTAATTGTTTTTTTTTAGTCTTGTAAAGCTAGGTGGGTCCCAACAGAGTGTCATTTTAAAAGCGGATCAGAAAGTCTTCTAAAGGCTTTAGAACGTCACTTCTACTTTTTGGGGGGAAAACTAAAGTGACATTCTAAGGCCTTTAGAAGGCTCAGAACACCCGCTGGACATGACCAAAACACAGCTCTGGTTGTGTTTGGAAGTCTGGTGTGTCCTGACCCACAGATTTCATTTTCCATGGGTTTTGGCATCCATGGAGGTTCCAGGAATGGAACCCGCATGGATGCTGTGACGCAGCAGTACAAATTTTATCATTCTTCACCGTATTCTCTTATGCACATTGAAAAACTGTTAAGTAAATGCTCAGTTATTTCTGTTACAGTCTTTTTGTTTCTAATAATAAATCATACAAGAAATTTACAATTTCAAAATGCTTGCTTTGTTTTTCGGAAGACTTAAACTACTAGTCTAAGGCAGGGCTCTCTAAACTATGGCCTATGGGCTGGATCTGCTGACCTCCTCCCATGTGAACAGAGCTTACCGTTCCATGGTAGAACCTTTGTTCCTGATCTCCCCCGAACCTCGCGCCAGCCAGCTGCTTCCACATTCTGTTGACCCAGCAAACTTTGCGCCCAGATATCCAGGCAGATGCAGCTGGCTGGTGTGAGGTTTGGGGCAGATCAAGAAAGAAGATAAGAGGCTCCCTGGCGGAACAGTAAACTCTAGTTGCACCAGGGCGCCTAGAAAACTCTAGTTTTCAGCGCGCAGGAATCTCCAGTTTGGAGACTGCTGCTCTGTGGTAACAGTTTGTTTGGATAACATTGTGAGTCTAGGCAAGCCTACTCAAAAGTAAGTCCTGTTGAGTTCATTGGGACTTACTTCCTGGAGAGTGTTTAGGATTGCAACCTTAGAGGTGAAGAGAAGTGTTCTGTCTAACCAATTTTGTTACCTGTTATCTTCCTTCTCCTTCCCTTTGTTTATAATTCCTTGTAGTTCAGGCCAATATTTCAAACATTAGGATTACTCCATTTTCCTAATATTTATATCTGGGTCTGAAAGGGGGTTGCATATAAAAACAGAGGAAGGAGAAGCAAGAATTGCGGTCAGTCTGGTATAGTTAGTCTCTTTCTTTTTTATTTATATATTTTTAAAGTGTTGAATCCTTGCTAGGAGACTTAAAATGCATTCTTCTGCAGCAGTACTTCCCAACCTTTTGGAGCTCACAGAACACTGAGGCAAAAATTGGAATTGTTTTGGACCATATGCAACCCCCACCCTCCTGCACACAAAAATTTTTTAATTAGAGAAGATTTATTAGACATTTATTATTTATAGAAAAGATTTGTAGGTTGCTGCTTTTGTTGTTGGCTGCAGGTAGCCTTTTTGCTTTCTGGAGGTCCTTGGAGACTACCACAGAGACTATCACAGACTACCAGAGAGGGTGGAGAACTGGCCAGCCTCAGCTGACACGTCAGTGCCAGCTACGGCTGCAGGTTCATTCTCTGCTGTTCGTAGTCTGTGGGGGAGCCCTTGCTCAGTGGAACTATGAAAGTGATTGAAAGCAATCCTTTTTTTCCTGAGGCCTCACTGACCTCTTCTCAGGGTCTTGCTGACCGCCTGTGGTCCACAAACCATGAGCTGGGAACCAATGTTCTACAGAGTGATTTCATAACTGCCTGTATTTTCATGCCTCTTGAGTTAGCTTGAGTAAGCTTGATAGCTTACACTATCTCCATGCATGAGGTTTAGGGAAATTTTTGTAAGGAGCTGAGAGGGTAAAGAGTTTACACACACACCCCCACTTGAAGAATAGTTTGCAATGCTGGGGTTACATGAAGGCTCAAGGAGCTTTACAGATTTGGGAGCAAGTTCCAAATATTCACTTGCTCTGCTGCTTGCACATAACTGTTGGTCATTTGCTGCATGTCTTGGAAAACAAAAAATACATTTTTTGCTATTTTTCAGACTCTTCTTTGCCTGGCTGTCTGTTGGCAATTCTTAATTTTCACAAGCAGCCAGACAGGTAGCCAAACTCGCAACTAGCCTCCTCTGTTCTACTTAGGATATATCTAATGCAAAAGTAATGGCTTTTAGTTTTTATTTGGCATGTGAATTAATCACGTTGTTTTTTTTTAGAATTCCTTGAGGTTGGGAAGAAGCAACCCGCTCTTGATGTTCTCTATGATGTTATGAAAAGTAAAAAACACCGAACATGGCAAAAAATCCACGAGCCGATTATGTTGAAGTATTTGGAGCTCTGCGTGGACCTCCGCAAGAGCCACCTGGCAAAGGAAGGATTATATCAATATAAAAATATCTGCCAGCAGGTAGAGGCTTTGAAAAGTTTTGTTCTGTTCAGCATTAGTGCAAGTGTTTAACGTAACATAACACAAGTTTAGCATAAGTGAATATTTATAGGTGTTTTGAAAGATGCTTTATTCCTTAATTACTGTGTCTATGACATCTGTCTGTGAAACACTTATAGGAATTGATTACTTTGAAATTTCAGTTTAGTAATTGAGATTTAATGTTAGAGAAGGTTCTTCTGGAATCTGAATAATAGAAGCAATAAGACATTTCTTCTCAGAAATTTTGCTACATTATTTTACTGCCCTCTTTGAGCTTCTCATATAAATACTGTTTCCTTTTGAAGCACATGTACTTCAGCTATTTCAATTTTGGTATAGGTGAACATCAAGTCCTTGGAGGATGTAGTTCGCGCTTATTTAAAATTAGCAGAGGAAAAAACTGAAGCTGCTAAAGAAGAATCCCAGCAGATGGTGTTAGATATTGAAGACTTGGATAATATTCAGACTCCAGAGAGGTATGAGTTTGTGCTCTGATTTTTTGTGTGTGTGAAAAGGCTTGTCTTATGCATGTATATGTTGTAAACTGTCCAGCTATCTTGTACTGTAAGGTCTCATCATATAGAAGTCTATGCCAAGCACCTGTTGAGTTTTGCCTGACTCAATTGGATCATCTTTGAACTGGAAATTGTGTGGCCTATATAGTATTGTGAAATCTATAGTGGATTTTAGTATTTTCATGACGCTGAAAGATTCTCTCAAAATATGCCTTCATGTCTCATCAAATTATTGATTGTGTGAAATGCAATATTCCTTTTTGTTTTTTAAATACAGTGTTCTTCTAAGTGCTGTAAGTGGGGAAGACACTCAAGATCGTACTGATCGGCTACTTTTGACACCATGGGTTAAGTTTTTGTGGGAATCATACAGACAGTGCTTGGATCTTCTCAGAAACAATTCTAGAGTTGAACGCCTCTATCATGATATTGCGCAACAAGGTAAAGAGCAAATCACTGAAACGTGTAGCAAGAGGTTTGAAAGTCTTGAGGTCTTATTGGTAGCTCCTGATAAGTAGGGAATAAAGGATACAATTTAAAAAGCAAATTAGGAACTTTGTTTAAATTATGTTATCAGTGTAGCATGAATGCAACTGTCTTTTTCATTGGTTAAAACTAATCCAATTGGACATCGTATCTTGCAGCTTTCAAGTTCTGTTTGCAATATACTCGTAAGGCTGAGTTTCGCAAACTCTGTGACAATTTGAGAATGCATTTGGGTCAAATCCAGCGTCATCACAATCAAAGTACAGCTATTAACCTCAATAATCCAGAGAGTCAGTCAATGCACCTAGAGACTAGGCTTGTGCAGCTGGACAGTGCTATCAGCATGGAACTGTGGCAGGTATGTTCTTATGCAGTATTGAGGCAATGGTTCCTGTTTCATCAAAGTTTGAATTCTGTTTCACCATTCAAACGATTTTATTGATTGGGCCCCTGCACAGAAGAAAACTTTTCGGTATGTTCCTAAATAAAATTAGCTGTAACAATTTATTAATAGAACATTCCTGTTGTTGCAGTAGGTATGTGTATGTGCCTGTCAGCAGGGTGCATTGTGCAAGATCTCTCATTTCCCTCTTTTCTCCTGTTACAAGAGTTCATTCTTTCATTCTTTCAGGAAGCCTTCAAAGCTGTGGAGGATATACATGGACTCTTCTCCTTGTCAAAAAAACCACCAAAGCCACAGCTGATGGCAAACTATTACCACAAAGTTTCTACTGTTTTCTGGAAATCTGGAAATGCACTTTTTCATGCATCCACGCTTCATCGTCTTTACCACCTCTCAAGGGAAATGCGAAAGAATCTCACCCAGGAAGAGATGCAGAGGTGAGAAAATTTATTATTTGATGCTTTTATGCAGTTTAATAGTACATGACATATAGTTACTTTTAAAAGTTCTAAACTAGGTTTTTGGAGTTTGGCATTTGGAATGGAATGTAAATGTACAGTATAATTGTTTGAAAGTGTACACAGGGGTACTATTTCTAGTTCATTTTCCCCATTTTTTTCCCCTGTAGAATGTCAACAAGAGTCCTTCTGGCCACTCTTTCTATTCCAATAACTCCTGAACGAACTGACATTGCTCGGCTTTTGGATATGGATGGCATAATTGTTGAAAAGCAGCGGCGCTTGGCTACGCTCTTGGGCCTCCAAGCCCCACCCACACGAATTTCTCTTATTAATGATATGGTAAGGAACATTTAGTAAATTATTTTTACATTACTGCCACCTTTGGTCAAAAGTCATTTTAGTGAAACTCGAAGAAGGAATGCAGAATGTTGTGACAGTGCTAATAATTTGTATTATTTAAAGAATTTATACCCTACCTTTCCACCCTACTTAAGGGCCTGCAAGGTGGCTTCCAAAATAATATTTCAATTCAATGGATAAAACAGTGTTAAAACATTAATATAATTAAAACCATAAAACAATTAAAACAAGAAGACACAATAAGCTAAATTGGAAGTCTTGAGGCCCCACCGAAAGAATTCCAGGAGAGAATTCCGCAGATGGGATGCCACTACCAAGAAGGTCTTATTTCTTCCTATTATCTCTCACCTCTACTGGTGGCAGCATAGTTAGAAGGGCTTCCTCTGATGACCTGAGAGGACAGTAGGATTATGTGGAAGGAGGTGGTTCCTCAAGTACCCTGGACCCAAGCCTGAGATTGTTGCTGAGATGTCTTTTGCTGTTTCTCTGATACTATGTTTATCCCTTCAGTTTTACTCTTTCTTGTGGCTGCAATAGCAACTCAGCCTCCTTAATATTATATGTCTACAAAGAAATACATTCCTTTGTATCCCATGATTGTGGGCTTGTTTCCCTGTATAAAGTTTAGATTATATTTATTATATAAAGTTTATATAAATTATATATATTATATAAAGTTTAAAGGTATTATAGGCATTGTTGAAGCATCTGAAGATGTTTCTCTGTCATCAGGGAACTTTCAGATATACTTTCAGATATAAAGTATGTTTCTTATCTATTTTGATGGCTTTAAATTATGATCAATGTTGTAGACTTGTTGCTATAAATTATTTGTCATAACTTTTTTTTAAAAAAAAGATATCATGTGTCTCATAGGTGAGATTCAATGTAGTGCAGTATGTTGTCCCAGAAGTGAAGGAACTTTATAACTGGCTCGAAGTGGATTTTCATCCGCTAAAGTTATGTGGTCGTGTATGTAAGGTAAGTGTTGATTTGAACCGAATTTCTGTGCAGTTTATTTAAATGCTTATTTAAATGTTGATTTATAGAAGAAGATCATGTTTGCATTCAGTTGTGATTTTAAACAATAGCATTATGTACATGAGTAGCCACAATGCTAAGGATCGCATTTCATCTGAAAATCAAGATAAAACACTGCTGTCCAATCCTGGTTTAAGTGCAGTTCATAGTTTGCAGAGTTCAGATACAGTGACATAGTATGGTTTGCCATTAACCAGAATCAGACATTTCTCATCTTCTCACCTTACATTTTCAGAGGCAAGCTGGGAGCATTGGAGCCTGAACTCTTGGTGCCCAGGTTTGCAGTGGCGCCGAAAATGGCATCCTGCGGCATCCTGCACGCCTCTCAGGCACCGCAGGCGGCTCCTCGGCAGAAGGGAACATTCGTCCCCTTCCTCTGGGTAAGCCAAGTAGCCCCTTAATGGGGCTACTTAATTCCATGCCAACCCTTGGGTCAGTATAGAATTTTGATCCTCCGTGTTGGGCTGGTGGCCCGAAACGGAGGCTCAGGATCCAGTGGAGCAAAGCTCCTCTGGTCCTGCCTCCCTCCTGCCCCGCTCCCTCCCGCCGGCACACCTCCTTCTTCCCCCCTGGAACATCTTCTCCTCATCCTTTCCTCGCCCTCCCTCTGCCTCCCCCTGCCCACACAGTTCCACCTTTCTCACCACTGCTTGGTGGTCCATGCAGCCGCTGAGCGGCGGTGATCCAGTGTTCGCCTGGCGTTAGCCCACTGGCACTAGGACCCTTATGGCATGTTTGCGACAGTGCATGCTGGTGGTGAGCCGACGTGCTGAGCCAAGGATTGGGCTCTGAAGCTCTTGACTAGTAGTAAGATTAAGTTCTCAATTTTAAATTTAAGTACGGTTCTGGCAGTGCAGTCCTTTACATGTCTGCCCTGATAAAAGGCCTCACGAACATTCTTCCAGATAAGGTTAGCATCCTGAGTTTTCTGTTGTGTAATGGTATTGTGCAACCAAAAATGGAATATCTGCCTGTTAGTGGATGTGGAATGAAAGAAATAATTTCTCTGAGTTGTATGAAATGAAGCACATTTCATTGTCTTTTTCTTAATACTTATAAGAACAAAGATATTTCTGATGTGCTAGATAATACATGAAGGTAAATTAGCAGAATGGTTCAACTAGTCATTGCTGTCAGTCACCTTCAAACAACATTCAGCTTGATTGGTACATTGAAAAATCAGAACAAACTGTAGTGAATGAAATAAAGAATTTACTCTTGGTATTGCAAAAGTTGTGTTGACCAAAATCTGACAGTTTCTCATTAGCTACTGCAAACTCACACTCAGGAACAGCTGACGCGATCTTGTAGTACATTCAGAGAAAGTATTGTTTGAACTAGACGTGCTGCTTTTCATACTCTAAATTATTCTGTGCAGGTTCTAAACTGGGTAAGAGACCAATCTGAAAAGGAACCAGAATTGCAGCTTTATATCCCTCATCTGCAAAACAACACCATCCTCAGACTGCTTCAACAGGTATGATTACAAAACAAAAATCTTCAAAGTAGAATGTATTTTTGGGGTGAATGTGGTTGAATGTGGTTTGGGGGGGAAATCCATCCATATTAAAGACTTTTGAAACTATTCTGTTCCAAGTGATGAAGATTTTTGAAGAATCAGTTAGCTATGAAATTTGGGGAGGTGCTTATTTTAATTGCAGCAGCGTACGTTAGACCCTGTACCTGTGTTCATTAACGGAACTTACAAAGTCTATTTAATCTGTTTTATGTCTGCAGTGTAGTAGCTAAGAGTTTGAACTGCAAAGTAGGGTATCCCCAGTTCATATCTAACCTCTGCCGTAGGAACTCATTAGGTGTCCTTGGGCAACCATTCCCTCTCAGCGCCACAGCTATAATTTAGGGATAATAATTACTTTACAGAGTTATTGTGTGGATTACATTGAGGTAAAACATGTGAAGTGCTTTGAACATTCAAAGTATGCTGTACAGGTATTGAGTAGTCTCTCATATATTGTGTGTGTTGTGGTTGTTACAATCACATGGTTGCTAACTTTGCTTTCAGTAATGACTATAGCTTTTGTTCTTATGCCTAGAGCAGTCATTTTCAACCACTGTGCCATGGCACATTAGTGTGCCACGAGTGCTCCACAGGTGTGCCACAGGAATATAGGGAAAGGTCATTTATTAGTAGTGCCAAGGGGGGTTGTGAGCCCCACAATGGCAGTATGGTGTGCCTTGTCAATTGTCAAAAACCTGATGGTGTGCCTTGACAATTTTAGTGCCTTGTCAGTGTGCCATGAGGTAAAAAAGGTTGAAAATCACTGGCCTAGAGGATGTTGTACCGTTATATAAGTTGTTGTCATTACTAAAGAGGTGACAGCAACCATATAGTGGCAGCACCAGGTCCCAAGGCATTTAGGGCTTTAAAGGTACTAATCAGCAGCACCATGTTTTGGGTTCAGAAATGGACTGGAAGTTTATAAGGTTTGTACAATAATAGAACTGCATACACTGAAAACTACTCTCAGTCAAAGCTTTAACTGCTGCAGTCTGCACTAGCTGAAACCACCAAACCTTCTTTCTATTCACCTCTGAATGACAGCCCCACACACATTGCACCACTGCAGTCCAACTCTGATGTTACCAAAACCATGGACATGCTCGCTCCAGTAATAGGAAAATTTGATGCACCACCCTAAGCTCCACAAATGTTGTTGATTTAATAAGATCTACTATCTGGCCATCCAGCAGCCACACCCAGACCGTGAACCCAATACCCGAACAGACGGCACCCCTGTCCCTGACTCAGCAGTTCCACTAACCAAGAGCATTTCTGTCTGTTCATGTAAAGGTGCTTGTTATCTTTGATGCTTTCTTTTTCCAAACGCACATATCATTGACCTGCTTTCTTTGCATTGGTAAGCAGTGTTATTTCTGATGTGCTAAAGTAACAGTTGAAGGCTAATTAGCAGCTTTGCACCATATAGTGCCTGCTGCCAGTCTCCTTCATATATAGTTACTTTTGGGGAAGCCAAAGTTCCTTGAATAATTGCATACAGATTTTCCTTAAATGTGAATGATTACTGCTGATGGTGAAGCTATTGTCTAAATGTTGATCTATCTAACATAAAAAGCAATGCTTATAGTCATTGGAATGATTATTTAGAAAAAGTTGAATATTCACATGTTACGCAGGTGGCTCAAATCTATCAAAGCATCGAATTTTCTCGACTGACAACACTGGTCCCTTTTGTTGATGCTTTCCAACTGGAACGTTCAATAGTCGATGCAGCCAGGCATTGTGATTTGCAAGTAAGTACTATAGAAAAAGTTTTTCAGTGTTTATACTGTTTTTCACTAAATTAGACTTCAGATTAAAGTTTGCAACCAATTTTGAATAAACTAAAAGATAGAAAAGCATTGCTAAAAGCAACAGAAATTAGGTTTAACAAAGTCCCTAGGAGTTGGTTATTGTGCAGTAGAAGAAGAATCTTGGTGCAGGTAGTTCTTGTGTGAAAGCAGTAACCCATTTTAAGATACTTCCATCTGCCAAAGAAAATGGATTTTCGTTATGTTAAAATCAACTAGATTAACCGTAAAGTATTTTCTTGTCAAACAGTTAAGAGAAAAGCCACCTTTTTGCAGTATATTGAGAAACTGGGAATGCTGTGTTTAGTTGATAAGATTCATTAGTCAAAGTATTTTAATTGACTTAAAAGGTAACTCCAATTAATCAGGCTGTAGACGTTTTTAGAAATACTAATTTTTTTACACAAGTACTTGGAAAAACTGTAGAGGGCAAGCTTCATCTTCCCATTCCCCCTGTGTGTTAGGAGAAATACATGTGGATCATCTGAAAAATATTTTTCTATATAATAATTCTATATTTTTCATTTTATTTATACCCTGCCCTTCAGTACGCACATTTCCAAGGCGGTTAACACAATTAAAAAGGTAAAAAACCACAACATTTAGTGCCCTAAAACAGTGGATACCATAAAACAGCAGTTTCCAAAGTTACTAATGCCACAGTGCCTGTCCATAATGCCATTGTGCTATCTTGGCCTAGTGAGCCAGGGAGAAGAGGCCCTGCGGCACCCCTGTGGAGTGCACTGTGACACCCCTGTGAGTGCACCTCGGTGCACAGTTTGGGAACTACTGCCATATAAAGCTTTGCAAAATTTAAAAACCTGGAACTTTTTGCCTGCCGTAAGGGTGTAAGAGTGGGTAGTGTGTTCCAGGCAATCATTCCTGAAAAGAGAATTCAAAAGACAGGTTGTCAAAGCCCATAACTCTACTTCTCTTTGGATGATGGGGACACCTATGAAAGAGGGCCTCCATAGATTACTGTAGTGCGTGGGTGCTTTGATATATAGCAAAAAGCAATCGTTCTGTATAGACCTGTAAGTTTGCCAAGCATATAGAATTCAGATGCTTGGCAAACTTAAAAATCAGAATAATATAGTTAATTAAGATTAGATAGAACACAAAGGATGTATTCAATTGTGTAACAGCCCTTTTAGAAACAAAATAATCTTCAAGAAATTTTAAAGATTTTTTTTTAGTTTGTATTTAAGTTGAGTATGACTATTCAGAAATGATTGCACACAGTGACAACAATAAGGAAAAATGGCAGTAACCAAGGAAAGTTTTGGTCAGAAAAACATTGTTACGTATTGTGGCCTGTCAAAATTGGGAATTCCATAATACTGGTGGAACCTTGTTATTCGCGAGGGTTCCGTTCGTGGAACCAAGTCACATGAAATTTGAGCTCCACCCATCTCCGAACACGACCGGAGTCTTTCTCCAGTCACGTCCAGAGCTGTTCTGAGGCCCGTGGAGGCCACGTGCACCCTCCACTGGCCTCAAAATTGCCTCTGGAGGTCCTAGAAGGGCACTTCTGATTTTGGGCGAAAACCGGAAGTGTCCTTCTAGGACCTCCAGAGGTCTTTCCAAGCCCTGTGGAGGCTATGCTCAGCTTCTGGAGGCCCCTGAAATTCTCAGAGGCCAGTTCCTCTGGAGGCTCTTCTGAGGCCCATGGAGGTCCTCAGAAGTGCTTCTCTAGGACCTCTGGAGGTCTTTCTGAGGTCTGTGCAGGCTGTGCACAGCCTTCACGGGCCTTAGAAAGGCCCCTGAAAGCCTTGGAGGCCACTTCTCCGGAAGCTCTTATGAAGCCACAGGCAGCCTCAGTATGGCCTGGAGAGGCACTTTTGGTTTTCGCATGGAAGCACAGCTCCTGTCACCTCTGGAGGGCTCAGGTGGGGCCAAGTCTGGCTCCATGCAGGTCCTGGGGACTCACGTTGAGTCAGAGTCATGGTTAAAAATACCGCGAATAAAGAGGCTGCACCTGTATGTATTTCCTAACAAATGGATTTCTGACTTACTTTGCCTTTTAATTTTAAAAGGTCCGCATTGATCATACTACCCGAACTCTGAGTTTTGGGTCAGATTTGAACTATTGCACTAGAGAAGATGCTCCTCTTGGACCTCAGCTGCAAAGCATGCCTTCGGAACAGATTCGGAACCAACTGACAGCTATGTCAGCTGCTCTTGCAAAGGCTCTTGAAGTCATTAAGCCACCTCACCTGCTGGTAAGTCATAAGCATTTTGTAATGCTTTTAAAAGATTAGTGATATTTCATGGAAAACTGTTCAACATTCTGACAGACAGTTATAAGCATAACACAATTCGTAATTTATAGTGTTCAGCAAGGCTTTATTCTCCTGATGTTTGCATTGAAAGGGTATTTTATCTTTAATTTTTTCTCAGCTAGAGAAGGAAGAGCAACATCAACAGGCCGTTACAGCTTACTTAAAAAATTCAAGGAAAGAGCATCAGCGAATCCTGGCTCGCCGTCAAACTATTGAGGAAAGGAAAGAACGTCTTGAGAGCCTGAACATTCAGCGTGAGAAAGAAGAGTTAGAGCAGCGTGAAGCTGAACTCCAGAAAGTTCGCAAAGCTGAAGAGGAGAGGCTACGCCAGGAGGCAAAAGAGAGAGAGAAGGAACGCATTCTTCAGGAACATGAGCAAATTAAAAAGAAAACTGTTCGCGAACGTTTGGAACAGATTAAGAAAACCGAGCTGGGAGCCAAGGCCTTCAAAGACATCGATATTGAAGTAAGAAATATGCACCTTGTTGATGTTAATTTCAGTTTGACCACCCACTGAAGACAAACATGTAAGATGTATGATGCTGCTTTATATAATCCATTTTAGTTTCATTGGTCTAATTAGTGCTGTCTGCTGTTTGTGATTGCTCAAGTAGTGGTCTTTTCTAACCCCGCCACCTGAGATCCAGAAATTTATCTTTACCTTTTGATTGTCAAGTAGCACTGCCAGCTATCCTTGTGGTCAGCCAACCAGACTGGAAAATTCTGTATGCATAGTGGAGTGGTGGAACATGTGTACAATTTCCAGAGAATATACGTTCTCTCTCACCTGTTTCGCTCCCAATCTTCAATTTTGCAAGGAAGGATTAAGATTAATAGTTTAGTATATATGTATACTGCATGTGTGCTCTATGTATAGTATTAGAGTGCACTTAGCAGTCCTATAGAAATGTTCAGGCAAACATTAGTTTACAGATTTTTCTATAAACCTGTGTAATTACAGGCACTTTATAGTTTATACTACAGTAGAACATATAGACTACTAGCAATTTAAATGTTTTTCTTTTTTCAAGTTGCTAATTGTAAGGTGGTAATAACACCCTTATAACTACCTAATTGCAATAGCACCTGGGTATACCCAGAATTTGAGAAATGCGTCCAGGAAGGATCCCAAAACGTTGAGACCTTTGACCTTTAGATACCTGATATAGCCATATCTTTCACAACCTCTGCCTCCTATATCCTTGGTATTTTTGTTATTCCTCCCCTGCAAATCTCAGTAGTTGCTTAATAAATATAGCTACCCATAAAATAAACCTGTGAAATTTTTCTGAATTGGTTGAAGTTTTCAAGCAGCCCCATGCATTGCGGTAATCCAGTTCAGATGTGGCTAGGGTGTCGACATCCAGGTGGGTCTGCAGCTAATATGCCACCCTAGTGAAAAATGTTTATTACAGTCATGAACCTGGTCCATTAGGGGTGAGTGCAACCCCATCCAGAACAGGTTAAACTGAATGGTCACTTGGATTTACCTTCAAACAATATCTCCATCTTATTTGGATAATGTTTCCTAGTATTAATACTTGTTTTCAAGTATTCTTACTTGTTTAGAATGGATATTGTCTACCTCTGACTACATAAATAATTATGGAAATGTATAAGAAGACTAAGAGTAAAATAGTAGTACAGCATTGTGTGGATCTGCAGAACGATGAACTTACAGTATGTGTGTTAGCAGTAGCCATTTTTATTTTGTTTATTGTTTAACATCTAATGTCTGATTGTAGGATCTTGAAGAATTGGACCCAGACTTCATTATGGCAAAGCAGGTAGAACAGTTGGAGAAAGAAAAGAAAGAACTTCAGGAACGCTTGAAAAACCAGGAGAAGAAGGTATAAGAGAGAACATATAATTAAAAACTGAGAACTAGGTTATGAGAACTTCATGTATTGATGATCTAGATTATCTATTGATCATTTTCTTGTTCTTTTACACTTAATCTTGAACAATCAAGTTTTCTTTTTCAGATTGACTACTTTGAAAGAGCAAAGCGCTTAGAAGAAATTCCACTGATTAAAAGTGCCTATGAAGAGCAAAGAATCAGAGATATGGAGCTTTGGGAACAGCAAGAAGAAGAAAGGGTAAAGTGTCTGACAATTCTTTCATTTGAAATATAAGTACAGTGGTACCTCGCATAACGAATGCCCTGCGCAGCAAAAAACTCGCAGAACGAAAGCGTTTTGCGAAGTTTGGTAACTTGCACAACGAATTTTTATGACCCCTGCTTCACAAGATGAATTTTTTTTGTTTTGTTTTGGTTTGACTTAAGGGGGGGATCTTCATGCCAGTTTATGATCCCGTTCACCCTAGTAAGGGGCGGATCTTCATGTCAGTTTATGATCCCGTTCACCCTAGTAAGGGGCGGATCTTCATGCCAGTTTATGATCCCGTTCACCCTAGTAAGGGGCGGATCTTCATGCCAGTTTATGATCCCGTCCACCCTAGTAAGGGGAGGATCTTCATGTCAGTTTATGATCCCGTCCACCCTAGTAAGGAGAGGATCTTTATGTAAGTAAGTCCCATTGTGCTTGCTCCCAAGAAAGTTTGCACAGGATTACAGCCTTCAAACTCCCCACTCAGCATCCCCCCCATCGCTCATTCACCCTCTCACTGCCCCATTTCCTTCACGTTTCCCCCCATGATCACGGCAAAAGCAAGCAATTGAGTGCAGCTGCTGTGTCCTCCCCAGCTTAGAGCACAATCCTGTGCGTGTCTCTTCAGAAGTAAGTCCCATTGTGCTTACTCCCAGGAAAGTGTGCACAGGATTACAGCCTTCAAGCTCCCCACTCAGCATCCCCCCCGTTTTTGAAATCCTCTGTACAGTATGTATGCCTATAAAGAGCACTTAATAAACACTTTGTAAACCAAATTTGACTTTGTTCTGACTTTTCTTGCCCATAGGAACGCATTAATTAAATTTCAATGCATTCCTATGGGAAAACGCACTTCGCAAAACGAAAAACTCGCATAATGAAAGGACTCGCGGAACGGATTAATTTCGTTATGCGAGGCACCACTGTAAAATTTTCCTTATTCCATAGTAGTGTGAAATTGTAAATTTATAATCTCACATGTAGACAATGTTTAGCAATATTATTTCTTGCCTAAGTATTGATTGCAAAAGTCATTGTTGTAGGCAGTGAAGTGTAAATGACTTTCAGATTTATTATCGTTGTTCGCTAGAGCTCCAAAATAGTAAGCCAGAGTAATATTTTAAGCACTTGCTTGGTCATTGTTGGCAACCTGGTACTGAATTCTGGGGTAAGTGGTAATGGTGGTTCTTCTCTCCCCCCCCCCCTTGTTGCCACGTCTTTATGGAAAGTAGCAGTTTTAGCGAAGCTTATTTTTCTTTTAGAACATGCCAGAAAATCACCTTACATTTAATGTCATAGGGTGACTTCCAGGCATATTCTCTAGAAAAATTGCAAACATCACTATTTATTTCTTTATTTAGCATATGGCATATAATACATGGGCTTATGTAACAATTAAACTAGACCAAATATCTATGTCCCGTTTGTTCAGCCATTCAAGGACAGAGTTACCTTCATTGAAAAAGTCAGACCATTGGCCTATATACACCCTCAGTTTGCAGCCAGACAGTGTGGTATATGGTTTGGCGGGAAAACCCGCAATCACACTGTGGGGTGGATACTAGCCCCCATTGAGTCCTGGCAAACACATGTAGGGGTACAGATCCTGTTCAAAGATTTCCAATGCTGGCAAGGTAAGTCGAAACCTGGCACCTTAAGTGTAGGATTGTCTATATATCCACCTGTTTCTGGGTGTTCGACTGCCCATTTAACTTTCCTTTGGGCGTTGATGTTGAAATTATTGTGCCGATGTTGTGCGAGTGCCAGAGAAGGCTTCTTGGATTTAATCCTACCAGTTAATAGGTGAAGAAGATCGGCATGCACTGGTAGAAGTGGGTTGTTGGTGATTTTTCTATATTCTTTCACTAAAGCCTCTTGTCTCCGTAGGGCTGGTGGTGCTATGTGGCTCAAAATGGGAAACTAACAGATAGGAGTGGGTGTTCTACAGCCGCTTATGATCCTCATGGTTTCATTTAATCTGGCATCAATCTTGCTAGTATAACAGTTGTTAAGCCATATTGGAGTGCAGTTTTCTGCTACAGAGTAGATCAATCCGAATGCTGATATTCTGAGAGTAGTGGCTGAAGCTCCCCGTCTTGTTCCTGTTAATTTCTGGAGTATGTTGTTCCTAGTATTGATTTTTGCATCCATGTTGTCGAGGTGTGACTTATAAGAGAGAGTGCGGTCCAAAGTTACTCCAAGATATTTTGGATGGGGATTGTAAGGGAGTAGGTTGTTGTTTAGATAGACCTTCGGGTCTGCATTAGCTAATTTATTGTTAAGGTGGAAGCATGTAGTCACCGTTTTGCTGGTACTGGGTATTAACCTCCAGTCAGCAAAATATTTTTCCAGGATCTTAAGGTCTTTTGAGAGGAGGCCATCCAACACCTCCACGTTTTTTCCCCTGCACTGCTAGAGCCAGTAGAACCTCACTACTTAGGTTGTGCTAAAGCATATCTCTGACAGAGGAGCAGTAAAATATGGTGTTTGTTTTTAAACACAACCACCACGACTGACCGTCAGTAAAGGCCAAGTTAAAAATTTCACAGCAGACAGATTTTGTTACCTCAATAAAAAAGCTGAATTAGGCTAATTAATGCTAGTGCTTTTCTTCAGCATGCAGTTGGTCTACTGTATTGTGACATCTTGAAAAAGAGGCCTGTGGTGCCAGGGAGGACACAAATCAGATACTTTTAATCAAATTCTGATTTTGGTATATGTTACAGATCACAACCATGCAGCAGGAGCGTGAAAAGGCCCTTGAGCACAAGGGCAGGTTGTCAAGGATGTTGGAGGACAGTGACCTATTTATAACTCGACTCAAGACAGCAAGAAAATCAGTTTATGAGGTAAATACGATTTTTTGGTCACATTTTCTGCAATCTGCTATGAACCCTAAAATCTGGAATGAGAAGTGATATTTGCTGTGTGAGAAGTGATACTTGGTGCATGCACTCACATGCTTCAGGCATGGATAATGCTTCAGGCATAAGGCTGCTGTAATGAGAGTTTGAACAGAAGAAAGGTTTATCTAAGGAAAGACTGACTGAAGAACTCTTATTTGGGTCAGTTAATTCCT
Organism: Tiliqua scincoides; assembly: GCF_035046505.1. Taxonomy (NCBI): domain Eukaryota; kingdom Metazoa; phylum Chordata; class Lepidosauria; order Squamata; family Scincidae; genus Tiliqua; species Tiliqua scincoides. The sequence goes on from NC_089823.1 coordinate 176,883,202, forward strand.
TGTTCATTATCTGTCATTAATATTGCATCTTTCTTCCAAAGACTTTATGGTGGCACACATGGGATTATACCATTTTATAATTTGCTTCTGAACCTGCTAAAAACATACCATTTTGTGTCTGCTTTTAATGAGTGTAACAACTCCTCTTTTTGTGGAAAAGTAATTCTTGCTAGGATGGATGTATTTTGATGGCCTGTTTAATATGTTCAGTAACTTTGAAAATGAATACATGGTGACCTACTTGTTCATGGGTGGCACTAGAGATTTGGAACTGGGAAATGTTAATTACATGACAGAGGTTTAAATAATACATTTGTTTTCATGCATTAGCAAACTATTCCTTTATGATTTAATATTAAATTAAACTTCAAATCCTTTCCCTCTCTGCCAAGAGAGAGAATCCTTAGGATCTGGAATGCATTATAGATTATAAACTAACATATTTCATATAAAATCAGATCACAGTGATTACAGCAAACACATCCTTAAACTGGGTAACTTAAAGGGCAACTGAAACGAAAAGGGTCTTGTAAAACACTTGTGACACCTTCCTTGTAAATGAAATGTAAAATAATCGCTCTACTTCTATTGATGGCAATGCATAGGATGCTTTAGAGAAGATCTTTACTTATTTGAAGTCTCATTTTGCATTTAACACAGTCTTGCAAGAAAAATATTTGTTCACATGTATTTACTGCCCTAGTATACAAACAAATAAAAGGTTCCTTCTGGCAGGTTGCTTTCTTCAGTTAAATCTTCCAGTTAAGCCAATTGTTAAGCACTTACCTGGTTATCATTAGTGACCTGCAATTCATGTTTGGGCGAGAGTGTTTTTGTTTGTTTTTTGCATGCTTCTGTGGATGGGCTCCTTCAGCAGTGCTTGAAGCACTGATACCATTTCAGGTAGCTAGCTTTTACAGAACAGTGGTTCTCACACATTTAGCACCGGGACCCACTTTTTAAAATGAGAATCTGTCAGGACCCACCAGAAATGATGTCATGACTGGAAGTGACGTCATCAAACAGGAAAATTTTTTAACAATCCTAGGTTGCAATCCTACCCACACTTACCCAGGAGTAAGTCCCATTTACTATCATTGTTAAAAGAATATAAATAGTACCCTGTTAAAAGTGCAGATGTGTAACATTTTCCCAAATACAGTCACATACCATGGTAGCATCAAGTCTAATATATTAAAAATAAAATATTGAAATTAATGGGGACCCACCTGAAATTGGCTCGTGACCCACCTACTGGGTCCTGACCCATAGTTTGAGAACCACTGTTCTAGAATGATCCTTCAACATAATATTTGGTCATTTTCTGGTGTATTCTAGAGGGGGAAACACAGTGACTGATAGAAGCTTGCCCTTAGAACTGTCAGTCCTTCAAGTGCTGCTAATGTCCCTGGAAGCAGGTGAATAAGACTTGTTTGTGGGCAAGTATATTTTGTGGGCTTAATTACACGGTTGAGCCTAAATAGTTGTCAAGAACCCTGCTCTCATAATGGCAAATATTATTGTGTGATGGGCACCCACCCCATTCTGATGCTTCATCTTTGCTGAGACTGTTGTCTGTAGCATTCAACCATGGTTTGTCATGTATCTACCATTCCGCATTTCCCTGTGTTGTGAGGATGTGGTAATATTTGTCATGCTGTGTCTGATCACTACAGATGAATGACTATCCATGTGGCTAGAGCCACCAGGTTGTATCCAAGGAAAGTAAATCCTGACTAAACACCTTTCGAGTAATAACAAATTAGTCATGACTAACTCCAGTTACAATAATTCAACTAACACTTGGGTGCAGAAACGCACATTTTGGAAATGAGCATTTTCTACCAAATAACAGCACCTTTAGATGAAAAACTCATGTGGGTTCTTTATCCATTACTAATGGACCATGAGTGTTTCCCCACAGAATAAGCCAAGTACGTTTTTCACTTTTTATTCTGTGAGTTGCAGATTTTCCACATGGGTTTTGAATGTATTATCATGAAATTCCCATGGTTTTCCAGTATCCATGAAGTCCTTGGAGGAGGTTGAAAAGGCACCTAGATCAGCAGTTTAACTGTGGGTTGCAACTGATCAATGGGTTGTGAGCTGATTTTTGTTGGATCACAAACCCAGAGGAACATTTAGTGGATTGCAACCCAGCGCAGGTGTCTGGGCCTCCTGAACAAGCTTAAGCAGGCCAAGCTTTGGCTGCCACAGTGCAAGGCGCACTGGGACACTACCCGGCTGATGCCGCCAATGCTGAGGCCAGCCGTACCAAGTGGCTGCGACTCCCTGTACCAGATAGGCTGGGAGGCGAGAGCCCCCGGCTCATTAGCATGGCACTGGAGTGGCCAGACATCCAGTGAGCAACTGGGTTTCTCCCCATTCCCCAGGCAGGCAACAGGGCAAGTTGGAGCACAGGAGTGGTGTGGTGACAAAGGAGGTGGAGAGGTGGCAGAGACCTTTTTGGACCAGAAGTAGGTCATGGTGCTAAAAACTCTGGGAAGCACTGCCTGGGAAGCACTGTAAATAGTCTATTTACAGCTGAGCCTTCGTTCACCAAAGCTGTCCTCTCCTTGTTTTTAAAGGGCAGGTGGTGATGAGTAGGAAAGGCAGCAATGAAAGCAGTTTTGTCTGATCTTTTGCTCTGTGAGTCAGTTTGGGTTGGGAGAAGAAAGAGAGAGAGGAAAGCCCCCCATCCTCTTGAGACAGTTGATGGGGCCCCTTTTGTCAGTGCTCTGATTCTTTTTCCTCTGCCTTTTATATTATCCTTTGCATGTTTACTCAGAAGTCCCATTATGTTCAGTGGGGCTTACTTCCAGGAAAACGTGTCTAGGATTGCAGCCCAAGTCTCAGGGAAGGAGGCTTGCAATTATTCCTGCAAACTACCGCTTCTCCACTTGCACTGGTTTCCTTACTGAAAGTACCAGCATTAAAATGTCTTCCTTCCATTGAGCAATTCACAGATGAAATCTTCCAAAGCATTGCTAAAGACACAGGAGGGGTGGGTGGGTGTTTGTATGTGTGCGGCCTTCGCTCGATTGCGGCACTTCCCAGTTGGCCTTTGCTGCATGTACATAAAGAGTTAGTTTCTTTGAACAAAGCTACTCCACCTGACCCTTGGAAAGATAAAAGGCGACTTGTAGCTCCTCCTCCCAGCATAGAGAGAAGGAGGCAGAAAGAGGTGGAAGGGCAGATGTGGGAAAGCGATGGTTGGGGCTGCCCCATTGCTTCTTGCCCCAAGGGTTCCCTTCAGGTTTCAGGGTGGAGAAAAGCAAGCTGCAAGCAAGGCCAGTTTGGTATGACATTATATCTCTCTGCCTGGGCCGCCCTGGATGGGATCCATCATTGTGTTCAGTGGGGCTCGCTCCCAGGGAAGTGTATATCGCTTGGCAGCTAGACAGAAAGAGGCAACTGTAGGCACCCTTTTCACTGCCTTTTGGGCAAGATCACTAAGGCTTATGCTCCCCTTATTTTCAGCTTTAAAGGGCAGCTGGTGTGGGGGGAGCACTGTGTCTATTCAGGAGTCCCATTGGGTTTAGTGAGGCTTACTCCCAGGGAAGTGTGTATAGGACAGCAGCCCAAGTGGTGTAATTATGTAAGAAATGCCCTATTGGATCAGGCAAAAGGCACATCTAGTCCATTTCCTGTATCTCACAGTGACCCACCAGATGCCTCATGGAGCACACAAGAAAACAAGAGCCTGTTGCCAATCCTTTGTATTTTACATTCAGATATAACATACTTCTAGAACCAGGAGATTGCATTTACTCATCATGGCTGTTAACCTGTGATGGAATTTTTCTCCATAAATTGTCCAATCCCCTTTTAAAGGCAACTAGACCAGGTGTCATCACCACATCCTGTGGCAAGGGGTTCCACAGGTTGACGTGGTGGGTGAAAAACTATTTTCTTTTGTTTGTTCTTTCCCAACATTCAATGTTAGTGGATATGCCCTGGTTCTCGTGTTGCATGAGAGGGAAAAGAACATCAATCTATCCATTGTATCCATCCCGTGCATGCTTTTATACATCTCAGTCATGTCCCACCTAAGGTCTCTTTTTTAGATGGAAGAGCCCCACATGCTGTAGCCTTTCTTCACAAGGGAGGTGCCCCAGTCCACTAAGCATTTTGGTCTCTCTTCTACATCTTTTCCAGTTTCACTGTACCCATGGGTTCAGTAACCATGGATTCAGTACGGACTTGAATTATCTGCAGGTTCTGAACTCACAGGGTGGGCCACCTGTTGCCCTCCAGATGTGACCAGAGCTATGCTCCAGTTGTATTCTGAGGGCTGGGTACACCACACATGGCTTCTCTGATCCTCAGAAGACCTTCTAAGGCTTTCAGAGGACCATAAAGCAACAATTTTCAGCTGAAAACCAGAAATTGTGCTTTTTTCAACCCTCAAAAGCCTCAGAAATCTCTCTGGACATGACCAGAACATAGCTCTAGTTGTATTTAGAGCAGGGGTGCCCAAACCCTGGCCCAGGGGCCACTTGCGGCCCTCGGGGTCTCCCAATCTGGCCTGCGGGGAGCCCCCAATCTCCAATGAGCCTCTGGCCCTTGGAAGACTCACTAGAGCCCACACTGGGCCAACCAACTGCTCTCAGCGTGAAGGCGACTGTTCAACTTCTCACCTGAGCTGTGGGATGAGGGCTCCCTCCACTGCTTGCTGTTTCATGTCTGTGATGCAGCAATAGCAGTGAAGGAAAGGCCGGCCTTGCTTTGTGCAAGGTCTTTTATAGGCCTTGAGCTTTTGCAAGACTATCATTCACTTAAGTTCTATCTCTAATGTATACATTTATGCAAATTTGAAATGTAAATTATTTCTTTTTTTCCTCGGCCCCTGACACAATGTCAGAGAGATGATGTGGCCCTCCTGCCAAAAAGTTTGGACACCCCTGGTTTAGAGGGTCACAGGGTTTTTGACCCACAGATTTGAACATCCAGAATCCACAGGTTTCTGTATCTGCAGTATTATGTAATACTCCGGTTGTGGCCTTACTACCTATTTGTACAATATTGACCATTTTATTCTTAACTCCATTTTTAATGATCCTGAGCATGAAATTAACCTTCTTCACTGCTGCCACACTGGGTCAATACTTTCTCAAGCTGTCCACCAACACGCCAAGATCTTCAACACCCCAGGATCTCTCCTAATCTGTCACAGGTGGCTCAGAACTATTTTTCTAGTCCCAACGTGCATTGCTTACTTAATTACATTGAAGCGCATCTGCCATTTTGCTGCCTGTTCTCCCAGTTTGGAGAGATCCTTCTGAAACTCTGAATCAGTGGGCTGGCTGTGGGTGTATTGACGAAGGGGTGCAAAAGAGAGTAAGAATTTGGAGTTAATCAAATCTGTCCTTCTAGCATCTTGCTCCTTTTTAAGTTCTTGTTACATTAAAAAAAAGTTTTTTTGAGATCTTTGTCTGCTTTTCTGAGTGTGAAGGAGTGTGGGGCAGTTGCTTGGGTAGCCATCCATCTTTGTCTGCTTTAGGGCAGGATTCTATGCCCGCTTTCTAGGAAGCAAGCCTCGAGGAGTTGCTAAGAGCTTGCTCCCAATCAGCTCTCCTTACACAGTAAACAAACAAAATAAATAAATAAACATATGGAATCCTGCTGTGCCACTCTAGGCTATCACATCACTAACAGGAGCTGGAAATTTACTGCCATCAAAGGGGTAAACCCTGAGGGGGAAGCTCCCACTTGTTTTTGACTCTCGTGTGCTGCTGGGAGACCTCCAGATTGGACTGAATGTTTGGTTGCAAGTCTCATGTGGATTGAAACTCATGGATGTGGCTCATGCATGTCTGATTGGGGCCTTTGGTCAGGATTCACTTTCTTTGGATTACAGTTAAGGTGCTTATGGGTACTCCTCTAGAACCAGCACTTTAGTTGTTCAAGGCCCACGTATGACCATTGATCTGTAAGTTGTTTGTACCATTTCTGAGTTCAAGAGTAAGTACTATTATTCCTATATATTTCAGGAAAAACTTAAACAATTTCAAGAGAAACTAGCAGAGGAAAGGCATAACCGTTTGGAAGAACGCAAGAGACAGCGCAAAGAGGAAAGGCGAATTGCTTATTATCAAGCGAAGGAAGAGGAAGAACAAAGATTGCGGGAGGAGAAAATGCTTAAAGGTAAGCGTTTAATTCTGAGGGAGAATCAGCATGGCTTCTGTAAGGGTAAGTCTTGCCTCACTAACCTTATAGAATTCTTTGAAAAGGTCAACAGGTATGTGGATGTGGGAGAACCCGTAAATATTATATATCTGGACTTTCAGAAGGCGTTTGACACAGTCCCTCACCAAAGGCTACTAAAAAAACTCCAAAGTCAGGGAATTAGAGGACAGGTCCTCTCCTGGATTGAGAACTGGTTGAAGACCAGGAAACAGAGAGTGGGTGTCAATGGGCAATTTTCACAATGGAGAGAAGTGAAAAGCGGTGTGCCCCAAGGATCTGTCCTGGGACCAGTGCTTTTCAACATGTTCATAAATGACCTGGAGACAGGGTTGAGCAGTGAAGTGGCAAAGTTTGCAGACGACACCAAACTTTTCCAAGTGGTGAAGACCAGAAGTGATTGTGAGGAGCTCCAGAAGGATCTCTCCAAACTGGCAGATGGGCAGAATGGGCAGCAAAATGGCAGATGCGCTTCAATGTTAGTAAGTGTAAGATCATGCACATTTCGGCAAAAAATCAAAACTTTACATATAGGCTGATGGGTTCTGAGCTGTCTGTGACAGGTCAGGAGAGAGATCTTGGGGTGGTGGTGGACAGGTCGATGAAAGTGTCGACTCAATGTGTGGTGGCAGTGAAGAAGGCCAATTCGATGCTTGGGATCATTAGAAAAGGTATTGAGAACAAAAAGGCTAAAATTATAATGCCATTATACAAATCTATGGTAAGGCCACACCTGGAGTATTGTGTCCAGTTCTGGTCGCCGCATCTCAAAAAAGACATAGTGGAAATGGAAAAGGTGCAAAAGAGAGCGACTAAGATGATTACGGGGCTGGGGCACCTTCCTTATGAGGAAAGGCTAAGGCGTTTGGGCCTCTTCAGCCTAGAAAAGAGGTGCCTGAGGGGGGACATGATTGAGACATACAAAATTATGCAGGGGATGGACAGAGTGGGTAGAGAGATGCTCTTTATACTCTCACATAACACCAGAACCAGGGGATATCCACTAAAATTGAGTGTTGGGTGAGTTAGAACAGGCAAAAGAAAATATTTCTTTACTCAGCGTGTGGTTGGTTTGTGGAACTCCTTGCCACAGGATGTGGTGATGGCTTCTGGGCTGGATGCCTTTAAAAGGGGATTGGACAAGTTTTTGGAGGAAAAATCCTTTACGGGTTACAAGCCATGATGTGCATGTGCAACCTGATTTTAGAAATGGGCTATGTCAGAATGCCAGATGCAAGGAAGGGCACTTCTTGTTATCTGGTGTGCTCCCTGGGGCATTTGGTGGGGCCGCTGTAAGATACAGGAAGCTGGACTAGATGGGCCTATGGCCTGATCCAGTGGGGCTGTTCTTATGTTCTTATGTTGAAGACTTGCTAGAAAGAAAAATAGACCTTGATGTTTTTTGCTCTTGCTGTCCTGTTTCCCAACCCTAATTTTGTTTGTCTGTAGCAGGGGTGCTCAAAGTTTTTTGGCAGGAGGGCCACATCATCCCTCTGACACTGTGTCGGGGGCCGGGAAAAAAAAAAAAGAAGAAATTAATTTACATTTCAAATTTGAATAAATTAATATATTAGAAACAGAAAATGAATGAATGAATTCAAGCCAGTTTATGATTCCATTCACCCTAATAAGGGGGGGGGGGAGATCTTCATGCCAGTTAATGATTCCATTCACCCTAACCTGGGGGGGGGGAGATCTTCATGCCAGTTTATGATTCCTTTCACCCTAATAAGGGGGGGGGAGATCTTCATGCCAGTTTATGATCTCATTCATACACACAAATGGAGGGAGGAACTTTCACACACATACACCCGCCTGCTTGCCTGCCCCCTCGCCCTCCCTCCTTTCCTCCCTCGTTTGCTTGGGCAGTATGTGCTCCTGCCTGGCCGCCCACTCGGCTGCCTGCCTGCTCCCCAGCTGCATGCCTGCCCGCCTGCCTGCCCACCTAACTACCCTTCCTTGCTAGCTAGGGCAGCATGTGCTGCTGCTGCCTGCCGACCAACCAGCCCTCCCTCCCTTAGAGGCATGTGCTGCGGGCTGGGCTGGGCTCCGCTCCCTCGCGCAGGATCTCTCTCCCCCCCCCAGTTGCGGGAGGGGAGGGGATCCCAGCCCAGCTGAGCAGAGCCCAGCCCATGGGCAAGGCAGGGAGAGACCTCCCCCGCGCGGAAGATCTCTCTCTCTCTTGTACTCCCCTGGCTCAGGTTGCAGGAGGGGAGCGGAGCCCAGCCCAGCGGCAAGGCAGGGAGAGACCAGCCGGCAAGCGCACAGAGTCTTTTATAGTGGGAAGTAACGCGAGACCTACAAGTCTCATGTTACCTTCTACTATAAAAGGCCCTGCGCACGCGCTGGGCTTGTCTTTACTTCGCTGCCACTGAGCTCAGCGGCAGCGAGGGAAAGCAAGGTGCCGAGCTCGCGTGGCAGGCCAGCACGGGCTGGGGTGAGGGCCGAGTGCCCGTAGGAGCTGGGGGACACCCCCTGGGGCCGGATGGGAACCCGCAGCGGGCCACAAGTGGCCCGCGGGCCGGAGTTTGGGCACCTCTGGTTTGTAGGATCCCTTGGTTAAACATTAATTGTATGTTTACAAATTGTATGAAATACTAGATGGATGAAATGCTATTCATGTTGTGTCATTATCTGTGGAGATAACTCCTAGGTGTTTCCAAGCTGGAGTTTAAAAGACATTTTATTGAGCAGCATAAGTTACTTTGACAGAACAAGAAGAAAAAGAACGTATTGAACGTGAAAAACGTGAGCAACGTGAGCAAGAATATCAGGAGCGTGTCAGAAAACTAGAAGAGGTGGAGCGGAAGAAGCGCCAAAGGGAACTGGAGATTGAAGAGAGAGAGCGTCGCCGAGAAGAAGAGAGGAGGAATCTAGATGATCCCCTTTCGAGGAAGGTAGATATTCTTTCAAATGAACTATTTATATGTAGTATTCTTTTTGTATGCATAAGAGAAAAAGTAGTTAGAAAACTATACACTAAAGAACTCCACAGCACCAAGAACTGAGATTTAAATTAAGGAACAAAAATTTCATCTATAGCTTTTTGTGCTGTTTATTCCTTTGCATTTTATTTTTAAAAGTATCAGTGTGATAATTCAAGATAGAAATAAGCACAAGAGTTATTATCAAATTTCTTTCGCAGAGTCAACAGGGGTACAAATGAATTAGTATGAAGTACATATGCAGAATAGGATCTAAGAATTATGAATAATTTAGTCCCTTGTTTGTACCTCACTCTTGCCAAGAAGTTACTAAGAGGCCATGAAAGTATGTTTTTTAGCTTCTTATCAGCAATACGGAGATAATAACACCAACTTATCTTCTGATCATTGTGGAGATTACAGTGAAAATACTTTAGACACTTGGAAGATGCTATACAAATGATCATAGTGATGTTTACCATTGTGGATGAATTATTACACGAAGATTTATATTAGCGTAAAAAGTACATTTTAAAAAGCGTTTATGATAAAATCTGAAAATGGTCATAATATTAGTCCTAATATTGATATGCAACATTTTTTTATACAAGTGTACGCCCCTTAGCAACGTTCCGACCAACACCAGATTGCATATGCGATGACCACTTCTTGTCAGATGGTAATCATGGGGTGCAAGTCTCTGAAGGCAAGTGGAGCTCCCTTCACCTCTGGAGGCCCATCTGAGCTTCCCAGAGACAGCGCATGTCTGCTTACTGCCTCTGCAGGCTCAGACTGCCCCAATTACAGGAGAGACATGCTTTCCAGTTTCCTCAGTGAAACCGGAAGTTGCGTCTCTCACGTGATTCTGGCAGTCTGAGCTTCGCAGAGACAGCAAGCGGTTGTGCACTGCCTCTGGGAAGCTCAGACGAGACTCTGGAGGAGAGGGGAATGGAGCAGCCCCTTACCTGCAGAGGCTACACACTACATCAAGACTAACATGATGATGGGGGGGGGGGGCTGGTCCCTATCCCTATCCCTGTCTTTGTGCATGACTGCATTATATAGACTTTTCCAAAAAGTGAATTGGGTGCCCTCCAGGGAGAAGAGCGGATTACAAATCAAATAAATAAATAAATAAAGCTGATGTATCACTTTACATATTTTACTTGGCTGCTTTTAAGTACAAAACTGTCCTTTGCAATTCTGAAGAGCACATGCACAAGTAAAATATGGACATCTTTTAAAAATACTTAGCAATTAACACTCGGAGAATATAGAACCTCTGCTGATTTTTAAGGGAGCATGTGTCAGCCTTTTAGTTTGTCACATTGCCAGAATCTACTTTAGATTTCCGTGTTTAACTAGTTTGACTGTTGCACACATCATGCCTAAAGTATCATTTTAAATTAAAAATTCAGAAAGTATATGCAAAACTTTATTGGGCTTTTGTTTAAAAAATTATTCTTTTGGGTATTTTTATGCAGGAATCTCGCTGGGGTGATAGAGACTCTGACAGCATCTGGAGAAGAAGTGCTGAACCAGAATCGGAATGGAGACGTCCACCACCAGAAAGGTAGTTATTGGACTATGCCTAAGCATGTTAATTAACATTTCCCTTGTGATTATTCAGGCCAGTGTTGTAGTCTTTCAAAAACTTTTTTTGCTTTGGAAAGCAGTACTGCTGACTGTTTGTTGCACTGAAGTATTGCCATGAGAGGTTCCAAAAATATTCTTGGGGTTGTTGGTTTCATCTGTGATTATTCAGTGCACTTAATCATTTGATCATTCAAGAGAAGTGAGATATTTAGTGAAACATATATTCAACTTTTGAACTATACATCATCAGGCAGGAAATTTTTTAACAATCCTAGGCTGTAATCCTACCCACACCTACCTAGGAGTAAGTCCCATTTGCTTTCATTGTAAAAAGAAGATACATAGTAGCTTGTTCACCGCTGGGGGCTGGGGGATAAGAATAGGCTCTCAGTTTGGCTGTACTTGTCGTAAGAGGTGACTAAACAACCACCGGGTAGATGGGACTTGATAGCCTGGGAAGGCAGCTCATCTGAGAGAAGGAAAACTCTGATCCCAAACCTCCACTGCCTTGTGGCTACATCCAGTTATGGAAAAGGCTTCAGGAGTCAACCTCGAGGCAAAATCAGGAGCCGGAGTCCCTGAGGCAGTTCATGGCTGAACACAGTCACGTTCTGGCAACTCCTGTGACGCCGCTGGAACCAACCGTATTGGCTTCTGCCTTTCCGTTGGACCATTCCAGCGACTTGGGGAGAGGGGATTTGCTGCATGGGAAACGGTCTATCCTCGATATCTACTTTACCCAGGCTTCGCACTCTGGAAAGGACATTCTGTTCCAGAACCACCATTCAGAGCGCGATACCATAGTCTTCTGAGACTGAAGGATGCCTATAACTAGTAGCCTGTTAAAAGTGCAGGTCTGTAACATTTCCCCAAATGGAGTCACATACAATGGTAGCATCGTCTAATATATTAAAAATAAAATATTGCAGTGAATGGGGACCCACCTGAAATTGGCTTGTGACCCACCTAATGGGTCCCGACCCACAGTTTGAGAAACACTGATGTGGTGTAATATTACTGTTTGTACTTTGCCAAAGTTTTGTGTGCTAGTTTGAGTGAGAGTTAGTAATCAGCTGTTACTTCTGTTTTTAACAGGGTGCAAATTTCTATGACCTGTTTATGGATATAAATTGCTCTTTTCAAGCAATAAAAATAAAATGAAATGTTCTTGGGAAGCTGAATTCTGCACTCCTAATGTCATACCATGCTCTCAGGGAATCACAGTATGCACATTGCTCATTGTCTTAAGGGGCCAATCCTATCCAATTTTCCAGTACCAGTGCAGCTGTGCCAGTGGTGCAGGTACTGCATCCAGTGGTGGGGTGGCAGTCACAGAGGCCTCCTCAAGGTATGGGAACATTTATTCCCTTACCTTGGGGCTGCATTGCAGCTGCACTGGTGCTGAAAAGTTTGATAGGATTGGGCCCTAAAGCAGTGGGGCTAATGGCATCCTTGGCAGGAGGGAGGGGTATAGTTTTGACCTTTGTCTCGCAGTCCAGAACTGTGAATCTGAGAATGTTGCACATTGAAACATAACCACTTCTGTTCTTAGAAATAGTTGGTGTCTGTAAGGTTCTTGACTAAATAGCCAGTAACCTGTTTTCCCCAACTTCTCTGGGGAGCGTTTAAAGCAGACATCAACCTGCTCCAGGCAGCCTCAACACTGTCACCTGTCATGTTAGATCTGCTTGCTCTCAGCTGTTCCTAGTCTTATAATGACAACCTTTATTAGTCAGGATAGGCAAAAGATTTAAAGACTGTCAAGAGGCTGGTGTTTGTGATAACAGCAAGCTACTCATGGCACTGAATAATAATAATAATAATAATAATAATAATTATTATTATTATTATTATTTTATTTATACCCCGCCCTTCTCTCCAAAGGGACCCAGGGCGGCTTACAACAGTTAAAAACAAATTAAAACATAATTTAGCAAAACAGATAAAAACATAATAACACATTGACAAATATGATAAAAACAGTAGACAGATACAAAGTCAGGTAAAAAAGAGCATATAGCAGCAGAATATAAGGAATCAGGCCAATAAAAAAATACTAAAAGATGTTAAAAAGGCCATGAGCTCAGAAGGCTTGATTAAACAAAGGTCTTCAGGCCTCGCCGAAAAGTCTCAAGGGAGAGAGCCATTCTCAAGTCAAGGGGAAGGGAGTTCCATGACGTTGGTGCCACTACTGAGAAGGCCCTATTTCTTGCTGCCGCCCCACGAACCTCCTTAGGCGGCGGCACTTGTAAAAAGGCCTTTTCTGATGATCTAAGAGGACGAGCCGGATTGTTTGGAAGTAGGTGATCTCTAAGATACCCTGGCCTAGAGCAGTATGGGGCTTTAAAGGTCAAAACCAGCACCTTGAATTGGGCCCAGAAACGAACGGGCAGCCAGTGCAGCCGCTGGAGAAGCGGGCTGACAGAGTCAAACTGCCTACCTCCAGTAAGCACATGGGCCGCCGCATTCTGCACTGATTGCAGTTTCCGAACCGTCTTCAGGGACATTCCCATATAAAGCGCGATACAATAATCTAACCTTAATGTCACCGTGGCATGGATCACTGTGGCCAGGTCTGCACGATCCAAGTACAGTCGCAGCTGGCGCACCTGCCGAAGCTGAGCAAAGGCCCCCCTAGCCACAACCGTCACCTGGGAATCCAGGAGCAGCTGTGAATCCAGGTGGACAACCAAGCTGCGGACCTGCTCCTTTAGAGGAAGTGCACCCCCATTCAGAGCAAGGCGATAATCTAGCACCTGGACTATTTAGATTCTCAAATGAAGAATTGTGAGATCTTTTGACTCTCCACTATCAGAACAATGCACAACACAGTCGATCAGCAGATCAGACAACTCTAATGATTTTTCTATCCCAATTACTGAAGATTTGATATTAAATTGTATACTTAATATTATATATCTCATTTGCCCCCTAAGCACCACATATAGTTTAAACCATAGGATTTCAGGAAATTGATCTCATAAACATATTTTTTGCTTTGTTCAGCCATAAAAAAAAGGTTAAAGTGTGGGAAGATTTTTTTTTTTTAAAGAACAGAAAAGGAGCACAGGCATGCAGCCTACACTTCTGCTTAAAATACAGTATGCAATTCACATAAGAGTGCAGTGTAAGCACTACAAGAATATTTACTCTGCCTCCATACTTTTGGCTTGACTCCCAACAGTAATGCACTCAGCTCCGACTCACCCAGTTCTGAAGTGCTACATTGCTTTTTATTCTATCCCTCCTAATTTTTTGCTATCTTCTCTTTTATATCAGCTAAACTGTGCTGTACCACTAACTTCTTTCTCATCTCCTCCTTATAGGATTGATCATCAATCTTTAGCTGAGTGTAGCCCACTGGTTCCCAACCCATAGTCTGGGATCCACATGTGGACCGCAAGACCCTGAGAAGTGGTCTGCGACAGCTCGGGGAAAAAATAGCTTTTTATCATTTCCAGGGTCTCTGAGTAGTCCCCCATGGACCACCAGAAAGGATGGAGAACAGACTGCCTGCAACTGGCAGCAAAAGCAGCAAATCACAAATCTTCTCTATAAATAATTTTTTTCTAATTACACAAATTCATTACCCGCCTGTTTCTTCATCCACAGGTTTCCAAACTTGTGATGTGGGCCGACCTGGTGGTAAAGGGAACTGTGCTCCTCTTGCTTGTGGAGGCTCTTCTGAAGCCTGCAGACTCCGTGCGCATCTGCCCATGGCCTCTGTGGGCTTCAGAATGAAATTTGGAATCATTTAAAGGTGGTCACCTTTAAATTACCCCAGGCTTAATTCTGAAGCCTGCAGAGGCTGTGGGCGGATACTTGTGGCCTCTGCAGGCTTCAGAAGAGCCTCTGGACTGACCGGGGCTCAGCTCCAGTCATGTTGGGGGGAGAATCATGAGTTGCAAATGCCCACAGTTTTCCTTATCCGCAGAGGTTCCCACGGATAATGAGGGCTACCTGTATTACAAAATTAAATGTATTTTTTGTGTGCGGAGGTGGGGGGTTGCATGTGGTCTGTGACAATTCCAATTTTTGTCTCAGTGGTCTGCGGTCTGCTAAAGGTTGGGAACCACTGATGTAGCCTATTGTTCTCATGCACCCAAGAACCACTCACTTTTTCTATCCATTTTGCCAGCGCAAAATGAGATTATATTGTATGAGATTATATTCTCTGAAATAATGCAGGCTGCAGTGATTGGCTGGTGGTGGTGGGAGTTGAGAACAGGCAGGAATAAACACTACATCTGATCAGTGTAAAGCCAAAGGGGAATTTTCACCAGCCAGAGTGTTTGTTGCTAGACACCAGAGCTTTCAAGGAAGAAAGGTAGCAAGGGCAAGAGAACTGATCACTTGGAATGTGGGACAGAGTGTCGCAGCAATATGGAAGATTCTTGTTTTTCTAATAAAATGTCATTAATATTTATAACCTGTGAGCATACCAACATATACTCTGAGGGTGGAATGTGCTGGGACACTGATATTTCTGTTGCCAGCTGGTTGTAGATATACTTGCTGTTCGAACTGGATAACTTGGTTAACCCGCTTCTGGTTTCTTGGTTAAATGCACATCACCACAGAGGCCCTTTATTCACTATGTAGAAAGTATTGTTATATTGGAAATGATGTGTAGACTATACATAGATGATGATGATCCTGGCTTGTAAATAGTCCTTTGCTTGTGGTGTCTTCTGATGACCAGGGATGGAAGCATCTGGAAACTGGAAGATAGTTTCTTTTTTGCCCTCTTTCATACTATTGATGTTGTGTCACAGATTATTTACAGAGTATTTGGGCAGTCGGCCAGTATATAATATATATGGCTATTAGTCTTTGGTGTTATTTGTGAGGCTGGTGTGTTGCCACTGCACATGTTTTACTGTTTATATGCACATATCTGGTAAACTCTAATTAGCTGTGGCTTGCCAATATGTGGACATGTAGAGGCAACAAGAAAACACGTGACTGTGACTGACAATGCACAGGTTCTATATTCTTACATGGAAGTGCTTTTCACCTGGGGCATTAATGTACATAGTGCTTCCTTGTAGGAATTGTTTACCAACTGACTTCTAAACAACTGAAAGCAAACATTTCTGTATTCAAAGTTCACTCTTCTTGTTCTTGAATAGAGAGTGGCGTCGTGGAGAAGCGCGTGATGATGACAAATCTTTCCGAAAAGATGAACCAACTCGGCAGACCATTGAAGAAGACGGATCACAGTCTCCCAGTGAAACATCAGAAGACAAAGTTTTGAAACGTGATCTTGATGAAGACAGAGGTCCTAGGAGAACCTTGGATGATGAAAGAACAAGCTGGCGCTCAACAGGTGAGGACCGGGGGCCCCGTCGCGGGCTGGATGAGGACCGGGGGCCCCGTCGCGGGCTGGATGAGGACCGGGGCCCCCGTCGCGGGCTGGATGAGGACCGGGGGCCCCGTCGCGGGCTGGATGAGGACCGGGGGCCCCGTCGCGGGCTGGATGAGGACCGGGGGCCCCGCCGCGGGCTGGATGAGGACCGGGGGCCCCGCCGCGGGCTGGATGAGGACCGGGGGCCCCGCCGCGGGCTGGATGAGGACCGGGGGCCCCGCCGCGGGCTGGATGAGGACCGGGGGCCCCGCCGCGGGCTGGATGAGGACCGGGGGCCCCGCCGCGGGCTGGATGAGGACCGGGGGCCCCGCCGCGGGCTGGATGAGGACCGGGGGCCCCGCCGCGGGCTGGATGAGGACCGGGGCCCCCGCCGCGGGCTGGATGACGACCGGGCAAGTTGGAGAGCCACAGATGAAGATAGGAGTCCCTGGCGTGGGCTGGATGATGACAGGGTTTCAAGACGTGATGAGGATAGGGGACCATGGCGTAACACAGATGATGATAGAATGTCAAGACGTGATGATGATCGTGGACCAAGACGTGTTGGTGATGATGATCGAGGTCCTAGACGTGGAGATGATTCCAGACAAGGACCATGGAGACCATCTGTTAAACCAGGTAATAAACTGTCCATTTAGTTTTAAACATAGAAGGAAATGTGTTTTTTTTTTAATAAGTGACTGCATCATCCTGACAGAAACTTAATTTCCAGATGAGCTCAACTTGTCTGAAACTTTTAAAAGCAGTAACACAACAACATATAGAATATGGATATTGAGGACAGGAAGTGTCAAAATTGCACACAAAGTGTGTCTGTTTTGTGATTCCTTACGTTGCTGGTGCTGCAGTGTAACATTCTGATTATTCCACTAATCAGTTTTATGATATTCCAAGGTGCATTTTTGTACTTTATTTCTTGGGCACATTTAAATAAGTAAAAAAAAAAGGATGTGTTAAATTAGAGTTGGAATAATGTGTCCTGATTCCTGAATGAGTATGTCTGCTAGGTGTTGACAAGATCTCTTCCCTTTTTTTCCTGCAGAAAGCAGTCTCAGTTTGTAAAAACAAAGAACAAGTTGTAATGCATTATGCTCCATTTATGCCACTCAGGCTTTCTAGGAACTCCTACTTTTGATGGACAAATACTGCTAAACCAGAAAATACTTAACATTCCTCAATACTCACATTATATTTTAGGCAACTTGGATGTAGGATTTCTCTGATTTTGTTGTGATGACAACTGCTTATAATACACATTAAATTCTCATTAATGTATAGTATTTTTGTACAAGAGGAGTGCACTTCATATTTTTGATTGTTTGAAAACCTATATAGTTTCAAACCTTATGGCAATGGCTTCAGCATTTTTCTCAGCCTTTAATACATTCTCTGTTGTTATCTGAAAATACAGTGGTTTTCTTTGTGCATGATATTTGCCCACCTTATGAGCTTTCTTGTACTGCTGAAATTAGTCCACAAAAGGGTGAGATGTTTTGCTATTAATAGGTGGATGGAGAGAACGAGAAAAGGCCCGTGAAGACAGCTGGGGTCCTCCCCGAGACTCCAGACCTTCAGAAGATAATGAGTGGGACAGAGATAAAGATCGTGATGAGAATGAAAAGGACCGGGATTTTGACAAAGATCGTGACTTGGATAGGGAAGACCGTTTCAGACGTCCTAGGTTTGATTTTTATTGCTTTTAAACAATGTTCATGGATTTTTCTTTTTTTATAAATGAGAAATGTGACTTTTTTCACACGCTCAGTATATCAGTACACAAAAATCTTGGGATACTGGTCATCAAGAGCACATCAGTAATTTCTAAGTGGTGGTCAGCAGTCCAAACATATAGATGTATTTATTTAATGTAAATGTCATAATTCTATGCAAAAATTGTATTGATAGCTGTGAAGGTAAGTCACAGAATAGTTTGCAGTTTGCTCCAGCCACAAACATTCACAGATACTTTTTTCAAAATGGTGAGTTCTAAATATATATTTTGTAATCGTTTAGTTTTATTCCAGTAATGGTCTACATATTACTGGATACTCTAATACTTCAGTACTTTAATTTAAAAATAGCTTTTGGATCATATGACTGGTTTTTAATACTGCTATATTCACTTGCAAGAGAAGTTAGGCCTTTTTAAAATTACTAAAATATCTTTTCATGATTAAGGGATGATGCTGGTTGGAGAAGAGGACCAGTTGAGGAAGTCTCTAGCTGGAGAGAATCAGGTCGTCGTGATGAATGGGATCGTGGTCGTGACATTAGAGATGATCGGGCTGTCCGTGATCTACGTGATCGGCGTGGTGAAGAGAGAGAAAGGTGGGGGCCACCTCCCAGAACAGATCGAGAAGAAGGTATGCAAATAGTGTACAGAACCTGCAGAATGTTCTGAGTTCATAAACTTATTAGCTGGAATAAATACTTTCCATTCAGGCCTTGCATTCCAGAACATATTAGATAAATTAATGAATCTTTTTTTACTTGGTTTGTGGTGCTATTCTAGGATTCTTTCTTAATGTTCTATTTTAGGATTATGTATACCTCACATCATAAGCTTAGAACAATTACTATCTCTTGTGAATTGCTGTAAAACTGTTAAAATGGTCTGGATATCAGTGTAATTAAAACTATTTCTTCAGAACTGGTGGATTTTACAGATTAGTAAATAAGACACAATTAAATATTTCCTGTTGAATTTTTAGTGAACTCATGGCGACGTGACGACAGAAGGGAGGAGCGTGAAGAACGTGAAACCATTCGACGACCACTTGCTGCTGCTTCTGTTTCAAAAGAACAAGAAAAAGAAGGTGAGAAAGAAAAAGGGGCCTGGAGAACAGAGAAAGATCGAGAAGCCCTCCGGCGTACTAGAAATGAAACTGATGAAGATGGTTGGACCACTGTCCGGCGTTAAGTCCAAAACCTAAACATGATTTTTAAGTTGGTGTTCAGCATTGATTTGATAACAGATTATAATACTGGTGCTTTAACACTCTGATTTAGAATTCTTTAACAACATTTTCTAGGTAATGTGAAAGCATGAAACTCTATTACTCGTATGTAGACTGATCATGCACAGAACTTGCAACTAAAAGTTTGAAATTAAATACTGGTTATATGAAATTTCAAATGTTCTATATGTCACAGATCATTTGGTGGAAGAAATAATTTAAAAATAAAAATAAAAAAACTGTGTAGGCATCTCTGAGTGGCACGTATATCTCAGTCAAAAAAAGAAAGAAAAATCTACTGTTTATTTTGAGTAGCTCTCCACTTGGCTATGGTCTACAATGCATACATTTGAAACTACATTTCCTGTTTTAAAGTGGTGACTTTGTGAGACCATACTACCTAAAATGAACATAAGACACTTTTCCTATCTGGGTATTTTGATGGCAAAAGGTTTTTGTTGGTGGTATTACATGAATCCAGTATGTTTTAATTTGAAATGCATACAATAAATGTTATGGACCTTTTAGCTACACTGGGATTTTTTTCGTAGATTTTACTTGAATGCATACACTTATCAAGCTGTTTTGCAGTCTTTGTTCCAACAAAAAAACAACAAGGCTTTTAAAATGAAAGCATTTGAGTACATATATTGCTGGGTTTTTTTCTGTTGTCTGTAGACTGCTTTTTCTGTTATGGATAGGTCATGCCTTTTGAAGCATTTATATAGTATCATATTTCACATACGTGATCTGGAGGAACTGCTCGCTCTTCTTTTTTCTTTCCTTCCCAATTTTTGTCTTCAGAGTAAGTGCTTTACCTTTAAACCAAGTGCTTTGTAGTAAGGGCTGGGTTGACTTCAATTTTGGTGGTGAAGTACCTATGTTAATGATTGTTTCTAATTGAAGCCAACACAGAACTTGCTGCTGTGTGTTAACTTCAATGATAAATAAACATAACAAAATAAGTTGGCATTTTGTTCTGGCTTCTTAATTGATATTCTGTATAAGCATTCACATGGAGTCATTGTCAGTTTGCTGTCTTGGTATGGTTAAAGCACATGTGACTTTAGCTTGTAAGAACCAATGGGATGTAGAGGGCTTCCTGACCAAGGGTTTAAAATAGTTAACTGTGTGTTTGTAATAGAGACCAACTGCTGACTCTGAAACCACCAATTTGAAGCAATGTAATTAAGTGTATCTTTCTCCTGGCCCTCATGCTGTAATCTTCTTACACCATGTGTATAAAACACATGACTTTGATTAAAGCAGGGGTGTCAGACATAAGGCCCAGGGGCCAGATACGGCCCATGGAACTTTTCATCCAGCCCTCAGGCTCTCAGCTGCTGAGCTGTGCTAAGGAGTTACTGCTGAAAGGGCAGCCCACGTGAAAATTGGGCTCTCCCATATCTTGAAATATGATCAAGATTGGTATATTTTCTCTTCTTTCATTTGCAGCTAATGAGTTCCTAAGTGAGAAAAACTGCTTATTTTTGGTAAAGACCAGTTTAATGACATCACTTCCTGTCTAATGACATCACTTCCGGCCCTTAGCAGGCATCATGAATGCTATTCTGCCCTCTGTATGAAACGGGTTTGACACACCTGGGGATTAAAGATATAGCATCTTCATTTGCTCATTTCTCCTAAAAGAAAAGTTGCATCCCTTGACCATTGTTTTGAGAAGTGAATCTCATGCTTCTTTGTCACTGTGCAGTATCACATAGTGGAGAGTATGCATACTTAGAGCTGATCTTAGGAGCTGCTTTGAGCGTTCTGCTCCTGCACTCATGTGAGGATACCACATGGATGAAGGCATGGACCGTATGCCTCAAGTGCACATAGAATGCTCAGTTTCTTTTTGACAGCTGCTGAAGCAAATAATTAGGAATGTTTCCTTTAAGTCCCTTTTGTTTCACAAAAATGTGCACTTTATTGTACATAATAGTAGTAGTAAATGTCTTTAATGTTGTTTTTGTAAAAATTGCCATCTCTGAGAACAGTAAGATTAGTTACCCCTACTTACATACCTACTTTGTATGTACTTTGTCACTTTTTAAAATTGTCACTGTTGGGGGGGGGGGCAAAACTCAGTGGGCACAACAGTTCTCTGCCAAGGAGAGTGTCATCTGGTGAAAACCTGCATCCACTGTAAAGTACTCCAGGCAGAGAAGGAAGAACTGGCAGCTTTGCCTTAAGTCTGCTCAGTTGTGTTCCCTCCAGCAAAGGTGTGTTGCTGTCACTTGCTTGCACACATACTTCACCACCACCAATGACTTCCTCCAAACAGATGGAATAGACAGAGCATAGAGCCACTGAGAGAGGACCATAGCAAGTGCCATAAGTCTCTCCATGCGGCCAATACGGGGTATCCCCACATAAAGAAGGCAAACATCATCTTGGGGTTGAATAGAAAAAGCCTTCTGAACCCCCTGCTCAGAATGACAAATGGCAAGTATCTTCACCTCTTTCTGACTGAATGTCTTGTTCCAGAATTGAGGCTCAATAATCCTGGACCTTGAAACATTGAAAGTGATGGCATTGGAGGATCCAAACTTGTTATTGAAGATGTGCTAAAGGACAACTTTCGTCACTTGGGAAAAACATTATATGCAAGATGTACTCAGCAAAGCAGACATGCTTCTGTGTCTGTGCGGCATCTGAAACTTGCAACCAAGGCATGGATGTATCTAGGGCAGTGGTTTCCAATGTGGTGGTCCCTTAGGGGAGTGGTCCAGGAATGGGTCCCTGATAGCACCACAGCAATTGTGGCTTGGCAGGGACCCAGGGACATCCCCATGTATCTGGAGGCATCCTGTAGTCTCCTGGGGGGTCCCAGAGGCTTGCAACTGCCTCCATGACCTTCTGTGCAGCTGCGGTGAGCTCCAATCTATCGGCGTTCACTTCCAGTTTGCACAATAGCAAACTGGAAGTGAGCTCCAAGAGCAGAATAGAGCTCATTGCATCTGTGCAGAGGGTAGCAGAGGTGGTTGCAAGCTTCCAGGACTCTGTAGGATGTCCCCAGGTATGTGGGGATGTCCTTGGGTCCCTGCTGCGCCATGGTAACTGCAGTGCTGTCAGAACTGTTCCTGCCTTGCCCCCACAACAACTTAGTGCGGTCCCAGAGTCTGAGTAGGACTGTGGGAACTGCTGGTATCTAAAATTGTTGGGCCTGGTGAACTTGGCCTAAGGATTTGTTTTGCTGCCATCTCTGCCTTCCATCTGGTAGTAGAAAATATCCTGGTTTTTCTTTACTCACTGGTTAGAAGGTTAGTTTAAGCAGTTATCCAACCTGTACCCACTGATCAAACCTTCAATGTCATGGAATTAGTCAGTGGTCTTGTTGCAACTTGTATAGGAAACACATTTGAACCTATGGCCTTATGCCTTCTCACCTGCAAGAGTGTTTTTCTGACAGCCTCAGCTTACAGGGCCAACAAACAGTGTCCTTTATGATCTGACCCTCAATTCATCATATTTCATCTGGACAAAGTGGTTTTGAGACTGAATAGTTACCATTTTGCTTAAGGTAGCCCCAGCATTTTGTAAGAATCAAGATTTAACACTGCCCTGTCATTTTACAAAACCAGACTTCTAATGGGAAAAGAGTTCTGCACATGCTGGACAGTAAGCAAACTTTCCTTTTTCTGTTAACAGAATTGTATCATTTTGGGCAGAGGTTTTATCTGTTACCAGGGGCCCCACAAGAGCAAAACTATTTCCACCTTTATCAGCAGGTGACTGAGACTTATCTCCTTGGCTTACTAGTTAGCTAAGGAGCCATCAGTCTTGAAAGCTTGTGCCACCAGTGACATTTTGTCCTCCATTGTTAGTCTGAGAAGTGCCCCATTTCTGGAGCTTTGCAAAGTAGCAACATGGTCTATACCACCATTCACCTTCATAAAAGCACTGTGCTCTGGCCAGGAGGTTGAGAACAGATGCCTCATTTGAGTGTGCTGTTTTTGCCAAACAGCTCATGACCACAAGGGGGAAAACTAGCAGGTCTCCATTACATGTGACTGTAAAAGATCAGATTTCTTCATCATTGGATTGTTAGATACAGTTGAAGGACATGATGTACCTATGGAACATGTGCTTTTATCTTCCACCCACAATTTCTCATTGTTCTGCATTCTTCAAGAGCAGGGATACCCAAACCCCGGCCCAAGGGCCACTTGTGGCCCTCTTGGCCTCTCAATGCGGCCCTCAAGGAGCCCCCAGTCTCCAATGAGCCTCTGGGCCTCCGGAGATTTGTTGAAGCCCACACTGGCCCAATGCAACTTCTTTCAGCATGAGGACGACTGTTTGACCTCTCGTGTGAGCTGTGGGATGAGAGCTCCCTCCACTGCTTGCTCTTTCACATCTGTGATGCAGCAGTGGCAGCAAAGGAAAGGCCAGCCTTGCTTTGTGCAAGGCCTTTTATAGGCATTGAGCTATTGCAAGACCCTCATTCATTCCTATAAGTTCATCTTTAATATATTCATTTGTGTAAACTTATGTAAATTTATTCAAATTTTAAATGTAAAGTAATTCTTTTTTTCCCCAGCCCCTGACACAGTGTCAGAGAGCTGATGTGGCCCTCCTGCCAAAAACTTTGGATACCCCTGTTCAAGAGGAATTTATAAATTTGTTCATGCAAGATACCTTGGATTTTTGGCACACCTATTTTATTTCAAATATTTATATCCATTACAATATAGTTAAATATATATCTCACAGATTTTCACTGGGGATGACTTCCTATCCCAGATATTCTAACATGTCCTTTGTCTGAATCCCTGTGGTGCTTGCCAGAGGGACTAAGATGTCTACAACCTCTCAGTTGTTCCAGTCTATACTGACTTTCTGGGTCATAGTAAGCTCTCATAGGAAGTCACCCCAGCCTAGAAATTACCAAAGCACCCAACTGGTAGAGTCCCTCACAGCAAAGATGCAATCCTTCAATTGCATCTTTGCTGTTGGCTCTTGTTCCTAAAGGCAGATGCAAGAGGCACTGGAGATGGGCAAAGATGTTTACAAGCACATCCTATATCAGATGCATATACAGACAGGTTTTCCCCACACAACTAGTTTTTTTTTAACAAATTGTGATAAACACAAAGGGTTATCCAGCTCTCCATGCTGTCATTCATTGAAATGGCTTTAGAGCCAGATAATGCACACTTGCAAGGAATATGCTCATTGCTATCTCCTGGTTCAGTAAGTGCTGAATAACAACGGCTTAGGTACTTGAAAGAAAATGGTTTCAGGTATACTTTCCATACTGTTAACAAGATACACATGTATGTGTACTTTTGCTAGAACTTCCAAAGCAGAGGGTTAGGTGTGTATCAGTAAGAAACTATCCACTTAGAATTGTGAAATGTGCAAGCAGTTTGGGAGTCACTACCATACCAAAATGAACAATATTTGGGCTCAGATTTCAGTTGGCTCTAAGCTTTTGATTCATTTAGGATTGTGCTACTTATCAACCAGCTAGGCATAGCAAACTGAATAAGTAGAAAAAGAAAAGTTTCAACATTGACCCTGATTGATGCACACATGCAAGTCAGCTCAAGTGGGGCAATTTTGATGCCAGCATAAATATTGCCTCAGTTGGCTTCACTGAAACCAATGGGAGCTGAAATTCATATACATATCCAAGGCATTTTTCTCTTTTAACAGCAGGCTCCAGTGCTATTTCACACTTTTGAAACATCCTGTAATTTCAAACAGCTTCCCTGTGGCATGAGAAGCTACTGGTAGATAAACCCAAGCAAGCAGCTCTGGCGGGGGGGGGGGGCTGGATGGATGGCCATATGCACATATTTCTTTAGATTCTATGCTAGACTTGCAGTTCTTGTAATTGTTACTGAGTTTGAGAAAGGCAAGGACAAACTATTGTGTCATGCTATTCTATGAATTTAATGCTATGTATTCATTTGAAGTTAACACTATTCTATGAACTTAATGCTATTTGTTGCATTCCTCTAATGATACAAAATGAATCACAATATGAGAACCATGTTAGATAAGAATTAGGAAATTGATTATAGTCATGGCTTAGTGCAGGGGTGTCAAACATAAGGCCCGGGGGCTGGATGCGGCCCACGGAAGCTTTTTATTCGGCCCTCTGGCTCTCATCTGCTGAGCAGTGCTGTGGTGTTACTGCAGAAAGGGCAGCCCATGTGAAAATTGGGCTCTCATTTCTTGAAATATGATCAAGATTTGTGTATTTTCTGTGCAGCTAATGAGTTCCTAAGTAAGAAAAAAGTGCTTATTTATGAATATGACCTGTTTAATGACATCATTTGCAGCCCTCAGCAGGCATTATGAATGCTATTCGGCCCTCTGTATGAAACAAGTTTGACACCCCTGGCTTAGAGACTAACCCAGCAGTCATTCCTAGAACAAACCAACCAGGAGGTATCTCATTGCTACATCAATCAATTCCTACCTTTCAGCATTTATATCAAATGCCAAGAATTAAGTGGTTATTTTAATACTTACAGCGTATGCTACAAAAGAAATAACTTCATTGTGACTTGGAAATGGGTGTTGGCCAGAAGTTCATGAGTTTAAACAAAGGAAAAGAGTGCACAGAAGAGGACCACACTGAAAACAATGGCAACAGGAGAAAAAGTGCTCTAGGGATGAGATTGGCAAATGGTATACATAGGGAGAATTCAGCAGTTCCACCCAGGTGCTCCTTTTGCTATCAAAATCAGACAATTTGCATTTAAACACAGGCATGAATGGACAGAGTGCAAAAGGGTTGCTTATAGCAGAATGCTTGGCTTTTGTTTAAAGTATGGTCTTAACTTGAATTTGAAAAACTCAAAGTGAGCTGGACTAGTGCTAGAAGCAACAAACCCAACTAAAATAAGATCTTGTCTCACTCTGTCATCTGTTGTAAGAATTAGCCCTATCAGCCCACCCATCCCCACTTTACAGGCAAGTACATGAACAAAGGTAGTTGATGCTCCTATTGAATGCAGGAGGTTCCACTTTACTCCTAAAATGATTTAGCCCTCCCATTTATTTGAATGAAATTTACTTCCAAGGAAGCACACAGCAGCTCAGGTATAAGATGTCCACTTGCATTATTCGCAAGATTTTCCTTGCTAGTTTAAGTCTAATAGCTTTTTTGGTGTATTTAAAAAACAACTAAGAATTACAATTAATGGAAATTACACACCTATACAGTGGTAGTACACCTTACCTCAAGGTAGAGGCCATAATATAACAGGTATTTTTTTTTTATAACAGGTATTTATATACCGCCTTTCTTGGTCTTTATTCAAGACGGTTTACATAGGCAGGCTTATTTAAACCCCTTATTAAATAGGGATTTTTACAATTGAAAAAAGGTTCTCTCTTTCAAGAACCACTACATTCAGGTGTTTCATTCCGATCTGGCTTCACATTCTGGCCTCCATCCTCCCACGCTCAGAGCAGATGGAAAAGCCATGATATGCCCTTTCTACTCATAAGAAATTTTCAGTATTACCCTTTGAAGAGATTTAGGATAGATGGCAGTTGGTAAGTAGGACACTAAATGGTACATTGTAAAAAATGAACATTTCTGGTCCTGAGGTTCAATGAGGAAGGTATCAGTTATCTTTCTTTAAAAATAAAGGTGTGCCAAAGAATTCACTGTGTCTCCTACTCTCTGCTTTGTGAGCACTTCAGGATCAGGTTCTTAAGTAATTCTTCCCTCTGCTTCAAGGCCTGCTTTCACAATCCTCACATTTTAAACTTCATACCATCAAACCCCATTTCTAAATTCTAGACATACATGACTTCTCTTGCAAATGCCTTAAATCAGATACTATTGAATAGGATTGCTTATTTTCATAATCCATTTTGAAAAAAACCTCTTTCTTCACAATTGGCAGACTTAAGCACAATCCTATCCTGTGCTGGAACAGGCAAGCCAAGAGGCTTGCGCTGTATCCAGCACAGGATTGTGGCCATAAGTGGCTTAGCCAGAGGCAAGGGGAAAGGCCCCAATGGGTCTCCTTGAACTTGCACCACCTCTGGAGGTGGCTTGAAGCCACTCATTCTCCACAGGAACGGAGGTTGGGATCCAGCATAACTGCTGGATTCCACCCCACCTCCCTGTCCCTGCCTGCCACTGCGCTTCCCATCCTCCCCCCACCGAAGAACACCTCCCTCCCACCTACCTTTCGTAGGGAGGTTTGCTGGAAGGAAGCCAGCGTGGAGGCTTCTGTCAGCCTCCGCAGGCCAGCGCCTCTTGGAGCTTCGGCTTGGCTTCCTCCTGAGAAGGCACAGACATGACCCTCCCAGGGTCATGGGAGGGTCAGGGTTATGGCACATTTGTGACCCTCCCAGGTCAGCCCAAGTGACTTGTGCCAGCCTAACTACCTGTTAGGATTGTGCCTGTAGTCAATTTATGGACTCCAATAGTGTGGGGAGGGGAAAAAAGGGCAATACATATAATTGATATAGGCTAAAAAGGAAGTGGCTTAATTTGTTTTTTATATGTGCCATAATCTCTCTTCATAATACACCAACTCTGTTTGACTTACTGCTCAGGCTGTGAGACCCACACAGATGCTACAGTCACATTGCTGTTTATAGCAAATCCAAGGAATATCCTCCCAAACAAAATAAACTCACTTCAGTAATATTTTATGCAGGAGAACTGTAATCCTGGTTAATAACTAGGAAGTCAGCCTCACTGATAATTGTAGAACTTAGCAGACATGCACAAAATTGCAGTGAAAGACTTCTAGTCAGAAGGAACACACACTCAATGCTGGGCCCTTTTAGTTTGGAATAAAATCTGCAAATCCAGACATTTGCTACAAGTAAAATTTAACACAGTGGAACAGGAAGCATGTACTGAGGCACTGCTACTTTCTTCACAAAGAGACTGTGTTCTTGTGAAAGGAAAACATCCAGAATCCTACACTGTAATAGGAGAAGGTCTGTGCTATTTATTTTGTCACAAACCTGTTTGGGAAGCTGCTGTGTACTGTAGCTTCAAACTACTTGTTACCATGTACAATACAGTAGATGCACGGTATTTTCCACAGAAACATGTACACCAGCATGTACCAAGTATGTCCTTCACTGGAAGGAACTGATGGCCTGCCAGAGTGACCACTTCACATTACTGATGCAGGACTTGCCAGCATCAGCCAAATAAGTCCATTTAAGGACAATAGTTTTCCCTTTCCTCATTAAGTTGACAATGGGTACTTCAGAACAACTGACATTCTCTTTAAAGCCTCTATCCAATCTAGATGTGGCTGAATAAAAGCTGCACTGTATAACCACAGCAGCCCTAGTTCACAAGGAAGGGTTGCCATGTAGTTGGACCATCTCCTCTTACCTACAAGAGTATCTTCTCCATTGCTCTAAAAGACCATGGGTGCTAGAAACACTATTTGAAAAAAGTGTCATGCATGCAACATGCCAATCCCTTTCATCATTCACACATATATCGTTCATGACCCTGCTTTTTTTTTTTTTTAAAGACTGTACCAGTATGCTTGGATTCAACCCAGTTGCAGAAGGACCTGTTCTGTGAGCACAACTCTGTTCACAGAAAGATTCAAGTAATAAAGTGGTAGGTTTGGATCCAACTCATTAGGAGACCTATTGTAGTTATTGCCTTTACTTTCAAAGACAGACTTTTTGCCCTATATGACCCCCATAAAGGGGAGAGATCATTGGTCACCTCCATAATGTCTACACATTAGACATTGGAAGGGGTTCTCACTTTAACAACTGAAGCATTGATAGCTATAAACATGCTATCAACTTTCTCAGCCCAAGGCTTGTTCCCCAGCTCCAATAATCTTAAGACAGTTCGTATCCAGAGCAAGACAGGAGAAAAGAACAGACTGAAGTCAGATCTCTGCAACACCTTTACTTTCACTGTATAAGTCAACCTGTTTGACAGAAAGTGTCCTCAGCTGGGCTACAGGGAGATAAGTTGGCATTAAAGAAAAAAACAAACAAAACTGGACAAATGGAGAAACCCATTTTTGAAATGGCAACAAAAAGCAAACATGCACTCCAGATTGAACTCAAATATGTGAAGGAAGACAAAAGTAGTGATTCTATACCATAAGTCCAAACAGTTACCTTCAGTTCCAATTTTTACAACCAATATTTCTTATAGACAAAACAGTGAAGACATCAAGAGGAAAAAAAAACAGTCCACGGCCTTTAATTCCTTAGGACCCCTTTTCAGCCTCACCTCTTAACTCAAGGTAGGGCCCATCTAAAAAAATCCTCTTCATTTGGGTAATCAGCCAAAGTTCATGTCATACAGCGAATGGAGCCCTTGCCAGCTCCGTTAAAAACTTATTTTCTTTTTTTAAAATAAGAGCGCTCCCTTTCCAGCCAAGTACTCAAGAAAGCCACGCTGAGCAGAGCATACTCCAGAGGACGACATTGGTTTCATTTAAAAATTAGATGTGTGTATTTTGTTTTTTACAACAAACAAATACAGTACCTCTAAATGGTATACATTATTATTCTTATAGAGTTAAATTCAGAGGCCAGGCTTCCTCCTGGCTACTACATATACAAACTAGAAACTCTACTTGGATTATTCAGATACAATAAATCAAGAGCATTTCTCTCTGTACATTCATTCTACCGTCTCCATGTGTTTTTTTCCTTTTAAATATATTAAGTTGTTAAAGAGAAACATAATTGGATAAAAAAAATTCCAAAGGCAGTGTCTGTCCTGTAGAGGGCGCGCGCGGACACCCGCCAGAAACGCTCCCCGGGCAAAGGCTTATGAGCGTGTTTATCCAAAGGTTCCGCTGTCACTGTAGCCTCGGCGGCCGCGGGTTCGAGCCTCCCCCAGGCGCCCGTCAGCCCTAGCGAAGCTTCTTGCCCCCCAGGATGTGCCGGGAGTTCTTGAGCGGCTGCTTGGAGGCGCCACCGTGCATTTTGGACAAGGGGCAGTACTTGATGGTGTGCGCGTTGTCCCCGCTGGCTCCGCACAGGGGGCACGTGTACCTGCGCAGCACTGGGCACAGGACCCTGCCGTCGGGTCCCTTGAGGATGTGGGTGGTGTACAGCGCCACGGCCTCCTTGTTGTTCCTGCAGAAGACGCACACCTGCAATTCCGGCTTCAGCAGCCTGGAGACGCTCTTGGGGGGCGCCTGCAGGCGCCCGTCCACCACCAGGCGGCCGCCCCACGCGTGGGGGGAGCGGTCCCTCTCCAGGTGGTCCGCGGGGCAATTGAACACCACCGAGGCCGGGCTGGTCCGGCCGGAGAAGGGGCTGAAGTCGGCGAAGCGCTCCTCCAGCAGGCTCTCGCCGGGGCTGAGACGGGGGTGGTGGCACAGGTCGAAGTCGTGCAGATCCAGCGCGCCCTCGAAGTAAGGGGGCCCCATCGCTTCCTCCTCCTCTTCCTCCTCCTCTTCTTCCTCGTCGTCGTCGTCCTCTTCCCCTTCCTCGGCCGCCTGGACCTGCTGCACGGTGGCCGCCACCACCACGGAGGAGGACCCGGTCCTGAAACCCTTCTCCTGGCCCACCGCCTTGGTGATGAGGGTGGCCAGCCCCAGGTAGTCGTTCCACGAGTTGAACGCGTTCCCGTAGGCGCCGTGGCCCTTGGCGCCGAACCTGCCGGCGCCCTGCAGGAACTCCACGGGCTGGTGATGGTGGAGGTGGTGGTGATGGTGCTTCTCCAGCTTGCCGGGGTGGAAAGTCTCCATCGGGGGGCAGAGGCAGCGCGCGCCGGTCCCGCGTGCCCTCCTGGCTCAGCTGCGCTCGCAGCGCGCACTCCGCGAACTCCTCCTCTGCTAGCCCCCCGATGCTTGCAGCTGCTGAAATAGATACATTCGAAGGGGCGGGAGGAGGCGCCGCGCTCTAATTGGCCGGCGGCCAACGCTGTCCCCCGCCTGCCCGCCTGCTATTGGTGGCTTCGCTCTAGACCCCTTTCATCTCCCACAGCTGGCTACGGGCGTGAATGAGGGAGGCGGGGCGTTGCTTTCACCCCGGAGGTTTCGGATGCTTGGAGCGCACCGGTGTTTGCGCACATCCCAATCACAGGGACCGCCTGGCCAGTCCTAGGCACACTTTCCTGGGAGTAAATCTCATTGAACATAATGGCACTTACTTCTGAGTAGACATGCCTAGGATTGGACAGCGTATCTTTTAATGCAGTGGTTCCCAAACTTGTTAGCACCAGGACCCACTTTTTAAAATGATACTCTATGCAGTGTTTCTCAAAGTGTGGGTCAGGACCCACTAGGCAGGTTGCAAGCCAATTTCGGGTGGGTCCCCATCAGGGCCCCCCATCAGCTAGAGGGGGACCAGTGCATTAAAAGACACACTGCCCAATCCTAGGCATGTCTACTCAGAAGTAAGTGCAATTATGTTCAATGAGATTTACCCCCAGGAAAGTGTGCCTAGGACTGGTCAGGCAGTCCCTGTGATTACGATGTGTGCAGACACCAGTGCGCTCCAAGTGTTCGAAACCTCCAGGGTGAGTTAGCAGTTTGCCTATCCTCACATTTACTTTGATATTTCTCCACATTTATCCTTTAATTTTGCACACCAGTGCAAAATAATTGCCCACCCTGAAAAAAATAGTCACCCACCCACCTCTGGAATCTTGACCATGGGCCTGGTCCCCATTCATTTCAATGTGTATTTTATTTTTAATATATTAGACTTGATGCGACCATGGTATGTGTTTGCATACATTTTCTGCATACATTGTGGGCATTTGCTTTGGCAAGGGAAAGGTGGGGTATACATTTCTTAAAATAAAACAAAATAAAAATAAATTTGGGGAAATGTGACAGATCGGTACTTTTAACAGGCTACTATATATGTGCTTTTAACAATGATAGTCAATGGGGTTTACTTCCAGGTAAGTGTGGATAGGATTGCAGCCTTTGGGATATTTGGGAAGATCAGCAACTGCTTGGGAGGGTTAGGAAGGTTCTTTATTTAAAAAATTTTTTAAAACTTATACTTATTGTAAACTTTTAATTCACTTACCTAAATTTTGTTGGTGGGGCATTAAAAATTTTCCTGCTTGATGATGTCACTTCTGGTCATGACATCACTTCCAGGTCAATGACATCACTCTGGTGGGTCCTGACAGATTGTCATTCTAAAAAGTGGGTCCTGGTGCTAAAAATTTGAGAACCACTGCTCTATCCAAAACTGTCTAGTTTTAAGAGACTTTAAATAAAGGAGATCTAGAAAGAAATATTTTATTTATTGATTTATAAGTCATAATAACCAGGAAAAAAACCCTAAAACATTTATCTTCCTATATTTACACATGCTTGCAACGGCAGGTGCTCAGCTCCTTGCAGGGCAGTTAGCAGCTATCCTGCGAACTGCAGGAGCTGAGCTCTTTGCAGGGCAATTAGCAGCTACCTGATTTTTGAACAGCTTGAGGCTTGAGGCAATTAGTTATCTGATCTTTTCATCACACTTTGGCAACCCACTAAAACCTGTGAGCCACAACAGATTGTCACAAAATAGCAAGAAACTAGTTCTCATGATGAACCTGAGGATAAGCACTGTTGACACACCTTCCCACAGTCCGCTATGAGCAGTCTAAAAGTAGTTGGTAACAGAGTGGAGAGTATGGTTAGTGATTCCTATTCGTTGCCACAGCGATGTATATAGCAGCTAGTTTTGCCACACGGATGGATGGATGGATGGATGCTTTAGCTTCAACAGCTGAATAGCAGGTGAAAAGAAATCAACAGATGAAACGTCCTGGAACAGGGATGTGGGAATGGGGGGGGGGGAGCATCACCTTTTGATTTCTGTTATGCATTTGATAATGTAACAAATTCTTCCTCTATTAAAAAAAAGAAAGTGGCTACTCTAACAAGACTTTGTCATCCTTGTTGTTCAGTGTGCTAGGATTAAATAAGTGGGTATTAGGGAGACCAGAGTTTGTGTACATGTGATCACACTCCAGGAATGCTCTCCCCTTGCATCCTGCACAGAACCTGATTCTCTATGCATCTGCTGTGTGGGCAGATGAGGAAATCTCTGTCCAATATCTGTGGGTTGAACTGAGGAGCTGTAGTGGCTTTGCAGGGGTTGGGCGCTCTCAAATATTTCTTCTATTAAGCAGTGCTGGCCACATTTTGTTTGATGTCCCTAGCCTAGGTGAACAAAAAGTTTACCACAGCGCCCCATAGACTGAGCAGCATAACAGTAGCACATTAAATGATCAAGAGTTGTTTCTCCCTTCTATCACTTAAGAAGTCTGTGCCTTGGGTGGCTGATGGAAAAGAAGACTTTTGATCATATCCCATGGAATTATTTTTTTATTCACACTTTAATACTTCCAAGGATATTAACACCTTGATATTGATAATACTTGATATTAACAAGAATATAAATATTAATACATTTTAATGCCTTCCTCCAAGGAGCTCAGGGTGCTGTACATGGCTCTTTCCCTCCTTTTGTCCTCACAACAACCCTGTGAGGTAAGTGAGGCTGAGAGATAGGAACTGGTCCAAGGTTACCCAAGGAAGCCTCCTGGCTGAGCAGGGATTTGAGCCTGGCTCCTTCAGGTCAAAGTCCAACACCAGAACTACTATACTATCCTAGCTCTCTCAAATCCAGGGAATAATATCCTGCAGATGAACTGCCTTTTAGCCCCTCCTCCTTGCAAGCAGATATTGGTTTACTTAAGGCCAGTGGCACCCCATGCAGTTGACTAGCAGGGCTGGCCCAAGATCTCTTGGTGCTTGAAGTGGCATCCCAAATGCTGCCTCCCAATACCTGCTGATGAACCAGTTCTGTGCTTCTCTTGCTCCTTAAATCGGTAAAAGGGCACCATGTGCAAGAGGGATTGTGGAGGATGGGAGAATGGTGGGCTGGAGCATCTCAACTCTTCTCACATTTCCTCTTCCACTTTGTGCTCCTTTTCAGTCCAGGGAGTGGGAAGCAGAACCCACTTTTCAGAATGAGAATTTGTCAGGACCCACCAGAAATGATTTCATGACTGAAAGTGACATCATCAAGCAGGAAATTTTTTTTTACCAATCCTAGGCTGCAGTCCTACCCACACTTACCTAGGAACAAGTCCCATTTTCTATCATTGTTAAAAGTATATACATAGTAGCCTGTTAAAAGTACAAATCAGTAACATACGAGTATATCCAAATGCAGTCACATACCATGGTAGCTTCAAGTCTAATATATTAAAAATAAAATATTGAAATGAATGGGGACCCACCTGAAATTGGCTTGCAACCCACCTAGTGGGTTCTAACCCACTGATTTAAATATGGAGGAAAAATTGCACTGACTGCAGAAGGGATGCCTCTGTCTCCGTTTCTCTCTTCTTCTCCCAGTACATAATAACGGCAATCACAGGTAGCGCCTGAAGGGGAGATGAGGATGCAGGTGACCCTCATACAAGTAACTTGCCCCTCTCCTGCCCCCCATTCTTGGCGCCCTATGGTAACTTGAAGGAAAGACACTTTTTCATATTTTCAGAGTGCTTTTCTTTTTTAATATAAAATAATATATATAAATCATCATACAGGTGGTCCCTGAGTTATGGATGTCCCAACTTGCAAACAGCCATGTCAGCACTTTTGTGCAGGTTCCTTCCGCCTGGCCTTCTGCTTTTGTGCAGCCATGGTAGTGGCTGTTCTGCTTCACACTGGTTCTGTCTTTCAGACAAGCTTCTGCAACAAAACCAAGACAGTTAGGGTGCAATCCTAACTTGTGCTGGAAACAGGCAGGTTTCTGCCTGTGTAACTGCATCCTGTGCAAGTTTGGGGCCAAAGGCAGTGCAGCCCAAGGCAAGGGGAAACTTTTCCCCTTATCCCATGTTGTGCTGCAGCAGCCACAATGGATCTACTTGGATCTGCACCACCTCATCAGGTGGCGCAAATCCGAGCAGCCCAGTACTGCCCTAGGCCACCTGGGAACAGGGTCAGGATCCAGCATAACTTCCGAATCCTGGCCCTGTCTTCCACTTCCTGTCCACCCACCCACAATCCCATCTGCCACCCACCCTCTCCCTGCCCTGAAACACCTCCCTCCCACCTCCTCACTTTCCTCCCCATGCCCCCCCTAGACCCGTGCATCAGCTGAGCTCGGCTGATGCAACTCATCTTCCCCCCTGGGCCTGCATTGGCACGGGGACATCTGTGCACCAGATGAACTCCCCTCAGAGTGGCACAAAAATGCCTTATGGCACTTTTGTGACACTTCCAGTCTGCCACAAGGGACTTGCGTTGGTCCAAGTGAGGGTCAGGATTGTGCCCTTAAGGACTTGCTGTTTTAAAGCATAGTTCCTCATGCGCATAGTGCTGATTATGTTTAGGATGGATGCATCAGTGTAAAATACTGTTTTTTTTCCAGAAATTTAATATGTGGAACAAAGTAATCTCTGCCCCCAAAAGGAAGTTTACTTCTTCCTTGTGCCCCCTTCATTTTTTTCTGGTGATGCCACTAATGGCAATATGCAATTATGTGGAGTCATCTACTGATGCCTATTTTGACACCACCTGTTATGATTTTATAGACATGATCTGTCTTCCTTTCTACCAAAATATAAGTGGGCTAATGGAAAGATTCCTTTCATTTCAGCATTAACCCAGCATCTCTGTGTCAGTTAAGTTTAGTTTTTTTCAGACAATCATCTCTGTGTATTGATTCACCAAATATATGTAAGAGGGGGCAAAACCTGCATGCTGGCTAGGTGCCCAAACATCTCCCTGAATGTGTGAAAGGGACTCTACATTTGTGAAGCTGTTCAAGTATAAGAACACCTTTCATGCATTCAGCTGAATGAACACATGGACACAAGGGTGTGTGGCCTAATCCTATCCAATTTCCCAGTGCTAGTGCAGTCACGCTGATGGAGCATGCACTTCATCCTGTGGTAGGGAGGCTGTCACAGATGTCTCCTCAAGGTAAGGGAACATTTCCTGGAAAGTTGGATAGGATTAGGCCCTCAGTACCTGAGAAAACAAAACAGTACCATCACTGTTGCTGTGTTAAGAGGACAATATAAATCAGTGCCTCCTAAATTTGGCTCCAGCATGTGGTTTGCAAGAGGTTGCTTACCATTATCTAGGGAGTAACTGCTTCTTTCAGTTTGCTTATTGTAGTGCTGTGCCTGAAGACATTGGGAGCTATCTGGCCACAATGAACCTATGAAATGGCTGCAAAAATAAAGTACATCATTGATCATGCCGTCTGCCTGGCTAACCTCATGGAGCAAAGAAACATTTTAAACACTAACAGCTTTTTTAAAAAATGTTGACCATAAAGGTACTTAAAAAATTACAGAGTTTTGTTTGTTTGTTGGGTTTGAAAATTATACCGTTATGTTTAAACATTAATCCACTTTCTCTGTGCTAATTCTAAGCATAGCAACGGCTTTTATTTAATCTTGTGTTTAATTGAATTCACTCCAGACATGTGTGTGTGTGACTCTTAGTAAAGCTACACAAGAGGCTGCAAACTTGTTGAGTAAGAGCAGACAGAATGACACAGACAAATTCATAACTTTGTTTCACCTTCCAACAGTGAAGTGCTGTTGACCCCCTGCTTCCCACAGGCAAGGCATATTCCAGCCATCTGTGGAGCCAGGACACAGCACAGCTCTGGCACAACCTATGTGGGAACATCCATAATAACACCTAACACAGGGATTTCAGGCCTGCAGCAGCTTTTGTCCTAACTGCTTCAACCATTTGCAACAGGACCAGTGCTGTATCCAGCGCAAGGTTCGGGCACTTAGTAACTCAGCCCAGGGTGAGAGGAATCACTTCCCCTTACCCTGGGGAGAACCACTGCAGTCCCAGAGGGCTGGAGGTAGCACAAATCCAAGCAGCCCATGGCTGGCCCAGGCTGCCTAGGAACAGGGTTAGGATCCAGCATAACTGGATCCAGCCCCGCATCCCGCTCCCCACCCACCTGTGGGGAATGCCTTCCGCCCTGGAACTCCTACCCCGGAATGCTGCCCTCCTCTACTTTTGCGACACTCCTGGGCTGGCACAAGAGACTTGTGCCAGTGTAACATCATCTTAAGATTGAGCCCCTGCAGCTCAATCCTGAGCTGCCCGGAGCACCCAGGCTCTGCGGCGCTGAAAAGGGCTGCCGTTGAATCCTGCGCCTCCTGCACTACCGTGGGAGGCTCCTCTGGAGAAGGGGACTTTTGTCCCCTTCTCCCGAGTAAAGTAAGCAGCCCCGCAATGGTGAGCTCACAAATGTGCCTTACAGCATGTTTGCGACTGTGGCTGGCAGCACGGAGCTGTGCTGCTGACAACAGGATTGGGCTCTTAGTCATCTTGTGAGTATTACAAAACCCAATCACAGATCTAACCCAAGGAAAATGTAGGGTTAAATCTGTCATTGTGTAGTTAAAGGCTTGCCTTTACTCAGTAGTGGTAGCCCTGCTGGGCCATGATTTGAACTGGAGGTGTGGCATGAAGGCAGAAAGTATTTAACCCTTTTATCACTGCACTAATTTTCCTGCTGAAATTCCCTCCTCCCCATCTTGAAGCACCATTTTAGCTCATTCCCATTTAACATCCAGTGTCCAGTTGAAATAGTTCTAGGCTGCTATCATGTACACACTGAACTTCCCACTTAACTTCATGGAATCAGTGGTGTCACTAGGGTTTGTGTAACCCGGTGCAGGAGGCCAACGCATCACCCCCATGATGGACCTCCTCCCATGCAATGGGTGGGATAATGCTCCAGGCAGTGGGTGTGGTGATGCATCATTGTACTACCCCAGTGGTTTTTTGGCTATAACTTTTGATGGAATAGAGATATTTCAATGCAGTTTGTTTCACTGCATTCTGCATGAAATTGCACATCAAATGATATATAACATGATGGTATTATTTGAAAATATCAAGATTTTAATAATTTTGGCTAGTAGTGGCTTCACCCCCCTTGTGCGTGTCACCTGCAACCCCTACTCCCCCTAGCGACGCCACTGCATGGAACTTTAAATTAGACTTGCATAGAATTAAGTTGTTATAAAGTTGTGGCATTCTTTCCAGTCCATAGAATTTTCCTTCCCTTGAAAGTCTGCAATGTCTATGGAAAGAACTTTAAGTCAAGGACTCCAGAATCCTGCTGTGTGCACTGGATGGAGAAAATTCTGTTCCTGGTACTCCTAGTATTGCACAGCTAACATCCTACATCCATGCATAGACAAGAGGTCTTTGCAATGTGTTCTGCACTGAGGCAGGATAAAGCTGGCCTATGATCTCCTGATGCCTAAGGGCCCAATCCTATCCAATTTTCCTGTGCCAATGAAGCCATCCCAATGGAGTGTGTGCTGCATCCTGCTGTAGAAAGGCAGTCACAGAGGCCTCTTCAAGGAAGGGAATATTTGTTCCCTTACCTGGGTGCTTCATTGTAAGAATTACAGAAGATTTGGATTTATTATATACAGAGAAGATTTATGGATTGCTGCTTTTGTTGCCAGCTGTAACAACAGACCATTTTCTGCCCTCTCTAGTGGTCTGTGGGGAAGCATCTCCTGAGCGAATACTCTCCCATGGATTACCAGAGAGGGCAGAGAACAGACTGCCCATAACCACAGCCGACACTTCGGTGGGGAGCAGCTCGCTCAATGAGATGCTGGACATGATAGAGGGCAATCTTTTTTTGTTCCCTGAAACCTTGCGAACCACTTCTTAGCATCTCGTGGACCACGGGTTGGGAACCAGTGCATAGTCAATGTACACTTTGTTTACATATGTTTACGATTTTAATGTGTATTAATCATTGCCTGTAAAAATGCTTGAAATGATGGCAAGTATAGCAGGTAAGAAAAGGAAATGGGCCAAGACAACCAAGGTGACTGTGTGTTGCATGCAGAAAACAGGAGCGGTCAGGATGCTCCAGAGCCCAAGAACATACTTTGCAAGATTAATCTAGTTTTGAAACATGGTTATCACATTTTTGAACCAGCTGCAATATATCAAATGCTATTATTGCTGTCCAGTTCAACTGGGTTGCTGGTCATGCCCAGCAAAGCGAGCTCCCTTCCCTCTTTCAGAGGTGAGATTTCCCTTGCTGTTGCTAGGACAACCTTGATTCCTAGCTCTGACACAAGTGTCCTTTGTAATTAAATACAGATTACTGTGTATTATTGGGCTTTAATCAACTGAAATATCAGTGTCAAACACCACAGACAGAAAGAATCTAAGAGTAAAGCTATGACCCTGCAGAAATCAGAGAGTTTTGCAATGGTATTGCTAGAACTAGTTCATTCCTCTCTCTCTCTCTCTCTCTGTGTGTGTGTGTGTGTGTGTGTGTGAGAGAGAGAGAGAGAGAGAGAGAGCTCAGACTTGACCTTCAGCTATCATCTTGACCTTCAGCTATCATCAGTTAAGTGACCGGTTTTTAAACCTCTTTGTGCAAGAAGCAGTGCTATGACATATCACATCAAGCCACCACTGATCTGGGGCATTTTCAGGTGGAATATCCTGTGCATTTACAGCTCAGTCCTGTGCTTCCCGGCACCCGTGGGGCTGGGAAGCAGCACCAGGGCTACTCGGGGTAAGGGAGCTTATGCTTATGCTCCCTTACCCGGTGTAATCCACGGGTGGCCCTGATAGGTCTCCTCAGATCAGTACCTGCTATTGAACAGGTGCAGATTTGAGGAGACCTGTGTTGGGTCTCCCCAGCTGGGAGGGGGTTAGGATACAGGTTGAAGAGCCTGTTCCACTCCCTCCTCCCCCATGCCTTTCCCCCACCCTCCTCTCAGAGATAAGAGCTCCAGGTGGCGGTGAAGGTCTTGGGGTGGGGGGAAATATTCCCAGGTCGGGTGAGGGTGGAGCACGGGAAGGAACTGGGGCAGGAGGGGGTGGGACTGGTGGAGCGCTGCTCTGCCAGATCCAGAACTCCATGTTGGGTCAGAAGGCCGAATGCTGAGTCTCTCAAGCACGTGCCAGCAAAATAGCTAGAGCAGACTTGAGAATCCCTGTTGCTGGGGTCAAAAGTGCCCTTCCCCTGAGGAGGCCTCCAGAGACCTTGGCTGTGCACCTGGATGCAGCGGTAGCCGTTTTGGTGCCACTGCACCCAGTGGAGCCACTGACTTTAGGATTGGGCTGCCCGAAACTTTGCATTTCTGCATGGCACTGCAATTGAAAAGCAACAACTGGTTTGCATCTGGAAGTGTCTTGTTCAATTACAATGAGCCTATTTGCAAGGAAAATATAACAACACTGGCACTCAACTCTTTGCCCCACTCATCTACCTGGCCACCTCTTCTCTGCCACCCTGGTATAGTCCAGGATTTGTGATGGTTTCTAAAGTTGCACATATCTCATTCCCAGGGTCCCAAAGGCATGTTTCAGTGGGGAGATGGTTAGATTTCTTGCTGAATAGAAGGGGCAGGCTACAAGTCTCTCTACCTGAGGGTGAGGACCTGCAGATTCTTTGCCGGGGGGGGGGGCCTTGCCTGCATCCGTTCAGTGCAGTAAATCCATATGTATAGTTTTTGTACATGTGTTGCTTTTCAAAAGGAGCTGCTTAGGTGGCATTTCTCTCCAGGCTCACTGAAGTTTGGAGACGATCATCACTTGCAGATGACACCGTTTCAATGTAAGCAAAAGCAGCTCTGACCGATGTTCAGCTCCTTTGACAACCTGAATGTAACGCAGCTGCTTTTTCGCACTATCTTTTTCCATTTGCACAGATATTGATTTACAGTCAGTCTGAGGAAGTGAATGAACTTAGACATACAGTAAGGAAGTTAGGGAAGAAAAATCTGTCACTGGCTCTCTGTCAGTGTATGAAGAGCAGTGCAAAGACTTCCGAGCAGCATCAAGACATTGCTGTGATGAGATATACGTTTTTGAATTATGTGTCTGTCATTAACACTGACAGATGTGGGAGTGCTAATGTACAGGGACAATGCAGTTATATGGGAATATTAAAAAATATTATTCCGCTGGCTCCTTTTCTGTGTTTTAATTTAAAAAGCTATCATGTATCATGTGCCGAATGAGACATTTTCATTGATAGCACTATTTGGAGTGTCATTACCACTCATAAGACTTTTCCGGTTAACTTTGAAGTTGGTCACCTGGGTTAATGTGAGATACTGTGTGTGAATGTAATCACTCCTTCTGTTGGCTTTGGCATTGGATGAGGCAGAAGGAGGCTAGAATTTCAGTAGCAGCCTCAAAGTTCTTCATGTGGTGGATGGAAAGGACCTTCTGAAAACAGGTTTGGGAGGGCAAATAGGTGCTCTTCAGCAATCATAGCGAGGGATGCAATCAAACTATACTGAATGGAGCATACTTGCTTTTTGAAAAAAGTTAATCTACCCTATCCAATATTTCATCCTTCTATGTGAAAATGGAACACAGACATGCATATATAGTGTTATGAAGCTAGGAAATGCGTTTGGAGTTATGGTTTTTTGAATACTGTTGAACAAATCTTTTCTTCCTGCCAGCTCAGGAAATCATAACCAGAGGTGCAAACAATCTGGGATGTCTCTTAATGGAAGATTTCCCTAGAAGGCAGAAGAAGATATAAGAACTTTGTAGAAGAATATCACTCAATGCGCTTGAGGAAGGTAGTCTGAGAAGGGGATGCAGATAACCTACCCCTCCCTCCACTGCCTTGGACAGTCTGAGAACAAAGAAAGACATTTTCAGGCTACCAATTTCTGAAGAAGAACAGACAGGTAGATTTGATCAGGGTGAAACAAAAAGTAGAATAGAGAAGTTGGAGAGAGCCAGCCAAGAACCAGAGCACGTTGAGCCCCAAGAGCGGCTTGTTTGTAAAGAGTGTTCTCTGTCTTCCTCCTTTCAATGCTCAACTTGCATATTTGTCAGTAAAACAGATATTACAAAGACACTGTAAGTCTGGAAATGATCTGTCTTCTAAAGCAGGACCACCTGAACACCGGCCTTGGGGCCAGATTCTGGGTTCAAATGGATCCATCTGCCCAGTGAACAGACCCTTTCATTCTGCCTCCACACAGCTCCTCTACTGGGTAGATCTGGGCAGGGCAGTCGTGTCTTCCCAGATGTCCTGTTACACAGTCTTCTGAGATGTCAGGCAACGGACACGACTGCCCAGAGCATCCTGGTGCCCAGATTTAACCCAACAGAGGAGCCACATGGAGGTTGAATGAAAAGCTGTGGTTTGAACAGGGACCACATTTTCATTGGACAGTGGTCACAACTTTGAGCGCCACTGCTCTAAAGCAGTGGTTTCCAAACTTTTTAGCACCAGGACCCACTTTTTCAAATAACGCTTTACTCTCTAGTGGGACCCTTCTAGGTGTATGAGGCTTTTAAAAAAGGAAATCTAAAAAGAAATAATATTTTTATTTATTTGCAAGTAATCTTATTTATTTATTTACTTTAAAAACTTTATCAATTTCTCATAATGAGGCAGCTCTAATGAACTTTAATGAAAGTTCTCCTTCCTTTCTCATTTCTCCCCAGAAAAATAAAAAACATAAAATCTTCTGGGGAAGATTTATTAGGGGAAATCAACTAACATCACAACCCTATCTTTCACTGGAACAAGTAGGCCAGGAGCCCTGCGCTGTATGCAGCGCAAGATAGGGGCCCAAAGCGGTGCAGCTGGAGGTAAGGGGAAACTCTTTCCCTTGCCCCTGGGTAAGCCACCACAGCCCAATGGGTCTCCTTGAACTTGTGCCACCTCAAGAGGTGATCTTTGCAAAGAGCTAGGCTCCTGCAGTTTGCAAGATAGCTGCTGAGCTTTTTACAGGGCAAGTAGCACCTATCTTATATTTTAATAGCCTCAGGGCTCGAGGCAGTTAGTTATTTGATCTTGCAAACACCTTTTTTAATATGGTAATAAACTATATGGTATTTTATCACCATATGTATGGTATATGTGTTTTATATGGAGGCTCGGCTTGGAGCTTAGCAACCCACCATAAACCAGGTTGCAAACCACCAGTGGGTCTCAACCCACAGTTTGGAAACTACTGTTCTAAAGGAAGCCAGAGGACCGAGTCCCCCCTCTTCATTTTCCAATCTAGG
Source organism: Tiliqua scincoides (assembly GCF_035046505.1). Taxonomy (NCBI): domain Eukaryota; kingdom Metazoa; phylum Chordata; class Lepidosauria; order Squamata; family Scincidae; genus Tiliqua; species Tiliqua scincoides. The sequence goes on from NC_089823.1 coordinate 176,926,214, forward strand.
GAGTAGAAGGAGAAGGGGGGGGCAGTGAAGGCAAGTACATGAACAGGGATGGGTGCCTCCCCACCAGCCTGCTACCTGAGGTGACAACTTCAATTGGCCTCATGGATTGGTCAGCCCTGAATGAAATTACTGTGCTGCAGTTATGGGCTACCACCAAGGAGCAGGGGGAAGATATCTCATGCATCCTTCAGTCACCACTGCAAAATAGCAACTGGGAGCAATGGATTTGTGTGGTGCAGTTCTGAATGTATACCGAGGCAAGCCACTAGGCTTCTGTACCAACACAATATTATGGAAATTCTAAGGAAACAGACATCGATATTAACAGCATCACTGGGCCCTCTTCTCCCTTCTACATCTCATTTGCTGCTTATTGGTGTGGCCAATAACCTCACCCACCCTTGCTTCTTTCACGGCAATTGCTTGGATTTGGCAGCCTGGAACTGCATTACTGTAGGACAATCCACAATGCCAAAATATGTAGTTCAAATTATAATTTTTCTCCCCTTTGAAAGCTTTCTTCATATTTTCAGTTTAATTTTCTGTCTTTTGCTTTTCTAAAATTATGTTTCTTTTCTCAAGAAACTGGAAAAGGAGACTGCTCAGTTTCCTATCTGACAGCTCCTTATGTGAAATTTGTTGACTTTTAAACTTGTCCTAGTAAATAAGAAGAATGTTAGCCTGGGAAATTACAATACACATCCCAGACATTCAAAGAGAATGGCGCCTTTTTGTCAATATTCAGCAAGTGTATCAATTGTGTATCTGACTTGCTGTATTTTAAATGAAAGACACAAACATGGGTTTTAAAGGGTAATAAGATTTCAGCTTATCATTCTGAGCTACATTGCTGTGAATATGAGTGCACCTAGAAACTAATGTTTGTCATGAAAACATGTTTTTTTTTTCCTCGAGGATACTATAACTCAAATAGCTTAGGGGTAAAGTGAAAGTGGCATCGATATTCATATATTCTCTTTAGATTAAAAATCAAGCAGCCTTTCCAAAATTGAAATTCCAAAGGCATCTTTTATTTAAGAGCCATACGAGTAGACATATTTTGCAGATGTACCCAAAGAGCAGAAATGTGACATTCTATAAAAATGTCAGTCCTCAAAGGTGGAAAGAGATTTTCCTTTCACAAGAAAACGGATGACAACTCCAACCTGACGACTCCAACGCCACGCAAGCTAGTATACATGGTCCTTGCAGGGGACCTTGGCTCAAGGTAGAAGGATTTCCTGTTTGTTGTTTACTTCTGGTCAGTGGCATAGCTAGAGTACTTCTGGTCAATGGTGTAGCTGGCCATTATTATTATTCTGGTTTGGTGTCTGTGTACACTCGGCAGTGCCACTGAATGTGGGATCTGTGCTTCCCTCTCCATAGTTAATTTTCCTGTAAAAAGATTCTATCTCCCTCTCACCTGGCAACTTTTCCCATAAGCTCAGTTAAGTGGCACTCTGGTTATTTAGTGATGAGGGATGCACTCTGCACATGCTCCAAGGCTTCCCACTACTATGTCACAGGGCTGAGCTCTAGTTTAGATTTATAACAACAGTAATTAATAATTATAATGCCAAGTGTGTATATAGTGTGTTAGGCAAATAATGTTCAGACCACCTCAAATTCCTTCTCTTCTGATTCTTGCAACAACTCTGTGGTAGGCCACTATTATTAAGCCCTTCTTGTCACCTTTTTGTGCTTCTCCTTCGACTGTTTATGCTAGTGGGGTGTTTGTAATTTTTAGAAGTCTTTGGAAGTGTTCTTCCCAAAGTCTAGTTGCAAAAGAAATTAGGCAATAAACTCCAAATTCATTTTATTGATCTGTCCTCTATGAAAATGAGACCCTTGGAGTATTTTAGGGAGGTTTAATGCTTAAATTGGGAGTTATTGCTGCTGTTAGTTTCAGACCTTTGTGAATGCTAATGCACATTTCCTATGTCTGCTGGGACTGTTGTGAAGATTTTCTTGGCTTTGCATGACTGTTTAAGCCCTGTAGGGACTCCTGCAACACTCCAAATGGAACCAGTCAAGGTAAAGGATGTCAAGAAGCAAGCAGGTTGGATTTTTGTGTGAAAAGAAAAATGGATATGAGCTTTGGAAGCTGATGACCTGTTAGGATATTGAACATTAGAAGCTGAATTCAGATGACCCTTTACAGTAACTATGGCAAAACTAGACGAAGTGAGAAAATGCTTCATTGCACTGCCATTTTTGAAACTTTTTGAAACTGAAATGATGTTAAAAACAACATAAAAAAGCAGGTATGGGGAACCCTGATTTGGACTGGGATCATGATATGGGGAGGGCATTTCAACCTTCTCCCTGTGCCAGTCTCATCCCACAATAGCCTCCTGAAACTGCCCATATTTATTTCTCTTTTAAAAAAGAAACCGGTTTCATCTTATAGTGAGGGATCAAAACAAGATTAGTATATGGGGCAGAAATACAGGTGATGGCAGCAGGCAAGTGATTTTGAATATGGGTCATTTCCAAAAGGCGGTGTTTGTATGTGGTGTGGTGGGAAGGTGACGCTTAACTCCACCCACTGCTTTAACTCCTGTATCCTCTTTCCCACACCAAGCAGTGAAAGAGGCTACATAGCGAGATGGGCCTTTTCAGTGGCTACTTAAAGTTACATCAGCTATTGAAAGTCTTGAATAAGACAAATGTGTTATAAAGTCAAAACTGCTTAATCCATTCCTAAGATCTGCAGCAATGGTAAACAGTGGTGTGCCCCAAGTGCGCTACCATCACAGTATCACAAGCAATAGTGCTATGCAAGCTTTGTGCAACCATTGTGACAGCAATCGTTTGAGGAAGCAGACATATGTTGTGGAATGCTCTTGTGAGCAGAAGATCAAAACGAGGGTGCAAAAATATTATAAGGGGTGTCCTGAAGTATGGCAATGACTTCATAAAATGATGAAGATGAGCTAAAGGTAGGAACGTATCACACCCCTGATGCTAGCTGATGACCTAAAAGACTTTTTGTGGCACATGCATTACAATGTTAGAGCTCTTTGTTATGATTTAATAAAAGCTGCCAACTCTGCCATTGTAGAGCGTGAATGATAAATTGGGGGAGAGTCTTGGGAAATATCATAGCATGGTAAGGAAATGGAAAGATGTAAAGTTATTTTATGGTATGTTCTGATCATCTGAGGTCTCATCATTGAGGAAGGTCAGTGTTACTGAAGAAAGGAAACAAACAAAATTTAATTAATTCTCCCTGAAATCAGACAAATGAATGAAACTCACTTGACCTCACTAAGCGTCATCTCTTGTGGTTATGATGTGCTCTTAGAATGTTCTTTAGCTGGAATTTGTTACTGCTTTGGGAGTTCCACAAAAGGTTGGCTATAAATATTTGAACATAAAAGGATATGCATAAATGCCAGTTTCTAGCCGTGGGATCTTCCCAATGCTGTCTCTGCATGGTGGATGTTCCTGCAAGTAATTTTTTGATTAGTTCACCCAGACACAGAGACTGCCCAAACGACCACTACTTCAACTGGTTCTTTCCTTCTTAAGTTACATAATTTTACTTTCCTGCACTGACATAAGGGTAATGCAGCTCTGAGGTAAGGGAACAAACATTCCCTTACTTTGAGGAGGCCTCCGTGAGTGACACCCAACTGCAGGATGCAGCACACGTCCCATTGGCATTGCTATGCCAGTGCTGGAAAGCACTGACATAAGGGGTTAGGATTGCATCCTACGTGTCAAAATATTATGGATATCATTCAGGTATGTCTGGAATCCACCCTACCTATCATGGCTGGTGAGCTGTCATGCCCTTGGGCCCAAGCTGTGGGCCCTTGAGCACCTCAGAAGGCAACAGCCTTGCCACAGTCTCTGGATGTTTGTTGGTGATTGATGCCATCCAGGCCACAAGCCAGGGGGAACTGGTGGCAGCACTTGAGCCACCAAGCTGTCTCGGGCGATAGTCAAAGCTGGATGCTGGCACATCTAGTATAGAACTTCTTCAGCTTCTGTCTTTTATATTCTGCTGCTTTCCTAATGCTACTGTTATGATTTGATGGGCAGTGGAAAGAATGAGGTGGGGACCAGGGGAGGGATGGGGTGTGTTGAAGGCAAGAAGTGGGTGGTTATTGGTGGCAGTGTCTCTGCCAATATCCTATCCCTCTTCTTGGCCTCAATCCACCTCCCTAGGTCCACTCAGAGCTGGTGCAAGTCTGGGTAGACCTATCAGGGAAGTGGAGGCTTACCTCAAAGAGGCCTCTGGGGGTGAATTTAGTTAGGATTGGGCTGTCAGTGAATGCTGATACTGAAAATATGTGCCTGTTTGCTTTCCTATGAATCAGAATAGCCACAATAAGTAGTAGGATCGCACAGAGGAGGGCGCAGAGGAGAGAAAGAACTAATAATAACTTGGACAGCGATTCCCAAACTTACCCTGATCACAGCACCCTTAGTGCCACAGAAATTCTTTCATGGTGCCATATCATAGTGGAACTGCACTATGGGAGGATGAGTCGGCCACAAGCATTCTTTTGAAATTATGAGAAATCCTGTGACCTTGCACAAAATCTCTCAAGATTGTGCAATATATTTCACGCAATCTTGGCCCAGCCAAGATGGCTTCACCCAGGGGAGCCAGCTCCCCTGTGAGTTTGCAGCAGTGCCCTGGGGTGCCACAGCATACAGTTTGGGAACCACTGACCTAGGGGAACACTGTTCTAAACCAGAATGATGATGAACAATTAGGTTTAAAACACACAAGCGGGCCTTGCCAATAAATGCCACCCAAGAGAATACAGTATTTTCCTGGGGTTTTAGTTACACAGAATTAAAACTCATTGGAAACAACTGCATATTCTATAGGGAAATTTGTCAAGTAGGTCAAGCTAAAAAAAATTGACCCACATTTAAAGGAAAAGAAAAATTGTCCTGAGGTTGAGTTGTAGGAGATAAAACCTGGCTGTCTTGGACAGGTGAGCAGCAAATGTTTCATATAATATGTTATTTAGATCATTATTAAACACACACACCGTCTAATAGTAGGTGAATTCTTTGGAAGCTTTCATCTGAAATGGGAAACAGAAGGAACTCAAGGCTGTTTTTCATGCAACATGCTAAAGGCTTGAGGTGTCAAATTTTACAAGTCATTCCTGAAATTGCAAATGAATAGTGGGACAGGAGCAAGACACAGTTATTTCAAAAGGAAGGGTCGTGAACTGCAGAGCTGCTTCCAGAGTTGACCTGTACATAGGTTTTCTCCTTGAGCTAGCCATAAGGGCTATCGGCACAGTATATTCTAGTAGGGTAGATCTGTGTACTAGGGTACAATTGTTGTCAGTGTGTATCTGAGCATACTTACACACATCATCATCATCATCACAATACAGGTATTTATATACCACCTTTCTTGGTTGTCAGATTTCTCCTCAGACTTTATTCAAGGCAGTTTACAAAGCCAGGCTGTTCTAAATCCCCATAGGGATTTTTACAATTGAAAGGTTCTATCTTTCAAGAACCACAACATTTCAGATGGATCTTTCTGATCTGGTATCACATTCTGGCCTCCAGTTTCCTCCCACGCAAGCTGACAAGTGGCTCCTTCATCTCTCACATGGAGGGCAGCCAAGCCGCTTCTTCGCTCACACCAAAGAGCAGGTGGAATAACTTGGCTCGGCTTGTCAGCTGCTTCAAGGTCTCACCATTCACGGTGCCGGTGGCCTCGAACTGGCGACCTGCGGATGTTATCTTCAGGCAAACGGAGGCTCAACCCTCTAGACCAGGCCTCCTGCCCGTGTTCTGTGACATGTTCCATTCAGTGCAGCTACTATTTGTGTATGGTGCACTTGCATTGGTAGTCTGAAAAAATAAACCAAGTCAGTCAAATGAGAGTGTGTACCAGTGCACACCGCAGGTACAGGCATTCTGTATACATTCCTCCTAGCACAGCATCTGCCCCAATAGCTGTTTGCTGGTGTCTCCTTTTCTCTCTCTCTCCCCCCCCCCCCCATATTGTGCACATCTTTGGGAAAGGAAAAGAGAACCATTTCATTTCTTTTGCTATGTAATGCAACCCTATGCACAATACCCTGGGAGTAAGCCCCATTGAACTCAGTGGGATTTACTTCTAAATAGATAAGAACATAAGTATCTCACAGTGGCTTCCTGTATCTCACAGTGGCCCACCAAATGCCCAAGGGAGCACACCAGATAACAAGAGACCTGCATCCCGGTGCCCTCCCTTGCATCTGACATAGCCCATTTCTAAAATCAGGAGGTTCCACATACACATCATGTCTTGTGACCTGTAATGGATTTTTCCTCCAGAAATTCGTCCAATTCCCTTTTAAAGGCACCTAGGCTAGATGCCATCACCACATCCTGTGGCAAGGAGTTCCACAGACCAACCACACACTGAGTAAAGAAATATTTTCTTTTGCCTGTCCTAACTCTCCCAACACTCAATTTTAGTGGATGTCCCCTGGTTCTGGTGTTATGTGAGAGTGTAAAGAGCATCTCTCTATCCACTCTAAACTGGAAGTAGTGATTTTCAACCGGGGATGCCTCAGGAGGTCCTCTGGACTGGATACAGCTTCCATTGTCTCCAGAGTGTAGAGGCTGGACCCACCTGTGGGTCTAGAACCTGTGAATGATTGTGTTCGCAGGTTCCAAATCAGCAGGTAATGTGGGCTTCCTGTATTTAAATATGTTAATTAAATAAATATGCTCTTCATATCCTGGGTTAGACTGGCCAGTGGTTTGACACAATATAAGGCAATTTCATAGGCACAGCATTTTCCCATGTTTTTAATATACATTCTAAATATACCTTTTGAAATGTGAAAAGAGCTGCAAGCATCTGCTGTGCTATGTCAGTGTCTGCATTATCCAACCACTGCATTTTTGGGTTCTTGCTGCAGAAACAGCCTGTAAAGAAAGGCCTGGTAAACTCATAGCCCTAATCCCGGGGCTGTGACAGCTTCCAAGCTACTTATGAAAACACAAAAAAGTAAAACAAAGAAAATCCATGTTGGCTCTTTGTCCTATAGAAAAAACAGAGCGAGTGGAGGGGAAAAACTGCTGAACGAGAGAACCAACATGAAAGGCATCAAAATATTATATCCCAGTTTCAAAGGGATCGCCAAACAGGATTAAAACTAAAAAATTAAACAGTTTTTAAAGGGACTGCAGGGCTTGTAGTTGTGAGACAGGTTGTCTTGGTCTATTGCAATCAATGTTAAACTGGGCTGCTTGCACTGGTGCATGTGACTTTGCTAATGCAGGCCATTTGCTCCTGTTTCTCTTTTTCACTTCATGGATTGGCTGATGTGCCAAACAAAGGGTCTTGTTCCTGGTTGATGTCTGATTCTTTCAAGTGGAAAGGACCCAGGAGGAACTGGAAGCACAAGTGGACTTCCAGACTAAGACAGCCCTGAAGTCCCTTTAAAAATTGTAGCTACAATCCTGCTTGGATTAATCCTCCACCTATGAAGATTTTAAGACTATATCTGGGCCAATGTTGGTGTATGGCAACAGGCCTAAGGAGGGGTTGTGGGGGGAGCAAAATCCCCAGGGCCCAGGCTTCCAGGGGGTGCAGGCCACAATAAAACAAACAATATTGTAAAAAAAATTCATTACAAAATTTGAGTACCTCAATCTTAGCCTATTCAAGCAGTTGCGTACCTGCCATAAATTGGGATGGGGCAAAGCTCCAGGTGCCAGCTGCTAGGACTCTGCGGAAGCCTCTTTGAGGCTCCCAACAGGGGTGGAATCTGTGCTTCCGGAAAAATGGAAGCACAGTTTATAGTGTCGGGGAACCTCAGAGAGGATTCCCTGACATGGGTGGAGGTCGCACGAGGCTTTGTGAGCTTCAGATGAGTGGGGGGGGGCAGCTTTTTGAGCGAGGGGGGCCTGTGACAGCCAGCGGGGGGGCACCATCATGGAACTTTGCCCTGGGTGCAGGGCTGTTGAGGTCCACGGCTGTATTCAAGATTGCGTTTCCACTACAACTTTAATAGACTTTCAGTGCTCTTCTGTTATCCCAATGCATTTTGCAACTGTAGTTGGGGGAGGATAGCTCTAAGAGCTCTTAGATTCCTTAGCAAACTATAGTCTCCCCCCCCCCAATGCATTAGGGGTATAGAAGTGCACTGAAAGTGGATTAAAGTTGTGTAAAAGAAAAGCAACACAGGTCTTCTCTGTATACACCAACACTTATTATTACAATTCAAACATGAGAAAGTGAAACTTACATGTTCAGACCAGAACTACTAGGCTGCCCCAGCAGTTGGGCACCCAGTTCTGTTCACAGAATTCCCAGGCCCCAATAGCCAACTTCACCCTTTCTTCTAGTTTAGACTGTATCTAGAATAGTTTTTTTCAAACACTAGGTGGGCTGCGAGCCAATTTCAGGTGGGTCCTCATTCATTTCAATATTTTATTTTTAATATATTAGATTTGATGCTACCATGTTATGTGACTGCATTTGGGGAAATGTGACAGGTCTATACTTTTATCAGGCTACTATGTATATACTTTTAACAATGATAGTAAATGGGACTTACTCCTGGGTAAATGTGGGTAGGATTGCAGCCTAGGATTGTTAAAAAATTTTCTTGCTTGATGACCTCACTTGCGATCATGACATCACTTCTAGTGGGTCCTGACAGATTCTGATTCTAAAAAGTGGGTCCTGGTGCTAAAAGTTTGAGAACCACTGATCTAGAACACATGGCATTGGATCAAGTCTGCATATGTTTGGCATTGCGTGAAGATGTAATTAACGGTACGGAGTACAAATATAAGTCTAGAGCACAAAACAGAAGAGAAATAAAGAGAAAAATTTTTTTTTAAAGGCCAGGCAAGCTTATTTCATCAGGGCTTTGTTTCAAAATCATCACATAATCATAAGGGAGAGAGTGAAAACCAGTCCTTGGATGCCCCTACATTATCATTAGAAAAGCCAATAAGGAGGACTTTGCTGAGGTAGAAGAAAAGAAATGTAGCAGCACTACTCAAAAGTAAGTAAATTATCCCATTCTGATAAATGTTTTCGTTTAGTTTCAATCTGAGCCTATGCGAAATTAAAACCATCTATTAAAAATTAATTTTAATCAATTAATTGTCAATTAAAATGAAAAAAAACAACAACTTGTTTTAAAAATGTAGTAACATCTGGTTTGCAGGATAATTTTCATTGCTGATTTTAAAGTAACTTTCTGCATGCCGGCCAGTTTGCAACCCAAAGATTCTCCATAACCTTTTGTGAAACTGAATCAGGAGATAAGGTGGTGGCAGCAACTTCTCCCACCTGTTTTCCTAACCCTATTTCCATTTTGTCCTTTTGCCTCACCTGGTGTAGCAAACAAGACTCCATGTGTGATGCACAGGGGATGGAGGAGAGAAGAAAGAAGGGGTGGAAAAGCAGGTGACAGAAGCCACAACTGCTTTCACGCCTGATGCAGTGGCAGATTTAAAGCTACAGGAGGTATCTTTGAGCTGCAGTCTGGAAACTAATGTATATAAATTATTTTCCAATACATTTGCTTTCTTTAGCAGCTCTATTCATTTCTCTATCCAAGCTGCTTTTATAGATCTAGAAACACTATAGCATTTTAAAATTATAGGGCGTAGGTTTCTGAAATGTAAAGAAATAGCAACCAAATTAATTGAAGGAAATTATTATGTGGCTTTAGGAATTTATCCTGTGCACAGCTTCTTTAATGAAACTGATCTGAATGCAGACTGTTTATGACAGAAGTGGGGCTTTTTTGTTTGTTTCTTGAATAAGAACTCTTTACATTCTGTAGTGAAGCCGAACTTCATTTGTACTCTGGGGCCTAAGTTGGATGCATGGTTGAAAAGAGATATCACAAGATCGGGATTATACGTATGTTTCCCTGCAGGACAGAGTAGAAAAGATGGTTGGTGATTAACATTCTTTATTAAAACCCCTAGCACGTTAAAAAAAATGACAGCAATCGAGACAGTGGATAATATTATTCAAAGTGACATGCAAATAGATTTCACTTAAATATCTGAAGTCTTTCTTAGCATCAAGGACTTGGCTACATGAGAGAAAGAAAATAAACAGCTGTAGTTTTTTCTTAATCTGGAGAAGTAGTGAGGGGTTACACTCATTGAATGTCAGTCTATAATGCAGATATTGAGGGTGCAGACCTTTGCTCAGAAAAATGTGGCAAGAGAAGAAAGACTGTATGGGAACATTTGGCTTTGGATCAATTTTCTTTCAAGATGATGATCAAACAACTACTGTATGCCCTGAGAATAGAAGCTAATAAACTGGGAAGTTCAAGAAAGTAGTGATGGAAGAAAAGACAGGATGAAAATCACCAGCCATAGCTAAGAAGAGCCTGGCCTGATCAGTTCACAGGTCTGTCTAAGCGAGCACTCACCTTGGAACTTATGTGGTTATTTTGGTCTCATTCAGGTCATTAAAGAAAAAAAAAATCAAGTGGGTTTTGAATCCAGGCAAAGCTAGAAGGCCACACACACATAATTCACATGCTATCCCCTTAGATCAGTGGTTCCCAAACTTTTTCAACTGGCAGCTTCCTTGACCTACTGGGCTATTGGCTGTGGCTCCCCACTAGGACTACAGTCCTATACATTGTATAGGATAGTGGAGTTTTTGCAAGGATTCACAGCTCCTCTGGCTGATTTCCACAGCTCCCTGCAGAGCCACAGTTCAAAGACCACTGCCTTAGATACAGTAGTTCTGAACACAATTTTAGCCATCAAGAATTCCTGTACCCTTTCTGCAGCTGGATGCATCCTATTTTCTCTTGAGCCAATAATCATTTTTTTTTTTTCCATAAAAGGCAGGAAAGTAGAGATAGAGAAAAAGAGTCACAGAAGAGAAGAGTAAGGGAAAAGTATAAACATTTGCAAAAATGGGATTGCCGACTTCTTCCAGTTCCTAGGTTATGGTTCCCAATTTCCATTTTCTCCTAATTCAGAGTACTATAAAGTTGTTTTGGCTGCAAGGCAATTAGGGCAAGGAAAACTTCAAAGGACTTTGAAAGTTCAGTTCTTTTAACAAGAAAGTTTTCTATTGACTTTAATGAAAGTGTCATATCTGATACTATCTTTTTAAAATTCATTCAACTACGCCTAAAAACCTGGCTCTTAACAAAACATGGGGGGGATGGGAGGAAGAAATTATGATTATTTGATAACCCCTTTCCTTCTTTTTGTGAGATTTCTGCAGCCAATCTTAACGCTAGGAAGTGCCAGCTGAACTCAGGTTCTGCTGGTGCTGGCTGCTGCAAAAGCCCTGTAAAGTGCTTCGCAACAGCTCAGGGAGCCAGTGCACCAGTGGGAGCCTTGCTGGGGCCCATCAGCAGAGCAGTGGAAGCCTGCTGGAGCGGGTCAGCCCAGTGCAGGGGGTGGAATGGGGGAAGACATGGAGGGTGTTGGACAGGGCAGGAGAAGGGCAGAACTGGGAGGAAACAGGAGTGGTGGTTTGCTGGACTGGGCCCCTAAGGAGTGGGATAGGTGGAATGAATCTATTTGGACGCAGTGGCATAGCTAAGGGGATGCAGGGGGTAGCAGTTGCACCGGGCATCAAGCTTTAGGGGGGCAACAAGCTGAGCTTGCCACTAGTGACCAAAATTGTGAAAATCATGGTATGTATGAATAATACCATCATATTATATATCATTGGAAAGGTAATTTAATGCAGAGTGCAATGAAACAAACTGCACTGAAATATCTGTGTTCTATCAAAAGTTATGACCAATTAACCAGAAAATGAAAATACAACTATCTTGCGGAACAAAAAGTGGATTTGCTTAACTCCAAACTGACCTATGAGACTGATTGTTCTGAGTGCCAATGAGATGTTATTATAATACAACATGGAACCAATAACTTTTTATTTATTTACTTAATTAAATTTGATTTTATCATGTAGGGGGGGGCTACAAAATCTTCTTTGACCCCGGGTAGCGGATAGATGTCTTAGCTATGCCACTGTCTGGGGGGGGGAGGCAGCTGAGCAAGTGGGTGGTGAGCTGCTGGGGGGAGGAGGTGGGTTCCTCCCAATTTTCACTTTTTAAAAAGCCTGGGCATGACATCACTTCCAGTTGTGACATTTCTGGGGCAACATTTTGAGCTTCGCACTGGGCTACACAAATCATTAGCTACACCACTGTTTGGACGTGATAGCAATATCACTAAGTCAGGTATGAATTGATCAGATGCAGCTGCTGGGTCTTACCATGGGGCAAGGGGACAAATATCCCTTACCCCAAGACCTCTAACAGCCAGAAATGCCCCATAGAATGCAGTCTAGTCTGCACAGGTACTGCTGCATCATGTGCAGGGATTTAGGTTGGATTGGGTTGTTAATCATACAAAAATCATCATTAAATAAGGTAACTTTTAGAACATTCAATTTACCCAATCTAAAATCTCTTCCTGCAATTTCAGAACTTAATAACTGTGTGAGAACTTACATCACTGGCCCTCTAAATGGTGTTCTCAAATAGCTATTAAGTACCACAAGATAGTAGGATAGACTCTGGAAGTTGCAGATTATGTAGTACAATAGATATGATTCATACATCCAAGCTAGATGTATATTCTCTAGTTTAAGTTACAGGTAGAAAGAAACAGAAACAGTGTCCCACTGTATAATTTATGAATGCTTTCTGTATCAGTATAGTCAAAGTCACTTCTGGCATTATTTAACTATTTTTTGACACTGTCAAATACAAAAAACTAACATAGCAGAGTCTTTTATTGGTTGGTTTTGCATTAAATCACCTGTAAAAAGCTGTCATCAGTAGACAATGCTTTCTTTCAGTGGATGCTCTGCAAGGATCCGCTCCAATTCCATTTGCGCTCAATGCTGGCTCCATCTAGTTTGGAAGCTTCAACTACAGTGACAGTCAGTAGTCTGCTAGTGTATGTAACTCATGATGGGCAGCATGTACTTTCATCTAGGGAACTGTTGTGAGTATAGAGGGCACTGGTGAGGCAAGGCTGGTGGACTGCTGGGTATCAAAGGAATCAAAGGGAAGCTTAGGGAGATGGCAGAGAAGCTGAATGAGTTCTTTGCATCTCTCTTCACTAAAGAAATTATATGGCAGATACCCTTGCCCTGATAGACCTACTCAGGGATGGGATTTGATGAACTGTAGGTGCAATCCTAACCCCTTATGTCAGTGCTTTCCAGCACTGACATAAGGGCAATGCAGCTCTGAAGTAAGGGAACAAACAGTCCCTTACTTTGAGGAAGACTCCGTGGGTGACACCCAACTGCAGGATGCAGCACATGCCCCATTGGTACTGCTATGCCAGTGCTGGAAAGCACTGACATAAGGGGTTAGGATTGCGCCCTGAGTGAAATAGAAATGACAAGGCATGAGGTTTCAGAGCAGCGGTCTCCAAACCGTGGCCTGTTGCATAATGAAAAATGCTGTCTGGGCCCAGGGGTGGATCCAAGGGGAGGGTATGGGGGGCATGGGTGCGTGGCCTTCCCCTGACTGTTGTGCCAGCGGGGAAGGGAATCCTCTGGGATAGGGAGAAAAGTTGGGTGCCAGCGGAATGTCCACTGCTTTGGGTGAGAGCCCACGTGTACCTGCCTGGAAGAGGCAACTCCAGAGGGCAGCCTTGGAATGGGATCCCTGATCTACCTGGCAGGTAGTTCTGGGCTCCAAGTCTGGGAGGGAGCCCAGGTTTACCCACCTGGAAGAAGTGGCTCCAGAGGGCAGTCTCAGAATGGAAACTCAGGTGTACCCAACAAATAGATCTGGGCTCAAAGTCTGGGTGGGAGCCCAGGTCTACCTGCCTGGTTGACCTGGGCTCTGGAGTTAAGGTAGTGCTCATGGCCCCCTCCCCCCAAACATAAACATGGGATCTGCCCCTGCTCTGGGCATAGTGCTTTCCATTTTGCATTGCTCCTATCTTTTGAGCTGATCTTCACAAAAACTCGTGTCTTATGTTAAGAAATAAGGTGTTCCTAAGGTGTGCTACTGTCCTCAGCTCCCCATTCCACCCTGGGAAATACATTTCAAAAGCCTTTTCACCATAGAATAGTCAACATCAATTTTTTTTTTTAAATCATGTATACACATTGCTGGGTATTTTGTCCAAATCTCTCTCTGAAGCCAACCTGTCATGAACATTAATGGTGGATTTACTGAACACCTAGAACACTCCATTGAAACAATGAAACTAGCAGGGTGTGTGCAGGAAGGAACACATTGCCAGTGTACCCCATGAGAGAAGGCAGCACACTGCCTATATTCTGGGCACCTATACATCTGAAAGGGAGGACAGGAGTCTGGCTTCTAGAGGCATATCAGGCTGTCTCACCCAATTCACAGATTATACCTTTTGTTGAGTCAGCTCTGCAGGTAATGGAGGAAGAGGGATCAGGCAGTATGACTGACAGTTGAAAAGTATTTATTGCTTAATTTTTAGTGAACAAATGTATGATTTTTCCAGGGCTTCTAAAGTAGGGGGTATAAAAGATGTGCACTAGATCTCTGTTGCAGGCTCTGTTTAAAACACTGTTCAAGCACAATAGCATTTGAACCAGAGTTAATGTGCCTGCTATTCTATGCTCTCAGCTAGGTGCTTGACTATAGAGTTCTCACTGTCTCACAAGGATTAGTTTCTGTGAAAATAATGAGGCCCACTGAATAAGAGCAGGAACAATGTCAATTCATTTCAAGGGCGCACAGAAGAGTTGGATTTACAGGCAGTGTTTGGACAGACACAAGGCTGGCTGGCAGATCTGGACTGGCCAGGGTGCAATATGGTTACATGTGATAGCACCAGTAGTCCTCCATTGAAGGACAAATTAACCCACAATGACAGTGGAGACTTTCACATACCACCCCCACCCCCCAGTGCATATGAGGTGCTCTCTTTCCTACAGAGACAAGTGAGTAGAAATTCACCAAGCCCAAACCATGAGCCCTACCTGGGATGCAAAGTCTCAGTCCTGAAACTGAAAGGAATGCCTGGTGGAGGAATGGAATGGAATGAATGAATGAATGGAATGTCCGGGGGAAGGCATGAGACGAATGCTTGCTTTGCTTTGTGCAAGATGCCTTACCTGTACAACTTCTAAGAAGGTGGCTAGTCCATTAGTTTACATGGTTTTTTTCAAAGAGATTAGGCAAATTCACAGAAGACAGGTTCACTACCGCTGATTACATGTTACCTCAGATTCAGAAGCAGTGTGTGTCTGAATACCAGGTGCAGGGAAAACAAAAACAGAGAGAGAACTATTTGCGATCACTTTGTGGGCTTTCCAGAGGCAACTGACTGGCTGCTGTAGGAAACAGAATGCTGGACTAGATGGGCCTGTGGCCTGCTCCAACACGGCTTTTTTATGTTATTCTGGGGGAACCTGCATATGGCCCAATTATCCCTCTTTATCAGGGGCAATCTCCATTATTTGGCCCCTGTCTCTGATATATCAGTGATCTTGTTTGTTTTTGCCTTTTGGAGATGTCTTCAAAAATGTTGTTAGAGCAGGTTGCTATATGTGTTATTATAGGTTGAGTCTACTTATCTGCAGATTGTATCCATGGATCAGGCTCCTGTGTTGGAGGCAGATTCGATCCAACCTGAAGTCTCCAAAGATGACTAGAGCTGTGCTCCAGTTGCCACTGGAGGCTCTTCTGAGACTCGTGGAAACCTCCATGGGCCTCAGAAAGCCTGGGAGGCCTTAGAACAGGGGTGTCAAACTCATTTCATACAGAGGGCCAAACAGCATTTATGACATCTGCTGATGGCCCAAAGTGATGTAATTAGGCAGGAAGTGATGCCATCAAACAGGTCATAACCAGAAATAAGCCCTTTTTGTCACTTAGGGCGCAATCCTTACAGCGAGTTAGGCTGGCCCGGTCTGGGAGGGTCACAAACATGCTGTAAGGCACGTTTGTGCCTCCTCAAGAGGAAGCCAGGCTAGCACTCCCAGAAGCTCCAGCCTGCGGAGGATGATGGAAGCCTCCGCGCCGGCTTCCTCCCATTGCCTTGCATCGGCTCGGATGAGCCGATGCAAGGATAAAAAGTAGGTGTGTGGGAGGAAGAGAGAGAGGGAGGGAGGGAAGTGTTCCTGGGCAGGGGGCGGGTGGGCGGTGGACAGCCCTGGGGGTGGGTGGGCAGGGAGATGGAGGCGGGGCTGGGATCCAGCAGTTATGCTGGATCCCAATGCCCGTTCCCAGGGAGAATGGAGCGGCTTCAAGCCACTCCACTCTCCTCGGACTTGTGCCACCTCTAGAGGTGGTGCAAATCTGAGGAGACCCATTGGGGCAGTAGCCCTTACCCAGGGGTAAGAGGAAACGTTTCCCCTTACCTCTGGCTAAGCTGCTTATGGCCCCTATACTGCGCTGGATACAGCGCAAGCTTCCTGGCTTGCCTGTTCCAGCGCAGGATAGGATTGTGCCCTTAGTCACACATTAGCCGCAAATGACAGAAGAGAAATTACACAAATCTTGATCATATTTCAAGATATGGCAGATATCATCATGCAGGCTGTCCTTTCAGCAGTAATACCACACCACTGCTCAGCAGTTGAGAGCCCAAGGGCCGGATAAAAAACTTCTGCGGGCCATAACTAGTCCCTGGGTCTAATGTTTGAAAGCCCTGCCTTAGAAGGTCACTTCTGATTTTGTGTCAAAATCAGAAGTGATGTTTTAAGGCCTGGGCAGGAGGTCTGGTCTAGAGGGTAGAGCCTCCATCTGCCTGAAGATAACATCCACAAGGTCGCCAGTTCGAAGCCACCGGTACCGTGTGACCTTGGAGCAGCTGACAAGCTGAAGCCGAGCTATTCCATCTGCTCTGAGCGTGGGAGGATGGAGGCCAGAATGTGAAGCCAGATCGGAATGAAACACCTGAATGTAGTGGTTCTTGAAAGAAAGAACCTTCTTTCAAATTGTAAAAATCCCTATTTAATAAGGGATTTAAATAAAGCCTGCCTATGTAAACCGCCTTGAATAAAGTCTTGAATAAAGACCAAGAAAGGCGGTATATAAATACCTGTTAAAATAAAAATAAAATACAATAAGGACTTGTAAGGACTTTTGAGGGCCTGGGGGGGGGGCTTCCCCAGCCCACAAAGGTAGCAGTGTGTGTGTGTGTCACATTATACCTTTGAGGAAGCAACATCCCTGACTGAGATCTGCAATATGGCCATGTGGGCCTCGCCTAATACACTCACAAAGCACTACAAGATTGATCTGCAGCCTCCTCAGAGGCTTCCTTTGGGAGAAAAGTCCTGCAGAGAGTGATCCCACAGTGAACAGCACTGTTGCCTGCCTGCCTCTTTGATATGTCGCTCTGGCGTATCCCATGTAGTTTAGGATTCCCCCTTCCTTTTGCAGAGAAAAATGGAATTCCTTATCTGCAAATATCCTATCCTTGGAAGACGAAGGGACCATTCTGCCCATCACAGGGCAGTGCAGTGTTTGTGGTTCTGTGCTAATACAGGTTGGGCCTCAGTATCTATGGGGATCCATTCTCAGACTCCCCCGCGGATACTGAAATTCGCGAATAAAGAAATCTGTGATTTTCAGCCCCATAAGCCCTCTGAAAGGAACCGGAATTGCGGATTTTGCATCTGTGGATCTGGTTCAATGCAGGTCTCCCCGGATGCACATTGAGCCAGTCTTGGCCCCACCTGAGTCCTCTGGAAGCACTGGAGCCGTTCTCTGGTCCCCTCTGGAGGGCTTTCTGAAACCCTCAGAGGCAGCACGTGTCCACCCACTGCCTCTGTGGGCTTCAGAATGGCTGATTTTGGCTGGAAAACGCTACTTCCAGTTTCTCAAGGGAAACCAGAGGTGACGTTTTGATGCCATATAAGGCATTCTGAGGCCTGAATGCCTTTTTTAAAGCCAGAAACGATCATTCTGAAGTCTACAGAGGCAGCGGGCAGATGCATGCTTCAGAAAGCCCTCCAGAGAGGACTGGAGTACAGCTCCAGTCCCTTTTGGAGGACTCAGGTGGGGCAAAGACTGGCTCAATGCGGGTCCAGGGAGATCCACATTGAACCAGATCTGTAGATGCAAAATCCGCATATACGTAGGCCCCACCTATATGTTCTGATGGGGGTGGCAGATAGGGTTAGCTAAGCCTGAATCCCTTCTTCCTTTGGCTCTGGTGAGGTGCCCTCTAGGGGCTTCTCTAATTGTACATATGCTCTGTTTTTCTGTTCATTGGCTTGTTGGCCACTCTTCAGTTTTCTAGGCTGAATACTATGGACACCCTCATAGATGATCAGTGATGGAAGATCTCAACCTTTGCTCTGCAGTTCCAGATTGGGCTTGGGATGCCCTCCCACAGGAAGAGGAGACTTCATGAAAGTATGGTCCTGCCTTGAGGAGTGGGAGGGAAAACCCATGTAGTCCAGAATGCCCCCTTCCTCTTCCAAGAATAGGATATTCACAAGTGAGGAATTTCATTTTTTATAAGCATACCCCAATTTTAATTGAAATATAGATGGGTTGAGCATGGTTTCCATATAGGAGTTCTTTCTTTCTTTCTTTCTTTCTTTCTTGCTTGCTTGCTTGCTTGCTTGCCCAATCTTATCCAAGTTTCCAGGAAAGGAAACAAAAGTTCTTTTACCTTGAGGAGGCCTTTGTGACTCCCCACTGCAGGATGCAACATCTGAGCTGTTGGCATGGCTGCATTAGTGCTGGAAAGTTTAAGGATTGGGCCATTCCCTGCAGAACTGTTGATAACCAGAAGTTTAGGTTCAAACCTGGTTTGGGAAAAACATAAGATTTTGTTGCTGAAAGCCTGCTGAAAGCCACACTGCCACCCCAATCAGGCCGCAGGCTTGGGATGAAACAAACGCAGCCTGTGTTATGCTTTTACTGCAAAACTTTCTTTCTTTCCTTCTTCCCTCACTCAGAGAATACCCTTGAATTCCTAACACATAACCACTAGTGTGACTCACTGAATGTGCGTCTCAGTTTGTAGACCTCTCGCATTAAGTAGTCACATGCTCCCAGTTAAGTGCCAAGCCAATATTTCAAGCATTGTGATTATTCACTGGAAAGTGGAATGTTGACTTAAGAGGGCTGGAGAGGTGGAAGAACTCAGTTGTCATAATGAGTTGATTCAGACTGGATAATCATGCTGGGATGGTGAAAGAATTTGTGAATACCCAAGACCTGGTAGGCAGGAGATGTTTTTGCTGCAACAAATGGTTTTCAGTGTATTTTCAACTGCTTATCTTATGAATTTGTCTAGGTCAGAAATAAAGAATCAGACTTGAACTTCAGTGAAGTTGATTTTCTTTGGCAAATAATTTTTAACCTGGTAAAGGATGTGCATACCAAATCTACATAGAATGCATGCATATGTGAAAAGACATTGTCAATCTCTATTGTCTTAAGAACATGTTTGAAAAAATATTAGTTTAACTAAAGACTAAATTTCTACTAAAGGCTGCCATTTTTGCAAATGTGTTTCACCTGCTTATTGGAACTCCACTTGGGTTCCCAGTTCAGGGTTAGGCAATCTTGCTGTTGGTTTATCCTGAATATCAAACTATTTGTGTGGGCTTTGCAGAAGTTGTATTTTGAGGAATTTGTTATAAAGAAATGGCAATGATCCATTAGAAGCACAATTTTGTAGTCTTTCCCTTCCACCCATACTGCATGCGTCATAGTGCAATTACACTGACAGCATACATTGTCATTGAGATGAGTCTAGGCATGTCATTTCTATGCCCCAGCATCTAACATGAGGTGCCATGTTGGAAGGAGGATGTGCACTCTGGGAGAGGAGGATGCAACCATTCTCAGATTGGATGGAGGAGGGAAAAGGGTGGTGGTAGGGAAGTGTGGATGTTGGCACATAGGTGACATATAATATAGTTAAACACTGGTTTCATGCTCCACATCACATCTCTAAATTGGAAAACACAGCCCTGCCTCCAGGGCTGGCTGATGTGGAGGAAGTCCTGTGGCATATTCTCAGCCCCTTGGTCCCTTAACCAGTGTTATGAGCAAGTAGAGGAGATAAATATTTATTTAGAACCCAGTTACTGAGCAACAAATATTCCCCCACCATGGTTCTGATCCTGATCATGTGCACCAACTCAAAATCAAAGGAAGGCATTTGTCCTAATATAAGCAGACAGCAGTGTGTGTGTGTGTTACATGATCCAGGCAGGCCAGAACCTCAGCAGGGACAAAGTGTGAAAGGACCCCCAATTTTCTTGCTGCAGTTTTGCCACAGTTCAAACTGCCCCTCCATTCACTTAAATAAATAAATAAATTATGCCTCTCTCAAGTGAAAATACCAGGTCAACACACTCCTTGAAATTACCGTGTGCTTTGGCTCTTAGATTGTAAGCTGCTACTATAACACATAAATTGCCTTGCTTTGGCAGGAAAGCAGTATATGTAGTAAATACAGAAATAAATATTGCCTTTGCATTGTGCATGCATGCATGTTGTGGTGCTCATGAGTCAAGTGCCCAGATTTATTGTTACTTAGGTGCCCATACAGTACTCTTCACATAACTCCTGTGTAATGTTATCTGTTTACATCAGTGGTTCTCAAACTGGTGGGTCATGTAACGCTTCCCCCGTCCCTTTAAGGGGCAGGAGAAGGGGAGGATTACAGCATCTGAGATTCCTAATCTCAACACAGATTGCAGCAATGAGAATGCTTTATTATTTTGCCAGCCATCAAGTATTCTATTTATACAGTCGAATTTTACTCTTAAACAGGATAAGCACGGATTTAATGAGGCTTTTCACAAAGCTCACCTGGTTATGCTCCTGCAGTTCTGTTTCATTATACACAATAATGCTTATAAAGGCTGTTAGGGGGAGGAAATGGAATGTTCCTAGCGATGATGGAAGCGTCAAATTAAATCACATCCCTAAACAATTTTGCAAATTCCTAAAACTCACAATTTCAGGAGGATGTGGTTCCATCACCTGTCTGTGATCTACTGGTGGAACATTGCTCACTAGATATTTGACTCCAGAGAAAGCTTATATTTAGGTTGTGCATGGAGTCAGACAGCAATTTTGTCAAGTGTCTGTAACCTTCAGTTAGAATTGGTGGAGGTGGGAAACAGTAGCTGAAGAAAGAGAGAGAAGCTAGGTTGGTGGTTTAGGGGCTGCGTTGGACTAAGCTGCCTGTACTGGACTACGAGCAATCAGCACAAGGATTAGCACAGTCCCTAGAACCCGTGGTGGTGGTGGTGGTGGTGGTGGTGGTGGAGGGGGTGCTTTTTGGATATCAGATGCACTGACTATGCTTGAAATTCATACCTTCCTACATCTAGAAATGCCCTTAGGACCATTTTTAATGATAAATGTATAGTACAAGTAAACACATATATGTCATGCCCACTTTAAAGGATGCATGCAAGGTTCATATGCAGCTGTTCACTTGAAAATGTATGGATCTGGGGGTAGGTTCCAGCTCTTATGCCACATTTACTCATATATTTTCAAGGGAAAATTTGTGCAAAAACATTTTGGGCCAGACTACACATGTTGCTATCTCTGAAAGATGGGCTTAATCAGGGACTGGAAGTGTTCTTCTTACACCCAAAAAGCAGCCATGAGAACCCCAGATCTAGCCTGGGACTGTGGTGTGCAAGGATGGGAGTGCTATGGCACTATGGCACTAACAGCACTATGGGGAGTGCTATTTTTCACCCGCTATTATTTTGGTGCCTAAAATTGCCCACCCCCACCCCAAAGCAGTTATGGGTGAGAACAGAATGTCTGCAGAAAAAGCTCTTCTTTGGGAATCAATCCAGGTTGGTGGATGTGTTTAATCTACACTAGACTCTACTGCCAGTCCCTATGGCTGATAAAGACCCATGGTAGCCATGTTATTATGTCTAGTTTGGGCCAAATAAACATCATGGGGAAGCAGTAATATTCTATGCTTTCGGTTTATGACTTCCTTTTCAACATAAAGTTGAAACGTTGTGTGATATGATGCCATAGCATTTGCACTTTTCTGGCCACTTCTGCACTTTAGTGGCTGATGTGCGTAGGGACTAGGAAATGCTGGCACATTCTGTCCTGCTTTTTTTCAACTACATATTATTGAGCAGATGCAGGAGAGTTACAGATACCTGCAGTATTCACGTGTCTCCCTCCCTGTAACATGTACAGTAGTTTGAACTTCTTTGCAGGACTATCCTGGGGAAAGATACCTGTCTTTTCCAAGAAAACGTCCTTCTGGTTGGTGGCAAGGACTGTGATTTATCACCAGTGCTTAGTGATAAATGCCAGGGAAGGCTCCAAAGGGAGACTTCTGAGTCTTTTCTGAGTGTGGAGAGAGAGAGAGAGAGAGAGAGAGAGAGAGAGAGAGAGAGAGAATTCTTCCACTGAGAGAGGTAGCAATGTCTTGTGGTTGCCTCTTGCAACTTGTAAGTATGTAGGAGAAAAAGCAAGTAGGTTTTGTCCTCGAGATAACTGACAAGTGGTCCTGAGATAAAGCTCTGCTGCTCACCACTTCCTCAGTTTCCTTGCTGGCATCTTTGTTTTGCCTCATTGCTTTCTCAGCCATTGACATCAGCAGCTACTCCCAATAGCCTCCCTTCTCAACCCTTCCCCTCCCCCTCCCCCACTTTGGGCAAGCAGAAGTCACCAATTGTCAGCATGATCATTAAATGACTTTTAACCAGACTAACCCGGTTGTCTCCTATGGGAAAAAGAATTTCAATTTTGATATATGCACCATTTTCCAAGAGCAGAACTCTTGCATAAATGAGAGCTGCTTGTACCTGAAGGGCTGCTTTCTCCCATGTGAATTGGCTTGTTCTGTAAGATTAGGGTTACCAACACATCAGACTGACTTGCAGGCTCTAGAAATTGACATCAATCCTAGATGACTACAAAAAGCAGTCATGGACCTTCAGGAATTTCCAACATTATACCAGTTTAGAAAAAAAACAACACCCCAGAACAGCTTCAGTCAGAGTTGATAACCCTATAGGATCCTTTAGAGAGGACCTCATGTAGACCTCATCCAACACCGTTTGTGGCTGGTGATAACTCATGAGAGGCGGCAGGTTCCACAATGTGGAACTCTCTCCTGTGTGAGCTGTGGTGTCTTCTTTCAGGGCCAGCTGAAGCCTTTTTTGTTTGTTTGTTTCAACACGTCTTTTTCAGCCTGTTACAGATTTCTTCCCAGTATGAGATTTATTTTTCACTCTCTGTCATTACTTATTGTTCCTCATTATTTCTGTTATTTTCTTGTATTTTAATTTTTAAAAACAAATATTACATTATCCATCTCTCAAGTTGTACTGTGGAGCTACACCAGCGAATCCAATGTGAGAGCTATAAGCTGCATTAATAGAAAAGTTTGATATGCGTTATGCGTGGAAAAGACTAAAGCCGAGAACTTATACCCTTGTGAAGACTGTAATGCTGGGAACAATATGGTAGCCAGGGTTATAATTAAAGAAAGCAATGGGGGGGGGGGAAGCTGAACTGTCAAAAAAAGAACCACACATCTCAACAATGAGCATTTTGCTAAATGGATATTGCTATTCTGATGTGTTGCTGTTGTGCAAGCTTTCAGCCTCACAGGAGGAATAAATCATTGCACCCATTTCTTTTGTATTAATAAACATGCACAAGCACTTCCCCAGCATAATGTGCCATGTGAAAACAACTTAATATCCCAATAGGGGGAAAAATATGTAAAGTGGGAAAAGAGAGCACTTTGTACCTGTTTTGCTTATTGAACTAGAATCATCATTACCAGGCTTGATATTTTCCATCGCCTTGCAAAAGCATCTTTTGTCCTTCCTTTTGTTTTGGAGGTCTTCCTCTTATAATGACAATGTGTCCTTCTTTGGTGCTTGAGAATGAGATACAATTAATGTGCATTGTCCTTTAGACTTTAATTGCTATGGTATTAGAGCGATGAGAGGGGGAACACTATTGTGATAATCAGAGGCATTAAAAAATATTTTTGCAGATGGCAAGCAAAACAGTATGTGGAAGGGAAAGGAGAAAAAAAATGGCTTAGAAGTGTGAATGCAGCCCATTTCTTTATAAAATAGTACACCTAGAAAATAGACTCTCAGAAAAAGAATGCACTGGCTCTTTTGTCAGATAGAACTGTCATTTGCACTGTAATTTAAAAAAAAGAAAAAGAAACCTACCACAGTATCAGCAATTTGCAGAGAGTATGTGTCTTGTCTTCCTGTTCACTGGAAAGTGCTGGCTAGTTAGAAATTATTATTACAGTCAGATTGAGAAAAATATTACTGCAGCTGTAATGTTTCCCTATATACTAATGAGTTATTACAGTGGGTTTTCACCTGTGCAGATAACAGTTCTCCAGAGGAGCTTTCTCCTTTGAGCTGTTGCGTGAAGGTCATATTTTATACGAATAATCTGGATAATGGAAATAAAATGGAGCTTGAGAGGATATTTTGCTTTTTGACCTGCGCTTTTGTTTAGAAGGGAACTGATTTTTGTCAGGAACAAGAAAACAGCAATTGAATGTGTCAGGGATTCAGGCAGGCCAGATCTGGATCTTTGCCATTTTGTTGGCTTTTGATGCCAACAAACTGAACATGGTGACAGCAACAGAAAACAAATGATGACTGGTCAAACAATTGAAGCAAAATGCACAGTCTGTAGGGCTGTGAGCACTTTGGTCATGTGGTGCTGAGCACATGGTTCCTCTTCCTAGGCACTGTCCTGTTTCTCCATTTTTGGAACCCATTCCATTAATATATAAGGTGAAACGTTGTTTAGGCTAATCAATTTTTCAGAATGGATGTTTCTGCAAAAGCAACCCATTTACCATAGGTATCTTTGCTAATTTATTGAATGAAGTTTTTTTAAAAAAAAACAACTCTGACTACTTCACAGGCCTGTCTCAAGGTTATTGTTCCCACCTCTGGTTTTTGCTTAGCATGCATATGGATAATTGGAACGGTGGTGATAGTCATCAGCCTATGTAGCATTAACTGGATGAAGTCAGTGTTTCTCAGACTGTGGGTCAAGACCCACTAGGTGAGTCGTGAGCCAATTTCAGGTGGGTCCCCATTAATTTCAATGTGTATTTTATTTTTAATATACAGGTCCAGCCTATTTGTACACGGAATTTTTATACACGGATTTGACTCAACACGAATGGCCCCTGCAAATGAGAAGGAATGTGCTGATCCCTGGAGAAGGGGAAAAATGCATCCTTTTAAAATCAGTTTAAAAAACTGAACAGTCCTTTAACAATAACCTCCTTAATGAGAGACAGAGAGGGCAGCTGGCTGACAATCCATCAATCCTTTTCTCTCCAGTGGACCCCTCCCTTCCTCTTGAGCACATGAAAGAAAGGTGATCACTTTGCATTGGTGAGGGGCTGAGTGAAGCACCTTTCTTTCTAAGTGCTTGGAGGATGACTGATTGATGTGGATTGTCATCTTAATGACTCTTATCTTACATCACAAAGGTCAGCAAGGCTGTTTTTAAATCACCGGAGCAAAGAAACTTTGTTTTTTAAATTGATTTGCTATAGTGTGTTTTTTGCCATCCACGTGAGTGCTTGGAACGGAACCCATGCAAATAATGAGGCTCAACCTGTATTTGATTTGCTGCTACCATGGTATGTGACTTCACTTGGGGAAATGTTACACACCTGTACTTTTAACAGGCTACTAGGTACAGGTATGGACCACTTAACAATGGGGATACATTCTCTGATCCCTTATTGTTATGCAATAAGGTCATTAAGTGAACATTCAGTCCAATCTATTGCCTTTGTTGTGGCAACCGACACTCCCTGCCAGACACTCGCTGGTTGCACAGGCTACTGGAGATAGATTGCCTCTTCTTTGCATTCAGAGCCTCTCTGTTGTGTAACAGACACTCTGCTGCAGGGTATGGGAGATGCAATTGCCTCATTAAGAACATCTTTATTGTGCTTTGACCACCGTCATATATGTCAGTTGTTAAGTGAACGGCTGTTAAGTGGTGCATGCCTGTATATGTTTTTAACAATGATAGTCAATGGAGCTTATTCCTGGGTTAGTGTGGATTGCAGCCTTTGGGATGTTTGGGGAATTTTTTTTAAACAGATCACTAACTACTTGGTAGAGTTAAGAGGCTTCTTCTTTATTTTAAATAAAGTATTAAATTTATACTTATCATAAACTTTAAACATGCTTATTGCTCAGTGTTTTTATGACTGTTATGAGCTGCAAGTCAGAAATAGGTTTCTATTACTTAAGTCCCAATCCTATCCAACTTTCCTACATCAATACAGCTGCAATGCAGCCCTGAGATAAGGGAACAAATATTATCTTGAGAAGGCCTCCATGACTGCCCCATTACCACAGAATGCAGTTAAAAATTTTCCTGCATGATGATATAACTTAGGCTATGACATCACTTCCAGGTTAATGCAATCACTTCCAGTGGGTCCCGACAGACTGTCATTCTAACAGTGGGCTAAAAGTGGGCTTTTTAAAAGTGTTGAAAAGTTTGAGAACCAGTGAGATAAAGTAATAAAGGACAATGTCTATCAATGGCTTCTAGTCATGATGCTGTATACAGTAGTTTCTTTGCTTATTATTTTCATATGTCATGCATCATCCTGACACATCATGTTGGGCTGATTCTGTCATTCTGGCTTGATTTCATTGGAGGCAAAAAAGTTTGATGAAACCTATTTCTAACTTTGAGCTCAGGCATATAGCAGTCATAAAAACACCAAGCAATAAGCTTGTTTAAGCACCAAACTTTAATGCAATGTCTAAGCACCAGGTTTTCTAGGGGGTGACAGACAGTAGAGACCTCAACAGAGGCTTTTAATGCCAACTCCGGCTTGCAGCAAGAGCACAATGGAAGTTCTCATGTGGCATGCATTAACAAAAAAGAATGCCAAGATGAAAGCCAGAGCACTGGAGGATCAAAAATCACAGGCCACAATAGGAAATCTGGCCTGTTACAAATGTTAAATACCAGCTGGGGTATAATGTTGTTATACTGAATGTATGATGGGGCAATAAAACTCAGTACTACAGCCACAGCAGTGACATTATCCGCAGTGATCCTGACATAGTGCTCTTTAAGCATGGTTTCATTCAACTGAACATTGACTAACTTGGTGTGAGAGAAACAGGCCCAAACTGGAACATAGTTCTCTAAATTTGATGACTGCAGTTTTTGTGCAGAAACACTGCTCTGCTATGTTGCAGTTGCTCACCTGGGACTAATTTCAGCTGTGGTCACAATGACCCCAGACTGCAGTCAAGGTCTGCAAAACGAAAATAGAAGAAACTGCTGGCTGGCAGGCAAGCTGGCAGGTAGGCAAGTCAACAATTCATGCCTGGATCTCCTTTCTTCTTTGTGCTTCCCTGTATTCTGTATTCCTGATCCTGTGTATTTTGTTCCTTTGTTTCTCCTTCTGCCTTGCTACATTCATCAGCATGTATCTCTTGCCTGATTTCATAGATATATAGTATCTGGTATTCTATTTCTTTCCTGAACCCAAATCTGCTTTGAATCAAAACTGAGCCTGCTCTGACTCTCAACTATTGTCCCTGATTTTATGCATCCTGATCCTGTCCAAATATATTGTAGGTTCCCAAGTCAACAATGCCACTTAGATCCTACCAAGCCCATGATGGTCCCCTATGAAGAGTCAAATACTCTGCACCAGCAGTTCTCAGCTGTGGGTCGTGACCTGATTTTTGGTGGGCTGCAGGGCTGTTGCTACCTGGGAGCTTTAAGGCATTCTGGGCACAGAATGCCTTTCAGCTTCTGGGAAGTGGTGGTGTGTGACCCACTTCATTGTCCACGGTGGTCATGTCATACCCTAGATCAGTGCCATTCAAACTGGGGTGTCATGACACCCCAGCCTGAGGGCCCTGGTCTCTGCCCCTTTAAGGGGCCGGGGCAGCCTAGAGGCGGGGGGAAGGCAGCGGCACAATCCCCAGGATCGCGCCACTCAGGGGGCTGCAGGGGCTTGTGTACTCCTACCCAAGCCTCCTGCAGCCTCCCTGGGGTGCGGGGAGCCCGGCGCAACTTCTGGCAGGGCTCCCCGCAGCAGAGAAAGTGGATGCGGAGTGATCCCATTTCACTTCCGCTTTAGCGGGGGCGGGGCGCGATCACTCTGCATCCACTTTCCCAGGATCCACTTCCCAGGATCGCTCTGCATCCACTTCCCCAGGATCGTGCTGCTGCCTTCCCCCCGCCCCCGCTGCCTCCTTCCCATGCCCCTGCAAAGACTTACTGGCTCTCAAACTCTCCCAGACAGTTTGAGAATCACCACCCTAGATCCTTGTCACCTCTGGGTCACCTTGTCACCTCTGGGTAGTGCTGGAGCATTATCCACTTTGTTGTCCATGGTGTTTGTGTTGTGACCCAGAATGCCCTGTGGCCTTGCATTCTTGGTCCTGACCCAGAAGCTACAAGGTGTTCTGGGGTGTGATGCAACTGCCATAGCCAATGAAGTAGGGCATGGTGGTAAAAATTTTTAGAACTGTTGCTCTACATAGTTACATGCCTTGGCTTTCAAGCAAGTTATCATGGAAGAATCTGTATCGTATCCCATGTTATGGTTCTAATCCAGATTGGTCCTTTCTGTAGCTGCTGTTTAAAAGGAACATGCACACACAGAGAGATGGTTCTGTATTTACTATCTCATCTAGTTTGCTCCTTAGCGGAGCATTTTGCTACTTGGTTGTTTTCCCTTGCCTGAGTGGAAGGTCCTACCCAGAAACCCAAACAGGAAGCTTGTTTTCCTTAGAACAGCATAGAATATCCCAGTATATACTAGTATACTTGAAAAAGCTGTTTTTAAAAAAGGAAATTTGTTTGAGACTCAGCTTTTATCCATCAACTGATCAGCTGCTAAGAATTCAACACTGAAAGATAAAGTGGGAGTTGTTGCACCAGGGAAACAGGTACGTGCAAACATACCCAGGGTCTCTCCTTGCTCTTCTTTTGTGGCTGATTCATTGCTCATGATTCCAAGGTTTTTGAAAAGAATTGTACTGGACTGAGCATACCCAAAATATGTAGCAGCTGTTACGTTGATGCCTTTGATAATGTGTCCCTTTGAAACGACCTATTCAAGATTTCTTTTCTGTAGCCAGCAGGTCTTGTTTTATTTATTTTGTTAAAAGCTGTTTTGGAGGAGTTGTGTGTTGCTCTGTTTCCAAACCACACATTCACAAAGCACCTGAGGTCAGAAGCAAGGCTGATTAGCATAGCTGAGCAATTAAACCCAAGCTCAGCCTGCTGTCCTGAGATAAAAACTCCCAGTTTATGGCCCGGTTGGCTTGCGCGGGAGATGAATTGGCTTGGCGACATTATGTCTCTTGTGTATGACTGGTCACAAGAGTGATCTTTCAGACTTCTCCACATGCGAGCCTAGAGTATTAACACTCACTAATTATAAGGCGGAAAGCCAGTGGCAACGGTTTGTCGAAGAGTGGGAGCATCACTGGCTCTAAACAGCTGGGATGTGTGAGTGTGTTTCTGTCCTTTTAAAAAAATGGCCCTGCTGGAGTATAACCACCCATCTGGCAAAGCCTTCTTGTGTTGCTCAAATATGCAAATGACACTTGCCTGATTTTATTTTTGCTGGAATCTAATGGAGATGGAAAGACATTGAATAGTCGTAATCATACACTGATGGATATATTTACATAACCATACAGGTTGTTCTGCCTCTGCTGCTCCACAGCACATGTGCAGAGCTTGGAACGCTATGGCAGTGCTTGATTAGCCCCTTCACAAATACTCCCCCTCCCAAAGGGCAGTACATTGAGGTTAATAGTTGTGTTCTTGTAATGTGGTACTTGTCTCCCTACCCCCAAATACCCATAAAATGCTGCTGATCCTGTGTTTCCTTTTCTTCCCATTCTTTTTGGTTCTGTTTTATGCCAGGGTGCAGTTCCAGGGGACCAGTGTCTAGGTCTTTCAGGTGGAGACAGTGGCAATGCAGTGTCCTGCCCCCAGGGCAGTGACACCCCCTTACTGTACCAAACATTGCAAT
The DNA here is from genome assembly GCF_035046505.1 of Tiliqua scincoides. Classification (NCBI taxonomy): domain Eukaryota; kingdom Metazoa; phylum Chordata; class Lepidosauria; order Squamata; family Scincidae; genus Tiliqua; species Tiliqua scincoides. The sequence goes on from NC_089823.1 coordinate 176,956,193, forward strand.
GCAGCAGTGGGCCCGGGCCTGCCAACATGACTGCACGGCCTGCAGGAAGTAATTTGGTGGTGATGCAATGATGCCATCATGTCATTGTGCCACCACTGAATTGCTTCCAGGGGGCCACCATTTGCAGCTGTTTGGAGGCATGAGAGGGCTCATCTGCTGACAAATGTAGCATAGAGCCCCCCTTACCATGCCCATCACTTCCACACCACCCTGTAGCATGGCATTCGGGGCTGTCCACCCTAACCATCCCATGCAGTGACACCATTGGGTGAAGAAGCCTGAGCTACTCAACTGCACATGACCAAAGGAAGGGTAAATGTCTTTCTTGATCAGCCACCTTGTAATGACTGCGAATGTTATACAGACATTCTGGATCAGTGGTAGGAGCTCAGCTGATGACTTCTTGTGAGCAAGGCAGGACTGCTGTTCTCTCTTCAGGACAGAGGACCATCAGGCACTACCTCTCCTTCTTGCTTCACGAATTATGGTCTGTCTTCTCCTACAGTTTAAAGCTGCCTGTCTACAGATTGAAGCTACCTATCTGTCTTGTTTAAAGCATATTTTATTCTGGTAGGAAGAACTCCCTACACAAGTCCTCTTCAGATGTTCCAAATGTGTGTGTGGGAATGGGAGGAGGACCCTCAGGATTATCCTAGCTTCAGCCTCCACAGAAGATGCAGATGATTAAGCCTGCTCCTTCGCCCTATCCACCCTCCCAAATTGAGTGTTTGTTGCTGCAGTGCAGACAAATTCTGAACACATGTAGGGAAGGGGGTGGGGCTAAGTGCACACATCCTTGGTGGAGGACGGCTAGTATGGCAGGATCTACCCTTCCCATGTTCCAATACACACATCTGGAACATCTGAAGAGGGCTACAATAATAGAGATACACACAGTGACAAAGACCAGCTCTGGGCCATTTGTAAGGTATTTTCTACAGGGCCCTTCCCCTTACTGTAGTAGCAGAACTGAGTTTCTTTCATTTGCACCACCCACTAGCGTTCGGGGGGGGCGGCGACACAGTGCTAGGTTCTACAGGTGCCTCAATGCGCCAGGGAAGAGGCCCCTCCCCCTTGCTGCTACTTTGTCTCGCCGCCCGGAATGGCTCTGAAGTTGAGAGGGAGGGGCCGCTTCCATGGCATATGGAGGCGCCTGCAAAACTTCGTGCTGTGTCCCCCCTCTGGGAATGCTACTGGTACCACCTCCAGAAAGATAATCCCCCCACTCCCTGTACTATGGTAGAAGACACAGATTTTTTTTAAAATTTTGCCATTTCTCCCTCTCCCGCTCCCCCATAGTGTTGCACAATGCTTCATAGGACATTGTGGGGATGCTGGTCTCTCACTGCCAGAATCAGCAGCAGGAATGAGAGAACCAGATCTGCTGCTGTGGTAATGTGATGAGACCAGACCGGTTGGTAGCTATTTGATTTTGCTGGCTGGGTCCTATTGTCTCTGGGGCCTCCTGGGTCCTTTGGGCCCCAGCAGCTGCCTGGTGGTGCTATGTGCTGATGCCAACCCTAATGCAGAACCAGAAAATGACTGGTTTCGTTGGAATACTGAATACTTCTTTGGAATACTTCATTGGAATACATATTCATTTGAGAATTATCAAGTAGTACTTAATGGTCTAATGATGAGACATAAAAGGACACAAATGTTACTATGAACTATGAACATTAAATTGCTGGTTTTATATGGTCATCATACTCTAGTCTCAGACTGTACATGTGTTTCAGCAGATATCACTTTCACAACTTATGCTGACATAAATTCCATACAACCACAACTGAGAGTTGTGAAATCAAATGTGATGCAACTGTATTGCTCTCCTGTACAGCATTATAAAATGTTATAAACAGAAGGAGGAGAGATGTGAGTCACTGCATACAGTGTGGGTCTGAAAACACAGTGGCAATCAAAGTTAGCAATCAAAGAATGTCTTAATCCTATTAAAGTTGTACAATTCAGGATTATATGCCTTGAAAAGGAAGTTGGGAGCAAATAACTGCTGTTCAGCAGAAAGCTGGATAGGTTTCAGTAGGAAAACTTGTGATCCTGATTCTGAGACACATGTTCTAATAGGGTGAAGCCTTTCCCTTCCTTTATTGGAACTCAATTTGACTTAATTTAAAAAAGCATGAATATCTGTATTGCTGAAGGGAATCCTTGTATGGTTAAGTCCAGAGATATGTTACCAGATCAGCATTTTAGAGTTAGCCTTTGTAGTAATTATATGCCAACAGTCTTTATTTACAGAGGGCAGGCGCTATTTCCTTGTCCCTGTTCCTAGTAAACCCCTTAATTCTGTCTCTCTTTTTAAATAGTTTTATTAGTGTGAGTCAGTTTTTGGAGTTGAGTTAATAATAACTGAGGGCCCAATCCTCTCCAACTTTCCAGCGCCAATGCAGCTGCAACGCAGCCCAGAGGTAAGGGAACAAAAATTTTCATACCTTGGGGAGGCTTCTCTGACTTGGCCCCAATGGCAGGATGCAGCAATTGGCACAGCTGCATCAGCACTGGAAATTTGGATAGGATTTGGCCCTGAATTATTAGAGGGACTCCAGTGCATGTTGCTATTCTAAGTAGTCAATAAACTGCATAGAGGGTCTCATATAACTACTTTTTCAATTTAATTAACTACTGACAATCTTCTCATTGGTGCGTTCTGAAGTTAAAAATGTTATAAATGTCCCTGTGTGCCCATCTTAGCATTTTAGTTGCCATAAAAACATAGTTGGATTGTTAAGAATGCAGTTATGCATCATTTTTGTTTTCTCTCTTGTGTTTTAACCCATTTCTGCCCAACACAAAGGTGTAGACATTTGATCCCTGGGCAGAATGCAGTGCTGGGCAGAAATGGCTTAATACAATGTCAGCTGAAGCAGCAAACAAGACCCAAGTTACATTTTTCTGTCTCATTATTGTCTTATATATGATGGTGAAATTGCAATTATCAGAACTGTACTGTACTGTACTGTACCGTACTGATCTATCTATCTATCTATCTATCTATCTATCTATCTATCTATCTATCTATCACCAATGTAGTCAATACTATCAATTCAGCGTGGTGCACAGTAGAGGTGTAATGTCCTGCCCCAGTACCCAGGGCACTGACATCACAATGTCATACTCTGGCACCCTGGGGGCAGTGATGTCACCACATTGCATGACGTCGTGACATCATTTCGTTGTTTTCCCTGGAGGAGGGGGGCTGGTACATGAAGTGGCCAGTGCCCCCTCCTCCAGGGGCAGTCTGGAGGTGACTACCTTTGAGCTGCAAGCAGCATGAAGGCAAACTCTTCCATGCTCTCTCTGGAGGAGGGGGTGGGCGCTGTGGCTGCTTTGCACGTACCATTGGGTCTCCTCTGGAGACTCCCAGCCTTAGGTCATGGGAAGCACCATGGGTCATGGGTCACACCTACAGTGCAAACCTCTGCCATAACTAGGGCAGAGCCTGGCGAAGGGCTTGGGGTGGGTGCTCCTCAGGCTAAACTCTAGTTATAGCTGTGATGCACAGAATGTAACTGTAAGTAAAAACTATCTTAACATATCACATTAAAAAACTAAAATCTTACAATTATCTTAAAAAAAGGACAGTATTTCTAAAATGTGAACCTGTATAGTCAAGGAACTTCAATCTCAAGCCCAAATTCAATCAATGAATAGAGAACCCACTTTGCCTAGTTCACTGGAATTTCCAGTTGTAAGGATCTAGTAAAAGCTATACTAAAGAAGGGCTGTCTAGAACAATATTAGCATTTAATTCACTTGCTAGTGATTTAACCACCATAATAAGCTCAAGAAAAGCACTAGTGAGGTAACTTAGAGGTAAAAACTGAAAAGAAAAACAAAGTTTACTTCTGCATGCTTCCCAAGTCTCTGTCAAAATAAAAGACAATTTGATGATGTGATGACTGAGGTCTGGTTCAGATGTAGAGTTAGTGTTTGATAACTACAGTATTAAGTGGCTTGTTGCATTTACACTGTCATTTCTGACCATTAGAGAAATATGATTGCCTTTCCAGTCTCGTAGCGCAGTTATTAGGACGTGACGTGTCGAGTGGGAGATGATTGAAGTGTCAGGGAACATTTTGGATAGTGCCTGTGTCATCATTGACAAGCACCCACACTATTTTATGAGTTTTAAAACAAGTCTGAGAACTCCTTGCTGAAAGGAGTTTGACTGATTAAGGGCACAATTGTAAAGTGCCCTTGGGCCAGCGCAAGTCCCTTGCACAAGCCCAGAGGGCTGCAAGTGTGCTGTAAAGCTCGTTTGCGCCTTCTCAGGAGCAAGCCGTGCCAGCGCACAGAGGCTGCATCCAGTCTCCATGGCAGCTTGCCTCAAGTAGGTTGCGTTGGCCAAGCTCGGCCAATGCAGACATCCGGGAAGGGCGGGGAAGAGGCGGGACGGATGTGTTCCGGGGTGGGGGAAGGCAGGAAGGTGGGTAGCAGGAGGCGGGGTTGGGACCCAGCAGATATGCTGGACCCTAGCTTCTGTTCCCGAGCAGCACTCTCCTCAGACTTATGCCATCCTCTGGAACTCTGAGGATACCCACTGGGGTTGTGGTGGCTTACCTGGGAATAAGGGGAAAAGTTTCCCCTTGCCTCCGGCTGAGCCACTTTGGGCCCCTATCTTATGCTGGATACAGTGCAGGGCTCCCGGCCTGCCTATTCCAGCACAAGATAGGATTGCGCTGCACAGGTATTCCTGGAGTTTAAGCATTTTTATATACCACTTTGGGAATCAAGAGCTGGCGTTGTGTAGTGTTTAATGTTGTAATTGGCCCCGGAGGACTCTTGCCCAGTCACGGAATTTACTGGATGACTTTAGACCAGTCACCCTCCCTCAGCTTAACTTATCTCATAGGGCTGTTGTGAGGATAAATGCTGGGCAGGAAGAAGCCATGTGCACCACCCTCAGCTCCTTGGATGATATAAATTTGAAAAATAAATGAAGTTATTGGTAATAACAACAATGTATTTTCTGTTGTGTACCTGAGCCTATGCCTATTTACTCAAAAGTAAGCCCCATTGACTCCAATGGGTTTACACTCAAGTCAGTGCAAACATGATTGTAGTTTATTCAAAAACACACAAAAATAGTGTCAGAAAGACCAGGAGGGGGAATGAAAAATAGTGCATCCTGATTCAGCCACCTGATCCCCTCCTGCTCTGCTCACTATTCTCTGCTGCTGCTCGTAGCTGGATCTGCATCCTGTCAGTTGGTGCTCTGGAGACCTGTTCTTTGCTGGGGTGCTCAGGAAAGTATTTCTGGGGATCCATATTTTGCCCTGGTGGAGAGTAAGGGGTGTGCCTTGCCTCGCCTCCTGTTGCTTCTCAGTTCAGAAAGGGAGGGGATTGATAGCACCCTGTTCCTCATTTACTTCCTCAGGTGCTCCTGGCAGGGGAGAGGCTTCAGCTTCAGTGTTTATTTTTTGCAAGGCTGGAGGAGGGGGGGGGGATGAACGAAAGGTGTTTTATTCAACCTCCCAGTGACAAGCTAGCCAGGGAGGCAATTATTGTCTTGGAATTCTGTCCCCTCACTCCTCACTGTTGTAGGAACTGCTGCTGGGCAGAGATAGGATAAGGCATCTGGCAAAATAGGCATAGGGGAAGCACCCCACATCCACCACCTCTGCCAGTCCTGGGCCTGATGGATTCAGCCTGTCTCATCAGTAGGCCAGCCCTGTGAAGAAGGCATTTAAAAAGAAGCAACTTTTTGTAACTTGTGCCTATAAGAAAAAAATTTGCACCTGTAAGATCTCTCATCTTGTGGCTAATAGCAAATTTGGTGGGAGAGATTTTAGGCAGGGAATTGGTATGGAGGCAAAGATTTAATTCCCTCCCTTGAACCACAGCCCCAATTCCAATCACACCCCTTCCTCTACTTGCTTTTTGAGGAAAATGTTGGGATCTCCAAAAGTGCAGAGTTCCCAGTCTCTAGTTTTGTCCTGTTGTGATTTACAAAGTCATTACACTGTGTGTTTAAAGAACTTTGGAAACTGTAATTTTGCATGGTAAAAATGTGGTCTTTAATGAGCTGGCTGGCAGCTTGGCCATCCTCTCCTGCATTCATTAGGCAGACTCCACCAGGCCAGTAATCAAAGATTTGAACTTTCCTAATGCTGTTTAGATTGTGCGTCAGGAATTGAAATGTCTTCTGTTGAGATGAAAAAAAGGTCCATTATGTGCCTATAAACCTGTATGGTCCCATTTGCCAGTCACCTTCTTAGTTTCTCCTTTTGTTTTGGAAAAATTCTTTCATGTTGTTTGCTTCAGGAAACATTTTGAGCATTCAGTAATAAAACCAAGGGGGAAATCCTTTACTTCCCCTATGCCTTCTAGCTAGTAAACCACATCAATGTGAAGCAAATATGTTTTTGGTGCTGACCCAGCGCCAGTGTTCAAAACATCACTGTAAATACTTTCAAGATGTCTTTGAATCAGATTGGTGACTGAGGGGAAAAAAAAAACTCAGAATATTTTGGAAACAAATTCTTTCCTTCTACACAGAGGCATTTTCAAAATTGCACAAGCTTGAAAATAATTGAAATGCAAAAGCACAGTTCTCAAACTACTTATTTTGGGGAACTCTGTCTAGAATATATATATATAGGTGATTATAGGACTACTCTAGAGCAGATTCATTGTACATGGTAGCAAAGTGCACTCTACTACAGGATCATTTCAAATGACAACAGAAACATTTATTTGCCTTTCACTGTAGCATTTAATAAGCCTCATTTCCTTTGGTGGGGAAAAAAGAGACTCATCTATGTTTGTTTTGCTCAAATTACCTGGAAGAAACAAAACTGTGTCATTATTAAACTAACAACATTGACAAAAAATTCTTGGTGGGTTTTTTATTTTTGAAAAGCAATTTTGTTCTTGGTAAATAGCATATTATCTGCATGGAATAAAGTGTTTGTTTTGTAACTACATGTGTATTTTTATTCTTTCGAAGTTTAACCACATCATGCTTATACTGTAAGTAGAGATAAAACACAGATTTGCAGTAAATATCAGAAATCACATTTCAAATTTGCAAATGATATCTTTTTCAGACTAGAAAATTACAGATGATGCTCATAGAACTATTGTCAGTATTTATTTGGTCATAATAATAATTTTAAATATGTTCAGCTGATGCTGTTCTTAGGTGAGGTATCTAGGCCTTTCAAGATGAAACAAGTCTTAGCAAAGCTGTGGAAAAAACAAACTCAATCACAACAAAGATGAGTTGCACACTGCAAAATAAAGCAAGAGAAGTAACTGGTTATGGACACTTAGGCAGGGAGACATAAGACGACAAGACAGATAAGAAAACAAACTAATGAGAAGTCTAATCAAAGAGAGCAATCCATGACTATTTAAACTAGAAATGAGGGCCCAATCCTATGCAATGTGCACTGGCCAATCACTGGCACGTACTGTTGCAAATGTGCTGTAAAGTACGTTTGTGGCAGCCAGCACCAGTTGGAGCAGGCCTGGTGTGAGCCCACGCGGGGCCAGCACCTGTCGAAGGCTGGCCTGCCACCGCCCAGCATTCCATGCAAGTGTCGGGTGGCGGAAAGGTGAATGGGGGCATGGGGGGAGGGTGGGGGAAAGGTGGGGGGAAGGTGGGGGAAAGGTGTTCCAAGGTGGGGGAAAGCAGGGAGAAGGTGGTAGAGGGGGAGGGAGTGGGGCAGGATGGGGGTGGGACCACCAGAGCTCAGCTCCGCTGGATCCATAACCCTGTGTCAGGTCTCTTGGCCCAATACAGGGCTGCTTTACGCTGTGCTGGCTAAATAGCTGGTGCAGAGTCAAGTAACCCCATTGCTGTGAATAGGTTACTGCTCCCTGGTGGGGATGAATACGTCTACCCATGTTCACTGTTATTGCATAGATCTAGCTCTCATATTGCCACTTTTTCAACACCCAGCTGTGGCATGATCCCTAATTCACAAGCAATGCTGGTCTCCTTGATCTCAGGAGTATGCCTGGGAGAATGGATTGAAAGCCATAAATGTGGTATGCGATCGATGTGCTATCATTGGGAGAGGGAACTGCTTTCTGGATTCAGTGCACCACTGAATTCAGACACTGAGCACCGGAACAAATAAGACCAGCAGGAAAGAGTGCATAGAGGATTGTGGAAATGAATACGCAGAACATTCTTCTTGGGGAGGGGAGGTTACAGCATATGTACCAGTAACCATGCAAAAGTGTCCTCTTATGTTGGTGGGTTCTCACATAGGTGATGGTGGAAGCAGCAGCAGCACAGAGCAGCAGTCGCTCTTCTCACAGCACTTGTGTGGCTGGAGCCACCACACTGATTGCCCTCAAGTGGCGACAGTAGCAGTGGCACTTCCATTAACCACCACTGCAACTGAAGGTACCATTAATATCCCCACATTGTGATGTAGCATTGGGAGGGTTGCACAAGAATTAAAATGGTGGCTGTATCTGGTAGTGGCACTGTATTGGCATCTGGAGCTGTTCGCTGCTGCTGCTGCTTTCCTCTGTCAACCAGTAGGGCTCACCAGGAAGTAGTGGTGGGTAGTTATGGCAACAGCATTCCTCTCAGCACTGGCACCACCAAAAACACTGTTTAATTCCTCAACAGTGCCCTGATGTAGCATCAGACAGGGGGAGGGGGAGAATTAAAATGGCTTCTACAGCGATAAGACAAATGTTGGGAAAGGGCCATATTTAAGGTGTCCCAGTTGCAGCACAAGTGTTGCTGATAATCCTGGAGCACTGACATTTGCCCAAGGGCAGTGCTTTTGGATGTCAGGCCAGCACTTAAGTCATGAATGACTTAATAAAAGTGTTGGCATCCTTCCGTCTCAGAAGACTATGGTATCGTGCTCTGAATAGTGGTTCCGGAACAGGGTGTCCTCTCCAGTGCGCAAAGCCTGGGTAAAGTAGATATGGAGGATAGTTACTCGTGCAGCAAATCTGCCCTCTCCACGTCGCTGAAATGGTCCAATGGAAAGGCAGAAGCCAATACGGTTGGTTCCGGCGTCGTCGCAGGAGCTGCCAGAACGTGACTGTGTTCAGCCATGAACTGCCTCAGGGACTCTGGATTTTGCCTTGAGGTTGACTCCCGAAGCCTTTCCATATCTGGATGTAGCCACAAGGCAGTGGAGGTTTGGGATCAGAGTTTTCCTTCTCTCAGATGAGCTGCCTTCCCAGGCTATCGAGTCCCATCTACCTGGTGGCTGTTTAGTTGCCTCTTACGACAAGTACAGCCAAACTGAGGGCCTATTCTTATCCAGAGCCCCCAGGGGAGACTTAATAAAATGCTATTGAAATCAGTACTGTGTTCTCTCCTGCCCCTCTCAACCTCAGTGGGATGAATATTTTGGCCTTCATAAAACAAAGTCAGTTACAGATGAAGACTTAACTGTCAGATGTTAACCACACTATTATTTTTGTTTAAACACTTCCATAAATGGAAAAGTGAGTGTAATTTTGATGGGTGTTGCTAACATAATGTCACTTCTGGATCATAAACTCAGTTAAACCACTATGCAAATCCGAATTAGCAAGGAAGGCCTTAAAAACTCAACCACAGTTAAACTGGTGTGGGTTACAGTGTGTGTCAGAGATGAAATCTAACAGAGTAACATAACTTGGAAAAACTGCAAAGCATGTTAAGAACCATGTTTGAAAAATGGCCACATCAAGATATATGCTTGTACTAGGGTTATAAAAAGAGTTTTAATTGACTAACTGCCTCTTTTTCATAGCTGAGTAGTAAATTTAATAAGCCAGTTAAAAATCAATATTGCGCTATTTTCAGTGAGTGATATTTTGAGAAGCTTTAGCAAAAGTAACAGTTTTTCTTCTTGACTAAATAATGTAGAAGAGGCAATTAGTGCTTGGAAATTTTAATAACTGCGTTGCTTGTTATAACAGACATGCCTAGATGGTTTGCAGCACTTCCAAAAGTCTTGAAACATATTAATGCAGGATAGATCTAGATAAAAGTGATTTGAAGATCATGCTGAATGTAGATGATGCTTTAGTTTAAAAAAAGGCAAAAAGAATGATATATCTGTACTTTGTAAACTCATTAGGAGGCTTAACAGTGGGAGAGGGCAGCATTTGTTTAACCAAAGAAGACTACAAGAATAAGTGGGTTAATGATGATAACCTGACTTTTCATAATTCTGGAGTTCAGAAGAGAATGTATGGCAATTAGTCAGGTACAGGTATGTCCCCTTATCCATGGGGGTTCCATTCAAGAACCCCTCGCGAATAGCTGAAACTGCAGATAGGAGCAAACGCCCGTCCCCACTATCTGGACCATCCAGAAGTGAGAGAAGCCCATGTCCCCTCCCCTCTGGAGGGGCTTCTGAGCTCAGCAGAGGCCATGGACGTCCATTCACAGCCTCTGCTGGGCTCAGACTGAGCTCAGCAGCTCAAAACCCATGACTCCTGGTTTCACAGAGAAACCAGAAGTGACATTCTTAATGTCTTATAAGGCATTAAGAGGCCTGGGGAAATGACAGCCATGTAGGGACCTTCTTCACATATGATTAAAACACTGGGAAATGTTACTTCTGCACCTGCAAATATGGTTGCATCCATACCACAATTTGTCAAGGCGCCTTTGTTTTGCCGCCTGTCCTTACAGCATGAAGATCCTGATTGTTTTCTCAACAGTCTTTTCATTGGTCTCTGCAGAGATACTGTTCCTTACCTATGGCGCCACTATGAGTAAAGCCCTTCTACAAGTGGCAATCAGTTTAACTACTCAGAAAGATGGTACTGTGAGCAGGGCCTCAACAGACAATTTTGCAGTGGGGAGGGGGGTTCAGATGGGACTGTTGGTGTAGCTACGCTATTTGGCATCTGGAGGTGCAAATTTTTTAAACACCTCCCCCAGAAGGTACAGCTACCCTGGGTCTCAGAAAGCCTGCTGGAAACCTTAGAAAGGCATTTTTTGTTTTTGCTATAACTGGAAGTGCCTTTCTAAGGCCTCTAGCAGGACTTCTGAAGCCTTCAGAGGCTCAGGGTGGCAACACACCTGCCTCTCTGGACTCCAGAAGGTCTCAGAAAGGCACCCCTTGACACCCACCCAGCGTGGCATGTGGGGCCATTGACCCTCCAGCCCCCCTCAGCTACACCACTGGATGGAACAAGGTTTTCCTTTAGTTACTCTTGAGTTGAGTCTGGTTACATCTTTCAGATTCCTTCTCTCGAAGTTTCTATCAATACATGTATTAATAAAAAACAACAAATGAAATAGGTGTTTCAGCTTAGCGTGAATGTTTATGTACATGTTCCCTGCCAGGGTTAAATAAATCCAATGACTTGTATTCAGTCGATAAAGCAGTCTGTTGAGTTTTATGAAGAGGCTGCAATTTAACTGTAAACAGAATGATTTTTCCCAATACTCTGCTGATTCCAAGCTTTGCAGCCAGCATTCAGAGAAATGAGCCTGTCATGCAGCATGGCTGCCCTCTCTACAGCTTCTTTCAAGCAGCAGTCTACCCAGCCAGGTGCAAAACATTAGTGGAACCGCTAGCACAACTTTTCCCCCCCTTCCCTTCTTGCATCCACACTCAGGCAGTAAATTAACTGTAATCTATTTTAAGCATCAATAAATCTTGTTCCAAGTGAGTGGCCCAGTAGTTAACATTACACAATGTGAATATCTTCCATTTGGTTGGCAACCTTCAGTCTCGAAAGACTATGGTATAAACCTACAGCACCCAGTATTCCCAAGCGGTCTCCCATCCAAGTACTAACCAGGCCTGACCCTGCTTAGCTTCCGAGATCAGACAAGATCAGGCATGTGCAGGGTAACAGTTGCAAATTATTAAATATGTAATCTGTTTTATACATAACTTTTTAATAAAATGTATTTGATTCTGTGGCCAAAATCAACTACAATCTTTGGTTTTGAAGTTTTTTCCCTCTTCTTTTTTCCTCTGAACAGCAGTAGACTAAATGATGATGATCCTGCTTTTTACCTACTTTGTGGGGTCCAAGTTAGAAGGGCTACACTTGAAGACTGATTGGACACTGCAAATGGTTCATAATGTAGTTTGCTTATTTATTTAAAAGATTTTTAGCTAACCTATCCAAAAAATGCACAAGGTGGTCTTTCCCTACTGCTTTGGGAGAATTGCTGAAAGCTTCCAACATCTCAGTCTTCACTAGGCTGTTTTGACCTATAGAGTCATAAGTGACCTGAATCCTCATATACCACTTCTCAAATCCCACTTGGGTCTGGCCTGTCTATGAGGCTGATTGAGAGTCCAATCCTGAGATCTTCAGTGCTGGCGGTATATACCGTAACGTGCTACATAACAGCCATAACAACCTCTGCCATTCCTGCTGCCTAGCCCAGCCACCAGCTCCTTGGGGTGTGTGAAAGAGCTGAAGCACACAATCTGTTTGCCTTCTAAGCATCCAGGAGTCACTCAGGTATTTCAGCAATAGGGGCCAATTAAAGAGTGATGCCTGAAAGAGTCATGACTGTACTCTGCACACGCTCAGAGGCAACTCCATTTTATTAACACATGCCTGACATCCAAAACATGTCTCTAATAAGCCCCGGTTTAAATTATATGCTAAAGGAGAACTCAGAATAGTGACAAAGTAGCCCACACAGTAGTAAAAGCAAAACATTTTTCTCTTCTTCACCTCAGGATCTTCTTACAAAAAACACAATCAGCCCAGGAGCAACACAGAACAGTTTGTCCCTGTTGATGTTCCTGGATTTTGGTAGACACAGACATTCACCCAGCAGAAGTAAATAACACAGAATAGGGGTCTCCAAGTCAACGGAAGGGTAGGGGGAGGAAATGTATCTGGATTGTATCTGCAGACAAACACACAGAGAAGCCAGCCGCAATCATGTGTGCCATGTGGAGAGGAAGAAGCAAGCGCAAGTTCCTTCTCCTCTCCCAAGTGACCAGCTGCTGGCCAATCATCTGCAGAGGAGGCGGCTGCAGCCCTTTATCTGCTGTGAGCTACCCCAAACAGGCACGCGAGCGACAAATAGTTCGCAAGCTTCTGGTTATCTAACTATGCTTTATCCCAGGGGTGTCCAAACTTTTTGGCAGGAGGGCCACATCACCTCTCTGACACTGTGTCGGGGGGGCAGGAAAAAAAGAATTAATTTACATTTCTAATTTGAATAAATTTACATAAATAGAGATGGAACTTTTATGAATGAAAGAAGGTCTAGCAATAGCTCAAGGCCTTTAAAAGGCCTTGCACAAAGCAAGGCCAACCTTTCCTTCACTGCCGCTGCTGCTTCACAGATGTGAAACAGCAAGCAGTGGAGCCACAGCTCATATGAGAGATTGAACCATTGCCCTCATGCTGAGAGCAGTTGCGTCGGGCCATCACAGTCTCCAGCAAGTCTCTGGAGGGCCAGAGGCTCACTGGAAACTGGGGGCTCATCGCAGGCAGGATTGGGAATCCCCAAGGGCCGCAAGTGGCCCCCGGGTCGGGCTTTGGGCACCCTTGCTTTATCCCCATAGTACAGCAGTAGCGTGAATGCATTGCTATTTCAACAATGATCTGTATTCATACTGGGAAAGCAAAACAAATTTTTTCAAAAGCTTTCAGACATGGCAGTAATTCATCATAGGTTGTATAACAAATTCACAGATTAATTCCTCAGTTGCACACTTGCGTTTTCTTTTTGGGTGTGCAAAGTTTATTTATTTATTACAGATACAGGTAAGGAAAATGGGTGAAACTTAGGGCTGGGACTACATAGGTTACACATGAGGATATTGGCCATAGATTACAACATGTCTTAATCCAAAAAAGAAATCAACAACGACTGAAAAAAAAGTCATTGATACAAAAATTATCATATTTGTCATTATACTAATTAATGATTTAACTAAACAATCACTATTGTTTAACTAAAATTATTTATCCAGTCATAAAAAGGCTTCAAATTTTGCACATATAATATTCTTGCTACTATACTGATATGTACAATAAAATGTTTCTTATATTGGTCTTCAATTTCTGATATCAAATTTAAGAGGAATATTTCCTGTTTGAATGGTACTACACAATTCAATATCTCTTGTAACAATATATATCATTTTCCAATATTTATTTACTTTCCACATATCCACCACATATAATAAAGAATTCCCTCATTCTCTTTGCATATGTAACAATTATTTGATGACCCAGGGTACATTTTTGCTATTTCCTCTGGAATTAAATATCATCTATAAAACAATTTACATAACTTATCTTTAGAAGATACCACTTTAATTATCTTAATACCACTTTAATTATCTTAATATTTGTGTTCCAACTTTGTTTTCATTTACATCTGTTTTGATTTGACATAATTAATGGAATACTCACTTTTGAGGAGAATTCAATCCGTTAATATCTACAAAAAATTTCCACTTGTTATTTAGCCATTTTCACTTCCTGTCTTAGTATTTTCTTTGTTCTCTGTCTTGTTGATATTTTCCTTTTTGCTCCTCCCACTGCTGCTTCCACTCGTTCTTCCTCTTAACTCTCTTATATTTCTTGATCCCTCTCTTTTCTTCTTCCGTTTTCTCCATTTTATTCTTTTTGAATTTAATCCAAAGATTCTTCTTGAAAGGACGTGCTCTCTTTCTCTGAGAGTTCCCTCTTTTTTCTTCCTGAAAATTCTGAGTTCTAATAATAAATGCTGCTTTTTCCATCTCCTGTCTCATTACAAAAATCTCCAATTCTTTAGTTTCATCAGACACTTGGTCCATTCTTTTTTCCATTCCCTCCATACTTTTCTTTGTTTGTCTATTTGTCAGGGAGGAGTTTATTTGCCTCATTTGTTCAGATAGTTTTCCAACCTCTTGCTTCAGTTCATTTCTAAATTCTCACAACATATCCATTAATGAGGTCTGGCTTTCGCTAACATCCTTTACATTTTTTGATGTCATTCTTATCAGTATCAAATCAAGCCAATATAACTCTGGCTATAAAAGAGAAAAACAAAATGGTCCAACAATTAAATCAACCAAGTCTCACTATCTTGCTTCACCTTCTTGTATGGCTAATTCCCAAATTTTATATCTAAAAGGAATAAGTCAATAATCCACTTCAAGTCAACTTCAAGTCAATATCAGTGTCCAAACATTCCCACAATTAAGGAGTCATCCAATTCTTATTGTCTTGCGTCCCTTCTTGTCAAAGATAATCATTAAGTTTTTATGTCCAAAAGGGGTGGGTCAGTAATCCAATTCAAGTTAATAACACTGTCAAATTAAGTTAGTATACTTTTAATTGTTCAGGCCTGAGTCAAGCCTTTTGCAGCAAAAACGAAAGCGAAAGTTGTTCCGTCCTTTAAAGATTAATTGTTAATTTCTTTTCCATGCATACCATTCCAACAGGGTGATCCTTTATCTTCTCTTATTTACTTTTCTTCCAATCATCCTTGTTACAGAAAAGAAAAGAAAAAACTGCTCCAGCAGGGGCTTCTTTAAATCCACATTCGCTCTTTTCCCCCTCTGGGTGGCTGCAAGCCAACGTAAAATAATCTTAAAGTTGTCTTTCCCTCCTTCCAACCTCTTGATTGCAATTCTTTTTATAACCTTTTAATGAACTGGTTACTCATAGTTAAAGGCTTTGTTCGCTTTCATGTTTCATCTAGTCTGTGGGGTTGGGGGGGAGGTCCTCAGCTGTCCGAATCGTCACCGAAGATAGAGTCCGGGATACGATATGATTCAGCACAGAGCAATCTGCGAAAATATCTCTGAAACTGCCATCTCAAGAGACTGCCCCGTTCAAGCTCTCAGCCTTCGTTCCTTCTTCTTGGCAACGAAGAGTACCTCATTGTTGAGGTCCTTGGAAAACACATCTATTTAGCAGTTTCCCCCCCCCCAGAACCCTCCAAAGTTCCCTGCTACTTCACTGAGTGTTAACTCCGCCCCCCAGTTGCACACTTGTGTTTTCTTTGACAATTAAGGAAGGACCTGTAGGTGCTACAAATTTTGCAAATTGTTCTACAGTACATACTTGTCCCACTCCTCTTCTGATAAGGACCTGATCATGTTTCGCTGTGTTGGAAAGCTACCAGGACTTTCTTGGTAGCAGCCCCAGTGCTCTGGAACTCTCTTCCTAGAGCATGGTCCCCAGCCTGGGGGGGTCATGACCCCCAAGTACTGTGTTTGAATAATCCTTTCCCCTTAACAGGGAGTGGTGACTGGTGGAGATCCGTAGACAATGGTGCTCAGCACTTCTGGGTTCTCCCTGCCACTGCTACCAACTACAGGGAGGTAAGACAGGAATTTTTACAGGGTTTCTTACTTACCCAGGCCTTTTAGGTATTTGGAGAAAACCTGGAAGCAGGGCCTAGGAGAGAGGGGTAAAGGGGGTAATTTGTACCCGGGCCCAGGGTCTGAAAGGGGCCCCAAGAGTCAAAGGAGGGGGCCCAGAAAGTTCCTGGGATCTTACATTTTCCTATCTCACCTGAACTCACTGCCTGCGCATGATGCTGGGGGCACAACCACAGGCATGCAGAGGTAACTGCGGCTGCAAGCCATACACACTGGGCCTAGGAATGTATCCATGAACACATTGTCAAATCTTGGGAGAAACTGGCCTGCTACAGTAGCGCTTTGGCTTGTGGATCCACTTACCAAGAAGGAGTGAGTGTATAGGAGATCAGGGACACAGCTACAAGACTACAGCTACTGCAGAAGTTCATTTTGGTGTACACAGCACACTGTCCATTCTAGTGTGAGTTCAAATATGAAGATGCTAATTTTCTGCAATGGATTTTCTCTATTTCAAAGATTTTAGTGAGATTTAGGAGTGTGTTTCTTTTTTCTTTTATCTAGCAGCCAATGCTGCATGGTCGGATAGACCTGAGCTCCACATCAAGAAGCCTGGTAGACCTGGGCTCCAAAGTCTATTCTGGCTGTCAGTACCCTTCCACTGTCCTATTTTGCCCTTCCTGTTCTGCCTGCCCCATTGCCCGCCCTTTGGAAAGGGGCCCAAAAGAAACTTTGTACCCCCTGATAAAATTCCTCTCAGAGGCCCTGCCTAGAAGAGATGGGCGCCATCGCCTATGGATCCTCTGTCAGGTTACAACTCTGTCTTAAAGGAACTGGAGGTTGGGAACCACTGTTCTATGTAGCTTCTTCTCCACTATCTGCCCATATTAAGCAGAGGTTCTTGAAGAATGATGACAGACCTGAAACCCTGGGGAGGGTTGTCTCTTAGCTCTTCCTAAGTAATGCTAGTCCAGCAGGAATGTACCACATTACAACATGCTGCTTAATGATCAACCACATATACAATGGTGGTCCCATAATGGAGTTGTAGTTCTCAAACTGTAGGTTGCAACCTACCGGTGGGTCACAACCTGATTTTTGGTGGGTTGTGGCAGGCTGTGGTGCAGCAAGGCATTTGCTTAAGAATTTATTTCTGTGAATATATTCCTATCATTAAGCAATGCATATCTGTTCTATTAGCCAGTGATCCATGATTAAGACAAGATTTGAACTCACGTTCCTGAGGCTCTGTGTCCTGTACTAGCTCCTGGGATCAATGCCTCTTCTAGTCACCTTGAAGAGCCTAAAATGAGAAGTTTTGCATTCCTCTGGTAAAACCTAGCCAGATGTAAATGACTCTGGTGGTTACCATGGGAACAGTAGGAACTGTAGCAAAGACCTACAGCTGTTTCATTAGAATGCATACCTTAAAGTGAAGTGGTGATGAAATGATAGTGATGCTGGATAGACATGAGGTTTCTCATGACTATTGCCAGTATCTTAGGATTAAAATAATGCATAAAACATGCACAAACAAGCACTCTTGGCAGCCAGAGACTGTCTATTGTGGATTTACAGGGCTTTCTGATAACAACTAAAAACTATTGCTTTGGCCTGCATAATCAGTTTTCAGATTCCTTTTAAAAAAAGATAATATGATGAACATGGCAGGAGGGTGCATTTGTGGACTGTCACTTACCTTAGAGAAAACCATAAGCCATTACTTTATTGCATACATCCTCGTTAATTTAAATTCACATAGTTGTAAAATGACTTACTGCTAACCTCAGTGAAGAATATCCAAGAGGCAATCAAATCAGCCGTGCTGTTTTGAGCAGGGCCCTGCTTGTGAATTTACATCTCGCTGATTGCTGCTGGGCACAGAACGCTGAACTCAATGGACTGCTGATTTGATCCAGTAAGGCAGTGTTCATGTTTGCGTTGGTGGCATCTCTAGCATATGGAGACATGGAAACACTTTCCCATGTTGCCACTGCTAACAAGTGCTGAGTGAATTTTACTGTTCTGCAACCACTTAAAAAGCCTGGTACATCTGACTAACCTGCTTGGACCAGGTCGAACAGCACTCTGACTCTCCCATCAGAAACAGGTGGCAGTGTAGGGGGAAAGCATGGGTGCATATTCCTCTTCCCTGAGGCAGTGGCGTCACTATGGGGATGCAGGGGGTGCGGACTGCACCGGGTGACGCGCACGGGGGGGGTGACGCGCACTGGGGGGGTGAAACGCTAAAATCACAGTGGTTAGGGGTAATACCATCATGTTATATACCATTGGATGTGGAATGTCCAGCAGAATGCAATGCAAAAAACCAGAGTGAAATATTTCCTTTCTATCAAAAGTTATGGCCAAAAAACCAGAGAACAAAAAATGCATGGATCCCTATGGAAAGTGAAAGTGAGCCGTATGGCGTGTTTACTCATGAGCAGGCAAATGTGCCTTAGACAGTTGGAAAGGGCAGGCTGAGAGGAATCCAACAACACCAGAATGGACTTGATCCAAAGAATGCAGCCCCCAAAAACACCTGAGAAGAAAGTCCCTCCCTCCAAGCACATTAATGTATTGAGCCCTATGGAAAGCGAAACGAAGCCTCATGGTTGAGTTTACCCACGAGTAAGCAAACGTGCCTTGGCTGGTGTTGAAGATCAGGTGAAGGAGAATGCAAGGCTACCAGAATGGTCCTGATCCTATGCACCTGGAGCTAAACAAGTGCTCCAGAAGGCAGCCTCCCCCCCCCCCCCACTAAAAAGGATCAAAACAGAGGCTGCAGCTGATGAACCTTTTTGAGACTTGAAAAAGGTGAACCTTTTTGAGACTTGCAAAGCCAGGTGGATCCTGACACTGATCTGGTTTAAACAGAAGTTCTTAAATTGAACTGGGCACTGGGTGGGACTGAAAACCTTACTGGTTTTGGAGGAGGGGTGTTATTGCAGGCAGGCAGGCTACAGAGGAAATTTACTTGGTGGAACAGGGCTGGCTTCTGCTTATTTCTTTGTTTTACTTTAATTATTTATACTTATTTTTTTAAATTTGCCTGATGATGTCACTTCCACCATGACATCACTTCTGGTGGGTCTTGGACAGATTCTCATTCTAAAAAGTGGGTCCCAGTGCTAAAAGTTTGAGAACTGCTGCAATAAGGTGTTAGTAAGTTGACACCTTTGGGGGAATGTGACACCACTAGTGACCAGAATAACTAAAATCATAATTTGGAAGAATAATACCATCAAGTTATATATATCAGTCAATGCGTAATTTCATGCAGAATGTGTTCTATCTTTGTTCTATCAAAAGGTACAGCCAAAAAACCAGTGGGGGCAGAGGGATGGTATATTACCACGCCCACCACCTGGTGTATTGCCCCGCCCACTGTATGGGGTGTGATGTGCTGGCATCCCGCCCCGGGTGACATGAACCCTAGTGACGCCACTGCCCTGAGGTACTACATGTATCCCCTCACATGGGTATTAACTGCTGTCACATGGTTATAGGACAGCAAGATGGCATCAGATGTGGGGGGCATATGCATGCCTAAGTTCCTCCTTATGCATTTGGAGTGCAGAGCAGTCACCTTGTGCTCCCTTGTCCTGTCCTTTGCTTCACAGTTGCACTGCATACTTGCATCTTTGACTTTAACTAGATTCTGTGCCGAGTAGAAAGTGATGAACCAGTTCTGAGAGAAAAATCTATTATTCCAGGCCTAAGAGTATTCCGGAATCTGCATAAAAGATTCTGGGGTTTTGCTTTCCTCTGTTTCCTTCCACTTGGTGCAGTAAACGGTTTAATGCTTTTGAATGATTGCTTGGGCCTTCTCATTCGATTTCAATTTGACCTTGAACCACTCACGTGCAAAGGTTTTGCTAATGGCTCTTTAAGGATGCTAGCAATGAGACACGCCAGGTTCTTTGATAAGAAGGCTGGAGTTATGCTGCATTTTATTTTAAAGTTATTTTTATGAAATCTGTTATGATAGCATTATAATTTTTCATATTTGGGGGCTCTGCCTTTTGTCACTTCAATGTTATTTCTCCCCCATTTCTGCAAAATGCATTTCTCAGTCAGAGGTAATGTAATGACCAGGCACTGACCCCCATTTTTATGTTTCTCCTACTGTGAGGAGAAATTGAAGACAAAATGTATAGCAAGCTAATAGCTGTGTAGCCTTAGTCAATCTAGCAAACATAAAGAACCAGCCATGGGACACAGTTAAATATTAAAACTGTATTATGTGCTCCAAACAATTTCAGATGCAACTCCCCAGCATGCTTTTAACCATCTCAGAAGTTATTGCATTTATGCAGCCTTAATTGGAAAGTTCCCTGTCTTTTTTTATGATGATGATTGAATTAAAACTTTTCCCTGATGATGTTCTGGGTAAAGCTGGATAATCATAATAATATAAACTTCGAAGTGCCATTTCCTCATTATCTTATACATTCATTTAGCCATTCTCGTAAACATTTCATATTTATTAATTTATTTAGCAAAGCTTAAAGACTAGCACAAATCCGAGCAGATAGTCATGCAAGCCTTATAGTCATGTAAAACTGCTCGGGCCTGGGATGGGGATTAGGATTTGGCCTGCGCTGCCATGACCAATCCTACCCCCCCCCGGCCCAATCCACCTCCTGGTCCACCCTCCCACATCCTAAAATGCCTCCTCCCTGCCTTAGTTCCACCCTCTCCGCCTGCCCCGCGCATGTCTGCCCAGACCAGCATAAACTTACTCCCTCTGAGCGTGGATGCAGCCTCCAGGAGCTGGCAATGGCCTAGCCAGCTCTCGAGTAGCCGCAAATGTGCTTAGCGGCATGTTTGTGACACACCTGGGCCAATGCAGAGGGCCTAAACCAGCCTTTCATGGAGTCTGGATTGCTCCCTTGGTGGTTTTAATATTTTAGGCTGCAAATCTTCTATGCAAGTTAGAAGTAAATCACACTGTTTTAAGTCGCACTATTTACTTACTTCTAAGTAAATATAGGTGCAACTTTGTTATACATGGATCTTTATACACAGATTTGACTCAACACAAATGGCACTGCAAATGAGAAGGAATGTGCTGATTCCTGGAGAAGGGGAAAAATGTATCCCTTTATTTTAAAAAAACTGCTTTTCTTACTGTTGTAGAGAGACAGTCATGCAAGTGATCATTTCATTCTTCAGCTGAACCAGGCAAAGGCAGGGGGTTCTTTGCATTTCTAATTGCTGACTGCCTCTCTACAACAGTTAGAAAAATTGTTTTTAAACTACAATTGTAAATGTATGCAGTTTTTTATCTTTTTAAACTGTTTTTATTTAACACATTTTATGGTAACAGCAGGGATTCGTAGAATCAAACTCCTGAGTATGCTTCCATTAGGAGCAATGGAGGGGCAAGAAACCTGGAAGTGGGTCTTTAAATCTATTTTTCCACTGTTTTTTCATCCACTGATTTTTTTTATCCACTAGGGGCAGCCTATTTGTGAGATGTTCTGTTGTGAAGAAACAGAAAGGGAAATAACTAAAAGAGAACTAATTGATTCTCTGTGTGCTTTTGTACATGCTTATCCTGCTGGTGGAGACCATCATAGGATTGCACCATAAGATTTTTTTACGACCCTAATTGGCTAAAACATAGCTCTGGACTGACCTGAAATTCACTGAAATTATGCTGGCTGTCACAAAACTTTCCTCTATAAATTTGATTCAACTACAAAAGAACCTCAAATACAAACGTCAGTGTCTAATACTTCCTTCCTGACTTGCTTATCCCAGGCAAAGCACTTTTAAATTAACCCACCGCATGAAGCCTTAGCACATAAGTAAGGGAGCACATTTCAAACTATCTTGGGACCAACTGAAGGTTGCACTACATATTTTGTGTTTTCTATATCCATGATTACATTTCACCTTGGCAAAGGTCCACATTTGAGGATGCACAGATGTTGGCTATTGGGAGTACAGAATATTTAACAGACTGGATGAATTGCTGTAATTCTGTCTGGTTTACACTACTTGAAGAAAACCAGAACTTTTCTCACCACTGGGGTGGGAATTCATCGCTGGCAGAAGCTCTCAATAAAAAAGGGCAGTATCAGAGGGTAGGTGACAACATTCCATGCTACATAAGTTACATGGGACTAGAAAGGACATTCCTGTCTTCAGAGGCAAATCCTCAATTTGGAGAGAATTTCTTCCCATGATTGGAACCCAGGAATGTTAGAGCTAGAGTCTCCAGTTTAGTTGGGCTAAGTGGTGCTTTCCATGGATGAGTGAAAATCTTCTGACCAAGTAAATATTCTAGATTCCTTTAAAAAGGGATTGGAGGAAAAGTACATCACAGGTTACAAGCCATGATAGGTATATACAACCTCCTGGTTTTAGAAGTAGGCTATCTCAGAATAACAGATGCAAGGGAGTGGCAACAGGATATCTTGTTGTCTTGTCCCTTGTTGTCTTGTCCCTGAAGCATCTGGTGGGCCACTGTGAGATACAGGAAGCTGGACTGATTCAGCAGGGCTCTTCTTATGTTCTTATCTGCATAGGGATTACATGTTACATTAAACTTGTAGTTTGTCCTTTTTGGGGGGGCGGGTGTTGTTGTTTTCTAATAGCAGTCATGAAAGACTCCAATTTAGATAATGATTGTGGTGGTACCACGTTTTCCAGACTCACAAAGAGAGTCTGGTCCAACAAGAAGCTGACGGAACATACCAAGATCCAGGTCTACAGAGCTTGCGTCCTGAGTACACTTCTGTACTGCAGCGAGTCATGGACTCTTCGCCCACAACAGGAGAGGAAACTGAGCGCTTTCCACATGCGCTGCCTCCGACGCATCCTCGGCATCACCTGGCAGGACAAAGTTCCAAACAACACAGTCCTGGAACGTGCTGGAATCCCTAGCATGTATTCACTGCTGAAACAGAGACGCCTGCGTTGGCTTGGTCATGTCGTGAGAATGGATGATGGCCGGATCCCAAAGGATCTCCTCTATGGAGAACTCGTGCAAGGAAAGCGCCCTACAGGTAGACCACAGCTGCGATATAAGGACATCTGCAAGAGGGATCTGAAGGCCTTAGGGATGGACCTCAACAAGTGGGAAACCCTGGCCTCTGAGCGGCCCGCTTGGAGGCAGGCTGTGCAGAATGGCCTTTCCCAGTTTGAAGAGACACTTTGCCAACAGTCTGAGGCTAAGAGGCAAAGAAGGAAGGCCCATAGCCAGGGAGACAGACCAGGGACAGACTGCACTTGCTCCCGGTGTGGAAGGGATTGTCACTCCCGGATTGGCCTTTTCAGCCACACTAGACGCTGTGCCAGAACCACCTTTCAGAGCGCGATACCATAGTCTTTCGAGACTGAAGGTTGCCAATACTGTAATACTGTGGTGGGAGAGGCTTTAACCTGTTTTCTCTACTACAATCTGACCTCCCCCCCAGCCATAAGACTGGGCCAATCAGTTATGCAGGATTTTGATCCTGCATATCTTGCATACATAACAGAGTGCTGAGCTAGAATATGGGATAGTGGAGGAGCAGAAACTGGCACATTATCAGGCAAGGGAGCAGCATTTGGCATGCTTCCTCAAGCATCAGGAGGTCATGGACTCGCTGTGGTGGAGGGAAAGCTTTATAGGATCATCCTGTCTTCACTGGACCAGAATTCTGCAGAGCTGATACAGTACTTACAAAAAACTGCACAAGCATGCAAAAACTGACCAATCCATGCATTTAACATAGTGCATAGTTTGGTCACCAGTGTTTCTGTGGCACATTCTGGTGGCCCGCTGCAATCTCTAAATACATGGGGAGGGAAGCTACACTTTCTACATATGTTATGTTGTATGATATTTTTTCATGGAGTAAGGACAGCTACTGTTCAAAAGAAAGTTTCTGGTGTGGCTATATGATTGCTGATGGTGTTCAAAGTTACAAAGCATTTCACAACTCCTGAAGCTTAATAAACTCTGGGATTCTGTTGCAAATGTTAATGCATTAGGAAACACTATAGCAGAAGGAGAGGACTACAGCTTTTAACCTTAAAAAAAGAGTTGAGATAGATGATAAGCATTGTGAGAATGTGGGTATTGTATAGCTTGTTCTGTGATGGTTGTATCTTGGTGGATTAAAGAAATGTTAATTTATTACCCCCATGGGAAATATTCAACCAGTTATCCTTCAAAAATGATGATGATGATGTTGGTGATGATAGTGTCTTTCCAATTGGCCTAACTCCAGCACAAACTTATCAGAAAGTTACTCTCTGTTACTGAAATAGTTTGGTCAATTTTAGACACATTCCTTAGACTATTCCTTTAGTTGAGAAAATGTTATGTGAACAAATCTCTCTATGCCCCCCCAGCAACTGACCTTCCTAACGCAAGTCAAATTATCACAGTCATTATGACTCTTTTATGATCTTGCTAATGAAGTCCACAGTTTATACTTATTGTCTGATTAATAATGTTGGAGAATTAACCAAGCAGAGATAATTCATTAGGCTGAGCACAGTTCTTGGCAAGTGTATTGTTTTGTTTTTCATTAATTTCAGAAAAATATGACAAAAAAACTTCCTATCTATGCATATCTGTAATATGCCAAGTTTTGAGATGTATCAAGAGATTTTAAAGGACAATTAAATAATCTATAAATAGTAGAAGAACCCTAGAACCACACAACAAAGATACAAAATCCTCTGGATGTGCTGACTCTAGAGTAAATCACTAGAGCTTCAGTATATGGCTGATCTATTCATGTGTCTGTTCTTATTGCAATATTTTGTGATGCAAATTTTAAACAGGTTTCCAGAAATTAAGATGTACTGTACTTTTTTGTGTGTGCTGTATTTTTTTTGCTGCATCCAAGGCTAATTAAGTTTCACAAAAATGTTTGTATATGTTTTGAAAAATGAATGCATCATTAGCATATTTCTGTTATTCTGAATTTGCTGAGAACAGCACTCTCTTTGTCCCATATACAGTCTACATTAGATGGTTAACAGACCAATCCTGAAGCTACCAAAATGGCTACCGCTGTATCCAGTGGCACTGCCAATGCCACTGGAGTTCTCCTCAGGGGAAGGGGATGAAAGTCCCCTTCCCCCTGGGGAAAGCCCCAAGCCCTGCAATGGGGCTTCTCAAGTCTACACCAGCTATTTGGCTGGTGCAGACTTGAGAGACTTTGTGTTGGGCCTTTCGGCCTGACACAGCGTTCAGGGTCCAGCAAAGCAGAGCTCTGCCAGTCTCACTCTCCTCCCCGTTCCTTCCCTGCTCCCCCCACCCCATTCCACCCACTCTCCACCTCCCCCCACCCTGAAAATACTTCAGCTGCCAGCTGGTGCTGCTGGAGTGTTGGCTGGCCCTCCATGAGACACTGAGGCTCAGCACCAACTGGCACTTTTTCAGCGCCATCAGCCCTTCCTCTTCAAGTGCCAAGGATTTGCCTTATGGTATATTTATGACACTCAGCACCTGTGCTGGAGATCAGCACTAACACTGAGGGAGTTCAGGGCCCTGGGCCCTAAGACAAGAATAAGAAGAGAAGTCAGGAATGAAAAAAGAACAGTGGAGAGCAGGGTCAAGAGCTCCCTAGTTCTCAGATGTCACTGGGAATACAGGCAATTCAAAACAAAGGTGGTTCTTCAAAGGCTTTTCTTTCAAAGTGGGTCTTGTATGGTAGGACTTAGAGAAGAAATTGACTTGATGAACCAAGGAATTGGCTTGATGGAAACTCCCTCCTCAGAATTAAATGAACCTGGAGAAGGAATAAAGGATATTAAACATTAACACATGATACTGATACTGCAACTTGGAGGACTGATAATTGACCCTATAACCTATAACCTTTTCAACTCCATGCAGTGTTCATAAATTTGGATCACTTTGTAAAATGCCCAACATCTGTAGTTGAACTACTGGATTACACATTTAACAGAATATACAGCAAATAAATATAAGAGCAGAGGAAAAGAAAAGGGTTAAAAAGGTGAGGTGCAGGATCTGGGAGCAGATAGGAAGTCAGTGTAGGGATTTATGGAGAAGTGTTATATGGTTCAACGGATGAAAGAGCATCAGTTTACAGCAGAGGGCTGAATAAAGGTGAAGAGAATGGACAAGGATGAGTCTATGGAAGGCCAGAGAGGAGAAGGTTTTAGTAAGTCAGCATATCCTATAATGAGAGGTGATATGGGCATGGATCAGAATTTCTACTGAGGGGGACCAGAGAGTTGGTTCTCCTACAAATGAAAAGGCTGCTATGCCTTTACGTGGAATAGAGTAGGGTTATGGGAGACACATTGCAAACTTTTTAGACATCAGGCTGAGTCCATAATGCACTACTACCTTGATCTTGAACATCCCTCAAGTCTCTCACCAACAGCACTTCATTAGCAAACCCCTCATGTAATAATCACCAGCATATTGTTGACATGACAAAAGACATCTTGTGCGCTCCCTGACCCTGACAGTCAACAGGATTTGTTTATGTTGAGCTCTAATATGAAAACCATAAGAGTTAAAGAAAAAGTTCTTGACCTGGCTGATGTCAAGGGTCAGTAGAAGTTAACAGGCACCTTTACCTAACATTCCTATCATGCCAGCCAGCTTGAGAGTTTCTCGTTTGTTTTTCATGGGTTAGTGAGCAAAAAAAAGAAAAAAAAACTTGAGAGGAGTGTTCTGGAGTCACTAAAAAGCATAAGATTTTAGTCTTTTTAGTGTATCTTCCAGTTTCTGCTGTAGACTTTCAACATAAATGTATCTATTGTATCTTACAATTTATGAATTCAATTTATTATGGTGAAGCCCCTCTTGCCCCCCACACACATTCAGATCTGAAGAGCAGCAGTTGTTTACACAGGGTTCATAAGCTGTTTGATCTGAGTATGGTAACACAAAGACTTATGCACCTCCTGAGATAAACTCTGAGGGAAGGTATGTGGTACTGAGGCTCAAGCAAGAGAGAGATCTGGAAGCCTAAGGCTCTCTCTCTCTCTCTCTCTCTCTCTCTCTCTCTGTGTGTGTGTATGTACACACATGTGCATGCATGCATGTAGTGAGAAAGGCTGAGGACAAGGTCTGTGAAGAGATTTATAGATACTTTGTATCTTGGGTCCCCATGTCCATTAGTATCACTTCTGTTGTTCTCTGTCTGGATCCTTATTATCTGAGGAACAATCTGTCCTGCTGAACTTCTGGAGTAGGCCACAAAGCTACATAACAGATTTAATAAAACATAAAGTACAAAGCAACCTTATGGCTTGAGGGATGAACAGCTGAAGTGGTGACTGATGTGTGTTAAAGACACTATGGGGGGACATTTTGGGGGTATGGCAAATGGTTGCTTGAGTGCTCTGATAAAGTCACTGATTCAAAGGTATAAATGCTTCTCTGGAGGCCCACGTCTGGCTTCTGTCCAGTTTCATTCCTCCACTACCCTCTTTTTACTCCATAGAAAACGGAGGGCCAATGTACATGTAACAGTTGCCATGGAGACACTGCCAAAAATGTTCTCTCCATGGTGAATGATATCCACATGGCTGCAATGTTTAGAAGCATTTACTGTGAAGAGATGACACCATGCAGGCCCATGTTCCCACTGATGGCCAGAGGGCGTATGAGCGTCCTCATGTTTTGATAGCTCTTTTATCTTTACTTTTTAAACATTATGTGCTGGGAAGGGATCACTCAGCATGGGGAAGCCATTTGGGGCAGCATCACCACCGTGACAATTGTATTGTGTGCTCCAGTCCCTATACTAGCAGTGCTGGCCATATTAGCACAGGAATTTGTCAATGGATCTGAACTGTGAGCTACCATAAAATCCTTGTACATATCTGTAGGTCCTGAAGTTATCTTAATGTAGTATTGTGATTTCTTCCACCCTTTCTCCTTTAGTAGCCCTGCTATGTAATAATCTGAGAAAACATTCATATGGAGAAAGGTGTATGTGTTATGTGACCATACATCAGGGATGGGAACTCAAGTAAGGTGACTTGAGTTCAAGTTGCAAAAAAACTTGTGTCAACCAGTTTGGCCCTGAAAAAAAATCACTGCTAGTCAACCAGAATGGCCCTGAAGCAAGGACATGCAGTGCTGGATGGCAGGTGAGGCCGAACCACTATATCGTAGTCCATGGAAAAGCACCACAGCTGCCCCATCTGCTTACATCCAAGGAGGCTCTCCTTCACCCAAGAAAGTGGGTGTAAAGAGATGCTCCTCAGGTGTAAGCAGGTGGCGCAGCTGTGGTGCTTTTCTATGGGCAATGATGGGGCAGTTCTGCCTCACCTGCTGCCCCTTCTCTGAAGGGGAGGGGGCCACTTGCACACCTGAGGTGAGGCTCCATGTAATACGTAGTGCTTTGCAAGCTGAGGTGAGGCTCCCTGCAAAACTTAGTGCTTTGCACCCTCTCTAGCTATGCTACTGGTGGGCTCCTTTGTTACTTGGGAGGAGGAAGCTTCATTGAATGACCAGCTGCAATGGGACTACTTCTGAGTAGAGCTGCAAAGGATTGGGTTGCCCTGCTGCAAAGGATTGGGTAAGCCTTGTAGCTGCTGCTGTGATCCTCCTCCCTCTTGCCGCTTTTGCCTTGCTCTCTAGCAGTCTGTCCCACCCCCTCCCGCCTTGTTTACAAATGGAATGGAGGCATCAGAGGAGTGGTTAAAGAGAACTCCAACACACACATACCCAGGCCGCACCTCTGTTTTTTTCATGGCTGACTTTTTAAAGGGAAAGACTTGTGACTTGAGTCTTTTTGAGTTGCAAAAATGCTCTGGGTGACTTGAATAGTGCCCCCTTTATGACTTGTTTTCAAGTTGATTTGCATTGGCAGAGAATTGTCACTTGACTTGAGTCACACTATGCTGGACTTGCCCATCCCTGCCATACACTTCTGAATATTGTCATTCTCAGAGGCACTTGATACCCCCATGGAGTCCTTGTCATGAAGCATTGTGGCAATCACTGTAATGGCTGGACAAGCCTCCAGTTTCTGTGGTGCAACTGAGTGTTCAGATTAGTTTTGTGATTAACTTGTCAGTCTTCCAGAAAACCTGGGATATGTGTGTAGGCAGTGTTAAATAGGTCTTGATCTCCCAAGGTAAAAACAGCATTTCATTTCTGGCAGTGAAATGTGCTTTAACTTTCTGACATTTCATAAACCTGGTTACATCTCTAAGAATAAACACGCAACAAAAAAAGCGGGCACTTGTCTCAAGTTCAAAATGAATTTTGAAAGCAAAGGAGGATTCGGCTGTCTGACTTCCTGATGGACTGAGCATTGGGTAGAAAAGACACAAAGATGTTTTTGTGAATTTGAGCTTCTAACACTTCTGTGAGACCTAATTTTCTGGAAGGAGAATAACTTGCTTAACTAGGTTTCTGGGCTTCTTATTATTCCCTTGAAGATTTTTTAATCATTTTGGTCTTTGTAAATGAGACAGCAAAAATGCATTCACATGGTAATGAGACAATCAGGTGTAGAGAAAAGAGGCATCACTACTGTTCAGTAAGACTTGCCTCAAGGTTAATAAATTCAACACACTGATGCCATCAAAGTCAGCATGGAATATAAAAAATATGATGCCATTTTCACAAGAGATGTCTTTTCTTTTTGCATTTCCTGTGCTATGTTTATAAACAATGAAAAAGCTAAACTGACCAGCATGGTCTTTTAATTAAAGAATAGCCCTCACACCTGTGGCTTTCACAAAGACTTATCTCAGTAAGTTGAAATGAGACTTCTGGCTTTCAAGCTTGTGTGACATCACAGTAGCTCAGCCAATGGCCTGGCAGGACTTGCACCCAATAATTACCACCCAATTACCACCCAATAATTTGCTGCTACCTGCTAAAAAATTCCATATAAAGACCAGAACCCTGACATTAGCTTTTACACGTTTTAGCCACTGTTGTGATAACCTACAACAGTGTTTTAATATCTGGCATCATATGATTCTGCAGTCTCCAGGCAGTTATAATGATGAAATTAAAATGAAAACAAAATGCCGGTGACATCTCATTAGATGCCACAAATGTTTCCTGTTGTTGCTTTATGAATGCCAAAGGACTGAAATTAAAGGTATGCCACAGAGTAAGGAAAAAGTAAAACAGTTACATGCTTTGTTATCCCCTTAAGGCAATGTAATTCTTCTTAGTGAAATAAAAACCTTCTTGCATGTGCCAAGCCTCTTATGTGCTAATGGTCTGTACAGTGGCGTCACTAGGATTCGCATCACCAGGTGCGGCACCCCATGGGCGGGGCAACGCCCCAGGTGGTGGGCATGGCGATGTACCATCACCCCACCCCCACTGGTTTTTTAGCTGTACCTTTTGATAGAACATAGCTATTTCAATGTGGTTTGTTTCATTGCATTCTGCATGAAATTACGCATTGATTGATGTATAACATGATGGTCTTATTCCTCCAAACTCTGATTTTAGTGATTTTGAAAACTTGTAGAGTCTCACACACACACCCCATGTCAATTTACTAACACCTTATTGCAGCAGTTCCCAAATTTTTAGCACTGGGACCCACTTTTTAGAATGACAATCTGTCCAGGACCCATTGGAAGTGATGTCATGGCCAGAAGTGACATCATCAAGCAATTTAAAATAAATAATTATAAATAATGAAATTAAAATAAAAGAAATAAATAAATAAGGGGGAGCCAGTCCTGTTCCACCAAGTGAATCTACTCTGAAGTAAGTCCTATTTTGGTCAATGGGGCTTACTGTCAGGAAAGTGTGGGTAGGATCGCAGCCTGTGAGCCCAATCCTATGCATGTCTACTCTGAAGTAAGTCCCATAGTGGTCAATGGGGCTTACTGTCAGGAAAGTGTGGGTAGGATTGCAGCCTGTGAGCTCAAGCCTATGCACGTCTACTCAGAAGTAAGTCCCATAGTGGTCAATGGAGCTTATTCTGTATTCTGCCTGCATTAACCCCCCCCCCAAAAGAATCAGTGAGATTTCCAGCGCTCCCCAGTGCCCAGTTTAAAGTTCTTCTGTTTCAAGCATATCAAGATAAAGACCCACCTGGCTTTGCAAGTGGAAAATAGAAAACTTTCTCCTTACCTCTTGAAGCCTCTTTTCTTTGTCCTTTTCTTGGGGGGGGGGAGGCTGCCTTCTGGAGCATTTGTCGCACTCCAGCTCCATCGGATCAGGACCCTTCTGGTGTCCTCACATTCCCCTTTGCCTGGTTTGACCAAAAGGCAAGGCACGCCTGCCTGCTCATAAGTAAACACGACGTGAGGCTGCTTCACTTTCCATAGGGCTCAATAGACTGCAGCTGGGAGGGAGGCAGGGACCTCCTTCTCCCTTTTGTGTTTTTGGGGGCTGCATTCATAGAATCAGGACCATTCTGGTGTTGGATTCATCTCAGCCTGCCCTTTGCAACGGACTATGGCAAGTACGCCTACTCTCGAGTAAATGCACAATACGGCTCACTTTCACTTTCCATAGGGATCTATTCATTTTTTCTTTCCATTTTTTTGGCCATAACTTTTGAACGAAAGGAACTATTTCAATTCTGTTTTATGCAATGCATTCCGCTGGCCATTCTGCATCGAACGGTGTATGGCATGATGGGGTAGCTCCTAATGCCGTGATGTTAGTGCATCCTCTCCCCAGGGCGCTTCCCCCCAGTGAGTCACCCGGTGCGGCATACACCCCCCGCACCCCCCTAGCGATGCCAGTGGGTCTGTAAAAAAGCTGCGGATAGTACTATGAGTACTAATGTATTCTATCTGCTAATGTATTTACTTGGCGATTCATAATCTGATGACATTTGCAACTAGGATAGATATTAAGACCATTAAGACCATTGTACCTAGAACATTGTACCTAGAACAGTACCATTGTACCTAGAACAGTCCACAGAAGAAAAGTTGCAACTATGGGACATTTTTAAAGCTGCAGTTCTATACACCTGGTTACCTGAAAATAAACCTCCACTGAACAGAGTCTGAAGAAACACAAATAGGATTAGTTTGTACGCCTCTGAAAGGGCTTGTACTGGCATGTTGTCAGAAGCCACTTGAAAATTGGGTAGTGGGCCTTTTCTCATGCTCCAAAATGGGAGATTCCAGTTTGGAACTGTCCGTACTTCTCTTGATTTGGAAGATATGGGACAAAGTAGTATCTCTCACTGACCCAGTATCTTCACTTGCTGATTCTCACCACATGTCCTGAAAATGAGCAACAATGCCACATGGAGATGAGAAAGAGCAATGTCTTAATGTTAATAGAGGTACATCCGAGTGGACAAAGCCTAGATTTTGTCTTGATGGACTCTTCAGGATGTGCTTGAACTCCTGCGAAAGCTTAACAGCAGCATTTGAAAATTCTAATAATAATAGCAGCAAGAGTTTATCGCATTTGAACTGTCCCACAAGCTCTTGAGAGTGGCACCCTGGAAGCTCTGCTCTGGAGTGAGGCAATTCAAAATGGTACATGTGAAATAAATCACTCAGAATGCCTTTACAGATTTGATGGATGAAAAAGGCACAATGGCCATTTAAATTCTCATCTTACTGAAGGAAGCATATTTCAGGAGATGGCTCTTGACAAAGAGGAGAGAACATCCACTTTCCCTCAGAGATATGAAAGTAAGAGCAGTTTTTGTCATTGGTGAGGATTGTGATTACAGTAATAGTAATAATATACTGCAACAACTGCATTCCAGCATATGTTTTTATTCCCCTGTTAAAAAGAATAAATGGGGAAAAATTGCAGGAGCCACAAGTGTTTTTTGAAATCTGTTTTTCAGAATTACATTATTACCAGGATTCAGAAATGCCATTGGAATAAATCTTTCATATTTCAGAATTTTATGTACCGGCAAACAGGTTGTTAAATATTAGTATTGAAAGTAATGATTAAAGCACATTATTTTACGACTATCTTTTATTATAAACTACATTATGCTAATCACACTGTATTCAGTTTTTCAATAAAAGGTCAACAGTGCACTGTTTGTTCAGAATATGCAATTTAAACTTCATGTCTGTCATTAGAGATAATCTAGGCCTGCTGTATCAAGTAGGGTTGTCATAGTAACTAGACCTGAGATCTCTGTTTACAGCCTTTGGAGAATAAACATTTTGCCTTTCTTTTTTCTTAAAAAACATACTCAAACAATTAAATAAGGTTTGAACACAAAACCATAATAGCCAGCAAAGAGAGACGTCATTTGTCAAAAATCAATATGTGTGATGGTACAAGTTGAAGCATTCAAGCAATTGACTGACAGCTATAGTGAAAAATTTCCCCTGGGATGAAGGAAGTAACTGATAATGTATCACAATGCCTGGAAGCAGAATTCATTTCGCTTTGCTAATGGGTTTTGTTCCAGCTATTATAACATTGAAGAATATTTGCTTAAATTTCATTTAATGTCAGATAAAAGCTTTTAAAAATGTTAAAACATTGAACATTCATAATAGCACAACTGAAATCTGGTTGTCAGTGAATTCCTTGCCTTCCTTCTGAAGATCATTCGAAGAGCATTCATATTTTAGGATGGCTATACATTTTTTCTGCTGCTTTTTCTTAGGCTTCTTATCCATACTTACTCCTGCATATACAGACATATGTGCAAGAAGGTCACCCCCAGTCATTTCTGATGATACATGGGATATACTGTGATTTTGAAACAGCCCCACGACTGTTTCCAGATTAGAAGTACAATCCTAACCAACTTTCCAGCACTTGCATAGCTGCGCCAGTGGGGCATGTGCTGCAATCTTGCAATCTAACCTTCTTAAGGTTAGGCAATGTTAACCTCGAAGTTGCATTGCCCTCATGTCAGTGCTGGAAAGTGGATTAGGATTGCACCCTAGGTTTGCCAACTTTTTATTTCAGATATTTTGGCATATGTGCAGAATTCCTTTCCTATGTGAAGAATCAAGATGTTTGTAAGGTGTCCCCCCCCCCACAACAAAGCCCTAAGAACAACAATACTACTGAGTATGCGCAGAGTGTGCTTATTTCAGATGGGCGTTGTTGCATTTGGAAAATCTGCAACATTAACACTAATATGATGAATTGTGGGGGACAGGAGGTGCCTTCTTCCATTGCAGCTCCTTGTTGCATTTCTTGGATCCAAAAGGAAGAGGGGAGCAGAGCAGAAAAAGAAGTGTGGAAGAGAGGCTGATGTTCTAGGCCACCACTTCCCTTTCCTCTATATTTATTCTTCTACTCTGTTGTCTTTTTCCTTTTCAAATCCAGGGAGCAGGATGAGGAGGAGGAACAGCGGTGGCTGGTACACTGCTGGCTAATGGTGGATGGTATTTTGTGAACTCATGTTGGTGCCTCAATCCTGACCAGGAGACCATGTCAGTTATGGTGAGAACTGAATGGTAGCTAATCGCATTAGTTAAGGTGTCAAGGTTCTTTGGGCCAATTTCTGCATTATTTTAGTAACTGCTTTCAATATCTGACTGATTCTCAACTCCAGTAACATGTAAAAACTTCTACTCACATGGTATGACCATATTTTATTGATTGCATCCATGCCAGTAATATCCATTTCTTTAGTACAACAGTTCCCAAACTGTAGGTCCAAGACCCACCAGTGTGTTGTGACCCAATTTTTGGTGGTTAGCGAAACTAACAGGACAGATTAGACTATGGTAATCAAGAGTTAAACAAGCTGCTACTTGGGAGATGGGTGGGAACTCCTGCCCATTCACAATTATAGTCACACCTCTTGACATTTATAAACCAGGCAGCAGTCTCTAGGGCCTCTAAAATGTTTGGGAACCATTGCTTTAGTATGTTATTATATTGTACCAATAGATATGTTCTTTTGCTTTATTTAATGCTAAATAACTCTGCAAGATACTTTCAACCATTTGTAGTGATGATTCCATTACACATAATGGTTGAAGGTAGGACTTTCTTTACTGCTGGGGATTACTTTTTTTAAATTTGCTGGCGAGAAACTCTGGAGGAAATTACCACACATCCTCCAGAAAAGATAAATGGGGAGGAAAGCTCTCTGGTGTTAACAGTAGCATAACCAAAGCATGAAGGAACAGTGATGCACTTAACAGTGATGCCATATTAGTACTTTTCCATTCAGGACTTTCTTACACAACCACCATCACCATGCCAAATGTGAAATGGTGGATAGTCACTCCTGTCCCTCATTCAATTATTTCAAGTGCTGCTACCATTGTAGGGTGCTGATGACTTGTCAGTAACAGTAGTGCTTCCAGATTAGTTATCGTATGTGAACAGAAGAGGACTGGTCACCCACAAACCTGCACCAATCACTTTTTCACAACCCTTTTGTTATGGAAATGGTCCAAGACTCCCTTTGAAGTTGCCTAACATAAGGCCTATTCATGCTGTAGCCAGAGACAGAATTCCTGCAACTGGGCGCATGTTTCCATGTCAATGACTGTGGCCAAAATCCTAACCCACTTTCCAGCACTGGCATAGCTGTGCCAATGGGATATATGCTGCATCCTGCAGTTGGGGGACACTCATGGAGGCCTCCTCAAAGTAACAGCATGCTAGTTTCCTTACCTAGGAGCTGCATTGCCCTTATGTCGGTGCTGGAAAGTGGGTTAGGATTGCACCCTGTATCTGGGTTCATTATTACAGATAAACCATTTCTGTTCAATATACACAGATAGTAACTTCAGTGTTTGCAACTTGTGAATAAAAGTGCCCAGGTACTGACTATACAGACTAACAACAACTGTACGTTGGTAAGCAGACGAACCGAGATACTGTTTAATGTGTGAACAGTCCTATCGTGGAAGTACAACCTACCACTAGTGGAACACAGTGCTAAAGTGCATGCTGAACCATGGATTGTCACCAATGTAAGAGCCTTTCTAAACACTTTAGCCTTTGACCTGAAGAGGCTACAGTTCTGAGCTCTCTACTGTTAGGAAGTAATCAGGAAGACGATAGAAGGTTGTGCCCTACACACACTAATGTTGTGTTCAACTCTGTAAGGTACCACTCACACTTCTGCTGCCTGAGTTTTTCAGAAGAGTCTTGCTACAGAAAACATGAATATGAACTGTTAATGTGTTGCATCGCACTCTCTCAGCTGGGAGTCTCCTGACTTTTGTAGGCTGTGTATAAAACCCAAGTAAGATTACTGATGGTTGATTTTCAACATACAATTTCGCTTCTCTGCCTAAAGGAGAAAATCTTCCTTGGTCTGAGCTGTTTGTTCAATATCATAAACCCACCTGCTAATTATCTGCTCTATTTGTAGTGCTTGACCTTGACAGCATTTATAATACAGGAAAAGGCTGATAATCAGGTACAGGTTTGTTAAGCTGCAGTTTTGACAATTTTGAAATTGGATAGAGCTGTGGTTCTCAAACTTTTAGCACCAGGACCCCCTTTTTAGAATGAGAATTTGTCAGAACACACTGGAAGTGATGGAACACACTGGATGGAACACACTGGAACACACAGAAGTGACATCATCAAGCAGGAAAATTTTTAACAATCCTAGGCTGCAATTCTACCCACACTTACCCAGGAATAAGTTCTATTTACTATCATTGTTAAAAACATATACAGAGTAGCTGGATAAACATATACAGGTTGGTAATGTTTTCCCAGTGCAGTCACATGCCATGATAGCATCAATATATTAAAAATAAAATATTGAAATGAATGGGGACCCACCTGAAATTGGCTTTCAACTTGACCCACAGTTTGAGAAACACTGGGATAGAGTAATCCAGTGTTGACCTCAGCACTATGGCAGAGCTGGTTGTCTAATTTGGATTTGTAAAACATTGGCTCTGAGATGGGAGAGAATAGGGCAAGGATTGTTAAAAAATGAAAAACCTAAGAAGTCCAAGTTACTACTCTGTCACAGTATCATGCGTATTGCACCCTCCTACTTGCTACTTTAAGCTCCCCCCCTGTTTACAAGAGTTCACAGAAGGTTCTATCAAAAGCAAGACTGCAGCAGAAAAAAAGGCCTAAAGCCACTTCAACCCTGTCATAGTTATGACCTGTTTTGTGTTCCCCCAGGGTGCAATTTTAAAAAAATGAACCATTGGGCTGTGCTATGCATTTACATGCATGTCTCAAGTGGCCGTGACTTGTTGCTTTTCATAACTGGTTAAACCTATGTGTAAGGAGTTCTGAGGGGATTAGGTGAGATTGTGTGACAGGGCTAGGCAAAAAAAAATGGCACTATCTGATAACTGAGCGTGGATTCATGCAGCCATTTTCATGCAGACAGAGTTTTCCTAACCTAAGTGTAGGTTGGGCATTGATAGAAGGCTAAAAAACACAAACACTAAAAAAAAACACACCAAAGAAACAATAATTCACCATTTCATCAGGGAGATGATACCTTTGGAAATGGATTGTGAATAGGGGCTCAGCCCTCACAAAACCTTTCTTGTGGTCCAGTTATGAACCTGGCCCCTGTGGCACCCTGGGGCGCAGTTCTGCAATGCTGCCCCCCTGTATCACACTGCTCCCCCCCAACCCGGATACTTGCCTACCTGAATGGAGCCTCGCGTGGTGTTTAGGATTGCTCACAAAGCCTTCTGAGGCTTCCTATGTGGTCTTAAACAGTACTTCCAGTTTCCAGTACTTCCAGTACTTCCAGTACTGCATACGACAGCGTTGGAAGCCTCAGAAGGCTTTTGGAGCAGTCCTGAATGCCACGTAGGGCTTCACCTGCCCTGGAACAGCTCTGGAGGGCAGGTGGAAGTGGCGCTGAGGCGGCACAACCCACGGTTGTGGCGCCTGGGGCTTTTGTTCCCCCCCAAGCCCGCCACTGCTGTGGTCAGTAAAGATGAGATGAGTATGAGAGAGGGAATGGTTCCAGCTGGCCACACTTCCCAACAACACTGGAGGGAGGCTGATTACAAATGTGGCCAGGAGGAACACCAACATTAGTGTGTGTTGCCTCTTAGCACAGTCTTTGTAGGTATCTGTAAAGATACTTATTAGGCCCCTGTGCTTTTTACTGCTGTGGAACAATTAGAATTCAGCAAGTAAACGGTTTTTTCAGGATGTAGAAAATAAGTCCAGGAACCCTGTCAGAAAAAAGTTAAGAGGCAAGAAAATGTATAGTTTTACAGCATAAAAAGCATAAGAGGAAAGCATAATGGGTAAAGGCAGTGGTTCCCAAACTGTGAGCCATGGCTCCCTTGGGAGCAGCAGAATTCAGCCCAGGAGCCGCAGAATCCTCGCTGCCCTATACAAAGTATAGGATTGTAGTCCTAATGGGAAGTCGTGGCCCAGTAGGTCAAGGGAATTGCCAATCAAAACATTTTTGGAACTTTGAGGTAGAGCAGGGGTGTTCAAACCCCAGCCCGCAGGTAATTTGTGGCCCACAGGGACCCCCAATTCAGCCCATGGGGAGCCCCCAATCTCTACTGACCCTCTGGCCCACCACAGACTTGCTGGAGCCCATACTGGCCCAATAGGATTGATCTTAGCTCGAGGGCCAACTGTTTGACCTCTTGTGCAAGCTGTGGGCCAAATTTTCTCTCTGCTGCTTGCTGCTTCATGTCTGAAGAGAAGAGAAGAACGGTGAGTCTCGCTAGTCACGAAGCACATCCCTGATTGCCCGCTGTTGGCATTATTTTAACTACCCCCATGTGCCTCATTGTTTAGAAGTTATTTTAACACCCCCCCCCTTTTTCTGGCTTAGTCTGTATGTTTGGTGAAATCTGAGGCCAGGTTTCAGATTGGGTGTGAGTGCAAGCTGCTATTGTTTGCTTTATTGCCATGATGGGGCGGGGGGACTGAGAGAAAGGGAGAAAGAGAGCACACCTCTGTGTGTGGATGAGGAAAAACATGCACCAGCTTCTAAGTTTGTTTGCTGTTTGTTGTGGGGATGGGGGGATTAAGAGAGGGAGAAAGAGAGCATGCATCTGTATGTGAATGAGGAAAAACAAAGTCCTGCACAGAGGGGGGAGATGCAGTGGAGATGCAGTTTGAGTCACCAGGGTATAACAGGAGGCATAACATTAAAAATCAA
The DNA here is from genome assembly GCF_035046505.1 of Tiliqua scincoides. Lineage (NCBI taxonomy): Eukaryota > Metazoa > Chordata > Lepidosauria > Squamata > Scincidae > Tiliqua > Tiliqua scincoides. The sequence goes on from NC_089823.1 coordinate 176,995,413, forward strand.
TAAGAACTTAACAACATAAGAAGAGCCCCACTGTATCAGGCCATAGGCCCATCTAGTCCAACTTCCTGTATCTCACAGTGGCCCACCAAATGCCTCAGGGAGCACACAGGACAACAGGAGACTTGCATCCTAGTGCCAATCATGACTTATTTATTTAAATTTATTTAAATTTAAATTTACTTTTCTGGCCCTCTACATCATGTCAGATATAAGATGTGGCCCTTGTGTCAAAACGTTTGGACACCCCTGGGGTAAAGGGACTGCCAGAGAAGTAAGACAGAAGCCTCAGAGGCTGCATACTGCTTCAGTGCCTCTGAGGTTTTAAAGTGACAGGCACCACAGTTTCCAAGTAAAGGCTCAGCAATTGAAAAAAAGCAATAGCCTCAAAGTCTTGATCTGAAGAGATCATTCTCAGTTATTCATGCAGTGCGGAGGAAATCCTCTGCCATTTCCTGGTCCTCTCTCAGAACCAGAGCTCTTTAATCATTCCACTATGTCACTTGCATCTGAGGCACAGAAAGCTGTTTTAGAGTGTTTATTTAGACTAGATTTGAGCCCACCATAGTACGGGAACAACACTAGGAAGAAGAGTTAGGCTAGATTTGAAGTGAAGCAGGCGGTCCAGTTTCTCAAGGGAAAGGGTGACAGGGACATAGTACGGGAACAACACTAGGAAGAAGAGTTAGGCTAGATTTGAAGTGAAGCAGGCGGTCCAGTTTCTCAAGGGAAAGGGACAGGGACTGATCTAAAGACAAGCTGACACAGAGCCAGGGCTCTTGGATGCTCATTCTCTGTTCTGGTTTTAGATGACAGGGTTCCTCTGAGCACATGCACCATATTTTGTCTTTCACAGGGGCAGCCAAAGCCCCCACCACACCTGAAGTGGCATGTCTGTGAACTTCCCCTGGGAAGGGTGCATGTGTGTGTTCCCCAACTCTTCAGAGCAAGCAGGGTGAAGGCACCACTGGCGGCAGCTCAGGTTGACTTGTGAGCCATCTGACTCTTGGGCTGGCAGAAACCAGCAGCCACCAACACTGTCTTTCCGCCTCCTCCCCCGACTCTGGAAGTGGAAACGTTGGCAGCAATACCAGTTTTCATAGCTCTGAGAATCAGTCATCTCAATCTGGCAGGAGCTGCTGCTGTATCCTACTATTCCTCCCTCCTCTTGGTTGATTTTGTATTGGGCGAAAGAGACAGCAGGAGTGCCCATCTGAGAGCAGATGACCTCTGGGTGGGTAAAATGCTGTCCCTTTCAACAAATCCAGAAGTTCTGCACTTCTGGATTTGTTGGCAGCATGAGAGGAGCACGTGGGGGGGGGGGTGATCTGCTTCTTGCTCGAGCAAGCAGGAAGCAAATCACTGTGGCTTGCATCAGTGGCAACCGGAGGGAGACAGTGGAACATTCCGGATCTTGAATTTGCCACCCCTTGGGTCCCTCACAGTCTTCCACTGATGCAACCCACATCAGCTGGCCTCATGGATGGGCCGGCCCTGCATGTGGACCACCCTGCTTGACCACTACTTCCTGCCCACCATTGCCTCAGGCAGCCACTTACCCCTTGGCTAATGGATGGTTTGGCCCTGGTCTTCATAAAATAGTGTAACCGTTGCCAGTTCCCACACATCTGGGATGAAAGAGCAAATCCTTTTTCTGGATCCATCATTCTTTTAAAAAAATTAGCCATTGATGACATGACATGCACTGGTTCTCCCCCCCCCCCTTTTTTACTTCTCAGTAACAGCCTGGACTGAGGTGAAGGATTGCTGGGATGAGCCAATATCAGCCCAGAAAGGAGCAGCTAAAAAGGATGTGAGTATTTAACTGTATCTTTAGCTACAAGCAAAAAAGCAAGAGTTCAGTCACCAACTGCAATAATCTAGTGGGGGAAAAAATGGCTCAGTGTTGATCAAAGTTATTAAATGCTTCGGGCTTTGTTTTAATGTGAAGTGTTCTTCACAAAAAAAGCTACAGGGGGCTGGGGATGCTGCTAGCATGTGTTAACTTCTCATTTACTTTCCCAAATATCTGGTAGCGCCATATGGAGTCATGTTGTTAAAAGCCTGGAATATGCAGAAGGAGAGGGCAAATGTAGGCAGCCTCCCCTGGGCTTCTCATAAGAGTACAAGGGAAGTTAAATCTCTGCAGGTAGCTCAAGCTTTTGCCAGGGAAGAAGGTCTTACAATAGCAGTGATGCTAAAGAGGATGTAAAAAAAGAAGAAAAGAAAAACATGACTCTTGTAAGTGAACTTCTGACACAGTTATAAAATACTGCTCATTTTTACAGCACCCAGAGGCATGTTTAATCTGATGTGCAGTCTAATGTCACATTATGTTGTTTGTTTGGACTTTACAAAAAGAAAACCCTTCTTGTCAAAGAATGCTCAACCACCCAGAGCATATGGACAGCTTGGCAAAAGCTTAAGAGTGCACTTAGGAAAGATCTATCACGTTCAGAATACATCAGTAGCACTTAGGAGGTCTCTGTGTTAAATGTTCTAGAAAACTGCCTTATATTGAATCAGTCCATCGGTCTGTCTAGCCGTATTGTTGACACTGTCTGGGAGCAGACACTGCTTTATGGTTTCATATGGAATTTTTCTCTGCCCTACATGAGATACCAAGAATTGAACCCGGGACCTTATACATGTATGGATGTTCCCTAACGCTGAGCAACAAACCTCGCCCCAACTAATACCTTATCACTTGCCTGGATGGCTAGGTTTGGAAATGCTTTTTTTGTTAATTGAGTAACTTGTATTAGTCATCCATGTGTAGAAGAATGAATCAGAAATGTTAAAAGACTATTGCTGGCACCATGATGAGTTTTACTATGAATGACAGCAGGAAAAATCCACTTTTTTACAAGCTGCTAATGCGTGTGCTTGATTGGTGACATCAGTGAATATCATTTCTAAAAGTGCTGTCATATGATGCTTGTCACCCTAACATTAAATGGGATACCATGAAAGCAATGCTAAGAGGTATCTGTATTTCAGAGCAATGTACAAGAAACAAGCTTAAAATAGCCATGTCAAAAAGTTTATGAGCTAAAATGTAGAATTTTGAACAGGTTCATAAAGAATAGGCTCCCTAAAGATATATATATATATATATATATATATATATATATATATATATATATATATATATATATATAAATTTTTTTTTTAATTAAAAACAAAAAAAAACCTTGTGGCAAATGAGCTGAATTAACTCATGGAAAATGATAACATTTCAAAGGCCATATTATATACTGATCAGAAATAATATAACGTTTAAATAAATGCTCTAAATTTCTTGCTTCAGCTCTAAAACAGAAAGTCCCCAAAAGCAAAATTATAGCACTCAAACCAAGTAAAGGGGACATAATTTACTGAACCAAAGAAATAGTAGGGGAATTTGTGTCATTTTTTTCTCCCAAGTGTCTTCCAATGAGACCTTAAGAACATTTGACAATATTTGAATCGGTTTGGAATAGAAACCATAGATCAGGAATATAAAGAATTATTTGATTAGGCTGTCATAGAGACAGAAATACAGAATTATCAAATATGTAACTTTATGAGTGACCAGAAATAGTTGGCTTATTTGAAGTCTTCTGTAAAAATGACTGGGATGTCTTGATGCCCCATATGCTGTCTCTTTATAATAGTATTCTGGAAGGCAAGTCTATTTCACAATTCTGGTTATAATCTAGATCAGGGGTCTCCAAACATTTCAGTAAGAGGGCCTCATCATAGATCTGACACGGTGTCAAGGGTTGGAAAATAAATAAATAATAAATACTTGGAGAAATGATGTGGAGAGTTTGACTGAATACAAAAAGTGGGTGGGCATGGAAGGATTGTGCGGACTAGAGGGCAAAATTGACTTGCCCAGGATGAGGGGGGAATGGATTTTAAAAAAGCATCAAGCAAGCTACCATGCAAATTACAAACTTCTTTTTGTCTCAGTTTCTGCTCTGTATAAGTTTAAGACATTAACTTTATATTTACAGATGTGCACCACTTAACAAAGGGGTACATTCTCCAATTCTCGTTGTTATGCGATTAGGCTGTAAAGCAAACATTCAGCCCAATCTAGTGCCTTTGTTGTGTAAACAGACACTTCCTGCCAGAAACTAGCTGGCTGTACAGGCTACTGGAGATTGATTGCCTCTTCTTTGCATTAAGGGCCTCTTCGTTGTGCAAACAGACACTTTGCTGCAGGCTATGGGAGACATGATTGCCACATTAACAGCATCTTTACTGTACTTTGATCTTCATCATATATGCGGTCTGTTGTTAAGCGGAAGGTTGTTAAGTGGCAGGTGCCTGTATATTGCAGGTCTCCCAGCATCGGGATATACTGTATTTCATTTTGCCAGTAGAGGTGCTGAATGTAATGCAATGTAATGGAAGAATTTCTTTCCATTACATTTCATTACATTCAGCATCTCTAGTGGCTGAATGTGATATATACCCATGCCCCATGCTCCAGGAAGCTCAGGATTGGGCTGTGAATGGGCTAGGTGCCGACTGTGGCACTGCAAGGCATTCTGGGGTGCTACCTGGTCAAAGAAACTTTGGAAACCATACTCTGGTTTGCAGGCTGACTTGGCATCATGTTATTTAAATAATTTATTTATATCATTTATGTAAAGTGATTTGCAGTGTTATAACGTTTTGGAAGCAGTGCTCTAGATTGATAGTCTACCCAAAACAGTCAAAGAGGCTGAAATCCTAATCAAACGTTCATGGTCCTATTGAACAAACTAGCACTTACTTCTGAGTAAGCATGTACAGAACTGCATTGTTAGAAATTGTGGATTTATATAGGCCAATAGCTGTGCTCAGTTGTGATAAAAAAATATTTACAGCAATTTGATCAAACCAGTTCTCATCTATTATCTCAAAATATATCCAAGCTGACCAAACAGGCTTTGTATTCCAGATACAGAGATCAGATTCAATTAGAAGAGTCCTGAATGCAATTTATTACAGTAATAAAAATAGAACCCTCTTGGCAATGCTATCTTTAGACACCAGAAAGGCCTTTGACAATCTGGAATGGCTTTTCTTTTAACATTTGGGCAAAAATGGAACCTGGGATGCAACGTTCTGGGAGTGATATCACAGCTACACTGATGAGCTGAAGCTGCCATTAGAACCAATAATTTTGACTCACAGACATTCTCACTTTTTTCAATCACCCCTTTCTTCACCACTGTTCACTCTAGCCATGGAATGGCAAAATCTACCAGAACGTCTTCTAAAATAAAGGGAATATACATAGATGGAGTGTATCATCTTGTTAATCTAGTTGCAGATGGTGCAGTCTTGTACATGACCAACCCAGTAGCTGCATTCTCAGCATGACTCCAACTGTGAAATCCTACGAAAAAAGTCTGCTCACAAGTAGGCCCCATTGAGTTCAATGGAATTTAGGCCCCAATCTTATCGAGGCCTTGCATTGCTGGAACTAGCTTTCTGACAACGTAAGGCCCTTTATGGCAGCTTGAATGCTCTGCCACCATTGTGCTCTTCTGGGCTGCTACTGCAAGTGACCAGTGGCACATCACGTGTAGCAGCTTTTCCCAAAGCCAAACAGTCTCCCTCCTCTCTCGGTGACACAAAAGCGCCTTATAGCATTTTCACGAAACCTCCGGGCCAGCGCAAGGGACATGGGCTGGCCCAAGGACCAGTCTAGATTGCTTCCTGCATTACCAAAAGCTAATTTTCCTCTTTCAACTACTTCCAGTCCTGTTACCAAATTCTTTTTTATCCCATGATCAAAGAACTTACTATTACATACGGTGTAATAAAAAAGCAGCACTGGCACTACTTTCTTTATTCATGGGCACATATGAATCTTTCTTGCACAAATAACTAATCCAGCTTCTCTTAGCAGTGATTTGCTTGGTGGTTGCAAAACTGTTGGAAATGGTTAGCTTCACCCACATTCAAAGACTGATACCAAAGACACTGAGGATTGTAGCCTCAGATAAAAATCTGTCATACCAGCTTTGTACATTAGGGACTCAAAAAAGACTCAGTTAAGTTTTATTCCATTATGTTCCGATTTACTGAGTTCATAAATGTGAAGACTTTGCATATCTACCTCCAGGCAAGCTCTCATCTGTGTAGTGAGATCTTCTGGGATAATGTCCTAGAGAGAGAGAGAGAGAGAGAGAGAGAGAGAGAGAGAGAGAGAGAGAGGAGAAACCTACTTAGGCTCATAGTACATAACTGATGAACAATATTATGTTTCAGAAATGGTTATACTACAAGTTTCCACAATACAAAAGAGTGTAGACCAAAACCTGTTGTTAGGCTTTCATATAGCTGCATGTGCAGGTTTCATAAGGCACTGTTTGTTCACTTAAAATATTTATGTCAAATCTAATAAAAAGTGTTATTAAAAAAAAAACACCAACAATGTACAATTACAGAGATTTCCTAAAAGCCTCTTCCTAAAAACTGCCAGAGTGGCACATAGACAAGTCTCTCAAGGGAGTTCTGCAAGAGTGGGGCCACCACTGAAATGGCCCTGTCTCTTGTGCCTACCTACCAGATCATTGTCAATGTTAGGCCAGAGAATAAGACTTTTGTTTCAGATCTCAGGGGATGGGCAAGGCTGGATGTAGCACAGTAACAGATTGATAAGGGTTTAAAGACCAAGACAAGCACTTTGCGAGTGGTCTGGACATGCCTTAAAAGCCAAATTGGACATGTTCTTTGACACTGAGTGTTTGTTTTTTTAAAATGAAAATAGGAGCCATGGAGCAGGGTCCCAGTCCAAATCAGGTGCATGGTGGGAGCAAAGGAAAAATTCCACCACCACCTTCACATGCCATGGTCCAAGACCAAATCAGGGTCCCTGTAGCTTCTATTCATATTTAAAAAAACAAACACGCATGCAGGGCCAAACAATATGATTGATGTCACATCTAGTTTGGCTCAAAGGTTTCCAGCAAAGAGACTAATAATGAAACATGTTTCATTACATGCTGGCTTTAGAGAAAGGCGCTTGCTGAAAATTAACTGGCAAAAATGAGCTAAGTAGTGTGTGTGAAGAGACGGAGGGTCAAAGCTCTGCATTAGACAATTTAAATAAGAGGCAGGAAGCAGGACGAGAAGCCATTAACCAATTATAGAATATGGATGATGAAAGAAAGATGCAATCTAACACCAGATAAGCATCAAAAGCATTGCAATTAATGTCATAGAATTTGTCTGAAGACTTACTGTAATTATTCATCATCGAGCTGCCATCTTGATAGTGGAGGGATGCAGACACAAAATATATCATGCCACTGGGGAAATACCTTGTTCCTGGGTTAATTTCAAGTTTTGGCGTAACGTCCATTTTCGAACTGTAGTAGCCCCTAGGTTGTGATGAGTGTAAGTAGCTTATTTCTTCTGTGAGAAACAGTCCCTAGCTCTCTCCATCAATTTCCCAGCGTGTGATCAAGAGACATTCATTTGGTGGGGATGTGTTTCTCAAAAACTGCTGTGAAAATTATGTTTTTAATAATAGCATGAGGTGTTAAGCAATAGCTGTGCTTGTCACTCATTTAAGCAAGGATTGTGGTCAGGACGAGAGATGGAGTTTATCAGCCCAGGTTGTAAGGAACCCTGACAGGGAGAGAAGTATAACCAGATTTGTTTTAGGCCAGATGTTCCTAAGAATAGGTCAGTATGTGTACTTCTGGTTCTATTTTTCCCCCTTTTCCTGCAATCCTATATGCTGCCAGCCCAGAGCATGCAGCACCACTGACAGATGGGGAGGGAGGAACCAAAAGGCCTGGAAAAGTTAGAAGGTGTCTTTCACTTGGGTTTCTCCAAAAAGTGGGTCACCTTGGACTTATGCCAGCTCTTATGGCATTGGACCTATAACAGGAGATGTATGGGGTGAGTCTGGATTGGGAAGGGGGAATAGGATCTTGGTGCACATTGTTGCTGCTGAGATCCTCCCCCTCCTGCCAATGAACTGCCTCAGTTCAACCTGATCCCTGCCCCAATCCTCCCCTGAACCTTCCCTGAACCACTTTGTTCTGAACCACTGTTCAAGCGGGTGGGGGAGTGGGGTCTGGGAGCAATTGGTCTGTGCACAGAGCCTCTGGCTGCTTGTGTTGGCGACTCCATAGTGCACAGCAGTGGGGCAGCATTTGTAAGTCTGCATCAGGATTTATAGCTGCGGATCTCAAGATCCACCACCATGAAAGCCTGATAGAATTGGGCTGCTTGTGATATTCATAATTGGAAGAATTCAATAGCATGGCATCTGAACTGTACCACTGTAGATGGAGGACTGCATGTTTGACTGATCTCATTAGAAACTCCTTTTACACAAAAATTAGATATGTTATCCACTTAAGTGCGAAGAGCTACAAAATATAGGGAGCAGGACCATGGAGGGAATACACTCAAGTTAGGGGACCACACCATGAATCAAGAAACTCTGAGGAAAAAATAGAACCAAGGGATGTGCATTTGTTTTTGGAAAAAGTGAAAAATTGAAACCTTAACCAGTGGCATGATGGAAACAAACAAAAAGTAAGAAATAGAAAATAAAACATATGTAACAAAAGAATTACTCAAGGAATGACTTACATAAATAAAATGAATTGAATAATGACAAGAGAAAAATGGCTGGCACATCCCTAATGGATACTGTTTCACAGACCACCTTTCTTCCAGTATTATCGTATTATCGACCAGTCTAGACAGATGGGGTCGCAGTGCACTAGATGATAAACTGGCACTATCTAGAGCAAAAGGGATGTTGGGGCCAGCCAGTTCAAGCACTGGCTGATCAACCATTCCCTTAAGTTGACCCACTGGTCAGGGTGACCCCTAAGCTGTCAATATCAGTTGCAATGGTAGCCATCAGAGGATGGTCAGAGGTGCCTTGAGAGCCCAGGCAGAGTTTTGCCACAGAGTTATGATGCTGCTGTGCCGTGCGGGATAAAGATGTGCCAACTGCTGGCACCCGGCCGACAAGCCCCCAGCAACCTGGCACCTGCACTGCCAGACTGAATTGAAGACTGACTTTCAATTACAACATATCCAAAATATAAACTGGGCAGTGATGAAGTGACTGGGGGAACTTGCACCTGTCATAGCAAGTGCCCATTCTTGTATAGAGTACTATGGCTTGAGATGATAAAATTTTCAGTTTTGGTTCTTTGCAGGAAAAGAAGGAAACAGTCTCTTAAACCAGTAGGAAAACCGTTTTGGTCTCAGTTCACCTCACGCTTGAAATTAGGCCCTCTCTTCAAGCACAGTGTCATGGGAGTACTCCTCCTGGCTAATGTTTGCAGTTATGACAAAAATATGGGTGAGACCTTGTGGGAGATGCCATTCTCATCTCATTACCAGATTAGCCCCCCAAAACATGGTTGTCATATTTGCACACAGGCACAACAGTAGTTGCAGCAGTATATATGTCATAACTCCCACACTGTTAGTTGTATGTGTGTGTATGAGACAAAGGCCTTACACAGGAGTAGAGAGAGCAAAAGCAGTCTGCTGTTGGTGTGTTGCAGGATTTTGTCTTTTTATACTCTGGCATATACGGCAGCAAACAGAATAGGTAAACAAATCCAAACAAAAATCCTTTACGTGCAATGATCAATCTCAAACTAACTGCCACTGTAACAAGCCTTGATCGTGTAAGCAAACCTTTCTGTCATGTGTAAACCTATATAAAAGAAGAGCCAAATGTTCTCTTCATGCATGTTAAGAACTAACAAGGGAGCCATTCAATCAGTCCAAATGGTGGGGGGGAAAAAGCTGCTTGCAGGTATGGTTGTGCAAGTCTAACCTTGAAGTTGTTTGTGTTGACCCTAGCATAGCTGTCACAAGCCCATAAATTGGATGAGAACTAATTAACTGTCAAAACTCAGGGCAAAAGACCATAATCTCTTACTTCACCTCCTAGTGGGCTTTAGTCCTTTCTTTGATGTGACAAGTTGTCCTCTGTTCCTTTTGCAAACATCTTAGCCTGGCAGAGGAAATGCAGTATACTATCAGGCAATCACTTATCAGCGACAGCAAATCAACATGAAAAATGGGCTTTGAAACTCTAAAGGACAATGATCAGAGAGGCTTCTTCTTTCATCCTAAATCATTATGTTTCGTAGTTGGCTGGTGCGCTATAAGTTATTTATAAACGTCTTTGCTTGTTAGGAGATGGATGTTTTTCTATAGAGCTAAATAAATGTTTTTAATCGGATGACAAATGTAGGCGCTCCATATAACAGTAAAGTCCTTCCTATCCCTGATGCTGGAACCATGGCTGACAGTTAAGGAATGCAAACATTGCTGGCTCAAATGCACTTTGGGGCTGTGTTCTTGGGTTGATTGGACTACACGGGTGTTTGGGGATCAGGGCTGATGAAGGATAATAGAATGGAAAACTTGCATCAAACTTTTGAAAATAGCCTAAAGATCTGTCACTTCTCTGCTCAACCTCAGGTGCAAAGGAAGATTTTTGGGTCCCTCCAGTGTAATATCTTTCTCTCCATGAGGCATATATATTTGGAAGAGACTAGTTTTTAAATATTTTAAGGCTGTCACCAGGTAAAGAAGTCTCAGTTGATAATTGTATGAGTTTCATAGTGTAATCCTAAGCGTTGGCTCTGCCAGCCATAGAGAACACTTGCAACTACTCAGGAGCCAGCAGAGCTACTGGGATTCTCTGTGCTGGCCCACCGGTGCTGTATCCAGACCCCCAGCTACAAGAGGAGGTAAGGAAAGCGCTGAGTTTCACAGGAGCTTGGGGAGGGCAGCACGGAGGTGGGGAGGGGGTGTTTCAGGGGAGGGGAGGGTGGAACAGTCAGTGAATTAGTGAATTTAGATTGTGAGCTCTTTTGGGGCAGAGAGCCATTAGTTGTTTGATTTTTCTCTGTAAACTGCTTTGTGAACTTTTTTGTTGAAAAGTGGTATATAAATACTGATGATGATGAAGAAGAAGAAGAATCAGGCCCAGGAGGGGCAGGATCAGTGAATGAGGCCTTTGCCACATCCTATCCTCCCTTCTGAGCTTTACCACCCTACAGGGGGCTGCTCAGATCTGCACCAGTGAATTAGCTGATGCAGATCTGAGTAGCCCCATTGGGTAGGCTGGAGTGTTACTCAAGAAAAGGGGGGGGAAATCTCCTTACCTCCAGGAGACCTCCAGCCTGCTTCTTACCTGCGCCGGATACAGTGTAGGTCATGTGACCTGACTGTGCCAGTGCAGGTTTAGGACTGGGCTACCTGTTGATTAATTGATTAAACTGTCAATTAGATTTATGCATGCGTGTAAAAGTGTGAAACCATTGGATTTCAAATCCAGAAGCATGCTGTCTTTGTTTTTAGTTATGCACACGGGTCACAGTAGGCTCGGTCTTGGAAGAGGCTTTCCCTTCTGTGTGAGGGAATGTCTTTAATCAATGAATGTAACCAAATGTAATCAGTTGAATCCTGTACTCCTAATTTATTTATATAGCACCATCTGTGCACATGGAACTTCACAGATTAACAAAAAGGGAGGCAGACAAAGAAAAACCCAGGCCCCTGCCCCTAAAAGTTTATGGTTCAAATAAAGAGTTTACGGTTCAAATATGGTTCAAGTGGTATAGACAACAGAGGGAAGGAAGTGAAAGTAGCAAAGAAAAGGGCAAGAATTACAGGGAGTGAATATGCACACATTAATTTTTTTTATATCATTGAGTGCAATTATATATACTTGTGTTTTATTTCAGTTAGGGTTGAGGGCCCAGGAGTTATACTAAAGGATTTCATGAGAAGGGGGAAAAAAAAAAAACAATGCAGAATTCACAGATACAACCTGTGAATACAAGCCAGAAGGAATCTAGAATACTGTTCCTATATATTTCCTGTCAAAATCCAGGGTCATTTTCCTTATGACATTACATGAAGCAATTATTGGGGGCAGCAGATTCCAGATGGGGACTACATCTTTCTATCTCCCGTTTCAGTGTCTTCATGGCACCAAAATAGAATGTTCCAGACAAGAATGAAGCAGTGTGAAATACAATGTGTTTTCAGATAGGAAAATGTCTGAGTATTGGATGTCTTGCAGCACAATCCTATGCATGTCTACTCACAAGTAAGACTCATTAAATTCAGTAGGACTTAGTCCCAGGGAAGTGTGTATAGGATGGCAGCCTAAGTCCAAGAAAATGGAATTTTCAATGTCCATGCAATGTTTTCCATAAGTGTTCCTTTAAAGGAAAGGAAAAGGGAATATCTGAAAAAAGGGGGAAAAAGATGTTTGCAAACAAAAAATAGAAATGTAGGCAAAAATAGAAAATGGGGGAACAAATGTGCATTGTTTTTACAAAGTGTGTATAGGATGGCAGCCTAAGTCCAAGAAAATGGAATTTTCAATGTCCATGCAATGTTTTCCATAAGTGTTCCTTTAAAGGAAAGGAAAAGGGAATATCTGAAAAAAGGGGGAAAAAGATGTTTGCAAACAAAAAATAGAAATGTAGGCAAAAATAGAAAATGGGGGAACAAATGTGCATTGTTTTTACAAAGTTGAATACAAAAACCTCACATTTATTAACCAGAAACTCAAGGTAAGTCAAACTTCATTTATGCAATCATAAATTTTCAGTCAATTCATAAAATGCAACTTCATTACTCTCTTGAAAATAGATTCAGTGTCAGTTTGCAAATGATTTCTTGCTCTATCGATGGAATGCCATTCTAGCACCTATTTCAGCAAAACTTCAGTGTTATGGCAATCATTGTATACATACAAATACCTAATTATTGATTTCTGTCATGTGGAAATTTCATGAATAAGGTGAGATGGCATTTTATTTCTCTGAGTGGAGATTTTGATCATAAAAAACTGTAGACTGTCCTGTGTAAGAACCTCAGACATAAACATGCCTGAAGAATGCAGAATGAATCATGTGCACAGAAAGCATAGGAAACAGTAGGATTGGGCTGCTTCAGGCAGCACCCCAGCTTTAACTTGGCCTGACGTCAGCAATTGGATACAGTTAACCTGTAGAACTGGGATAACGAAGATGAGATCTGAGAATAATGTCTTGCCTCATTCAGTACTTTCGTGGCTGCATTCTGTACCAAAGTTGAAGCTTCTGGAGTCTCTTTAAGGACAGCCCCACGGAAAGTGCATTGCAGTATTCCAAATGGTACAAGACTTCGGCTGCAATCCTAACCAATTATCCAGCACTGACATAAGGGCAATGTAACTCTGAGGTAAGGGAACAAACATTGCCCTACCTTGAGGAGGCCTCCATGACTGCCCTTCAGCAGCACATGCCCCACTGGCACAGCCCTTAGGTTGCAATCCTAACCAACTTTCCATCACTGACAGAGCTGTGCCCGTGTGGCGTGCACTGCAACCTGCAGTGGGGAGGCAGTTAAGGGGGCCTCCTCAAGGTAAAGGCATGTTTGTTACCTTATTTTGGGGCAGCATTGCTGCTAGCCCAGTACTGGAAAGTTGGTTAGGATTGCACCCCTAGACATGTATAACCAAAACCAGGTCTAATTGAGACAGATACATACATAATCATACACACCAGTGATTTACAATCAGTGTGCACCCAAGGTCTGCAGGTGTGCCATAGGAGTTTGGGGCACAGTGGTTGAAAATAGCTAAAAAACTCTTCTGGGTTCTGTGGTTCTGCTTTTAGGGCAACTGCCTGTAGTAACATAGCTAGTGGAGAAAGAGGGACAGACAATTGGTTAGTACAGACAGTTGCCCTAAAAAAAGAGCCCCAGAATCCAGAAGATTCTCCCAGATGCTGAAAGTGACATCACAAGAGGCAAAGACCAGAAGACCAGAGAGGTCAGTACGCTGTGAGAAGGAAAATGTTGAAATGGCCCAATCCTATGCTGGCTAGCACTGGTGGAAAGGGCACAAGTGCTGTTGCAAATGTTGTGGCACATTGCAGCAGCATAGAGCCCTGTGTGACCGGTGGCAAGGTCTGTGCCAACCTGCTACCACCATTCAGAAGCCTGTGCCAACTGGAGCAGATAGGCTGTCTGCTGGGTGGCATGGGGGTGGAGGAAGCATTATGGGCAGGCGGAGGGCAGGGTGGGGCAGTTCAGGCCCAGAAGGGGAAGGCTGCACCAGTCCTACTGAATTGCACTGCGGGTCTATCATTGGGGCTGCGGGATGGGGCTGTAATTCCCAATGAAGTCAATGCACCAGCCTCTATTTCAGGATTGTGTTGAGAAACACATACACCTGGTGCACCGAAGCTGAGCAAAAGCATGCTGGGGCAAAGTCATCATCTGGAGCAAGGCTGGATCCCAAATTACACCTGGTGCACCGAAGCTGAGCAAAAGCTGCTGGGGCAAAGTCATCATCTGGAGCAAGGCTGGATCCCAAATTACTCTCAAGCTGCAAATCTGATCCTTTGTGGGGAGTGCAGCCCCATTCAGAATAGGTAAGTACACAGTCACTAAATCAACACATCTCTTGACCAGGAGGGCCTCTGTCTTAATTTCAGCTTGTTCTCCCATATCCAGCCCTTCACTGGCTATATTACACTGATGCTAGCCCTAGGTTAACAGCCAATGGTGTAGTGGGACTGCAAAATTGGATTGCCCATCTCCTTTGTAGATGAAAAAACATCATTTGCTTATCCGCAGGACTCATTTGTGAAGTCCTGGAGCACAAACAACAAGTCGGAAAATTGTTCGTGTACATTCTTCATGTTTCAAATTGTACAATTTGCCAAATACACAAGAGACTCAAGGCATGATTCCATTTTCATCTCTCTTCCATTGTGCGTCTTTCTGCCTGCCTCTTTCAATTTTTCGTTTTCTATGGCTGCAAAATAAAGAGCAGGTAATGAGATGGGCTGATTTATTCAATACTGGAATTATGGGGAAAGAAGGAGGGGAGTCCTTAATGAAATCCACAAGCCCCACTCCTGATTCCCCCTAATTTTAGATCAACCATGCTCCCAGTGTAACAATTTAAAAACAGTAGTTAAGGGGGCAAAAACAAAAGCTAAGAGGCCTCCCCCCCAGTTATTCTGTATTTGAGCACTGGATTTACAACCCAACCCTGAGCTCAGTGCACCGGCTTACCGGTGTCATAAATGTCATAAAGCACATTTGTGAGGGTTAGTGCCAGAGCTAGCCCAGTGTAAGCCCGGGTTGGACCATCTCTGGTGCTGGGCCTGTGTTCCACCGCCAAGTGATCGCCTGGACTGCCTGGTGGCAGAGAGGTGAGTGGCAGAGAGGTGAGTGGGGGTGTGGGGGGAGGTGGGGAAGAGGTGTTCCAGGGCAGGGGATGTGGGTGGAGGGCGAGGGGAGTGTGGGGTGGGGGTGTGGCAGGGAAGAGCATGGCGAGAGGAGGGTTGGACCAGTGGAGCTTGGCACCATCGGATCCAGAGCCCTGTTTGAACTGGCTTAAGAGCCGCTACAGAATCGAATAACCCCATTGCAGGGCTGCTTCCCTTACCTGGGGGAAGGGATGAAAGTCTCCTTCCCCTGAGAAGCTACCATGGGCTACCTGGTTGTGCGCAGGAAACCATGGCAGCCATTTTTGGTGCTGCGGCAGTCCCGCACTCTAGGCAACTCAGGATTAGGCTGTGAAATAACAGTTTTGAAGGCATTTTATTTATGTTATTTTGTTATCAATCCAAGTATTTATACCCCACCTTTGTGCCCCACCTGCCTCCAAAGGGATCCGCCAAGGTGACTCATAACATTTTTAAAAACAATATAGTAATAATAACACATAGAAAAAAACAGAAGCAAATCCTAACCAACCCAACTAAAATAAGACCTGTAAGAAGATCAGGAGAAGACAAACTACAATGGGGCGAAACAGAACACCTGTCTAACCAAAAACATTTTATTAAATGGTGAAAAATCATCAGAGAGGGGACCAGACAGGCCTCTAAGAGGAGAATTCTAGATTCTGGGATGTGATGGCAACAGAGGCAGGGGTGGGCAGATCAGGCCCGGAATGGGGATGGGATTGGTGGTAGTGGCACATGCTGCATCCTTCCTGGGCCAATCCACCAACACAGGTGCATGTAGTCTTGTACCAGCCATATGGCTCGTGTGGTCCAAGTAGACCTATTGCACAGGCTGGGGCTTTCCCCAGGCAAGGGTACAAATGTCCCCTTACCTTGCGGAGACCTCCATCCTGAAAAATTCCCTCACAGGATGCAGTGCAGCCCATACTGGCTGTACTGCACTGCTGTGCAGGAATTTGTGCTAGATTTTCTGTAAACCGCTTTGTGAACTTTTTGTTGAAAAGCCGTATATAAATACTGTTAATAATAATATTTGGACTGCCCAACAGTGAGTGTGGAAAAGCTCCAACCAAAGTACTCACATTCTACAGCTGCCTGCTGCTTGGATATGAGTTTTGTAAACAAACGCCAAATGTTTAAAACATTTATCATTAAATCATTAAAGATTTAACGTTAAATCTCTTCTGCTCTGATCATCTGACAACATTTTCACCAAAATTACCCAGTAGGGTAAACTTCGCTAATTCAATAGTCCATAAAGGCATGCCCCAATATCTGCGGGGGTTTTGTTCTGGAAAGCCCCCCCCCCCCGCGGTTAAGTGAAACCATGGATATGGGTGGATATGCCACCCATGGGTATGCCTTCCCCCCACCCTCCAGAGCCAAGGGGAGTTCCGATCTGCATCCGGAGGGTCCTCTGAGCGTAGCAGAGGCTATGGACATCTGTCCGCTGCCTCTGCTGGGCTCGGTCTGAGCCCGACAGTGAAAAAAAAAAAATCTGCTGGTTTTTCTGTGATACCAGAAGTGACATTTTAAATACTTTATAAGGAATTGGGAGGCCTAGGGAAGCTCCGTTTGCCTCTGGAGAGGGCATGTGTATGCAGGGGGTGGGGTGGGGGGTGGGGTGGTGGCAGCGGACACAATCTGTAGATAAGTGAATCTGCAGATACAGGATCCATGGATATGACCCCCCTGTATTTTCATAAATGGAGATACTGTATCAGTCTTATGCAAGTGTGAAAACTACTTGTGAATACAGGTTGAGTACCGCTTATCAGGAGTGTTTGGGACAGGAAGGTGTCTGGATTTTGGAGTTGTCTTGATTTTGGAATAATTATATAAATATAATGAGAAATGCTTCCTCTTGCTGTTTCACTGTTACCCAGACGTGTGTCTGCTGTCCTCTGACATTTTTCAACAATGTTTATACAGGTACACACCGCAGAGCAGAGAACAGAACTTACAGCCAAAGAGTACATGGAAATGAGCACAAGACCATCTAGAGTTCACACTACAACAGTGTTTCCTAACCAGTGTTTCCACTGGTGGTACTTGAGGTGCTGCCCAGTGGTACTTACGGGACCCCCAGACCTCTGACACCTGATAGCGAGACCAGCAATGCAATGAGACAAGCAGCAGTAGGGGGCTTGACTCAGAAGGCAGAGCTCCATGTGCACTTTTTGCACACTCAGAAAAGCCGTCCTGCCAACCCTGATCCTCTTACTGGTGTTTGTCATGTTGCATCTGGCCTCCTTATCTAGAACTAACTGGCAATGATATCATCGCCAGTTACTTCTGGTGGTACTTCCAATAGGTGGACCATGTGAAGTGGTACAGTAGAGAACAATGTTGAGAAATGCTGCACTACAGAAAACAAGTCTTAGACAAAAATGTCTGGATTTTGGAATAGTCTGGATGTCTGGATAAGGGCTAATCTACCTGTAATTACAAATTCCTACAGTGTCTGAAGAAGTAGGCAATGCTTAACAATTATGCAAGAGTATGGAGAGAATGGTGACTGAGTCACAGGTGGACGCTTGATGCTCACACTGATCAATGCATCTCCAACCCCAGTACTGACTGCGGTGCTGTTTTCCACCCCTTTTTCAAGTAATCATTTATTTGTGCAGGTGATCTTGTACTCATTGACACAGCTTTCTGTATTGCTGTGCAAAAACACTTTGCAGCCTCATTCCGCTTTCTGGGTGGCAACTGAGGAAGAATTGGAAGTTGGGAAGAGGAAATAAATAGCTGCGCGTACACAGGCCATCTTTCATATTTTTTTCCCCTTTTGACAGTGTTCAGCCTTGCTTGGCCTCTTGTCTTTGCAATTTATCTCCTTTCTCTTTTTCTCCATTAGGTTGTTGCAATGCACAGTTGGGGGCCCCGCATGAAAGAATATGTGATCAAGCACCAGCCAAAGAGGTCATATGTGCATCTCTTAAAAATATATTCTTAGCAAATATATAGTGATGTATCTACCTGTGGAGTGCATGTGTCGTAACACATCTGTCTTTATAATATTTGTTCCAATCATTTGAAAGCATTCTGTTATCTGTATAAGTCCAGCAGCATGTTCCACTTGTGATACCAAAGTGATAAATTTTTCTGTCACTGTGATATCATCTCTGTTTTCTCAACCATTCCAGGGGCATTTGGGTGATACTCCATCTGTCCCTCTCAAACATGTGGGAGAGTAGTATGGCTTCCTCCAGCTACATGCCTTCCTGCAGTCACCAAACCATAGGAAGGGCGTAGTTTGTCTGAACCACACTTTTATGTGCAGATGAAAAGTATCATTAGGTGTTCAGGCAAATTGACTCTCCATAGCAAAACTGAGTGGTGGGGGAGCATGCCAAGTTGGGCGGGGGGAGATGTGCACATCCACACTCGTTCCCCATGTGCTTGAGAGGGTGGCTGTGTTACAAACTCAGTCCCATGACAGTTGGAAATGTAATGGGTTCTCAGTGTTATGCAACTACGATATTAGTAGTGGCAAAAATGTTTGTGATCAATTTTCTGTCACTTTGCCCAATCCTATTCAGGTCATTGGGTCATTGTGTGGAGGGGTTTATAACAGCAGAAAGTAGTTTTGTTGTCATAAAATGGCTTCTGCCAGCATGTGCAAACGTGCCGCAGATGGCCATTTTAGGAGCGCAGCCACAATTAGACCCTGCATGGTAAGTCTGATGGCAGCGTGGGTGCGGGGTGGGTGGAACTGGGCAGAGACAGGGTGGGGGGGAGCAGACTGAGGCCAGGGAGGGGTTGGTGTCAGTGTCCTATCCCCCTTCCTGGTCTCGATCTACCTTCCTGTCCCACTCGAACGTGCGCCACCAAAGTAGCTAGCGCAAATCTGAGTAGACCAATGCAGGTGTTGAAGGCTTACCTGGGCAAGGGAACAAATGTTTCCTTACACAGAGGAGACCTCTGGAGCCTCAAACTCCCCTGCAGAATTCAGCACATGCCCCATTGGCACAGTTAGGTTTGGGCTGTGAGTCTAACAAAATCTTTTAAAATAATGTAACAAAAATGATAACTTGATCTTCTATCTTATTTTCTTATGGCTTGTTGCAGTGGAAAGTATCTCACATATGTAAGTGATCTGCAAGTAATCCTCCCACAATTATTTAGAGATATTAAATTCCTGGGCTGATCCGAGTTCAAATTACTACAGCCATGAAAGTCACTGTATGGACTTGGGCAAGTTGGTAAGTCACAAGGATGTTGTGAAAATTAAACATGTACTTTCTTCCGAGTTTCTTGGAGAAAAGCAGGGATCATGTAGCTATTGCTATGGTTTTAAGATGCATCTTATACCTTGCTTAATATATGATGAAGGACCTAATTCTTTTTGTGCTTACTCATGCGTGTATTGAGAATGATCCAACAGCAGAAATTTAATTTGTTTCCACTGTGTAGTGGGTTCTAGATACGATTACATCTTGCTGTCACAGAAGGCATTAATCAAGAAATAGGCCTCTTAATCCTCCTTTCAGCTTTAATGAAACACTGTAAAAATGCCTTTCACCAGTGGATGTCAAGTATCAGTTGTGCAGTGATTAAAATGCTTTTGTGACAGGTTTACCATTGTATTCTTTACCCAGTTATTCAGCAACCTAATTTAAGCTGTCTGTCAAGAAGCAAATAGCTACAAAGAGAGTATTCTTGCCCTCAATGGCATTACAAAAGATGACTTGTGTATCTATAAACATTGATATTTTTTGAATGCTATACACACCAGTATATTCCCCTCTTGTAACAAAAGAGGCGTTAGATGTAAGAACAAATTACAGCTGTCAGGAATTCCTGGGACACCTAACCACCAAAAATGTACAGGTATGTAAATCCGGTTGAAAGCAGTGGGACCTATTAATAGGTTGTTTCCTTTTTCCTTCCTTCCTCCAGACTCAGGTAGACATAGGACACTCTCTTCCTTGATGTTACCCTTACAACCCCACATCTCTTTAGGTAGGTAGAGAGATGGTGACTGACTCATGGCCACCCAGTGAGATCCATGCCTGAGTTAGGATTTGAATCTAATTCTCCTTTCTCTTAGGCCAGGAATAAACACTACTCCACATTCTTTCTTCAGCCTCAGCACTACAAATCAGCTGTGGCACTCTAGAAAAGAAAGAAAAAAGTCCCTTGCTGTGCTTCTCAAGTGGTTTTGTCAAGCCTGGAAATGTGAGACTTCCTGTTTTATTTAAAGGGGTGGGGTGAACAATGAAGCTCTTTTGTTTGTGTTGTTCCTGTAAAGAAAACCAGAAGTCCTGTATCTCCAGCTCTAAGAAAACTGCATTAGGAACAAGGTCAGGAGGGAGATGATTTGCATCTCACTCAGGCAAGTGGGAAGTGGATCAGGCTGCAATCCCATGCACACTTTCTTGAGAGTAAGCCCCACTGAAGACAGTGGACTTCTGAGTAGACATGATTGAGCTCTCACTGTGGTTTGCGTCAGTGGCTGGAGGTAGGTGGCGGCAGTAGCAGACATGGGGTGAAGCGCACCCTAAATTCCGTGGCCCCTTGGACCCCTTGCAATCCACTGCTGACACAACCCACTTCAATTTGCCTCATGGTTGGACTAGCAGTGCTACATTTTCATAGCTTAGTTGTAGCCAGCAGTACTCCTTTAGCAAGCTTTTGTTGCTTGTGTTCATAAATACATTTAGAGACTATTTTCATGCTTGAAGCCAAGTTCCTGATGTATTCTGGAATGGCAATGATGTCAAACTAGGATTGGTGGTAGGGGGGAATGGGCTCTTGTCTCCAGATACATCTTTTCTCTCCCACACACTGCCTTGGAAGTTGAAACCAAAACTTTCAATAGAAGCTTTGTTTGCTTGAGCTGAATTCAGTTTATCTTCTCTTCTTTTTTCTGACCCAATCTAATGTGACTCCTTTATATTAGCTCTGAACCTCCTGGCAGCTTAAAGTCAAGACCAGACGTATCCTTCTCTCTGAAATCTGAGACTGAGAGGCCAAACCTTTCATGGAAGTTGGTTTATTTTTAGCTCTTTTGTAAGCTAAACTCTTGAAAATATAACAACTCCCATTTGGCTTGTGGAATTAAATAGAGGGGGAAAATGGAGTTCAAGGGAGCACACAGCTATCTGTGTCAATATCAGCACTCTGTACAAGAGGCAAATGAGATTTTTAAAACCAGAGACAGTCTGGAATTTTATGGAATGCACAAAAATACAATGCATTGTTGTGGCTTCTGAAAACACCAATATAAATCAATAACCCACCTTAAAGATAATTACAGTTTTATGACACCTTTTTCCAGTCAGGGTGACACACAAAGTTCTCTCTCCTTTCCTCTCCTTCTGTTGTATCTTCATAACAACTCTTAGGCTAAGAGATTGGGAATGCCCAAGATCACCTAGCAAATAATGTCAGAGCAGGCATTTGAACTAGATTATCCAGGTCCAAGGCCCCCATCAGATGTGCAGTTATTCCATGAAGAAATACATCCATGAGTCACATCCATGAAACCTCATGGGGTTGATGAAAACATGTTTTTACTGAAATCCTGGGGTTTCTTCCTGACAAAAGCTGTGTCATTTCCCCCCCCCCCCCGGCATCCAGCACAGGCTGCTGGAGGTCACCTTGGGGTAAGGGGACATTTTTTCCATTTCTCATGTTGAGCTTCAGCCTGCCCTATGGGGCTACTTGGATCTGCACCAGCTGTTAGCTGTGTGTTAGGACTGTATAGCCCCCATGTAGGGCTCCAGGGCTGGGAGTGGGGGTTAGGATATGGTGTGCATTGCCACTGCTGATCCCACCCCTCCTGGGCCTGATTATCTCCCCCATTCTTCCCTCCCCACCAAAAATGTTCCCTCCCCACCCCTGGCATGCCCTCCCGCCACCCTTTCCTACCCCACACGCCCGGCACAAACTCACTCTATCTGGCTGGCCCAGGGGCTAGATCCAGCTCTACTGAGCTGGCGCAGGCCTCCATGCCAGCTCAGCCAACTCCCAACATGTTTGCAACACTCGGAAGCCAGCAAAGGGGGTCTGTTCCAGCTCAACGCAGAGCTTGGATTGTACCCTAATAATCTTTTGGCAGATTCCTGTATCCCAGGGGCATTTGTCTGCTGAAAGAGGTCCCCCCTTGAGGGTCTGCCCATCTGAGGGAAGTAAATGTTCTGCTCTTGCAGTGACAAGATTCACATGCTGTGTGTTTATCAGCAGGGAGCTGGGCTAGCATGGTACAATCCCAGTGGTCCTTCACGTGATCTTATCCACATACAAATAATATTTGCACAGAGCTCCAGTTAAATCTCATACTAGAGCTTGTTACTTGTTACCGCCATGAGTTCATTGAATGGGGAGTAGACAAGTGGGAAGTGGGAATGTTCTCATTAGTCACACTACTGACCACGCCCTTAGGGAGCTCTGAATTCAGTACTGTACTTCTCTGTGGAAAACAGGGCAGAATACAGGGAGAACTTCCTCTTGATTTAGAACCCAAGCTGCTAATGGGACCTTTTTTTCCTCCAAAGCAAATAGGAGTCATGGGAAACTGATCAGGTTGGGTTTCTGGCAGAGGAGAGAATTAAACACCCCTCCTCCATGCCATGATCATGGTTGGTTGGAAAATAACGAATGAAAAACTAACTGCATCCAAGGTGCTCCTGGCACCCAAGAAGCTAAAATTGGCACCCAAGATGCTCCTGTCCCATTGAAAGCAATGGAATCAGAACTTATTCATGACTAATTTAAATCTTTTTTTCATTTCAAATGGATTTAGAATGTGTTTACACACAGTACATGAGTATCGGTTATGCAAATGGTGGGTCACGGATGGAAACCTTGAGCTTATGCTTTCTTCCTGTCTGGGCAACTAATCTGTAATGAGAACTGGGGCATAGTGCAGCTGATGTACATAGGTATATAATAATAATAATAATAATAATAATAATAATAATAATAATAATAATAATAATAATAATAAACTTTATTTCTGTCCCGCCCTTCTCCCTAAAGGGACCCAGGGCAGCTTACAACATATAAAAAACAGATTAAAACATAATTTAACAACAGATAAAAACATATTAAAAACACATACTATATCTGTATAGGTTCTCATTTCAGGTTGTACATAAAAGTGTGAGTCTTCCGAGACTGTGAATTGCCAATATCATGTTAGTTGCAAGTAATTTGTGCTGAATTGTGCCTATTTTTGTTTTGTTATTTTGAGCCTACGTTTGTCATGCTCAATGGCATTTTCTGCCTAGTCCTACACTAGGATTTATGGAAATAGGGCATTGTCTCACTGTTGCAAATTGGTTGCCAATGACATGCAGAGCATGCAGCTGGCAGCCATTTTTGAGCCTCTGCCACAGCAGCAGTATCAGAGAGCCACTGCTGTGGTTGGTGGCCTGCACTGGACCAAGTAAGCCTATGCGAGGGGCTGTTCATGGGTGGGAAGAAGGAGTAACAAGGTATATTGGGGGAGGAACAAGAGGTTGTTCAAAGAGGGAGGGGGTGGATCTGGCAGCAATCATACATGCCAGATCTTATCTCCCCTTTTCAATATCTCCCTGCCCTTTTTCTCTCCTTGGCCCTACATCACAAAAATGGCTGGTGTGTGTTTGAGGAGAACCATTGGTGATTGAGCTGCCTACCACTTGGTAAGTGAAAAATAATTTTATTTACCTCCTGCAGGCCATTGGTGTGGCTGCATACTATGCTGGAGATAGGTGACCTGAAGGCAAACTGGAGGTAAGTAAAAAACATTTTATTCTTACCACCAAGTAAGGCCATCTATGGGTCTCCTCAGATATATGCCTCCTATTTTGCTGGTGTATATTTAAGGAGGGTAAAGGCCAGGGAGGTTTTTGAAAGAGGGGATAAGATCCAGCATGTGCCATTGCCACTGCATGCATCCCCTTCCTTCCTGCCCCTGGTTCTTGCCCCACCCCATCCCATCCCTGATCTGCCCCCCTGAATAGTTTTACTTGCACCAGAGCAGGTCACTTGCTGCAGCAGTGGGCCTCTAATGCTGCTGCCCCTTTGAGGTGGTGGGTCGAAAATAGCTGGCAGTGCACATCAAGCATCATCAATTCAGGGTGGCAGAACACTGTCCCTGCTGCCATAAATCACAGCATAGGATTGGGCTGTTAGTGTCTGTTTGTGAACTATGCCACACTTACCTTGGATGGGATTCTCCAGATTCTAATGTTGAGGCACAATTCAACACCATCATTTTTGAGCAATTTGCTTTGCCAGATGACTCGAACTGGATGCCATCATCCTGTACATCAACTCAGCCGTTTTAAAAAAAACTCAATAGATAGATAGATAGTGATTTGAGAGGATGCTTAGGAACCATTGATAACATGTTAATGATCATATTAGCATCCTTAATTGTAAATGACAGGGAGATTAATCTCAGTATAGCAGCTTGATCAATTGTCTTTTTCCCTAGAATTGACAGAATATTCATTAAGTGAGAAGAGAGAGAAAAGTTCTCCTTCACCACTCTGAAGTAAAAGCTGTAATTATTTATGATCACTTATCTCGTTCCAGTGTGTGTTTTCCATTTTTAAAAAAACCCACAAAAAACTTTTTTTAAAAAACACACACCCCTTAAAATAGACACATGGACTCCATGATCTGGGGAGGCAGGCAGAATTTTTTACATATTTCTCCTTAACTGGCTTGGTTTTAAATCTTGGGAACTCATGCATGGCGAGTGACCTCCACTGAAAAGCACCATAGCTCTGCATATGTAGGCTTTCCACATAGAAGATCACAGGTTCAGTCCTTGGCATTTCCAGGAAGTGCTAGAAAAGAGCTCCACCTGGGCATGGAAAACACTTGCCAGTTTGCACAGTTGATGTCCGCTAAGCAGAACAGACTAGTGATCTGACTCTGCAGACAGTAGCTTTCACAATACCCTTTGGGCCAACCAAGACAGTCCTTCCTATGATGAAATGGTGTATCCTTGGAAGAATTCTTATCTCCTTACCCAGCATTCCAGGTGTCACTGGTAAGACCCATTTATACAGCAGGTTAATCACTCAGATATTTATGCAATAGTGTGTTCTCCTCCTTCTTCCAGGAGAGGGAGGGGGCAGCTCTACATCCTGTGGGTGTGACAAGGTCATTAGGCCTGGAAGTGAGTTAATAGGTGGAGGAAGTCTTGAATCAACAAGTTTTTATTAAAGTTCAAAGCAAAGTAAATGAAGGGGCTTAAGGAAAAATCTCTCCTTTTAAGGTTGCAACACGCTGGCTCCTGAGCTGTCAGCTTGCCTCCACCTCATCTCAGGCATACACCCTCCTGCTGCAGCCTGGGATGTCTTAAGTGTCCTGGCCATACCTTCAGTGCCTGAAGAGCAAACCTGGGTCTGGAGCCTCCCTCATAGTCCAGTGTCTTCCCCTCACCTTGCCTCTCCCTTACAGGACCATTTCATTTCATTCTTCCCTCCACAAGTCCTTGTCAGTTTCTCTGTTTATTTGCTTATGAGCTTGTTGCCCCATCCTTCTTTCTGCCCTTGTTTGTTTCCCCCTTTCACTCTTTTCTCAGGGTCTTCTCTCCATCCTCTTTTCCTCCTCTTCTCTCTCCTGTCGTTCCTTTCTCTGACTGGTTTTCTCCTCCTATCCCTGTCTTTTTCTTTCTTCCTTCTCCTCCCTCCCTCATTTCTTTGTCTGACATCCCCAGCACCACTCCATGTCCTTCTTTTGCAGTTCCTACTGGGGAGGATGTTCAGTGCATAGCTGTTGATTTCACCAGGCCATCACTGATCTGCTTAGCCCCATCTCACCTGCTGCAGAATTGGGAGGATGAATGCTGGGCACATGTGAGTACTAAAACCAATTGCAAAACATATTATGAATCAGTAGCTGCTGCTATCTGTTGATCCTCGTGTTTATGTTAGAGAAGTTGGATTAAGACTAGCAATCAAGATCAAGCATTAAAGATGTATTTGTTAGAAGATTCAGGGGTAGGCAAAACTGGCAGTTGTCAAAGGTCCAGGGCCCTCAGAAAGACCCACTGCTGAGACTAACCCTGTGACTATAGGGCTCATGTGGTGGTGGAGGAACTCTGTCAGGGCTCACCCAGGTGGGAAGGTGCCAGTAGAGGACAGTTCACTGAAGGGTTGCTGGAACCTGGAACTGGGCCCTTGCCCTGCTCAGTGCACTCAGTGGTGCAGCTACAGGGGAGAGGCACAGTAAATACTGCAGGTGCTGCAACATGCCTGTAAATAGCCCTCCCACTTGCCGCCAGAGCCATTCTGGGCAGCAACGGCAACACACAGGAGCCTCTGTCTTCCACAGTTTTATCAGAATGCAAAAATGGAAACTGAGCACTTAAACAACCAAAACAATAACAAGAAACCCTTAACCCTTAATTTTTAGATTGTGAGCCCTTTTGGGACAGGGAGCCATTTAGTTATTTTATTTTTCTCTGTAAACCGTTTTGTGAACTTTTAGTTGAAAAGCGGTATATAAATACTGTTAATTAATAATGTTAATAATTAACAGCTGAGGCTGCAATCCTATACACACTTTCCTGGGAGTAAGCTCCATTGAACACAGTGGGACTTCTGAATAGATATGCATAGGATTGAACTGTCAATGAATCGATTTCTAGGATATTATCAGAAGTAAATCTCTTTGTTCCAAGCAATCCCAGTCAGGAAAAATGTTTGTTCCTTTTTATTGCTCTTTCAAAAGGTAGAGCTTTACAATTGCTGAGATAAGATCCTTGGGCTTGTATAAGGGATTATTTGTAACAGGACAGACGAAGATTACAATAAGCTGAATAGAGAAAGATGATTGTGATTGCTCTTTTTTAAAGTAAAATATGATCTCAAATGCTATAATTCTAGGAAGGCACATGATTTGACTATATCATAAGCATCTATTTGTATCATTCAAAATTGTGTGACATTTGTTGAGACAACCTATGCAAGAAGAAAAAGATACAACAATTGTTTATTATGAATGAGATGTCCACAAAATGGAAGGAAAATGTTTGAAAGTACAGCATGATTCAGTGATTCGGTCTGAACTTGGGCTTTTCAGACATGTGAAAAGGAAAAAAGACAGAGGATGAGGGCTGCCTTCTGGTTGCTGAAATCACAATGGCCCTTAACATGGCATCAATAGAACCTTTCCTTACTGGTGTTTTGCACAAACTTGCATTTTAGAGGGCTGAGTTCCATGTGAAGTGTCACAAGTTTCCCAAAATCAGTCTCTTCCCTTTTTGTCCCTGTCAGCTTTCTGATGTTACTTTTCTTGCCTTCACTAGTGAAGCGATTCAGGAGTAGGTTAGCAGCCAGATGTTCTTGTTCACAGACATCTGGATATTCATAATGTGTCCAAATCCCAGTGGCTTTTGGCACATACAATCTTTTTTTTCCCTTGCTAATTATATACAATTTAAAATCTTCAGTATCAATCCCTGCAATCTGGGATTTCATATTTTAATAGGAATATTGATGGTTAGTCAATCAGTCTTTTATTACCACAAATGATATAAGACTATCACATTACACCCCAAAATGCACAAATAGTTAAAATCCCACTTGCTGCAAACAGTATCTTGGGGACATAAGCAAGCATCTCTCTTATTTTGAATTCATAGCTACCAAAGTGCAGCTGATCCTTATGACCTTTATGTCTCTCTAATAAAAATGCATATTTTAAAAATAAAGAGGAAATATGGCTTGTGAAAAGGGTAAAGGAAAATGGGGTACATCTGCTAGATTACCCCAGGTTTAAATTGCCTGAGTCCACAAATTTAAAGAAACCTTTGAGTTGTAATCCATCAAAACACAAGTAAAGTGAATAAAGGAAACCAAGGCAGTGTCGATCTCTCAGATATGGTTTTATACAAACTTGAACATTGTGATAGTATCGCTGAGCCTCTCACTGAAAGATAAATCCCATGGTTTTGAATTTTTGTCTTTGTGTTCAAAACAAGATAATCTATAGCATTACATTTGTGGATGTACTGAAGGGCTGCTGCTTTGCTGCCATGTTCATAATTTATAATCCTATAGTTGTAGGATTGGGAGGGATCAAGTTCATCCAGTCTAACCCCATACCACGTCGCAGGTCCAGTCTCTCAACTCACCCATTTAGTCACATAATCCATACCAGAACTGCATAAAGGATGTACATTCAATTAAATACTGGAAACTTCAATATAGTTTCTTATTTGGGGGCAGGGTATTTTTGCAGCAGTACAGAGAGGGAAAAGCTATTATCTTGGCCCAATGAAGCAATAACAAATTAACTTTAAAGACAGAGCAGTTAAAATTCTGTTCAAAGCATTGCAAAGAAAATTCACCTTTAAAAAAAGCTATGTTGTATTGCACAAAAAGTCTCACAGCACTGTCTTCATTAGAAGCAAAATGACAAACTGGACTGCATCCAAAATGGCTGGCTTCAGACCTGCATTCCTATTGACCTGAAATGTCAACTGTGATTATATTCTGTGGACTGCCAGTCACCACAGCAGCTTTCAAAACAATCTTCTGCAAAATAAAAGGAGCTGCATCTCAGTGCTTCGCAGCGTCTGTGAAGTATGGAAGTCATGCACAATGATAGCGCCTTTAATTCAAGCTGCCTCTCCTTTGGCGCACAGTGAATTGTTAATCTCCTGGTTATTCTTGTTGAGAGACTGCTTTCTCTGCAAGGCACCATTGTGTTTGTTCTGTCCATAACTTCACTTGACCTTTTCCCCACCCTGTTCCGCGCTGCAGACAAAGGAAGAAAGGATAAGTACCTCTTAATAAGCACCCTATCATAAAAAAGTTAACTTGTTCTTACAACAAAGTGGGCTGCTATTGTTGGAACATGTTATTAGTGTAATTGGAAAAATGAGGGGGTCATGTTAGGGGTCATCAGGAAAAGGACTGAGAATAAGACAGCTAATCGTATAATGTCCCAATACAAATAGATGATGCAGTCACACTGTGTGGAGGTCTGGTTGTCACAACCCAAGACAGATATTGTAGGTACAAAAATGGACAACCAAAATTTTTAGAGGGCTGGAGCTTTACAAGGAAAGGCTACAACATTGGGGATTTTTAGCTTGGGAAAAAAGTAATTAAGCGGACATGGTTGAGGCTTATATAATTCTGCATGGTGTGGAGAAAATGGAGAGTTTATCTCCCTTCCTCACAGCCCTATGAAACTGCCTTCCTAGGCCTTCATCCTATGAAACTGATTGGCAGAAGATTTAGGACAGACAAAAGTAGGTACTTCTTCACACAGTTCAAAATTAGTCAGAGGAATTTGGTGCTCCAGGGTGTGAGGGCCACTAGCTTCAGTGTCCTTCAAAAGAGATTGGGTGAAGTCACACAGAGCAGGTCTATTGATGGCTGCTAGGCATGAGGGCTATGCACTACCTCAAGGATCAGCATAGGTATGCCTCTCAATATCAATTGCAGGACAACAGTAGTGGGAGAAAGGTATGCTTTTGTGCTTCTATTTGTGGGCTTCCCAAAGGCAGCTGCTGGCCCACTGTGTGAGCCAGGATGTTCAACTAGCTGGTGGTCCAGAATTGTCATCACTCCCAGAAGGAATGAAAATACAACCCTATATTTGTTTGTAAAGGGTAATTTAATTTCAATTAATTATTGGTGTGGGGGAAAGGAGGCAGGTCTGATGGTGTCACATAGGCAGGGTGGTGTTAAAAGGCACCTATGAGCTGGCAGAAAGGGGAGGAGCTTAAAGATGGTTGATGTAATGGTTAACGAACGGAGTTCAAAAGACTTTCCAAGTCTGAATCCTGTCTCTGCCATTAATTACACAGTGCCGACAAAACTGAGGGTCAGAAAAGTTTTTCCCAGACTTTATGGTGGTTTGATATGAATTTGGGGTGCCGGTTCCAAAAATGGCATCCGTTTTGCCCTATCATGTCTAGTTTTGGAGTTATAGCATAGCCTCATTAGCGAATGGTTCAAGCAGCTTCCTTATGAGGAAGCCATGGTGTAGGCTAAACCTGGAACAGCTCTAGATTCTGGAACGTGAAAACTATTCCAAAATATAGTAACAGGATAACTGGAGCAGATTTACGAACATTCTCACCTGGCCTGAAACTTTTAGAAGCACTTAATGCATAGAATTTGGTCAAAATGGTTGTCTACATATTCATGGGGGATATAGGTTCTGCTCAGGTGGATACACAACTAGGACTAGTGGAATATTCCCAGCATAGCATAGTAACTGGAGGTTGGACTGGAGCTGAAGAAAACCAGCTCAGAGATCCCTACTCAGCCATGCTGCTCAGTAGATGAACTTGACATAGTCATCATCCTTCAACTAACTTACTTCACAGGGTGAGGACGTGTGTGAGAACAAGAAGAGGGGATCTTTCATGCTGCCTTGAGATCTTTGGAAAAAGGATGAGATAGACATAACATTTTGAAAAAACAAGTTTGTAA
Organism: Tiliqua scincoides; assembly: GCF_035046505.1. Classification (NCBI taxonomy): domain Eukaryota; kingdom Metazoa; phylum Chordata; class Lepidosauria; order Squamata; family Scincidae; genus Tiliqua; species Tiliqua scincoides. The sequence goes on from NC_089823.1 coordinate 177,026,068, forward strand.
TTGATCCTGGTTGTATGGAACAAATTTGGGGCTTGAAAGGAACTTTGCCTTAAGAGCCTTTCTTGGCTCTTAAATGACACGATGGAAATAAAGGATGTTTTAGATGAGAGCATGGCCAAATATGGGATTGTACTGGTGAGGTGCAACACTTCCTAAAGCAAAACAGCTTCTGGTGGATGAAGCCCATGACTAATGACTGACCTTTGTGGAAAGAGGGAAAGAGGGCTCAAAGGGAGTCAAAAACGACTCTGTGTCGTTGCAAACATCATTTGCAACACGATGAAATATTAACAGTGTGACTTTTTGAAGCATGCAAAGATGAGCTTTTCTTTTTAGATTTGGGCTCTTACAGTCATGCCTGCTAGGGATATGCCTAAAGGAAATTATTTTTTTAATTAAAGTAATAAAAGCTAATCCATGTTCCTCGGAAACTCTCATGTCTAACAGAAAGGAGTCATTTGTAATTTTAGAAAGAGTCAAGCATCCCTAATGGGGCAAAGGGAAGCTTTAGGGCTTACTGCCGATATCATTGCTATGTGTGTCACGCGGGAGTGATTGCTGAAGCCAACCAACATTCTAGGTCTGTTGCATTAAGCAATGCAAACATGTCTGGAATTAAACTGGCTTGCTTCTGAGTGGCTAATATATTACCGTAGATACTCACTTATAGTAAGTGAAATTTTTGCCCAGTAATCAAGCTCCAATTCTCACTTCGCCTTATGTCCGGGTCAATCAGAGGGCAGAGCCCTTCAACTCCGAACAGTTTCCGTTCTTGCTAAAGCAGGCTCATTTGTTTCTGTAGCAGCAGTTCTCACCAGATGTGCTGCAGCCAGAGGATACACAGGATACCCTGCTGTTCGGGGCCAGAGGAGGCAGGCAGCAGTGACTCTCAAAAGGCATGGGGGGGGGGAGGAACAGCCGCTTTGCATCTCCTGCTGTGAGCAAGAGGAAAGCTGCAACCCGATCCTCCTTTACCTGGGAGTAAGTCCTGTTGACTATTATGGGGCTTACTTCTGAGTAGACACACCTAGGATTGGGTGTCAAGTCCCTTGTCTGCCCTGCCTGCTGACGGGGCAACCAGAAAAGCCTGGAGGAGGTCTGGGCGGAGTGAGAATGAGGGAGCCAGGGGCAGGCAAGCAGGTACAAAGCCAGCAAGTCTGCTGAGGCTACCAGCCTAAGAATGGGCTGGCTGAAGTCCCTTTTCCTTGCCACAGTTGCCTGCAGCTCCTCAAATCAACCCTCCCTGCCTAGCCTTTGCCTTTCAGAGGAGGGGTGTTGCGCCACAATCCTCTCCACACTTTCCTGGGAGTGAGCCCCAATGACTATAATGGGACTTACTTCTGAGTAGACATGCCTGAGCTGGGCTCTCAGGTTCCTCTCCAAACCCACTTTCCTGGGAGTAAGCCCCATTGACTATAATGGACTTACTTCTGAGTAGACATGCCTAGGACTGGGCTTTTTTCTGAAATATAGGAGCAGGCAATGGGGGGGGGGGAGAATGTGAGGCAAATCATTCTGGACCTTTGGAAGGTGAGGGGGGGGACAGTAGGAGAGGTACTAACTGCAATTATGAGATGGGGGAATATGCCTGAGGGAGGGGTTGGGGTGGGGGAGAGGAGGAGAGAGAAGTGCCAATTGCCTGCTCCTGTATTTGAGAAAAAAGAGTGCAACCAAAAGCCCAATTCTAGGCATGTCTACTCAGAAGTAAGTCCTGCAGGCACATCCCCCCTAGTCTTTGGCTGCAATCCTAACCACACTTTCCTGAGAGTAAGCCCCACTGAACAAAATAGGACTTACTTCTCAGTAGACCTGGTTAGGATTGTGCCCTTTGTCATGTAATGATTTAATTGTATTAATTATATTAATTAAAAATTAATTGTAATATAGTAATTAAATGTAAGTAAAAAACTGGGAGTGTGCCTTGACAATTTTTGTGCCTTGACAGTGTGCCATGAGCTGAAAAGGTTGAAAATGGCTGTTCTATATAGTAACTTTCCTGGGATATTCCAGCCAAGGTTAACCTTTTATTCTCCTCTGTTCCCTTTCGCTGCTGCAACCTGGTATCTTTTTACAAATGCATTTGGCAGAAGTCTTTCTTTTTCAACACCAGGATGGGATCCTCCTTTCCATCAGAAATTCAACTCAGGCTACAATTCAATGCACTTAAGAATTCAATTACTTAAGAATAACACCCATGGAAAGCAGAGGGTCTACTTCTGAGTAAAAAGGTTTGCAAATATATGCAGCTGCATCTCTCTGCTGTGAATTGAATTGCACACTCCCAGTTATGTGTTATGGGTTGTATGTTGTACGTAGAGCTTCTGGCTTAACACACCAGACACCTTAAAGGTGAATTGGATTCATGGATCTCCTGCAGTGGTTCCCAACCTTTTTCACTGGCAGCCTATTTCCATAAATTGTACCCTTCATATTAGCAAAATGTTTGTAATAATACAAGCCCTCATCTCCTCTCAGACTTCATGTACTCATCACATATTTTCTCTTTTCATCTGTTTGAAGAACAGAAGACTCTGCCTTTGCACTGCTTTACACCAGAAGCGTGTTGAGAAATTCTGGGTGATTGATCACTTTCCATATTATGTTTCAACTTTTTTACTGTGCTGGTTTTCAATCACTGGTTCATACATAAATTGATGACCAAAAACTAGCTACTGGTGGGGCTTTCACAGCCAACTAGCTACCTCCCTTCCTGCCTTGCTGGTCCTTGCAAGGCATTCCTGTCTTGCAAGGCATTCTGGAGCATGTCCTGAATTATGCCATTTTTTTTTCAAATACCCCTAAAGGTCCTGTTGAGTGTCCCTGGAGTACATGACTACCAGGTTGGGAACCACTGTTCTACTGGTATGTTGTTTACAGTGCACTTACTCTGATAGTGTTTATAAAAAGGTGGTGAGGATCAGAATTTAAAAAGAATAAAAATGTGTCTTATGATCTTTTACTATGTTTTTAATAAATTAGAGACTACAGTTCTTAGGTAACAATTAGTGGTAGGTGATTTTTCAGGATCTGGCCTTGGGTAAAATCAGACAAAACTATAGTCAGACACCCGCCTAAGTTTAACCTCTGACTTATCCGAGGGTCATAGAAAATTCCATGATTTTTGGCTCAAAACCTGCCCTCGACTTATCTTTGGGGTCGACATAGGCGATATTTTGCAGAACCTCTGTATCTGAACATCAAAAACAACCTAAAAATAAGAATATGCTAGTGTAGTGGCACAATGGGGGGTTCTCAAAGTATGCACCATGACACTTTAGGGCAGCAGTTTTTAACTAGTGTGCCATGAGGCTGCCCCAGGTGTGCCGCGGGGCCAAGGAGTCAGGCAGCAGCAGCAGCAGCAGCAGCAGCAGCAGCTGCTTCCGCAGGACAAGCGACTGCTTGGAGCCTTGCGAGGAAGCAGGAGAAAAAGGGGCATCCGCAAAGGGGCTTTTACACTCCTGCTGTTGCTGGTGCCTGCCCCGTGCACTGATTGGGCAGCCAGCCAGCCAGCTAGAAAAGCCTGGAAGAGCTCCCCGGTGGGCAGGAATGTGGAGGGAGTGAGGGCGAGCCTGACAGTGGAAGCAGGTAGGAGCCAGGAGCAGCTGGCTGGCAAGGATCCTGGAGAGACCCTTTTCCTTGCCTGCAATGCCCCAAAGTGACCCTGCCTGTGTTGCCTCCCCTGGCAAGGCTTTGGCAGGAAGGGTGCTGGGCCACAATTGTATCCACACTTACTTAGGAGTAAGCCCCATTGACTATAATGGGGCTTACTTCTGAGTAGATGTACAGAGGCTTGGTTGGTCGCACTCTTTCTTGAATAAATGAGCAGGCAAGTGATGCTTTTCTTCCCCCCCACCTCCTCCCCTCCTGCACATACATCCCCCATCATAATTGAAGTTAACCCCTCTGACTGCCCCTCCCCACCCCTCCCTCTTCCTCACCTTCCAAAGTTCAAAACCAGTTGCTTCCAATTCCTTCTCTCTCTCCCCCCTCCCCCCACCCCAGTGAATCCTGCACTTGTTTCAGCCACATCTCCTCACTGTCCCTCCAGTATGCTCAGTCTCATATCTCTTTGCCAACACCTCCTGGCATATCAGAGCATATCAAGTGATCAGTTTGAACAGACCTGCTTCAATACCTTTCCAGAAACCACATACAACTCCCTCTCCAAGCTTCTTGGGAATTTTTCATTGTCATGTAATGATCTAAGGCTGCAATCCTAACCACACTTTCTGGAGAGTAAGCCCCATTGAACAAAATAGGACTTACTCCTGAGTAGACTTGGTTAGGCTTGGACCCTTAGTTATATTAAGTTAATTGTGGCATAATAATGTAATTAAAAACTAGTCATATGCCTTGACAACTTTAGTGCCTTGTCAGTGTGCCGTGAGCTGAAAAAGGTTGAAAATGGCTGCCTTAGGGTGTTGTGGCACACTGATGGGTGCTGCAGGATGTCCCCTGTAGCCCTTTCTACCTGTTCCCCCCTGGAACCACTGTCTTGGATCTTGTGATGTTCTGCAAGACCCAAGATGGTAGCACCTGGCTGAACTGGGAAGGAGAGACTGTGGGGGTGTCATGACCCAGGTAAGTTTGGGAACCACTGGGCTAAGCAACAAAGCAGTGAATCATGGTTCTGCTTGTGAAATCTTGATTCTGCCATTAGCTCAGTGGTGGCCTAGTCCCTCTTGGCCTTGCTTACAAGATGGGGCAAACAATATATACATTCAGCCCAGTCCTAACTTACTTTCCAACACTGATGCAGCTATGCCAACAGGCTGCGTGCTGCATTCTGCAGTGTGTGTGTGTGTGGGGGGGGGGGTCAGTCATGGATGCCTCTTCAAGGAAATATTTTTCCCCTTATCTTGAGGCTGCATTATGGCTGCATCCACACTGGAAAGTTGGTTAGGATTGGGCTGTTCTTAGGCTTGTTGTAAGGACTGTAAAAACTACAAATCTGAAGGACGTCCTGCTCACAAAAAGGGTATATTTTAAAGCACCCTGGTAGTTTACAACAAGAAGGTACCATATTCACAAATGGTAGGCAGTATACATCTGGAAAGTTTACAAGTGCCATCCCTCCCCTGTTTATTACTTGTGTTGTTTTGTAACTAACAGCCCAGCCCCCCATGCAGCTATGCCAGAATGTTTGGAGAGGCTGATTGGGATGCTTGGTAGTGGGTAGAAAAGAACATTTTTCTATACCTCCTTGTAACTCTCCTGATTGCCAATGGGTCTCCTTGGATCTGCACCAGCTCATTAGCTGGCACAAGTCCAAGGAGAGAAAGGGGGTATAGCATCGCCCATACTGAGTGCCACCCCCTCCTGCCTCCTTTGTGCCTCACACCCTCGCCCTGTTCCACCAGTTATACTGTACTCTCCCCTGTTCCATTTCACCCTTCTAACTGATGCCCGACAGAGAACTTGTTTGCCCTGCCACAGTGTGGGGGTCTCCACATTTACTCTGCTGGTGGCTACATGTGCTTCCAGATCACCATTCCAATAGGTTTGGGATGTTAATTACTTGTGATATCATTTAGTAAGTGAAGTTTCTCTCTCTCTCTTTCACACACACACACACACACACACACACACACACACACTTCCCTGCCAAGCTGTTGTACCCATAATGATACAGTAGTTTTCTCCTCCTTAAGTGCTGCACAATATGGAAATGCTGTGGGTCTTTGGTGACATTTTCTGACTATGATTTTCTCTGATAAGAGTCTCTCAGCAACACATTTGCCTCCTCACTCATGCTTGTCATCAAATGACAGCAAAAAGAAAAAAAGAAGAAAAGAAACCTGGAAAAAAAAACATCAGCTGTCACTTTAAACAAAATCTACAATTACTCGGTGTTTTTCAAGCACAAAAACAAACTGAGGGGAGGGAAGAAAAGGCAAAACCAGATTTCTATGACTGATGGAGAAATAAATAAATAAACCCTGAAGTTATTTTCTAAATGGAGGGATGTAGGATGCCTCTGGCTCTTTGCATTATGAATGTATCACCTGTTCCCGTGGCTTGGATGCAAAGATGAGTTGTCATTAGGCAAGATTTACTGCTTGGCTAAATTAAATATTGGTTGTGCTGCTCTCTTGCTTGACTAGCAATTTGCAAAAAAAGAAAAGAATAGAAAAGACAGGAAAAAGCTCTCCTGAGCCTGCCATAAACAGATATTTTAAGAAATTGAGTAGGAAGACAGGTGTTAGTCAAAGTGTTATGTGATAATGAAATGGTACATGTCAGCTCTTCTGGACTACCATGACAGATAGCCCAGTCCAATCTTGGGTTTGCAGTGGCAGAGCTTATATCTGCAACTATAAGTCTGAGTGCGGTGTCATAAAAAGTGCACCATGACAAATGGAGGTGGGGGTGGTTTGGATTGGGACAGGAACAGGGTGGGGAGTGGGGCCGGATCGGGGTGGTTCAAGGGTGGGAGGGGTGGATCATGGCAGTAGTTATGCACTCTGGGCTCCTATTCCTCCTTTCCAAGCCTGACACAAGCACAAGGTTTCTTGGACTTATGCCAGCTAAATAGCTGGCAGACACAGGCAGACTCAAGTCAGCATGCATAGGGATGAGTGCTGAGTCAGGGGGGCCCTTTGAGTCTTTCCCAGAGTCTTCCATGTGTTCGACACAGGAGTTGCTGAGTCACTGAAAAGCATGCATTTTCATTACCTGCATTGAATTCCCAACACTGTTCTGTACAGGTTGAGTCTCATTATTTCTCCAGGGTTTCCTCCCCTGAGGACTCCATCCCATGTATGGCAAAAAAAAAAAAAAAAAAATGCACTATAGCAAATCAATTTAAAAAACAAAGTCCCTTTGCTCCCCTGACTTAAAAACAGGCTTGCTGACCTTTTGAAATGCACACAGAGGCAATCAGTCTCACTCCAGACACTTCGGCTTCACTAGGAGACAGCAATCCCTCCCTTCACCAGGAGCCACAGTGAGAGGGAAAGAATGAAGGTGATAATCTCTGCCATTTAGCCTTCATTCACATGCTTAGGGGGAAGGGAGGGGTTTACCTTGTGCCTGGAGAGAGAATGATTGATGGATTGTCAGCCAGCTGCCCTCATTAATGAGTCTATTGTTAAAGGACTGTTTTCCTTTAATTTAAAGGGTACTTCTCATCAAGAGATAGAAAAATCTGTGGATAATTAGGTTATACCTGTAATCACTTACATGACTGTCTCTCTTCAACAATAAAAAGCAGTTTTCAAAACTGTGATTTTAAAGGCCTGTATTTTTCCCCTTCTCCAGGGATCAGCACATTCCTTCTCATTTGTAGTGGCCATTCCTGCTGAGGCAAATCCATGTATAAAAAATCCATGTATAACAAGGTTGGACCTGTACTTGTTTGTAGAAATCTGGACACGTAGGATCTTTCCTCACTCTCACTGTGTCTTCACATAGTAAACAACTTTGAGGGCGCAATCCTAACCCATGTCAGTGCTTTCAGTGGCATCACTAGAATTCGTGTCACCCGGTGCCTGAAGTCTGCGCATCACCCCATGCAGTGGGTGGGGCAACACCCCAGGTGGTGGGTGTGGTGATGTACCATCACCCCACCCCCACTGGTTTTTTGGCTGTACCTTTTGTTAGAACACAGATATTTCAATGTGGTTTCATTGCATTTTGCATGAAATTACACATTGATTGATATATAATATGATGGTTTTCCTCCAAATTCTGATTTTAGTAATTTTGAAAACTTGTAGAGTCACAAACACAAACAGCTTATTGCAGCAGTTCTCAAACTTTTAGCACTGGGACCCACTTTTTAGAATGACAATCATCTGTCCAGGACCCATTGGAAGTGATGTCATGGTCAGAAGTGACATCATCAAGTAAATTAAAATAAAAGAAATAAATAAGGGGGAACCAGTTCTGTTCCACCCAGTGAATCTACTCTGAAGTAAGTCCTATTGTGGTCAATGGGCTTACTCTCAGGAAAGTGTGGGTAGGATTGCAGCCTGTGAGCCCAATCCTATGCATTTCTACTCTGAAGTAAGTCCCACAGTGGTCAATGGAGCTTACTCTGTAGTCTGCCTGCAATAACTGCCCCACCCACCCACCCCCAAAAAAGAATCAGTGAGATTTCCAGCCCTCCCAGTGCCCAGTTTAAAGTTCTTCTATTTCAGGCACATCAAGATAAAAACCTTCCTGGCTTTACAAGTGCAAAATAGAAAACTTTCCTCTTACCAGTTGAAGCCTCTTTTGTGTCCTTTTTAGTGGGGGGAAAGGCTGCCTTCTGGAGCATTTGTTGTGCTCCATCGGGTCAGGACCCTTCTGGTGTCCTCACATTCCCCTTTGCCTGGCCTGACCACCAGCCAAGGCATGTCTGCCTACTCGTGAGGAAATGCAAACGTGAGGCTGCTTTGCTTTCCATAGGGCTCAGTAGACTGCAGCTGGGAGTGAGGCAGGACCTCCTCCCTTTTGTGTTTTTGGGGGCTGCATTCATTGATTGGAACCATTCTGGTGTCCTTGGATTTCTCTCAGCCTGCCCTTTCCGAAAGACTATGGCAAGTATGCCTACTTGTGAGTAAATGCACGATAAGCTCACTTTCACTTTCCATAGGGATCCATTCGTTTTTTCTTTCCAGTTTGTTGGCCATAACTTTTGAAGGAGCTATTTCAATTGTTTTTTGCATTGCATTCCGCTAGATGTTCCGCATCAATGATGTGTGGCATGATGGGGTAGCTCCTAATGCCACTATATTAGCGCGTCCTCTCCCAAGGCACGTCACCCGGTGTGGCCCACACCCCCCACACACCCCTAGCGACACTAGTGAGTGCTTTGCAGTACCGACATAAGGGCAATGCAGCTCTGAGGTAAGGGAACAAACATTCCCTTACTTTGAGGAAGCCTCCATGAGTGACACCCAACTGCAGGTTGCAGCACATGTCCCATTGGCACTGCTATGCCAGTGCTGGAAAGCACTGACATAAGGGGTTAGGGTTGCGTCCTAATTTGTTGAAGACCACTTCCTGTGTAAAGTTGTTCTTGAGAAGAGCCTGTGGCTTCTCTATGTATGAGCTCTGGAAAACCCTGAATTTGATTGTCTGTGGTGCGATATTTGGGTCATTTTGCAGTGTTTCCAATAGATATCTTGAAGCCCTATTACCAGCCTGTCTCTAGTGAGTTCTTCAGCTACTTCACCGTATCCACAATATTAGATTAGGACTTATATGGCTGTAACAAATGACTTTTATTGACTGTCCTTGCTCTTGCTTACAAGACAAAATTAGGACAGTTGAAAAATGATATTTCAGTGAGGTAAGAAATAAGAGAACATAAGAGAAATAAGAGCCCTACTGGATCAGACCAAGGGCCTGTCTAGTCCACTTCCTCTATCTCATAGTTGTCCACCAGTTGCCTCTGGGAGCTCACAAAATAACAAGATACCTGCATCCTGTTGTCACTTCCTCTGGTAATCAGAGACCACCTACTTCTAAAACCTGGAGGTTGCAGACACGCAGTCATCATGACTTGTAACCTGTGATGGATGTTTCCTCTGTCAGTGGTAAAGGGCATAAGGACATGGGATGAAAGCTTGCATGTATTTTGAATACTTAAGGTAGTTTGAGGAATATTTAGAACATAAGGACTTAAGAAGAGCCCTGATGGATCAGGCCCAGGGCCCATCTAGTTCAGCTTCTTGTATCTCACAGCGGGCCACCAGATGCCTCTAGGAGCACACACAAAACCACAAGATACTTGCATCTTGCTGCCACCTCCCTGTATCTAGCAGGAATTTACTTACATATGGAAGTATTCAGACATTAAGATCAGAGCTGGCCCAAGTCCTTCTGGCACCTAAGGTGGTGTGCCAAATAATGTCCCTCTTACCTGTGGGTGCACCAGCTACCACCACATCCACTGCTCTTCATCCTGCTCTCTCGATTAAGGAAAGTGAAAGGCAGAAGAACGGAGAGAGGGGAATTGTGGGCTAGAGCATCTCTAGCTTACCTCTCCTCTACACTTCCTCTTTCGTTCTGGGCCCCTCTCCTTTCTGAATCCAGGAAGCAGAAGCAGCAGTGGAGGCAGGTGCCTCTCACCAATCAACTGCCTGAAGCTATCACTTCAGTCAGCCTCATGGACAGACCATCTGTGGTGAAACTCATCTTTGGAGGCCCTGCTGTGGGTTCTCCAACACTGGAACACCATCTTCAGGGAGCCTTGCCTGGCAAAGTATATGATGAAACCCTTTTTATCCACTTATATTTTTATTTTAGATCCTTTTAATCCTTCAAGTTTTAGTTTTGTGTTTCTAAAGAGCTGCTGCTCTGTTGTTTTGTTTTGGTTTTTATATTGGATTGTTTTTAAATTATTTGAAAGCTGCTGTGGAAACCCCTGGGGTTGTAGTAGTCAGATATAAAAAAATATCTGAAATACATAATACAATAAACATAGTGGGAAAAGGTGGTGATAAATTTTTATTTCAGGTGAATGTTCAAACCTAGGGAACTGTGACCTTTAAGTGCACCGTATCTTCCCATCTCTATAAGTTATGGAAGGATAAATAAGAAATGTCTGATTGTATTTTTAAGGTATTCAAAAAACAAATTCAGGCTTCATTGCTTTGGACTCTTTTTTTCTGTTAAGATAACTTGGGCTAGATTGGGCAGGAGAAGCAAACACAAGATAATACATGTCTGTGGTATTTTTTTGCTCACAGTAAATGAGCTGTGCATGCATTCTTGGGTTGCTGACAAAAAAAAAAATTGGAGAAGACAAATACGAAAAGGACTTTGACCGGTTCAGTTTTCATGAAGGCAAATGTGAAATGGTTTTCCCTGGTGAGAATTGCATTCTAACTATTCAAAGTTTTCCTTTGGTACCGGAAAACAGAGAGCAGTTTCTCTAGTAAATGAGAGGATTCTTTCTCTTGAACGAATGTAACTTAATCCATTCAGATCACAAGTGGAGTTCAAAAACAATATCCTTATTTACCACTGAGTGAAAGGCCTCTTGTGTCTTTCAAGTGTCTCTGAGAACTCTGAAACAATTTTTTTAGGTTAAGAATGTTGTTCCATATTAGACAACAACTATTTGGGTAACAAAGAATTAAGGGCTTAGTTTCTGTTCGTTATGCTTGCAGGCCAGATGTACTTGATTGAACGTTCTACTCTGTGTAACTTTTTCATTAGTAAAAAGGTTGTTTTAAGCACTGACCATATGCATGGATGGATGGTTAACATGCACTTTCTAATAATGAGTTCAGTGAGTTTCATCCTGATGAAAATGTTGCAATTTGTGCAAATGTTAAATGCCTTTGTCTAACTCTTCCCAGGTGTTGTCATTTGCAGTTGCCTTAATTAAAAAGTCAAGTAACACTTTTCCCCCCCCTGTACTGGGTAAGTTTTATTACACAAATTACAATTCAAAGACAAGTTTAAATTATCTCTGCAAACTCAGGGGTAGCTGCTTCTGAGAAGAAGGAAGGAAGGAAGAAACAAACTGGAATTCAGCGCATACCTGTGGAGCACTGGGCTAGAAATTGAAGGAGCACATTGCTGTAGCCCAGGAGTGAGCAAACCCTGGCCCAGGGGCCATTTGCAGCCTTCAGAATCCCCCAATCCGGCCCACAGGGAGCCCCTAGTCTTCCACGAGCCTCTGGCCCGTCAGAGACTGTTGGAGCACATGCCGGCCCATGACTACTGGTTGCAACCGCTAGATGCAAGCTGCGTGCCAAGTCATAGTTCTCGTGTATAATAAATAAGCTCAGTTAAATTCATTAATTCATATAAATTCTGCTTCGACTATATTCATTTATGTAAATTCATGTACTTTTATTCAAATTTGAAATGTAAATTGATTTTTTTCCCTTTGGCCCCTAACACAGTGTCAGAGAGATGATGTGGCCCTTCTGCCAAAATGTTTGCCCACCTAGCCCATTGGTCTCCAAACTGCAGCCCGAGGGCCATATTTGGCTCACCACAAGATTTTAGCCAGTCCTCAGCAACTTGTCTTTTTTGTCAGAGCATTTGCTAATGTTTGACATTTTTACTCATTATATATCATTTCTCAGTTTAAGCATGGCATTTTTTCTTTATAATTGTCACATTTCTCTTTTTTTTCTGAATCATATCATGCTGATTACAAAAAGACCCAAGCAAAACTTATTCATTCATTTAAATTTCATTCATTCATTTATAAAACTGATTTTTCAGCCTGTGAAAATGTACAAAATATACACCTGATGTGGCCCTCCAAACTGAAAAGTTTGGAGACCTCTGCCCTAGCCCTGCATCTGGTAAAGCCCTTACTTATTGTTCATGAGGTTTTGTCCACATATCCTTGTAAAAATACCATACAGCACTGCTTCTCAAACTTTTTAGCACAGGGATCTACTTTAAAAAATGACACTCTTATCGGGACCCACCTAGCTATACAAGATTTTAAAAAGTGATCTATAAAGAAATATTTATTTACTTACAGGTAATACTTTATTTATTTATTTGCAAAAAACCTTGATCTATTTCTTATAATGAGGCACCCATAATAAATAGCCTGAAGGCTTGAGCGGTTTAGTTCTGTGACCTAGCCTTCACTTTCCCCAACTCTCTATCACTGACGGACTTGGGGAAAAAGCACCAGAAAAAAAGATGCTCTAACATTTATCTTCATATATTTTCTCAAGCTTGCAAACTGTAGGAGCTCAGCTCTTTTCAGGGCAGTTAACAGGTATCTAATTTTTGAATAGCCTCAGGGTTTGAGAATATTAGTTATCATCTTTCCATCACCCATGTTTTCATTGGAGGCTCTGCAGGACCCACCAGAAATCAAATCTCAAACCACCAAGTGGGTCCCGACCCACAGTTTGAGAATATTGCCATGGAGATAACAATTGGGGGCCCAATCCTAACCAGTTTTCTAGTGCTGGTGCAGCTGTGCCAATGGGACGTGCACTGCATCCTGTGGTGGGGAGGCAGTCCCAGAAGCTTCCTCAAGGTAAGAGAACATTTGTTCCCTTACCTAGGGGCTGCATTGCGGCTGCACCGCTGCTGGAAATTTGGATAGGATTGGGTTGTGAGAGAACAAACTCAATCTGCACAATAGCATGCTTGCTAGCTAGTGGCTTGCCAGCAGATCTGCAGCCTGCCGTCTTAGCTCTTGTATACAGTAACAGAGTGATAAGCTCTTCTGAAATGTTACACTGGTGCTCCTACAAGGGTATGCCTTTTGTGTGAGACCTTGCAGAGGAGACAAAGTACAGAACAAATCAAGAGCTAGGAAGGACGGCTGTGGAACAAGTACTGATCAAATCTCAGAATAGATTCAGTGAGGAGCAAAATGAACCAATGTACCAAGACAGGGAGCTTCATGTGCTGCTAGGAAGGCATGTCCAACAATCCTGAAGGCCAGTCAGGAAGAGGGGATTCAGAGCCCTGATATGTCCATTGGGCCCATTTTAATGGCTTCTGAAGACTTGAAAGTTTTAAAGACGAAGTTTTCTCTAAACCCCATTTAGTTACTGAAATTGCCAGAAGACATATTTCCATTTCAAGTACCCTCTTTTATACCTCTGACAGAGAAAGATTGCAGTTAGCGGTGTCTCTGCTGAAAAGGCTTCATTAGATTGCCATTAGTTGCTAATAATACATCATAATTATTCTTATAGGGTTAAGCTCATCTGTTTCTTATTCCACCTGCTTTGCAGTGATAACCTCTAAAGAGTACCCTGAAGGACTATCAGGCTTTCTTTCAAAAGCGTTTGCTGTAAATGAATTTTCTAAACAATTCATTACCTACAAAAGATTTGTGGGCGTGTAAAGATATGGACTTTGATTCCTGCAATTTACATTCTTGCATGACTGAATTGAGCACTGTAGCTGGAATCTGGAAGAATTTAATTTCTTTCCATTATTATCGGGCAAGAATATTCTGTATGCATCTCATTTTTACTCAACTGTGTGTGCACACACAGAACTCATCAGCCTTTTTTATGAAATTACCAATCATGGTCTGTCTGTCTGTCTGTCTGTCTGTCTGATTACAGATTTAAGTACAGAGGAGCCTCCATATTCACAGATTCACTTATCTGTACCCTGTGCGTCACCTCCGGAGGGGCTTCTGAACCCAGTGGATGTCAAGGACATTCATCGCCAGCCTACGATGGGCTCAGACTGAGCTGTAGAGCTCAAAACACAACTTATGGTTTCACAGAGAAACCAGAAGTGACATTTATAATGCCTTTTAAGGCAGTGGGAGGCCCGGTAAAGCCTCGAAGGTATTAATAACTCTGGAGAATCATTAAATGGAGACTTCCCTAGAAGATGGAGGGAGCCATGAAACCTGGCAAGAGCGCATGTATCCTCCACATGGAGGGAGAAGCTGAGGTGAGATTGTAAGGTCACTTGCCCAGTCCTTCAGTGGTTAGGAAAAAACAAAGACTGTCTCTCAAAGGGAAAGACTGTAACAGAAGAAAGAGGACCAGTTCAGATGATACTTAATTGCCCAACCATTTCCCATATGTTTAAACATGTATCTTGGCATTTGAACATCCTGATCTCTTCCTTCACTTCTCAGCAAGTTTGGGGCAGTTTCCTCAATCATGGGGCAGGGTCCTTCTTCCAAACTTCACCTCTACATGTGCTCCTAAATCTATTTTTAACCCCAATTGTTAAGGCCCAGCCCAGTCCTCCAATTCTATTTGTGGGATAAACTGGCAGACTTCACAGGCCACCACTGTATCCCATGGTCCACCATTGCAGCTGCCTCTTTGATGGTCTGCATAACATGGTTGTTGGTGCAAAGGCCGGCAGCCTACAGGGAAGAAAGTCTAAAAAGCTTTTACTTACCTCTCCAGGGCTTCTGGTTGCCCTCCCATAGCATGCAGCGTGCACGCCAGCAGTGGTGCTGTGTGCTATGGGCTGGCAGGGGATAGAGTGGGCTGCTAGTCATTTTCAGAAGAAACTGGGTATTTGTATTACCTGAACAGGTTAAATATATTTATCAGGCAGGACTAATTGTCAATTAATAATGTAAAAAGAATTCTTTTATAGCAAAATTGGACAGTCAAATTTCCTAGATTTAAAAATAATAAAATGAAGCAAAGAGTACATGTCACAGTACTCCAGTGTATTAAAATGATGTACCAGTTCTTGCTTCAGCAGGCTTTCAAACTGAAGAGTGAGATTTAAGAGGTCAGCAAAACAAACAGTTGGTGGAGTAGGAAGGAGGCTTGCAAGGCAAGTAGTGGGGCTGTTTGGGCTCTTTTCACAGCCAATAGCTTGGTATATTTCATTGCTAATAAGTAACAATAATGAGTATAATCACAACTCACCACCTGCTTACCATTTATTTTTGAAAAGAAATGTTTTATGACATATTAAGCTCCAATTAAATCAGAGCATGCTCCTAATCACTATTCATTCTACTGATGCTTAAAGTTACAGGGCTGTTTTGTTATGTGTCACTATACACGAGATCATGTTGTTGGGCTAATTAATCCAGAAAAAAACAACACTGCTCTAGATCTTTACTCCTAATCAATAGGGCCGACACACACATGCACTGTGATCACTGATGCAGCAGCAAGTTGTGACTTTTCTGGGCAAATAAGTTGTCTCATGTCAAATATCAGAGAAGGAACTGTGACCCAGTCTAATGGTCAGTCGGTCTGTCAGTCAGTCAGTCAGTCAGTCAGTCTCTTGTTACAGAATTAAGTGATGTCTATCAGTTGGCCAACATTTTTATTACTGGCTGATGTCATGGCTTCAGCCATGTCTTTGAAAGAAGTATTAATAACTCTGGAGAGTTGTTTGTGGAGAGTTAATTGTGGTTTGATGAGAAGGATGCCATTTGGGAAATGGGAAAATCCCATGGTTTTTGTCTAAGGACATTCTGCCTATCAGGAATACCATTTGCTTGCATGTTTTGCCTTTATCATTGTTTTATGTTTTGTTATGGATGTTTGCATTAAAGGCTTCCCCAAAGTTTTTTGCTCAAGATAGTTGTGAATGAAATGTTGTTAACAGCCTGATCATAAGCTGCGCTGGCGCAGCCAGGCCACATGGCCTGCGCTGCATCTAATGCAGCTCAGGAGGCAGCTGGAGGTCTCCTCGGGGTAAGGAAATATATTTCCCCTTGCCCAGAGTAAAGCCCCAGCCACCCGTATGGACTTCTTGGATCTGCACCAGCTTGAATTTTCTTGATTTTCAAACAGATTGTTGACCTCTGCTTTTTCCTGAACCCTTGTCATACCCCTGTGCAAGTCATCTGTTTCTCTGAATCCCGTGTTTTGTGACTTCTTCTAACTAGACTCTAACTGCATAGCTTGCTCTATGCAGTAAGATTCTGCTTGCATCTATCCTCCTTGTCAACATGCAGTTCACCTCTTGTTTGTAACCTTGATCTTGTCACTGACCTTGACTGCATTCCAATGCACAGTTAGGCTGCTGAAGTCAATGGGATTTAAGCAGCCGTGTGCACAGAATTGCAGCTAGTTCTCTGCTGACTTCTTTATTTTTTCAACAGATTTGCACTGCGGGCTTTTTTTCCAGTTTAGATCCTTCTGCTGATCTAACATCACATTTATCATATTCTGCTGAATGCCATCAGTCTGCTGACTTGCCTTGACATGCCTCAATCTTGTGAACCAAGCCTAGGCGGTCACCATTAGGCAAATCTGTACATGATGTGGTGGTGACATCCTGGAGATTATGACTGAGTTTTCCACTCTTCTAAAACAAGGGAGACAGAATGCATTCTTTCATGTTGGTTGCAAGGCAAAAACCAAAACAGGCACACAAAATGCTTTCATTGTATAAAAACAACAACAAAATGGAATAGAAGGGGAGCTTAGTCTGTTCATTGTTCATGAAATTAGTTTCCTTACAAAGGGGACCTGATCAGCAGTATCCCAAGCATCACTCCCATGCTGGGAATGGCCTAGTCGAGGAATGCAAGTTCATTAGGTTTGCTTAAAACTGTGCTGTGTTGCAATGACAAGAGAAGGGCAAGGTTTGGCAAACTTGGCAGGAAGTGGAGTCTCACTATATAATTTTTCACATGAGTGGGTAATGGTGATGTGTATTGAAAAATGTAGGCTTTTTTTTCTCCCTGAGATGAAATGATCTTCATGTTGCCCAATGAGTTTGTTCTGTTGTATGTCATTTGACAAGCCCAAGATTTTAAGGAAACGCCTACCAATGTCCTTTTGAATGCCTGAGAATATTCTTGGCAGTTAGAATCCTGCTATTAATAAGCAAGGTCCATCAGTATTCCATTATAAAAGATTATGTGTGGCCACAATCCTATGCATGTCTACACAGAAGTAAGCCCTACTGTGTTTATTGGGCCTTAGTCCGAGGAAAGAGTGGATTACGAGATTGCAACCTTTGATCTTAAGGATGAATTCAGTTTATTCCAAGAAGTCACATAGAAAGCCAGGTTTATATTTACTTAGCAGCTCTCCAAAACTGTGCCCCCTAAAGGAAGTTGGGTCTAAATACTAACTCTCTGGTGATTTAGCAGGGAAAGAGAAATTCCTAGTTTAAACCTGCAGATAACAAATGCCTCCTCCATATTTTTAGAAAACTAACAAGTGTGGAGGCTTATTCCACCAGTGAAAAGTCCTGTGCTGGCCTCCTGCTGCCAGTCCAAGGCCAGCACCCACTAGAGCAGATAGATACTCTGCAGGACAGCAGGACGGTGGGGGAGGGAGGGTGTAACGGGGCAAGGATGGAGTGTAATGGGGCAGGAGAAGGATGGATTGAACCCGAGAGGCAGGGGGGATGGCAGAGGAGGCCTCTACTATATCCTATTCCACCTCTTGAACCTGAAAGCCTGACACAGGATGGCCCAGATTTACGTTAGCTATAGAGTTGACACAGATCTGAGTAGCCCCATAGAGGCTGCTGGGGCTTTATCTGGCTAAGTGCCACAAGGCCTTTACAACTGTTGCAAAAAGTGACAAGCCATTTGGGTGGAGCCTAGCCATCGCTGCTCACAGTGAGTGGCACAACCCACATGCCAGCAGACCAGGAACACCTTCCAATGCTGGTAAGTTGGTGCAGGGTGTTGGAGGGAGCTAGGAAGGGGTGGAACAGGGTGGGGAGAGGGAAGACTAGGAAGGAGATGGAAGTGGAAAAGAGGGCAGATCAGGGCTGGGAAGGAGATGGTATTGGTGGCAGTGGTGCATGTAAATATCCTATCCCCCTTCCTGGCCTTGATCCCCTGGCCCAGGTCCATGCAAACTTGCACCAGCTCTATAGCTTGTAGAGGCCTGAACAGACACAGTGGACCAGCATGAGCTTACTCTGGGGCAAGAGAACAAATGTTTCCCTTAGTCTGAGAAGTCCTCCGGAGGCCAAAATTCTCCTGTGGGATTCAGTGGGCATCATATTGGTACAGCTGCATCACCGTGCAGGAAGTAGGATTGGGCTGTAACTGTGCATAATTCTGTGTTGTTCATAACATTCTCATGCTTCAGTCCAACTGCATTCAGCAGTACTGTACTGTGTTTATTTTTTTCTGAGTTGCACACATTAGTCCTGTTCACGCATTATGTTAAACACAAGTGCAATCTGTGTATGGTGTCCACATGATTGCTGATCTGTATACAGTTATTATACAGTTATTCGCATATTACATCCGGTGTGCGTACAACGGTGCATGCACTCTCTGCTCTGTAGTTTTGAACTGTTGGGTTCGTGGGTTATCTTTTAAAATAATAGCATGTAAGCCATTCATACAAAAATGTGTACACGTGTGCAACATAACTTGTAAAAAGCCCTAATACATTTTCCAAATGCGGAATGGTCAGAGACACTATTATTTTTGGACTTCTCCAATAAAACTATATCTTCTTTGCTTGTCTACTTTGGGAAAAGCTATAGTCTTATTGCACACAGCACATGGGGAGAATGGTAGCCATGGGGACCAGTGAGAGTAGCTACATTCCATTTATCTGCTTGTAGATATTGCATAGTATAACCACTGTCTCTGGGAGTTACACAGCACACAAGTGAAGTGTGTTCTCATTTGGCTCTAAGTTCAGTCTTTGGTGATAAGATAGTGGGTAGAAAATTCCAATGTGCTTTGTATAGTCTCTTAGTTCTTTTCACCAATATGAATATAAGGCTTCAGAGAAACCATAACAATAACTGTCCTACATGCTGCCATCTAGTGATGGAAAGTGACAATGACATATATCATAAAATTAGATATATGCATGATAATCTCTTCAATAGAACGCTGGAATGGTGTCTTCCTGCAGGGATCGAAGCAACAGAGTGGCAGTTCAGTAGATTAAGGTCAGATAAGACTTTTTGTTTTGCTTCGGCTTTCAGAGAAAGAGAGGCTACGTTGTTGTCAGTCAGCCCTAATATTAAACTGAGATTCTTGTTCGGAATCTCATAACTTGGATTCTGATGAAGCTTGGCATTGTGGGCTATCGCAGTACACGTTGGAAGCAGAGCTGCTGAAAGACCTGTGAATGGACATGGAAATAAAGCAGAAAAATAATTCTAGAGAGCAGTTTTTTTCAACCTTTTCCATCTTCCATCACACTGACAAGGTGCTAAAATTGTCGAGGCACACCGTCTGTTTTTGTCAATTGAAAAGACACACTGCACTGCCAATAGGAAGCTTGCACCTCCCAATAGCTCTACTAATCAATGACCCTCTACCAAACTCCTGCAACACACTTATGGGCCATTAACAGCACACCAATGTGCTATGAGATAGCAGTTGGAAACTGCTGTTCTAGAGGATTCCTGACATTCTTCTGGCATGATCTGATAGGAGGTCTCTTTCTGAGTGGCAGTCTTTGTGCTGGCATGGAGTTACCATTGCCAACTCCCCAGGTCCAACCCTATTCCTCCCATCCCTCCCAGGCCTCTCCTCAGCAGGCCTGACCACAAGATCACCAGAAAGAGGCCTGAATGGGAAGGAGGCCCAAAACTAGGCCTGTAAGTTCCCATTACCTCCAGCGGTCCCCTCCGCCAACCACAACCCCTCTGCCAGCACCCCACTTGCCAATACCCGAGGTTTGGCTCTAGTCCCCTTCCAGGCTTCTCCGCAACAAGCCCCACCAGTCCTATCTACTCACCCACTAAACTGGAAGGAAGAAGAAAGGACATGCTTCTCCCCAGTGATTCAAAGAGGCTCTGGCAGAGACATGCACAGTAGACTTGGTTTCTTTCTATGGGGGCAGGTCATAAAAAAGCCAAGTGAAACATGATAGAGGGACAGCACATTCCACAGCTCTAGCCAATTCGTGCTCACTGCAAATGTTTCGTTTTGCTTCATTTGAAGGCCGCTCTGCAGGAAGTTCCCCTTGGCTCATCATGCATCAGTATTATAATCAGAAAATGAACTCTCCAACATCCCCCTCCAGCTTTTCCAGAGTATTTTCTGAGAAAGCTAAGAAAGACTACTCCAATTACAAAACGAGCTGGGGGAGAGCTTATCACTTGCTTTCTGGGTGGGGTCTTCAGCCTGTAATATGCTGAAGAGACAGCAGGCATTAAAACCTGGTCCTGGTAAAAACGACCACATGCAAGACAATCAGAAGAGCACCTTGAGAAATACAAATATTGAGTCACAATCCAGTATGCATCAGACTGATTCACCCTGATTTATACCACAGCAAGCACCAGAGAGGTAGCGAAGGAGCGATCTCTGTTTCATTAGGGGTTACCAAGGTGACGATAAGCAGCTGGTAAGCCAGAAAAGGCCGGAGACTAGAGGCTAAATTCCAAAGGGACGTGTCTCAGCGCAAACCACATCACTGAAGATCTATTTTGCCCAAATGCTGACTGATCTGGTAGAAACATACACAATGTGGGAGTGAAAAAGAAGTGGCAAGAATATGGAAATGAGTTCATGTTCCTCTTTGAAATCAGCTGGATTCCAAAGTCAGGCATTCAAATTTACATTCAGAGCTTGGCGTTCCTGTTGAAATCTGAATAACAGTGCTATCCTATCCTGCGCTGGAACAGGCAAGATAGGAGGCTTGTGCTGTATCCAGTGCAGGAGAGTGGCATAAGCAGCACAGCCAGAGGTAAGCGGAAACATTTTCCCTTACCTCTGGGTAAGGGCTGCTGGCCCCAATGGGTCTCCTTGGATGTGCACTACCTGTGGAGGTGGCACAAATTTGAGGAGAGCGGAGCAGCTTGAAGCTGCTCCGTTCTCCCCGGAAACAGGGGTTGGGATCTGGTATAACTGCCGGATTCCAGCCCCACCTCCCTCTCCCTGCCCGCCTGCCCCTGGGGCCGCCCACTGCCCACCCTCCCCCTGCCCAGGAACACCTCCCTCCTCCCCGCCTCCCCCACACCTACCTTTCGCCCTT
This sequence comes from Tiliqua scincoides, assembly GCF_035046505.1. Lineage (NCBI taxonomy): Eukaryota > Metazoa > Chordata > Lepidosauria > Squamata > Scincidae > Tiliqua > Tiliqua scincoides. Next base: position 177,047,370 of record NC_089823.1, read on the forward strand.
GCGTCGGGTCATCCGAGCCAACACAAGGCACTTGGAGGAAGCCGGCGTGGAGGCTTCTGTCAGCCTCTGCAGGCTGGCGCTTCTGGGAGCGCTGGCCTGGTTTCCTCCCAAGGAGGCGCAAGCGTGTCTTACAGCACATTTGCAACCCTCTCAGGTCAGCCCAAAGGACTTGGGCCAGCCTAACGCCCTGTTAGGATTGTGGCCTAGTTGTTTTAGAAATAATAATTGTTTTCATCCTCCAGCTCAGATTTTGACTCTGGATTGCTACTTGATTTCTTCCATTAAACCAGGGCTGTGCTGAATGTCCTTTGATTTTGACTTTAGAAGGGCTGGCCCATGTATGAAGTTGGCCATCTCAGGCAGTGTATTGGCAGGGTGCTGCAGACTGCTGCAGACCTCTGTCTGCCTGTGCCACCCACCTCAGTGTCATTCATCCTTCTGTACCTGGATTTGAAAAGGAAACAGGAAACAAAGAGGATGAGGAATATGGAGGAGAAGTGATTGGTGGGCTAGAATGTTGTGCTCTAGCCCAGCTCCTTTAGAAGTTCACAGACCACTGAGTCAAAAATGGGAATTGTCATAGACCCACCTTCCTGCACACAAAAAATACCATTAAATTTTTTCATATCATAATTAGAGTAGATTTTATTATAGATTTAGTAGAGATGTATTCAGTTTATTATTTAGAGAGATTTGTAGGTTGCTGGCTGCAGCTGTGGGCAGTCCATTCTCTGCCCTCTTCGGTGGTCTGTGGGGGAGCGCTCACTGTGCAAGATGCTGGAAGTGCTCAAAGGCTCTCTCTCTTTTGCTGAGACCTTGTAGACCACTTCTCAGGGTCTCACGAACCACCCGAGGTCCACAGACCATGGGTTGGGACCCAGTGTTCTAGCCCAGGGGTGCCCAAACCCCGGCCCTGGGGCCACATGCGGCCCTCGAGGCCTCTCAATGTGGCCCTCAGGAAGCCCCCAGTCTCCAATGAGTCTCTGGCCCTCCAGAGATTTGTTGGAGCCCGCATTGGCCCGACGCAACTGCTGGTAGCGTGAGGGCAAGTGTTTGACCTCTCACATGAGCTGTGGGATGAGGGCTTCCTCTACTTCTTGCTGTTTCACATCTGTGATGCAGTAGCGAGAGCAAAGGAAAGGCCAGCCTTGCTTTGTGCAAGGCCTTTTATAAGCCTTGAGCAATTGCAAGACCTTCATTCATTCATATAAGTTCGTCTTTAATATATTCATTTTATGTAAACTTATGTAAATTTATTCAAATTTTAACTGTAAATCAATTCTTTTTTCCCCCCGGCCCCTGACACAGTGTCAGAGAGTTGATGTGGCCCTCCTGCCAAAAACTTTGGACACCCCTGTTCTAGCCTAACAGTCTCCTCTGTTCACCCTTCCTCATCTACCTTGTTCCTGTCTTCTTTTTCAAATCTAGGAAATGGGAAAAGGAGGAGGTATGACGGAGGCTACTAGCATGCTGACAGATAAGGGGGGTGTCATTTGACGTGCTGCCTCAGGCATTAGTAGGCCTTGGACCAACCCTGATTTTCAGGTTAAAAGTAGCCATTATGGGGATGTATGTATGTGTAGGTGCAGAATTATCTTTTGAAAACAAAAACTTAATTGTGGAGATGTTTACTTATATAAATTTAAAATCCCATTCATTGATATTTTTGCTGTATAAGCTATTGCTACAGTACTATTTTTTCCCCTGTTTACACAATCTAGTCAAAAGAGCAAAGCCAGCCAAGTGGGAGTCACAAGGCTAATATCACACTGCTGCATATCCAAACCAATTCAGCTAGGTGCTGATGCCACTGATGAAAAGCGAATTCAATTCAGAGTGAAGATGACGCTTCATGAATAACAGAATGCTTTTAAATATTTCAAAGCAATTGCTAAACTAAATCTGAGAGAGAGAGAGAGAGAGAGAGAGAGAGAGAGAGAGAGAGTCCTATAATGGGGGGGGGGGGAGAGAGACTGATGCTTCCAAAAGAGCTAATTAAAAACTGTGAATACTTTCAGCCAGCTAGCTGAAATACAACAGAGAGGTAGCATAGCCCCAATATCCAAGACTACTTGGTGAGCTCTGGACATGTAGTGGGACTTCTGAGTCTTCCGCTCCCAGCAGCTGCCCAATGTGACTTGGCCAGTTTTCTTCCCAAATTGTATTTCAATTGCATAGATAAAATCCCTAAATATGCTTGGTTAGCACTAGACACATGCAGATCACCCAGCTGATCACATAGAGATAACCATATAAGCTGTGCAGCCCAGCAGCTTTCACATGGTGACTCCTTTGTGTGAATGGCCCTTAGAGTCAATCCACTGCAAAATAGACAACCAAGCAAGGTTATCTGCTTTTGCAAAACTCTCTTTGTATATTCTGAATTATTTACTTCCTCTATAGATGGATAGCTTTGTTCCTGCTTATCCAGGATTACTGCACTGACATCCCTCCTGCTGCAATGTGGGCTGTATTGGTATAATGTGTATATATACACACTGTATAATGTGGTCATCTCATGCTTCCAGTTGCATAGAAAATCAGAGACAACTCCATCCTGGGTGTATGTCCATTTTGTACAATAAGGCAAGAAGGGAACTGACTTCAGTGCTGCATGGTTTGTTATTTTACCAGAATCCTTGTAGCCCACTGATGTGTGTGGGTTTATTGAGCCATGGTGTCCATTCAGCATCTCTTACGCGTTAAACATAATCAGTCTGTGTTAAGTGATGCCTGACTAGTTGTTGCTGAAGAAAATGCTGTGGCTTGTTGACTCAGAACGAGATCCACCTAGGTCCAACTGATTTTGGAGGAATCCAGCAATTAGCAAGCCTAAGGTAGTCTGCCTTGAATTGCAAATCAACCGCTGCCCCCTCCTGCAATGTCAGATAACCAGATATAAGCAGGATGTGTCACCAGTTCCCTAATATACAGGTGCACCTTGATAGCAGCTGTATGAATCAGACAATTGCATTACTGGGACATGAACCATGGCATAGCTGTGAACAATTTCCAGGTACAGTGCTTCCCTTAGATTTTTTTTTCTTCAGTCAAGTTACTGCACTTTATTGGCTTTGACATCAGCAGATTGCAAAAGAGAGAGAAACACACATTTCCATGAGATTTGCAGTAGTAAAGATTCATATCCAAGATAAATGAATCCAGAACCAACTTGCTTTCACAATATGTTCTGGGGGGAAAAAAGATAAATCTTGTTTTCTGTGCTTAGATGCTTAATATAATTTTGGGATCAGAGCTCATTCAAGGAGTTCATTGAAGGAAAAAAAACTAGATCCCAATTTATGTCAAGAATCAAATCTACTTTATTTATTCCCTCCTTCCTGTCTTATTAAACACCTACACTAAACCTTCCCTGTGGAGTATTCTAAAAACGAGCAGATTTCAACATATCATTTTGATGAGGAAGAAATAGAGCAATTTATCTATATCAGCAGTTCAGAATATTACCATACCCCAACCACCAAATAACTTCAACCCAAAAGCGAGGGTAATGGCCATACATTGGGTTCTCCCATCAGTTGCAAAGCTGAATTATTTGGGGTGGGTGGGTGGCTGGGTGGGTGATGGTGGTATCAGGAGAATGAAGCTGAGCTGTTTTCTCAACTTCTTTTGGATGGTGCACCACCTTCACTGTTGCCAGGGCTCTAAACGGAGAGATGTCCTTCACACTGTGATCACCTCTTTCCATTTTCCTGTCCTGGCCAGGGAAGCAGAGAAAAGGAGAGATTTTGGAGACCAATTTTCAGCGGGAGCCATGAGTGGCACACTCCAAGGTTGCTTCATGGAGGGGAAGAGTACATGGACACTCACAAGAATGTGAGTTAAAGTGCTAGGGAGATAGCCTAGAATTGGGTTTTGCCTGAGACCCTGCCAATGACTATATTTCTGATTTGCATATAGAAATAAGAAAATACAGTCACCTTGCAAGTCTATATTATCTTTTAGGCAATTCTAGAGTGCCGTGGTTTGTGCAGCAGCTGCTGGAACTGGATCCACTCGAATGTGGGCGTTTGCATGGGTGTGAGCCCATACCCCACAACACTTCATGTGTGGCACCACTTCTGTTCCAGGCTTTCCTACCACTTATTACAGCTGCTACTGGAAGCAGGTGAATTGGATGTTGTTGGACTGTTGTTTCAATCTATCCCTGCTAATTGGGTAAGAGGCACTTTTTCAAGTGGGTGCTCCTTTTTTTTAGCAGGGGGAGAGTAACTGGCCCGCCTCACCCCAGCACTGTCTGTTCTAGTGGCTGTCCGCTGGTATTCATTTGCATCTTTTTAGATTGTGAGCCCTTTTGGGACAGGGAGCCATTTAGTTATTTGATTTTTCTCTGTAAACCGCTTTGTGAACTTTTAGTTGAAAAGCAGTATATAAATACTGTTAATAATAATCTAATGTGTGTGCCTGGAATTCTTATGCATACTCCAGAAGAGAGACCTATTGCAGTTTAATAGCAAATCTAATAATTTGCAACTAGGTGGAGAAGCAATTGCACAAAAAGTAGTCTCCCTTGCAATCAAAGTTCATAAAATATCAATTTCACTCCTACTGCAAATTGCAATTTGTGTATGAGTGTGGTCAGATTTACTTTCGAATAACTTTCGGATCAAGAGAATGAGTTGCTTTGTAGCTTATCTTATGAACTTGTCTAGGACATTGCACTTAATGAGGTTTATAATTCACTCCACCGACATCAGCATCTTTAATTACGCCTAGCATTTAATCTTTGCTGCACCACTTAAATCACACGATCTAAAATTAAACCTTCTCGAGCCTAATCTAATAATAAACACGCATGACATTTGGTGAGAAACATGAGAGTCTGATTAGAGTGGTTCGCCATCTTGTTGCCACCAGTTTCCACAGCCAGCCTTAAAGAGCAGTTTGAAGCCATGCTGATGTTGTGCTGGGTGGATGCTTGTGAAATGGATGCATTCTATGCATCCCGCTTCAGGTATCCGGCTTTTATTTCATAAGACTTTCTTCTTGTGCAGGAAGAGGCTAGCGATACATGCTGAGCAAATCAAAGCCCCAAACCTACAATTAGCAAAAATTGCCTAATGACAAGAACTGGCTTCACTGATGCACTTTATGGAAACAGCATTTAACCAGCTCACTGGCAATTATAGGCTCATGAAAGCAAAGATTAGTACTGGAGCTGAAGCAAATACAGTTTCCTCTCTTTTCTCCACCTTCCAATTCATGAAAGCTTTCACAAATGTGAACTATTTGCCAGAGAAGCATATAAATTTAAAAAGGCTGACTTGGTTTGGATTCCACTTTCTCAACTGTGGACCATCATGCCACCAAGGAAAGCTTTTCCTTGCGTATGATCATTGGTCAGGGATGGGAACTCAAGTCAGGTGACTTGAGTCCAAGTCGAAAAAACCTGTTTCACTGACTTGAGTACACTCATGTCACCCGTGTCAATGTCTCTGGCAGTGACTCGAGTCTCAGGCCACTGACTCAGAAATGGGTCATGAATGTGAACAATTTGAGTCTGTGAGTTTGGGTGTCCTTGCTTACGTTTTTTGACATGTGAAAGTCCTTGTGGGGCCATCATTTAGATGGGGTAAGCCTCAGGGAAGCTCCAGCCAGGAGACAGGGAAGGATTAATGTTTTAGTTTTGCATCGAGCAGGAGGGAGGCGGGAGGCGGCTCTCTTGTCCATCTCTGAAGGAACATTGGATGAAGATTGTTTTGATGAGTGAAGGGAGAATAAGGAGCCCAAGGGATGGGGGTGGGATTCTTGCCTAAGGAGTGGCTGGAGAAGCCCATGGAGAGGGAAAAGGAGGAGGTGGGGAAGCAAGGGAGAGACAGTTTCTAGCTATTAATGAGAAACTCATAGCTCTGGTGGGCTCATTGAATGACTGGCCACAATGGGACTACTTCTGAGTACTGCTGCAAAGGATTGGGTTGTACTGGTAACTTCCTACCAGCTACTGTGCATGATCTTCCTCCCACTTGTCATTTCTGTCCCCTCATGCTGACTGTTCTCCCCCTCCTGCCTTGCACAGTCCCTTTTAGTCCAAGCCCTGGCATGCCTAGCTGGTGCTCCTTTGGGAGTCATGATGTGAAGGTGGGGGGGGGGGGTTCATCACTGGGGTTCATATGGAACTGATTGTTTTTCTGTACTCCTACACTCGCTCAAATAACAACAACAGCATGGCTTTTGTTTACATAAATGAAATGGTGGGTTTTTTACTTCCTTGGAGTTGCGCCTGACCTACGCCGCAGCTTGCTTCACAAGACACTCTGACTTGAGTCAAAATGACTCGGGAAGTTCCAGGGGTGAGTTGCCACAGGTGAACGCTATGACTCGTGCATGAGTCAGGTTGGTGGGGGTGGGGGTGGGGCTAGATTCAAGTCTCACTATGATGACTTCAGCCCATCCCTGTTGTTGGTTCATTTTCTTCTCTCTTGCTCTAGGGCAGGGGTAAACAGACTTCAGGAAGGACATTTTATTTTTTAAACGGAGGGTACTTTGCTTTTACAGAACTTTGAAGACCACCAGATGGAAAACAGATGAGGTACCATGACAGTCCAATAAATTTCCTTCTTAAAGATGCAGGAAGATTTACTGTAGTGATGAATGAGCTTCCATTAGTTTGCCTACAAATGCACTTGAATTGTCCAAGTGTTCTTAAAGAATTATCAGAAAGGGGGGGGGGGAAACCTTTCCGATCTTCCTGAACTTTTTTCAGGAAAGCTGGGCAAAACAAAACATGATGCACATGGGCTCAGCCCTCCCTGCTTCCCCTCTTTCAAATAACCTTGTGAAGTGGGGGGCAGTGACAGTGAGGGCTTGCTTGTACTGCTTTCTTCAACTAGTCTAGATACGTCTAAACATGCTCAAGGGTGTCATGTCCTACCTACACATGGGATTTGTACTTTTCTGTGGTTCTCAGTTCAGTGAATTAGGCCAGGAGGCATAGAAATGGATATGTTCCATGCACCTTGTTACTTTTGAAGATGGGAGTCTGTAATATCCAGGCCAGTTATAATATCTTTCCTGTCTGCAGTGAGCCACTCCTCTTCTGGGTTCCTTCTTGCTTTGTTTGGTTGTGGCACAACATGCTATCTGGCAGTCACAAAACATGAGTGGCTGGCCTCACACATCAGCAGATGCCCGTCACCTGCTAGTGCAGGTAAGAGCTTGTAGGGGGTTAAAGGGAGATAGGGGAGGGCAAACAGGGTGGTGATGGGGGTGAAAAGGAGGTTGGAGAGGACGGTAGATCGGGCTTGGGAAGGGGGTACGTTCAGAAACACCCACCAAATCCTCAACCCTTCCAGGGCCTGATCTGCCTTCATGGGTCACGTGGACTTGCGCCAGCAATATTGCTGGAGCCGGTCTGAGTAGACCCACCAGGACAACGGGGGCTTATCTCAGGGCAAGGGAGCAAATGTTTATCAGGAAGACATTATATATCTGGACTTTCAGAAGGCGTTTGACACGGTCCCTCACCAAAGGCTACTGAAAAAACTCCACAGTCAGGGAATTAGAGGACAGGTCCTCTCGTGGATTGAGAACTGGTTGGAGGCCAGGAAGCAGAGAGTGGGTGTCAATGGGCAATTTTCACAATGGAGAGAGGTGAAAAGCGGTGTGCCCCAAGGATCTGTCCTGGGACCGGTGCTTTTCAACCTCTTCATAAATGACCTGGAGACAGGGTTGAGCAGTGAAGTGGCTAAGTTTGCAGACGACACCAAACTTTTCCGAGTGGTAAAGACCAGAAGTGATTGTGAGGAGCTCCAGAAGGATCTCTCCAGACTGGCAGAATGGGCAGCAAAATGGCAGATGCGCTTCAATGTCAGTAAGTGTAAAGTCATGCACATTGGGGCAAAAAATCAAAACTTTAGATATAGGCTGATGGGTTCTGAGCTGTCTGTGACAGATCAGGAGAGAGATCTTGGGGTGGTGGTGGACAGGTCGATGAAAGTGTCGACCCAATGTGCGGCGGCAGTGAAGAAGGCCAATTCTATGCTTGGGATCATTAGGAAGGGTATTGAGAACAAAACGGTTAGTATTATAATGCCGTTGTACAAATCTATGGTAAGGCCACACCTGGAGTATTGTGTCCAGTTCTGGTCGCCGCATCTCAAAAAAGACATAGTGGAAATGGAAAAGGTGCAAAAGAGAGCGACTAAGATGATTACGGGGCTGGGGCACCTTCCTTATGAGGAAAGGCTACGGCGTTTGGGCCTCTTCAGCCTAGAGAAGAGACGCTTGAGGGGGGACATGATTGAGACATACAAAATTATGCAGGGGATGGACAGAGTGGATAGGGAGATGCTCTTTACACTCTCACATAATACCAGAACCAGGGGACATCCACTAAAATTGAGTGTTGGGCGGGTTAGGACAGACAAAAGAAAATATTTCTTTACTCAGCGCGTGGTCGGTCTGTGGAACTCCCTGCCACAGGATGTGGTGCTGGCGTCTAGCCTAGACGCCTTTAAAAGGGGATTGGACGAGTTTCTGGAGGAAAAATCCATTATGGGGTACAAGCCATGATGTGTATGCGCAACCTCCTGATTTTAGGAATGGGTTATGTCAGAAGGCCAGATGCAAGGGAGGGCACCAGGATGAGGTCTCTTGTTATCTGGTGTGCTCCCTGGGGCATTTGGTGGGCCGCTGTGAGATACAGGAAGCTGGACTAGATGGGCCTATGGCCTGATCCAGTGGGGCTGTTCTTATGTTCTTATGTTCTTATGTTCTTATGTTTCTTTATCTCAAAGAGGCCTCTGGAGGCTGAAACTCCACTGCAGGATTCAGTGGTAACTGCATTGGTACTGCTGCACTGCTGTGCAGTGAATTGAGATTGGACTGTAAATCTCTTCCATCGAAAGGTCTCTGGTTTTGAAGTGTTTAACTTTGGCTCTGTTGTGGTCATGTTGTTTGCTTATGTGTTCCCTTGTAGTAGGCAGCATGATTTGGCTTGGTCCATTCATTGGAAGCATTTATTCCTTGGGCACCTTCCGCTCTTGGCCATGGCATGCTAGAAACTGGATTGTGTGAATTTCTGTGAGAATGGTTGGGAGGAGACCTCTTGAATGGTTAGTCTTTCATTCCAGCAGGACCCTGGACCAGGTAGCCTTTTGCTCCCTTCTAATTTTGTGGTGCTAAAACCACTTTTCTATTTGCAGATCCTCTGCATTTTCTTTCTGTCTTATGGAGCCCCTCTTATGGCTGCTACTAATGTTAAAACACAAGGGTCACTGAAGAGTTAAAGCAGACTTGCTTATGTGCTGCAATGTTGTGATGTCATTTGGCTTCCCCCAACTTTCCATGGCTTGAAAGTGGTAACAAATCTGGGCTTAATGCTCATGATAACCATGTCTCCTTTGCTGATGTGATTACAAGGGATACAGTCCCTTGTAATCACAGCAGCTGTCCCTGCTGCCAGCTGGACTCTTTAGCTGCCAACCAGGTGCAGAACATGGCCTGGTAAAGGCAGATTTTTCCCCTCCCAGATACACCCTGTGCTGGCACCAGGAAGCTGGACTTTTTGACTGTACAGCCTGGCTGCACTGTCTGTTATGTGGGCATAGCCATATGGGGGTGGCATCGAGGAGGTATCTTTTAAACTAGATGTTTGAGGCATTTGTTAAATACATGCTTTCCCTATTGCTATAAAGTGGGAATGGTGTGATCCCCTTTTATACCAAAAGGAGAACAGGGAAAAGGGAAGTGAAAGTGTCCCCATCTTATCTCAGCACTCTCAATTTTTTTCTGCAGTTTTCCTAGTCCAACGCCTTTTAGCATTGAAACCTCTTGTTGGCATCCTTCAGTCTCGGAAGACTATGGTGTCACGCTCTGAATGGTGGTTCTGGAACAGAGTGTCCTCTCCAGTGCGCAAAGCCTGGGTAAAGTAGGTATGGAGGATAGGCTGTTACCCATGCAGCAAATCCCCCCTCTCCACGTCGCTGAAATGGTCCAATGGAAAGGCAGAGGCCAATATGGTTGGTTCCAGCGGTGTCGCAGGAGTTGCCAGAACGTGACTGTGTTCAGCCATGAACTGCCTCAGGGACTCCGGCTCCGGATTTTGCCTCGAGGTTGACTCCTGAAGCCTTTTCCAAAACTGGATGTAGCCACAAGGCAGTGGAGGTTTGGGATCAGAATTTTTGCTTCTCTCAGATGAGCTGCCTTCCCAGGCTGAGTCCCATCTACCCGGTGGCTGTTTAGTCGCCTCTTACGACACATACAGCCAAACTGAGGGCCTATTCTTATCCCCAGCCCCCAGGGGAAAGCATTGAAACCAGGCTGGTGAAAAGCTACATAAAAGTTGCAAAATATTGTCAGGTAAGACAGGTGAGGAGGGCAGGGTTCTCTCCCTCCCTTTGTTTTGTAGGTCCATCCCTCACTAATAAGTGATTGGGGCAAGCATGTTTAGTAGCTCCAAACATCTAATGCGACCCTAAATGAACAGAATCTGGAGGTCAAACTGTACTTTTCATACAGTTGCTTCCCCATTGTTGCTTTTTGCTAAACAGGACAAAATAAAACAAACAAACAAAAAGTCTGAAAACAACATTATGCTGTGTAATGTGTAGTTTGGCCTTCTGTGCCAATAAATCTGCAAAAGGATTCTGTTTCTTGTGGCAGTGATGGACTTGCAACCATGGGGTACCAGAAAAAATATCAGATGACCTAAGGGTAAATGGGAAACTGGAGTCAGACAGTTGTTTCAAGGGCATGGTTGGAGAGATGCCCCACTTCCCATTGTGTGCACATATATTTATTTCCTCTGTTGTCTCTTGCAATGTCTCAAGAACCTGCAATACCTATTTACCAGAGGTCAAAGTAGGATGACTGTACGCACAGCAACTGCAGTAATCTCTCTTTCAAACTGCTTCCAACTATGTGCACAAAAACTATTGTGACCACTCTAGGTCTCTTCCCCCCCCCCCCCCAGGATATTTAGGGCACAATCCTAACCAGGTCTGTTCAGAAGTAAGTCCTATTTTGTTCAGTGGGACTTACTCTCAGGAAAGTGTGCTTAGGATTGCAGTCTTTGAGTTAGATGTGGCATGTGTTGTGATACACTTTAAGCCCAATTTAGTAAAAGGTAGTGAATGATGAAAGCATTGAAATCCTACAGTGATGTTCCCTGGAATCTTGGTTACAATAAAAAAAAAAAAAAAGCAAATCCTTCATCAGGGAGTCTGATCAGCAGAATTCTACATCATCTGGGTCAGGGCACGTTGCTTTGATCAACTCAGATCAAAGACTGACAAAAATCTTCATTGGCCACCAAGTTCCTTCTACTACTGTGTTTCGCTGCCTAAACTAGATGTCACTTTTCAACTAGGCTTCATCTTCCTGATATTAAATAAGAGATCTAACTCATACAAATATTTTATCTATATCAGCATGTTTAAAGATAAACGTTCTCTCAGTAGTGAGTTTATAAGTGGCATTTATAAGTCAATGTGTCTTCTGGTGAAACAGTGTCAATGACTTTGGATCAGAATATTTGCGCAGGGAAAAAAGCAGCACTTCCCACTATAATTGCAGTACTTATTTTTATTTTTAAAACCCATAAGAACATAAGAACAGCCCCACTGGATCAGGCCATAGGCCCATCTAGTCCAGCTTCCTGTATCTCACAGCAGCCCACCAAATGCCCCAGGGAGCACACCAGATAACAAGAGACCTCATCCTGGTGCCCTCCCTTGCATCTGGCATTCTGACATAACCAATTTCTAAAATCAGGAGGTTGCGCATACACATCATGGCTTGTACCCCGTAATGGATTTTTCCTCCAGAAACTTGTCCAATTCCCTTTTAAAGGCGTCTAGGCTAGACGCCAGCACCACATCCTGTGGCAAGGAGTTCCACAGACCGACCACACGCTGAGTAAAGAAATATTTTCTTTTGTCTGTCCTAACCCGCCCAACACTCAATTTTAGTGGATGTCCCCTGGTTCTGGTATTATGTGAGAGTGTAAAGAGCATCTCCCTATCCACTCTGTCCATCCCCTGCATAATTTTGTATGTCTCAATCATGTCCCCCCTCACGCATCTCTTTTCTAGGCTGAAGAGGCCCAAACGCCGTAGCCTTTCCTCATAAGGAAGGTGCCCCAGCCCTGTAATCATCTTAGCCGCTCTCTTTTGCACCTTTTCCATTTCCACTATGTCTTTTTTGAGATGCGGCGACCAGAACTGGACACAATACTCCAGGTGTGGCTTACCATAGATTTGTACAACGGCATTATAATACTAGCCGTTTTGTTCTCAATACCCTTCCTAATGATCCCAAGCATAGAACTGGCCTTCTTCACTGCTGCCGCACATTGGGTCGACACTTTCATCGACCTGTCCACCCCCCCCAAGAGCTCTCTCCTGATCTGTCACAGACAGCTCAGAACCCATCAGCCTATATCTAAAGTTTTGATTTTTTGCCCCAGTGTGCATGACTTTACACTTACTGACATTGAAGCGCATCTGCCATTTTGCTGCCCATTCTGCCAGTCTGGAGAGATCCTTCTGGAGCTCCTCACAATCACTTCTGGTCTTCACCACTTGGAAAAGTTTGGTGTCATCTGCAAACTTAGCCACTTCACTGCTCAACCCTGTCTCCAGGTCATTTATGAAGAGGTTGAAAAGCACCGGTCCCAGGCCAGATCCTTGGGGCACACCGCTTTTCACCTCTCTCCATTGTGAAAATTGCCCATTGACACCCACTCTCTGCTTCCTGGCCTCCAACCAGTTCTCAATCCATGAGAGGACCTGTCCTCTAATTCCCTGACTGTGGAGTTTTTTCAGTAGCCTTTGGTGAGGGACATTGTCAAACGCCTTCTGAAAGTCCAGATATATAATGTCTACAGGTTCTCCCGCATCCACATGCCTGTTGACCTTTTCAAAGAATTCTATAAGGTTCGTGAGGCAAGACTTACCCTTACAGAAGCCATGCTGACTCTCCCTCAGCAAGGCCTGTTCGTCTATGTGTTTTGAGATCCTATCTTTGATGAGGCATTCCACCATCTTACCCAGTATGGATGTTAGGCTGACCAGCCTATAGTTTCCCTGGTCCCCCCTCTTTCCCTTTTTAAAAATAGGCGTGATATTTGCTATCCTCCAATCTTCTGGTACCGTGGCCGTTTTGAGGGACAAGTTGCATACCTTAGTCAAGAGATCTGCAACTTCATTCTTCAATTCCTTAATAACCACGGTGGATGCCATCAGGGCCCATGTTGTAGTGTCATTGCTCAGCACTGCTAATGATATTCACAAGGACAAATTATGTGTAATAAATTTAAAGGGAACCCCAAATGTTTGCTGCTTAAATACAGAAGTATCCTGCTTTTCTTCCAGAATCCAGATTATAAGGCTTGCTCCTCCTGGCATGCACAAAAAACAGGGTGAAGACAAAACAATAGCTTATGTCCAATGTCCATCATGATCAATTTTTAAATGGGCCTCTAATTATGATTGAAAAGATTGCTTTACTGATAGTTAGCACACCTTGAGACCAACCTTGACAATGTGTTTTATGCAACTGCTCAACATGATCTGATCTTGGAACTACCCTGGAAAAGCTTAAGAAGGCAAGGAAAGCTAGGAATCAAGAGAGGGAAAAAGAATTTTCATTCATGTATCTAAAAACATCCATGATGTCTTTTACTTGTTGTGATACTTTATGCTTGATTATAAAACTTTGTAAGCTGCCTTGGGCATTTGCTTTTGCTTGGAAAAGGCAGGGTATAAATTTCTTAAATAAAAAAATAAAACAAATTTATGACAAAATGGGGCACTGTAGTTAGAAAGTTGAGTTAGAAAGGCAGTGGGGCTCTGTTTAAAAAACAACAAAATTATGTAATTATTTGTTACTGTTCCTTCAGGCATATATGTTTCCCAGATGGTCTCCCAATCAAGCAGCTTACAGGACCAACCAACCGAGGTTCAGCTGCATCATTATAGCATTCTCTGGTGAACAATGGGACATCTCTGTGGAAAGCAAACATTCTAGAAAGAAAATCATGTGGGAATAGTTTGGAGCAACTGAATAATTCTAGGGCTGTGTTCCTTACTTGGAAGGAAGGTGCAGTGAAATAACTGGAGTTTAGTTCTAAGAAACGTAGTCTGGAATAGATGGTTACGTGAGAACAGGTGAAGACCCACCATAAAGGCTGCACTGTATGAGTCTCCTCAGCTCCTTAGAGAAGACCTCTTGTTTAGGAGTCCAGAGTCTGTAACAGGAGCAGCTCACATACACAGTGCTGGGAAGAGGAACATTTCAGGAGCAGGAGTACTTTTTCCTACTTTCCTGAAAGTCTTTCCATTGTGCTTATAGTAGTAGTGAGTTCTGGGTTGGGACTGGCTGCTGTCCCCTGATCCAAGTACAGTGTACTTGCTTTTACTATGGTAGCAGTTGGAGAATTGTGCAGTTAGTCTGTGGAACTCCTTGCCACAGGATGTGGTGATAACATCTGTCCTAGATGCCTTTAAGAGGGGATTGGACAAGTTTCTGGAAGAAAAGTCCATTATGGGTTACAAGCCATGATGGGTATGTGCAACCTTCTGATTTTAGAAGTGGACTACCTCAGAATGCCAGATGCAGGCGAGGGCACCAGGTTGAATCTTACTGCCTAGTGTGCTCTCTGGAACATTTGGTGGGCCACTGTGAGATACAGGAAGCTGGCCTGATTCATTGGGGCTCTTATGTTCTTATGGCCCTTTTCCTTCTCTACTTCTTGGAACATTCTGCTGTAGTGGGGAAGGTACATTTTTTTAAAAAGCCTTATGTACTCTCCCCCCCCCCCATATATACAACCTGTAACCACCAGAATACTTACTATGTACTTGAATAGGACTTGAAGAGGTCAATTCTCTCTGTTTTCCATTTTCATTTCTGTTTCAATGGATACTCTCAACATTCCATGGCTCAGTTAGCTTCAATGTTTTGTAGGTTCTGGAACCTCACAAGTCCTTATTGAGCTATTATTTTCTTTTAATTTACAAATGAATATAATTTGGCATACCTAGCAAGTTTGTCAAGTATGCTGAAATCACAACCTTGTCTTTGGGTGATCTAATTTCACTTCCAGACTGATAGGTATATGTGCAGACTGATAAGGATCATCTCAGTTTGCTAACAGGGGAAATGATGGATGTGGAGGAATAGATCATTTGTGGCAATAGGACTATGCATGCTTGTTGGACAAGATAGTTACACAAGGAACATTTCCTCCATGATCAGAAGCAGTAGAATATCTCTGAATTTCAGGTTCTAAGGAGAAACAATAGGGATGACGGTCTCCTTCACACATGGCCTCTGGGATTAAACACCTCCATTTTCTCCTACTTCCCCCCCCCCCGCCCCATATTTTTCATCTACTGGAGATCTGTCTATCACTGCAGCAGCTTTAGCAAAATCTCAGCATCCTGCAGAGCCTGCTAAGTCATCCTTAGGCAGAAGCCATTATCCATCCATTGCCCTCATTGCTGTCCTTTGCTTGAGCATCTTCACCTTTCCCTTGACCAATAACCTCTGAATCAGTTCATTGGAATTCAAAGTCCACGTGACATCCTGGAGTAGGAAATTCAGAAACCTCAGAGCAACCCCAAATGACAAATCCCCTTAAGTATTGCAGGCTTTATGTCCACTAGTATAAAACCCAGGAGTGACCTCCCCCAATGTTTAATTCCCTAGTTCAATGTTGGAACACCAGATTTTCAGTCTGGGTTGCACTCATTCCCTTGGCAATGAGAAGACTGGAAGCCTGAGACAATGTGAATAAACTGAGTTAGGTAATATGTCTAGTTTAGACACATCGGAATTTGTTTACTTTGTATTGTCATTCTCTCTACCAACCTCTTACCCTTTTTTTTATTTTGCCCAAAGATCCATGCTTTGCTCCTAGTACTTGCATTTATCTTCCCTGTGGTTCCAAAGCCTTGTAACCTTTATTAATAACTTTCTTATATCTTACACTGATTTTTCTGCCTGGTCCAAGTTTACTCAGGAGGGAGCAAGTTTGCCATATGTCTCCAGCTGTTCCATTTAGCACTTGTTATTGTTAGATTTTTTTAAAAAAAGGGAAATCCCCAGGATTTGGGGAGTCTCATCAGTTTCCTTGGAGGGCCCTGGGCTCCCAAGCTTTGGATGGTGGCTGTGACTCAGCTACCAGTTTCCCCAACTTGTCCAGAGAGGGACAGGAAAGTGAGGGAAGTGGAAAGCAGGAGGCTTTGTGTTAGACACTAACCAAGAGGTGTATGTCCTACTCAGCCCTTCAACTTCCCTTACAGCCTTTGAATTTAAAAATGGCTAATGAAATCCCCCTATTGTGACCTATCCTTCCAACCTTATTGGAATGTCTGTTTTTTACAATGCTGAATCATTCATGACATTTTTATCAAAAGGAAAACTAACTCTTGGACCTTGTCGAGAAAGATTTCAGTAACCCTGTTGATGTGAGTAAGGCAAAACTCCAATTATAGGTAAAAATACAAGGTGCTGTGGGCTGTGAAAGCAACACCTTCAGTTTTCTAGACAGTACTTGTGCCATACACAGGATCTCAGAACTGGATGGCCACTGCTGGGGGCACTTTCAGAAAGCTGGAGAGACAACCATCAGGGAAATACTGCAGCAAGGAATGAACCTTAAGTAGTTAAAAAAAAAAATTACAGTTCTTGTGTAATCATCAGTTGTCCATTTACACTTCTCAAGATGTCCAAACTCAATATTTTATTTATCAGCCTTCAGGGCTGACTCTTTTCTAGTTCTCTTCACAAGCATGGTTTTCATTCTGAAAATTGGAATTTTATGCAGTTGCCTTCACAGAGAACATAGGGCAAAAATGAAGTCTAAGTGTCTTTTTAAGCTTCACTGTGAAAGGGCTAAAGCAGTGTAGCCTTTGCTTAGGAGTGAATTTTTTAATCATTACCATAAAAGAGCCTTTAGAGGTGTCTTAATACATAGTTGTTTTACAAATAACATTTTTCCCCAAAGGACTAACAGATTTATCTCTGTGTTGGAAAAATGCTTGTTAAGTATGTATGTCAGAATGAGTGCCTTTTCTGGGCCAGACACACAGCAGAAATCAATGCAGACAATGACGAATGAAGCTAGTACCATGTTTGTAGATATTTCTAGTAGAACCCATGCAGATTGTTCATTATGATCTTACATTATTTTAGGTGGTAGCATTCTGTTGTGCCTAGCAAAGTAAGAACTTGTTCATCCTACGTTCCTCCACAGCTGCAAGTTGGAGGTGAACAACAGACACTTCCATAATGGTCACTAATGGCCCATGATGCTAGAATTTATCTAAAAAAATACACCAAACCCTTATGGAAGGTACTTAAAGACACACCTGCCTGCAGAATAAAGGCTAAAAGAAACAGTTTAAGATTGGGTGAGGGTTAAAAAAAAAGCAGGTTTTAGGAGCTGGGTAGAAAGAAGCATCCTACAAAACTGTTGCTGTTGAGCATGACTAGAGAGCCACAGCATCTCCCATTGCTTGGCCAGTTTGGTCATTTGATCAGCTGCCAGGCTTGGTGAGTGATGGGAGAAGAGAACAAGGCAAAACAGAGAGTAAGGGAACTGCTTAGACAGCCATAGTCTGGGCTTCTGAGAGGAATTTTTTATCAGGCGATACAAATTTCCTTTTGGGTCCCTTCCCAAAGGGGTAGAGGCAAAACAGGGCAGGGGAAGGGTGATGTCAGGGGCAGGGAGGAAGCAAAACAGGTAGGGAGCAGGTGTCAATAGCTGGAAAGGTCTCCAGAGCTTGGGTCTATTGGGCTTCCCAATGCAGAGCCTAGGACTAACTGCTCAGTAGACCTGGCCTCCAGTCAGCCCAGCCTCCCATCTTTCATTCTTCAGAAGACCAGCTGAGATCACAGGAAATTTCTGGGCCTCCTCAATTGTCCCTTGCATCCCCTTTTTTTGACCCTGGGCCTGAATACAATTTAGCCCCTTCAACCCCCTGTAATGGGCCCTGGCTGTAGAGCAGAGGAGACAAACTCTGTCGTGGAGGAATGTGGACAGATGACAGTTTGGTACTGCCTGGTACTTGGGCTTAGGAAAATGGTGCTAGCCAGCAAAAGGCTGGAGCACAGAGTCCTGAAACGTACCTGTGCTAGAGTATTGCAAGAAAGGAGCCCATCTGTTTCCTTCTCTGCTGGGTTCTCTGAGTCTTTTGTTCAGCCACAGACTCATTAGACCCCCGACCCCATCCATATCCAGCAGGATGCCACATGCTGCTTCAGAACTCCCATAGCTTGCCCCACTTACTTGCTTCCCACCTGCTTTATTGGAATATATGGAAACAAGCAGATATTATGAAAACACTTCAGTATTTACAGGGGAACTCACCTTGAGATTTCCTACTGCCTGGAGAATGAGAAAACAAATGACAACATTAATTTATGGAACTGCAAGAGAATCAGCCCTCAAGTCTGTTTTGTAAGAACCACATCATACACAGAAGTTGCTTCCTTTAAAAGGGGGAAAAATAGTAATAATATTAGCACCCTCTGATTCCAAATAGGCCTCCTTGTCAGCCTTGCGCAGCGTTCCTAGCATGTGCCCATAATAAATGTGCCATCTTTGAGGCATGTGGGCTGTTTGTTCTGACATGGACCACTTGTCATTTTTAGCTAATAGGTGCAGAGTATGGAACAATGAACTACAGGTTCCAAATGACTGGCAGCGGCAGTAAATTTATTTTGCCGCTAACGGCCTTTGTAACGCTCAGACCAACTTTATCTCATTTTACCGTGGGTGTGCAGAGATAATTGCTGAAGTACTTTGTTAAAAAGAAAAGCTCTCTGCGTTTCCATTAACTCGCTGCATGGTGCCTGTTTCACTTGAGTGCACTGGGTACCACTTACAGTTCAATTTTACAGCCATGATGGACTGAAACGTATCAACCTGCTTTCTCTCCACTCCGCTAATTGCATGCATTAATCAAGAGGAAGATTTAGATTATTATTATTTTTTATTCTCCTTTTGGGGGGGAGGGGGGCTCCTTTTGTGAATCTCCTTTCATGAATAAAAAGCACAAAGCCAATGCCAGCAAATTCCCCACTGCCACGGGATTAAATAAAGTACCGTCTTACCACAGCAGGGTGTAATAAGTGACTGTATGGTGGGAGCAAACCAAGCGTACAGACGGGATTGCAAATTAAAACAACAATAACAAAGCAGAGCATTGTACAAGGTAAATCTGCAACATGCATATTTGTTTACATAATCACGTTGGAATTTGCTTTGAAATTTTGCCTGGAAAATGTATTAAGTCTGAAGGGTGAAGATTGAAATATCTGAGCCCACAAATTGCTAAAGCAAAATGGGGGGGGGGGGGGACATTCAGTGGGGTTGAAAAAGGAGAAAACTAAAGATGGAAATGCCAGGAATCCCTTTTGTAAAGGGTCAGGGCT
The DNA here is from genome assembly GCF_035046505.1 of Tiliqua scincoides. Taxonomy (NCBI): domain Eukaryota; kingdom Metazoa; phylum Chordata; class Lepidosauria; order Squamata; family Scincidae; genus Tiliqua; species Tiliqua scincoides. The sequence continues at coordinate 177,066,774 of NC_089823.1, forward strand.
GACAAGCCACTAAAAGGCGAGGTTGCAAGATAAGTAAACAAGCTGCAGGAAATGCTAATGAGGCCTGTATTCCTTCCCTTTCATTTTTTTTCCCTTAAGATGATTAATTTTTGTCTTTTGAAAGAATGGCTTTGAGCATGACTTGTGCTGGCCTACATTTAATTGCATCAGCTGTTTGCACTGGAAAAAAAAAACACCAAAAACAAATTGATACCCTTTCTATTCACCATGACATGCTTTAAAGCATGACATGGAAATGGGAAAAAACCAAGTGCTTTTCTCCTGCCAAGGTTTCTTTTGTCAAGGCAGGAGAAAAACATGGTTGTTTTCTCCACACCAGGGGCCATATTTTGCAGCTCTGATTCACAATGAATAGAACCTTACCAGGATATTCTTGAATTCAACAGCACTTCAGACATAAGTGCCACTGTAAATTTTGCAGATGCCGAAGCCTATTGTCAAATGAGGACAGTAAATGCTTCACAACTTCACACAGGCATGTTATGAGGCCCTTTGCAATTAAGGATGGCAAAAGACTCTGGGAAAAAAAGGAAAGCCTTCATACCTGGTAAAGAGCCCCACAATCCAATGCAAAAGTCACTCATCAAGCCTTCCACATGTGTTTGCAAAATAACTCATGTAATCATGAATTATTTTTAAACCAGGGACCAATGGGGCTGTTTCACTGTTTGAACAATGCTAATGTGCTGAGACATTTTAATGAATGTAGATTTCATATTCTGCCCATTTATGGTTTTTTGTATTTTTGGGGCAACTCACAGGTTATGTTAGAGCAGGTTTTAATCAGATATGGGTATTATCCTGTCGTCTATGATTGTATGACTATTATAGACTCAGGCAGCTTCTCCCCCCCCCCCCCACACATAAACATTTCAGCTGCCATCATCTAGCATTCCCAGTTCAAATGCCTTTTTAACCACCCACTTATTATAGGAAAAGAAAAAGAACCTCAAAATTGTCTGGAAAAAAAAAACAACTTCTCAATTTGTAACATGACCTGGCATGGCAAGGGTGGGCTGAATTGAGGCTCATAAGGCACGGCAGGCAATGAAGAAGTAAAACTGAATTTATTTAAGGAAATAAGAATTTACAATGATGTTATTCTACAATATATGACAAGTGGAAAGGAAGAAAAGAGATTAAAATATAGCCAGAAGGCATAAAGAGGCAGAATCTCTTACAGTCCCATCCCTTCTCTTCCCCTTCCCCCCATGCAGTAAGTCCAAAATGACTACCACTATCTCCTGTGGAGGGACAGTTGCAGACATCTAGGACAGTCTTTTTATTCACTCCATTTCACAAGACAGAAATAAATACGTCCCTTCAGACCAAAGAGATGTGAAGAAGCAGGAAGTCAACCCTACATCAGTTGAATTGGCCCTGTAAAAGACCCCATTTTGAGGTTTTCCATCAGAGTGGACAAACACGGTTGCCACTTTATAGGAAGGATGGTCAGCTGAAGAATTTCATTATCTCCTTCTGGATGATCAATATTTTCTCACTTAAATTATAGTAGAATCTAAGCCAACCGTTTGCTTTCATTCTAGTTATCACAACCTCATAGTATGCAAGGGTTACATCTCAGCTTTTGACACAACTCACAGCCCAATACTAACAACTGGCATGACAATGCAGCGGTGCCAGCATGGTCTATGCTGCGTCCCAGGGGGAATTTCGGCTGCTGGGGGACATTTGTCCCCTTGCCCTGGGTAAGCCCCAGCAGCTGCAATGCGTCAACTAGGACCTGCACCAGCAATATCACTGGTGCAAGTCCAAGTTGATCTGTGTAGGCTGATCAGGCTCGGGAATTTGATCAGGGGGTTCGGATATGGTGGACGCTGGCACTGCCTATCGCACACCCTCCCAGGCATAAGGGAGTTTGGATACATTTGTCCCCTTAACCAAAGTTAAGGCCCAGCAGCTACAGTGCATAAGCTCAGATCTGCATCAGCAGTATCACTGGTGCAAGTCTGAGTTGATCCATGTTGGCAGATCAGACACGGGCAGGGGGATAGGATAAGGTGTGCTGTGGTGCAACATTCCTGTCTCCTCCCAGGCCTGATCTGCCCACCCCATCATGCCCTCTTCCAGCCCTGCTACACCCCCTCCCTGCCCCTTTTCTCCATGCTGGACTTATCTGGACATCCCTGGGAGTGACAGTGCCAGCAGAACAGCTCTAGCCCTCCTGCTGGCACACCCACTAGTGCTTTACAGCGTTTTTGTGACAGCATGTGCCAGTGGACATGGGATGTGCCACCACTGCAGAAGCTGGTTAGGATTCAACCCCCAGACTCCAAAACGGTTACCCTTATAAGCCCTGTTCACCCTTTCTTCCCCTGTGTTCATTGGACATCCAGGGATCCAAGTTGCACTGTGATCCAGTTTTATTTGAACTGCTCTTTCATACACTCTTTCTAGGTTGCAGTATTATTTGATGTGACAAGAACTTTGTTTCAGACATAATTTTATACTACAATCAAATGAGGTAAATGCCTTAATGAAAGAGCAGTGTTGGACCTTGAGGATATATTTCATCACAGTGGCATTGCTGGGCATCGGGTGTGCAATTTCATGCAGAATGCAATTTTTTAAACCATGTTGAAATATCTCTATTCTATCAAAAGTTATAGCAAAAAAACCAGCAGGGGCAGGACGATGATGTGTTGCCACATCCACGTCCCTGTATGGGAAGTGTTCCATCATGGGGGTGATGCGCTGGCCTTCCGCACTGGGTGATGCGAACCCTAGTGTCACAACTGTTTCATCATTATCCGTGAAGTAATCTATCTTGTATTTTTACAAATAATAAATGGTCAGTGTTTTTGTAAAGAAAAACATTCTATATTTTTGTCTTACAATAATGTCTCGCATGGATTTTACGTGGGTGCAATAGGATTTTTACTTGGGAGAGAGAAAGAAATGGCTGAATCTTTGGACGTTCTGCTCCAGCAAATGCCAGAAAAATATGCCTTCATTCCCCCCAAATGCCACCTGCCCCAAAAGCCAATTGGCTTGCTCTGTGACAAACCACCTGCAATATGCAGTGGTAATATGTGATTCATCTTCAGGCTTAAGTACTGTGTTGTGAGAACCAGGTTCTTTTCAGACTGCAGTGAAGGGAATCCAATTTCAGTGCTTGAGCTGGAAGACACCAGTGCGTTGCACCTTCTTTTGAAATGGACATATAGTCACTCATCAAACCATTAGGTTTGGTGGAGAATGACATTCCCATGCCTGACAAGACACACTGATGCTTTGTCACAGTGATGATAGCACTTTGGGTGCTATGAAATGTTGGCATGGTAAGGAAATAGGAGACTTCTTATTTTTGTACTTCCTTTGTAACATCCATGGTGGTATCCATTAACCATAGATGCAGGCTTGCTAACTTATTTTCCTGGCAAAGCTCCTGTGCATTTAATAATATATTGTAAGAGCATTCATTGTGGCTATTTGTTATACAATACTTCATAATAAAAAGAGGTTCCAGTGCTACAAACACAGTGGGCCTGAAGTCTTAGGAGATTTGGGACCTCTCCAGCTAGGAGGAAAGGTGAGCACTGGAACCAGGATCCTGAACATGACTTTTGAAACAGCAGGAAAGCTGTTCCCAAGGCTGTGAAAGGCTGGGAGTGATAAATGTTGTATTAGCCACAGGCAGTTAACAACTAAGAAGGACTTGCATGATTATGAGAGGTTTTGTGGGACAGTAGGGAACTCCAGGCATGTGGCAAGGAGGCATACATCCGAGTCCTGGATTCATCTGGGGCCAAGGGTGGTTTGCCCTTTATAGGGTCTGCCCCAGAGCAGTGGCATAGCTAATGATCCTGTAGCCTGGTGCCAAGTTCAAAATGTTGCCCCGGAAGTGACATCACGCTCGGGCTTTTTAAAAAGTGAAAGTTGGCATCTCCTCCCCTCAGCAGCTCACAACCCACTTGCTCTTCTGCCTCCCCCCAGTTAGTGGCATAGCTTAGGCATATATCTGCTACCTGGGGTCAAAGAAGATTTTGCAGCCCCCTCCGCATGACAAAATCAAATCTAATTAAGTAAATAAATGCAAAGATATTGATTCCATGCTGTATTATAATAGCATCTCATTGGCACTCAGAGCAATCTGTCTCATAGGTCAGTTTGGAGTTAAGTAAATCCACTTTTTGTTCCACAATGCAGTTGCGTTTTCATTTTCTGGTTAATTGGCCATAACTTTTGATAGAATATAGACATTCCAATGCAGTTTGTTTCATTGCATTCTGCATTAAATTACCTTTCCAATGATATACAACATGATGGTATTATTCATACATACCAAGATTTTCACAATTTTGGTCACTAGAGTAAAGCTCAGCTTGTTGCCCCCCTAAAGCTTGATGCCCGGTGCAACTGCTACCCCCTGCACCTTCTTAGCTATGCCACTGCCCCAGAGTCCCCACTGGAAAGAGTCTGGTCCTATCATTACTGGGGTAAGCAAGGGGCTCCGCTTTCTCTTCGGAGGAAGTTCCATCAGATTCTGGGAGCTGATAGGTCTTGATAAATGCTTCTAAACACATTTGGTCTGAAACATGAGACAGAGGACTGTTGCCTTCTCAAAACGGCCCTACTTGAGGAGTCTTTCCTGGATTCTGCCTCCCTGCTGAAAGAAGGCAGCAGCAAATAGGGTATTCAAGTGAACCCCTTTGTTGCTGAGTCGGATGTGCTGCCAACATAACAGCAGTTAATACTTATAGCGCCCTTGATCTTCAAAGCCCTTCACAAACAAACTTAGGCCCAACATAAGACAGAAAAACCTCAATTGATTTCAGCAGCAAAGAGCTTAGTAGTTTCCATAAAAGGATCACACATTTGCTAGAATAATTAAAAAAAAAAACAACTATGCCCCACATAAAAATTAGCTGCTATGCTCACTAAAATAAAAATTCATAAGGAATCGCAGCCTTCATGCTTGAAGCTGTAATCCATTTGCAGTTTGCCGAGGGAATAGGAGAGGGAACCGGTTTTGCTAACCATTTGTTTAATAGTCTCCAGTGCTGGAGTGTAGCAACAGAATCTGCCAGATTTCAATGCAGGAGTCCCTTGGAGGTTTTGCAGTTGCCTTGATTATGCTGCCACCTGGAATCTGCTTCCAGCAGAACCTGGCTGGTTAGCTCTGGCTAGCCCCATAGAGAGTATGCTGGAGTTGCCACAGACTTGCACCTGAAGAGAAATTCAAGGTGAATTTGGAGAATTCTGGTCAGGAGAAACATTTATAGAAACGCTGAGTGAAGCTAAATGGATTTTGATAGGATTAATGACACCCCTCAGGAGATGTCTACAGAATTCTTGGTCTTGCTCTGGCAAAATATTGGTAGGAATTCTGAGTGAAATAAAAGAATTTCCATCCCTGCAGTGAAATTCTTCAGTGGTACTTTGCATATCTCTATGTGTACCTGAACAGGAACCAGAAAGAACAACTTGGGCCAGTTTGACTGATAACTTTGCTGACAGGCAGCCAATCCTGAGCTTTCTGGTGCCCAGGGCTGCAGCAGCACCAAAATGGCTACCTCTGCATCCCAAGGGGCTGGGAAGCACCACCAGGGCTACTCAGAATAAGGGAGCTTACGCTCCGATGGGTCTCCTTGGATCTGCGTCTGCTATCGAGCAGACGAAGATTCAAGGAGACCTGTGTTGGGTCTCCCAGGCCCAGAGGGGCTCCTCTCTCCAACTCCCAAATACACCCATACCTGACAAGAGCAGCCCAATCAAAACTAAATTCCTGTGTGGCTGGTGTGGGTTCCACCGCATCCTTAGATGCGGTGGAATTTTGGCTGCTGGAGGTCCCCTTGCTCCAGGATAAGCCCCAGCAGCTGCAGTGTGACAATGTGGACCTGCAATTTTGCTGAGGCAAGTCTGAGTTGATCTGTGTAGGCAGATTGGGCCCAGGAATGGGGATAGGACACAGTGCACTCTTCTGCTGCTGATCCTGACCTCTCCTGGTTTGATCTGCCTACTGCACCCCCATTGCCACCCTATCAGGGCCTTACTCTCAGGAAAGAATGTATAGGAATTTCAACCTTAATCCTACAAAAGATTGTGCAAAGTGCAACAAATGTTTGTCTTTATTGAGTCACAGGACCCTTTTTGTTTTTGCACTTACCAGTGTTAGCTGCCATCTTATTGTACAGTGCCTTGTTTTCATGTCTCCTTTCTTCAGTTTGGCAGCTCTTTTTCTGCCTTGAATCATTTTGTCATGGATGTGGATTTTGCTTCTTCACTGTGCAGATTCCAGATTATGAATGCATATTAAGCAGAATGCATCCTGTGTAGACATTTGTACAGATTTTCCTTTCCTTTCCAGCCCTTATATGGATATGACTGTCAACCCAGAACATTATTAAAACCACATTTTCTCTTACTCAAATGTTCACTTTTAACATTTTGATTCTCTTTGTACACGTGATTCTCTAGATGTACACTTTAGCATCTAGAATTCTCTCACATTCTAGTAGCCCTTATTGATTCTACCCACCTTGGTGCCAAGTCATCATTAGTCTTACTTGTATCTCACTTGCTGCCCCTTTCATTATTTCTCCTCTCCAATGTCCATGGCAATACTATGTCTCTTGGGGCATCTGGTTCACTGGGTGGCTCTCACAGGCTATCTATCATGTTGCCAACTCCATATAATTATGGCCATTTTCTCCGTACTGCCTTTTGTCTTTCCAGCTGTTACAGACTTTTCTCTTTGCCAGTGAATCCATTTTAGCAATGGAAAAAGTTGCTACAGTGAGAATGCTAATCAGAGTGACAAGTAATAAAAATATGCTAATGATGCTTAAGCCATCCATCTTCCTCGCCAGGAAGAGCCAGCTCACAGTGAATATTCTAAAACTCCACTGTGTTGTGCAGTGGGAGACTACAAGGGATCCATCATTTAATCTGTGGTTAAAGCTTATCTTTAAAATACAAACCTGAACAAAAATAATAACCCTCATCCCATGCAGAGCAAGGAAGACGGGAGAATATTTAGGATTCAATCTTCTAATAGCTGTAATTCTTTCTTTGTAGAGTGAATCTTCTTTTATACATTAGAAAGTGGTCCAGCAGCATTGCATGGAAACTGGAGGACAAAATAATGGATTAAATATTTCTTTTCAAAAATGTTCTCAGCCTGCGTGTCCATGTGATCAGTGAATAATGAGCTGTCTCATTTTGCTTCTAAGAGGTGGAAAGACCATTCCATCTCAAGGCAAAAATGAAAAAAAAAACATTGCTGTAATAAGATTATTATGCTAATTTCCAATTTTGATCTGTTTTCTGATGTCCCTACCAAGGTATTCATGTGCCTCTTGTAGTCATATTTCATAGTCCTGCTAAAGCAATGTGTTATTTTTCATTCTCTGTTTTGTGTTGCATTTCAAGCATTACATTGTTCACAAAGAATAGTGTTGACAAAAAAAATGAACATAACAATTAGATGTTCTAAATAACCTCAGTGTGTAATAATTGGCACAAAATAAAAACAAATGATCTCACTATAGCAGCAGAAACATTAATGTCTTGATGTCTAAGCTCCCAAGACTTCCCAAAATCCATCCCGAAAGATTCACTCATGAATGCAGTAACATACCAGCCACTACACTAGTTGCTCTTCCTCCTTGCACTCCCTGATTTTGAAAAAGAAGGAAATGGAGCATAATGTTTTGTTGAAGGTATGGAAGACTCTGCACTTTCACTCTGTTCTTCTCTTCCTTATTATGTATTCATTTTAGTAATTATATACCAACTTTCTTGTAGATTCATTGACTTGTCTCAAAGGGTGCAATCCAGCTCTTGGGCCAGCGCAAGTCCCTTGTGGTGGCCCAGGAGGCTCGCAAACGTGCCATAAGGAGCAGGGGGTGGGGCTGGGATCCAGCAGTTATGCCAGATCCCAATCCCCATTCCCAGGGAGAACAGAACTACTCCAAGCCACTCCACTCTCCTTGGACTTGTTCCACCTCAAGAGGTGGCGCAAGTTCAAGGAGACCTATGGGGCCAGCAGCCCTTACCTGGACTGAGCTGCTTATGGCCCCTATCCTGCGCTGGATATAGCGCAAACCTCTTGGCTTGCCAGTTCCAGCGCAGGATAGGATTGCGCCCATAGATTTTTAAACATGCAGGCTGACCATAGACCCCATTTTTAAAAATGGGGTTTTTACATGAGAGATACTCATAGGACCCTCCATTTCTCCAGATGTTTCCTTTCATGGTGCAGTTGTCATCCTAGCTGTGGAACTCTTGTGCTTTCCAATCTTCCACAGGCAGCTGCTAAACACACCATAGGCTGGTTCTCAGGATGTTATCTATTTCTCGCCTGTTGACTCCTCCACCCTCCTCTACCTTACTTTGTCTCTTGCCAGTGGCTTCCAGTCAAGGCAAAATTTGAGCTGATCCTGCTTAGCTTTCTCAGATAAGGTGACAGCTGTTGGAGGAAATTAAAAATGGTTTCCTCTTTGGGGGGAAAGCAGAGTAGCTTAACTAGCAGACCCCCCCCTTTTGGGTAACACCCCAGGGAACCTCCCTTACCCGGCTGACTGCTAATCAATAAAAAAGACAAAGTTGTTGTCTTGTTAAAGTTGGCTTGTTAAAGTTGCAAAAAAGAAGTTATTTACTTACAGTTCCATTGAGTGTATATTTACAGCATCTGATTAGGATCAGAGGTTCAGCTATTACTTAGATAGCAAGGCCCTAGAGCTGCCTCGCCCTGCATACCATGTGCTCAAGATCAGAGCCCTGCTGTGTGCCATCTTAATAGGTCAGTGGTCAGAGGACAAGAGAGGAAGTGCTCAGAGGAGAAGGGAAGGATAAAGGGTTAGGGCCACACCCCCTCAAGCAGACAGAGTTGCATCAACTCCAACAACAGCTCCACCTCCAGACCACACCTTCTCCACATCTAGACCACACCTCCTTTTCTCTGATAAGGGGAATCTCAGTTCTTCCAGACCATACGATCTTCTTCTTCGACCAAGACTTGAATTCAGTTTGCCCAATGGAAGGTAGCACATTGAAAATGTTACTACAAATAGCACAATCACATCTAGTGTTGATAATTTAACAGTTTAGATAACACTTCATCCACAATAGTTCTGAAATGGTTGTTTATTAAAACCAGGAAGCTGAAGGTAAACAAAAAGCCATCTGCTTCAATGTGTTTCAGAGAGATAGGACCATCTATCACCATCAGATCGAAATATGTTGCTAGTAGGCACCGACCACCAGGGCTTTCATGCAATAGAAGGAATTCCCCAGAATTGCAGAAGTAGCAGCATGTTGAAGGTCTCAAAAGTAGAAGTTGGGCTTTCAGGTATCTGCTGAACATAGGGAGTTCTCTGCAATCCCTCAATTATTGGTCATGCTTTTTCCTAAAATGTCATTTGCATTTTTACAGTGGCATCGTATTACTGATTCCCATTCAACTTTGCTGTTATGTATGAGGTATGCTGGCTTCCATTAGCCATGGGTATTTTTGGTCGCTTCGTGAGCTTTTAAAAATAGGCTATCTGATGCTACTTGCTCCCTTTCTGTCAGTATACAATAGACCTGAATTCCAGGTGTTTTGTTAATTCATGGCTGTCCTATATTTCTCTCAAGAAGGTAATTGTGTGCTCTGCTTACCTGTCTTCCTTATCTGTTTTAAAACAGGCATAATATCTTTCAGAATCAGTTTTGTCATCTAAACAAAATTCTTTGACCTCCTGAAAATACTGTGGAAGGAAGAAAAACTTTCCTTTCAAAATAACCTATTTTAAGTCCTGTTCTTCAGAAATTTGTGGAAAGTGACTGTATAGTACAAAACTCGCATTCTCAACATTCCTGTATTTGTCTCTTATATTTGCATCCCATCCTTGTTCTAAATTGTTTTGGGTGGCATATATGGTTTCCCCCCCCCCCTTTTAAATCCTCACAATGACCCAGTGAGACAAGTTGGCTAAGAGACTGGTCCAAGTTCATGAAATAAGCTCTGGAGCCCTGTTGGACATTGACTCTGGCTGACTCAGTCTGACCACTACTAAGCCATCAAATACAGTACTAAAAGTATAGGCACCAAGCAACCCAATCCCCACACATTATTTCAAGGTAAGTCCTATTAGTTTTAATGGAATTGACTTTCACATAATAGGTTTACTTAAGTAAAACTTGGTGAACTGACTTGCTTCCTGATAAGTGTGTTTTGGATTACAGCACAAATCCAATTGAAATTAGAGGAACTTGGTAGCGGAACTGTTTGATTAGGGCAAATTTATTTCATTTGGTTTTAAGTGTGCCTACTTTTTACGCTCTGCATTTAGTGACTGGGATCCAAGAGCTATTTTTCCATAAGCCAAAATGGCCCAGTTCGATTTGTGATTTTTCAAAAGCACTCTCACGCCACATTGTAAACTGCTACACAAGTCAAAGTTGGTGTGGAACCAGTGCCAGCCCATTACATTTTCTTGGCATTTGGGCCCTTTACTGTTCCTCTCCTTTCATAGAATCATAGAGTTGGAAGGCATCTTGGAGGTCATCTAGTTTATCCCCACCCCACCCCCGCCTAGCACTGGAAACTGTTGCAGTATCCGTGATAGGTGGCTGTCCAGCCTCTGCTTGAAAATCTTTACATTTGTCTCCATCCAACTTCATCTTGTTGATATGAGCCTAATGATCGAGTCTGACAAGGTAATTTTGAATCCTGAGTCTGTCTCCTAGGGCAGTGGTTCTTGAACTTTTCCGGCCCTCGGCTCCCCGATCCTTGTGGCCATTGGCCATGGCTCCCCATTACATCACCTCAGTTACTCCCAAAATGGGGATGAAGGTGTTATAGTTATACATTAGAAATAAAAAAAAGCTGCCAGCACTCTGAGCCTTCAATCCTAACCACACTTACCTGAGAGTAAGCCCCATTGAACACAATAGGACTTACTTCTGAGTATACTTAGTTCGGATTGTGCCTTTGTCTTATAGCAGGCAACATGGGAAATACCCCCCCCCCCACACACACACACACAAAAATGAGGCAGGAGGAAAATGGGGGATGGCTGAAAAGGAGTGGGTATTTTTATTTTTTAATCAATTTTTGGAGACAAAGCTTGACTGATCAAGAGCAACTTTATTTTCTTTTTTGAAGGGGAGGAAAAAGAGAAAGGTAAAGATCCTTGGTTAAGCTGACATGGACCCCCAAGCCTATGTAGGGCTACTCAGAAGTAAGTCCCATTTGAATCAATGGGGCTTACTCCCAGGAAAGTGTGGATAGGATTGCAGCCACACAGAGCAAGATTACAACTCACCTGAAAGTAGATAGGGGCATGCTCACACACACATACACCCCAACATGCAGATGCCACCCCTATTCCCCCAGGCAAGACAGAGGAATGCAGGCTGTGGCATTTGGGCACCACCCCCACTCCCACTAAGAGCAGGCTGGGCTCCTTCCTTCCCAAGCTTTCCTTCCTTCCTTCCCAACGCTGTGCTGCCTGTACTTACTGGTGGAGCTCTCTCTAGGTCAGGCTTCCCTCCCAGTTTGAAGCCTGCTAGGAGCATGCCCTGTGCTGATGAAATGCAGCACCTCTGCAGCTGCACAGCCAGTCTTCTCCACCACCTCCCCCCACCATGTTTCACATGCCCTCTCCACCTCACACTGCCCCACCCACCTCATTCACAGCCAGTAGGGAGGCAGCACATGCAGCTGAGCTGGGTTGAGCAGCTATGGCCACCTCTCTCCCCAAGATGCCTCAGAACGCCCCTGGAGGCTAGCCACGCCTCCCTAGGGAGCCCCAAGGAACAGACTGAATACCTCTGTCCTAGGGAGTTACCTATCCCACTGGCTTTGTGTTATCTACAGGTCTGATAAATGTTCCCTCTACCCCCTGATCTGGGTCACTTATAAAGATATTAAAAAAGCACAGAGGGCAAGACCTGTAGCTTCCCAGTCAATAACTTCTGTAACACCTCAACCTCTCTTCAAGTTGATGGAACTGTTTATTAATATAGTTGTCTCTTGTCTTATGCTAGGGTTACAGTCCAAAGTCAGACTCACTTGACTCATTGCAGTCAGGGCTGCCAAGCCTCTCTCTGTTCAGTGAGGATGGCCTGCAGTGAGATGCCCACAGTGCACGTCCGCCCTCCACAGCATTCCTGCAGAAAGCATTGAGTGCACTGCCTCTTTGTATAGGCAAGATGGTGTTGACAAGGCTGGGAGAGGTCTCAGGAAACAGTGGCAGCCTCTGGTGGTAGCCACTGCCAATACGCATGCAGGAGGGCAGGGAGCTGGGATGGGGTGTAATGAGGACCTGGACTGCACTTAAAGGGTGGGCATATGATGAAAGGGGACAAACTCTTCTGGAGCTAGGAGAGCTTGTGACTAAGGAGTGGGAATGGCTACCCAATGAGCTCCCCTATGAGAGCCATCCTTCTTCCTCCCGTGAAGTGGCACCCACTGCCTGATACTGGAAGAGGATACAGCCTGTATCATGCAGGTGACTACAACTCCCCTCCCTACTTTGAATCTGAGGACCATAAGGCAAAAGGGCAAATACAATGAGAGTTACAACCTTCTGAGATATACCACTCTTTAACTGCAAAAACACAGGGACTCCTCATAACAGAATATTTAAGATGGATGAAACTGGCTAGAATCTACCTCAGTTACCATGTTTGGAAATACATCCATGGTGAGTGTAGTGTTTCCACCAGGTCTTATTTCCTGCTTTGTAGGCACTCTTATTCATCCCCTAATGGCATAGTATATCAGCTTATATGTTTTCTATAGCTGAAAACTTTCTTCAGGATGCGCAATTATGAAAGATTGGATAACAAGCACACTTTTTGACTGTGACTCATTTTTCCCTCTGAATGACAGTGTCAAGCTTGATCTTTTTTATACTTTTATCCCCTCTGATCTTATTTCCATGCCACTCCACCAAGAAAGGTACAAAATTCTGTACACATACCTGCCCTTATCAACATCCAATCTCCAGAACCAGAAGAGTATTAGAGCTGGTTTGTGAAGGTTTCACCTTATTCTTTTCCTCTGCCTCACTGGATGTAAAGTGTTGCATTTGAGGTATTTTGGCTGGGAAGGGGTAGGAAAGGGAATTAAACAAGGCAAATGGCCTGATAAATTGATCTTCGCGTATTCATAGCAAACTTTATTTCAGTGAGATTTAGGCAATCAATTTAGATCTCCAGAGAAGAAGAGATTGAAAACACTAAAGCTGTATATTACCTTATAAATCTGGGAAGAAAACTGTAAGTAGCATTTAAATTTAACTAGCTGCAAAGGCAAATAAAGAAAACTGTAGTATTTCATAAAGCCATAATCCACAGCACTAAAAATGCATTGTGCTCTGTTGAAGTCTGAGGTAGCTGTTTAACTTCTTTTTAAAAATTTGAAAATATAATATTTTAAAAGAGGGGCCACACCCAACACAAGAACTTGGGTATTATCAATCTTATCAGGGTACCATAAAAAGGCAGGGTGGTGCTTTAGTCCCATGTGGCTTCCTTCTTTTCTTCTCTGCTCTCATGCAAAAGATTTCCCTACTATATTGCTGAGCCCTACCACAGACAGCAATAACTATCCAAGGATGGTGCATGTGCAATTATTTATTGTTAGTGTGTTAGGCATGAAGAGCTCTCAGAAGGGCCAGGATGGACCTTGAGGCAGTGTTCTGCCAGATTCCCAATCCAAGTCTCACTTAGGGAACTTATGCCCACTCTAAGCTAATTAGCTCCCCTTTCCTTCCCCAACAATGGCCCCAGTTCTCTAGTTCTCAGCACTGCTAGACTCCACCCCCAGGGTAGCTTGCCTGTTTAAACTGCAGGGACCCCTCCTCGTAGTTCCTAAGGCAGCAGTCCTTCCAGGTATAGCAGCACACCTCAGCTCCCCACAGCCTGTTTGAGTAGTCTGTTAGTCAGATAGTAAATTAGCCAGAAGGTCAGTCCAGAAGGCAACAGTCCAGTAGGTCCATTAGCCACAAAGTCAGAGTATCCAGGCCAAAGTCAGATACCAGGTAAGTCAGTCAGAGTTGCCAAGCCAAAGTCCAGCATCAATAAACCCAGCCAGTCTCCTGCCTCCAACCTGCACTCCTTGTACAACCCACAAACACTTCCTGCCTCAGGTGCTCCTTATATCCCTAAGGACCCTATTGCCTCTAGTGGCTGCAGCTGAGCAGCACACTCTTTGCTGAGAGCCCAGGCCTTAACTCTTAAAGGGGCCACTGCTGACACCACATCTACCTCCTCGCCAGATCTTCCTCGATTCCAATACAGGCAGTAGAGTAGAAGCTTGTGCAGCTCCACGGATCACACCAGATGGCAGGGGTGGGGTGGGGCGGGGCAAATAGCCCTGCCCATGAAATGGGGGGGGTTGGTGTTTGGCAGTCATGCAGTTCTCACCTGTGCTTGGTCAGGTGGGGGTGAGGGATTAAGAGGCGCCTGGCTGAGCAGGGCCCTGTCCTTAAAAGAACTGATCCTGAGGGGAGGAGAGGTAGGTGGCAAAAGTAAAAGGCAAGGTGAAGGCTAGATAGGAAAGAAGGCTAGAATGGATAAGGAGGAAAGAGAGCCTGTGGGAAAGATAAAAGAATGTGAAGAAATGGGGAATGAGCAGCTGAACTGGGACTATGGAAAGGAGATCCAAGAGAGAAGCCTGGCTAAAGCAACAAAAGCAGAGATGAGGGGCTCTTATTGCCAAGACCCCATGGGAGCGTGAGGGGACCATGCTGTAGGGAGTCCCATCCATCCCCACAAGAGACTGACAGCCCAATCCAATGCATGTCTACTCAGAAATAAGTCCTATTGTAGGCAGTGGGACCTACTACCAGGAAAGTATGGCTAGGATTGTAGCCTGGGACACCCTGGTGGGCAGCAGGCAGCTTGGAAACTACTAGCAGAGACCCTACCCAGGGCTGTATTACAGGAAGTGGGCCTCCTGATGAGGCACCCCAGACTGAGCGTCTGCCTAGGAAGAACGGGTGAAAGAAACCCCAGGGAGAAAGAGCACTCCTCACAATTTCTGTTTGTCAACAACTTTGCAGACAACAAAGGGAGCTCTAAAGCACATTCAGTGTACTGCCTGATGATGTCCCTTGGGATAGCCAGGCCCCTGGAGATGGAGCTCTCCCCATGGGAGGAGAAGGTGGAGATGACAGGAACTTATGTGTCAGTTTTCCAGATCTGTTTACAATGAGAAGAAGCAGGTATTAATTAAATATACAACAAAAAAACCAACAACCTGTTGAAATAAAATCCATCTAGGAAGATGTACCAAAATTAACGTCTTCTAATCCTTCCCAAATGAAAGTTGGAACAATTCTTAGATCATTCCACAGTCTTGGGACTACAGCTCTAAACTGAGGCAGGTGTTCATATCACATGCACTGAGATGATGAATTTGACAAAGGAGCTAGTGAGAAAGATATAATATAGGGAGAGACAGTCTCTTGCAGTGTACCAAAGGCTGTGAAAAGATTTTCAGGCTAAAGTCAGCATCTTGAATTATTCTTAGTAGCAAATTGGTTTGTTTTGTAACCTACTCACAGGTTACAAAACAAACTGAAATGTGCCTTTATTAATAAATCAGAACATAAAAAAATTCATATATTTAATGCCTCCATTGAAATCTCCCATCAGTTATGAAAATAAGCCTATAAGAAGACCAGTTTCATTCTTGTTTCCTGAGCAGTCCTTTCTTGCACACAGCAGACAAATCTACTACCTGGACATACTCAGTAATGACTAGTTGGAGGAGAGTTAGAGGTTTACAAGAATTAGATGGGCAGCTACAAGAGGTGGGGCCTTCTCTGTGGTGGCACCACAATTGTGGAACTCTCTTGCTCTTGTGATTTAAGAAGTGCCCCTCCTTTTCTGGTGAGGATAGCATTTTTTTTTTGCCATGAAGGTGGTTGTTAGGTTATTGTTAAGTTTGTTAGCTAGTGGTAGGTACAAATGTTATGAGACTGGTTAGGCTCAGAGGCAATGGCTGCTTCACATTTGAATGGTTGAGTGGGGCTTTTAACCTGGGTCTCTCAAGTCCTACTTTACATGCTATCCATTATGCCATACCAACTCAGGCAGCCTAGCCTTACCTTACTCCTTCTCACCCCATTGATGCAGGCATGCAAATGGTTCATATGCTGTGTCCTAGGATGGGGGGGGGGCAGTCACAGAGGTCTTTCCTCAAGGTAAATGAATTCTTGTTCCCTTGCCATAGGGAAAACTTTCACTTTCTCTATGGTTCTCCCGAGTCCAGCCAACTATATTGCTGGTGCAGAGCCAATGAGTGTAAAAGTCGTGGAAAGGGAGGAGGAGAAGGATAGGATCCACCTGCATGTAAGTGATGCTAATCGTGCCACTTTCCTCCATCTCCCTCCCTGTCCAGAAACAACCCTCACCCTCCCATCCCTCTTTTTTCCACTGCCTGCCCTCACCACCACCCACCTTGTGCTGGTGGTCAGTCTTGTCCACTGGTCAGCATGCCTGGCCACCAGCAATTACCCCGACATCCTTGATGTACCTGCTGGTTGAAGAGATGTTTTGCCAGTATCCTCCTCCTTCTGTTGAAGGAATGCGCTTTCCATTGGTGGCAGGAGGTGATGGGATTGGGCAGTTAATTATATGTTCAATAATTTATATCCAGCCACATGATCTCTAAAAAGGGCTCCCAATGTAGCTTACAACAAAATAATTGCACTTGGTGGAACAAAAAGGTCTTTGCCAAGTGATGGAATATCAGCAGAGTGGGGGCTAGACCTACTAGACCTAGATGGGCTTCTTTAGGTAGGAGGTTACAGAATCAGGGTACCAAGGTAAAAAAGGGCCTATCAGGTCTCTAGTATCATACCAGTTGAATCTTGGAGGGGAAGATTCAACCCTCTTCAATGGAAGAGGACCTGTGATGCTGAATGTAGCAGATGGGCAGCTTCATATTGTGAAAGAGAGCCCATTCATTTATTCAAACTGGGGTGTTGCGACGCCCCAACCTGACAGCCCTGGCCTCTGCCCCCTTAAGGGGCGGGGGCAGGGGGAAGATAGCGACACGATCCCCAGGATCACATCGCTCAGGGGAGCTGCAGGGACTAGAATGTATTCACCAGTCCCTGCAGCAGCATCCCGGGGGTGCAGGGAGCCCTGCGCGAGCGTCTGCAGGGCTTCCCGATGTTCCAAAAGTGAAAGTGGAGCGATCATGCTCCACCTCTGCAAAACCGAAAGTGGAGTGTGATTGGTCCGCTTTCACTTTTAGAAGGCTGAGGAGTCCTGCAGACACTCGCACAGGGCTCCCCACACCCCCAGGATGCTGCTGCAGGGACTGGTGAGTACATCCCAGTCCCTGCAGCCCCCCTGAGTGACAATCTTGGGGATTGCGTCGCTGCCTTCCCCTCAACCCACTGCCTCACTCCCCTCCCCTGCAAGGACTTACTGTGGTCTTCAAACTCCCTGAGAGTCTGAAAACCACAGCATTTAAGGCTTGAAAGGTAAAAACCAGCACCTTCCAGAAACAAGCTACAAGCTAATGCAGATGGAACAAAATGGGAATTATGTTTCCATGCCCGAACCCCCACCAGGACCCTTGCAGTTTAAGGACAGGTCCATGAAAAGCATGTTACACTAGTCCAATTGAGATGTGACTAAGGCAATATGCTTTATTGGTGAACAAAATCCACTGGTGACTTCTCCCATTGCACAGAGCTGTGTGCTCTTATGCTATTCCTGTTAATGTCAATGGGGTTTATCTCTGAGAACTTCCCAGAGTGGGTTGTGACCTTAATAGCCTTTGAAAGAGAATCTAAGGATGTCAGCGGGGGCCGCGGAGCTGTACTTCCAATTTCATTCTTTTGCTTTCTTCCCATTTGCACAACACACCTTTAAAATGTCATATTCCCCCTTCTTTTGGTATTGCTTTGCTCAGACATTTTCAGCACAAGAGCTTTCCCCTCAAGGCCCATATTTAATGTTTCATTTTGAGTGCCTTTTGCCCATTTAAAAAAGAACACAAAAGTGTCGGTAATTGAGTGAGCATGCTCAGTCTGCAGCACGAGTGGCTTTGAAGTGATTGCCTTGATCTCGTTCAGATGCACTTAAAGAACAGAGATGATACAAGGCTTTATTTGTACTAAGGGTTTTATTTGTGCTAATGACAGTGGTTACATAGAAGCAAATCGCAAAGAAGTCAGAACTGGCTTTGAAGAGATGAACAAAACATAGTTGGTAAAGGAGTACTGTCCCCCCATCACTATCATGCGGCCAGATATCCCGGCCATGTCCCAAACCCCACTCCATCATGGAACTTCCCTCATGTTCCCTATGATGCACATTCAGAAAAGGAGTTGGGAATTCCCCAGAAACATTCCTTATTGGCTCAGTCCAGCCTAGCCAGCATATCCCTCACTCTGCAAAGAATGGGAGGTTGACACTGGTCACAAAGACCAGAGGGTCCTGGGAAGGGAAGTGCTGCTGAGAGGACGAGATTCCTCCTTCTGATAATGGATGTACTACTTTTCTTCAGGCAACGTAGGACACTCCATCTTCCAGAACGGGGCAGCGGAAAGCAGAATCCAGCAAACTCCTTCAGAGAAACATCAGCATCCCTCTCCTGCAGCCTGGAACATTGGGAAGCACATCTCTTTGCATGGCACCAACCAGTGAGAAAGTTAAAGAAAAATGGAAGCTGTTGACAAGAAATGATCCTGTGAAGGAGTGCCAGGCTCATCCTGTCACTTTTTCCATTTTTCCTCTTTACCCTTATGCCTGAATGGAGAGGGCTGTTGCCTTCATGCCCAGGGGTATTGGGTTAGCCACTGTGGGAAGCAGAAGCTTTTGGTCTGATTGAGGAGTGTATCAGTGAATGAACTTTATCGGTAGAATCAGCTGTCTAAGATTTTTCTATCCAATTGGCATACTTTTGCCAGTGGAGGCTGAGTTTCATCAACACATATTCTCCCAAATTACAGAGATGGGGAAGTGGATGCAGGCCCGTAGTCAGAATTCTAGAGGTGGGTGGACAACTATTTTTCAGGACGGCTATTACGTTGGGTGTATATATACTGGTGCAAAATTAAAGGATAAATATGGAGAAACATGAAAGACCCAAATCTCACCCAAATTTCATGAAGAAAATATATTTTTGGGTTGTTGTTGTTGTTTTTTTTTGAAAGACACATTCATCATTTGTAAAGCAATGTAACAATAATTTGCATAGAATAAATCAGGGGTGAATCCAGTGTTCATGTTTTTTTTGGGGGGGGGGGGATGAGCACTGCCTTAACTCCAGAGCCCAACTCAACCAGGAGGACAGATCTGGGCTCCTGGTTGAACTCTGGCCTCTGTGGCCACGGTTTGCTGGGCAGGTAGATCTGGGCTCCTGCCCAGACTTGGAGCCCAGATCTACCTGCCAGTGGAGCTGCCTCGTCCAGGCGGGTAGACCTGGGCTCTCAGTATGCAATGTATTTTGCATACTGATGTAAATCAGTGCCCTTCACTGACATCAGCACATTACACGGACAAAACCATGCTCTTTGGTGGCTGTGTGTGCATTTTCACCACTTATATGTTGGTCACACTTGTTTACATACTAAAAGTTCTTCATCCAGGTTTTTCCCCCCTTGGAAAAAGCTACATTATGACTCAAAGTCAAAGATAACATAACCAAATCAAATATTTGCATATCTTTACATTGCAGCCATTAGTCATTATTGTAACTGGAATTTTCTGGCTTTGTTCTTCTGTGACTTGGCTTCTAAGTGCTCTTATGCAAACTATAAACAAACACAGCCAGCAAAATACTAATGTATGCTAACTCATAAAACATATAAATGAGTCATGAAATGGACTAGAACAATAGAAATGCCTGAGGCTGCAAACCTATGAATATTTACCTGAGCAAATCCCACTGCATTCAGTGTGGCTTACTTCTGCATAAATAAGTTTCGGAGTGCAGTGTGCATGTATTTAACCTTGCACATAAGAGTCTCGCAGTCTAGGTTTCAATGTCAGATTTCATGCCTACACCTCCCTTGGTAATGAAGGAGTATAATGGTTGGTCTTTTATTGCTAAGTTAAAACAGGAATTTGGGGGAAAATGAAAATATGTACAATATTTATTTTCTTTCTGATCTAAACTTGCTTTATTACTCAGAAGCTGCAATCCTATGTACATCTTCCTGGGAGTAAGCTCCATTGAACAAAGTGAGTTTGAGTAAGAGTGCATATGATTGAGTATTGGGTGCCCTCTAGGGAGAAAGGCGAGATACAAATCAATCAATCAATCAATCAATCAATCAATCAATCAATCAATCAATCAATCAATCAATATAACATGGCAAATTGTACCATTGATGTAAATTTGGTACCATTGTACCAAATTGATGTATTTATAAAGTTTAAACTTATAAATGTTGTACATTTATTCAAGCAATAAATACAAACATAGCCAGTTTTAAAGAATTCGGGGGAAAAATGCCTTGGAAATAACCTGTTGTCTCCCCCCCCCCCCCAATTTCCCATTTCCCCCTAGGCATTCACAACTCTGCTTCCAAATGAGCATACTCAGAAGAGGGTTGCAGGAGTGCTAAGTGAGTAAGGAGAATGACTGTATTGAGCTTCCCTACCAAAGAAAACAGCACGGTGATGAGAGTGTCACAGATGTCTAAGAGAGCAATTTTAGCAGGACAGTTCCTGAAGCTGGCCCATTGCACACATGTAATGCTGCTTTGACAGGTAATGAGAGAAGCTGACAAGCTGACATGACATATTTTAAACAGCGGTGTGAACGGCTTCCTCATGAGGCTCTATTTTTTACAGAACATTAAAATATGAATGTTAAACTATGGACCAGGATAGTAAGACACTGCCAGAGACACGCTGCAAGAAGTTAAGCAGTCCTGATTTCCGATATTAACCTCTTCTTTAACAAACACACAAGAGCAGTACACTGCAAAATAATACAAGAAAGGCAAAAGGAAGAGTAAATAATATTCCAACTATCTCATATCCCACTTAAAATGAGGGGTGTGTATGTGTGTGTGTGTCTTGATACTTGATCTGGAAGAGACTCCAGAGAGGAGTATGAGCTTGGATTCTATAGAGCAGGAGTGCCCAAATTCTATAGAGCAGAGATGTGTCACTCTGAGTAGAGAATTGCCAGCAAGTCCTACTGCCATACCCACCACTTACTCCACAAACTTTTTTACCTCTGAGCTGGCAGCAACGGAGGGCAGTTGCTACTCAGGTTTGGATTGGCTCTGCAGCTAGATTCCAGCTGCTGTTCACTGATCTAGAGCAGGGGTGCCCAAACCCCAGCCCTGGGGCCACATGCAGCCCTCGAGGCCTCTCAATGCAGCCCTCAGGGAGCCCCCAGTCTCCAATGAGCCTCTGGCCCTCTGGAGACTTGCTGGAGCCTGTACTGGCCTGGCCCAATGCAACTGCTCTCAGTGTGAGGGTGACTCTTCAACCTCTCGCATGAGCTGTGGGACAAGGGCTCCCTCCACTGCTTGCTGTTTCACATCTGTGATGCAGCAGTGGCAACGAAGGAAAGGCCAGCCTTGCTTTGTGCAAGGCCTTTTATAAGCCTTGAGCTCTTGCAAGACCTTCCTTCATTCATTAATATAAATTCCATCTCTAATATATTCATTTATGTAAATTTATTCAAATTTGAAATGTAAATTAATTCTTTTTCTTCCAGCCCCTGACACAGTGTCAGAGAATGAGGTGGGTCTCCTGCCTAAAAGTTTGGACACCCCTGCTATAGAGGAAGGAGATGGATTCGTCAGAGATCACACTGAACCAGAGAAACATTAGCATGTTATGGTTATTACAGTGTTTACCAGGAGGATGATGGGATTTCAGGAAAATCAGACTTTAGGGAGGCAGAGAGAGGGAAGACCAGGCATGAGATGCAAAGAAAAAGAAAACTTGGTCCAGACATGAAGGCTTGTCAATGGCTGAAATAAGAGAAGGGGAAAGAGAAAAAAGCTACACCATCAATGGGCTGCATGTGGAAACCGAAGATAGTTTAGGGGGGGGTCACTGGCCAACATTACCAATTCCAATCTGAAATGACTTTTGGAGTATCTGGATTGCTGAGTTGCATTGCTGAGATTTGTTCAGTCAAGTTAGGCTCCAGGTCAGTGACTTTGAGCCCAGTCCTATCCAACTTTCCAATGCCAATGCAGCCGCATTGCAGCTCCAAGATTAGGGAACAAACATTCCCTTACCTTGAGGAGGCCTCCATGACTCCACCACCACCACCACCATCACAGTAGACAGTGCTGGGGGAGAGGTAGCAGCTGTGGTGCATGTCGGCACCAATGACGTGGGCAAGTGTAGCTGAGAGGTCCTGGAGGCCAAATTTAGGCTTTTAGGCAGGAAGCTGAAAGCCAGGACCTCAAAGGTAGCGTTCTCTGAAGTGCTACCTGTTCCACGCGCAGGGCCAGCTAGGCAGGCGGAGATCAGGGGTCTCAATGCGTGGATGAGACGGTGGTGTAGGGAGGAGGGGTTTAGATTCGTTAGGCACTGGGGAACGTTTTGGGACAAGCGGGGCCTGTACAAGAGGGACGGGCTCCATTTGAACCAGAATGGAACCAGACTGCTGGCGCATAACATTAAAAAGGTGGCAGAGCAGCTTTTAAACTGATCCCTGGGGGAAGGCCGACAGGAGCCGAGGGGCATCCGGTTCGGGACTCCTCATCCCTATGGGATGAGGATGGGGAGGTTAGAGAACAACAAGACAAAGGCAGGGTAGGAAAAGAAATTGGGAAAGGTAGGGTGATGGGATGTGATAGACGGTTTGGCACAATGAGAGGATGCGGGGACAAAGGAGCAAATAAGCAGCCCATCCTGGGGCATTCCGTGTATAAATGCTTTTATGCGAATGCCCGAAGTCTACGAGCAAAGGTGGGAGAACTGGAATGTCTGGTGACAAGGGAAAACATTGACATAGTGGGCATAACGGAAACCTGGTGGAATGCGGAGAATCAGTGGGATACCGCAATCCCGTGCTATAAACTCTACAGGAGGGACAGGCAGGGGCGTGTTGGAGGTGGGGTGGCCCTTTATGTTAAGGAAGGGATAGAATCCAGCAAAGTAGAGATTGAAGGTGGGTCCGACTCCACCGTAGAATCTCTGTGGGTTAAATTACCAGGCTTGTGCAGCGATGTAATACTGGGGGCGTGCTATCGTCCTCCAGACCAGAAATCTGATGGGGACCTTGAAAT
This sequence comes from Tiliqua scincoides, assembly GCF_035046505.1. Lineage (NCBI taxonomy): Eukaryota > Metazoa > Chordata > Lepidosauria > Squamata > Scincidae > Tiliqua > Tiliqua scincoides. The sequence continues at coordinate 177,089,990 of NC_089823.1, forward strand.
GAGGAAACAGATCAGGGAGGTGACAAGGAGGGACAGGGTTGTAATCATGGGGGACTTCAATTATCCTCATATTGACTGGGTCAATTTGTGTTCTGGTCACGATAAGGAAACCGGATTTCTTGACGTGCTAAATGACTGTGGCTTAGATCAGCTAGTCACGGAGCCCACCAGAGGACAGGTGACTCTGGATTTAATATTGTGCGGTACGCAGGACCTGGTTAGAGATGTAAACGTTACTGAGCCATTGGGGAACAGTGATCATGCTGCGATCCGTTTTGACGTGCATGTTGGGGGAAGAATACCAGGCAAATCTCTAACAAAAACCCTTGACTTCCGACGGGCAGACTTCCCCCAAATGAGGAGGCTGGTTAGAAGGAGGTTGAAAGGGAGGGTAAAAAGAGTCCAATCTCTCCAGAGTGCATGGAGGCTGCTTAAAACAACAGTAATAGAGGCCCAGCAGAGGTGTATACCGCAAAGAAAGAAGGGTTCCACTAAATCCAGGAGGGTGCCCGCATGGCTAACCAGCCAAGTTAGAGAGGCTGTGAAGGGCAAGGAAGCTTCCTCCCGTAAATGGAAGTCTTGCCCTAATGAGGAGAATAAAAAGGAACATAAACTGTGGCAAAAGAAATGTAAGAAGTTGATATGGGAGGCCAAGAGAGACTATGAGGAACGCATGGCCAGCAACATTAAGGGGAATAATAAAAGCTTCTTCAAATATGTTAGAAGCAGGAAACCCGCCAGAGAAGCGGTTGGCCCTCTGGATGGTGAGGGAGCGAAAGGGGAGATAAAAGGAGACTTAGAGATGGCAGAGAAATTAAATGAGTTCTTTGCATCTGTCTTCACGGCAGAAGACCTCGGGCAGATACCGCTGCCCGAACGGCCCCTCCTAACCGAGGAGTTAAGTCAGATAGAGGTTAAAAGAGAAGATGTTTCAGACCTCATTGATAAATTAAAGATCAATAAGTCACCGGGCCCTGATGGCATACACCCAAGGGTTATTAAGGAATTGAAGAATGAAGTTGCAGATCTCTTGACTAAGGTATGCAACTTGTCCCTCAAAACGGCCACGGTGCCAGAAGATTGGAGGATAGCAAATGTCACGCCTATTTTTAAAAAGGGAAAGAGGGGGGGACCCGGGAAACTATAGGCCGGTCAGCCTAATATCCATACCGGGTAAGATGGTGGAATGCCTCATCAAAGATAGGATCTCAAAACACATAGACGAACAGACCTTGCTGAGGGAGAGTCAGCATGGCTTCTGTAAGGGTAAGTCTTGCCTCATGAACCTTATAGAATTCTTTGAAAAGGTCAACAGGCATGTGGATGCGGGAGAACCCGTGGACATTATATATCTGGACTTTCAGAAGGCGTTTGACACGGTCCCTCACCAAAGGCTACTGAAAAAACTCCACAGTCAGGGAATTAGAGGACAGGTCCTCTCGTGGATTGAGAACTGGTTGGAGGCCAGGAAGCAGAGAGTGGGTGTCAATGGGCAATTTTCACAATGGAGAGAGGTGAAAAGCGGTGTGCCCCAAGGATCTGTCCTGGGACCGGTGCTTTTCAACCTCTTCATAAATGACCTGGAGACAGGGTTGAGCAGTGAAGTGGCTAAGTTTGCAGACGACACCAAACTTTTCCGAGGGGTAAAGACCAGAAGTGATTGTGAGGAGCTCCAGAAGGATCTCTCCAGACTGGCAGAATGGGCAGCAAAATGGCAGATGCGCTTCAATGTCAGTAAGTGTAAAGTCATGCACATTGGGGCAAAAAATCAAAACTTTAGATATAGGCTGATGGGTTCTGAGCTGTCTGTGACAGATCAGGAGAGAGATCTTGGGGTGGTGGTGGACAGGTCGATGAAAGTGTCGACCCAATGTGCGGCGGCAGTGAAGAAGGCCAATTCTATGCTTGGGATCATTAGGAAGGGTATTGAGAACAAAACGGCTAGTATTATAATGCTGTTGTACAAATCGATGGTAAGGCCACACCTGGAGTATTGTGTCCAGTTCTGGTCGCCGCATCTCAAAAAAGACATAGTGGAAATGGAAAAGGTGCAAAAGAGAGCGACTAAGATGATTACGGGGCTGGGGCACCTTCCTTATGAGGAAAGGCTACGGCGTTTGGGCCTCTTCGGCCTAGAAAAGAGACGCTTGAGGGGGGACATGATTGAGACATACAAAATTATGCAGGGAATGGACAGAGTGGATAGGGAGATGCTCTTTACACTCTCACATAATACCAGAACCAGGGGACATCCACTAAAATTGAGTGTTGGGCGGGTTAGGACAGACAAAAGAAAATATTTCTTTACTCAGCGTGTGGTCGGTCTGTGGAACTCCTTGCCACAGGATGTGGTGCTGGCGTCTAGCCTAGACGCCTTTAAAAGGGGATTGGACAAGTTTCTGGAGGAAAAATCCATTATGGGGTACAAGCCATGATGTGTATGCGCAACCTCCTGATTTTAGAAATGGGTTAAGTCAGAATGCCAGATGTAGGAGAGGGCACCAGGATGAGGTCTCTTGTTATCTGGTGTGCTCCCTGGGGCATTTGGTGGGCCGCTGTGAGATACAGGAAGTTGGACTAGATGGGCCTATGGCCTGATCCAGTGGGGCTGTTCTTATGTTCTTATGTTCTTATGTACAGGATGCAGCACATGCCCCACTGGCATGGCTGCATCAGTTCTGGAAGGTTGGATAGAGTTCATCCCTTAGTCATTGACAAATCACTTTTGTGGAATTTCAATGATTTGTAGTGATTTCAACAGTGGTAACACTGGGAAAAGGGGGCGGCATGGTATTTCATGAGTGAATTAGCTTGGTCAAGTGGGGAAGAGTAAAGGACTGCGGAGTGTGGTTGGGTGGCAAGACCTGGCACTTTGAGGGAGAGGGGACAGAAGGAAAGAAGGAGACTGAAGAGAGGAGTACAATGACATGGACAAGGGGAGATAGAATGAGTGAAGAGTCATTGTTGCATTCCTGGTTTGTTGGGAGCACTGTCTTTCTTAATGTTCTGTTGGCATCCTTCAGTCTCGGAAGACTATGGTGTCACGCTCTGAATGGTGGTTCTGGAACAGAGTGTCCTCTCCAGTGCGCAAAGCCTGGGTAAAGTAGGTATGGAGGATAGGCTGTTACCCATGCAGCAAATCCCCCCTCTCCACGTCGCTGAAATGGTCCAATGGAAAGGCAGAGGCCAATACGGTTGGTTCCAGCGGTGTCGCAGGAGTTGCCAGAACGTGACTGTGTTCAGCCATGAACTGCCTCAGGGACTCCGGCTCCGGATTTTGCCTCGAGGTTGACTCCTGAAGCCTTTTCCATACCTGGATGTAGCCACAAGGCAGTGGAGGTTTGGGATCAGAGTTTTCCTTCTCTCAGATGAGCTGCCTTCCCAGGCTGATGAGTCCCATCTACCCCATCTTAATGTGGGGTGCTGCAATATAACACAATAAGGATTTTATAAGACTGACATGTAGTATTTTGTTATCCTTGGACTTGATATGCACAGGATTTCCCCATACCTTAAGAACTGATCCAGTACTCTGGGTGTGATCTGTAAGCTACAGCCACTTTGGGGGAGTTAGCATACTGGCTGCTATACAGGTTTTACTCATAATAATGAGAGGAAGGGATTATTGGAGGCAATGGGGGGAACATTTGGATCCAGCTTACAGGCTCCAGGTTGGCCTGGACTTGACCGCAGTTTTGAGACATGCAGTTAAGATTGCCTTATCACCATGGGTCCCATTTCATATCGCTGAATGCTGACCACTATTAGTGGCTTGGAATGCACACCAATGGGGCAAGGGACGCCAACACTACCATAGAAAGCACATGTGAACTAGGCCTTCTTCTAGACGGCTGGGGCGAGCACAACTGCATTCAGCAGCTTCTTTAATATGCTGTGGGAATCAGGAAGCAGAAGCTGAAGCTTGGCCTGGGATGGAAGCCAAAGGTCAAAAAGAAGGCTGCCTCCTAGTTTGCCTCTCGAGAGGTCACAAGGAGCCTCAAACACCACAGGCAAAAAAAAAAAAAAAATACCATGGTGATGATGATGTCATAGATGCCTGGAAAAGGGAGATCAAGTGACTTAGCACAGCAGTTCCTGAGCTGGGTATGAATGCCTTTATTGCACACATGTAGTGTTGCTTTGGAGATAAGCTAAACTGGCCCATAAAATTCTCAGACACAACAAGTCAATTAAAGTACAAAAGAGGCAGCCTGGGGAATTGATTTGGTGTTTATGAGCTTGGCCAAGAGCAGTCCCTCTCTCTCTCTCTCTCTCTCTCTCTCTCTCTCTCTCTGTACATACAACTAGGTGCACCATGTGGCATCTGAAGTGTTGTACAGTTGCCGCAAACAGAAAGACAAGCCCAGGAATAAGATGAACTGTTGCCATATTTATCCTTGGTATAAGAAGAAAACAGCAGGTTTGCTCCAGGTATTAAACACAGTCCTCTCCTTTTTATATTCCCAAAAGAGCGTTATCAGTTTTGTTTAGCAGTATTTGACAAAAATATAAAGGCAATCTTTATATTGTTCAGAAACTGCTAAATAGGCTAGAAAATGCTTTCTCCCAGGATATTTTGGTGCCAGTGGGGGAAGTCGATTGACTTCCTAATGACAAAAGGATGCTTTGGTGACCTGCTGCTTTTTGGCAGGGAGATGTTAATAACCCACAGAGAATTTACAGATGAAAATTATATACGAGGACAGGCAGAAATGCTGCCTTTTCTGTCTTCTTGGAGAAATTAATTGCACAGAGGACAATTTGAATCATCTTTATTTGACAATGAAACAAAGGAAGACATTTCCTGCTGGTCCACATCAACAGCAAAATGGCTCTTTTTAAAGGAAATGCACAAAGGTTATCTGCGACCTACTTCTCAGAGGTACAAATAAACCTTTCTTGTAGCCACAATGGAAAAGGCTCCATTCCGAGGAGAGGCTGCATGCTTGGTGCTGAGTCCCCATCATCCTTTCAAAGGCATTTAATCCTGTGCATTCCTCTCACTGACCTGCCGAGCACAACGAGAAAGTGTTCAAGGCATCAGTGGGCAGCAGTGTAATTGTTGCTCACAGGGTAACTGTGTGCTCCAGGCTTTCTTTCTTTCTTTCTTTCTTTCTTTCTTTCTTTCTTTCTTTCTTTCTTTCTTTCTTTCTTTCTTTCTTTCTTTCTTTCTTTCTTTCTTTCTTTCTTTCTTTCTTGTTGCTTGCTAAATTTCTGTAGCAGAAATTGATTGTAGAATGAGTACAATTTATTGACAAACAATGGGCTATGCTGCATCAGAGGTGTCAAACTCATTTCAAATAGTTAAATCGCATTCATGGAGCCTGTGAAATCATTTAGCAGAAAGTGATGTCATTAAGCAGGTGATGCTTTGCTGCTTTACCGATGAGTTTGTTTAGCTCGGTATCGAGAGAAAGAATGTCGGAGATTGTTGAGAGATCTCAAAGAGAGTCTGGTCCAACAAGAAGCTGACGGAACATACCAAGATCCAGGTCTACAGAGCTTGCGTCCTGAGTACACTTCTGTACTGCAGCTAGTCATGGACTCTTCGCTCACAACAGGAGAGGAAACTGAATGCTTTCCACATGCGCTGCTTCCGACGCATTCTCAGCATCACCTGGCAGGACAAAGTTCCAAACAACACAGTCCTGGAACATGCTGGAATCCTTAGCATGTATGCAATGCTGAAACAGAGACGCCTGCGTTTGCTCAGTCATGTTGTGAGAATGGATGATGGCAGGATCCCAAAGGATCTCCTCTATGGAGAACTCGTGCAAGGAAAGCACCCTATAGGTAGACCACAGCTGCGATACAAGGACATCTGCAAGAGGGATCTGAAGGCCTTAGGAGTGGACCTCAACAGGTGGGAAACCCTGGCCTCTGAGCGGCCTGCTTGGAGGCAGGCTGTGCAGCATGGCCTTTCCCAGTTTGAAGAGACACTTTGCCAACAGTCTGAGGCTAAGAGGCAAAGAAGGAAGGCCCATAGCCAGGGAGACAGACCAGGGACAGACTGCACTTGCTCCCAGTGTGGAAGGGATTGTCACTCCTGAATTGGCCTTTTCAGCCACACTAGACGCTGTGCCAGAACCACCTTTCAGAGCGCGATACCATAGTCTTATGAGACTGAAGGTTGCCAACAAAAGCAGGTGAGGGCCAGAAATAAGCACTTTGTTTTCACATACAAACTCATTGGCTACAGATGACAGAAAAGAAAATGTTCAAATCTTGATCATATTTTCAAGATATGGGAGAGCCCAATTAATACCACAGGGGACAGATAAAGAGCTTCTAGGAGGTGCATCCAGCCCACAGGCCTCATGTTTGATACCCCTGCTCTAAGTGCTTCTTTTGGAATCTTAAGTGAAACATGTCTTTGGGGATTGGACTGTAGCTTGGTGGAAGAGCACCAAGTTTTGCATATAGAATGTCCCCAGTTCAGCCTTAATAAAGGCTGCAATCAGGTCTTTTTGAACTGCCGCTGAGCTTTGCCCTTGTGTTAGAGTTTGTTCCCATTTTTTAAAGGGACATAACATCACCAGGCCCCACCTCAGAAATCTCAGGTTTGGGATGCATCCAGCTTGGCAGTCCTACCAACCACAGAGGCCATTGTACAAAGTTAGGTGAAAGAAGCAGTTGGGGGGAGAGAAGAATAGCCCTTCCTCTATCCACCACTTTTCCTTCACTTTTTCCCCAATGTGCTATGCCACGTTTCTCAGTGTACTATACCAACTGGAAAATTGTGGCAGTGAAAGATGAGGATGTAGAGAGAAACCAGCGGGAGGAGAATAGGTGAAGTACATCTTCTATCACACAGTTTATCCACCACAAATCAACTCTCCTTTCCCACACTGCAGACTGACAGTTCCCTCCCAGCCCCGCATTTCCTGCAGCCTCTGTAGTTCCACCATAGTTTTTGTGGCAAAACTCCCAATGCTTGCAGAAAAATGCTCTTTCCCTTTGTCCCACACTTCCCCACTCCTCCACTGCATTTTCTTTTCCTTCAAAATGTGTTTTCATCCTTTGCGCCTTCCTTTGATTCTCTATCATCTACATTTTGACTGTTTTCATTGCTAAGGGAAAAGGCCAGCTTGGAATGTACATTCCTTGTACACATTTTTATGAATAACAATTACAGCTCGGATTCCAGAAGATCTTTGGGACTTTTCTCTAGAGCTGATGTTTAATCCCAAATCCTTCCTGAGGAGAGCCTGCCAGCATTCCCCCTACATTGCTGTATGCTTCTCTTATTGTTCTTTTTCTTTTTTTAAACTATAAACACAATGATCTTTTCATATGAAGAATTCCTCTTTCTGTCTTTGAAAGCCTCTGCAAGGCAATATTCATCAAAATGTTTTTATACACTTTGGAATGTTGGCAGGAGAATAAGTGCACAAAGTTCAATTACTGTGGAATTTGGCTTTTTTCATGTGTGACCAGATATCATTTCATTCTGTCTTCCAGACAGAAATAGCAAAAGATGGAGCGGGGTTGGGAGGAGTGTGTTTCTGGAGGATGGAAAATGTTTTGTGTCAGAAGTGACAAGACTCACTTTTGGGAACAGGGAATATTTTCACAAGGACAAATGTTTCTCTTATTTCATTATCTGCCTTGCATTGCTTGCCATTCACTATAAAACTTCCTGGCATTTTGACACTGAAATGTCCATAATGATAAAGTTAATGACAAAAGAGAACCATTCACTTCTGTAGATGAAACCACCATTTGTTTTCAAAGTACTTGGCTCTGAGAGTACCTGTGACTTCCTAGTACATTCAAGGTGTTCACTGTACTATGGTTCCTAATGGGCAATAATAAAAGTTACAGTGCAATCCTTTACATGTTTACATGGAAGTAAGTCCCATTTTGTTCAATGGAGCTTACTTCCCGGTAAGTGTGCTCAGGGTTGCAACCTTATGGCCCAATCCTGTCTGCTGCAGGAAGTGCAAGGATGCTCGCGGAAGCAGTGGCATAGCTAAAGGGGTGCAGTGGGTAGCAATCACACCGGGTGACAAACTTGGGAGGGGGGGGCTGAGCTTGATACTATTGACACTGAGTTTGACACAAGCTGAGCTTGAATTGGCCAAAATTGTGAAAACCTTGGTATGCACTAATAATACCATTATGTTATATATCCCTGGAGGGGAAATTTAATGCAGAATGCAACGAAACAAACCACATCGGAATATCTGTGTTCTTTAAAAACCTATGACCAATTAACACGAAAATGAAAACACAACTTCCTTATGGAACAAAACATAGGTTTCTTTAACTCAAAACTGACCTATGAGACTGATTGTTCTGAGAGCCAATGAGATATTATTATGATAGAGCATGGAACCAATAAGGTGTTAATATGAGTCAGCTCTCATTCCATGTATCATAATACAGTTTAGCCCTGCTAACTGGGTAAGAGGCACTTTTCCAGGTAGAGCTCCTCTTATATTTAGCAGGGGAAGAATAACCATCCCTCTTCACCCCAGCACAGTGTCTCTGATCAGTATGGGGCATGCTTTTTATTTATTTAATTAATTAAATTTGATTTTGTATGGTGGGGAGGGGAGACTGCAAAATCTTCTTTGACTACAGGGAGCAGACAGATGTCTTACAGTCCAATCCTGAGCTCAGTGCGCTGTGCACTGTTGCAAATGTGCCATAAGGCACATTTCCAGGTCCTAGCACCAGTGCTCTGCTAGCGCTAGCCCATGCTGGCTGGCGCTGGGCTAGCGCCAAAGCTCTGCTGCTTGGCGGTTGTGCAGACTGCTGAGCAGCAGAGAGGTAGGTGGAGGCATGGGGGGATGTGGGGAGGAGGCATTTCGGAGATGGGAAGGCATAGGGAGGGCGGGGAGAGGGTGGGGAGGAGGTGTGTTGGGGGAGGGAGTGGGGCGGAATGGAGGTGGACTGGTGGAGAGCTCCACCAGATCCAGAGTGGAGGCTCTTGATTCTACACTGACCTTTGGGCCACCATAGAATTGAGTAGCCCCATTGCAGGGCGACTTGCTTTAGCCAGGGGAAGGGGATGAAAGTCCCCCTCTCCAGAGGAGCCGTCAGCGGCTGCCTGGAGTATGCAGGATGTGATGGCAGCCATTTTTGGCACCGCTGCAGCGCCGCATGCCAGGCAGCTCAGGATTGGGCTGCCCGCCATGCCACTGGCTGGTGGAAGGCAGCAGAGCGAATGGGTTGTGAGCTACTGGGAGGAGGAAGCGGGTTTCCCCTCGATTTTCACTTTTTAAAAAACCCCGAGCCTGCCATCACTTCTGGTTGTGACACCACTTCCAGGGCATCATTTTGAGCTCGGCACCAGGCTACACAATCATTAGCTATGCCACTAATGTGACGTTCTGCCAACTAGTGCAGTAAGGCTGCCAGTGCAACAGCTAGTGTGCAGATGTACAAAGAGGAACATTAGAGAAATTGAAGGCTGAACAAGGGGAGTAGCACCTAGTGGTTTGCACTCAGCACAGAAACAATATGGGGTAAAACACAGTGTTTGTCACAGGGGGTGTATGACCCTGATCTTTGTATCCTCTGTTCTTACAGAGGTGAACCTCTAATCTCAAGTGACCCCCTGTATGGAAGTCACTTGAGGTCACTTCAGTCCCTTAAATTTCCCAGTCTTGGGAATCAAGGGGGCTTCATAGTCACCCACTCAACATCAAATCCTTCATTTATTAGTCAGTTGGTGAAGAAGATAATAAAAACCACAGAGCAAACATGGCTATTGTATAACTCTGCAGCCCTTTGAGGATGCTGATCCCATACAGCAGTGATTTTCAACCTTTTTTATCCCACAGCACACTGACAAGGTACTGAAACTGTCAAGGCACATCATCAGTCTTTTGACAATTAACAAGGCACACCATGCTGTTAGAAGAGGGCTCACATCCCCCTATGTCCCTACTAATAAATGACCCTCCCCCAAGCTCCCGCGGCATACCTGCAGACCATTCGCGGCACACCAGTGTGCCATGACACAGTGGTTGAAAATAACTGCCATACAGGATTGTTGTAGATTAGGAAGTTCATAACTGCTTTGAGTACCCAGCAGGGAGAGAAAGTGGGCTAAAAATCTGTAAATAAATGAATGAATTAATAAATAGGGAAAATTAGGAATTTTTACCACAGTTAGTTTGCAAGGTGCTACAAGAGTCTGTTGTTTCTGCCACTTCAGAATTTCACAGCAATCTACCTGAAAGTTCTATCTCAGTGGTATTTAGAAATATCTGATAATAGGCATCATTATAGGATGATGAAAAATTCACTCCGTTCTCCATAAAACAGAATGAGATACATCGTGGTGGACACATGATTAGATGGAAATGTGCAAATTTGGTATTATTTAAATAAAGGGTAACAGAGGAAAGGAAGGTGGGTAGAATGATACCAAACTAGCTGGTAATGTAGAAGAAATTATGGGATGATGGCCAGAATGAGAAAATTATTAGGCTATTTTTTCAAAGAAAAATGGAAGAGTATCAAATGCAAGAACGGGGAAGACCTCAGAAATGCACAATGATTTTTTTTTAGCCCAATGGATGCTAAAGAGATGACTGCTAACCGAAGGCTAACCAAAGCTATCTTTCATACCATCTCAGAACTAGAATCTCTACTAGAATCTACTAGCTAGATTCTACTAGTATGGCTCATTTCCATTCTTATCCCACATTAGCAATGATCAAACTTAAACACAAATTTGTATGTTAAGTTCATACCTCTTTAGTGAGGTACTGATTTTCATGCTAAAAAGCCTGGAAGTGGAGCACTAATTGTGATGGCAAATAGGATGAGGTGTGAACTGCACAAGCTACTTGTGATACATTCAGGTATAAATTATTTTGAAAAAGCAAAACAGACAGTTGGTAAGACATATCTTAAATGCTTCTTCAAGATGGCATTATGCTGGTTGTTGCACATGCCTGATCTCGTCTGATCTCAGAAGCTAAGCAGGGTCAGGCCTGGTTAGTACTTGGATGGGAGACCGCCTGGGAATACCGGGTGCTGTAGGCTCATACCATAGTCTTTCAAGACTGAAGATTGCCAACCATTTATGCTGGTTCTGATGTGGGCACAGGGAACCTTAAGATGTTCTATGACTGTCATAGAATCTGTCAGTTATTATCACACCGTGGAAACGGATGGTACAGGGCTCCATTTCCTTTAGAGAAGAACTAAACCCATCAAGTAATTGATTCAGTGTGGAATCCATTGCATTTTCAGGAAATGCGTGATCATGTTCAGAGTTCCAATAGGCATAGCATTCCAGTAGGAATGGCACTTCATACAGTGTCCTAGAGAAAATTCCTGAGAGCCAATACATTTGTTCCTTCAAGAAGCATGAGTGTTATTCAAATGACATAGAAGCAGCTCCCCACTGTGGGATCCAGTGGTATTCAGTAGCATATGAAATGAAATCATGAAAAAGGGACAGCATTGCTTTAAGAATTTCTCTCATGATTTGCCTCCCACGTGAAGCTGAATAGGTCTAGACTAGTCAGTGCCTGGATCAGAAACCACCTGGGAACTCTATATATATTCCCTTGTGTTCCAGGAAGGTGGGAAATATGATAGTAAATATTTACTATTTTCTCATTTCATATCTGCAAGAGGGATCTGAAGGCCTTAGGGATGGACCTCAACAAGTGGGAAACCCTGGCCTCTGAGCGGCCCGCTTGGAGGCAGGCTGTGCAGCATGGCCTTTCCCAGTTTGAAGAGACACTTTGCCAACAGTCTGAGGCTAAGAGGCAAAGAAGGAAGGCCCATAGCCAGGGAGACAGACCAGGGACAGACTGCACTTGCTCCCAGTGTGGAAGGGATTGTCACTCCCGGATTGGCCTTTTCAGCCACACTAGACGCTGTTCCAGAACCACCTTTCAGAGCGCGATACCATAGTCTTTCGAGACTGAAGGTTGCCAATACAAATGTTACCAGGGCAAAGTGAGATGTGATCATGAAGATGCAACACACATTATTATACTCTGATAATGTATTAAGGGTCCAATCCTGTGGGTGCGTTATGCTGGTGGAATGCACATTCTGTGAGCTCCATTGGTGCGGCTGCATGGTGGAAGCTGGTGGGGGACAGGATGGGGCAAAAGACATACAAAAGAATACAGTGGTCATTTGTAATAAGGATAAAACAGATGTAGGACCAAAAGTTGTTTTTGTTTTTGTTTTTAAAAAGGATAGCAAGTTATAAAATGACTGCATTAATGATACAACAGGGTTGGTAGATTCACAATCCAATAACTTATTCACCTAATAACACACAAATGAATGTATGACCTGCCTCCATTGAAATAGCTGACATCTGTCTCCATTGTGTTTTAGCTGACACGAAGTGATGCTGCAGTCATCCGGTGATGAAAATGCATATATGGATTTATCCACAAGGATACAGAGCACATTTTCTTTTCTTTTTAATTGTAAGACAGTGACAACTTTTTTCCATAGACAACTGGATATCTTTATATCTTTTCCAAGCTTCACTGTTTGATAGGGTCATTTTTTCCATTAACACAGTAGTACAGAGCTCACATGAATAATGTGATTTTCTATTGTTCTTTTTAGATTTCAAAACTCAAGATATTCAGGTTGCTAGTAGGGCTATACTGTATATGAAACAGCAGGTACATTTTCAGGAAGTCAAATATATTTTCTTCTAAAATTAAAAATGCGTAATAAAAAAATAGAACATTTATTGAACTGAACAAACACACACAAGATATTAAGAATGAAAACAAGTTTATAGAACTGCTCTAAAGTAAGTCAACTTTGTACAAATAGGTGAGATTTCTGTCTATCTTCTTATTTGTAGCAAGTACATTTTGGTGTATTCAAACAATGTATGTTCTCGTTCTTTTTAAATTGGGTTTATCAGATATTTACTATTTTACAAATAGAGTTTGTGTTGCAGTAGTCATGTATAAGGTCAATTCTTGTTTTTTGTTTTTTTTTAAATTGGAACATCTTTTGTATAATAAAGAATTCAGATTCAAATAATCCTGTGATGGAATTGTCTTATTCCCCCCCCCCCCCCCGAAACAATTGGCACAGGCCATTCCCCTCCCCCCTCACACACACAAAAGGTGCCTTTTTTTGCCCCAAATTAGGGTACAACCAACATACATATTATGAATTTACTTGATGTGGTGTACCATAGGCAGCCCAGTTGTAACCTGTGCTAGAACAGGCAGGCTGACTAGCCTGCGCTGTATCTACCACAGGGTAGCAGGTGGTTGGAGGTCAACTTGGGGTAAGGGGATATTTTCCCCCTTAACTCAAGTAAATCCCCAGCCATCCCTATGGCATTACTCAGATTTGCACCAGTGAAATAGCAGCTTGTATAAGGCTACTCAGGCAAGGGATGAGGATTAGGATTTGGCCAGCGCTGCCATGGCTGATCCCACCATGCTTCCAGTCCCAATTGCCTCCCATTTCGCCCTCCCCTGCCCCAAAACGCCCCTCCTTGCCTTTGTTCCACTCTCCTGCCACCCGAGCTGGCATGAACCTACCCCATTGGTTTACAGCACATTCCTTACTCTTAGGAAGCAGCACAGGGGGCCTGCACCAGCTCAGTAAGTGCTCTGGTTTGCTCCCTGTAGTCATTTTTAGTATTGCAGATCTCAGACCTCTGCAATACTGAGCTCAAAATGAAAAGTTTTCAGCACTTACATTGTTGAAATAGCACAACTGCCCCTCTAAATGAGGCCAAGCTGCATCTATCAGACACGGGGACGTGCTGGGGAAGAGAACCCTTTGGAGGGTTGGTTCCAGGCCCTCACTAAAATTGTTCCATGACTTCCCTCCTACCTGGGTGGGCCCAGCTAAGGTTCATGGTATGGTTTACCTTGGCCAGTGGGATGGGTTAGAAGCGACAATGACAGAGCTGTGGGCACAGAAAGGGCCTTAGATACTGGCAACGTGCCCACCATCTGAGCCCTGCCCTGTGGCTGCCCACGGACACCAACCCTTAACACCCAGACTATTTCCCTGTCTGCCATTTCCCCACGCCATATCAGCAGTTTTTCTTCACCATTGAGCTTTTAAACAAATTTCAGGGTGGTGGTGGTAGCCATATTCTCTGGGGATATTGTGTTCTGAAATAGGGGCCAGTCTCTGACCACAGAGACATCCAGTAACCTTAGGTTTTTTATTATTATTATTATTATTATTATTATTATTATTATTATTATTATTATTATTTATATACCGCTTTTCGACTAAAAGTTCACAAAGCGGTTTACAGAGAAAAATCAAATAACTGAATGGCTCCCTGTCCCAAAAGGGCTCACAATCTAAGAAGATGCAAAAAGAACACCAGGTTTAAGGGCTGTTTTTGCTTTTCGCTCTGTGAAAGATGAAAGGAAAACTCCCCTCTGCTCCCCTCCTTCTGCTGACAAATCCAAAGTGCACCAGCAACACTAAAGGCTGAATAGCGATTCAATTAATATGCTAGTCAGGGCTACCATTATGATACGCAATATAGAGAGTGACTTCACAGAAGTTTGAAGAATGGATCATTTGGAGGGGGGGTGGCAGACCTTAAAAGCAATCACACTTCACTTGTGGAAATACATTTCCACAACAAAATCTTTTCGATGGCAGTTGACAAACTTTGGCTAACGTCGTAGCTTGTTCCCGGTTTTCTGCCAATACAGCAACATATTGCAGATAAAACCTAATGAGCTGAATTTAACAACAACAACAACAAAAAATGCCATGTGGCTTTCTTACAGTGATGCCCATCTGTTGGCTTCAGCAAGCAGCAGCGGGCAGCAGCTGTACGCGGTTCCCCCCTCCCTCCTGATCAAATCAGGGATAAAGCGGTGCACCCCAGAGTCAGGTATGATGAGCAGGCCAGCAAATTGCCTTACATGGGTATCGGAGAGCTCCTTATCTATCTCACTTTGCTAGAGCTTCATCACCAGATGGCTTTTAACAGTGAGTGAAAATTGCCCCGTTTTTCTGTTTTTCTGGCATTGAGATGGAGTGTGGGATCCAGAAAGTCCACTGCCCAAACAAGAGCTATTTAAATTGGACTGGGGTTGAGATTGCAGGCTCCAAATAGAACTTTGGAAATTTAAAGCCGTTTTCATGACGGGGGAGGGAGGAAATGCTGATTTAGGCCATGCCTGGGGTAACAAAGATGGCAATATCCTGCCCCACCTTCCATCCCCCCCCCCCCCCCCGCACCAAAGAAAGGATTTTGTGAGCAGCCTTTTTTGCACAAGAATAGAAAGGCTGGCACCACTCCAGCCACCATGCTGGTTAGTGAAGCACAACAGCTTTCTCTTTCCTCTTCATAACAAAGTGGTTATTGCTGCACCCAATAGGGGCTCAAGGGGTATTTGGCTCTTTGCTGCCTTCATTGTCAACACAAATGTGAATGTCTCCAATGTGGGAAATAAAACAAGGGCCTGTTTTGAAAGTGAGAGCCTTCAGAGGTTCTGGGGATTCAGGTCAGCTCAAGGGGCTTTTTGTGTCCATGGTGAATCCAGGAAATCAAACCGACAGCCAGTGGTTCCTGGGGAAGCCTGTACTATAGCAGGGGGAGAGTAACTGGCCCACCTCACCCCAGCACTGTCCTAGTGGCTGTCTGCTGGTATTCATTTGCATCTTTTTAGATTGTGAGCCCTTTTGGGACAGGGAGCCATTCAGTTATTTGATTTTTCTCTGTAAACCACTTTGTGAACTTTTAGTTGAAAAGCGGTATATAAATACTGTTAATAATAATAATAATAATAATAATAATAATAATAATAATAAGCTCGGATGCCTGTTCATATTCTTCATGTGCCATGCCAAGAAAATAAATGATTTTACCATTGCTACTCATAGTGATAATTTACTAGTAAAAGGTTTATTGGTATGACTGGGAGTGGGATTGGATGGGGCAGAGGGACGTCTTTAGCCCTGTTTCAAGCTGCTGTCACTGCTGAGTAAGGGAGGAACAGGGTGGAAGAAATGCAGTGAAAGAAAAGAGGGAGGAGAAATAGGGCTGCCACCTCTGGCTCTAGGTGTAATATATTGTCAGCAAAGGGGGCAAGGTGGCCTAGGAAAGAAGTGAAAGCACCTGGTGCAAGTTGCTGCTGCCGGGATCCTCATCCTCCCTGCCCCAAACCCACTTGTCCTCCCCTCCCTGCCCACAAAATGTCTTTACCGCCAACTTACCAGCACTGCTGGAGGCTTTAGGAGCTGCTGCTCCATGTGCCATGCCACTGCCTGTTTATGGCAGTGGCCCAGAAGGTGCGCAGCTGGGAAATGCACAGCTGGGCAGTGGCCCAGAAGTGCGCGGCTAGCTTTTGCACCACCATGAAGGGCCTTTTGCTGCCAGAATGGAAGCTCCGTCAGTGCAAGTCTCTAGTAGGATTGGGGCCTGGGGGAGGCATGTTGGTGTTCAGGGAGTAGAGTTTCCAGCAGAAGTCATTGCTTCTGTGTGCTGAAATCACAACAAAGAACAAAGGCCTGCAATACCTTGTCTCTGAATCATCTTGGAGTGTCATCCTCGCCACCAGACCACCTGACTTTCCGGGCATTTCCCTTACAGGAGAACATGGTCATGATCCAGATTCCAAGCCGCTCTCTCTCCTAAGAGCAGGAGGCTGCATAAGACAGGTAGTTTGGAATGAAGAGGCAGAGATAGGATGTTGGCAAGAAATGGAAAGTCTGAGTAGAAAATTCCCTCCTTTTTTCTGCATGAGATCAGACACTAGATTAGCAGCAGAAGCGAGTTAAGTGAATGTAAGCTTTGGGGCAGTGAGGTGAAGCAGAGGTGGAAATATGCTCGACATTCTTTCCCTTTTTAGCTTTCTTTGCTGTGCACTCAGAAAGTATTCATGAGCTAGCAGAGCTCTTTAACTACTAATGGGATAAGATTCTTTTGCCCTACAGTGGTCCTGCTGCAGGCACTGATGAAGGCACTTTCATCTCCTTTTAGGGTGACAACCAAACACTCAGTTCCGCTACTGGTCAACTGCTCATAACCTGCATTTGTAGAATCAGAGGCAGAACACATGGAGCAGAACAAAAGCAACTGCATGTGATGTTTGCGGCAAATCTGTCCCTTGATTCAGACCAATATGGCAGCACAAAGGATTGTATTTATATTATGATAATTGTCCTGGTGCTAGTCCAGGCATGACATTGGCTCGGTGTCAGGGGCCGTGAGATATTCCTGCCTGAGGGCACTGTAAAAGATAAATGGTATTAGCAGAGAAAAGAGATCATTCATGTACCAAAAGGCTTTAAGGAAATGTAACTTTTTTATTATGACAGCGTACAAGTGATACATCAAGGCATCTTTACTGTTGGAACTGACAAATGTTTATCTCAGTTTGGAGATGAGGGGACAGGTGCTATTGGGGTGGTTTATCACTACAACAGAGACTTGTCAAAATATTTGAGCCTTAGTGACAATTAGAGTGATTTTGATAAGAGCGTGTGACCGTGAGAGCATTCACAGCATATCAAAAGACAATTTATATATTTAAACTCATGTCATTGCCTTTCTGAAATGAATTTACCTTGCCCACTGCTGTCAAGAAGTGTTACAATTCACTTATGGATGCTTTATCTCACTAAACTGGCATACGATTGCATCTGTTTTATCTGAAGAAATTATACACAGCAGAACCCGCTATGTTCAGTAGATGTGCTGATTACATTTTCTGTCTTGTCTCCTCCTTTTATAGGAATTCACTACATTCCAGCATTGCAGTAGAGGAGTTGTGCAGATCACACTGGCTTACCCATAGGTAACCACAGCAGGTAAGTGTGGTTAAATAATACTTATTTAGAAAATTGCCTTGCCACCCATCTCCCCCCCTCCACCACAGCTGGCAGAGGAAAAGTTGTGTGCTGGCTGGAACTGACGCAGCACAATGTATGAAACGGTTTATAGGCAAGTGTTTCATTCCCTTTGTGATAAGCATTTCGGTCTATTCTACCTCTTTTCCCAGCCAGGCAGGAGAAAACGGCTTCCTCTGTGCGCTGCCAGAATTGAGGCACAATGTACTATCAACAAAGGGGGGCAAATGACTTTTGAAAATCAACTGGAACATTCTGCTTGAGAATTGAGAGAGAAAAATAAGTAAGGAACAGTTTAAAGAAATAGGAAAATAGCTGTTGCTAAGGTCTGCAGAAACCCAATAGTGTCATGCCCCCCCCAAGGCCACACACCCCGAAACCCACTGAACCCTTACCTCATTGCTTCCTCCTCACAGACTCATTAAACAAAGCAGGAAACATAGAATGTGCTCCCAGTGTGTACTGCACTTAAAGTGTCCATACAGAGGGAGGATTGGGGTTCCTCTCTCTTTCAATGGAGAGAGGTGAAAAGCGGTGTGCCCCAAGGATCTGTCCTGGGACCGGTGCTTTTCAACCTCTTCATAAATGACCTGGAGACAGGGTTGAGCAGTGAGGTGGCTAAGTTTGCAGTGAAGTGGCTAAGTTACACCAAACTTTTCCGAGTGGTAAAGACCAGAAGTGATTGTGAGGAGCTCCAGAAGGATCTCTCCAGACTGGCAGAATGGGCAGCAAAATGGCAGATGCGCTTCAATGTAAGTAAGTGTAAAGCCCTGCACATTGGGGCAAAAAATCAAAACTTTAGATATAGGCTGATGGGTTCAGAGCTGTCTGTGACAGATCAGGAGAGAGATCTTGGGGTGGTGATGGACAGGTCGATGAAAGTGTCGACCCAATGTGCGGCAGCAGTGAAGAAGGCCAGTTCTATGCTTGGGATCATTAGGAAGGGTATTGAGAACAAAACGGCTAGTATTATAATGCCGTTGTACAAATCTATGGTAAGGCCACACCTGGAGTATTGTGTCCAGTTCTGGTCGCCGCATCTCAAAAAAGACATAGTGGAAATGGAAAAGGTGCAAAAGAGAGCGACTAAGATGATTATAGGGCTGGGGCACCTTCCTTATGAGGAAAGGCTACGGCGTTTGGGCCTCTTCAGCCTAGAAAAGAGACGCTTGAGGGGGGACATGATTGAGACGTACAAAATTATGCAGGGGATGGACAGAGTGGATAGGGAGATGCTCTTTACACTCTCACATAATACCAGAACCAGGGGACATCCACTAAAATTGAGTGTTGGGCGGGTTAGGACAGACAAAAGAAAATATTTCTTTACTCAGCGTGTGGTCGGTCTGTGAAACTCCTTGCCACAGGATGTAGTGCTGGCGTCTAGCCTAGACGCCTTTAAAAGGGGATTGGACAAGTTTCTGGAGGAAAAATCCATTATGGGGTACAAGCCATAATGTGTATGCGCAACCTCCTGATTTTAGAAATGGGTTATGTCAGAATGCCAGATGCAAGGGAGGGCACCAGGATGAGGTCTCTTGTTATCTGGTGTGCTCCCTGGGGCATTTGGTGGGCCGCTGTGAGATACAGGAAGCTGGACTAGATGGGCCTATGGCCTGATCCAGTGGGGCTGTTCTTATGTTCTTATGTAACAGGGCCAGTTACATCAACAGCGCACTGGAGAAGGCAGCAGTTGTCTGTTTGCTGCTCTTCTCAGTCTGCCATCAACTCCATCATGGATGGGCCATGACCTTGGGCCATGATCCAAGATTGCTATACAAGGAGCACCTGCCATGGTGATGCTGAAGTTTAAGACTCATTTCAGTTTATTAGTTACGCAGAGTAAAACAACATGATCTTATTTGTATGATATGGATTTCCCCCACCCCTTCCAATGCATGTGTAACTCTCTTTCTCTACTTTTACTTTTTTTCTTCTGTGTCAACACTGATTCTTTTCTCTCTCTGATCGGGATATCTCATTGGCATCCTTCAGTCTCAGGAGACTACGGTATTGCGCTCTGAAAAGTGGTTCTGGAACAGCATCTAGTGTGGTTGAAGAGGCCAATTCGGGAGTGACAATCCCTTCCACACTGGGCACTGTAGGCTTATACCATAGTCTTTTGAGACTGAAGGTTGCCAACCATTGGGAGCAAATGTAAACTGCTGCTTCCCGTGTTGTGCCAACGCCGTATGGTGAAGTTGGAGTGTCCTCTCCAGTGCGTGAAGCCTGGGTAAAGAAGGTATGGAGGATAGGCTGTTACCCATGCAGCAAATCTCCCCTCTCCACATCACTGAAATGGCCCAGTGGAAAGGCAGAAGCCAATACGGTTGGTTCCAGCGGCATCACAGGAGTTGCCAGAACATTACTGTATACAGCTGCGAACTGTTTCAGGGACTGGTATACCCTTAACCTTGTATAGACAGCTATGGGTTACTGTCTTTTTTTCCCTGATGCTGCTGAACCATCCCACACCTTGCAATTGTTTCCCAGAACTGCTGTTGATTTGCTGTGGGTACAGGTGGACACCTGATACCAGTCTTTAAAGTTGGCATAGATGGGGAGAGAGGCAGAGGACAAAAGATGGAAGAGAGAGAAAGAAACAAAGGAAACGGATGGAGAGGACAGAGAGCAGAAGGGGGCAATTTGGGGGGCAATAAAGCCCATTAACATTTTGTTCCATATGGACACTGAGAACAAAATGTTATTGGGGAGAATGATCTTTTCTTGAGCTCTCCATACAAATTTTCAAGTTGAAAAATAAGTAAACATCTTAATTCCAGCTAGTTAGTCAGGACTAATTAAACTTAGGATGCAGTCCACTAACAGGAAGGGACTGTTCATGGGATAACTTTACCACTTTTGTCTTTCCTTGTTTGTACACATTAATATTAATGGAGTGATACCCTTTATAAAAGGAGCTGGATTTCAACTTACAAATGTATGGCAAACATAAATGGGAAGAATAAAGACACTTTCTAACAGTGAACATGGGTCTGGATGTCACACTGTCCCTAGGCTGAATTCTGTATTGAATAAATACAAAGGCAGGATTGGAGTGGGATGAAATGACTGACTTGTGTTCTTATAACATCCCTGTTCTTGAACTAGGTATCACTGCCTGAGTATCTCTGTTCCACTTCACACTGCTGAGGGCTCTTCTCAGTTTGTTGTATGTTAAACTGACCATCACAGTTTCCGTTTTAAACACTTCAGAATGTTTAATAGGATGTTTAATCTCCCAGTGGGTCAGGATGTACTTATTATAGAATAACTGCAACTTAAACAGACTCTGCAGTCTTTCCGATCTGGATGGGTATTTACAAATGGGATGAGAAAATAAAATTGCAGTAGAAATGGCACTGTGTGCATTTTGCATGAATGTACACTAGAGTTGAGACATATGTACTCCCCACCCAGATATGTTGACAATAGTCCTGGAAAAGGACTGAAACCCTGATATAGATATGACCACAGTAACATAGTTTTTGAAGGGCATCTCTGTCATCTCCACAGAGTTATAGATATGGACAGTGTTTTACCAAGGATCAGGAAAAATGGGATCACCCTTGGTAAACAGGGACAGTTGGAGCATATGAGATGATCCAGATTCTGGAGAGTGCGAACCCACAGCAATCCAATACCCAGTCACAATTCTCCTGTGAATCTATTTCTTGTCATTATGGGTGAATCTACCTATAATGACCCAATTTCAAGCCAATTTCTGATCAGTAATATTGTGATAACTCTCTACAAACAATTATGTCAGTAACTTTGGTTGGAGCTTTCCCTGCCAAAATTCATCCAGTGAAATTTTTCATTAGGATGCCTCTAGGAATTGAGAACAGGGCTTTGAATGGGAATAATCATACACTGATAGGCCCGTGGAGGTCTTAAGTGAGAGAAACAACCTTAGTTCATCAGAACGGTTCTTTGTGTTATATCATTTATGGGCATTTTTAAAAATTCATTATCTTGGAAGACGGGCAATAATAGTTTATCTATTGTTTTGAGAGGTGATATTGCCAGTGATTGGTATAGCAGTTTTGTTGATGCCCACTGTGCCATAGTAGTGCAAAATTCTGAAAGTTGTGGGGGTAATGAATCATCACAACTCCTAATATCCAAGACAATGGTTTGTGACTTGCTGTGTTAATATGAATTGCCTGTCCATTATAATGTTTATAATTACCATCTTCATAGTTCATTACTCCTCAACCCTTCTCACATTGCAGTTGGCTAATCTGCCAGGATGTCAGAGTAAGCCTATGATGGCAGGTGGAGTGTATGGCTTAGCTCCCAAAAGGGGTCAGTTGGGGCAGTTCTCTGAACTTGAATTCTAAGCCCTGTGCTTGATTTTTGGAGCCCAATCCTATGGTCACTCTGCTCTGCCAGAACTTCCATTCCAGCAGCTCATGATGCTTTCTGGCAGTGGAAAAGCTGGCCCACTTCTGGTTTGCAAAGGCTGGGCACCTTCTGGTCTGCAAAGGGAGTAACAGTGTGGGACGTGAAGCAGCAGCTCCAGAGGCCTCTGTTGGTGCCAGTAAGTTGAAGGCAGAGGAGCATCATGGGTGGGGAGGGGGTGGATCTCAGTGGCACCAGCACGCACCATATCTTAAGCCCTCTTTCCCAAGCTGCCCTGCCTCTTTTCTCTCCTCAGGCATATACAGTGGTACCTCGCATAACGAATGCCTCGCGCACCGAAAAACTCGCAGAATGAAAGCGTTTTGCGAAGTTTGGTAACTCGCACAACAAATTTTTATGACCCGTGCTTCACAAGACGAATTTTTTTTGTTTGTTTTGCTTTGGTTTGTCTTAAGGGGAGGATCTTCATGTCAGTTTATGATCCCTTTCACCCTAGTAAGGGGAGGATCTTCATGTCAGTTTATGATCCCTTTCACCCTAGTAAGGGGAGGATCTTCATGTGAGTTTATATAAGTAAGTCCCATTGTGCTTGCTCCCAGGAAAGTGTGCACAGGATTACAGCCTTCAAACTCCCCACTCAGCATCCCCCCCATCGCTCATTCACCCTCTCACTGCCCCATTTCCTTCACGTTTCCCCCCATGATCACGGCAAAAGCAAGCAATTGAGTGCAGCTGCTGTGTCCTCCCCAGCTTAGAGCACAATCCTGTGCGTGTCTCCTCAGAAGTAAGTCCCATTGTGCTTGCTCCCAGGAAAGTGTGCACAGGATTACAGCCTTCAAGCTCCCCACTCAGCATCCCCCCGTTTTTGAAATCCTCTGTACAGTATGTATGCCTTTAAAGAGCACTTAATAAACACTTTGTAAAACAAATTTGACTTTGTTCTGACTTTTCTTGCTCATAGGAACGCATTAATTAAATTTCAATGCATTCCTATGGGAAAACGCGCTTCGCAAAACGAAAAACTCGCATAACGAAAGGACTCACGGAACGGATTAATTTCGTTATGCGAGGCACCACTGTACCAGCAAAATGGCTGGCATATGTCCAGAGAGACTCATAAGCAACCAGACATCCTACTGAGGATAAAAAAAAAAATATGTTTATCTTTGGCTGACTATCTGATTGGCACCCTTTCCACAACTGGATGCAGTGTGCAATCAGCCAGTGTGGCTTCATCGGTGCCAGTGGTATGGGGAATAGGATTGCACAGTAAGTAAGTTAGCATGATACCATAGGCTCACATGGAACGTCCTCCGAGCAGGGAGCTGTATGCTCTAACAGTAAAACTAAAACTAAAACTAAACGTGTGCAATAGGTTTGTAAGCAAAGTAGTGTCCTCACCCAGTCCCCTGTTCCCCAGTACCTTGGCCCTTGAAAACCAGAAAGAGATGGTCTGCATTATCTTGCAAGAGCGACAACCAACAGGAAGGGCAATGGGGGAGCTTGCGTGAGGTAGGAATGGAAATTTACTGAACCTTTTGCCTGTTGAACATATTGCTTTGAACTGAGTTTAAACGGCTGGCTGTGTCCAGTTGAACTCTGCGCATGATCTGAGGTACTTGCTTTGGTGCCTCAGCGATAAACAAGCTGTTTTCTGCTATACCTTCCCTCGGCATGGTCAACTGGGGGATCAGGCACACTGGGTAACGAACCTCATGCTGCCCTTGGGGGAGTTCAAGGGCAACAAAATAGACATTTTCAAGTGTTCAGACTGCTATGCAAACAGTAGATAATACCTATGGCCAGAATTGTCCTCATACTGCAAATGGGGATAGAGAGTAAAGCAACAGACTGATGCAAATTTGTGGGTTTATGGCTAAGGTCATATTTAAAGAAGGGGGACTTCTCACTATCTTGGCCACTAGTCTTATCAACTTTTCACTAGCCCATGACTGTGGCCCATGGGCTTTTGACTGATTTTTCAAGTTATGGTTGAGCAATTAAATTGAGTAATTATAGTTCAGGGCAGGGAGTTGAGTAATTAAAATTTTGGATTCAGTTCTGGCTCAGGTTCACCAGTTTTACACACACAAACACATTCTGATTTAATTCTCATTAAGATAGATCTTTTGGTAACGAGTTCAGGTACCTTGCATTTGTTTTGGATTGGTTCCAGTGAGTAATGGTGTGACTCCTAAAATGTGTTCAAAACTAAATATTTAATTGAGGGGGGGGCACTTTGATTTTAAACATGCTGTGTGCATGAACTACGGCCGCATCCTCCAAAATTGTCACTCATCTTTGACGGTTGAAAGAACAGAATGAATTTGGGTCCCCGAGTATTCTGTTTACATGGACTGGTACAGCAGGGACAAAAAAGGGCAATGTTAGCTCATTTCTCCTGGCAAGGGAAGTCTTGTCTCCATCAAGAACGGAGCAAGTTACAGCTGCACAGTCCCACTCCCTGGCCTCAGAGGTCCTCAGCAGGGGCTGCTGCCTAGCAACTGCCAGCCAGAGAAGTCCTGCCTTCATGAAGGCCAAGGGCTGAGTGAGTTCCAGCTTCTGAGTCCCATTGCCTTTTCTCAGGAGGCTTCAGCAGGACTTGCTTCTTGTAAGGCAGTGGCTTAAAGTGTGACATGAAAGGGTGACTGGGGAAGACCGAGGACGAGGATATGGCATTCTGCATACATGATATACTGACACAATGTGGACCTAAAAAAAAACACCAAACCTGCTTGTTGTGCTTGGAGATCTGGAATGTACAAGCTGCCTAGAGAGCTGCTTGTGCCTGGGAAATAGTTGGATTAGACAAGATGCAGCTGCCCAACAAATCTACAAAATGGCTTTCTCCTTCTGCAGCTGAGTGTGTGTGTGCTTAGACAGGTATATGACTTCTTCTGCACGTAGCGCTGGCCTAGTTGGGCATCCTTGAATATTCTATGCATTCCCCTTTATATTATGTTAATGTTTCATGTTTCTGAAACAGTGTAATGGCATGGAAACCCTTTTGAAAGATCGAGGCACCTTTTTTTTTTGGAAATCAGGCTCTTCATCTGTAATTTGCTTAAAAGCTAGTTGAACAATTTGACTTCCCTTGTGGTGTTTTATTCATGACTGCAATTTCTTTTCCCCTTTCAGCCAGACCCGAGTTAGGAGAGTGGAAGGCTGGGTTAAATATAGCACTTGGATTGAAGGATAATAGACTGTCCTGGGCTCATGTCATAAAAGAGACAAGAGATTGCTTCTGTAAGGATTAAGTGCTTTCTTGAAATAAGGGAGCTGTTTGAACAGCACGTTTTTAAAAAAACAAAACAGCAGCACAGTCTTACAGAGCTGACCAACTAAATTAATTTGGTGGCTCAGCAGCTAGTCTAAATGTGAAGATAGTTT
The DNA here is from genome assembly GCF_035046505.1 of Tiliqua scincoides. NCBI lineage: Eukaryota > Metazoa > Chordata > Lepidosauria > Squamata > Scincidae > Tiliqua > Tiliqua scincoides. Next base: position 177,115,547 of record NC_089823.1, read on the forward strand.
CAGAATGAGTGTGGGGGTGGTGACGGAGTTTTGTTTAGACCCAAAGGGGTATTTTTAAACAATATTTGCCTCCTCTTTCAATTGATTCAAATGGACATTATGCACACAAGTGCACCACCACCACCACCTGTGCTTGGAAATCGTCCCTCAGTTCATGGCTGGCAGTGCAAAATATGTGGCTCCTACAACTTTCAAATAGACATACTATGAATTAATGAGAACAGTATCTGAATTAACGGCTTCAGAAGCCTGGGCTGGTTGTATTGCAACTGAGTTCAGCCACTTCTGTTGGGCAGCGTTATCCTATGGCTAGGCCTCCACAAAAGAGAACAACTCTTTCTGAGAAGGTTCTGCACCAGGCAATTGGTATGTACTTGCCTCCAATTTTGCTGGCTGCTGCTGCTCTCCAATTCTGGCCACCCTCTCTCCATTTCCTTTTATCCATATTTCCATAATTTCACAAAAATGGCCTAATCCTAGTCTTCTTCTGCACCAGCAGAATGCATGTTCCTCTGGTGTGCTCTGTTGCAAAAGCGCCATAAAGTGCTTTGCCACAGCACTTCTTGCCAGCACATCAATAGGAGGCCAAAGTTTTCCTGCATGTGCTGGTGCTCACAGGTACACTGACTGGATCACGTAGGTGTGGCAGGGTGAAGGCAGGGGGTGGATAGATTGGACCTGGAAGGGGGCAGAATTGGCAGTGATGGTGTGTTTCATATCCTCTTCCCCTTCCTGGGTCTGATCCACATGCACAGATCAACTCAAACTTGCACAGGTAATATCGCTGGCACAGACTGAATTGACCCATTGTGGCTGCTGGGGATTACCCTGGGGCAAGGAGATTAATGTCCCCTTATCCCGAGGAGATCTTCAGCAGCCACAATTCTTCCACAGGATGCAGCAGAGCCTGTGTAGGCATGCAGGAATTTAGTGAGGATTGCTTATCAAAGTATCTAGGATCCATTGTTTTTTCTATGCTAGCACTACCAAACTTCCTTTATCTCTAACACTTATTACCATGATATTCTTCAGAGTAGTCTCTTTTGTTCCACTCTTCAGCTTTTCTATTTGGTCTTAAATGCTGTTGTCTATTCCGTATTTTGCTCACCATTAGAGCTCTTTATTTCTGCATATCATTCTGTCCACTGACTGAGTTCAACCAACAAGAACAGGTGACATTTCAAAATGTAAAAGAGTGCATTAAAATGCAAAGGGGAGAAGGTGGATCATACAAAGCAGGAAATAAGCAGGCTTGGAAAAATGGCTTGAGCCTCAGAAGTGCCCCTGTATAGATTTTAGCAAAAGTGGAAGCAGCTGATTGAAGTCAAATTTAAAAGCAAAATCACTCAACTGCATGTCTTAGCTCACTGGTCCCTATGTGTACTTACTCATGACTTTAGCTTTCTCTGACCTCCAGTGAGGCAGGTGGAACTGGCAATACACAGATTCACTCTGAGATTACCAGATCAAACCTTAAGTCTGACCTTAAGTTACCAAGGCTGGACCTTACTTAAGTCTGGAACTTAAGTAACCAAGTTGCAATGAGGTCATAGGTCTGTCCAGTTGGATAGTTAACAACCAAGTGGGCATCCCCTATGTTCCTTTTGATCTGGTCAGATGGGCTTGGATGCTCAATCAACTGGCACATGTCAGTTCCAGCAAGCTAGGAGCTGTTGATTTTGGTGGACCCAGATGATGATGAAAACTAAACTACAAGCTACCTGTCTGCTTGGTTATGTGGCCTTTCTCCAATGGCACAGATTTCAAAATGTCACAGTAAAACAGATGAGATAAAAGAAGAAGGTGATAGGAGCTCAGTCATCGCATATGATATGAAATTTAGTTATAAGGACAGTACAATGAAGGAAACCCACTGGGCCTGTGACTTCTCTCCTCACTTGTGTTGGACTTGGAAGAAGACAGGATGTCAGAAGAGCCTTTTTAGGCAAAGGCTCCCAAACTTTTTAACACCAGGACCAGTTTTTAAAACAGCATGCTATCAGGACCCACCTTTACCAAAAGAAAAACTTTCCAAGAAGGAGATCTTAAAAGAAACAATACTTTATTTATTTATTTATTTATTTATTTATTTATTTATTTATTTATTTATTTATAATGCCCAGAGAAAAGACCCTCAGACTTTTTCTCTCTATATTTACACATACTTGCAAACAGCAGGAGCTCAGCTCCTTGCACCGCAGTTAGCAGCTGTCTTGCAAACTGCAGGAGCTGAGCTCTTTGCAGGGTAATTAGCAGCTACAGTATCTGATTTTTCAATTGCCTCAGGGTTTGAGGCAATTAATTATCTCATCTTTCCGTCACCCTTTGGTGACCCACCAAAAATCAGGTTGCAATCCACCAGTGGGTCCTGACCCACACTTTGGGAACCACTGTTTTAAGACGTAGGATTTTTAGGAGTGGAAAAGGCTCCTGAGACCAAAAAGTTTGAAAATCACTGATCTAGATCTTTGTCCACTTCACAAAGACAACACGAGTAGACAACTTGAGTAGGCAACTCTACTATTGTTGGCCAAGGCGTGACATTGTCTGAAACTCAGAACAGCCACTACCACTACCTAGATTGACTAATAGTCTGCCCCAATGTTTGGCAGCTTCATGTGCAAAGGTTTCAACTTCAACAGCAGACATACAGACATTCTTTGGTGGACAAGTTATGTTAATGTTGAAAGGCAAGTTTGAAAACCACTGCTTTTAGTTTAATGAGCAACTTGATCATTAAGTGAGCAGATCTGACTATAAGGACCGCCAAGCTTAGTCAATGATTCGAACCCCATGCATCTGGTGAAGCTGGTGTGAATTGGCCTTCATGCTGTTTGATTCTGAACTGAATTGCTTCCCCCCCCCCCATAGGGGAAAAGCATAATCCATAGGCAAAGGCTCATGCTGAGATTTCAGGTTGGTTTAACTTCACCAACTCTCAGATATTTGTGTAACAGTCTTGGTCCTTTTCCTGCTGTGATGGCAGCTGACAGAGATCACCAGGAGCCTTTTGTTACAGCTGCTAATTGTCCTTGTAGAATGCCATTTTGCATTTCAAGGTCCCTTTCCTGAACCAACTTTTCACACCTAACTGGACTTGTATTTTACCCTCATTATGCATGTTCAGCAATCTGTAGCTTTTGAACTTTTAACATTATGCACTGGTGTGTAGGTTTTTTAAAGGCAGCGTACAGCAACAATTAATCTTCTTCACATAGGGCTTTGATTGATATCAAGCAGAATGTGTGTGTGTGTGTGTGTGTGTGTGTGTGTGTGTGTGTGTGTGAGAATGAATGGCACTTTCCATCTGGGGCTGTTTTGGAGAGACAGTAAAAAAAACCAGACCAAATTCTGTGTCATCCTAATGCGACTTCTGCTGTTTTGTTAGGATTGCTTCTTTTATACATGCTCTAAGAATTGGCTTGAAAACTGTAGTAGCATTTTTACACATCTGTGGCTGACGAAGTTGATTACAGTCCTTGAATTCTGCTTGATATCAATCAACGCGGCATGTGAAGAAGATTAATTGTTGCTGTCACTTTCTCAGTTATGTAATGAATGGGCATTGATCTGCAATAACAGGTGCAAATGCTTACATTTCTAAACAAATTGCTGGTCAGCTTCTGTTGCTCTGCTGGGAAAAAGTGGGTAAAAGGTGAATTGGAGGAAATCAACATTCATCTTGGGATTAGGGTTGCCAATTTGTCATGGTAGAGGAGGGAATTCTTAGCATCTGTGGTTGATCCAGGACAGTAGTTCCTAGTGTTAGCACAGCACTCCCTTCTTGCTCCCCTCTCTCCCCTGTTTGGGCATGCAGCTGAATGGGGAAAAGCCTTGGTAGACTGTATCTACTGCCATCAGTCAAAGTGATAATCAGGCTAGACAGTTGGGCTCCCTGGGCAACACCCCTGACTAGGAAAATACTGACCCTCAGGAGTTCCTATCAAAATCACTCTCACAGTAGCACCTGAAGAGTGAGGAAACATGACAATCCACTGCAATTCCCATACCAGGAACCAGGCAGACTCAGGATTAAAATATAAACAGTTTGTTAAAAATCTAACCAAAAGGGGAAAAACAAAATGGTCATGAAAGGCAGAAAGAGAAGAAATAAGCTTGGCAAAGCGGTTTTCCGACATGCAATAATAATTGATGCCAGTAGATAGAGCAAAGGTGCTGCATGACACATGTTAACTGGAATGGCTGCAAATTAACCCATTTTTGCCTGGCCTACAGATATATACGAGGTATGTCTATAAAATAACGAGACTGTGATTCCACCTAGTAAACAAAGCAGTCAGAACCAGTTATAACTGCATATGTAGTAACCTTGAACATGTTGTAACCCTGCATGACATGCAGCAACACCCTATGACGTTCAGTTGATCGTGAGTTGCCATTTAGTTTGGTTGTGTTTTCTGTAGAGTGCCGAAAAAATGCTAAGTTTAAAAGAGCAAAAAGAACATTGCAAGGAATGTTGTGCTGACATTCTGCAGCAACTTGACGCAGATCCAAACCTGTTTCATAAAGTAATCACTTATGATGAGACCTGGATCTTCCAGTACCATCCTGAAACCAAAAGACAGTCAATGCACTGGAAAACACCGTCATCACCAAGAATGAAAAAATCTCATCAAGGCAAGTCAAAATTCAAAGCAATGCTCATTATTGCTCAATATCAAGGGTGTCATTTTGGAAGAATGGGTTCCAGAAGGCACAACAGTTAACCAGCATTATTATAAGGAAGTTTTGAAAAAGCTAAGAGAAAGAGTCAGAAAGAAACAGCCACGCCTGTGGAAAAATGGTTTCATTCTTCACCAGGACAATGCGCCTGCTCACACAGCACTTTCTGTGAAGCAGTTTTTGACCGACAATCACATTACTACACTTGAGCATCCTCCATATTCGCCTGATTTAGCACCTTTCAACTTTTATCTTTTCCCAAAAGTTAAATCAGTGCTTAAAGGGACACATTTTGAGTCAGTTGATGTTGCATATATGCAATATTGAGCAGAAATGGCTTAAACCGGGGACTTTGTATGTGTACTGGAAGGACTGCAAATGGCAAAATAAATATAAGCCCTGATTATTTCCAGTTAGACTTATTCCCTGTTTTAATTACCTGAAGCCTCCACCCTCCTGGCTGGTGGGGCTCTCTGACACGAAGCTCACTGCCTGAGGTCTGTAAAGCTGGACAAAGAGAGACCGTCCCTTCTTTCCAGTTGGGAAATTTTATCACTTGGCTAGGATGATGGTTTACCTGAACTCTGTCTGCTCCCTTCTGGGAGGAGAACTGGCAGGAACATGAGCCAATCAGCCATCTCATTCCTGATTCAACTGGAAGAGAAGCTTGTCTGATGGCATTTTGCAGGACAAAGGAACAGGACTGCAAGCAAAGTACATCCCAGGAGCTGAAGGGCACAGAAGCTGCTTTGCAGGGTTAAAATGCCCCAAACCTGAGGAAATACACAGAGAATACACAGAACAAACCAGGGAAACTTGGGGAAAACAAGAAAATTGAGAAATTCATCACAAATTATCTTCCGATAGGGCTCCTACTGAATAGACACAAATAGGACTTGGTGAATCTTTTCCCTTTGTTGTATGTGCATACTCAGAGACTGCTTAGCTGCTGAATTTCTAACCACCATGCTTCTATTAAAGGCACGTGATTGCTGTTGGAAAAAAAAGTTGGTAGTCTTATTTGGAGTTGATATTCCCACCTTGATGCTACACAGCCACACAGGAGCTGAGCAGCGCAAGAACTTTGGAGAGATCCTTATGGATTTTATCGCAGTAATGTTGTTTAGGAAAAACAACAACTGAACCTTGTTGTATTATTCAAATAACTAGGGCTGAGCCAAAATGGAGGTTGATCGTTCATGAATGCTTTCACCCCTTCCCACCAAGTACCCCTAAGAAAAGCTTCCTCACTTTTGTTCCTTTTTTTTTTTTTTAAGGAGGAAAGTAAATACAGAGGACAAACTGCTCATTCATTTAAAGTCAGGAAGCATTGCTCTTGCCATGAACTGGCTTTTTGACTCCATCTAATTGTCAAGTATTACTGGCTACATGTCACTGTGATCATCACCCTTTCACAATGTGGACAGGAAATCTGATTGACTATATAGATGTCATCACTGTGACTAAATAGTTGGTTGGGACCACTGTTTCCAGCAAGAAAAAGGCACTTCAAAAAATTTGTACCAGTACAGCTGATGAGAACAATAAGAAATAGGCACAAATAAGGTAAACATCTGGTTTTTTGGAGGGAGGGGCATTTCAAGCTTCCTTCTAAAGTCCTCCTTTAATTCCAAGGATGTTCACTTGTGAACATTCACTACAGCTCTGTAAATAGCTATAGGCTAACAAGTATCTGAAATAAAGGAGCACAAAAAGGACATGTAACAAAACAGAGTACAGTACTAAAAAACACCATGTGCTGCTAAAACTGTTTTTGCATCCTACCTAGCACTATTTCCATTTTTTCTTCATAAATAGTTCATGGGAAGCTTGCTGAACAAAAGCAGCAAGTAGGGGAGAAGATGCAACAAGCAGCTGGTTGTGAGTACTGGATGTGTGAGAACAGAAGCACTGTGTCCTTCTCATAACAGACAGCCCAAACCTAACAGGGCTGTCCATGCTGCGACACAGTGGTGCCAAGATGGTCAAATGTTATCAATTTCAAGCAGTTTTACAGCACTTGCATTATGTTATACAGTCATAAGAACATAAGAACATAAGAACAGCCCCACTGGATCAGGCCATAGGCCCATCTAGTCCAGCTTCCTGTATCTCACAGCGGCCCACCAAATGCCCCAGGGAGCACACCAGATAACAAGAGACCTCATCCTGGTGCCCTCGCTTGCATCTGGCATTCTGACATAACCCATTTCTAAAATCAGGAGGTTGCGCATACACATCATGGCTTGTACCCCATAATGGATTTTTCCTCCAGAAACTTGTCCAATCCCCTTTTAAAGGCGTCTAGGCCAGAAGCCATCACCACATCCTGTGGCAGGGAGTTCCAAAGACCAATCACACACTGAGTAAAGAAATATTTTCTTTTGTCTGTCCTATAGTCCTATACTGTTGCTCCTGGATAGCACACCTCAGAGTCATGGATGCATATAACAATGTTCTTTCAGTCCTTCAGGAGCTGCTATCTATGTTGCCATATTCACATTTTCAGTGAAAGGAATGGGATGCCGGGGGAGGAAAGAAGAGAAAGTGATCTTTACATGCTACCTGTCAGAACGTAATGATTGACAGTAGTCTCTCACAGTGCACATGTACATGCTCATAACTTTTTTTTTTAAATCAGCTTGAGAGGGTGGCTAGCATTACAGAAAGTCAGCACAGCCACCACAGAGTAAATACCACAAACAGACCTCCATATCGACACAAAACTCACAATCCTTTTCAGTGGCGGCAGTTCAAATGTTCAGCTGTGAGTCAATGAATGATGGGACGTTGTGTTATGCAATTATTGTATGATGGGTAGGGCCAGCCCAACCATGAGATTGGCTGACACAGTTATCCTGGTGGGAGCACCTATCCCTGCCCACCCATTTGTCTCCACTGCTCCTTCTTCTCCTTTCACTCCATGGATTGGAAAAAAGACGACAGGGACAGAGCAGAAGAGGGAATATCAAAGGAAGGAGAGTGCTGAGCTAGAACATTGGAAGGTGGGAGAAGCAGAGGCTGGCACATCACTGGGTAAGGTGGGCAGCATTTGGTATGCTACCTCAGAAACCAGGACGCCTTGGACCAGCCCTGCCTTTTGCCTTTCCAACATTGGCATTATTTGTAATCCTGCTCAACAACTAGTTGTTGAGATGTGTCACTCTGAGTAGAGAATTGCCAGCAAGTCCTACTGCCATACCCACCACTTACTCCACAAACTTATTTACCTCTGAGCTGGCAGCAACAGAGGGCAGTTGCTACTCAGGTTTGGATTGGCTCTGCAGCTAGATTCCAGCTGCTGTTCACTGATCTAGAGCAAGGGTGCCCAAACCCCGGCCCTGGGGCCACATGCAGCCCTCGAGGCCTCTCAATGCAGCCCTCAGGGAGCCCCCAGTCTCCAATGAGCCTCTGGCCCTCCAGAGACTTGCTGGAGCCCACACTGGCCTGACGCAACTGCTCTCAGCGTAAGGGTGACTGTTTGACCTCTTGCGTAAGCTGTGGGATGAGGGCTTCCTCCACTGCTTGCTGTTTCACATCTGTGATGCAGTAGCAAAAGCAAAGGAAAGGCCGGCCTTGCTTTGTGTAAGGCCTTTTATAGACCTTGAGCTATTGCAAGACCATCATGCATTCATAAAAGTTCATCTTTAATGTATTTATTTATGTAAACTTACGTAAATTTATTCAAATTTTAAATGTAAATTAATTCTTTTTTCCCCCGGCCCCCAACACAGTGTCAGAGAGATGATACGGCCCTCCTGCCAAAACTTTGGACATCCCTGATCTAGAGGGCTGGTACAGACATCTGGATTCTAGTGACTATGTTGCAGTAACTAAAGAAGACATGAAATTCATGAACATTACTCCTGTGCACTGCCCATCTTTTCTGTAGGAGACTGGCACTTGCGAGCTGGATTTTGAAGAGCGTTCAAAATGGAGGATAATACAGGAGGCTTTTAATTTTGTGGTACATACAGCATTTTCTGGGGGGAAAAAATAGAAGGTCAATCCATTTCATAACAACAATCTGTGAGATGTATCGCAGGTCTGTTTGTTGAGAAAATATATCCTTCTGTTAACATTATCAAGGCATAGAACAAGCAATTATATTATTTCTTGTGCATATTTTTTTCTAAGACACAATCTCCTCTTTCCTCTTATCCTGGCAAAGCTTTTGAAACGTTAATGGCGGAATGGTTTCTTTCCTGTATATTTGGACATGCTGTAGACCTTTTTTAGAGCAGTTGGAATCAAAACAAGATCTTTCTTCTTTCTTTTTTTAGTTTAATTTGCTTTCAGTAAATCAAAAGGTATTTTTAGCTTCTGGCTCAGTTTCTGGAATATTCACTTTTCATTTCTTCCTTCCTTAGACCCAAATGATGTGTTATCAAATTGGGATCAGTAGAAGGAAAACATATACGTTCTTCTCTGTTTTTTCATTTTCTAAGAAAAAGGGGGCAGTTCACCATTCTCTTACTAAGCAGCTGGCCTCTGAAGCGGGTTTTAAAGTTTAACTCTCTCCCTTCTGAACTACCCTGATATATTTTGGGGTGCACAACAGCCTTTTCAAAGGAGGATTGCTTTCTTTTTGCTAGATTGTCAGAATCAAACCAGTTGGATGGTAACAAGGAGTCAAAGGAGTAGAAGCTGGTACTGCAAACAAGGGTGATTTGGGGGGACGACCATTGCACACCTAGACCAGGGCTTTTGAAACTCTGGCCTGGGGGCAAATCCAGGGTTTGGGGAAAGCTCTGTGAGTGGAGCTTAACTTTCCACCTCCACGCCATGTATATTTCCAGTAGATCTGGTTACTGGGATGCTCTGGGCAGTTGCGTCTGCCCAGATGTCCTGTTGCACTGCCTTCTCGGATGCTGAGCAACAGACACAACTTCCCAGAGTGTCCTGGTGGCCATATCTACTGGAATACACATGGCGCAGAGGCGGAATGGTAAACTCTGGTCCGAATGGGAGCCACATTTTCGTCAGAAAGCTGTCACGAGTTTGGCAACCGCTGACATAGACAAAAATGCCTATAGATGAAAAAGCATCTTTTTGCTATTGATGTAACACTTACTGGAAGGATTTTTGTTTTTGCTTGGAACAATGTAAGATGTCATGTTCCTCAGTTTAATAGGATGCAGGGATATGGACCAATTTCCAACGTTAAGAAGTATTGTGTTTGGCCATGGTAAGCAAAACTGTTCTGATCACAAGCTCTTTGTGCATCCTTCTGCATGCATGGAGCTTGCACATAAAATACTTCCTAATTCACATCTATGACAAGAGCAGTTCCATATATTTTATGAAACCTAGGCTTCATTTCCACGTTCATGTGGAATGCTTGCCTCCAGCAGCAGGTAGATGCCTCCACTATTGAACTTAAGGGAAAATCACTTGGAGACAACAGCAAAGTGGCCAAAGCTCAGTGGCAGAGTGAGTACAGAAAGTCCCACTTCCAATCCCTGGAATGTCCAGGTTGGGTTAAGAAGACGGACCCTATCTGAAACTCTTGTGAATCACTGCCATGCAATTCAGATAATTCTGAGCTAGGTGGACCGATGGATCGTCTCGCTCAGTAGAAGGTAAAATCATGCAGGGCCTTCTTCACATGTATTCAACCTTTAGACGAAGTTACATTATCTTGCACATGTTGAAACGTGCCTGTGTCTAACTGGGCATCATGTGATGGGCAGTGAATGTGGAATGAAGGCAACAGCCCCCTTTTTCCAAGAAATAAAAAGATAGAACTTGTTCTCTTGCCTGAGTTGAGGCTGATTATACAGTGTTTAGTTGAATTATGTGAAGCAAATTAAATCCATAATAGCAATTTCTGCACGGCAGTTATGTTATAAAGCAGCAGGTAGATGCTCACTTACACTGTACGATATTTCACATTTCACTTCGGTGGAAAACAATTTAAGAAAAAAAAACATAAAAGATAATTAGATTTGATTTAGATTTCCTGCTGCTATGGTAGCTGATTGGCATGTTTCATTTTTGTAGTTGCTTTATCAGCCATATGAGATCCTGTGCAGAATGCATTGCCATAGTCTTGTCCAGTTTTTGTTTTTAATTATTGAAATAAATGGCTCTTGAATGCAGAGTGTCCCTTAGAATTTTGTCAAATAAACGTTCAATGATCAAAAAGTTTTGGGCAGCCCAATCCTAAACCGTGCCGGCCAGTCCACCCACTGGCCTGCCCTTCCCCTGCCCTCCCCCATCCAAAAACCCTGCTATACTGCTCTCCCGTCACCCTCTCCAATCCCCCCATGCTGGCCACCCTCAGCCAGTGCCCTTAACCCATCCGGTTGGGATTTAGTGCCGGGAGGCTGGTGCGCATCCTTGCACACAAACTTTATGGCACATTTGCAACACTCATAGGCTGGCATAGGGACTTGCACCGGCCCAATGCAACATTGGGATTATGACCTAGGGGCGCAATCCTAACCAAGTTTCCAGTACTGGCATAGCTGTGCTAGTGGGGCATGTGCTGCATCCTGCCGTTGGGGGGGAAGTCACGGAGGCCTCCTCAAGGTAAGGCAAGGCAATGTTTGTTCCCTTACTTCGAAGTTGCATGGTCCTTATGTCAGTGCTGGAAAGTTGGTTAGGATTGTGGCCTATGTCAATTAACAGCCTTGCTTTTAAGAGGTTAAGAGCGCAATCCTACCCTGCGCTGGAACAGGCAAGCCAAGAGGCTTGCGCTGTATCCAGCGCAGGATAGGGGCCCAAAGTAGCTCAGTCAGAGGTAAAGGGAAACTTTTCCCCTTACCTCTGGGTAAGGCACCCTGGCCCCTATGGGTCTCCTCCTGAGGTGGCACAAGTCCGAGGAGAACGGAGTGACTTGAAGCTGCTCTGAACTCCCTGGGAACGAGGATTGAAATCTGGCATAACTGCTGAGTCCCAGCCCCGCCTCCCACTCCCCGCCCACCCTTGGGGCCATCCACTCCCCACCCCAGAACACCTCCCTCCTGCCTTCTCCCCGTCTCCTCCCCGCCTTCTCCCTGCCCACCCAAGCCTTGTGTTGGCCCAGTTGGGCCGACGCAAGGCTCACTGTACAAGCCGCCATGAAGGCTGGATTCAGCCTCCTTGTGCCAGCACACTTCTGTGTGCACACTTCTGTGTGCTGGTGCAGCTGGCTTGTGAGGAGGCACAAATGTACTTTATGGCACGTTTGCGAACTTCCTGGGCCAGTGCAAGGTGAGTTAATTTAAATATAAATGTATACATCTGAAATATAACAGTATCTCAATAAAATTTAGCATACATTTATTTTTACTATCAGTTCACCCTGGTGGATGGCCTATGTTATCCTATTTCACATATAACTATTTTAAAATTATTATTCATTTTTAATTTAAGAACCTTTATTTGATCTTGTCATTTTATACTTTACAATAGAGTTAATACAGGTAGTGCTAATATATGTACAGAGTCAGACATACCTGCTCTAGTGGGCTCAGCTCCATGTGCCGTTACCAGTGGGAAAGCAGGATGTACCAGAAGCCACACTGACACTGCTGAATTGGCCCGGGGGAACTTAGGTATGATTGGGTTGTAAGTCCCACTGAAAGCAATGGAACTTGAGTTTGTTGTGATTGATTTCTCCCATTGATTTCAATGACTAACATTGGTTGAATTGGGACCATGGGGGTCTCCTCTCCATCAGTAACAAAATAAGAATTTAATATTTATATACATTATCTGTGTTGCTTGTATGGTCAGGTATTTAAAATTTTAAATAAAATGAGTTGGCTCCAAAGAACTATGAGCAGATGGAAAATAGCAACTAACATTTTTTTTTTCATAAAAACTTGTTCACAAGCTAGTGTGCAAAAATTCACACAGTGATATAATAGATAGGTCTGTAACAGTGTAACAGTTTCTGGCTTGTGTAAGAGGTTGCATAAGCTTTTTCACAGCCAGAAGAATATCTTTGGATTTAGTTTCACTTTCCACATGCATTGCTCTCTCACAAGACATCAAATAGCTGGTCCATGAGCCAATGAACCCTTCAGGAGGCATTACACCCAAATTCCAACAGTTAATTTACTTTTTTTTTTTTTTGGAAAATGAAACTAGGTTAGTCCATTTCACTGCATACCTTGCACCCTCCAGAACTGTTTTGCTCAGCTTTGTGGGGTGGTGGCAGAGGAAATAAAAAAACAATGAAATCACATAAGTATTTGCTGGGGTGGCGGGATTGCAACAACACAACTCCTAGGATCGTGCTGCAGCCGCGGATGGAAGGGTTTTTTTTTACTTACCTCCAGCCAGCACTGGAGTTCTGGCAGATCCGGAGGGTCTGGGGAGTCCTCCGCAGGGCTCTCCAAGCCTCTGTAATTGTGGAAAAAGGGCACTTCTGGTTTTCGTCATGAAACTGGAAGGGCTATTTTTTCTCCCTTTTTTTTTTTTTTTTTTTTTTACAAAAGAGACTTGGGGAGTCCTGCGGAGGACTCTCCAGATCCCTCCACCTCCCAAGACTCCAGCACTGGCTGGAGGTAAGTTTAAAAAAAAACCCCTCCCATTCCGGGCAGCAGAGTGATCCTGGCGATTGCATTGCTACCTTCCATCCTGCCCTTTAAAGGGGCAGGGATAAGCACTTCCCTAGCTGGTGGGTTATGATCCACCAGTTTGGAAACCACTGTCTTAATTAAAATCAAGTGACCAAACCCCAATATTCTGGAGTGCCGCACCTAGTCTCTTTAAATATATTTTTAATAAATGAACTAAGTTACGTTACTGAAGTTTATGGCTTTCCATAGGCATAATTGCAGTTGTTATGTTATTCACAAAGAATGCATTCATAGTTTTAAAAACCATCTAAAAAGAATTTGAAAAGTACTGTGTTGGCTGATTGTTATGACAAATACCAAATTCCATTTTCAGTTGATTAAAGATTATTTCTACAGCACTGGAATTTTTGGCTGGAACAGTTTTGTGCCTCCAAATTCTTTATTGTAAGAATAAACTGTGTGAAATAAATGACGGGCTTAAAGGTAGAAAGGGTAAACTAGTTTCTCTCCCTGAGAAGGCATGAATTCCATTTATGCTTGTAATCAAGAAAGACTTGCCTGATAAATGGAGGAACTCTCAAATGCTTACAATGGGCTAGTCATATAAACGGTTAGGAAAGGTGAGAGAGATTAAGAAATAAAGGAACAACTTACATTATAGAACATCATGAAGCAAGAAATTTGCATGCTATTTTGGTTTCCCCCTGCCTAATGCACAAAACAAGCCACTACTACCTTCATAATCTGAGTATAAGGATATAGAACAAAAGGGTGTTGCTTGTTTCCACTTGGCAGATACCACCAGAACTGAGCCCAAACTGCTCACTGTTCTTTGAAAACTGATTTTGGCAGGGCAAAAACATTCTCCCTTTTTCTGGTGATTTGTTAACACCCACGGCAACAAATCATTTTTTCATATGTTTCTTTTGCCTTGTGAATGGCCATAAATTATCTTCAATTATGTCATAGCACTGTGACATCATCCCACTGAGGTAAGCAAACCAACTGATTGTGATAATCAGTGATTATGATAACTGATTGTGTTATGAGTGATAACAGGCAGCCCAATCCTAAGCTTCCTGGCTCTGCAGGTTACAGTGTGGCTGAAATGGCCACCACTGTATCCTGCAGGGCCAAGAAGCCGCCGGAGGTCTCCTTGGGATGAACGACCCCTTCCGCTGAGGAGACCTCTGGAGGCTTCCTTGACCTCAAGTAAAGCCCCAGCCCCCGCAACGGGGCTACTTGAATCTGCACCAGCTAACTAGTTGATGCAGGCTTCTGAGCCCTACACAAAGGATAGGATCCAGCGGAGGCCTCTGCCAGTTCCACCCCCTTCCCCGGCTGGTCCCTCCTTCCATTCCACCCTCCCCCGCCCTGGAATGCCTTCCCCTGCCCTCCTGCCACCCTCCCCACACCCCTGTGCCATTCAGCGCTCACCTGGTCAGCAGTGGTGGCCAGCCCTTCCTCTGCAGTGCTGGGAGGGCAGCACAGGCCTCCTCGCCAGTACTGCTTACTCACAGGGTGCCACAAATGTTCTTTATGACACCCAGAGTCAGCGGTATCAACCTACCACCAGCACAGAGGCCCATAGGATTGGGCCCTAATCTGGGAAAGAAGGAAGAAGCAACATGATGCAGAAAAAACAATGGGTTGTTTCCAAAGAAAGTTATGACAAAGGAAGTCATGACTAAGCACTGTTGAAGTAAATGAGACATGGCAGTTACAGCTACCATAAATGCCATTAATTTCAATGGGACTTAGTCACAATTAACATTCTCTAGATACGGTCCAATGGCATCAGAGTTCTAAAAGGTGAATGTTTCCACAATCTTTGTGTTTTTTTCTGAAAATCTCCACTTCCATTAAATTCACTAAAGCAGTTGTATAGCAGCTGTCAATAGTGCATGCTGCCCGGCCACTGTTGAGGAGACTATGCAGCCTCCTAGCTAGTTGGCAACCTTCAGTCTCGAAAGGCTATGGTATCGCGCTCTGAAAGGTGGTTCTGGCACAGCGTCTAGTGTGGCTGAAAAGGCCAATCCGGGAGTGACAATCCCTTCCACACTGGGAGCAAGTGCAGTCTGTCCCTGGTCTGTCTCCCTGGCTATGGGCCTTCCTTCTTTGCCTCTTAGCCTCAGACTGTTGGCAAAGTGTCTCTTCAAACTGGGAAAGGCCATGCTGCACAGCCTGCCTCCAAGCGGGCCGCTCAGAGGCCAGGGTTTCCCACCTGTTGAGGTCCACTCCTAAGGCCTTCAGATCCCTCTTGCAGATGTCCTTGTATCGCAGCTGTGGTCTACCTGTAGGGCACTTTCCTTGCACGAGTTCTCCAAAGAGGAGATCCTTTGGGATCCGGCCATCATCCATTCTCACGACATGACCGAGCCAACACAGGCGTCTCTGTTTCAGCAGTGCATACATGCTAGGGATTCCAGCACATTCCAGGACTGTGTTGTTTGGAACTTTGTCCTGCCAGGTGATGCCAAGAATGCGTCGGAGGCAGCACATGTGGAAAGCGTTCAGTTTCCTCTCTTGTTGTGAGTGAAGAGTCCATGACTCGCTGCAGTACAGAAGTTTACTCAGGATGCAAGCTCTGTAGACCTGGATCTTGGTATGTTCCATCAGCTTCTTGTTGGACCAGACTCTCTTTGTGAGTCTGGAAAACGTGGTAGCTGCTTTACCGATGCATTTGTTTAGCTCGGTATCGAGAGAAAGAGTGTCGGAGATCGTTGAGCCAAGGTACACAAAGTCATGGACAACCTCCAGTTCATGTGCAGAGATTGTAATGCAGGGAGGTGAGTCCACATCCTGAACCACTGACGCACTGGCACCAGCTCAACCTGATTCTCACCAGACGCTCCAGCCTTCCCAGCATCAAGATCACACGCAGCTATTAGGGTGCTGCCTGTGACACCGACCACTCCCTGGTGTGCAGCAGAGTGAAACTGCAAACAAAGCGACTGTACCACACGAAAAAGGAGGGAAGACCTCGCATTGATACCAGCAAGACCCGGGATCAGAGAAAATTGGAGGAAGTTGCATGAGTGCTTGAGGAATCTCTTCCAGGCTCGGTCGATGCAAACGCATCCAACAGATGGGAACATTTCAAGAATGCCGTTTACAACAATGCCTTGTCCATATTTGGCAAGAAGACCAACAAGATGGCAGACTGGTTTGAAGCCCACTCTGAGGAGTTGACACCAGTCATTGAGGAAAAGAGGAGAGCTCAAGCAGCATACAAGGCCTGTCCCAGTGAGCACAACCTGCAGGTCCTCTGAGCTGCTCGTAGCAAAGTCCAGCAGATTGCCAGGAGATGTGCTAACGACTACTGGCTCCAGCTCTGCTCCCAGATACAGATAGCAGCTGACACGGGCAACATCAAGGGGATGTATGACGGTATCAAGCAGGCCCTAGGTCCAACGTAGAAGAAAATTGCCCCTCTAAAGTCTGCCACAGGCAAGGTCATCCAGGATCGGACGCAGCAGATGGAACGCTGGGTGCAGCACTACTCTGAGCTATATTCCAGAGAAAATGTAGTCACCGAAGAAATGCTGAACAACATTGAGTGCCTGCCTGTGCTGGAGGAGCTTGACAGTGAACCAACTCTAGAAGAACTTCACGTGGCCCTGGACTCCCTTGCCTTTGGCAAGTCACCTGGAAAAGACAGCATCCCTGCTGAAGTCCTAAAATGCTGCAAAGAGATCATCGTCACTGAGCTGCATGAAATCCTCTGTCTCTGCTGGAGAGAAGGTGGAGTACCTCAAGACATGAGGGATGCAAACATCATCACGCTGTACAAGAACAAAGGCGACAGGAGTGACTGCAACAACTACCGTGGCATCTCTCTCCTTAGCGTTGTAGGAAAGTTGTTTGCCCGAGTTGCACTAAAGAGGCTCCAGGTACTTGCAGAGAGCGTTTATCCAGAATCACAATGTGGATTCCGAGCCAACAGGTCCACCACTGATATGGTATTCTCCCTTAGGCAGCCTCCTATATGCTGGCAAACAGCCAAAGATCCACTGACCAAGGTGGGGTGAGGTGGGGAGGGTGGAATGGGGAGGGGTAGGTAAAATGGGGCAGTGACTGGTGTTGGAAGGAGGCTGGATCAGGCCTGGGAAGGGGTTGGATTAGATGGCAGCAGTGCCTGCTGAATCCTAAACTCCTTCATAGGCCCAATCTGCCCTCATTGGTCAATGTGAACTCACACCATCTTGGCACTGGTCCAAGTTTACCTATGGTGGCTTGCTGGGGCTTACCTGGAGCAAGAGAACAAATGTTCCCTTACTCTGAAAAGGTCTCAACATGCCAAAACTCCCCCGCAGGATACCTCAGAGACTATGTTGGTGTCATTGCATCACCATGCAGGGAGAGGTAGGATTAGGCTTTTTTGATTCCCCTCAAAACAGAAAATGGTGAATATTCAGTGCAGTCCTAGTTTCTGTGTTAGTACACAGCTCAGCTAATGCTCCAGAGAAGAATGTTTGTCTAATATATTGCCATAATGAAAAACTGCTTGGGATTTTTGAATTAGCATCTTTAACAGAAATCAATTGCTGTAGCAAACTTGCCAAGTTCTCTGGAACTTGTGGTGCAAGGGCTGCAACAACACATAGATGTAGGTAAGCCTCAATGAAAACAAATGGATGCCAATTTGCTCCTCTGGAACACAGGTGGCGTGCATTATGCAAGGAAAGTGAGCCAACTCATTTTGTTCAGGCAGGAGTGTGTCTAAGCCAAGCGTCTGACAGGCAGATAGCTTGCCTTGCAGAGTGGAAATCTAATGAGAAACTTGCAGCAAGCTGGGTTTTAGAACCACTGGTGTAAATGAACTGTTAATGCAGACAGCATAATATCAGAACTTCAGCCTTGGATAAAAATACTTGTAAAACGAAAATCTAGTATACAAATGACCATCTTTCCAGGGGAATAGATACCTTCCAGGGCTCCCTCTGCACAGGTGATGGGGTTCTCCTTTCCTCCCTTCATTCCTGGAGTGACCCTTCATTTCTAGAGTGGCCTCAAGAATGGAGAAACAACATCACCTAGAGTGATGCTTGAGGGAATGAAGGATAGCTACACCACCACTGCCTGGGGAGTCCAAGAAGGTAGGCAAGTTTGCCCCTGAGCTGCCACCTTACCAAGTTACAGAGTTCCTTTGGTACTGCTGAGGGAGGTCTCTAAAGTAGGATTTAACAGACCTTTGTGGACTTTGGAAATTGTCCATTATTCCATTGAATTGAGGCTTGGTAAAGTGAAGATTCACTGTACATTTCACTGTACATGCTTTAAATTGGAGAAGTAGTGAAGAAACATTGACAATTACTGTTCGGTCACTGCTATTTCTAGTTTATGGTGACAGAAAATCAACAAATAAAGTCAGCAGTGAATAAAGCAACAAAGTGCGAAGCTATGAATCAGAACCAGAAAGATGAAACAACAAGAGAAATAAAACAGCTGCAAAAAAAATGTGGAGGAAGAAAACAATGAACAACTGCACTGGGAAAAGCTGCATCCCTTCTATCTGATGCACTTTGAGATAAGTTATTTCTCAAGGAAAATGTCTTTCCAATTAAAAAAACATCCCAATGCTGATGACCAGATAATGTCCTCTATTATGTTTAAATTCCAGCTGTAGGCCTGATGAAACCCTCTTCTCAATGACAATTGGAGCCTAAAGCTTTTGAATAATGTACAAGGGGTTCCCAAATTTATGTGTTTTTTTTTCCCCTATTTGTTCCCAAAGTGGTAGGACGTTCCAGGCAATTGTTCCACAGGAAGGGAGTATACTGGAGTACAAGCAGGGCCTCGGTATCTGCAAGGGATCCTTTTCAGACCCTCCACGAATACTGAAAACTGTGGAATAGCAAACCTGTGGTTTAGGCCCCTTAAACCCTCTAAAGAGGATCAGCTCCAGTCGCCTCCAGAGGGCTTTCTGAATCCTGCAGAGGCTGCGCCTGCCTGCAGCCTCTGCAAGCTTCAGAATGACCAAAAAATGCCAAAAAAAAAGCCATTCCTGAGAAAAACTGGAAGTGACATTTTTAATGCCTTAGAAGGCATTAGGAAGCCCAGGGAGGCCCAGGGAGTGGAAGTTTTTAATGCTTTAGAAGGCATGAAGAGGCCAGGGGAGGCCCTCCAGGGCTTCCCCAGGCCTCTCAATGACTTATAAGGCATTAAAACCATCACTTCTGGTTTCCCTCCAGAAACCAGAGATAGTGGTTTTCTTTTTCCTTTATGGCCATTTCTGAAGCCTACAGAGGCTGTGGGCAGATGTGCGCGGCCTCTGTGGGATTCAGAAAGTGGAGCTCAGGTTGCCTCCAGAGGGTTCAGGTGAAGTCAAGTCTGGGGTCTGGGGGACCGCGTTGATCCAGATCAACGGATGTAAAATTTGTGCATAAACAGGCTCGACTTTTACTGTTTTGTCTTTGTGCAAAATCTGCTTATTTGCAATTTAGAAGTGTTCATTGGGGCAAACAAACAACCTCATAGGCAGATGTGGGCAGAAATGGGATCTCTTAGGTTGAACACTTTCACAGGACTTATAAGGATGACCTGACATAACTTCTGCTGCAGTGTGAACACATTTTGGCTCCTCACTCTGAGAGCCTTATTAGGAGCCTCTGTATTTGTTACTCACTAAAATAGTGTATGGCTGAATAAGTAAACAGATGCAGGGTGCAATTCAAAACAGGAGATGGGCAGGCACAAGTCCTGTGCTCTCAGGCAAGCTCTCCGGGGTCTGGGGAGGATGGGGGGGGCAGGGAGGAGGCATTCCAGGACAGTGGGAGGCAGGTGGTGGGTGGGCCCTGGTTGATCAGGGGGTTGGTCCAGGATCTGGCACTTGTGCCAGATCCTAACCTGGGTCCTGGGCAACACAGGGTAGCCCCATTGGGCCTGCTTCAGCGTTACCCAGGATAAAGGAAATGAATTCCCACTGCCACGGGCTGAGCCTCGGGCAGTCCCAATCCTGCTGGCCAGCCTGCCTGCTTCAGTGCAGGTTAGGATTGGAATGCTTGTCTGCAATTGTATTCACATTTTCCTGGCAGTTTTCCTGAGAGTACTCCTTTCATGGGTGTAATTATTCAATGTAATGTGGCTTACTTCTGAGTAGACATGCATCGGAATGAGAGCAGTGAGTGTCTTATCACAAGTGCTCAATGACATATGATCTAGCAGTACATACTTTCCCCTGAACGTGTACGTTGAGGGATCATTGACCTTTGGCTGTTGCTCACCTACCCCCAACCTGGAGGTGCAAAGGGGAGGTTGTACTTTACCCCGCTTTTAATATCCCATTGCCCTTAACCAGATTTTACCTGTGGACTTCTGCTTATTTTTGAGACCAATAGAGTACTGCCAGATTGTGACCTTTTGTGTGCAGACAAAAGGTTCAAAAACCTCTGGAAATGGGATGCTATGTTGTGGATTTTTAGAACCGGCATATGAAGGCTTCTTTCTAAAAAATGAAATTTGAAAATTTTTGTGTAAACAATGTGTGATGCCTTGTGTGGCATCTTGGTCTTATTAAAATTAATCCTTTTCCAATCCCCTTGCTTTCACTTTTTACAGTTATTGCAAGACTTATATTCTTATGTTTCTACTTTGGCAAAAGCTGGCCAAAGTACAGTACGGATTCCTTTCACAATGTAACCGAACACCCCGGGAGCCTGCCAACTGTAATTGTTTTTCAGTGCTACAGTGTAAACCCTGATAATATGAGAGATATTGTAGTTTAGAATGAGAGTGATTCTAATTGAATGGCAGCATACCTCATACTCTGGATCAAACCTTATTCTCTCCTGTCACCTTCCTCCTGTCTACCCAAATTGCATTATAAGCTATCTTGACCAGGAACTCATTATACTGCTAGCAGACTGACACCCATTATAAGATTAAGGGACCAACCCTATCCTGCTTCCTAGTGCTGATGCAGCCGCAATGCAGCCCCAAGGTAAGGGAACAAATGCTCTGTGGTTGCCGCCTGCCTCATTGGCACAGCTGCATCTGTGCTAGAAAGTTTGATAGGATTTGATTCTAACAATAATGGTATATGACTAGTTGAGTGTTGCAGGTTCAGGCAAGCTTGCAGGCGGACACCAAGGAGATTTCAAGGAAAACAAGCTTTTATTCTCAGCCGTCTGCTGGTCACAGAGGAATAGCTTCCAAAGTCTGTGACACCTGGTTTCTCAGGGCTTTTGGGTTGATATACAGAACAAATCCTCATTGTAAAGCATCGGTCACATTTCTGATTGGCAAAATGCAAATTGCAAAGCCTTGGATACATTCTTGATTGGCAAAGAGCATATCACATGAAGCTAGTCTCTGCCCACATATCCCACTACTCAATTTCTGCTCAGCATGTTTGGCTAAATATAGCACTTGAAATATGTGAAATCTTTCTAGCTGCAAAAAGTCCCATCTCTCCCTCCCTGCATTGGCTAATAGCACGCTTGCAAAAGTCTCTTTTCTCTTCCAACCACCTGTCGGTTGCAGTTAAGCTAGCAGTTTCCTGTTTTCTTTTTAACTGCAAAAGTTCTGCAGAACAACTTCTTGGGTCAAAGCTTGGTCAGCAACACCCTTTTCCCTGTAGGCATTCAAGGGGCATCTTCTAAAATATCTTGCTGACCCAAGCTGCTGAATATAGGGCCTACTTTGGCCACGCACCCTGCTTGTGCTCACAGCAGGGCCCAAACGGGGCTCTGAATGGGTTCGAACACTCTAAATTCTAGGGGTTCCCTCACATTAGTAAATGTATAAGTAGTAATATAAGTGAATAAAATGTATAATGATAAGTACAGTAATAAACAGTAGTTTAAGTAGTAACTATTCAATTGAAATGGTTGTCATCTAAACAGTTTGACAGCACAATTGTATACATGTCTACCTGGAAGTAAGTTCTATTGTGCCTAATGGACCTTACTCTCAGGAAAGTGTGTATAGGATTGCGGCCTTGATTAATTTACATCTGTGTGTGTGTGGGGGGGGGGGGAAATGTCAATATATGGTGAGTTAGAGGTTTCATCTCTTCCCCTGGAAAGAGGGATTGGTAGCCACATTTAGCTTCTATTATGTGCTCTCAGAATGAAATAAGTGGCCACAATGCCGTCTTTTTTTTCTTTTCCTTTTTATGGTTTATGAAGGACACTTTTGCTGACCAGTTCTTGAGGCAGTACCACTCCCTGGGCTATTCCTATAATTCTTATTTAAGTTTCTTTTTCTGACTCTCTCTCTCTCTCTCCTCTGAATAGAACACTGACATTCTGATCAGGGAAAGAAGCAGTGAGAGGAAATGCACATGAAAAGGAATATCAAATTGAAAGTGCTCCCCCGAGTGGATGCATGTATAAATTGTAAGAAAAAATAATCTCTAAATGCAGCCCTTGGGAACTGAATTATTTACACTCTTTTAATCCTCTTAACTTCAAATCAAGATCATTCACATTGCTTTACAGCCAGGCTTTCAATTGTAGTATGTGTTCATGAACAATTTCCTTGCCAATCACTGTACTTAACACATTTTGAAGCCTTACATGTCCCATCCTCATCCCTGCTTCTTTTTATTAAATCATGTTTTCAGGATGTCCACAGAGTGAGCAAAATATCAGAACTGCTTAGCAGCAAATTGGAGATGGAACACATTTTCCCCTACTATAAGCCTCTTTAGATGTGAAGCAGCCACAAAGTTATGGGGCAATCTTGAGAGAGAACCACTGCATTTAGACTGCGTTAGATAACTTGATACTTGGATTTCAGGTAAACACACACATACCTGACAAAAGGTGATAAATATGTATTGTACTATTCCACTGGTTCCCAAACTGTGAGTCATGGCTTCCTGGGGAGCTGTGGAAACCAGCCAGGGGAGCCATGGAATCCTCGCAAAAACCCCACCACTCTATACAGTGTATAGGATTGTAGCCCTAATGGGGAGTTATGGACAATGGCCCAATAGGTCAAGGGAGTTACCAGTTGAAAAAGTTTGAGAATCACTGACCTATTCTTTTAGATCTGGAGAAGTCCAGCAGTGAGCTTACAGATTTGCTATTTTTTAAGGGTTATCTGGTACTCTTGGTGTTTGATTTGCATATATTATTCTCACAAATCAAAATGCAAACACTTTTTGATAACCTTTTACTATGGAGTAACTGCAAAGGACTAATGGTGCAATCCAGTGCTGAAGTTGCACCCATGCGGATGCTACATCAGTGCAACGTTAGTGTAGCACCCATCATATTCTAAGCTCATCTACCACAAAGGTGGAGGGTGAGACAAAAGCACAGGCAATTCCATGCTGGTACAGCTCTCTCAGTAACTCTGCCAGTGTCCATGGAAGCCCCAACACAGCCCACCAATCTGCAGCCCAATGATAGCCTGAAGTTGTTCTCACATTGGCCCCACATTGGCCTGATGTCCAAACAACCAATCACTGCAACCTTCCCAGCCTCAGCACTTGTAGCCAGAGAAGCAATGCTAGGGTGAACCAAGAATGGGGGCAGCGGCAGGTGCAGGTGCAATAAGCTGCCACTGCTGGGATGATGCCTTCCAGTGGTCCCCAAGAATGGGTCACATAGCAATAGCCAGTGCTGCCAACCATGGGGAGATATCCCATGGCATCCATGCACAGCACAAGGATGTCACAGCACTTTTCCCTGCAGGAGCTACTATGGTAGACAACACAGAGGCAGAAACAGAGACCTGCAACAGATACCAGCACTTGGAGTTCAAGCCCACTTATGCCACTCACACAAACATACAACAAGCCAAGGGAAGGAAGAGAGCTGCCTTGAGCAGAGGGCAGCTATGTGAAATGAACACACTAGCCACTGCAGGACAAAGTTGTGAGTCTCCAGGAAGGAGTCCCCAAACTGGAAGGACACTTTTGGTAGGGGAGGAAATGAGTTGAACCAAAACAGGAGCCTCAACAGCCCTTATACAAGATATCCCACAACACAGATACACAGCCAACGGCCAGAAAAGGCAGGCTTGCTGTAACCAAACAGCACATTCACCTTTTGTATGGCTGGCCAGAAATGCCCATGGCAGGAACAAAAGAAGAATTAGAGGTAGATCTTGAGCCCCCAGCATCTTGAACACTCAGCCACAACAGGAGACAGGCAAAAAGCACTTCCTGGAACATTTAGCCTCCAGCAGCACCACAACATGCACACCTGGCCATGAGGCCATAGGACATGGACCAATCACATGGGTCAATCATTGGACTTACATATGACACAGAGTCTCTATTGCAGCATTTAGACACACCCACCCACATTTGTGCCCTTTGCATCATTGCTAGTACTGGTTGCAGGGTAGCTTGGCATAACTGTCATTGAGGAACCCTCCCACTGTCCCTGCAACTGTCTGCCTTATGCATCATAGCAACAGAGACCAGATGGCTTGTGACCAATGAGGGGCTTCTCTCTCCCACTGGATCCCAAGGAGTCAGAGCATGAGGATGCTGCAGTCTCTGAGCCCAGTTAGTAAAGAAGGCCCCTTCCCTGAAGAAGGCTAGCTGACGTAAGAATAATATAATAATAATATACAGTATTTATATACTGCCTTTCTTGGTCTTTATTCAAGACTTTATTCAAGGCGGTTTACACAGGCAGGCTTATTAAATCCACGCAGGGATTTTTACAAATTGAAAGAAGGTTCTCTCTTTCAAGAACCACCACATTCAAGATGTTACGCTCCGATCTGGTTTAACATTCTGGCCTCCATCCTCCCACGCTCCGAGCAGATGGAACAGCTCAGCTGCAGCTTGCCAGCTGCTTCAAGGTCGCACGGTGCCGGTGGCCTCGAACTGCCGACCTTGTGGATGTTAATCTTCAGGCAAATGGAGGCTCTACCCTCTAGACCAGACCTCCTGTAAGAAACAACTAGAGTGGCGAGAAGGTATCCCTCTCTAACTCTAACTATCCCTCTCACTTTGTTAACAAGTGTGATCAGATCAATGTTTTTATTGCACAGTCTCAAAGATGGAGCAGCATCTGAACCATCTCATCCTAGCAGGTTTTTCTGCCTTTCACAGCTATCTGTCAGACAGCAACATAGCAGGTATCAATGAGCTCTGGCTACCAGTTAGTTCATAAATGAGCCAGCTCAGGGTCACTAATGTCACCAAGGCACTCTGGGCTGTCATTTCTCAAGCTGTCATTTCTGGGCTGTCATTTCTCAAGAGGGAGAAATGTCCCCTTTACCCCAAAGGGACCTTCAGCAGCCCAAAACCCCCATCGGATGCAGCATGGCCTACTCTGGTGCTGCTGCATCACCGCACGGGGATTTACATTGGATTGGGCTATGATTTAAGGACCACAAATGGAACAATTTTCTAAAAATCAGGAGAAGAAGAAAATCTTCCTAATCTTCTTTTGGTCTAGCAATTTTAAACACCTGACAGTAGTAGCACTGAGACTGACAGCCAGGTTGGCAGTCTAGGGGTGTGATTACTTTCCCTGCAGGTGAATCACATAAAATGCTTCTCAGTAACTGTTGGAAATGACGTGCAGATTCACATATGGGGCTTTTCAGTGTCTAGAAATTACA
The DNA here is from genome assembly GCF_035046505.1 of Tiliqua scincoides. Taxonomy (NCBI): domain Eukaryota; kingdom Metazoa; phylum Chordata; class Lepidosauria; order Squamata; family Scincidae; genus Tiliqua; species Tiliqua scincoides. The sequence goes on from NC_089823.1 coordinate 177,141,280, forward strand.
CAGCCTGTGTTAGAAATGGCTTCTCAACTGAGGTTCCAGAGTTTTATATCCATCCTAATGGGCTCCAGTGATGCTAAAAACAGCAAGCCACCTGGTGTACCAAGAGAGCTGTGATGTGAAGCTAACACCAGACAAAGGCAATAAATTAATCCTCTCTTTCATTTTCACCGTACTCAGCCGGAGATAGCAGAAAGTCAACAAAATCAAGCCACAACAGAAGCAGCAAATTAATGGGCCTGTCTGATGCAATCTAGTGTGAATTCATTCTTGCAGAAAATGGTAACAGGATGTGATGTCATTGCATTCATGACTATGCATATTCAGATGTACTTTGCAAGAGGTTCTGATTTCCTTGAGTGCACTGATTCTTTTTGCCCCACCCTGCTTTCCAGAATGTGTATTGCTATGTGTGGTATTACAGAAGCCAGTGGTACGAGGACAATATTATTACGGAACAGCCCAAGGGAATTCAGGCTTGTGTGCTCTTTCTTGTCTTGGCCTGCAGGTGCAGGGTGGTCAAATTGTATGGCACTGAGGGATCGTAGTGAACCTATATAATGAATTGCATATAATTGTATTTTGTATAGCATTGCCATGAATATGGCAGATGCTAAACTATGCTTGGTAGACATAAAAAGCACATCTTATTTGATCTCTGAAATTTTTACAATTGCCATGAAATTCTTGTGAAAACTTGAATTGGTTCTTGATAATTGTTGCTTGAGGGATTCTGAAATTATTTGGTGCTTCTTTTCCCTTGTCTCGTTGCTTTCAGTCTTCATGAAAGAAATTTCATGATAGATATCATTGGAACTACAAAGTTTTCCATATGAAATCTGGAATTTTTGTCCAACTTCCCATAAGAACCTATCAGCTGTCCATAAACTCCTTATAGCACAGTAACTAAGGGCACAATCCTATGCATATCGAGTCAGAAGTATGTCCTATTGTGTTTGATGGGGCTTACTTTCAGGAAAGTGTGGATAGGATTACAGCCCAAGTTCTATTGTGTTCAATGGGGCTTTCTCCTCAAAACGTGTTATAGGATTGCACCCTTAGAGTGGTCTTTGAGGTTGCATAGGGTCTGTGTCTGTTGTTGGGGTTTCTTATCCACATCTACTTAAAAACCAGGTACATGGCTTTATTTTTTAAAGTAGTAATCACTATTCAACTTGGGCACGCCAACCTATATGTTTACTCAGAAGTAAGTCATGTCTTCAATTAGATGTCATCTTCAGTACATATGTCCTAGGCATACCTATCTGGGAATGACTCCCATTGAACAGTGGCAGTTACTCCCTCGTAAACATGGACAGGATGCGGATGTTAGTGTGCATATCCTTAATTAATACAATCTGAGTAATTTTCAAACTTTCTGAATCATACTTATTCTTAATATATAGTTGTAGAGATGGAGTACAGAGATAGGACATTCTAAGGGCATTTTAGGGAATCTTGGTGAACTTTGATCTCAAGTGCAACACTCTGGGGAAAAAATCTCAACAGGAACTAACAACCTTATGCTTCCAGCTGCTGTTCATCTCAGAATTTTATTTCAGATTATTCTCTGCACAGACTTTAGAAAGGGAAATGTTTCACTAGGAAAATACTGAAAAGTTTCCAAGAACTCAGATATACTGAGAAGTTGGAAAGATTTTGATCTGTATAGGGTGTAGTGGTTATCTACACGGGCGCTGAGCTTAGCCTTGGTAACATGGCAACCGGCAGGCAAACTTACTGGTTCCCCCCCCACTCAGGCACACCAGAGTGGGCCACTTGCTGAGTCTGAAGCTCCAGAGCCTGTAAACAAAGGATGTTATGAAAAAGTGCATATCTAGGAATGTGTATTGCAGTCAAGCCAGAGCCAGCAGGTTTCTTAGCAGTGCAGATTTCAGTAACCTTCAATAATTTTCTCTAGTGTCATCATGTGTTTTGAGAATGAATAAAAAGTCTGAGGAAGCTAGCCGGGAGGGCAGACTTTTCTCTCAATCTTAGACCGTCCTACTTCCGGCTTAGCTCTCACTGCATCAACCCTCTGAATGTCTGTTGTGTCTCTCATTGCTTTTATTCCTTGCTGCTCTAATTCTAACTTTCAAACCCTCCGAGTGCTTCTGCTTTTAGCACTCTCACTCAGGCACCAAGGTTCTAAACCCTGGGTGCTTCCCAAGTAGCGTTGCGTTGCAACAATAGGGTGCTTTAAAAAAGTGAATCAAAGTACAGTAAAACTCTGACAGCTTATTGTACAGCACTCCCAATAGTTCAGTATCAAAATGGCTCCTGGCCACCATGAGGATGGGGAGGTATTGTATTCGCTTGGGGGTGGTGGCAGCCCAGACAGATTAGCTCAGGATATGTGCTCTGGCAGAGTGTCCAGGTCCACAGAGCAGGTCTCACTGGAATCTCTTAGTAAGGCAGGGGGTGAGTGGAAGTGTGACAGTCGGCTGGCTCTTAGTGATTGCTCTGAGCTGCTGCGGCTAAGCACTGCTTGGCCTGGCACAGGCCTCCTGATAGTCCAGCATGATAATCCAGCACCACCTGATTTGCAAAGGTGCCAGATTATTGGCAGTGGCATGCGTGGGCAGCGGCAAAGCACTAAGTTTCGCAAAGTGTCTCTTGCATCTCATATGCTGCCCTCCTCCTCGCCAACAGAGTCATTTCTAGCAGCAAGAGCAACTCAGGGGAGATGCCTCCACATTGGTCTTGCCACTTGGAATGGCTGCAACGGCAAGGGGGAGGAGCAGCTTACAGGGCGCAATGAAGCACCTTGCAAAACTTAGCACTTTGCTCCCCCTTTGGGAACACCACTGATTATTGGGTCTACTGTACACTGGCTACCCTAGTTATGGATGTCCAAGTTACAGACAGCTGTACTGGTGCTTTCATACGGTCGCGGTCCATCTGTTGTCTTGCATTTGCACAGGCATGGTAGTGCTGGCCTTACGTATGTCCTCACTGTCTTGAAAGAGTTTCAGAACAGAACCAGTACACACGTTGGGAACTTTGCGTAGTTTGGTTTTATAAGTTGATCATTTTGATGTCTCAGCTGATGCGTGGAAATCTCCCACCACTAGATGGAGATGTTCTAAAAAAAAAACTGTCTTGAGAATCCCAGACAAGACAGTTATTTTCTTTGTTCTTTTTTTAAAAATATATGATGCAGATTCTATGATAAATTAACAGTCTTGAAATTGTGCTTAATAAATGGGATTTAAAATTTATGTCTGGGACACTGCTTGATAGAGTCCTCAGTGTGACCCAGGGACGTATGGTGGATGGGGAGGCAGAGCCTCCCTACCAGAATCCTTTGAAAAAACGCAGCCACCCACACACTGGCTTGTGAGTGTTTGTGCACCTCATATGGAGGTGTGGCTTTTCAAAGGACTCTGGTGGAAAGGCTCTGCCTCTCCTGCCTAAGCGCATGGGTTGTGAGTGCTTGTGTGCCTCACATGGAGGTAGTGCTTTTTAAAGGACTTTGGTTGGGAGGCTCTGCCTCCCCTGCTCCGCACCCACTGCATACCCCTGGTGTGACCTTAGTAGCAACTGGGCCAGAACTTGCAAAATGCCTGACCAAAGCACTCCAGGATCCGAAATGGCCTGTGTTGTATACAGCAATACACCCTAACACAGTTTAAGGCTACAATCCTGTCCACACTTTCCTGGGAGTAAGCCCCACTCACTCTAATGGGACTTACTTCTGAGTGGACATGCAAAGGACTGGGTTGTGACAGCCCAATCCTATGCCCAATCTACTCAAACCCATTAGTGTCAGTGGGGCTTACTCCCAGGAAAGAGTGAAGAGGATGGCAGCCTCACAGCCCAATCCTATGCACGTCTACTCAGACCCATTAGCGTCAGTGGGGCTTACTCCCAGGAAAGCGTGGAGAGGATGGCAGCCTCACGGCCCAATCCTAGGCATGTCTACTCAGAAGTAAGGCCCATTAGAGTCAGCGGGGCTTACTCCCAGGAAAGTGTGGATAGGGTTGGGCTGAGACTCGGGAAGGTGAAGCTGTACTTGGTCTCTACGGAAATCAATTGAAAGCAGCCCAGAGTTCTTTGAACAAGCTTGCAAAACTCCTGGCGTTTGACTCTAGTGTCATGGCGCCGCAGGCAGCATGGCGTTCTAAACACTACAACTCCCATAACGTCCCGCGCGACACGGTCCGCCCTGCGGCGTCGGGTGGCTGTCTGAAAACGTCGTGCTCGCGGGGTCGCTTTACGGCAGAAGGTTGAATCCGCTTCCGGTCGCCTGCCCAAAGCACCGGGGCTGTCGTCGCTGCCCGTAGCCCGGAGACGGGATGGGAGGAAGGCGGTCGTGACGCCCCCTCGCTCCTTCCCTCCCCCTCCGTGCCGAGCGCAGCGGCTCCCCGGGCCTCGGATGGAGGAGGAGAGCATGGAGGAGGAGGGGGGCGGCGGCTGCGAGGCCTTCATGGACGACCAGAACCACAACCGCTGGGAGGCGGGCTTCGGGCAGCAGCCTCGTCCCGCCTCTCCCGGGGAGCCCCACGGGCACAGGGACGAGCCGGGCGCCCCGGAGCAGCTGCGCCTCCAGCTAGGCTCCGACGCCGCCCACGGGCCGGGCAAGTGCTGCGAGCCTGCGCCGGGCAAGGGGGCCGCCGCCGGAATCAACCTCAACATCAACGCCTCCGCCTCCAAGTTCTGTGAGTGGCGCCTCTGCCTGGCGGCTCGGTCGGGGCTCCGGCCTGGCTGCCCCCCAGACCCCCCAGAGGCCTTGGCCACACCGTTCACCTCACACACACACACAGCCTGGCTCCCACAAGGCAACCCCAGAGGCCTTGGCCACGCCGTTCACCCCCACATACATATGCAGACACACACACACACACAACCTGGCTCCCCCAAGCCCCCCCCAGGCCTTGGCCACACTGTTCACCACACACACACACAGCCTGGCTCCCCAAGGCCCCCCCAGAGGCCTTGGCCACCCTTTTCACCCCACACACATACACAGACGCGCACGTGCACAGCCTGGCTCCCCCAAGGCCCCCCCAGAGGCCTTGGCCACACCGTTCACCTCACACACACACACAACCTGGCTCCCCCAAGCCCCCCCCAGGCCTTGGCCACACTGTTCACCACACACACACACAGCCTGGCTCCCCAAGGCCCCCCCCAGAGGCCTTGGCCACCCTGTTCACCCCACACACATACACAGACGCGCACGTGCACAGCCTGGCTCCCCCAAGGCCCCCCCAGAGGCCTTGGCCACACCGTTCACCCCCACACATACACAGACACACAGCCTGGCTCCCCCAAGGCCCCCCCAGAGACCTTGGCCATGCTGTTCACCCCCCCCCCCACACACACACACGCAGACACACACACACACAACCTGGCTTCCCCAAGGCCCCCCCCCCCAGAGGCCTTGGCCACACTGTTCACCACACACGCAGCTTGGGTCCCCCAAGGCCCCCCCCCAGAGGCCTTGGCCACACCGTTCACCCCCACACACAGACACACAGCCTGGCTCCCCCAAGGCCCCCCCAGAGGCCTTGGCCACACCGTTCACCCACATACACAGACACAGTCTGGCTCCCCCAAGGCCCCCCCAGAGTCCTTGGCCACACCATTTACCCCCACACACATACACAGACACACACACATAGCCTGGCTCCCCCAAGGCCCCCCCAGAGGCACAGAGTGGCCTGTTGCCATAGTCACCCCACACACCCCTTTGCTTCTGCCTGGCAAAGTAGGGCCAGGCAGGGGTTAGGTTTATTACTGCTGCTGCTGCTTCTTCTCTGGAGAATGTTGCCCTATCATTTTTAGTTGCTGATGCTACGCCTGCCTAGCTACACCCACCCCAATCCCCCAAAGTGGCCAGTTGCCATAATCACCCCGTACACACACACACACACCCCTTTGCTTCTGCCTGGTGAAGTGGGGCCAGGGGGGTAGGATTATTACTGTTTCTTCTTCTCTGGAGAATGTTGCACTATAACTTTTAGTCACTGATGCTTGTTGTTCAGTCGTGTCTAACGCTTCGTGACCCCATAGACCACAGCACGCCAGGCCCTCTCCCCTTCAGGAGTGTGTCCAAATTCATGTTCATTTCCTTTGTGACACTATCTAAACATCTCATCCTCTGCTGTCCCCTTCTCCTTTTGCCTTCAGTTTTTCCCAGCATCACGGTCTCTTCTAAAGAGTCCTCCCTTCTCATGAGATGACCAAAGTATTTCAGCTTCAGCATCTGTCCTTCCAATGAACAGTCAGGGTTGATTTCCTGTAGGATTGATAAGAACATAAGAACAGCCCCACTGGATCAGGCCATAGGCCCATCTAGTCCAGCTTCCTGTATCTCACAGCGGCCCACCAAATGCCCCAGGGAGCACACCAGATAACAAGAGACCTCATCCTGGTGCCCTCCCCTGCATATGGCATTCTGACATAACCCATTTCTAAAATCAGGAGGTTGCGCATACACATCATGGCTTGTACCCAATAATGGATTTTTCCTCCAGAAACTTGTCCAATCCCCTTTTAAAGGCATCTAGGCTAGACGCCAGCACCACATCCTGTGGCAAGGAGTTCCACAGACCGACCACACGCTGAGTAAAGAAATATTTTCTTTTGTCTGTCCTAACCCGCCCAACACTCAATTTTAGTGGATGTCCCCTGGTTCTGGTATTATGTGAGAGTGTAAAGAGCATCTCCCTATCCACTCTGTCCATCCCCTGCATAATTTTGTATGTCTCAATCATGTCCCCCCTCAAGCGTCTCTTTTCTAGGCTGAAGAGGCCCAAACGCCGTAGCCTTTCCTCATAAGGAAGGTGCCCCAGCCCCGTAATCATCTTAGTCGCTCTCTTTTGCACCTTTTCCATTTCCACTATGTCTTTTTTGAGATGCGGCGACCAGAACTGGACACAATACTCCAGGTGTGGCCTTACCATCGATTTGTACAACGGCATTATAATACTAGCCGTTTTGTTCTCAATACCCTTCCTAATGATCCCAAGCATAGAATTGGCCTTCTTCACTGCCGCCGCACATTGGGTCGACACTTTCATCGACCAGTCCACCACCACCCCAAGATCTCTCTCCTGATCTGTCACAGACAGCTCAGAACCCATCAGCCTATATGTGAAGTTTTGATTTTTTGCCCCAATGTGCATGACTTTACACTTACTGACATTGAAACGCATCTGCCATTTTGCTGCCCATTCTGCCAGTCTGGAGAGATCCTTCTGGAGCTCCTCACAATCACTTCTGGTCTTTACCACTCGGAAAAGTTTGGTGTCGTCTGCAAACTTAGCCACTTCACTGCTCAACCCTGTCTCCAGGTCATTTATGAAGAGGTTGAAAAGCACCGGTCCCAGGACAGATCCTTGGGGCACACCACTTTTCACCTCCCTCCATTGTGAAAATTGCCCATTGACACCCACTCTCTGCTTCCTGGCCTCCAACCAGTTCTCAATCCATGAGAGGACCTGTCCTCTAATTCCCTGACTGTGGAGTTTTTTTCAGTAGCCTTTGGTGAGGGACCATGTCAAATGCCTTCTGAAAGTCCAGATATATAATGTCCACGGGTTGTCCCGATGGATTTGATCTCCTTGCCGTCCAGGGAACTCTCAAAAGTCTTCTCCAACACCATAATTCAAAAGCGCCTATTCTTCATTGCTCAGCCCTCCTTATGGTCCAAGCTCTCACAGCCATACATTACTACTTGGAAAGCCATAGCTTTGACTATATGGTCCTTTGTTGACATGGTGATGTCTTGGCTTTTCATTAAGTTGTCTAGGCTTACCATAGCTTTGCTCCCAAGAAGCAAGTGTCTTTTAATTTCCTGGCTGCAAGTTCCATCTGCCGTGGTCTTGGAGCCCAAGAAGATGAACTCTGCCACAGCTTCCATTTCTTCCCCTTCTATGTGCCATGAGGTGATGGGATGCCATGGTCTTAGTTTTTTTAATGTTAAGTTTCAAGCCACATTTTGCACTTTCCTCTTTCACCTTCATCAAGATGTTCACTGATGCTACACCTACCCAAATCCCCCAAAGTGGCCACTTGCTGCAACCACTGCGTGCATGCACACACACACTTTTGCTTCTGCCTGGCAAAGGGGCTGGGCAGGATGTAGAATTATTACTGTTTCTTCTTCTTTGGAGAACGTTGCCGTATAACTTTTAGTCACTGATGCTGCACCTTTGTTGGTTGATGCTGTCTTGGTAGTTGTTCATGAGATTGGTATATTGCAGGGAACGTCCATCTAAAACTCTATCTGATGTGTTGATGGATGAGTAGTTGTGGAGGATTGTAGCTGCCCCCTCTGAAAAAACATGTTTGTGTGCAAGTTAGAGACTTGTGTCATATGACTGTCCCTTAGATGCAATAAGGTCTTCACTTGACAGTGGTTGCTCATGTGTACAGGTCTGCTGTTTCCCTGACCATGATATCAGCATTAATTTGAATCAAATATGGCTATTGGCTTTGGGGGTTGCACTGATCTTTTAGAGGGCCCAATCATATCCAACTTTCCAGTGCTGATGCAGCCACAATGCATTCCCAAGGTAAGGGAACAAACCTTCCCTTACCATGCAAAGGTCTTCATGACTGCCCCCCCCAGCACAGGATGCAGCACGCACTCTGTTGGCATGGTTGCATCAGCACTGGAAAGTTGTATGAGATTTGGCCCTATGACACAGACTAGATCTGCTGCATGGTGGCGGTGTGCTTGCTTATATCTTTTTGTTGTGAGATGTGAGGAGCAGCACAGAAGTTGTGGGGGGGGGAATCTGAAGTGCTTGCTTTTGAAGTACAGTACTTTCGGAATAGGTATACCAGGCTTGATGGTGGCTTATGCTTGTTTGAATGAGGAACTAGTTTGTTTAGGGAAGAGGTGCAAGCAAGTTGCCAGTTTTAGATGTGGCTTGCATGATGTGATGGAAAAACTCTTTGCCTCAGCACTGCTCTGTAGTAAGAGGATGGTAATGAAGACTTAACTTAGAAGGGCTTCCAGAAGATTTATTCAGTGTGTGCTTCTCACAGTGAGTGAGAATCTAGACATCTGATCGTTCATTGTTTTTGCAGCTTATTCACATTTCATGTGAGGTATAAAAGTGCAAGTATTTGTTTTTCGACTGAGCAGATTGATTAATTTCTTTTTGTATACTAATGAGAGCCTCTTCTTCTGCAAATGGGGTCACTTATTTTTCAGACTAGTATTTGTTTACCTGTATCTGGCATCAGTACATCATTACCCTTTAATGTTTGTATTGGAGTGGTAAGATCTGGGCATGTAACACATTAAAGTTCACTCGTAATCCATGACTTGCTTATTGAAAGAGATGTCTCAGCTTCAGTAGAACTAATTTGGAGTAAGAAGCTGTAAGGTGTAATTGCTGTTCTCTGGATTGAATGCTGTCTAAGGGCCCAATTCTGTCCAACTTTCCAGCCAATGCTGGTGTTGCAGCAATGCATCCCCAAAGAAAAGGAACAAACATTCCCTTACCTGGAGGAAGCCTCTGTGATTGCCTCCTTACCACAGGATGCAGTGCATGCCCCACTGGCATGGCTGGAAAGTTGGATAGGATTTGGCCCTAAGATAACTATTTGGTGTCAAGCAGCTATAAAGTTTCTTTAGTAAATTTATCATATGGTACTCCCTCCCCTCCTTAAAAAAAAAAAAGACAGCTTCATGCAGGTTGCTGTCCTATGTAATTTTTACTTGAGGTTAAGTGCCATTGAACATAGTTTTGAGTGTGCATGTATAGGATTCAACAGTATAGCTGAACATATAATATATTACTTGGATCAGAAAACAATTTGATAGCATTTTCCACCTTTTGAAGCATTTGGTAGTAATTATTTAATCCATTTTTGATATTTACATATGTTTCTGAGCAGGTTGATGCCATGTTCTTTATCATACTTTAGTTGAGTTCCAAGTGCAATAAAACAATATTTTCTTTGTTCTTTTAGTAATGAATGTTATAACAATAGAAGACTATAAGAGCACATATTGGCCGAAGTTGGATAGTGCCATAGATCAGCTTTTAACTCAGAGTCCTGGTGACTACATCCCTATCTCCTATGAACAAATTTACAGGTAAGGAAATATAACCTTTTATAATTCTGTTTTAAATGACTATCTTTAAAATGAGTTTTTTATTAGTTGCAGGCCTGGATGAAAGGGACATATTTAAAATGCCAATATTAAATTCTTAGGCACCAATGTGAATCCGAACATCAGATTTTTCTGTGCTTGAACAACCAGATGCATGGGATTTAAGAAGTCATTTACTTATTTGGAAGTGAAGACTAACTTATTTCAATTAAACCATCTTCAGTCTTGTTGAGAAAATTGTATATGTGAATTGTAAATTAATGCTTTAAGAACAAACCTTACCATAGCTTAGCATGGAAGGTTTCTTCACGTTTTCACCCTGTAGGTTTGATGGAAGACACTTTCAAAGGTTGTATGGCTTCATCCTTTAGTGAATCTATACCTGGGTAGCTTTGGCCAAAAGTTGCATTAAAGAGAGAAGCTACATTAAATTGTTAGGACTTTGCACTGGCTAAGCATGGTAGCTGCGTTTTTGGAGCATCTAGACTTTCATCCCATATCCTGTGAGAAGTTATCATATTGAAAAAAGAATATTTGTGTACTGAAAATGCAAAGACCATGTAGGTTAGGAATTCCTTGATGTTTTTCTCTTTAAAACTATAGGAAGTAGTTTCACATTTAAAAGTAATGGGGAGCAAACGTTATGAGTTATTTCCCTGTATATGCCCAGAAGCCATGTTGCATAGCTTCTATTCTACTATTGGTGAAAACCTCAGCATATTTTGCCAGTGTGGGCTATGTCTCTGCAGAACCTTGCTTGTCTTTCAGCTGGTGCATTTATAACTGGATTGTTGGGATTTGACTCCAGCCTAGAGACGTAAAATTTCTGGGAATTTTAAAGTCATTAAATTTTGGGAGGGCACCAGGATGCAGGTCTCTTGCTTATCTTGTGTGCTCCCTGGGGCATTTGGTGGGCCACTGTGAGATACAGGTAGCTGGACTAGATGGGCCTATGGCTTGATCCAGCAGGGTTGTTCTTATGTTCTTATGTCATTGGGGTGGGGAGCATAATGGAAAAATACGTAATGTTTCCTTATAAATTGCTTTGATACTTTAAGAACATATAATGCATTATACATATTGTAGCACAGAAAATTCTACTGTTTGTTATACATCAAATGTAATCGTATGAATGCCTGTGTTCAAATAATTACAAATACAGGGTGACCCAAAAAAAAACAGAACCCATAAAAAATTTATGAAATCCTAAAAAGGTCCAGTAAATTTCAAAATGTTTTTTTCTTGGTTGACCAAGACATATTGGGGAAGATTATTGTTCCAATATTTCATGGGGAAGGCCGTGCAGTGGGTGGGCGGGCGGGCCTGTGGGCAGGCCACGACCGAGCAGGAGGTGGGCCAGGATTCGGCACTTTTGCTGGATCCTAACTCCAGTCCCGGGCAACCCAAAGCAGCTCCGGGCTGCTCAGATCTGCACCACCTCTTTAGGTGGCACAGATCCGAGTAGCCCCATTGAGGCTGCTATAGCATTACCCAGGGTAAGGGGAATGAATTCCTCTTACCCCATGCAAAGCTGTCAGCAACTCCAACCCTGCGCTGGATATGGGGAAAGCCAGCTGGCCTCCCTTTTCCAGTGCAGGTTAGAATTGGGCTCCCCATTAACCAGAAATTTTGCCCACCACCTCAGGCAGGTGGAAGGTGAACTCCTACCAAAGTATTGGTTAAGCAAGCCTCCCAGGCACTTACTTGACAGGGCTCCCTCTTTGGTGTGTTTCACCCACTTCTTCACTAGGGCCCTCTAGGAACAGAGATGTTTCACTTCCTTCTTTATGTGATTCTGATCAGGAAGGAAATGAATGTCTCTGTTCCTCAAGGCCCTTGTGAAGATAGGAGGCGGATGGAATGCACCACCAATGGAGCCCTGTCAGGTAAATGATGTAGCAGAGGGAGGTCTGTGAAAGCAATAAGGCACTTGTAAAAGCTGTGTTAAACCGCATATTTGGGCACTAGGTAACCCCCATTTCCCAGATAACATGGCCTTTTCTGTATATCTTTAATGACTGATTCAAATAGCATTAGTAGCTCCAGTTTTAATGGTTACTGTATTGGAAGTATCATAGGTAATGTGCTAGGTACATCTCATGCAATTTGCAGCACATTGCAGAAGTGGCACATTGAAATGGAAGAGCTGAGGTATATGTGCTAGATACCTTTATCAAGTTGATATGACCCATCTGTAAACTGACTTCTTGATCATTGTGCAGTATGGTGATTGTAAGCAGTGCACCAAGAATATTGCAGATTTTTATCAGATAAAATGCTCTGTTTCTTCATCTTAGAGCAGTTCAACTTGTTAGTATCTTCAGAATGCAGTAGTTGAATCATCTATACCTATACAATTCTGGGGAATATTCAAGCACTCCTTGAGTGTCAAGACTAGCAATTTATCAAGAGTTTTTGATTCAATATATTTATATGCCACCTTTTCCTAAAATGTCTGAAGAAACTTAAACAAGTACAAAAACATGAAGTACATAAATCACATTAAAAACATATAACACCATAGCAACAGGAAATGAGGAATCCAGTTTAAAACCTGTAACTCTAATAAAACACTTTAAAACCTGAATGAATGAAACTGTCATTTCATGATGCTTTGGGGGGGCATAGAACAAAACATAAAGATCTTAAAGTACAGGCAGGTTGTACAGGCCTGTACAGATCTTAAAATACAGTCAGGTTGACTCATGACACTTCCTTTAAGATATGGAATGAGGGCAGATGGAGAGTTTCTTCAAGTGATTGGTAGCTGGATGGTTCTGTCATTGGTAGATATTGAACAAGTCTTGGTCTTAGCGGATAGGGTTGTAGGCCAGTGGTAGAGCACATGCTTTGCAGGCAAAAAGTCCCAGATGCAATTACTGGCATTTCCAGGTAGGGATGGGAAATAACTAGGAGAGTCACTACCAGGCAGTATTGATCCTACTGAACTAGCCAGACCAATCATTTGGCCCTGTGTAAGGCAACTTCATCTGTCCCTCCAATGTTGGTTTGTGATATTGATTTCTCTTTCTCAGAATAGACTCTTCGGTTGGCATTTAAGCCCTCAATAAAATGGCAGCATATCACTCAAAAATGGTGTTGTTTTGGAGGACCCTGTATATGTGAACAGTAGTTTTGGCAGAATACCCTTGGTGTTGCAACTTCTGTTTGTAGCTGTGGTATTCTTTCCACCTTGCTAAATACGTAGGAAGGGGATCTCCTGTGGTAATTGGGGTACATGTCTCTATGCAACTGCTACATATACAAAATTCCCTTGTGGGATCTCCATGAAGTAGGTCTGACTGAGAGGTGATTATTTGCTGAAGGCGATCCAGTGCTGTCTCTGGCTGAGTCAGATATTTGAATCATGTCTAAAGTCAGCGTTTTATCAGTTGTTGTTCTTGCAGTCATCTGATTTGCACTTCCATGTGTTCCTTTCTCCAGCCTTTCTAGTGACACGGGGAACAGAAAGTGCCTGTTTATCTGAACTAGTGTGCTGGGGTGCACCATATAAGTGCACTATCAAGAAATGTGATACCCCTACTTCCGCTGTCTTTGCTACCCTGGAAATCCAAACATGGTGGTGATAGAGAGGGAGAGACACTGTGTCTCTGCATGGAACATGGTTCAGCAAAAGTTAGTTTTGATAAAGTTCCATGTCATTGCTTTCACATGGAAGTTGGGAACCCTCTAAGTATTTGTAGGGGTGACCGCAGTGGCATTGCAGCGATTGCACCACTGCTGTGACCAATGGGTTTCATAATGTGCGGGGGAGGGTAGCTCTGGTCCTCCACTAGTGCAAGGGTCTTGCAGCATTGCAAACCGGAAATGGATTGCAATCAGATCAAGGAGCTTTTCTGAGCAGCGGGGAGGCCTGCAGAGGGGGCTGTGAGCCCCTCCACTAGTCCCAGTATGTTATGAAACCCCTTGGTTGCAGCAGCACTGTGATTACTATGGTGCTGTTGCTGCCATCATTGCTTAGCCACTCCCCTTAAGGGGGAATGACCTGCTTCTGGATCCCTTGGTGGGTTGTGACCCACCAGTTTGGGAATCACTGTTCTGGTGAGTCTTGGTTGTGGTTAAGTGTAGGCTGTACTTATGATGCATATCAACTTCTAGAGATGCTGCTGCTACCTTGAGGCTCTGAGTAAAATAAAAAAGCAAAAAATGAGTAGATGGCTTTTGACTGTCCCCTTGTATCTGAAACTTTTGTGTGATTGACTTCATGATGTTAATACTAAATGCTCAAATGGGAATTTTCAATGTCCTCCATTGTACGTATGACAAACGATATTTGGTAAAGGTGTGTGTGTGTTATCATTGGCTTCTTTTTAGCAGAAAGCCCTCATGTTTATATGTCAGATGTAATCTTTACATACAGATATTTCTAAAGTATGTTGTCCTTTGGGAAAATTTTAAGAACGCTGAAATACCTGGCAGTAAGGACTTTAGATTTTTTGGCTTAGCTTAAATTGCAGTGTGTGTAACTGTACTTACAGTCTCAATGCAGGAGGTATGAATTTCTTCTGATCCTGATAAAATTAATGTGATTTGTAGTATGTTCTGATTAGAGACAACACAAGTTTTATTTCTTGCATTTTTTGTTTTTAATGCGGTTTTAGCTAGTTTTTAATACTGATGGGAAAGTATTTTTTTTCCTTTGAATATGGACCTTATTTTAGATGAATGTTAAAGACAGAACTCATTTTAAACTTATGATCCGGGGGCATTCAAACTAGTCACTTTTTGCACAATTTGCTACTGTTCAAGAAGGTTATGTTCCACACTACATCCTATGATTTGTTTATCCAAGCACTTGATTTTTTTGTGCAAAACCTTGTATCTTAAGAGTAAGCGTCATACCAGGAGAATAGGGGCAAGAGAGTTGATGAACTTGTAGAATACGTCTTACTATTGGCTTTAGTTAGCATTTTTGGAAGGAACAGGAATGCAAGATACCCACAAGCTGGATATCAGTAATGTAAATTCTATGCTGTATACTAAATGTGCTAGCAGGGATTAGCACAGGGAATGGGTGTGGGGACTAGCAATTGCCAATCAGAATTAGAGATGGTATTTGCAGATCCCTATGATAACAGGTATCTTTATGAGATTTCATATTTTGCATCTGAGTTTGCAGCTGTGTTCACTGGGAAAGCTGAAAGGCAAAAGTTAGTATAGCTTTCACAAACACACAAAACGAATAGAAAAATCTGACTGTGGGAAGAATATTGGTGAATAATTTAGTATGGTAACTTTAATACTCTTCCTGGAAGAGAATACCTAGAGCAGGGCTTCTCAAACTAGGGCGTCACAATGCCCCAGCCAGAGGGCCCTGGACTCTGCCCCCTTAAGGGACTGAGGCAGGGGGGAGGCAGCGACGCGATCCCCAGGATCGCATTGCTAAGAGGGGATGCAGGGACTGGCATGGACTTACCAGTCCTTGCAGCAGCCTCCCGGGGGAGCGGGCAGCCCTACGTGACCGACTGCCGGGCTCCCTAGCTTTCAGAAAGTGAAAGTGGAGCGGTCGCACTCCACTTCCAGTTTTGCGGAGGCAGAGCGGGATCACTCTGCTTTTATTTTCTGAAGGCTGGGGAGTCCTGCAGATGGTCGCGCAGGTCTCCCTGCACCCCCGGGAGGCTGCTGCAGGGACTGGTAAGTGCATGCCAGTCCCTGCACCCCTGTTAGCGATGCGATGCTGGGGATCGTGTCACTGTCTTCCCTGTTCCCCCGCAAAGACTGACCTAGAGTATTGTTGACATAAATTCACATTTTCAGCAATATCAAATCCCTTTCAAAATGGAGTTAACCATAGAGTTTGTGTGACTGGATGAAGTCTAAGAAAATATTGCTTGATTAACTGATCCTAGACAATGGGAACTGTGCTCATATGGAGAGAGAACTAGTCTGTGGTAACTGATTCTGTATAGTGATTTCACACAGCTGAGCTCTCCAATAATAATTGCAGTCATTATTTGTAAAGTGGCCTTATATTAATTTTTCAAAGACTGTTGGGTTCTCTGTGGGGAATACAGATTTGCTGCCTGTTTGACAGTGGGATCCTTAATCTTTAGAATGAATATTGCTGTAGTTTCATCTTAATATTTGTTGCCAGATTTTTTTCTGCCTTTTCTTGTTTTCCCCCTATACTGCAAACTGTTGTCAATTCATCACTGTTCCTGTATTTATTTCTGCAGTTGTGTGTATAAATGTGTGTGCCAGCAGCATTCGGAACAGATGTATAGTGACCTAATAAAAAAGATAACTAACCACTTAGAGAGAGTCTCAAAGGAGCTGCAGGTAAGAAGCTGCACAATTTTGTTTTCCTGGGATTTGGCATTTTATTGGGAGTAGCGTACCAATGATCATTTGGAGGGATTGTTATCACAACCTGTTAGCTTTGCAGAATTCCATTAATCTTGGTTTATACTGAGACTCAGCCTAATTGTATTATCCAGGATAATGCTTGTGAATGGAAGGTTCCTCTGAGACCAGAAGGAGTGTTCCATTTTCGCAGAGGGCTCCTACCATTCATGGAGTGTGCTTCCATTCACAGAAGTGTTGTTCTGAATGCTTCCTGGTGTTCCAGATCACTTCCTTTCTAGGAAAAGTCAGATTTTGTCATGGTTATTTAGGGTGTGTTTTCCAAATGCCGTTATTTCTCAAAAGTTGAAGTGTTCCTCAGTCTTAAGTACAGTACATTTGGATATATAATGTAAAGGGATAAAGAACCATTGTAGTTAGTGAAGAACGTGCCTGCTGGGGACAGATTTGTGTATTTGAATATTTAGAACTGTCCTGTGTAAGCCCTGGATTACATGGTAAGCCCTGGCTAAACACAAATGAATTATTTCAAATTTTTACATCAATAGGGCATGAATGAAATGCATCTAAATTCTTCTCTTTTGAAATTTGTCCCAAATCCATCTCAGAACTCCTTATTTTGTTAATCAGAGTCAACCTCATAAATGTTCTCAAGTTATTGGCACAAACTTGTTTTGAATTCACCATGCTATTCAAACATACCTGTGTTTTTTGTGGCTGCATAGTCAGCTTAAAAGAAGGCCCCCCCCATTTTTACAAATATTTCTGTGCCTGTTCACTTTTAGTTCTTAACTGGCCTTAGGTGATGGGTCAAGCAGCTCTTTATAATGCCAGAACCCTGAGCTGTGAATGTTTTAAATATTACTGTCGTGACCTAAATATGAAGCGATGCTTATGTTTCTGAAAAAGTTAGGCAACATGATGCAAATGAGAATTATGTTCACAGAACAAGCATCAGAGCTAAGGGTGAGCTGAAATTTTGTTGATCACAAACCTTCATTCTCCTTGTCTGCCCTTCACTGTCCATGGTAGTACAACATCATGTTTGTGTCCCACCCTGCTTTTGTTACTTTTTCTAATTGTTGATGTTAACTCTGAATGTGCATGTAGAAAATTTAGTTACTTCATGAAGGTTTATTTTTAAATCGGCAGCAACTAATAAATCTCAGGAGTTTAGCTAACAAGGCAAGAAAAACGTACATTTTTGCTGTGCTGTGTGTTTTGTGTATGGAAATGCATTGTGCATATGTATGTAAGGTGCACTTGTTGCCAGTTTCTGGAGGTCCTTGATCAAAAATATTTTAATGGAAAGCACAGCAGTACTTTCAGGTAGGGAGTTACCTTTCCTGCACTATAGCTTAGGCTCACCTGCAAATATGGCTTTCTTTACACCCCATTGTCATCTCCATTTTTCAGATCAGGAAGTCTTGGAAGGCTTTTCTATTTAGTAGTTTTATCAGTCAACAGCTCTTCCACTCCAGATATGTTTTTTTTCCCCCTAGCATCAATTATGTCAGGATTTAAATTCTTCACTTACATTTTGCGTGTATGTTTGGAAGTGGGAGGGATGGCATTTCTGAATTTTGAGACTGTGGTAATGAGATCACTGGGCGTCTCTTCTTCATGCTCTGTCACCAACACACTTATGGTACATTTTTTATGGTTTGTAAGGTGCCTTGGTAGTCTTTTGAAAAGTGATATGTAGGAATATACCAAGTCAGTTCACTCTGATCTCACTGGAAAGTACCAAAGCTGGTGAGAGATATGATCTCTGTTTCCATGTATCTGAAGGTTTCATGCAATTCACATTTCTTTAAAGCAGTGGTTTGCAAATTGTGGGTCCAAGATCCTCAAGTGTTTTGTGGATCATGACCCAATTTTTGGTGGTTTGCAAAACTGACAAGGCAGATTAGGTTATGTGCACTAACGATTAAAAAAGCTGCTACGGGGGGCGGGGGCACTGCTGCCCAATCACCATTATAGCCACATCCCTTGGCATCAACCTCTAGGACCTCTAAAAAGTTTTAGAACCATTGCTTTATAAAGTTTTGGCAAGGAAGTGATTTAAAGGTCAGCATTATTCATAGTTTAGTTCTCTTAGTGTGGCAGTTGTTACAATATTTTTTATTTATCTCATCTCAATTTCCATTATGTTATCTTGCTTTTACATAATTAACGTAAATGTTTGCTAACCAATTAATGGCCATAAATTTACCCAGAAAAAAATGCCTCCAATGAACAGGCATAAAAAAGAGAGAAGTAGTACTTATACCACGTCTCAAACCTTTAACCAAATTTTAGCATAACAGTGTTGTAAGATTAGCATGTTCCAAGCAAGACATAAGACCATTCATTTCTGGAAAAGAGTATAGAACCGTGATTTTCAACCTTTTTCATCTCGCAGCACACTGACAAGGCACTAAAATGGTTAAGGCACACCACCAGGTTTTTGACAGTTGACAAGGCACACCATGCTGCCAATGGGGGCTCACATCTCCCATTGGCCCTATTAATAAATGACCTTCCCGCAAATTACTGTGGCACACTTGAGGACCACTCACGGCACACCAGTGTGCCACGGCACAGTGGTTGAAAACGGCTGCTATAGAATAATGCACAAACTCATTTATAAATGAATTTATTGTCTTGTGGTCTTCCCTTGTATTAATGTAACAAGAACTATATTCCATAATTTGCTTCATCATTCAGTTGATGGATCTGTATTTTTCCAGTGCTTATAAGCATGTGGCCATCAAGAGATATGTTACCAGTTTTAAATCTTCTGATGGTCTGTTGCTTGTATCTTTATGTGCATATCTTTATGCTAGCATTGCTGGTTCCCAAGAAAGCGCAAACTTGCCTTATGGTATGTTTGCAACTCTCAAAAGCTGGTGCAGGAAGGGCCTGCACCGGCTCAGTGCACAATCGTTAGGATTGTGCTGTAAAAGGCATACTACTCCTGATAATTATCTTTCAGTTCAGTGATGATGCAAATAGCAATAAGGAATAATGGGTAAACTTGCCTCTTTTCTCTGGAAATGCACCTGATCAGAATAAATAATATTAACTGATGTTCTTGTTGACAGTTGGCTGTAGATTAATTTATCCCATATATGGTCCTACAGGAAAGTTCTCTGTGACTTTAAGTAGTTAAGACCACTCCAAGAAGAAAATGTCTTTCAGCATCCAAACACAGTAAAGCAAATAACTTCCCCCTGATCTTAACATTATACAAGATATTTACGATATTCCAGAGATCTGAAGTTTCCAATTTTAATAAACCCTGTTTGATAGGTAGTAAATATTTTCTAATTTTCTTGATACATATCATATAATTATGCCCTGCTAACTGGGCAAGAGACACTTTTTCAAGTGTTGTTCCTCTTATGTTCAGCAGGGAGAGTGTAACTGTCCTTCACCCCAGCACAGTATCTGTTCTAGTTGCTGTTTGCTGGTGTTCTTCTGCATCTTTTTAGATTGTGAGCCCTCTTGGGACAGGGAGCCGTTTATTTATTTGATTTTGTCTGTAAACTGCTTTGTGAACGTCCTTGTTGAAAAGCGGTGTATAAATACAGTTAATTCATTATCTCTAATAAAATTCTGGTTAATGAGTTAAAAAAAAAAGTCTTCTCCTATCTGTCTAATTCAGGGGATTTGAACATCAGATCCAAGTCCTGCTGTCTTATAGCAGATGAATGTTTAGACTTGTGTTTGAGATCAGCCATCATCAGTTCTACATTAAATTTCTGAAACATTGCACCTAGTATTAGTACAAAGTTCCCTTAATGTTGCTTCATGTTAAGAAGGTTTTGAACTTCACTGTGCGTACAACCCATGTGCATATTGAATTGATATGTGGGTTGCTGGGCAGTGGAATTATAATTTTTTCATATTGTTTCATAAAAGCAATTTACTACATTTAGGGCCCAATCCTATCCAATTTTCCAGCACCGGTGCAGTCGCAATGCATCTCTATATCCAGACATTTATTTTTTGTATAGAAATTTTAGAGTTTGATGTGCAAATCTCTGTTAAACCTATACTTGCAAGCACTAAGAAGCTCCTGGGTAGCCATGCTTGGAAATAAGAGACTGGACAAGGTGGATCTTTTGATCTGGTCCAGTAGAGCACTTTTAATCTTTGTCCTTACTAAGAGTTGGATCGGTGGGAGCACATGTCTGAGGGCACAATCCTAACTAGGTCTACTCAGAAGTAAGTTCTATTTTGTCCCTGTTCATGTACCTTTCTAAAGGCTCGCCAAAAAGTTGGGTGAGTGTGATTCCATGTGAGGTGTGCTCATGAAAAGAACCCCCCCCCCTTCCTTTGGCACAGCTCTTTTGCTGAAATGTTGCATCCTTATACTTATAATGGAAAAAGAGGAATGGTCACTATTAGTCTTTATACTTTTGTTTTCATGGTTAAATAACTTGCTAGGTGTACAGATCTGACAATTTCTTGCTTGGAGAAGTAAAATAATGAAGCAGACTTGCCATGTTTGTCATTAGTATGTCTTGATTTTGCAGTAAAGTCTTTAACAAATCCAGAGTGAAGGAGGTCTTTAATAAGCAGCATAGGTGTTAAAATACATAAGAAATTCAAAAGCAACTATAGATAAGTAGTGTCAGGTAACTTAATAGGTAGTTAATCCATATGATTTGCATGGTTGGCCTCTTGTAAACCTGAAGTATTTAGATCAAGGGAATCATTGCAGGCCTGATCACCCATCATTTGGCATGTGCCAACCGGAGAATGATTTTGTGAAATGAACATAGCACCACTTTCAGATATGTGAAACCACCCCTGGTGTTTTTGTCTCCTTGTGGTTGATCTTTTTATCCAACTGGTGTATGGGTCTTGACTTAACCTTACTTGTGGTTTAGTCTGGACCCTAGCATTTGTGTTGTACAAGGTTTTCTTAAGGATGGAAGGGGAATTGGGTCCAGCAGCATCCCCTTGCTCAGTATTCAAAGTGTCATTGGAGTTGCTCTTTTAGAGCTGATGCAATATTGCTCTGGTGAAACTGGTGTAGCAAGGTGGTGTTTGGCAGGGAGAAGGGTAGGAATAAGTAGGGCATAGTTGCATATGTTTGACTCTCTCAGATGGCACAAGTCACTGTAACTCTAAAGGCGTTATTCTAAATGAGTTTTTCTGAACTCATTTTGAACTCATTAATTGATGACACAGACCCTTCTTACTGAATGTACATAGAAAGGGAAGGAAAAAGCAGAATTTGGGTGGCCTCTGGCCTTTCAATTCAGAAAGTAAACAAACGCCCACCTAGTATAATTCAATAGGGATTGAGGGCAAATGATCGAGATTTTCTTTTAAAGATTAAAACAGGTATTTTTGTGGTAGCATAAGAAAATATTCTCTCTTAGTCAATGAAAGCAGTTTATTTGTAATAAATATGTATCAAAGAAATAATTAAAGACCAGAATGCAACTTTTTGTAGCCAGTGTGTTTCACACTTTCCCTGCTGCATTTACTCCAAAATGATATTACTGTGATGGAGATCAGAAGACCTTACTGCAGCATTTTTTGATGTTTCTGGTTAGAGTGCCTTTAAGAACTGACTGAGTGTATTTCTTTGTAGTGACACCTGATGGAATCCCTGCTCAAATAGTACTTCATTCCTAAGAATGCAATAACTTGTCTTTGAATCAGAATACATCTTGAATGATAGTTCAATCTAGTCCTCAAAGAACAGTGTGCGTTGGTGGTGATGATTGTATTTCCTCCATTGGTTTAGAAACATGCCAGTTTGTATGTCATGCTGTAGATGGCAGCAGAATGCTTCCACTGGCAGAATAGTGCAATTCTGTCTCCAAGTCGCATGGTTTGCTGTGCAAAATCAAAAAGTCCAAGTGCAAAACAAGCATATTTTGCCTTTGGAAAACTGAGAACTCTCTTGTCCACCAGATTATGCCTCCTAGTTTTATATATCAGTTTCATAAGGACCGTCTCTTGTATCCTCTATTCCTCTTTGTTGCATGCATCACTCACAACACATCTTGTGCAGGCAGTATCCCTCATTTTCTATACTTAATGTAACTGCTAGGTGCAAATATAAAAAGAGTTTGCTATTGTAAGTGTACACTGAGTCTATGGGAAGGAGTGCTCACAAACTGTAAATGTCACAAAACTGTGCAGGAATCCCTGGGAATGCGTGGTGATTGAATGTGCAGCACTGACTGAGGCATGCCTGGGAGTTAGCTACAGATTACGGCCAAGATTAAATGGTCTGCTGCATAATGTCTTTATAAAGTTCCATATGTATTGTTGTTGTTAACTTTATTTATATCCCGCCTTTCTTCCCACATGGACCCAAGGCGGCTTACAACAATGGTTAAAAAACATTAATTAAAAACATAATTTAAAAACAAGATAAAAACATATTTGCAAAACACATCTTAAAAACAGCAGTTAGATAAAAATGTAAAAGAGCACAGAACAGCAGTTTATAAAAGGATCCAGGCCTGTTAAAAAGATATTAAAAGATGTTTAAAATGATGTTTAAAAGGCCAGGACTCAGAAGGCTTATCTGAACAGAAGAGTCTTCAGACCTCGCTGGAAACTTTCAAGAGAGGGAGCAGTTCGTAAGTCAAGGGGGAGGGAATTCCATAGCGTTGGTGCCACTACTGAGAAGGCCCTATTTCTTGTCGCTGCCCCATGCACCTCCCTGGGTGGCAGCACTTGTAAAAAAGCCTTCTTTTTTACCTTTTTTTTACCATACTTCTGATGACCTAAGAGGACGAGCCGGATTGTATGGGAGTAGGTGATCTCTAAGATGTACATGATACTCTGCCAGTGTTTTTCTTCTAAGCTACAGTCCTCACTGTTTGATAGATGCCACACTGGAGGGACTCCTGACTCTCACGAATGGATGTTTGAAGGGTGCTGGGAGTAGGGAATGGAGGGAGGGATTGCACTAAGTCTTTATGTATGTAGAAATAACTGTGTGGCTCCCTGGATTCTGGTCTTTGTTTCTGAAACCTTAAAACCAGCCTAAATTCTGTTCTGGAGTAAATGCCATCCATCCTCTTAGTTGTGATAGAAGAAAGCTTTCAGTTACCTTTGTAGTTTTTGCTAATAATGTTAGCTCTAAATCTATTAGTGAAGCAAACACTTTTAAATTATAGCATTAATTCTACCTTCAGGGTTCTTTTCATATTCTCCTGTAAAACAGTGAATGAAATATCCTAAGCGAATAATTTTTTCAGGTCATAACCTAAAATCAATAATGTCTTAGGTCAGATGTTTTCATCATTGTTTATGATAGTGCTATTACTACCTGAGGATGGAAACTTCTTTTTTCTAAAAGGCCACTTGTTAAGACTTAGAAGGAATTTAAATTTCTCTGGGTACTTGCTAGTTTGAAACTCAGCTCTGAGTTCACATTGACACATCTGTTTTCAAGTTGCAGTTGCAAGAACTTGCTTCAAAATAGATTCACTTTGGCTTGCATCCTTATTTGAATAAAGGTGATTATGGTATGCATATAACCACTTCGTAAGTTAATAGACTTTCCATGTGGTGAGGAGAATGTTAGAATTTTCCTGCTTGCTTAGATTTCTGAAAAACATGTACACATCTGACAAAATTTTCCTCCAGAATTTTGCAGAGCTATCCAGATGACTGGGTTACTGATCGCTTTGATATAGACCAGGGGTGTCCAAAGTTTTTGGCAGGAGGGCCACATCAGTTCTCTGACACTGTTTCTGGGGCCGGGGGGGGGGGGGAAGAATTAATTTACATTTAAAATTTGAATAAATTTACATAAGTTTACATAAATGACTATATTAAAGATGAACTTGAATGAATGGATGAAGGTCTTAAAAAAGCTCAAGGCCCTTGAAGGTCTTGAAATAGCTCAAGGCCCTATAAAAGGCCTTGCGCAAAGCAAGACTGGCCTTTCCTTTGCTGCCCCTACTGCATCACAGACATGAAACAGCAAGCAGTGGAGGAAGCCCTCATCCCACAGCTCACGCGAGAGGTCAAACAGTTGCCCTCACGCTGAGAGCAGTTGCGTTGGGCCAGTGTGGGCTCCAACAAATCTCCAGAGGGCCAGAGGCTCATTGGAGACTGGGGTCTCCCTGAGGGCCGCACTGAGAGACCTTGAGGGATGCAAGTGGCCCCCAGGGCCACTTGGGAACCCCAGGGTTTGGGAACCCCTCATATATCCATCTTTTTGTGGAAAAGGCACTATGGTGAAACTAACAAACTTATTGAGACTGTTCCATTGTCTTCATGAATACAGACCATTATGTGTCCCATTTTCTTAAACATGGAGAATTCCACAGCCACTAGGTTAGCTGTTTCAAAGTTGAACTTGAAGTCTGTCAACTTCCGTTTCACAAAAATGGAGATAATCAGCGTAGTACTGTATCTACTCACTGCATTGACCCACACAACCCAATTTCTTTAACATGGTGTTAAACACTTGTCTGTCTTTCATTGTAATTTGTTCTATTCGGAGTGCTGCCAATTGCTTCCTTGTTAAAGGAAGTGTGTGAAGAATTTTAGCACTTCATCTGGGTGGTGTTAAAGAAGCAATTACCATGTTTTGCTTCACTTTCCACAGTACAAATTTTTATTTATTTTATTTTTCACATTTTTATACCGCCCTTTCTCCAATGAGCTCAGGGCGGTGGTGTACACAGTTGCTCCCCTCCTTTTGTCCTCACAACAACCCTGTGAGGTAGGTGAGGCTGAGAGAAAGTGACTGGCCCAGGGTCACCCAGGAAGCTTCATGGTTGAGGTGGGATTTGAACCTGGATCTTCCAGGTCTAAGTCCACCGCCCAAATTTGAGTTGACCAATGAGTCATTTCAACTTGAAATGACTAGTTTTAGGTTCTTGATGGAAGTCTTGAAATAAAAGTATCTTGGTTACTATTTTAAATCTTACTTGGAGGATATTAATTAGCTGATTAAACACTTAAAGGAGAATGAATGACATATTGTAAGGAAGCTTCCCCACTGAATCAGTATGGTAGTTTTTTCTAACTTAAACTAATTCTTCTGGGCAGCACTGCCAGAGTAAACAAAGGGCCAAACTAGACGTGATGAAAAATCACGTCCCGTCCCTTACTCCCCGCTCCCTCACCTGCCATGCTTCCTCCCTGCCTCTCCCACACCCCCCCACTGACCTCTACGCTGCTAAGGAGTCTGAGCAGTGGACCACTAGCTTCCCACCAGCACTGGCTCAGCGCGTGCTTGCACTGCTAAGCCCCACAAACATTTCTTATGGCATGTTTGCAACAGTGCAGTAAGCCAGCGCGCAAAGCTTAGTATTGGGCTTACAGTTATCTATAAAATATCTGAGGAGCTGCCATATGGAAAATGGAGCACATTTCTTTTGATTTATCTGGAGCAGGGGTGTCCAAACATTTTGGCAGGAGGGCCACATCATCTCTCTGACACTATGTTAGGGGCTGGGGAAAAAATTAATTTACATTTAAAATTTGAATAAATTTACATAAATGAATATATTAGAGATGGAACTTATATGAATGAATGAAGGTCTTGCAGTAGCTCAAGACCTATAAAAGGCCTTGCACAAAGCAAGGCCAGTCTTTCCTTCACTGCCACTGCTGCATCACAGACGTGAAACACCAAGTAGTGGAGGGAGCCCTCGTCCCACAGCTCAGGTGAGAGTTTGAACAGTTGTCCTTGCAATGAGAGCAGTTGTGTCAGGCCAACATGAGCTTCAGCAAGTCTCTGGAGCACCAGAAGCTCATTGGAGACTGGGGGCTCCCTGCGGGCCAGATTGCAAGCCTCTGAGAGCCACGTGTAACCCCTGGGCTGGGGTTTGGGCACCCCTGGTCTGGAGGGTAAGGCAGATGGGTTTAAATTGCAACAGGAGAGATTTTTTTTTTAATTAAATGTTAGGAAGAACTTGATGGTACAGACTGTTTGGCACTGAAGTCTGCTTCAGAAGTTGGTAGACTCTCCATATTGGAGGTGTTTAAGCAAGGCTGGATAGCTACCTTATTGAGAATGTTGTAGCTGTGGACCGCATTGGCAGAGGGGGTGGACTTGGTGATTTTGTAGATCCCTTCCAACTCTCTGATTCTATGACCATTTTCCTGATAAAAGTTTTCCCTAGCTGTTTTTTTTTCCTTCCAGGAACAGAAGCATATGGGCACATGCAGCAATTTTCTTCTAGGAAAATAGCACACTTATGGGATGGGAATCTTTTTCTGCCATGCTGTCATATCACCATAATTAGCTTGATCCTAAAAGGGTGAATGTTTTCTAACGTATCATTCCAGCAAACAGTAGCATATGAAAGTGGCCCACAAAGTAACACTGACAACTTTGGACAATGTGACTAAAATGGCATATATATTTTGACAATGTGAATCTGTAACTTTGACACTGATTCCTCTAGATTTAGAATAGTTTTTTAAAAAACTTTCCTGGTACTTGCATTTCTAAAGCGGGGGTGGGGTAGATTGCTATAGTCTAGGACAGGGGTCTCCAAACCTTTTGGCCAGAGGGCCACATGAAATATCTGGTGCGGTGCTGAGGGCCAGAAAAAAATTTAAATATAAAATTTAAATAAATAAATTAGAGATGGAACTTAGATGAATGAATAAATGAATGAGTGGGCTCATTCACTCAGCCTCTCCAGCCCTCAGAACACCCTCCAGATGCAATCAGAGCACAGCTCTGGTCATGTTCAGTCAAGTGGGCCAGAGGCTTTCAGGGGACAAGAGGCTGACCGCGGGCTGGGTAGAGGCTTGCTACGGGCTGCATTTGGCCCCTTGGCCAGGGTTTGGAGACCCCTGGTCTCGGAGACAGATCTGTTGCTAAGTCGATTCTGTATTCCCACCTTATAGGAGATAAAGCATGCCAACAGACATAGTGACAGACTTCAGTGATAAAGGTGGGTGAACTTTATCCGGAGGACTTAATCTTGGAGAACAAAAGTTCAGTTTCTTCCACAAATAAACCCAGCAGTGGAGTTGACCCCTGACATTGGAGCAAATGGTACCTATTGTGCCTTCATCCCAGTGCAGGGGTCGCTTAGCCATTGAGCAGATGATGGCCGGAAATAAGCCCTTTGTTCTCACATAGGAACTCGTTAACTGCAAATGACAGAAGAGAAAATATGCAAGTATTGAACATATTTTAAAGATATGGGAGAACCCAATTATCGCATGCCACTTCGGCTGAGGTGTCACATGGCAGCTCTGCAGCCTAGAGGTTCTTTGCAAAGTGATGCCTCAGCAGAATGGGTGCTGAGGAAAGTGTGGCTCTCATGATAGCTGGGTGATCTCGTGTCTTGAAAAATACGATAATGGTAATATACTTTTCAAGAACATCAAGGTATACATATTGATATGAATTTTTGTAGTGGTAGTTTGAAGTTTTACCTTCATTCTTGCTCCAGGTTTGAGACTTTTTAAAAAAGAAGATAGAATATTGTTGACACATGAACTGTGCCTCTTAATCTTTCACATTATTCAGCCTTGAAATTTTAATTTTTTTAATTGATAAGGCCAATCTAGTTAGTTCAAGAAAGAGGCCCTCTTCATTGTAGTAAAGCAACAGGTTTTTTTGTCTCTTGCAGGCCAGCCCTCCAGATCTCTACGTTGAAAGGTTTAACATAGCACTTGGACAGTACATGGGAGCATTACAGAGCATTGTGCCTCTTTTCATATATATGGTAAGTTCTGCTTCAAACAATTTTTCAAACAGTTCATGGAAAGGAATAAATGAGATACAGCATTTTAGCTGTTAGCAATGAGATTCTCATGTAGTCTGTATTGTAAGGTAAGATGTAATGGGCTGCAGCTAGCCTTTATTTTGGAGGACCCATCCATAGACCACACTTGGGTTGCTAGCCTGGCTTTTTGGCAAGAGTTCAAAACATGTTTATTTCTCCAAGCATTTGTGTTGCCTTCTGTTCTTTTGTATGACGCTTGCTGCTGTTCCACCCTCTTTTTTTCTTTTTTTTAAACCAACTCCCCCATTGTATTTTTTACTAGTTTTTCTATTGTACTGTTTCTATCGCAAAACCTCATAGTTTTTTTGTGAAACTTATAAGCCACCTTGGACATTTGCCTTAGGCAGAGGTAAGGCAGGATATATTCTTAAATAAATTAAAAAACACAGGGGTTCATCCAGTTGGTAGTGGTAGTGCCCTACTGCCTCTGTGCCCCTTTTCCTTTTAGTGTCTTGCTGTGTTGAAAACATGTCTTAAGGAGATGATACCTAAGGGGAGGACTTGTGGGGGTCATTCTTCAACCTTTCTCTTCACACTCCTGTTGGGATAGCAGCGCAGGTCTTCTAGTTATTGTCTTACAGACTGGTGAATCAGATGCCAGTGATCTAGTGGCCTGATTCTGGCAGCCATATTGTTCCTCTGTACTGTATACTGTTTGAAATACTGTGTTTACAAGTTGTATATAATTATGGTGAAATGTGAAGGGTCAGAAAAGGGTTGTAGTTTGGCATGGCAGAAGGTAACAGCAGTACATTTCCTTCCAGCCAAAATAACACAAGTTTTTACCCTTTAAGGTATAATTATTTCTTTATGAGGTTTGTCCCATTTTTATTTGTTTGGATGGACATAGAGTTCCAGCTTTTTGTCCTACCCGTATTTTTTTTTAACCCTTATCTACTCAACTATGGCCTTCAAACTCATTCAAGACAGAAGCAACTTCATTAGACATATAGGCCATGATAGTGTCATACTGGTGACTACCCAACCCCAAAGCTGTGGGTGGTGCTGTCCAGCAGCTTCATATAAATGTTGAATGGAATTGGTGGCATCTGAAATCCCAGTGGAATACCATCCACATGTTCTTATGGACTCAGCTTGCATCCCCCATGACAACCTTCTGACTACAATGAGATAGAAAAGAGTGAAACCATTGGAGAGCCAAGGTATCTAAAAAGAATGGTCCGTAATATCAAAAACCCCTGAAAGGTCTAATGTTCTCTGTGTTAACTTCCAGGATTAAATTCATTCACTGCATTAGAGGACTTCGTTGGATGTTGCTCTGTGCCGAATGCATAAATATACTGTCCTAATTATTATTAACTAGTCTTTTCCCCCGTGTTTAAATATCTGAGAGCTGTTGATTCAAACAGAAGGAGGACAGCGGCAGAAAGGAAATTGCAAACCATGCTTGAGTGATCTTGTAATGTTTCATATGACGTAACATGAATACTTAGAAAAACACTATCCTGTTCTATTTTTAAAAGATGCTTAAAGAGGACATCAAGTCCTCTTACGTCCTCAAGCACCTTGGGACCCAATCCTATCCAATTTTCCAGTGCCAGTGCAGCTATGCCAGTGGAGCATGCACTGCATCCTGTGATGGGAAGGTAGTCACAGAGGCCTCCTTAAGGTACGGGTACATTTGTTCCCTTAGCTTGGGGTTGCATTGTGGCTGCACCGGTGCTGGAAAATTGGATAGGATTGGGCCCTTGGTCTCCTTGGCAGCCATGATGATTATTGTAAAATTGATATAGCCATTCATTTATACAGATGAGCTGGTAAGAGAGAGGCTGTTTTTGCTTTAGTTTGGAATAGTGACATTAGAATTGCATGTATAGAATCTTTCTTTTTGATGAATTACTAGTATCCCATGTTTGAAGGCGTATCCTATCTTGCACAGTTTCCCTTCTAGGTCTGTCAAGTTTTTGGCATTCCAGGCTTGAGACTGTTATTAGCCAGGATGTGGCAGGAGGGGCCTTGATGTCCAGGCCCAGTATGAAATGTCAATTAAAGGAACAGCAGCATTGTACTGTATATGTATGCTGATGCAATCAGCTGCACCTGTTACAGGTGGGAGTCACATGACATGGGGAGATGTGTGCAGAGTCACGAAGGCAATGGTGGAGTGGTGCAATGCACCACTGGACAGCCAATCAGAGTGGGTCACAAGACTGTCTTGTGACGATGAGGTCGCCCCACTCTGATTGGCTGGCCCCGGTATATATGGGGCAAGCACAGACACCAAGGTGTGGGTTGTTGTGTTGGAGTTTCTGTGTGCCGTGCTACTGGTTTGTGTACTGATTTTGGACTGCCTTCTCGTGACTGTGACCTGCTGTATCCCTGACTTCTGGACCATTTGACTGACTACTCTTTTGCCTGCTCCTTTTACCAATACATGCTTCTGCAACAAACAAGCCTGTGTCTGCTACTTTGGCTCTGTTTGGGATTGCCTTCTTCTTTTCCTATCTCCCTGCACTCCTGAGCCATTCTGCTATCGGGAAAGCAAGGGCTATCCTCCCCTGCTGACCTGACAAGGTCTTTTATATTGAAACAGTTTTTTTTTTAAATTCTGAGCTATGCTTATAGAGTATGTGAGGACCCATGGGCTCCCCCTCCCCAAGTGAACCCCTTTAAAACAATACAGTGATGCCTCGCAAGACGAAATTAATTCGTTCCGCGAGTCGTTTCGTATTGCGAAAATTTCGTCTTGCGAAGCACGGTTTCCCATAGGAATGCATTGAAATTTAATTAATGCGTTCCTATGGGCAAAAAAAGTCAGAACAAAGTCTAATTTGGTTTACAAAGTGTTTATTAAGTGCTCTTTAAAGGCATACATACTGTACAGAGGATTTCAAAAATTTCAAGCACAAAACTCCAATGCATCCTGGGTATTAACGCTTGTGTGATTTAAAACAAACCAAAACAAAAAAAAATGCAAAAAAATTCGTCCGGCGAAGCACGGCCATAGAAAAATTCATTTTGCGAGTCACCAAAAAAATTGCAAAACACTTTTGTCTTGCGAGTTTTTCGTTGCGCGAGGCATTCGTCTTGCGAGGCATCACTGTATACTTTTCTCATAAGTGATTATTGGTGGCATATTTTGAATTGTTATCTCTTATGATTCCCTTACCATTCTACTACAGGATTCTTCTTCAATTCATTGGTGATTAAATTGCATGATATATGTTTAACGGTGGTGCAATAATATCATTTAGACTAGATCTTACTAAGGGTTTGACTAGATGGTGTGGGACTAACTGATTCTTGATTCTGTCTTGTTGTTGTGCTGTCGACATAGCGTATATCTGGAATCCAGACTCTGGATTAATATCTACTAGAATGCCTGCAGAAGCTGCACTCTTTTAAAGTACAAGCAGGGTAGAAGTAAACAAATTGCACAATTGGTTTAATGTTGGTTTGAAGAGGTTATTGATTGATTCAGTTCAGTAAGACCTTTCTTGGCATAAAATTGTTGATTGATCTGTGTGCCTCAATTTTTTTTTGTATACTAATTCTTCCAGTCCTCAAGTGAACTGTTTGATGCTGCAGACCTTTAAATACTTGAGTGTTTTCTTATTCTGTGTGAATTCACGGTCTTCTCATCGTTGGACTGTAAGACTGAACATCGTATTAACCTGTCACTATACTGATATGGCTTGCAGGTGGAAGATATGGGAGTTCACATTCGACTCTAAAATTATTTAGAACTGAACCACTGTAGAACTGATGTAAAGATGCAAATTAAGATCACTTCTGGCTGTAATGCCTGGTATCTTGATTCCGTGCCTTGAAAGAGAGGCAGAATATCTGATTCTCATTGCAAGAGTAGATAATGCATGCTTGATATTTTTGGTTTAGTGAATGAAAATAAGGTATGGTTTAGAATATGCCTCTGTAAACAAATCTCAAAAATCTGGTTTGATAATTATGTATTCTGTGTATATTCATAAATTGGATAAACTCTTTTTTAGAGTGATTTCAGCCACTTAGAACCGGCTCTTACCAGAACATAGTTTTGAAATAGAATCTGTGATCTGGTAGCTCAATAAGTAGTAATTGGTAGCAATTTGAAAATCTACCTTTTGACCCTTGGAAGTACTTCTTATATTTTTCTTCAGGAGAAAAGGAATTGTCTTGTATTCTTAAGAGAACTGCTTTTTAAAGTGTATCCCATAAATGATCCTTCATGTTATAAGATCATGATAAATTCATTAGTAGGAGAGTTGCATTGGCTGCAATTAAAATCTGTTCTAGTCAGCAGGCTTCCACGATTGCTATCACTATAGTGATTGGCACCATCATCGGGTGAGTAGGACAAGCCCCAGCCTTTCTCCCAAATATGGACTAGGAGAAATGAGTGGGGATAGTTGCAGGCTATCCCCACCCATTCTCTAGCTCCAGGTTTGGGAGGAAAGCTTAATATTGTTTGGCTGCTGTGTTATCAAGGCATCCCTCTGGAAGGGTCCTTGGCTACACAGGGCCACACAAGCAAGCCCTGTGCTATCTGATCTTGCTCTTGATGCTCAACACCTGCTTGGCCAAGGTAGGGTACTTTGGTCAAGCAGTAGCCAGGGAAAGCGCCCCTTGCCTTGCCTTTTGTTCCAACTCAAGAGCAGGAATGGAAGGCATGCATGGCTACTGGTTTACCCTGGTATGTCTCGGTCAAGCAGTGGCAAGACAAGAACCCCCATTTTATGTTAGCCAAAAGTGTTGACTGCACAGGATTTCAGCATCTTTAGGTTGTTTTTGCATTCTGACTGGTTAGATCTAGAATCTCTGGAGACGCTCCAGAGCTTCATGTTCTGGCTGGTGTTGCATCTCAAAGATGCTTGAGACTTTTGTATTGGAACATGAACTGACAGATTTAGGGTTTTGACAGTAACAGATGTGCTATATGGTGAGAGAATTGAACATAAGCATATAAGCAGATAAAGGAGCGGTGCTGCTTCAAAAGACAGGCAAAAAAGGAGAGGCCTTTCCTCTAGGAAGTAAATAATGAAGCTTGTCTTCCAGTTCTAATAGACAAATGGGTTTACCCATTGTGCTTGCTCTGTTGATCCAAGTACAAGTTGAAAGATTTTAGCAGTTTCACAGTGGTAGGCTGCAATAGTAACAGCCCACCAAAGCTTATATTTTCTATTAAATAAGTTGACCTGAAAATTTGCCAAGCTGTGTCTGATTCAGTTCTCTCTCTTGTATATGAGTTGTAACAGAAAACATTTCAGAACAAATTCAGGCCATGTTGTGTGTTCTGTTTTGACAACTACATTTGTACAGCTTTCTAGGCTTAAAAATATTCTATTTCTTCTATTTCTATTACTTTCATGAAGGGCTGTTTGCTGACTAGGTAACACAAAGTGTGGGGTGTCTTGATGGCTAAAATGTATTACTTCCTTGGAAGATGTGGCACAACTTCATTCCTGGCAATCTGTTTTTTGTTTGTGTTCATAGTTTGCAGAAAAAGCAGAATTGGGTGATGCCACTATTTGAAAACTATTGTTCATCTCTTACACCCATGTGTTTGAACAGCAAAGAGTCCTATAGCATCTTAAAGACTACCAAAGTTATTGTAGTACAAGTATAAGCTTTTGTGGACTAGAGCCAACATAGAGGGCTATTAATGTATTTGACATGTGGGATATAAAGAAATAGCGATGATATATATCGATGGTTTCTGAGAAAATCTTCTACCTGCTCTACTAACAAGCAAGATAATTCCATCCTGAATGCCCTGTCACTTTGGATTTGATCTACAAGGCTGCAATCAGTGTTCTGCTTGTATAATGGAGACATTCCCACTTGAAAGAACTTTTTAGAAGTTCATGAAGTTTGTTAAGGGCCTGCTCTTCCAAGTAGTGTAGTTGAGTACTTGACTTACAGTAGTAGTGCCCTTGTGCACTTGTAGTACCTCAGAAGCAAAACACGACTATGGGACAGTCCTGAGTGCCAGCTCTAAAATCAAGAAGGTTAGAAATTATTTGCCAAAGTGCTTGTCATTGCAGAGTTAATTTCATTCTTGGACTTCTGCTGTCTGACATGGTGCTAAACTTGTGTGAGGGGGCAATAGTAGCAAGCAACAGTAACCTCATACTCAAAGTAACCCATTGAGGCAAAGGATCAGTGTCTAGAGTTGAAAAGGCCACAGTGCTGGAAGGATAAGAATAAGGGAGTATCTGTTTTAGAGGTTGGGATGTGTTCAGCTCAAGATTTTTATCATCATACTTCACATGGCCATATGTGATGAAGAGCATGAAAGAACATTTCCCTCACACAGTCATGATCAGGAAGCATACGAACTTGAGACCAAAATCTCTCTGTAGAAACTTTCCTCCAGTCATCTTCTGTTTTCTCTCTTATACTACTGTATTATTCACACAGCCTTATTAATGTTTCCTGTTGGTGGGCAAGGGAAGGGAGAAGTGAATAATACTGCATTTTTTCTGAGAATTGTCACAAGTCTCTTCAGGGTTGCTATAATTCCCAAACATTTTAAAACCCCTTTTCTTTTGTTTTTCAGAATAAGTTTTACATAGAAACCAAGCTTAACCGAGACTTAAGGAATGACCTTATAAAACTGTTTACGGAACATGTTGCAGAAAAGCACATTTACAGCCTGATGCGTAAGTACAGTTGTTGCGCTTGCTGTCTCCAAAAACCAGGGCAATTGGATCCTTGTATGTTGTAGAATTAGAAAAGTGTAAATATTAATATTAAAACAGGGACAGTTGCATACTAAAACTATTCAGGTACTATTTAAAAAAGTTTACTTCACAGTAGAATTGAAAAAGCCACATGGAGGTGAAGGTGTTGATATTGGCAACAATCCTCTGAAAGGGAGTAGTCCTATTGTAACAAAGCCAGAACATTTCGGAGATGATTTTAGTCTCTGTAGAAATTTTGTTTTGTAAGTGGAAATTCTGTTCAGATAATTTTATGGAATAGTGTCACCAGTTTTCAAAGTGATTGCTGTTTGTAAAGCTGCAGTTGTTCACCATGTGCATCTGTGATCAGCTGAAGACCATGGAAGATAGGTCTGTCTGTAGCTGATAGGTCTATAGTTACATAAAAATTTCTCTCATGCATTGGAGAAACATGCTCTGAGGATCTATTCTAAACATTAGAGTACTACTGCTACCTTCATGTCCTGCTTGTTGACTTCTTGTAGGTCTCTGGCTCGCCACTGCTGAAAAATTGACATAACCTTGCTCTTAACTAGCAGCTCTACTTTTATGTTTTGTTCTGGTTAGAGAAGCTTTTATTTTCTCTCTTCTGCTCTTGTGCAAATGAGCTAAATATTGGGGCTGGGTAGACATGAAGAAAGAGGAGAACCTATTGAGTTCTTGAACCTATTGCATTCTTAAAATTCTTGATCTTAACCGTCAACTTTTCACTGTACAGTGGTACCTCGCATACCGAATGCCCCGCGCAGCGAAAAACCCGCAGAACGAAAGCGGTGTGCGAAGTTTGGTAACTCGCATAACGAATTTTTATGATTTATGCTTCGCATAACGAATGTATTTTTTATTGTCCTGGTTTGTCTTAAGGGGGGGGATCTTCATGTCCCTTTATGATCCCGTCCACCCTAGTAAGGGGAGGATCTTCATGTCCCTTTATGATCCCGTCCACCCTAGTAAGGGGCGGATCTTCATGTCCCTTTATGATCCCGTCCACCCTAGTAAGGGGCGGATCTTCATGTCCCTTTATGATCCTGTCCACCCTAGTAAGGGGCTGATCTTCATGTCCTTTTATGATCCCGTCCACCCTAGTAAGGGGCGGATCTTCATGTCACTTTATGATCCCGTCCACCCTAGTAAGGGGAGGATCTTCATGTCAGCTTGCTCCCAGGAAAGTGTGCACAGGATTACAGCCTTCAAACTCCCCACTCAGCATCCCCCCCATCGCTCATTCACCCTCTCACTGCCCCATTTCCTTCACGTTTCCCCCCATGATCACGGCAAAAGCAAGCAATTGAGTGCAGCTGCTGTGTCCTCCCCAGCTTAGAGCACAATCCTGTGCGTGTCTCTTCAGAAGTAAGTCCCATTGTGCTTACTCCCAGGAAAGTGTGCACAGGATTACAGCCTTCAAGCTCCCCACTCAGCATCCCCCCCCGTTTTTGAAATCCTCTGTACAGTATGTATGCCTTTAAAGAGCACTTAATAAACACTTTGTAAACCAAATTAGACTTTGTTCTGACTTTTCTTGCCCATAGGAACACATTAATTAAATTTCAATGCATTCCTATGGGAAAACGTGCTTCGCAAAACGAAAAACTCGCATAACGAAAGGACTCGCGGAACGGATTAATTTCGTTATGCGAGACACCACTGTATATGCTTTAAAAATGCCTGGAGTCTTTCATGTGGTGTGATTTTAATCCAACCATATTATCATCTATTTTGACTTTTTAAAAGCTTAAAATACTTTCTTAATTGTGAGATTATGAGCCTTTAATTTTAGATTGTGAGCCCTTTTGGGACAGGGAGCCATTTAGTTATTTGATTTTTCTCTGTAAACCACTTTGTGAACTTTTAGTTGAAAAGCGGTATATAAATACTGTTGTTAATAATAATAATAATAATAATAATAATAATAATAATAATACCATAGTCTTTCCATACCATACCATACCATATAGTCATACTA
Source organism: Tiliqua scincoides (assembly GCF_035046505.1). NCBI lineage: Eukaryota > Metazoa > Chordata > Lepidosauria > Squamata > Scincidae > Tiliqua > Tiliqua scincoides. The sequence continues at coordinate 177,178,057 of NC_089823.1, forward strand.
TAGTCATACCATAGTCTTTCGAGACTGAAGGTTGCCAATACAATAATAATAATAATAATAATTAGCATCTTGGAAAACCTTTGGCAGTTTTTTTGGTTCCTGCTATACTATGGCTGGGAAGTCAATGATCATTTGAAGCAGTCAGCATTTTCATATCACCTGTAATATCTTGGCAAAATAACTGTCTCCTATATAAGTTGTTAAGATGATAAGACCTGCATACAGGTCTGTAGTCCAGTGGTTCCCAAACTGAGTCAGAATCCACTGGTGGGTCATGACCTGATTTTTGGTGAGTCGCCAAAGGGTGATAGAAAGATAGATTGCCTCAAGCCCTGAAGCTGTTCAGAAATCAGATACTGTAGCTGCTAACTGCCCTGTCAGGAGCTGAACTCCAGCAGTTTTGCAGTCATATGTAAATACAGGGAGATAAATGTTTGTGGGTCTTTCTGGTGTTTATTACTTTATAAAAAAATAAAATATTTCTTTCTAGATCTCCTTTTTTATAGTTTGGTCAACCTGGTGGGTCCCAATAGAGTGTTGTCTTAAAAAATGGGTCCCAGTGCTAAAAGGTTGGGAACCACTGCTATAATCTGATAAGGTTCTTTGAATGTTAGAATTAACTGTTAACTTGCAGCTCAGAAAACATATAATGGTACAATAATAATAAATTACCCTAAAGCAGGAATATTTTTATTATTATTATTACTACAAATATACAGGTTGAGCCTCATTATTCGCGTGGGTTCTGTTCCAAGCACTCACGTGGATTGCCAAAAATGATAGCAAATCAATTGAAAAAACAAAGTTTATTTGCTCCGGTGATTTAAAAACAGCCTTGCTGACCTTTATGATGTAAGATAAGAGTCATTAAGATGACAATCCACATCAATCAGTCTTCCTCCAAGCACTTAGAAAGAAAGGCGCTTCACTCAGCCCCTCCCTTCACCAATGCAAAGTGATCATGATGAAGTACGCAGCCGACACCGCAGCTTCAGAGACTCAAGGTCAGGCAGATACTCCCAGTAAATAATGAGGCACAGACACGGCAGTGCTCCACCACCGGATGTCCTTTACTTGAAGATACATACAATATTTACAGCGCAAAGGCAGCTCAGCAAGCAAACAGCAAAGATAGCACTTTTCTCAATGCTCAGATCACCAACTCCACTGACGTAGCTTCCCGCAGACACTTCACATAACATCTCCCACACAGCAGCTTGCACAAGCTACAGTATATATTGGCACTGGCCAATGAGAAGCGGGCTACGATCTGGTGACTGCATGACTCATTGTCTGGTGACATGGTATTGAAGGGTATTGCATCATCCCTGCTGTGCCCTGTTGCATCAGCCAGTCCCATGATGCACCTGGGCTACACTGCATGTATGCTGGCCAAGATATCAAGGCCTAGCCTTGCCCTATCCAGCCTGTAAATTGACTATAGGCCTATGGCATATATCATAACAGATCACCTTTCTTTCATATGCTCAGGGGGAAGGGAGGAGTCTGCTGGAGAGAGAACGATTGATGGCTTGTCAGCCAGCTGCGCTCGCTCTCTCTCTCTCTCTCTCTCTCTCTCTCTCTCTCTCTCTCTCTCTCTCTCCCATTAAGTCCTATTGTTAAAGGACTGTTCAGTTTTTTAAACTGTAATTTTAAAGGGGTGCATTTTTGCCCTTCTCCAGGGATAAGCACAATCCTTCTCATTTGCAGGGGCCATTCGTGTTGAGTCAAATCGTGTACAAAAAATCCGTGTATAAATAGGGTGGACCTGTATACCACTTCTCAATCAAAAAAAGATGCTCTCAAAAGTTTTTTATGTAGCACAAATAGCCTCTGTCCTGAAGGGGCTCACAATCTGAAAAGAAGCAAAAGAAATGCCAGCAAATAGCCACTAGAACTGCGCTGGGGTGAATAGGAATACAGTCCACGCTCGGTATTTCGTGAGTGTTCCATTCCTGGAACCCCCTCAAATACCGAAAACCACGGATATTCAAATCTACAAAAACAAAGAAAAACCACATGACCACGGTTTAAAATCCACATAGTGGAGCAGCAGGCAGTGTCTGGAGATTAGAACAGATATTTTCAGTTTGCGCTGAGGCAAGCAATCCCCCTCCCTTGGCCCTGGCGCACTAAAGAATGCAGTGCAAAAGTGTTTTAATGCTTTTATGTTGAATTCTGGGGCAGCCAAGGGAGGGGGTCGCGGCCTTTGTGTGACCAGAATATAGCTATTCTGATTACCTGAGATTGCCTGCCTGCTGCTCTACCATGCTAAGAAAAAGCGGTTTTTAGCCATCTGCTTTGATTCAAATCTGCAGATGGTCAAACCACAAATAAGAAGTGTGGACTTGTAGTTGCTCTCTCCCTGTTAAATAGAAGCAAATCAATCTGCTTTGTAATGATTAGGTTTTCTAGTTTCAAATATCAATGCTTCCCCAAATTTAACCAAATTTAATCAAAAATGTGCAAGCTGCTGTGTCTTTGACATTTATAAAACAAGTTCTGTTGGCATAAAATTTTTGGGATATAATCACACAAATAAATTATATAGCAAGTGATTATATAGCATGAATCAGATACAATGGAAGGAATCTTCTATTTTAACTTGCATTTATTTTAAAATCTTGGTTATAAATTTAGTGTCAATTTTATTCTTTGGAAGATGTTTCATATCTTTTTGGGAAGGTATATGAATGTGTGACAGCTGCTGCCAGCACTGAGCTCGGCACTTGGAAGTAGTTGGTGGTGACATGAGAATGTCATTGCCACTTACTTCTGGCTCTGAGATGACGGGACCCTAAAAACAGTGGTAAGGGGCTCAGAGAGGGTGTGTGGGATTTCAAGTGCCAAAAAAAAAATGTGCCAGAGCTCTGCCTGCTGAGCCTCTGCTCTGCAGTCTTTGGCCTTATGTCATGGTCTTGTTGCCAAGCAGCAAGTGTTCAGCACTACCCCTGAACATTTGCTGCCCTGCCCCACCCCATGGAGCCATCTCCAGTTATGATCCTTAGAAGCACCAAAGGAATAAATGCAATGAGCTGAACCAAAGAGCTGCATATCTCTTTCATATTTGATTCTTGTACATTGGAGTAGATTGTGCCTGACCACTTTAGACTAGTAGTTTTCAAATATTTTAGCAGCAGGACCAGCTTTTCATCAAGACCCACCTAGCTTTACAAGACTTTAAAAAAAGGTGATCTTGAAAGAAATATTTTTATTTACAAAAAAAAATTGATCCATTTCTCATAATGAGGCAGCCCTAATGAATAGCCTCAGTGGCTTGAGGGACTTAGTTATGTGACCCAGCCTTCATCTGTCCCCAGTACTGGGACTTGCGAAAAAAACACACTAGTAAAAAAGACACTGAAATATTTCCTTATATTCACACAAGCTTGAAAACAGCAGGTGTACAGCTCCTTGCAGGGCAGTTAGCAGCTATCTGATTTTTGATTAGCCTCAAAAAGTTTGAGTGTCCTTAACTTTTTCTTGAATGTCAAGAAACCTTTACTGATCAGTCTGTTTCCAAAATTTTTTGCAGTTCTTCTTTTGCTTTTCAGTTTTCATGCTTGAGAAAGAAACATCTAAAATGTTTCCTGATACCCTGGCCCCTCTCCCAGTTAGTCACTTCAGTCAAATTCTGATTGGAGCAGCTATTTGTCATCTTTCTTAGTCAAAGGATGGCCAAAGCATTTTTTGCTGAAATAAGACACAAGAAATCCTGTTGCTTTCTTCACACTTCTTGTTTAGATGAAATGCCATCCTTAGTGGTGATGGATATTATATTCAGTTGACTGTATTTTGGCATCTCTAAGGGGTATCTTACAAATGTGAGTTGTGTTAGACTGTCTCCTTTTTCTTTCTTAGCTAAAGGTCATGGCAGTGTTAACTTTTACTGTCCTTTACAAGTATCCCTTGTACTCCAAAGGTGTTGACTTCCAGAATGTGTCCAACTCTTCTCTACAACTTTGGCTGATACTTATGCTCAACCTCTTTGAACTCATAAATGACCCAGTCCCAAAAGGCAATGCTGTCACTTGGAATGTTCAGACTGCTGAAGCCTTTGTGGTTTTATGTAGAAAACAGTAATACTGACATATATGGCATCATTTCCAGGAAGTAGAGGGGAAAGTGCATACTTCTTGATAGAGCACATGTGTTGCGTGCAGAAGGTCCTAGGTTCAATCCTTGCTGCTTCTGATTAAGTATCTCTAGTAGCAAGGCTGGAGGAACTTCCCCAGTGGTTTCCCCAGGTTTGCAGCAAGTCATTGGTGCTAGGCTAGTAGTCTGCCTCAGGATAAGGCAGTTTTATGTATCCACATTTTCTACGCTGCTGATCAAGTAGCTGGATTCTCTTTTGTAGTTCACATGGTGATGTAAGTTAGTCTGTGGATTCTCCAGACATCTTAATGGCTTTGTGGAATTCCTTATGGTAAAAATAACAGGATGTAAAGCAATTCTCTTACAGTGATTTAAGGTAATTCAGTACCTTAACAAAGACTAATTTTGTCCATGGATTATCATTGCTATACAATATTGATGGTATAAGTAGTATATCAGAACTAGCTTTCAACTGAGAACAAGTGGGACCTGCAACAAATTGTTGCGTCTCCCCAACTGTAATGCCTAACTCAAAGACGCAATTAACTGTTGAGGGCTCAAGCAGGCCATGCCCCTCTTCCTCACCTCCCCCTTCGTCTTCTGCTGTTACGGTTTCCCCACAGACCCTAATGTGTTCTGTAGGCTACCAGGCATGCTCAGGCTGCTCTGGGAAGGGGGCATTCCTTTATTAACTTAAAAATGTTTATACTCCTGCATACCTAGGGATGTAGAAACCACTAACATATCTTGTAGTGGTGCCAAACAGAGGGGCATTCAACCACCAGCAATCACTGTTAGTAAATATAGATACCAACTTCGTTCATGATTGGTTTGGTGGATATGACCTCTTTGGTTATGTTGAATTGCCCAAGGTCAGAAAGGGGGAAGGCCTCTTGAAAATTGCGGGAATGAGAAAAAAATCAAAACCAAAGTGTGAAACGGGGACATGTTTTATGAAATGTATAAAAGCAAGAGTGCAAAGCAGGAATTTTGGGCGATGGAGCAATAAATGTAGCAATGGTTGTAGCACCGGCAATAGACAATGCAACACACACTTGTAATGAACAACAGATTGCATACCCTACTGGTAGCATATTGACAAGTCTAGATAATACCTTGCTTTGAGAATTTTTTTTCTTCAAAACTATGTAATATTTCTTATCTATATTTGTTACTTTCTAATGCCACAGCTTAAGAGACAAAGGCTGCAGTCCTATACACGCTTTTGTGGAAGTAAGCCCTGTTGAACACAGTGAAATTTACTTCTTGAGTAAATTTGCATAAGATTGCACTTTAGTCCCCAGTAATGAGGTGGGCTTTGGGTTGAACAGGCTAAGATCCAACTGCCCCCCAAAGCAGCAGCCTCCGGATATCTTAAGAGATTTTTATATTGGAGATAATGTATCTATTATTATAGACATTATTATACAATATATAACATGTTATCTGGAATCCTGTCAATACACTGTCAGCAGTATATGCACGTTGTTCCTTATCTGGTCTATTACGTTTTCTGTTTGTTACAACTGTTGGTGTGTTTATCTATTGCTGTATTGCACAACGTCTCTGTTCACAACTATTGTATTCATTTTCCCAATTTATACATAAAATTCACAGAGCTTAGATCCCTCTTTCACACTTGGGGTTCTGCCTTTTTCCTGTGCTGAAGCAGATATAACGAGAGATCTGTAAAAGAAATATTTCGGCACTAAAAATTGATTTTAACTTTTTCTTTTTTTGTGACATGCAATTAATATGAAATAATTGACAGTATGGCAGTTGGTGTATGTTAGTATGGAAAAACCTGAACATAATTCATGGATCTACGCCACCGATTTCGGTAGTGCAGATTGGGTTAACCCCTGCTAATTGGGTAAGAGGCACTTTTTCAAGTGGGTGCTCCTTTTTTTAGCAGGGGGAGAGTAACTGGCCCACCTCACCCCAGCACTGTCTGTTCTAGTGGCTGTCTGCTGGCATCTTTTCCTTGGCATCTTTTTAGATTGTGAGCCCTTTTGGGACAGGGAGCCATTTAGTTATTTGATTTTTCTCTGTAAACCGCTTTGTGAACTTTTAGTTGAAAAGCGTTATATAAATACTGTTAATAATAATAATAATAGTGCAGGTCTGAATAGCCCCATTGGGGCAGCTGTCGCACAATATGAGGTAAGGGGAATTAATTCCTAGTACACCAAGTTGCATGGCAGCCAGCTCCATGCTGGATATGGGTCCGGCCGGCTGGCCTATCTGTTCCAGTGCTGGTTAGGTTTGGACTGTGAATCTGAGGATGTGGACAAGGTTCTCTGGAGTGTGAGGCCATCTTCTTGCCTGCTTGACCCTTGTCCAGCATGGCTAATTAGATCCACCTGGGGAGGGCTGCCCTAGTGGACAGGGAGAGTGAATTCATCTCTGAGGGAGGTGGGGTGTTGCCACTGACCTTGAAGCAAGTAGTGGTTTGCCCCATCGGAAGAAACCCTACCTGAATCTCACTAATTTGAACAAATTTCGACCTGTCTCAAATATTCCTTTTTTGGGCAAGTTTGATTGAGTGGCTGGTGGCATTCCAGCTCCAGAGGGTCCTGGAGGAAGCTGGATCCATTCCAGTCTGCCTTCAGGCTGGGGTTCAGAATAGAGACTGCCTTGGTGGAATGGATCTGCGCCGGGGAATGGATGGGGGAATGCATCCTTGTTAGTCCTGCTGGACAGCAGCCTTCAACACCATCGACCATGGTGTCCTTCTGGGTCGGTTGACTGAGTTGGGGCTTGGAGGCACTGTTTTTCTGTGGTTCAACTCCTTCCTGGCTGACAGATCCCAGAAGGTGGTCCTGGGGGATGCTCGTTAGGCATCCTGGCCTCTTAGGTGTAATGAGCTGCAAGGTTTAATTCTTTCCCACATGCTGTTCAGCATCTACATGAAGCACTGGGAGAGGTCATCTGGAGGTTTGGGGTAGGATGTTATCTGTATGGTGATGACACCCAGCTCTTCCTTTCCTCCTGATTCTGAGGGGGCAATCTAAAGTTCTGGATCATTGCTTAGAGCAGACGGGACCTGGATGTGGGCGAAGAAGCTGAAATTATATCCTGATAAGACAGAGGTTCTGCTGGTCCGGAAGTCCACAACTTGGGTATTGGACCATTGTCCTGATCAGAATGGGGTTGCACTCCTTCTGAAGGAGCAGGTCCACAGCTTGAGGGTGCTCCTGGATCCACAGCTGCTCCTGGATTCCCAGGTGATGGCTGTGGCCAGGGGGGCCTTTGCTCACCTTCAGTTGATTCATCAGCTGCGACTATACGTGGGTCGCTCAGACCTGGCCACGGTGATACATGCCCTAGTGACATCTATATTGCTGCAATGCACTCTGCATGGGGCTGCCTCTGAAGATGGTTCGGAAACTGCAACTAGTGCAGAACACAGCTGCTAGTTTGGTTGCTGGGGCTCACTGGTTCGACTTGGTTGGGTCGTTGCTTCAGTGACTACATTGGCTGCTGATTCATTTTTGGCTTGAATTCAAAGTGCTAGTTTTGATTTTTAAAGCCCTTTACGACTTGAGTCTGACAACTGATTATACGTCTCCTTTCACCAAGATGCACATTCTGTGTGTATGAGTTGGACCCTGACTTTCCTTCATAGGCCAAGGTGTTTTCTAGATCATTGTAATGGTGCTCTTGGCTCTCCAGTCCTTAGCCGATACTGTTCAGCAATGTTGCACAATTCAATTTTGTGGGAAACTAACCCTCCCCACACACTTCTGCCTTGAGATCTTCACTCGATTAGGAAAAAGTGTGTCAAACTGAAAACTTTCTGTTACCCTTCCCTTGAGACTTCTGCCAAGAGTCTTCTTTCTATTCCCCTTCTATCTGTTCCAGCCACCTTATCCTTTGCCTATGGGAATAACTTGTTCATCTTCTCCAGTTCCCCAGCTTAAGAACATAAGAACAGCCCCACTGGATCAGGCCATAGGCCCATCTAGTCCAGCTTCCTGTATCTCACTTCGACCCCACCAAATGCCCCAGGGAGCACACCTGATAACAAGAGACCTGCATCCTGGTGCCCTCCCTTCCATCTGACATAGCCCATTTCTAAAATCAGGAGGTTGCACATACACATCATGGCTTGTAACCCATAATGGATTTTTCCTCCAGAAACTTGTCCAATCCCCTTTTAAAGGCATCCAGGCCAGATGCTGTCACCACATCCTGTGGCATGGAGTTCCACAGACCAACTACACATTGAGTAAAGAAATATTTTCTTTTATCTGTCCTAACTCTCCCAACACTCAATTTTAGTGGATATCCCCTGGTTTTGATGTTATGTGAGAGTGTAAAGAGCATCTCTCTATTCATTTTATCCTTCCCATGCATAATTTTGTATGTCTCAATCATGTCCCCCCTCGGGCGCCTCTTTTCTAGAGATCCAAATGCCATAGCCTTTCCTCACAAGGAAGATGCCCCAGCCCAGTAATCATCTTAGTCACTCTCTTTTGCACCTTTTCCATTTCCACTATGTCCTTTTCAAGATGCGGCGACCATAACTGGACACAATACTCCAGGTGTGGCCTTACCATAGATTTGTATAACGGCATTATAATATTAGCTGTTTTGTTCTCAATACCTTTTCTAATGATCCCAAGCATAGAATTGCCCTTCTTTACTGCCGCCACACATTGGGTCGACACTTTCATCGACTTGTCCATCACCACCCCAAGATCTCTCTCCTGATCTGTCACCGACAGCTCAGAACCCATCAGCCTATATGTGAAGTTTTGATTTTTTGCCCCAATGTGCATGACTTTACACTTACTTACATTGAAACGCATCTGCCATTTTGCTGCCCATTTTGCCAGTTTGAAGAGATCCTTCTGGAGCTCCTCACAATCACTTCTGGTCTTCACCACTCTCTCTAGTCATCTCCAGCTTTGAGAATGGTATTTAGATGTAGGCAGTTGCAAACTAAATTGTTGTAAGTGATTTGCCTAGGAATTTCCTGTTCCCTTAAACAATGAAACCATATATTCATAGATATGAAGACTGATAAACGGATGTTCGTGCTAAATAGAAGTGAAGACTGCAGTGGTAGTGCTGTGCTGATACTGTGGTTTTTATTCCCTATGAGAGATTTCATGTTCATTTGCGGTTCATTGGATGAATTCACAAGGGAAAATCACTGCTTTCTTGTGATGTATAAGAGTTATTTAAAATTGGTATCATACTGCTTAGGTCTGCCCTTTTGAATAGGGAGCAAAGTACTGTTAAGTTGGTGCCTGGTAATTATTTTTAAATGGTGGGAAACTGTGTATCCATTTAAGGAGAAAAGTATCTCGAAAATGCAGTTATTAAGTACATCTGAAAGGCAGAAATACCTTCACAAAGAAATGGCAAGTTTTATGACCCTGTAGGAGGTATGCATAGTGAGTGTTTTGGGTAGAACTGCCTGGTAGCATGCAGTGCAATCTAAGGTATGTTTGCTCAGAAGTCATTTATGTTGAGTTCAATTGGACTTGCTTTCTAATAGGTGCGCTTAGGATCGTTATCTAAAACAAAGCTAATTTTCCCTTGTATCCATGCACACTGTGCTGAATTTTTTGACAAACAGATAATTAGCATAACATTAAAAATCTGTACATTTTTTTGTCTCATTTCAGCTTTACTTCTAGAAGCTCAGTCAACACCTTTTTGGATAAATCCTTCCACCATGGCAAACGTTGTGAAAGGATTGTATATGCTTAGGCCAGGTAAATGATCCCTTCTTTAATCTATCCATTGTGCTGTAGCAGGAGATACAAGGTGTACCCCCGTATCAGCCCCCCATAAGTGAAACCACAGATATGGGCGAGCACACCCCATTACCCTCCAGAGCCAAGGGGAGTTCCACTTTCCTTGCCTCCAGAGGGGGACCCGATCTGTGGATCAGCGAATCAGTGGATATGGGATATGGGGGGGGGGCTTTATTCAGAACATCTTCTGTGACTTGTGTGGTGAAGAGTCAGTGGAATATGGTAGCAAGAATCTTGCTGATCTTGTCAAAATTCACATTGTCTCTTGGGCTTGCAACTCTGATAGCACCAGGGCAGCAAATGCCAAGCTTGAACTTTAGCTTACGTTCTTAAATTTGAATTCAGAAGCAGCTGTGCCTGCCTAGGTTTGGAAAGTACCAGGCCTGTGGGAATGTGAGGTTGTCGTTTTTATTTCCACCTCTGCCATTGAGAGACTGTGGCTGAAACCAACTTGCTTTAGTACACAGCTAACACAGGTCTCCCATCATCAATGGGTCCTCGGTTCCTGCCACTGACTCTCTAATTTTGTACTGAAAAATATCATGAAAGTATATTGAAAATTTCAATATCCGGTATTGAAAATGGAACAAATGAAACTACGGAAATATGATTTTTACAATATGTAGAATATATTTCCCTGTTGGCAGTGCAGCAGTGGCGGGAATGCCCACTGAAAGTGTGGAAATTGTTTCTTTGCTTGACTTCTATGACTCTGAGTATGTATAACCGCAATGTAAAGGCCTCCCTTAGAACTTCCTCAAGGATTGTATCCTTTTTGGAAGTGCATCATTTATGACATCTGGTAGAAGGCCTGGATCTATCTATATGTGTTCAGTTCCATTCAAATGCTGTGTTTTAGTCAAATACTGACCTTCCTATCAGAACCATTAATTTCAGCATGAAGATTTGAAAATGTGTGGCAAACTGGTAATTGGATGCCTTCTGGGCAATGGTCTCTATCCAGACATCAGGAGTTTGCTGCGCCATCAGGCTACCACCCACCTTGCCCCTTGTATGCCTCATTAAATTGGCTGTATAACTGAATGATCTTGAATCTCTTATGTGATAATTAAGTGACACTGCTATACAAGGTCACATTTAGTCTGCAGCACCCTATGTTTAAGTATTTGTAATACCAAAGCTTGAACCCTGAATTTCACAGACCTATTGTGGAATCTTATGGCTTCAAATGTACAGGTGTATGAGTTAGGAGAGAAACATAAATATACGCCTGTGAAGACACTCAAATTGTTTTTGGTTTCATTGGCTATTTCCGTTTTCTCACAGAATGGGTTCAGATGGCACCACCCTTATTTTCTAAATTTATCCCAAACATCCTCCCTCCTGCTGTAGAATCTGAGCTAGAGGAATATGCTGCTCAAGACCAGAAACTCCAACAAGAACTTATTCAGGAAGGATTTTCCAGGTAATAGCTCTGACATTGAAACCTGAGTTTCCAACATGTGTGTGGGGAGAGAGGTCTATACGCTGTGCACAGATCCAGCTGAATCTACCTAAAAGATAAATTTTAGTTATTAATTCTCTAATCTGGGTAAATTCCTATTCCATGGTACTGGTTAGAGTGGCTTTTGTCTCTGTACAACTCTTGATACATGTAAAGCATTTGCACTGACTTTGACAGTTGTTCATTGCCTTTTTCTAATTCAAGTGTTTCCCAAGGTGTTAGTACTATCAGAAACAGAATTATCTCTCTGTTAAACTCAAGGTGAATTTGTGGTGGCCAAACTATATCATAGGGAGGTGTGTTTTACATAGAATTTGGGAAGAAAATAAGGTGTGTTCTCTTGAACAGCTACACAGCAGTATTTATTTTATTTTTTTCCCCTGCTTTTATATCCCGCCTTCCTCCCCAGGGGGACCCGAGGCGGCTTACAACATAAATAAAAGAATGGAGTAACATAAACATCATTAAAAACACAATTGAAACAAGTTAAAAACATTTCACAAAATCTTTAAAACAGCACTCGTACATTAAAAGAATAAAGAGGGCAAGTGCAACAATTTTATAAAAGCCCCACACCTGTAAAAAAGGTTTTAAAAAGGCCAAGAACTCAGAAGGCATGTCTAAAAAGAAATATCATCAGGCCTCGCCGGAAAGCTTCCAGAGAGGGAGCAGTTTGTAAATCAAGGGGGAGGGGATTCCATAGTGTTGGTGCCACTACTGAGAGAGCCCTGTTTCTTACCGCTGCCCCACGTACCACCCTGGGCGGCAGCACTTGTAAAGGGCCTTCTCCAGTGACCTAAGGGGATGAGCTGGACTGTATGGAAGTAGGTGATCTCTTAGATACCCTGGCCCCAAGTCATGTAGGGCTTTAGAGGTCAAAACCAGCACCTTGAATTGTACCCGGAATCGAATGGGCAACTCCTGCAGCCTCTGGAGAAGTGGCCCAACAGTCAAACCACCTACCTCCAGTAAGTACATGTGCCACAGCATTCTGCACTAGTTGCAGTTTCTGAACCATCTTCAAGGGCAGCCCCACATAGAGTGCATCACAATAATCTAACCTCAGTGTCACTGTGGCATGGATCACCGTGGCCAGGTCTGCACAATCAAAGTACGGCCATAGCTGACGTACCAGCTGAAGCTGAGGAAAGGCTCACCTGGCCCAGCTGCCACCTGGAAATCCAGGAGCAGCTGTGAGTCCAGACGGATGCCCAAGCTGTGGACCTGTTCCTTCAGGGAGAGTGCAATCCCATTCAGTGCAGGCCGATACTCCAGCACCTGCATTGAGGATTTCCGAACCAGAACAACCCCTGTCTTATCTGGATTTAATTTCAGCTTGTTAGCCCTCATCCAGATCCCACTGCCTCCAGACAGCGCTGCAGGACCCCAACCGCCACCCTGGAATCTGGAAGAAAGGAGAGATAGAATGGAGTGTCATCAGCATATTGATGGCACCCCACTCCAAATCCCCGAATGACCTCTACCAGTGGTTTCACGTAGATGTTAAATAGCATGGGGGACAGAATTGAGCCCTGTGGTTCCTCACATCTCAAGGGCCAGGGTGTCAAACAGGCATCCCCCAGCACCACCACCTGGGACCAATCTTCCAAGTAGGAGCGAAATCACCCCAAAATGGTGTGCCCCCAACTCAGCCAGTTGGCCTAGAAGGACACCATGGTCAATGGTATCAAAAGCCACTGAGAGGTCCAGCAAGACCAACAGGGACGCACTCCCTCTGTCCAGTCCCTGGCATACGTCATCCACCAAGGCGGTTTCCGTCCCAAAGCCCAGCCTGAAACCATATTGAAAAGGGTCAGTCAGTGTCATCCGCTTAAGGCTGTGTGACTGAGACAACCATAAACTAACTAATCTTCGAGATGCCACATATGCCACTTTCTCATATTAACAAGGAACCTTGATTAGAGGCCTTTTTTAACAGTACAGATATGACTAGTGCTTTTCCTGACTCTTTATAATTAAAGATAGCATTAGGAAACACTTATCTTAACCGGGATGTCTCTAAACTGGTTTTGGATGTAGAGGTAAAGAGAAGGACAGGAAAGTGATCTCTTTGTGCACTTTTGTTCTTTATACAGCTTTTGCCAAGAAAAGTAGAAATTCTCTAAGAACTTTGTTAAGTTTACACTTGAACTTTTACTTGCAAGATAACAGTACCTTTTTCGGCTGCTTTGTTTGCCAATAAAAATATTTGAAATTAAACAATTACATCTAATCATTTATAGCTGGAAATCTGATTAGGGAGTTTGATTTTGATTTTAAATTGATTTTCCTCTGTGGTCCCAGGTAACTTAAGCCTTGGCTTTAATAGTGGCAGCATTCCAGGCGGATAATTTATTTAATGTCTTAGGTCACTTACAATAGAAAATATTTATAATAATGAATTGTGTGTATTAGAATAATTTAACTCTTCCATGCTATTTACCCATAGTGCCTGGGATTGAACAAAAACTTGATAGTTTACTTGGCATGCATTTTGTTCAGTGGCATACTGGTGCAATTTAAAAGATATCTAGTTGGGAATGTTCATGGAAATGGTAACATAACGAACTGTATTATAGCCATCAGGCAAGTTTGCATCCAAGGTAGAAAGGGCCAATGGAACTTGCCATCATAGTAAAATTATAGCTGATATATATCTTTAATGGTTCTTCAGAATTTGCTGCCTGAAAGAAAACTGCCTTGTTGTGCCTAATGGTAGGGCCTATCCCTTGTGTTTGTTCATTTCAGACATCTCTGTTGCAGAGTGGAGCTGACAATAAAGAAATGGCTGTCTTGCTGCCCAACTAATGCAATAATTGGCCCTAAATTGTAGGGTTGAAATTTGTTCATGCAAGGTGTATTGATAGGGATACACACTTGCCTTGAATCACTTGGGTGGTTGACACTCATACTGGCATGTAGGGATGATATTTAAAAAATTAAAAGCAATGTAACTAGAGTGATTTTGGGCTTCATGCTAACTTTCTGAAATGCTTCTCTCTTCCTGGTTTTTTAGAGGTGACCAGTCACGCAAAAGAGCTGGAGAAGAATTGACTTACAGTAAGTAATTTAGATAGTACTCTGAGGCTCAGACCCAAATGTGCAGCTATTCCACAAGAAAATGCATCCATGAGTCAAATCCGTGAGTTTCAATTTGTGTGGTATATTTGACCCACATGTTCACTGCAGGGCTTTCCTCAAGGCAAATGCTGTGCTAGTTCCTCCTCCTGGTGCTGCCAGTCATCCTTTGGCAGATTTCCTGTGTCTGCATGTTTCCTAGCAGCATTTGCTAGCTAAAGGCAGGGTAGCTGAGGACTTACCCTTCCAAGGATGGTAAATATCCTTCTGTTGCAAGGTCCAGCAGAATTTACACATTTTTGGCTTTTGTGCCAGTGTGGACAGGACTGCCTGCTTACGTAGGAGCAAGGTGCTGGCCACTTCTTTGGGTTTTCAGGCAAGTGGATATGGAATCATACCACAAAGCAGGCACATTCCCACTCCCCCAGCACCCATTCACACCTGCACTCAGGCAAGCAAAGGTATTTTAATTTCAGCCTCCCCTGCCTCATTCTTATTTGCACTATACTACTTTCCCTGCAATCCTTTACACATGTCTTTAGGAATAAGCTGCACTGAACACAGTGGGTCCATCTGAGTAGGCACACAGTGGATGATCATGATAGACTTGTCTCACTGATGGGAGTTATCCCTTTGTTGGAACAGGGGAAGGAGATGAGGGGAAAGGGAGGGGATGCTGAGAGCAAATGGAGAAAGGGGCAAGAAAGGTGCCCTTGATGCCTCCTCTTACTCTCTTCTTGGGCTGCCATCCTGTAATGCTTTCCTGGGAATAAGCCCCATTGAACACAGTAGGACTTACTTCTGAGTAGCATGGCTAGGATTGTGTCAGGTGCCTTTAGCAATGTCTCCACAAGTCTTTAGCAGTGTTTTGGAAGATGGTCTCTCTGTGAAGAGATTCCTAACAGGACAGAGGGACTCGTTTGATCAAAGGAGGCCACATATTTAATGCAGGCACGTTCAGCAAGGAGACTGATGCAAGCTACTGCCTCTCCACTTGCAAGATAAATTGAGAGTCTTCTTCCCCACAACTTGGGCTACAATCCTATACACTCTTTCCTGGGACTAAGCCTTACTGAGCACAATGATATTTACCCCCCCCCTCTGTGTGTGTGTGTGTGTACCTAGAAGTACTATAAACAGATGGCACCTCCCTGCTTCTAGCAGAAGAAGATTGAAGTGCTGTTAGGTTTCCCCCCCTCTTCCTCTCCTCCTCCCAGATCCTAAGCAGACACAGCAAAATATGAAGCAAAAGCCATTTTGCTGCTGTCTCTCCTACTCACCACAAGCAAGGGGAAGAAACAGCTGCCCTTTGAAGCTGAAAATAAGGAGAGAAGGCACTGTGGTAAGGAAAGGCTCCCCAGCAGAACAGTTGAGAGTGCCACCTCACCTACCAAATACACTGATGATCCATGTGGGTTTTGCAACCATTTGTTTAAAAACTCTTGTGAGAGCATATGAACGCATGGATTAAGAGGGAGGGAATGGGAAAGAGATACTTGGATATTCCATGGCACAAAGCCCACCAGATAAGAAAACCCATATTAGTTTTGCTTCCTAAAGTGCTCTTATTCCATGGAAAATGCTGTCACCACATGGATTTCTGCATGTTTGGTTTGGGTCTAAGTTACTTTACTAACAATGGCAACTTTGGTCAAGCATAATATCATTTCTTCACATCTGTAGCCAAAGTCTCTGACATTGAGTAAAGCATCTTGAAATGCTTTGTCAAAAAGATACATGGAGAAGAAGATTCAGAATACAACTTTGAGATTAAGACATGGTAGTTCTGTGTAGCACTTCCCTCCACATGGCAGAGAGTGCTTGTGTCCTGGGGATCCAGGGAACCCTCCACAGTGCTGCTCGTGCTTCCAAACATGTAAAAAAAAAAAGGGCACTTCCAGTTTCACAACAAAACTGGAAGTGACTGTTTTTTTTTATGTTTGGAGGCATGGAGAGCCTTACTGATGGCTCCCTGGACCCCCCAGGACTCCAGTACTAGCTGCCAATAAGTAAAAATCCCTCCTTCCATCCCTGGCAGCAGTGCAATCCTCAGGATTGCGTTGCTGCCTTCCCCCCTCCCAGACCCTTAAAGGGGCAGGGACAAGTACTTCCCTGGCTGGAGGGTCATGACCCACCAGTTTGGGAACCACTGATTCAAATAGTTCTAAACTTTATCTACTATTGGATAACTGAAGTAATTCCTTTTTGGGGGATCAGGTTTATTCTCATCATTATAAGGTCAGAAGTATGATACCAAAGGTAGCCCAAATAATTCTTCCCTTGCAGGGCCATGATACAACAGAACAGCTGAACAAACAGGCCTTACTGCCTCTGGTCTTTGGAAATCATGTTAGAATGTAGCACAGTATGACTTAGCTGGGAGATTTTGTGAAGGGGGATTTCAGGATGGGAGAGTGTTAACATTTTTTTCTTTTCTCTTTCAGATGGCGCAGCATCATGTGCAAGCTCAAGAGGGTGCAGATAGTGACTGTATTATAAGTATTTTATTCCCAATGGGAGCGGACACTGGAGCAGCATTGGAGGGGGAGGGAATCCAGAGGCTCAGTTGGGCTCTACTGATGCTCAGGTTCTTTGATGCAAACTATACCTGGAAGAGGAGTTTGAACTTAATTTCTTGCCATGTAATAAAATGTATGTTGCTGCTATTTTGGGGCTAACTTGGAACGGCGAGACTGATCTCAACAAGTTCTTCTGTGGCAATCCTGTGAGGAATATGCCTTTTTTGTTTAAGAAAAAGAACATTGCTTACTAAAACTTAGTAGCCAAAAAGAGCAGCTTCTTCTGAAAGAAACCTTGCACTTTTTTTTAAACTTGTGGACTTCGCTGCGTTAAAGCTTTTGCCCATTCAGTTTTGTCTGAAGCGTTTGCTTAAAAAAAAATAAACATTGTTAACATGGCAGTATTTCTTTTTCTCTGCAAATAGGTTTGCCTCTAAGATTTGTTTTTGTGCCACTGACACTGTACATTCCAGATTTATTTTGTTTACCTATTTGGCCTCTGTTTGTTCCTCTGCCTCTCCCCCCCCCTTTTTTTTTCCTTTATGGTCACTTTCAAATCTCCTTTTGAATGTCCTACTGTGTGCCCCTTTTCTCTTTGTCTTGTGTGCTTCAAAACTTTACAGATCACAAAATAATGTATTGTAAGCTGTGACTTGATTTAAACATGCTGCGGAGTTGCAAAATTTTCCTATAACCCTTTGTTATATTTAGGAAATTAAATTGAAAAGCATTTGAATTCCTTTTTTTCCTTTCTGCTCAAAAAGCATTAACACAAGACGGCATTATTTTTCTTGTTTTTTGGCTTCCCTAATGATCGTAATCGGTTAAACTCTGGACATACAACACATGTCATTACAACATGTGATCTCTGTTCAGAGTTGAAACACTACTACACAACAATTTAAAGATTTAGCAATAGATTGTGGGCTGAGTTGGCCCAGTTCATATCTGCAGTTTTTCCTATGATATACAGAGAGAGTATGAAGTACATAAATACCTTGGTGCTGGGCTGCTGTAATAGATTTTGCAGTGTGCCTTGAACTTTTGGGCTGTAAGGTACTTGAGCTTGATTACATGAAAAGCTTGTGGTGCAACTGTTTTGTTTCGGCGTCAGAATACAAGTGAGGAGAATCATGTGTTTGATCCCCGTGTGTGTGTGTGTGTGTGTGTGTGTGTGTGTGTGTGTGTTTTCAATCTTGGCACTGTTTCTGTTAAAGCTTGAACAGAGTTCTTAATCCTCTACAGCTGCGGTTTTCAAACTCGCAGGGAGTTTGAATCCCCCAGTAAGTCTTTGCGGGGCAGGGGGAAGCAGCAGCGTGATCCCCAGAATCACGCCGCTCAGGGGTGCTGCAGGGTCTTGGTGCACTTGCCCAAGCCTCCTGCAGCCCCCCGGGGGTGCGAGGAGCCCTGCGGGACCTTCGGCAGGGCTCCCTGGGTCAGGGAAGGTGACAACAAAGCGATCGCGCCGCGCTCTGCTAAAGCAGAAGCGGTGCGCAATCGCCCCACTTCCCTGTTTGACTGGGCTGCAGGCACTGGGGTGCGCCCTCCAATCCCTGCAGCAGCTGTCCCTGGCTGCGGGGAGCCGAGCGCGAGCGCCTGCAGGGCTCCCCGAGTCAGGGAAAGTAAGAGAGCAGAGCAGGGCACGATCTCTGCTGTCACCTTCCCTGACCCGGGGAGCCCTGCCGAAGGTCGCGCAGGGCTCCTCGCACCCCTGGGGGGCTGCTGGGGGCTTGGGCAAGTGCACCAAGCCCCTGCAACCCCCCTGAGCGGCACAATCCTGGGGATCATGCCGCTGCCTCCTCCCTGCCTCCTGGCTGCCCCTGCCCCTTATGGGGAAAGGGACCAGGATCCTCAGGCTGGGGCGTCGCGACACCCCTGTTTGAATACCACTGCTCTACAGTAACTTGCAGTGTGTTGGGGTATGAATTAACTGCAGCAATATGTACCTTGTGAAAGACTAGTCTAGATTTCTGCTTTTTACTTACTGTCTTTGATAAGAGACAAAGCCACAAAGTGCTGCTTTTGTTTTGACTTCTTTGTGAAGAAGTACTGTTGGGTAGAGATACCTAGAGGATCTTATGTAATTCATTTAGGAAAGAGAAACTGTTGCAATAATTAGTAAGTATGCATTAGTTTGCCACTGAAGCAAGTACTGTTCCCTTTAAGCTGTGCAGATCAAAGTCTGCCAAAGCCAAGCAGAGCTCAGTGTTCCTGGAAGACTGGTGCTGACATTGGATGTCATTGCTGTGCATCCAGAAATGCTGAAGAGGTGCTGCACAGCAAGCAAAGGGGTACAGTGGCACAGACCCCTTAGAGGGAATATTGGAAGGAAGACATCCATACTGATTGAAACTCTGAGAAGTAAGTGCTCAGTGAATGCCAACGGTAAAAATCAAATGCATGCTTTTCCTACTCCTGAACATTTGTCATTCTCAGCTTATGTAGTCTACAGAGATTCCTACAGTCTTAAAATCTCATTGGTTAGGGCACTGAGATGTGTGGTCTTGCATCTTATAGAAAACACATTGTATAAAAAGTGCTGTGTTGAATATCTGAGAAATGCACTTGGGGAAAGTGGATGGCAATACATAGTGGAGAGAGGAGCAAAGAAGTAAAACACAAGTAATATCAAAATCATTTTAGAATTGGTGAAAAAACTGGATTCTTTAGTAGTCATTGAACCAAAGCAATGCATCACTCTGAAGCCAATAAACTTGTAAGTGTGGCATGAGAAAAATTTCTACTTGTACACAGATTGATGTGTGATTTTCATTTGGTGTGTTAATGAAGTCCACTCTACTGGTAATAACTGGATGTTAGTTTAGAGCAGTGGTGCCAAACTCAGTGAGCCAAATAGCATTCATGGTGTCTGCTGAGGCCCAGTGATGTTGATGATCAAGATTGAAAATATGATCAAGATTTGTATATTTTCTTTTGTCATTAGCAGTGTATTGCGTTCCTAGGTGAGAACAAAATGCTTATTTCTGGTCATCACTTGTTTAATGATTTTTTTACCCATGAACTCATTATGCTGCAAATGACAGAAAATATGCAGATCTTGGTCATATTTTCAAGATGTGGGAGAGCCCAATTATTACACAAACTGTTCTTTCAGCAGACAGCAGCTGGTGGCACTAGGGGAGCCTACATGATAATTGGGCTATTCTAGCACTGCCCTTTCAGCAGCTCTGCTTTCATTGAGGCATCCCTTCACAGCTTAGCAGCCAACTGCAGTGATGGGAGAACCCCATTTATCATGATGGCTGAATAAAGAGTGGGCTGTGTCAGGCCTGCAGGCCTTATGCTTGACACCCCTGGTTTAGAGTCTTCTTTAACAAATTGGTTTAAAGCTAGAAATGGATCAGAAGTGGTTTCTTTGATGCTCTGATTTGGATGGAAGCATAGTATGCTATGCTGGTAGTAGTGGTGAATGCTTTCTCCTTCAGTTTTTGTGGTGATCTCCCTGAAGCAGCAGTTTACCCCCAAAGTAGTGATTTCTTCAAATGGCAGTTGCAGAGCCTGATTTTTACTGCAAAAACAGCATGAAGGAAAAACATTAATCCCCCCTCCCAAGAATATGCCCCTTCAGCCATTCAGAAACTTCAGATGATCTCTGCAATTCATTTCCAGCTTTAAATCTGTCAGATAGGTTTTAATTAGCATCTACTTTGGACCTAAATTGGTTTAGAATTTCTTGCAGATGTGGAAAAGGACACTGTTATATCCTAACCTATCTGTGGCGCATGAGACATCTCAAAAGCATCTTTCTTTCCTGGAAGAATGCCACTTTTGTGAGGACATTGACTGGAAGCAGTTTCCAGTAATCCATGCTCTGCAGACAGGATAGGATGCATCCCACTCATGGGATGAGTAGATCACAGAATTTACTTGTTTAATGTTCCTTATGGTATCAAGTTAATCGCTTGGATTTTTACACAAAATACTAAACTTGGGATGCATCACTTTGACAGAGCAACCTCTACTTAGGAAAATGTTTGATTTTCTTATTTAGAAATACTGGATGACTTGGGCCTGCTTCAGTATAATTTTTGGAGGTTTCATCATGAAGTGGAGCACTATTAGTAGTGTGCAATATAATCACATTCCCCGAGTAAAAATATATCTGCACATTGTGTTCCTAATCATATGATTGTGGGGAACAGTTGGGATACAATTACATTATCACTGTTGTTATCTGATCTAAGAGAGCATTTATGCACCAGATTTCAGTTGTCAATAAGGAAAAAATTCACATGGTGCCATTCTAATGCTAAAATTATGATGAATATCCATGATAGAAAGAGGTACAGCTATTTCTGGATTAATGTATTGATATTTGGATGTGAAAAAGGAGGCAGGAAATACAAAAAAATACTTTATGTAGAGTGTTAGTCTAAAGTAAAGCTTCCCAAAATCAAATCAAATAAAGCAAACATCTCTGATGGTGTTAAAGCTACAATTATGAAATTACTTGTAACAACAATAATTGTTGCTTCAACATAATTGTAGCAACAATTATGAAATTACTTGGCCTTGTGAATTAAGGCCAGGCAATTTGTTGCACATGGATGGCTTCTGTTGCTGCTGCATTTTCCCCACACATGCCAACTCTGCAGACTTAAGCTATGTGATTTCAAATGGCAAAATTCAACTGCTAGGAATTGCATGGGAACTGGAACCAGGTACATGCAACACTATGCCTACTGTCACTCCATGGACATTCTGGCATTTAGGGTATCCCTAAAAGATAGAAACTTTCTACTGTGCACTCCTAATTAACTCAAACCCTTACAAGGCAGCTCTTATAAGGAGAGATGGATTATAACTTAAAGAGCACAACCTTTACATGCGAAATGCTGCAGATTATGTCCTTGGCATCTCCAGGTAGGACTAGGGAGAGTTAGAAACCTAGAGAGTTATTACCAGTCAGTGTGAACAATACCAAGCTAGATGAACCAATGGTCCAATGTGGCAGCTTTTTCTGTATTGCACTGTAAATAACACCCGTTGGGTGTGATAAAACCAGACAAGCCCCAATTGTTGTATGGAGCAAGAGATTAAAATCTGTTTGGGAAAGTACAAAATGAGGAAGCTTGAATTTAAAAAAAATTATGGTATCCATTGATGCATTTATTCAAGTCCTTTGTGGTGTTTGAATTCTAGGGAGACAGATTAAAGATACTTCTCTATAAATCAGAAGTGAATCTTCTGCTCTAGCAAAGAGGTACAGTTTAGGAGGTGGATTTTTTGTTGGATTTTTGTGCAAAACTATATTTCCGTCCCCCCACACATTGTGCCATCTTGCAGTTACTCATGAGGTCAGCCCAGACAAGACCATCTGAAAGTATTCATGGTAATTGCCACACATCCAGTGAATTTCCTTCCCTTAAAGCCTTGGTGCAGTCTGAGCCTGAGCATTTTTGGAAATCGGCGTGGGTATGGGAGTTCAGCATATGTGTTGTAACTAAATTCTAGTTTCATATTTTGTTGGTGAAATTACACCTAGAACTAAGGCTATCAGCTGAAAATTGGAAATGAATTATCCTTTTTAATTAACAGTCATGTGCAGACTTTATGCTTTTAAAGTATTTGGGGTTTTTTGGTGACTTTTTTATGGGACTTTTTACGGGCTTGTGGTTTGTAAATAACGCACTTAAGGTTATGATTTTGTTTTTGTCATTGGAAGTTGAGCTATAGGATGCAATCTTTGAAAACAGTTCTACTTGGACGCCAGGACAAAACATTCCTCTAATGTGATCAACTCTACCCATCATATTTAATGACATTTTAGCCCTATGTAGCATCTTGCCTGAATAGGAAACCTGAGAACTTCTGTACAAAAAAAAGTTAATGTTGTATTATGTTATAAGTTAAGATTTCTGTATGTTTTGGCATCTAATGCTGAAATTTGTTTTCCTATCTTCAAAGGGTTTTATCTTTGTGATCTGGGCATGAAAGAACATGACAAAACACATGAACCAATGGTTACTTTGTAAACATTTTCTTTGAAACTTGATAGATCATTGTGTTGGGTCTCTAAAGCCATGACTTAACCAAAGCAGCATGGTCTTCACTATGGTGCTTCTGTGAATGGGATGGTTGCCACTTTTGTGTGTAAGAAACATTTCTCCCCCTCCCCCCATGAGACCTAAAT
Source organism: Tiliqua scincoides (assembly GCF_035046505.1). Lineage (NCBI taxonomy): Eukaryota > Metazoa > Chordata > Lepidosauria > Squamata > Scincidae > Tiliqua > Tiliqua scincoides. The sequence continues at coordinate 177,201,139 of NC_089823.1, forward strand.
GGGAATGTTTTTATGCATTCGGTGTCATCTTATATCTAATTTTGTTTCCTGGGAAACTTGCTCTATTAAAGTATTTTTAGACAAACTGCTTGGTTCTGAAGTTGACATTTTTAATGTGTCCACTGATCATGCTGTTTCACGTAGCTAATGACTGTAATAGAATAGGCATGGGTTGCTCAGTTTACATTGCCAACATCCTCTACTTGGGGTCATGTTGAACATACTGCAGAACACATCATCTGTGCATCCATGTTTCATTGTTATAATAGTGGATAGTCATGAGGCCATCTGGATCACAAGGAGAGGCATTTAACCCTCCCAACAATAATGCTATCCAGCTTCTGTTGGCCACAGAAAGGAAGTTTCCTTTGCCTTCCATTAGCATCTGGGGAGAGCACATATTTTAATCAAAACTATGCTATGGGAGAAAGGATTAAACCTTCCTGCCTATCATGGTCCCAGTTCTAATCAGGATCGTGTGTGTGAGAGATATAGGAATACATTATATGTTCCATGTAGTCTGAGTGCAGGAGTGTCTTCAGAAAATTTGTAGCTGCTTTTTCCAAGGGCTCTATTGTGATCTGATTTCAAAAACTGCACTGGTGAAATATGGTGTAGAATATAATGTGGGTGTTTAGGCTCTTGGTATGTCTCTCATTGACTGCCCACACATCCTGAGCGTGTGTCTGCTACTCTAGAATGGGAACATGCAGTGACCTATCCGTTGTGCAGGTTTCGAAAATGAAAGCCATGAGAAGTGCTTTGCATATACAGTGATCTTTTGTGCTACATTTCCTGAGTGCCTATTTTCTCAACCAGACATAATGATGCTAATTTGCATTAGCTGGTAATGGAGTTCATATGGAGGACATCACAAAAAGCTTTGCAATCTAGTTGTTTCCCTGCACAATAGCTGTCTCTCGTAGATGAATGACACCACAGTTTCTAATAACAAGTTAGTTTTTTCTACTTGTGTAATGTTGAAAGGAGAGCCATCTTCACGCATGTAACATGTTACTAGAATCCTATTAAACTGTTCAAAATTCATCTTCAGTTTGCAAATGTGGGGCAACTCATCTTGCCCAAGGGGTGTGAGAACCATGCAACTGTGGTCTCTGGGACAGAGTTGGCTCTAGATTCTTTGGTACCTTCCAAGCTTGTAATATCCCTAAGAATTGATGCTCAGTTTCCAGCACATACATATCCAATGTAGTGGAGCCTTCAGCAACGTGTATGCGTTTGCTCAGACATGTGAACACAAGTGCAACGGCTGGGATGCAGAAGCAATTTCTAGGAGAGCCACTCAGTAAGGATATGGCTAGTAACATGTAAATTGCCCTAATGGCACAATTTGCCACTCTGTCATCTGTGTTTGCTGATCCCCAAAACAATTGAATTGGGTGCACTGTGAGTGCTCTAGGCCTCACTGGACTTCAGGAGAGCTGGTTAGGTGCCAGTGCTTTTGTGTTTAACACCCTTGTGCTGCAGTATACATAAGACATTCAGGAGTATCCTTTAAAAGGGCATCTTAGTCCAGATCAGGGGTGTCCAAACCTTTTAGCAGGAGGGCCACATCTCTCTGACACTCTGTTGGGGGCAAGGGAAAAAATAATTTTCAAATTTGAATAAATTTACATAAATGAATATATTAGAGATGGAACTTGTATGAATGAATGAAGGTCTTGCAATAGCTCAAGGCCTATAAAAGGCCTTGCACAAAGCAAGGCCAGCCTTTCCTTCGCTGCCACTGCTGCTTCACAGATGTGAAACAGCAAGCAGTGGAGGGAGCCACAGCTCACACGAGTGGTCGAATAGTTGTCCTCATGTTGAGCATTTGCTTTGGGCCAGCATGGGCTCCAGCACGTCTCTGGAGGGCCAGAGGATCATTGGAGACTGGGGGCTCCCCAACAGTTGAATTGGTGCTCCCCAAGGGCCGCAAGTGGCCCCTGGGCCAGGGTTTGGGCACCCCTGGTCCAGATGGTAGAATTCGGTATTTAGGTCCATGCAGTACCATGATAATGGCAGTGGGAGAAGAGCACTAAGGCCCTATGGCCTTTCACACAATGTGCTGTGGCAACTCTGAGTTAACTCAAGGGTGGGCAACCTTTCACCTTTAGGGATCCTGGACCTTTAAAAATGGTGTAGGAGAAAGAATTTAAGCAGGTGCTGAAGATAAGCCGCACCTACTGAAATTCCCTCTTTTATTCAATTGTTAAAGACCCAGCATCCTGAAAGTTGCCCCCCCCCCAGTTTAACAGATTGTTGAGGTTGCTGCAAACATGGGTCAGATGGGCAAGAGAGAAGGGAAGGAAGGCTGCTGTTTTCACTCCTACTGGAGCAAGCCTATCCAACATCACACTCCCTGTATGTCCTTTCCCTGCTACACTAGCCCCTCTGAATGCAGCAACACACATTACACATGTGCTATTGCTGCCTCTTCCATACCCTGACTGCAAGGCACAGATATGGTCTAGCTAGCAGCCTGCATGTGCTCTGCATCTGCAACAAAAGGAGGTACTTGGAGAATACAGTATATACTTGCCTGTAAGTTGAAAAATGTATGCCTAAACATTGAGCCAGAAACCCTGGATCGACTTATACCTGGGTTAACACAGTGAATAAAGCAGGCACTTCTGGGAAGCTTTGCAGCTGTCTGGTGGGGTGGGTGGGAAACTGGGGATCAAGGAAAAAAAATTTTTACTAGTAATTATGGTATTCAGAGGCAGCAACACTTGCTTCTTCTCCAAACAGGAAGAGAAATGAAGGCACTTAGGGGAATTGTAGTCTGTAGGAAGGCTGCTGCTATGAAAATGCAGCACTTACTCCTTGTCATGAATATGTACAGTTTAGGGCTAGTAGCATGTAGAGCCTGAACTAAACTAAACCAGTAACAGAGAAGTGGCTTGCAGTTCCTAGCTGCAAGGATGTGAGTAACAACAGCCAACGAAATTAACAACTCAATGGGAGGTAAAAATGTAGCACCTATGCAGACAGAAAGGCACCCATCAAGGATGGAATGCAGCTGTGGACCTCCAGTGGGGAGGGGAGAGCTGAGAGGACTAGCATCCAGCCCCACTTCAGGAAGATTCTATCCCCAAGAGTTTCTGATTGGACAGTTTAAATAAGTACAGAGTCACCTCCATCCTGTTAGCCTGAGAAGTATAAAAACAAAGCCCAAGGGGTGTGTTGGGGCTTTTTTGGTGGAAAAGGTTGTGGGTGCAACATCCTGCAGGTTGAGAGCCTGGTCCACCAGGGCCATGTGGCCTCATCGGTAACCTGGAGCTGAAAGATCTACAAAAGAAAGCTGACCCAAGTGAGAGTAGGGTATAATAGAGAGAGCCAGTTAGCTTTGTTATTTTGTTGGCATCCTTCAGTCTCGGAAGACTATGGTGTCACGCTCTGAATGGTGGTTCTGGAACAGAGTGTCCTCTCCAGTGCGCGAAGCCTGGGTAAGGTAGGTATGGAGGATAGGCTGTTACCCATGCAGCAAATCCCCCCTCTCCACGTTGCTGAAATGGTCCAATGGAAAGGCAGAGGCCAATACGGTTGGTTCCAGCGGCATCGCAGGAGTTGCCAGAACGTGACTGTGTTCAGCCATGAACTGCCTCAGGGACTCCGGCTCCGGATTTTGCCTCGAGGTTGACTCCTGAAGCCTTTTCCAAAACTGGATGTAGCCACAAGGCAGTGGAGGTTTGGGATCAGAGTTTTCCTTCTCTCAGATGAGCTGCCTTCCCAGGCTGACGAGTCCCATCTACCCGGTGGCTGTTTAGTCGCCTCTTACGACAAGTACAGCCAAACTGAGGGCCTATTCTTATCCCCAGCCCCCAGGGGAAAGCATTTATTTATGTATTTAATAAAGTAAAAATCCTTTTACTAAGTTGTTTCATTGTCTGTTGGGGACAAAGTTTCAGAATCCTGCCTAGCCATTCAGCAAGCTACCAAATACTCATTGAGGACTAGTAACTTGAGGACAGGCTTTAATTATAGAAAGTGCTCAGTGCCTGCAAGGGATAGAATTAAGCCTAGAGGGTCTCGGTGTCCCTGGACTCTGGCACGTACAGGGTGGTGGCAGTACTACCAAACAGGGGTCCTTGAGGGCTCTAGGGTTCGAGAACCAAGAACTCTGAGCACCCCCAAAACCCTGGGAGTATATGACACTCCTCACAACTCTGCTAAGCACTTTCATCTCCCTTCTAGTTTGGAGAAGGTAAAATGTCTCCTTTTTGCTGCTGCCTCATAATACTTGGTCAGTCATTTTCAAAGAAATTCACACACCCCTCAGTTTAATCCCTACCCTGGTAAAAAGCCTGTCAGGGCTCAAGGTTTCCACTGAAATCAAGCAAGCCTTGTTCTTAGAAAATTCCATGATTTTTGTCTCAAAATCTGCCCTTGACTTATCTGTGAAATCGATTTTCTGCTGAGAGGAAGCTGTGCAGGCTGGGGTGCTGCTGAGCTTTTGCAGCTGCCTTTGGGTGTGGTGCAGGTGTGCTCCCCGTGCTCCTTCAGGCTGTTGCCCAGCTGCAGAAGCTCCAAGGGCAGGGCAGGGCAATCGCCATCGAAGCCATCAGCAGCCCCCCCTCACTCAGCACCAGCACCCAAGACAGAGCAGGAGACAATGAGCTGTGTGTGGGAGGGGACATCTGAGCGAGGGAGAAGCAGTCATTTGAAACAGCTGAGTCCATCTCCTCTTTCCTTCTTGTTCCCCCTTCCTACTGTATTTAAACTTCAAGCAATCCATTGGAAAGCCCAACTTGCTAACCCCCTTCCCATCTCCCCACAGATGAAGTTGGACAGGGTGGGGAAAGGGGAGAGTGTGATCTTTTTAAAGAGAGAGAGGGGGGCAGCCTGCAGAAGGCTGTACCTTTGTTTCTCAAGCCATTGAAAGGGTTAAGTCCATCTCCTCTTTCCTTCTTGTTTTTGGCCCCTCCCCCTTATTGAATCCAAACTTTAAAGTCTCTGTTGCGAAGCTGAGGCTTGCTAGCCCCTCTCCCCATAATCATTCACCACTGATGAAGTTGTACTGGGGGGGGAGGAAGAGTTAACTTTTATAAAAGGAAATGTGTGTGTGTGTGTGAGAGAGAGAGAGAGAGAGAGTGAGTACTTAAAACAGTTAAGGCTACAATCCTAGCCTCACTTTCATGGGAGTAAGCCCCACTGACTATTAAGGGACTTGCTTCTGAGGATTGGGCTCCCAGTCTATTCCCTCCTCTTGCTTTCCTCTCCACCTCTCCCCTTACTGTATACAGTCACACTTCAGTCTCTCCTTTGCAAAACTTTTTGCAAACCTCCTTGCTAACCTCATTTCCCCCTATCCTCAACAATGAAGTTGGACTGGAGGGGGAAAGTCCCTGCATTTGTGTAGGGAGGGGGGAAGCATCTGTGTGTGTGAGAGAGAAGCAATCTCCCTGTGTGTGCTCTTCACTGGAAGAGTCCTGGAGACCTTGCAAAGATGCAAAACACAGGAAAAGCAGAGAGTAGAATTTAAAGTAGAATTATTCTGCAGCAACAGGTATTTTAGCCAGAGATCTTAGCTGCATGCTGGCAGGAGCTAGGAAGCACTTGCAACAGCTGCTTATGTAGTAAGCTGTTAGGAGAGCATGCTTGCTTCTGCAGCATCCCCCTGCCAGGACCTTCACAGGAGCGCAGCTGCCCTTCCTCCACAGAGGGTCTACTTCCAAGTAAATCAGGTGCAACTATGTGCAGCTGCACTTGCTCAGTCACTCCTTGTTGCTTATCTCTCTACTGTGAACTGAATTGCACACTCCCAGTTGTGTGTTCTACTTAGAGCTTTTGGCTTAAGGTACCAGGCACTTTAAAGGAGGATTTCATTAATGGTTCTACTGGTATGCTGTTTCCAGTGTACTTAGAGCCCAATCCTAGGTTTGTCTACTCAGAAGTAAGTCCCATTAAAGTCAATAAGGTTTACTCCCAGGAAAGTATGGATGGGATTGTGGTGTTACTCTGATTATGTTTACAAATGGTTGTTGAGAGAACAATTTAAAAAATTAGTGAGTAAAAATGTATCTTATGATCTGAGATAGATAATAGTTTTTAATAAATTAGACTATTTTTAATACTGTTTTTGCTGTACTATGTATATAGTATAGCAAAAACAGTATTAAAATAGTGCATGTATGTATACATGTATGTATTGATGTATACATACTATGTATATACACTGTTTTTAATAAATTAGTGACTGTACAGTTCTTAGGTAACAAATACTGGGAGGTTATTTTTCAGGATCTGGCCTCAGATAAAATCAGACAAAATTATAGTCAGACACCTCCCTAAGTTAAATCCCTGTCTTATCCGAGGGTCATAGCAAATTCCATGATTTTGGGCTCAAAACCTGCCCTAGTCTTATCTGTGAGATCGACTTATAGGCGAGTATCTACGGTAATTAATGGCTCCCTGTCCTAAAAGGGGTCACAAAAATAAGATGTGGAAGAAACGGGTATGCAAGCACTAGAAAGACACTGTGCCAGAGCTGAAAGGGGTCTATTACTCTCCCACTGCATTGTCGTTATCTATGTTTCTCTTCATACTTAATCCCCCTCTTTTCTCTCCCTAGAATCAATGGGTCCAGTAAGCATACCAATGTGAGGGAGAAGCCATACGATTTTACACACACAGGTATGACCTGTAACAAAAGATGCATTTTCCTCCTGTAAAGTGAACATGGTGGCTGGTCCAGATAGCTGGTAGGAATGTTATACAGTTTACCTTTCAGCAGTGGGCCCTTCCATTAGTTTGATATTCATTCATCCCGATTTATCTCTTTAACCATCCTTTAACAGCATTTGGTCTTTTCTCTATTCATTTGCCCACTGTGCATCCCCACTCCACTGTCACACTTTTTTTACAGCCTTCGTGGAGGGAACAGTGAGTTTCTCTTCTCCAGGTCTCTCTCTAGTGTGACACCCAACACGACCCTCCTCCTTGAGGACTGTGTAATCCGTTTATGGCCTTTTGCAGTAATTAAGTGGCCATAAACCCATACAGCCACCGAACACCCCTCACCTCCGCCAGTTTCAGTTACCAATTGCTCTTTAACTGCAGGAGCCTCCAATCCTGGTAGTCAGGCCAATTTGGGGGACCCTCCCCTGAACCATGCTCCAGCCTGAGCCCCTCTGACTCGGCTTGAACCCAGGAGCAGGTTCCTATTACTGGGGTCTCCAAGTTCCAACTCAGTCACACTGGATTAACTCCCACAACCAAGTCCCCTTGTTCCACCAGTCCCCATAATCCAGTCAGTTGTAATAGATAGGATTTATTGAACATAGATTTAAAGAATAGTTATACAGACAGCACTGCATCAGTCAAAGATTTCAGAATTTAGGGTAGAGCATATCAATACAATACCATACTCAACACTACTAAAACAATAGAGAGCTAACACCTAACTCTATCACTCACCAAAGTCTTACACTTCTAAATTTCAGTCTGACCCATCCCTGCTGCAGTCAAGGCGGGTCCATCTTGTCAGAATGGTCGAAGCTCAAGTCTCCGCAGCCAGAGACAAAGCTAGAACAAAGGAAAGCTCTTTTCCTTCACCTTTATAGGTCTCCTGACCCATCCACCAATCAGAACTGGGTTCTGGCTGAACATTCTAGTGGTGAACATGTCACAAGCCTCCTTACTCATAGTGGAATCCCCCTCCCAACCTGAGAAGGTCACTGCCATACCTTGTTGTTAATCAAGTTGGCCTTGAAGCCCACAGCAGCTTGGTACAGGATCTAAGGCCCTGTGAACCTACCTCCTCCCAGATCTGGTATACACTAACTGGAAGTTGGTTACAGCTGGGGCCTTGTACTCAGGCCTAGCAACATGGCTACAAGCAGAAGCTCTCCTTATTCAGATGTTACCTGATCACCAATATTCACTTGCCTGCCATATCTAGCACCCAGCAAGGGAAATTAACTAATCAATCCTATCAGTCAGCTAATTATTCTATAATACCAACTAAATAACACCAATAGCACAAGCAGATGCTTAAAGCCAAGCAACTTCTGACCCAATCTGGGGTTTAGCTCTGGTCAGAGGCCCTAGGGTCAAACAGTATGCTATGTAGTAGTAGTTAAACTTCCAAGACTGAATTTAGATACATCCCCAACCCCCTCTTATACTCAGTAAGATACCTCTGTAGATAGTTTTATTTAGCTTATGGAAAAACATATATGTAGACAGAACTCTAACAAAAACAGACAATCCACAGCAGTCTTAATAAAAAGCTAACTCCTACCCAAAGGTTACACTTACAACTCAGGAACAGATCTTCAACCTGCTTTCCCAGGAGTGGCATGGCAGGCATCCCTCTTAAGGAGGAGTGGTAAAACTACTCTTCTCACCAGAGGGCTGCTGCTTTATACTTAGCCAGCCTTCAGTAGCCTATTGAGACCCAGACCAGCCAATCACTCTAGAACCTTTTCATATCAGGACACACTGACAAGCTGCTACATAAGAACAGCCCCACTGGATCAGGCCATAGGCCCATCTAGTCCAGCTTCCTGTATCTCACAGCGGCCCACCAAATGCCCCAGGGAGCACACCAGATAACAAGAGACCTCATCCTGGTGCCCTCCCTTGCATCTGGCATTCTGACATAGCCCATTTCTAAAATCAGGAGGTTGCACATACACATCATGGCTTGTAACCCGTAATGGATTTTTCCTCCAGAAACTTGTCCAATCCCCTTTTAAAGGCGTCTAGGCTAGACGCCAGCACCACATCCTGTGGCTAGGAGTTCCACAGACCAACCACACGCTGAGTAAAGAAATATTTTCTTTTGTCTGTCCTAACCCGCCCAACACTCAATTTTAGTGGATGTCCCCTGGTTCTGGTATTATGTGAGAGTGTAAAGAGCATCTCCCTATCCACTCTGTCCATCCCCTGCATAATTTTGTATGTCTCAATCATGTCCCCCCTCAGGCGTCTCTTTTCTAGGCTGAAGAGGCCCAAACACCGCAGCCTTTCCTCATAAGGAAGGTGCCCCAGCCCCGTAATCATCTTAGTCGCTCTCTTTTGCACCTTTTCCATTTCCACTATGTCTTTTTTGAGATGCGACGACCAGAACTGGACACAATACTCCAGGTGTGACCTTACCATAGATTTGTACAACGGTATTATAATACTAGCCGTTTTGTTCTCAATACCCTTACTAATGATCCCAAGCATAGAAGTGGCCTTCTTCACTGCTGCCGCACATTGGGTCGACGCTTTCATCGACCTGTCCACCACCACCCCAAGATCTCTCTCCTGATCTGTCACAGACAGCTCAGAACCCATCAGCCTATATCTAAAGTTTTGATTTTTTGCCCCAATGTGCATGACTTTACACTTACTGACATTGAAGCGCATCTGCCATTTTGCTGCCCATTCTGCCAGTCTGGAGAGATCCTTCTGGAGCTCCTCACAATCACTTCTGGTCTTCACAACTCAGAAAAGTTTGGTGTCGTCTGCAAACTTAGCCACTTCACTGCTCAACCCTGTCTCCAGGTCATTTATGAAGAGGTTGAAAAGCACCGGTCCCAGGACAGATCCTTGGGGCACACCGCTTTTCACCTCTCACCATTGTGAAAATTGCCCATTGACACCCACTCTCTGCTTCCTGGCCTCCAACCAGTTCTCAATCCATGAGAGGACCTGTCCTCTAATTCCCTGACTGTGGAGTTTTTTCAGTAGCCTTTGGTTTGGAGGGACCTAAAATCATCAAGGCCCACCATCAGCTTTTTGATAATTGACAAGGCACACCATGCTGCTGGGGGGGTGGGACTACCATCCCCCTATGGCCCTAAGAATAAATGACTCCCCCCAAAATTCCCATGGTGCACCTGCAGACCATTCATGGCACACTGGTTGAAAATCACTGCTCTGTAAGGTACATGATTACTCACGGTACAGATCTCCCAGCCTTACTAAACCCACAGCTACAGCTCATTCAGCAATTAAGGAATCCTTGAACCAATTAAACAGCTATGTGAGGAAAGAGTCTGCTAAGGGAGACCGATACCACCCATAGTTTCTCCAAGCAAAGTTCTTCTCACTCTGCTTACAAATTTAAGGAAAGTTAAGGAACTGGGGAAAGGAGTCACAAGGAATTATTTTCTATCAATAACCGATATGCACTCACTATGGTGTAGTAAAAATGTACACATATCATAGCAGCCCCAGATGCGTTCTGACACTATGAGGTTGGCAAAAGCCTGAAAGTAATAGTTTTTAAATGGAGGCTACAGACCACCCTCAAAATGGTGTTGGCCTGGCTCTGTCACCCCCTACAGTGCTTTGTTGTACTAGATCAGTTTGGGGTTTGCTATTTATTTTTATTTTGCAGTGCTAGGCACTAAAGCCACCTGTTGAAGACATCTGATAGAGTTTCTGATTCAAAAGCAAAGAATATCAAGTAGGAAGTCTCAGGTCTGTTATTCCAGTTTTATTCTCACAATAATCCCATGAGACCAAATAGGCTGGAACAACCATAACCTAAAGTTACCCAATAAGCTTCACGGTTAATCTCTATGGGGTTTCATTGGTCTCTTCCCATCAATGATTTCCCCAGACCAAGTTGACTGTCCTCCAGTCCAGTGGTTTCCAAATGTACCATGGTGCCCTTCTTTCCCAGCAGCCTCTTTCTAACTCTCCCAGGCACTGCCATCCTAGATGCAAGACTGTGCACGATCCAAGATGGCAGTGTCTGGGATAGCTGGAAAGAAGGAGCCACCAGGGACAGCCTGCAGTGCTTCTGTAATTTCACCAGTGCCCTCAGGTGTTGCAGACCAGTTTAGGAACTGCTCTAGTCTATAGCACACTGAAATGATGCAGTGTCACAAGTGAATTAGAATCCAGCCAATGAATGAGTTAAGTAATCCTCAGATATGAGTTCAGAAGGTTTGTCAAAGTCACTGTGATATGCTTGAAAGCAGAACTCTGTTTCCATGTCATCTTGGGCAATTACCTTGCCATACTTGACATTGCTCATATGGGTAAATTGTTCACATAAAATCTTAAATGCACAGGCTACAAATAAAATCATTACAGTAAACGGGTTTCCACATAAAATAGAAAGATGGTAGTATCACAGCTGACTCAACAGACAAACTGGTACTTTATTATTGTCGAGTCAATCAAAACAGTAGGTCTCTTGTATCCATGGAGGCTCAGCAGTGCAGTGTATCTGATGAGGAAGTCAATACACAGCAAGACTGTAGCAGAACAATAAAAGCAATAAGCTGAATATATGTTCTTTTCTTTCTTGATATTTCTTATCACAGCACTACGTCAAAAGGACCATAAAATCAGAAAAGAGCTGGCAGCCCTCAAATACAGCAAGGGCTCCAAACAGATCACCAATGTACTCATTTTATCTTAAACAAAGTTGGCACTCATGAAGTTGTGAAATGGATGCAGTCACATTTTGTGTTTCTCAGGCTGAGCTTGTGTATTGCATCATCTTTTTAAATAAGTTGAAATGATTATAGGGGAGCAGAAACCCTCTGAAAGAAGGTGATCAGTGGTGTTCTGTCACTCCCCAATCACCACACCTTCCAAGTCAGGTGACTGAGTGCCTGTCAGTTGGCAAGTGAATCAGAACCATCTCTAAAGAGGGAAGTGGTTTCTACATGGCTGGGAGACTCCCAAGCCATACGGAAGTAAATTAAAAGCACATTAAAAACTGGTCCAGTTAGCTTCCAGGATTTATGGCATACTGAAGGCTCTTGAGCTAGAATGTCAGTTTTGAGGCTCTGATAAGCACAGTTAACCTGGTTAATGATAACCAGGGCTAAGATGAATCCTACCAGAGACTTTGGTGGGGTTGCTTTGGCCAAGTCCTCAAATTTTCAGTGACCCTTTCAGACTCCCACCCAAAAGCATGCTTTCCCCTGGCATGGCACTCTGCTCTTTGCCTTACCTCTGCCATGGACACAGGAGAGAAAATGACTATGAAGACTGACTAGTTGATTCAGCTACAGCTTTTGATTCAATTTTCTATCTGAAAGGTTTCTCCATGTAAACAAAGCACTTGCCAGCAAAGCAAACTTATTTGCTCCTCAGCATTTTACTAGGGCTAAACAGGGTTCATACATGATTTGGTGTAATGAACAAGAATGGTTAGCTATTAAAAAAATATTCTGGAGAACAGTTTTTTAACCAATATGGAGATCAATAATAAAGATTTGGGGAAAAGGAGAGAATGTAACAAAAGCTTTGGTTTTAGAGTTATGGAATAGTTTTGGAATGGGACTGACGTCAAGGCACTGGGACTGTGGTAACCAACATTTAACACCCTTGCTGACCATATATAAACTAGGTGCCTCAGCTGTCATGCTGTCTGTCTTCCAACAGCAAATTGGAGTTTGAAGTGGAAATTTTGGATTAAAGGCCATTGCTTCATGCAGTCTGTATAATCTGTCTCTCAGGTCCCCAGGCTCCCTTATCTGTTTTTCCAACCACCATGAATTTTTTTTTTTTCAAACCAGACATGTGAAATATAGTTCCTTTCCCCCAATCCTTCTTATGATTCAGTTTCAAAGAATAAAGACAATTGTTGTAGGCACTTAAGCAAAGCTAACTGCTCAGATCATCATCACCATATCATTTCCATTAACAAGACATTAAAAGTCCCTCTGCACACAGAATTTTGCCCATTTTACAAAATGTTCCTTTTACCATAACAGTTGTTTTTGTTTAAAGCTTACAATGAGATGTCACAAAAAGGAAGGGAAGATGTCTTATATTGCTCAGTCTTTGTTATTCTGTTGGGTATGATACCATCAAATACTACAGGAGCCATTAAAGTAAAAAAAGTAACAAAACTACTGTCTGATGAGAAAGTGCTCAGACTATTGTGTTTTGTACAATTGAGCAAGAAGCTTGTTCTCTTACTTTGCTGTAATACCTCCAAACTAATAAGCCACAGAAGTAACCAAAAAACAAATCTGTTTGGGTTTGTCTTATAAATCCATGCAAAAGGTTGTTCTGTGGTGTTTATTTAGTCCTTGGTCTGTAGTACATTCCTTAGCATTTATAGAGTATTTCAGACTTCAAAGCATGTCATATTATCTCTGTAATTGCATCACCTCTGTGCAGTACATCAGTATTTATTGTCCCCATATTTTTGATGAGAAGCTCCGTATGGGAAATAATGACATACCTAGTGAGTTTGTAAAGAGTTAGTTGAGACTCAAACAGGAGACTTGCTGGTTCACAGTTCAAATTTGCCCTCTATTTGCCACACTGGCTCAGAGAGCTCAAGAGAAAATCTAGAACCCATCTCCTGCCTGTTTCTCACTTCCCTCCAGCAGCTGCTGATTTATGCAGCCATAACATAGCAGGCTTCCAATGATCATAAAAGCCTTGCCATGACCTTAACCAAGTTACAGTATAATGTTGCTTAGCAAGTAATTGAGTAACAGAGGAAAAAGGATATTATAAGCAAGGTAATGAAGAAGCTTACTCAGAACAGGTGTCAATATTTTGTAGTGGAGCACTGAGTAACAGCAACAGAAGGCCAAATGAGATCACAAGGACATGATCACCACATCGCACACCATCAGCTAAGATGGCAGACAATTCTTAGGGGAAGTTTCCATCTGCACACATTTTGCTCCACAAAAAATGCAACTAATAAAATATCTCCTTTTGATTTCAGGCCGGACTAGCTGGGCCAGTGGATACCGTAGGGATCCATGCTTACTAAATGAAACATTACATAGCTAGGCTATAATTCACATAAAGATCAATGCAAGTAAAACATCTGCAGGCAAAGCCATTCCAAAGCAGTGTCTGAGAATGTAACTGTCCTAGATTTATAACAGTCTTAATGAAACTCAATGACTAAGGGAGCAACACTCCACAACTTACCCTCATCCCTGAATTCTGAGCAGGTGGTCTGCTTTGGCATGTGTGATGATCTGGTAGGGCTGTCTTGATTGATGGTGTGTGGGTGAGGGAAAAAGCACAGCCCATGCACCTGACCTTTCCTCACCCCCCTGGGTTCCTTTTGTTCTGGATGTGATCAGCACAGCACCCTAACACAGACTGTATCAGAAAGGGTAGCTGCTGTCACCAGGGAAGGAAAACCACAAAAGGTGAATGCCCTTCGGCATCCTTCCTCCTGTCCAATTACCAGGGGTCACTGACCATGGAAGCTGGTTGTAAAGAAACAACTGAGAGCCAACCAACCTGGCCACACCCAACTCCTCAGCATCCATAGACCCATACAAGATCTTGTAGCATTAGCCATGAGTGACATATAAGAGAATGAGGGACAATACCTGTCTGCTCTGACTGAATCAGGGCAGCATAGTCACAAAATTAGTTTTTTAAAAAGGAAAAGGATAATAGAAATGAGCAGATTTCTTTTAATCTCAGAATCATTGTTAATGATTAACAATTAACAGCAACTTTATCATCAGGTCCTCTCAGTCCAGTCCTTTTTTATGGGGTTCAGGAGGATCAAGAGTCAACCTTTCTAATTGGCGTTTCCAATGGCAGGAAACTTAGCACAGACCCAGGGACTTCTCTTTAGTCATCATAAAATGGGTAGACTTATCAAAACTGTAACAGGACCAGAGGAGCTCTGATACTGTCATGTTAGCCCATTGTTCTACTAGGACTAGGTAGCAGCTGTACCAGTACTGTCAATCTACATCCCAAGTTAAGTTTTTTTCCTGTGGATGTGCAGTTCACAATAATAACAGGCCTACCACCCCCCAAAAAAAGAGACTTTTTTTGTTGCTAAACCATCTAAAAATATTCTCTCACTTTCTGGCTAATTAACACCTCCCCTTCTCCAAAAACAGCAGCTACAGTATACAAAGGAATTACAGAACACCCTTATCAGTTTGAAAACAATTAACAAAATTTATTGCTATGCCAACACTCCCTGGCAATTCCTCTTGCCCAGAGCTTTCCCTTCCCCTAAAACTTCACTCAACTTAGTACAAGACCACAGCAGCTTCAAAGCACAGTCCAACAAAATCTTCCCATTCCAGTAGCATCCCCATGTCTGTTCTTGGATGGGGCCAACACAGCTCTGTCAGGTAGCACCTCATCAGCCCTCCCCCTATGTCCAATACACCTTCTGAGGTTGCTTTTTATTCTTGCAGGTCCCTTGTTATCCAAAATGAGGGTCAGGTGTGAGCCACCTCTTTAGTGCATGCAAAGTCCCATCAACCCAAATAAAACTCAGGTTTCTGTCAAAGTCTCCATTGGCCTTAAATGATTACAGCTGTGACACTAGCCCTATCCTTCCCAGATCTGTCAACCAACTGTCAGAACATGGGAATAGCTATCAATACCACATCATCTGCCCGGTGATCTCCTGATCTTCCATTACAGTTGCCATGGATGTTTGAAGGAATTTAGGATATTTTTGAGGTACTGAATCCAAAAACTGAACTGGTTTTGCCTGATTGGCTCTAGTTTTGGGGATATGGCATAGCCATGTTATATGCTAAATCAAGCAACTTCTTCATGAGTAAGCTACTGCCATGGCTTCCTCACAAGGAAGTTGCTTGAATCAGCATGTAAGGTGGTTATGCCATAACCCCAAACTAGAGCCAATCAGGCAAAACAGATGTCATTTTTGGATTCAGTACCCCAAATATACTTCAAAATCAGTCTAACTTTTACAACAAGATGTGTGTAGGCCTGTGTAATGATTGTGAAGCTGTACTGACTGCTAAAAACAAACCACCTTCATATTATACAACTAGAGTAGTGGTTCCCAAACTGTTTGGTCGCAATCCACCAGCCAAGGAAGCACCTGTCCCTGCTTCTTTAAGGGGCAGAGAGGGGGAAAGGCAGCAACAGCATCCCCAGGATCGCCTCCACAGGGCTCCCCATGCCTCCAAGTGTGAAATTTTTTTTTAAAGGGCACTTCCAGTTTTGGTACAAAAAACTGACATCAAGCTCTCTGTCAACCAACTGTCAGAACATGGGAATAGCTATCAATAGCTACCTGCTCTGGTAGGCATTGGCTTCAGTGGTGCAGGCCAGGATCCTCTGAACATAAGAAGAGTCCTGCTGGATCAGGCCAAAGGCCCATCTAGTCCAGCTTCCTGTATCTCACAGTGGCCTACCAGATGCCTCAGGGAGCACACAAGATAACAAGATTCCTGTAGCCTGTTGCCACTCCTTTGCATCTCGTATTCTGAGGTAGCCTACTTCTAAAATCAGGAGGTTGCACATACCCATCACAGCTTGTAACCTGTGACAGACTTTTCCTCCAGAAACCTGTCCAATCCCCTTTTAAAGGCATCTATGCCAAACACCTCTGTACTGCTGCAACATGCCTTATGGCATGTTAGTGACAGTGTGCACCTGTCTCGCGGGTTTGGGTTGTAAATGAAGTTTTTAGTTTGCCTTTGCCTTGCTGATAACTAACATACTCTTTGGTGATATTATGTTGCCCAGAGAATTGGACGTGAGGATGAGCAAGAATGCATTTGTTGACACTTTCTTCTTGAAAGTGCCAGATTGGCCTCTTTTGATTAAAAAAAAAAAAGTTCTGAAATTGCTAAGCTTTGTGTGAGCTTGACTGGCTTTGCCAAGGCTATCTAAGCTAGAATAACTAATGACTTGACATGACAAGATTACTGCAGTTTATGATAAAAGGTTGATTAAGTCTTAATTGAAAGCTTGGTCCTGTAGGGATTCAAGGCAGTCCATGAACAGCTGGGTACTGGAAAAGTCTATGTGGGAATGCCAGCGAAATTACCACTTAATAAAGGCATGTTGTAAATGAAATGGTTCAGTCTTGAGGCTAACATTGGTTGCTTTAGCGACCATTAACTCACTGAGAGTTCACCTCGCACGCTCACAGGTATGAAGTGGCCTGTTTACAGTTAGGCGCTGAAGGCTCAAAATATATCTTTCTCCAGTTATGCCATGAATGAGTTATCTCAATTTGTAAAACACAACATTTTGAATGATCTAGCTCTGTTAAGGAACAGAGTGTTCCTGGATTCTTCTGAAGTTATTAGAAGAGCCTCCACCTCTTGAACCAAACTATTAACAATTCTGCAGTGGCTAGCTGTATATTTTTTTTACATCCAGTTAGGAAATTTCAGTTACAGATTTTAACTCTTTCTCATCAAGTTGGTGTTTTGAATTCAGATATTAAGGAGAACACGATCAAGTTTCCACTTAGGAAACTGCATTGGATCATTAGTCCATCTGACTGAATTGTCAATGCTGACTGGCAATAGCTGTGCAGTATATTAGGCAGGGCTCTTTCCAGAGGCGTAGCTAGATCATTTGACACCCGGGGCCCATAAATTTTTCACCCCATAGTAATTAATTAATTAATTAATTAATTATATTGTTTAATTAATTAATTCACTCTTTATACCACCCTTCCTCTAAGCTAAGGTTACCCAAACTCTGGCCCGGGGGCCACTTGTGGCCCTCGGGGGCTCCCAATCTGGCCCACGGGGAGCTCTCAGTCTCCAATGAGCCTCTGGCCCTCTAGAGACTTGCTGGAGCCCATGCTGGCCTGATGCACCTACTCTCAGCGTGAGGGTGACTGTTTGACCTCTCACCTGAGCTGTGGGATGAGGGTTCCTTCCACTACTTGCTGTTTCACGTCTGTGATGCAGCAGTGGCAGTGAAGGAAAGGCTGGCCTTGATTTGTGCAAGGCCTTTTATAGGCCTTGAGCTCCTGCAAGACCTTCATTCATTCGTATAAGTTCCATTTCTAATATATTCATGTAAATTTATTCAAATTTTAAATGTAAATTAATTATTTTTTCCCGGCCACCGACACAGTGCCAAAGAGATGATGTGGCCCTCCTGCCAAAATGTTTGGACATGGTTCCTCCCCTTATTTTGTCCTCACAACAACCCTGTGAGGTAGGAGAGACAGAGATAGCAATAGTCATGACAAGGAATTAATAATAATGGCCAGAAAAATAAATGCACTGAATATTTCCCCACAAGCAATGGATGAAATTCTGCTTCAAATGGTATATAACATGATGGTATTATTCCTAAAAGCCACAATTTCCAGAACTTTGGTCACGCTCCCCCCCCCCCCCGGATGTCTCATCAGCCTGTTTTGAGTTAAGGCAGTGGTTCTCGCTTTTAACACTGGGACCCACTTTTTAGAATGACAGTCTGTCCAGGATCCACCGGAAGTGATGTCATGGCTGGAAGTGACATCATCAAGCAAAAAAAAATAATTATAAATAATTAAAGAAAAACAGATAAATAAGGGGAAGCCAGCCCTGTTTCACCAAGTGAAATTTCTCTGTAGCCTGCCTGCAATAACACCCCCCACAAATAAATCAGTGAGATTTTCAGCCCTCCCCAGTGCCCACCTTACCAGCTCAAGTCTCTAGTTTATTCTTTGTGGGGGGGTTGCCACCTGCAATAACACTCCCCCTCACAAATAAATAAGTGAGATTTTCAGCTCTCCCCAGTGCCCACCTTACCAGCTCAAGCCTCTGTTTTATTCTGGGGGGGGGGGGTGCTGCCTTCTGGAGCACTTGTAGAGCTCCACTTTCATCAGATGGGGACCATGCAGCTACCCTTGCACTCCTCTTTGCCTGACTCGACCAGGAGCCAAGGCATATCTGCTTACTCGCGAGTAAATGCAACTGTGTGGCTTACTTTCATTTTCCATAGGGCTCAATACACTCCTCAGCTTGGAGGGAGGGACTTCCTTCTTGGGTGTTTTTTGGGGGCTGCTTTCATTGGATAGGAACCATTCTGGTGTCCTTGGATTCCTCTCAGCCTGCCCTCTCCAACAAACTACGGCAAGCTCGCGAGTAAGTGCGTGATATGGCTCAGTTTCATTTTCCATAGGGTTCAAAGCATTTTTTTGCTTCCAGTTTTTTGGCAGTAACTTTTGATGGAAAAGAAATATTTCAATCCGGTTTTTTGCATTGTATTCTGCAATGCATTCAGCTGCATTCTTGCTGCAGCAAGAAATTTCATGTTGGCCAGTGATATGTAGGTACCAGCCTGTAATATGTGAGAAAAATTTTCAAACTTTACATGAACTTTTCTCCAGAGAGGATGGTTTTTTGTAAGTTCAACTGGCCCATCTCTTGGAACAGTTTTCATAAGAACTAAAATACACCTACTCTCCTTCAGTTGAAACCCATTTTCTCTTTCCTCTGGTGAAAGCAGAGATCAATTTATGCCCTTTCTTGTAGCAACTAATTGACTACTTGAAGATTTATTATCCAAGTCACTTTGATCTTCTGTTCACAGGGCTAAAGAGCAGGCATTCATTTCTATGTGGAATTAATATTTGCAGAGGACTGAAGTGTACCATACTTAAGAATGTTATATTAGGAGCTTTCAAAACCCCACTCAGCCACAAAGCTCACTGGGTGATGCTGGGCCAGCCACTCTCTTTCAGCCTATCCTAACTCACAGGTTTATTGTGAGGACAAAATGTTAGAAGAAACTTGAGCTCTGTGAAGGGAGGGATACAAACCCTCTCTAAAATATGAAACTTCTCATGGTAGTAAGAGGACAATATTTGAGAGAATGTAGTGAACTGTTATTTCCAATTTAGTGCTGCTTCTTGCATTACACAGTAGTAAATCCATGTTTGCCAGCAAGTGTATAGTTGTTGGAGAGCTGCAATCAATCCCAGCTCTCTTAGGGCACAATCCTGTCCAGCTTTCCAGTACCAGTTCAGCCCCAGGGTAACAGAACAAAAATTCCCTTACCTTGAAGTGGCTTTTGTGAGTCCCCCCCCCCCCCCAACTGCAGGATGCAGTGCACCTCAGTGGTATAGCTAGGCTGGTATAGCTAGTACATTGACACCCCCCCCTCCCACCACATACATGGCACAGTGGCAGTTTTCTGCCATCACCAGTTGGGGGGTATGACAGCACTTACCAGAGGTGTGAGGCAAACACTCCTGCCCATCCTCATTCCTGTACAACTTCAAATGGAGCTGTTTCTAAGGCCAGGGCCAAGCATGTGTGAAGAGGGGTGACAGCACATGCACCGGGGAGTGATGTGATGATGTGGGCGAGTCAGCGCGTCACTCAGCCCTGAGTACCCGCTCCCTCCAGCTATGCTACTGGTGCACACCCCATTGGCATGGCTGCATCAGTGCTGGAAAGTTGGATAGGATGGGTGTTTACAGCTGAATCCTATCCAGCACTGGTAGAGCCATGCCAACAGGGTGCATCCTGCATCCTGCAGAAAGAGGGGCGTCACAGAGGCCTCCTCAACGTAAAGGAACATTTGTTCCCTTACTGTGGGATTGCATTGCAGCTGAACTGATGCTGGAAAGGTGGATAGAATCGGGAGAGTAAGTATATAAACACACATTTCACATACATGTCAAGCATTTTTTTGGACGCACATTAAACAAAATTGCAGATTTTTATAGTGAGGGTCTTTTCTGCACTGTGTTAGATCCAATTTTTGTCATCTGTTGCATCTTCTAGTACCAATACTTTTATTTATTTTTTTAACTCTCTACCCCACTTTTATCCAAGTAGCTTAAAAAACAGAATTATTAAAACACTCCAAAGAAAAAAGAAAAAAAAGAACAAAACAACAACAATTGAAATAACATCAATGAATCAACAGAATCTTATGAAAAGGACACCATTAGCTAAATGGTATTAAAAGCTTTTTCTAGTCAACCAAAAAAACCCATGACCCTTCCAAAGAACTTGGTAACTTTGTTTTGTCTCTCCTACAGTGAGGAGTCTAATAGGAAGAATCGGCATAAGCCTGAATACCTCCAAATTCCTACTGCTTGTAGGCAGGTTGGGGATCGTTTGTACTGACAAGAAATGCAAACAGAAAAGTCAGTTATATCACCATGGCTTATTCATTAGTTTAGATGGAAAAATCCATACTTGAACCAAAGTTGAGACATCTCAGTTGGTTATTGGAAGATTTAAAGAAAGTGGAAATGTAATGTCACCCCTGTGAAGCAATCCTTTTAGTGTCTACATTTTCCTTTAGTGCAATTTAAAAGCAAAATTAAATGTACTGTTATGTGTTAAGGGAGTAATGATATAGCCAAATTCCTCTTCAGACAGCAGAGGTGGTTGACTCTGCTGTTTCAGTCTTTAGAAAGCAAGGCCTGCCATCTCTCCTAAGTAGTCTCCTATGACTCAACCCATTCCCCAAATACTTGACTGGCTCAGGCACTATAGGATGGAATTATTGCTTGCTCAACCCTCCAAGCAGTAATTTAGGCCCAGAACCGATTGCTGTATAGATCAAGGGTGAGTAACTCCAAGTCATTCTACACTTATTACTAACTCTAGAGGCCTGTTAAGTGCAGAAATACATTTGTCTCACTTTTAACCAATTCTTTGTTTTTAAAACGAAAGTTACTTACTTGAACATTTTCCAATACAGGAAAAACACAACCCACCTTACCAAATCCTCGCCCTCCTGCACCCGCCCCTCTTGTAAACCCATTCTTGGTTATCTGCTTTGCATACAAAACAATACCCTCTCCTCTTTCTCTGCATCACCCCAACTTTCTGACTCTACCTTTGCTACCCTCCCTTCCTCTCCCTCTCTGCTCCCCCCCTTTTCTTCACCATATGAGACTATCTGTACCCCATCTCTGTCATCCATCCAAATGCCCACACTTATCACACTTATCACTTATCAGATCAACCCCTGAACTCCCCAGTTACACTCAATGGCAGATTCTGTTCCATTTGCCAGTGCTGGGAGTAGGAGAAGCCACTGCTGCCTGCTGTTGTCTGTCCCTCACTGTTGGTGAGTATAGGGGTAGTCCAGTGAGGGGCTTTGCTCTAGAGCAGTGGTTCTCAAACATTTTAGAGCTGCTGCCTGATTTATAAGTGCCAAGGGGTGTGGCTATAATGGTGGTTGGGTAGCAGTGCCTCCCCAGTAGCAACTTCTTTAACCCTTGAGGCACATAACCTAATCTGCCTTGTCAGTTTCACAAACCACCAAAAATTGGGTCACAGACCCACAGTTTGAGAACCACTGCTCTAGAGCAGGGGTGTCCAAAGTTTTTGGCAGGAGGGCCACATAGTCTCTCAGACACTGTGTTGGGGGCTGGGAAAACAAATAATTAATTTACATTTAAAATTTGAATAAATTTACATAAATGACTATATTAAAGATGAACTTATATGAATGAAAGAAGGTCTTGAAATAGCTCAAGGCCTATAAAAGGCCTTGCACAAAGCAAGGCTGGCCTTTCCTTTGCTGTCGCTACTTCATCACAGACATGAAACAGCAAGCAGTGGAGGGAGCCCTTGGCCAGTAGCTCATGCAAGAGGTCGTACAGTCACCCTAATGCTGAGAGCAGTTGCATCAGGCCAGTGTGGGCTCCAACAAATCTATGGAGGGCCAGAGGCTCATTAGAGACTGGGAGCTCCTGAGGGCTGCATTGACTGGCCTCGAGGGATGCAAGTGGCCCCATGGCTGGGGTTTGGGCACCCCTGCTCTAGAGCTTCTAACATCCTGTCCAACATTGCTATTATTCCTCTTTTTTTGCCCTGGATTCCATAGTACATTTTTTTTTCTCTTTATGTTTGCTACTTGTTTTTTCCTCTGCACCTCACCTGGTGCTCCCTTTTTCTCATTCCCTCTTTCACAGGCCTTTTTGCTTCCCTGTGTATAACAGAAGCTTCTGCAGAGCTCCGGAAGCCTCAGAAAGCCTAAAAATAAAGATTCACTTCCGGTTTTCGATTCCAAAACTGGAAGTGGGTTGCAATTTTTCTTTTTAGATTTTCTGAGGATCGGGAAGCTCTGCGGAGGCTTCCGCTGGGCTCCCTGCACCCCGGGGAGGCTGCTGCTGGTGAGTACAATTAAGCCCCTGTTGCCTCTGGGAGAAGCATGATCCTGGGGATTGCGTAGCTGCATTCCCCTCTCTCTGTCCCTTTAAGGGGCAAAGACAGAGATCCTTAGGCTGGGGAATCTTGACGCCCCAGTTTGAGAACATCTGGCTTAATGCATTCAGTTCTAGTACAGTAACATATTCTGTAGAAGAAAAAATGAAATATCCATGGATGATGTTGGCCATTTACTTCATTTAGTGTTACAAGTTACAGATATTTTATTAAACATACTTGAAGGCCATTAACATCTCTGTTGAATCAATGCTGTTGTACATACAATTTTTTCCCCTATCTTGGCACTTTTTGCCCTCTGTATTGGCATTACACACAGTTATGATTAACAGATGTAATTTCATTGCTAACACTTATCATTTAAATAGAAGATCAGTGAGATTTTGGTTCGCTCCATTTAATAAATGCACAGATTTTTAAAATATGGAAATTTGAAGAGTGTTTGAATGTTACCATGGCAACTTGGCTTCCAAGCAGTGTACATTATCTAGCATGTACCAGCAGAGAAAGAGGCTTCAGTTTTGAACTTTGGCTACAGAAACATGCAACCAATTTTATTTGCCCTTTCCGAAAAATAAGGATTTCTGACAGATAGTTTCAAGTAATCCTTTTTCTGTAATGTTGCCAAGTACTTGAAAGGCCAGGATGGAGTTTGCTGTTCTTTTTGCTGTTGAAAATGCAACATATTTGAAGGGTTAAGGAAAAGACAAGATAAATGAAAAGAATGGTGATAGGAAAACTCTCTTCAGATTGATTTGGCATTGGCTCAGTTCTAGAGTTATGAACTTCCTCAGCGAGCATTTAAAAGCAAGAAAACAAAACTCATTCATTTTCTAAATGTTCCCTTCCAGTTCATTATGTTGGCACACGTGCACTGATAGTGCAGTGTGCATGTACCTTACAGTATCATCTGCTGAGAATTGTAGTTCCCAAAACCACTGTGGCTGAGAATTGCTTTATGGCCCAGTCCTATATGGCAGTATTTCTCAAACTGTGGGTCGGAACCCACTAGGTGGGTCGCAAGCCCATTTCAGGTGGGTCCCCATTCATTTCAATATTTTATTTTTCATATATTAGACTTGATGCTCTCATGGTATGTGACTGCATTTGGGGAAATGTTACAGACCTGTACTTTTAACAAGCTACTATGTATATTCTTTTAACAATGATAGTCAATGGGACTTACTGGGTAAGTGTGGGTAGGATTGCAGCCTAGGATTGTTAAAACATTTCCTGCTTGATTATTATTATTATTATACTTTATTTTTACCCCACCTTTCTCCCCGAAGGGACTCAAGGTGGCTTACAAAACAAGGTTAAAACACATTAAAAACATAGTTTAAAACAGATAAAAAATAACAAATTGTAACATATTGTAAAAACAGTAGTAAGATAAAAACAAGTCAGATAAGAGCATAGTGCAGCAAATTAAAAAAGGATCAGGCCTGTAAACAGATGTTAAAAAATATTAAGAGATGTTAAGAGATGTTTAAAAGGCCAGGAACTCAGAAGGCTTGTCTAAACAGAAGGGTCTTCAGTGCTTTATGATGTCACTTCCAGTCATGATATCATTTCTGGTAAGTCCTGACAGATTCTCATTCTAAAAAGTGGGCCCCAGTGCTAAATGTGTGAGAACCACTGCTATATGGGCCTTATGCCACCAGAGAGGTTTTGAATCTGCATTGGGGACAACAATCACGTACAGTATATACAAGAAGCAGGCAAGAGAATTGATCCAAGTGGAGAACATGCTCACCATATAGAAGTCTCCCTGGCCAGATGATCTGCTCACACAGATCAAGGCAGTCAAGGGAATTTTTGAGAGTAAGACACAGTGGCATCACTAGGGTTCATGCCATCTGGCAAGGGAGGCCAGTGCATCACCCCCATGATGGCCCTCCTCCCATGAAGTGGCTGGGGCAATGCCCAAGGTGGTGGGTGATAATCCATCACCGTGGTGTTTTGGCTGTACCTTTGAATATATAGAAAATATTTCAGCACAGTTTGTTCCATTGCATTCTGCATAATAATATGCATCAAATGATGTATAACATGATGGTATTATTCAAAGATTTTAAAAATTTTGGCCAGATGTGGTGTCACACATCCCCCCCCCATGTGTGTCACCCAGTGCAACCTGCACCCCTAGTGATACCACTGGGAAGGCAAAATAAATATTAGTAAACTTCTGCACATGTCAGTGCTACTACTAGGGCAGTGGCGTCCCTAGGATGTGCGTCACTCAGTGTGGGAGGCCTGTGCGTCACCCCATGTAGTGGGTGGGGCAACGCCCCACGTGGGCGTGGTGATGTACCATTGCCCTGCCCCGCCGGTTTTTTGGCTGTACCTTTTGTTATAAAACATATATGTTTTACATTCGATGTGGTTTGTTTCATTACAAACATTACAAACATTCGATGTGGTTTGTTTCATTACATTCTGCATGAAAGTACGCATTGATTGATGTATAACATGATGGTCATGCCTCCAAATTCTGATTTTAGTGATTTTGAAAACTTGTAGTCTCTCTCTCTCTCTCTCTCTCTCTCTCTCTCTCACACACACACACACACACACACACACACACACACACTCTTGTCAACTTACTAACACCTTATTGCAGCAGTTTTCAAACTTTTAGCATTGGGACCCACTTTTTAGAATAACAATCTGTCTAGGACCCATTGGAAGTGATGACGTGGCCAGAGGTGACATCATCAAGCAAATTAAAATAAGTAATTATAAATAATTAAATTAAAATAAAATAAATAAGGGGGAGCCAGTCCTGTTCCACCAAGTGAATCTACTCTGAAGTACAGTAAGTCCTATTGTGGTCAATGGGGACTTACTCTCAGGAAAGTGTGGGTAGGATTGCAGCCTGTGAACCCAAGCCTATGCATGCCTACTCTGAAGTAAGTCCCATAGTAGTCAGTGGGGCTTACTCTCAGGAAAGTGTGGGTAGGATTGCAGCCTGTGAGCCCAAGTCTATGCATGTCTACTCTGAAGTAAGTCCCAGAGTGGTCAACGGAGCTTACTCTGTAGTCTGCCTGCAATAACCCCCCCCCCTGCAAAAAAAAGAATCAGTGAGATTTCCAGCCCGCCCAGTGCCCAGTGTAAAGTTCTTCTATTTCAGGCACATCAAGATAAAAACCCTCCTGGCTTTACAAGTGCAAAATAGAAAACATTCCCCTTACCATTCAAGCCTCTTTTTTGTTCTTTTTTTTTGGGGGGGGGGCTGCCTTCTGGAGCAGCTCCATAGGATCAGGACCCTTCTGGTGTGCTCACATTCCCCTTTGCCTGGCCTGACCACCAGCCAAGGCATGTCTGCCTACTCACGAGTAAACGCGACATGAGGCTGCTTCACTTTCCATAGGGCTCCATAGACTCCCAGCTGGGAGGAGGGACCTCCTTCTCCTTGTTTTTGGGGGCTGCATACATTGGATCAGGACCATTCTGACCTCCTTGGAGTCCTCTCTGTCTGCCTTGACTAAGGCAAGTCTGCCTACTTGCGAGTAAATGCGGCCGTGTGGCTTCATTTCGGGCTCAGACTCGTTGCTGGGAGGGGGGAGCTTCTCGAGTGTTTTTTGGGGGCTGAATTCACTGGATTGGGACCATTGTGGTGTCCTTGGATTCCTCTCAGCCTGCCCTTTCCAATGGATGATGGCAAGTATGCCTACTCGCGAGTAAACGCGCGATACGGCTCACTTTCACTTTCCATAGGGCATTTTTTCCTTCCGGTGTTTTGGCCATAACCTTTGACGGAAAGGAGCTATTGCAATTCTGTTTTTTGCACTGCATTCCCCTGGCCATTCCGCATCCAACGGTATATGGCATGACACAGTAGCTCCTAACCCCACAATGTTAGCGCATCCTCCTCCCAGTGCATCACCTGGTGCGGCCCACACACCCCCACATCCCCCTAGCGACACCAGTGTCTGTAATCCCCCTTCCAGGAGGATGCCAGGGTAATCCCCCTTCCCCAAGTTTGGAGACTTGGGACCCAAACCAGAGTTTCTTCAGGGCTGGCGCTGAGCCCCAGTGCTGACACTGGGTGCTGTAAATGTGAAGCATGTTTACAGCACCCAGGGAGTAGGGAGCACTGTTGCGGGGCCCCTGCCAGTCAGGCATCAGGCCCAGTGCAGGCAGAAGGAGGATAAGTCGCCACCAGGTGTAAGCGAGACAGCCTGATGGTGGTGTGGCTTCTGGGGAGCAGGGGGAGATTGAGACGAGGAAGAACCAACCCTGGAGAGTGATTAGACCGTCTAACCCTGAACTCCCTATTGGGTTGAAAAGCCCAACACAGAATCTCTCAAGTCTGTGTCAGCAAAATAACCAGCGCAGATTTGAGAAGCCCCATTGCAGGGCTTGGGACTTTCCCCAGGGGAAGGGGTCTAAAGGTGGTGGCTGTGGCTAGGGGGGCCTTCGCTCAACTTCGGCTGGTGCGCCAGCTGCAGCCCTACTTGGATCGTGCAGACCTGGCCACGGTGATCCATGCTATGGTGACATCGAGGTTAGATTATTGTAACGCGCTTTATGTGGGGCTGCCCCTGAAGACGGTTCGGAAACTGCAATTAGTGCAGAATGCGGTGGCCCGTGTGGTCACTGGAGCTAGGCGGTTTGACTCTGTCAGCCCGCTTCTCCGGGGGCTACATTGGCTGCCCATTCGTTTCCGGGCCCAATTCAAGGTGCTGGTTTTGACCTTTAAAGCCCTATACTGCTCTGGGTCAGGCTATCTTAGAGATCGCCTACTCCCGTACAATCCGGCTCGTCCTCTCAGGTCATCAGAGAAGGCCTTTTTACAAGTGCTGCCGCCTAAGGAGGTACGTGGGGCGGCGGCAAGAAATAGGGCCTTCTCAGTAGTGGCACCAACGTTGTGGAACTCCCTTCCCCTTGACTTGAGAATGGCTCCCTCTCTGGAGACTTTTTGGCGAGGCCTGAAGACCTTGTTGTTTAATCAAGCCTTCTGACTACATGGCCTTTTTAACATCTTTTATACATCTTTTAGTTGCTTTTTACAGGCTTGATTCCTCTAAGTACTGCTGTTTTATGCTCTTTTATTCTGACTTTTATCTGACTACTGTTTTTATGGGTTCTGCTAATGTGTTTTTAATGTGTTTTTATCTGTTTGTGAAATTATGTTTTAATCTGTTTTATATGTTGTTAGCCGCCCTGGGTCCCTTTGGGGAGAAGGGCGGGATAGAAATAAAGTTTTATTATTATTATTATTATTATTATTATTATTATTATTATTATTATTATTATTATTAAAGCCCCCTTCTCCCAAGGAGATTTCCGGTGGCTTCTCACTGCCGGCTGGATACAGAGGTAGATGCTTTGGTGATACTGCCTTCCACTACAGCTGAGGGCAAACTATCACACCACCCCAATGTAAACGCCCTTCTGTGGCTTGGGATTTCTAACTGGAAAAGGTAGGGAGCTGGGGCACCTATATATCTGAGCTCCTCATTGATACAAAACTTTCTGACATTATTAAGGTCTTCCTGGCACTCTATGTCAAAGATCCGCTGCTTAATCCTGACTCCCGCCTGAGCCAGTCCCATGTCAAACAAAAATGGCATGGAAAATTCCAGAGAGGATAGTTTTCGTTCCAGCCCTTTAATCCATCTGGATTTATACTCATCTTGGAGGATTAGGGGAGCAATCCCTAATGGGTATAGGTGCAGTCTTAACCAGTAAGAGCAAATGGCTATCCAGACACGGGCCTCTATCCTAATCAAATATCCTACAACAAAATTATTTTTAAAAGTTTTATTTTGAATTGGAAAAAAAAAAAACTGTAACAGGAAAGTAACACTTTTTGAATGTACTCTAGGGATGTTCATTAAACAAGACTTCATGCTGTAAGGCTAGATTTTTTAATCAGTATTCAGTGCTGATTAGATTTTAAGTTAGACTATGTGATAAAGCGAAGTAAACTGTTTTTATATTGGGAACAAAGGATCAGGGCTGTTTAGTCTTAGGTCAGGCAATTAAGTTGAGTACTGTTCCAGGTAAGGTAAAGGGGAAAAGCTGACATGGAGAAAGATGACCTGGGGCACTTAATCTGGGATTGGAGGGAATTGAGAATAATAGACATGTGCCATTCATCTTTGTACACAAGACATTGTAGTAGGGCTTTTTTTTTCCTGACAATGCAGAAACAATCACTTTATGGAAGCTATCACAGAATGGAATCATGATTGTGAAATATCAGTAATAAGAGTAGCAAATTTAAGGTTAATTATACTGCTGTGCACACATGTACAAGCTAGAGATCCTGTAAACTGCTTTGAGAACTTTTTTGGGTTGAAAAGTGGCATACAAATCTTCTCATCACTGAGGAGAAACAACTGGAAAAGTTCACAAAATAATGAAGACCTGGAAATTGAAATACAGTGCTTCTGGGGAAAGACAACCACCACCCAGTTGTGATTGGTGCACTAGACACAGATCTCCAAGGACCTTAAGATATTTCTGGGGAATATAGACATTAACAAGATAGCAGCTGAGCAACTGCAATGAGCTGCACTACTAGGAACACCAAACGTTATACAGTGGTATCTCACTCTTAGTTTCTTAAGACTCTTAGGTAGAGTTCAAACTAGTGAGCAGCCAAAAATCACAATCCAAACATCTGGCTGTGACACCACTGATAATAATAAATATGCGTAAGCACAGAAAGGGATGAATGCACAAAAGTTTCTTTCTGCATAATATTGCCCAGCCTAAGGCATTGAGCAGATGGGCATTTTGGCCTCTTTCCCCATCTATGAGACCAAACATGAGGGAGTTGCTTGAGCTATGACACAGAACTTAAGCATCCATTTGGCCTGTGAGTCTTTTGACCACTCAGGGCCCAATCCTATCCAACTTTCCAGCACTGATGCAGCCGCAACGCAGCTCAGAGGTAAGGGAACAAACATTCCCTTACCTTGAGGAAACCTCCATGACTTCTCCCACTGCAGGATGCAGCACATGCCCCATAGGCATGAGTGCGTCCGCACTGGAAAGTTGAACAGGATTGGGTCCTTAGTCAGCATTCAAGTTTCAAGCAGCCCCAACCACCCACTCTAGATAGCAGTCTGACATTAGTCAAGTGGGAGGAGCCAGTAGGAATACTGTGCTTTTTACAACCTAATTGGCTCTTGCTGGAGGGTTGTTTTTTGTTTGTTTTTTATTTTTTGTTTTTGCCTGCTCTGGACCATCAGCAGTGTTGAGGTGTTTTTAGTCAGGTTGGCCACAACTCACAGGTTCAGTGTGGAATAGGGAGTGGGGATATTGTATCTGATATGCAATCATATAGCATACTAGGAAGGACAAGGATTTTCTACAGCTTAATGTCAGGATGGGAACACCTGTCAGGGGGAAGAGACAGTGTTAATAAACCAGTTTGATAGTGGTAAAGCCAATTTAGCATACTGCTAACACTGAAGCCCAGAATGTTTAACTTTAAACCTTTCAACAATTTATTGAGAAGAGCAGATGACTCATCACCCGGGAAAACAAAGTGTTGCAACATTAGTTACTTACCGCTGTGTGATTTCAATATAAAAAAGAAAGTTGCTTGCCATCTCCATTGCTACTGCACAGAATCTTGGCACTAGCTATTTTGCTAGGATGGCAAAGGAGCTTGAATGGCAGAGCAATTAATAGCAAAAGCCTCAACTGCTCCATGCTATCTATGGAAGAATAGTGGTCAAGCTTGAAATTTCACGAGTCTGCATATAAACCTACAGAGAGAGAGAGAGAGAGAGAGAGAGAGAGAGAGAGAGAGAGAGAGTGTTTTATTGGGATAAAATTCTGTATTAGCAAGTGCCTGGTACAGTTATTGCGATTTTTAGTGTAATGATGCTTACAAACATGCATGATAGGTCTATCATCTGTAGCAGCTAGAATGGGAAAAACCCAGTCATGTGTTTCAAATGCTGTTGAAGGCTTTTATTTTAACCAATCGAAGCACCAGATGCTATATTGTTATTCTGGAGATCTTTGTGAAACAATCAGACCTCACGGGGCAGAGGTGGCATGCCAAATATTGCCTACCCTGCCTTGGTAACACAACAGGCTTTGGGAGATGGAGAGGAAATATGGAGGGGGGAGGCTTCATCATTCTCCTCTCTTGCATGCTTCCTCTTCCACTCTGTTCCCTTCTTTCTTTTCCAGTCTAGGAAGTGGGAGAAGGAGAAGCAGTGGAGGAAGGTGGGCAGATAGAGGTGGGTGCCCCCTACCAATCTACTCCCTGAAATAACTGCCTTGGGTTGACTCTGCAGTTTTCAAACTCGCAGGGAGTTTGAATCCTGCAGTAAGTCTTTGCGGGGGGAGGCAGCGGCGCGATCCCCAGGATCGTGCCACTCAGGGGGGCTCCAGGGGCTTGCTGCACGTGCGCAAGCCCCCTGCAACCTCCCGGGGGTGCGGGGAGCCCTGCGCAACCTTCGGCAGGGTTCCCCGGGTCAGGGAAGGTGACAGCGGAGCGATTGCGCCCCGCTCCACTAAACTGGAAGTGGTGGGCGATTGCCCCACTTCCCCTTTTGACCAGGCTGCAGGGACTGGGGTGCACCCTCCAGTCCCAGCAGCAGCTGTCCCTGGCTGCGGGGAGCCGGGCGCGAGTGCCTGCAGGGCTCCTCGGGTCTGGGAAAGTGAGAGTGGGGCGATCTCATTATCTGCTGGGTTAGGTTCCTGGAAAATCAAGGAGATTAGCAGATACTGAATCATGGAGCCTATGGGGAAAATGGGGTTAGGTTCCGGGGATCCTCTTCACCATACACTTTATGAACTTTATGAACCTGAATCTTAACTTGAAGTCTGTGGGGCTCATCAACTTCTCCAACAGCTGATGCTTCTTATTCTTTGCTGGATATCCATTGATGCATTGAAGGTCGTGGTGATGGCAATTTTTCTGTGTTGGGTATCCCTAGGCAGAAATAGCTTAAGCATAATTCCAAATGGGACATACAGAATTTTGAGACATACAAAATTATGCACGGAAAGGATAGAGTGGATAGAGAGATGCTCTTTACACTCTCACATAACACCAGAACCAGGGAACATCCACTAAAATTGAGTGTTGGGAGAGTTAGGACAGACAAAAGAAAACATTTCTTCACTCGCGTGTGGTTGGTCTGTGGAACTCCTTGCCACAGGATGTGGTGATGGCATCTGACCTAGATGCCTTTAAAAGGGGATTGGACAAGTTTCTGGAGAAAAAATCCATTACGGGTTATGAGACATGATGTGTATGTGCAACCTCCTGATTTTAGAAAGGGGCTATGCCAGATGCAAGGGAGGGCACCAGGATGCAGGTCTCTTGTTATCTGGTGTGCTCCCTGGGGCATTTGGTGGGCCACTGTGAGATACAGGAAGCTGGACTAGATGGGCCTATGGCCTGATCCAGTGGGGTTGTTCTTATGGGCCCATGAGGAACTGCTCTTTCTGTGTATATGGATGGAATGTCTACTGATGTATTGATTGTGAGGTAGTAATCTGAATAAGCAATCTGAATACGAAAAAGTATTTGAGGCAAAGACTGAGCTATTTTTGCTCCTTGAAATTACTGAATATTCAACTTACAGTGTATTTTTAAGACTTTCTCTTAAGTCACCACCATTTCTGAATTACTCTGTTTCTCCCTTGGATGCTCCTGAGGAAGAAATACATTTTTACCCAATGCAGAGCCAATTTCCACAAAAGCAAAAATACTGTTAAAACGAGTCTTCCTGTGAGAAAAACTCCCCTATTTCAAGGAAAAACAACAGATAGGCTTGTGACAACTTGAAGACTAATACATTTGTTGTAGCATATGTTTCTCTGGACTACAAATCACATCATCAGATGTATGAAATGTTATTCTCAGTTGGCAAGAGTTATGGGTGACATACTGAAAATAAATTGTAAACAGTGAGATCAAATGGCCATGAAATGCAAGAGATGCTTGTGTGTGTGTCTGTGTGTACCCCTCTCTGCCAAATTGAAGATAACACGTCATGCATCGAATGAAGTGATTTGTAGGACTAATTTGATCGTGGTTAAGATTCCATAAACACACCTGTCGCCTTTGCTGCAGGAAACATGGCACAGTAAAGCACGTTTAACCTCCCAGAGATGTTTTTTATTTCAATCAGATGTTTTCCTATCAAATCCATTTGGATGAAGGCACTCAAAGTAACCATATAGCAACTTCATAGGGGAGTAGTCATTCTAAAATCATGGAACTGATCAACCCCTGAAGGTTCTTCTAATTCATCTCAGCAAAAGTTATGAAACCTAAATCACTCCTCATATTAAAGCCTGAGGATGTAGCTGCCTGTGTTCAAAAACTCTCCAGTGTAAATGTCCAAGGTCTTTTCTGGGCAGCTTATATTTTCCAAAATGTCTCAAAGTAAGGAAGGTCATTGTATTAATTTGTTCCAATGAAAGCAACTTTAAACCTACCTTCCAGCTTTCATATCACTCCATACTTGTGATGAATGCCCTGGTTCTCCCCTACCTTTAAAAAAAAATTTTTTTTTTCCTTATTTTTAGACTCTTCTAATTCTCCAGAAGTTTCTGTGCAGATTCATGCTCCTGGATCATGCTCCTGCAGCAGTCTTTTCCATTGTTTGAAAACCCCATTCTCAGGTATCCATGTTCTAGTCTGGATTTGGGTCCTTCACGTCTGAAGTAGCCAGCCTCATACTGAGATTGGCATGTGCCTACTTAGAGCCCAATCCTGAGCCATAAGGCACGTTTGTGAACTTTAATGCCAGGTGAGTGCCCGTGCTAGCCCAGTGCTGGCTGGCGCTAGGCTAGCACCAGGCAGGTGCCTGACTTCTTGCATGGACCACCAAGCCACAGAGAGGAAGGCAGGGGTGGGGGGAGGTGGGGAGGAGGCGTTCTGGGGAGAGGGGAGGTGGACAGAGGGCAGGGAAAGGGCAGGGGGAGGTGTGACAGGGAGAAAGTGGGGAGGGAGGGAGATGGGACTGGTGGAGCGATGCTACACCGGAACCAGAGCCTTCGCTTCAGGCTCGGCACCTGACACGAAGGCTCTTACTTCACCACTGACCTTTTGGTTGGTGGTGAATCGCGTAGCCCCATTGCAGGGCTACTCCTTTTACCTGGGGGAAGGGCATGAAAGTTCCCTTCTCCTGAGGTGCCGCTTGTGGCTGCAGGGAGTGCAGGATGCGGCGGCAGCCATTTTTGTTGCTGCCGCAGCTGCACACCACCAAAGCTCAGGATTGAGCTTTTAATTGGGTAGTCAAACCCGTCTGTCTCTGGGTAAAGAGGTGGGATGGAGTGGCCAAGCGGGTTCCACTCCTCCAATTAGATAAATCAATGACCTTAACAAACCTAGGTTACTTACTGGTGAGTTCATGCACAGAGATGCATGTGTGTGTTTCTGCCAAGTTTGCTGTGAAATCTAGTGCTGGTTTGCAGAAGTCACTCTTACTCTCCCACTTACTCTCCAGCAAATTCCAGAACTGGCATTCCAAGGAAAATATGCTAGTTATAGCAACTGTATTAGGAAAATAATTTTGTTGTCTCTTTTCATTCCAAGTCAGCCTACAAACTTCACTAGCTGGGGATTTGTGTGTTTTGTTCTTAAATACCTACCCAGCTTGTTCTGCTGGGCATTATTAATTACTGCAGCCAATTTGGACAAATTTTTCTCTGAGTCCATCCAGCCAATTTCAGCCATTTTTCATCAGCCTGCTTGTTGAACATTTCTCTGCCCCATTTCTCCCATTTTGTTTAACTCATTTCCTTTTGACTTCTTAAATAAACTAGTTGTCTTCAGACTCTCTGCCTGCCCAGTCTACATTCACAGGAAATTCAGTGGGCTGTCACGGTTGATTGCTTGTGGGTGCTACTGTGATCTGATTTTAAATAAGAACCCCTGCTTCTGTGCTCCCTTAAGATGGGTAGTTTTTCTCTGCTATAACTAAGCTTAAGCACACGTGACTAAAACAACTTAACTGGTTCAAACATTCCATCTGCCATGAACTCATTAGGTAGCCTTAGGCAAGCCATTGCTGCTTCAGCTCCCCAACTGCAATGTGGGGATAATACTTTACAGGGTTGTTGTAAGGATCACAGCAAGATCCTTATAACAATGTCAAATCCATGGAACACTCAGAAAGTGCTAAGCAAATGGCATTTTAAATTTACAGTTTTTACATGGGTTAGAGATCTGCTTCCTTGACTCCTTCAGTACCTTCTTTCAGATAACATTTTAGCTGTATTCATGCTAAGAAACATTTTAGAAAAGGTTGACAGCGGGCTCAATCCTATCCCCTCTGCTACCCATGGACACAGTGGTACCAAAATGGCAACCGCTGCCTCCTGGGGAGGGTGTAGTCTAGGGCGGTCTCCTCTAGGTAAGGGAACTATTTCCCTTACACAGAGGTAAGTTTTCATGGTGCAGATGGGTCTACTTGAACCAATGCCAGCTATTTAGCTGGCATAGGTCCATGCTGACCTGTGTCAAAGGTTTGGACCAGGGAAGGGTGTTAGCATAATGGTGGCACCATCGCAGTACCTTTTGCGACAGGCTTGACTGGTTTACATCAGCCAGCACCATCACAAAGGGGGTAACTGGCATAAGTATAGGAAAGATAAAAGATTTACACAAGAGAAACACGTACTGAGGCTCATTCTGAAGAATGGATAAATAATTAAGGCCTAATTTACATTGCAATATTATCTCAGTACTGTAGCTAATTAATGACCTTTTGAAGTAGCCTACTGCCATTATCATAATGTTAATGCTTTAATTATTCTTCCTCTCTCTTGCTAATTGAGGAGTATGGTCAACTATGATAATGACCTTGTGGCCTTAGCCATTCCCAGAAGTATTAAATTAATGATGGATGGAGTGAAAAAAAAAATATTTAACTATCATGTACTGTGGATTTTGCATATAAATTATTCTGTATCTCTCAGCACTGAGTGATGGGATTTACAATCAAGTTGCAGTCCTGTCCTTGAGTTACACCAGTGTTTCCCAAACATTTTGGCTATGATGCTCAGTGCAGTTTGTCTTTCAGTCTGGTGAGAACTGGTGCATATTAATTAGTGGTATTGGTACATATTAATTCACAATCAATCAATCAATCAATTAATCCACAATTAATTTGAGTAATTAATAAAATGAAATTTTTTTCCTGTGGCTATTATGTTGCTACTTAATTTTGTGGGTGAGCTCAATGAAACCTTATTCAAAAACCCAGGCTTATGCAGTAATTTTTGTTTGGACAGTTTTCCAATTAAATTACAATTTCAGTGGACCTTCTCCCTTTCGCTCTCCATGCTGTTTCTCATCTTAGGGCCCAATTCTATCCAACTTTCCATCGCCAGTGCAGCCTCAATGCAGCCCTGAGGTAAGTGAACAAATGTTCCCATACCTTGAAGAGGCCTCTGTGACTGTCTTCCCATCACAGCAGCGCCGGCACTGGAAAATTGGATAGGATTGGGCCCTTAGTCCCCAAGGAACCTCTTGGTGGAGAAGCAACTTCAAACACCACAAGAATGTTTACAATTTAGAATGTTGAAATTTTGAATTTGGGAGGCAAGAGCCCCTTGGACAACTAAGCCAGGTGGGAAAATACCCTCCAATGATAGTCTTACTATGACCTCATATAGAAAAACACTCAATTTAGTCCACATAGTGTTACTGTAGACAGCTGTGTACACATATTCTGGTCTCTGTAGTTTCAGCCAAGGTTTCCGTCAGTGAAACTGAAAGCTGCATTGCTCTGTCATCACTGAAACTTCAGACGCTGTAGGCATTGCAGTCGTCAATTGGAATAATTTGTTAGAATAAATGCCACTGGAATACTATCCTGTTAGAAGAAGCCATCTAGAATTTCTTATGCCATGGAATTGCAACTATTCTAATACACTGTAATTAAAAATCAGCGTTGTTTGTATTGGTTCAAGTTCAAATTTGGATTTAGCTTTCAGTCATGGACCCAACACTGCTTGGAAATGATCTACAGCCAATGCAATCTGTTTAATTAGCAAGGTGTTCTTGACTTACATTTGACATAGCAGTTCCAGCCTGTCAGTTATTCAGTACAACATAAATAACACACCAGTTTGGAAGGTTCTCAGGTTGACCCGGGCAGGTGTGTCCTTTCATGGGCATAGGCTTTCAGCCAGAGCCTGCCCAGGGCAACCTCTTATGTCGCCCCTGCCTGAGTTGTATTCACTTGGTACTAGGAAACTGCAGAATGCTTGCTAGGCTATGTTGGTCGGTTATCCTGAGCGATCTTATGGCCCAGTCCTATGTAAACTCAGTGCTGGTGGAACATGCATTCTGCCAGCGTGCTGTTGCAAATGTCTGTAAACCATTTTGTAAAGTGCAAGTCAGAGCATTCCCGCATGTGTTGGCAGTCCTTTGGATGCCATCTAGGACACGTAAGCCCAGGAGGGGGGCTGAAGCTGCAAAGGTCACATTGATGCTGCTGCATTGTTGCACAAGGATTTAGATAGAATTGATTTGTTAGTTAAGATGCAATCCTATACATACTTTCCTGGGCATAAGCCCAATGGAACACATTGGTACTGTTTTCTGAGTAGACATGCATAAGATTGCACTATTGAGTTAAAAATCTAGAACATTTGCTGGCTATCTCTCACAGACTCAGACAGGAAAAAGCAGGTAAAAATGCATTCTGTGTAATGTTTAATTAATGTAAATCACCATGCAATGAGTCAGAAAGAACACTTAGAATGAAAAAAAAGATAAATCTTTTGTTTAATCTTAGCTGAGCAGGGTCATTTCTGTCTTATGATGCCAATGACACAAATCATGATGGATACTCAATGGCTTCAAGAGGTGGCAGGTACAGACTACTAATATTAATATTTAACATTCAGGACAAGGACTGTGCTGGGTGTTATAGTGGAAAATAGAAGTGACATTGTCTCTGCCCTGACAAACTACAACAGATGGAGAAGGCAAAAATGGACTTGATTTGTATCGTTCATAACTCTGGCTGCAACTGTCAGGGCAGGAGCAAGAGTTCTGAAGCCTCTTATGTGTTGTGTTCCATGTTCATGGGTATGGTAAGCATGGCATATGTAAAATTACTTAACTTATCCACGTGGATATGAAGCTGTGTTCAATGCCATTCCATTTAGCAGAAAATGAAAACTTCTTTAAAGACCAATTTATAAAAAGGCTTTTGTTGCATATGATTAATGACCACACAATACATTTGACAAACTGCTTCATCAGAAGCACTTGAGAAAATGAAATACTTACAAAATTTGAATAAGAACTAAGCGTTCTTATTCAAGTACTGCTAAGTACTGCTGCTTATTTTTTTTTTTTAAGTGGGGGTTATAATTCACAACAAGAAGAGAAAGACTGCAGTAACAGCTGGGGCCTTTTCACTTGACTCGTTCATGGGCTGCCTTGAATAAACAATGGTGACTGAAGGAGCAACACCGAAATATTATTGAAGCAAATCCAAGGAAGAATACAAAACCTAGAGCATTTTACAACAGGGATGGGGGATGTGGGGGTGGCAAGTGAGGCAGTACTGTCCCACCAGAGTTCTTAGAAAAGTGCTGCCGCTGCTGTGAGCACTCACAATCCATGCGCTCCAGCTGCTGTTCCGAGTGCGTGGGTTGTGAGTGCTTGTGTACAATAGCGGCGCTTTCAAAAACTCCAGTGGGGTGGATCTGCCTCACCTGTACAAGTCCCTACTTCACAAAACTTAACAGCGGAAAGTTAAGGATGTTTAATCAACACTGAAGTCTCACTGAATTCATTGGTGATTGCGTGCATAGACTGTAGTTTCAGTAACTAAGCAATAAATTGGCTGGTGAGATGCAGTGTTGAGAAATCCAAAGTAATGTGCAAACTCCTTGACTCAGGATAGATAGTAGCTCCAGCAATTGCAAGATATTATTGGTCTGGTTCAGAGAAATATACTTATCACTTGATAAGCAAATATGCTTATTACTTTATTTCCAACAGCATATTGTATTGTATTGGCAACCTTCAGTCTCGAAAGACTATGGTATCGCGCTCTGAAAGGTGGTTCTGGCACAAAACACCAACAGCATAAAACTGTGATTTATTCTAGGAAATCACCTTGAATTCAAACATTCATTTGAATGAATCAACATAAATTTATATTTCCTCAAATGGCACATTTTAGGCGCACCTCAAGTGCTTTTCAACTGAGCCAGTTCACATGTTCATTTATGAGTCAACTGCAGACAAATTCAGTTACTAAGCTGCAACCCTGCATACACTTACCTGGGACTAATTCTCACTGAACCCAGCAGGGCTGACTTCTGAGTAGATATGCATAGGATTGCACTGGGTGCTGTTTGGGTTACTGTACTGGAAAACGTTAAAAACACACTGAAACTTTGAGAATGTATAGAAAATGAGTAAGCTTACAGCTTCCTGCAAAGTTACTGTTATACTGGAAATAAATGATACTGTTGTTTTAATGACTTGAAACCATGTTGAGATGAATGAAAGGTGGTTTAGAAGGCTTTAAATAAATAAAAACATGTATTGGAATTCTCTTATGAAAATAATCCACACTGCGGATGGAGCACTAAACATGATTACAAATACTTGCTTAAAAAAAATAAATCAAAATTTTGCATCAAAGTAACACCAATTAAAACTGAATTCCACTACCAATATAAATTTATGCAAATATTTGCTGCTGCTAGTTGTGGAATGGGAGAAAAGTCATGCAGGGCACTGCAGCCCCCATTTCACATTTGGAAATTCTAAGCCGTGTGTGTGTAACGGTTAGAGTGTTGGGGAGCAGAATTGGGAAGACACAGAATTGGGAAGACCCAAGCTTCAGCCTTGAAGCTCTTTGGAAGACCATGAATCATTTGCTATCTCTCAAGCTAAGCTCTCTCTCACAGGGTAATTGACATGGAGACAAGGACAACAT
Organism: Tiliqua scincoides; assembly: GCF_035046505.1. Classification (NCBI taxonomy): domain Eukaryota; kingdom Metazoa; phylum Chordata; class Lepidosauria; order Squamata; family Scincidae; genus Tiliqua; species Tiliqua scincoides. The sequence goes on from NC_089823.1 coordinate 177,240,875, forward strand.
AAAACTCCCTGAGCTCTTTGGTGGAAGGACAGGATCAATCTATAGCTAGCTGGCTAGCTAACAAACCAATCCTTTCTGACTTCTTGAAGTTTATGAGGCATGACTGTGCAAACTATTACACATCTGCATCACTAAAGTTGTCTGTGCTAGAACTGTGCATTGAACAACAGAAGCTGAGATTTTCATGGTGCTGCACAACATTTTCAAGATACTGAATTAAAATGTGTGCGTTAAAAATCACTGGCTCCACTCTGTTCTGTTTATATAGCATACAAACAAGCTTGCACGAAATGGAGATTTTCATGACAGCATGACCTGTGTGTGCTGCTACTCGCCCACCAGCTGTTAAGGTTGCTTCCTGAATGTGACAATGTGAGCTCTAGTCTAGTCAGGGTATGCTGCAATAAATTGCGCTGGTCTTTGAAGTGCCACAACGTCTCCAAGTACTGCAGTTGTTTTTGAGTGTTATTGCAGTAATGTTAGTGCTCTTCTCACTAATGATCCATCAGTATTCCTGTACCACCCTCTTTTCCCCCCAAAACTTAGGAAATAGCCATCATTGTATGCTGAAACAGCTGCAGGCAGCCCTTTAGAGGTGCTTTCAAAATAAGTTGGAGTTCTTTATGTTTTTGTCTGAGCCCATGAATCATTGGCAGGGGAAATTTCCTTTCTCTGGACTTATCTGCAGTGCAGATCTCCGAGATGAGGGATGTGCTCTTAACCTCAATGTGGAGACTGCACTTTGTAGGATCTCTTAACAAGGTCAACCAAAATTCATAGCAAGGGCCTCATAGCAAGCAAGTGAAAGTGTGATGCATACTGCAGGTTTCCAGATTCTTATTATTTGTGAAAAGCTGAGCCGGTACAAAGGAGATGGCTTCCACATGATCCACAATGGAAGCAGTCTTCTAATTCTTACCTTGAGAATGTCCAAAGGCAGTTTTTCATAAAGTGACTTCTGCGGAAAGGAGCTAGGGTGAAGATATTTCCAGTTCTCAAGCTGGAGATATGGAAAACTTGGCAATGAGCATAAAGAAGCAAATGTATATATTTCAGTCATTAATTTAAAATAATGTATTTCAAACCTTTTTTTTTTTTTTTTTTTTAAAGGGCTCATGGAAGTTCTTTAGCCATCTTCCTGTTGCAGAAAGCTAACTTACCACTTTTATCTTACATGTTGGAAGATGGAAAAAGTGACAGGCAGCTTGGGCTATTATAAGGTCTTGCTAATCTAGTAAGACAGGATAATTACAGATGAAGTTTTTGATTAATGTGTTAAAAAAATTAGCAATATGCTTAGCACTGGCATTCCTGAAAAGGGGGGGGGGCAAAACGTTAAGTTGTGCTGGCTCCTGAATGCAGGTGTAAAGCAGCCCCTCACCTTCAGAGCCAGTGGTGGCTGCAAAAGGGGTCACTTTAATAATAATAATAATAAACTTTATTTATACCCCACCCTTCTCCCCAAAGGGACCCAGGGCGGCTTACAACAGGTAAGCCTGTTTACACTTTACACTGGCGTTTGCTATATACCAAAAAGTTCTGTACAAAAATAAAGCTTCATACAGGCAGATGTTTGTAATGGGCCTATGCAAACGTTTGAAACAGGGTTGGCCAAAAACCTTCTGCTGCTTGAGGCGACATGCCAAATGGCCTCTCCCTTACCATATGATCTGCCAAGCCTCTGTTCCTCCCACACTCCAATGCTGTAGCACTGCACTCTCCTCCCTCCACATTTCTTCTTCCTCTCTGCCCGCCTCTTCCTTTTCCAATCCAGTGCGTAGGAGGCGGAGGAGAAACTGAGGAGGTAAGTTGGCAGCCAGCGATGGGCAGCCCCCAACACTGAGCTGCCTGAGTTGACCATTTCAGTTTGCCTCACAGGTCAGCTGGCCCTGATTCAAAAGTCCAGTTGATTTCACAAAAATAAGCACCTCATGAAATCTCAGTACAATGTAGAAATTTTTAATCGTGAGAAAACAGATGACATATTTAATGCACAAAAATGTAAAAGTACCAAAAAAAAATATGAAAGGCTTGCAGTTCAAGTGCCAGCTTGCCAACCCTCTGATGGTGCATTGGACACTATTTATGTAGGCAACCTTCAGTCTCAAAAGTCTATGGTATCGCGCTCTGAATGGTGGTTCTGGAACAGCGTCTAGTGTGGCTGAAAAGGCCAATTCGGGAGTGACAATCCCTTCCACACTAGGAGCAAGTGCAGTCTGTCCCTGGTATTGTCTCCTTGGCTATGGGCCTTTGCCTCAGACTGTTGGCCAAGTGTCTCTTCAAACTGGGAAAGGCCATGCTGCACAGCCTGCCTCCAAGCGGGCCGCTCAGAGGCCAGGGTTTCCCACCTGTTGAGGTCCACTCCTAAGGCCTTCAGATCCCTCTTGCAGATGTCCTTGTATCACAGCTGTGGTCTTCCTGTAGGGCGCTTTCCTTGCACAAGTTCTCCATAGAGGAGATCCTTTGGGATCCGGCCATCATCCATTCTCATGACATGACCAAGCCAACGCAGGCGTCTCTGTTTCAGCAGTGCATACATGCTAGGGATTCCAGCTCGTTCCAGGACTGTGTTGTTTGGAACTTTGTCCTGCCAGGTGATGCCGAGAATGCGTCGGAGGCAGCGCATGTGGAAAGCGTTCAGTTTCCTCTCCTGTTGTGAGCGAAGAGTCCATAACTCGCTGCAGTACAGAAGTGTACTCAGGACGCAAGCTCTGTAGACCTGGATCTTGGTATGTTCCGTCAGCTTCTTGTTGGACCAGACTCTCTTTGTGAGTCTGGAAAATGTGGTAGCTGCTTTACCAATGCATTTGTTTAGCTCGGTATCGAGAGACCTCGCATTGATGCCAGCAAGACCCGGGATCAGAGAAAAGTGGAGGAATTTGCATGAGTGCTTGAGGAATCTCTTCCAGGCCCGGCTAACGCAAACGCATCCAACAGATGGGAACATTTCAAGAATGCCGTTTACAACAACGCCTTGTCCATATTTGGCAAGAAGACCAACAAGTCCAGCAGACTGCCAGGAGATGTGCTAACGACTACTGGACACTATCACTGCAACTGGTATTGAGAATCAGTGGCGTGAGCAGTGCGATCCCAACTTGTCCTGGAACAGGCAGGCCTGCACTGTATCCAGTGCAAGTTTCAGGTTGTCTGAGGCTTGGCCTAAGGCATAGGGAAACTTTTCCTCTTACCCTGGGGAGAGCTGCAGCAGCAGATCCGCACTACCAAAATCAGTGGTGCAAATCTGAGCAGCCTGGGACTGCCCTGGGCTGCCAAAGAGTGGGGCTGTGCTGGCATAAGTGCTGGATCCTGGCCCCCAACCCCCGCCTGCCTGCCCCCAGGAATGCCTTCAGCCTGCCCTCTCCCCCCCAAAATGCCTCCTTTCTGCCTCCTCCTCACCCTCCCCATGCCCCCACAAACCTCTGCACCAGCCGAGCTCAGCCGACACAAACTCACCTTCCCCAGGGCCCGCGTTGGCACGGCCCTATCTCCCTGAAGAGTGGTGTAGACACTTCCACGACACTTTTTGACTGGTGCAAGGGACTTACACTGGCTGAAGAGGCGCTTAAGATTGTGTCTTGAGATACTGATCTGACGGGTCCATCCAACCAGGTGCACCCTCTCATAAGTATGGGCCTTCAGTCACTGCTCATCCTGACTAACTTCTGATGCTACCCTTTAGTGTCTATCCTTGTTCCGTGTATCCCGTGATTTGAAGAGAGAGGAACTTTTTTCTTGGCAAGGTGTAAAGTGCACACATGTACTCTTGCCTGGCTATATAAAAGTACACAGTTTTGAAATATGTTTTTTGGCCCTCCAGCCAGTTTTCTTGTAATAAAGTTAAAAGGTTTAGAGTTGAGGCACTTCTTTTATTGGAATGAATTATTTTATTTATGAGAGTCTAATATATTGGAGGAATAGTATAAATAGCAAACATTAAAAACCCACTTTGATTTTAGACCACACAGATCACTGCTGGAGGGCGGGTGGGCTAATGAGAACATAGGGAAATAATAGTTACAACAATAGTATGTTTTCCAGTGTGAATATACAGCAAAGCAAGGACAAGTGGGGTGATGTGCTGTTTTAAACGCTGAAAACATATGTGCTACAGTGCTAAAGAAATGCATTGTTTCAGGATTGATTTGTTTATGTTGTGGCAAAAGCCAGTCACAAAGTTTTTTGTGACTTATTGTGAAAATAAGCCAGTGCGTCTTGGGAAGCACTTGAGTCCAACACTTTCAAGGATCAGATTCACCTTTTAAATCTTCAGTTCTATACACACTTTCCTGGGAGTAAGCCCCACTGAACATAATCAGCTTGTGTATAAGTGGGCATGCATAGGAGTGTGTTGTAAGTGAATGAGGCAATCTGCACTGAAAATTATTGGTTGAAGGGAAAGGCTGTAGATTGGAAGTAGAGCATATGCTTTGCATGTAGGAAGTCCCAGCTTCAATTCCTGGCTTCTCAAATAAATATCTGGCATCCAGCATGGCCAATATTGAGCTGGATGGACCAGTGGTCTCTTGATCAGTAAAAGACAGTTTCCTATGTTCCTGAGCTACAAATATTGGCAACCACAGTATTTTCCTTCCTTTTTCCCCCTATTTCTTTTCACTTCAGCAATGGAAACAGTTGAAACATTAGCACCAACATTAGGTCAAGGAGAAGAGTGGTATTCAGGCTTAAACCTCATGCATTGTAATATATAAATCGCAATGCATAACAAAATGGGAGCTCAGTATGAGAAATCTCACGGTTGTACACATTGTGGATTGTTTGAGAAAAGGGTAGATGTTATTTGTTCATGAATTCCTGTAGTCAGAAATGTTACAGTGAGGGGCAAGCTTAGTGGGGAGTGGGGTGGTCAGTGTAGAACAGCCTGAACATGTAATAGCCTATGCAGTAAGGTGACTTGTGCCAGACTCAGCTCTATGCTTACAGGGAAAAAGGAGCTGTGAGTCTGCAACTCCCAGGTCTTGCTAAATGAGCAAGTTGACAAGCCGAGTGTGCTCCAGGCCTTACCAGGGCCTCATCAAGGCTCCAGGCGTCACCAGGTGGGCAATTTGTGAACATTTATTGACTCCACAAATGTCTTCATTTGTGGAAATGAATGATCACACACATGATCACAAATGTCTTCAAAAGTTCAACCTGAGGTGTCTGGAATATCTTTGAATTGGCCCTCAGGTCCCTCTAGGGTCGCCCAGAAAGTAATGCACCATATTTTTTTTCTCAGCCTACAGTAATGGTACGAATGCGAAACTTTAGATATACATTATTTGAATTTTCAGGAGTGCGCACACAAATTTTTGGTTTCTTCAGACAGATAGCGTAGCTGCAGCAGTGTTTCGAAATGGCGTCTGTAAGTGATGTACGTTACAAGCAGTGTGTCGTCATTGAATTTCTCACTGCGGAGAAAGAAACGGTTGGGAACATTCACAAACGTTTGTGTACAGTTTATGGAGAATCTGCAGTCGACAGAAGTACAGTTAGTCACTGGGCACAGAGGGTGAGGCCATTAGAAGGTGGTTCGGCAGAGCTCCAAGATTTGCAGCGTTCGGGGCGGCCATCCACGGCTGTCACACCTGACAAGACGCAGCTTGCTGATGTGCTCATTCGCGAGGACCAACGCATAATGACTAGGCAGTTGGCGCTGAAGCTGTCAGTCAGCAAAGGAAGTGTGGATGCAATCATCTGTGCTCTTGATTACTCAAAAGTGTGTGCACGATGGGTTCCGCGCTGTCTTATGGTGGACCACAAATCTCTCAGAAAAAACATTTCTTCTGAGTTGCTGAAACATTTTGAAGATGAGGGGGAAGCGTTCTTGTCCAGGATTGTGACAGGTGATGAAACCTGGGTTCACCATTTTGAGCCCGAAACAAAATGACAGTCGATGGAATGGCGTCATCCTCAAGCTCCACAGAAGAAAAAATTCAAAGCAACTGCTTCCGCCGGTAAGGTCATGATCACTGTGTTTTGGGACTGTGAGGGCGTCATACTCATTGATGTGATGCCAATAGGCAGCACCATTAATTCTGAAGCTTATGTGAAGACATTAACCAAACTCAAGAAGCGCTTCCAGCGACTTCGGCGCCCAGGTGAATGTTTGATTCAACATGATAACGCTCGGCCTCACACAAGTTTGAGGACTTCGGAGCACATCACTAAACAGGGTTGGACTGTGTTACCCCATCCACCCTACAGCCCTGACCTAGCTCCCTCAGACTTCCACTTGTTTGGGCCATTAAAGGATGCCATTTGCGGAAGACATTTTGAGGATGATGAAGAGGTGATTCGCACAGTGCAGAAATGGCTTCGTGACCAGAACAAGGAGTGGTACCGACAGGGCATACATGCTCTTGTGTCTCGCTGGAGGAAGGCCATAGAACTGGACAGAGATTACGTGGAAAAATAGGGAGTGTAGAAGAAACATCATTCTTTCTTGTGTGTAAGTTTCATTGTGTTCAATAAATAATTGTTGAAGAAAAAAAATGTGGTGCATTACTTTCTGGGCGACCCTCGTATAACCTTGCTCTTTGCCAAAAGAGGGACACAACATTCCCAGTCTGTCCATAGGAAACCATCAGATGGTCTTCCTGTTGAACAGCAGCAGGATCTTTAGGGAAAAATTTTAAAATACAAAAAATGTGAAAAAATCAAATGCAAACATTCTCTTATGTAGACAAGCAAAACTTTTCAAAAACTTGTGTGATACTCAAAACATTATAAACGTCTCCCCAAAGTTCACGGAATCATTGTTCCATTGACAGAAGAAATGCTGCACGAATTCAAGGGGAAAATGTGCAATTTGCATGTCAAGGTGTTTTCTGTTTGGAATGTTTCTTATGTGTGTGAATCATTCAGGGGAATGTATTTGCCTCACGCTCTGTGGCTCTGCTGCTTGACATTTCAGTCTTCTATATGCAATCATTTCCCAGTTGTTTACTGAATTTTGTGCCTTTTAGTAAGATGTGGTTCTTTCATCATGGTTGATGGTAGGAATATTAAAATGTATATCTATTAAAAAATGTATTGAGGTTGCAGCCCAGGTTCTGGCATTGCAAACACAGGAAGGTGTGTATACAGAGATGTACAAGTGTACAGATACTGGCAAGCACTGGTCAGAAATAGGATGACCAGATACAATGGAGGACTGAGTGCCTATACCTTTAATGATTGTATAGAGATGGGAGTTTTGGCAGGTGCAGCTTTTAAAACTCTTCCATGTTGAGCTTTACCTGTAATCATTCCCTCTTCTATAGAATGGTTAAAGGTATAGGCACATGGTCCTCTACAGATCCTTCACTACTGCAAAGCTCCCTTGGGAAGCGTGAGCGAGGAAAGGAAGTGTTTCCATCCTTTGCCGGCCTGCAGCTTTCCCACTGTGTGTTCCCCCTCCAAGACTTTTAGATCTGCAGTACTCAGTGACTTATATTTTCAAGGTGATTACAGCTCTAGGGCACTTATTGGGGAAAACATTTGCTTTGAGAGTACAGTTTCAAGTGAAAAGTAATTGACATCATCACTAGGATGAAGCACTCCTTTTTCTTTTCTGATGTAAATCTCTCCTTCTAAGGGCACTTCGCAACACAAAGCACTTGGGTTTCACAACCATCAGCTCCAGTGTACTGTGCAGTTTGTTGTAAATTTGCAAAAACCCTGTAGTCATGTAATAAGCAATCTGCTGCTTGCTTTGAACCAGACACAGAGTGCAAATTCCTTTCCATTTTGAAAGGAAACCAGGAAGCAATCCCTGCTACTGGTTGATATGATAGAATGAAAAATTTTTGCATGGCAATCTAGTCACCTTTGGGGATTTGTACAAATCCATGATGAACTGACCTTCTTACTTCTCTTTTCCCATCTTGTGCTTGCTTCTCCCTCTGTGTCCATTCTGCACCAGCACCCAGGGAAAGAGGGCGAGATGAACAGAGACCATTGCCTCTTCTCTATCCTCCTTGCTCAGAGATCAACAGGTACCTGTAGCAAGAGTGAGCAGAAACAGCATCTCAGAGTGAAAGAGTGGTAGTGGTGTTGAAGAGTAGACCTTGGCAGGTACCCAGCAATCCCTGACATTAATTCTGTTCCTGAATGATGTTCAGGAAGTAAAATATAAACACACACTATAACAGATTTCTGTGATATATTAGATGTACTTACATGGACGACTGTATGTTGGTCAAAATGCCTTCAGGTTAGAATGAGACTTAGTAAATACAGGTCCAGCCTATTTATACACGGATTTTTTATACACGGATTTGACTCAACACGAATGGCCCCTGCAAATGAGAAGGAATGTGCTGATCCCTGGAGAAGGGGAAAAATGCATCCCTTTAAAATCAGTTTAAAAAACTGAACAGTCCTTTAACAATAGCCTCCTTAATGAGAGACAGAGAGGACAGCTGACTGACACTCCATCAGTCCTTCTCTCTCCAGCGGACCTCTCACTTCCCCCCAGCACCTGAAAGAAAAGTGATCATTTTGCATTGGTGAAGGGAGGGGCTGAGTGAAGCGCTGATCGATTGTCTTCTTCATGACTCTTATCTTACATCAGGAAGGTCAGCAAGGCTGTTTTTAAACCACTGGAGCAAAGAAACTTTGTTTGTTAAATTTATTTGCTATAGTGTGTTTTTTTGTTATTATTGTTATTTTTTGAGTGCTTGGAACAGAATGCACATGAATAATTAGTCTCAACCTGTATTAGGAACCGCTTTCTATTAAATCCTACCATTGACCTATTTAGCCCAGAAGGAACTGGCAATTGAATGGTATATAACATGATGGTATTATTCCTACAAATCGTGATTTTAGTGATTTTGGTCACTAGTGGTGTTACCACCACCCCGCTGATGTCACCTTACTAACCCCTTATTGGTTCCATGCTGTGTCATAACAATATCTCATTAGCTCTTCGAACGATCAGTCTCATTGGTCCATTTTGAATTAAGGAAATGTACTTTTTTGTCACATAAGACGGTTGCATTTTTATATGTTTTAATGACCAGCAATTATCCAACAATTTAACATATCTTTATTTGGGTGCAAAGACCATGGTTGTGTTACTAGCAGAGATGGGATACTGTGATTAGGCTGAATTTGCTTTAAGAATGCAGCAGTAAAATGGAACTCTAAGCACCTGGAGGGTACTGGTTTTCTAACTGCTGTTTCTGGCTTGCTCTTTAGCAATGTGTCCTGTCTAGGCACATTTTTCCTGAAGTTCTGAAAAAACAGAACAAAACATTGGACTTTTTTTTTTTAACAATATGGATTCTAATTCTTTGACACAACCATGGTCTTCTCACCTGAATAATTATTATTTATTATTATTATTATTATTAACAGTATTTAATAATACTGTTATATCAGAATAATACTGTATATCAGAATAATACTGTATATCAGAATAAAGATATGTTAAATTGTTGGATTAATTGAACTTTTGTTTTCTGTTTTTTTGGCCATAACTTTGGGTAGAATGGAGATATTTCGCTCTGGTTTTTAAAATTGCATTCTGCTATAAATTTCACATCAAATGGTATATAATATGATGGTATTATTCCTACAAACCACGATTTTAGCTCTTTTGGTCACTAGTGCACGTCACCCGCTGCAACCCACACCCCCCTAGCGACACCACTGACCCTTCTACTATTGAACTTACAGCCCAATCCTATCCACACTTTCCTGGGAGTAAGCCCCATTGTCTGTAATGGGACTTACTTCTGAGTAGACATGCATAGGATTGGGCTGCCACACCCCTCAACAACGAGAACAAGGTACATGGCCCCATCCCATCTCTTTCCTTTACTGTGCCACATTGTAGGTTTGTGTGACGAGACATCAAGTGATAATGGTGATACTACCTGCCTCTGGTCCACTCTCAAATTTGGGACTTGAACCATTCTCCCAACCATCTGGGCTCTGCTGATCCATGAGCTGTTCCCACATAACTCGAAACCACTTAACCCCTGCTTTTCAAGTGATGCTCCTCTTATATTTAGCAGGAGGAGAGCAACTGTCCCTCTTCACCCCAGCATGATGTCTTTTTCAATGGTCATTGCTGTTGTCTTTTTTTTTTTTTTTAATGTGAGCTCTATGGGGGCAGGGAATAATTTGATTTTTTTTTACTATGTAAGCTGCTTTGTGAACTACTCTTGTTGAAAAGTGGTATATAAATATTCTTAATTCTTAATTCTTCAACAATCCAACCAGGTATATCAGTTGTAAGCAAATGGATTTCTTATGAAATCAGCATGGTGTCAGGGCAGTGATGCCTACTCCATGGGAAAATATCACTTGATATTGGCTCTGCCAAAATGATGGGCAGCCCAATCCTGAGCTGCCCTGCATGCGGGGCTGCAGTGGTGCCAAAAAAGTCTGCTGCTGCATCCAGCATGCCCCAGGCAGCCACCGCCGCCTCCTCAGGAGAAGGGGCTTTTCTCCCCTTCCCCTGGTTAAGGCTAGTGGGCCCACAATGGTTTGGTGTAGAATGAAGAGCCTCTGTATGGGGTGGGTGGCCTGACATGGAGGCTCAGTATCTGGTGGAGCAAAGCTCCGCCAGTCCTGCCTCCCTCCAGCCCCATTCTCCCCGCCCAGCATGCCTCTTCCCTGCTCTCTCCCTGCTGTTCCTCTGCCTCCCTGTACCCCGGAACGTCTCCTCCTCACCTCCCCCAACGCCCCCATCTACCTCTCCACTACCCGGTGGTTCGCGTGACCACCAAGCGGCAGAGCTCCAGTGCTCCACCAGCACTAGCCCAGTGCTGGCCAGCACTGCGCTAGCACTGGTGCTTGACCAGGGCTGAGGGTTGCAAGCTTGTTAGGGGGGCAACAAGCTGAACTTGACACTAGTGACTAAAATTGTGAAAATGTTGGCATATATGAATAATACCATCATGTTATATATAATTGGAAATGTAATTTAATGCAGAATGCAATGTAACAAACTGCATTGGAATATCTGTATTCTATCAAAAATTATGGCCAATTAACCAGAAAATGAAAACACAACTGCCTTATGGAACAAAAAGTGGGGTTTCTTAATACTGACCTATGAGACTGAAGATGCAAGTCTAACCTACTTTTCAGCACCGACATAAGGGTAACGCAACTTTGAAGTTAAGGAACAAACATTGCCATACCTTGAAGAGGCCTCCGAGACGGCCCCCCAACTGTATGATGCAGCAGATGCCCCACTGGCACAGCTATGCCAATGCTGGAAGACTGGTAAGGATTGCGCCCTGATTGTTCTGAGAGCCAATGACATATTATTGACATGTTGCAATGACATATTATGATACAGCATGAAACCAGTAAGGTGTTAATATGAGTCAGCTTTCATTTCCATGTATCATAATATACACTGCTCAAAACAATAAAGGGAACACTTAAACAACACATCCGAGATCTGAATGAACGAAATATGCCTATTAAATACTTTGTTCCTGACATAGCTGAATGTGCTGACAACAAAATCACACAACAATCATCAATGGAAATCACAGTTATCAACCCATGGAGGGCTGGGTTTGGTGTCATACTCAAAATTGAGGTGGAAAAACACACTACAGGCTGATCCAACTTCGATGTAATGTCCATAAAGCAAGTCAAAATGAGGCTCAGTAGTGTGTGTGGCCTCCACGTGCCTGTATGACCTCCCTACAACACCTGGGCATGCTCCTGATGAGGTGGCGGATAGTCTCCTGAGGGATCGCCTCCCAGACCTGGACTAAAGCATCCGCCAACTCCTGGACAGTCTGTGGTGCAACGTGGCGCTGGTGGATGGAGCGAGACATGATGTCCCAGATGTGCTCAATTGGATTCAGGTCTGGGGAACGGGCAGGCCAGTCCATAGCATCAATGCCTTCATCTTGCAGGAACTGCTGACACACTCCAGCCACATGAGGTCTAGCATTGTCCTGCATTAGGAGGAACCCAGGGCCAACCGCACCAGCATATGGTCTCACAAGGGGTCTGAGGATCTCATCTCGGTACTTAATGGCAGTCAGGCTACCTCTGGCGAGCACATGGAGGGCTGTGCGGCCCCCCCCAAAGAAATGCCACCCCACACCATTACTGACCCACTGCCAAACCGTTCATGCTGGAGGATGTTGCAGGCAGCAGAACGTTCTCCCTGCCGTCTCCAGACTCTGTCACGTCTGTCACATGTGCTCAGTATGAACCTGCTTTCATCTGTGAAGAGCACAGGGCGCCAGTGGCGAGGTTGCCAATCTTGGTGTTCTCTGGCAAATGCCAAACGTCCTGCACGGTGTTGGGGTGTCAGCACAACCCCCACCTGTGGACGTCGGGCCCTCATACCACCCTCATGGAGTCTGTTTCTGACCGTTTGAGCAGACACATGCACATTTGTGGCCTGCTGGAGGTCATTTTGCAGGGCTCTGGCAGTACTCCTCCTGTTCCTCCTGGCACGAAGGCGGAGGTAGCAGTCCTGATGCTGGGTTGTTGCCCTCCTACGGCCTCCTCCACGTCTCCTAGTGTGCTGGCCTGTCTCCTAGTAGCGCCTCCATGCTCTGGACACTACACTGACAGACACAGCAAACCTTCTTGCCACAGCTCGCATTGATGTGCCATCCTGGATGAGCTGCACTACCTGAGCCACTTGTGTGGGTTGCAGACTCCGCCTCATGCTGCCACTAGAGTGACAGCACCGCCAGCATTCAAAGGTCACCCAAACATCAGCCAGAAAGCATAGGGACTGCAAAGTGGTCTGTGGTCACCACCTGCAGAACCACTCCTTTATTGGGGGTGTCTTGTTACTTGCCTATGATTTCCACCTGTTGTCTACTCCATTTGTGCAACAGCATGTGAACTTGATTGTCAATCGGTGTGGCTTCCTAGGTGGACAGTTTGATTTCACAGAAGTGTGATTGACTTGGAGTGACATTGTGTTGTTTAAGTGTTCCCTTTATTGTTTTGAGCAGTGTACGTAGTTACCCCTGCTAACTGGGTAAAAGGGCACTTTTTCAAGTGGTGCCCGTCTTATATTTAGCAGGGAGAGAATAACAATCCCTCTTCAAACTGATCAGGGGCACACTTCTTATTTATTTACTTAATTAAATTTGATTTTGTTGGGGGGGGGGTACTAATCTTTTTTGGCCCCAGGTATGCCTTAGCTATGTCACAGACTGGAGGAATGCACCAGAGCAAGTAGGTGGTGAGCTGCTGGTGGGAGGAGGTGTGTTCCTCCCAATTTTCACTTTTAAAAAAAGTTCGGGTGTGATGACACTTCCGGTTGTGACATCACTTCCAAGGCAACATTTTGAGCTTGGCACTGGGCTACACGATCATTAGCTACGTCACTGACTGTATTGGCACTGGCAAATTGGATAGGATTTGACCCCATGTCATTTAAACACTCTCCCTCAAAGCAGGAGCTGCTAGTACCTCCTGTGATTGAGAGATTGTTTTGCTCCAGTCTGTGATTTTATGGCTTCATGTCACAGATATTGTTCAGCCCAAACAAATTTTCTGTTGTTTGAAGCACCTTGATGAATAAAAGCATTAGATGGATGTAGTTATATAATGATCAAAAGTGAACAGGAACATGATGACATTTGTAGAGAGAGGAGAAAAAAAATCTATAGTAACCTTGGCAGGAGCCCATTGATTTTAGTTTTATACCCATATTTTATGACCTGCTAAAATTCACTCCTAAGTATTCCTGAACAATTGTTTATGTGATTTTTCTTATTCTTCCCGGCTTGCTGAGTCACTGCATTGTGTTTATCATCTTCTGCATGTGGCCTGTTCAACCTCAGAGAAATGTTCAGTACTCTCCAGTCACACAAACCATGCGCAGCTATTCTAAGACTACATCTGATGAAGTCCTTGAGATGAATACAGAATTATGAAACCCCTGCACTTCAAATAAAGTGGCTTTAGCATTTCAGGTGCAATTCGTTCCCACTGAAAACACTCTGAGGGTGGGTAGCTTTCTGATAAGAAAGAGACCATCCATCTTCTGCAGGGTTTTAAGAAACTGGCATTGCTCCAAGTACTAACAACTTGCAGGGCTGTATTTATACATCAATATGAGCCCCAAGTCTCAGGCCCCAACTACATGTTACCTGGAGCGAATTGGTTAATACTGTTTCTAAGGCTATATATACACTCACTGCGAGTAAGTTCTATTAAACTCAAAAGGGCTTACTTCTGAGCAGAAATGCACAGGATTGCGCTGAAAGGTTCCCCCCCCCCCCGGTGGCACTTCTCTAACCTCTACTAGAAAATTGAGTAATTTCTAATCTACGACTATGGGGACTGCATCTTCAGGCATCATGCTACTAACATCCACCATATTACAGGGGATGTCATTAGCTTGGTATCTTAACCACACAATCTACTCATACTTCCTGGGTTTGTATCACACTGGGTTTGTATCCTGGGTTTGTATCCTGGGTTTGTATCATACTGAGAGTGGCATGGAATCAATCATAGACATCTCAGTTCTGTATATTCTATATTTTCATTCTTGTATTTAGTATTGTCAAGACATTCTGTGTTGCATTTTAGTAGAAATTGTTTATTAAGCAATATATTTTTGGTTTCTGATCCTTGTTTACAGTAAAGATTTATTTCACAAGTCTAGACACAGATGTGACTGAGGGTGCAATCCTAACCCTTATGTCAGTGCTTTCCAGCATAACATAATCCTTTCCTCACATAAGGGTTTAGGATTGCGCCCTGAATGCAGGTTCCACGGAAATGTAATGTGTTTATGACTTATTGAAACATTCTAGGCATCATAAAGTTATGTCAGTTATAATTTACTTTTATTACTGGTATTGTTTCTGTTCACCTGGCTGGATATAAAAACACAACATTAAGAATTTTTAGAAAATTTAATTACTGTTGGGTTGGTTGGAGCAAAAAGTTGAAAGGCAAACCCAAGCATGCTATAGAACTTCTGCAAATGGATAGACTGGCCAAATTCAAACATCTAAGAGTCTGATTAAAGACAGTGGACATTTTCTTGCCCATAAGATGATGATAATGATGAGGATGATTTTGTTTAGAATATTCATATGCTGATTTTAAACAGCAACATAAAATAGTTTACATAACCCCCCCCCCCCCAAAAAAAAAACACCAAGAGAGAAATGATAACAAAGATGCTCCTAAATTAAACAAGACATGACAAATCAAAGCAAATAGCCTTTGGAAAAGACGTGCTGTTGGGACGAATGGGCAGGAATGGTGACAGTTTTCAGCCAGGTATGACATTTGCCATGAAGATCCACCAGGGCAGGCCAACCTCTGAACCATGAAAAGCAGTGGAAGCAGTTGCATCCAATACACCATCAAGTGGTGGACCCCGTGGGGATCCAGTGCAGGGCTTTGCCCCAAGATCCCCACGAACCTGGCACCAGAATTGTGAATAGTAACAATTCTCTGTCTGTTCTCTCTATCTTAAATAGAAGAGAACAATAACTTAAAATATGACTCTTTGCCTAGTTACCTATTCAGTTTTCCAGTGCCAGTGCAGCTTTGCCACTGGGGCATGCACTGCACCTTGGGGGCAGTCACAGAGGCTTCCTCAAGGTATAGGGACATTTGTTCCATTACTTTGGGGTTAATGTGGGGTTAATACTTTGTGGCCGCATCAGTGCTGGAAAGTTGGATAGGTTTGGACCCGGGTAGTCCAATCTTGAGCTGCCCAGAACGTGGGGTGCCATGGCGCCAAAAATGGCTGCCACGGCATCCTAAGTGCAGCAGGGCAGCAACTGGTGGCTCCTTGGGGGAAGGGTACTTTTGTTCCCTTCCCCCGAGTACGGGAAGTAGTCCCGCAATGGGGCTACTCGATTCTACGGCAACCCTTGGGTTGCCGTAGAATCAAGAGCCTCCATGTCTGCTGGCAGACCCAACTTGGAGGCTCAGGATCCAGTGGAGCCCTCCCTCCCTCCCCCAGCTCGCCTCCTCCTTGCCCTCTCCCCATTCTCCCTCTGCGTCCCCCTGCCCCGGAACGCCTCTTCCCCAACTCCCCCCAGGTCTCCACGCACCTCTCTGCTACCCTGCAGTCTGCGCAACCACTGAGCCAGGGAGCACCGGTGATCCACAGGCACTAGCACCAGCGCTGGACTAGTGCTGAGAGCTGCAAACGTGCTTTAAGGCATGTTTGCTACACTCACCGCCAGCAGAGCGCCAGTGGTGCGAGCTCAGAATTGGGCTCTCAGTCTGTTGCAATAAAGTGGTACCTAAAGAGTAACCCATTTATTGTGGCAAAAACCTTTCATATTTAAAATGCATCTGATGAAGTGGGATCTGGACACCCCCCCCATGATGGTCCTGGCAGGGAGGGCGTTGACAGGGCACTGGCAGCGAGAGGAACAGCCGATTGACTGAGCTTACCCAGTCCCAGAAAACGACGAGGAGGCTTCGTGGAGGGTCGACACCAGCGGTTTATTCAAGTTATATTCTTGACACTCATATGGTCCTGTTAATTCACAGGCCCCCAGTGTACATACAGTCTCTAACATGAACCCTGCCTGTTCAGCGTCACAGGGTGGGGGGTTCTTCGATGGGGTGCTTGGGATTCCCAAGCCCCTGAAGGCTCTGTGGTTCAGGAAGACAATTCTGAGGTAGGTGGCTTGTTTGTTGGTGGGTATAGGGTGAATCTGCCCACCTCCCTCGGGGGGGATCAGCTGGAGGCCTCCCGGTGGCCTTGGTGCTTCCTGATGATAAGGGCTAGTTGCCCTTGGCCCATCCCGGGGTTCTCCTGGTGGTCCTGAGAAAGGGGTCACAGCTCCCAAGACTTGGGTCCCTTAACCCATCCCTGGGGCTTCCTGGGCCCCCACCAGGTCAGGGGTGTGGAAGGGGTGTTCCCCAGGCAGGTTCCCCCAGTGCCTGCCTCTTGCCCTCTGGAAGGAGATTGGAGGAAAGCGACTGCTCTCTCTGGTAGCCAGGCTCCTTATGAGCCCAGCAGCCAGGTGGACCAGTCTTCTGGCTTCTCCTACTAGAAGTCCTCCTCCTAGAAGTTCTCCTACTAGAAATCCTCCTCCTAGAAATCTTCTGGCTTCTCCTACTCTTCCTGCTCCGCCCCTTCTGCTCCACCCCAGGCTGAGATCTCGCAAGATCTCCGGCCTGGGATAAATAGCCAGCCATTTGGTGGCTGGTGCTGTTGTGGACAGCTGCTCCACTCCAGGTGCGGGCAGCCTGGCTGCCTGAGGAGCATGGCCGCAGCCCTGACCTCGGGCTGGTTGGCGCTTGTGGGAGAGGCACCCGCCTCCCCCCTTGCCCGCCTGGGCTTTCCTCCTCCTCCCATCTTCCCCAGCCTCTGCTGGCTGCCTTCCCGTGGTGACCTCCTTCCTCCTCTGCTTGTCTCCAGGGATGAGCACTGTGTCTTGCAGGATGTTGCCCTGACTCAGGGCTTGCTCCTGCCCCACCTCCCAGGTAAGTGCCGCTTGTGGGGGTCCTCAGGTGACACTCCCAAACTTTGGTCACAATAAATTTGTAAGCTTTCAAGGTGTGGCAGAATTTTGTTTATGCTTAGGATTTGTAGTTTTTGTTCTGCATCTGTTAAAAATAATGTACTTCTACAGAAGAGATGTTGAGTGAGGCAAGGTAAAGGACTGCTAGGTAATGCTTAGGTTCATAAATATCTGGGCACTGCCACATTTCGTACCATTGCTACGTCAAGAAGCTTAAGAGTTAAGAAGCTTAAGAGTTTGCTTCACTCAGTTGACCAACACAGAAAATGAATCATGTAGGTTTACAGATATAATGAATTCAGAAACTATTATCAAAATGTTACTGCATTTGTTTTTTTTTTAAACATATCAAATTTTTATTCCATCAAATCAATCTTCATTTGAAGCAACAAGACCCAGATAGCTTTTGTCTTGATGTCTCTAGGCTTTTATTTGTACACTTCCTTCTCATCTCTGCCAGCCACATCATGATGAACACATAACAGCTGTTTATCTCCACGTTAAATGTGAATGCATTCATCTGACTCTTGAATGGATGCTCTGCCCCTGGGCTTCTTCTGATGCTTTTGAAATATAAGAATTGCTTCACCCTATTTCATAGCACAGTCTCTCTGCTGCAGATGCCTTTTCAAAACTCACCTTTTATGAGGTTCCTTTTTACTCAGCACTGCAGTGCAATAGAAGCCACTTTTCCATAGGTTCATCTCAGGGGCCTACAGACAAGTTGAAATGGCTCCAACCATGTGGGTGGAGCCAAGTGTGTGAGACTTTCCCATTAAATTGGCATCCCTTCCCAAGCCACTTGGCCTGTCCAGAGCTGCATGCCTTCAAAGTCCCATGGCATGAACTGTCACAGAAGTGCCCCTGTAGTGCTGGTAAAGCACATAAAGGGTATCTAGGAAGCTTTTGACTGAACCCTTTAACCAACCCTGGCCCAGGCCAAAGTGGTGCCCCAAATGGCACCCTCACTTTCTGCCTCGTTTTTCCCCTGTTTGCACACATATGAATTAATGTGCCCTGCCTCTACTGCCATGTCCTCGAGTGTCTTTCTCATAATCATCCTCACTGCCTGCTGGTTATTGCCAGGCTGCTCAAACAAATAGGCTAGACAGAGCATGCTGGGAATGGACGGGGACTCTGTTCTTAGCTTACTGTGCCCAGCTTGAGCATCTAGGTTGGAACCAGCAGACTGTTAAGCCCAGTCATGCCCAATGCCTGTCTTTGGGTTTTTTTATTTTTTGTTTTCGCATATGAAAATGTATTGTAGCACCATACAATCATAATAAAGTCAAAGACCTGTCTAGTCCAGAACCTGTTTGACACGGCGGCCCGCCAGATGCCTCTGGGATGTTCACAGAAACAGAAAATACCAGCATCCCTCTCTCCTGCTGTTCCTCCCCCCTGCAACTGGCATTCAGAAGTAAACTGCATCTGAAGCTAAAGGAAGTATAGAGTCACCTTCACCTCTCCCCTTTCTGCCACTCCACTGCTTTCTAATGTTCAAGTTTGCTGCTGCATCATGGCGACTTAGCCCTGAAAGGTGCAAGTCAGATGGTAGTGCAATGTCCCCCTACCTTTTCAAAGACTTACAGCGATCTCCAAGCCAAGATTAAGAAAGCCCCATGGACTGCCAGTATTGACTGCATTGGAGTTCTTTGAAACAAGGACATTAAAATGAAGTTCTGACTTAATGGGGGTTGTATTTTCTGGGCAATGCAAATTTAATTAGGCATGCTTCATCTTGTTCAAGGCTTTTCCTTTAGTCATTCTGTGGCATGCTGTCTGAATTTCAAAGACACTGTGGAAGTCAATGAGGCAGTCTTAATGGGAAATATGTTGGGTATCAGTTGAATAACCTTAAGAAGGGGACAGCCCCCCACAGACAGGCATGGCTGCAGAATATCGGTGCAACTTCAGGTGTAGGTCCATAGAGCATAGCTGCATAGGGAGGTGCAACCTGACATTAGGGCAGTAATTTAACTGCATTTGCATTTAGGTTCCATTGACCTCAGTGCTGCAGGGCTCCCCGTGGCTTGCAGAAAGTGAAAGGAGTAATCACAATCCACTTCTGGTTTCATGATAGCTATTTTCACTTTCTACAAGCCGCAGGGAGCTCTGCAGAGGGCTACGCAGGGCTCCCTGCACGCCTTGGACCCCAGCAGCAGGTAGGGGACATTAACCAAAGCTCCCCTTCCCCTGCAGCAGTACAATCCTGGGGATTGTGTTGCCCCCGCAAAGATTTACCTCGGGGTTCAAAGAAGTTTGAGACTCCTACACTACGTCTTTAAACCATTTTCAATGCATTTCTGTTACCCCAATGCATTTAGGAAAAGGGGGCCCAATCAGACATCTTGGCCCAGGCCCAGTGCCAGCTCTCAGTGGCCCTGCCTGTTATGGGAGCAGGAGTGCCATTTGGTTCCCCAGTTCAGGCACATGAAGATCTTGGGTTCTGATCTTGATCTGATCAAGCAGGCTTCTGCTTTCTCTTGGAGAGATGCTTGTGGCTAAACAAATCCTGGCTATGTAATCTCACAAATACCTTCCACTTGATTCTCTTTTGACCTTTTTTGTTGCTGTTGTTGGTGACTGAGGAAGGACACCGAGATCTATGAAGTTAAGCTGGTTCAATAAAAGGTTTCATCTTGACAAAGTCTGTGTGTTGTCATTTGCTGGGACTGGAAAAGAAGCCGCTGGCTTTGTTCTAAATGGTGTGTGCACTGTGTAGGGGGGAGAGAGAGAGAGAGAGAGAGAATGAGAGATTGCTTTGTCGCATTTTGTTTGATAGGTCGTCAGATATCACGGTGTTGGTTATGATGCAGAAAAGGATTTGGATCGAAGTAATTTGTTTCCCTCTTTTGTGTACTTAGGTCAGATTCTGCAGAAAGAAGGATACTTTATTTTTCAATCAGATATTTGTTGCACGATCCTATGCATTTCCTACACAAATATCAGCCTCAATTTGATCAATAATTGGCTTAATGTCCAAGTCAGTGTGCTTAGGAAAGCAGCCTTAGATTTTATTTATGGGATAAAAAAACCAGTTCCTTTTAATATTTCATGTGAAGTGCTTATTTGTTCTTTAAATGCTAGGCTAGTACAGTAAATCATGAAAGAGCACAAACAAAGATTAAAATGAAGAAACCATTCCCCAGGGTATGAATGCATGAATTGTCATGCAGCGAGTGGCTTATGTGGCCACATATGCTTTCGTAAAATCTGAATGCTGTGCTTTCCTTTGTTGGCGACTGTTCACCTTTCTTTCTTGGGTCTTTGTTGATAAATGATTGTGTTTTCAAGAGTCTGTCATTCTCTCCTAGAGTTTAGCTCTGTGATTTAGAATAGACCATTTCTTCACTAGTCTTTAAGGGTAGCTTTCTGTTGTGCTACTTGAGCAAAATGGGCAGCAAAATGGCAAGTACGTTTCAGTTTAAGTAAATGTAAAGTCATGCACATTGCTGCAAAGAATCAAAACTTTACATATAGGCTAAAGTAGTGGTTCTCACATATTTAGCACCAGGACCCACTTTTTAGAATGAGAGTCTGTCAGGACCCCACCGGAAGTGATGTCATGACAGGAAGTGACAACATCAAGCAGGAAAATTTCTCACAGTCCTAGGCTGCAATCCTACCCACACTTACCCCAGAGTAAGTTCCATTCACTATCATTGTTAAAAGAATATACATAGTAGCTTGTTAAAAGTACAGGTCTGTAGCATTTCCCCAAATGCAGTCACATACCATGGCAGCATCAAGTCTAATATATTAAAAATAAAATATTGAAATGAATGGGGACCCACCTGAAATTGGCTCACGACCACCCACTGGTGGGTCCTGACCCATACTTTGAGAAACACTGGGCTAATGGGTTCTGAGCTGTCTGTGACAGCTCAGGAGAGTGATCTTGGGGTGCTGGTGGACTGCTTGTTGAAAGTGTCATCCCAATGTGATGAACTGTGATGAACAAGATAATTCCATGTTTGGGATCATTAGAAAAGGTATTGAGAACAAAACGGCTAATATTATAATGCCATTGTACAAATTGATGATAAGGCCACACCTGGAGTATTGCATCCAGTTTTGGTCACCACATCTCAAAAAGGATATCGTGGAAATGGAAAAGATGCAGAAGAGAGCAAGCAAAATGATTACTGGACTGGGGTATCTCCCTTATGAGGAAAGGCTACAGCATTTGGGGCTCTTCAGTCTAGAAAAAAGGCACCTGAAGGGGGGACATGATCAAGACATAAAAAATTATGCAGGGGATGGATAGAGTGAATAGAGAGACACTCTTTTCCCTTTTCACTCTTATGTTCTTATGAAGAACCTATTCAATATTGACAATATTTCAGTGCTATCAATGTTCAAAGGAGGCAAATATTTATTGTTAAAATTGAACAATGTCCTACCCCCCCCCTCTTTTTGGGCCTTTTCCTATATGAGGATCTCCAAGAGCAAGCATGTTTAAATGAGCAGCATAATAACTTCATTTTTTTTGATGGTTTAACACAGGGTTGTCCAAAGTTTTTGGCAGGAGGGCCACATCAGCTTTCTGACACTGTGTTGGGGGCCAGGGAAAAAAAGAATTATTTTACATTTAAAATTTGAATAAATTTACATAAGTTTACATAAATGAATATATTAAAGATGAACTTATATGAACGAATGAAGGTCTTGCAATAGCTCAATGCCTATAAAAGGTCTTGCACAAAGCAAGGCTGGCCTTTCCTTTGCTGCCGCTGCTGCATCACAGACGTGAAAGAGCAAGCAGTGGAGGGAGCTCTCATCCCACAGCTCACACGAGAGGTCAAACAGTCGCTCTCACGCTGAGAGAAGTTGTGTTGGGCCAGTGCAGGCTTCAACAAATCTCCAGAGGGCCAGAGGCTCATTGGAGACTGGGGGCTCCCTGAGGGCTGCATTGAGAGGCCTCGAGGGCTGCAAGTGGCCCCAGGGCTGGGGTTTGGGCACCCCTGGTTTAACATAAGCAACAATTCACCAGGGCTGACGTCAAACCGTGTTTCCAGACCAGTCCTCACAAGGTAAGGAATATATGAGTAAGAGAGACCCACTGAGCATGTACAAAATGCTTATTTTCTCATCACTGAGTGTCCATAGCCAGCCTCCACATTTCTGAGATTGGGGGCATGAAAACTGGGCCACTGTTGTGTGCTTCTGGGATTCTGCCACAAATGGGCAGCAGTGCAGTGTATGCAGCAGTGGTTCCAGACACTTCCATCAGCGCCAGTAAGTTGGCAGCAGAGGCAAGTTGTGGGTGGGGAGGGCAGGGGAGTTTCAGGGAGGCTCAAGGGAAGGAGGAGCTGGATCTTGGCAGCACTGGCATTCATCAGATATTCTCCTTTCTTTCTCAAGTTGGCCTGCCCTTTTTCCCCCCTTGGACATATGCTAGCAAAATGGGGGGAAGTAAAAAATATTTTTACTTACCTCCTTCTGGCTGTCTGATTGCACCTCCTGCACCACTGGATGTAGTGCATGATCTGCCAGTGCAATTGCATCAGTACTAAAGGTTGTGGATAAGATTGGGCAGTGAATCCCATTGAAATCAATTGGACTTACTATTGAGTAAACCTGTATATTGGATTGCCCTGTAAGCAACTTTGCTGCAGCATGGACTTTGGGCCCAATCCCACCCAACTTTCCAGTGCTGATGCATCTGTGCCAACGGGGCATGTGCTGAACTTTGCTCCTGCTTAAACCAAGCATGTGACAGGCATCCAATAAACAATCTCAGCTCTGAAGGAGGTTGATCACATCTAATTTCACATGAGTTGTGGGTGGCTTTTTGTGCTTTTAACTTTAGGCTTCCCAGACTAGGCTGATGGTCATTTTCCAGACATGGCTGATGGGGTGGGGGGGGGGGAGATATAGTTTCACAGATGCGTGCAGGAAGTTTGACCGTGTTATTTCAAAAATTTGCCAGCATAACTTAGGTTTAGTTATTAATTAAACAAATGTGTTCTTCCAAAAGTCTAAATCAAATATGTATAAAATGAGAGCTACAATGACCTCAGTGCAGCTGTGCAAGTCTGTTGTTGGTTATGATAACAAGAGGAAGCCACAAGTACTCATGGAGCTGTAGATCAGAACAGCTTCATTTGGACTGAGTATAGTCAAGTCTTCACCAAGCAGAGATTTTTGGAGCAAAAAATGCAATCAGATTGTGACTCAAGAGATATATCAAGGTTTGGCAACTGTCTGTCACAGTCTGAAAACAAAGATACTGGCAGATGGTGTTTAACAGACATAAGAAGAATAAGAATAAATAATAGTTGGTTTCATAACACATCAAAATTCTGAACATTTACTGGCAGTGAATTATTTATACAGAATTGTCTTGACCCATTCATAGCCATTAATATAGAGAGAAGAGGCACTAAGAATTAAACAAATGATACATTTACCTCTTCTCCTCTTCTTATTGATGGAATCATCTGTTGATGGCTAGATGGCTATCACTGTTGAATTTGGGCTGCATTCCAGAAAAGGGGGGGGGAAGGCACTGTTCTTCAAACTGTGGAAAATGAAGCATTTTTCTTCTCATTATTATGTGATAATGACCATTTTTAATCATGGTTGAGAAACTCCATTTTGGCAATTTGTCTTAAAATAAATCTCACAGGCCTGTGAATTTGAGATTCAGAAAAACTTTCCCCCCAAAAAATTTATGGTGATTTTTATATGAATTTGGGGAGTTAATTCCAAAAATGGCATTGGTTTTGCCCTACTGCATCTAGTTTCAGAGATAAGGCACAGCCTTGTTGGTGAATTGTTCACGCAGCTTCCTCATGAGGAAGCCATGGCATAATTGACTACTTGAACCATTCACTAACAAGACAATGCCATATCTTCAAAACTAGAGCAAAATT
This sequence comes from Tiliqua scincoides, assembly GCF_035046505.1. Classification (NCBI taxonomy): domain Eukaryota; kingdom Metazoa; phylum Chordata; class Lepidosauria; order Squamata; family Scincidae; genus Tiliqua; species Tiliqua scincoides. Next base: position 177,265,203 of record NC_089823.1, read on the forward strand.
GATGCCATTTTTGGAATCAGTACCCCAAATATATCCAGGAATAGGTCTAACTTTTAAGACAGCAAAATGTGTGTTGCCTATGTTATCTCAGTAGTCCTCTAGAATCCTACGTTGCTTCATCTCATCCATGAAGCCTGATATTCTTGCTTCCTCTTCTGGGCCTTTGTTTTTCAGTGTCTGAAGGTAATATGCTTCTTAAAATGTGGGAAGTTGATTTTTTTTTTTTTGTTTTATCAGTGTAGTTGGGTGTAGCTATGAGGAGATGTTTTATGATGAATGTCTCCACTCCAAAATATGTGCTATACTACTGCCTCTTGCATTGCACTGCATGCCCTGCTATTAAAGACTGAAAACCATTTGTGTGTGTGTGTGTGTGTGTGTGTGTGTGTGTGTGCGCGCGCGCAGAAATGCGCATTTGAAATGTGCAGGAATATTGGTGCAACAAAGCATGTCTGTGTGGAAACAGCCAAAGTGTACCAAATGTTTCATCTCTCTATAAATGAACATCACATTTAAAGTTTTCTTCCTGGATCTGCATATTAATAGATGCAAATGGATCTACATTTGCTTCAGATTTAGATGTAGTGTGTTTTGTCTTTTATTCAACATAACACTCCCTCCCTAAAGACTTCACAGACAGCTAAGATAAAGACTGAAAGTCGACAGAAAACCATCCACATCCCAGTTGTTGCAGTACAGATGGGTCCTCAGTGTCCATGGGAGATCCGTCCTCAGATCCCCCCCCCCCCCCCCGCGGATACAAAAAACCACAGATAAGTAAATTCACGGTTTTGGGTCCCTTAAACCCTCCGAAAGTGACTGGAACCCCTGTGGGCTTTAGAATGCCTCCTAGAGGCCAAAAAAAGATACTTCTGGTTTTTGAAGACCATGGACCTTTTCTGGCATTTAGAATGCCTTTTAAAGGCATTAAAATATGCTCTGAAAATCAAGTCAGGGTTGTTGTTTTTTTGCTTCCAGTAGGCATTCTGAAATCCCCAGAGGCACAGGCAGACACACACTGCCTCTGTGGCTTCAGAAAGCAGAGGGTTGAGGTTGGACCAAGTCTGGCTCAACATGGGTCCAGGGGAGCCAGATCCACAGACAAAAATCTGTCTTGTACTTACATGTCAGTCAGATTAATCCCATTGAATTGAACAAGTATAATCAATTCAAATCCAGCCCTACTTTAGATACTGTATTTGGAAACAACATAGGAAAATAATAAGGCAGGCTATTGCTCCATCTAGATCAGTCAGGTTGATGCTAACTTTCCAGGATTTCAGACTAGTGTTTCCCAGCCCAACTTAGAGATGCCAGTGATTGAACCCTATGACCTTTGGCATGAAAAGCATATGCTCGACCACTGAGCTATGGCCCTTACAAGATAAGATGGGCAGGCACTGAGCTTGCCAATTTTCCTCAGCTTGCCAATGTCCTTGGTCCTCAGAAAACTCATCGATCAACAGCTGACCAGGTGGTATCCTGGGTGCATCAACAGACTGTATCACAAAGTTTGCTGATTTTCTCATTGAGAAGCCTCCCCTTAAGCTTGGCCTGATAAGCTTTCGAAGTTAAATCCTTGGCATCTATAGCTGAAGACCTCAGTTTGCAGGGTTGGGAGTAATTTTTGCCTGGGAATCTGGAGAACTCATACAAGTGAGAGTATCCTTGACGAGATTGATCAATGCTCTGACTCAACATAACAAAACAATTTGGGCTGTAGATTATTTATGAATGTATTTTTAAAATGTATACCCCATCCTTCACATCAGCAGCTTGCAAGGTACAAAAATTAAAAAAAAAAAACAAAAAAACCCAAGATGGGTAGTGGATAGAATACTACATTTTCTAGTCCTATTTTACTGCATTTTGATTAATCAGACCTATCAGGTTCCATTATTCACCTTCATTGAAAAACAAAAATCACACTGGTTCCCTCTGCTGTTTTCTTTATTGGCTCAGACTTACAGTTTTTACAAGTCAATATTTTTGCAATTTAGAACCATTACATGCTGAATGTGGCATCTGGCAAATCTAATAAGCCTCTCTTGCATGTGTAGTCCTTGTCAGTAATAATAAATTATTGTGCTAACTGAAAATGCAATGTAAATAAAGTACAAAGTAGTTCTGATTGATACATTTACCAGATTTTATTTGAAACTCATATGTAGTTTCATATGTAGTTTATCTGAACTCATATTTATTTGAAACTCATATGTAATTTATTTGAAACCCAATCCTAACTAAATTGCCCTACACCAGGGGTGCTCAATAGGTGGATCGCGATCTACTGGTAGATCGCGAGGCAAAATGAGTAGATCGCAGAGTGCCGACCCCCCCTTCAGGTGCCTCTGGGAGGAAACGCCGGGAGTAAGGCCCATTGTACTCAATGGGGCTTACTCCCAGGTAAGTGTGGCTAGGATTGCAGCCTCACAGCCTAATCCTAGGCATGTCTACTCAGGAGTAAGTCCTGTTATACTCAGTGGGGCTCAAGGTACACCAACATACATTGTACACATAAATGTTATATGTTATGATGGCGTGAACATTGTAAAAAAAACTCTGGTAGATCTCCAGGCCTTGCTGGGTTTCAAAGTAGCTCTGGAGCCAAAAAAAGTGTGAGCACCCCTGCCCTACACCATTGCAGCAGTGCTGGTGCATGCTCTGTTGAATCCTGTGGAGAATTTTGGCTGCTGGAGGTTTCCTTGGGGTAAGGGGACATTTGTGCCCTTGCCCTGGGATGAGCACTAGCAGCTGCAATGGGTCAACTCAGCCCTGAGCTAGTGATATCTGTGGCACAAGTCCAAGTTTATTCATGGAAGTGGATCTGGCCCAGGAAGGGGGATAGAATACCGCTCACACCAGTGTTGCTGATCCCACCCCTTCTGGGCCTAATCTGCCCACCCAGTCCTGTTGCAGACCTCCACTACCCCGTTCCACCTTTCCCCACCCTCCCCTGCCCCTGTGCCAGACACACCTGCTCTGGAGAGTATCCCTTCTCATGCCTGCACCAGCAAGAAGGGGTCTTCACCACAGGGCCAGTCTTCAGGTATCTTCCCCTCCAGCACAGTCATGCCCGCTCTAACCTTCTCTTACCCTGTCTGATTAATCTGCCTTCCTTAGATCTCCTCTTTGACATTTGCCCCTAAGCCACATCTTCCTTCAAACATGCAGGAGTGCCTGGGAAGTTTGTCTGTGATATTCCAAAACTCTGCAATCATAAATTAGGTTTAGGTATTAATTTTGGTATTCCAAAAACAATCAAATCAAAGTACAACAAGTGGTTCCTGCATAAGTTGTTCCTATACAACTGGTTCCTATATAACGCTTCCCCCCCCCCCCCATGAATACTAGGCTGAAGTTCAGTGCACAATTTCCTGGGACTAAGAGCCCAATTCTGAGCTCTTTAGTGCCAGTGGTACAAGTGTACCACTGGTGCTGGGCGTCGCAAACATGTTGTAAGGCATGGTCGCAACATCCTATGCCTAGTCAGCACCAGCACTGGTCTAGCATCAGTCAGCGGTGAGCCCAGTTCTGGTTGGACACCGCCCAGAGGTAGAAAAGGGCTCCGGGCAGTGGTGAGAGTCTTGGGGGTGGGGAGGAGGTATTCCAGGGTGAGAGGACAGCAGGGCAGGGGAGGAACCAGGTGGGAGAGGGTCGGGCTGGCGGAGCTCTGCTCCGTCAAATCCTGAACTCCGCATTGGGCTGGAAGACCTGACAAAATAGCTGGCGCAGACTTGAGAATCCCCATTGAGGGGCTTGGGCTTCTCCCTAGGAGAACTCGGACAGCTGTTGCAGGGCCTCAAGAAGCTGTGGTAGCCGCTTTGGCGCCACTACATCTGGCGGCAGTGCTGCCTTTAGGATTGGGCTGTAAGCCCTATTGAATTCAATGGGACTTAATTCTGAATAGTCATGTGAAGGATTACTCTTTTAAAGACACAAACAAGTTTTGCTAACATAGTCTATAACAATATCTGGAACAGTGTCAAGGTCTCCAAACCCCAGCCTGGGGGCCAGATGTGGCCCACGGCCAGCCTCAATTCGGCCTGTGGCCAGCCTCTTGTCCCCTTAAAGCCTCTGGCCCACCTGGCCAAACATGACTGGAACTGTGCTCTGGTTGCATCTGGAGCGTGTTCTAAGGGCCAGAGGGTTACCCTGCACATGCCCAATCTCGTCTGATCTTGGAAGCTAAGCAGGGTCAGGCCTGGTTAGTACTTGGATGGGAGACCACCTGGGAATACTGGGTGCTGTAGGCTTATACCATAGTCTTTCGAGACTGAAGGTTGCCAACCATTCATTCATTTATTCACTCATCTAAGTTCCAGCTCTAATTTATTTATATAAATTTTATATTTAAAATTTTTTTCCGGCCCTCAGCACCGTGCCAGATATTTGATGCAGCCCTCTGGCCAAAATGTTTGGAGACCCCTGACTTAGATGAATGAATAAATGAATGGGCTCAAATGTCCAGGACTTCTCCAAGAACGAACACAGCCCAAGAAATAAAGTACACACTTAATTGAACCCCCATTCCCCCACCCCACAAGCACAACTCTGGTTGTGTTTGGTCAGCTGGGCCAGAGGCTCTCAGGGTATCAGAAGCTGGCCACGGGCTGGATAGAGGCTTGCCCCGGGCTGCATCTGGCCCCCGGGCTGGGGTTTGGAGACCCCTGCTCTATAATAACCACAAGGATTGCATCCAATAAGGATCTGACAGTCATCTGACAATTAATTGTTTTTAATTGTTTTCTTATTTTTAATGTTTGTTTGTATCTTACTTTGTATTTTAAATTGATTGTTAGCCGCCTTGGGTGCCCTTTGGGGGGAAAAAGGTGGACTAGAAATCTAATAAATAAAATAAAATAAATAAATCTGACAGTACTCCCCCTCCCAAGCTTGCCATCTCAACTTATTTTTCGGATATGGTTTTGTTAATGCTAGTATTATTCATAATTCCAAAAATCAATATACATATGTTAGTGGGACCTGCCTATTCTGGGAAGACATTTTTTCCTGCTAATCTGCTCATAAGCTCCCGGGATTTGACACGGTCTTTACTGCTCACCTAAGTGAACAGAAACTGCTTTACTGGAATCTGTCAAATGTTCTGTACCATTATAGTCCTCTTTATGTAAAGTGATGGAATTACTCTGGATTTACACTGGTGTAACTGGAAGGTAATTCACATCTTCCCCCCCCCCCCCATTGTATCATTTTCCCCTCTTTCCTTAGCAACACACTTTACTTTGCTAAATCAAGCAGTTGATGAAGCCTTCTGAGTTTATGGCCTTTTAAACATCTTTTCTATATCTTTTAGTATTTTTACAGGCCTGATTCCTCTATGATTTGCTTTTTATCTGACTTTTTATCTGACTACTGTTTTTATGGTATCTGTTAATGTGTTTTAATACATTTTTATTTGCTGTTAAATTATGTTTTTTAATCTGTTTTTAACATGTTGTAAGCCGCCCTGGGTCCCTTTGGGGAGAAGGGTGGGATATAAATAAAGTTGTTGTTGTTGTTGTTGTTGTTGTTATTATTATTATTATTATTATTATTATTATTATTATTATTATTATTATTATTATTATTATTATTATTATTATAATACCTGGATAGTTTTAATCGAACCCCAAGAGCAGAAAATATGCCCTCCATTATCATTCAGTATTATCACTTCTGAATGTTAAAACTGGAAGCTTTATAAATAAAACAAAACCTATTGAAGCTGAGATGAAATACAGGAAGGAAATGAATTAATCCTAAAGCATGATGTAGGTGTTATGATCCTGTCTGTTTGATGGATGTGTGAATAGATAAAGACAGCTAATGCTCTTAAGCTTTCTTATCTGCTTTCTTTATAGCCAGAAGGTGCAATTTTATGAGTCATAAGTCATCTTGTATTCCTGCCTAGGATGGAGAAGTGGCCTGCGTAGTTTTTAATATAGGGGTTTCTGTGCAGTGCTGGGACAGCCATACTAAAGCTATGGGGTGGATTCAGGGCTGAGTGGATCCCAGCATTCTGCATAACACATATTCATGGGAGTTTCTCATAGTGATACACTGGCTACCTGAATTTGTGCGTGGAGATACGATGCAGATATTATTAACATAACAGAGAAGGAACAAATGATGCAACACTCTTCAGCCATAGCAAGGGGGAAGCATGCACACAGAACTGGCAAGAAAGCTTTATGAAAAAAGTGTGATCTGCATCTATTTGCATTGCCAATAGATGTCATTTTATTCAGGCCTGGCCCATTCATGGAGACAACTCCCAGAGGTGCCAGAATTGAAAGGGCACCTGTCAATGCTTCACAGAGAGAGCAACTGCCTTTGCTTTTGAAAGAGATGGCTTGAAGATGTGGAACTAAGGCCCCAATCCTATTGTACTGGCAATAGCACTGCACGGACAGTAGCAGACTACAGACTAGACCTTGGAGCTGGGGATGGCAGAGGTGTCATGCTGGGACAGATTAGGGGTGGATCTCAGAGGCAGCAGCATTAACAGGATCCTATATCCCTGGCTCGGGCCCAACACATTTCCTTGGGTCTAACAAATTTACACCAGCAAAATAGCTGGCATAGATCTAACTACTGAGACCAGGGAGTGGCAACAGAGGTAAGTAAATTTTTTTTCTTACCTCTTCCTGCCAGCCTGAGCCCTAAATATTCTTAAGAAATGCTAGCCGTCAGATAAATTATTTCCAGTTATTTTAAGCACAACTTTTGAGAGAAATTAATAGAGTTCGGTTTTTCATTGAGTTGAAATGCAATGACAGGATGCTGTCCCCCTCTAGTCCCCTCTGAAAGAAAGTCATCATTGGTTAATGGTTGGCAACCTTCAGTCTCGAAAGACTATGATCAGATTGATGCCAACACAGCACAGTCAACTGCAACATAGGAAGGTTTATCTGGTGATGTCAGAAACAGCAAAATAGGACTTGAACTCAGTTGGGTGCCACACTTCCTCCTGAAAAGCCCAGACTGTCATCAGTCTCTTTAGTCCTAATCACATTACCCTTCCCAAGCTGTAGTTGTTGATCAGTTTGGGGAGACAATTTTAATGTAATGTTAAAGAATTATGTCGTCTCTTCTTCTCTAGGAGCAGTGGGGCGACACAATTAGTGAACTGCATGAGCATTACTTCTCAAATACTAATAGAAGAGTCCTGCCACTTAAGTAAACATGTTGCTGTAGGGTATCCACGGGCAGATAATATAACTGCGTTTGTTCCAACAGTGCTGAGCAGCTGTGAAACAGTCGTCTCTGCATCACAGAGAACAGAGACAGCTTTGTGGCACTCCCCGACACGTAGGACAGGACAGATGCTTATTATTTCCTCAGCATTATTGGCAATTCTGTCTTTTCATCTTTGCTCCCTTCTCTATGGATTGACAGATGCAAAAGAGTTTGATAAGGCACTTTCTGGGAGGAAAAGTGGGATATAAGTATTAAAAAAAATTAAGATATGTTAAATATTTTAAAGGTTCTATGTAACAAAATACTTCTACATATTGGTTGATCTCAAGATACATGTGGGAAGGGGCCTATTGAAGTTAGTGCATGCAGATTCTTTTAAATAGAGATGAGGTCTTGTAGTGTAATCAGAGATATATCACGGGAATCTATATAACAGGCATTGCATATGGGGAAGGGGCACAGTGTTCCAGTAAACTCTTAGAAACTGTAAATGAAACAGGAGGAGTGCCATAACAAGCTAGCAAAATCTGTCTCTGCCCCTTTAAACTCTTCAGCATGAAACGGTTTGGCTGGTTTCACAAGCCAAGCATAGCTTATTGACTCTGGAGACAATGAGACCAGATCCAGGAGTTTCGGTTCATCACAGTAGCTAACAGCTCACCCAACAAAAGGTATGGGAAAAAAATGTAAATCTTGTACAGTAAATTGTACTTCATCCATTGCTGATGCTAAGTAGCAAGTGTTCATTATTATTGTCATTTCTCAGAATCAGTTGCATGCATATCTGTAGCGAAGTGCTTGGCTGTTGCTCCTAGTGATTAGCATCCAGCTCTTCTTGGACAGAAAGATTTTGCTTGCTTTGTTTTAATTCAGAAGCATATTTAAAACTGTATTCACTCGACATTGTCCTTGCAACCGTCATTTTCCTTTTGTTATTACATCGGTGCGTTTGTTAACTCCAGAAGAAACTTAAAGCGGCATCTGCAAGCATTGCTATCTCTTATCCCCCTCCCCCTTCTCTTTGGAAGATTTATTTTCATGACAATTAAATCTCTCTTGTTCAAAAATGTCACATTGCTATTTTTGTATTTTAAGCCTCAAAATGCAGGGATTACACTTCTGCTTGAAAAAAGAGCTACTACTATGTCCAAGGGGGCATTTACATTTTATCCAGAATATTTACTTTATTACACTTTGGGGAGGGGGTATGGAAGCATGGACATACTGAGCAGAGGTGAGCTTCAAAATGTATATTATTGGGAGATGAGCTGAAAAGAAGATTAAGGGGAAACTCTATCTGCAGTGATTGACCAGCTTCTGTGATCCACGTTACTGGGTACTGAACACCAGCTCCTTTTAGTTTTTGCCAACAAGTTTGCCAAACTCAAGACCTCCCTCTCTTTAAAAAAGGACACTTCAAACACCTTGAGTTTCCATAGAAATCCTTTGAAATGTGTGCACATTTGTTTGCTCAAATCTTAGAAACCAGAGGTAGCCTGAGTAGGGGGTTTGCATTCACTGGGGGAAGGAAAGCACACACAGAGACCAGTGCTATCTGGGATTGGGCTGGTGTGCACAGTGGGTTACAACAGTGGAACATTTTGAAGTAAGTTCCTAAACAGGTAAGTGCAATGGCAGTGGGGCAGACCAGGGTGGGGAGGGGGAGGAACAGGGGTCATCCTGGGCAGGGAGGAAGGCAGATGGGGACAATATTGGCAGCACTTTGTGTGCGCCAATATCCTAACTTCATTTTTCTCCTTTACTGCTGCCATTACATGCCTTGGACTTACGTCTGCTAAACAGCAGGTATAGATCCAAGGAGACACATGACAGTGGTGGCAGGGAGACTTTTCTAGGGTGAGTGAACAAAAGTTCACTTATCCCAAGGAGACCTTTCAAACTACCCCCCTCTTGTGAATACAGCACATGCTGTGTTGGCACGGCTTCAATGGAGGGGGAGGGTATTTGGGGAGGATTGGGCTGCCCACACCTCATTTTCCATTTCCAAAATCTTATATTTTTACTTGGCCTTCCTCTGCTTATTCACTCACAGTTCTTTGTCTCATTTCTCTTCTCATTTGCTCCTGCCATTTTCTTCTTAAAATTAAAAATGTGTAATCAGCAAATGACAAAGGTAAATGCATTTCTGTCAATTTCTAGGTTCCAAAACAAATATTATTAATGAAATATTAATTGTATGAGTTCCATATTTACGTATTTTAAATTAGGGATTTTAACAGGGGAGGGATTTATGACAGCAGCATCCCCCTTCCTAGCCTTGATCTGCCTTCCTGGGTCCCCTCAGACTTGCACAGAAAAATAGGTGGTGCAGATCAGTGTAGACCCAGCAGGACAGTGAAGGCTTACACTGAGGCAAGGGAATAATAATTCCCTTACCTGGAGGAGATCTCTGGGACTACCCCCTGCTGCAGTGATATTCAAACTGGGGCGTCGCGACACCCCAGCCTGAGGGCCCTGGTCTCTTTCTCCTTAAGAGGTGGGGACGGCCAGGAGGCAGGGTGGAGGCAGCAGTGCAATCCTCAGGAGTACACTTGCCCAAGCCTCCTGCAGCCTCCTGGGGGTGCAGGGAGCCCTGCGCGACCATCTGCAGGGCTCCCCAGGTCAGGGAAAGTGAGAGTAGGGTGATCGTGCCTCGCCTTCACTAAACTGGAAGCGGAGCGTGATTGCTCCACTTTCCCTTCTGACGGGGCTGCAGGGACTGGGGTGCACCATCCAGTCCCTGCAGCAGCCGTCCCTGGGTGTGGGGAGCCGTGTGTGAGCGCCTGCAGGGCTCCCCAGGTCAGGGAAAGTGAGAGTGGAGAGATCACGCTCCGCTTCCGGTTTAGCGGAGGCAGAGCACAATCTCTCCACTTTCACTTTCCCTGACCTGGGGAGCCCTGCAGGTGCTCGCGCATGGCTCCCCGCACCCAGGGAAGGGTGCTGCAGGAACTGGAGGGTGCACCCCAGTCCCTGCAGCCCCCTGAGTGACGCGACCCTGGGGATTGCGTGGCTGCCTTCCCCCTGCCCCTGCTGCCTCCCCCCTGCTCCCGCAAAGACTTACTGCGGATTTCAAACTCCCTGAGAGTTTGAAAACCACAGCCCTACTGGATGCTGCAGGTGCTTTGGTGGTGTGGTGTCATCAGCAGGAGAGATTTAGGGAGGATTGGGTTGTAAATTACCTGAGAGTAAGCCCCATTAAACATAGAATGACTTATTTCTGCATGTAAATGCCTAGGACTGGACTGAGTGTATTTTGAATTAAGATACTGTTTAACCATCCATTTTGACAATCAGTCTTTGCAAAGATTAACCACTAATATCTCTTGTTTACTACTTTACAGGCCAAAATGTCTGAATTCTTGGAAGGTTCTGGCATCATTCCTATGAACTACACACCAGTGGCTCACAACTATTCTACAAATGGAACTTTAATGGTTTTCCAGGGCTTGCAGCTGGTGCAACGTCTGAAATCACTCATCATTCTAATGTACACAGCTGTAGTCATTGTTGGGATGCTAGGCAATAGCCTTCTGGTTCTTGTCATCATGCGTGTAAAGAAGATGCACAATGTAACCAACTTCCTCATTGGTAACCTAGCACTTTCCGATGTGGCCATGTGTGCCACCTGTGTCCCCCTCACTCTTGCTTATGTTTTTGAGCCACGTGGTTGGATTTTTGGCAGCACGATGTGCTACTTTGTCTACTTCATGCAGCCTGTCACAGTCTATGTGTCTATCTTCACTTTGGCCACCATTGCTGTAGACCGGTACATTGTCATTGTGCACCCATTGAGACGACGTGTCTCTCTGCAGCTCAGTGCCTACATGATTCTTTTCATCTGGATTCTCTCTTGCTGCCTGGCACTGCCAGCAATGGCGCACACCTATTATGTAGAGCTACATCAACAGGAAGTTACCCTCTGCGAGGAATTCTGGGGGAAGCAAGAGCGCCAGAGGCAGACCTATGCCTTGTGCCTGCTACTCATCACCTACCTCTTCCCTTTGCTGGCCATCCTGATCTCCTATATCAAGATCTCTCTCAAACTAAAGAACAGGGTTGTGCCGGGTAGTGTCACTCAGAACCAGGTGGATTGGGACAGGGCCAGGCGGAAGAAGACTTTCCGCCTCTTGGTCATGGTTGTGGTGGTCTTTGGCATGTGCTGGCTTCCCCTTCACACCTTCAACCTAATTCGAGATATTAACATTAATGTGATTGACTCCTATTATTTTAGCCTAGTCCAACTGCTTTGCCACTGGTTTGCCATGAGTTCTGCATGCTACAACCCATTCCTATATGCCTGGCTACATGACAGCTTTAGAGAAGAGCTTAAAAAAATACTTGTCTGGCACAGGAAAGTAGTTCCTTCTGGCCAAAGTGTGACAGTGAGTGTTATTATCTGACCAGCTCCTTTGCAACTGGTCTTGTGATAGACATTGGTCTCCACTGAACATTTAATATCTGTGAGCAAAACAACTGAATGTTGTAACTGCACCGCGGAGCGAGTTGCAGGAACAGGTGTCCCTTTCTGCAGGAACAGGTGTGCAGCCTGGGAGTCCTTCTGGATCCACAGCTACTCCTGAATTGCTTTAGCCCAGTTTCAGCTGGTGCACCAGCTGGGTTGTACCTGAGTCAGCGGAACCTGGCCACAGTAATCCATGCTTTGCCAACATCTCAATTAGATTACTGTAGTGTGCTCTGTGTGGGGCTGCTCTTGAAAACAATTTGGAAACTGCAAGTAGTGCAAAATGCAAAGGCTCTTGCATTGTTGTTGCTGAGATTAAGTGGTTTGACTCTGTTGGGTTGCTGCTCCAGTGACTACACTGGCTGGTGATTCATTTCCAAGCCCAGTTCAAGGTGCTTGTGTTAACCATTTAAAGCCCTTTACAGCCTAGGATGGGTTAGCTGAGGGACCTTTGGCTCTCATATACTCTAGCCCACCCTCCAAGGTCATCTGAGAGGGCCCTGCTTCAAGTGCTGCTATTAGCAGCAATTAAAGGGACGGTGGCAAAAAATAGAGTAGCACCTGTGGTTGCACCTCAGCTATGGTACTCCTTCCTTTATGGGTTAAAAACAGCACCCACATTACAGGTATTCCATTGGGGACTGAAGGCATTTTCATTTCTGCTAGCATTTTAGAGTGGGAGGTGTTTGTTTTTTTTTTAAATTCCTGTTCCTAGTGCCATTATGTTGATGACAATGATGGCGATTGATTGTTAAGAATATTTATATATACCGCCTTTCAACAAAAAAGTAGTTCACAAAGCTGTTCACAAAGCATTATGATTGTTATGGTTTTAATTATTTGGCTCTCTTATTTTGAGTCTTGATTTTAGTTGTTTATAATATTGATTTGTATTCTGCTCTATGCTGCTATGGTGATTGTTGAGGTATGCACAGACACTTTGGAATTGTATTGAGAACTTGTGTTTTGTTATGTATTTGATGGTGTTTTACAATTGTTTTATTGAATGTAAATTTGTTAACTATCTTGAGCTCTGGAAAAATGGGATATAATTTTTTAAATAAATAATGTACCACTTTTTTTTTCCACTAGTCAAAACTCATTGATTCTTGTCTTGTAATGGATTGGCCAAAAGCATCTCCAAATACAGTAATTTGAAATGCACTCTCCATATGGATACTTGGAAAGAAATTGATATGTGGGTGGAAATACAACACTGAGTTCTGAAATAATGTTTTCCATTTCGCCTTAAAAGCATTCTATATGGATTCTTTTTTCAGTGCAATCTTATGCATATCTAGTCAGAAGTAAGTCCCATTGAGTTCAAGTATGAATGAAAGGCAATTGGTGAAGGAGTGTTCCTTTCTGCCTTGGTGTAATGTAGTGTGATATTGTTTGCAAGGAATATGAATGGGATGAATATGTAATATCTGTGTTCAAAACTGCTCATTTCATGTGTGATAATGACTATAGAGTTATTCTTAAATATGAGTCCTACACCTGGAAAATCTTGGTAAAATTTCAACATTACAAACTACATGTTATGGTTCCAAGAGATCTCTGAAATTAATACTGCTGAATGTGATTTGTGATTGGGTTTTGTTTGTGATTGGGTTGGAGATATTAAATGCTGAATTCCATTTTTCTGTCCCATCAAGATCACACATCAGCAGCAAGAACTGAGGAACTCAGTGGTGAAGAAACTGAGCTGTGAACCACCATTTTTCTGGTTTGAATCTTGTCTCTCCCATGAACTCACTGAGTGGCCTCTTAGCTTCAGCTGCAATAGGGGAAAAATAATGGTTCTTTTACTGCAGGGGTGGCCAATCGATGGCACGCATGCCACTAGTGGCACACAGACACTTTCTGAGTGGTATGCACAAAACTGAAAAACATTTAAGTATAACAAAGAAAGCACCGCAGCAGTTTGTCGCTTGCTTGATTTCTTTGCTACTCCTTAGCTGTGTGGGTCACAGCTGCGTAGGTCATAGTATGACCTCAAGTTTCTAATGCTGCAGTGGGCACACTCAGGGCGACTGCACGTACTCTACTTGATTTGCTGTGGTTGGAAAATGGGGAGAAAGGTGGGAAAAGAATGATAGACAGGAGAGAAAACCAATAGGGTGGATGCTAGAGAGCTGCATTCCACGAACTGGCAGATCACTCGCTTACCCAAGAAGGCCTGGGGCAGGCTCTGGAAGGTGGCGGTGGCCAAGGAGGTCAGTGCAGAGATGGCCAATGAGATCAGCAAAGCCCAGGTGGCCCAGCTGGATAGAGATACTATCTTTGGGAAAATCATCCACAAAGAGATCCTGGCTAAGCTCATCTTTGAGGAGAGAAGGTAGGCAGGCAGCGGGAAGAGGGGCTGTGCAGAAAGGCGATGAATGAACCATATACAGACTTTGGCATGGGTCTTACAGGGCTGAACTAAAAGTTCATGCAGGCCACCTTTCTGGCCCCATTAGCAGTCAGCCCTGGAAAGCAGTCAGTCTTTGGAAAGCCCCAAATAGGCTCCTGTGTTTCTTGCTCTGCATCTTCTTGCTCTTGGATATATACTGCCCTTGAACTTGGAGGCCCAATTTAGCTATTGAGGTAATCATTAAAAATGGTGTTAAGGTGGAGTGGCACATTCAAGATTCGCTACATAAAAAGTGGCACATGTCATGCTGTCTATTGGCCACCCCTGCCTTACTGGGTTGTATCCAGGTAATGTATGTGAAGTATATTGCACACACAAACAGATCTATACAAATGTTAAATGCTATTATAGGTGGGAGCAGCTGAGAGTTTGGAGAATGAATAATTTTATCTGTCAGAACATTATATGGGAGAACCAAAGCTTTTTCAAATGTTAAAATAGTTGGGCAGTAAACCAATAAGTTGATTGGGTTTCATACTGACTAAAAAAATGGATAATGGCAACTTACGGCGCAATCCTAACCCCTTATGTCATTGCTTTCCAGCTAATGGGACATGTGCTGCATCCTGCAGTTGGGTGTCACTCACAGAGGCCTCTGCAAAGTAAGGGAATATTTGTTCCCTTGCCTCAGAGCTGCATTGCCCTTATGTCAGTGCTGGAAAGCACTGACATAAGGGGTTAGGATTGTGCCCTTAGTTGGCCCCATGTTGATCAATCTGCTAGATATTCATCTAAACAAAAGTGATTAGAGGACTATTGTGCTGACTGAAATGGAGGTCATATTTATCCCTCAGGGTCTCTAGCTTCAAGTGATTTGTATGTGTGGATGGATCTCACAGAGTGAGTTTTCATACATCCCTTTGAACACTTATGGAGGCAGTTCAAAGGTGCTCACTTCTGAGTTACTGAGCAAATGGATTCCAGACATGCTAAGAGACAAGTTCAGATTGAAATATAAAAGCCAGTTACCAGTGTGGATAGTTGCTCTTCAGAATTCTTGTGTGAAAAGAGGGAGGAGAGACTGATAGAATGACAACCACTCTTGCTCGTGGCAACCTTCAGTTTTACACACACACACACACACACACACACACAGAGAGAGAGAGAGAGAGAGAGAGAGAGAGAGAGAGAGAGAGAGAGTGGTTACCAGGATCCACACACAACAATAGACTCTCTCTTTGTGTACAGAACAGAGCTGGTCTCAAACATTGGTGAAAAAAGAAAAGAAAACAAACAGTTGTATCAGAAAATGACTTTGGAACATGGGAAAGATATATAAAATATAGCTGATTTATTTTTTTATATTATGTGCACTCCCCACTTATGTTTACATTAGGTGCACTCCCCAGAGGGAAGGCTGACCAGGTATTCCTCTGGAGGAAAGATACTAATTGGAGGCTTCTAGTATCTTTATGTTTTATTTACAATTATACAGGTTGAGTATTGGATTCACGTAAAGAGCAGGGTGCTCTTACAAGCAGCAGGAGATTACATCACTTTCAAAGCAATTCATCAGGGCTTTCAAAGAAAAGGCCTCGAGAGACCTGAGTTCAAATCCACACTCAGTAATGAAGCTCTGTGGGTGACCTTGGCCGAACTACCACCTCTAATCTAACGCATTTTACAAGCAGAGCTGTCACTCGGGCAGAGCCTGAGCGGCATGCACCACTGGTGCTCTGCCAAGGGGGAGCAGGTCTGGCCCCAGGCTCTGCCCTAGCAACGGTGCACCCTATGGTCACTTCCCGCACCAGAGGAGAAGCGATTAGGCAGCACACCAGCCCCTCCTCCAGAGAGAGCCCGGAAGAGACTGCCTTCGTGCTTCTTCCTTCACGGAGAACCTGCAAATGAGGTCATGGCATCATGCAACATCATGACGTCACTGCCCCAGGTGACGGAGCATGATGTTACACCTCTGCTCACAAGGTTGCTGTTAAGATAAAAAAAAGAAAGTGGAGAGAACCGTGTGTGCTGTCTTGAGCTCCTTAGGCAGTTGGAAACAAAATATCATGAATATCATCATAATAACAGCATCAGGATGTAACGTCTTGCTTTCTCTTTCAAATCCTCCCTAAAGGTTTGGCACCCCATGGCAGCTCTAAGAGAAAAGGAACATTATAGCAGAGGCTATTTTTCTTCATTAATGAGAACTGTGTGCCCAAGCTACCATTTTCATCTGAGATTCAGCAAACACTTCCTGACAGTCTGCATAAAATGTCAACTCTTGTGATGTATGGTATTGGGCAGGGAGAACAAGATGTATATTTTGCCTGTCTGAAAATAACATGATTATTGTAAATCTTAGTTTCCTTGATTTTGGTTGGGAGGGCTTCTTAATTCTCTACGCAGTAAAGCAAATGTTCCAATAAAGATCAGGATGGGGGGGGGGGGAAACGACACAAGATGGCCTGATACCTTTCTTGTAAAAAGGAGTCTTCTACTAGCCTATTCTTCCAGATAGACTGGTGCAGGTCTTTCTGTATTAGCTGTGCACAAAGATGGGGAAAGGATCATGGCACCACCAACACAAAAAACCAACCAACGATCTTTCTAAAGGTGCAGGAATATTTTCATAAGAATAGATAAGAGTTCCCAAGATGGGAGAAATTGCACTGGGTCTTCTGAAGGCATGCAAAAATCAGTACAACAGGTATATAAGAGGAAGGTGGCAACTGGTTTTGTAGCCTATGTAGTTCCTTCTTTCTTGTCCCAGCTAGAAAAAACGGATCACATGCCAACTAGTAAACTACTCTCTCTGCCTTGTGCTTCCAAAACTTTGGCACTAGACAACATCCCAGATTTTGCTGTCCCTGCTTACAATCTTCACAAAAATATGCTTCTAAGGGCCCAACCCTATTCAATTTTCCATATACAATGCAGCCGTGCCAACAGGGTGTGCGCTGCATCCTGCAGTGGGGGTGGGGGGGATAGTCATGGAGGCCTCCTCAAGGTAAGGAAACATTTATTCCCTTACCTTGGGGCTGACTGTGGCTGCATCCGCACTGGAAAATTGGATAGGACTGAGCCTTCAATTGACAGGAAGCTGGAGGGACTGAATGTATATTGTATTGACTATGTATATTGCTTCTATGTATATTGGTTGACTATGATAGCAAATTCCCTTGACCTGCAACAGGCAGCACACATTCCTCTTGCTACTGCTATTGAGACAGACTGTCAGTGTCTCTTGTTACTTTGCAGATCACCGAAATGTCCTTTGACACATCAGGCCTTCAAGGCAAAAAAGTGCAGTCACAGGAGAGATTCTCTAGTCTCTCTCCAGTATTGCAGGTTCCCACCAACTTTAAAGCACGCGTGCATGAAAACTATGAGAGTCACAGCAATGATTCTTTTTCCTCTGGCTATTGCAAAATGAGCTAATTGACTGCCATATGAGTTTAGGAAAACCTAAGATTTAGCAGGTTCCTTATGACAAGCGCCTCATCAGAAATGTAGATAATTCATAAGGGTCTGTCTGGGAGTTACTCCATGGAATGGATTAACAAAAGATTACGAACAGCACAGACAGATGGTTCACACATGTGCTCTGGCTGCTTAAATACTCCGCAAGATTTTGCTTGTGCACGGACCACATGAAGAGCCTACTTATGGAGAAGTTTCGAAGCAGATATTGCCAGCATCAGCCAGCCATTTTTCCATGTTAGCAGTGGCTAAAAGAACGTACTGCTGTGATCACAGAAATGGCCCACAATCTAATCCTGAATCCAGTTATAGAGAATTGTATTTAAGTCAATTTATTCTAATTGAAGTCAATAGGACTAAAATCAGCTTAAAGGCAAATCCTCTAGTTTACTGGTAGGTGGTCCACAGTCAGAAGTTCAGATACTGTCAGGAAGAGTTAATTAGTATTTTTTGGAGAAGACGTAGAATGAATATTTCTGACACAGTTTGGAGTCAGAAAGATGGAAATGATGGGGACATAATCAGAAGTCACTCTAATATTTTGCTTTTCTTTTTGAGTTCCTGACTTCCTGAAACTGAGGATTTATGCAAACCAAACTGCATGCGCTGCAGCAGTGTTAAGCTCATGCAGTACTTGGAACATCGCTAGTGAACATGGACACAAGTCTTAGAAGTCCTGTAATACAATCAGCAGTATCTCTCAATCCCTTATCAGTGTTAAACTTTGTGGCAGTCAGTGAGGAGTGAAGGTAGTGCTGGTGTCAAGGGTTGACCACCTGGGACACTGGCAAAAGTTTTAGGGCAGTCAAAGGGCCTGTGACCAATCCCAGTTCCCTGATGAAAAAAAAGATGGTAGCCATCATTAACGTTGTTAATTATCATTATGCTGCTGTTGCTACCATAATAACTACAAAGTCGAGCAGGGGTGACCCATCCATTAAGCGAGGTGATGGAATGGCAGATTGCCTCAGTGTGTCCTTCAGCCTGCTGCCATCGCTGCCTCCTTCCAGCTTGCTGTAGATGCAGCCCACACTGATTTGCTTTTTTCCCACTAAAAGTGAGTGGAAAGTAAATCAGCCACTCCCCATACCTTGCTCCAGGTGCAGTTTCTTCAGTCATCATACAGCAGGACTTCCAGATTGATTTACAGGGACTGAACAAATGAAGGAACACTTTCATTTGTGTGGCCCCTTGAAATCGAACCAAAAGTCCTGCACTTCTGCAGTTAAAAAACTGGGACAAGTGTTTTAAGTGGTTGTTTTTTATTTTATGTAATTGTGCAGAGGCAGTGGGACCCAAGGAGGCATTAGGTGACATTCTGGGTTGCACCATCAGTGAAGATAAGATTGTTCTTATCCCAAAACCCTTGTGCGGACTTACCATAGAAGCAGCCTGGAATGTTCTTTGGCAGCCATACTATCATGTGCCATCTTTGTTTACAAGAGCCATCAGGGTGTAGTGTTTGGGAATTGGACTTAGACCTGAAAGATCCAGGTTAAAATCTTCACTCAGCCATGAAGCTTCCTGGGTAACCTTGGGCCAGTCACTATCTCTTAGCCTCACCTACCTCACAGGGTTGTTGTGAGGACAAAAGGAGAGGAGGAACTAATGTAAAAAATACATAAATAATGGAAGACTGTCTGTGTTACTGCATCTCATGATGCAATGGCAGGGGGACATGCCTTACACTCCCAGAGCAATGGTGCTGGGAAAAGAAAGAACTTTTGAGAGGTCACTGAGGTGGATGGGGTGTGGGTCCTCTGAGTCTTGAGCTAGGTAGATGTAGCTCTCCTCTGATGACATCAATTTGGAGGTGCTAGAGAAAGAAAGTCATTCAGTCTTCATTAACAGCTTTGAAGATATCAGCAAAAGTCTTTTTACTGAGTTCTTTATAGGTGTGTGTGTGATTGAGAGAGAGAGCGCGAGAGAGCGCGAGAGAGATGAGACAAACTCTAATCTGCCATAAGTCAAATTAACAGCAATCAATGACCAAGTTCTCAAAGTATTCAAGTATACAACAAGAAGTAGTTGAAAAGAGCCAATCTTTTCATGATGCATGATTATAGCTGTGGTGATTATGAAATCCATTACATAGATAGCCAGCATTTGGTTATAAACTATAATACACTTTTGTGCATGTCTACAGGGGGAAAAATTCCTGTTTTGTGTTGCTTCTGAATAGACCTGTTGAATTGTGAATAGAATTGTGCTATAGGCAGGTCAATTCAGAAGTCAGTTCCACTGATTTCATTGGGACTTATTCCCAGATACATGTGTATAGGATTGCAGCTTTAATGATGCAGATAAGAATATAAATTATTTAGATCTTCCTGGAAAAAAGGAAACTGTAAGTAGAGCTGTGGTCTACCTGTAGGGCGCTTTCCTTGCACGAGTTCTTCTGTACTGCAGCAAGTCATGGACTCTTTGCTCACAACAGGAGAGGAAACTGAACGCTTTCCACATGCGCTGCCTCCAACGCATTCTCGGCATCACCTGGCAGGATAAAGTTCCAAACAACACAGTCCTGGAACGTGCTGGAATCCCTAGCATGTATGCACTGCTGAAACAGACGCCTGCGTTGGCTCGGTCATGTCGTGAGAATGGATGATGGCTTAAGACACAATCTTAAGCGCCTCTTCAGCCAGTGTAAGTCCCTTGCACCAGTCAAAAAGTGTCATGGAAGTGTCTACACCACTCTTCAGGGAGATAGGGCCGTGCCAACGCGGGCCCTGGGGAAGGTGAGTTTGTGTCGGCTGAGCTCGGCTGGTGCAGAGGTTTGTGGGGGCATGGGGAGGGTGAGGAGGAGGCAGAAAGGAGGCATTTTGGGGGGGAGAGGGCAGGCTGAAGGCATTCCTGGGGGCAGGCAGGCGGGGGTTGGGGGCCAGGATCCAGCACTTATGCCAGCACAGCCCCACTCTTTGGCAGCCCAGGGCAGTCCCATGCTGCTCAGATTTGCACCACTGATTTTGGTAGTGCGGATCTGCTGCTGCAGCTCTCCCCAGGGTAAGAGGAAAAGTTTCCCTATGCCTTAGGCCAAGTGCAGGCTTGCCTGTTCCAGGACAAGTTGGGATCGCACTGCTCACGCCACTGATTCTCAATACCAGTTGCAGTGATAGTGTCCAGTAGTCGTTAGCACATCTCCTGGCAGTCTGCTGGACTTGTTGGTCTTCTTGTCAAATATGGACAAGGCGTTGTTGTAAACGGCATTCTTGAAATGTTCCCATCTGTTGGATGCGTTTGCGTTAGCCGGGCCTGGAAGAGATTCCTCAAGCACTCATGCAAATTCCTCCACTTTTCTCTGATCCCGGGTCTTGCTGGCATCAATGCGAGGTCTCTCGATACCGAGCTAAACAAATGCATTGGTAAAGCAGCTACCACATTTTCCAGACTCACAAAGAGAGTCTGGTCCAACAAGAAGCTGACGGAACATACCAAGATCCAGGTCTACAGAGCTTGCGTCCTGAGTACACTTCTGTACTGCAGCGAGTTATGGACTCTTCGCTCACAACAGGAGAGGAAACTGAACGCTTTCCACATGCGCTGCCTCCGACGCATTCTCGGCATCACCTGGCAGGACAAAGTTCCAAACAACACAGTCCTGGAATGAGCTGGAATCCCTAGCATGTATGCACTGCTGAAACAGAGACGCCTGCGTTGGCTTGGTCATGTCATGAGAATGGATGATGGCCGGATCCCAAAGGATCTCCTCTATGGAGAACTTGTGCAAGGAAAGCGCCCTACAGGAAGACCACAGCTGTGATACAAGGACATCTGCAAGAGGGATCTGAAGGCCTTAGGAGTGGACCTCAACAAGTGGGAAACCCTGGCCTCTGAGCGGCCCACTTGAAGGCAGGCTGTGCAGTGTGGCCTTTCCCAGTTTGAAGAGACACTTTGCCAACAGTCTGAGGCAAAGAGGCAAAGAAGGAAGGCCCATAGCCAGGGAGACAGACCAGGGACAGACTACACTTGCTCCCAGTGTGGAAGGGATTGTCACTCCCGAATCGGCCTTTTCAGCCACACTAGATGCTGTTCCAGAACCACCTTTTAGAGCGCGATACCATAGTCTTTCGAGACTGAAGGTTGCCAACGGAAGTAGAGCTAGATTTAATCATTAGTGCAGCAAAGAGATTCTATAACACTTACCTTATTAAAATCATTTTCAAGCCAGATCATTAAAATATTATAGTGAAAGAATAAGCAGCTAAGATGAATGACAATGTGTGGACTCAGGTACTGATAATCACTAAGTACCTAACAGAGAACAAAAGGCATTCCAAACTTCCTGGTGCAGTGCATGCGGACATCTGTGCAGAAGTAATTAGATATTTGAAAATTCATTTTAATTCCATCTGGAATATTGTCAGTCTATTAGATTCAAAATATGCTTTGCATATTCTCTTTAGCAGTACAGCTGTGCTGAAAATATGTATACACTTCAGATGAAAGAGTTCTGGTTTTACAGCAGGGTCTATCAATTAGAGAAGCTGTCATACAGAAGTGCTCATATAATTAAACAGACATCAATATTCATGGATCACAGAATCAGATTTTTCAGCATTCAGGCATCTGAGTCCCTCTAGTGGTGTCTGCATTTACAATTTTTCAGTAATATTTCATTTCTTAAAAGTCAGCCAGAGCCAGCGTTTCTCAGTGCAATCATCGGGACCTCATAACGCAATCTGTGCTCAGATATTTTAATGATTTCCATGAATTGAGGGCTGCTGATTGACCTCTTGGAGGGGCAGAAATTGAAACATAAGAGTTGCAAACTGATTTAATGAAGACACGTAACGCCCTGGGGAGCCAATGGGGGCATATCCTTCTGCAAAATTTATCTTAAGTACTGAAGGCTGCTAAAGCATTGACTGTGCTTTTACCTTACAGAAAGAACAGCTTCTGCATGCTCTCTCTTCTCCTCCTTCCCTCCCTCCCCTCCCCACAGAGTCTCGGCTGGCAATGGAATTTTGTCTGAGAGAAATCAGAAGTGACTAAAGCAAGATGACATCTACATGAAAAATCAATCAGCTTCCTCCAACAGTAAACGTAAGTACAGCTCTGCTATAAGAATTTCCAGCTAAGTTGTATGCTTGTGAAGTTACTGGGGTTAACGTGGGAAAAAAGAGAGAATGTTAGTAAATGGATTGCAGTGATCATTTTAAATAGGGAAAAGCCACCTGTTGGGGCCCACCCTTCTTTATTTTCTTCTTTTGTAGGTGAATGGCTAGTCACAGGGGGGTGGGCAGGACAGTCTGCTTTTCACAGACTGTGATCACAACTCAAAGTGTGTGCTTGCTCACTGTAACCCAACTGGCAGGAGGACTGCAAAGGAAGAAGACCATGAATCCAGAGAATTTCACATCTCAGAGTTTGCTTTTGGAAATCCACAATGACACCAGCAGTCTGTTCTTGGGGCTCCAGCTGGTTCAGTCCTTCAAGCCTCTCATCATTCCTTGCTATTCTCTGGTGGTTTTTGTTGGCATTATAGGAAATTACCTCCTGATCTATGTCATCTGCAAGACAAAAAAGATGCACAATGTCACCAACTTCCTTGTGGGCAACCTGGCATTCTCTGATATGCTCATGTGTGCCACCTGTGTTCCCCTGACCCTGGCATATGCCTTTGAGCCCAGAGGATGGGTCTACGGGCACTTCATGTGCTACTTCGTGTTCCTGATGCAGCCAGTCACAGTGTTTGTGTCTGTTTTCACCCTGACTGTCATTGCTGTGGACCGATACTATGCAATGGTTTATCCACTCTGGAGGAGGCTGACAATACCAATCTGTGTCTATATTCTGGCTGCTATCTGGCTGCTGAGTTGTGTCTTGGCTGCCCCAGCCTTGGTCTGCACTTACCACACTGAATTCCCCAAACTGGAGTTCTCCATCTGTGAAGAATTTTGGTTTGGCATGGAAAGGGATCGTTTAGCCTATGCCTACAGTACCCTCATCCTCACGTACGTGCTGCCCTTAACAGTCATTTCTGTGTCCTACCTGAGAATCTCTGTGAAGCTGAAAAACCGAGTGGTCCCAGGAAATGTCACCCAGAGCCAAGCGGAGAATGACAGAGCCAGGAGGAGGAAGACCTTTCGCCTGCTGGTCCTAGTGGTGGTGGCCTTTGGAGTTTGCTGGCTGCCTTTGCACATCTTTAACATGATCAAAGACATTGATATTAATCTGATTGATAAGCAGTATTTTAATATCATTCAGCTTCTTTGCCACTGGTTTGCAATGATGTCTGCTTGTACCAATGCCTTCCTTTATGCCTGGCTGCACGACAGTTTCAGGGGAGAGCTGAAGAAAATGTTTGCCTGGCAGAAGAAAAGGATTGGTCCTACCACAAATTGTATTGTGGCTAGTGTGGTGCTGTAAATGTGGTCTTTTTCTAGTTGCAGGGTTGCTGTGACAGTGATGAGTGTTAAAAGTCTCCTGTTGCATTGTAGTTGATCTGTGAGTATTTTCAAAGTGGCTCAGTTTAACCAAACCCAAACATTGTGACACTGAATTCTTGATCCAAAATAAATGATATGAATGAAAGAAATGTGTACCTGATTTCTTACTTTGCACAACGTATTTTTTTTTTGGAAAAAAAATGCTAGCAAACAATTTGGGAATTGGAGTCAAGGAAACAGAAATGGAGGGAGAGACTATGGCCCAAATCCTAACCAACTTTCCAACAGTGCCATAGCTGTGCCAATGGGATGGATGCTGTGCCCTGCAGTTGGGGGTCACTCACAGAGGTCACCTCAAAGTAAGGGAATGTTTGTTCCCTACCTCAGAGCTGCATTGCTGGAAAGTGGTTTAGGATTGTGCCCTATGTGTCTTTTATTAAAGAGCTCCAAGGATACAATCAGATGGAAAATGATGAAGAAAAGTGAATCTGAAAACAAAGAACTAGGTAATTGGATTGCTAGAAGAGACCCCACAGTTCAACCCATAGGATCCATGTCATGTGGGGGGAGGGGAGGGAGTTGCCAACAGATTTAGCCTAAAATAGAATGTGAGAGATTTCCTCTCTTACATCCTCAGGCAGGAAACAGCTGGGGAATTTGAGAGAAGCAATTCTGATAAAACAAGTGAAACTTCTTAGGATTTTGACCATTCTTATTTACTGGAGATGCTCAGCATTAACTAATATCTGGTTACCACTCCTCGGCATTTATCAATTCAATTCAATATACACAATTTTAAAAATCCCAGTTGCCTGTCACTGAATCTGAGCTTAAAAGATAAACTTGGAAAAGTCACATGGGAAAAGACTCATCTAATCCTCAGTAAATCATAGACCTAGGGTATGACCCTTTCATGGGTCTAAGGTTGAAGCTTTTGGTCTTTCCTCCCTGAGAGCACAATCCTATGCTTGTCTATTCATAAGTAAGTTTTGTTTTCTTCAGTGGGGCTTACTCTTACTCTGGTCTTTCCTCCCTGAGAGTACAATTCTATGCTTGTCTATTCATAAGTAAGTTTTATTTTCTTCAGTGGGGCTAACTCTTAGGAAAGTGTACATAGGATTGCAGCCCAAGTTCTTTAAAACTGAGCTGGCAAAGGAAAAAGTTTGGTCAGGGTTCTATCAAACTGGTTCAAACAACAATATAAGTGAGTTCTCTTTTTTTGGAATGACAGCCATTAAGAAGGGAACATTGCTTGTCCTTACCACAACTCTATTGTTTGACCAAATATCAGTTGTAGTCTGATCTGTTTTCAAAGGCAATTACTCAGGGTTTGTGCCCTCAAATTATATAAAGTGGAAGGCGTCTCTCTGTTCTTGGTAAGAAAACCTCTCCTTCCATGCCCTGCCATGTCTTACACTGTATTTTCTCCTGTAGAACCAGCATCAACGAGACTACTTTGGACAACTGCTGTGAGCATAGCTTGTGGGAAAAGGAGAACTACTGATGCCTGCCTAGACCTCCTAGGGAGGACTGAGCCACTCAGCAAGCCTCCCTCCCCTTACCATGGTGGCAGACATATATCATTTCATTGTTGGTGAGCCAGCAACAGCAACAACAGTGCTCGTAGCTCTTGCCCACCAGCTTTCCCCCGTGCAGTGAGCCAAGTCACCAGGCAGAAGGGGGTTCCCTGGAGGTCATCTTTATGAAAGCCTCTTTGAACCTTGTGTTGGTCTTGTCTCCAGCACTGCCTCCCTCAATTTTTTTTAAAAAATCATTTTGCTATATGGTCATATTACTTTTATTAAAAACCTGTTTTCTTTCTATTTTGCAGGTGCTAAAGCTGCTCGCCAAGAAGAAACATTTTTTGCTAAATGCAAATATATCTTGTCCAAAGAATTAGAACTGTCTTTATTAGAGACAGAGTTTTATTGCCAAATTCTGCAATTAAGAGTTGCGAAGTGCTTATAAAATTATAGTGAAAGCTATGTTGTTTGACTAAGGGTGCTGGTCTCAGAGTTAAGGTATCCTGGCTCTCCTAGTTCGGAAATCCTTGATGCAGATGCTGGATTATCGGCTTGCTCTGAATGAAGTTGCACTCCCCCTGAAGGAGCAGGTCCGCAGCTTGGGGGTCCACCTGGACTCGCAGCTGCTCCTGGATTCCCAGGTGGCGGTTGTGGCTAGGGGGGCCTTCGCTCAGCTTCAGCTGGTGAGCCAGCTGCGGCCATACTTGGATCGTGCAGACCTGGCCACGGTGATCCATGCCTCGGTGACATCGAGGTTAGATTACTGTAATGCGTTCTATGTGGGGCTGCCCTTGAAGACGGTTCGGAAACTGCAACTAGTGCAGAATGCAGTGGCCCGTGTGGTTACTGGAGGTAGGTGGTTCGACCCTGTCAGTCCACTTCTCCAGCAGCTGCATTGGCTGCCCATTTGTTTCCGGGCCCAATTCAAGGTGCTGGTTTTGACCTTTAAAGCCCTATACTGCTCTGGGCCAGGGTATCTTAGAGATCGCCTACTCCTGTACAATCCGGCTCGTCCTCTTAGGTCATCAGAGAAGGCCTTTTTACAAGTGCCGCCGCTAGGGAGGTACGTGGGGTGGCGGCAAGAAATAGGGCCTTCTCAGTAGTGGCACCAACACTATGGAACTCCCTTCCCCTTGACTTAAGAATGGCTCCCTCTCTTGAGACTTTTCGGCGAGGCCTGAAAACCCTTCTGTTTAAACAAGCCTTCTGAATTCTTGGCCTTTTTAACATCTTTTTAACATCTTTTATATTTTTTACAGGCCTGATTCTTTTATGATTTGCTGCTGCTCTATGCTCTTTTTACCGGACTATTTTTTATCTGACTGCTGTTTTTATGATATGTGTTAATATGTTTTTATTTGTTTTAAATTATGTTTTTAATCTGTTTTAACCTGTTGTAAGCCACCTTGAGTCCCTTTGAGGAGAAAGGCGGGGTAAAAATAAAGTTGTTGTTGTTGTTGTTGTTGTTGTTGTTGTTGTTGTTATCATCATCATCATCATCATCCTTGAACTGGCACAAGCCCCTTGCGCCAGCCCAGGAGGGTCACAAATGTGCCATAAAGCACGTCTGTGCTTCCTTGGGATCATCTGGGCTGGTGCAGAAATGTGTGCCAGCCCGCAGAGGCTGAATTCAGCCTCTGCACCGACTTTGACAGGGAGCCTTGTGTCGGCCGATGCAAGGCTCTAGGGTGGGCAGGAAGGAGGCGGGAGGGAAGTGTTCTGGGGTGGGGGAAGGGCCGTTCTGGGGTGGGCGGGTGGGGAATGGGAGGCAGGGCTGGGACCCGGCAGATATGGCGGATCCTAGTCCCCATTTTCGAGCAGCGCAAAGCAGCTGCAAGCCTCTCCTCAAACTTATGCCACCTCCAGCGGTGGCACAAGTCTGAGAAAACCCATTGGGGTTGCAGTTTCCCCTTAGCTCCAGACGAGCCACTTTGGCGCTCTGTCTTGGCCCCTCCTGGCCTGCCTGTTCCAACGCAAGATAGGATTGCGCTGCATAGTTCCAATCTTATTGTGGCCTTGTGCTGCCAGAACTCGTGCAAATGGCAAGAGGTGTGGTTTGTATCCAGCAACGGCTCTAGGAGACTCCTCAGGCAGCGACTCTTCCAGGAGGCTCCTCAGACCTGGTATGTTGGCAGTGGGAATGGGGAGGATTGGAGGTGTTCTGAGGAGGGAAGAGAGGAGGGTAAGGATAGGGACCAAGTCAAAACGGGAGGATTTCAGCGGCAAATGCGCACTCCGGGTCCTATTCACCACTTTTTGGCTTGGCCTGCCAGCAGCAAGTGGGAGCCTTCTAGCACTCAGGGCTGGGTAACACAGTGCTCAATCCCTGAGGTAAGGGCAATGCAGCTCCGAGGTAAAGGGACAAACATTCCCTTACCTTGAGGAGGCCTCTGTGACTGCTACCCAACTGCAGGATGCAGCACATGCCCCATTGGCACAGCTATGTCAGTGCTGGAAAGTTGGTTAGGATTGGGGTCACAGTGACATGGAAATGTCACCCACTACATCCTTGCCATTTTGGAGCCCTTTGGAGCCAGGGAGGGTGTGTGGGCCCGGTTTGCAGCATTTGCACCTTCCAGTGTGAGCTCTTCCCCCTCCTCATAACAAGCCTGAGCGCCACGAAGGGGGACTGCATCACCCCCTACACTAACAGTCTCTCCGACACCCCCTGTAGCCTGGCACCTGGGTTCTGCCCCCCCTACTATCAACTTCATTTGCTACTGCTCCCTGACCCCTTTCCCTCCTCAGTTTTATGCCAGCATGGGTCCAAGGATACCCTTAGCCCACCAGGAAGCCCACGCAAAGGTAAGTAAAAAAATATCTCTGGCAAGTCTCCTGATCTCCCCACCACCACCACTGGATGCAGTTCACTCTCCATCAGTGAGGCTGCATTGGCACCAATAGTCAGGGATAGGATTGGGCAGTAAATTATTTTCTGAACTCTGTAAA
Organism: Tiliqua scincoides; assembly: GCF_035046505.1. Classification (NCBI taxonomy): domain Eukaryota; kingdom Metazoa; phylum Chordata; class Lepidosauria; order Squamata; family Scincidae; genus Tiliqua; species Tiliqua scincoides. The sequence continues at coordinate 177,293,568 of NC_089823.1, forward strand.
AAAAAAAACCTGCTCAAAGATATCTACGTTAAAGACTAAGTGAACAACACAAATATGCTCCCACCCCTTCTTTTGCTCCCTATATTTCACATTTCATCCAGAACTATCAGAATCTCCACCTGAATCAAGAGTCTATTGTTGTCCAGAGTAGCCAGCAATTTGCTAACTCTGATTCATGATGATAGCTCCCTGTAGTGTACATTAAAGTCTCTAGGGCCATTGTGGGATGGTTGAGATGTTCTTTGTTCAGGCTTTGGGCAGTTATTCTTGGAGACTGGTTGATTGAAGCTCCTGCCATCACGTTTCCTGTGTCTAGTGAGTGGAACTTCTAATGCATGCTTTCATATTCTGTAGCACTGATGTGAAAAGAAGTGCATCTGTGAAGTTTCTCAAACGTTATGAAATTGTACACCTCTTCTAAACTGAGCTTCTGCATCTGCTTCTAAATTAAATGCCCACGTAGCCCTTTGTGTCACCTTTCCCAAGCCATTTGGCTCCTATATGTCATGCTCTGCCACTTGACTCTCCCCCACAGGTCCTACACTTCCCTCAAGATACTGCCTCCACTTAGTCCAACCTGTGGTGGTTTGTGCCCTGAAAGAACAGAGGTGCTACAAACCCCATTGATACTGCCAAGACACTCCTATTACAGCTGTTCTCACCCTACTCCCCAGTTCTATTTCCCAGCATTGGAACCAGTGCAGCCGCTCTGACAGAGCAAACACTGTATTCAGTGGAGGGGGGGGGAGGACCAGAAAGCCAGGAGGAGATAAGTCAAAATATTTCTAACTCCCCCCCCACCCCACCCAGTAGGCTGCCTGATCTCCTATGGGTCTCCTCGGTCATACTCCCATCTTTTTACTGGCATGTGTTTGAGGAAAGAAAAGGGGTGAACAGTTCAAGAAAGAGGGGGTAAGAACTGGTGCATGCCAGTGTCACTGAGATCCACCTCTCTCCTCCCCTGCCCTTCCCTGAGCCTCCTTAATGCTCCCCCTGCCTTCCCCCTCCCCCGTGACATGTCTCTGCCACTAACTTACCAATTTCAACAAAGACCTCGGGAGCTGTGCTATACTGACTTCCCATTTGTGACTCCCTGAAAGCACTCCCTGAAAGCCCCCTGCACTGCCAGGATGCTAGCAGTGCAGGGCAACTGTAGAATTACAGCTCCTCAGACCCTAGGGCTGTCCCACCTATGAAGCGGATCGAGGAAGTCACTTCCAGTGCCAAATTAGCAGTGAACAAAACTGCCGCCTGCCTGCCTCTTCCCACCCCTGCCACCTTCTTTCCTCCTCCGCCACCTGCTGTCTGATAACCCTTAACCTTCTCCACTTGCACTCTCTGTTGGCGCTCATGGAAGGAGGGCAACCAGTAGGTGAGAGGGGGCTTTTCAAGCTTTTCATGAGCTTATGGAAAAGGCAGAGCAAGGTGTCACTCAATGACTAACCCTAGTACAAGAACTACTTGAGAACAGAAGTCACTTCCATGCAACAGTTTCTGCATAACATTTTCTTTTCTGTTCCTGCATGTTCCTGCATTTTGGTGAGTGGAAAATGCTTCTAGGTGCTTATCACCTGTGTTTTAAAAAGACGAGGAGGTATGGAGGAAAGAAGAGCGATCCTTTTTTCCCCCTTTTTTTAACAAACAGCTTAGGGGAGGGCTGAAATGGGCTGAAACTGCATTTGGGGAGCTTTGGTCCTTAGTCCCTGCTGTGGGGGGGGGGGCATTGTAGGGCAGTTCAAGTGCCTGCACATTGCTGTCCCAAATGGCTCCGACAGCAATGGCATGTTGTGGCACCTGCTGCACTTACCGTGCTGTTCTCCGTGGCTACGTTACTGCAGATACACACCAGTTCCTATAAACTGTCATTCAGGTCTATATACCCATCCATTAAGGTGAAAATGCCTGGTGCAAAGAGGCAGGGGTGAGTCAAGTATCAAAGGACAGAATCTTAAATAGGTTTTGGTGCAGAGCTCAGTGACATTTCATCTTCCCTTTTCTTCCTCCTAGTCTACTTATCATGCTAAGAAAGACACCGAAAGTCACTTCAACAAAGCAACATATAAGCCTGTTGCCAAAATGCTGTAATAAATTTGTACAAACCCCAAAGGAGAAAAAGCACATCCCTCATGTAGTAATAATTCTTTCTGTAAGATTCATTTTAAGGCGTGAATTCCATTTTTGAAAATGAAGAGGATTCCAATAGTTTAATCCACTCTGGATAACCTCTAGCAAGGACCTTCCATTTTATGACATCTGAGCATCCCTGTCAACTCTCATTCCCAACTGACTTCTAAGTGTGCATAACTTCATCTCTCTGTGTTAATTCCTTCCTTCCTTCTCTGTTGTTTTCCCCACTGTCTATTTAAGACTGCAAGCTCCCTGAGGAAAGGACTGGTCTATTTCTGCCTCTGTAAAAGCCCACTCTTACCCCCGACTGCACCACAGCATGCAGAAATACCAGTGAAGGCTGTGCTGCATAAGGGGAAGAGTCAACATGAAGGAGGCTTAGGCCTCCTGGCTGCCTATGGGTCTCCTCAGATTCAAATCAGCTATGGACCTGGTGTAAGCCTTGGGTGAGCCAAGGGGTGTTCTGGGGTAGGGTTAGAGGATAGGCTCTGGCATGTGCAACTGCTGTTGATTGATCCCCTTCCTCCCCCGACAGGCCCTTGGTTCCTCTCCTGAAATGACCCACTTCTCCACCTTCCCGCACACAGCTCACTTCCACTGCCACCTTCCCAACACCAGGTCCGGCATGCATGTGGGGTCACTGGCTGTTTCTGTCAGCAGCTCTGTCACATGTGACAGTGGCACAATGTTTCTGCCATCGCTGGGCTTTATATGGCTGTGGGTTGCACAAAGGCCCATAGGATTGGGGTGTCTGTAAGGTGCTCTGTCAGGGTCAGGGCTGGGCCTTCACGCATAGGTACTGAACAACTGCCCTATGGCATGGAGTCCTATCCTCCAGGCTGGCACCTGCTGTTGAAAATAGTTCTTCCAGCCTCAGAGAATGACAGAGGAAGAACTGCTGGTCCAATTGCTGAAGGGAAGGGAAAAAGGAAGTACCTACATAACAGACTCCTATGGGCCCTTCCTCTAATCCCCTAGCCACCTGAGTCTGCTCCAAGGGTATCTCGGGAGCAAGTCCATTGATTTTCATGTGAGACATAGCAGTTATAAGCAATCTGTCAGAAAACATAGAATTGAGGTGGGTAACCTTATACTTTAATTCTAAATGTGTTCCTGTGTAAGGCAGTTGTTCCCAAACTCTCTTGGAGTTTGGGAGCCACAGTAAGCCTTTGAGGGAGAGGGGGAATGCAGCAATGTGATCCTCAGTATCCTTATATGTACTTTATAAAGATGTTATCATGTCCTCCCCTATTTCACTATTTCACACAGCACTCTGTTTTTCAGGAACATATTCACAGCTTTATAGAAGGTACTGCTGTGTTCACTCTCCCATCCCAAACCCATTTTCTCTGTAATATTGGCTTTTGGTGAAATTGACTGTAAGTGGGTTGCAATTTTTATTTTATTTATTTTCCAAGGCTTGGGGAGCCCTGCAGAGGCTTTTGCAGGGCTCCCTGCATCCCCAGGAAGCAGCTGCTGCTGGTGAATAAAACAAAGTCCCTGTCCCAGGCAGTGGTGCAATCCTGGAGATTGCGTTGCTGTATTGCCCCCACCTCACCCCTTAAAGGGGCAAGGAGAGAGCTCCTCAGGCTGGGGTATCATGATGCCCCAGTTTGAAAACCTCTTGTGTAAGGAATAACATTAAGCCTGCAGAACACACTTACTTGAAAGTTAACTCCACTGAAAACCATTATTACAGAGAAAATGTGTTTAGGATGGGAGAGTGAATGAGAGCCTACTATGTAATTGACTGACATTTTCCCAACATGGCAGTGGTGGAAGAGGATGGGAGGAGCTACTCCCAGGAGGATAAGTTAGGTTCTGACTCATCCTTGGGAACTACAGGCTTCTTGCTGAAGAAGGCATCAATGGTGGATTGCCTTGCGTCTATTTCCTCACCTGAAACAAGCAATTGGTCCGGTCAGTAGCATAGCTAGAGGGGGAGTGGAATGGTAAGTACAAGCAGGAGTCGCAACTCCCCATGTAAGTAGCTGTCAGAGCCATTTGGGGCAACAACAGCAATGTGCAGGCTCTCATGAGCACCTGCGCGTTGTCATCACTGCCCTGAATTGCTCTGGAAAGGAGCCACTAGCATGGGGAGTTGCAGCTCCACCTCTGGCTACATTACTGGAGCCCATGCTAGCCAGAATACACTGCTCTCATGGGCACAGTACTAGCCAGAATAAGTCGCTTCTGTCAGCTGAAAGCACAACCAAATTCTTGAATGGTTTTAGGATGTCTAACCCTTTTCTTTTTTCATACTACAGGTATAACCTAATTATCCACGGATTTTTCACCTGTGGTTTTATCTCAACCCAAGGAGAAGGACCCTTTAAATGAAAGGAAAAGAGTTGTTTAACAAAGTCTCGTTAATTCGAGAGAGGGCATCCGACTGTCAATCCATCAATCATTCTCTCTCTAGGCACTTAGAACAGCTTCACTTCAAGGCAAGAGACCCCTCTCTTTCCCCTGAGCATTGCATTGGTAAAGGGAGGGGTTACTGGCTCGAAGTGAAGCCTTTCTAAGCGCCTGGAGAGAGACTGATTGATGGATTGTCTGCCTAATGACTCTGTCTTACATCACAAAGGTCAGCAAGGCTGTTCTTAAACCGCCTAGCAAAGGGACATTGTTTTTTAAATGGATCTGCTTTAATGAGATTTTTGCCATCCACTTGAGTTCTGGGAACAGAATCTTCGCGAATAATGAGACTCAACCTGTATTTTAAAAATGACACCCAGGACAAACAGTGCTATGATGAGACAATGTTATGGGAAGCAGGAAGGAGGTATTCTCATTACAGGTCCAGCCTTGTTATACACGGATTTTACATGTTTTGTTGTACATGTTTTACATTTTGTTATACATGGATTTGACTCAACACGAATGGTCCCTGCAAATGAGAGGGAATGTGCTGATCCTTGGAGAAGGGGAAAAATGCACCCCTTTAAAATCACAGTTCAAAAAACTGCTTTTTACTGTTGTAGAGAGACAGTCATACAAGTGATTACACGTATAACCTAAGTATTCACAGATTTTTCTATCTCAAAGCTGATGAGAAGGGCCCTTTAAATTATCTTCCCCCTGAGCATGTGAAAGAAGGCTAAATGGCAGCGATTATCACCTTCTCCATTCCTTCCGCCTTGCTGTGGCTCCTGGTGAAGGGAGGGATTGCTGCCTCCTAGTGAAGCCTAAGTGCCTGGAAAGAAACTGATTGCCTCTGTGTGCATGACAAAGGTCAGCAAGCCTGTTTTTAAATCACCGGAGGAAAGAGACTTTGTTTTTTAAATTGATTTTCTATAGTGCATTTTTTTCCATCCACTGATTTCTTGGAGCGGAACCCTTGGAAATAATGAGTCTAAACCTGTATTTGTTTTTCAGAAATCCAACATGTGAGTCAAAGTTCACCATGCTTAATGTATGTTGCCCCTTCTCTCATCCCCAATATGTTTTTCCTCTTTTCCTGGTGCCACAACCGTAGAAGTCTATCAAGCACAGTTTTAGTGTCTTATTTCTGCTTGATTCCACAAAATGTTTGTCCTAGAAATCATGGTCATGTGCCAACATGACTGCTGACCTTCTTAAAGGACTTGCATCAAACCAGAAATAGGTGTAAATATTCCACACTGGGAAGACAACAGGTTTGAAGGTACTGGTTTGAATTCATAGATGCTGCAAGAAACCTAACCTAAATCTCTACAGGGTGACCTCAGTTAGTATCACGAATTAGTCCCATTGTGTGAAATACTTATTTGCACCTGGTGAGGCTCCATTCATGCTTCTCTATAGAAGCCTATCTATCCACCAGGACTCCTCATCTTGAACTTGGTTCAGCCTGGATAATTGTGTTAAATTTCATGGAAAGATGGTAACTTCATCCTATCAGCTGCCCCAAACAAAGCTAACTAGAAATGACAGTGTGATAAAAAGCAAAGAGATAGCTGTGAGAAACCAGCACACTATAACTGCTTGAATTTCAGCCTTAGGTGGCACTGCTTATATAGAAAACACAACTGATAAGCTTTATGTGGCATAAACATAATGTAAAAAAGAAAAAGAAAAGGGAAAAAAGAACCAAATTCTTAGGTTTCATGGTATAAAAAACTAAAACCAAGACACTATATTCCTCATTGCAACAGAAGACGTATGCCCAGGTTTCCATTTGAAGATTAGGCTACTCACAATAAACACAAAAGTACAAGTCAAAACATTTTCTGCTTAAAGTCGCCTGTAAAAAACAGGCTGTTATTGAGGGAACATGATAACACTAGAAAGAGAGAGGTGAAAATTACAGTTGCAGCAAGGAATATTTCAAACTCAGAGGGCATTGTGTTCTTCTGTCAAGTGTAAGCCTAGATTTTATATCTCTCCTCTGATTTTCCTGACCATGTCAGTGAAAGTATTGCATTGGGTATAACTTATGGTGTTCATCCTCAAACATTTCTACAGATATCATAATGCTGCTTTCTGTGTTTTGTGACAGTGGCATATAAATTGAAGCACTTTGAAATAACACTGATGGCAATATGGTTAAACAGTAACAAATATTTCCCAGTAACAATAATATTTTTATCCATCCATCTATCCATCTATCCATCTATCTACAGATGATTCAGATTCAGGAACCTTTTATTGGCATAAAATAAAACATAAAAGCATAGACCAATACACTTAAACCACACCTAGAACAGCCCCCATGAATCAAGCCAATACATCGCCCTTACTTATAGTGTGCCTTCTTAAGATTATGTGGAAGACATTCAATGTCCAGAGAGCTGCAACTACACACCCTTGCTTGCACACTCAGGCCATTGTATCTCCCCAATGTAAAATTAGATGGCATAAAATTGCAGCGCACCAGGGAGAAGGCTCTCTGTTCCTGTGAGTTGAATAGGAAGTATAAGTAAGCAGGCCGTTTATCCAAGATTGGAAAAAACTTTCTTAGGGCGCAATCCTAACCTCTTATGTCAGTACTTTCCAGTGCTGACATAAGGGCAATGCAGCTCTGAGGTAAGGGAACAAACATTCCCTTACATTGAGGAGGCCTCCATGAGTGACAACCCAACTGCAGGATGCAGCACATGTCCCATTGACACTGCTATGCCAGTGCTGGAAAGCACTGATGTAAGGGGTTAGGATTGCACCCTTACTCACCCACTGGAAAAGTAACCGCAGACACCCGCCTATAAGTTGATCCCACAGATAAGTCAAGGGTAGGTTTTGAGCCAACAATCATGGAATTTTCTACGACCCTCAAATAAGTCGGGGGTTAAACTTAGGGGGGTGTCTGACTATAGTGTTGTCTGATTTTACCCAAGGCCAGATCCTGAAAAATAACCTACCACTAATTGTTACTTAAGAACTGTAGTCTCTAATTTATTTAAAACATAGTAAAAGATCATGATACATTTTTATTCTTTTTAAATTCTGGTCTTCACCACCTTTTTGTAAATACTGTCAGAGTAAGTACACTGTAAACTACATACCAGTAAAACAGTGGCTCCCAACCTGGTATTCATGTACTCCCAGGGATGGTCAACAGGACCTTTGGGGGTACTTGAAAAAGAAAGGCATAATTCAGGTCATGCTCCAGAATGCCTTGCAAGACAGGAATGCCTTGCAAGGACCAGTAAGGCAGGAAGGGAGGTAGCTAGTTGCTAGTCAGCCCCACCGATAGCAAGTTTTTGGTCATCAATTCATGTATGAACTAGTGATTGAAAACCAGCACAGTAAAAAAGTTGAAACGTAATATGGAAAGTGATCAATCAGCCAGAATTTCTCAGCACACTTCTGGTGCAAAACAGTGCAGACAGAGTCTTCTGTTCTTCAAACAGATAAAAAGAGAAAACATGATGAATACATGAAGTCTGGGCTTTCATATTGAGGAGATGAGGCCTTGTCTTACTAATTACAAACATTTTGCTAATAGGAAAGGGTACTGGCTCTGTTGTTACTTGGGAGGGGGACCCTCATTGAATGAGCGACTAAAGAGGGACTACTTCTGAGTAGAGCTGCAAGGATCGGGTCGTCCTGGTAAGCCTCCCAGCTGCTGCTTGTGACCCTCTTCCCTCTTGCTGCTTCTGTCCCGGCTCTCTCGCCATCCCACCCATCCCTCCTGCCCTCTTTACAGATGGGCGGGGACAGCAGGGGAGTGTTCAAAGAGAGTTCTGACACGTGCGCACACTTCCCGGCAGCAGCCCTGTTTTTCCCACTTTTTAAAGAGGGGCTTTTAAAAGGGGAGGGTGACTCAAGTCCATTAGAGTCACTAAAGGGTGACTCAGAAGGTGCTCCTGTTATGACTCTTTTTCGAGTTGAATTGTGGGGGGCGGTGACTTGGCGACTCGACTCAAGTCAAGCCATGCTGGGTTTTCTCATCCCTGGTAGAATGTCAGTGGAACTCCACAGAGGACATTGGTGGTGGTCACGGATGGACCAATAAATGAAAGAGCAGGATTGAGAATGCTCAGAATGCCAGCAAATCCAATGCATTTTCCAACCAGAACTTCCACACTCAGGGAAATGCCCATCTATTACAATACCTTTCCTGAATGCTACCTTCTGAACACCAAATTCATGCATACTTGTCAAAGAACTTGAATCTTGCTTGCTTGCTTGCTTTCTTTCTTTGGGGAACCAGAAAGGGTTTATGGAAATGGGCTGCCAAGGGATCATTTTATCCTCTCCTCTTCAGATGGTGTGGCCTGCTTAAATTGTTTCCCATACACTCCCCTGCTGCCCCCATCCATCTGTAAAGAGGGAGGGAGGGGTGGGAGGCACTGAGTGAGAGCTGGAACAGAAGCAGCAAGAGGGAGAAGGGTCATGAGCAGCAGCTGGGACCTTACCAGGACAACCTGATCCTTGGCAGCCCTACTGACAAATAGTCCCATTTGTGCCAGCCATTCAATGAGAGTTGCCCTTCCTCTACTCCTCCTCCTGCCCTCCCTCAGCCAATGAAAATATGAGAATGCCCATCCTTTGTCTATGATCATCAGGTTCCTTCCTTCATGTCAAAAGACAGGACAAGAGAGCCCAGTCCTGCCTCCCCTTACTGCTCAGATTAACCCTTTCCTGTCTCCTGGCTAGAACTCCCTGCTGCTCACCCATCAGAATGCTTGCCCCACCAGGTTTTCCACGTGGCGAAAACAGTAAGCAGGCACCCCCAGACACAGGCAGACTCGAGTCAGCATGTGAGGGGACAAGTGCCAAGTCAAGGGGGGCCCTGACTTGAGTCTTCTTCAGAGTCTTCTACACACGCATCTCATTATTCGTTGAGTTAGCAAAAATCACACATTTTTGTGACTCAAGTTCCAGTCACTAACGCGAGTTCCCAACCCTGCATTCTACAATGCATTTTGGTTGCTTTAACAACTCAAATCCCCCACATTCATGGTGTATAGTAAGCTCTTAACTAAGATTAAGCCTGGAAAAACCGTTTTTCTCAAAGGTGACTAGAGTTTTTTGTCCTTGTGCACTAATAGCACAAGGAGCAGAAAAGGCAGGAGAGATCAAATAGTCACCCTCCTTTCTTCTTCTTGTGGTCAGAGCACCATATTGCTACTGCTCCAGGCAGATGACTATTATTTGACATTGCCAGGAGAAGATTTGGGGGAGGGGGTGGGAGGAAAGGCCAGCGATTCTTCTATGATTCAGAGACCTCATAATGCTCACTCCTTTCTTGAGGTGAACACTGTGAGCCCCATAAGCTTATATCTGAACCTTGGCAAGTTTCATCTTTCAAAAGAACCCACTAGAAATGAAGCAATATGAAAAACAATGACATGTACACTTTCTGAAAAACTGGGACTAATGCAATATTTTGATTAGTAAATGATTTTGCAGACGCTCTGGGAACCCTAAGTGCCTCTGGGACCCCAAGTGCCAGGTAAACTGAGAGTTTAGCATCTGGGCGAGGAGAAGGCAAGTGGATCTCTGAGTTTTGGAGAAGGAGAGGAGGAAGACGACGAGAGGGTAAGTGTACTCTTTCTAACTCTTTGTCTTTCTAACTCCCTGTCTTCTAACCTTAACTTTAACTTTAAATCAAACTTAAAGCAAAATTGAAAGTTAGCACCTAAGGGAGGTATGTAGGTCTACTCTGAGCAGGAGCAGAGTCCTACTCGTGAGTAAGAGCCCAAGGGTCAGGCACTTAAATCAAAGTTGAAAGTTAGCTGCACCTAAAGTAGCACCTAATCGAAGGAAGGGAGGAGGATAAAGTGGAAAGCAGGTTTTTCTACTTTGTTTTAAATTAACCCTATACTTAACCCAAGTTAAACTTAATCTAAGTTAGAACATAGCCTAAACAGTTCAGTAAATTGGGACACAGGATCTAGACAGCAATAAATAATTAAAAACTCAAATAAAAACTAGCTTGAGGTTACAAAACAGTCCAGCCTAAGAGAACAGAACTAGAAGGGAAAGAACCTAGTAAGGGGCAATTCGCATTCAGGAGCCTGCAGAGTAGGTTACACCCATCAGCAGCCTTTTGTCTTCCTGAGCTTTTGTAAACTCACCTGGGAAGACCAGCCCCCCTTTCAATCAGGAAGGAAGGAGGGAGGAGGAGCCAGCCAGGAGCATAAAGCTAGGCTTGCCATCATGTGAGGCTCTCTGCAGATGCGTGGGGCCTCTGGGAACCCCAAGTGCCTCTGGGACCCCAAGTGCCAGGTAAACTGAGAGTTTAGCATCTGGGCGAGGAGGCCAGGGCCGCATACACTGCCCTTCCTCTTCCCTTGAGAAGAGGGCTGCTAACCAGTGTAGGGTTTATAAAAGTACCCCTAAATAAAACAACAACAACAAAAAAAAAGCTATGCAGTCAGACAGCCAGCAGCAGGGAGGGGCCTATCCAGTGTTCTGCATTGAGTGCCACATGTATGATTATATGCCTCTGGGGCATAAGTCATGGGTGTGTCCTCGGTGCATGGAGCTCCAGGGTCTCAGGGAACGCGTCCGCTCCCTTGAAGCCTTGGTGGTCGATCTGGAGAAGCGGAGGCAGGCAGAGGAGGACCGTGGGGAGACTTCCGGGGATGATCAGGCTTCGTCCCAACCTCAGGTGTGCAGCTCCTCAGCTGCCCGGGTGGGAAGTCTCGGGACTGGAGGGCATCATCCTGGAGAGGAGGGAAACAATCCCCTAGGGAGGACCCCTTCTCCAGGGGATGGGCCCGTATCCGAACGTACTCGGGATACTCCTTGGCGGGAGGGGGGTCGGGGGCTTCTTGTAGTGGGGGATTCGATTATTAGAAACATAGAGAGGGGGGTTTGTGACGGATGTGAGGACCGCATGGCGACTTGCCTGCCTGGTGCGAAGGTTGCGGACATCACTTCTTGTCTAGACAGGCTAGTAGATAGTGCTGGGGGAGAGGTAGCGGCTGTGGTGCATGTCGGCACCAACAACGTGGGCAAGTGTAGCTGGGAGGTCCTAGAGGCCAAATTTAGGCTTTTAGGCAGGAAGCTGAAAGCCAGGACCTCAAAGGTAGCGTTCTCTGAAGTGCTACCTGTTCCACGCGCAGGGCCAGCTAGGCAGGCGGAGATCAGGGGTCTCAATGCGTGAATGAGACGGTGGTGTAGGGAGGAGGGGTTTAGATTCGTTAGGCACTGGGGAACGTTTTGGGACAAGCGGGGCCTGTACAAGAGGGACGGGCTCCACTTGAACCAGAATGGAACCAGACTGCTGGCGCATAACATTAAAAAGGTGGCAGAGCAGCTTTTAAACTGATCCCTGGGGGAAGGCCGACAGGAGCCGAGGGGCATCCGGTTCAGGACTCCTTATCCCTATGGGATGAGGATGGGGAGGTTAGAGAACAACAAGACAAAGGCAGAATAGGAGATGAAATTGGGAAAGGTAGCGTGATGGGATGTGATAGACGGTTTGGCACACTGAGAGGATGCAGGGACAAAGGAGCGAATAAGCAGCTCATCCTAGGGCATGCTGTGTACAAATGCTTTTATGCGAATGCCCGAAGTCTACGAGCAAAGGTGGGAGAACTGGAATGTCTGGTGACAAGGGAAAGCATTGACATAGTGGGCATAACGGAAACCTGGTGGAATGCGGAGAATCAGTGGGATACCACAATCCCGGGCTATAAACTCTACAGGAGGGACAGGTAGGGGCATGTTGGAGGTGGGGTGGCCCTTTATGTTAAGGAAGGGATAGAATCCAGCAAAGTAGAGATTGAAGGTGGGTCCGACTCCACTGTAGAATCTCTGTGGGTTAAATTACCAGGCTTGTGCAGCGATGTAATACTGGGGGCGTGCTATCGTCCTCCAGACCAGAAATCGGATGGGGACCTTGAAATGAGGAAACAGATCAGGGAGGTGACAAGGAGGGACAGGGTTGTAATCATGGGGGACTTCAATTATCCTCATATTGACTGGGTCAATTTGTGTTCTGGTCATGATAAGGAAAGCGGATTTCTTGATGTGCTAAATGACTGTGGCTTAGAGCAGCTAGTCACGGAGCCCACCAGAGGACAGGTGACTCTGGATTTAATATTGTGCGGTACGCAGGACCTGGTTAGAGATGTAAACATTACTGAGCCATTGGGGAACAGTGATCATGCTGCCATCCGTTTTGACGTGCACGTTGGGGGAAGAATACCAGGCAAATCTCTAACAAAAACCCTTGACTTCCGACGGGCAGACTTCCCCCAAATGAGGAGGCTGGTTAGAAAGAGGTTGAAAGGGAGGGTAAAAAGAGTCCAATCTCTCCAGAGTGCATGGAGGCTGCTTAAAACAACAGTAATAGAGGCCCAGCAGAGGTGTATACCGCAAAGAAAGAAGGGTTCCACTAAATCCAGGAGGGTGCCCGCATGGCTAACCAGCCAAGTTAGAGAGGCTGTGAAGGGCAAGGAAGCTTCCTTCCGTAAATGGAAGTCTTGCCCTAATGAAGAGAATAAAAAGGAACATAAACTGTGGCAAAAGAAATGTAAGAAGGTGATAGGGGAGGCCAAGCGAGACTATGAGGAACGCATGGCCAGCAACATTAAGGGGAATAATAAAAGCTTCTTCAAATATGTTAGAAGCAGGAAACCCGCCAGAGAAGCGATTGGCCCTCTGGATGGTGAGGGAGGGAAAGGGGAGATAAAAGGAGACTTAGAGATGGCAGAGAAATTAAATGAGTTCTTTGCATCTGTCTTCACGGCAGAAGACCTCGGGCAGATACCGCTGCCCGAACGGCCCCTCCTAACCGAGGAGTTAAGTCAGATAGAGGTTAAAAGAGAAGATGTTTCAGACCTCATTGATAAATTAAAGATCAATAAGTCACCGGGCCCTGATGGCATCCACCCAAGAGTTATTAAGGAATTGAAGAATGAAGTTGCAGATCTCTTAACTAAGGTATGCAACTTGTCCCTCAAAATGGCCACGGTGCCAGAAGATTGGAGGATAGCAAATGTCACGCCTATTTTTAAAAAGGGAAAGAGGGGGGACCCGGGAAACTATAGGCCGGTCAGCCTAACATCCATACCGGGTAAGATGGTGGAATGCCTCAGCAAAGATAGGATCTCAAAACACATAGATGAACAGGCCTTGCTGAGGGAGAGTCAGCATGGCTTCTGTAAGGGTAAGTCTTGCCTCGCGAACCTTATAGAATTCTTTGAAAAGGTCAATAGGCATGTGGATTTGGGAGAACCCGTGGATATTATATATCTGGACTTTCAGAAGGCGTTTGACACGGTCCCTCACCAAAGGCTACTGAAAAAACTCCACAGTCAGGGAATTAGAGGACAGGTCCTCTCATGGATTGAGAACTGGTTGGAGGTCAGGAAGCAGAGAGTGGGTGTCAGTGGGCAATTTTCACAATGGAGAGAGGTGAAAAGCGGTGTGCCCCAAGGATCTGTCCTGGGACCGGTGCTTTTCAACCTCTTCATAAATGACCTGGAGACAGGGTTGAGCAGTGAAGTGGCTACGTTTGCAGACGACACCAAACTTTTCCAAGGGGTAAAGACCAGAAGTGATTGTGAGGAGCTCCAGAAGGATCTCTCCAGACTGGCAGAATGGGCAGCAAAATGGCAGATGCGCTTCAATGTCAGTAAGTGTAAAGTCATGCACATTGGGGCAAAAAATCAAAACTTTAGATATAGGCTGATGGGTTCTGAGCTGTCTGTGACAGATCAGGAGAGAGATCTTGGGGTGGTGGTGGACAGGTCAATGAAAGTGTCGACCCAATGTGCGGCGGCAGTGAAGAAGGCCAATTCTATGCTTGGGATCATTAGCAAGGATATTGAGAACAAAACGGCTACTATTATAATGCAGTTGTACAAATCTATGGTAAGGCCACACCTGGAGTATTGTGTCCCGTTCTGGTCGCCGCATCTCAAAAAAGACATAGTGGAAATGGAAAAGGTGCAAAAGAGAGCGACTAAGATGATTACTGGGCTGGGGCACCTTCCTTATGAGGAAAGGCTACGGCGTTTGGGCCTCTTCAGCCTAGAAAAGAGACGCCTGAGGGGGGACATGATTGAGACATACAAAATTATGCAGGGGATGGACAGAGTGGATAGGGAGATGCTCTTTACACTCTCACATAATACCAGAACCAGGGGACATCCACTAAAATTGAGTGTTGGGCGGGTTAGAACAGACAAAAGAAAATATTTCTTTACTCAGCGTGTGGTAGGTCTGTGGAACTCCTTGCCACAGGATGTGGTGCTGGCATCTAGCCTAGACGCCTTTAAAAGGGGATTGGACAAGTTTCTGGAGGAAAAATCCATTATGGGGTACAAGCCATGATGTGTATGTGCAACCTCCTGATTTTAGAAATGGGTTATGTCAGAATGCCAGATGCAAGGGAGGGCACCAGGATGAGGTCTTTTGTTACCTGGTGTGCTCCCTGGGGCATTTGGTGGGCCGCTGTGAGATACAGGAAGCTGGACTAGATGGGCCTATGGCCTGATCCAGTGGGGCTGTTCTTATGTTCTTATTTGCAAATGGTGACAGTGTTGATTTTGTTATGGAAACTTCACAGATCTTAAAAAAAATACAATTACTCTACAATGAAATTGAGTACATTAGCGGCACTGCTTGTGAATGACGTGGCAGCTGTGGCCCATGTGCAACACCCGGCCACCACCTCTAAATGGCAAATATGGAGGAAGAGGTGGATCTCATGTATACACTGTAGAAGCTACACCGAAGTTTCTTCCAGCTTGTATCACCTTGACATTATCAGGCTATAGTTGACATTATCAACTATAGGCCGGTCAGCCTAACATCTAAACCAGGTAAGATGGTGGAATGCCTCATCAAAGATAGAGTCTCCAAACACACAGACAAACAAGCCTTGCTGAGGGACAATCAGCATGGCTTCTGTAAGGGTAAGTCTTGCCTCACAAACATTTTATAATTCTTTGAAAAGGTCAACAGGCATGTGGATACGGGAAAACCCGTGGACATTATATATCTGGACTTTCAGAAGGCGTTTGACGCGGTCCCTCACCAAAGGCTACTGAAAAAACTCCACAGTCAGGAAATTAGAGGGCAAGTCCTCTCCTGGATTGAGAACTGGTTGAAGACCAGGAAACAGAGTGGGTGTCAATGGGCAATTTTCACAATGGAGAGAGGTGAAAAGTGCTGTGCCCCAAGTGACTGCACTTGCAAAATGGCCACCGGCAGTGTGTTGCATTAAAACTATTTTATTGCAGCAGAACACTGTTCCACTGTCCTAAATCCCTGCATGTTGGCCCAGCTCTAGTTAGCATTGGGCTGTTGGTTTGGCTAAGTGATGCTCAGTCTACTTTTTTTAGTCTATATTTACTAAATACTTCCCTGATTTCCTTCAGATTCTTAGCATCTGTGCATGAAAAATTGGGAAAACAGGGAAAAGAGCATCTGGCTCGTCAAGCACAGGCACAAAGCCTGGTAGTTTGCCAGCTTTGACAACAGGGTTCTTTCAAGATACACAGCCTTTTAGTGCTAGAAGGATTCTGAGCTCATTCAGCTCTTAGAAGCAGAGGTACTGCCATTAGAGCGAGTTTTCTTCTTTTGTCATCCAGCTTTTGTGTTGCTTTTGCTCTCATGGAACACACGCAATTTTATCTAATTGGGTTGCCAAAGTACACTATGTTACAAGAGAGCATTCATGGCCTTGCTCAAAAGCAATTCACAAAGTTTATTTCTTTCCATTTATATGCCACTTTTCAGATGAAAGCATTTGCAGCCACAGCTGCATAACAAATCCATGCTGTCTCTAAATATGCTCATATGCTTAGAGTCTCAGTTCCTAAGAGTCCTAGGACCAAGTTACAAATTATACTAAATATAGCTATTTTTTTTAAAATAAATTCTATCCTGCCACTGTCCGTACTGAAAAGAAACCCGGGAGGATTACAACCTCAGTAAAACATAAAAGCACAATTAATACGATCAACATAGGAAGCACAAGGCAATAAAACAACCATAAGCAAAAAAATCTAATAAGCAGTAGATGCAATAATTTTTCAAGGAGCAAACACAAGACAAGCCCAAAAAGGCTTCAGCTCCCACCAGAAGGCTAATAGTGAGGGTTCCATAGCATAACCAGGCACAGTGGATTAGACTGTTTAAGAAAATAGCTACCCGGGGGGGGGCACAAAAGGGGTGATGGAAACGCTTTAGGACTTTTTGACCCCATTTGCTCCTGATCCCATCTCCTGTGTACTTTTAAAAAAAAAATGAACAAAAAAGTTTCCTTAGCTTTCAATGGAAGATATTTTTCTTTAGAACAGAACCAGGGTGCAATTGGGAGAACACAGTAGAGGCAAAATCTTAAAACTCAGCCCCCCCCACCCCAGATTTCACACAGTTTTGTGACCTCCCTGGGTTGATTTAAAACAACAGCAGCAACAAAACACATACACACAGAGGTCATGTTATAAGTTTAGAGCAATGCATAATTTGGCCCTTAATCAAACAACATATTCAGGGTGTGTGTGTGTGTATGTGTGTGTGTGTGAGATATTGTCTGCATTGTTAACACTAGCTGTTTTCTGTGGTTCTGCTCTTGTGACTTGCCAGATCATCCTGCATGTCACAAGCCTGGTGAAAATGTGAATGAGAGGAACCACACAATTAGCACCCATTGAATTATTGATGGCTGGGCCATTGTCGGTGGTTAACAAGTGACTCCACAACCTTCGTAAGAGATCGAACAGACTGAGATCATTGGTGGAGTCTAGTTTCCACATAGCCCTAGCAGATACACAACAACAACAGCAGATTTAGCCGGACTTCGAGCCATTACAGTGTAATGTTGCAAACAACTCCTTGAATGATCTGTGGGATTATGAAGAGGGGAAACAGGAAGACAAAGAGTTTTCCAGGCTAAAGAGAAAAGTCTATGGAAGCTCCTCCTTTTCAAAGAGAAGAAGGGTGATGATCCTGTTCCGGGAATGTTTAGGACTTCTATAAATGTGAAGAGGTCTTGGAAGGACATCATTCCAAATTACACACATTTTTGAACTCTGAACCCTGTATGGAAAGAATGCGTGAAACGCCTCTGAGTCACATCCGACTTCTGCCAAGTTGGAGCAATGTCTTTGCTTGCTAGCTGGAAAAAGAGGCATCTTTTAAAGTGGCAGCTATCTTATCAGTGAGAGAGTAGCTATCCCTATTCACTCCAGCATAGCGCCTACGGATGGGCTCAGATGGCAGATGGACCTGGGTCGCCCCTGGATAAAATCCTCAGTGTATTCTACCCATGAAGTGCTTTTGCAGAGAGAGAATTGGGGTCCCTCTGGTTTTAATCATATAATGTTCAAAGCAGTTTCCACGGAAGCCAGCCAAAGGAAAATGTCACTGTTTAGTAACCCCAAATAAACCCAGTTTGCAAACAACTTCATATTGTTTGCATTTCATTGAAGATCATTTTATCCTCTCCTCTTCAGATGGTGTGGCCTGATTAAATTGTTTCCCATGCTTGAAATATGCACATGCTGCTTATGACTATATCTGGTAGGTCACTAGTAACCCATTCATTGTTACTTACTGCATATTCCAGTACTGTATGTGCTTTGGCTGCCACCTTGTGGAAAAAAGCAGTTAAGTTTAGAAACGGATTCTCATTTTCGCAAGGAAAAATCAGAGTTCAATCCTGGGACCAGGTCACATGAATAGGAAAATAATGGTTTTATATGGACAATTATTTGTCTCTATAATGGACAGGCAGTTCATTCCTATGCTTCCTGTCACCCACTGGAGCAATGGCACCAATGTGGCTATTGCGGTATCCAGAGCAGCCATTTTCAACCACTGTGCCATGGTACACGGGTGTGCCGTGGATGGTCTGCAGGTGTGCTGCGAGAGTTTGGGGGAGGACCATTTGTTAGTAGGGCCACTGGGGGATGTGAGCCCCTCCTGTCAGTGTGGTGTGCTTTGTCAATTGTCAAAAAACGGATGGTGTGCCTTGACCATTTTAGTGCTTTGTCAGTGTGCCATGAGATGAAAAAGGTTGAAAATCACTGATCCAGAGGGTGCTGGGAAGTCACTGGGAGTCTCCTCAGGGAAAGGGGACTTTCATTCCCTTCCCCCAAGGAAAGCCCCGGCAATGGGTCTCTGCATGTCTGAGTTGGCTATTTTGTCTGCGCAGATGCAAGAGCTTCCATGTTGTGCCTTCTGGCCTGACACGGAGTTCAGGATCTGGTGGAGCAGGGCTACCACCCCAGTTCCTCCACTGCCCCACCCTTGTTCTGTCCACACACCCCCACCCTCCAGTGGCTGCACCATCGCCTAGTGGTTTCACTTACCCCCAGTGGCGGCACATCCTCCTTTTCCGCAAAAGGAAACACCCAGAAGATCTGCTAGTTGTTTTAAAAGGCACACCTAAGGGACTCATAGCAACCAAACTTAGCTTCCCTAGTGAACAAAAAGTAATCCATGTGCCAGTGGCGTAGTGCATTTGGCACCCTGGGCAGGTGTCACCCCTCCTCTATATGGCAAAAAATGTCAACACCCCTCCACTATATGACACTCTCCCCCCATATGGGGGAGGCAGGATCAGGCTGTTATTGTATCTGTATATTTTACTGGGAGAAGAAACAACACGTCACTTGCCTCTTGGTTCTTCCCTCTTTGCAGTAATATATACAGGGCTGCCCACATACATTTGTATGGTGGCACCTCTGCTGTGAACTCTCTGCCAAAAGAAACTTCTTTGGCTGACTCTCTCTAGTCTTTCAGATACTGCTCGAGCAAGTTCGTTTAATTCCATAAAACATTTGACAGGGCGCTAGATGCCTGTATATGTTTGCTGCTGTTTAGCTGGGCTGATAAGTTTGTTGGTTATGTTTTTGGTTTATGGTAAATTGCTTTACTTTCTAGTGTTCACTTATGCAGGGAAAGGCAGCTAAATAGGAGATCCAACCCCCTTTTCTGTTCTCTTGCCATTGGGTCCAATTAAAAGCTTGTCCAATTAAAGTGCATAGCATGTCTGGTCTGGTAAGTCCTTAGGCTTTCTCAGCCCCCTGGAAGTGGAGCTCCCCTTATGGGAGGAGGAGATGGAGGTGCAAAAACAAACAGATGTTGCACTCACACATCTATCTGCAAATGTAGGACAAGACATTGCATTCAAATAAATTTTTACTGTTAGATTAAAAAAAAATCTGTTTCTGTCCAGTAGATGTCAGTGAAAGCTGCAGTATTTCTCAGACAAAAACCTGGTCTGAGAAATAGGGCTGTTATTAGCAGAGATATGTAACAGGCCCACAGGCTTCATATGCCCTTGGTGTTTAGCAAGCAAATACTGCTTTATATTTAATCACAAATAAATTCTCTTCCAATGGAAGACACAGCTGTATAGCAATGAGAGCTAGGCAAATGATAAAGTGTAGAACCAATTTTTGTAACAAACGATCTGCAGGCAAGTTTAAGTTTGCATGTGGGTGACATTTTTACATGATAGAGCCTCTTGGTTATAGGTGTTAAGTACTAGCTGTTAGGGACAGCTGATTCCCAAATATCTCCAAAACGGAAAGTAAGTTATATTGATTTCATTGGACTCAGTTCCAAGTAAGTTGCTTAGAACTGCAGCCTACAGGAGATGACCACCAATCATATATCACTGCTGAGCTGTCAGTAACAACAGGTGAACCTTTTGGTTGAGGAAGCTGCCGTACACTTGTCAGATCATTGGTCCATCTAGTTCAGTAACATTGACATTCTCTACCCTTCCTGAAAGTGCCAGGAGTTATTATTAAACTTGAGGCCTTCTGCTGGGGGATGGAAAAAGTGCTCAAATCTTCAGTTAGTCCCTTCCTCACACTGACAGGAAAGCATGCCAAATGTGTAGTCACAATGAACATCTGCCACAAAGATACATGTTGAGAAGCATTACAGGTTTGCATAAAGCAGATTTATGGAAAGATGAATAAATATTGAGGGGTATTCCTAAACATACTTGTTAGGGAGCATGTGCTACTGAATACAGTGGGATCTCCATGTAATCATGCTTAGGATTGTACTGTCGATTACAGTACTTAAATGTAGAAGCACATCTTTGTTTCACGGCTGGTTTTTCACCTCTGTATTTATTTTCACATCCCCATTGCAAGAAAGGATGTACTTTTATAGCTATAACCAGGTCACAGATGAAATCATATGTGTGAGCCTACTGTTTGGGAAATGCTTACTCCATGGCCTTTTTCTCTCCCCCTTATTTTTTTAAAGCTGATTTTTGTAAGACAAATGTTTCCATTTGTTCAAAGCAGCCAATTCCTCAGGCTCAGATCCCAGATGTCCCCGCACAGAACACAGGAGCATAGATCAGAGAGGTGTCATATAAAGGATTCCTCAAGCAGCAGGTGAAAGGTGGTAGACAGGCTCTGGGGGAATGTTCCTTGGTGTAGTTGCAGAGTCGCGAGATGGAAAATATTACATGCCAAGAGGAGGGTGTGCTCATTTGCCTATGTTTATGTCTGTAGGAGAGGTCATTTTCAAAATACACCCTGTCGGGTTGATGGTATCCTGGAAAAATGCCTCATCAGTTGTGTTGCCCTGTTTGTGGAAGACTCTCCCCTGGGAACAACATTTAATATTTTACTGCACCAGGTCCCTGTGTTTTGGTCTTTTAACTTTTTCAGAGTTAACTTTTAAAAGTTTCTTTTAGGAAAAAGAATTCTTGGGAACTTTGTGAAACATTGAAAGAAAAGACTCTGCTTTCTTTTTGGTTCAGGGTCTAGACTAGGATGCTTATGCAGAAAAATGTATGATTTCTTGCTAACACGAGCACACAATTAAAAGACCTTTTTTGTGGCTCTCTATCTGTTAATCCATTTAATTTTCCAAGAAACACAAATGTTATTGAAAAGATGGTCCCATTCGTGAAGATTTAAAGCACCTGGCATTGTATGGAAAATCAGTTTCTTATTCATACAATTTCTTGTGAGGAACTATGATTGCATCTAGCTATCATTAATATCTGAATTTTCCATTTGCACACTCAAAAAGAGAATATTCTTTTAATCCCTGTAATGAACGGCCCCACTATGAAGTATCCAAGATCAGATATTTCCTTGTATCTTTCTGCAATTCCATCAAAATGCCCAAACCTATAATTACAAGGATCAACCAAAATAACTGTCTTTATTTTGTAAGGTTTGTCTTCTTATTTCATGATCCAGCAATAATTGTGCTACATTATCCCTAACATTGGCAGGCAGGCAGCTGACTGCAACTCTTTCATAGGTCTCAAGCCCACAACAGCTTCATTGTATGAAGCCGCTGTCCCTATGGCAATTGGAGTGCAACCACCAATTCCTGTTCTGTATGCCTTCAATTTGCTGCTCTTCCTGAGAAATGCCCAGTTTCTTATAGGTGTACAGCTCAGTGCTTTTTCTGGCTAAATTTTGCAGCTAAGACTGCTTGTGAAGTATCTAGCTTTCATAAGTGTTTGTATGTGTGAATACCTGTAGGGATCAGGAGTGCAATTCATTAATGATGGAGAGAAATCTGGATCAGAATGGAACTTCTTACAACTAGAGATGTTGCTGAATTGTGTAATTATTTGGGTCAGAATACAAAATTGCCTAGCTTGAAATTCTTAGGTGCAATACAACTTGAAGGTGATTTCCTCCAAAGTTCTTTTTTTCTAATTCATGGAATGTAAAATGAGCAAACAGTGCTTTTAAATATAATTCTACTTAGTCCAGGTCATGAAAACCAATTGCTGTTCAGACACCATATGCAAACAGCCCAAAAGGCCTTCATTAGAAGATCCTCTTAAAAAAGTCATTCCTTCATCCCCTTTGCTTACATGGAGTTGTTCAATCTTGTCTTTTGCATGGAATGAAGGTGTCTTTGTGGCATGGTGTTTATGTGCCCTCTCTATGCTTTGGTACAGTCTCATCTACAAAGCAAAATTAGGCTGTAATCCTATATATACTTACCTGGGAGTAAGTCCTATTAAATCCAACTAGGGAAGACAAAAACAAGGGTTTAGGGCCCAATTTTATCCAATTTTTCAGTGCTGGTGCAGCCATGCCAGTGGGGTGTGTAATGCATCCTGTGGTGGGGAGGCAGTCACAGTGATCTCAAGATATGGGAACATTTGTTCCCTTAGCTTGGGGCTAAATTGCGGCTGCACCAGTGCAGGAAAGTTGGATAGGATCGGGCCCTTAATGGCTAATTTCTCAAGCTGCAGCGAGAATTGTTGGCTATTGTAAGACTACTGTAAAAGCTCAAAATGCTTGGCAAAAATACTAGTCTAAATCAGCCATTTTCAACCACTGTGCCTTGGCACATTGGTGTGTTGCGAATGGTCCCCAAGTGTGCCACGGGAATTTGGGAGAGGGTCATTTATCAATAGGACCATTCGGGAATGTGAACTCCCATTGACAGCACAGTGTGCCTCGTCAATTGTCAAAAAACTGATGGTGTTCTTTGACCATTTTAGTGCCTTGCCAGTGTGCTGCGAGATGAAAAAGGTTGAAAATCACTGGTCTAAATGTTCAGCAAAGAAAATATATGAATGACTGGGATCTTGATGAAAGAGGGCTCCCTTCCAAGATCTGAAGATACCATTACTGCATGTGGCACTCATTTCAAAGAAAATATTGTTTTCTGCACAAACGGGCTCAACGTACACATTTTGGGAAACAAGTGATAGAGTGACTTTCCCCTGTGGCTTTTGTGTAATAAAAGGGACTTCCAGATGTGGATTGGTGCATGCAAAACACTGGTTCAACCAACAAACATTGCAGAGCTGCCATCTCATGGTGATTGTTCTGTGTCAATAATATTTCTATGGATTGGACTTTGCTTTACATTCAGATATATAGTTCCTTTGTTAAAGACTAGTGGTCCAATCTTATTTCAAAGCCATATCAGTCTGAGAGGTGTATGCTGGGATGTATTTCCTCATATGCTAGCACAGGGGTGCCCAAAGTTTTTGGCAGGAGGGCCACATGGGTCCACAGTGTCTCTCTGACACTGTGTAGGGGGGAAGAATTAATTTTCATTTAAAATTTGAATAAATTTGCATAAGTTTACATAAATGAATATATAAAAGATGAACTTATATGCATGAATGAAGGTCTCGCAATAGCTCAAGGCCTATAAAAGACCTTGCACAAAGCAAGGCTGCCTTTCCTTCGCTGCTGCTGCTACGTACATCACAGACGTGAAACAGCAAGCAGTGGAGGGAGCCCACAGCTCACGCGAGAGGTCAAACAGTCGCCCTCACACTGAGAGCAGTTGCTTCGGGCCAGTGCGGGCTCCAACAAATCTCTGGAGGGCCAGAGGCTCATTGGAGACCAGGGGCTCCCTGAGAGCCACATTGACAGGCCTTGAGGGCCTCAAATGGCCCCAGGGCCGGGGTTTGGGCACCCCTGTGCTAGCACAACAACAGCTCCGCTGGCAGAGCAGCTGTATGTCTGTCTGTGTCTGTCTGTGTGACAAGCCCCAGAAGTTAGTGCAACAACATGCCTGCATACCTTGGAAGCTGGTGCAACTTTTGTCTGAGTGCAGGCCACATGGGACAGAGATGTGAGTGGGACATGGGTGGAGCAAGGATGGGTTGATATACACCATATGCTAAACCGCCTTCCGTTGATGGACACAGCCCCAACATCAGAAAACTGCTAGGCCAATGTCAGAGCTGGCATAGTAAGAAGAAAGCCCATAGGGAAGGGGAAAAAATATCAGAAAATATCACTGCCCATCACCCCTTCCACTTTCCTATGGCAAAACACTGGCATACCTAGGGAGGCATAAGGGGCAAATGTCCCTGGGTGCCACCTGGTGGGAAGGGTAGCACCATGACCCCTACTCCCCACTCATTTTTTTCCATCTTAGAAGGCCTTCTGAGGGCCAGGGAGGCAGTGCACAGGCTTTTCTTCGAAAACCAGAAGTGACGTTTTTAGGTCAGGGGAATTTTGTGGCATTTTGTGGTCCTGGCCCAGATGACACAGAGGCCAGGACTGCAATTGTGACTGAACATGTGACTGACTGTGTCTATTCAACACAGCCAATCACCACTCCAGTTCCAGTTCTTAAGACCCAGCCACAGAGAGCACAACACCCATGATACCTTGGTATACCTTAGCATGCCATACTCGGCATGGAGGTATACCTCTCTGGCCTCTCAATGCCCACACTTAGTGCACACAGATAGGAACTTTGGTGATGGGAACTTTGGAGAAAGGGCACTGACACAATAAGGGAGCACTTTGCACAAACAAGTTGTCCCTCACAACATGTATGGCAAAATATTTTAGCACTTGTCACTTCAGAATTCTTATTGCAGGATCACCACCCCAAGAGAACTCCACACACAAAGACTCAAGTAGAACCTCTACTCCACCACCCCAACAGAGGAAACAAGGAAAATGCACCTTGTGCAGGTAAGCAAAGGAGGAGAGGGAATGCCATGCCACCATGCTTGCATGGGGATTTTATTTATTTATTTGATTGATTGTAACAATATTAATTAACAGTTTCTACCTTGCATTTTCCCCTCACAGTGGCACACCCGAGGTGGCATACAACAAAATAAAATTATAATTTTAAATATTAAATACAGAAAAAAAGACAATAAGACAATAAAACTCAAAAAGCAGAAGCATAAATAAAACAGGCAAAGCAGTGGCATAAAATATGAATAAAAACAGCAGATAAAGTGCTGACAGAAACAGCATATAGCACAAATAATGGCAACAAAAACCATTGTAATACAATAAGTGTAATACCAACAGCAAAAATTAGAAGTAATCCTCCCCCCCAAAAAGAACTCATGCACACACATCCCCCATATCACACTATTTTAAAAAGGTTGAATGAAAATGAAAAGTTTTTAAACGCCACTGGAAATCCCCTGGAGAGGGTGCAGATCTCAATGTGAGAAGGAGGGAGTTCCATGATTGCAGTGCTGCCACAGAGGTGGGTCGGACAAGTTGAGAAGAAGATGCCAGGAGTTTGGGACTGTTTGTGTGAAAAGCATCTGCTCTTCCTTCAAGCTACAGGCTCATCCCCCAACCCTCTCACACATGTGAACAGAAGGATAGAAGAAGAAAAAATTAGTTTGACAAGACTATAGTTCTCACAAAGTGAACGGGGACTCTTCTTATCACCAGACCATCTTGCATAACAGAACAAAGAATCCTCTTTATTGTGCCCAAAAGGTTCTCAATGTCAGTGTGTGGTCACGTAGCTGCCTCACTCTGGGATCAAAAAGTCACCCCAGAAACCATTCAGTGCTGTTACCTTCCTAATGCTCAGATTTGCATTGGGCTGCCTTGATCACCTAAATCATACACAATATGATAATCCGATCATTCTAAAGCCCCGGTTCTCATAATGGCAACGGGATGGAGAAGCTCTTCTTCTTTTCCCCTTTCCTTCCAGCATGTGACTCTGATTATCTGCAGATCCTTTGAACATTTGTGATTTCAATCAGTGTTTTGTTCATTCACTGCCTTTTTGTTTATTGATTTATAAGCCCTTTGGAGCAGTATCATTATTGCCAGCATTTTCCTCTCTGTGGGGGCAAAACAGTATTTCATTAATAGTGTGTGAGAAGCTATTTGAAACTGACAGTGTGTTTTGAAGTTGGGTAGGAGAGGTGACATATTTATATGAGCGACTGACAGAAATGATCCTGAAACATAATTACTGTATCTGAAGGGGGGGGGGAGGGAAAGTCTACTGGCGCCAGGAAAATGCCTCTCTGCAATAGTTTGTGGTACCATTGGACATACTCCTGCTAAATTCTATCAAGTTGGCAACTATTGGCAATTTAATGGATCTTGTAGCAACAACTGGAACTTTGCTCATTCTGAAATAAATATATGGGCGGGGGTGGCCCAAGACCTCCTCCTGTACCTAGGGTGGTATATCAAAAGACTTTCTCTCCCTCAGCCAACAGCATGCCAGCTGTTATGTCTGTCACTCCTCCCCCTGCTCCCTTGGTTCAGCATGGCAGCTGCTATCTCTGTCGCTCCTCCTCCTGCTCTCTGGATTCAAAAAGTAATGGAACAAAAGTGGAAGCAGGGAGGAGTAGAGAATGGTGGGCTAGAATGCCAGAGATGTTCTAGCCCAACACTCTCCTTTCCTCTACATTTCTGTTTCTGCCCCATTCCCCTCTTAATTTCAAATCTAGAGAGCAGGTGTAGTTATAGTAGTGGAGATAGGCAAGTAGGGATCCCTCCCCCCACTAAACCTCCACTTGAAGCCACTGCATAAATCAGCCTCATGAATGGGTCAGATTTATACGTGGCCTTAGTGTTTTGAACTGGATATATCCATTGCTTGATTTGAAATGCTTGTATATTGGACATTTGCGTAAGTATTTCTTCAATATTAGTGTGTTTGTTGCTAATCGGTTCATTATGTATTATTTTTAGAAATTCCATAAGCAGCTCTCATTGGTTAAACTAAACTGTATACTACTATGATTACTTGCTAATTAATAATAATAATAATAATAACAGTATTTATAAACCGCTTTTCAACTAAATGTTCACAAAGCGGTTTACAGAGAAAAATCAAATAACTAAATGGCTCCCTGTCCCAAAAGGGCTCACAATCTAAAAAGATGCAAAAAGAATACCAGCAGACAGCCACTAAAACAGACAGTGCTGGGGTGAGGTGGGCCAGTTACTCTCCTCCTGCTAAAAAAAAGGAGCACCCACTTGAAAAAGTGCCTCTTATCCAATTAGCAGGGGTTAATTCTTCGTTAGCATGGTTATGAAACTCATGAAGCAGTTGCAGACTCAAAGAATTCTAATCAGTTTTTAAATATGTCTCCCAGATGTTGAAATTATTTTGTTGGCTCTGAAGTAACTGACATAGATATAAGAACATAAGAACAGCCCTACTGGATCAGGCCATAGGCCCATCTAGCCCAGCTTCCTGTATCTCACAGCGGCCCACCAAATGCCCCAAGGAGCACACCAGATAACAAGAGACCTCATCCTGGTGCCCTCCCTTGCATCTGGCATTCTGATATAGCCCATTTCTAAAATCAGGAGGTTGCGCATACGTATCATGGCTTGTACCCCGTTATGGATTTTTCCTCCAGAAACTTGTCCAATCCCCTTTTAAAGGCGTCCAGGCCATTCACCATCACCACATCCTGTGGCAAAGAGTTCCACAGACCAACCACACGCTGAGTAAATAAATATTATAGAAGAACAAATTGATTGATTGATTGATTGAAACCTATTTGTAATATCACTCCATGCCAGAAAATAATACTAGCTTAACCAACATGCTAGTGGGACACTATAAGGTAACTATAAATACTGAAGTCGAGATAACTTTTCCTTGTGCAGCTTTGAAGTGACATTAATGTGAACTAGATTGGCATTCTTGGAGATCTGGGTTCCTAAGTCTGAATCTAGAGATCATTGGCTGTATCGTAATTCTTTTGTAGCCGTGCAAGTTTTCCGAACTAGGGCATTTTAGGAGTGCAAAGTGAGAGGCTACCAACTTGAGCTGAAAATGAAATATGCAATGCTCATTGAGTTCACAGAGGCTAACTTCCATGTAAATTCCTTTATTTCACTTTATTTATTTATTTATTTATTTATAATTAACACACACAGACATACAAACATATAACATACATTTAGGAGTGCTAAATACCATATACCATTACTCATTAATCATACTATATCTCCTAATCTACTACTCATCTACTTCTGCCTCTTATTAGTTTATCCATTTATTTATATAATATATACTAAATTTTCCCTAATGCCCTGTACTATATTTTCTAAATTTTCACTTTCTATCAAACATAAACCTACTTCAATTACTCAATAATATTAAAACAAAATAATCTAATTACCAAAGTATAACAACATATAAAACAATTCTTCCATCTACTTCTAACTCTTCTACTCATTTATATATTTCTTATATCAAATATAATAGATTTTTCCTAATTCCCTATAATATCTTTTCTAAATATTCACTTTTTATCATCTCAACTAGTTCAATTACTCATTAATATCAAATAATAATAATCTAATTTCCAAATTATAATAAAACCAACAATCTCTTATAATATGTTCTTTACCATTCTCCTGTCTAATTCTCCAATCTGATTACATTTTTTTCTTTAACATAATAACCACCTATAAAATAATTCATCCACACGCTAATATTTCCAGCTATTTTTTCTAAATCATTCTAATTCATATATATCAATTTCGTATATATTTATTAAGTAAATTTAAACCAGTTAAAATCCTCCAATTTTCTTTAACCCTCAGGTTTCTTTCTTTCTTTCTTTCTTTCTTTCTTTCTTTCTTTCTTTCTTTCTTTCTTTCTTTCTTTCTTTCTTTCTTTCTTTCTTTCTTTCTTTCTTTCTTTCTCCTGTAATATCTTTAATAATTTATCTCCGTAACAGAATCCAATAAGCCCACACTTTCTTGTATAAGGTATGTTCATTCTTCCAGTTAACTGGGATATGTTTTCTTCTTCATGTTCCAACAAATTTTGTATTTTGTGCACCCATGTTACTCTGTCCATCTTCTCTATTGCAATCTCCATCAGCGTCCCCTCTAGAGCGTGTTGATTATCCACTCTTCTAATTTCTGTATCCACTCTTCTGATGATGATTTCATCCCTCACCATCATCTTTTCCGCTTTCTCCTTCTGTTTATCTTCAGTTTTCTTCACATCTTCCAATTGCTCCTTGCACACATCTATCTGTTGAGAGAGAGTCTTTAAACTGGCTTGAATCTGCAAGGACCAATTCAACTGCTGTCTTTTCATTGTGAGCAATTTTTCCAAATTTTTGAGGATCATTTGAGTCCAAATATCTGGAACAGGCTCCATCTTGCAATTTCTCTCTAATCCACAAGATGTCCGCAGCGTATTATTCTCCTTAATTCCACCACATGTTTTTTCAGTCAGGTATTTTTCGAATTTTCTTACAGATAACAGTGTGATTAATGGAGAAAAACAAAACGAAAGAAACAGTCTCAAGGAGACAAAAACTCTTTCAAGTCTAATAAAAAATTATGTCCACAAGTAATTCTGGATTTTAGTCCACACACCAAATTATATTTATAATTATAATCCACGACTGATTTATTCCATTACAAAGATAAAGAGCACTTTCAACATCCTTAAAAAGTTTCTTATTAACGCCTTCAGTGTATCCAGGGCTTTTAGCCAAATCAGTCAGTCAAAGCAGGGGACAATATTTACACACACATTTCTTAAATTTCCAACTTAAACTTTACGCTTCATGCTTTTTCTTCCATACGGTATCTTAGCACGGAGCCAGTAACTTGATTGCAGATACTGCACCTCCCCCAATACTGTCCCTGACAATTAGGTTTCGGAGAAGAAAGCCCCCCCCCCCCAGTCGGGTTTTCAAAATCTCTGATACCTGCACAGTGGAAAGATCTTATCTCTCCTGATAAAGATCTTCAGATCCTCTTCAGACCTGCAGTTTTTTGGGGGAAAACAGACTGTCTCTCAGGAGCCCCTGGAGACATGTCTGTTCATCCACTGTTGGTTCCTCCTCCTCCCATGTAAATTCCTTTATTAAAAGCTCTATGGACTCTTAACAAACAGAGTTTAGGATGATCACAGGTTTCTCTGTTCTCTGGAGTAATAGGTGCTGTTTTGTATGTGCAATTTATTTTCTACAATACATTTCAGAACCAACATCCTCTCAGATCAACTAAAAAGTTTCTTGTCCTAACAGATAATACTACCAAGGCAAAATAACAAAGATGCAAAAATCTGTAGCAGACTTCTAAACTATTAAATAAAACCAGTTCATCAACTGCTTTATGAAAAAGAGAGGTTGTCAGAGTACACTTAAAAACAGGAAGAGAAGGGTAGGGGGCTTGACATATCTCCCTGAGGTGGGACTTTGAAAGCTGTGGTGCCACCTCAAAAAAGATTCTGTCCTTGGTACCCAACCCTTGGTAATCAAATTTCTGTGAAACAAACGCCAAGGAGTGCAGCCTGAGATGCCAGTCATAGGACTCAGACTCGTAGTGGGTTTACATCTACTTCAGATATACTGCTGTAGGACATTATTGCAGAAATGGGAATGCTCCAACTCATGAAGAGCTCTGTTTTGCTTTGGAACTTCTGTATGTGCAAGGAGTTTGGGAAAAATGGGCCTTATTTGAATGCTAGTTCCACTGGTTTCTATAGACAGGGCCCAATCAACTTTCCAGTGGTGATGCAGCTGCAGTACAGCCCTGAGGTAAGGGAACATTTGTTCCCTTAGCTTGAGGAGGCATCCATGACTACCTCCCCCATTGCAGTGGCCAGAGTGCAACCCATTGGCATGGCTGCATCAGTGCTGGAAAGTTGGATAGGACTGGGTCCTTAGAGCCAATTCTCATGCCTGCCTGCCAGCATGCCAGCTATTCTTTGCAATGGCTTCTAGTCACCAGAACCAACCATAATGGTGGCCACATATAAACTGAAAGCAGAAGGGGAACTCTGTGCATCTTGAATTCTAGAGCACTTGCAATGTCTTGCTTGGAATGGCATACTAAAAGTTGATTAGAGTTTCCTGGGCATGTTCCCTGTCTCTGTGCATGCCTAGAACTTGGAACCAACAGCTGCTATGCTGGGCCCTCTATGAGACACTGTTCTTGGGTACCCCAGACAATCAGTGGAGTATTGATAGTACAACACCGTCCAAAGGGGCAAAAATGATCTCCACTGAAATGAAGATCACTTCACTGGATAAGTGATGGTGCCCTGCTGATACTGCTTCTTGCTGCATGACTACAATGTTACGTCTGCAAAAGAATTTTTTAGTTTTAGTACAAGACTTGCTGAAGAGATCATCACCCACACTTTGCGGTCCCAGAAAACCGCATTTTTACATTTGGCTGCTGTAATAGGAGCCCAATATAATTTGATATGCATGTGCCATAGGTTATGGAGCCAGCTTTTAATACAATGATATGTTATAACACATCAGTAAAAGGGGGAGCGAGTCAATTTCTTTGGAAGCTGGAAATACTGTTTAGCTGTAACACCAGCCTTATTATATTGGTTTGAGCTATTTACAGCTGGATATAATCAAATTAAAATTAAAAACTCATTGGAAGCAATGGACAGTATTTTCACAGATTGCCTATAAATCTGCAATAACTAGGTCTCCCTTCTTGTAACATCAAAAACATTTTTTAGTGTCTCATTAGGAGGAAAATTTATTGCTCAACTATTGAACTATGTCAATTTTCAAAAACACTGTGTGACTAATTCCAGAAATCATGGATTTGATTTGTATTTGTTTTCAGCTGCCAGAAAGAGTGAGCCAAATTTTTCCCCATGATGAAATGACACTAATCATGAAATTAAAGGACATTGCATGTCTTCAGTTTGGGAAATAAAGTTATAACTTTTATAAATATGCTAGCACCCTTCCTTTTCAATAAAGGAAACAACCATTATAAACCCAAGTGGTTCATATCCCAGCTGTGACTCTTCTTTTTTTCACTTTAAATAAAGAACTCAATGACAGTTCTATAGACGAAGAAGTTATTATTTTAACTGCAGTATGTTTTCCAGCTGTGCTGGTTGGAGGGGGTTCGTCATCTGACTAGTCTGAAAATATGAAAGTTCAAAAAATTTCAATGAAGCACATATGGGATTGAGGAAAACATTTCATAAGCATGTGTTTTGCACAGAACATAAGAAAGGCCTTGTTGGATCAGGCCAAAGGCCCATTTAGTCCTTCATCCTGTTTCTCACACTGGCTCAAGCTACCTCTGGGAAGCCCACAAAGAAAGAACAGCATACTGTTCTACCATTGGTCCCCTGTTCCCTTGCAGTCCACTGAATGTGAAGGTAGCACATGGAAACATAACTAGGAATTGTGCATGAATTTGCCCAGTACCTTTTCAAAGCCACCTAAGCTAGTGGTTAACACTGTATCTTGTGGCAATGAGTTCCCCAGATTAAAACCCAATCCTAATCAGAATTTGGCTGTTGTGCAGAAGCATTTATGCATCCTCTGTTGTTGGCTTATATTTTTTGCTAGTTTGTGTTTCTTTTTGTTCTCATTTGGGCAAGATTTCTATTGTCAGAAGGAAGCCCTCTGGCCTTTAATACCTTCCTTTTGTGAGCCATGTTGGCATCCTCCTGGACCTAGTAGTGCCTTTCCTACTTAGGGTGTGTAATGGAAATGTGCAAGATTCCTTAACGAGATAGGGTGTGGTGTCAACAGTGGCCCCTTGCTCTGACAGGTCTGGGAGGCAAGGGTTAACACCAGGGCCTTAGATTGCAGTGAGTGTGCTGCGCAACTGCAGCCACTTGGAGGGAAGAAGGCCCTCAGGGATAAAAGCAGCACTTGGGGGCAGGGAGGGTTGGTGGATGTAGAAGAAAGAAGGTTGGAGAGACTGAGAGACCAGAAGGAAGGAGCGTGGGCGGACTTGGACTGACTGACTGACTGACAGACACACACACACACACACATGGAGACTGCTGGAACAGAGACTGCTGGAGACTGGTGTGTGGCTGTCACGCTCAAGAGCTGCTGAGAACCAAGGTGTTGCTTTGGTGGCTGGAGAAGCTGCTAGTGGAAGAGGGAAGGAAGGAGGACCTCTGCAGGTTGAAAAGGCAAGCTACCCTGGTGGTGGGGCCCAGCAGAACTCAGGCCATTGTTGGGGAAAGAAAGGGAACTAAGGGTGCAATCTTAACCCCTTTCCAGTACTGACATAAGGGCAATGCAGCTCTGAGGTAAGGGGACAAACATTCCCTTACTTTGAGGAGGCCTTCGTAAGTGACACCCAACTGCAGGATGCAGCACACGTCCCATTGGCACTGCTATGCCAGTGCTGGAAAGCACTGACATAAGGGGTTTGGATTGTGTCCTAATTAGCTTAAAGTGGGCATAAGTTCTATAGGTGAAGCTTCGAATGGGAATTTGGCAAAACAGGGTGCAATCCTAACCTGCACCAATACAGCCAGACTGCGATGGCCTGTGCTGTATCAAGTGCAGGTTAGGTGCAGGGTGGAGATCACCCTTGGGAACCAGTGCAAGGGGGGCTGTACCGGCTCAAATCTGAGTTTGGATTGGGTTGTTAGGGGTGTAGATTTTCACTGTAATTCTGTGATTGTGGTTTCAAAGACTCTCCATGCACTCTGGAGAGATTTTACCTTCTTCACTTGTCCTTTCAACTTTTTTCTATAGTATTTCCTGTGGGGAAATGATGATAATGCTCATTTGAATTAGATGGGGAATCCCTTGCAAGCAGCCAATTGGTGCTTGAGGTACATTGCAAGAAATAATACAATACAGTATTATATAAACAAACGAATGAACAAACAAAAACCCCATAAAACCAGTTTAATGTAAATGGAAGGAAAAACAGCAAAGAAAGTTAAAAAAAAACAACAACATACACTCAAGTGCTCTTTATCATTGTTCAGGAAGTGTCAAAAGAAGAAAACTATAAACAGGAGACTGCACATTTTTGTAGCACAGGATAAGTCGCACGAGGTCCAGATAGCAACAGTTCATGTGTCTCTCCATGAGAGAAGTGCAGGAGTTCC
Organism: Tiliqua scincoides; assembly: GCF_035046505.1. Lineage (NCBI taxonomy): Eukaryota > Metazoa > Chordata > Lepidosauria > Squamata > Scincidae > Tiliqua > Tiliqua scincoides. The sequence goes on from NC_089823.1 coordinate 177,327,636, forward strand.
CCCTTTGCACAATGTAATGGAAGCATAAGAAGAACATGCATGAGTTACCCTAAACTAGGGACTGTAAACTGACATGGGCAAGTCTCTCTTTCCCCAGTCAACTCAATCACAAAAGAGGCCAGAGGAAGTAGAGGTGGCTGTGGGAAAGAGACTGGTTGACATGTTTCTCCCTCCTTGAAAAAGTCCTATGAACACAGACATTCCCAAAATGAGGCTCAAGAAACAGGTCTCAAAGGCAGCTGAAGTCTTTACCATTCAGGGCCTTGAACATCAGCAGTGGCCTTAATTGTACAAGCATCTGCATTCTAGGTTTGCACAGCTGCCTGTTGGAACTGTTGTAAGATGCAAAAAATTCTAAGCTATTGTTTCAAGTTAGGCAGTCTGTCAGGGCACAAAGGGCAGGAACAGGACCTGAACTGGAGGCTCTTGGAGTAGAGAAGGGTGGGTTCCAGAAAGCTATGGGAAAAGAAAAAGCAAACAAGGAGAGATGCGGCTGTCACCCATGTTAAGATGGAAATCATCTAAGGACACTTGATTTTTTTCCCTTCATGCGGAGCATCTTCAGGCTAGCAGAATTCTGTATGACGTCATTTTGTAACAACCCAGTCCTACGTGTGTCTACTCAGAAGTACGAGTAAGTCCCATTGTATTCAAAGGACAAAAGCACACTCCTAGGAAATAATGCATAAGATCATAGCCTGGCAGCCGGATCCTATCCAGGTCTTGTGATAACAGAACTTGTGTTCTGTCTGTGCAAGGCCCAGGCCACCGGCGTAGCCAGTGCTGTGATGATGCACATCACAATTACCAGTGCTATTGGCTGGTGGCCACAGGAGCATGCCTTTGACCTTCAGAGCTCTTCTGCTGCTGGCAAATTGGCAGAGGGGGCACTCTGGGGGAGGACTGGGGCAGGGATTGGGACTGAGGCAGGGGGCAGACTGGGGATTGGATATCTGTGGCAGCAGTGGTGCCAATATCTTATGCCACAGGTCTGGGCTTGATAGGCCCCCTTGTGTTCACTTGAATTTACACCAGCCAAAAACCTGGTGCAGATCCATATAGGTCTATTGATGCAAGGCAGAAGCTAAGTAAACAGGATTTACATACCTCTCTGTTGCTGCATGAACCTAGTCAGCCTTGTAGCAAAGGCTACATCACTACTGCTGCACGCTGTTGACTGGCTTAGGTTAGGATTGGGCTGTAAGTATAATAAACATTTTGATAATGCAATTGAAATGGTGTCTTATGCTGATCACAGTCCTTTCTCATTACTGGCATTTACCATTATTTCCAGTTATCTGCAACTGTTTTTTAACCAATCAATTAATTAAATTGGCTGAATAAAATTATAGATTAGCAACACCAGATAGTATTTTCAAAAATATTAATAATAAAAGTTTACCTTTGGTACTTAACCAATTCAGAGAATGCATTGCTTGTAAAATATTAAATATATGAATTGAATTAAGAAATGTAGATGAATCATTTTCAAGAGTATCATCAGAACTAATAATCTTATTCATAAGGAACTGCTCCAATTAAAATCCAGCAAAAATATGACATTTTCAATCTTGGACTAATGAAGGGTTCAGTCCAACCAAAGTTAAGGACATTTAAGCAATGTTGTTTTCAGTGGAAGTGTTAAGCATGGGTTAATTCTTCCCATTGCAATCAAATGGGTTAATTCTTCCCATTGCAAGGTCTTAAAGTTGTTTAACATTGACAGAAAGTGTGACCATGTTAAATTTACTGAGATTTATTTTAAGGCACCAATAGGATTTCACAACATTTCCTTTCTATGCCTTTTGATTGTGCCTGAAAGAAATGAAATGAATAATTAGCAGGGAGGCAAATGCCTGACATTTACAAAAAGTTTAGAGAACACCTCTTTGGCTCATTAACAAAGGCCTCTGAGCACATCTCTAGATGACACCAGCCAAACTCCCCCACTTTCATCCAGCTGTGCAGAAGCAGTATCTCTCCAACACCAGCACACATTAATGAGAAAATGCAGAGTCTTGCACTCATTTTTTTTTTAAAAGAAAGAAGTTGCTTCTCTTCTAAAGCAAGTGGAATATAAGGCAAAAAGTTTCATATAAAGTTTCATATCCAGACTGTATCCAAACGAATCCAGACTGTAATTCCTCCTATCTCAGCTATTTATAGTTATTCCAGTTTGTGGTATGTGAACTCAGTTTTCACAGAGTGAATCCATTCTGGTCACAGTGGAAAAGAGGGAACATGCTCATGTTTTCATAAGAGGCCAATTTGTTGGTAGAGTTCAATCCTATTGACGACAAGTGTTGGCGCAGTAGCCGCTGTGCTGGTGCTAGGTGTATAAATGGCCATAAATCGATTTCTGACACTTGGGTGCCGTATCGAGCCCAATGGCTACCAGGACAGGTAAATGCTGCGCTGGAGGTGGGGTGGATGGAGGGAGGGCAGAACACAGGGAAGGGGGTTTTTTGGGGCAGGGAAAGGGTAGGAGAAGGCAGTTCAGGCCCAGGAGGAGATTGAGGTTGGCACAGTGTCAGTACTGCTGCAAATCACCTGAAGGCATATCGGATTCCACATTGGAAACATAGTCTACCCATGGAACTACTCCGTTTTAGCTCTCCATTCACTTTTTCTCCATGTTTCCTCTTCTGCTCTATTCCCCTCTTTTCTTTTGAATGCAGTGAGCAAGAAGAGGACCAGCAACGATTGGTGTGCTGTTGAGTCTGGGGGAGATTTGGCATACTGCATCAAGTGCCGTGCAATGAGCCCTGATACTGTAAGGCTGTTGTCTTAAGCATACTTACTTGGGAATAAGCCCCACTAAACACAATGGGCATTTCTTCTAAGTAAACATAAACAGGCTTGTATTTCAACTCACTGACATAATAGGAATTGTCCCTACAAAATGTGGACTGTATGCACAGGTATGTGAACCAGCCCTATGAAGATATGCTTGTAGAACTTACAGCCCAATCCTAACCTGAATTAGCACAGCTGAGCTGAGCGGCCTATGCCTTACCTAGCAAGGGTTAGGAGCAGGTTGGAGATCTCCCTGAGGTAAGGGAACATTTTCCCCCTTACCCCATGTTGAGCCCCAGCCTGCTCAATGGGGCTACTTGGATCTGCACTAGGTATTTAGCTGGCAAAAGTTTGAGAAATCCTGTGTAGGACTTCCAGGCCCGGGAGGGAGGTTAGGATATGGTGGAGGCCTTCTTCATGGATCCTGCCCTCCCTCCCAAGCCTGTCCCTCCCCCATTCCACTGCCCAGAAAACCCCCGAACCTCCAACCCATCCTTCCCCCTGCCCCTGTGCTGGTTACAGCATTTAACTCTGCAAGCCACTGCAAGTCAGGATACAGTGTCAGGGGGGTGGCGCAAACCTTCCCCCAGCACTGCTTAGATGAGAGTCATCACAAACATACTTTATGGCATGCAGTGGCTGCTGCAGCGGCGCTCGTGAAGAACAGAATTGCAGTGTGAGTAGCAAATCCCACAGTTTTAGATGGGGCAAAGATGGCTTATGTCTACATACGACGATGCTGCTGCACACAGATTGTGGCCAGAGTACTTGTGAATTCCAGAAATGGCTTTTAACACAGCCCATGGAGGAGCAGCGGCTCAGAGATGGCCTTTCCCAGGAGGAGAGTGGGAGAAGATAAAATAAGTCTGTTTAAGGCAAGTCTGGCTGGGTAGACTGAATTTCCCAGCAGACTACAGGCTTCTGAACTCTTACACAGAAAAACTCAAGCAATCTGCCATTTGCTATTTCTGATGCTGTACTCAAAGCTCATTCTGTTTGCTCTTTCCCAGAACTTATTGACTCTAAACAGATAGATGAAACTCGACTGCCTCGCATTTTCTGTTTTCCGAGTGTTCAGGGCAATGGAATATTTGCCCATTTCCCCCAAACAACGTTCCTTTGGGAGGTAAGAACATTGACTTGCCGTGTGAACAAGCATCAAATATTAACTGGAACAATAATACAGTAATGAATGTTATTTCTGTGGAAACAGCTAGACATTGCTTGGTTGGCCACTGGGTGGCACCTGTTCTATCCATTTGTGCCGAGTGTCTTCCCATGTCCAGCAAAATGGCTCTGTGTCCTTTTCAAAGTTGGTTCTTGTGGAAACATTAATCCAAATAAGAAATGACACTAATGAATAAATGTGACAGACACATTTCAGACACAGGAAGGAAAACTAAAGATGTATGGTTCTGTAAGCTGCTATATGTTGGTTCCTTTATTTAACAATGCTCTATTTCTTAGCTCAGTGCAACTAACATAACTTTAGGAGAGATTTTTGCAACCTATAGGACAGACAACACAAATTCATGGATAAAGTACACATTGCAAAGAAAATGGTAAGAAAACAGCAACCATGTTGAGTGCCTCCATCATGTCTTGAATGTGTGTCAAGTACTTTACATCAAGTACTGGTACCAGATTTGTGAAGACCCTCAGCCAAATGTCTTTGTAAGGCCTGCTTGGCACCAGTGGTAGAGTGCTACTGGTGATGGCTACCACTGGTGCTCCTTCCAAAGATACTGAACACACCAGCAGGCATGGAGGCACTGTGCTGTAAGCAAAGGGAGATGGTGGCTACCACCATAGCTGCCAAAGATTGCTCTGAGCCACTGCTGCTGCTAAAATAAGCCTCTCACAAGAGTTGGTGGGATGCTTTCCTTGACAGCAGCATAGTGCACTTCTTGGTAGCTACACTGGCAGCTATCATTCCTTTTCACTAGGGCCTTAGGGGTTGGCCATGGGCCTTCTAATGACCCTAGGCCCTTGGCCATTGCCTCAGTTAGCCAATCATTGATTCCAGCCCTGCTGACATGACTTGATTTCTCACATACACACTCCCCCCTGTCCATGGCAGCCAATCCTTTAACCATGGGATAAAGGAAGTGTGCATTGCAATGATACTCAGACACTTGGTAAGTTGACAGCAGCATAGTGCAATTCTTGGTAGCTACACTGGCAGCTATTATTCCTTTTCACTAGGGCCTTAGGGGTTGGCCATGGGCCTTCTAATGACCCTAGGCCCTTGGCCATTGCCTCGGTTAGCCAATCATTGATTCCAGCCCTGCTGACATGACTTGATTTCTCACATACGCACTCCCCCCTGTCCATGGCAGCCAATCCTTTAACCATGGGATAAAGGAAGTGTGCATTGCAATGATACTCAGACACTTGGTAAGTTGAAGTGTGTTATGGGAGAGGAGAAAACTTAACAGGGCTGCCAACTCAGTGGCAGCCCTGCAATCCTGGAAATATGTACCTCTTTCCATTTACATCCTTATTTCTCAATAATGGTAAATCAGTGAAAACATATGCTCTGAGGGCCCTAATAATGACTACACGAACCATTTTGCCAAGTAAATCCCTAAAATGGGATCATCGCTTAGAAGCCTTTCGATAGAGAAAATGTACCTTTCTGATTATTTGTACAGGATATCCTTAAAATATTTCATCAGAAGTCAGAGGACTAGTGACTTTGCCCCCAAATAACCAGAGACATGCATAGAATATAGTATGTGATTAAGAAATGCATGGTACCCTAAAATATGGTCCAACAGAGTGTCCCAATGCAATATCATTTAACTTATCCTTCAAGAGATTACAAGCAGGTAGGTAAAACATTGCCTTTTGGATTGGATGTACCTTTCAGGGTGTCTCCATTTGGCTGACAGATAAGCTGGAAGAAGTAAAGATCCTCACCCATTGTGAGTGTCAAAGGAAGGGAAAGAATGACTAGGATTGTGTGAAAGAAGGGTGAAACTGGTCAGGATCCTGGAGCAAGTGAAATTTTATTTCAAGGAAGAGTTGGAGAACATTGTTTACTTAACCTTGTGCTTGCAAGTCTTTTCACTCCACTGCCATGCTATGGCCATGAAACCTGTGTTTAACAAATAGTGGATGAATCCTTAGAAACCATTAGTCACAGAAATGAATAGGAATATACATTATATGTGTGGTGATAGAATTATAAGAGACCTTCCTGAGGAGACAACAAGCAACAGAAGAGAAATATTTCCCAAGGTAGGAGCCTGCACTAAAGGGTAAGTAGATATCAGGAGTGAGGACCTTCTGCACAATAGATCTGTGTTTTTAATTTGAATAAATTGTGATCCCTTTCATAATCCAAATACCTTGCCTTGTGTATTATTTGGGAGGGGGTGCAGGCAATATTTCTTTTCAGAGAAATAAGCAAAAAAAAAAACTCCCTCTGCCTAGAACTTGGTCCTCCATAACTGCAGTTTTGAACATGGTAGCAGTCCCAGCCCAAAGTCACTCCATATCCAAATTCTGCTTCATAGTACAGAGATAGGTGGAGAGGAATTACATGAGCTTTATTTCTGCAGGGTTATCCACACCCCTGTCCCACCAGAAACCTTGCCAACACCTCTCCTCTCTTTGCTTTTCAACCATGGCCTTTTCAAGAGCCTCAAGCCTGACTACCATGTCCTAATGTACTCAAGATCCTCTTCCTCCTCATATGAGGAAGGCTTTCAAGCCTTGAAAGCCTGACAGGTGATGGCTTGGAAGCTGTGCCTCCAACTTTCTGTCCCTTGTTAAGCATTTCTGGTGATGGGGCACAACCAACTAGATAGGAGCAAAAAAAGTGGGAGGATAAAAGAGATCAGTACAGCTTCCAGAAGAACCAAGCCCCAAAAGGAAGTAAGCCAACAAACCCTTTCCCCCATTTTTTAAATAATAACTATTATTACTGTTTAGAAAAAGTAATGGGTGATGAGCTACCAGATCTACGTACTTGCCAGCTCTCCCAAACCAAACCCACTAAGCTCTGGACAGCAAGTTCCCTCAATAACCCCCAAATCCCAAGGAAAAGGGTAAGGCGAAAGGGGGACTCCCCCAACTCCTAAGGCCAAACTTGAGTCCCCATGGATTGAATAATGCTCTGCAGCTTGCCCAGGCCACGATGGAGTGGGCATCACTTATGGGTCTCCACCCTCCTTAAGGGGAAAGGATTATTCAAATGCAGTACCTGGAGGCTTGTGACCCCCTGTGGCTTGTGGAAACCACTGTCCTAGAGGAGTTTGAAAATGGTGTTATTTATTTTACTCAGAAGTAAACCCACTGGGTTCAATAAGATGTAATTTACTCGTATAATCCTATTTTACTCACTAGCAACAAACACCTCTATGTACTGCATCTCCCATCAGCAGTATGCAGCTGAAGCTCTGTCATCCTCAAGAGGCAGACACCGAATGAACAGAGGCATGAAGAAGAGCTGAAATGGATGCAGTCTTCTCCTTCAACACGAGTCCCACAATGAACAGGCTGTTGTTGCTTTCTCCCGTTGACTAGTACAGAGCAGGGATGAGGCAAAGACATTCCCGCACACAATTTGAATGGTTCTGAGTGGAATTAGAGTGGTATTCTAGGGGCAATGCAGTAGTAGTGCTGTATTGCATGATGACTTTCTGCTTTGAATTTTTTTTTTTTTTAGTTTAGTTAACTTTTAAAACATGTTACCAGTGCCTAGAGTTGGAGGGCCTGTCAGCCCCAACAATTGCCAGTAATCCAGTGAGTCTTGTTACTGACCCTGTCCGGTAATACATGCTTCTGGAAAAGACACAAAAAAATCAGACTGCTGTTTAGCCAAAAGCTCTGAATTTAGCTCTACAGTCTGTCTTCAAATGGAATGACCTTGTTCTTATATTGTGGGCTGTCGCTACAAAGGCTGCAATGGTCAGTACTGCCGAGCATTACAAAAGAACATGGTTTACACACAGAAGAATTTCACAGTCTAAGAAGACAAGCAGCACAGAGCAGGGCAAAAAGGGAAGGATATCATCAAAAATATGACCATTTGCTTTTTCAAATGTATTGCTTTATTATTACTAAAAAGAGATAAGGGAAGAAGCTGGTAAGTAGGTCAGTTCAAAGTCTGGCTGTTAGAATAAAAAGGAGGAGGGTAGCAGGGAGAGCTGGCAGGGTTACAAAGGCAGAAGTTTGTATCGGGACCTTGCTTCAGATGGCAAAAAATTCTCTAACCTATGGATGAAAAGCATTATGCCAGACCTAGATATCGAGGAGGACTAATGGTGGATAAGTGCAATAGAGATACGAAACCTAGTCTCATGGTTCTCAGAATGGGAGGCAGGGCTCCCCAGTTATGTTGGGCCAATTGCACCTCATCCCTCTCCAGTTCCCAGAAATGATGCATTTGACCAGTATGCAAAATGTTCACCCCCCCCCCCCCAATTAGGGCAGTTCTGCAAGTTTCTCCATAGGAGGAACCTGCCTCGGTGCATCCAGATGCGCTGACACACGGAGGCTGGCAGAAGTCTCTGCGGCAGCTTTCTCCCTGCCGCTTGTGCCAGCACACCCATGCTGACACAAGTGGCAAAGTTAGGCGTGGGGGGGGCAGGAAAGAGGCGGGAGGGGGCGTTTCTGGGCGGGGGAGGGCGGGCAATGGGTGGCCCCAGGGGGGCGCACGCAGGGAGCCAGGGATGGGGCTGGGACCTGGCGGTTATGCCGGATCCCAACCCCCGTCCCTGGCGAGAATGGAGCGGCTTCGAGCTGCTCCACTCTCCTCAGACTTGCGCCACCTCCAGAGGTGGCGCAGGTCCGAGGAGACCCATTGGGGCGCACAGCCCTTACCCAGGGGTAAGGGGAAGAGCTTCTCCTTGCCCCTGGCTTAGCCGCTGCAGCCAACGAACCTGCCTGTTCCAGCGCCCCGCTGGAAATAAATTTATTTATTTATTTATTTATTTATTTATACCCCGCCTTTCCCAAAGCTCAAGGTGACTTAGGGCGCAATCCTAACCCCTTTCCAGCACTGACATACGGGTAATGCAGCTCTGAGGTAAGGGAACAAACATTTCCTTACTTTGAGGAGGACTCCATGAGTGATACCCAACTGCAGGACACAGCACATGTCTCGTTGGTACCACTATGCCAGTGCTGGAAAGTGCTGGAAAGTGCTGAACTTAATATATAAAATACAGCATAAAATTATAAAATGAACAGTTAAAATCTGGAACATCATTTAAAGCCAGCACAGCAAATAACATCATTTAGTTGTTCTAAAAACTCATGGGTGGGGACAAGTAAAAAAGCAATGCACAGCAAACTAAAACGAACATTTGAACACCCAATAAAAGAGGCCAAATAAAAAATGACCGGAGATACTTCTTTTGAGAACTATAAATCCCTCTAATCTCCTTTGTAAGAATTGTGTGTGCCACAGACTGCTTAGCAATTTACAGCCCAATCCTATTCAATTTTCCAGTGCTGGTGCAGCTGTGCCAGTGGGGTGTGCACTGCCTCCTGTGGTGGGAAGGCAGTCACAGAGATCTCCTCAAGGTATGGGAACATTTGTTCCTTTACCTCAGGGTTGCACTGCAGCTGCACTGGTGCTGAAAAGTTGGATAGGATTGGATCCTTACTCCACTACAAAATCATTGAAAACAGCCCTTGCTCTCATGTGCTATAGAGAAAGGCTTTATCCCTTCAACACAACATAGCCAACACTATCTATTTGTTAACCCATTTTTGTCTGGCCCACAGATGTACACATTTGGTCTCTGTTGCATATAAGCAACGTTGGGCAGAAATTGCTTTTAAAGTGGTATGTAAATATCATTAAGAACAATAATATCTGAAGAATGCCTATTGGCAGTGCTCTTTTCTTTTTCCAAACTTTCATGTTGAAATGACATTTTCATTTTTAAATTTTCAGTTTGTAGTGTCATATTTGTATGTTCAACCGTGGGACCTTTTTCTGTTTATTTTTTCAACCATAGCTTGTTTTCTGAAACTTGCTTTTTGTATGAGAAACAAGCATATTGGTGAGCCTTAACTGTAATGTAATAAATTAGGCAATTAAGTGATGAAGTGTCACCTCAAGACTTGCACTAGGAAGTACGCAAACAGCAGTGGCAGATAAACAACACATTCATGGGTTGTGATCTGGCTATCACTTCTCCATATTCATGCAGATTTTCTGCGAATGCTATTAGCTTTCTTTTACTGAAATAAGCAAACTTGACTTGGATCTCTTGGCTCTTTCTAATTTGTTCTTGAGCACTGAATGAGGGCATATACCGTATTTTTCGCTCCATAAGACACACTTTCCCCCCCAAAAAAGTGGGGGGAAAAGTGTGTGCGTCTTATGGAGCGAATACTGCAAAAAAGAGTGCACGTTGGGGACCTTAATGAAGGGGAGATCTTCATGCCAGTTTATGATCCCATTCACCCTAATAAAGGGGGGATCTTCATGCCAGTTTATGATCCCATTCACCCTAAGAAGGGGGGGATCTTCATGCCAGTTTATGCTCACATTCAAAAAATGTCATTCAAAAAAATGTGGCATTAGCAATGCCTCAGATGGAAGTGAAGACGGTATCTTATATGAAGACAGCGAAGAAAGTGATGTCAGTGATTGTGAGCAAATGAGCTTCATAAATTCTGACTCTAGCGATGATGAGTTCTTGGGGTTTCCAGAAAACTAGAGTACTCAAACCTTTAAGTCTCTCCATTTCTTAATGACAGTGATAATGGTTCTTAATGCCACTGTTGACTGCTGTTCACTTTACATGGTTCAAATGTTATTCTGTTATAGTTTATTAAATATTTTATTACACTATTTGGTTCAGAATATTTTTTTTTCCTGTTTTCCTCCTCTAAAAGCTAGGTGCGTCTTATGGTCAGGTGCGTCTTATGGAGCGAAAAATACGGTATGTCCAGATAATTTTATTTTAAAAACATGCAGGGGAAGGAATCAGCTGAGAAAGCCACATTCACATTCACTCATTTCAAATTGAGCTAATTTCCCAACATAGGTGCATGTCTATAAAGTCAGTGCTAGTTGAATTATTTGCATAATCCAAATTATGATGCTAACATAACATTTGTGCATGACATGTAAGACTTCCAGAGATGCTCAGATCCAGCTTAGCATTAAAGTGCCAAACCAAAAATAGTTCATAAACTCTTGCAACTGTATCTGGTGCAGGAAGTTCAGTTTATTCTACACGTTATGACAGAAGATTAATTGTGCATATTCATTTCTGCTTCACCAGCATGGCTGGAAAGGCTTCCTACATTAACTGGCTGAAAATCACCAGTGATCACTTAAGTGGGTATAGTGCCAATGAGAGAAGGTACCATGCAGGCTTGCTAATCAACATGAGAAGTTTATTCCAGGCTTTACTGAGGACAGAAGGCAGGGGCCTTTGCAATACAGAAATGGTTTTTCTAGCAAATGTGCCACTACTGTAATGTTTGAATTGGACCTTGATTGGCATTCTCTCTCCCTTACAGGACCATTCTACACATTTTCTTTTCGCTGCATTACTGCTAAGCTTATGTACTCACTTTTTTGATTTGAATTTCTCCTTCACATAACAACAGTGGTTCTGAATGCTGATTTCAATGCTTGTCCAATTCCAGGCTGTCATTTTTTGCAGGTAATTAGATTGGGAACTCAAGGAAAAAGAAAGAAGCCCTATAAAGCTGCACTTTTTCTGCACACAAGACCACTTAGACAATTTGATGAATTTGATGGTTTACCTGCAGGAAACTGGATTTTCAATCTGAGACCTGTGACAGCATGGGAGAACCTGCCTGGATGGGTTAACCCTTTCAGTACTATCCATTGTAAGCCCCTTCCTCACCAAGCCCTGGAGCCTAAGGGCAGGCTTAATTAAAAGTTCCTTCAGAATATATTCCCTACTGTTTAGAGATACTGTGTTTTAAACAGTCTGGTGTTCTGCCAAGGCAGGATCTAGGCATATATTAAAGTGACAGGTACAAAAATAGCATGCCTTTTCTTTTTTCCATTTCCACAGATCATTTTGCTTGTAAAGTCACAAGAAAATAGTCCTTTAATTTTTTTTTAAGACAGCCGCAACCTTTTGCTCTTTTCCAGTTAAAGGCTGCAGTGCAAATATTCATGCCTCTTTGCATGACTGCTTTTTATAAAGTTCACCTGTGTGTCTACTGAATTTTTTTCCTGTTTGGCCTGTAATAGTGGATTTCATGCAAAGTTGGGGATGTGTGTGTGTATTAGTGCTGGTTTCATTCAAATGAAGCAAAAGTGTTTTATTCAGGCAGCACTGATTATTATAATTGGTAAAATTCTGAAGCGAATCATAGCTTGTGTATTGTTTTATATAGTCATATAAATATATAGAGAGAGACTTTTTAACAGAGACTTTTTCATAAAGTCATATGAAAAAAATATTTTTTGAGGTGCAACTAGCTAGTCTTGCCTAGGGTAAAAAATAGGCTGGCACCCATGTCTGGTGGTACGCACAAGACCACCAACTCTCTGCCATCTGGAAGTGAGACCAGCAGTGCAATACAACAAACAGTAGTAGGAGGCTCGGCTTGATGCGCAGAACTCCAGCATGAGTTTTTCATGTGCTTGAAAAAGCCCTCTTATCCACCCTGAGCCTCTTACCAGTGTTTTTTGAATCATATCTGGCCTCCCAATTCAGAAGTAACTGACGATAACATCATCCTACTTCCAATAGGTGGAACATGCGAAGTGGTACGGCGGGGCACAAATGCTGAGAAACACTGATATGCATATAATCATGGCCCCAGTTCAACAGAGGCCCCCATGCCATCTATCTATAAATATAAATAAGTAAATATTTGTGAACTTTTTGTTGAAAAGCAGTATATAAATACAGGTTGTGTCTCATCATCTGCTGGGGTTCCGTTCCAGAACCCCTTGTGCTGCAGTATTCAATCTGTGCGTCCTGCCTCCCTAGTGAGGTGTGGCTAGCCTCCAGGGGCATCGCCAGGCATCTCGGGGAGAGAGGTGGCTGGCAGCTGCTTTACTGCTGAGCTCTGCTCTGCTCTGCTGCACGTGCCGCCTCCTGACTTGCTGCTTTTCTGCAGCTGTGAATGAGGTGGGTGGGGCAGCGTGAGGCTGGAGGGTTTGTGAAATGTGATGGAGGGAGGTGGGAGAAAAGGCTGGCTGGGCCGGCAGAGGTGCCGCATCTCATCATGGCGCTCTCTCCACGTGCAACCTTGCCCCAAGGACTACATTTCCCAGTGTGCCCCTCGCCCTGGGCATCCTGGAATTGGTCAAGGCTGGAGGAGAGAAGAGTGCGGCGGTGCTGCATCTTAGGGAGAGAGGTGGCTGGCAGGTGCTCTGCTCAGCTGCACATGCTGCCTCCTGACCTGCTGCTTTTCCAAGGCTGAGAATGAGGTGGGTGGGGCAGTGTGAATCTCATCATGGAGCTCTCTCCATGTGCAACCTCACCCCAAGGACTACATTTCCCAGTGTGCCCCTCGCCCTGAGCATCCTGGGATTGTTCAAGGCTGCTTGGGAAGGAAGGAGCCAGCCTGCTTCTAGTGAGGGGGGGTGTCCAAATGCCCCAGCCTGCATCCCTCCATCTTGCCTGGGGGGAACGGGGGTGGCATCTGCATGTTGGGTGTATGTGTGTGAGCAGCCCCCATCTACTTTGGGGTGAGTTGTAATCTTGCTGTATGTGGCTGCAATCCTTTCCACACTTTCCTGGGAGTAAGCCCCATTGACTCAAATGGGGCTTACTTCTGAGTAAACCTACATAGGCTTCGGGTCTGTGTCAGCTTAACCCAGGATCCTCACCTTTCCCTTTTCCCTCCCCCTTCAAAAAAGAAAAAAGCCACTCTTGATGGCTTTGTCTCCAAAAATTGATTAAAAATTAAAATCCCCATTCCTTTTTACCCATCCCTTTTTCTTCCTGCCTCCTTTTGGGGGTGGGGAAGGTACTCTGTTGGCTGCTATTGTAAGACAAAAGGCACAATCCTAGCGAGGTCTACTCAGAAGTAAGTCCTATTATGTTCAATAGGACTTACTCCCTGGAAAGTGGGATTAAGATTCCAGCCAAACAGTCTCTAGGTCTCAGTTTACATCAGTTTGCAGTTAGCAGATACACACAAAACAAAGTCTTCCCTTCCCCCAGCAAATTCATCACTCCCCTCCCTTTCCAAAACCATCCAGGTGTGCTGCTAACAAACTCAGGGCACAATCCTAACCAGGTCTACTCAGAAGTAAGCCCTATTTTGTTCAATGGGGCTTACTCTCAGGTAAGTGTGGTTAGGATTGCAGCCTCAGAGTGCTGGCAGCCTTGTTTCTAGTGTATAGTGTTTCTAGTGTATAATGATAACACCTTCATCCCCATATTGGGGGTAACTAAGTTGAGGTGTTGTAATGGGGAGCCATGGCCAATGGCTACAAGGATCAGGGGAGGCACTAGCCGGAAAAGTTCGAGAACCACGACCCTAGTGAATAAAAAAAATCTGGATTAAAAAAACAATGGAAAAATAGATTTAAAGACCCACTTCCAGGTTTCTTGCCCCTCCATTGCTCCTAATAAGGTTGTGTCTTGACATTCACAGGGGTTTGATTCTGGGACTCCCTGCTGATACCATAAAATGTGTTAAATAAAAGCAGTTTAAAAAAATTAAAAAGTGTCCCTTTACAATTGTGGTTTAAAAACAGCTTTTCTTACTGTTGTAGAGAGGTAGTCAGCAATTAGAAATGCAAAGGACCCCTTGCCTTTGTCTGGCTCAGCTGAAGAATGAAATGATCACTTGCATGACTGTCTCTCTATAACAGTAAGAAAGGCAGTTTTTTAAACTGATTTTAAAGAGATGCATTTTCCCCTTCTCCAGGGATCAGCGCATTCCTTCTCCTTTGCAGTGGCAATTCGTGTTGAGTCAGTTCCATGTATAAAAAATCCATGTATAACAAGGTTGGACCTGTACTGTTAATAAATAATAAATAAATAATACATGATGTGTAGAAGCTTTAGGGGGACATTTTTTGTTGAGGTAATGATATCTATAGTTCCTGTGTTGTTTTCCACTTTGTTTTTACAAAGCATGTTAATTAATGTTAATTATGTTAACACTTTTTTTGTAATATTAACTTGAGGACTCCATTATTGAGAACCTTCCAGTTTGTTCTCTTCTGCTGGGCTTCTCCATACTCCTCTCTTTACCATTTCAGACCATCTCTTAACGGAATCTTATGCTCACATCTCCCCCTTTCAGTTAACTAAATGGAACAAACAGTCCTCTGCCTGAGCACAATAATAATGTGTGGGGTACAGAAAATAGAGGCAAACAGCTGTCAACCACAGTAAATAAGAGAGCAAAATACTTAACAGAACAAGAACCTGTCTCTCACAAGAGTTGTTTTTAGAAGTGTCCTATTAGTCTCTGCAGTATTTTGAGCTGCCTTGCAGGTCATCTTAAGATGTGCTCACTCTATGCCTGATAGTCTAGCTTTTCCTCCAGGACACCATGCCAGTGTTAAGTTAAATTTACCATGCCAGTCCCACACAGAGGTGGATCCAATGTTTGTGTTGGGGGGGGGGCATGAGCACTACCAACTGCAGAGCCCAGGTCAACCAGGTGGGTAGACCTGGTTTCCAGGTTGAAATTTATGTCCTCTGTGACTGAGGTTCACTGGGTGGGTACCTGCCTGGTAGACCTGGGTTTCTGGTTGAACTGGCCTCCGTGGTCACTTTGCTGGACAGATAGATCTGGGTTCCTGTCTGCACTACCTGCTTGGTAGATCTGGGCTCCCATTCCACCTCTTCCAGGTGGGTAGACTTGAGCTCCCAGCCGTGTTTGGGCTGTTTTCTGTCTCAGTAGATGCCCTTCCCCTCTGGCGTCAGTTTGGGGGAAGCCCTTGTACCCATGGGCCCCTCCCCTTGGATCCACCCCAGTCCCACACAACCTTGTCACAAAAGGTCTTTTGCTTATTTTTCAGTTGATCTTTCCATACATGCCCTTCAAACTGCCAAACTCCTTCAGCTTTCCCCAAACAAGACAACTTCTTTGAACAACCTTCCAAAGAAGAGTTCCATAGTAACTTTCCATGCCCCATTGGAGATGCCCTATTATTCAACAAAGTCAGGGTCAGGGAAAGTCTCCTGTGCTTTCTAAAATAGTTTCTTAATAATTTTTACCATTTTCAGCAAAATTTTTAGGAGGGAGTGAGAATATTTGGGGCTTGAGAAGACATGTAGAAACCCATATGCTCATTAAGAACGCACTCTTAACTGTGCCCTGGGTGGCACAAGTCCCTGCGCTGGTCCGGGAGGGTCACACATGTACCGTAAAGCACGTTTGTGCCTCCTTAGAGTCAGCTGGGCCAGTGCACAGAGGTGTCCACGGAAGCTGCATTCAGCCTCCACCATGCCAATGGAAGATAAGTCTGCACCGACTGAGCTCAGCCAGCGCAGGGGTCTGGAGGGGCATGTGGAGGACATGAGGAGGAGGCATTTTGGGCAAGGGGGAGGGAGGGTTGGCACATGGGTGGGCAGGTGGGGAGTGGGAGGCAGGGCCAGGACCCGGCAGTTAGGCTGGATACTAGCTCTGTTCCTGGGCAGTGCAGAGTAGCTCCAGGTTGCTTGGTTCTGCCACCTCTTTAGGTGGTGCAGATCCGAATAGACCCATTTGGGCTGCTGTGGCTCTACCCAGGGAAAGGGGAATTTTCCCCCTTGCCTCGGGTTGAGCTTCAGTCATCCCGAAACTTGTACTGGATACAGTGCAGGCCGGTAGGCCTGCCTGTTCCAGTGCAAGTTAGGATTGCGCTGTTAAAGTTTTTGAAGTCATGGCACATAAACCGAGGGCCATTTTCTGTCTGAACCACCATTTTCTGCTGCTTATTGCAGCAGTTCTTCTCTGAAGTGTTTATAGGGTACTAGTACATGATGGCCAGGCCAACCAGCTGTAATTGCATTGATAGCTTTATGCAAAGCCTGACCACATACTACGGTTTGCACCACCTGACTCTACTTAGCATCCAAGACTGAATGCAGTTTACTATCCATTCAGACACATAATGGTCCTCAGTTTGTGTGCCATGAGTTCAATCACCAAACAGTGCACCCAGTCAGTAGGTTCTTCAACTTGTTCTGTAATTTGTAAGGCAACCAATTTATCCAGTTCATCATTCAGGGTTTTTTTTTTCCTCTCCATAATGCTAGAAGAGTGTACCTGGCAGCATGTATAGTTGGTCTATTCTTTGTAAGTTGTTGATTATGTTCTTTATTTGGTTTACTCATTCTCTCAGAAACATCAGTGAAATGATCCTCTACATTAGTATGTAGTTGTCCTCCAGATCATACATCACTTAGATGAGACCCAGGGTTTCACATTCTTTAAACCCCAATATGAGTGATAAATCATCATCATATACAATGACAGGCAAAGTTTTTGAACATCACCTACACATTTAACTTCCAGTTCACAGGTCCTCACAGCTGGTATGGCTTTTTCCCCATATGCTCTTGGTTTCACTTTTCTTTTGTCCCCAAATCTGGTTTTCCTCTGTATTCCAGCAACCACACTTCCAAGTATCAGAGTAGGATCTGTTCCAGTTTAAAATTCACTGCACTGCTATCAGTCTCTAAAGTAATATTCCAAACCACTGATGACACTGATTGCTGTAGAGCAAAAATGTAGAACTCTTTATCAGAGACAGAACAGTCTTCCTCATGTAACACTGCAGTCTTTTTTCTTTCCACTCTGCTGTTGTCTGCAGTGGCGTCACCAGGATTCGAGTCACCCGGTGCGGGAGGCCTGCACATCACCCCATATAGTGGGCGGGGCAACGCCCCAGGTGGGCGTGGTGATATACCCACCAGTTTTTTGGCTGTACCTTTTGTTCTAACACAGATATTTCAATGTGGTTTGTTTCATTGCATTCTGCGTGAAATTATGCATTGATTGAAATATAACATGATGGTCTTATTCCTCCAAACTCTGATTTTAGTGATTCTGAAAACTTGTAGAGTCTCACACACACACACCCATGTCAACTTACTAACACCTTATTGCAGCAGTTCTCAAACTTTTAGCACTGGGACCCACTTTTTAGAATGACAATCTGTCCAGGACCCATTGGAAGTGATGTCATGGCCAGAAGTGACATCATCAAGCAAATTAAAATAAATAATTATAAATAAGTAAATTAAAATAAAATAATTAAATAAGGGGGAGCCAGTCCTGTTCCACCAAGTGAATCTACTCTGAAGTAAGTCCTATTGTGGTCAATGGGCTTACTCTCAGGAAAGTGTGGGTAGGATTGCAGCCTGTGAGCCCAATCCTATGCATGTCTACTCTAAAGTAAGTCCCATAGTGGTCACGGGGCTTACTCTCAGGAAAGTGTGGGTAGGATTGCAGCCTGTGAGCCCAATTCTATGCATATCTGCTCTGAAATAAGTCTCAATGGGGTTTACTCTCAGGAAAGTGTGGGTAGGATTGCAGCCTGTGAGCCCAATTCTATGCATGTCTACGTTGAAGTAAGTCCCATAGTGGGACTACTCTGTAGTCTGCCTGCAATAACAACCCCCCAAAAAGAATCAGTGAGATTTCCAGCCCTCCCCAGTGCCCAGTTTAAACTTCTTCTATTTCAGGCACATCAGAATAAAGAACCTCCTGGCTTTGCAAGCGCAAAATAGAAAACTTTTCCCTTACCATTCAAGCCTCTTTTTTGTTCTTTTTAGGGGCGGGGGGGGAGGGGAAGGCTGCTTTCTGTTGCGCTCCAGCTCCATCGGATCAGGACCCTTCTGGTGTTCTCACATTCCCCTTTGCCTGGCTTGACCACCAGCCAAGGCATGTCTGCCTACTCGCAAGTAAATGTGACTGTGAGGCGGCTTTGCTTTCCATAAGGCTCCATAGACTGGGAGGGAGGCGGCTGGGAGGGAGCCTCCTTCTCCTGTGTTTTTGGGGGGCTGCACTCATTGGATGAGGACCATTCTGACGTCCTTGGAGCCTTTCAGCCTGCCTCAACTAAGGCAAGTCTGCCTACTCGCGAGTAAACGTAGCTTCATTTTGGGCTCAGACTTGCAGCTGGGAGGGGGGAGATTCTTGGGTGTTTCTGGGGGGCTGCATTCATTGGATCAGGACCATTCTGGTGTTGGATTCCTCTCAGCCTGCCCTTTCCAACAGACTTGCAAGTAAACACGCGATACAGCTCACTTTCACTTTCCATAGGGCTCCATGCATTTTTTCCTTCCGGCTTTTTGGCCATAACTTTTGAAGGAAAGGAGCGATTTCAATTCTGTTTTTTGCACTGTACTCTGCCAGCCATTCCACATCCAACAGTGTACAGCATGATGGGGTAGCTCATAACCCCGCGATGTTAGCGTGTCCTCCCCCAGGGCGCATCACCCCCCGGTGCGTCACCTGGTACGGCCCGCACCCCCTAGCAACGCCAGTGGTTGTCTGCAAACTTTAACAGTGGCCCATCTTTTTGTCATTTGCTGTACATTCTTCCATAAACCTGGCATTACTCTAATGCATGCATTCTCCCACTATGTGCAGTTTTTTGCTTATTGTTCCATAGGAACAAGTTTAGACTTTGGCAGGGATCCTCTCTCTGCACTCTATTATCCTGTCCATAGACTCAGCAGATAACAAGCATATATCTCTCAAAAGTCTCATTTTATTTGGTGTTCCCCAAATGTTCCTCAAACTTGTTTATTGGCCTAATCCAGCAGTTCCCAAACTTACTGTGGTCACGGCACTCTTCTTTCACAGCAGCCTCTTCTTGCCAACTCTCCCAGACACCACCATTAAGGATCATGCGAGGGGGAGGGGCCAGCCAGCAGCCCAGCAGACGTGTCTTTCTCAAGCTCTTGAAACGCACTCTGTTTTTCCCCAAAAACTTCGGATCTGAGGAGACCTGAGGGTTGTTTGTCAGGAGAGAGAAACTCCTCCATGTGATGGCTGATCCCTGAGGAGATAAGGCCTGGCCAGGCGGGCTTGCCCAGGAGATTCCGCCATCTTGGCAGCAATGGTGAAGAATTCATGCTGAATCAAGCTGAAGGCCCCAGCAGGGACAGACGTTGAAAGACTTAAGTAAGTGTCATTCCGTTTGTGTATGCCTGGCGTGACTGAGTAATTGATTGCCTGATTTGCTTTTTTTGCCGCGAGAAGAGGAGGAGGGGGGAAGGTTCCCCTCCAGCTGTCTATAGGTGTGAGGAGAAATTGTAGAAGAGATTTACCAAGCTTGTTATGGATATATGAAAATATTGGATTTTGAGATGCAAGAAGAAACAGTAAAACAATGCATGATAAAATGGGCGCAAAATATAGGCCATAATATCACAATAGATCAATGGGAACAGATCTGGAAGCATAATAAGAAACATACTAGATTAGCAAATTTTATATTACTTTAGATATTATAGATAAAGAAAACAATGTGTACCTAGTCATTATGATTTTAATTGTAGCGAGGATTTTATATGTTAGATATTGGAAGGATTTTAAGATACCAATGAAAAATGAATTAATAGAGAAAGTGATGAATGTGGCAGAGATGGACAGACTTTTGGAAATTTTGGATCGATAACAAAGGCCAGTACAAATTGAGTAATGGAAAAAGTCCCTTTATGCTTGCTTGAAAATGAAGTTTTAGAAATATATGATAGGGCATTTAGATGATTGTATTACATATATATTATATTTGATATGATATGACACATGAATTATGGATGAGAAATGATATTGAAAGGTAAATTTAGAAGAGGAAATTGATTAAGATATGTAATGATTTATTAGTTTAAGTGATATACGATGATGTCTGATTTCCTGTACCCTTTGTTTTGTGTGTGTGTGTGGTGATGTTTTTTGTGTTGTGTGTTATGTGTTTTTGTTTGTAGTTATTTTTGAAAAATAAAAAAAAAATTTTTTTAAAGGATCATGCGAGATCTATTCTTGTGAGATCCAAGATGGCAGCACCTTGGAAGCTGGAAGAAGATTCAACTCCTGTTCCACCTTCTGCCTGCCCAGAAATACCCCTCCCTGCCTCCATTCCACCCTCACCCCACCCCCATGTTGCATGGAGCAGCATCTACCAGCCCTGGTGGCCACAGGTCCAGATCTGGCCTCGGCAGGACAGTGCAGGACTTTCTGCCAGCACCGCTTACTTCCAAGTCTCCACAAAACATGCTTTATGGCACATTTGTAACCCTCTAGGCTGGTGCAGTGGCCACTGTGCTAGCAAAGCACAAGGTTAGGATTGTGTTCTTAGATATAAAAGATAATGGTGATGCCACCTAACCCCAAATTTCTGGTTGATATTTCCCAGACATTTCATATAAATTTTAAAAAGCATGGAAGACAAGATGGAACCTTGCAGAACCCCATAAAAATAACTGTCACTAGGTAAATCAGTGGTTTCACGGAAACACTTTCTGGAGATAAACCTCCCAGGTAGGAGAAAAACCACTACAGAACCATATACCTAACTGAGCTGCAGAACCTAAACCTCTCCAAAAGAATACTATGGTCAATGGTATTAAAAGCTACTGAGATATGACAGGATCATTTTCAATCTGTCCTTTTCTTTGCACAGATCATCCAACAAATCATTCAGCAGTTTCTGGGCCAAGACTAAGCTTGTGGAGAGACTGAGGTGGGCTTAGATGCTCACTTTCATCCAAGAAAGCTTGAAACTGTGCAGTCCCTATGTGTCCAAGTGCCTTGCCTGAGAAGGGGGTATTTACAACCAGTCAATTGCTCTTATATTCCTCAGGGTCTAGGGGCAGTATCTGTGTGGCAGTATTCTTTTTGTATCTGTGTGGAATACAGTTGTCAGAATGAGTCCAGTTTAGGACTTTTCAACCACACACTTCCAGGAAGCCAGGTGGTTGGAATGTGCTAAAATGGTGGCGATGAGGCAGCTAACATTCTTAGCTCTTACTACATTGTAGTTCTGTTCAGATTCCACCAGAACTCTGGGAAAGAAAGTAATTTCTATGAGTCCTTGGCAGTATTGCTATGGTTTAGCATCATTACTAATCAGCAACAAAAAAAGTATGTGCTCTTTCCGTCATCCCAGGTATTCATCTGCTCAGCCATTCGAAACCGGTTGTTGGCCTTATTTGAGTTCCTTTCGTTTTTATTTCAGACTAAGTCACAGGCAGAGTCCAAGGTCTTTGCATGAGAAGTGAATGGGTTGTAAAAAGGATGGCTTAATTTCTACTATTCTATCTCAACCTGGAATTTATCAAAGGTTAACAGTAATTTTTCTCCTGAACGGGCAAACAATTGCAGCCCTTTCCTGCTCCTCCCCCTTTATTGTTCTTCTAAATCAATAAGACTGAATAGATATTTTAGGCCGGTTCAGATAATTTCCCAATGATCTGCCTCTTAAGACAACAGATGTCAATTGTTCTCTCTACCCAATTACTTAGCATTCATGAATGGTCTGATTAAGGTTTCCTGCTGGTAGATAAATGCCAAGGAAAAGCCTCGGCATTTACAGAAAATAAATGCAGAAGGGAAGCAGAGGCATCTATTATCAGGCTGGTAATAACAGAGAATTCTATGAACATCACTCATGTAATTATACAAAATGATGCAAGTGAAGAACGAAATTAAAAGAGGAGCCAAGTTAACAATGATCTCTCTGTTTGTGAAAGGGATCCTAGGTTCTGGGTTCCTATGACCTAAATAATGATCAGCATTTCGATACTGGAAACAGGTATTTAGTTCAGCACCAAGTGCAATTTTTTAGCATGCTTGCATGACCCACTCAGCAATATACATGCTAAATATAAATGTAATCTGAATAAATTGACATGTGCATAGTAGGTGCCGTGCTATGAGGATGCAGGGGAGGGCACCGAAACGCAGGTTGTCTCTGTTGTCTAGTGTGTTCCCTGAAGCATTTGGTGGGCCACTTTGAGATACAGGAAGCTGGACTAGATGGGCCTTTGGCCTGATCCAGCAGGGCTCTTCTTATGTTCTTTTGTTCTTAGGAGGGACAGCAATGTGGTTTGTAGTCAGTGGAATCATATGAATCATACATGTATGTGCCTAGGCAGCATGGCACCAAACAGTTCTTTATGCGCTGCAAAGTTTTGACAAGTTTTTTTTCCACTGAAAGTGGATTCCAAACATGGAGATTTCTGAATGCTGGGTGGCTCAGGCATTCACATGACTGGGATAACCCAAGTATCATCAGGCTCTCTCTCATTTTCAAACAAGGACTGAACTGCTGAATTATTGCTTCAGTTGCAACATTCCACGTTAGGCATAGAAATCATTTTGGGCTGTACATTTTGAAAAATCACATCACCCTATGCCTTGGAAAAACCATTGAATCATAGAATCATTGATGGTGCCCACAAATCATCTACTCCAAGCCCCTGCCTGTAGCAAGAAATCCTCCTAGTGCATCTCTAGCAGGTGCTTGTCAAGCCAATGCTTGAAAATCTCCAGTGAGGGAGAATCCACCATCTCCCATGGCAATCTGTTCCACTGCCAAACTGACCTTACCCTGAAGAACTTCTTGGCTTATGATGTGGTTGCACTCACACATAGAAGAAAAAGACAAGGGCACAATATTGAGTAAATATTCAGGCCAAACTTTATTTATTACTTTGGATTATTACTGGAGAGCCACAGAGTTGCTTCACTAACATTAACTACAGTACAAGTATGACCTAAAGTGAGTGCAGTTCCAGCACTGCAGATACTGCCCCCCATTTTTAACTAAGCTAGTCAGACTCAAGGTATCAGCTTCAATTGACTGCCCCAACATCCTCAAGCAACACCGTTGATTGTGTTGAAGGAGGCATTTTCCTGACAGCCAAATCCTATCCCCAGCGGTGCTGTTGGGTGCCAAAATGGTGACTGCTGTATCCAGAGGCCCAGCTGCGGCCCCGGAGGTCTCCTCAGGGAGACCTTTGCCCAAGGAAAGCCTCAGGCCCTACAATGGGGCTTTGCAGACTCTGCACTGACTATTTCACTGAGTTTTTCAGCCCAACACGGAGGATAGGATCCCTGCTCCACTGGTCCCATCACTCATCATTGGGGCATTTGGTGGGCCACTGTGAGATACAGGAAGCTGGATTAGATGGGCCTATGGCCTGATGCAGTGGGGCTGTTCTTATGTTCTCACAGGCTGCTTCCTCCTCCTACCCTCCCCTACCCCTGCCCCGCAAACCCACACCACTACCTGGTAGATGAACTTACCACTGCTGGTTCTTCTGAGTCATCAGCACAGTGCTGAATCTCAGCACCAATGGCTCCTCCTCTCCGGATGTCATGGACGTGCTTCATGGCATGTTTGTGTTACCCAGCGCCGGCACTGGAACTCAGTGCCAGCACTGGAGGCCCATAGGATTGGTCCCTCAATCACTCTGCTTCAACTCTAGAACTCTTAGTAGGTGAGACAGGAAGCTATCCAAAAGGGTTCCTCAAGCTCTTGTGCATTATGCAGGGCAATTTTCCAGTTCAACTAAAGAAATAGTATTTGATTGATGCAACCAAAAATTGTTGTCAGAACAATTTTTTTTTTTAAGATTCTGACAACAGTCAGTGTTGACTGTTGACTGACTGTTGTCAGAATCTTAAAAAAAAAAAAAAAAGCTTTGAAAGCTTTGAAAATTTATCTTGGACATAAACGTTAGGTTTCATCAGTGTAGATTTCTGCATGAATTCTACCCAGTGCTGCTCACTTGGTAGAAAATTTCCTTTGCTCTTGGTATGCTATTACTTGATTGGAACTACAAGAGTCACCTGCACAGAATCAATCTGATATGCAAAGTGAACAACACCAAGTCTGTGTTCACACATCTGTTGCATTAAGGATGTAGGCTGTTTTCTGTGTGTAGCAATTTTTTCCCCTCTGCACATACTGTAGATGAAACGCTTGCAGGGAACCCCTGTTTCAGCATAATGCTCTCACTGGTTAAGGACAAGTAACTTTTAAAGCAGTCACCCTACACCAGCAATTTTCTACCAGTGTACCATGACACACTGGTCCACAGGTGTGCTGTAGGAATTTGTGGGGTGTGTGTGTGTGTGTGTGATCATTTATTTGTAGGACCAGTGGGGAATGTGAGCCGCCAACAGCAGCATGGTGTGCCTTGTCAATTATAAAAAAAAACTAATAATGTGCCTTGACAATTTTAGTGCCATGAGATGAAAATCACTGCCTTTCATTACATAAGAACATAGGAACAGCCCCACTGGAGCAGGCCATAGGCCCATCTAGTCCAGCTTCCTGTATCTCATAGTGGCCCAACAAATGCCCCAGTGAGCACACCTGATAACAAGAGACCTCATCCTGGTGCCCTCCCTTGCATCTGGCATTCTGACATAGCCCATTTCTAAAATCAGGAGATTGGATATACGCATCATGGCTTGTAACCCATAATGGATTTTTCCTCCAGAAACTTGTCCAATCCCCTTTTAAAGGCATCCAGGCCAGATGCCGTCACCACATCCTGTGGCAAGGAGTTCCACAGACCAACCACACGCTGAATAAAGAAAGTTTCTTTTGTCTGTCCTAACTCTCCCAACACTCAATTTTAGTGGATGTCCCCTGGTTCTGGTGTTATGTGAGAGTGTAAAGAGTATCTCTCTATCCACTTTATCCTTCCCATGCATAATTTTGTATGTCTCAATCATGTCCCCCCTCAGGAGTCTCTTTTCTAGGCTGAAGAGGCCCAAACGCTGTAGCCTTTCCTCATAAGGAAGGTGCCCCAGCCCAGCAATCATCTTAGTCGCTCTCTTTTGCACCTTTTCCATTTCCACTATATCCTTTTAGAGATGTGACGACCAGAACTGGACACAATATTCCAGGTGTGGCCTTACCATAGATTTGTACAACGGCATTATAATATTAGCTGTTTTGTTCTCAATACCTTTTCTAATGATCCCAAGCATAGAATTGGCCTTCTTTACTGCCGCCGCACATTGGGTCGACACTTTCATCGACTTGTCCACCACCACCCCAAGATCTCTTTCCTGATCTATCACAGACAGCTCAGAACCCATCAGCCTATATGTGAAGTTTTGATTTTTTGCCCCAATGTGCATGACTTTACACTTACCTACATTGAAACGCACCTGCCATTTTGCTGCCCATTCTGCCAGTTTGGAGAGATCCTTCTGGAGCTCCTCACAATCACTTCTGGTCTTCACCACTTGGAAAAGTTTGGTGTCGTCTGCAAACTTAGCCACCTCACTGCTCAACCCTGTCTCCAGGTTGTTTATGAAGAGGTTGAAGAGCACCCCTCCCAGGACAGATCCTTGGGGCACATCGCTTTTCACCTCTCTCCATTGTGAAAATTGCCCATTGACACCCACTCTCTGTTTCCTGGTCTTCAACCAGTTCTCAATCCAGGAGAGGACCTGTCCTCTAATTCCCTGACTGTGGAATTTTTTCAGTAGCCTTTGGTGAGGGACCGTGTTGAATGCCTTCTGAAAGTCCAGATATATAATGTCCATAGGTTCTCCCACATCCACATGCCTGTTGACCTTTTCAAAGAATTCTAAAAGGTTTGTGAGGCAAGACTTACCCTTACAGTAGCCATGCTGATTCTCCCTCAGTGAGGTTTGTTTGTCTATGTGTTTGGAGATTCTATCTTTGATGAGGCATTCCACCATCTTACTTGGTATAGATGTTAGGCTGACCGGCCTATAGGTTCCCAGGTCCCCCCTCTTTCCCTTTTTAAAGATCAGCATGACATTTGCTATCCTCCAATCCTCTGGCACCGTGGCCGTTTAGAGGGACAAGCTGCATATTTTAGTCAAGAGATCAGCAACTGCATTCTTCAATTCCTTAATAACTCTTGGGCGGATGCCATTAGGGCCCGGTGACTTATTGATCTTTAATTTATCAAAGAGGTCTGAAACTTCTTCTCTTTTAACCTCTATCTGACTTAATTCCTTGGTCAGGAGGGTGTATCTGCCCGAGGTCTTCTGCCATGAAGACAGATGCAAAGAACTCATTTAATTTCTCTGCCATCTCTAAGTCTCCTTTTATCTCCCCTTTCCGTCCCTCACCATCCAGAGGGCCAACTGCTTCTCTGGCGGGTTTCCTGCTTCTAACATATTTGAAGAAGCTTTTATTATTCCCCTCATTATTATTCCTCATTCTAACCCGATGAGCAAAGAATATCCATTGAGAAGGATGGACAGAAGAGGAAGAGCCAGCAAACATCTGGAGGTGACGTATGTGCATTGTGTTTCATGTCATATTAAGATACTTCTAAAGAATAACAGCAAATCATTCTGAGTGAGTCAGGTGGTTAACATTTCCTAAATACGTAAATTAATAAACTAAAACCAACAATTACAACCTTATTTCATCCATTTCCATTTTATTCTATTTGCAAATAATAATAGTCCATTATGATAACTCTCAGCACAGAGAAAAATTCTCCAAATAGCTAAGAAAACTGAATTAATTTATAAGATTGGGTAATCGTTTTCAACTCCATTAAATACTCAGAGACCTCCAAATACATTATCCTTATCTTTATGCCAACTTTTAATTGCATAAAGTCTGGTCCCCCAGTAATTAACACATTGTGTATCCCCACCTAATTCACAAACTAATTGTCATTTCCAAGATCTTAATGTTATTTGCTAATTCTGCCAGGGAGAAAGAATTTTACTGTCAAAACTCCAGAGAAAGTGACATTCCACAGGCTCAGCAATGACAAAACAAGTTAATTTACTGCAAAGTCCCTGAAAGATGAGGCTTTTTAATTGCATATTTGTTACCTTAATTAAAAAAGGTAAATGGCTCTTCAGTTACATATTTGCCCATTTCTTACACATTAGAAAAGTGTTAACGAGCCAGATTAAAAGTAATTGAAAAGGTCTAAGATCTTCAAAGAGATTCTTACATCGCCAAACTTCTAATTGAAGATGAAAGTGAGAGAGACATAAATAGGTTACTTAAGGAGATGGAAGTTGAGGCAGGCATGTTAACTACAGCAAAACGCCACTGTAGTTAAAAAAATGATCAGAGTGAAATAGTGCATGGATTAGGCTACATAAAATTCTATATTGTTTGAAATTCTTTCCTGTTGGCTTCTCTGTTACAAAGCGCATCAGAGAAACTTTATGTTTCAAAATGTGAAGAAGCTTCCGAGCTCTGAAAGACATGGTCCTTGATACCCTCTTAGCGGCTTGATTTATTCAGGACAGATGGTCTAGAAAAATGTGGAGCAGGTGCCCACTGTCAAGCAGAGATAAAACAGCAGTGCATTCAAATGTTTGAAGCTGTGTGCTTCATGTTTACTTACACCATCGCACCTTAACGCTTTTAGAAATACTGTTCAGCCACTGTTGCTTTGTGAGTTACTCCTAGTTCTGCCACCCTAATTGGTAGCTACTCACATCCTACCTGAATCATCCAGAAGCATGGAAAGAAAGAAAGAAAGAAAGAAAGAAAGAAAGAAAGAAAGAAAGAAAGAAAGAAAGAAAGAAAGAAAGAAAGAAAGAAAGAAAGAAAGAAAGAAAGAAAGAAAGAAAGAAAGAAAGAAAGTCTGCACATCTTGTCCACCCACAAGAAAGAATCTTGAAAGTGTCTTTAGTCATTCAGGGGAGGAGTGATGATAATAGGATAACAGGTGTTCTATGTGCTATGAGTGCATAGAGGTAAATATTTGTGGAGAACACCTCCACAAAACCAAAACTGAGGGCACAGTGTCAGTGGTAGGGCTAAGTGGACCTCATTTTTGGCCAAGTTGGCCAAGTGACATTGTGACACTGAGGTGCAATGACAGGGGCAAGTTTATAGATTAGGGGGAAACAAGATGGTGGACAAGTGGCAAATCTGCTGAAGAGCACTCCAGGTGCTTCACTGCCACTGCTGCTTGATGGTGGTAGTGGCAGCAATTTGGAGTGTTTTTCTTCATCAAAACTTTGAGGGTCAGTCATGGGCCCTTTGATGGTCTTGTTCCTCCCCCCCTTCCCAGCCAGTGCCCCAGATAACCAATTCCTGATTCCAGCCCTGTTAGGGCATCAGCCATTGTGACGTCAGTTGATGAGTTTATTTCTTTCTCACATCATTCTTCTACAGCATTTCCAACATTTGCAGTAGGAAATATTTCATAGTATCAAAGAGAAACTGAAAGTAAAACATGTGAATCAAAAACTGGATATGTTAAAGCTTCCAGGACAGTTTGTTTTTGAAGGAAACGTTTGGAGAGAGAGAGAAAAACAAACAGGAATGGAATGAAACTGAATCCAGGAAATGGCAAATCTGCAATGTCAAAAGTAAGATAACTAATGATGTGTTAACCAAACATGACAGCAATGACAACATCATTAAAATGTGTGGAAAAGAATGGGACTTTGTTCACAGGGCATTATCCATTATTTCCTCAATTCATCAGCAAGGCAGAAAGAACAATTCAAACAATAGAGCAGATTTGGATAATACAGACTTTTAATGTAGCCTACTGGATGACAAAACTGCGCCGATGGGAGAGAGAAGATCATCTGCACCACCTCTTAATGAGGATAGGTGTGAAAACCAGAGTGTTTATTAGCAGCACT
This sequence comes from Tiliqua scincoides, assembly GCF_035046505.1. Classification (NCBI taxonomy): domain Eukaryota; kingdom Metazoa; phylum Chordata; class Lepidosauria; order Squamata; family Scincidae; genus Tiliqua; species Tiliqua scincoides. The sequence continues at coordinate 177,356,940 of NC_089823.1, forward strand.
ATTTCTGCAACCCGTGATGGTTCTAGTCTTGTGACTGGGGCATTCAGAGTGGCAAATACAAGAATCTGTCTCCTCAGCCCATTAGCTAAGCCCAAATTCTCACTGAAGCCCTGGGTTCAGTTCAGCACCATCTCAACTTCCAGTTGTGATTTGAGGAAGGATTGCACTGGGAAGGCCTCATGGCAGTGAAAGTCTCAAAGGTACACACAGCTGCTAGGATGCTCAGTAAACTGTAGTTTTCCATTCCTCCATGGCAAATTAGGACCAAGTTATAAGCATGTCTGTAATGCTGCCAAACTGATCACGGGGCCCTGAGGAGTGCTATGTTTGTTTTCATATGATGATGGATTTAAGAACATAAGAACATACAGTTGGCATCCTTCAGTCTCGGAAGACTATGGTGTCACACTCTGAATGGTGGTTCTGGAACAGTGTCCTCTCCAGTGCGCGAAGCCTGGGTAAAGTAGGTATGGAGGATAGGCTGTTACCCATGCAGCAAATCCCCCCTCTCCCCATCGCTGAAATGGTCCAATGGAAAGGCAGAGGCCAATATGGTTGGTTCCAGCGGTGTTGCAGGAGTTGCCAGAATGTGACTGTGTTCAGCCATGAACTGCCTCAGGGACTCCGGCTCCAGATTTTGCCTCGAGGTTGACTCCTGAAGCCTTTTCCATAACTGGATGTAGCCACAAGGCAGTGGAGGTTTGGGATCAGAGTTTTCCTTCTCTCAGATGAGCTGCCTTCCCAGGCTGACGAGTCCCATCTACCCGGTGGCTGTAAGAACATAAGAACATAAGAAATGTAAGAACATAAGAACAGCCCCACTGGATCAGGCCATAGGCCCATCTAGTCCAGCTTCCTGTATCTCACAGCGGCCCACCAAATGCCCCAAGGAGCACACCAGATAACAAGAGACCTGCATCCTGGTGCCCTCCCTTGCATCTGGCATTCTGACATAACCCATTTCTAAAATCAGGAGGTTGTGCATACACATCATGGCTTGTACCCCGTAATGGATTTTTCCTACAGAAACTTGTCCAATCCCCTTTTAAAGGCGTCCAGGCCAGTCGCCATCACCACATCCTGTGGCAAAGAGTTCCACAGACCAACCGCACGCCGAGTAAAGAAATATATTCTTTTGTCTGTTTTAACTCTCCCAACACTCAATTTTAGTGGATGTCCCCTGGTTCTGGTGTTTTGTGAGATTTGCACTGCTTTGACTTAGATAATGTTTGCAAGTTCCAGAAGTGCAAGTCAGAAGTCTCACAGCCCAATCCTAACCTGTGCTGCAGCAGCTAGGCTGCATGGCATGTGCTATATCTGCACTAGGGCATCTGAGAGGAATTTTATCGGGGGATACAAAGTTTCTTTTGGGCCCCTTTGCAAAGGGTGAGGGGTGAAACAGAGCCAGGGAGGGTGGTGACGGGCAAGCAGAATTGGGGCAGGGAGGGGCAAAGCAGGGTGAGGGGAGGGTAAAGGCAGCTAGAAGAGTCTTTGGAGCCCAGGTCTACCCACCCATTTGGCATTAGTAGTGTCCCCAGTATAACGTACAAGCAACAAGTCTGAGTAGACAGGAAAATGTCAGATCCCAGGAAATTTCTGGGCCCCCTCCTTTGGCTCCTAGGCCCCCCTTTGGATTCCTGGGCCCGGGTACAAATTACCCCCTTTATTCCCCTCTCCGAGGCTCTGATCTGCACAGATTAAAAGGTGGTGGAAGGTATACTTGGAGAAAGGGGACATTTGTCCTTTTCTGACAGGTATAGCCCCAGACTGCCCAATGGGATTTCTAAGATCTGTGCCAGCAATATCACTGGCGCAAATCTGAGAAACCACATATAAAGCTAGCATGGCCGGGAAGTGGGTTAGGATACAGTGGAGGCCTCCTTTACCAACCCTACCTCCTCCTGGCCCTGTTCTACCTCCATTCCACCCTGTTACCCCCCCCCCCGCCTCCAGAACACCCTTCTGCAACCCTCTCCCAGCCCCTTGGCGCTTTATTTATCTCCATTGGCACCGAGGGGTTGGATCCAGAACTGGTGGGAGGGCACAGGCCTTCCTGCCAGTGCTTCTTGCTCATGGGTAGTTGCAAACATGCTTTTCAGTCTGTTTGCGCCACTCTAGGCTGGCACAGCAGCTGCTGCACTGGCAGAGCCCTACCTTAGGATTGCACTCACAGTCATGTAGTAAAGATGCCATGTAAATGTTCTGAACAAATAACGTACAAAAACTCATTTATCTTTTTAAAAAGAGGGCCCTGCTAGAACATGTGTATGACTCTGGTTTGAGGCAAATAATGTGCTGACATGTGCACTGAGAGGAAAATGGCTTGAGATAACGCCATTTATGAAAGTTAATAAATGATACCAGTGTGAGGACCTTAATTTTAACATTTGCACATTTTAACATTTAAAGTCCTCACCAGGTGGCATGTCACTCTATGTCCAGCTCAAAAGATGTTTGAATACCCCTCCAATAAATATTAGAGGGCATGCAACACCACAGATATTGCAATCAATGTGCTGTAGTCCTGAACTTTTCACAAAGATTTAGAGCACTGTATTTGAAATGAAACCACAGTACTGTACTACAAATCAGCTGGTAGCTAAAGAGCCTACTATATGCTCACTCTATCTATAATATTACTCCCTGAAGAATCATCAGTTTGGTTATTTGCAGATTAAATATTGCATTTACTAGCAATAGCAGATAAAATCATTGCCAAGAACTGGAAAGGACATCAAGAATGCAGAATGCAATCCTATCTGAGTGCAGTGCCATTGCAGTGGCCGCTAAGCCGGCATGAGCCGTAGTAAAAGCACCATAAATCAGTGCCCCTGGCTGCTGGAAGAGGTTAGTTTCATGCCAAGCGGCACAGGGGCTGGGAGACAGGAGGGACTTTTGGGGGCGTTTCTCAGTGGGGAAGGGCTGAACAGGGGTGGATTGGGCCTAGGAGGGGGGCAGGATTGGCACAGTCTTCCTCCACCATATCCTATCCTCCCTCCTGGGCCAGCTGCCATTACACCTCTCAGTCCCCTGCCAGCTATATAGTTGGCATTGGGCAGGCTAGGGAGTTATTCAAGGTAATGGGAAAAATTCCCAGCTATCTCCTAACATGCACTGGATACAGTGCAGACCATGTGGCCTGGCTGCACCAGTGCAGATTAAGATTGGGCTGCCCATTTGACATCTTAGTATAGGAAACATAATTGTGGGGTCACCTAATTGTGGAAAAGCTGGTCCAGGCGACTAAGGGCGCAATCCTAACCAACTTTCCAGCACTGTTATAGTTGTGCCAGTGCAGCATGTACTGCATCCTGCAGTTGGGGGGCAGTCACCTCAAGGTAAGGCGATGTTTGTTCCCTTACCTCAGAGCTGCATTGCCCTTGCCTCAGTGCTGGAAAGTTGGTTAGGATTGCGCCCTAAGGTGGTTATGCATCCATTCCAACTTGCATGCCAAACCTGTTTGCCACGTCACATTCTTTTCTAGTAGGTATTGACAATATTTCCAGAACTTGCATTCCACCAGACAACTTTTAATCTGCTGAACTAGAGCTACTCACAGATCAATCCTAACTTGTGCTGGCAGGGCGGTGAGCCTGTGCTGTAGCCAGCACAAGTTTGGGGCTGGCTGTGGTTCAGCCTGGAACAAGGGAAAATAATTCCCCTTACACCTGGTAGAGCCACAGCGGCCCCAATGGGTCTACTTGGATCTGTGCCACCTGAAGAGCCACAGCTGCCCCAATGGGTCTACTCAGATCTGTGCCACCTGAAGAGGTGGCAGAAATCCAAGCAGCCCTGAGCTGTCCCAGGCTGCCTGGGAACTGGGCTAGAATTTGACATAAGTGCCAGATCCTGGCCCTGTCTTCTGCTCCCTGTCCACCCGCCCACAGGCCCGTCTACCTCCCTCTCTCCCCTGCCCTGAAACTCCTCCTTCCTGCCCTCCCCATGCCCCAGACTCCCATGCCAGCTGAACTCAGCCAGTGCAGACTTACTGGGGTTTGGCATAGCACACGTCTTTGTACTGGCTCAGCTGACTCCATAGTGGGCGCAAACATGCTTTATGGCATTTTGCAACCCTCCTGGGCCGGCACAATGAACATGCACTTAGGATTGTGCTCTCAGTCTTACTTTCATCATTGGTAAGACACTTTGGCAATTAAATGCATTTTATTTTAACCTTCTTAAATGTTAACATGGTACTAATCTTTTTGCGAATTTTGTGCTGGGCAGTCATCCACACTTGAATGCCTCTATCATGCACTTATGCTCAGCTAGATGGTCTATGGCCCCATTAATATAAACAGGTTGGAGACTGTCTTTTGGTACTATGGCTCTCCTGAGCATGGTCTAGTACAGAAAGGATATGGAAATGGCAGCTTTGTCCATCTTGCTGTCCATCTGGAAAAATGCTTGATCTATTGTTTGTTTGACTCAGTTGTGGATTTCTGTTTGTGCAGTTGAAGACAATGCAGCCTCTCTCACATTGTTCTACCACAGTTTAATCTTATTAATTCTATTTGTTGCATCTTTGCTAATGGCGTACACTAGTTATCTTGTTACCGCTTGGTACATGTAAAATAAGAGATAAACATGTCAACTATTCATTTTTTTGTTTTGATTCAATTGAAATTGTCAAATGGGAAAAAAAGCTTCTTCTGGTAATTCTGCTGTAACTAACTCATTTTGATATTGGTTCTATTAGCCTTCTAATAGCATGAAAGCTAAAAAAATTAAATCGTTCCACTTTCACATTCATAATTATGTGCAATTAAAATCTTTACATACCCCAAAGTCTTATATGAAGCCTTGCACCCTTCAACTGTCACTCTTCATTATCTGTGAGCCCAACAATTTTACAGTGACACACTGTACTCAATGAGATGTGCTAAAGAGGAAATATATTTTACTGATGTATGTGTTCTTTAATTTCTCTGAATTAGCTTTTTGATATAGATGCTAATTGTTTTCTTTGAAAGGAGTCACCACAGATATGTGATTTCTCTAGGCCTGTTGCTCTTCAAAAAATAGAGTTAATTGTAGGAAACAGGAATTTCTTTTTTATATAAATAAAAAAATAATCAGTAGCATATCAAAGGAGTGAATCTTAATCCAACTTTCTGATAGCATGTTAAAAAGAAATCTTCTATGGTTGTGATCTGCAGCGACGACTTGGCAACTTTTGAAGTTTTCCCTTCTGAATTTATGCATGAGGCAAGATTAGTGATTTAAAATGGAGGTTTGGCGAATTAGCCTTTTAACGATGGGCTTGTCACGCTAGCCCATGATACTCAAAAGTTGTGTTACTAGACTATGATCCGAGATATACACCTTCATCTTATGTGAAAATGAAACAAACAAGCAAAAATATATTTGGCCCGCATTTAAGATCAAGCCATTCATTGTGAGCAGCCCATTAACTACAGCAATCAGGGTTACAGTGAATGGGGATTCTTCATTTTAGGGAGATGTTCCAAAGGTAGAAAGGGGTGAAATGTGAAGATTGGTTAAGTAGAAGGCAGCTCAATCCTAATTAAATCCATCCCTACTGATGCAGCCCCACTATCAGAATGCACACTGCATCTTGTGGGGGAGGGGGACAGTCCTGGAGTAAGGCTTCCTGGGGTAAGCCTTAATGCCCTAATGGGTCCATTCCTACTTGTGCCAGTGATTTAGCTGGCACAAGTCAGAGTGGACCTGGGAAGGTGAATCCAGGATGGAAAAGGGGATAGGCTATCCTTCCTGGCCTTGATCCAACCCACCCCAGACTCTGCCCCATTCTTTCCCTTCCCCACCCTGTTCTGCCCACCACCTGCCTCCTACCTGCCCCTGATATGATTTACTGGTGTTGAGGCTTTTGGGTGGGCTGCTGGCACACTGCTGCCACCACATGCCACTTATGGTGGCAGCCCAGCCATGGTCTATGGCATGTCACTTTGATGACAGCCATAAAGCGCACTGCACTGCCAGAAAGCAAGTTCCAGCCCAATAGGATTGAGCCCACAGGCTGCAATCCTATGCCTGCTTTCCTGGGAACAAGCCCCATTGAGTAAACATGCATAGAATTTTGCTACAAATAGTATCCTTCTAACCAACCTTTCTATAATTTACCGTTCTAGTCACTCCCCCCCCCAGTTCTCAATTATTCTGAATTAAAAATAGTGTTTCTCTGTTTTTTGGGTTCTCTGATCACACAGAAAGAATCTTCCATGTGTACAGCTGTATTCAGAGGGACTCACTGTAGACATTATAATGAATGTGTGTATTCTAGTTTCTGAAGCTGCCGCCGCCATGCTTCTCTGTTCCCTTGTGTGTCGTATATAGATGAATGCATTTGTGCAGGGACTTTCTTCAGTCATGAGCCATGTTACAAACTGATCTCATAGGCAGTGGAATATTTAGATGTTGGATTAATGACTTTGATCCCAATCCTATCCTTTCCCCACCCCTGCTGATACAGCTGTGCCAAAAAAAAAAAAAAAAAAAAAGGGCACAGTGTATCCAGCGGGGTGGATTAGGAGGCTTCAGAGGGGAAGGAGGAATTATTTCCCCTAACCCCTCCATAAGCCTTCTGCCCTGCAATGGGCCTTCTTGGACCTGTGTCAGCAATATAGCTGGCACAGGTCTGAAGTGAAAAGAGGCAGGGGAGGTTTGAAAAAGAGGGGATAGGATCAGCACATGCCATTTCCACTAGAGCCATCTCCTTCTGTCACCATCCTACCCCATTCTGCCCCCACTCTGCCCTGTCACTGCCTCATTCCACCCTTCCTTGCCCCCACCTCCCATCCCACCTCCCCCACCAATGTACCTTAGTTGGACCTATGTGTGCCTTTGGAGTGTCTCTTGCAATTGCCTTAAGGCAGTTAATGCTGGCTAGAACGCATGTTCTGCCAGCGTTAGAGCCCATTAGGATGGGGCTGTCAGTCATACTGAACTTGTAAGCTTGTACTGAACATTATGAAATGTTGGCTGAGAGATCCCATGTAAAATAATCAAATCTAAAGAATGAAGGTAGAAGTAAAGCCCAGGTGTTGATTATTTCTTATTGAAGAGTACAAAGGTAGCTCTGTGTTGTTGATGATGATATTGACAGTTTCTATTGCACATCAAGTCAAAAGCTTAACAACACATGACTTTTTGTGATCAGCATGACTAAGGCTGGATCTACACATGCAGGAGAAAGTGATGGTAGTCCTAGTTTATATATGTAGGGTGGGACTTAGAATCTTCCGGGCAAGGCTCCAAGTTGGGGTTCAGCTATAACACAGAATCATGTTTTGTTTGGGTAACAATAAGTTGATCCATAAACTGTGGTTTGTTTGGAGCCAGCAAACCAAGGTCTGAAATTACAGTTTGAAGCTGGTTTTAAAATCACAGTTTTTGCTGTCTGTGGTTTCATGTTGTGTCTGGATTCACAAGCCACAGATAACCCACGGTTAGGACCTTTGCTCCATCTGAAGAGGCTGCTACAGCATCAAGACGGGAGTGTATTTATGACTTTATGAAGTGTAATCCTGAAACAAAAGCAGGCAAGCAGTTGTAAACCATAGTTTGCCTATTGTACACCATGCAAACCATGGTGTGGGTTTTTAATTATGAGTAGCACAAACCTTGGGTTCTCATTATGTCTGAACTCAGACCAGGTTGGAAATGTTGATAGAGAGCACCCTTCCCCCAGAGGAAAATAGCTATTTGTTATGGATGCCTAAAAGGCCAAAGCATGATGAAGGAGTGAGAATACCTTCTAGAGTTTATTCTTGCATGGGATTCACTACCCTTCAGCAGAATCCTTGGTCCCTGGGCCCCCTTTATCTCCAGATAATTCTATAATGACTTTTTCTTTCCATAAATCCCTCTTTTACTTTAGCTATGGGTGATAAGTTTCTCTTCCTTATTAGCGAATATAATGTAAATAAGTTTCATTAAGTGGCTTTTATAATACCTGCACTTACTCTACTCTGCATTAAAACACTGTCTTGAAAATAGAAGTGCTTTCACCATTTATAAAGAAGTGTTATCCTAAGCAGAGTGATAATGAGGTAGAAGCAGTAGGGAATCAGGAACATGAGAAATACTCCAGTTTCCTTTTCCTTCCTTTAGTGCAAAACCAAATCTCATACCCTTAAGATGTTTATTTGGAAGAACTATTTCTTTATCTATTTATTTACACCATTTATAGGCTGCTTTTCCACTGCAGTTGTTCCACTCTAACGTTTGGGTGCCAGCTCTTGATTCCATGAATGTGAAGAATACTTCACACAACTACCTGGAGACATATTTCCCACGAGTTTCATATTTGGTTAGTCTGATTGATTATGAATGCAATTAAGTGCCCAATCCTGTCCAACTTTCCAGCACTGATGTAGCTGCAATGGAGCCCCAAAATAAGGGAACAAATGTTCCCTTATCTTCAGGAGGCCTCTGTTAGTGCTCCCCCACCTTAGGATACAGTGCATGCCCCATTGGCATACTGGAAAATTGAATAGGATTAGGACTTAAGTGATTGTCTCCTTCTATGCCCTCTAAGCTGTTGCCTATTCACCTGCTCATGAATATCCATCCATAATGGCTAAGGTATTGTGATACCCTGGAATATTCACAAACATTCTTATTGCTGAGCAGGAGGGTAGCGGCAACATCTGAACAGCTCAGACAGTGGCTACAGTGGACTCATAGATAGATGTCATTATGTCATAGCCATTTTTTGTGAGACAATATCACAACACCCCAATTACAACCACATGTCTAAGTTATCAGGAGCTATTACATTCCTTTTGATGTATTTCTTCTTATTCAAACCGCTGACATGAAACAGCCATATGACACTCCTGGAGTTTCAAAGAAAAGGGTTTTCATTCTGTTTGTTTGTTTGTAGATTACCAAGAATCCAAATTAAGTAATTGGAGTTGAAGTGTAATCATCTTGATAGTTCCTTGGAAGATTTTCATTATCACTTCATTTATATTTATGATGATGAGCAGATGGTGTGAGCATCGTAGTTCAGCATGCCTCGTTCCCAAAATACAATTTGAAAACATCACCCCTAGAAAGTGCTAGGAATATATTTTCCCACTGATGAACCTAGAAAAGTTCTATCCTTGTCATGTGGTTATATAAATAAATGTCAGTTGACATATGTGAACGTATTCTGATGTACCTCCATTCCAATTCTTGCAACCCACGCATCATTTAATGAAGCACAAAACCATAGTAGGGTTTAGACAATTAGAAACATTTGTTTTATTTGTCATTTCTGCGTCATAAGATGCCTTCTTCTGAGACATATGATTGAATATGATGGGTGAATATGATTTTGTGTGTGTGTGCTAATGCAGATAGGAAAGAATAATTACTGAGCATTTTTGAAAATATCAATTTAATTTGAAAATTCTGACAAATCTTTCAATTCAATATAACCAGCACAATTCAAAAATGCATTTCAGAGCATATCTTGCATTTGTTGGAAGGTGCATAGGAATTGCTCATCTATGATAGATAGCAGAAGAAATTCATTTTAGCATCATGTTTAGAAACACCAGTGACTAATGACCTGATCCTATCCTGGGTCAGCAACAGTCTCCCATGCGCTGCCTGGGAGATGGCCACTGCAAATGTGCCATAAGGCATGTCATTGTGACAAGAAGAGGAGAGATGCTGGTGTGGAGACCAGCATGAGAGGGCATTTGGCCTTGTGGCAGTCTTCAGATCCCTGGGAGCCATCAGTGGTAAGTTCCCCACCAAGCAGAAGAGAGGCGTTCTGGGGCAGGGAAGGGGGAAGGCAGGGAGGGGCAAAACTGAGCAAGGGAAGGTGGTGTGGGGGGCAGTTTGGGCCTGGAAGGGTGGCAGAAACAGCAGCAGAGGCTGCAGCTGAATTCTGTCCCCCCTCCTGAACTTGAAAGCCCTACACTGGTCTACTTGGTTCTTCAACAGCTGTTGAGCTAGTCCAGATCCTAGTAGAGACCTGTTAAGGCTGCCAAGGCTCAACACAAGTTGTTCCTTTACCTCCAGGAGACCTCTGGCTATCTCCTGGGCCTGCAGGATACAATGGCAGTAGTTTCGGCACCCCTGTGCCGCAACATGGACAGCCCCATTAGGATTGGACTGTAATTCCTTAAGGCACTTTTAGGCCTGAAAACACATTATAATGTTCTTGTGTACAATTGTGAATCTTTTGAAAGAATCCATGATACTCTATTGACACACTAACCACCTTTTTGGCATACAAAAGAAGAAAAAGACAATGCTTCTGCTTTGTTCTTTTTCTGCACCTGTGCAGCAGCTCAACAAAATAATCAAGTGTGGTCCAGGCAAACACACTATAATATTCTTCAGAATCTGAACAAACATACACCGGACAGACCCCAAACCTCAAAACCAAGGAAAACAGACTGAGTTGAAACTCTAGACATTGGCAAGTGAGAGAGAGAGAGAGAGAGAGAGAGAGAGAGAGAGAGAGAGAGATTTCCACATTAAAAATGAAAGCAAGACAAACAAGGATAAGGAATGTGTAGGCATTTTTAAAGGAAAGGGATGCCCACTTTGTACATTCTCCAAATGTAAAGCTATGTGTTACACACAGTGACATTTACAATCCTACAACTAATTATAAGGAATCTTTTCAGAACTAAACATAGAAGGCTTAAGTATGCTTACTGACTATGTGATGCCCCACATGAGGCATCACAGTTCGGTTCATGACAAAGTTTATAGCAAAAAGTCAAACTGATCTTCAAAATCCTACTTTTATCACTCACATTTGTTTGTGTGATTTTGAAAATATACATAACAACTGGCTGCTATTTTGCTGGCCTGGTCTGTAAAGGTAGAGAGCAGATGTACCATCTCTAGAGTGCCTAGTATCAGGAAAGGGAAGGAAGGCAGCCACAAAGAAGGGCAGGATAAGCATGATCACATAGAAAGGAACTGGTTTCTAAAACACAGTCCAAATGAGCCCATTAACATTCTGTTGGAATTCCCAATTTAGAACTCAGCCACCAAAGTCTCTATGCACAATTAATCATGGATATGGAAATATCATATTTGATGAGATAAGAGCACAATGCAGCAGAAGGGGGCTTTTGTAATTTTCAGAAAGAGACCTGAGGGCAGGGGTGTCTTGATCATAAGTTCACAAAGAGTGAGTGTTATGAGGAACTTTGCAAAGGAAACAGGTTGCAAACACCAGAGGTTTTGCTAAATCTTCTTCAGGCAAGCATCCTGTTACTGTAGGATCATAATATAATGCTGGAAAGCAAAGAAGAAAATTGTGTATTAATGCAAATTAATATAGCATTTTTTCCTCATAAGCAGCTCACAAACAAATTGTGCTTCCCTTCCCACAAATTGGTTGTACATAATTACTTGTGGAATGAATTTCATCAGAAGCTGAAATGTGACCTGTATTATGTGAATACTTATCAAATATAATTTTTCTGCCTGATGATTTAAAATTATTTCTGGGAAGGAGAAAGTAAAGATTCTCATGAAAATGTTGTGTACCCAAAAAGCAGTTCAGGGGTATCTGTGGAAAGGAGGAACAAAAGTAAAGATTCCTTCAAAGATTATGGCAAATTCAGCTAATCAGCTTTTTGTGGTGAAATGTGGGTTGAGTGAGAGTGCAGTGGTGAAATTATCATGTGACAGTTTTTTCACATATCAGGAGTTTAATATTCTCTGGGTACTCTAATTCTCTAAGGGCACAATCCTAACCAACTTTCCAGCACTGGCATAGCTGTGCCAGTAGGGCATCCTGCAGTTGGGGGACAGTCACGGAAGCCACCTCAATGTTTGTTCCCTTACCTTGGAGTTGCATTGCGCTTACCTTGGTGCTGGAAAGTTGGTTAGGATTGTGCCCTAAATCACACTTCAGGAAGCACAGTGGGGAAGGTGGGCTTTAAATTCTCCTCCCACAAGCTTCCTTTCATTTGTTCATCTCTGGATTCAACCCATCATTGATAGACATAGGGCACAATCCTAACCCCTTATGTCAGTGCTTTCCAGCACTGGCATAGCGATGCCAATGGGACGTGTGCTGCATCCTGCCGTTGGGTGTCACTCACGGAGGCCTCCTCAAAGTAAGGGAATGTTTATTCCCTTACCTCAGAGCTGCACTGCCCTTATGTCAGTGCTGGAAAGCACTGACATAAGGGGTTAGGATTGCGCCCATGGTCAGCAAAGTAATGTGGGTCCAGTTCTGTTCCCATTCAGAGGACAAGGCCAGAAGATCCATAAGGGAAAACCGGTTTGATAAGCAAGTGTGGCAGATCAGGAGTACTGTCCTGCCCTCCACCATGCTTGCTAGCCCATGTGCTCCTGTGCTCCTGAGGTTGCTAGAAATCCTACATATTGTGTGTGTGTGTGTGTGTGTGTGTGTGTGTGTGTGTGTGTGTGTGTAGACATTTGCTAAACTCTCCCAAGAAAGTGAGTGCAAGGACTGTTGCCCCAAACTTGTACAGTCATTCCAGGGTACCCAGCAGGGCCCATGAGAGCGGGATAAGGGGGGTAATTTGTACCTGGGTCCAGGGTCAAAAAGGGAGCTCAGGAGTCAAAGGAAGGGACCCAGAAATTTCCTGGGATCTTTCATTTTCCAATCTCACCTGAAATTGCTGGCTGCGCAGGATTCTGGGGGCACTATCGCAGGCACACGGCAGTGGTTACTGCTGGAAACCATACACACTGAGCCCAGGAATGCATACATGACACTTCTTAACACAGAGTCAAATCTGTGAGGAAATTGACCTGCTGTGGTAGCTCTTTGGCTTGTGGGTCCATTTACCATGAAGGAGTGTATAGGAGCCTGGGGACACAGCTGCAGGACAACAGATGCTGCAGAAGTATGTTTTGGTACACACAGGACACTTTCCATTCTAGTGCAAGCCTAAATACGATAGTGATAATTTTCTGCAATGATTTTCTATATTTAAAAGATTTTAGAGGGACTTGGGAATGTATCTGGTTTTCCGTATTACTGTATCTAGCTGCCAGTGCCCCACAGCTTCCCCATGGCTCCTTATTGGGAAGCCTGTCAGACCTGGGCTCCACAGTCTATTCTGGCTGTTGCCACCCCACCTGTCCTATTTCACCCCCATTGCCACTTCACCCATTCTGCTTTGCTCCTTCCCCCTTTGAAAAGGGGCCCTAAAGAAACTTTGTACCTCCTAATAAAATTCCTCTTAGAGGCCTTGGTACAAGATGTGCTCTCCAGTTCAGGGACTTCCAGGCCAGAGAAAAGGTTGAAACTGGGTTCACATGTGATCTATCGCATGCCAATTACTACAGAAAATGTAACATTTTAATTTGGGAGTATGAAGATGGCCTCATACCACAGGTTAGCATTCCAGCTAACCATTTTCTTCTGAAAACTGGGCAAGGGAGCTTGCACAGGTTATTTTTGTTTGTTCAGAAGTTTTTGCAACCCACCAAAAATCGGCTTGTGGTGGGGCTCAACCCACAGTTTGGGAAACACTGGCCTATGCTTATGGATTCTACAAGTAGACATGAGAAGCTCCGTACTGCAGTATCATGACCCTTGAGCATTGCTATATGCTTCACAAACACACCACCCAGTCCATGTACTTGACTTCCGACGGGCAGACTTCCCTCAAATGAGGAGGCTGGTTAGAAGGAGGTTGAAAGGGAGGGTAAAAAGAGTCCAGTCTCTCCAGAGTGCATGGAGGCTGCTTAAAACAACAGTAATAGAGGCCCAGCAGAGGTGTATACCTCAAAGAAAGAAGGGTTCCGCTAAATCCAGGAGAGTGCCCGCATGGCTAACCAGCCAAGTTAGAGAGGCTGTGAAGGGCAAGGAAGCTTCCTTCCGTAAATGGAAGTCTTGCCCTAATGAAGAGAATAAAAAGGAACATAAACTGTGGCAAAAGAAATGTAAGAAGGTGATAGGGGAGGCCAAGCGAGACTATGAGGAACGCATGGCCAGCAACATTAAGGGGAATAATAAAAGCTTCTTCAAATATGTTAGAAGCAGGAAACCCGCCAGAGAAGCGGTTGGCCCTCTGGATGGTGAGGGAGGGAAAGGGGAGATAAAAGGAGACTTAGAGATGGCAGAGAAATTAAATGAGTTCTTTGCATCTGTCTTCACGGCAGAAGACCTCGGGCAGATACCGCTGCCCGAACGGCCCCTCCTAACCGAGGAGTTAAGTCAGATAGAGGTTAAAAGAGAAGATGTTTCAGACCTCATTGATAAATTAAAGATCAATAAGTCACCGGGCCCTGATGGCATCCACCCAAGGGTTATTAAGGAATTGAAGAATGAAGTTGCAGATCTCTTGGCTAAGGTATGCAACTTGTCCCTCAAAACGGCCACGGTGCCAGAAGATTGGAGGATAGCAAATGTCACGCCTATTTTTAAAAAGGGAAAGAGGGGGGACCCGGGAAACTATAGGCCGGTCAGCCTAACATCCATACCGGGTAAGATGGTGGAATGCCTCAGCAAAGATAGGATCTCAAAACACGTAGACGAACAGGCCTTGCTGAGGGAGAGTCAGCATGGCTTCTGTAAGGGTAAGTCTTGCCTCACGAACCTTATAGAATTCTTTGAAAAGGTCAACAGGCATGTGGATGCGGGAGAACCCGTGGACATTATATATCTGGACTTTCAGAAGGCGTTTGACACGGTCCCTCACCAAAGGCTACTGAAAAAACTCCACAGTCAGGGAATTAGAGGACAGGTCCTCTCGTGGATTGAGAACTGGTTGGAGGCCAGGAAGCAGAGAGTGGGTGTCAATGGGCAATTTTCACAATGGAGAGAGGTGAAAAGCGGTGTCCCCCAAGGATCTGTCCTGGGACCGGTGCTTTTCAACCTCTTCATAAATGACCTGGAGACAGGGTTGAGCAGTGAAGTGGCTAAGTTTGCAGACGACACCAAACTTTTCCGAGTGGTAAAGACCAGAAGTGATTGTGAGGAGCTCCAGAAGGATCTCTCCAGACTGGCAGAATGGGCAGCAAAATGGCAGATGCGCTTCAATGTCAGTAAGTGTAAAGTCATGCACATTGGGGCAAAAAATCAAAACTTCACATATAGGCTGATGGGTTCTGAGCTGTCTGTGACAGATCAGGAGAGAGATCTTGGGGTGGTGGTGGACAGGTCGATGAAAGTGTCGACCCAATGTGCGGCGGCAGTGAAGAAGGCCAATTCTATGCTTGGGATCATTAGGAAGGGTATTGAGAACAAAACGGTTAGTATTATAATGCCGTTGTACAAATCTATGGTAAGGCCACACCTGGAGTATTGTGTCCAGTTCTGGTCGCCGCATCTCAAAAAAGACATAGTGGAAATGGAAAAGGTGCAAAAGAGAGCGACTAAGATGATTACGGGGCTGGGGCACCTTCCTTATGAGGAAAGGCTACGGCGTTTGGGCCTCTTCAGCCTAGAAAAGAGACGCTTGAGGGGGGACATGATAGAGACATACAAAATTATGCAGGGGATGGACAGAGTGGATAGGGAGATGCTCTTTACACTCTCACATAATACCAGAACCAGGGGACATCCACTAAAATTGAGTGTTGGGCGGGTTAGGACAGACAAAAGAAAATATTTCTTTACTCAGCGAGTGGTCGGTCTGTGGAACTCCTTGCCACAGGATGTGGTGCTGGCGTCTAGCCTAGACGCCTTTAAAAGGGGATTGGACGAGTTTCTGGAGGAAAAATCCATTATGGGGTACAAGCCATGATGTGTATGCGCAACCTCCTGATTTTAGGAATGGGTTAAGTCAGAATGCCAGATGTAGGGGAGAGCACCAGGATGAGGTCTCTTGTTATCTGGTGTGCTCCCTGGGGCATTTGGTGGGCCGCTGTGAGATACAGGAAGCTGGACTAGATGGGCCTATGGCCTGATCCAGTGGGGCTGTTCTTATGTTCTTATGTTCTTATGTATTCGTCAGGGCAGATCTGAGTTGCGTAGCTGAAATTCATTATTTGTATGATCATGGTCAGTGAGACTGGGTTGGTTTTCATGGCTCAGTAATTCACAAAGGTAACAGAAGGTGCACTATTTCCTGAACAAATTAATAGGGTGCTGCCTCACTGGTGTTGGGCAGGAGGCACTTAAATCATTTGACTTCAGTCATTTGTACTATTCATCCATTTCCTAACATATCCCATCTCTCATTTAGAATAGACTCATATATGCAGCCCATCACATAGCCGTTCAAAATGAGTTCCTGTCCTCAATGGCCATGGGAAAGCTGCAACAGCAATGAGAGATGCTGTCTTGGGAATAAATAGAACTTTTCCAGACCTAGAAGGTAATTTTTAATGACACTCCTAAATCAACTTTCTGGCCAGGCTCCTCATTTTGAACAAGAACTGGCATTCCACTGTGATAACAGAGGGTTGCATGTTACTTGATACGGGGTAATGTACCATAATTACTCATCCATTGCACTTCATGACACTACCGTAATAGGCAGCAGGTCAATGTTTGAGATCCTGCTGCTCTGAAAATTGAGCTGACATTGATACTATGATAGCAGTGATAGAAAAAAAAGTATCTCATGCAAATAGTCAGAATTAGCATTGACTCTTTGTGTTTGGAAATGCAATATATAGCGTTGATCAGGACACCTGCCTTTTGGTTAACATTTTTGTCTTGGATACAATAAGACAATCATGAAATAAATTAGTAGTTATGCCTTCTAAAAGGTCACTGAAATGCCAGAGGGTTTTAAATACCACTAGGCTGTATTCTAAGATGCCTCACTGAAGCCTATCTGATGGCTGCTTTATTTAGATCAATTATCAGCATGTCTGGTAAAAAAAAAATGCACATGAATATTATGGGAATTTGAGTTTTTGCTCACAATTAATGTGGAGAGGGCTAAGCACATCAACACTTATCCTAGGATATGCAAAAGATTGCCAAGAAGGTAAGGGAGCTCTGAAAATGTCCCTATCATTTTGCCTGAAAGAAAAGAAATTAATCTCCCGAGGTCTCTAAACTAGGCAGGAAACATGACATGACTTTTTGGGCAGATGTTGGTCTAATAGAATATACCACCTTGATTGTTTAACATTTCTTATTCTTCCCACCAAGAAGACAACAACATTCAGAAGCAAACACTGAACAAGAGTGGAACAGTCTTTCCAAAATGTCAACTTCAAGAGTAACATGTTAAGGGGGTCCAGTGCTAGGCTCCCCTCGTAGGCCTCCAATGCTAGTTCCCCTTCGTAATATGTTAAGGGAAACTACTTTAGTCTTGTTAAACAGACACAACACATTGCAACTGACATCCAATACCACAGTGCAGGTTTTATATAGTTATGAATTTAATTTTCTTCTGAATCTTTAAAATCAGTAGTGTTTGATTATACAGTGCTATTTACGCGTATATTTTGAAATATTTTTACTATACTTGAATTAAACAAATTATAGAACAACATAACAATTTATTTCTCTGAAAAAGTGAAAAAGACAAGTATGTAAATATACATGTAATGTGTCATTCTTTAAAAATTGCTTTCCATTGTACCATAGAGAAATAAAATCTATAATAAATTTTATATACCAGTATATATAGCTAAGATTTTACAGACCTTGGCTGTGAACCTGAGGCCCTTCAAAAAATATTTCCAACCAGTTCCAAAGGTCGGCCATGGATGCAGCGGTGCTGGCCCAGTTTTCGCTACATATCATGGGGGATTTGGGGCTGCTGAATGTCTCCTTGGGGTAAGGGGACATTTGTCTCCTTTCCCGGGGGTACACCCCAGCAGCCACAATAGAGCAACTCAGACCTGTGACTATGATCTTGCTGGCACAAGTCCGTGTTGCTCTGTGAATGTGGATCAGGTCTGGGAACGGGACTCAGGATTCGGTATGTGCCCCTGCCACCAACCTCATCCCATTTCTGGGCCTGATCCACCCTCCTTCCTGCCCCATTCCTGCTCTGTTCCGCCTGCCCCATCCTTATTCTGCCCTCCCCCACTCCAGTCAACCCCTTTCCCATCTCCCTCCAACCCTCTTTGCCAGCTCACCTCCTCCAGCGGGTCACCACAGATCCATAGGTGTCTACAACACGCATAAAGCAACTGTTTAACTTTGCAAGAGTCTTTATTTATTTTAAACATTCTCACTCCACTCAACCAAGTTCCCAGCACATAAAATTAATGAAAACAATAACATTTCATTCAAACAGTAAAACGTGGCTTTGGGCATTAAATAGGCTATTAAAAAACTTGCCCATGAGGACAATTTGCCTTTGTGGCTGCTCCTTCCTCCCCTACACACCAGGACAGATGATTCTAATGGCTTCTGTCAAATGACAATATGATGTATTGTGACTTTGCTAGAACTGGTTTTAACACACATACGGCTGAATCCTACACGCAGATCTCCATCTCCAGTGCTATAAGTTTTCATTTGGCATCATAAATAGTGTGCTGTCATGAGCTTTAAAGCTGCCAGGGCAAACAACCTGAGGTCCTGTGCACCTGCCAGAAAAGGACCCAGCCCATATCAGAGCAGGTAAGGTGCAGCTGGTGGGCAGTTCAGGGAGGATTGGGGCAGGAAGTGAGAAGGCAGGGTATGGGAGAGGTAAGAGGGTATGGTAAATTGGTGGCATCAGTGCATGCCAAAATCCTATTGCCATGTTACTGGTTTGACATCCCCCCGCAACCCCCCTCAGACTTACCTCAGCAATGTAGCTGACATGAGCCCAAAGAGACCCACTGATGGCCAGGAAGGGGTAAGTAAAATATAGTTTTATGTATCTGTCCCAGGCCATCTGGTCATTCCCTTCTTATCTCTATAGCATGTCAACACAACTTCACAGTGTAAAGTGGTAGGGGATAGGACTGGATCATTAGATTGAAAGCACTGCTCCATGGCATGCAGAGAGAGATAGGCCAGACTTGGGATAGGGGGTTGGGAGAATTAAAGTGTGAGTAGGAGATTATTCTTTGGGAAGTAGAAGTTATATGGGACATGTGACCAATTGGAACTTTTCTCCCCTTAGTTCAGTTGGCTCAGACCAAAGGTCCATCTAGCGCAGCAGCCAGTTTCCCATGTGACTCACCAGCTATCTCTGGGAAGTCCACAACCATACAAGACAACATAACTCCCCCCGCCAATGCAGCCATACCAATGGGGTATGTGCTGCATCCAGCAGGGGAGTTTCAAGCCTCAGAAGCCTCCTCAAGGAGAGGGAACATTTTCTCCCTTGTCCCAGAGCGAATTTCCACTGCCCTGATGGGTCTACTAGGATCTGCACCAACTATTTTGCTGGTGCATGTCCAAGTGGACCCAGGTAGGTGGATTGAGGCTGAGAAAGGGGGTAGCATATCAGCAACTGTTACCCTGCACATGCCCAATCTTGTCTGATCTTGGAAGCTAAGCAGGGTCAGGCCTGGTTAGTACTTGGATGGAAGACAGCCTGGGAATACTGGGTGCTGTAGGCTTATACCAAAGTCTTTCGAGACTGAAGGTTGCCAACCAACCATTAGCAAAGTTGCTGCCACTGATGACCTCCCCATTCCTGCCCTTGATGCCTCACTCTGCACCAATCCATGCCATTCTGCCCCAGTCCCCAGCCCCATTCCTCCTCCCGTTCTACTCACCCCATGCCCACCTCCATGCCAACTTACTGGCACTGGTGCTTCTTTGATGGCCACTAGCACCAAGCTACTGCCACCCACCATTTCCAGTGGAGGCTAACCATTCTATAGTGCATTGATTTTGCTTTAGCTATAGAATTCTCTGCACTGTGGGACAGACAAAATTTTGACAAAAAAACGAGTGGCCTGAAAGTCATACCTCCCTCCTGCCATTGCTTTCCTGCAACTTGTATTCAGAGACATTCAGAGGCAGCCTTGTGGCAGCCAGTGTTGGCAGAATGCTACTACTGCCAGAGAACATCCCAATAAGATTGGGCTGCTGGTTTGTCACCATCACCTTTGAATAATGTCAAGCCTAATGCAGAGGTAACAAAGTTAATATTGTCATGGATTAGCTGGGAAGAGTCTGCTTGCCCTTTTTCAACGTAGGAAGGTCAGGACATAGTATCAGTGCTAGATGATGTTCGTCCATCATTTTCAAAGAGGACCTTGACATCTGGGATGTCAAGACTTGCGCATGAATTGGATTAAAGTGAGGGAGAGGTGTGCATAGTCAGCCTCACTCTCTCTTCCCAGATTCCATCTTACTCCGGTTGGAGATGGGCTGGGCGCAGTGATTGACCAGGGCGTCTTTCGTGCATATCTATCAGTGCTAGATATGTAACCTAAGAAGACAGTGGAACATGGAAACATTGTGCTCAGTAACCTCCATATCCAAATGTAGTATCCCTTGGGAGCAAACAAGAGGGGAGGCCAGAGGCCATACTTTTCAGGCTTTGCTTATAAGCCTCCAGATGCATCTGGACTTGGCTACTGGACTAGATGGACTGCTCGTCTGATCCAGTCAGGTGTTTTATGCATAACATCCCCATCTCTTCCCATTCCTAGATAAAATTCATTCCATTATTTGGGTTATTTTGATTGCGCAGGTAATTTTCCTCTGTCAAGGGAAAGCAGGAAGCTGCCAAGCCTAGCCTCAGGGGGCCATCAGTAAAATATGTCACATTTTTACAAAACATATTTTACCCCTCTTTCCCCTTGTGACACTTTCTCCCATTTTCCAATACCTCATCTCTACTTTGTCACAACTTGCTACCCCTTCTTCCTTGACGTGTGACACATTTTGTGGATGACCTCTCTAAAATTGTCTCATCACTGCCTAAGCTTGTCCTTCTACAGCACTCACAACTGCAACCAGTTCAGCACAGCAACCAGGTCTAATGCACTGTTTCTGCCTTGGCATCTTCTCTGACACATAAGCATTGCTAGTAGCAGCACCAATAAAGCATTGGGATACATAGTTGACTGCTGCAAACAGATTAAAAACTTGTATTTGCACTGGAAGTTTGGGTACGTTGATCCCCCCATTTTAATATGTGGATTATCTAAGGTAGACTAATAACAGTTTTATGTATCAAGAATGAGCTTATGTTTATTAAAATTACATGTATTATCATCGTTCTTCCTCATTCTCTGTTTGTGGTAAAAAGCAAAGAAACACAGAAATAAACTATAATATCTTAGGGCCAAATATGATAGCAAAGGGCGGAAAAAACCTCACAAAACCAAATGTATTTTCCCCCCTCTGTAATTCTGTTTGTGAACAAAATGTAAATCGAGTTAGCTGGATAATTTGCTAAAACCCATGGATACAATCATTCTTATGTTGTTCTAAGGGAGGAAAAAAATTGGGAACTGTTAGGGAGAAAGACAATGTGCAATTATGTATGAATGCTAACACCCTAAGGGACAAATTACCCACAATGACAGTAAAATGAGACAGGCTTCTCTTTGTGCCATTGCATAATTGACTTACAGTTCTACTATAAGGGAACACAAAATAGCTTAGCTTAGGAGAGAGTTCTGAAAACTCTCAGGGTGTCTTTCCCACAGTCTACACTATTCTGCAAAATGTTATCTACTTGAAACTTGGCTAACTTGATGCCAAACATATTTGCAAAATCCCGAGATAGAAAATCTAAATTCTGCATTCAAAATAGACTCGTTTTAGCTCAGTGAATGTGTGGATAGGAATATAGGGCTAGCACGTCCCCCTCCCATCCCTTCTGTCTGACCCTCTTGTGGCTATGCTCAGTGCTCCAACCAATTCTAGTCCCTACCTTGCCAGCACTTGCACTATGGCTTCCCACACTCTCAAATTCCTATGGCCCAGAAGTGAGAGGCAGTAGGTTTTCCAGGGCTGAGGGGCATAGAGAATATTGGTGTCATATGGAAGCAGTGGGCAACCCAATCCTATGTAACTCCCTGCGCGGTGATGTAGAGGCACCAACGTGGCTTCTGCTGTATCCTGCAGGGAAGTTTCAAGTTGTTGAAAGCCTCACCAGCTGCCGTAGGTCAAATGAGACCTGCACCTGTTCTATAGCTGGCACAAGTCTCTGTTGACCCATGAAGACAGATCGGTTCTAGGAAGGGGGTTAGGATACAGTGTGCGACATTGCTGCTGAACTGATCCCCTTCCTGAATCTGATCTGCCCTTCTCCCCATCACCATCCCATTCAATCCATCACCTCCCTGTTCCGTCCTACCTCCCACCCTCCCCACAACCTGCCCCGTCACCTCTGCCAGTCTACCTTAGTGGATCTTTGCCCATCTGCCAGCATGCGGAAAGCTGCTCCAGCCTCCCTACTGGTGGCATGTCCGTGTGCAACATCACTGGCTGATTTATGATTGCTGTAAAGCAGCCACCGTTGATGCAACACATGTTCGGTCAGCAGCCAGCCTGTTAAGATTGGGCTGTTAGATCTCATGCAAGACAATTATCTGATTTTCTTACATGCAAACCCTGTCCAAACCACTACATTCCCTGCCCAGAGTCCCTGATGCAGGATCTTGATACCATGGCCCCATGTCTCTTAGGGCTTTCAAAACTATGAACAGCACTTTGAATTGACTCTGGAAATAAATTGGAAGCCAGTAAAGCTGGTAAAAGATGTCATGATCTGATCTAAAGTGATCTGATCTACTACTAGTGGGAATAACTGCTGTCTGCATTCCGGACCAGTGTTGGGTAAAATGGTGGCATTTAATAGCAGATTGACTAAGCATTTGCATACATCCAAGTTGTTTGAGAAGAATCCTGGTTAAACATCTTCCTCAAAAGCCTGTGCCAGTGAAATCTGGGATCTAATCCAACATGAAATTATCTACTATTGTGACAGGCTAATTTACTTCAAATCATTGTGACCAGAATTATTTGATGTTCTTTTTGTACAAAAAAAAATATGGGGGGGGGAGGGGGAAGAGATATTATGCCTTCACACTAATTAAAAGGATGGTCAAATTTTTGTACAAAATTATGTGAAAAAAAATAGTCCAAAGCAAAGCAAAAACAATTATACATCTGATGGGTGTGTGGACTATTGGTGGGTGCTCTAACTGCGCAACCACGACACCATCCCTGCTAAAAACCTTCTAAGGAAGAAAAATTTAAAGTTCCTTTCTGAACAGACTATGAGGCCACCCTAAGAAACAGCTAATCTATCATTGTGTTTGGACCATTGGCATTGGACTCAAAAGAATAATGATATTATTATGGGCAATGCTGATGCCAGGTTGTTAGGGACGCTGAAGCAAAACCGTGCACTGGGGTGGCCCATTGGTTGAAAAAAAAAACACTTTTGATTGACTACAAAGGTGTCCCAATTCAACATTTTGAGTAATTTTTTTCCCCTACACCTCAGTTTATAAAAAGTGTATGTAAGCTACAGGGGTGTCCAAAGTTTTTGGCAGGAGGGCCACATAGTCTCTCTGACACTGTGTTGGGGGCGGGGGGGAAGAATTAATTTGCATTTAAAATTTGAATACATGTACCTAAGTTTACATAAATGAATATATTAAAGTTGAACTTATATGAATTAATGAAGGTCTTTCAATAGCTCAAGGCCTATAAAAGGCCTTGCACAAAGCAAGGCTGGCCTTCCCTTTACTGCCACTACTGCATCACAGATGTGAAACAACAAGCAGTGGAGGGAGCCCTCATCCCACAGCTCATGTGAAAGGTTAAACAGTCGCCCTCACGCTGACAGCAGTTGCTTTGGGCCAGTGTGGGCTCCAACAAATCTCCAGAGGGCCAGAGGCTCATTGGAGATTGGGAGCTCCCTAAGGGCCGCATTGAGAGTCCTCGAGGGCCGCAAGTGGCCCCAGGGCCGGGGTATGGGCACCCCTACTTTAAGAGTCAGAACAAACATGACTTTTATCATGTGGTCATGATGGTTGTCTGATCACAGTTCCATGTGGATATTGGAACCCATGGTTTGTTTTTCTAGGCAGACAACACGGTTCCTTCTCCTCCTCACACCAAACAGCAATTAACAGACTTTTCCACATGGTTCAAGTAGCATTTTCTGGGGAACTCACATGGTCACGTTATGTCTGCAAGCTCAAAAGTAAAATAGAACGCCTTCATAAGATGCTTGACAGAAAGAGGGGGACGGGACCTAACTGAGATTTCCCACAGATGTTCCACTGGTTTGGGAATGTCTGATTGCATTTTGATGTGGAAGACATCACCAATGAAGTCTCAGCTGAGTCAATCCCCATACAGTGTCTGTTCTGGCTGCTAGATGAGGCTGTTTCCTGTTTTCTTACACTAGGGGAAATGCGAGTGGCTTCAATGAGACCTGCTATGACACATACATGGATTATCCAATAACAAGGACAGTGATTATTTCACTTCAGAATTGCAATGCACAACCCCTTCTACTCCAAGCTCTTCAAAATGGCCAGTCATCTGGGATGGAAGCAAGATTGAAACATCATTTTGTAGGCAGTCCATATCCCTGGGAAATGTGGCAGGCATGTAAAGAAAAGAGAATGTCAATAGGGAGAGTTTGGGCAGAAGTATAATGTATGAATTATCTTTAGGGTCTTACTGCTATTATTTCCTTTTTTACACCCTTAACTTCTCATCCTTCCAAGGTTTCCTGATCTTTCAGCTGAATGGAGCTTAAAATCAGTTCCCACATTTACCAGTGGATGAGCATTTTGTTCAGGCAGGAGGTACAATACCAGAGACTAATGAGCCTGGCCTTTCCTGAGGAAATACTAACAGCTAGAAGGTTGAAAGTGAAATCTCTCAGCTCCCAGCTCTGTAATAACTGAATCAGCAGTGTAGCCAGTTGCTTGCTGTTCAGATTTTAGCCAATGCAATTTCTCCTCTGGATCTAGAATCTGATCTGATAGTAGCTCCAAGACATGACATCTTTGCAGATAAGAACTGACAAACAAGTGGCACTCATGGCTGTTTGAGAGCACAAACATTTCCCTTTTAGCTCTATACCCTTATCAGATTCAGTATCAGTATTCAGTATGCTCACTCTTAGGTCCGTCCCCCCCTCATCATGTTACCATCAGATAATTTCCTTTAACCTTCTTCCTAGCTACATGTGGAACTTTTTAGCCATGTTTGCTTGATTTGAACATGTGTGTAAATCACACAGCACATATATACAACACACATATCTACAGAATAACTTACTTTGCACCAGAAAATATTGTGCAAATATTCAAGATAAACAGACATTTCCAGTACATGTGAGATGGTAGAAAGGGACTGCATTTATCACCTAGAATGATCTGTACTGTCATAATGTGCTTTGCAGCACATTTGCGACAGCACGCACACTTGTTCTGCCGGTGCTAAGCCAGTTAGAATTATCCACTGAATTAAATGGAACTTGCTTTCTATCAAGTGCACTTAGGACTGTAACCTAGCGGCCCAATCCTATACCCTACCAGTTTACGCTATGTAGCAACATTGCCAGAGCGCATGGTGCATGCTGTGGTAGTGTGTGTGGGGGGGCAAGAAGGGGTAAGTAAAATACTTTTAAACTTATGTCCTGGGAGGCCGCATGGCCACCGCTGGGTCTCCTCAGAGCTACACCAGCCATTTAGCCGGTGTAAGTCTAAGGAGACATTGGGGGCAGGTTTGGATCAGAAAATGGCTCACTGCACTGCTGCCTCCAAGAACCTCACCCGAACTGTCCCTGGTTCAGCCTGGTCCCCGCCTAAATCATCTCCCAAACTATCTCCTTCACCACCCAGCAGAGCATTTGCACTGGCAGCTCCATCGGTCAAGACAGTGGCATGGCATTTGCAATTTCACACCAGCACTTAATAATAATAAATAATAATAATACATGTATTTATATACCGCCTTTCTTGGTTGTCAGATTTCTCCTCAGACTTTAATTCAAGGCGGTTTACACAGGCAGGCTATACTATGATCTGGTATCACATTCTTTACATTTTTTATGATCTGGCATCACATACAGCAGTAGATTGGGAGATCCACCACTGTATATACCCAATTGGATTGGGTTGCCTAGGTGGTTATACACTTGATACTAAAATACACTTTGGAACCTCTTGTGCTATTCATGCTGCATATGCAGATTGTTAATGTGACAAGAACCATTTTTAAAGTGAATGATTCTGGTCAATGTTCTTTTTAAATATATATTTGAATTATAGTTTGGAGCATAAAACCAATTTAAGCAATATGTGTGAATGCATCCAAAGGTTTCTTTTGTAAAATTGTATTAAGTTTTGTTCATTCAGGATTTAACATGGTGAATGTCTAATTGTTTTTGCTTTGCTTTGGGGTATTTTTTTCAAATAATTTTCTACAAAAAACAGTCATCTTTTAATTAGTGCAGAGGCATAATTCCCCCCCCCCCCAAAAAAAAAAATTGGTACAAAAAGAACATCAAAGAATTCTGGTTACAATTATTTGAAGTAAATTTAGCCTGTCACAATAGTAGATAATTTCATGTTGGATTAGATCCAGATTTCGCTGACACAGGCTTTTGAGGAAGATGTTTAACCAAGATTCTTCCCAAACATCTTGGATGCATGCAAATGCTTAGTCAACCTGCTATTAAATGCCATTTCTACCATTGTGTTCAACACTGGTCCAAAATGCAGACAGCAGGGTTATGTCCAATAGCAGCAGATCAGATCAGATCAGGACATCTTTTACCAGCTTTACTGGTTGCCAGTTTGTTTCCAGAGTCAATTCAAAGTGCTGTTCATAATCTTGAAAGCCCCAAGAGGCCTGGGGTCAGGGTATCAAAACCAACTTTCTTTCATATGAACATGCCTGTGACCTGCCATGGCCTCCAGAGGTCCTTCTTTGTGTTCCTCCTTTGCCCAAAGTTTGCTGGGTGTCTATCACAGCACCATGCTCAAAAGGCGGACTCCGGCAGAGCCAGTACACTGTGAAGCAATCCAGTACTCAGCAGTGATGTCATTGCCAAGTGCTTGGAAAGGCTGTAGTGGCTGTAGTCTTTTGGTCACCTTAGGAAGGAGCTGGTGAGTGGGCAGAGCTTGGGGAGAGAGGGGAGGGAATAAAGGAGGACTGGACAGGCCAGAGGGAGTGGGTGGAAGGAGGAGAAAAGGAGAAACTTGGAGAGAGTGAGAGAGAGCAGAGTCGGGCCAGATGAGCAAAGGGAAGAGTAGTCACTATAGGAGCAGACAAAAGAGGGGTGTTAAAGGAGGAGCAGTAGGGGGAGAAATGTGAACTGCAGGACTGAGGAAGCAAGAATGAAAGGTGATAGTGGAGGGAGGAGCCAAGAAAGAGATGGTGGGGCCTTAGGCCACATCTGCATCTTTCTCTTTCTGCCTCCTGTGAATGTCCCGTCCGTCTGTCCTTCCCCTGGAGCGAGGCAGGCAGGCAGGCAGGCATGGACTCAGAAATAGACTTTGCCTGCCTGGCTGGAACGTGCCAGCAGGTAGGCAGCGTTCATTCCATAGTGGGAAACTTCTCTCATGATCATCCTGGTCCTTGTAGTGGTTTCTGCAGTGGCCACTGGATTAGACCAATGGCACATATCAACCAGCTTCCTATATCTCACGGTGGTGCTTCTGGGAGCACACATGAGAACAAGTTACCTGTATCCTGTTGCCACTACCTTTTATCTGGCATTCAGAGACAGGTTGCCTCTAAAAGCTAGAGGTTGCATGGAGTTTTCTTAGCTTGTAACCTGTGATGGACTTTTCATCCATAAATCCGTCCATGCAGCTTTTGAAGGCCTCGAGGCCAGGTGCCTTCACAACATCCTGTAGCAAGCAGTTCCACAGATTAATTACATGCTGGGGAGAGAAATATTTCTTTGACGGTTCTGAACCTCCTGCCAGTCAATTTTAGTGGATGTCCCCTGGTTCTGGAGTTGTTACAGAACTTCCCTCTATGCACTCTTTTATATGTCTCAATTATGGCCCCCCTCAGGTGACTCTGCCCCAAATGTTGCAGCCTTTCCTCATAAGAGAGGAGCCTCAACCCACTAATCATTTTGGTTGCTGTCTTCTACACCTTTTTAGCCATTCTGCATTCAGACCTTCCGAGCACTATGATCGGGCTCCCTCACCTTGCTCCTTCCTCCAGCAGAAAAAGAAGCAACGCAAGAAGGCACAAGGCCAGATTGCTGCCCTCCAGGGATCGAAGTGCATTGATTTGCCCACTTACCTGAATCCTTCCTCTGCAGCTCTTGAATCAAAACAGGAAGTGTAGAGTGAGCTGGAAGCAGTTGTTTAAAGAGCCAGGTGAAGATCACTCCTTCCAAGCAAGGCCTCTTTAAAAGAGGCAGGAAATGTGTAGCCTGAAGTCCCAGCATTCTTTGCATTTTCTGCTTTGGGCCTATGTTGAGAAAGGAACCAGGTTGGGGGGTGGCAGGACCAGTAGGGTGGAGAGCAATGCCATTGGGCTGCCTCAGGCCCCAGCATGGCTCCATTCTCCTAGCAGCTCATTGGTTACTCTTGATTGGCCTACACTTTGAGACCAAATCTGCATGCTTGCTTAAGCAACCATACACTTAGCCTCCCAACCTATGTTCCTTGCTTCTACTTTTAGGAATCTGGATGGACTACTAGCTTTTGATTTAGGCTCTCCATGACTCACCATTAAACTTCAGTCCGTACCCTGCCAAGGCTTGCACTTTGGCTTTAGTATGGCGCTGTCAGTTTCTGTTCCAAAAGGGCAATTGAAACTGATGGGACATTCTCCAAAGAGTTCAGCTCAAGGCAAACTAGATACCCCACAGCCTCAGTTTGGAGGCAATTGGACAGCCTGTTTTTGATTATTAATATTTTCATGTGTTGTCTTCTAACATTTTTTCCCTACTGTACAAAGTATGAGACTGTGGATTGGTAGGATTTCTTATGAATCTGAAGCTATGTGAAAAATCTGCATGTCAGATGGCTGAGAGCTGGCAGCTACATGAAGCTTAAACACCTGGAGCCCAGATACGTGAGTTAATACTGTGGTATGTGGCACATGCCAGTTACATTACATAGGGTGTGCTGCCTTAAGCATTCATTAGAAAATGATGCCAGCGTCTTGCTTTTTTCTTTTCATTGTATTGTTTTAATCTCTGCAGTTAACAAAATAGGCCAGGTGTTCTGCGGCAGCCTGAGAGAATATTATGATTTGGCTACAGCTCACATCCATATGTTTATCAACCATACTTTATGGAACAGAGTTTCTAGTGTGTGCAATTTACAAGCTAAGGTGTACAGTTGTATGCTATATATTTCATTGCATTGCCTTTTATACATCTATACTCATAACAACAACAACAACAACAACAACAACAACAGGTATTTATATACCGCCTTTCTTGGTCTTTATTCAAGACTTTATTCAAGGAAGTTTACATAGGCAGGCTTTTATTTAAATCCCTTATTAAATAGGGATTTTTACAATTTGAAAGAAGGTTCTTTCTTTCAAGAACCACTACATTCAAGGTGTTTCATTCCGATCTGGCTTCACATTCTGGCCTCCATCCTCCCATGCTCAGAGCAGATGGAATAGCTCGGCTTCAGCTTGTCAGCTGCTTCAAGGTTGCACGGTGCCGGTGGCCTCGAACTGGCGACCTTGTGGATGTTATCTTCAGGCAGACGGAGGCTCTACCCTCTAGACCAGACCTCCTGCCCGTACTCATATGCTGCATACCCAAAAAATGTTGGTTGAAATAATTATTTTTTTAAATGCATCAACCAAACAGTAATTTTATTTCACTGATTAGCAATTTACATGAACTGCTTTTGATAATGTCTACTTCAGAGCAGTTAACTCATGACACTTTGTTCAATTTGCCAGTCTTTCTCTGCCAGTCCCAGAGAATGAGAGTTTCAAAACAGATATTTGTTTGACCAAGTGGATAAGATTTTGCCTTTGATTTTTGACAATGGAGCTCCCATTGTCCATCTGTGATAGCCTGCAGTTGTGTGGCTGCCTATCCAGCTACAGTACCACATGGTACCGGGCAGGAGATGTAACATGGTGGGAGGGAGCTGGCAACATGGCTGAGAGCTGCTGTGGAGGCAATTCTCGGCCACCTCCACAGCAGCCCCTCATGGGGAGATCCAGCGAGTCTCACCACGGGAGAGGTTGGCCTCTCTCCCAGCGACCGTGCTGAGAAAGGCTCCTGCAGTGGCCTGCCTCTGAGCCTTTCTGGCATGGCTGATTGGCCGTAATTGCTTCCAGCACAGCAATCGCACCTGAAATAATTGCAGCCAATCAGCTGTGCTGTGGAAGACTCAGGAGTGGGCAGACCTTGCCCGCGGAGCTTTCCTCAGTGTGGTGCTGCCAGAGTGGAGCCAGCTGTTTCCTTGGGAGCAGCCAGCTCAGCTTCAACCACGCCAAAAAGGCTCTAGGGGCAGACAGAACCCCTAGGGGAAGACAGACCACAAATGGCCACACTGGAAGTAATTGCAGTGATGTCATCACAGTTACTTCCTGGTCAGGCAGGGAGGCAGCAGGCTGACCGGCATGGCCCAAGGCAGCGCATCGGTTGGCTACGCCACTGATAGTATGTATCCTAAGATTTCCTTCTCCAAACTTCTGCATGAGCCCTTCCTTCAGAGGAACAAAACCTGAAAGCACAATTCCATAAGGTAGCTTCATACCCTCCTTTCCACTAGGACCAGGGGTAGGCACCTTAAACACTCAAAGAGCCATTTGGACCTGTTTTCAGGAGGAAAAAAAAAAACCCTCAGGAGCCACAAAACCCTTTTGACATCTAAAATGAAGATAACACTGCATATATAGTTTTTTTTTTTACCTTTATGCTCTTATAGGTCCCATTTTTATTATGTAGCCCCCTCTTGCAGCTTTTAGTTAGTTTTGTCATACATTCTTGTCCTGTGTTCTCAGACACCTGGTCCTCTATGTTGTTTTGCCTGATTCCAAGGCCATTCTCTGCCTGGAGAATTATGCCCACTTTAAGCAAATTAGCTCCCCTTCTTTCCCCCAACAAATGACCCTGGTTCTGTGAAAACGAAAGAGCTAAAATAAAATACATTTAAATTAAATACTAATTTATTTTCCCAGGACCTGCCCTAGCCAATTTGGTGCTATAGGCAAGACTTGGGCTGGTGCCCTCCCTAGCAGAAAATCCTGACCAACAGAAAATAGTCATCTTTTTCGTCTTTGACCCAGACTCAGCACTGTTGTGACAGTGTATATTAAATGTGTATATGGTTGGCTTTTTGAAATGACCCATCTGTGCCTTTGGGATACATAGCAATGAAAACTGTTTGCAGTGAAGATTTTAGAGTAACAGGTAGGATAAAAACTTGGGTGGATGAGGTAAAAACAAAGAGTAGACAAATGAAAGTTGCCAAGTTGTTTGAAGTCTGCTCCAAAGCTCTGCAAATACAGTGCTGCTAAGTCACTCATTTCAGAAACATTGCTGGATAACATGGGCAGATTCCAGTCTAATACAGCTGCACACCCCTCTATCACACAACGGCCAATTCCCAGAGACGTCTGCAATATACTGACAGTAATGGAAAGCAAAATGATCTCTAAATAATGGTTTAAGATGGTTACTTGATAAAGGGCACCACAATAATTATGATCAATGGAGCATGGATTCAATATATATTGCCCATTTAGATGCACTAGATTAGCTTAACAGCTTTCTTTAATGTTCTGAGTATTGTACGTGTGTGTGTGTGCGTCAGTGTCAGAGAAGGAGAGGGAGGGAGAGAGGAAGTGTGCACGCAAAAGACAGAACAGCACATTCACCATGTGTTATTTGCTTAATATTAATGAATATAGATTATAACGGGAGAAAATTATAATGGAAAACAATATCAATGCAGGAGAGGACTTTTTCAATGGATTTTGTCAATGGGAATTGTAGCAGAATTACAGCCCAATCCTATGGGCCATTTATGACAAGAACTCTTGTGATCCACTGTCATAAAAGCTGCAGTGGCGCTGCAAATGACATGCCACTGCTGAGCCTATCAGAGCCACTGGCATGAACAGCCAGCAGCCCTATGCACCCGCCACCAACAGACCTGGCCTGTTTAGGAGAGGTTCACAGTGGGGAGGGGGAAGGCAGGAGTTGGTTCAGGCAGCAGGAGGGGGAGGCAGACTTGTAGAGTGGATCCTATCTCTCTTTCCCAGCCTGACCCTGCCCTCTTCCTCTCAAACTTATGGCATCCATTGGTGATTAGGCAGCCTACTGGAAGGTAAAAATTATTTTTATATACCTTTCATTGACCATCTGATCCCGCCTCCCATCAGCACATGCTTCATTGTCACAGCTGTATGGCAGAAGATGGTGGAGGATAGGATTAAGCTTGAAAGCTTGTTGGAGCCACAGAGAATACTGGTTGGCATTCAAGGATATGAATATTGTTCATGGCAGATTCATAGCTCCATGTGGAATTTGACTTTGCAAGTGGGGTAGGGGCAGAGGGATTCATGCAGTGCCACCCACATGTGCGTTGAAAAAAAGAGAACCTATAGTGTTGACTATTCAGTCAAGTTTCCTCTCCAGAGGAAATATTGTTGAGAAGAGCCTGCAATCTTATGCCTTATAAATTATTTTCATTTGGCTCACCCATAGGGATGGGGCATAGCATTATTTATAGTATTTATATCCCACCACTTTCTCATAGGCAGCTAGTGGCATAATCAAGACACCAAACAACATAATAAAACCAAATCAATAGAACATGGAAAACAAAAGCAGCAAATAATCCAAAAGAGGGGGAACCAGCAATTAATAAAATCTGTTAAAATGAAACAAAATCAAACAAAATGAGGGAAGCTTATAAAACAGGCAGCTCCTCAGCTGCCTAAAGCAAAAGACAGAGGTAGCACAGGGAACATCCCATGGGAGGGAGTTTCACAGGGAAGGGGCCACCACTGACAAAACCCTCTCATGAATCCCTTCTGATCACACCTCTTTTACAGTACAAACATGAGGGCCTCCTACTTTGAAGATCTCAGGGCCCAGGTTGATTCATGTTGAGGAAAGTGTTCTTTCAGATATCCTTGTACCAAGCTATTTAGGGCCTTAAAAGTAACATCCAGCACCTTGAATTGCACCCAAAAGCAAACTGGCAACCACTGTGGCTAGAACACCAGGGACTTGACATAATTGTACTATCTCACCCCATTAGGATTCTTGCAGGTGAATGTTTCATCAGGTTCTCTTCAAGAGCAGCACCATGTAGGCTGTTGTTGCAGTAATCCACATAAGAGATTACCAAGACATGGACAATCAAAAGTTACTGAGACAGGATGAGAGAAGCTGCTGTACCAGCTGAAACTAGGCAAAGCCCCTTGTCCCAAGGCCACAACTGACCCCTGGCCATCCAAGTACAAGACAAGGTCAAGGACTCTGCACAGCAGATGCCCACAAATGTCTCCACTGCATCTCTGTGTCCTGGTATGGGGTCCTTTCATTTTTTACAGCCTAGAGATGTGAACAGGATCTTTCAGAATGTGAGGCCACCTGCATGTCACTCAGTCCTTTCCTTCATGGCTGGTAAGAGCTGCCCGGAGTACAGGCTGAGTGGACAGGGAGAGTTATAAGCACATTGTTCAGTGAAGGAGTGATACTGTCTTGCTTAAACCTGGCAGTCATCAGCACCCTCTTGAAGAAGCCCTCCCTGAACTCTGCTATATTGGAAAATCACCAGCCAGTCTCAAACCTCAATGGTCTTTGACAGCATTGATCATGGTGTTCTTCTGGTTGCCTGATTAGATTGAAGCTTGGGGGTTGTGGCTTTGTTCCTTTCTGGTTGTGGCTTTGTTCCTAAATCATAGAGGATAGTACTGGGAGACTTGCTCTTTGCCTTGGCCTTTGGTATAGGCTGGGTGTTATTTCAACAGTACAAATGAAAGCAAACAAAAATACCCACATTTTAAAGCCTGTTGCTTATTCACAGAGGCTCACCTACTCTAGCTTGTGTAGTCTTTCTATTTTTCTTAAGCACATGTCATAGGAACATGATGATATGTTTAACCTACAAAGACTCTTACACCTGCATGCTATAAGATAGCAACACCTACTTTCAGATCTAGTCAGTAGACATTGACACAATCAGATTGATGCTTGTGGCTGACATTGCAAAACAGGTGACATGCTAAAAAAGAAAAAAAAAAGAACTTTGGGGAGAATCAAATCCTAAATAAAGAACAAGTGGGAAAGTATTTTGTACACACAACCATGTATACACACAATGTGCTATCAAAATTATAATAAACAATTTACTGATTAAATAAGGGCAGGCAAAGTAGTTGAGTGCCCTATAGTTCAGTATGACGCAGACTGAAAAAAAATGACAATATTGTAATGCTTTTTTTTTGCAATGTTATGGTCTTTCTAAAAGCTGACAAATCCAAATCAGCTAAATATATATATATGCATTTCCATTATTACTTCAATTCTGCTGTTGTGATTATAGAGGCAAAGCAGGGGGTGATTCTCCAAATGATAGTAATATATGATATACAAATATTTTGGGTGAACTATATAATCAGTTAATTGGTTTATTAAATTATAAAATCTTTGTTTGCTTGAAAGAGCAATAAAACTAACTAAATGAATATTCACCCCTTTGAAGACTTCTTACATTAATTATGTTTATGCATCGCTTGCAGCAGTAATGTTAGACAAAGGGAGCGTTATCTTTATATGCCATAGCTACATTGTATTCTGGTACAAATGATGGTCCCGACTTTGTGTCTACATAATTACTGAAATCTTATCCCTTTTGTGTTTGCACATCATTTTCCATTTTTTGGAATAGTTAAACTCCATTTTACTTTTTAATAACATTTTAGAAATCATTCTGATTCAGGTAAACAGAATTTGATTGCTTTGATGGATTGAAAATGGTTAGCTCAGCCAGAGCTTATTTGATTTGTTTCTTCAGGGATTACAAAGAATAGGATTTTATCTCCCAAACTGACAAAAGAGGCAATCTCTGCATTTTTTTGCCTATGAAATGGCAGTTGCACTAAGCCACAGTGCCTTCAACGTGGGCAAAGTATTAGTCATGGGGTTGCTTTTTTTATTCATCTGCAAAGTTTTTATTCCATATTGTGTATGGTGTCAAGCTTCTTTGCGCTTACAAATTAATCTGGGGAGGGGGTGGTTGGAATAAAATAAAATGCTGTCAAAAGCAGCACTGGCCCAGTAGATTGGCAAAAGATATTAAAAACAAACACATTATTTTCCTTGCTCATAATGGTCATTGTAGGCAAATGCTCTTCAGCTTAATGCTGTGGATTTTTGAAAAAAGGAAAAAACCTCAAGTGTCATCAGACTGATTGCTTGTCCAAGTTCACCTTGAGGGTTCTCATGTGGTTTTCATGAGAGCTACAATACATGACCCAGTCAGATTACAGGGCTTTCTTGGTGCCACTTTTCATTTTATCCTGTGTGACATGACATTTGTAAAGCAGAAGGAGTCAAGAAAATGTCAATATACGATATAGAGATGATACAAGACACCTCTAATAATATGTTTGCAAATCTTCTTACACCATCGGCCACATTCGCTGAGTCCTCTTCAGCGATGCTGCCCACATCATCTAACATCTTATTCCCAATCCCTCTTGTAATTTCATATTGTGCGGCACAACTCTTTGAAAAGTGCTGGAATTTCAGTGTTGGGATCTCACCTTTTATTCTGTTTTCATTTCCTAGTTTGCATGCCAAGAAATAGTCCATCCAGAAATTGTTATTCTGTATGTTAAGGGAGAGGTGGTTACACTGGCAAACTAGTCTCCATTTTATTTTTTCCACTGTGTATTTAAACTATGGTTTATACATGTATTATGTTCATGTGTCCCTGAAGCAAAAGCCTTCCATGGGTTATGATATGATAACAGTAGCTGCTCCATAACATTGTTTCCTAAATCCCATTTGGTTTGATATTTTTCAGAACACAAGAACATAACTTTGCATCACTCTCCAAGTACTCCTGTATCTTTTCTCCCTGAACTATTGCTATAATAAAGGAAGCTTGAGAAGATACGAAGCACTTCTTCTTACTTTTTAAATTTTATTGTTTTAATTCCAGTTGTGCTATAATCCCACTTGCCTATCTTCCCTCCTTGAATATTCCTCCTCCTCTCCCTGCTCCCACAGAGTACCATCAAAATCACAGTCCCATCCTCCCTTTGCCCTTACAGACATTTCTTTCCCTCCCTTTATTCCAATGAATACTCCCACCCTTGACCACTAACACCACCCCTGTATTACTAATGTAAATGTAAGCACCTGAGCAATTGACTAGAGCAGTGGTTCTCACACATTTAGCACCGGGACCCACTTTTTAGAATGAGAATCTGTCAGGACCCACCAGAAGTGATGTCATGACCAGAAGTGACATCATCAAGCAAGAAAAGTTTTAACAATCCTAGGCTACAATCCTACCCACACTTACCCAGAAGTAAGTCCCGTTTACTATCATTGTTAAAAGCATATACATAGTAGCTTGTTAAAAGTACAGGTCTGTAACATTTCCCCAAATGCAGTCACATACCATGGTAGCATCAAATCTAATATATTAAAAATAAAATATTGAAATTACACCTGGAATTGGCTCACAACCCACCTAGTGGGTCCTGACCCACAGTTTGAGAAACACTGGACTAGGGTAATATATTGAACAAGAACAAACAACAGCTTCATCAGGCATGACACTATGGGGCGGAGGGGGAGAAAGACAAAAGGGAGAAGAGTGAAAGTGAAGGGGAATTGTTCATATGGATATCTGTAAGACAAAAAGAAAACTCACAGAACAACAGCCCAGTTCTATCCAGGATTTATGGTGGTGGATCTCGCGATCCAGCACTGTGCATCCTGGGCTGGCAGTGTGACAGCCATGCCACCATTGTGCATGCTGGGGCTGCCAGCACAAATGGCCAGAGGCCCTGCATGCTTGACAGTGGCTCCTTGATGCCCTGCACAAGCAGGTTGCTTAGTGGTAGGGGCAATTCAGGGGGCAGTTCAGGGCAGGGAGCAAGCTGAGTAGGGAGTGGGAAGGAG
Organism: Tiliqua scincoides; assembly: GCF_035046505.1. Lineage (NCBI taxonomy): Eukaryota > Metazoa > Chordata > Lepidosauria > Squamata > Scincidae > Tiliqua > Tiliqua scincoides. The sequence continues at coordinate 177,393,818 of NC_089823.1, forward strand.
TAGAAGGGGTGGACCTTGAGCCATGCAAGCCAAGATCTTATTCCCCTTTCCCTACTTCAGAATATCTCCTGGGTCTTGGAACTATGTCTAGCTAGCTGGCATAGATGTGAGGAGACCCATTAGCAGCCAGGCAGCTTATGGGGTGGGGGGGAGTAAGTAAGTAAAATCTTTACTTACCTCTCCCAGACAATTGCTCCCCCCCCCATTGCATGCAGTGTTGCTACATGCTAGACTTGCAGGGAATAGGATTTGGCCCCCAGGGTTCAGACATTTTAGGAATGTTGACCAGATGTACAGACATGTTTTGCTCATCTCTTGTCCACTGAATACAATGCTTCTTCTTTAAAATTGAGCAACACCTCACATGCCAACATGTGGTGAAGCTGGAGCTTTCCATCCTTGAAGAATAGCATCCTTGGACATCACTGCTGCTGAAATTCCAAGCTCTAAGATCCCACCCAGAAGCTAGGAAGTCCAAGATAGCACAGAGCAACTTTTCATTATGCTATTCTCTAGTCTGAGAGTTCCAATTTGGAACACTCTGAGGCTAAAAATGCATGCCGTGGCCAAGTTGGCCAAAATTAAATGGCATTCATCCACCCCATCTCCCATTACATTATGTACCACAGTCGTTATACCACAGCTGAGATTTCCAAATATCAGCAACATTTTGCAGATATAAGTATTTGCTTCTTTAGTATTTACATCTGGACTGGCCCAAGGCCTCCTGATGTCTGAGGTGGCCTGCCAAATGCTGTTGCCTTTACCTGATGATATGCCTCTGCTCCTCCCGCTCCCTAATGTTCTAGCTCAGCACTCTATTCTCCTCCATATATTTTCTTCCACTCTGTCCCCTCTTCTTTTTTCAATCCAGCGAATGGAAGGAGGAGGAGGACCAGTGGAATCAAGTAGGATGACAGAGGTAGGAGCCCTGAGCAACCTACTTACCATATATTGAAATATTGACTTTTATTGAAAAGCAGGCCATGCATTTTCTAGATAAATAAACGTTGCATATTATTAAGGAATTGAAAATTTAGAACTGCCAAAGGACTAACCATTTAGAGTTTGTGGTGGCAAAATTAGCGAATAATCTCATGGCACCTTAAAGACTGACATCCATAATTCCTCTTCCCTCGAGCAAATGCTCTTCCTCTGGAGCAAGAAACTGTGGATGCTACTCTGACAGATCTATTATGGCATTTTAGAAAGCAGTGACTCGTGGCCCAATCCAATACTAATAGGCACATGGGTGGGAAAGCTGGAGCCTTCCCCTTGGCACCAGTGACTACATAGACACCCACCGGAGCAGGTAAGTTCAGCACAGGGGTGGGGGTATATGGGGAGGGTGGCAATGGGGTGGGGCGGACTGATTGGGTCTGAGAGGGGGCAGGATTGGCAGTGCCAGTGTGTGCCATATCATCTTCCCCTTCCCAGACCTGATTTGCTGACATGGATCAACTTGAATTTTCACCAGCAATGGTGCAGGTCCACGTTGACACATAGCAGCTGCTGGGGCTTATCTTGGGGCGAGGAGACAAATGTCCCCTTATCCCAAGGAGACCTCCAGCAGCTGAAATTCCACAGCAGGATGCAGTATAGCCCATGCCGGCACCACTGCATCACCACACGAAAATTAGTTGGGCTGTCATTTAACAAATAGGGGACATAGAGGCTGAGATTAATCTTAAGGGATCCATAATGGAAAATTCCATCATACACACAGCAAATATCAAGCAGAAAAGTGATGGCCAACCACAGACAGGCTGAGACACTTATGTATTGAAAACATTTTTGATCCAAAGTTCCTTTCCTTCCAAACTAATGGCAAAATACTTAAAAACAATCCTAAGAATAAGCAATGTAAAACAACTAACATGTTAAAAAAAAACACAAAGAGATTAAAACTTCCCAAGGATGGAATGCCAAATCTTTGCTGAACGAAGTAGTACCTTTTTGTTGTTCATTAAAGACAAGAAATGATAGAGGCTGATACGTCCCCCATCAAGGAAATATAATTTAAGCTCTGTGGCTGGGAAAAAAAGTCCTGTCTGCCGTTCCCTCCCATCACACTTTAGATTGCAGGGCCTCCAATGTTCATCTGATAGGTTCAAATGGGTAGAGATGGCCTTTCAGATCTAGTTGTCCCAAACTATTTAAAGTTTATAGGTCAATGTCAGCACTTTGAACAGAGGGAAATATGTACTATATGGTCAAGGAATTAAGCATATTGAAAACATTTGCCTATCTTTCATGTGGGTACTACTCAGAGTGAGATTATTCTCCAGCCAAGCCAATGGATCCATGGTAAAGTAGATAAGCACAACTAACCTACCAAACAAACCAACAGGGGAATTCACACAGTTTGGAGTGGAGGGAAGCAAAGAAATCAGAAAAAGAGAGAGAAATATGGGGCATGGAGCAGAGTACACAAGATGTACCTATACATATATTCATGTCCAGCATCTTATTTCCTACAGTGGCCCACCAGGTGCCTCTGGGAAGACCACAAGCAGGTGAAGAAGGCATACTTCTCTCTCACAATTCCCTGCAATGGGTATTCAGAAACATACTATTGCTGGACCCAGAGGGAGTGCATAGCCATTGTGACTAGTAGTCATTGATAGACATGTCCTCCATGAATTTGTCCAATCCCCCTTGAAAATCATCAAATCTAAGAACATAAAAGATCTTACAACATGTTAGTTTTCACGTGTGAAATTTTGGAAGGCATGCCATCCAATAACACTGCACACATGTATGTCTGCCTATAGCTTAATGATGGAGTACCTGAATAAAATACAGAAGGTTCCTGGTTTGAGCCTTAAGAAGTCCAAGCTGGTGGGAAAGACTCCCACCAGGCACCATAGACAACAAGGGCCTAGATCAGTGTTTTTCAGTTTGTTTCTCCTGATGTACCATTTCTTATTTTGTAATTATCTTAAGTACCAATACCTCAAATACCTGGGCCATGACGTCACTTCTGGGTTTGCAAAGCTCAGAGCAGTCAGCAGTGCTACACCCTGTTCCCACAAGCCCACATAAGAACAAGTGTAGCAACTTGGCAAAGCCACAGTGTGGTTGCCCACAGAATAGTGTGTGGCCACAGAACAGGGTGCAGCAATTGCTTCTCAGCTCTGTTTGGAGTGGTCACTTCTTTGCTAAAACTGGAAGTGATGTCACGGCCCCAAGTGATGCAGCCTCTTGTATGCCACTGGATAACATCTCACATGCCACTGATGGTATGCATACCACCATTTGAAATGCACTGAGCTAGAATGACAAAGAATCTGACCCAGCATAAGGCAAGCTTCCTATGAATAGGAATGCAAGATGCTGCCTTATTCCACTGCAGATCCTTGGTCTATTTAGCCCAGTGTTTCCAAACTAGTATATGGGTACCACCAGTGGTAGTTGAGGTGGTGTCTGGTGATACTCGTGGAACCCCTAAACACCTAACACCCAGCAGAGAGACCAGGAACACGACACAACAGACCGCAGTAGGAACCTTGGCTTGGTGGACAGAGCTCCAAAACATGCTTTCCCACACTCCAAAAAGCCCTCCCATCCACTTGAGCCTCTTGCTGGTGTTTGTCGTGTCACGTGTGGCCTCCCAACCCAGATCTAGCTGGCAATGATGTCATTGGCAGTTACTTCTGGTGGTATTTTGAATAGGTGGACCATGTGAAGTAGTACAATGAAGGACAAACACTGATCTAGCCCCATATTGTTTAAAGATGCCCGGAATCTAACCTAAGACCTTCTACATACATAGCATACATTCCACTGCTAAGTCATGGCTTCCATACTCTAAAACTTCCTGAAATGTATGAGTGTATTTATGAGTTTGTTGCAGCTCCTTTCTTCCAGCACTATTCCATTTCTGTTCACTAGGGACTGATATCCAATGCAAGAGATAAAGATGGCTCCATGTCGAAGAATAGCAATCTTGCACATGCAGCTCCTTTTGTCTCACAAGGCCAGGTGAGCTCAGTCATGAACATCAATCGGTTCATCAGTGTTCCCCCTGAACTGCCTCTGCTTAAACCTGAGATTTAAGTTGCAGACTTCTTTGGTTTAATCCTGTATTTAATTAAGTGAAGGTCAGGATTGGGGTCAACTTGACGAGTGAACTTAATCCAAGACCCACAGGTTATACAATAGCTGCTTTGGGAAAGTATAATTGTAGATAGGAATCGAGAGAAGAAAAGACAATATAATTGAACAAGTTATATGATAAAGGTGGAGGTGGAAGGTGGGGGTGAGGAGGACTTTCGCAAATGTATTTTGCAGGGCTAGCCACTAGATAGCAGAATAATCACAGAAGTGCTGCTTTCTTTGTTGGGCAAGGAGAAAGGTAAACAATGCCCCAGCAGATGAAAATACAATATGTATGACTGTGTACAAAGGGCTCATAGCAGAGAGAGATTCTTTTTTTCAGCTGCTATTCAATATGTTATTTCCTGCTGGTCTTATCATAACCTGAGCTTTTTTTCCAGCAGGGTGAAAGAGGAGCTTATTTCCTAACGACAGAGATCAAACCCAGACTTTTGTCATACAGGAAATATCTCTTAATGAAGAGGCAGATTGTCAACCTCTTTCTAGGGGAAAGTCTTGACAAGTTACTTAGCAGAATCCATTGCTGTGCATGGCGGCAGCTGGTGAATTTGATGGGGCTGCAGGAGGGCTTCTGTTTTCTCTCTGTGCCCTCTGCTGGCCTGCCCTGCACGTTGTATTAGAACCACCAGACCACCTAAGGCTTGGCTGGAATGTCTCAGTGAGTTGGTGGGATGGCAAAGATGGAGAGGTGAGCAAGCTGCTTCATGTTTCCTCTAAATGATTTGGAAAAGGTCTAATCACCCCACTTCCTCCCAAACTGGACCATTGATCAAGCCATTTAAAGCCTCGTCAAATACCCACTTAAGCACCCTCCCTGCCATTTACTATACAGGGAGAGTCTAGAGCTTGTGGCAAGAACTCAGCTTCCCCTGTGGTTGCACAACCCCTCAGAAACAGTGGAGTAAATTACAGGGGAAGCTGAGACTATTTTCAATGGAGTAGGACAGGTGAGGCTCTGTATCCCCTGCCTCCCTTGTCCACATGTTCCTGCCATACTGGTATGTCAAGAAAAGGGGAAATGTTGGTTGGGATAAGGAGTGGCAGAGAGGGTGCGTAAGTGAATAACAGCCCAAACCAAACCTTGTACTGGTGCCCGCACCGGCTCTTAAGTGGCACAAACATGCTGTAAAGCATGTTTGCACTGACTTGGGAGCAGCGTGCACTGGCACAAGGATGCCCGTGGGTCTGCCACTGCCAGATCCCATCCCTGTACCAGCCATTAAAGGTAGATTTGTGCTGGGCAGACAGGGGGTGGGAGAGAGTTCCAGGGGTAGGGAGGAGGTTTTCTGGGAGGTAGAGGGTAGAACAGGGGGAGGATCAGGCCCTTGATGGGGGTGGGATCAGCAGTGACAGGGCATGCTATATCCTAACCTCCAGCCCTGGCAGCATTGTACAGGCTGCTTGGATTTGCACCAGCTAATAGCCAGCCAACAACAACCCCGAAGTGACTTCCAGCAGCCTCCTAACCTACACTGGATACCACGAAGGCCATGTGGCCTGGCTGTACCAGCGTAGGTTAGGATTGCACCCTAACACTCCAGGAGGCATTCAAAAATTAAAGCACAACAAATCAATCAGCAAAAACAACACTAACCATTAATGTACAATGGCTCTGTGATTATTAACGGCATTGCTCTTCATTCAGTGAGTAATTCTATTTTTAGGCTGAAAAGGCCTTTGTACTTTTATTGCATTTGTATTTTGAAAATTTTATTTTATGCTCAGAATTAAAATGCCAGATTCAAATTTTACCAGCAGCTTGGTACCCCTACTATACATGCTACTCCAGAAAAAACTACCAGGAAACTCACAGCCAGCCAGGAACGCTGTAAAAATTTGCAAAATCTGCATCCCATATCTGCTGAGTATACCTAAGGTTGCACATTATTACTTTCACTTGATTATTACAGCTATCGTCACTTGATCTTACAAAACTGCTGTCACAGGTGGATCAGGTATCATAGATCATTCTCCCTTATCACTGCCCTTAGGCAATTCTCTAACACTGCAAGGCCACTTCAGAGCTTATACAAGATATAGACCTTTACACAAGCTGATTTCATGAACCAACCATATGCAACAGAGGATGTTCATTCCTTGTCTCCTGCACTTCTGTTGCTCCTCTGTCTACTCTTAGCAATGATGTAATGGCAAAAGGAGCTTTTGCTGCTACCCCCACACACCCCAAACCGATGGTCTGCTGCATTGCTTCTTTGTAGCAAATGAAGGTTTTAAGTATTGCAGTATGACTATTTGCTAAAAGACTGTGCTTGGAACTTATTCAAGGATTAAAAGTGAAGATTGCAGCCTACGTCTAGATGGGGCTAAATAAATGTTGAATAGCAGAAGCAGTAACAGCAGTTCTCACAGCTAAGAGGTCCATACTTATATCTTCAATACAAGGCAAATTATATATGATCATGTTTTTCACATAATGACAGACATTCAGTTCTTCCATCATACATTGGATCTCCCTGTTAGAGACTTCTCATTATGTGCAAGCAGTCCTCTATGGGCGGAGAGGGGGGAAGCATGCTAAACCATGATAACTTAATCGCCATGTGAATGGGTCATGCCTGGGTCATCTGAATCCATTCTAATAAAACAGGGTGTAGGAGTCTAACCATGGCCATTTAAATCCCTTTTCAAGAAAGTAAATATTTGTGTATGGAATACACTAGGAATGTGCCTGCCTTAACTCATTTCCTTTTTTTCTCTTTTGAAAGAACGAATGAGATGCAGATGGAATTCATTCTTTCCCCAGATCATTCAGAACCTGTGATGTGAAAAGATGCAGAATTACCACACTTCATGAAAGAAAGGGAGAAAGAGAAAGAAAGAAAATTAATTAAAGCATCATTGATTCACACACACTATAATTCATGCAGGAGCACCAGAAATCTCATCCTTCTCAAAATTAAGATCAGAAGTCTGGGATCTTTTTACACATTACTTTTTTTTTAGCTGTATCCTCAAGGTGTTTTAAGTATACACCTAAAAATATAAAGGCTAAATGCAGCATGTATGCCTGCAAATGGATGTACTTGCTGCTTATTATTTATTTAGTAGTTATTTACTGTACATCATAGGAAGAGCCCACTGGATGCCAAAGGCCCATCTAGTCCAGCTTCCTGCATCTCACAGTGGCCCATCAAATGCCTCAGAGAGCACACAAGACAACAAGAGACCTGCATCCTGTTGCCATTACCTTGTACTTGGCATTCTTCTGAAATCAGGAGGTTGGACAAAACCATCATGGTTTGTAACCTGTGATGTACTTTTCTTCTAGAAATCCATCCAGGCCCCTTTCAAAAGCATCTGGGTCAGATACCATCATGACATCCTATGGCAAGGAGTTCCACGGACTAATTACAAGCTGTGTAAAGAAATACTTTATTTTGTCTGTTCTAATTCTCCCAACATGTAAAGCACATTTATGGCAACCAGTGAGTAAGGAGCACCAGTGTTGGGCCCAAGCCAGTTAGGTGCCAGCAGGAAAAGGACGCACTGCCACTGAGGGTAAGTGCAATGGCCAGGCAATGGTGTGGGTCGTGGGGGGCAGGGGGAGGGCAGAAACAGGGAGGGTGGAGGAACTGGGGTGGGAGGGGAGTGAGCAGAGCTCCGCCGGATCCTGAAGTTCATATTGGACTGGAAGGCCAGACATGGAGTCTTTCAAGTCTGTGCCAGCAAAATGGCCAGTGCAGACTTGAAAACCATTGCAGGGTTTAGGACTTCCCCCGAGGAGACCTCAGGCTGCTTCCCGGCACTTGCTGGATAGGTGGTAGTAGTGTTACGTGAAAATCCCCTTTTTCCTTAGTTGTGATTTTATATCTGGTTACAGGCCAAACTTCTCACAGGCCAAACTTCCAAAAAACCCTGGTCAAGCTACAAACTCATGGATTACACAACCTCCACCTCTCTAGGTTGCTTATACAACCTCCACCTCTCTAGGCTGGCATAGTAAATCATTGCTTAAGTGTCTCCTATTGTTTTATTGTTGTAACTCAATCACTGCTTAAGTATCATATGCAAAATTGAGCTGCCTTCCGGGATTGCCCGAGTTCCCCCACCTAGGAAGCCAGCCATTGCTGATAACTGACTTCCTGATCCTTTCATTGTTCTACATATTCCAAGTACCCCACTGTGTGTAGTAAGCAAGCACATCCAGGTCAGCTCTAGGTCGCATCCAGGTCAGCTCTAGGTCAGCTCCAGGTCAGCAAAAACCCTTTTTAAGAGAGAGGCTGGCACATGGTCGCTCTCTCTGACTCTCCCCCCAAGGCAGAAGGTCCTCCTCCCAGGACTCTTCCCCCCCCCCCATCCAACCGCTCTGCAAGAAAGGTAACTATCTGGGTCTGGAACCTTCTCCCCCCCTTTTTTTTCTCCCCTTCTCTCTCCATCTTCAGTCAGCAACTGGGTTTGGCAGATCAGGAACCCCTAAAATCCTTCCCTACAACCCATCCTTTTTCTAATTTCCTCGGATGCACCAAATACTTTTCACATGCAACCACCATAAAGCTAGGTACGCTAGATACAAGTACTAGGACCAAGACACATCATTTTTCCATGTGCATTATGTTTACCTGTGTGCTTTTGTAATAAAAATCTAATCTTTTATTAAAAGTTATCTTTCTCTCAGTCTCCTCCTTAAGCTAAAAGGGAATTTCTCTGCATTACGCTGTTTTGTTATCTAGCCTATGGCCCTGAAGTTTCCAATAAGGGCAGTGTAATTATTCCCCTATATAAAACAGCCCTTTTGGTAACAGTGGCTTTGGCACCACTGCTCCATTGGGCGCCAGGAAGCCCAGGATTGGGCTGAAAGTCAGCATTTTGAATACATCCAACCTTATAAGGACTTGGAATTACAGCCCCCTTCTGAGTGCATACCCTGTAAAATAATCTGGTTCTACTGCTCTATATTGTGTGAGGTGGATCTTGTGGTTGGTGTGGTTTTTAATACCCATACCTACTGTTCTTGAAAGCATACTATTAAACGTTAGCATAAGAATATTAGTATGAGAGAAGACTTGGGACGAAAAAAGAAATGAAACTAAGGTTTATGTAGGAACAGACCTTTAGGAGCCCTTAACATGTCCTCTTGCAAGAACCAGGTGCAGAATGCATTAGGCAGAAATTCAAATACAGTTGCCAGAACAATTATGGAATTCATGAGAGAGAGAGCAAGGCTGGGTCAGCCCCATGTCAGCCAGAGTACAGCATGTAGAGTGGCCATGAGTCAGCAATAAGCACCTCTCACTCAAATGAATGCAGTGACACAGAGCTTTCCCAATTGATTAGTGTTACCTCAGTAAATGTGTAACTGTACTTCTTACTGGCTTAGTTTGGAATATGGACGTCTTCAATCAAGGTCATGGTTCAGCAATATCATGCTTTCCTAGCATGCAAACGGTAAAGTGACACTGACTTCAACTGCCTTTCCCTGGCATAGATGGAAAGTGATCATGATTTAATTCTAGACTGCAAAGTATGTTATAGTTTTTGCTGGGACAAGATGAGAAGGGAAATTAGGGAGAGGGGGCAGCGGAGAGATCCATTAACAGAATTAAAAAGAAAAAAATATATTTTCCCTTAACAGCTATATCGAAGACCTTAACAGATATTAAAAACAACTGATTAAAAATAGAGAAAATAATATATTATACTGAACTTGAGAAAATAAAATATTGGAAACATTGGAAACCAAGTACCAGGCAGTCATATGCAAGTATTATTATTATTATTATTATTATTATTATTATTATTATTATTAACAACATTTATATTCTGCTTTTCAACAGAAAGTTCACAAAGCGGTTTACAGAGAAAATCAAAGTACAATTGATTAGTTGCCTTAAAAACAGATGTATTCTTTAGCAGTTTTTTTTAACCCCAGAAGATGACTCAAATGGTATAAACTGTGGTTTGAAACTCAGATTTGTTGCCCTGCTAGGCCTACCAGGAAGTTGGTTGCATCTGTTTCAAGCACAGGAACTGTCTTAGCTGACCACAGTGTTAATTGGTTGCTTGCTAGTGCCCAAAGATAGAGAAAAGAGGAAAAAGCTTGCGAAAAATTGAACTAATAGTTAAACAGTAATGCAGTCAGTAAGAAAGTGGTATAAAAGTTGTAATAGCCTATTGTTTTCTGCTGCTCTCTGACCACACTGGGTGAGAAACACCCCACTTGTGCAAGTGTAATAAACAGCCTTGCTTGTAAACCCTCACTGGTGAAATTGATGTGTCTTTTTCCATCAAATACCCGCACAATGTAAGAACTGAACTTGCCCTTTCACAAAACCAGGCAACAGTTTTATACACCTTGTAGTTCATATTCAGTGGGATAAGAACATAAGAAGAGCCCTGCTGGATCAGGCCATAGGCCCATCTAGTCCAGCTTCTTGTATCTCACAGCGGTCCACCAAATGCCCCAGGGAACACACCAGATAAATAGAGACCTGCATCCTGGTGCCCTCCCCTGCATCTGGCATTCTGACATAGCCTATTTCTAAATCAGGAGGTTGCAAATACACATCATGGCTTGTAACCCGTAATGGATTTTTCCTCCAGAAATCGGTCCAATCCCCTTTCAAAGGCATCTAGGCCAGATGCCATCACCACATCCTGTGGCAAGGAGTTCCATAGACCAACCACACGCTGAGTAAAGAAATATTTTCTTTTGTCTCTCCTAACTCTCCCAACACTCAATTTTAGTGGATGTCCCCTGGTTCTGGTGTTATGCGAGAGTGTAAAGAAAATCTCTCTATCCACTCTATCCTTCCCATGCATTTTGTATGTCTCAATCATGTCCCCCCTCAGGTGCCTCTTTTCTAGGCTGAAGAGGCCCAAACGCCATAGCCTTTCCTCACTGGGTGCCCTAGCCCAGTAATCATCTTAGGGCGCAATCCAAACCTGCGCTGGAGCAGACAAGCCAGGAAGCTTGTGTTGCATCCAACGCAGGTTCATTGGGTGCAGCGGCTCAGCCACAGGCAAGGGGAAGCTCTTCCCTTTACCCATGGCTAAGGGCTGCGCACCCCTATGGGTCTCCTTGGACTTGCACCACCTCTGGAGGTGGCGCAAGTCCAAGGAGAGCAGAGCCGCACGAAGCCGCTCCGCTCTCCCTGGGCATGGGGGTTGGGATCCGGTATAACTGCCAGGTCCCAGCCCGTCCCGGCTCCCTGCCCAGAAATGCCCTCTCCCGCCCCTCTACACGCCGCCCCACACCTACCTTTGCCGCTTGCATCAACCCAAGAGTGCTGACACAAGCAGTTGTGCAGGAGCTTCCACGGAGGCTTCTGCCTGCCTCTGTGCATCGGTGCATGTAAATGCGCCGATGTGGCTCCCAGCCATGGAGGTGCAAAATGCTTTATGGCAAGTTTGCGACCCTCCTATCATGGGACTTGGGCCGGCATAAGGCGCATTTTTGATTGCGTCTTTAGTCGTTCTCTTTTGCACCTTTTCCATTTCCACTATGTCCTTTTTGAGATTTGGTGACCAAAACTGGACACAATACTCCAGGTGTGGCCTTACCATCAATTTGCACAATGGCATTATAATATTAACCATTTTGTTCTCAATTTTCTAATAATTCCAAGCATATAATTGGCCTTCTTCACCGCCACTGCACATTGGGTTGACACTTTCATTGCGCTGTCCACCACCACCCCAAGATCTCTCTCCTGATATGTCTCAGACAGCTCAGAACTCATTAGCCTATATGTGAAGTTCTGATTTTTTCCCCCAATGTGCATTACTTTACACTTACTTACATTGAAACGCATCTGCCATTTTGCTGCCCATACTTCCAGTTCAGACAGATCCTTATGGAGCTCCTCACAATCACTTCTGGTCTTCACCACTTGGAAAAGTTTGGTGTCGTCTGCAAACTTAGCCACCTTGCTGCTCAATCCTTTCTCCAGGTCTTTTATGAACAGGTTGAAAAGTATCGGTCCCAGGACAGATCCTTGGGGCACACTGCTTTTCACCTCTCTCCATCATGAAAATTGCCCACTGACACCTGAATACAGTTGTCTCCTGGTCTTCAACCAGTTCCCAATCCATGAGAGGACCTACCCTCTAATTCCCTGACTGTGGAGTTTTTTCAGTAGCCTTTGGTGAGGGACTGTGTCAAACGCCTTCTGAAAGTCCAGATATATAATGTCCATAGGTTTTCCTGCATCCACATGCCTGTTGACCTTTTCAAAGAATTCTAAAAGGTTCGTGAGGCAAGATTTACCCTTACAGAAGTCTTGCTGTAAGGGTAAGTCTTGATTCTCCCTCAGCAAGATTTGTTTGTCTATGTGTTTGGAGATTCTATCTTTGATGAGGCATTCCACCATCTTACCTGGTATAGATGTTAGGCTGACCGGCCTATAGTTTCCCGGATCCCTTCTCCTTCCCTTTTTAAAGATTGGTGTGACATTTGCTATCCTCTAATCCTCTGGCACTGTGGCCCTCTTAAGGGACAAGGGATGCTGATCATCTACCCCATTGGTTCTCAAACTTTTAGCACCAGGGTCGACTTTTTAGAACGACCCACTGGGACCCACTGGAAGTGATGTCATTAATCTGGAAGTGATGTCATGGTCAGAAGTCATCATCAAGCAGGAAGTGCTTACCTGAGAATGCAACAGGCACTGAAATTGTGACATTTTTCTTAGATAAGGTGGGCTATAACTAAATAAATTAAAATGAATAATTAGAAATAATTAAAGTAAAACAAATAATTAAATAAGGGGAGTTGAGATGGGGAAGCCAGCCCAAAGGAATTTTCTCTGCAGTCTGCCTGAAAAAACCTCATCCCCCCCAAAAAACACATTGTAAGATTTTCAGCCCTACCCAATGCCCAGTATAATTTCAGTTCTTATATTTGTTATTAAGCCATTAGTTATTTGATTTTTCTCTGTAAACCACTTTGTTAACTTTTTTGTTGAAAAGCAGTATATTAATCATATTTAAGCTATTTCAGTGTGATTTGGAACAAACCAATTTTAAAGCCAACATGTTTTTGTTTGGGCTGGATTGAGATTCAAAGTTAACCTCTAAATAGTATTAAAAACCCAGAATGATAAGGAGAGGAAATGAGAATTCACTGTTGGGGGGTGGGGGAGGTACCTGTAAAAGACAACAACCCTTTTCAATAAAGCACCAGAACTCATTTTTTTATATTACACATGATCAGGACTCACATAGACTAAAAAATAAAAACTAAAGACTAAAAAATAAAAAAAAATCTTAAAAGCTCAAGTTTCTTTTTACTGTTCTATGGTGGAGGGGTCTGTCTTCTGGAGTACTTGTTGAGCTCCACACGTATAGATTGGGATCATGCTGGTGCCCTTGCATTCCTCTTCACCTGACATTCAACACTAGCCAGGGCATGTTTGTTTATGTGCAAGTAAATGTGAACAAGTAACTTAGTTTTGCTTTCCAGAAGGGTCAATACATTCGTCAGCTTGGAGGGACTTCCTTCTCAGATGTTTTTTGGGAGCTGCGTTCATCAGATTGGGACCATTCTCGCGGCATTGGATTCCTCTTGGCCTGCCCTTCACAATGGGCCAAGGCATGTTTGTCTACTCATGAATAAACACACTCAGTTTCACTTTCCAAAGGGCTCAATCAATTGCAGCTTTCCAACCCATCAACACAACCCACAGTTTGAGAAACCCTAATCTATCCAGTTCAGCTAAGCATGTTATTCCTGAATCAGTCACTATATTTACACAAAGTTCAGTTAGATGAAACCATAGACACTGATTCTTATTATATAGCAGTTGGCCCAGGTTAAATTTCTGGTACTCTGGCACTAGAAACAGAGCAGTGGGGTGGCACCCCCCACCCCCATAGTACATGAAGCATGGCGCTGGCCATTCTTATTCCCCAACAGTGCTCTCCCAACCTGACCCCCAGAGGTGTGTTTTCCTCTGCCCAATGTGATTCCCAACAGCACTCTCCTCATGATCCAACCCCCTGTAGTCATCTTCCTCAACCCAACCCTCTCATAGTGGTACTCTCCCCGCCCAATCCAGCACTCCCTGCTCTTCCCCTTTCCTTACTTTGCACTACCATTGCTGTTGATTCTCCTTCCATTATCATGTTGTTTTGGAAGAATGGTACTATGGAATGCAGAAGAAAATGCTGACAAACCAGATATAAGCATTTTTCCTCTGCAGGTGGTAAATGAGTAGGATATAATAGAATTCTTTGAGGAACACTTGCTTTTAAAATATTGGAGATGTTATACAGTACTTGAAGAAGTCTAACAGCACAACGTGAACTATCCTTTCCATACTGCCAATTAGAGAAAAATATCATTTGTTCAGAGCAAATGTAAAATAATACAAATAAGCAACACTATGTCTCTCCTATTATCACATTTAATCCAGAGCTTTTCAACCCCTTTTGATGTGTATGTGTGCACGTGCCACTTTTTTCAAATGCCATGGCATTCAGGGATACTTTGGGTTGGGTAGCTCATCACACAGTTGTTGCTACAGCAACAGAGAGCCTTGCCCAGGCACCATTGCCTCCAACTTGGGCTTCTTTTGAAGGCCCAAGCCTGGACTGCTCCACAGCTGCACCAAATTGCAAAGCTGCCCCAGCCATTGGGCTGAGCCAGGCAGAGGAACACCTTCCAGTCCTGATGGCAGCAGCTGTGCTTCACATACAATAATGTTCAAGAGCAAATATCACCAGATGTGCTCATACAAGTTGAAAAGCACAGATTTGATCCTCACATAGTTAGGTAACGAATATCATTCTTCACAGGCTATCTACTAACTGCACATTTAAGACATTTCTGCCCAGGTGTACACATTTGATCCCTGTTGTGTATATGCAACGTTGGTCAGAAATAATCATGGCTATAATTAACCTGGTTGCAACCAGGATTTAATTCTTCTTTCTTCTGATTCAGCAGCTATAGAAATTCTGATCCATTCATTTCATTCAATCTGGATTTCAGTTGAGGCAGAAGACCAATTTCTTTTGCCAACCTTTCTCCTGAATATTTACTAAAAAAAAAAAAATAAGTAATATTGCAGTATTTTGTTTGGCCATTTAAAAATCCCCCCCCCCTTTTCTTAGGATTTCAATTTTAGGTTGTTCCAAGAAAACTGAGCATTAAACGGCTAGATCCTTAGGCTGGATCCTCTCACACGCAGTCCTCGGTTGTGTGAACTTCCTCTGCTTCATGATTATTATTACTCCAGCAGCACAGCTGGCCTTCTTACATTGGAAGTTCTGTTAACCCTGCCAGTCGAAAACCATATTTTCAGCAGTTTAGCAGTAGCACTCTCATCAGAAATTCACAGCGGGATGAAAAAATATCTCAGCCCAGGAGTTAATTACTTAAAAACATGTTCTCGAAAAAATCCATTTCTCCCCTTGGGGTTGTGAGTTAAAAAGAGTATCCTTGTGTAAGATTTTCACCTCTCCTGCTATAACTGAAATATAGCTCTGTTACAGAGTTCAATAAAAAAAATACAGGCAATTTTAATCCATAATGTGTATCAATTACTGTTGGTAGTTTGGAATGTTTTTAAATGATTATGTTACAGACTTACCCAAACAGTCCAGTCCCTCCGCAGTATGAATTTTGGAAGGACTTTAGCAAGCCAAATGAAGGTAAAAGCCTGCAAACTGAATTCATGTGCAGTTAGCAGTTTCCAAGATCTACGTGGTTTCTTATTCAATATATTTCAACGTTTGCTTGATAGGCCAATTTGGTTTAATATGTCAATCCATTGATTACACAGAACTCATGGAACTCACTGGACAGAATGGAGAGAGCTGGGTTCAAATATATTCAGTCATCATGTTTACAAGATAACAATGGGCAAGCTGCTATCTCTTAGCCTAATGGCCCATTCCTATTGGGGCAGAATGCAAATGTGACAAAGAACAGAGACTCTAATCTTGAAAATTCTGGATTTGTATGCAAAAGTTAAAGTGATTCATGTACTTGCAATTCACGAGTGACCAAAATACTTTCCACTGAACTTCATAATGATTAATCAACAACTGTAAAGTGACCAGGACCACAACAATTGGCAAGTACTGTGGAGAAAGCTAGTCGCACTATGAGCATGCACAGATTGAAGATTACCATAGTACAAATAGCACAGTCAGTGTTGTGCTGGAGTGCAGGAACCAATGCTTCCAAAGGAAGAGGTGGAATGTTACACAGCATTTTTGCAACTGTGCTTCCTTCAACCTCATTGATAATCATTTAATCTACTAATCCCGAAATCTGCCATTTGATTCTTATTCAAGGGTCATTAGCAAGGGTCATTATGAGGGTTGGCTCAGTGACTTGCAGGATACTGGTACACCGAATCTTCCTAACCCTAACATTCTTTCATCAGAAGCACCCTACTTCCAACTAAGGCTGAAGGAGCAATAGGATTTGCTCAGCACCAGGCACAATGAGGCAGGCTGCAGCAACTGTTTTGAAAAACTGTCTTTGTTATTTGAAATGCCTTGTTATTATTTCCTTCAGCCACTGCTATCCTGATATAGATTATCATTTTATCGGAACACTTGGTTGGCTGCAGTCCTTCCTTCCCTTACTCCCTCCTCCATGTGCATTAACGAGCTGGTCACTACTTGTTTAAAATTCTTATGGAATGACCAGTCTTCTGGATCTCCTTCAAAAGACAGTGGAAATCTTATTAAGAACAATCCAATTAGCCTTTGGAAAATGTGTTCATTATCTAATTATCAGTGACCTCTAACATAGCCCCAAGGGTGTAGCAAGAATTTTGGATACTGATCACCATGGACTAAACCAAAAAAATGGGCTTATGAGACATAATAAGGAAGATAGTTGCACTGTTGCCAGCTTCCACAACTTTTAACTGGAGTGGAGTCTAACTGGAGTGAAGCAGCTTGTTTGGAGACAAAATATTGATGAAAATACAAGTATTAGCAGGTCTATGAAACACCTTCTATAGAAGAGGGGAATGCAGATATCCGGTGTGCCTCATTATCCACTAGGGCAGTATTTCTCAAACTTTGAGGGAGCTTTACTCCCTCAGTAAGTTCTTGCAGGGGAGGAGCTAGGGCAGCTAAGGGGATCGCGTAGCTAAGGGGGGTGGGGGTGCTTTGCACTTACTTCAAGAGGGCAGGGCTGCAGCAGGTGCCAGAAGTCCTGCACAGTGCTCCCCGAGGCTTGGAACATTCGCTAAAAGCGGGTGCAAAGCACTTCTGTTTTGTAGGAGGTGCTTTGCACCTGATTTTAGTAAACGTTCCAAGACATGGGGGAGTGCTGTGCAGGGCTGCACAGGGCTCCCTGCATCTCCTGCAGCCCTGCCTTCTTAAAGTGAGTACAAACTAACCCCCCCTCGCCCCCCTTAGCAACATGATCCTGGGGCTCGTGTTTTTGCCTTCCTCCCCTTCCCCCACCCCTTAAAGGGACTGGGGAAGCATTACACAAACTGGTGGGTTGCAACCCACCAGTTTGAGAACCGCTGCACTAGGGTTCTGTTCTGGAACCCTCAGTGGATTAAAAAAGAATAAGTGGATACCAAATCAATGGAAAAATAGTTTTAAAGACCCACTTCCAGGTTTCTTGCTCCCCCATTGTTGCCCCAGAATGCATTGGTAAAGACACTATGCTGCATTGAGCCAGTGAATAATAGAATCTAGCGGAATGAAAATATAATTATTCAGCAGCACAAAGATGAGAAATTGGATTTTGGTGCTTTTTTTTACTTGTTACAAGGCATTTAAAGGTGAGCCTCTGTATCAGTGGTGAGTCAAATCAGTGGATACCAAATCAGTAGATACTGAGTGGACACTGATACTGCATTTTTGGTACAGAACAAGAATTAAAGCAAAAGTGCTAGACTTTAACAAGAGGCACAAAGCTGCCTCTATTCCACATCTCCTACTCACCTGCTCCTGATGTCTATTGCCCTAGTAAAATGCAATGCATGCACATCTTTTTGCCTCTTTCTTACATCTGTGGCTGTTGGCCAGTGGAAAGTGGGGAAATGTATGGATTAACAAAAGAAGAGAAACTGATGGTCCAATGTCCTGTTTTCAGCAGTGACCAGAGAGGTGTTTCCAAGAAATGGAACCTGGTACTCACCCAATCAGCTACATCCCCCCTTTTATGACCACATCTCCATTCTCACTATCTGATGGGCTGTTTGCTTGTGTCATTCCATTAACGTGGCATAACTTAAAATTTGGCTGCAACCTTTGGGCTTTGGCAGAATTTCATAGTAGTGAAAACAAAGGTTAGCAGAGATTGCTAAAAAGAAGTGAGACAGTTCTTCACTGAGGAAAAAGTTATTTCTTGTAGCATAAAAATATGTTGGGCAATGGGAAAAGTGATAATCAAGAATTGTGCTTCACTGCCCCTTGAAGAATACGCAATACTAAATTGGAAAGAAAATCAAAAGGAATTATTGGACGCAATCTCAGACCTAAAACTTGGACTATAAATATTAAATACAATTTCACAGCTTTTAATAATTCCTAATGCAGAGCCCTGGATAACCCCTAACTGTCTCATTATGTCACTATTAGATTAATTCCTTCACAATGTTTCAGCCACTGCAGTACAAAAATTGGTAATATAAGTAATGAACACCAATTGCTTATTTCTAAGGTTAGTGGAACATGATGTGATTCAGTAAACTTATGGGCTGTTTCACTTCCCCCTCCCTGATCCCCGGAGGGGTATGTGAACTGAAATCCATCAGAAACTTAGGGCACAATCCCAACCAACTTTCCAGCACTGAGGTAAGAGCCATGCAGCTCCAAGAGAAGGCAACAAACATTCTCTTACCTTGAGGAGGCCTCTGTGACTGTCTCCCAACAGCAGGATGCAGCACATGCCCCATTGGCACAGCTGTGTCAGTACAAGAAAGTTGGTTAGGATTTGGGCCTTAATCCTTAACTCCTCTAGAGCAAGGGCTGAGAGAGCATGTAGTTTGAAAGGTCTAGAAATGAAGGAGCATTTGAGATCACCACAGTTAGTCCCAGTTGTTTTCAGTGGGGTTCCCTGACCCATGAATTTACATCTTTCTTCTTCAGAGAAAGGAGACACTAGAAAGAGCTTGTCTGATTTTGACCATTTCAGGCTTTATAGTACCTTTACTAATACCCTGAGCCTATAAAGCCCAAGCCTATCAATTCCTTCCCCCCAATGCAGCTACACCACTGAAATGTGCACAGCATCCTGCAAGGGGGATGGACAGTCCTGGAGGTCTTCTCTGGTAAGGGAAGATTTGTGATAGGGCAGGGGAGGGTGATGGAAAGATGTTCCAGAAGTGGGGAGGGGGTGTTTTGGGGTGGGAGAGGGTGGTGAGGGCACAGTTCATGCCTGTGAGGGGAGCAGGGATAGTGTGCAGGTCTCAGTTGCATCCTAATCGCTGTCCTGAGCCTGAGATAGCTGGTACAGATTTGAGTAGCCCAACTGAGCAGGCTGTCGCACCACACAAAGTAAAGGAACATTGTTCTCTTACCCTGAGGAGACCTTCCACCTGCTTGAATCCAATGCTGGATACAACATGGGACTGGGGGCTCCACTGTAACAACATTGGATAGGATTGGACTGCCTGGGACACATTTAAAAAAATGCTATTCTTCATCTGTAGCCTAATGCAGTACAGTCTATTCTACCACTTCATTCCATTCTGCTGCACCTGCAGATCCAATCTGAGGGCAGTTGGTGTCTGAAAACACCTGCCTTTCAACCTAGCCAATAAAGTGGCACACTACAGACAGAGGTCCCTAGAAAAATATACTTTATAATGATAACTTCAAACAGCTGAAGAGAATATTTACTATAACAAAATAAGGCTGCAATCTTAACCACACTTTCCTGGAGTAAGCCCCATTGAACAAAATAGGACTTACTTCTGGGTAGAACTGGTTAGGATTGTGCCCTAAGGCTAGGCTGAAATGGCTTTGCAGCTTAGTCTGTAAGGTGTAAAAGTCACCACCCCTTTGGTGATGGGGGGGTTAAATAGGGAAAAAACACTCGCCCATTCAGAGTGAGAGCAATAGTTTCTGCCCTTAGTCTGAACTGGCTTTTTTATGCAGCCAGATTTTACGTATCACATGATGCTGTCACAAAGCTAATTCAGGGTGAGGGCAGGAAGCATTGCTCACAGTCTCAATGGCTTCCTGATGTAGTCACATAGCCAAATATGATTGCCTACATAATGGCAAGATGTCTAACTGGTTGAAGGAAAAAAAAATAGTTTGGAAGCAGTGATTGAGTAAACCAGCTGCAAACAGAAGCGAATAAAGTGAATGGGTTGTGGGAAAAACAGGTCCTCTAAAGTTCTATTTTCACTGTGAATATGTTTATTAAAGATTGCACAGCACAGCACTATAACAAAATAGCATAATTGCCTTTTTAGTTGCAGCTTGCCATCCAATCCCACCTTCCAAACACTAGCATGTTAATAAAACCAGACATCCCAAATACCTGGAACGTAGCCCCCTTTTTCCTTATAAATTATCCAAAATGTATCACTCGGATGAATGGCTTGGAATGGCAGTTGCCAGCTATACTATAAAGAATGAACCTATGGAAACTGAGAGCAGGTTATGGTAGATACACTGTCAAAGGCATGATTTATAATCTGGAAATGTATGCAGAAAGAGGCCCACCGACCAAGCCTGTATCATCTGAAGCAATCAAATCCCACAAATATAAGGCAATTTAGCATTACCATTTCCAAGTGTTCCCCACAATAAGGACTCTTGTGTGCTGAAGTTTAATATTCAGAGCAGAAACCACAAACTCGAACAGCCGCTCCTGGTCAAGATAGCTAATAAGAGTTCCCAGGCAATGGCACTTTTGTAATAGTTTTTGCTCAAAGCAGCTGGGGATTTACTTGTATGTCAGCTTCTACATCTGAGCACCAGAAACCAATAGTGGGCCAGGCACCCATTCACTGTATATATTGATATAATTTCATCTGAATTTATGGTGTGGGAATTATGGCACGGGTGAGAAATGTAACCCAACCTTCATCTTCAACAATGTAGTACAGATATTATGTTTTTGAGAGAGAGAAAAACATACTGACTTGTTGACTCGGATTACTATGAGCGCATTCCTAGTGGATTTCAATATTCGCTCGCACAAATCAATGCTGTTTACATTGTATTTATTAAATGTTCAGGACCGAAAGAATCTTTTGACCTCCCCCCCCCCCCAATATGTTCTTTCATTTTGGAAAGCACAAAGATCCATTCTGTCCATTCACCCTACTCTCTAGACATTTTCCTTAAGTAATTGGATCACAATTATTCCACTCTGAATAGTTTCACTCTGCATTTCTACAGGTCAAGAAGATTTTAGCTCAAATACTGTACTGAAAATCAGGCACTGTGGCTGCAGTCTAACTGATTGGTTAATGAAGTGAAAGATGCGGGGTCATGTCACATCATATGTAGGGCTGGCCCAAGGAGTGGCAGGCCTAATGCGGAGCATTCCTGCAGGCCCCCCCACCCTCCCCACGGGGCCCCAACTCACCATACAGCCATGGCAGCAAGAAGAACATTTGTAGTGCTGCACATGGAGTGTGGCACCTGGAAATAGTTGGCAGTGATGTGATGATGTCACCACCAACTTATTCTAAGAGGTCCATTTTGGGCCATTCAGAGGCAGGGGTGAGCAGGAGGGCCCAATATGAGGCTGCTGTGCTCACCCGCTGGCTAGCAGCCCATGGAGATCCCAGCTGTGGCAGTGAGCTATCCACTCACTGTGCTGGTGCAGGGCCCGATGTGACAACATTGGCCACATGGGCTTAAGGCTGGCCCTGATCATATGTTTTATTTTTCACAGATACACTTAGGGTGCAATCCAAAGTGCGCCTTATGCTGGCCGAAGTACCTTGGGCTGGCATAGGAGGGTCACAAACGTGCCGTAAAGCACGTTTGCCTCCACGGCTGGGAGCCGCGTCGGCGCATTTATATGCGCTGATGCATGGAGGCAGACAGAAGCCTCCGTGGAGGCTCCTGCGCCACCGCTTGTGTTGGTGCTCTCACGTCGATGCAAGTGGCAAAGGAAGGCTTGGGGGTGGGGGGAGGGGGTCGTTTCTGGGCAGAGGGAGGGCGGCCCCGGGGGCTGGCATGTGGGGAACTGGGGGCGGGGCTGGGACCCGGCGGTTATGCCGGATCCCAACCCCCTGTCCCAGGGGAGAGTGGAGCGGCTTCATGCCGCTCCGCTCTCCTCAGACTTGCGCCACCTCTGGAAGTGGCTCAGATTCGAGGAGAACCATTGGGGCGCGCAGCCCTTACCCCCGGGTAAGGGGAAGAGCTTCCCCTTGCCCGTGGCTGAGCCACTGCACCCAACGAACCTGCGTTGGATGCAGTGCAAGCCTCCTGTGCAGGTTTGGATTGTGCCCATAGGTGGAGAGTCACCTGACTCGAATTCCCATACCTCCTTGCCTCCACGGTTCCTCCTTCTCCTTCTACTCCCTGGAGTGGAAGAGGGAGACAGAGAGGAAAAGCAATGTGGAGGGGAGGAGAGTACTGAGCTAGAACACTGAAGAATGGGAGTAGCACATCATCAAGTAAGAGAGGGGAACACTGTGTATGCTGCCTCAGGTATAAGGAAGTCTTGGACCGGCCCAGCATATAGAATATCATCACCATGAGACAATAGTCTCTCAGGTTTCTTTACACCCTTAGAGATACTTGAAATCCAAACTATCATCAATAAACTTCATTATGCTAACATACATACAACAAGAAAGCATATGGCACTATTGCCCTAGTTTAATAATAGTTGTGTCTGTGTTATAGGGGAAGAAGTTCATCTAAGAAAATTTATGCAAAGCTCACTTTTATTTACTTGATATTTAGGCACAAAGAACAGCTTGGAACCTAAGTGAAAAAAGAAAGTAATATTACTTTCTTAAGAAAGGGGGAATATATATGTGCGTGTGTGTGTGTGTGTGTGTGTGTATGTACATGTAGACACTGATTGCCAACATAACATGAAAATTAAAGAAACAGTATTTTTAAAACCACTTGGCATTTAACTGATGTTGGAATAGCTTTGTATGAACCAGCTAGATTAATGCTAAATCACAGCTCAGAAATATTCATGAGATCCTGTACAGTGTAATGGCTGACTTCTGGCATCAATTGATTGTCCTCTATTGTCTAACTTGGTTTCCTTTCCTGAACTTCACTCTGTCAAATCAAAGCCAATGATCTCTTATGACATTTTGGGGGGGAATGAAGGACAAATTTTATATTTTACATGAAACAAGGTTGGCAGAATGTGGTCTTGCTTCTGAGAAACCAATTTCTTCTAATGTCTTGGTAGAAGTGCAGGGACCCCTGCTGAGATACACAGCACCAGAGTGCTAAATGTTGACTGAATGGTTAGCTTTATTGCAAATCTTTATAAAAACTAATGAAATTACCCTTCACCTATCTTTAAGGATTAGCATTAATGCTCAGAACAAACTCCATGACTGCTAATCTCTTAATGTCCCCTAAGATATGTACCAAATGAAGTTTATAAATAATAAATGGAATCCCACTTTTTAAAAAATCTCCAGTAACTTTGTACTTTCAGTGTTGAAAATGTGTGTTGGCTCAAAATGAAATTAATAATTCCAGTAGATCCAGATCAAAGATTATGTTGACTAGAAATCTGCATCGAACTTCGTGTTCTGGAACTGAAGTAGCCCCCACATTTTGTTACCCTTGGATTCATAAACAAGTAATAATACAAAAGGACCTTTCTGCCAACATCCTTGGATAAATTATTAAAACCAAATAAATTGATATGTTTTCCTGTGGCTTCTGGACAGAGCCATTGCTCAAAGCGTGTGTACTACATTCAGTAAGCCCCAGGCATCATCGGTAGAGAGAGAGAGAGAGAGAGAGAGAGAGAGAGAGAGAGAGAGAGAGAGAAATACTGGAGGCCTTAGGGCCCAATCATATCCAATTTTCCAGTGCCGGTGCAGCTGTGCTAATGGGGCATGCACTGAATCCTGTGGTGGGGAGGCAGTCACAGAGGCTTCCTCAAGTGTATGGGAACATTTCCCATACACTTCCTCAAGTGTATGGGAAATGTGTATGGGAACATTTGTTCCCTTACCTCAGGGCTGCATTGGTGCTGGAAAGTTGGATAGGATCGGGCAATTATAGAACTATACCAAGTAGATACCAACGGGCTAGCTGCACCAATCAGTTTGACTCAGTGGAACACAGTTTCATATGCTCACATGAAGATGGCCCATGCCTCTATTGCCTTTGCTTTGGTTAAATCAAATTTTCCACTGTTAAAATCATGGTACCCCTGACAGGAAGGTACTGCGTGTTTTGATTTAGCCTTCATGCCAATGTCAGCCTCAAACCACTTAAGAGATATGACTGACAAGGCGTACAAATCCCCATTGTAAGTAAGTGTAAATAACTCATTAGAATCTCAACAACATGCCATTTTGGAAGCTTTCATGTCTTGTTGATAGTGTGGACCTATCTAGCAAACGTTAGTTGTGACTCCCATAGGAAACAATTAGGAGACAGGAAACATAGGTGTTCCCTCCCCCAATTCTATTTTTCCATTACTAAAAGCACTTGAGATAACTAGTACCCAACTGCAACTATCAACTCAAGTTGCAACTAATTTCAGCCCAATTGATGTCAGTGGAATTTTGTTGCAACTAACTTTGGTAGGACTGCACCCTCTGCCCTTAACTGCACCCTGTGCCCTAAAGTAACCAGTTTCCCATGAAACCTTTTGTTGCGCTACACTTTACAAATCGGTTTTGTGAACTTTTAACGTGCTTATCAACAATATAAACATGAGAAGGAACAAAAAGAGGAAAGATGTTATGGTGATTTCCCTGGAGCTGAATGCACCTGTGTCAAAGTTCATGCCAATTCTTGTCACCCTATTATCAGTTCTTGTATATCTACTACAGAATTTCTGACAGCTTCTTGAAGCAAACATTAAATATCGTGAAACATACTTGACATAAAGCCATATATAACGAAGACTGATTTTTGGTCCACTGAACAATAACATTCTTTTTTAAACTTTCTTGTCACATTCCTTTCCAAAAGGTTACATTTATATCTGCTGTAGGATGGATGGGGCATGTGAATTGCACCTTCAAACGATTCTTTTCCTCTTCCAAGGGAAAAAAAATAAAAAAGACAAGAACCAGAAACTTCAATCAACGTTTCGTACCCGAAAACTATGACACTGTCAAACTGCTGTCATTAAAGCTAACTAACCATATTAAACGAATATTAAAATATAGGTTTCTTTGCATAACATAATGAACAAAAGTGCTTTTAAGTTTCTCCCTCTGCTTTGAGGTGTAGGTGGCATTCTCATTCCAAAACTTTGAAGTCAGAACAAAATGTGCAGGTAGAGGGTACTAGATCAAATAATAATCAACTTCAAAAAGCATTTTGGCTGTTAGATATCCCAGGGCTAATTTCCTCTAGACATTTTAAATGTAAATGTCTAAACTCATTTAAAAATGGTAAATTGGTCCAGGTTCAATCACAGCCCATCCTGACACCGAGCAGGGAGAGTGGGCTAATTGTCATTTGTTTGTCAAATGAATTCCATTTGGAAAGCAATGAAACCTCCAAGCTAATTCTTTTAAGGTGAGCTGGTAGTTGTATTATCAGTTAAATGCAGTAAAATGGATAATCACATGATGATAATGAAAACTGAGCCTGTGTTAACATTCGGGCTGAGTCTGCCACAGGGCGTATAGTGATGGAACTTAAGTACAGTAATGTTCCATTGGGCACAATGGCACCAACTCTGCTCTTTAGCCTTACAGACACTTTCTTTGCATTTTAAAAAACTTTATCAAAGCACCGTGGCAATGTAGAAAATGTCAAAGTGAAATGCACTGTAGGCAAATTGTGATTTCATTAAGTTTAAATTTATTGCTTTTGACTGATGTATTACCATGCTTGTTAAGAGCCAGTAATTTGGAATATCTGCTTGCCTGGTAAAATAGCTTTGTCTCCTTGCATAACACTTTCTATAAGCACTTTGAAAGACCACAGTTAATTCAAAGAAAAGTGGGACCCCATTTTATTTTTCTAAAGAAATAATTTCAAATATTCAACAGCAGCTGACCTTGTAGACAGATAGTCTTGTGCACTGATCCTGAGTGTTTTGTTAGTTTCCTTGGTAGTTAATTGCAGCCTTAATATATGTTATTTTTGCTACTCTTGGATAACTACATTTAGTTCATGGACAATGGAAACTTCGGAAGAGCTTAATGCTTCCACTTGGCTTACTGCTTCATTGAGCATGTATATTGGATGTAACTGGAAGCAGTTATAAGTGGAGTTGACCCAAATTTTTACATCCATTTTTGTTGAGCAAATTTAGCTGGTTCATATAGTCTGGCTGTAAGCTCTCTAAATGATGGTTTCAAGGGTATTTATTGAACAAAATGGCCGTAGAAGCTGAGTAAAATGGCTGCTTGATCAAACACATTTTTCAAATGTATTGTACAGACTGCTTCTATTATGTGTCCAGGATATTTGATCCTATACTATCTTCTGTGAAAAAGATAAAATAAAAGCATTCATTGTAGCTAACATGATAAAGGTAATAATCTTTTTATTATTTGTGAACTATAAACCTATGTAGTCCATTTCCATTTGTGACTTTAAAACATCTTTACATTCACTTTGTTGTACTGTTGCCTGAAATCAAAGCATGCAAAATGAAGATCCTAGCATTTCAACAGGAAATTGTATATCGATTGAATAGTACCCTGTAATTGTATACTTATAACCCAATGCTTCAGAACATTAGTGATCAACAAGATGATACTATAAAAACACTTTTCCCAAAAGGTGGGTGTATCCCAACTTCCCCACCCCACCGTTTAATTAACTTCAACCCAAATCTGCAAATTTCAACTGCTTATGAAAATATCTAGTGTGACAAAACACAAATTAGGGCAGAGTTGCATTATATTTTGTGGTTGTTTAAGCAAGTGAAACCTGTCTGCTTATAATATACTCTGTGCACCATACATATATAATTCTATGTATCCCATCGCAAGTGTGCCATCTGTGACACCCAGAGTGTAAGGATCGCTGGTAATGAGCTAGTGCCAGTTGGTGCTGGCTGGACACCGCCCATTGCATGATAAGTGCTCCAGGCGGCAGTGAGGGCCTTGGGGGCAAGGTGAGCATTCTGGGGTGGGACAGGCAGGGGAGGGTGGGGGAGAGCAGGGGGAGGAACCGGGTTGGGAGCAGGTGGGACCAGCAGAACGCTGCTCTGCCATATCCTATCCTCTGTGACAGGCTGCAAGGAATCTCTTAAGTCTGCATCAGCAAAATAGCTGGCACAGGCTTGAGAAGCCCCATTGCAAGGCCTGGGGCTTTTCCTGGGAGAAGGCGACAAAAGTTCCCTTCCCCCAAGGAGATTGCCGGCGGCCTTGGTGGTGCTGTTGGATACAGCGGTAGACATTTTGGTGGCATTGCACGCGGTGACGCTGCCAGGGATAGAATGGGGTTGTTAGTAAAGTAGGTCAATTAGAAAATTGGACTGGTCCAGGTTCACCTAGAGAACATCAAGATTGAATGGGGATTTGAAATCTAGTGTTTGTAGTTTGATGTGTCCAAGACACATCAACTCTCATGCAGCAAAGAGGAAAGCTTCACCTTATGAAGATCTTCTTTCTTTTATGGTATTAAAGATATGCAACCCCCTGTGTTCATTTGCATCTGGTAAACCTATAAATATTCCGACTTCTATTTACAAGGAACAAAATAAATCTACAAGGTAGATAAGTCTTACTTTATTGATTTTATCTGAGAAACTTAGGACGCAATCCTAACCCCTTATGTCAGTGCTTTCCAGCACTGGCATAGCGGTGCCAGTGGGACATGTGCGGCATCTTGCAGTTGGGTGTAACTCACGGAGGCCTCCTCAAAGTAAGGGAATGATTGTTCCCTTACCTCAGAGCTGCATTGCCCTTATGTCAGTGCTGGAGAGCACTGACATAAAGGGTTAGGATTGTGCTCTTATTCACGTATCATTGCTCAAGACCACTTACAATATTTTTAAACCATATTAAAATATATTAACATCACAAAAGTATAAGGAGCAATCCAAAAAAGCCAACAGCCTTGGCAGCAGGACTAAAAACCAAACGGAAATGATGTTCTTTGAAACTTTTCTTAAAAGTCAGTAAGGAGGGGTAGCCATACAGGTCTGGCAGTTGAATGTTTCAGTCTTGGGGCAACTGACGTGAAGGATTAGGATGCTTAGCATAGCTTTTTACAAACCTTTGACAAACGTAAGGCACTGAGAGTTCATTTTAATGACTGACACTTAACACAGATAAACCATGCATAAATTCTGTACCATCACCTTTGTTTAAACAACACAAATATATTTAAACTTACAGCCAATCCTATCTGGCTGCCCTGCTGGTAGAACACAAGTTCTTCCAGTGCTAGCTGCTGAAAAGTAACCAAAAAGCACATTCTGGCAGAGCACTGATTAGCGTGCTGCCAGAACACTGGCTGGAAGGCCGAAGCCTTCCCACATGCATCACCAGATTGCTGACCACCAGCCAAAAGTGGTAAGTCAGTGGGGGAAGGAATGGGGGTAGGGAGGCTGTTGGAGGAAAGACTCTACGGTGATGGTGTACATGGGATCCTATTCCTCTGGCATCAGCCTCCCAGCCTCATTTCTCTACTCAGACTGGTGCCAGCAAACTTGCTGGTGCAGGTCCAAGGAGATTCATTGCAGGGTTTACAGAGGGGAAATGGAGTTTATCTGAAGCCTCATGCTCTTCCCCATCATTGGATACAGCATGCACCTTTTTGTCATGGCTGCACAAGTGGGGGGGGGGATAGGACTGGGCTGTTAATCATGCAGGATTTCAAGTGCCCTGGAATTATTTTAAAAATATTCTTACAGTTCAATCCAAACAGTGACCTGAGCCAGACCTGAGCCAGGTCTCCTGCACTGGCTCCTGAGTGTCACAAATGTGCCACAACTCAGCAATCGATTGGGCAGGCACAGAAGTCCGCACTGGCTTTTCCAGGCCGGATCCAACCCCTGCGCCGGCTGGAGGAACAAGGTTTGCACTAGGCAGCACAGGGGGTGGGAGAGGGGGGTGGGAAGGTGTTCTGGAGGTGGGGAGGGGGCTTTTTTAACCGGGGGGAGGACAGACGGGGGGGTGGATCAAGCCCAGAAGGGGGTTGGGATCAGCAGCAGCAGCACATGCTGCATACTAACCCTCACTCCTGGGCCTGGCAACCTTACATGGGCTGCTTGGATTTGCACCAGCTAAATAGCTGGCGTACATCCAAGTAGCCCCATATGCCAGGCTGGGAATCGATAGTGAGTAAGGTGAAAAATATCGCCTTACCCCAAGGTGACCTCTAGCCTGCTTCTAACAGCACAGGCCACTGCGACCTGGCTGTACCAGCACAGGTTAGGATTGCACCCTTAATGTATGTGCCAGCCCTATCCCATCATGCATAGGATTTGCAAGATGTGGCTTCCATCCTGATCACAGATCACTGGTACATAAATGCCACACGTGAAGGTGCAGGCATGGGGGATACCAAGTCAAATTAATCTGCATGGCACTCTGTGCAGGTAAGTCGTTTTTGCATGTCCAGCATCTTGTTTTAATCAGCCCTTGTTCATTATCAGATATGACTCATTCTGATTTAACCAATTTAAAGGCTATATAATTGGAGATTTAATAAATGGAAGCACTATTTAGATGAGGCTACCCTGGAAGAAGTATGTGAAGGGACAGAAAGGGAATTTAGATAACACTGATATGGATAATATGAATTATATTTTTATTATTCTATTATCTTTTTTGAATATTTTGGAAGTTATGGCCAAATCACCGGCATTGGTGTCTTGTTCTAAGGTACTGAACAAAGTTAGCAGCATGCTGTGAGCCACTAGCTGGAGCTAAAGACCTGTAGAGCAAATTTTTGAAATATAACATGAAATAAATCCCAAGGCTTACACTTCCTGAAGACAGAGGCTTAAACCTAAACTGTTTAAAGCAGCATTGGAATGGACTTTGGACAACATGTTTTGGATACAGTACTGACTTCTCAGACATTTCTCAGGAGGGCAAGGAGACTACCCCAGAAGATAGAAGCATCTGAAGGTGAGCATGGTTAGCAAAAACTGATGCAAATGCATCAGATGTACTACAAGGAAGCCTCAGAGCAAGCACTGATTAAGGGCCTGATCCTGAACAGTGCATGCTGGCTTACTGCTGGAACGCAGTGTCGCAAACATGCCATAAGGCACATTTGTGAGCCCTTACTGCGGGCCCAGTGCCGGAGCTAGCCTAGCATGAGCCCACGCTGGGCCAGCTCTGGTGCTGGGCCCATGTTCTGCTGCCTGGTGGTCTCCTGGACTTCCGGGCAGCAAAGAGGTGAGTGAGGGTGTGGGGGGAGGTGGGGAGGAGGTGTTCTGGGGTGGGGGGAGGTGGAGAGGGCAGTTAGAGGGTGGGAGGGAGATCTGGTGGGGGAGGGAGCAGGGTGGAACCAGTAGAGCTCAGCTCCACAGAATCCTGAGCCCCATGTTGGGCTGCACAGTTCAACACGGGACTCATTGATCATGTGTCAGCAAAAGAGCCACTGCAGAATTGAGTAGCCCCATTGTGGGGCGACTTCCCTTACCAGGTCTCCACAATGGGGTGTCTAAAATCTGGCTGGCTGTTTTGCCAGAGCAGACTTGAGAACCTCTGTGTTGGACTTTTCAACCTCAGATTGAATAGAATAGGATTGAAGAATAGGATCTGGTGGAGGAGGCTTTAGCTGGGTCCCACCCCCTCCTGGACTGGTTCCCAGTGCTGGCACTGTGGGCCTTTAGAACTGGGTACTTACGATTGCCTTCTCACATATGTTCCTACCTGCATGATTTGTTCAACATCTGATACTCTCCTCTATTTTTCCACCATCATCTCCAGTATCCACCATGTAAGTTTTGGTGGATGTACAAATTTTTCTTGATTGTTCAACAGTCAACCTAGGGAAGCTTTCTGATGCATGGTGAAAACTTGTCATTTTAGCAGTACTTTAGGATATTCTTTGATCTGTTTGCTGGGTGGTGGTGGTGGTGATAACATACTTTCCAGTGATATATTTATTTGGATTGAATCATTTTATTCTTAAATATTTTATGATTATGCTATGATATTAATTAGTAGCCACTTTGAAGATCAATTTTTTTTAAAGTAAAGTTACAAACTATTTAATAAATATATGTATATAATGAAAAATTGACATTCTTTGTAGAATATATTGCCTAGGACTCAAAGAACTTAAAATCGACAATAAATATCACACTAGAACATGGAATGTCCACTAAAATTGAATGTCAGGAGAGTTAAAACTGACAAGATAAAATATTGGGACTAGATCCTATCATGTGTTTTAATCTGTGGCTTAAAGACTTGAGCAACATATTAAATTGCGTTTTTCACTCATCTAGCTACAAAAGCCTTAGTATGTTTGTAAAATATTTCCTTACCCAGAGTGTAAGTAATCTCTGGAACTCCTTACCACAGGATTTGGTGATGGCATCTGGCCTAGATGCCTTTAAAAGGGGATTGGACAGATTTTTGGATGAAAAGTCCAACACAGGTTACAACCTATGATGGGAATGAGCATCATCCTCATTTTAGAAGTTGGCTACCTCAGAATGCCAGATGCAAGGGAGTGGCAACAGAACTCAGATTACAAGACATATTGACTGCTTGCAACCTCTGGGTTTTCTCTGAATGCCAGTTGCAAGGAAGTGGCAACAGGATGTAGGTATCTTGTGGTCTTGGGTGCTCCCTGAGGCATCTGGTGGGCCACTGTGCGATACAGGAAGCTGGACTAGATGGGCCTTTGGTCTGATTCAATAGGGCTCTTCTTATGTTCTTATGTACCTTAGGTATGATCAAGGACTTAGGGCCCAACCCTATCCAATTTTCCAATGCCAGTGCAGCTGTGCCAATGGGGTGTGTACTGCATCCTGCGTGCGGTGCGGAGATAGTCACAGAGGCCTCCACAGAGGCCTTGGGGCTGCACCAGTGCTGTAAAGTTGGATAGGATTGGGCCCTTATTCAGTTCCAGTGGTTCTTTAAAAAAAATGTATTCTTTGTCCAGCAGAAGACCCACTATCCTTTCCTAACTGGCCTGAGACCAAAGCTTCCAAAATAAATTTTCTAGAGTAGGTCAGAAGAGAAGGAAAACATCAAGGAGAAGACTCCCGTGGAAGCCAACAGTGCCACAAAATTAATGTACTGCTTTGTGTGTTTAGTTAACCCAGGTGTGTAGGTATTCTGTTTATTAGCTTCAGTTGCCATTTTCAACATTGCTAATTATGTTGATCATGGCAAATTTGTTTCATAAATTGTTTAATATTCAACCTGAACGACTTCATGCGTACTGAGTCCATTAAGCCCAGGTGCGAGCCACTTTATAAACATTTTTGCACTTCCTTTCATCTGCCTGAAAAACTATATTGTGTTGCCTGGACACAGTTTGGAACTGTCCACTGAAGAACAGGCACAAGCACATTTTCTCTACATGTAAGAAATCTGGCTAGAAAAGGATGTATTTTTAGGCTCAACAGCAGCTGCTTTTTGTACGCCGTGTGCTTTTATATTTCCATGTAATTCTGCTCTTGTCAAGCTCCTAGGAATATGAAACTTGCTTTGGCTTTGTGTGACATATTTCCTTCTTTAAGCCATTCAAGTGAACAGAGAGAGAGAGAGAGAGAGAGAGAGAGAGAGTCAACACCTTCTGATAAGGCAGTGGTTCTCAAACTCTCTGGGAGAGTTTGAGAGCCACTAAGTTCTTGCGTGGGCAGGAGGGGGCAGGCAGCAGGGGCGGGGGGGTACGTGTACACAAGCCCCTGCAGCCCCCCTGAGCAGCATGATCCTGGGGATCGCGCCGCTGCCTCCTCCCTGCCTCCAGGCTGCCCCCGTCCCTTAAGGGGGCAGGGGCCAGGGCCCGCAGGCTGTGGCGTCGCGACGCCCCAGTTTGAAAAGCCCTGTGATAAGGTTTTCTTTGATTTAACATATTGCAGTGAGGAAATATGTTTGGTTGTTTTTCTTAAGAATCCAAACAGAAAATCCTTTCCTTCTCTTGTGTTATTTCATATCTTAATTTCTCATGGAGAAATTAAGAATAGCTACAGCTATTCTACTCCTGAAATAGTTATTCATATCCATGTCAGCAGCAGAGAAATTTTTTTTTTAAAAAGGTTAAATAACAGAATTATTTCAAGATATGGAAGGAAAATCTCAGTGGAGGTTCATGTATCACTTGCAGTCCTATCCAATTGGGGATTGGGCTGTAACGTGAACCTTTTGTGACAGTGGAATTGAGTTCTGCTGTTGCAAAATGGCTACTGTCAGAGTGCGCCCTGCTGTGTTGGCAACTATTTTGGGCAGGCTGCCCCACAAAGCAGCAGCCTTCCCAGTCCTTGTCAGAGCTGCCTACACCTGCCAATGCAGGTAAGACAGCAGCAAGGGCGAAACAGGGTGGGAGGGGCATAATGGGGTGGGGAGGCAGCGGGAGGGGGCAGATCCACTCGTGATGGTGCACCAGATCCTCTCTACCTTTCCTGCAGCCTCTCCATCCCCTTTCTCTCCTCGGCCTTACACCACAAATTTTGCTAGCACAGGTCCAAGGAGACCCATTGCAGAGCAGGAGTCTTATGGAAGTGTAAGGGGATTGAAATCCTTTTTTTGCCTCTAAAGCCTCCTGATCAGCCCTCGCGTCCTGCTGCATGCGGGGGGGGGGGGGGAGCATGAAAGGATAGGATTCGGCTCTTAGTCCCGTATCCAGCAAACTTGGCCCATTTTGTTTGAATCTTGTTCCTTTATTGACACCTTCCTCATTACATTTTCCTATATCACCAATTCATAAGTTTTCCAAATTCCACATTAATTACAATTCTGAATAATACTGAGGTTTCCAAGTTCCAGCCATTTTCAGACATACTACGATTAACATCTTCATAGACAATTCAAACTCTTGCTTTTCTTCTTGATCCTTAATGTACCCTAATAAGAACACTATAGCACTATCCTATGCATATCAACTCAGAAGTAAGTCTTACTGAATTCAGTGGGTCTTCCTCCCAGGAAAGTGTGTATAGGCTTGCAGTCCTACTAGGTCTAACAGAAGTATATTCCTGGTAATGTTTGGTAAGGTATTTATTTCCAGAAATGTTTGACCTTGTTACAGGTCTACCAGCAATGACAAAGTCATTGTTCCTAATGAGTTACACTTCCAAGACTCAATTTTGTTTGACTTTAATAGGGTTAAGTGTATCGTAACAAATCTAATTTTCAACACTATATGCAACATTAGAATCGGCAGTAGATGCTATTCTACCTTCAGAATATTTTTATTCGTTAAATTAAAAAAAAATTACTTCTGTTAATACTTTATAATTCCCAAACTAGGTGTCTTGACTTCCAGGCCAGGTGAAGATAAAACCCCAACATCATTTCTGAAGTAGGGCAAAAACCATAGGTCTGATGAAGGTACATCAGATGTGTACTTGTACAGTATTACAGGAGAGGTGTTCCTGGGGGATCATCTCACTCTTGATGTTCCTTGTTGAGAATGAATTAGTCCATTGTCCAATCACTGGCACTAGTCCTAGACTAAATGGTGCCAGGTGAGGAGCATCTTCAGTGCCACCTCTCTTTGTTTTAGCTTGTGACTATCTCATTTTTTGATTGTATTTATCCCTTTCATGAAGCTGGCATGCAACCTGCATGCATAATTTGACCTTGTTTCATGAGATGATGCATCTGGATGCATGGGCCTGCCAATCTGTATTTATTCATTCCATGTATCAGCCAAAAGAAGCAAATTTGTTTCTGCTAATATAAAATTAAGCATAGGTGAAATGCCTGGTTCTGTGATAGGCGGCCTTCCCCCGATCCTGCCGTGGCAATGACACCAAATGCCATAGCACCAACAGTGCAGACACAAACAAGAAAGGTGCACACCAAGAAGATATACTGGGACAGACATATATGATGCCTGCCCTTCTCGTGTTGCCAAGCCATAGTCTTCAAGCACATTGACAGGGTAAGCAGTGGCATCAACAGTGACTGACAAAAAAGATGGGGCAGAGTTGTGGGTGTTTGCAGTTCTGGGTAGGTATCCAATATGAAACACGAGAGTGCCAACTGATTGTCATGTGATAGTGCAAGAACACAGGGTGGGGGGAGTGTTCTTGAGTATTAGATAAGGCAGCTTTGATACAAACTTTGAACGCGTTGGGTGATGTGCCCTGCATGACTGATGAACTTGTGCCACTATTCAGATTTTGAAATGCTCCCATGGAACACCCATAACAGAAATAACACATGAACTCATCCTCAGATTAAAATTGGAGGTATAGCCGTTTGATTGGCATTGCCATAGGTGAGCATTTGCACTTATCACACCCAGAAATGCAAAAATCAAATTTCCATATTTACACCAGAACTATCCTTAAACCCATCATGCAATGGAAGATGTGGAAATGAGAAGAATACCATTGACAGGAATATTTGTTTTGCAGCATTCAAGGGCTAAAACATTCTAGACAAACACATTAACAAATGAGGCCAGAGCTCTGGGAAGTGCCTTTCAAACAAGACAGTATCAGGTACATCCATAAGAAATAGCACCTACCCTGCAAAGACATTTGAGTCATTTACACAGTCTCATCAGTGGTGCGAACTGGCTCCTTGTGGAGTCAGACATTTGGAAACAGATAAAGTCCATAAAGAATGCTCCTTTTCTCTAGGAGAGATTAATGTAGATGTGAACACATTAGTGCTGTTTAAGGGAGAGTATACTCCATGACAGATAACTGGGATTGGGAATATTAGATTACCAAATAATGGACCTTTTAAATTCTGTCATCATTACTTATCAAGTACATTAGCTTCAAACCTGCAATTTTGAGTGTGGTGTTGTTGAGCTTTCAGAAGATTGAATTACTGGACTTTTGTTTGTGAATGTCTCTGTGAAATTTCCTGAAAAGGATAGTCGTCGTCTTCTATTGTGGTAAAGTGAATGCCAAATAACAGACTTTATGGGATATTTATAGACATACAAATGATAGTACTAATGCACCTTAATGTCTGTCTACCTGAGTGGAAAAGCAGTGTGATAAGATAACACTCCACTGTATGCCTTTTGTAAACCTGTTCAGAGGAAAAAGTCTTTCCTTCCCTGTTTAAACACTCCTCAATCCCTTCCCTATGCCAAAATCTTATTTCAAACATTGTCCTCTATGGATAACTTTACAGTAAGACTTTCATTCACAAAGGGCTTCCTTTTCATGTAATCATTTGGCATTTGTTAAAAAAATATTGCCAGGACTGTGTTAAAGTATAGTATTGTCCCATCTTTCTTTGCGTATAACTTTTGAATGGAAAAGTGAAACAAAGAGGAATGTGATTCCTGGAAGGTATCACTTCAGGCTACTGCTAGATAGCAGAGGCTTGAATGTTCCCTCGTATTTTCCCCACACAGCCCTTTCTATAGATGGAAAGCTAGCTCATCAGGGTGAAGAGTTCTTGTCATGATGTGGTCGATTTACACACACAGGAAGATTTTAAAAAAGAAAAACCAAGGATAGCTTTCAAATATGTGATATCTCACTGGCAGCTGACATGTTACCTTTGAATTGGAAGGCTCCATGTAGCCATCATGACTAATGTGCTCTGTTAGATCTGTCACCATGACTAACTCCAATCTCCTTTTAAGCTGTCTAATCTAGTGGCCATCACCCCATCTTGTACGCCTACAGTATGAAATGAAATGATCTGTAGAGAACTATGTCACCTGGTATTTCTACTCATCTCAATCATGGATGTGCAGTGTGGGGGCAGGCAGGTGAGGCAGAACTGCTTCACCAGAGCACTCGAAAAGCACCATCATCTCCAAGGCACACAAGCACTCACACCCCATGCACTCCAGCCGCTGTTCAGAGTGTGTGGGTTGTGAGTGCTTGCACACCTCATACAGTGGTGGCGGCAACGCTTTTCGATGGACTCTGTTGCGGTGGTTCCACCCTCGCTCTGCACATCCCTGATTTCAATAGGCCTTGACCATGGAGATCTGAAAGCTTACCTGACTGGCGAATTATACTAGGATGAGTGGCTTATTTCAAATGTGTGGAGGAAAATAAGTTTTCTTAGTGTTTCAAAACTGCATGGAGCTGAGAGCCAAGAAAATACTGGGCGTGATAAACTAATCAAGGAACTGTGACAGTTACATGTTTATAAGAATACATGTTTATTTAATTAGGTAGATATAAATTCTGCTCATAAAAAACATATCAGGAGAAGAGTAAAGATATAGCAGAAAGTTCCACATTAGACTCCCAACGTAGGCACCCCTACAATCAAAGTACTCCAATCACTTGGAAACAGTTTAAAATACATTTTCTTTTGCTTGTTTATTTTTATGTTCTTTTTTTAAAATTACCATATTTCTCTTGCTTCTGAGATAAAACCTGTTGTATTTGGGAGGAAGACTTCAGATAGATGAAAGTTCTGAACATGTTAAAAGGAAAGAATTTTTTTTTAATACCACGCAAATGAACTGTTTGTTTTAAGGATTTAAAACAATTCTTTTCCACTTTTTCTCCAGTCCTTCTTACTTACACCAGAGCAAGTTAATTTTCACTTTGATTGTACCAAAGTCGCTTAAAGAAAGAACTGGGCACCTAAAGTCCTGTTGAAAAGTGTCCACTGAACAAAAGGTGAGGAACAGGCAGCCTATGTAGTACTGATGAACTGGTTTACAGTTCAGTCCTGCATGGCCACTGTTCAGGAGGTGCAGCAACAAAGAGTTCCCCCACCTTTCTTGTTGAGAAAAGCACCAAGCCCTTTGCTGGCCCAGCGAGAGTCCAACTCACAGTGATTCCAGCTAGTCAACTCTTGTTCATTCTTTTCTGGGGAGCCTTGCACTGAGTGATTAGTTTAAATGGACACCCCCCCCCCCATTTTCCTGCTGCCAAGTCAGGTGCGGTGACTTGGACCAATGACCAGATAAGCTCCGCAAGGAGTTGTGGCCAGATGACTTTGTCTCCCCTGGCAATATCAGACAGGCCGGCACTCTCACTGTGCATCCTAGGTAGTGCAACCATGCTTTGCTTTGTAGAGTAGAGCACTGGAAGAATAGTGAAGGTGACAGGGTAACTCATGTTCAGCCCAATCCTATCCTCCCTGGCACTGCCAGTTACAGTGGCACCAAAATCGCTACTGCTATATCCAACAGGGCCAGGAAGAATGCTGGAGATCTCCGTGGGAGGGGACTTTTGCCCCCTTCCCCCCCTCCCAAAAAAGCTCCAGGTCCTATAATGGGGCTACTCAAGTCTGTGTCAGCTATTTTGCCAGGCATAGACTCTGGCGGAGGAGACCTCCACCAGTTCCACCCCCCCGGGCTAGTCCCTCCCCTGTTCCACCCTCCCCAGCTCTCCCCCTGCCCGAGTCCTCCTCCCACACTAAAAAGCTGCAATGTCACCCGGCGGTGCTACTTACCCCAGCTTACCCAGCACCGGAGTTCCCTCCTCCTCAGGTGCCACAAATGTGCTTTACAGCATGTTTATGATACCCAGCACTGGCAGTATGCTCACACTACTGGCGCCCTTAGGATTGGTGCCAGCATCAGAATATGCATATGTCAGGACTTCTCATTTAGGAGAAGGAAGCCAAATCTGGACACCAAATCTGGTTTGTTGCTGTGGGTCAAAAGAGATGTGATATTATTCATTTGCTTCACTATCTCATTTATTTTTTTCTGACCCCAAAAGTCTTGTTTCTCTTTGATCAGATGCAAAGTGTTTCAGTCACACTGCATTCAGTATTGGCCTGATGGCCCATCATGCATCAGCTATCAGTTACATAGAGACTCCTGAGATGCATAGAAATGCTCAAGACTGCAATAATCTTTGCAGAGGCAAAGCAGTGAATGCTTGTTCAGTCATATGGCAGGGGCCTTATGTGAGAATACAGAAAATATGCATAGCAAGAGAACTTGAGTGAGACCCCATAGGTAGAGATATAATTAATGCCACACCTGTTTTGACCCTGGGCAAGTGATCTGGTCATTTTTCAATGTCTTCAACTTGAATCCACACCTGACATGCTCAAGTCACTACTTCAAGAGCATTATTAACTCTTTATGAGCATTACTTAGCGCCATCATCAGGCCTGTTGGATCAGGCCAAAGGCCCATCTAATTCAGCTTCCTGTATCTCACAGTGGCCTAGCTGTTGCCTTTCGGAGCACACAAGACAACACTCTCTTGCATCCAGCATTCATACATAGGCTACTTCTAAAACGCAAAGGTTATATAGTCAATATGTTTTGCAATCTATGATGGACGTTTCCTCCATAAATTTGTCCAATCCCCTTTAAAAAGCATCTAGACCAGGGGTGTTCACACTTTTTTGGCTCGAGAGCTACTTTGAAACCCAGCAAGGCCTGGAGATCTACCGGGGGGAAGGAATATTTTAATATTCATTATATATATATATTCACACACACACACACACACAATGTATATGTAATATTCTATCTATCAAATCTCTTATATATAGTATATATTAAATATATTAATATTAATATATATTTTTATAAACACACATTATATATGTGTATATATATGTGTATGTATGTGTGTGTGTATATGTGTGTGTGTGTGTGTGTGTGTGTGTGTGTGTGTGTGAGTCCCCTTTGGTGTGGGAGAAAGGCAGGATAAAAATCATATATACTGCTGAGTCAGCAGTAAGTCAATGGGGCTTACTCCCGGATAAGTGTGGACAGAGCTGCAGCTTCGTGTCGGCGGGACTCACTCCCAGGCAAGCATGGCTGGTACTGCAACCTTCGAGCCCCGCCGCGCGTCTGCTCAGCAGCCAGTTCCCCTGCGGCCAGGGGCCACTCCCGTGAGTGTGGCGGGACCGCAGCCTTACTTGTAGGTGAGGCCGTCCCCGCAGTTGAGCATCTGCCGTGAGGTGAGGTCGTCGTCGGGCACATAGCCCGGCGGTGAGGTCGTCGTCGGGCACATAGCCGGTGCCGCCACTGATCAGGTAATTGGCCATGCTGGGCGCCCGGGCGGACCGCGGCAGAGAGAGGGAGAGGGAGAGCGAGAGCAGAGCGCGCGCCAACCTCCCTCTGCCGCGTGGGTGCTCCCTCCCCTGCGCGCGCACAGACGGGACTCCTACTGCCGGGCGGCGCGTGCACGCGCTGACAAGATCAGCCGCGCGCTCCAAAAGACACTTGAGCCTGGCGCGTGACGAACCCCGCCCCTTCTATGGCGCTCTCTCCAATCTAAAATAACCCGGAGTTGCACCCTGTGCATGTGCGGGTGTGACTCTAGCAATGAAGTCTATAGCGGCTATATAGACTTCATTGCTAGAGTCACACCCACACATGCACAGGGTGCAACTCCAGGTTATTTTAGATTGGAGAGACAGGGCTCCGCGATCGACTCAATTTGCCTGGCGAGCTATCAGTCGATCGCGAACGACATACTGAGCACCCCTGATCTAGACCAAGTGCCCTCACAACATCCTACGGCAAAGAGTTCCACAGATTACTTATGTGCTGTGTGAAGAGGCCAAACATGAGTTCCATCGTGAGTTCAACAGACAGATGGGCCAGCATGTATGTGTGCATTAGGAAATGTAGGCATTGTCTATAGCAGCGTTTCTCAAACTGTGGGTCGGGACCCACTAGGTGGGTCACGAGCCAATTTCAGGTGGGTCCCCATTCATTTCAATATTTTACTTTCAATATATTAGACTTGATACTCCCATGGTATGTGACTGCATTTGGGGAAATATTGCAGATCTGTACTTTTAACAGGCAACTATATATATATGCTTTTAAACAATGATAGTCAATGAAACTTACTCCTGGGTAAGTGTGGGTAAGATTGCAGCCTAGGACTGTGAAAAAATTTCCTGCTTGATGATGTCACTTCTGGTCATGACATCACTTCCAGTGGGTCCTGACAGATTCATATTCTAAAAAGTGGTTCCCGGTGCTAAAAGTTTGAGAACCACTGGTATATAGTGTAAGTGCTTGTAGGAGGACTGCAAACATTTGCAGTACATTGTAGGAGTACTGCTCCCTGGGTACTGTTGAGTAGAGCAAATGTCAACATTTTATCAGATTAAATGAAGCCTGAACAGAATTGGTCCTGCTCTTCTGAAGAACTGTAGCAATGTTACTTGAATGAATAGGGGGAGCAGGCAGTTATAATTTCCCTAAGTATAGCTCCGCAGGGATTGTGCGGAACAAATTTTATCAGCTGTTAAATCTCACCAGAATGTTTTAGTAATCCATGAAATAGGCTGCAAATTTGATAACATGAGGTCAATGGTTACAGTCTGTTATGGAGTTTTGAGAAAATGATTTCATTGTTTTGCAGGGTCTTATGTGAAAGTTCAGTTCTATATGTCACAGCTCTTGTTTGTGGTGTACTTTATAATCTTGAGATTTGTTGTGGCTTACCACCATGGAAAGTGAAGTTGAACTACTACTCCTGAAATCTTGACTGCTGGGAACCCAGTTACCTCAGGGTTGGGGAAGAAGCGCTATAAGGAGACGGGGGTATTGCAGCTAGGGAGGAAAATGGCATAGGGAGTGCTGGAGCACAGCAAAACACAGTAAAAATGATTGTAGGAATTTAATTAGAAACTTTCATTAAGAGATTAGATAACTAGAACAAAGAAAACCAGTGAAAAGCCTTCTTATTAATACTGGTAGCTCTGTAGAATATTGATAATGTAACAAAAGAAAGAGTGGATATGCATAGCAAATTGCTAAAGGTTACATACTGTAGTTCTAAACAGTTTCCAGCTAAATATACCTGGAGCCCCCCTAGAGAAGTGCATCAGTCCACCAAAATCATAAACCCCTTGAGCTCCAAAACAGGGTTCAATGATCTCCAAATAAAACTGGGTATCAAGGGATGCCACAATTCTTCCATGAATTGCATGATTCTCTCTCTTTCTGAAGTCCCACTTCCAGGCTGATAGCCTTGTAGCCAAAAGGAGACTACCTACCCATAAGGAAGATGAGGGTTTCTGAGTAGTCACTGGAGATTTGCAGAGGTTGAATCTTACATGAAAAACCCAATGGGAATACTCCAAAACATTTTGCTTCATGGGGAGTCAAACAGTAAAAGAGAAAGAGTCAAAATTCCTGGAGTGGTGTCACTACACACTGGAAAACATACTTCCTGCTGTGAAATCTCTGGGGAGAAGAGGGAAGAGAAGGACTTTCAATACCCCTGCTATTTGGGTAAGAGGCACTTTTTCAAGTGGCTGCTCCTTTTTTAGCAGGGGGACAGTAACTGGCCCTCCTCACCCCAGCAGTGTCTTTTCTAGTGGCTGTCTGCTGGTGTTCTTTTGCATCTTTTTAGATTGTGAGCCCTTTTGGGACAGGGAGCCATTTAGTTATTTGATTTTTCTCTGTAAACCACTTTGTGAACTTTTAGTTGAAAAGTGGTATATAAATACTGTTAATAATACTAATACTAATAATTTGAACCTGAGTTCAAGAAACAATTTTAATTATGGTTTAAGGCTCAGTTTGTGAAGGGGGGGAAATGAGAGAGAAAGACCCACTGACAAGATTGGAAACAAAGAGAGATAAAAATCATAAATTTAAAAATATCGCTGAGAAGACTGAGAACAGAGAGAAGGAGAAAAGTAAGACTGGCTTGGCCATGCTGAAGATTCCTGTGCAGCCCCTTCAGTCTTAGTAGCGTAGCTAGAGGGGGGCAAAATTGTAAGTACCGTAGGTGCTTCAACATACTGTGTAGTTGGCCCCTCTCACTCAATGTTTA
This sequence comes from Tiliqua scincoides, assembly GCF_035046505.1. Classification (NCBI taxonomy): domain Eukaryota; kingdom Metazoa; phylum Chordata; class Lepidosauria; order Squamata; family Scincidae; genus Tiliqua; species Tiliqua scincoides. The sequence goes on from NC_089823.1 coordinate 177,436,781, forward strand.
GCCACTCTGGACAGTGACAGCAACATGCGGGAAGAACTATTTGGTTCTGAGTGTGCCTGTGCTTTGCTGTCGCTGCTTGGAATGGCTTTGACGGAGAATGGAGGGGCTGTTTGCATTGTGGCTCCTGCGTTACTTACTTTGCCCCTCCTCTAGTTATGCTCAACCTAACAGCTAAATCCACGGCATATATATTTTGAAGTAAGGTCAATGAATCTAAGAAATTACTTACTCCCAAGAAATTATGCTAACTGCAACATTTTGTTGCAGAACCCATCTTGTTTACCTTGATCTTGTGAGATCTTTCTTCTTGCCTTCAAAATCCTGGCAGCTGTAATTACATCTTATCTTTGTGGTCAAGGAAAAAAAAGAGAATTACCAGATTTGTTGTTTTTTTTTTAAAAAAAGGAAAGAGACGGAAAAGAAATGAAAGCCCATTAATTATTATGACATGATGCTTTAGTGGTGGAAGCCTTCAGTCACGAGCTACTGAAAGGTTAATCATTTAAATATTTCTGAGAAAATCTAAAGGCACTACTAGATAAAGTAATAGATAGATGGAAGGATGAGAAATATGAGAAAATTGTTGCATGCATTGCTAAAGGGCAAAAGCAAATTGCAATTATTGCCTTTTGTTCATGAACCTAGAGCATGCTTTGCACAGCCAAGCCACAGTAACATGACAGATAGATACATAGCAGGACAATGGAGGCAAACCCACTAGGTTTAAATGGATCTCGAATGTTTTCTTCAGTGGTTGACAGTGCTGGTATGCCCCAGTGTCCAAATCAGCAGCACTTTTAAAATGAGATTCCAAAAAAGAGGGGGGGGGGGGAATTTGCAAAGGCACTTTCATTGACACAAGAGGAACAGTTTTGATTACTGTTAATCTGTCCTCAAGCTGCAGCCCTTCCCATACCACATCCTGTGCCAAAGCAGGGGGTCCAATGACACTCAGGAATTATGATTAACTCTCAGGAATGTGTTTAGGAAGATGCAAGGGGAGGCAGCAGGATTGCGGAGGCAGGAAAGTTCCCCTGCAAGTTCAGAATTTTGCTCACCATTTTGGATCCTGTCCCTTGAATGCAAAGATGGGAAGCTGTATTCATTTCCTCATCTCTGTACAGATGGAACCTTAGTACAGTGGCGTCGCTAGGAGGGTGCGGGCCGCACTGGGTGACGCGCACTGGGGGGTGACACACTAAAATCGCGGTGGTTAGGAATAACCCCATCAGATTATATACCGTTGGATGTGAAATTTCGAGCGGAATGCAATGCAAAAAACCAGAGTGAACTATCTCCTTTCTATCAAAAGTTATGGCCAAAAAACTGGTGAACAAAAAATGCATGGATCCCTATGGAAAGTGAAAGTGAGCCATATCACGCGTTTACTCGTGAGTAGGCGAACTTGCCTTAGTCCTTCGGAATGGGCAGGCTGAGAGGAATCCAAGGACACCAGGATGGTCCTGATCCAAAGAATGCAGCCCAAAAAAACACCTGAGAAGGAAGTCCCTCCCTCCAAGCAGATGAATGTATTGACCCTATGGAAAGTGAAACGAAGCCTCACGGTTGTGTTTACTCGTGAGTGAGCAAACGTGCCTTGGCTGGTGTGGGGGATCAGGTGAAGGAGAGTGCAAGGCTACCAGAATGGACCTGATCCTGCACCTGGAGCTAAACAAGTGCTCCAGAAGGCAGCCTCCCCCCCCCCCACTAAAAAGGATCAAAACAGAGGCTTCAGCTGATAAGGTGAACCTTTTTGAGACTTGCAAAGCCAGGTGGATCCTGACAGTGATCTGTTTAAACAGAAGTTCTTAAATTGAACTGGGCACTGGGTAGGGCTGAAAACCTTACTGGTTTTGGAGGGGGTGTTATTGCAGGCAGGCTACAGAGGAAGTTCACTTGGTGGACCAGGGTTGGCTTCTGCTTATATAATTATTTGTTTTACTTTAATTATTTATACTTATTTATTTTAATGTGCCTGATGATGTCACTTCCACCATGACATCCGTTCTGGAGGGTCTTGGACAGATTGTCATTCTAAAAAGTGGGTCCCAGTGCTAAAAGTTTGAGAACTGCTGCTATAAGGTATTAGTAAGTTGACACCTGGGTGTGTGTGTGATACCACTAGTGACCAAAATCACTAAAATCACAATTCGGAAGAATAATACCATCATGTTATATATCAATCAATGTGTAATTTCATGCAGAATGTGTTCTATCTTTGTTCTATCAAAAGGTACAGCCAAAAAACCTGTGGGGGTGGAGTGATGGTACATCACCACGCCCACCACCTGGGGTGTTGCCCCACCCACTGCATGGGGGGGTGACGCGCTTGCATCCCGCACCGGGTGACGCGAACCCTAGTGATGCCACTGCCTTAGTATCCACGGGGGTTCCAGAGTGGAACCCTTGTGGATACTGAAATCTGCAGATACTGTGGGGGCCAAGGGCTTTTAAAAAAAAAAACATGCCAAGATTATGTTTTCACGTGACCAAACTGCACTCTCAGCCTCTACAGCTATTTTTAGGCTTGAAAGACCCACTTCCAGGTCATGTGGAGGTGCCTTGCTCCTCCCAGGTTCAGTCTAGAATGCAATGCAACCCAGAAGTAGTTGTCTTTCATGCCTAAAAATTAGTCTTTCAAGCCTAAAAACAGCTGTAGAGGTTGGGAAAGGGCAGTGTTTGGCCACGCAAAGGTGGAAAACCTGGTTTTGGTGTGCTTTTTAAAATTTGGCCTCCAGTAACTGCTGGCATCCAGGATGAGTTAAATCTGTAGGACCACTGCAATGAAGTTGCTGGTGTTAAACCCGTTTGTCCTAATCCAGGAAGGGAGATCTGTTGCACAGCAGCAGCCTTCGTTGTGTGTGGGTCATATGGATATAGGTACAGATCTGGATGTGCATTTCCAACTGCATTGCAATGTTTATCTGGGACCCATTGAACTAGCCACAGATATCTTTTGATGTGGCCAAGTATATGCATTTCCATTCAAGACTAAGCAATGGTTTATGTGCCATGAGTTGCCTGTGACTAATGGTGGATCAGGGTTCATCCCTTTCTAACAACATTATTCCTGGCATGGAGGATTTAATCTGTATGGTGAAGTATTTTGAACTCCAAATGACAATCATTTCTCTCTCACGGAAATGCAGCCATACCACACAAAGCAAGATGTCAGTATACTGACAGTACAATGCAAACAAAATTCTCCCTCCAATGCAACTAAATCAATGGAATGTGGCTGCATCCAGTGGGGGGAAACCTTTGTTCCCTTACCTTGGGGTAAGCAGCTGCTACCTCAGTTGGTCTCCTTGGGTCTGTGCCAGCAATTTTGCTGGTGCAGAACCAAGGAGAGTAAGGGAGAGGGAACTGGGAAAGGAGGGAGCTTCCCCTCCCCAGGATACCAGCGAGTACTGCCAATAACAGCCCCCTCCCTCTCCTGTTCCACCTCCGTCCATGCTTCTATCCCCTACCCGAAACTCCTCCATCCCTTCTCCTCCCACCCCTACCCAGCCACCTGCTTATCTATGCTGCCAGCAGGAGGCCTCCCCACCGACCCATGCACTGGCAGCCTCATCACGTGCTCCAGCAGAATGTCACTTCTGCCAGCCCATTAGTATTGAATGGAGCTGCTAAACATTTTGGTATGGCTGTAGAGGAACAATAGGGAGAAATGTGTCTCTGTAATAATGCTGTGGTCTATATAGTTGCCCCTCCCTTAGGGAGGGGCAACTATTTAGACTACAGCATTAACTGTTGTTAGTATGACTTTATTTAACGTTGTACAATATGCAAATTTTAATGTGGTATTTTTCAGCCTCCTTGGGCATTTGCTTCAGAATAGGAAAAGTGCGATAAAAATCTCTTAAAGAAGCACAGAAGGTAGTAACCAGTTCAAAACTGGTTCAATAGGAAATACATATCTGAGGGGTGGTGAGTGCTCCTCTTTGTCCTAGCTACACTGGTAGAATTTATATTTTGGGCAGTGCAGTCCTAACTTGCGCTGGAACAGGCAGGCCAACAGGCCTGCACTGCATCCAACGCAAGTTTGGAGCCAACTGTGGATCAGCCAGAGGCAAGGGGAAACTTTATCCTTTACCCCGGGAGAGCTGCAGTGGCCCCAATGGGTCTACACAGATCTGCGCTACCTGATGAGGTGGTGCAGATCCGAGCAGAACGGAGCAGCCAGGAGCCACTCTGTGCTGCCTGGGAATGGGGGCTAGGATCTGGCATAACTGCCAGGTCCTGTCCCTGCCTACCCAGCCATGGGCCTGCCCATCACCCACCCTCCCCTGCCCTGAAACACCTCCCTCCCGCCTCCTCCCTAACCTCTATCCACCGCTCCCAGACCCCTGTTCTGGCCAAGCTTGGCCGGCAAGGACTTATTTTTCCTTGGTGCCGCGGAGGCTGGATTTGGCCTCCATGGTTCCGGTGCACCTCTGTGTGCCTGCATGGCTTACTCCCACAGAAGCGCAGATGTGGTTTATGGCACGTTTGCAACCCTCCCGGGCCAGTGCAAGGAACTTCTGGCCCAACAATCACTTAGGATTGTGCTCCGAGTAAGCCAGCAAGGAGCAGAAGAGATTGGTAACCAAGACCAAGAGGAATGGTAGTTCTTCTGGAGCTCCTGTAGAAGTCTACCCACTTGTAGGCTGTTTTCCTGCAACAGTGGGAAGCCATATTTTTAAATCCATCTTCATGACAAAAAGCACTGCATGTAGTAAATAAGCACATTGGAGGAAAGGCTTTGCAAAGACTTGTTCCTAATTTGCTGGTTTATTACAGGAAGGATCCTTTCGGCATGGGGAGGATTCAAAACTTGTCTCCCTGAACGCAGGTGGAACAGTCCAGAATTCTGCTATTTTAGTTTACCACTGCATAATAGGTAGATTGGGTGAAGTTGCAAAACTAAAGGTGCAAGATAGGTCAGTTTTGCATCATAAGCTTAAGATTGCAACTGAACTTGCATCCATCTCTATTGTGCAAGAAACCTCATCTTTTTGTGAACCCATTCCACGCTTTCTCCTTGCAGAGGACAGCAGATCCTTCCCATCTTTTCTATTTGACACATTGCATGATAATTTTGTGCAGAACATTCATTCGGCATTAGCATGAGGTCATTAGGAAGGCCTACAGAGGGTTTCCCGTACCCTATTCCTACATGAAGCAATCGGAATTAGAAGAAATCTGTGACCTGGAAGGGGTCAGCTGCAGAAAGAATTTGCAGCCTGTTCCCCATAGTAGGAGGACAACCCTATAGAATATGTGAAACCTTCAAAGTCCAGCAGATGCAGAAAGCTTTGGAGCCCCGCTGATCTTTAGGGAACTGCTCCCTGCCATGCCTACTTAAAATTACAACACTAGGTAAAATGTATTCCCTTAGCCATATAGTATCTTCTGTAAACTTATGTTTATATGGTAATATTTAAATTATGAAGCAGTAGCCTTTCACCTGCAGGATCTTGCTTTGATTTAAGTTCTCTTCCTATGGGAAATGAGTTTGGTGGCCTAAGCTGAGTCTCTAGTAGACAAAAGTCCTTATCTCTCAACTCCAAACACAAATTCAGTGCAACTTGGCACGACTGGAAGTCCCTGCTCAGGCAAAGACAAGGAATGAGCATAAGTCAGAAGTAAATTATTTTAAGTTATCCAACCAATAGTGAATTCAAAGTAGAAACATCATAACTGGTGTGGGCACTGATTGCTGCAAAAGCTGGAAACACCCCTCCCCCATTTAGCATGTTAGCGATACTCATGAAAAATGTCAGTTAGAGCAAAATAACCCAAACAACTGAGGTCAAAATTGCAATGTAGCAGATGCTTGAGAGCCTTAGAAAAATACATTTCTCCCTATGGTCTCCCTATCGTCATACCAAGGTACTGTGGGGGGGGGGGGAGGGAAATGAGAAATAACCCAGAGAAGGGTACAACTGGCTGCCACTGTCTGGGGAAAAATTGTTAAAAGCTCCCTATGAGTGCAACCCTATGTGTGCATGTTAAGAGAGCACATGGACTGTTTGGGGTACTGCCTAATGACCGTGCTGCACGTGAGCAGGGGTGGGAAGAGAGATTTTTAAACATCTGTTAAACTGCTATCTAACCCAAGACCTTGGAATAGGGTAGGATAAAAATAGAGGAATAAAATATCAGAGTAGCCAGGTACTTTTTTTTTTCCTTTTCGAAAAGCCCCTTTCTCCTACCAGTTACAAGATGCCTTGAAAACAGACATATGGGCGGGGACTGCTGATCAGTGGAAAAGCCTGATCAACTCCTTACATGGACATAAAATGACTTCCTAGATCAGGCTGCAATCCTTTCCTGGGAACAAGCCTCACTGAACAGAATGAGACCTACTTCTGAGTAGACGTGCATAGGACTGCATTGTTATACATACTAGCCTTATGGCCCCCTCCTATGCAGGGTCAGTGTGCTAGACGCAGGTCCACCAGTGTGATGTTTGCTGCATCCAATGGACTATCCCAGTTGTGAGCTGTGAGCAGTGTTCTTATTACCTGTATGCTGGCTACTGCATGGTTCCCTATGGGATTCATCAGAACTACACCAACTCCAGTGCTGGTGTAGCTCTGAGGAGCAGCTGGGGGCATGTCTGACACCAGGTGGGGGGGTTCAGGATTTGCCAACAGCCAACTCCACCTTGCCCTGTTCCCATCTTGCATTTCTCCCTGCCCCTTTCCCACGTCTCCACTAGCAGAGTTGTGCTGGTGGCCAGTCTGCACCCTGCTGTTGGTGGTGCACAGCTTTCTGGCTGCTGCACCAGCATCTGTTCAGCAGCCGCCAGCAGTAGGCTTCCCAAAAATAGGGCCATTTTAGCGCTGGCATATCTAGCAGTATACTGGCATTTCTCAAGATAAGACTGGTCAGGTAGAGTGCTGGTGTATTGTCAAGTCAGATCTCCAAATCAGGACTTCTTTGGTTTGAATCTCACCTCTGCCACTGATTCTGACCTCTGACCACCTCTGATTCCATTAGGTGGTCTAGGCAAGCCTTTCTGCCTCAGCTCCCCAGTGACAATAGGGGGATAAGAATACCTGATAGAGTTGCTTGGAGGATTATGTTGAAACGATACATAATGCACTTTGCACACTCAGAAAGGGCTATATAAATGCTAAGTGTTATTATTAGGTTATGACAGCTCTGTCTATATGTCTTGTCTTAATATATTTCAAGAGGATGAAAGAGAATATTTCTTTTTAAAGTTGGTCCCTTATGTAAACCATAAATACATTAAAAATATTATTTCCCTCAAATGAGTGCAACTTAAATAGGAATAAATGCAGCAATTTTTGCTTCCCCCATTTAACTTTGAGAAAGAAAAGTGCAACAATGTTGTTGTTGTTGTTGTTGTTGTTGGTTAGTTTTGTCCCTTGCTGACATGCTCAACAATATAGATCAGAGCATGGAATGGCTAGAACAGTGATTTTCAACCAGTGTGCCATGGCACATTAGTGTGCCATGAATAGTCCATAGGTGTGCTTCAGGAGTTCAGGGGATGGTCATTTATTAGTAGGGCCATTGTGGGATGTGAGGTCCCACCAGCAGCATGTTGTGCCTTGTCAATTGTAAAAAAAATGGATGGTGAGCCTGAACAATTTTAGTGCCTTGTGAGTGTGTCCTGAGAAGAAAAAGACTGAAAATCTCTGGGTTAGAAAGTTGAAATCTTTCACATGGGTAGAAAGTTCAGGGAAACAAACATTTCAGGTATGAGATGGCATAAAAGAGATAAGATTCCTGAGTCATTCACATGTAATATTTGGATACAAGAGGAGATTTCCACTTTTTCACCACTCTATGACATGCTGGACCTACTGAACTTCTTTCTTCTGTTCAAGGGACCGGAGCTTTGTCTTGCTTAGCATCTGCATGCCCTACACACTTCATCATGTGCTACGAAAAACCACAATCATAAGTTTTACAGATGGTTTTTCTCTTCATTCCCAATCCAAAACATCTACTTACAGGAGTGATTCCAAAGTTGGAACTGGGTGGATATGTGCTGGGGTCATGTCCATACTAGGACCCACATCTGTGCCTGGCCAGCACCTTAGGCAGCAAGGGTCTGCTGCTTCACTTCAACACCATCCATCAAGCTAGGTCCCTAGGGATGCTTACTGGGTGATTAAGCTCCCAGTAAGCAGAGGACTATCTTCTTCCCTCAGTGCCAATTAACCATCCCCAGATGTCCTGTTCCTCTAAGCTGCATTGGTGCTTGCGGCTTCCAAGAAAAGTGGATGGCCTATTGCTGACATCTTTTTGCCACTGCCCCCTGGTAAGGTTCCCCATTGAGTACTCAGCTGGGAAAACTAACTGGGAATTGGGCAGCGAATGGGTGAGAGTCCTCCTTCACCACTGTCACTGTTGCTGTGTTGGAAACAGGAAGTAGTACTTGTTTCCATCTGCTTTCTGGTTCCCAGAACACCATAGGGGCAGGTGACACACACATGTGATGAAGCAACTTTGGGGAGCACCTACATGGCTTTTGCCCCAAGTTCCTAAACTTCAAATATTAGATCACAAAAAGCAGGATATGATGTGGAAATCAAATGCAAGAAGCAAGCCAATGCTCGCCATGCAACATTTGTATAGTTTATACATTACAGGTCTTGCCAATGCTGTTGCAGTTAGTTGGCTGTTGCCAAAGCCCTTACTCTTGAATAATAAATATGGGCAGCTTTATGATGTATCTCCAGATACACCAGTGCAGAGCATTTAAGGCCCAAATCCTATCCAACTTTCTAGCGCTGATGCAGCCATGCCAATGGGTTGCACACTGCATTTTGTGGTTGTGGGGTAGTCCTGGAGGCCTCCTCAAGGAAACAAATGTCCCCTTACCTGTGGGATGAATTGTGGCTGCATCAATGCTGGAAAATTGGATTGGATTAAGCCCTTAGACCAAATTGCATGGTGCTCAGAGTGGTTTTTGTTTTATTCAGACTTATTTTTAACTAAGTGATGGAACCCTCAGTAATATTGTTCTGAAGTAAATAATTTAGAGGACTGACTTTGGAGGAAGTCCATTTAGAGGACTGATTTAGAGGACTGACTTTGGAGGAAAATACACACAATTTGCCTAAGGGCACAATTCCAACAGCGCCCTAGGCTGGCGCAAGTCCCTTGCACCCATCCAGGAGGGTCGCAAACATGCTGTAAAGTCAGCTGGGCAGGGATGTGCGCAGACCCATGTAGGCTGCATCCAGTCTCCGCACCGACTTGAGGAGGTAGGGTTGCATCAGCCAAGTTCGGCCAACGCAGGGGTCTTGGCAGGGCTGGGAGGAGGCAGTAGGGAGGTGTTCCAGGGGAAGGGGGAGGGGGGTCCTAAGGCGGGTGGGTGGGGAACAGAAGGCAGGGCTGGGATCTAACAGATTCCAACCCCATTCCCCAAGCAGCAGACCTTTAACACCTTTGGAGGTGGCGCAAGTCCAAGGAGACCCATTGGGGCGGTGGTGGCTTACCCAGAGATAAGGGGAAGAGTTTTCCCTTGCCTTCTGCTGAGCCACTTCTGACCCCATTCTTGCACTGGATACAGCACATGCCTCCTGGCCTGCCTGTTCCAGCTCAAGATAGCATTGCGCTGCAACATGCCTATTTGCAGTGACTTCACAACCATGCTAGAATAATTCTTTGCTACTGATTGTCTTCTCTGATATTGAGCAGCTGCAGGGCCAGGTCTTTGCCCTGGCCTGGACCATATAACTCTTTCTTGGCCAAGATCATGGCCATGTGCATCTGTTTCTTCCCTATATGTTCCCATTTCTAATCCCAGCAATTGCTCCTGAGAAGATGGATGGCTGTTTCATAACCGAACAGCATCTCTTGTCAAACTCTGAATTACTGATTATAAAGAAATATCAGTTCTGGTCTGAAGGGTTGTTTGAGCAGCACTCCTTGTTTTTATCAGCATGACTGTTTAGTGCAACATACACAAGGCGGGAGAGGAGGAAGAGGGCCAGATTGGGGGTGGGGTGGGAGAGAGGCATCAAACCTGGCTGAAGAGCTATGGGCTTGCAATACCCTACCCATACAAACAAGCCCCTACTGCAGTTATAGACAGCAGAAATAAAAGGAAGCTTTTTGGCTCACAGCTATAAAAAAAATTATCATAGTGATGAAGTTCCTCTGCCATCAACAGAGCTGTGATAACGTTGTTTGATGATGATTTTCCCATGAATGTTAAACAGCTGCCACAGCGGAGGGAAAGGAGCTTATCTGCACCTAATACTGATCTCTAATTCCTGCCCTTCTTGAACCATCCATTTTCTAACAGCATTAACTGGCAAATTTACATCCCATCTTAATGCTGCTAAAGAGGACAGGAGATGAAGAGTAAATGACAGGAGTGTAATGAGGATGGCTTTTTTCTCCTTTCTCTTTAATGGCTGAAGATTTACACAATTGTCTGTAAGCTTATATAGAGAGCTTACCTGAACCTTTTGCCAGCATGGATTCAACTTACAGGAGCTTTTGTTAACTAAATACACATAAATATTTTTAAGGAGGTTTAATATTGTGACTTCAAAGAAAGCCAAATGACAAGATGAGAGACAAAATTATTTTTTTTTTCTTTTTAGCATTTGGAGTGTGTATGTAAAAAGTTAGTAATATTTCTATTTTTACATATACAAAAGCAATCGCTGTGCATATGTGGACACAGTCTGAGCATTAATAAACTTTCCCTTTTACTTAAAAAAACATGCAACGGATGGGGAAGAATAGGCTTTCAGGTTGCTAAATGTTCATCAGAATTATCTCTCAACCTCAGCAATCAATGGTTATCCAAATGCATTATGTAGAGCTATGTTTCATGTCACCCACAATGTGGATTCCTTTCTGATCATGTAGGCGCCACCCAAATGCGAGATGTTTTACTGCATGCTGAAAATGAGGGGATACATGGGACTCCCTAATCGACAGCAGTACAATAACTGCACCTGGTTTAATGAAAACAGTTGTAGTTAATCTAGGCTATAGTTACTGTTGAAACAGAAGACAGTTCAAGATGTTGTGAGATAAGACTAATATAATTTTGAAAAGCATTTTTTTTAGGTGCTATGCCAGAATGGTTTTATGTCATCCATTGATTTACTAATTAAAATCAGTGTTGGATTCCAACCCAAAACTTATGCTATATGCAGGTAATGTTTTAATGTTCTCAGTAATGGTAAGAGCTCCTTTGTCAAATTCAGTGTGTCAAATTTTATGAATTTCCAGTTTCTACCAATGCCGTTTCTCTACCAATGATAGAAGGGTCCTCTTTTCCTTCTCTGCAAGTGCATCCTGTTACTTAACAAAATGAACACCAGTTTTCAGGCATGAATGAGATTGGGCTCTCTGTTGAAGTGTGGGTTTGGTTTGGATGGAAAAATGAGATTAATTGGGCCCTTTCATTCAATTAAGCATCAGGATGAGCTGAACACAGTGGGCATGAATGAATCCCAAGGGATACGCAATTCACTCAATCTTTTGGGGTCTCATTTGTTTCATTCATTTCTCTTCTCTTAAACAGCAGCAGCAGTAGGGGGGGGGGAGAGAGAGAGAGAGCGAGAGAGAGAGCAAAAATGACCATCTAAATTCTCCAATCTTGATCTCAGACACATTCAAGCCAGAACTGCCAAGAATCTGATCATGCTTCTTGACACACAGAAACTTCCAACCAGGGAGGTAAGGAGAGGGATGTGCAGACACTAAATAAAGTGTGGCGTGACCATGTTCATTCTGCCTTTATCACTCTGTTGGACAGGAGCGAGAAGTGTTACAGGTGTGCCCAACAGAAACAGCAACAACAACAATACATCACTGTTTTCAGTTGCATTTAGGGTTTTAATTTTAGCAGTGTTTTTCTCTGAGTCATTAGGGTTTGCTTTGCATATAACTAGAGCAGGGGTGCCCAAACCCCGGCCCTGGGGCCACTTGCGGCCCTCGAGGCCTCTCAATGCGGCCCTCAGGGAGCCCCCAATCTCCAATGAGCCTCTGGCCCTCTGGAGATTTGTTGGAGCCCACACTGGCCTGACGCAACTGCTCTCAGTGTGGGGGCAACTGTTTGACCTCTCACGTGAGCTGTAGGATGAGGGCTCCCTCCACTGCTTGTTGTTTCACGTCTGTGATGCAGTAGCAGCAGCAAAGGAAAGGCCGGCCTTGCCTTGTGCAAGGCCTTTTATAGGCCTTGAGCTATTGCAAGACCTTCATTCATTCATATTAGTTCATCTTCAATATATTCATTTATGTAAACTTATTTAAATTTATTCAAATTTTAAATGTAAATTAATTCTTTTCCCCCCCCGGCCCCCGACACAGTGTCACAGAGATGATGTGGCCCTCTTGCCAAAAACTTTGGACACCCCTGAACTAAAGCATTTATTCTGACTCAGTTTTCTCTTGGCCTGGCCCCATCCTGTCTATGATACTGCTTATGTTAGCCAATTATTCCCTTCTTTTCTTTGGAGTTTGCCTATAGCCATAGTACTTTATTTTAATTAATCCTATTTTCTTCCACTCTGATCCCACCCTGTCTTCCTTCCTCTCATATTATTATGAGTTTGTAAAAGTAGATTTGCTTTGGGGTGCCTCTAAGGGGGCTTGCCTTGGTTTCCCCTGAAACAGTTTATTTTGAAACCTTTTTCAGAAAGAACTAAATCATTCTACCACCCCAGATTATTACATCTTTGGGGCATATTGGGAATTTGTGTTTTAGACCCACTTGCGCTGACCTTTCCTGAAACCGTTCATTTAAAATTTGCTCTGCAGCTAACTGAACCACCATCTCCGTTCTCCATCCCTGGCACTATTTCTATTTAAATATTAATCAGTGGCTATATTGGATATTGGGGACTTAGCTTTCAGAGCAAGGCATGGCAAGGCAGTTGTTAGTTAAGATGAACTTTCGAAACAACAGGTCTGTGTCGTCCTAGTTATTCTTCATTCTCTCCCTAGTTACATTATTCTATGAGAATATGGGATTGTTTTCAAATAACTGGTCCCATTACTATGTTGCCAGCATCACACCCAAATACACACATACAAACACATTTTAAAGCAAGTGAGACCAGTGTCTGTGTGTGACTGTACATTCGAAGTCAGTACCATGAATAGCAGGCAAGGAGTTTCTATGCATGGGTATAGTTTTTCTTAATATTCACTATTGATTAATCAGCAGCTAGGCTGGTTGTCTGTGTTCTTTTTCTAATGGCCTCTAAAATGGGGTTCTTTGTTCTATGTGAAATTAGGTGAGACGGATCTGTTGGCAACATTCTAGAATGCCTACCAATTTCATGCCAATTGGAGATAAAATTTAAGTGTTAGAAGCAGGAGAATTATAGTGGGCTCTCCCATTTAAATAAATGGGAACAATTAAGCAGATGAAATTCATTAGAAGGTAAACACAATTCTGAAACAAATGAGGCACAAATAGAAACAAATGGAGAAATGAAGCATTTTTTTTCTGAACGCCCCTGGTTTCCATATAATTAGCTGTCTGTCAGGGTTTTGTGGTAGTGGTGTTTTAAACAAACAAACAAACCGGAATAAATTTCATATTGTTGATTGACTCCAAGACCGGAATAAATTTCATATTTTTGATTAGGTGAGACTCCATATTGAACTCAATGGGAAAGTAGTGGTAGTTTTTATCTTTATTTTATCTTTTTGTTATTGCTGTTGTTTGAAAGATTAATTGCACACATTTGCTCGGAATGATGTCCCATTGAATTCAGTGGGGCTTATATCCTAGTAAGAATATTGATGATTGCCATCTTTAATTTTCATGAATTTCCAAGTATTCTGCCCGCCAAGCCAAGCCTCCTACTGCTGCTTTTCGCATTGCACTGCTGGTCTCACTGCCAGGTGGTGTGGCTCTGAGGGTGCTGAGAATAGCACCTGGTATCACCTCAGGTACCATCAGTGGTACAAATACCACCACAGGCTGAGAAACGCTGCCTTAATTTAATTCCCTGCTTGTGAGATTCCAGAAGTATCTAGCTGGCCACATGAGAAGCAGAATGCTAAACTAGATGGGCACCTAATCCTATCTGAATCCATGTGCAGCAATGCAATAGTGCTGGCAAGGCTACCTCTGTATCCCATAGGGGATTTTCAGCTGCTAGAGGTCTCCTTGGGGTAAGTGGACATTTGTCTCCTTGCCCTGGGGTAAGACCCAGCAGCTGCTATGCTTCAACTCAGTTTGCTGGCGGAAGTCTTGATTGCTAGTAGAGGTCTATAAGAACATAAGAAGGGCCCTGCTGGATCAGGCCAAAGGCCCATCTAGTCAAGCTTCCTGTACCTCACAGCAGCCCACCAAATGCCCCACAGAGCACACAAGACAACAGAAACAGTTTGTGCCCCGGTGCTCTCCCCTGCATCTGGCAATCAGAGGCAGCCTGCCTCTAAAACCAAGAGCTTGCACATGTTGTCTACGTTGACCCAGGAAGATTAATCAGGCCCAGGAAAGGAGTCAGGATTTGCCATGCGCTGCCTCTGATCCTGCTGCCCATCCAGGCCTGAACTGACCCCTTCCTGCCCAGCACAAATACTCAATTTTTTAAATGTTTTTGTGCTTTGATGTTTTCTTTGTAGAAATTGTGGGGAGGGAGGGGTTGTATGTGCAAAAATCTCTTGTCAAAAACAGGAAATGGATCACTGCCTTGAGTTACATATTATTTCTAGGCTAAAAATCTAAAAAAAAAAAGTTTAACAGGGTTAAAAGTTTGTGTGTGTGTGTATGAATGAGAGAGAGAGAGAGAGAGAGAGAGAGAGAGAGAGAGAGAGTGAGTTTGCAGTTAAGTTACTTTAAGCGCATGGAAAGGAACTCCACCTTATTTAAAATTCCCATAAATGAACAAACAAAATGTTTTTTTCCCCCAGTTTCAGAAGAGACATGCTGACACACCTTTAAGTACAAATCCTAAATGCCATACAAATTGCTTTCGTACACCCTGGTGTTCCAGATTCTGCTGTTAGCACTAAGCCCTACAAAGCAAGATGGGAAAGATGATGTAGCACAAGCACAGTTAATCAAGGTGAATCCCCCCTCCTTCCTCTGCTGATTATGAAGTGAGGATAGATTTCTGTAGCCTTATATGAGAAGAAAGATACTGTGGAGATAACATCTAAACCCGTAATAAGAAAAAGAGATTATGTTAACTGTTGCTTAAGATGTTCCTTTGTGTCAGAGAAACAAATAAACTGAAGGCTTTGAAAAATCAAAGGGCAATTTAATGTTGCAGTTCTGTGCAGACACAAAAGAATCTCATAAGGAGTGGTCTCCTCCTGTTGCAGGTAGATCACAGAACTCTCACTGTTTTTGGCATGTCAACAGTGACGCCCTGCTACAACCACCAAATACCAGCACTAGGGATAAATGGCTGTCCAGCTGGCTTTATCTTTTGAAACTGGATTAGACACCTTTTTTTTTTGTCAGCTTTGCACTGAGAGAGGGAGAGGAGTGTTCCAAGAGTGCTGTTCTAGAGGATGAATACTCCATTGTTCTGAAAATATTTGAATGGCATCACAAACAAATGAGGAAGGAGGGTATGAAGTGGCCTTAGAGCTATGCATAAGTCAGGCAATTGTTCCCCTCTAGGTTAATACTGTCTCCAAAAACCAGCAACGTCTCTCCAGGGTTTCGAACAGAGGCCTTTCCCAGCCCTATCTGTAGCTACTGGGGATTGAACTTGGAATGTTCTGCATGTCAGGCATGTGGCATACTAGATGAACTATGTTCCTTCAGCAAATTATGTCCTCACACAATATCTACGGCCATTCTCTTACTCATACTGATGTCTTCTCAATGGCATTCTCAGAGGGGCACAGCACTAAGTTTTGCAGGGTACCTCAACGCGTCATATAAGTGGCCCCTCCCCTTGCCATGAGAGCCATTCTGGGTGGCAAGACCAATGCGGAGGAGATGCCTCTGCATTGTTCTTGCTGTCCAAAATGGCTCCAACAGTGAGGGGGAGGGACTGCTTAAAGTGTGCATTGAGGCACATCCCATATGATGGGATGTGATACCTGGTCCAGTAGAATAAGAGGCTGCAGGGCAAATAAAGGATAAATGAGAAAATAAGCAGCCATCTTGGGAGACTACATATACAGTTGCTTATATGCAAATGCCTGAAGTTTCTGAGCAAAGATGGGAGAACTGGAAAGTTTGGTGGCTAGGGAAAACACTGATATAGTGAGCATAATGGAAACCTGGTGGAATGTGGAAAACCAGTGGGATACTGCAATTCCAGGCTATAAACTCTACAGGAGGGATAGGGGGGCATTTTGGATGGCCATTTAAGTTTTAAAAAAGGGGTGTGTTGGCAACCTTCAGTCTCAAAAGACTATGGTATTGTGCTCTGAATGGTGGTTCTGGAACAGCGTCTAGTGTGGCTGAAAAGGCCAATTCAGGAGTGACAATCCCTTCCACACTGGGAGCAAGTGCAGTCTGCCCCTTGGTCTGTCTCCCTGGCTATGGGCCTCTTAGCCTCAGACTGTTGGCCAAGTGTCTCTTCAAACTGGGAAAGGCCATGCTGCACAGCCTGCCTCCAAGCGGGCCAGTCAGAGGCCAGGTTTTCCCACTTGTTGGGGTAGAATTCAGCAAAGTAGGGACTGAAGGTGGGTCTGACTCCAGCATAGAATTGCTATGGGTTAAATTACCAGGCTTAAGGCACGATGTAATATTGCGTGGATAAAGGATATTCTTTTCCCTTACACAACACCAGAACCAGGGGACATCCATTAAAATTGAGTGCTGGGAGAATAGACAAAAGAAAACATTTCTTTACCCAGTGAGAGATTAGTCTTTAGAACTCCTTGCCACAGGATGTGGTGACAGCATCTGGCCTAGATGCATTTAAAAGGGAATTGGACAGATTTCTAGAAAAAAAAAGTCCATCATAGGTTACAAGCCATGATGGATATGTGCAACCTCCTGATTTTAGAAGTGGGCTACCTCGGAATGCCAGATGCAAGGAACCAGGCACCAGGATGCAGGTGTTGTCTTGTGTGCTCTCTGAGGCATCCAGTGGGCCACTGTGAGAAACAGGAAGCTGGACTAGATGCAACAGGATGCAGATTAGAAGACATATTAGTTGCTTGCAACCTCTGGTTTTCAGAGGTAGCCTATCTCTGAATGCCACATGCAAGGGAGTGGCAACAGGATGTCTTGTTGTCTTGTATGCTCCCAAAGGCATCTGGTGGACCACCATGAGACACAGGAAGCTGGAGTAGATGGGCCTTTGGCCTGATCCAGCTGGGTTCTTCTTATGTTCTTATATTGACTTTGGAGACCATGTTGCAACAAGACCAAAACTATTCACCACCCTGCCATGGTTGGCATAGCCTTGACTGAGAAGGAATTCTTATATGATGCAGCAACGTAACACATTGCGCGCGCGCGCACACACACACACACACACACACACACAGAGGATACCTCGGAAGAGAAGGTCTTCTCTCAGTAAGGAGACTACCCATCAGTGCGCCAGGTATTTGGTTAGTTGGGGATAGATATGGCCTAGCATTAATATTGGCTGTATGAAGTTAATTTTCCATACTAGTAACACCATGTATACTGGTGTATGTCGAGAAATTTAGGTCCAAAACCTGACCCTGAAAACCTGGGATGACTTATCCATTGATCAATTGACTTACACTGTGTTTCCTACCTACAATATGTCTGAGTAGAAACTGTTCTGTTTCAAAGCAAGTGTCCTGAGATCACAGTGCAGCTTCTGTATTTGCTGCCCTTGCCTTTAGGCTGAGGGTGACCCAGCACGGTTGTGGGGAGAGTCAGTATCAAGCCAGGGAGGGGGCAGCTGGTTGTACTCCCTTCTAGGCAGGAGAAAGGCCATCAAAGGGGAAAGTAAAGGGAATTCCAGGCGTGGAAGCCCAAGCCCCAAGGGCTGGCTTTGCTTCTTTCCTCTGGGATGAGTCAGACAAAGTTTTGTTTGCATTCAAAGCAAGTGTCTGGGGAGCGCTTTTCCAGGATCTGACCTCAGGTAAATCAGACAAAATTATCTAATTCAAAGTATTTCATAAATCTCTTACACTCAACCTATCCATGAGTCACAGCAAATGTCATGATTTTTGGCTCAAAACTTGCCCTTGACTTAGCCATGAGATTGATTTATACGTTGGTCTATACATTCTTTAGCATTTGTATAACTCTCGGAAGTGATCAAAGCACTTCACATGTATGAGCTTGCTGTTATCCTTACAACAACCCTGTAAGGTAGGTTGTATTATGCCCATATTGCAGTTGCAAAGCTGAGGCTGAGAGGGAGTGACTTGCTCAAGGTCACCTGATGAGACTTCATGGCAGGGGCAAGATTTGATCAGGGAAGTCCAGGTTCACGGCTCAGTTTCTTAGCCCCTCTGCTATACAAGCTTCATGAAATGCTGTGAAAGGTTAGGGGGGGCCGTCTTTCAAAACTTGAGTTTACATTGTATGCTGGGAGAAAATATATAATGACTTAAAAATACTGTAGCTCTTCCCTAATGAAAAAGGAGTTGAAGATTTCAGTCTATCCACTTCTGAGTACACAACGGGCATGGAAGGGAGATAGAAACAGTTACTTGTATGAAAAACTAGTCCTACAACCACTGAAAGGTTTTGCCACATGCGTCTTCCCCTTTGGTGTGCAGGCAGCTCCCACTGTGCCTCCTGATAAAGGTGAAACATCTCCACCCCCACTGGTGGCATTAAGCTGACAAATCAACTTCCAGAGTCCTAGGAAACTCTGCTGAGCTCTCCAGAGAGGCACAAAAGCTACTGATGTTTATGTCACTTCAAAAATGCTCTAATTTGACTCAGGAGATTGAAGACTTTTTTGGGTGTGGGGGGGGGGAATTAATTTTTTTCCTATCTT
The DNA here is from genome assembly GCF_035046505.1 of Tiliqua scincoides. Classification (NCBI taxonomy): domain Eukaryota; kingdom Metazoa; phylum Chordata; class Lepidosauria; order Squamata; family Scincidae; genus Tiliqua; species Tiliqua scincoides. The sequence goes on from NC_089823.1 coordinate 177,455,641, forward strand.
TTGCATCCTCTTGGGCAACATAAATAAAGGTATAAAAATCAATCTCTCTCCCCTCCCCTTCTTTTTCTCACATCAATTTCACTGTTCTTTGTTTATATTTAAGAAATGGACTGGCACTGCTGGATAAGAAATTGGCAGTGGTGTGGAAGTGAATGAACTGTACAATGTTGGGGTGCTGACAGTTTTATGTGTGACATGCAATGTGTTCCACAATATGCTGTGCAAGTGCAAAGCCAACTCAGGATTCCCTTTGGCTCCCTGTGCACCAGAACTTTACACAATCCGTTCCAAGTATGCGTGCCCTCCCCCTTTGTGCAAGTAGAAGGAGAACTTAGGATACAGTATAGCTATTGAGCATAATCAGGTGTAACCAAAAGCAAGATTTTTTCTTTCCTTATTTCATTTGCAGCCCACTTTTTGGACCTGAGTTCTCAAAGCACATCATTCATAAAATTCAACAGTTCAAAATGCAACAAATGCAATTAACTGTACACTGTAAAAACTAAACCATCAAAAGAATGGATCCAGAAGGTGAGAGGTGGGTGGTAGGAGGTGGGTGGGGAGAGAGTAGGAAAACAAAGGAACAGAATGAAATTTTAAAATATTGAACTAGAAAACAGAACAAAAAGAAACAACAACAAAAAGTTCTGCACATGGAGAATGTTTAGTTCCTCAAAAGCTACAGAAGGGTCAACTCTGAGCTTCTCCAAGAGCAGTCATGTGACATTATCTTCATTTCTCTCTGTCACCCCTCCCTCTCCTGGTTCTGTCTGAGTTGTTCTTACACAGGCACTGGGGCAGTAGCAAAGCTAAGGTATCACGCACCCAGGGCGATGATCGGACATCACCTGCCAGAAGTGTCTGACCTGGAACTATTTGCTTCCAGGTTTACAGTTCACTCAGAGTGGTTGCGAGCTGCTCTGAATGTCTGACAGATTTTTCAGCTGAAAAAAAAAGTGAAAAAAAAGTAGCCACTCGGAGCAGCTCACATTTGCTCCTAGTGTCTGTGAGCAAGGGTGCATTTGAAGGTACTATGGTGTTAATGAGGCATCCTTGCCACTGCAATGCCTTATCCTGCACCCCTCATGCCACAGGAAAGCAGGCAGGTTGGCTCTGGCTCATTCTTGGAATCTGCTGTGAGGAATGAAGGTTGGCACCCTCTCAAGGCGTGATACCCAGGGTAATGTACCTCCTACCCCCCCCCTTAGCTAGGCCACTGCACTGGGGTGTGGAAGGACACAGTCCAGCTGAACCAGGAGCTGAAGCATATCTTCGATAGCCTCTCTCCCCCTTTTCTTGTTTTATGATTGTAGCCTATAATAAGTTTTGAAAAATGGAGAACTCACAAAAAAAATGTGTTGTGGTTCTACTTTTGTTCGTTTGCAATGCCTTGTCTGTGACAAAATCCCACTGTGGCATTGTGGCAGCAGGTTTTGGCCTTCTAATCTATGCACATTGATTGAAACACCTGTTGAGAGCCTGGCCCCTGCATTTACAGCTGGGTGAATTGAAACACTCATCAGAAATTCAGATGAATGCATGTGGATCAGGGCAGAGCCTACTGCCTTAATTTCTACACTGAACAAATTTCTGAAAAAGACTGAGAATCCCTGCCCCTGTCTCTGTAACTGTATGTTACTGGGACATTATGCCCTGCAGGAGCAAAGGGCAGCCTACATCAGTAGACAGAACAGTGCAGTATAATTAAAGCAATCAACAGAAATAATAGAATCGCAATAAAAAGCAATCAAAGGAAGGCAGGAGATTGTCATTTATGTATTTGGTTGCTTACTAAATTTATATACCACTTTTCATTACAAAAAACACACTCCTCAAACCACTCAAAATGGTCTAAAATAAAATAAGAAACAACTGCAAATAAGCAATAAATAAAATAAGCAAGAACAGCAGCTAAAAGCAATCAGGATGAACCCGGGCACCCACATCTCAGAAAGCCTCAGAGCAGCAATGGAGAGTGCTGTGTTTCTTGTAAAAGCCAAGCTAGCCTCTAAATATGACGGAACTTGGAACAGAGCATGATGGATAGGACGTTCTCAAATGAAAGACCATTCTTTATTACAATAATTTTAAAAATTCCTGAAAGCTTTGGGTAACTTGGAAAACCACCATTGTGGTTAACTCCTGCAAATGTATTTTCAATGATGGGAGCTTATGAGCAGTTTTTGTCCCTTTCCCTTGACAAGATGTCACTTGGTATGGAAAGATGTGGTAGTACAACTTGTCAGAAAAGGGAAACTCCTTTCTCCGATCACAATCCTGAGTCCATATGCACACTACATGACGTTCCTAGGTTTTTTGTTTCTATGGTGGTAGAAAGAAGCCATAAATAAGATTATCAAGATTGGATCAAAGGAAATTGTTCTCAGGGGGATAAAAATCCTTTAGCTCTTTACCCACTGCCCCCTTCCAGTGTTCCTGGGCTTATACAAACGATCCTGTTATTGTTGTACAGTGTCAGTAAAACTACTCTCATAGAAATCCACATCTCTGTGTGCTGGTTGCATTAGATCAGATCCCATGCAGCAGACTGTCTGCTTTGGTAGATTATGGGATACTTCAGGCAGGGGGCAGAGGCTCAACCTGGATGTGTACAAATGTCAAACGGCTGGCTTTATCTTCATCTGAAGTAGACATAAATTATGGCCTTCTTTGTTTTCTTCACTTATTTCTATTGCTACTCCTCCAAGACCTCCATCATCTTCATCTGACAGGATTTCCTCTTGGAAAATCATTTCTGATATTAAAAACGCTTTCTCTTTTAAACCCAGTTCTTTCATCCTGAATGTTTGATTAACTTATCCTCAAGATTTGGTCATATATCTGGAGATACGCCCTGTTTTTATTCAGAGGACAAGAAAAAGAACTTAGCTTCTCTATCATGACTTCCTAAGTAAGTAAAACTTCTGAGAACTTTGAAAAATATGCACATTCTCAAACTACAATACTTCTGAGTACCATACAATTGGTTGCTAGATTTTCAGAACTCTCTATCTCTCTCTCTGTGAGTGTGTGTGTGCATGTCACTGTACTCTCAAGAACAAGCTAATGCCATTCCTTATGAAAATCTTGTACCAGACACAGGGAGGATATTGACATACTTCACAGGTGTGTTCAGAGGAACTGAAATACTATTTTGTGAAAGAGGTATAAAGGGATATAAAGATTCAAATGAATTACAAGTTGGCATCCTTCAGTCTCAGAAGACTATGGTATTGCGCTCTGAATAGTGTTCTGGAACAGAGTGTCCTCTCCAGTGCGCGAAGCCTGGGTAAAGTAGATATGGGGGATAGACTGTTACCCATGCAGCAAATCCCCCCTCTCCACGTTGCTGAAATGGTCCAATGGAAAGGCAGAAGCCAATACGGTTGGTTCCAGCGGCATCGCAGGAGTTGCCAGAACGTGACTGTGTTCAGCCATGAACTGCCTCAGGGACTCCGGCTCTGGATTTTGCCTCGAGGTTGACTCCTGAAGCCTTTTCCATAACTGAATGTAGCCACAAAGCAGTGGAGGTTTGGGATCAGAGTTTTCCTTCTCTCAGATGAGCTGCCTTCCCAGGCTGATGAGTGAGTCCCATCTACCTGTTTAGTGGCTGTTTAGTCGCCTCTTACGACAAGTACAGCCAAAATGAGGGCCTATTCTTATCCCCAGCCCCCAGGGCTGGGGAATTACAAGTATGATAAGCTTTTTTTTAACTTCTAGTTTCTTTCAGTTGGTTTCTTTATACTGGTCCTGTATATTGATAAGCAAACTTCTTTCAGCTGGGAACTCAGTTGCTGAATTGACACCATGCATGAAAATCACATTAGCCTGCTTGTAAAAATCTTCTCTGGCTACCTGTAAAGTACAGGATTACTTGTAAAGTCCTAGCTATTAACTTACAAGACATTAAACTGAGTTGGTATTTCAATACCTCCAAGACATTACAGGACCTTATGTACCCCTGGCCATTTTACTTTGGCCTCAGTCAATTGGATTACTTCTTTCTGACTGAAGACATTGAGCCACAGGGCAGTTATGGTGTTTGCTTCCACCATGTGAAATTCATTAACCAAGGAGGTCAGAATGGCTGACTTTCTGACATGCTCTCAATCTCAGATCAAGTGGTACCTTTTCTTAGGTGGTTATTTAGCATCTGCAAACCTAACGAATATCAGGGCATCCTCAGTGCATTCTAGAATTATATATATTTACAGATTTAAGAGCTAGTTTGGTCTTTTGTTTATCCCCTGTCTTACAGTAAACTGTACACTGTATACAGTAGTGGGCTCTCCCTCATTGAGGGTTTTTAAGCAGAGGCTGAATGGCCACTTCCTAGGGATGCTACAGTAGTTTCTTACACTGAGCAGGGTGTTGGCTAGATGACTTCCAAAGCTACTTTATAAGTCTATGATTCCATGATCCATTTTAATTGGTCTGCAGTGTAGTGCCTAGGTTAGGGCCAAGTGCTCATTATTGCTTAAAATCAATTGTATATTTTTGGATGGAATGGTTAATATTTTATCGAAGCTCTTTTTTATGTGGCACTGTAGATAAGTGTTAGCACAATCCTATCCTGGGCCAGCCCAGAGTGTTCAGTGACACTAGCACAGCCTCCACTGCGTACTATGGGGCAGCCAGGAACCAGACAATGGAGACATAAGTAAAAATTGTTTGATTTTCTTACTCTACCATGCCTTAGTCACCAGTGATCCTACTCAGATCTGCACCAGCTCTTTGGCTAGCATAAACCTGAGTAGATCTAGGAGACCATGTTGAGATTGGGCTGGTGGCATAGGATATTGGCAGTGCTGCTGCCACCACCCCCAGCCTGCCCTCAACATGACCTTCACCACCCCAAATCCTCATCCCAATTCTGCCCTGAAATGTCTCTGCCAGTGTACCTGCAGGAGGGGCTGGTTGCTCTGTTGGTGAGCACCCGGGGCTCACTCACAATTCACACTGGTAGCCTTAGCTTGTGTGTCATCACTGATACTGCTGCACCAGTGGCCTGGGTCTTGCAGTGACAGAACTCAAGGTCCAGATAGGATTGAGCTATTATAGCATTTAACATTTGCTCTGAAGCAAATAGCTAATGAACGTATACCTGGTGCAGAGCTCAGAACGATGCCCTGGAAGTGATGTCACAACTAGAGGTGACATCATGCCCAGGCTTTTTAAAAAGTGCAAATTGGGAGTAAACCTGCCTCCTTCCCCCAGCAGCTCACCACCCAATTGATCTGCCACTCCCGCCAACCAGTGGCATAGCTAAGGCATCTATCTGCTACCTGGGATCAAAGAAGATTTTGTAGCCCCCCCATGACAAATCAAATTTAATTAAGTAAATAAATAAAAGGTGTTCTTATTGGTTAGAGACACTGTGCTGGGGTGAAGAGGGTCAGTTATTCTCTCCCTGCTAAATATAAGAGGAGCACCACTTGAAAAAGTGCCTCTTTACTAGTTAGCAGGAGTAGTTATATTATGATACATGAAAATGAGAGCTGACTTATATTAACACCTTATTGGTTCCATGCTGTGTCATAATAACATGTCATTGGCTCTCAGAACAATCAGTCTCATAGGTCAGTTTTGAGTTAAGAAAATCCATTTTTTCTTCCTTAAGGCAGTTGTGTTTTCTTTTTCTAGTTAATTAAACATAACTTTTGATAGAAAACAGATATTCTAATGTGATTTGTTTCATTGCATTCTGAATTAATTTGCCTTTCCAATGATATATAACAAGATGGTATTATTCGTACATACCAAGATTTTTGCAGTTTTGGCCACTGGTGTCAGACTCAGCTTGTTGCCCCCCTAAAGCTTGTTGCCCGGTGTGACTGCCACCTCCTGCACCTCCTTAGCTATGCCACTGCTCTGAAGTCAGTTTTTGTTATCTTCTGTTGCTCCTTAAAACAAAATAATCTGAAATGTAAAGGTGACATTCTTTCAGCACCCAAAGCAGATCTGGTTTTCTATTTTCTTACTCATTACAGCAAGCAGTTCCATGGGCTGCAGGCAATTAGCCTTGAGTACATCACACTGAAATTCATAGGACTTAAATTATGGCCCAATCCTAAAAGGGCCTTACACTGCCAGAACTAGGGTTCCAACAGCATAAGGCCCTTTGTGGCTGTCACAAAATGTGACTTGCCAATCACTTCGGCCTAACAGCCACCACAAACAGCCAGGCATGGACCATTTATGCCTTCCCTGGGGTTGGCAGGTCAGCGAGGGGGTGGGAAGGAGGCAGGGATAGGCTAAAAGGGAAAGGGACACAGTGGAGACAGGGCTGGCGAGAAGGATGGATTGAGGGCAGAATGGGGCAATATCAGTGGCAGCAGTGCTGCCAATGTCCTATCCCTCTTCCAGGCCTTGATCTGCCTTATCAGGTCAACTCAGATTTGCACCAGCTATAGTTGCCGCAGATTAGAACATAAGAACATAAGAACATAAGAACAGCCCCACTGGATCAGGCCATAGGCCCATCTAGTCCAGCTTCCTGTATCTCACAGCGGCCCACCAAATGCCCCAGGGAGCACACCAGATAACAAGAGACCTCATCCTGGTGCTCTCCCCTACATCTGGCATTCTGACTTAACCCATTCCTAAAATCAGGAGGTTGAGCATACACATCATGGCTTGTACCCCATAATGGATTTTTCCTCCAGAAACTCGTCCAATCCACTTTTAAAGGCGTCTAGGCTAGACGCCAGCACCACATCCTGTGGCAAGGAGTTCCACAGACCGACCACGCGCTGAGTAAAGAAATATTTTCTTTTGTCTGTCCTAACCCGCCCAACACTCAATTTTAGTGGATGTCCCCTGGTTCTGGTATTATGTGAGAGTGTAAAGAGCATCTCCCTATCCACTCTGTCCATCCCCTGCATAATTTTGTATGTCTCAATCATGTCCCCCCTCAAGCGTCTCTTTTCTAGGCTGAAGAGGCCCAAACGCCGTAGCCTTTCCTCATAAGGAAGGTGCCCCAGCCCCGTAATCAGCTTAGTCGCTCTCTTTTGCACCTTTTCCATTTCCACTATGTCTTTTTTGAGATGCGGCGACCAGAACTGGACACAATACTCCAGGTGTGGCCTTACCATCGATTTGTACAACGGCATTATAATATTAGCCGTTTTGTTCTCAATACCCTTCCTAATGATCCCAAGCATAGAATTGGCCTTCTTCACTGCCGCCGCACATTGGGTCGACACTTTCATCGACCTGTCCACCACCACCCCAAGATCTCTCTCCTGATCTGTCACAGACAGCTCAGAATCCATCAGCCTATATCTAAAGTTTTGATTTTTTGCCCCAATGTGCATGACTTTACACTTACTGACATTGAAGCGCATCTGCCATTTTGCTGCCCATTCTGCCAGTCTGGAGAGATCCTTCTGGAGCTCCTCACAATCACTTCTGGTCTTTACCACTCGGAAAAGTTTGGTGTCGTCTGCAAACTTAGCCACTTCACTGCTCAACCCTGTCTCCAGGTCATTTATGAAGAGGTTGAAAAGCACCGGTCCCAGGACAGATCCTTGGGGCACACCGCTTTTCACCTCTCTCCATTGTGAAAATTGCCCATTGACACCCACTCTCTGCTTCCTGGCCTCCAACCAGTTCTCAATCCACGAGAGGACCTGTCCTCTAATTCCCTGACTGTGGAGTTTTTTCAGTAGCCTTTGGTGAGGGACCGTGTCAAACGCCTTCTGAAAGTCCAGATATATAATGTCCACGGGTTCTCCCGCATCCACATGCCTGTTGACCTTTTCAAAGAATTCTATAAGGTTTGTGAGGCAAGACTTACCCTTACAGAAGCCATGCTGACTCTCCCTCAGCAAGGCCTGTTCGTCTATGTGTTTTGAGATCCTATCTTTGATGAGGCATTCCACCATCTTACCCGGTATGGATGTTAGGCTGACCGGCCTATAGTTTCCCGGGTCCCCCCTCTTTCCCTTTTTAAAAATAGGCGTGACATTTGCTATCCTCCAATCTTCTGGTACCGTGGCTGTTTTGAGGGACAAGTTGCATACCTTAGTCAAGAGATCTGCAACTTCATTCTTCAATTCCTTAATAACCCTTGGGTGTATGCCATCAGGGCCCGGTGACTTATTGATCTTTAATTTATCAATGAGGTCTGAAACATCTTCTCTTTTAACCTCTATCTGACTTAACTCCTCGGTCAGGAGGGGCCGTTCGGGCAGCGGTATCTGCCCGAGGTCTTCTGCCGTGAAGACAGATGCAAAGAACTCATTTAATTTCTCTGCCATCTCTAAGTCTCCTTTTATCTCCCCTTTCCCTCCCTCACCATCCAGATTCAAGTGGATCCAGTGGGGTGGCAAGAGCTTACCCTGGGGCAAGGGAACAAATGTTCCCTTTCCTCAAAGAGGCCTTTGTAGCTTGAAACTCATGCACAGGATGCAGCACATGCCCCATTGATACAGCTGTATCAGGTAGGATTAAACTACCTGTTAAATTTACTAGGAGGCCCTGTGGTACAACACATGCTTTACATGCAAAAGGTTGTCAGTTCAATCCCTGGCATCTCTAGGTAGGGCTTAAAAAGTTTGCCCTCAGAAATTTTGGAGTGCTATTGACAGTATTGAATTAATTGGATGAATGGTCTGACTTCTCACAGGCAGCTTTCTAAATAGTCCTGACTATCTTGTTTCATTGAGTTCCACTTAGTCCTTGTGCTTAGCCCTAACAGTACAATCTTATACATGCTTACTCAGAGGTAAGTAAGTGTGTATAGGATTGCAGCTAATGTTTATTTGGATATAACCCAATATATGTCATAGACTTTGAACACATAATCGACCCTAAAATGCCCCGGGAATATACCATATCGTGTTTGCCAGAGGCAAATACTGAGAAGTGCTCCAAGTATGCTGTGGATAAGTTGCCCTCTTCACACAGAGCATTACTCAACTCACAGAATAAAAGAGGGCAGCCTCCAGGTGCACCCCAAAGGGTTTGATTTTCAGGCTGCAACATTTATCGGTATATTGCGTTAGGAAAACTTTCTAATTAATATCTGTCTGAATGGCCAAGATGGATGCCATGGCCATGCTTAAATGAAATGAAAAGTTACAGTCACCTCCAGAGACATGCAGTTTTTCTGGTTTGAATTTTATTGTGTGGTGCATGATGGAAAAAAGAGGAGAAAGACATTTTAATCAAAATGACCAAATCAAGGTTCGCCTGCCTGGCCAACTTTTCATAGAACTAGTTGACAGGGTATTAAAAGTTCTTTTGTGACTTACTGTATATGAAAAGGGTCACGGCATCTAGATTTAGTGGTATCCTAAATTGGTACAGTAATTTATTCTGGTTATTTCATTATATTCTGTTTCTTTGGGAATGCAAGCCTTTCAGAATGGTTTCCATGCAAATGGAAGCCAGCTGAAAGCTGACCATGACTAAGGTGTAATTTAAGATGGCATTTAAGACCCTTTGTCTTCTCTGTCTCTGGAGATATCATCATCAAATAAAGAATTCATCAGGTAATGTTTTTCTTCATTATTCAACAGCACAATTCTGAAGTGGAAAAGATAATTAGACATACAGAACTGTCGACACAAAGTTTATGAGGAGATTCTGATTAATTAGCTATGGTAAAAAGGTTTTTATAGAGTCATAATTAATTTATATTTCAGGAGGAAAAAGGCCAATACATTTTTATTATTTTCCCCCAGCAACAGGTTTATCAAAGGGATGCTGGTATTCCAATTGTCTGCTCTTTGTGGGAAGAAGTGGGGGGTCCTTTTTAAAAAAGCAAATAAAAATTGATCAGTTGGTCTCATGGAAGATGATAATAATAATAATAATACAGGTATTTATATATCGCCTTTCATGGTCTTCAGATTTCTCCCCAGACTTTATTTCAAGGCAGTTTACACAGGCAGGCTATACTAAATCCCTATAGGGATTTTTACAATTGAAGAAGGTTCTGTCTTTCAAGAACTACAACATTTCAGATGGATCCTTTTATGATCTGGTATCACATTCTGGCCTGATAGGTTTATTCTGGCTTGATAGGTTTATCAAGCACTGTTAACCATGGTAGCTAACTGAATATGAAATGCTATGACAAGGAGGGACTGCTCCTTTCATGCATAACCTCTAGCAGGGATAACAAATAATTCAGCTGCCCAGTCCTAGCCTCACCTGTCACTGCCACCACACTCTAAGAAAAAAAGGACCATGTGAAGCCATGTTGGGGGTAATTCGTATATTCATAAAGAGTACCAAACTCAGTGTCTCGGTAAAAAAAAGAGAGGCAAACATAAAGAATTTAAGTTACAAAGTCAAGCATATTATCCATTCAGTAGCTGGTTACGTGTGTTGGACATACAGATTTGCACAAAATGGTTTGGAGCTTTGAAAGTCCCCCGCAATACTCCAGATTCCTGAATAAATAATTCTCAATTAAATGTTAGCACCTAATTAGGTTAACGTATAGTAATTACCAATGCAATTATGAAATTGAAGATTAACCTGAAAATGTAGGCTGGCTAATTTATTTTTATAATAGTTGGAATTTGAATAGAAAGTGTGAGGCTTCTGCCATTCCAGGTATGGGGGTTACTTGAATGCATAAACTGGGGAGGCTAATAAATGCCCAGAATATCACATTCTAGAAAACTCTAGAATTTGCTTGCTGAAGTGTACTTACACCTGAAACCTTCCTTATCTTAGCATTTTTGCTATGTTCCAGGTCCCACTTAGTGTTTTGTCAGCACCAGAATATCTTCTTCTGTGGAAGTTCTTTCCATTGTGATTGAATGTGAATTGTTTGATTCTCATCATTCACATTTTGCTTTTTTCATGTTTGGAAAGAGATCTAAAGGGACCTCTCCAAACTGGATGAATCAGAGCAAATGGTAAAAGAGATTCAATGCAAGCAAATGTAAAGTGTTAACACGGGGGTGGGGGTATGAATCACATGTATCATCATCGTCGTCGTCTTCATCATCATCCCGCCTTTCTACCACCGAATGGGGCATCCAAGGACAGTTTACCCAAGTACACTGATGAGACCTGAACTGTCTGTGACTAACCAGGAAAGAGATCCTGGTAGATAGCACAATGAAAATGTCTACTAGTGCAGGCAGCAGCTTGCTGGGCTTGGGGGGGAGTCCTGTCCTGCCCCCCATAGTACCTGTTACCTCCACTATCACTGGTTCATCATATTGCCTAATGGACGGGCTGTCCTAGGGGCTTCCATGTTGCAGAAGCAGTATACCTCTGAATACCACTTGTTGGAAAGCAGCAACAAGGGAGGGCTGTGGGCCAACATCTATTTCACTAGAAATTAAGCACTGCATTCCAAGGCGTGTTTTGGCAAATGTCACGAAGAAAGCAACTGGTGGCAACTTATAGTTACAAACTGAAGAAGAAACACAGAAACAATGCAGAATACAATAAAATCTCTGCATGCACATGGGCACATATTGGCAAATGGGAATTTGGACCCCTTTGTAGATTGATGGGTCAGAAATCTGCTGGCATTGTTATCAACTTAAAGTGCACGTGCAAACTAGGTAGCATTTGCTGGTATTCAGTTTAATTGGGCATATTCATAACAGTGCTGTTTGCTTCTTTTCTGTTAAGGACCTGCATGGTTATTTGAAATGAAGTGTTAGAATATATAGTAGCTGTGAGAATGGTTACTGTGTGACTTTCACAGGATCCAGACAGACCGTTTTGATAACTTTAACTCAGACCAATTCTGTTTAGAGGGAACAGTTGTAGAGAATTCTGTCTGCCCTACTCAAACAATTCAAGTTTAGTTAAAGGTATCAATTGAATAATTTCAGATTCTGTCTGTGCTGGGAAATAATACCTGCCAGCTCTATAACTTTGCCAATAAATTGTGGGGTTGAGTTTTGGAAAGCAGAAGGTGCATTTGGTAAACATTAATCTGATCTCAGTTTGGGGTCAGGTTTACCCAGCCTGGAACTGAGATTGGATAAATAAGATTCACCAAATGCATTTTCTACTTCCTGGACTCAAACTTTAACTGAAAAGAGGTAGACTTGGACAGAGAAGCACTTCTTAGCAATTCGTCATCTGTTGAACTTCTCTTCCAGATGCCTTGCCAAAGCATTATTGTGAGGACAATTTGGAAGAAGTTTAAGAACTTTGCATCTGGGAAGCTTTTGATAGGCAAGATTATATACTGATGTTATTTTAAATCTAACACAAAGTTAAGTGTGCACAGTCCCATGTTAATGGGTTTAAATATTTGGTGTGCCATGAAGTGCAGAGTTCTACCATTTTATTTTCCATTGTACAGGAAACGCCATGTATTGGTTTTAATTTCAGCCAGCTCACAACATGTCAAGACACAGGATAGGTCCATAGGTTCTATGGATAGGTCATCAATATGACTTGGAGAGCAATTAATATATTCTGATTACCATCTGGTCAGATAAATGGATTACAGCCCAGTTCACAAGGGTTGCGGTGCTATTTTCTGGTGCACTTCCCTAGCAATGGCCATCATGAAAATGCTGGAAAGCACTTCATGGTGGCCAAGCAGAGGCAGATGCCACAGGCCAGCACTGGTAGGCACTGGTCCTTTGCACTGGTCAGAGAGCCACCGGGTGCCAACAGCAGTAAGTTTACTACTGAATGGCATTGAGGTGTTCCAGGGCAGGGAAGTGTGGGAGGGGGAGAAACAGGGAGGGTGACATGTGGCAGGGTGTGGGCAGAACCCCCGACACAGTCTACACATGCCTGCACCAGTGATTTTGCTGGTGCAGAACTGAGTAGTCCCATAGTGGCTACTGGGCTTTCCATGGGGCAAGGGGACAAAATACCTTGGAGAGACCACCAGCAGCCTCTTTACCCGCACTGGATCACAGTGCAGGCATTTAGGATAGGATGGGGCTATTAATCATTTACACACAAGCATATTCACTTTTGGGTACATAAGAAACAGTCAGTGAGCATCTGCACAATAGTTCCAACACTGACAACCAGACAGCCTACAGAAATGTTTTTACTTACTCACCTCTCCCCCAGCATTTGCTCCCCCCACCATGCCCACAGCATGCAGCATGTGCTCAGTTGGCGACACTGCACGCTATGGACTGGCTAGGGTATGAACTGACAGGGGAGAGGATTGAACTGTTCCTCTTACTGTTAATTGCAGACTGGAAAAGTCATTTTACAGATGCAAATTACTTCTGTATCCCAGAAGGAATGACACAGCGTTGTTATAAATTTGTTTGACCAGAATCTTGAAAATCAAAGGAATGGCTCAAAAGTTCTCCAGAAAAATTGAATCCATATTCTTTATTTGACAACATGGCTACACGTGTGAATTCATTCAGCAAAGTGTATAAGCAAGCAGTGTGGAACACTGAGCCACCGAGGAAATCACATGACTGATAAATAAGGGCCTAGTTTTGCAATCCCTCATCTTATTGTGCTCTTTAAGAGTCTCACATAGTCAATAAACTACAGTACTTAAGTCCTGTGTAATTGTTTATTTACTCCACTGTTTTTCAGTGAAGAAGGATACTCTAAACCTAGCAACAATGCCAAGTTTCAGTTGTGCAGGGTATCTGCAATATATCCTTGAAGGAACAAAGCCCCAGAGATTACTTCACGTGTTCAGATTATGTGTTATTTGTGAGGGTGTCATTTCCACTGCTCTTTCTTTTGCAAGGGGAAGTATAAAACCATGTGATTAGGCATGACACTTTATGTGTTAGGTTTTACCCAGATAAATGTCAGATTTAGATAATCCTACAGGATCTACGCTGCATACTCTTAGGAACATGACTCTCTGAAGTTTAAGAACAAAAGAGTTTTCCGTTCCCAATTTTTACAGTGGTGCAACAGCATTACAGGATCATTTGAAAGTTTAAGAACTTTCTGAGGTTTGCACCCCAAATTACTGGAGATTAAGATAAGAGCAAGTAGATTATGTTCAGTATGGAAAACCCTATTGAGCCATTTGAGAATACCGTACTCACGCTCTACTCATCTCAGTGACAGCATGTTACAGGTTCTAGTCTGAGAAGAAAATGTATTTATACCATATTTGTTGAGACATTTGGATGAGCTGCTGGTAAAGGAATGAACTGTGCTCAGGGAAATATGGATTTTGAGTATTCATTGATAATATATTAATAACTAATGAGTTTATCAGCAGTGGTGCTTCTTGTAAAAAGTGTACTTTTATGACATGCCCCAACACATATACAGATGATACCTTAATTTTTTTCTAGAAGTGAAACCAAGGTGGTGGCCACCTAATGATGGTCAACTGGCAGCCCAATCCTAAAGAGGTTTAGGATGCAATCCTGAGGAGGAGATGGACCAGCGTGAGTCACTTGCGCTGGCCCATCACTGTTGTGAAGGTGCCATCAAGCACTTTTGTACCGATGTGGGAGCAGGGAGGCGGATGTGGGACCTGTTTAGCTGGGGCAACAGGTAAGCCTGTGCCAGCCTGCACGGGGGTCTGGGATGTGGGGAGGGCAGGAGGGAGGTGTTTCAGGGTGGGGGAGAGCAGGCGTAGGGCAAGCCATGGGTGGGTGGCGGGGAAGTGGGGGTGGGGCCAGGATCTGACACATATGCCATATCCTATCCCCGTTCCCAGGCAGCCCATGGCAGCTTTGGGCTGCTTGGATCTGTGCCACTTTTTTGGATGGGGCAGATCTGAGTAGCCCCATAGGGGCTGCTGCCGCTTTACCTGGGGTAAGGGGAAGCGATTTCCCTTGCCCCAGACTGAGCTGGTTTCAGCTCCAACAATGCCTTGGATGTGGGGCAGGCCTGCCTGCTCCAGGACTGGTTAGGATTGGACTTTTACTTGGAAATTTTATCTATTTTAGGGCCCAATCCTATTCAACTTTCCAGCGCTGATGCAGCTGTGCCAACAGGGGTGTGTGCTGCAGCCTGCTGTGGGGGCAGGGAATCACAAATCCTCCTCAGGGTAAGGGAATGCTTGTTCCCTTACCTCAGAGCTGCACTGTGGCTGCTTCGGTGTTGGAAAGGTGGATACGATTGGCCCCACAGTGTTATGTACCTTCAAGATTTGATGCATCAGTACATAGAAACCCGGGACATTATATTATACCCAGTTTCTGGAAGTTCGTTTAGCTGCAAATAGACACTTGATCCCTCACCTTGAGGATGCCAAGAGATGTGGATATGTGTTGCAGCTGCAGCAATCTGGCATGTGTGATGCACCGTGATGCATACAATATTCCTGTCCTTTTAATTTATATCTCAAGTGCTTTCTGCTGACCTAGGATTTATTTTATCCACACTAGACCATGTGATCATTTACCAGTCAAATTAGTGTTGCTGCAGTTAGCAACCTTCGTTTTCTGGAAACTGACATTTTCTTTATATTGTATATTTGGTTTTAAATGCAAAGATTGAATTTTAAATTATTATTATTTTCAAAAAATTTATTGGTGGGCTTTGCAACAATGTAAAAGAAAAATACAGTGAATTATATTTCAGATGTGGAAATGCGAGTTAATGAATATTTTCATTCCTAGCGATTACACACATTTTATCCAGCAGCAATTTACAGCAAAGCAAGCTGAACATGGCTCCAACAATATGCAAAGGAGTTCTAGTTTAATAGATGCTGGACTAGAGGATTGGAATGACTGAGTTAATAAGAGTTCCATTAATCCCACACCCTGTTTTACCTAATCTTCAATTATCAAATGTCCAAAATAGTGTGGCTCCCTTCCCTTCATGTAGCCCCATGGCAGTGTAAATTACCCTATTAGAATACCATATTTGAATAAACCGCTTTTCAAATGTCTGATTCACTTAATGCTTTATGTACCCTAGATTGACTCTAAAATGGCAGGATCCATCAGTGGGTCATGGAATCCTTGTGGGCCTCTGGCATTTGCATTTATGCTGCCAGGAAAATGTTGTTCAGGGAGATGCATAAGAAGGAGCTCAGAACTGACTGTTGATTCCCAAGCCAAGATTACTTGTTGGGTTCCCTTAATGATGGTGCAATAAACACAGCACCAAGCATCAGATGCCTACAAAGCATTCACTCTTTCCTCACTGTGCAATTGGAGAGGACACTAAAGCTAAAAGGCAAAACCCTTTTAGCCATGGAGTTGGGAGATCAGAAGTAACCAATCATTTTTCTCTTATATCAACACAAGGGCCCGCAGTAGTTCTTCAGAGTGAGCAACAGGTTATTTAGGGAAACCTCCTATAAGAAGGGACTGTAGCTTTGCATGAAGATACAATCCTTGGTATCTCCAGGTAGGGCTGTAAAAGATCCCAAGAAAGTTATGTGCCAGTCAGTGTCAATAGTATTGACCTATGTAGACCAATAATCTGACACAGTATAAGGCAGCTTCATATGTTTAATTACACAAAGAGAGGGAGGGAACACATAGTGGAAGATAGTGGGATCATAAGCCTAATCTAGCGCCCCCCAACTTATTCAATGTAACGTATGAAATGGGTTAGTGTTTGCCAGAAGAACTATAGAAATGTGTTTTTGCTCAGGCCTGGCTCAAAACAGACTGGTATATGACGTCACACTTAATTCCCCCCTCCCCCCCGCTATCTCCTTCTCTAAGTACCCCCCCCCCCATTTGCATAGTTTAGGACAGCAGTTCATTGTCGGTCTGTGGTCCACCAGTAGGCCACAACCTAATTTTTGGTGGTTCATGAAACTGACAGGGTAGATTAGGCTATGTGCATCAAGGGTTAAACAACCTGCTAATTGGGGGAGGACTGTTGACCAATCACCATTTGTAGCCACAGAGGCTTGAGCAACTGGTAAAGTGAAACTTTTTTTTATGATGCTAAAAAGTTTGAAAACTACTGGTTTAGGGGAAGTGGCAGAAGAGGATAAGAGGAGGCACTGGGGCACAGCAGTGGCAGGATAGGGATGGGAGTTGGTGACCTACCCTCTCTCGCTAGCTCCATTGTCACCATCTTTGGTGGAGACAGCCCCCACCCCAATCACTTGCTCTTCCACTGTCCCATTTTACCTTTTATTCTCTGTTTCCAACTTTTAATATAGAGCAGCAGATAGGGATTGGAACAGGGAAGCCACAAGGAGTACCATCCCTTTTCCAAAAATGTGCTTTTTTTTTTTAATGTAAGCTGGTGCTTCTTTCAGATTCCATTTTCCTATATTTCAAAACACAGGGTGGCAGAAAGAGGATAGAGAAAGTAAGTGGGAGCAAATGGGGGCAAAGTCAGGTGACTGCAGAGGTGGCCAGTGGATAGAGGTGTCTGAAAATTGTGTTCTTTATTTTACTCAGAAATAAGTGTTTATTGTGTTCAGTAAGACTTAAGACTGTTTTCCTAACTTGCACACCAGAAACAAATACCTCTACGGTATGTGAAATTTGCCACCTATACCCATCTACCACCAAGTCAGCCCACCTCACCTTGTTATATGAACAGGCTGGCCTGTTTTTGCTTATTGTGTTAGAGCAGAGGCACTTAGACACTCCAAGGCCTAATTGGAGGAATTACACAAAAACTTAGTTTGGTGCAATCAAATCAACGAAACACATAGCTTGTACTTCAACCTAGTTAACTCCTTAAGAGAATTAAGTAACCACAAACTACTGCCTAAAAGCAGCATGTATACTAAGTGCTGTGGACTGCTTTGAGTCAATAGTGTTAGCATGAAGCATCCTGCCAAAATGCACTACTGCTGAAAAATTCAGAAAACTACATCACTTGTACATTTTTTTCCCCACAACATCATCATGAACCATGACAACTGTGCCATCATGACTGAGGTTCTGATCAAGGTTTATGCATTTTTGAAGAGGGGTCTGGTAAAATGTACACCCAACCACTCTTATATACACTTGATTCTATCCAGAGCTGATCCCTGACCTGCCTCTGTGAGTGGTGATAGAAGAATTACTGTGATATTAGCAATCCTAATATGAACCCACAGAGAAAGATACCGGCTTCTTCAGTGTGCCTGCAATATTTTGTTTGGGTGTTACTGTCATGCCCTTAGAACAGTGGTTCCTGAACCTTTTAGACTAGTGGCTCACTTGACCTACTGGGTCATTGGTTGCGGATCCCCATTAGGGCTACAATCCTATACATTGTATAAGGTGGCAGGTTTCTTGCAAGGATTCTGTGACTCCCTGGGGAGCCATGGCTCACAGTTTGGGAACCACTGCCATAGAAGAACCTGAAAATCATTCAGTCATTTTAATGCTTTTTGTTCAAGACTTCCACAGAGACCCAGCTTGCTGCAATGCAAATTTAAAAAAAAAAAATTGATACCACCTCCTTAAAATGGAATGTTCCTAAGATGTGAAATATGACAGGCATGGCTTTTAATTCTCAGGGACCCTACTTTTATACTTTTCAAAAAAAAGAAAAAAGAAGCTTACCTCTTTTGAGGTTGGATTATGCGCCTTGAAAGCATAATCTGTATCAAACAGTCATGTGGGGCATATCACCCTTAGAGAAGCAATCAGGCTAAAAAGAGAAGGCATAGACGAACTAGCATACTGGTTTGGGCCTCTGGTTCAGACCAGTTACCTTTCATAGTGTACCGAACTTAGAGTTCCCTTAAGGTGTACCAAACCTTTGGTTCCTATATTCCTATTTAGAAATGTCCTGCTGCAAGGCTAAGAAGATTTTGTCATATCAGCCTTTGTCACATAGCATTTTTTAAAATAACTTGTTGCAGCGATTATTATTTTTAGCCTAAAGAACACAAAATGTTGCTTTCATTTTGATATCATTCATTAGGTCCTTAAAAGGTTGAAACCATAACTACCATAACTGTGGTTGAAACCATAACTGGGTTCAAGTCTACCAAAATTTGGCTGCCATATGGATTACATCAAAAGATTTATGTGCCAATTCTCCCAGCTGCAAATGTGTTGTGGCAGATTGCTCCAGCCATCTGCAGACAAGAAAACCTCAGCCAGTTAAGGAAGAAATCTGTAGTTCTCATAAGAAAGAGCATTACAGTTTGCAGCACAAGTAGTCATTAAGTACATACTGAAGTCCTAGGATTGTTTGAAAAAGGGAGGTGCAATCTGTCCGCCTGCTGCATTAACTGTAGTAAAAGACTGTTCTGGTCTAGCAAAGGGGCATTATGCAGAGCAGTGGTTCCCAAACCATTTTAAAACCAGGAGTCACTTTTGAAAACAACATTCTACTGGGAATAACCTAGCTTTAAAACACTAAGAAAAAGTTTCACTTTAGCAGCTGCTCCAGTCTGTTTTTATCCTTTTCAGTATGGGGTGGGGGGGGGGGGCGATTTCTAGAGCTTTAGTTGAACTCCATCAGATTGGGACCATTCTTGCAGTTTTGCTTTCCCCTTTGCCTGGTCTTCAATAAGAGCCAAGGCAGATCTCCTACTCATGAGTAAAAGTCCATGTGTGGCTCAGTTTTGCTTTCCATAGGGCTTAATACATTTTCCTTGTCAGCAAGCAGTTTGTCAGTTTCACAACCCACTCAAAATCAGGTCCCAACGCACAGTTTGGGAACCACTGATCTAGATAGTGTTCCACCATGGAAGAGGAATCTCCATAGAATTATTGAGAAAGAAGGGACTGAAAACCAGTCACAGATCAACCTTCACAACCTGCATTTCAGTGTCAAACAGTGGCCTCTAATGCTTCTCATTGTCCTAAGAATGAAAACTTGCTTTTCTTTCCTTTTCTTGCTTTTATTAATTTCAAACTGCAAAGGCAAGAGCAAAGAGGATGCAATCATTCATCTTTCTTATTCATACCATATAGCTCTGTATTGTCTACCCACTGACTGGCCGTAGATCTCTAACATGTACAATAGGGGCCTTTCCTAGCTTTACTTGGAGATCCAGGGCTTGAACCTGGAATGACCTAAACAAGTGCTCTGCACTGTGACCCATCTTCTGAAACACTGTGTGCAAAGATGATGTGATAGAACTTGTAAAAGCACTGTGTGTCATTGCCTGCTGCGTTTTTGTCCTGTGATAGAAGAGACTGCATTCACTTTGCCGGTTTATAAAAGAGCAAGCGAGAACCTCCAGATTGTTCCAAAAATGTAAAGCAGGATCAACAGTGAAAGATGTTGAAGTGGCAGCATTTTCCTCGAGAAGCAGCCAACTCAAAGTGGGATGTGGATTAGTGTCATCAGGAACTGCTGAAAGAGCTGTGGAGGCAAGCTTGTGATGGGGCACTGTGCTTTTTTAGCACAGCCTGAGAAGAAGCTGGGGAGGAGGGGAAGGAAAGCAGATCTGTTTAGAAAACCCCCTTTGAAATGTTTTTTCATGCAGCTCTACAGTGGACTTTTATTCCTAAATCTTCTCCGTTGGTTCAAGCAATAGGCAGATGATCCTGTGTGCAAAATCTGCATTTTTTCATGGAACTGTTTATTTGTTATTATTAAAGCTGAAACATGTAGTTTACTCAATCAGTGATCAGTTAAAATTTTTTTGATCGACTCAGAAGTTGTCCCCAATTTATAGGGTACCAGATTTTTAATTATTTTTAATATGTCCTTATAAAAATGGCAGGTGGTGGCAAGCACCATCATAGAAGAGGCATTCAGTCCAGCATACAGATGTAGAATGCCTCCTCTGAGACAAAGTTTGTTGCAATGTTAGAGTTTTCAGGTGCAATGCATCAGAAAATCCAAAGTGGATCCAGGTGATATCTCAAGACTGCCAACACTTAAAAATGTGGGGGAGGAATCTGGTCCCAGGACAGGGTTAAATGGTCACTAAGTATGACATTTCAGGCCCTTGGCAAACAGCTCAGGGCTTGGGAGGGATAGTTGTGGTCAATTAAAAGCCTCAGCTTCATGATGGAGGAAAAGATAAGCAGCACTGGAAAAGGGCTCTGGAAAAGGAAAACAGTGGCAAAGGAGCTGAAGATAAGACCCTTTTCCCCATTCTTTCATGGTCTCCAAGGAAAGCACCCAAGAAGAGGATGGAGGCAGGCACTGGGTCTGTTGAAGAGGCAGGTCACCTCTCCAACCCACTACGCAAAGCAGGCACTTCAGCCAACCTCATGGCTTGCTGCTTCTAACAGCCCAATCCTGTGTTCCCTGGCACCCACACACTGGAGCTGGCACAGGTTATGCCAAAAGGAAAAATGGGTGGGTAGGAAAGAGTAAAACAGGTTAAGCCTGGTACCAAAACTTCCAAGTTACATAGTGACAAGGTGAAATGGACACTTTTTGGAGAAGGGAGCAGCCAAGCAGCAGTCAGCAGGGCTGGCACAAGGCCTCTCAGAGTCTAGGTAACACATCCAAAGCTGCTCCCTCTGACCCCTCCTCCCCTGCAGGAGGGGAACATAGTGGAAGAGCAAGTGTGGACAAGAAGAGAGAAGTGAGCTAGACTAGAGAATCCTTCAGACTTCCTCATTCACTTTGTTCCCCTGTTCCTTTTCAAATCCAAATTGTGAGAGGAGGAGTGGAGGGAGGTGGATGGGCAGACACAGCTAACCTCTGTTAATCTAGAACAGGGGTGCTCACACTTTTTTGGCTCGAGAGCTACTTTGAAACCCAGCAAGGCCCGGAGATCCACCAGAGTTTTTTTTACAATGTTCGTGTCATCATAACATATAACATTTATGTGTACAATGTTGGTGTACCTTGAGCTCCACTGAGTATAACAGGACTTACTCCTGAGTAGACATGCCTAGGATTAGGCTGTGAGGCTGCAATCCTAGCCACACTTACCTGGGAGTAAGCCCCATTGAGTACAATGGGCCTTACTCCCGGCGTTTCCTCCCAGAGGCACCTGAAGGGGGGGGTTGGCACTCTGCGATCTACTCATTTTGCCTTGTGATCTACTGGTAGATCGCGATCCACCTATTGAGCACCCCTGATCTAGAACATAGGAACATAAGAACAGCCCCACTGGATCAGGCCATAGGCCCATCTAGTCCAGCTTCCTGTATCTCACAGCGGCCCACCAAATGCCCCAGGGAGCACACCAGATAACAAGAGACCTCATCCTGGTGCCCTCCCTTGCATCTGGCATTCTGACATAGCCCATTTCAAAAATCAGGAGGTTGTGCATACACATCATGGCTTGTACCCCGTAATGGATTTTTCCTCCAGAAATTTGTCCAATCCCCTTTTAAAGGCGTCCAGGCCAGTCGCCATCACCACATCCTGTGTCAAGGAGTTCCACAGACCAACCACATGCTGAGTAAAGAAATATTTTCTTTTGTCTGTTCTAACTCTCCCAACACTCAATTTTAGTGGATGTCCCCTGGTTCTGGTGTTATGTGAGAGTGTAAAGAGCATCTCCCTATCCACTCTGATGCTGGAGGCCTCAGTTGGCGTCACTGAGAGGCCAGCCCTGGCAGCCAATCCCAGCTGAGTTGATATACTGTATAATGCAATGGCAAATACACTTCATTATACCACCATTCATTATTCTGGTGTAATGAATTCACTTTAATAAACGGCAGTTCCATCTATTAGCAGTTCACCTTCTCTGAGGTGGTGAATGGGGAAAGGCTTTTTGGGTGAGGTAGCTTTCTCTGCACTTCCTTGATTGCACTGAATTGATGCATCATGTGACATACCATTATATATGATTCTACATATGTAAATGTAATGTGTTTTTTTTCTATTTTGAGTCTTTCAAAATATTTACAGGTAAGTAGCTCAAAATCACGGTTAACATGGCTTTCTTGTCCATATCTGCTGAGTTCCTAAAATCTCAAGCAAAGTATTTTCTTACTGCTGGCTACTTGTACATTATAACAAGATAGCTCTATGTTCAACCTTTTTGTTCTGTATGTGGTGCTTGCCCTGTGTGGGATAATCTATAGATTTTTTTCCTAAGATGAAAGGAGTTTAAAGTAATACCAATATATCTGTTTGTCTTTATGTGTTCCACGTTTCCCTTTGGGGGGAAAATGTGGAAGAATTCAGTGTAATTGTTATATACTCTTAAAAAATGAACTAAGCTTTCAACAGTCAGCTAACCCATTTTGTTCTAACATTCAGCAAACTCCAAGAAAATCTCTTTTTACACAATCTTTTGGATGTGTCATTTGCCATTTATATTTGATGGCCTTAAGGGGGAAAAAAGTTATAAAAAGGTATTAATGCAAAGAGATAATAAAGCTGCATTCTATAAATCTATAGCAGCTTAATCATTAAAGCATGCAAAACTCTTTCATCTATTCAAAAATATGCAGTGCACAGAAAGCCTGCTAAGGTGCATGACAAGTCAGAGTTAAATATATATTAATAAATGAATTAGCTTCATAAATAATAGCCATAATGACATTTTAGGAGACAATAAGTCTGAGGATTGTCAGAAAATGGTTGATGTATGAGCTTCACGTCTCAGTGATTCTTCAAAATGAATAGGCTTTGCGGAGATAGTTCAGACCCGCGACCAGCCTATTTCCTTGAATAATTTACTTGTTGTCAATTTGTACAGCCACATTACACATGCAAATTGTGTTGCCTATGCAAACACCACTTTGAGATGATAAAAACAAATTTACGAAGGCTATAGAGGAAGGATTTATTTCACTTTCTCGCCCAGGTCAAGCAATACATGTATCTGACGATTGTGTGTACCCAATTTTGTTGTAATTATATCAGCAAATTATTCTTTATAATCTTATTATTTTTAGCAGTCTCCTTGTGCTTGGGATAATTAGCTTTCTTCACTCAGTGTAAAAACAATTCAACTTGCCAGCGAGGCAGGGCACAGCTCCATTATCTGTTTTGGGTTTAAATTTATTCCCTATATTCTTGGACACTTTGTGTAAATTAAAAATTTCATAGTCCCTAATACTGTACACGCTGTTCATTCAGTGATGAATTAAGGTCCCTAAACCTCTACGTTTGCTATTAGATATCTCACCCACTTTATATGTTAATCTGTGCTAATGAATTCCACAACCCCTAGCCACAGCAAGATGACTAAAATTATTACCACTTACAGAGATATGCCTTTTTCATTTAAAGTTCAATTCAAATTGCTCCCATAAACAGTCTGCCACACAAAGATACCTCCTTTAAAGGAGAGTTACTTACCTGTAAGTAGAGTCTTCTGAAGGTAGCATTATCTTTGGATACACATTCCAAAATCATGTGACCTCTGGCTTCATGACACGGGAAAGTGTGTTCTCCGCTTGGTAGGCATACTTGCCAACCTGTGAAAATCCCAAGGGGGAAATTTTTGATTCTGACCCCTGATTTTTTGACTCTTCACCTCCTATCCATATTACTTGACCCATGATGAAAAGACAGATATTGAGCATTTAGAATCATTTAGGTAAGAATTTAAATGTATATTGAAAGCAAAGATAAAGATTTTTCATGTGGCTATGCTATAAAACAGGATAGTTGATTTAAGAAGGTATTTAAGAACATTATATTTTATTTTTCTATTCTGTTACATATTCTGAGTTTGGCATCTCCAGTGCGGTCTGCTTGCAGGACATAGAATCTGATCTGTTTACCTGCTCTGATTTAGACAAGTTTATGGCACAATTCTAACCTGGCTCTGAGCTGGTGCGGCTGTTCCTGTAGTGGCTCAGAGTATTGCAAAAAAGTCATAAGGCACATTTGCGGCTACTCAGGAGCCAGCTGGGCCATTGCAAAGGTCTGCACCAGCCCAGCAATAATAGATCCCAACCTTGCATCTGCCGGCACAGGTAAGTGTGCTGGGTGGTGCGGGGGCATGGGGAAGGTGGTGGGAGTTTGGTATGGAGGCAGAGCAGGGGAAGGATTGGGCCTGGGAGGGGCTGGGAATGGTGGAAACCTTCTCCTAACACCCATTACCAGGCCAGGCAACATGCCATTCCTGGATTTGCTCCTGCTATATAACTGATGTGAATCCAAGAAGCCCCATGGGATGACTGGGGCTTTACTTGGGGTAAGGGGAAATAAATCCCCTTACCCAAGGTGACCTCCAGCTGCCTTCTGAGCTTCATTTGCTGCAGCACAGGCTCTCTGGATTGGGCTGTTCATTGATTTGCAACATATGCTTTATCTCACAGCAGAGGAATTGTAAAATTTGTTAAGGTCCAAGGGCTGAGATTACAAGGGCTGGATGAAAACAAAGGCACTATGCAACATAGCTCAGGGCCCAATCTCCTCCAACTTTTCAGCACCAATTCAGCCACACTGCAGCCCCAAGATAAGCAAACAAACATTCCTTTACCTTGAGAAGGCTTCCATGTCCGTCCGTCCCCCCACTGCAGAATGCAGTGTGCACCCCTTTGGCACAACATCCGTGCTAAAAATTTGGATAGGATTTGGCCCTCAGTTCCTTAGTTAATTTCTTGCTATTCACTTCCAGTTGATCAGGGCTATATTGCCAAGTGATTTGCTTTGAAAGAGCAAGTTCAGTTTTGAGGCACCCTTAATTCCTGTTACAATTGTTTAGGAAGGTGAATGAAGATGAAACTGCTTGAAAAAACTTTAAAAATAGAACATGAATTTTCTGTACCTTAAAATGATATTTTTACACTCTGGATAGTACATTCTGTGAGTGTATATGAATAGGAATACACACATATCAAATAATGGCTTCTAGAGTTGTAAACTTACTGTAGTACCTGGCAGTGGCATAGCTGAGGGGGTGCAGAGGGTAGCAGTTGTACCGGGCATCAAGCTTTAGGGGGGCAACAAGCTGAGCTTGACAGTAGTGACCAAAATTTTAAAAATCTTGGTATGTTTGAATAATACCATCATGTTATATATCATTGGAAAGGTAATTTAATGCAGGGTACAATGAAACAAACAGCACTGGAATATCTGTATTCTATCAAAGGTTATAGCCAATTAACCAGAAAATGAAAACACAACTAGCTTGTGGAACAAAAAGTGGATTTGCTTAACTCCAATCTGACCTATAAGACTGAGTGCCAATGAAATGTTATTATGATACAGCATGGAACCAATAACTATTACAGTACTACAGTATTACAGTATTACTATTAAATAACAGTATTGTATTGTATTGGCAACCTTCAGTCTCGAAAGACTATGGTATCACGCATATGGTATCACGCATATGGTAAATAACAGTAATTATTTACTTAATTAAATTTGATTTTATCATGCAGGGGGGCTACAAAATCTTCTTTGACCCCTTAGCTATGCCTTAGCTATGCCACTGACTGGGGGGAGGCAGCAGAGCAGGAGGGTGGTGAGTTCTGGGGGAAGGGGGTGGGTTCCTCCCAATTTTCACTTTTTAAAAAGCCCAGGTGTGACATCACTTCCGGTTGTGACATCACTTCCAGGGCAACATTTTGAACTTAGCACGGGGCTACACAATCATTAGCTACGCCACTGGTACCCGGAAGAATGTAGTTTCTTACTTCTTGGCTTGAAAGTACATTTTTGCATCATATCACAGTGAAGGAAGGCTACTTGAATGAAATTTGTATCCTTCTTTTATCTTACTGTCAAACTTATTATCTTGAAAACTGGAACTGAGAAGCAACAAAGCTAAAATCTCATAACACAAAAGGTCAGTTCATGCTCAGCTGAATACATAGAGTAAAGCTAATGTGAAGCAGGCTGTATGTGGGGAGCCAGCAGCTAGTTCTGTGCTTGTGGCTACACTTTTTCTAGCAGCTGTGATTAGGAAAAATCCAATTTATGTGTGTTGAATATAGTAGCATAGCTAAGTGTTGGAGGAAAATATTCAGCACAACTTTATTAATCCTAATGACTCAAAGGGGGCAGCCAAAAATAGGTAGATAATCTGAATTTCATATGAATGGAAGCAATATTTACATATAATGACAATTATTTAGGGAAGAGATTTTATTTATTTATTTATAAGATTTTTACCCTGCCTTTCCTCTGCTGGAGCAGATGCCCAAGGCATTAGGTGGCCATACAATAAGAACTATTTCTAGTTCAATCTGATGTTCTATATATTTGATGTTCTATCTAGTTCTGTCATAGTACTTTGTACTATCATTTTCCTTGTAAGTGATTGTGGGTCATATCCTATCCAAATTTGCAGCACTGATGTAACTGTGCCAGTGGGGCATGTGCTGCATCCTGCTGTGGGCGGATAGTCATGGAGGCCTCATCAAGGTAAGGGAATGTTCGTTTGCAGGACGTCAGCATTGAGGCTGCATCGGCACTGGAAAGTTGGATAGGATTGGGACCTGTGGCAATTGTGAAAAGTGGCCCTTTACTCAAATTTCAGGTAAAATGGAAATAATCACTGCCGCCATCAAGACTACGGCTAGACAGAGGTCACCCTGGAGTTCCTCCTTCCCTGCTGCATGAAGAGAGTTCTAGATCCCCCCCCCCCCAAATAGGACTTCTGGTCAAAGAGAAGAGGCAACACACTCACTTGCAGTCAACCCAGCCAGACAGGTTCAATATAAAAAGGAGAAGGAACTTTCACAAAAGTCTTGAAGATATTTTGCAGAACAGCACAAAAACATTTCATTTTTCCTTTTTTGACCCAAGCCATTGGCAGGCAACCAATCTTAGTATAAGAATGTCATTGTGTTGTCCTGTTGTGCATTAGTCACCTTGTATTTCTGTATATCTATAGTACCCTCTATGATGACTCATATTAAGTGCTATTGCATTTTAATCGCAAACCTTAAGAAATACACAGTGCCCCAAAGAGCCAAATGTCTTTTTAAGCTATCTTTAAATGTTCAGTTGAAAGTAATTGTTTCAAAGGATTAATTTTTTAAAAAAAATCTGAAAAAATAGGGATGTTAGTAAAAGGGCAGTAAAATTTTAAAGATCATTTTATTGCCTTTGCATCTCTTTCTAAAATCATTACTATTCCTTTTTTATTTTTTTATTAAAACACAATCATGCTGGAAAATTTCCCATTATGTTCACAAAAATGAATACAGGGTAGATACTATACTAACACAATGACTGTAATCTGCTAATACAATAGGTTCTTCACAGTATGTTTAAACAAGAATTATTTCAACTTATTTCCAAAACACTATCTAAAATGAAGAAAATTAATATTTTTTTCCATATATAAGAAAGTAACTCTAGATTTACTTCTGTCCACCTCCTGTCAAGAGCATCTACTGATGAGTGATTATTTCATTCATCTTAAATATACCTTTTAACATGATGCTGATATACAACTTGTCTTCCTTTGTGCAAAGAAGTGCATTTGTACATTCCAAAGAACATTTATTTCTATGTAACTGTAAAATGCCCAAGCACTTTGAGTCAAAGCTTTATGGAGAACTAAATTGTTCAATATGAACCAAAGTTCAGAACAACCAGAATAGATCTGACAAAGATGAAGTTTTAAATCTCTGATGGAATTTAGGGTGCAACCCTAACCAACTTTCCAGCACTGAAATAGCTGTGCCAATGTGGCATGCACTGCATCCTGCAGTGGGGAGGCACTCAAGAAGGCTTCCTCAAGGTAAGGGCATGTTTGTTACCTTACCTTGGGTCTGTGTTGCAGCTAGGTCAGTGCTGGAAAATTGGTTAGGATTACACCCTCAGTCTCAAATAATAACTCGTGCTGAAAACTAGAAACTCCACCCCAAATACCACTGAACCTACCTTACAGCCCAATCCTAATGATAGTCTCGTGTTGCGATCCATTGGGGCCGGTGCAACTTCTGCTGCATCCAGCATGCAAATAGAGATTGCTGGGGGAAGGGGATATCCGTCCCTTTACCCCGGGTAAAGCCTCTGTGGAAGTACTTGGACCTGCGCCAGTGATATAGCTGGCGTAAATCTGAGCAACCCCATATTGGGCTTTCAGGCCTGGGAGGAGGGCTAGGATGTGGCAGAAGTCACAGCTGCCATCCCCACCCCCTCCTGAGCCTGACCAATCCCCTCCGCCCACCCATTCTGCCCTCCCCGCCCCCCTGAGCCCAGCAGAGAGTCTACTTGCTCCAGCTGGTGCAGACCTTGCTGCTAGTGCTGCAGGCCTCCATGCTGCTGTAATGTGTCTTTTGACCTGTTTACAACAGTATTCATGCCTGTTCTGTTGTCACTAACTGGCACAGGATTAGGCCATTAGATTTTATTTCACATCCCACTTACACAACATCAAGACAGTGGTAAAGTACTTTGCGACTTTCCAGAAATGTTGAGACTGGAACACACTTTGTCCAAAACATAATTATTTCCAATATAGTTTGCAGAATGAAAAACAGGAAGATCTTGCAATGAAAAAAGAAAAGCAACAAGGTCAAAATTCTTGTATAATTTTAGTGATACATATGATGGTAAAAGTGCTAAAACAATGATTCTCCCCTGACATCATGCTTACCAGATCAACAGTAGGTGTAATATACAAATGCAGAAGTGTGTAGGAGTTACAAAGGATCAAAAGTTGAGCATGAGAAATTCACCAATTGTTTTACTCATGAGATATTCACATAATAAAATGTACTTTCCAAGTGATGTGCTTGCAAATCAACAAGTACATCATTATCTACCAAAGACTCAGCAGATGAAAACAGGGCCAGAATGAGATCTGATTGCTCAGAAAGTATTTATGAAGATCCAATGGGATGCAACCACAAATAAACCAAACTCCATTTCAGGGTGGCATTTTAAATTTGATAGTTTGAGAGGATGGGATAAAAGGTAGAGCTGATTTTGTGCCATCGTTCACTTACTTGTGTGTCATCTTATTATTGTTTTGTTCCATGTTTTCATTAGTTGGTTTTTGTTTGTTTTGCCTGTTCTTAGCTCTGAAGGACATTTAGGCATAGCATACCTTCCTTATTTCTCTTTTCTGCTTTTAGAAACAAAACCTGATTTCTTAATGGGGTTTCAGTATATTTTGCCATGGTGCAGGTGGTTGAGCTAAAATGAAGACAGATGCATGATTTGTACAACACCTTGCTGTAGTTCACAAGATCAACATTTCTACCTACAACCTGAACAATTCGACAGGCTGCAGTTTAATTACTGATCTTTGTAGTTGTTTTATGTTCTGGAGAATCTCCCAGACATGACTCTTTCATTTAGATAAATCATTCTTTGGCAGGATTCCAGGGCAGGAATTTAAGTGAGAAAGGAAGTTAGCTCCATTGACTTCAAGAAATAAATCACAGGTTGAGCATTTGAGAGACAGGGATTAGACTGTTGGTATGAGAAACAAACATGGCTAAGAAACAGAACGAGAATGCATGCCCTGGATTTAAAGGCAAACATTTTCGTACAAGGACAGGTGTGAGATCTAAATGTGATATTTGGAGCTATCAAACATTTGTTAAACACATGCTTGCCCTCTTGCCTATAGGGCAGGGTTGGATCAGTCTATTTTTTCCCCTAAAGAAGCATTCGAAGGAAGGTAGAGTACAGACAGAGGTATTGTCTATACCAGCTGCTGCCCTTCAGTTCTCACATTCACACACCTCATGGCTTTCTTGTCCCTCTACAAGCAGATGATCAGCTTTCTATTATTCCTCGCAAGCTCCGTCCATTCTTACCTACCTCATGCCATGCATATGGTGTTCCACTTCTTCTAGGGCTTCTGTGCCTTTAGAGTTCATGGCAGGCAGCAACAGGTGTTGCAGCCCTTGGCCTAAAGGTACAGTGATGGAGAAAGCTGCACTTGTTTACCCTGCTCCATCATGCAACTGCAAGAGGGGTAGAGGCATCTGACTACAACAGAACTGTGGGCAACTCCACTCCTATGTTTTGCTTGCAGAATTCACCCTACTACTGAAAAGCAAGTGCACAGATCAATACTGTACAACACACTGTTTTGTATCTGTTCAAAACATTTTCATATAATGTCTTCTAGGATAGTGACTGAGAACTCTATTGCTTTTGTTGGAATAACAAGATAAATAGATTATATTCAACTTACATATATAGTAACCTTCTGCTACCACCCCAACACTAAGAATGTACCAATTGATATTGGTAATAATTCCTTTGCCACGACTTTTAAATACAAAGCTTTACACACTGAGGGAACATGCATTTCCCCCTCCCTCATGCTCATAACATGAGAATCCCAATTCCACTCAAATAGGCAGGAGGAGAAGAATGAGAACTGACTGTGCCTTCCACCTTCAGCCAAGTTACAAGCAATGATGAGATCTCAGAAAGCAGATGTTCCACTCAGGAATCACATCTGGTTCTGATTAGACTTCTCCATGTGTGTTGCAAGAGTGGCATGAAGCAAGTGGTGGCAGGGATGGACCATCTATAACAGCCATTTTCAACCACTGTGCCATGGCACATTGGTGTGCTGCGAGCGGTCCACAGGTGTGCCACAGGAATTTGGGGGCAAGTCATTTATTAGTAGGGCAAATGGGGATGTTAGTCCCCCAATGGCAGCATGGTGTGCCTTGGCAATTATCAAAAACCTGATGGTGTGCCTTGACAGTTTTAGTGCCTTGATAGTGTGCCATGAGATGGAAAAAGTTGAAAATCGCTGCTCTATAAGGTCAACTAACAGCCCAATCCTATGCTTGCCCACTCAGAAGTAAGTCCCATTAGAATCAAAGGGGCTTACTCCCAGGTAAGTGGGGATAGGGTTGGGCTGTCAGGGAGTTGCCCCAGGCTGCAAATGGCCCCACCTCAGTCTGCTGGCGCCCACTACTCTTCCTCTCCATCCCTTCAATAAAAAAGGAAGAGGGGAACAAAGTCAATGAGAAAGTGTGATGAGTGGAGGGCTAGTGTGTCAGTGTTTCAAGTGCCTGGAGGTCTTTAGCATAGCAATTGTGATAGGGCCCACAGAGTCCCACAGGCTCTGTCCTAGTTATGCCTCTGTATACTGTACATTCCCAGGCACCAACTGAATATAAGAACATAAGAATATAAGAAAAGCCCTGCAGGATCAGGCCAAAGCCCCATCTAGTCCAGCATCCTGTTATCTCACAGCGGCCACCCAGATGCCTCAGGGAGCACACAAGACAACAGGAGAGCCGCATCCTGGCATCCGGCACTGAGGTAACCCACTTCTAAAACCAAGAGGTTGCACATACCCATCATGGCTTGTAACCTGTGATGGACTTTTCCTCCAGAAATTGGTCCAGTCCCCTTTTAAAGGCATCCAGGCCAGATGCCATCACCACATCCAGTGGTAAGGAGTTCCACAGACTCACTACACGCTGGGTAAAGAAATATTTTCTCTTCTTCTTTTCTTTTGCCTGTGCTAAGGTCAAGAAATATTTTTTCTTTTGTGTGTCCTAAAACTTCCTGTGCTTTCAAAAGACTGAGAGCCCAAGCCCTATGCACGTCTACTCAGAAGTAAGTGCCATTGTAGTCAGTGGGACTTACTCCCCGGAAAGTGTGGACAGGATTGAGGCCTCAGAGTCTTAAATTTCTAGGGGGGGGAGAGAGAAAGGGAGAGGTGTGCCTTTAAAATCTAGCTGCTAGGTGCAAATTCAACAGGTGGAGCCTTTCCTATCGCTGCTGCTCTTGCACTGGTGGATGCCAGGCTGCATCCGAAAACACAGCCTGTGTGCTGCAGCAGCTCTCCTGCCCTTGCACGTGGAAGCCTCTACAGCGGCTTCGCTTGGGAACCGAACGTTCTGTTGAGAACCATCCAGACCGTAGCCCTAGGGAGGCAAGAAGGCAAGCACTCCTCCTCTCCCCCCCCCGCGGCTGGTTGCTATGGAGACCGCCGAGTCTAGCGGCCTTCCTCATCGGCTGAGGGGCGTGGCCAACGCGGCGAGGGCGGGACGTGAGAGGTGCTTTAAGATGGCCGCGATGTAAACAAGAGCGTCTGGTGGTGAGTCAGGCGAGAGTGTGGGGCCGCGTGTCCTGGTTCTGGAGGGTGGCTGTCAGTGGCCTCTGCAGTGCTTACTGGAGGCTCCCTGGACACAGGCAGACCCCCTCCCTCTGCCAGCCTGTACCCTGCTCAGCACTGTTGCCAGAAGGAGGGCTCCCTAGTGAAGCAGTCTGTGGGCTCCTTCTCTTTCTCCCCCCCCCCCGACCCCCCAGTGCCTCTTTCTCTTTGCAGTTCTGGTCCATTGGTAAGGCCACGTCCTGAAGCAGTCGTGCCAGAGAGGGATGACCATGTTGGGCTGGGACAGAGCAAACCACAAAAGAGGCTTGGGGGGCACCTAAGAGACTCACAAATAAGGGTGCAATTGTGTGCATTCCTGCTCTGAAGTCACCCCCACTGCCTCAGGTAAGTGTGTGTAGGACTGCTGGTGTAGTGTAGCCTAAGCTTCTGTGGGTGAGAGTCCCACTTGTCTGATGCTTGGGAACACACACACACTCAGGCTGCCTAAGCTTCTGTGGGTGAGAGTCCCACTTATCTGATCTGAGGGACACACAGCCACCCACCCACCCACATACTCTCTCTCAGGCTGCACTCCTATCCATGTTTTCCTAGGAGTAAGCCCCTCTGAGTAGACAAGCATAGGATTGGCTGCCACTCTCTCTCTGCCAGGACTGTGTAAAAGTATAGTACTGTCCCATCTTTCTTTGCATATAACTTTTGAAAGGAAAAGTGAAACAAGAGGTGTGTGTGTGTGTCACTGTCACTTCAGACTACTGGTAAAGATCACAGGCTTGAATATTCCCTCTTATTTTCAACACACACACCTCTATCTCAGGGTGACCAGAGGTATCTGCAAAAAAGGACAAAGCACCCCAAAATGTAGGACATTCAATAAAATGGGGGACATGACAGAAGCTAAAAGCACATATATTGATTTCATGTAGTTAATTTGAACACTATATTGTTTATTACTAAACTTAAAACTATATTGCATATAACTTATTAATTAGAAGAAGGCTATGTGCTGCCTGCAGGGGCCTGCTCACAGGGAAACGGAGAACTGTTGTGATTTTCCAGGACATGAGGTTAAAAAAGAGGACATATTCTGGAAAAAGGGGATGTCTGGTCACCCTGCTATATCTGCCAGCCACAAATTCATCTGATGAAGTGGGCTGTTACCCAGTAAATGTTTATGCTACCATATACTTGTTAGTCTTTAAGGTCCCACAAAATAAGAGGCTGTTCTCCTTTCTCAGGTAGGCCTGCGTTTGACAGAGAGGTACCTGCTGCAAGTCACTGTCAGGGGTAGTGGAACTTGTGATAAGCCCTCTTTAAATAATCTCCTGGGGCAGACAGATTTGTATGGGGATAGGTGGTCCAAGTGTTTAGGTCTAAAACCATGTATGGCTTTCTAGGTCATTGCTGTCACTTTGAATTGTGTCTAGACATGAACAGTAGATGATGAAGATGATGCAATAGGGAACTGATATGATCATGACAGTTGGCTCCAGTTAATAACCTGGCAGCAGTATTTGGTACTAATTGAAGTTTCTGAACAGGCTTTATATAAAATACAATGTAGAGTGCATTGCAGTAGTCCAGCTTACTCAAACACTGATTCAGAAAAGGATGCAACTGATGCACTAGCCTAAGCAAACTTAATACACTCGGGGTTTCAACTGTTACCTGGATACCTAGGTTCAAGAGCATCCTCAAACTGCAGAGCAGAACTTTCAAGGGAAGTACAGAACAAGTTGATCATATAATTCCTGGGTTGCAGATTTCTTCACTAACAGCACCTCAGTATTGTCTGGATTTAATTTCAGCTTCTTAGCCATCATCCCTCCTTCTCAATCACAGACATTGATTCAGAACTCTCACAGTCTCCCTGGCTGAAGATGAAAACAGAAGATAGTTTGGTGTCATCCACACATTGGTGACACTCGGCCCCAGTTGGCCAATCCTGGTGGTTTAATGTAGATGTTAAAAAGTGTGGGGGACAAGATGGAACTTGTCCACCACAGAACAACCACTAAAGTATTGAATGGAGTCCTCCAGCACCACCATCAGGTCTGTCCTCCATTGTCTAGCCTAGTCTGCTGTCAAGTGTAGTAGACTACAGCCTAGACTGGAGCCACTGTAAAAACATACTCCTGAATCCCACTCTCTCTAGGTCTGTAAGAGGATACCGTGGTTAGTAGTATTGAAAACCTCTGAGAGGTCCAACAGAACCCACAGGAATGTATTTCCCCTATGTAGAAGTTCCTGGCACAGATAGTCTGAAGCCAGTGAAATGGGTCTAGATCAGTGTTTTTCAACCTTTTTCATTTCACCTTGCACATTGACAGGCACTAAAATTGTCAAGGCGCAGTATTAGTTTTTGGAACAGTTGACAAGGCATGCTACACTGCCAGTGGGAGGGGCTCACATCCCCCAATGATCCTACTAATAAATGACCCTCCCCCAAACTCCCACAGCAAACCTGCAGACCATTCACAGCACACCCTCTAGCAACTTTTATAAACCAGGCTGGATAAGGGTCAAGGTGCACATGGGCAACTTTTTTACCCCAAGAATCCTGTCCACAGCCTCAGGCTGAATAGGCTGAAAATAATTACAGGTTCAGCAGTTGCCATGTTTCTGTTTAACAAGAATAAAGGAATTGTCATTTAAGTTTAGCAGATGTGATCAACTTTTTCTTTAAAAGGTGTCTCTCAAATTGGTCAGGCTAGGGAATTTGCCTCATCCTGCTGGCAACCCAGGTGTAAAATAAAAAGTTCCACTGGTCAACTCTGTGTGGATGCAGTGGTGGCAGAGAAGTATACCATGGGCCCACGTTTCACAATCGTAATCTATTTGGGAGACACCATTGTACTGTGAAAATATTGTGAACTCAGTAGTAATTGTTTTTTGGTCATTTGTTTCAAGACCTCAGAAGGTGAGGTTTCTGCCACTGAACTAAGCTATTTCCCTCTTTAAAAGGAGATTGAAAGGATCTCCTGTTGCACTCTTTAGGGGCTGTGGTTATCAGTTCACACAGTGTTGTAATTATAAAAAATTACACTGCTATATTCTTTGCTCCATCTATGCAGCCAAGGTGTTTAAAACATTGCGACTGGCTGAGAAGCTACCAAACATCACTCACTGGCTTATCTATCATCCATGAGGT
The DNA here is from genome assembly GCF_035046505.1 of Tiliqua scincoides. Taxonomy (NCBI): domain Eukaryota; kingdom Metazoa; phylum Chordata; class Lepidosauria; order Squamata; family Scincidae; genus Tiliqua; species Tiliqua scincoides. Next base: position 177,491,445 of record NC_089823.1, read on the forward strand.
CCTATTGACAGTAGTCATGAGCCCATTGTAAAGTGAATCTTTCTGCAATGGTTCCCAAACTATTGAGCACCAGGTCATGCTTTTAAAAATGTTTTGCTATTGGGACCAATCTAGCTTCATAACACTTAAAGGAAAAAAAAAAAAGCTTCGCTTTACCAGCAGCTGAAGCCTCTGTTTTTATCCTTTTTACTATTTGGGGGGGGGGGGTGCCTTCTGGAGAGTTAGTTGAGCTCCATGTTCATTAGATTGGGACCACTCTGGTGGCCTTGCATTCCTCTTCACCTAGCCTTCAAAAGAAGTCGAGGTACACTTGCCTACTCATGAGTAAATGTGCATATGTGGCTCAGTTTCGCTTTCCATAGGGCTCAATAAATTTTCCTTGTCAGCTTGGTGAGGGTGATTTCCTTCTCTAGTGTTTTTTGGGAGCCTGAGTTTGTTGGATCAGAACCGCTCTGGTGGCATGTGTTCCCCTCAGCCTGCTCTTTGAAGTGGACTGAGGCAAAACTTGCCTACTCATGAGTAAACACACATGCTGCTCAGTTTCACTTTCTGTAGGGCTCAATACATTTTTTTTGTTAGCAATCCGTTTGTCAGTTTTAGCTTTCATGACCACCAACAATCAGGTTATGACCCACTGGTGAGTCCTGACCTACAGTTTGGGAAACAGTGTCTTATTTTATAGTGAACCTTTTTTTAAAACGTATTTTAAGGATTATTTCATTATAAAATGAACTCATTGTAAGTGGAGTTTCACTGTACTTCCTTCGTTGTCACCACTGCCGTAGAATAGTTCCTAAAATGGAATCTAGTCCATGTTCAGTTGTATTCCTGTGTTTTTCACCACTATCACTCTAGCTGTCTGCTCTTCTTTTTCATCAGGAGGGTTTTCAGGAGCAAATTATGTCATCTCTCTTGCCTTCTGACCTTTTTACGTACTAGGGTATGGTTTTCTCTTGTGAACAGCAAACATGTTTTATTTATCAGGGTATGAAAAGTGTCTTAACAAATTATGAATGTTCAGCTTTGTCTCAAGACACAAGCCGATAAGATGTATTCAGTACTAAGGCCCGCTTTTGCACATTGCAGAATTACTACATGGAAAACACAACCCAATTCTAACCAAGTTTCCTGTGCCAACAGAGTACACACTGCATTCTGTGATGATGGGGCAGTCCTGGAGGCCTCCTCAAGATAAGGGAACGTTTGCTCTCTTACTTCAGAGCTGCATTACAGCTGCAACAGCACTAGAAAGTTGGTTAGGATTTGGCTCTTAGTGTGGGAAGTCATGTGAGTTCTGCAGCTTAGAATACAACACATACATAAGGTTTTCGTTCTTTGTATATGCTAGGGGAGTTGCTGACAACTGTGGCTTGCCTGTGAATGTACTGGAAAGCATGTGTTCAAAATCGTCACACGTTGATCAATTAAACACAGGATATGAGACAATTTTACATATTTATCAAGGTAACTTCTACAACTAGTTTGTACAAATTACCTTCATAAAGAAATTACCTTCATAAAGGTAATTTTGAAATCTAGTTCCCCTATAGTGCCCTTTACATATTGCACAAGGCCATTTCCTTTTTGATGGGCTGTACACTAAGGTTTTGACTCATGGCTTCTAGACACTGCTACCAAAAAAGCAAAACTATTATTATCTGTTCAGAAATGTTACTGAAATCCATAAGAGAAAAGTACAGTTGTGTAAACTGCCCCTTTGATAAATTGTAAGATGCTGGGCATTAATTCTAATAAGCCTGTGTACGCCACTTAGAACTTCAAATGTAAAAATGATTATTTTATAATAATGTATTTTTCTAATTCTCTTTGTATGTCCAAAGGATTTGTTTTCACATTCAGTTTCCTTGGATCTTAGAAAATCTGAATTCACTTTGACATTGATGAGTGAATAGTTAAGGAGTGAGATGCATGAGAAGTTCTTACCCTAGTTTTATTACCACTGAAGAAGCAGGAAGAGAGTTAGAGACACTTGCATAATTTGTTAAAGATTTCCCATAACGATAATGTGTATTTCATCTGTAATTTTATACCTAGAGATGTGGAGTGGTCTGCTACCTCCTGGGGTGAATGAAAGTGACGTTGACATTAGTTCCAGTGATGAAGAAACACCAAATAGTCCTGTGTCTACCTTAAAGGCGAAAAGCAAAAATAAACATTTTAAAGTCATTCAACCTTCTGACTCTGATGTACAGAGACATGAAAGTATAATCGAATGCAAACCTGCTTCTTCAGTAGCAGCAGATGAAGTACAAGAATGCCAAGCATGCCCTTTCGGAGTTTCTTTAGATACATGGAATGTAAGTTTGATTACAACTCCATACATGACTGAACCGGAAGTATAATGTTGTCACTTCTCTAGCTGATAGTTAGGCAGGTAATAGTTCTGGGAGGACTAGACAAAACAGGGCGTAAACTGATTTTACTTAAATGTGATAATGCCATTTTCAGCTACTAACCTACAAAAATATTTCTGATTTTTTGTTTCTTTTAATTTAGTTTTACAGGATGATGTTTTAAAATAGGATTAGAGAGCAGGGACTCATTATTTTGTTTTATTTCTCAGAAAGAATTCACAAGCATTATCTTATTTTCATCAAGATTTGTTTTCATGTAGGGAACTACCGTATTTATCGGCGTATAACACGCACTTTTCCCCCCTGAAAATAGGGGGCAAATGATGTATGCGTGTTATACGCCGATGTCCAGGGAACGGAATCCTCTTTAAGGGATCCCGTTCCCAATAGTGCCTAGCGGCGGCGCAGCGTCGTGACGTGATGTCAGCGCTGCGCCCGCCGCATATTATCACAGCCGCTGGCAGCTGATGAATATGGTAAGTGGAGACCCTTTCTTTGGGGAGGGGAGGGGGAGGGATTGAGGTGAGGTGGCATAAGTAATGCTTTGGATGGTGAAGAAGATGAGCTGATTTATGAAGATAGTAGCAGTGAAAGCAGCAGTGTTCATTGCGATTTTGAAGATAGCAGTGAAGATGAAGAGTTTCTTGGTTTCCCAGATAGTGATTTCTGAGTAAACTTTTGTTAAATCAAAATATCCAAGTTTCTTTTGTTAAAACAGTTGCTTTTACTGTCCTTTTACATTATTTACCTTATATGTGGTAATAATATTAATAAAAAAAAGTTCTGAGCTACCCTTATTTTTTTCCTGAAATTTCCCTCTTAAAATGAAGATGCGTGTTATACGCCTGTGCGTGTTATACGCCGATAAATACGGTAGATCTAGAGAGCTTATTTTGATAAAGCGATGGGCAGCCCAATCCTGAGCGGGCCCTGGGCTACTGTAGGAGGCACCTCTTTCATCCCCTTCTCCCAGGTAAGGTAAGCAGCCCCGCAATGGGGCTACTAGCTTTACCGCCAACCAAAAAGTTGGTGGTAAGGTAAAGGCACTCGTGTAGGGCGCAGGAGACCACTGAGCTGCGGAAGCTGGGCGACCAGCCTGTGCTAGCCCAGCACCGGCTGGTGCTGGGTAGCATGGGTGGGAGCCCAGCAGTGAGGCTTGCAAACATGCCTTATGGCACATCTGTGACAGTGCTTGGCAGCACAGAGGATTGGGCTCAAAGTTAGGCAATTATGTAGTAGCTGTTGTACTTTATAAAGATTTCCAGAAATATATTTTCATTCTCTGTGTATATAATAGAGTGGGATCTCCTTATCTGAAGACTCATGATTCATGAATCTATTGAACTGTGAATGCCAGCCTGCAGCTGGAGGACCTCAGAGACCTGGATATGATTGGAAGTGCCTTCCAATTGCATCTGTGAGGTCTTCTGAGGCATGGGGAGGTTGCGTGCAGCCTCCCCATGCCTCAGAAGGCCTGCCGAAGCCTTCTGAAAGACACTTCTGGTTTGCTAGAAAACTGGAAGTCCCTTTCAGAAGTGTCTGAGGCCTCTGAGGCCTTTGCCAGCAGCTCCCCTTCCCATGGATTTCACTATCCTTGAAATTCAGTATCTCCAGGGGGTCCTGGAACAGCTGCTCCACAGAAACCGAGGACTCTCTCTGTATATTCCAAGCAGTTTTAATGTGCCCATTTATGAGTACTTGTGCTACAATCCTATATGCACCTACTTGGGAGTAAGTCTGATTCAACTCAGTAAAACTTAGGACACAGTCCTATCCGCCACAGGAGCAGTGGCACTAAATGCCCACCACTGTATCTTATTTATTTATTTATACAGGTATTTCTATACCACCTTTCTTTGGTTGTCAGATTTCTCCAAGGCAGTTTACATAGGCAGGCTGTTCTAAACCCCCGTAGGGATTTTTACAATTGAATAGTTCTAGTCTTTCATAGAACTCCTCGTTCCAGCTGAGTTCCTTCCCAGTCTGGCCTCTCTCTGTCCCTTCGCCTCCGAAGCTCCACTTGACGGCAACTCCTCTCTGCCACCGAGGGTCAGCTCATCAGTATATCAGCTTGTCATCAGTTCTCGGGTACTTCCGGTTGTTTCGAACTGGTAGCCTCAGTGCTGTTTACAAGCAGGCTGGAGATCTCCCTCATGCCATGCAGCAAAATTTATGATATATGGCATAGTGTTCAGTTTTTCAAGGGGGAAAATGTTCACCGGGCATGCCTAACGTAGCTCCTGGAGTCCCAGCCCTTATATAGTAGTCTGAGATTGATGTCTGAAGATTATTCCTGCATAATTAATGATTTAAGAATTGAAAATTACCAGATAGAGATCATTGTAGTCTGTCAACTTAATCCAAAGGCCCCAGATCACTCAGCTAGTGCACGCAAGGATGCTTGTGCATTCATGTGCTTTCCTGTTCTGTTTCAGGAACACACCTCATGCATATCTTTAGTAGCAGTTGCCAATCTTGCAGTAAATGGGAAAACCCATGCGGACTGGGGGCCCTGTGTGTGCGTTGGAGGGTTTGCAGAGCTTTGGATCAACGCATATATATGCGTGTGTAATCTTTGCAATATGTGTGCAGTTTTTGCAATTTAGTACCAGTAAATGCAGCTTTCACACAACAAGAACATTTCATGTGGTAACTGCTGAATGCTTCCTGAATCAGTTTATTTGTACTTGACTTTAATGTAAAAACACATTAAAAAAAATAATTATTCTTTTCTCAGCTTGCATTGTTCCATTTCTTTCAGAAATTTCAGAACTTGCAAAAGAAAAACATTGAAATGAAAGTCCAAGCAAATCAAAGAGACCGAAGACACAAGAGAAAGCGTTCCAGAAAAGGTGTCTTGTTTTAATTTAGTTCAAGTCCTGGAAATGCTGCTAGTTAGTGGCTGATTGAAAACATTTGGTAATCAAGTTCCAAAATGATGAGTAAAGAGTTTTGGTGGCTGCTGTGACACGTGTGTTCTTTGGCATACTGAACTTTATGCTTTTCTGTAATTTGATTAAAGCATATGGACAGATCAGTCCTATGGACTGCTGGCACTGCACAGTGCAACAGTGCTGAAATAGCAACTGCTATATCACACAGGGCCAGACCAGTCACCAAAGTCTCCTCGGGGTAAGAGAACATCCGTTCCCTTATCCCATGTATAACATTGCTGGCTCTAGTGGGTCTTTTCAGAGCTAAAGAAGCCCATATAGGGCTCCATGGCTCTGGTGGGGGCATAGGATTTGTTGGCAGCTTCTGCCGCATTCCCGCCTCCCTTCCAGGTCCAATCTGCCCTCCAGCCTGCCCTCCCTCTGCCCAGTTCCATCTCCGCCCCACCTTCCTCTGCCCCCTCTCCACCCATACCCACTGTTTGGTGGAAAGAATAACCATTGGGAGCTCTTCTTTGGCGTCCTTCCAGCACTGAGACCAAGCGCCAACTGGTGCTAGCCTCTTCGCCGGGTGCAGTGTCTTTCCCACCAGTAGCAAAGCACCTTATGGCACTTTTGTGACACACAGTGCAGGTGCTAGGGGGAATAGGATTGGGCGTTAAATGTAGTTAACATTATTTATTATTTTATTTATTTTTTATGCACCCCTGCTAATTGGGTAAGAGGCACTTTTTCAAGTGGGTGCTCCTTTTTTTAGCAGGGGGAGAGTAACTGGCCCACTTCACCCCAGCACTGTCTGTTCTAGTGGCTGTCTGCTGGTATTCCTTGGCATCTTTTTAGATTGTGAGCCCTTTTGGGACAGGGAGCCATTTAGTTATTTGATTTTTCTCTGTAAACCGCTTTGTGAACGTTCAGTTGAAAAGCGGTATATAAATACTGTTAATTAATTAAAAAATTAAATTATTTTTATAATATCAAACATTAGCCTGCTTTTTCCAGGTGCCTTAAGGGGACTGGACTTGTGTTTCTTGAACAAGCAGTCCATATGTCACATGGCAAATTGCTCTGAGTGGGAAATGAATTTTAAAAGCAGTTTGTAATAAGGAGATGCTTCAAATATAAAGTTGGAGGGCATGCCTGAAATAGCTCTTGACCCACTTATAAACTGTCTTTAATATTCCATGTGCTTTGCAGTGTTTGTCATTTATTCCTTCAGTGACCTTATTACATAGGTCATTTATTCCAGTTCTATTGGAGAACTGAAGTGAGATAGTGACTTGCCCACAAATTCTCAGAGTCCATGACTGAGCTGGGATTTAATTTCAGGTTTGGGCCTCACACACTGCTAATTGAACCTCATTGGTTCTCCTGTGTGTTTTGGTTGCAAGGCAATTCAGGATTTAAATAATTAATGACTTTTCAAGGTGGCATTTGAACTAACGTTTAGATTATTGTAGATTCCTGTATGATTTAGCTTTTTGAATCTCTCCACCAAAAACCTTCTTGCTAAGTGTACGTGTCTCTGCCATAAGCATTCTGGGCTGGGAAACCAGTCTTTGCCCATAGACAATTGCCCCATCATACATTCAGGTGTGTTCTGTGGAGGGTGGGATTGCACAGTGTTTATTGTATGAGAGGATTCCTAGATTAGGGTCATTATGCTGAGGAATGTTTTCCTGAAGTAAATGGACTGACTTCTGTGTGATAGATGTATGAACTGGAGATAAAGATATAACTGGAGATAAAGATATAATTTTAGCATTCTGTTAATGTTAGTTATTTTAGGTATAATTAGAATAGCAAAAAGTCAGTGTGCTCCATAGCAGATGCAGCACTATGCATGGTGGGATTCTCCTAGAGCAGAGGTGCCCAAACCCTGGCCTGGGAGCCACTTGTGGCCCTCGGGGACTCCCAATCCGGCCCTTGGGGAGCCCTTCCAGAGACTTGCTGGAGCCCGTGCTGGCCCAACACAACTGCTCTCAGCAAGTGGACGACTGTTCAACCTCTCACCTGAGCTGTGGGATGAGGGCTCCCCCCACTACTTGCTGTTTCATGTCTGTGATGCAGCAGTGGCAGCAAAGGGAAGGCTGGCCTTGCTTTGTGCATGGTCTTTTATAGGCCTTGAGCTATTGCAAGACCTTCCTTCGTTCATATAAATTCCATCTTTAATATATTCATTCATGAATGAAGACCTTCATTCATTCATATAAATTCCTTCTCTAATATTCATTTATGTAAATTTATTCAAATTTTAAATAGTAAATTCTTTTTTCCCCAGACCCCGACACAATGTCGGAGAGATGATGTGGTCCTGCTATCAAAATGTTTGGACACCCCTGTCCTAGAGCATAAGGGAGCCCTCTTTTCCTACTCCCCCAGGATACATGTAAACAACACACTGTATTGTTACAGGGATATAGGAAGTGCACATATAGCTCCCATTCCCTTAATGGCCTGGCATGGAAGAAGAAGGACCACAGTGCTCATTTATGCCATATGAGGATCCCTCCATGCTTGGTACAGCACCTGTAGTTGACTAGATCGAGTCCTTTTATTTATTTGTATAGGATTGCTAACAAATATTAAGGGACTTCTTTTTTAATTTCAGCTAAATTGAACAAGGACAATGAAGAAATAATCAAGAGGTATATAAAAACTTCTTACAATGATTTAAAATGCATTTTAAAATGTATTGCAATTCTATTGAAGTTGTATATGGCCCCACAGATAATTTTAGTTGCAAACAAAACCATACCATAAACTGAATAAACTTTTTTGCACTGCTAAACAGAGATATGTAGGCTTTGGCTTAATTATGTTTGTCCTGGTCATGTTGGCCTTATATGTTTGAAAGTAAGTGAATTTTTATTTCAGTTTAACAAGTAACAGTTTTCAAATGAAAGAGCACCATGTTTAGATATAGGCTTCTCTTCTAGATTCAAAGGTATTACGGTATAAATAAGAATACGTTACTATACATTTTAAATATGTCACTGTTTTGAAATAAGAATCTCATGCAGTTGTGTTGTGTGTTTTGTCTTTGTAGCCAACAATCCACAAAGGAAAGCCAATTAAAAGAACTCACACAATATTTTGGAATCAATGATAGGTTTAAACCACTTGCAAGCAAGGAAGCCCCGCCAAAGGTGACTTATTGTATAAAATTTCTTATTTAAATATGCTCTACTATTTTTAAAAATAACTGTAACATAATCATAACTCTTTATGATAAGCAACTATATACTTCAGTTGGAAATAATATTTCTGGAAGAGCATTTTGCTCACTCTATACACATTTGCAAACTTCCTTTGTTGTTTCTAGCTGTATCAAGAGGATATCACAAACTGCTTTGTTTTAACATATGACCTTTCTTATGGTGCTTGTTTCAGACCTTGATTTTACAAGTCCTGAAGCTGAAGTGTGCCTCAGTGCTGTATTCTCTGACCTGGAAAGCCTTGTTAGCTATCCAGCTCAATCCTAAATTGTCTGGGCAGGTTGTGGTTTCTATAATCAAATATGATGGCCACAGGATAGGGTGCTTCATAAATGTGGTCAGATGTGTATCACATGTTTTGTTGTTGCTTTCATAGTTTTGGGACTCAGACTAGATTTATTTATTTAATATTTATTATTATGTATTTAAAAATGTATATCCCATGCTTTCCCCTTCCATTAGGGAGATGCTCAAGGTTGTCTAATTGCACAAGGAATTGGACTGAAGTTTCTGAAATGTAGAAAGGTTTATGAATTTCAGCAGAGCTGTCTTCGATGTGATCCATTTAGGGTCAATGAATACATTATTTTAAATGCATTGGTTGAACCTGCAGTTTTTGGGGAGAGCTTTTGTAACTATCCTAATGTAAACAGTGAGTGTGAGAATCAGAACCACAGTGGCGGCAAATATTATCACCACATCCCATGGTTTTGATCTTTGTGAACTTTTTTTGAGTGTGAAAAGTAGTATATAATTAATCTTAATAAATAGCGCATGCTATTCACAAAAAATGAGGAAAACTGAAGGGTCAATTCACACATTTAAAGTTACATATGTTTTACTTCTTAAGATGAGAGTAGAGATAACAGATTTGTTTTTGTCATGCTATTGAACAATGTTTGCTTCTAAGGCTTGCATTAGTTTACCTTCTTGACTGACATGAGTCCCTAGAGTCTATTAGTAATCTATTAGTATTTATTTATAGTCAGTAACAAATTATATATTTTCCATTGACATTCAGTGACAAAGGAGATGGAATGATCTGTAGAATTATGTAAAACTGTAAACAAATTTTTAATTCAATGAATAATTCCTTTTTAACTGGAAGATGCCACTATGCTAGTAAAGTCTTGACACAGTATCCACTTGTAATAAATATTCTATTTTTTCTGTTCAGTTATATTACAAGTAGAGTGTTCAGTAAAGATGAACCTAGAGTTTCAGGGCAGAAATCTATTACATTATTATTATTGCATTCATTAGTGGTCCTTCATTTGTAAATGTTAAGTCAAGACAAGTTAGGATTTGCCTGTGTTATTAAGGTTCTTTCTTTATTGCTTGTTTTCAGAAATTAAAAATGTAGCCTTCACTTTTTTTACACTTGACAATTTGCAGGCTTGGGTTCAGTGGAGTGGCAGAATGCCAAAACTCACTTTTTGGATAAAGATAAGATCTAAGAATTGCAAAGACATTGTGGTAATTGGCATTCTTCATATTATTTGACACATACACATCATATTTTATTCAGGGAAGCTCCAGGGATGGAATAGATAAGTCAGATATGGAGATAAAGTTTATTGTGACAGGCGTAAACTAGTCCATGTAATTTTTTAAAATGCAGTATTTATCCAACGCATAAGGTGGAACTAATACAACAATTTGTTCTCAAACAGCCGTTCTGTGACTATTTAATGATATTGTCTGTTAAAATATATTTCTGTATGTGATTTGTTATACATGGAAATTATAGCTGTGTGAGTGAATGTCATTTTGGATATGATACATTTCTTTAAGCACATGTTTACGGTGTTGAATTGGTATTCCAGTGGGAACATTTATTTTATGTTGATATTTTTTAGTCTGGCCTTGAAATCAGCATAGACAGAGCTGTGGCTGAAGGAGATATTGTGCAGGCTGAGGAGTTAAGTGATAGATTGGCTACTCGAGAGGTAAGTGGAGCTTTTTGTATACTTATTTATAGGCTTTTACAATATGGTTGATAAATATGGTTATTTAATGTTCTTAGTTTCTAAATCCTTTCTGGCAGCATTTTTTTTTTTTGTGGCTCACAACTTATACCTATAGTATCAAGCAAAATAAACTCCAAGTGAAGGTGAACTTTAGATTAGATATGGTTAAACTGTAATTCTATGAAGTGGCAACTTGGAAGTTCTAGCAATTCATCTCCGTCTCATTAAACTGGACCTTAATGCCTTAGTGCCGGTCACACAACCTATCTCTGGTGATTGAACATTCTGAGGGGAGTTGAACTAGGATTGTGCTGACTGCTGTCTTGGCCACAGCTATTTTTTGTGGCTTTCACATAGATTCAAGATGGCTCTAGACAAGCTCTGTTCGTAACACAGCGCTTGCCAATCACCAAGAAGGAAAAAAACAAATAAAACAAAATTCACTTGTGGACTTCCTTTTCTCCATCAGTTTTGTTCTCCCAAATGCAGTACCTATGACCCCTGTAGAACTGCTCTTTGGGTGAGCTCAAATTCCATAGGATGGGCTGTGGGCAGCTGGAATGGAAATTGGAAGAAATCAGCAGGACACCTTGCATGAATAGACGTTCTTTTTTGTTCTTTCTCAGTTCTGCTGAATCGAGCCCAAAGCCTAGGAATAAATTATCTGTATATGTGTAGATTATGTTGAGACATAGCCTTATTTAGTTGTTCCTCTTCATATCTTCTGTCCACATAATTTGTTGTGTGCTCAGAACTGTCTTGGGCTGTGCATGGTGGCAGGCCCTTTGTTTTTTGGTAGACCAGGACTAGAAATTCCGAAAAGACTGCTCTCCTTCTATTCTTACCCACCAAATATGGCACCATGACACCAGTAGACGCATTACATTTGCCATTCAGTCCTTTCCTTTCCTTCTTCCGCGATCAAAAATACTCAAGTCAACACAACATATAGTGTGGTTAAGGCCAAACATCAGTGCTAAATCAATACTGCCAGAAATGGGAGTAACTACTACAAAAAGCCACTTCATTGGCTATCCTTCATACCCATCAAGTTCGTGTCCTTCAAGTAGGGATTGTCACGCCAGCAAACTTGTTGCATCTTGTGCTTACAGACAAAGACCTTAATACTATTTGCGTTATATTTTTTGAGTGAGCACAGCACTTTGCATATATTTTCTTTGTAACATAAGTAGGTAGTATTATCCCCATATTGCAGCTGGAGAGCTGGGGCTGAGACGACCAAGTGTGTTTATGGCAGAGATGAGATTCAAACTCTCATCTCTGCCATGAAGTCTCACAGCTCAGTCCCTGAGCTATTGTACTATACTTGCTGTGGTCAGTGTCTGAGTCTGAGATCTCCTGATAACCCTGTGCACACTTAGAGTTTTACAGGAAAAATAGGAAATAAATAAATAAATATGGGCAAGACTAGAAATTGCTTTGTACGTAGAATAAATCTAATCTGTGGATAATCTCCTCCTATATTTTACTTGATGTAGAAGTTTGCTTTTCATACGCAGTGTTTTGGTTAGGTTGATTAGCCACATTACTTTGTCTCTTTTAATCAACTATTTAAGAAATTGGGGTTTTGCTTCAGTTAAGCTTTTCTTTTAAGTCTTTCTAAAAATTCACTTTTAAGACTATACTTCAAATATTTTTGTCTTATTTGTTTTTGAGAATTGTATGAAGCACTGATGTTTGAGTTTGGAATGAAGCTCTGAAAAATGCTTGACAAAATAAGTTTTGACAATTGATGGTTTGTGTGTCAATCTGCTTGTGAAAGTTACATTGTGCAAGAATTCTAGCTATTTTTATTGGGAGCGTGCTTCTTAAAATCTATGAGTGAGATACAAGCTCTGTCTCGTTTTTAACGTCTTATAGTTCTCCCTCCCAGCCACCAATTTAAATAACATTATATGACTTCCCTGAAATGAAATTTGAAATAAATAGGCAGCATGTTCCTGCCTAGAGCTGAGGCTCTGCAGAAAGTTAGTAACATTTGGTGGCATTCCAAGTAATACTTCCATTCACAATAGTGCACTTTAAACATTCTCAGAGGAAGCTTCCTTTCAGGGAGTGTGTTTTCATGAACATTATTTAGGATGCCACTCACTAGATTTATTTGGCGAGGGGAATGTTATGGATCTGTCCTAATGTTGCTACAGATGGAACAGAAGTAACACACCATAAAAACAGAGATCCAGAAAGCAACCATGGTGAACTGCATAAGTAATGTAAAGTAAATCTCTGCATAAGATTTTTTCTAACTGCAGCCTCCTTATTCATTTGATAAGTTGCTTTTGACACTCCAAGATAATTTAAAAAGCAGTATGCAGTGCACTATGGGTAGAGGTATTTGAAAATGGTGTTATTAACTTTACTCAGAAGTAAGCCCATTGCGTTCAGTAAGCTGTAGGCTATAATCCTGTCTTAGTCACCAGAAACAAACACCTTGAAATATGCCAGCAATGTTCAGCCACTGTGCCACAGCACACTGGTGTGCCACGAATGACCCTCAGATGTACCGTAGAAGTTTGGATGAGAGTAATTTATTTGAATGGCCATTTGCAGAGTTTGAGGGAGGGCAGAACCAGTATCATTCTTCAGTCAATCTATTGTTTGGATCAGGTGTGTTATTCTGTATAAGCTTGTGCTAATGCATTTTGTTTGTTGTTTCTCTATCTTGATATTCATTTTTAAATGATAAAATATATCCTTAAATAACTAATGGTGTGCCTTGAGAATTTTAACGTCTTGTCAGTGTGTTGTGAGATGAAAAGGATTGAAAATCACTGATCTGCAGGTATGAAGAACTCATACTCATACACAGATCAGTGATTTTCAACCCTTTTCATCTCACAGCACACTGATGGCGTTAAAATTCTCAAGCCACACCATTAGTTTTTTAAGGATATGTTCAACTTTCTGATGTGATGTCAGGACAAAGAACTTGGACAATTCAGCAGGACCTCCTTATAAGGGCAGCAGAATGTATAATGTGGCAACAGAAGGTAGCTAAAGATGGCTATTTAAGGTGTATCTGGTGGACGGACAAGACTGAACACTAATGGTTTGTTGATTCAGTACATTTCTATCCTTCGTTTCTAATTATATGGTATAGGGGTGCTCAATAGGTGGATCGCAATCTACCAGTAGATCGCGAGGCAAAATGAGTAGATCGCGGAGTGCCGACCCCCCCCCCTTCAGGTGCTTCTGGGAGGAAACGCTGGGAGTAAGGCCCATTGTACTCAATGGGGCTTACTCCCAGGTAAGTGTGGCTAGGATTGCAGCCTCACAGCCTAATCCTAGGCATATCTACTCAGGAGTAAGTCCTGTTATACTCAGTGGGGCTCAAGGTACACCAACATACATTGTACACATAAATGTTATATGTTATGATGGCGCGAACATTGTAAAAAAAACTCTGGTAGCTCTCCGGGCCTTGCTGGGTTTCAAAGTAGCTCTCGAGCCAAAAAAGTATGAGCACCCCTGGTATAGGGTGACTCATATTTAACCAAGAAACAACAAAAGCCATAAAAATAGAGTTGTAACTGGCTTAATGCTTGTTTTGGGTTAGATGACTAGTGAAGGAGCTGATATTTCATTATGAAGGCCCTTAGATGTTCTAAGCCCCTTCCTCCTAAAGCTGTTCCTTGGGAATAATGACCCAGTTGGAATTTTTGCATCTGAGAATGGTAGTTTGCTCCTCCTATTCATGGAGCAAACTTCCTTTCCTAGAGGGAGCTCCTGACTTTAGTAATACCTGTCAGGTTATGACACTTGATGTTTCAGTTTGAAACTGGATTGTAGGTTTCCTACCCCTCCTTCCCCCTACAGCAGTGTTCCTGATCTTCAGGAATATGGCCAACTGCCCTTAATACTAGGTGAGACTTGTTACAAACATACAGCTTTCTTTTTATTTAGCACAGTTTAAAGCCAGCATAGAAATAAATACTGACCCGATGCCAACCTAGAAGCCATGTCAAAGATAGCTTATCACTAAGTTATCACTCATTTATATTTTTGTTAAAATGAGCTGAGATGTATTTGTGAGTGTAGCTGTTTAAGAGCCCTGACAGAATGTGTTCATTTGGTTGTGTGTGTTTTTTTAAATCAGGTGTATAGGTTTTTAATCGGTAGTATTTCCTTTTCAAGAAGCAGTAACTGGAACCTGCTGATAAAGCCTTTGCTTTGAGGCACAAATCCCAGAGTTCTTAAAGCTGTTTTCTCCCTTAATAAGTGAAACTAATTTTTGATGTATAACATTTATAAGCCTATGAAATTGATAGAACAGCATCGGTATGGGGGGGGGGGGAGAAAGGAAAAAAAAATGAAGTGATGGTTAAGAAGAAGGTATAAAAAATGTACTGAAAAGCTAGGGAATGTCAAAACAGGGCTGTCAATCTGCTTTCATTATGTTACGGGGAGAACCTATTTTTATGAACTCAGATTGTCTTAGAATCTGAGAAGTACTTAAAAACATAGACAATCTGGATGCTTTTCTCTGGCCTCTAATGCAATTCTGAATTGATTCATTAGTTCCTATTTCTCTGTGTTCACAGGGGTTTGATAGACTAGTGGACTTGCTTAGGTACCAGGATAGAAGATTACTTCATCAATGTCTGGTTATAATGTGAATTATGTTGCAGAAGACCTATGCTTCAATCCTAACCTCCTCCCCCACCAGTGTAACTACAATTGTGCTCTCAGAGATTGCTTTATGGCTGTTGTAAAGCAACCTCCTCTGATGAGCACAGCGGGCCAACTTCAGATGAGCGCAGGTGGACAGAATGAGACAGTGACAGGGATGGGGAGGAGGCAGCAGATCAGGCCCAGGAGGGGACAGGAGCAGTGGCACACACCAAGTCACAAATCCTTTCCTGGGCCTGATCCACCTTCCTGGGCCAACACAGACTTGTGCCACCAATTGAGCAAAATGCAGCAAAAGCCATGCTTGTGCCCCTGTATCACTGCATAAGAATTTAGGGATTTGAAATAAGGCGCTATCATTTTCTCATTGATCTTACCACAAACACAGCAAGACCTAGAGGCTTCCTAGCATTCCTCAGTGGGGTGTGGAAGGGTCAAATTGCCTTGCTTTGCAGGGTCCATTGGTATACAGAAGTATGGGAAATGTAGTTTACCTTACTGGGAACTAAAAATTTTATTCTTCCTGACAGTAGTGAAAGAGCATCCAGATCATAGGTTGAGGCTTATGCTGCTAGGAACATAAAAACATAAGAAAAGCCCTGCTAGATCAGACCAAAGGCTCATCTAGTCCAGCTTCCTGTATCTCACAGCGGCCCACCAGATGCCTCATGGAGCACACAAAGCAACATGATACCTGCATGCTGTTGCCTCTCCCTTGTAGCTGGCATTCAGAGATAGCCTACTTCTAGAATCAGGTGATAGACCCATCATGGCTTGTAACCTGTGATGGAATTTTCCACCATAAAATTGTCCAATCCTCTTTTAAAGGCATCTAAACCAGGTGCCATCACCACATCTTGTGGTTTGGAATTCCACAGATTAATTAATTTGAAGTCTGTCCATCTCTAGTTCTGTCACCCTCAACAGGGTAAATTTGAGAAAAGTGGGCTTTTGTCACTGAAAGCTATCAAGGTGATGATGGCGTTGAATCCTTATAGGACCACATTTCCCATGGTTCCTGCTAGATAACACAGAGCACCTCTGGAACAACTCTTAGCACTTGGGAATAGTGCTGTCAAAACTTCTAACACTTTAGCCTAGTGGTTTCTGATAGTGCAGTATTAGAGATTTCATGGACTCTGTAAAACTGCAATTTGTGAAATCCCCCACACAATAAATGTAATGTTCTTAAACATGTAAAAAGATCCATGATAATTATATCAGTTAATTAGTTTTTTTTCAATTATACAAAATATAAATTTAAGGCAAGGCTTTTCAAACCCTGGCCTGGGGCTGGATCCAGGGTTTGGGGAAAGCCCTCCATGAGCACAGCTTACTGTTCCGCCTCAACGCTGCATGTATTTCCAGTAGATCTGAGCACCAAGACACTCAGGGCAGTCCGGTCTGCCTGGACATCTAGTTACACAGTCTTCTAGGTTGCTAGGCTACAGATGTGACTTCCCAGAGCGTCCCGGTGCCCAGATCTACAGGTAATGCATGCAGCGCAGAGGTGGAACAGTAAACTCTGGTCTTAATGGGAACCCCATTTTTGTCAGGCAGTGGTAGCAAGTTTGCAGACCGCTGATCTAAGGCAGGAGTGCCCAAACCCCGGCCCTGGGGCCACTTGCGGCCCTCAAGGTCTCTCAATGCGGCCCTCAGGAAGCCCCCAGACTCCAATGAGCCTCTGGCCCTCCGGAGATTTGTTGGAGCCCACACTGGCCCGAGGCAATTGTTCTCAGCTTGAGGGAGACTGTTTGACCTCTCGCGTGAGCTGTGGGATGAGGGCTCCCTCCACTGCTTGTTGTTTCACGTCTGATGCAGTAGCGGCAGCAAAGGACAGGCCAGCCTTTTATAGGCCTTGAGGTATTGCAAGACCTTCAATCATTCATATTTCATCTTTAATATATTCATTTATGTAAACTTATGTAAATTTATTCAAATTTTAAATGTAAATTAATTCTTTTTTTCCCCGGCCCCCGACACAGTGTCTGAGAGACAATGTGGCCCTCCTGCCAAAAACTTTGGACACCCCTGATCTAAGGCATTCAAGGCACAGTTCCTCTTACTGTAGAGCAAAGGCTCCTTGATCTAGAGCAGGGGTGCTCAAACTTTCAACTTTAGGGATGTTGGACCTTTAATAAGTGTATAGAAGAGAGAATTTCAGCAGGTGCAACTTGTCATCCCACAGATGACAAGCTGCACCTGCTGAAATTCTCTCTTCTATACACTTGTTAAAGGTCCAGCATCTCTAAAGTTGAAAGTTTGAGCACCCCTGATCTAGAGTAAGCCATACTGGGTGCCACCCAATCATCCTTGTATTACAGCCAAACAGGTATATCCATGCTTCCATCATTCTGAATTCATACTCTATATTGATTGTCTCTTGTCCATCCTGCTTATACAGTCAGTTCTTGTTATCTGCTGAGTTTTGGTCTGTGGAAAACCCAGTGGGTACTGAATCAGCGGATATGGAGTCATTGATCCTATGGGATCAGTGGGGTTAGGGAGAGAGGGAACCTACTAGCAGCAGATAGCTTCAGAATGGCCCCTGCTGATAGCTTCAGGGTGGCTGTAGATGCAGTGAATAGGTTCAAAAAGGACATGGGAAACTTCAGAATGGCGCAGGAAGCTTCACAATGGCAGTGGATAGTTTCAAAATGCCCACGGATAGCTGAAAATAGATCACAGATGGCACACAGTAAGTCCTACTTTTGTTCCCCACAGATAAGGGAAAGGAAAAAGTTGCTGTGTCAGGTGCTGCCTCCTCCCTCTTCCCCCCATCTCATTCCTCCCCCACAGCCAACTCACTATCGCTGGAGGGGTCTCCTCTGTCTGTACAGCATGCACTAGGTCTCTGTTGCCTCCCCATTGTGGTCTAGAAGTGTGTGATTCTGCACACATCTGGAGTGCCTTTTTCAGTGCTGGAAAGTGCATCCCACTATCAGTCATTAGTTCTGATGGCAGGGACCATCAGTACATTTGGCTGTTGTTTGTTTAATAATTTTTTGTCCTACTTTTCTATGAGACCAGTGTCAAAGCAGCTAGCAAAAAAGATTATACGGTTCAGTACAAAATCATGCTACTGAAGCAGATAAGAGGGATGTGGGTCAGTGGGTGGGTGCAGACCACAACATTATGTTAAAGACTCTCTCTAGCTCTCTGGTGTCCTCAAGCTGCTGCAAGCAAGCCCAAGTTAAAATAGCCATTCCACAGGGAGTGTGCTGTCATACATCCTCAGATGTAGCTGTCACAGGATGGTTCTTGTCATGAAGGCCAGATGGAATTTTAAGTTTATTTATCTGAATATTCTTTGGAAAAAAAAATCTCTTTTGAATTAGAAAAAAATCCTCATTATCAAGGAATTAACAGTTATCAGATCCTGCAGAGATGCTGTATGTGAATTAACACATGGAGCACATTCTGAGAGTTCAACCATGCAAGTCCCACTGAAAATGAATGGGAGTCTTACACAACTTGTATTCATTTCAGTTACATTTGTCCAGGGGAAGTTTCTGGCAGATATTTAACACAGGCACAGTCAACTAATTTACATAGAAGGCACTGATTGTTGCATCACCATTAAAACATTAATAAAGTTAATCCCCCAAATTACATACAAAATTTACAGTAATAATTTAGGTGCCCAAAGGATTTGAAATAAATATAAATAATATTGATGAACTATATATAACTTCATCATTCTTTTACATTTTTAGGTTCTGGGGGAAAAGTAGAGACTAATGTAATTTATTTTCTTGCTAATTTTTCTCTCCTTAGTGAAGGTGTTTCTCAGTTTCTCTTCATTGAGGTTGTTTTCTCTTAACCCCTGTCATATAGTAAAGGTTATCACCTAGGATTATATTCATATGCTCTCTTAATTATGTATATCTTCTTTTTAACAAACCTTAAAAAAAGATTTCAGATGTTACAAGTCTAATTAAAGAGACAAAGCACAGTTTATACTGTAGATTTTTTTCTGCAGTTCAATTAATCAGCATGTTTTCTCTTTTAATTAAAACCATTTTAGTAAATTAAAGCCCACAGCAAAACACATATATAATTTGTTTGTAATTAGCTCTTAATTGGTGGTAGTTGAAGCTTAGCACCCTTGGTTTCTTTCTTCATGATTGCCATTTTATTAGCAGCCAGTCATTAATTAATCTTTTTTTCTAATTAGCTTATAAAACTGTTGATGGCACATTATTGTAAATGTGATTTTAAGTTCAAAGCTTGTTAATAAGCTTTCTTACTTAGAAGAACAGAGATAAAGAAATTGCTGAAAACAGTACTACAGTTCTTTTTTTTTTTTAACAGCCTTTCTTACAAGGGGACTGTGTAAAACATCTAACAGCTTATGGTTAATTTTTAATGCTTTTTTATGAATGGAAGAAGTTACTTGCACATAAATATTAAAATCTAAAACAAAGCTTAAAATAATAATAATTTTCTGTCTGTGCTTTTAATGGGGTTGTCCACACATAATTCAACAGTCTGATACCCAGCATTAGAACCCAATGAAGGTATTAGAAAGTATGTTGCACCAGAAGTTGAACAAATCACTGACAGAAGATCATTCTTACTTCAAAATCCACTCAATATTCTTGTTTGCTTTATATATTTAATATACATCAGCAATGGATAACATTCCATAACATAAAAGGGGAAAACCATTGCTACAGGCAGAACCTGAAATAACTAGATTCATATTTGATGAGAAACTGTAATATAGTATTAAAAGGCTGTTTGGTTTCTCTGATAGACTGCAGGATGCTTCAGGACCTGTTAGAATAGAGATGTTCTGTTAGAACCCCTTTGGGTTTAGCCTTTTACAGAATATACCTACATATGACATTTCTGAATCTTGCCTTGAATGTTTTGTCGCATTATTCATATCCTAGAGAGTATTATTTTACAATAGGTGTTTGAAATAAATGTTTATCTTTTTGGAATTTTATACCGCCAACTCACAGAGAGTCTCAAGGTAGTGCCCTAAAGGTAAAATACAATTATTTATACACCCAAGCATAAGATACCATAATACAAAATGTGAAAACAAATACAAGCTCAGAACAGAAGCATCAGTCATTGGACCACTAAAGGCCAGCCTGTGCAAAATAACTTTGCATTGCCCCTGGAAGTAATCCAGGCTTGAACTCAAAGAAACCTCCAAAGTAAGTGAGTTTCATGGTCTGGGAGTTATACAGAGATAGCTTGCTCACATGCCCTGTGTCTTAACTTGGCATGTGAATGGCACTTCCAAGAAAGCATACCCAGTAGATTTCAAGGCCATGGCAGGTCATAGTTCCCCTATGTAACATTTTAATCAAATAACTCAAGATCTTCTATAATGTTTTCTGAAAGTTACCGCAAATATCTTTTGCAGTTGAGCAAAAAATATTTATTTTTCTCACTGCTTCAACTTTGTTTACTATTTCAATTTCAACTGGTTTTTTTTTTTCTTTTTTCTTTTTATAAAAAAGGTTTTATGATGCTGTGCAAGAAACACTAGAAAGGGATAGCTGACAAGGAAAAAATTAAAAATTGGATAAAAAGTAAATGAATAATGTCATATTACTAAAAAGATGAGAGGCTAATTTGTGCCGACTTTTTGCTAATTTTGTTCAAGCCTCAAAATGAGGAGCTGTCACCCGTTCTGTGTAGCACTGATGACAGTGCCAATGATCCATGAAATAAGCTGCCGCTGGCTTTGTTCTGATAAGAATGAACAAATCTGCACAATGTACGGCTCCCTGAATCTCATTTTCATACTTGCATGCAGGCTAAAAGAAATAAGCTGTTTGCAGGCTTGATTAATCAGACATTTGAGGGGGTTTTGTCTCTTTGATCTCTGTCGTCTCCTAGGTAACTTGCTTGACATTAATGTTGAGCTTGAGTAAAGACAATCAGGAATTGTAGACGGAACTGATATAAAAATTAAAGACCTTAGCACTTTAAGTACTTCAGTAATGGTTCCGCTTTACTTCAGAAAACATCTGTTTTCATTTAATTAAAGAACAAAAGCGAATAGCATAAATATTTTTCATAGAAACCTGTAATTCTACCCCAAAAAGTTTAAATGTTTAAAAAATACCAATTATCATAAGTGCGTTCATACTGTTTGGAAAGAGATGAAGATTCAGAAATTTGTAACCAGGTATTCTTGATAGCTGCACATCTATCTTGTTTTTTTATTTTTTTGTGAACGATAATGAATAACAAGTTTGCCGTTATGCTGTATTAAGTTGTAAGAGCAAGATATTTGGAATGATTATCTCTGAACTTCAGTAAGACTGCTTTTTGCCTCCCAGAAAACTAACTTGATTTAAAAAGTTTGTCTTTTAAAAATCTGTACTATGTTACAAGGATGAGCCATTATATCTACATTACTTCCCAATATGATTTACACACTTTAAACCTATAAAATTGAAAGGAATTAAAAAAAAATGTCGCAGTGCGTTTGCTTGAGGTTATGCAGACGCTTTTACAAATCTTCCAAGTGGCTGTAAAGATGAATGCCTCAAGGGTCTAGCCAGGGCCCTGCTTTTCCAACCAGCTAAAGCCCTTATCTTAAATCCAAGCAAAGTACCATTAATCTTTTTGAAAGACCTTTTATGGCTTTTAATATATCCCAAATTAGAACATTTTACACCCTTGGTTCCTGAAATGTGGTGATAAAAAGCCTTTAGAGCTTAATTTTCCTTACTGCATGCTCTGACCAATTTGCAGTTCTTTGTGATAATGTTTAGACACCTTAATTAAAATGCAGCAAAATATTGGATGTTCTATATGGAAAATGCTGATACTTTGACTACACAAGAAATTGTTGTATGTATTTTTATTCATGTTCTATTGCTTCTTACAACACTGTATTTTGCTGTCTTATCTGATGACCTGAAACATTTTTTTTAATGTAAAAGCTATTGACCAAGATTTCTGCGGCTCTTATTAGGAAGAGACGTGAGACTGTATTTTGGGGTGTGGGTGGGAGGGCAAAATGCTTGGGCTGTATCAGGCATGGTTCAAACAACACATTTTTTATAATGTTGCATGATTGCACTCTATGCATCCTTTACACTATAACATTAACCTTGCAAAATGTTTCTCTCTTCCCTCCCTCCACAATAGCATGGATCATTTTAACCCATTCTAGAGCTATGATTTGCTGAGGCAGGAAGAGTCATTTTACTCCTCAAGAACCTATGAACTTAGCTAGGCCCCATTGTTGTCTTACAGAAAGCAAGCTTCTCCATAGCTAATAGAGGGTAAGCCACAACTGTATTCGCAATGATCAGATCAGGGCTAGAGGCTTGTTGTTTTTATAAGTACTTGGATGTAATGAATAATGTTTAAAATTGCAGAAATTAATATATAGGTATTTCAGAATACAAAAGGTGTTGTCTCTAAAGAAACAAATTAATTCCCACTTTTAACAGAAAAACCAACAATTTCCTGTGCTTTAAATTGATAGTTCACACACATTCCTGATTATTTAGTGATTGATTGGTACAAGTATAAAGCCCTGTCACTAATTACTTAGTTCATAATTAAAATATAGTTGATTCTGTTGTCAGGTTTCTATTCTGTACCTGTCATGGAAGTGGGATTTCCCCCTCCCTTCTGTTACATCCTTTCAGAGGAGTGAGTGGGGAAATGTGGTAAGAAGAATTTTGGGAATGTACTGCTTTGAAGGGAGGTGCCCCTTCTGTAAGATCGGGATTGTATTAAAGTGGAAATGTCCTTTCTGTTTGATCCAGATTGGAGGGAAGTGTGAAATTGTTTGAAGTAGATGGAGAAGTCGGAGGACTGCCCAACCAGAGGAATAAAAATGACAATTTAGATGTCTATGTGGAGAGTTATTGCTCTGGGAACCAAAAGGGAGTAACCCACCAGGTGGCTTGGAATTTGATGAGGGGAGGGGCAGGGGAGTTGCAAGGATTAGAAATTTATGTGGGGTAGCAACAGAGGGGCAGATCATGACTCAACAGAATTAAAGCTGTCTGATTGGACTGCACCACAAAGGGCCTTGGCTAAATAGGTAAGAGAAGTGAGCCTATAGGGCTGAGGTATTCAATCTGTGTGTCCTGCCTCCCTAGGGAGAGAAGGCTGGCTGGGCATCAGCAGAGGTGCCGCATCTCATCATGGAGCTCTCTCCATGTGCAGCCTCGCCCCAGGGACTACATTTCCCAGTGTGCCCCTCGCCCTGGGTGTCCTGGGATTGGTCAAGGCTGGAAGAGAGGAGAAGAGTGCAGAGGTGCTGCATCTCATCAGCACAGGGTGCGCTCCTGACAGGCTTCAAACTGGGAGGGAAGAGTAAGCTCAGCGAAGGAGGGAGCCAGCGTGCTCTTAGTGGGGGGATGTCCAAATGCCCCAGCCTGCATTCCTCCGTCTTCCCTGGGGGGAACAGGGGTGTCATCTTCATGTTGGGTGTATGTGTGTGAGCAGCCCCCATCTACTTTGGGGTGAGTTGTAATCTTGCTCTGCGGCTGCAATCCTTTCCACACTTTCCAGGGAGTAAGCTCCATTGACTCAAATGGGATTTACTTCTGAGTAGACCTACATAGGCTTGGAATCTGTGTCAGCTTAACCTCACCTTTCTCTTTTTCCTCCCTCTTCAAAAAAGAAAAAAAGCCACTCTTGATGGCTTTGTCTCCAAAAATTGATTAAAAATAAAAATCCCCATTCCTTTTTAGCCATTCCCCTTTTTCCTCCTGCCTCCTTATGGGTTGGCTGCTATTGTAAGACAAAAGGCACAATCCTAGCTAGGTCTACTCAGAAGTAAGTCCTATTGTGTTCAATGGGACTTACTCCCAGGAAAGTGGGGTTACGATTCCAGCCAAACAGTCTCTAGGTCTCAGTTTGCAATTAGCAGATACACACAAAACAAAGTCTTCCCCTCCCCCAGCAAATTCATCACTTCACGCCCCCCCCCCCGTTCCCCAAACCCTCCAGGAGTGTTGCTCAGGGCACAGTCCTAAGCAGGTCTACTCAGAAGTAAGTCCTATTTTGTTCAATGGGGGTTACTCTCAGGTAAGTGTGGTTAGGATTGCAGCCTCAGAGTGCTGGCAGCTGTTTTTTTGTTTCTAGTGTACAATTATAACACCTTCATCCCCGTTTTGCGGGTAACTGAGGTGAGGTGTTGTAATGGGGAGTCGTGGCCAATGGCTACAAGGATCTGGGGAGGCGCGAGCCGGAAAAGTTTAAGAACCACTGCTATAGGGTATAATTTGTGGTTGGAGTGTAGTGGGACACTGTCTGTTTGAGCACCAACCCTGCATGGCAGGACTCTGACAATTTAGTCATGTAGTAAGTAGTTGTTTTCTGTTGCTTTTTAAATGTAGTATCTCACAGCGTAATCCTGTGCTCCATTGGTGCAGCAGCAGCTGAGTATCTCAAATGTGCAGCAAAAAAGTCCATTTTGTCTATATTTTGAAAGAATGAATCACTTCTATACATGTGATATTTAAGACAATGGGCAAACCTGTATGTACCTAGAACTCTGTGTACATTGGAAACCCTTCCACGTGCCAGAGCTCCTGGATTGAGGCTAAAGTATATCTTGAGCCACTTGGTCCATCAAATGCGTGTAGTAAGCGTGTAGTAAAAGTGTCAGTTTCTGTGGTCTATGATTACAAAGCATTTGATGTAGTAGAACCAATATTATCTTTCCCAGCTGACATGAATCAGCTTCCAATTTACAGTTGTATAGAATGGAAGTAGCTGTCAGTCCTATTAATCTTCTGCAGTAAAGTACATTAACTACTTGTTCATTCCTCTTTTAATTAATGGTATGCTTATAATAAAGCATTGCCCAAAGATCAGAATGCTTTCATCTGAATAGTGGAACTACAAGGAGCAAAGTAGTACATCCCTTAGAGCAGCACTAAGGGATGTGGGTTGTGACTCACTTGATGGTTCACTGCTCAAGGACAGGTGGGTTGAGAGTTGGGCCCACATGTCCTTTCCTCTGTTTGGCTCCAAATTTGGCTCCGGATTGAAGCCAAATGGATGCAACCAGAGTCCATTTCTGGGTCACAACCCACCTCTGGAGGCCACTCGAAACCACTTTCATGGGCCTTGAAAAGCCTCAGGAAGTGACTCCTGGGTCACTTCCAGTTTTGGGAACACTACTTTCAGTTGCATCCAAAGGCATTTTGGAGTCCTGTGGAGGGTTGCGGTAGCAGCACTTGAGGTCATAGTGGGTCACGGCTCCAGTAAGTTTGAAAACACTACTGTAGAGTATTTGGTGTGAGCTTTCCTTTTTTTCTAACGAGAAGGTTAAGGTGACGTATGGGTAATGGGGTTCTAAGATAAACATAGCACATTTATATTTTGAAAAGTGGGCACTGGCTGTCATATCATATCATTTATAATCAGCATGTGTTTTTTTCCTCATCCCTAAAATAGATGATAGATGAGGATTCTCATGGTTGGTGAGGAGGGTAGACCTGGGAAGTAGGACTCTCATATGCATGTGCGCATATACGTGTGTACGCACTAGAAATTGGACCCTGGTTTGTCTGTGCACATATACATGTGTATACACTAAAATGTATGCATATATGCAGGTGTCAGGCAGTCTCTTCCACTATGTTTCTCCTGTCCCATTTTGTTCCTTCCGCCACATGTGGCTCTCTTACTGTGATCCCTGCCATGATAGTCTGGTAGTGCTGCCACCATCAGTACTGGAACTGGGAGGAAGTGCCTTCAGGGAAGTGTAAATCATTAGTTTTTGGCAACCCTTGATACAAACTCTCAGCTTGTGTTTAAGAACATTGCGAAAGGGAACAATATTATCTCCACAGTTTTAGGAGATTTCCTTTTTATAGAGAAACATGATTTCTCTGCTTTTATTTTAAAAGCATTTTTCTGGTCATGATTGTGCAATCTTAATAAAAAAAACATTTACAGTAATCTGTGTAATTTTTCGTTGTCTGTAGATAGCAGAATGATGTCTGGTGGATATTTGCATCAATGAAGAATCAAAAATCATTTTTCAGTAGTCGGGTCATAGTCCATTGGGTATCAAATGTTGTAACAAATGTCAAAATCAGTCTTGTGCCTGTTCCATTTAATAGGAGGGAACTGGTGATGGATTGTATCCTCATTTGCCCTCCTGAAATTTGCTCTTAAAAACATTGAAAGCCATCTTAATTGTCTGAAATCTCAAGAACCCACGTTTGTACCCAGGAGCTTCCAAATGTGGGCCAGTGCTTTCTTGGTTTTATATTCCCTTTAGAGCTCCTTCATAGAACATACTTTTATGAGTGGCTATTAGCTATGACTACGAAGTGGAACCTCCACCTACAGAGTTAGTCATATTCAAGCCACTGAATATCATTTGCTGGAGTCCAACAGCAAGCAAGGACTGTGGCCTCGTGCGCTTCCTTAGAGTTAGCCATTCTGAGAAACATCATACTCCACTAGAAGAACCTTTAGTTTGATCTTACCTTACTTGCATTCTGCCTTTGCTGCTTATTCCCGTGTACAGGGTTGCAGCCTTTATAATCCTTTCACCTGTCTAATGAATATATGTAGAAATGTTCCCATATGACTGATGCAAGATACACACACACACATTTTGTTGTTAATTTCTTCCTTTGATTGTTTTCTACCCTTAGCTTGGTGTGAAAATTGCCAGTGCTGTTGCTTGCCGAAATTTTGTGAAAGCAAAACAAGAGGCAGAGGCTTCTCAAGAATCCCAAAAGAAAAAGAAGCTTGCATGGGGGTACGTTGTTGGTTTTCTGCATTTAACACTAATAGGGATTCTGATGGCAGAATCTTAACATGAAGTGACCGCTGCACCTGCCAAAGGTGTCACAAACATACCATAAAGTATGTTCATGACACTTCAGCAGCGCTGGCTAAGCAACCTGTGCTACCCTGCCGATTCTGAATCCCAACAATCAGTAAAGTTGCGCCAGGTGGCCCTCTTCTGGGCAGGGAGAGGGTGGATTGAAGGGCAGATCAGGCCCAGGAAGGGGCGGGACCGGTGAAACAGGCCTCTGCCGTACCCTAATTCTCCTCCTGGCCTGCCAAGTGTTATTACACCAGGCTTCCCTGATTTGTATCGGCTAAATAGCTAATGTGAATCATAGGAACAACTGGGGCTTTACTCAGGGTAAGGGGAAGTATATCCCCTTAGATCTGTGGTTTTCAAACTTTCCGGGAGTTTGAAACCCCAGTAAGTCTTGGCGGGGGCAGGGGGGAGGCAGCAGGGACAGGGGGAAGGCAGCAATGCGATCCCCAGGATTGTGTCGCTCGGGGCTGCGATGCACTCACCAGTCCCTGCAGCAGCCGTCCCAGTGTGCGGGGAGCCCTGCGCGAGTGCCTGCAGGGCGCCCCAGGTCAGGGAAAGGGAGAGTGGAGCGATGTGCTCTTTCTCCGCAAAAGCGGAAGCGGAGCACAATCGCCCCACTCTCCCTTTCCCTGACCTGGGGAGCCCTGCAGGTGCTCGCATAGGGCTCCCCACACACGGGGATGGCTGCTGGAGGATGCATCCCAGTCCCTGCAGCCCCGTCAGAAGGTAAAGCGGAGCGATCATGCTCCGCTTCCGGTTTTGCGGAGTGGGGCGCAATCGCTCCACTTTCACTTTTCCTGACCTGGGGAGCCCTGCCAAAGGTTGCGCGGGGCTCCCCGCACCCCCAGGAGACCCAAGCCCCTGCAGCGCTGCTGCCTTCCCCCTGTCTCCTGGCTGCCCCCGCCCCTTAAGGGGGCAGAGACCAGGACCCACAGGCTGGGGTGTCGTGATGCCCCAGTTTGAATACCACAGCCTTAGATTGAGGAGACCTCCAGTTGCCTCCTGAGCTGCTCTGGATGCAGCATAGGCCATGTAGTCCCACTGTAGCAGTGCATTTTAGGATTGGGCTGACACTTAAATATTTTTCTTCAAATTGGCTTGTACTAATCTTGTTTATTTGATTTGACCTTGGGTTTTTCCTTGAGTGGTGCATCTGTTTAAAATAAAGTCTTTACTACAACTGATACAGTATTCAAATGTTTATATTTTCCTTTTAATGATTGCTGAGTATTAAAAATTCTGTTCCAATTTAGTTGTTGCTGCTAAATGAAATTTAATTGAAAACTCCCCAAAGTGCACTTTAGTAGACACTGACATATTTTTATGTTTCTTTTCAGATTTGAAGCCAAGAAAAGATGGGAAACAAAAAGCAACATGGGATACATGTAGTTAGTCATTCTTTGGAAAGAAAAAAAAGCATTGCATTGAGGGAGAAGGTTTGTTAATTTTGAGGACACTTAAATTATATTTTTCATTGATTTTTATTAGTATTATTTATGCAGCTGGGGAAATCACTATGGAGTAGTTCAGATTTCCATTCCACATCTCTGGCATGTTTCAAATATTCTATCTTCAGTCCTAGAAATGTTTCTGGTTTATTCCCATTCATATATCTGCAAGATTTAAAATCTCTTGTATTTGTGGAACTAGGAAAAATATAATCTTGAAATAACTGTATGTTAATGTATTCAATTATTTATTAGTATCACAAGCAATTTTGGTTTAAAACAAAATATAATTTTTGGAATATCTGGATCTTTAAATAATGAGAACAGGTAACGGTGATACTTCCTTAAAATCAAACATGGAACAAGTAAGTTAGCAATAATCTTTTCCCTGAAGCAGCTGCAAATGTTTGTCACCGTCATGTACAACTTGTGAGAAAGTAAATCCCACTTATTATTAACATGAAATATTTCAGGCACAAGAAATGGTTAACTTAATGGTGATTTACTGTTTTTTAGTATTTGGAGCTAAAACATTGGACTAAGGCATAGGAGTTTCAGGGTTTATGACAAGTCCTAAGTATTTCAACCTAACTTGAAATTGTTCATTCTTGTTTGCTAGCCTGAAGGGTGCTTTTGTGTGTGTGTGGGGGGGGGGGGGGGGGAGGTTGCATCCTGTGGAACACTGTATTTCTCAAAGCTGAGAGTTTGCAATACAGTAATCTGAAGTCAACTGTAATTAGTTATATTGACAGTTACATACACAGGGAAGTCTGTAAATCACTGGCCAAACAGGTTTTTACCACTGAGCACCATAAATCTCCTAAGTCTTTATTCTAAATTCATAGGCTGTTTTGGAAAGAAGTTTTTGTGTAGTGGAAAGAGGTTTTGTCTTGTCTCAATTTCTTTACAAATAGGTCCATCTTGTTTTGATAACAAACTATATGTTCCTGTTATTCCACGTAAACCAATGTCGATATAGTCTTTAATATAAATGATGTAGTTTGTGAAGGATTTCATGTTCCTTCTCTAAACTCTACAAATATAAAATGTTGGGGTTTCAGTTAAAAACCATATGTTCACAGTGTGTACCTAACCACTGTTAAAAAACCAACAACAATTATGAATTTTCTACTGTATTTATTTCTATGGAAATGTACACCCCACGTTTCCAGAAACACTTAAGGCAGCTAATTGCCAGCCAAAAAAGCTTGCTCTTTCAACACTCCATGCCCTTCCCCTTTGTCATCCTAGTAGTTCAAGGTGCAGTCTTAAAAGATGCTGAGCACACTTATCTGTATACAGAGCAGGAATTTGGATGCTAGGAATTATGTTGTCATAACTAACAGCCCAATCCTAAGGTTTTCTGGCACCCAGCGGTATGCCACCCAAATGGCCGCCCCTGTATCCGGTTCAGCCAGGGAAGTTGCTTGATGGAGGTCTCCTTGCGGTAAGGGAACATTGGTTCCTTTAACCCATGTTGAGCATAACTGGCCCCGATGGATCTACTCTGATCTGTACCAGCCCTGGAGCTGGTACAGAACCAAAAAGACCCATGTTAGGCTCCTTGACTTCAGAGAGGGGATAGGATCCAGCGGCAGCCTCTGCCGCCATCCCAGCCTCCCTCCTGGGCCCGATCTGCTTGCCAGCCCATTCTCCCTCTGCCCAGTTCCACCCTCCCCCCACACCATCCCCTTGCCCAGAAAAGCCCTCCCGTCGCTTGCTTCTCCACTGGTGCTGGGTCTTTCCTGCTGGGCGGGAAAGTACCTTATAGCAATTTTGTGACACCTAGCACTAATGCTCCAAGCACAGCTCCAGCACTGGGCAGCGTAAGATTGGGCAGGGTACAGATATGTCTGTAGAATAATTGGCAATTCAAAGACCAAATGCAGTGGTTGTGGGGGTAGTTAGTGCTGTTGTAAGCAGGTAGCAACAGGAAAACTGGGATTATCCCCTTAACAGCCCGATCCTAACCTGTATTCAGCACAGGTTAGGAGGCAGCTGGAGGTCTCCTTGGGGTAAGGCGATATATTTCTCCACTGCCCCAGCAAAGCACAAGAATAAGGTTGCACTGTAAGACTAGGAAGAGCTGCTTACAAGCAAAAATTGGTTCCCCCTCCCTGTGTGGCAAGAGCTTCTGAAATCTTTTTGCACTGAACATAGAGAAGACACTCTTATTTGATTTCGTGGTGATGACATTTGAAACCAAATCAGAGTGAAGGCATTACTTCCTGCCCATACTTTGGGGTCTTGTGGGGGGGAGGGGAAGAGAACATGAAGCAGCAGCTGGGAGCACAGTTGTTACCAGCAAGAGGATAACAAAACAGCCAGCAGCCCCAAAAAAGGTGGTGGTGGTGGGGGGGGGGAAGCAGCAGATCAGTTAAATGAAATTTAAACTTCTGGACTCAGTTTAGATAGCAACTGAAGGATGACATTCCCTTATGGTAGAAACCTGGGCATATTTGAAGGAGACATAAGAACATCCAAAGTGAACATACTCATGAGTTACCAGATGATGGATATTATCCCATTTTCTGTCCTATACTGTACACACTTTCCTGAAAGAAAGCCCTTCTTGAACACAATGGACTATTTCTGAGTAGACCTGCATAGGATTGTGTAGACATTTTGAACCAGATTAAATACATTTAATGCTGAATAATATCAAGCTCTTATTTGTTATGTTACTCTCTATATGGTGAACATATTTAACTTGGGGAAATAATGTTTTGAAATATGTTATAATATTTGTTCCATTATTTAGATCTTTAAAGCATATTGGAATTTTTAGAACACTAATTGATTTCTGTATGGCATGGAATAACGTTATTGCTAGGAGTTTCATTTGTATTTTTTAAAATAACGTGCATGCTTTTTAGAGCATTAAAATAGAGTGAAAATTTTACAACAGACTTTATATGCTGATGTTCAGGTTACAAAGTTTGCAAAAAGCAAAAATTTAGCACTTACTATTTGGTCATTAGTTGAATATTGAAATATGAATATTATGTTTGGGAACATAAACCTCCCTTTAATGCTGGATGGTCAGTTGATCAGGTTGACTCATTCCAATATTTAGGCATTTGTTTTTCCACCAATTAAACTTGTCACCAGCTCTAAGGCAAAAGCTGCATTTCTAGAAATAAAGGAGGAAATTTGACCTATACTGCTCTAAGGATTTTTGAAACACATGTGTTGACCCAGTTGTCATATGGTGTTCATGTTTATGGCAGGTATAATTTGTCAGGGATTGAGACACTTCAAAATACATTCAAAATACATTCCTTACATCACGTTATTCCCAGCCAACAGTCATGCATTTCTACTCCAATTGGAAACTGATACATGTTCTGTCAGCCAGAATAGGGTTTATTATGTTAAATCATTGACTGAA
This sequence comes from Tiliqua scincoides, assembly GCF_035046505.1. Lineage (NCBI taxonomy): Eukaryota > Metazoa > Chordata > Lepidosauria > Squamata > Scincidae > Tiliqua > Tiliqua scincoides. The sequence goes on from NC_089823.1 coordinate 177,523,182, forward strand.
ATTGTAATTCATGGACAATTCTCGGCTCCCCAAATTATGTTTAAAGGAATTTGCCTTGCATGACCCTCTTATAATACTTCTTGGTGGCTCATATTCACAAACTAATAAAGAGTTCTGGATTCTTAGAGGGTTCCTTTCAGAGCAAGGCCATTTTGGAGAAAGGCTTGTTTAAAATTTGACATATATTGATTTTTTTAGAGGATCTAGCATCATTAAACTTCTGGGGTTTCTCCTTAGTTTTTTTCCCCTTGATGCAGTCCTTGAAGCAAGGAGATTTAAAAGAGGGAAAGAGGGGGGACCCGGGAAACTATAGGCCGGTCAGCCTAACATCCATACCGGGTAAGATGGTGGAATGCCTCATCAAAGATAGGATCTCAAAACACATAGATGAACAGGCCTTGCTGAGGGAGAGTCAGCATGGCTTCTGTAAGGGTAAGTCTTGCCTCACGAACCTTATAGAATTCTTTGAAAGGGTCAATAGGCATGTGGATTTGGGAGAACCCGTGGACATTATATATCTGGACTTTCAGAAGGCGTTTGACACGGTCCCTCACCAAAGGCTACTGAAAAAACTCCACAGTCAGAGAATTAGAGGACAGGTCCTCTCATGGATTGAGAACTGGTTGGAGGCCAGGAAGCAGAGAGTGGGTGTCAATGGGCAATTTTCACAATGGAGAGAGGTGAAAAGCGGTGTGCCCCAAGGATCTGTCCTGGGACCGGTGCTTTTCAACCTCTTCATAAATGACCTGGAGACAGGGTTGAGCAGTGAAGTGGCTAAGTTTGCAGACAACACCAAACTTTTCCGAGTGGTGAAGACCAGAAGTGATTGTGAGGAGCTCCAGAAGGATCTCTCCAGACTGGCAGAATGGGCAGCAAAATGGCAGATGCGCTTCAGTGTCAGTAAGTGTAAAGTCATGCACATTGGGGCAAAAAATCAAAACTTTAGATATAGGCTGATGGGTTCTGAGCTGTCTGTGACAGATCAGGAGAGAGATCTTGGGGTGGTGGTGGACAGGTCGATGAAAGTGTCGACCCAATGTGCGGCGGCAGTGAAGAAGGCCAATTCTATGCTTGGGATCATTAGGAAGGGTATTGAGAATAAAACGGCTAGTATTATAATGCCGTTGTACAAATCTATAGTAAGGCCACACCTGGAGTATTGTGTCCAGTTCTGGTCGCCACATCTCAAAAAAGACATAGTGGAAATGGAAAAGGTGCAAAAGAGAGCGACTAAGATGATTACGGGGCTGGGGCACCTTCCTTATGAGGAAAGGCTACGGCGTTTGGGCCTCTTCAGCCTAGAAAAGAGACGCCTGAGGGGGGACATGATTGAGACATACAAAATTATGCAGGGGATGGACAGAGTGGATAGGGAGATGCTCTTTACACTCTCACATAATACCAGAACCAGGGGACATCCACTAAAATTGAGTGTTGGGCGGGTTAGGACAGACAAAAGAAAATATTTCTTTACTCAGCGTGTGGTCGGTCTGTGGAACTCCTTGCCACAGGATGTGGTGCTGGCGTCTACCCTAGATGCCTTTAAAAGGGGATTGGACAAGTTTCTGGAGGAAAAATCCATTACGGGGTACAAGCCATGATGTGTATGCGCAACCTCCTGATTTTAGAAATGGGTTATGTCAGAATGCCAGATGCAGGGGAGGGCACCAGGATGAGGTCTCTTGTTATCTGGTGTGCTCCCTGGGGCATTTGGTGGGCAGCTGTGAGATACAGGAAGCTGGACTAGATGAGCCTATGGCCTGATCCAATGGGGCTGTTCTTATGTTCTTATGAGATAGTTGAAAGTTAACAGCCCAATCCTGAAGGTGGTGACTCTGCCATGTGCAGCAGCGCCAAAACGGTTATTGCAGCATCCAGCAGTAACCCCTTCCCCCAGGGAAAGCCCTGAGGTCTGCAATGGGGCATCTCAAGTCTTTGTTGGCTATTTTGCTGATGTAGACTTGAGAGACTCCGTGTTGGGACTTCCAGTCCAACATTGAGTTCAGGATCTGGCGGAGCAGAGCTCTGCCGATCCCACCCCCTGCTGCTCCAGTTCCTCCCCCACCCTGAAATGCCTCCCTACCCTTTGTCCTCACCATCACCACTACCTGACTCTGGGCGGTGGCACATTTGCAACTCCCAGCACTGGCCCAGTTTAGGATTGGACCTTAATTCCCTAAATTTAGAGCAAGCAAATTTCCACTCTACGTCTAACTGATGGAGATTATAGTAATCTTAAGTAGTGTTCTAAATTCACACAGCATTGGAACAAAAGAAGAACCTACCATGTTATGTTCTATATCATATAAGACCGTGGAAGGGACATTTTAGAACCCATCTTTGATTTCACACTGAATTGGGCATATCCTCAAATGCTGACTTCTTCATTGAATAATAATGCTAGAAATGTTACTCTCAGAGCCCAATCCTATCCAGCTTTCCAGCTCTGATGCAGCCGTGCCAGCAGGGCAGTCACAGAGACCTTAAAGCAAGGGAACATTTGTTCCCTTATGTTGGGGCTGCATTGTGGCTGCATTGGTGCTGCAAGGTTGGATAGGATTGGACCCTCTGTGTTGCAATTTGCTAGGAAAGATGTCAAGATTAAGCAAGAAAGCTTAGACTTAATAAACTGCAAGAGTGATGAACTGGTATAGTTAGCTGGTCCACACTATTTGTATCAGTGGTTTGTGATCTATGTCCTTGATTGTGTTTATTTTCATTTGTCTGAATGTATAATGTTGTAACAACTTTGGCCATATAGTAAAACTTGACCCAATGTCTGTCTTAACAGGTAATTGAACCTTTTACAGAAAAACTTCCCAAATGGGTGGGTATGAGTCATAGGCGTTCTACATTCTTGACAATTATTTCTGTAGTGGTTGTGGTTAAACAGGCAAAACAGCATTCTAAATTGTCAGTTTTCTCTCCTCTGCAACACTTTCCCAACACTTTATGCTGATTATAGGAAGTAATTTTAGAAGCCTTGACTTCAATTATAATCAATCAATATTTTGACAACATATAATATTTTAGAGGGATGCTTGTAGCAAAAGTTGTTTAACTTAAATGGTCAAATATATTGCTGTACCTCATGTGCAAATCACAAATATTCACTGCAAGACAAGCCACTAAAGTTGTTCCACTCATTTGCTCACCATACAGTCTGTCAAGTGAATCACTGAAACGGTTCCCACGTGGATTGTTAATATCCTGTTGCTCAAGTCAAAAGCTATTCCTTTTTTTGAATGCCTAAAAAGGAATGACTTTGAGAGCATTGTTTCCAGTCAACAGACATTTGGTTCCCATGTGTCTGTATCCTTATAATATAAGAACAGAATTAGTTCCTATTCATACACATAATTGGTGGTTGAGGTGCCATATTGAGGTTCCATCATCCTGTGGTATTGATTTATTTTATTTAGAAATATTTCTACTCCACTCCTTCTTCTTTCAACTGGAGACCCCATGTAAGCATATGGTTCCAAAATAAAATGCTTAATAAAATGCAGTACACAATAAAACATCATAAGAGACCCTCCAAAAGAGCCAAAACTCCTTCAGAAGAATCTGGACCACTCAAAAAGGGGGTGGGGACAGCAGAGGAGGTGAACTCCAAAGGTCTGGTACAAAAGGAAAGTGTTTTAATAAACTGCATAACAGAAACAAGGAAGGAGACAACCAGATATCTTGAGGTAGGGAGTTCCACTTCATTAGTGCCATTGCAGAAAAGGCCAACCATACCTCTGGCAGTGGTAGGACATGCAGAACACCCTTAGTAGCTGATCTCAGGATGGATCAGTATGAATATGAATACCAGAACCACAAGGGCAAGGCCAGCTGTATGTGTCCTTCCCACGATCACTCTGAAACCCAGAAGATCCCCCAACATTTTATCCTTGCAACAACTCTGTGAGGTAGATGAAGCTGACAGTGATTGGTCTAACTTGTAAGGCACTGGACTCTAGGATAAACAGAAATGACCTTGGAGATTTAGTCAATTTCAGAAGTTTCTATAGTGATTGCTTCTCACATTTTGGTGATGTTCTAACCAATTTACCTTCTTGGGGGAGGGGTCAGAGTGTATCTGAAAATTGCATGCAATTTGTGGTAGAAAATGTGGAACGCTGTTAAGATATCCCCCAAAAAGTGATTTTTCAACCTTTTTTCATCTGACAAGCACACTGACAAGGTGCTAAAATTGTCAAGGCACACCATCAGGTTTTTGACAATTGACAAGGTACAGGGTGTTGCTGACAGGGGGCTCATATCCCCAATGGCCTTATCAATAAATGTACCTCCCAAATTCCCATGGCACTCCTGCAGACCATCCACAGCACATTGAGGTGCCGCGGCACAGTGTATGAAAATCACTGTTATAGTGTTATTAGGACAAGCCAATTTTATAGAAATTATTATTCTGGTAGCTTTAGGAAGAAATGTACTCATTATCATTCTGTACTGACAATAAGAATGTATAATCAGTAGAATTTTGTGCTGTGGCAGTAATAGACAGCAGTGACCATCAAAGAAAGCACAACCCAAGCATTCTGCTTGTGTGATGATTGGAAGTCATATCTGAATTCTTTGGTTTGAAGTTGTTGTTTTTCTTCTTCCATGACTTTAGAAATATCATTGAAGTGTTTTCCAATGCTCTTTTTCCTTCTTATGTGACTGGTAATGAAAAGAAAAACTCAGAAGAAAGCAATAGTTCAATTTAAGGAATTATGAGAGCTTCAGATACAGCAGAGATTCTACCTTTTCAACCTACTTTTTTAAAATGAAGGGTTTTTTGTTTTGCTGTATTGTGTGGCAGTGATGGTCATATTTCTGAGAATTTGCTCAAGTGAATCAGCGCAGATGGGTTTTGTGTGGCAGATTATTATCGGTGGTGGTATCAGGTGTCAGCCAGGTTCTCACCTGGCTGGGGCCCATGCCCATCGGAGTCCCCAACTGACTGGGCTTCTACCAGAATCCTAAGTTCTGGTGGTAGTGCCCAATGCACCATCAGGTGATCAAGAGGGTTGCCATGGGAAGCCCAATGCAAGGCTTTATCCTGGGATCCCCAGCAGCCTAGTGCTGGCCGTGATCGCACTTTGAAACCTAAGTGTATGTTTATCAGTACCATTCTTTGCATTTCATATAATTCTGCCCTTTCAACCAACTTTCTATACATTTTGATCTGTTCTTGATGAATTGCTTTGCAGTGACTTCAAATGGTCAACAGTTAATGAGACCAATGACCTCACACTGTTTAACATGTTGATTTGTCATTTGATGGATTGCCTGAGCCTGCTTTATACAGTAAGAAGGAAGCCATTAAAAACATGCCAGTCTTGGGTATTTGTAAAGCTTGAACTGGAGGCTTTGTTGGAAACACCAGGGTCTGCTGCTCATTATTTACTTGAGTGGTAAAGTTACCTTTTGGCACCCAGACCAATTAGTAAAAGGACATTTGAAAGCCATTGAATAAAGGCAAATGTATGTAAATCAGGAATAGAATAATTATATGCAGCTGCACTCGCACCAGTTTGAAATGGTAACATGTCCTTTTCTAGTGGGATTTTTCAGAGTGCTCAATGTTGTCAAAAGTCTTGTTGCATTCAAATAATAGGCAAGGGCTGTGCTGAACACTTCACTACTAAGTTAGGAAATTGTATTACAAAGGTCCAGCATTCTTTTCCTTAACCTTCCAATGTATCATTTGCATGCTAAACTCATCATGCCTAAAGATGACTGAGATGCAAATTATAGGCTGTGGTCACTATTGTTTATATTAAATACTGTGGGGAACCATGTACAATATATCTCTGTATAAAAGCTGGTTCCCAACTTCCTGTCTCACTCTCTCAGTTCAAAACTAGTAGCAGAAGACAACCAAACCAACCAAAATGGGGTATGCAATTAGGAGTAAGGTTGAATCTCAGTGGCTGGGATTACTAGGAATAGGGCCCAAGTTAACCCTTCATCCCTGTGATGTTTAAAATGTGCCTCTTAGAGCGCAAGCCTATGCTTGTCTACTCAAAAGCAGGTTTCATTGTTCTCAATAGGGCTTACTCTCAGGAAAGTGTATAGGATTGCAGCCTGAATTTCCTCCTGTATAAGTGAGTGGTTGTCATTCATTCCTACATGAAAAATAAATTGCTCAGTTTTTGCACAATAGCACTTATGACATGAGCAAAACCTTATAGCCCATGCTCAGACACCACTGCTAGGAACAATGGGAGAAAGGAAACAATATCACACCTCTCTCTTCTGAAGACATCTTTGGGGCTGTGGCATAATATATTTACCAACCTTTCCCTATTTGAAATGCAGCTTGTAGCTGGCAATACATTCTATCCTTCCTTGGGTCCTGAAAACTTTCATCCTTTTCTGGTAACTGTGAATATGGTCAAGTTTTGAAAATCTGGTTGTATCCCTTATTCCACTCTTGGTAATAAGCTTATTGATTGTCAAAGAACACTTCTCTTTTTTATTCCATTCCTCAGTAAAACTATTCCTGTTACAGCAAATGCAGCAAATGCCAGCTAGCTTGTCTACTTGGGAAGATGGATTGAAAAAGGACTGAAAGCCTCCATCCCTTTCTCTTCATTCATCCATCAAAGCCGATGAACCTTTGACTCATTTCTTATAATGGTGACTTCTAGATGCCCTTTTTAGAGAGGAGAAATCACAGTTTCTGATCGCAGATTACTAGTGATGCACTCAAATGTATTTAGTGTGGTACCTAGAGAGAGGTTGATCTAGAAATATCTCCTTTGCCCAAAGTACAGCTCCATGTGACAATACGTATAAGTGTGTCAACAGACTTCTCCATTCAGTTTGATTAGTTACAAAGCCAAAGTGTGTGCTGGTCTTCAAAGAGGATTCAGTTATCCTGAACATAACATCATCATGTAGTCTTGTCTACAAATTCTGAAGATTTCTGTAACACTCCAAATAATTGCTTTGGAAATATAAAGCAATTTGGAAATTTCAGTTTTACGGTAGGGCAGTGTTATTCAAACTGTGAGGCAAGGCTCTTTAGGGCGGCGCCTGGAACTCAAAGGGAAGGCGCAGGATGTCCTCTCGCAGCGATACAGTCACACCCCTGGGCAGAATACGAGCCCATCTTCTGCTCTTCGTCTGCGCTTTTTTTAAAGCAGAAGAAACGGGAGTTGTTCAGCTGCGAGAGTGGTTGCTGCCGCCCCGCCCTCTTCTCCCTCAACTCCGAGGCTGCCGCCTGCCTTCGGTGTTCCCTGCTTGCTGTTTCCAAAGCTCTTGAACTCCAACCCCCATCTGGCAAGTACTGAGTATGCTCAGCTTGCAGTCCTTAACCCTCGCTGATCCTTGTCTGGTTGGTTCCTAGTTCCCAGCCTGGGATTGCTTCTCATCAAAGTGAAATCTCTCATTTCAACCCCCTTCCTCTTTCACTCCCCCCTTTTCAATCTCCAAACCTTCCCGCTTTCCTTCCCCTCCCCAAATAAAATGCTTCCTATTTTACCAGTCACCGGTAAAGGTGTTAAAGTTGTTTCCATGCAGTTGGCAAAGGGGGGCGGGGAGAGACAAGCACGCACTTTACTTGGCAAGGAGCAGAAAAAGGGTACCATTTTTAAAGTGATTTATTAATCTTGTTGTTTGACTGAAGAGGAAAGGCTGTATTTTTAAAATGATGAATCTTGCTATTTGAAGGGAATACTTATCAGCCATTGATGAAGTGATTGCCAGCCCAATCCTAGCCACACTTTCCTAGGAGTAAGCCCCATTGACTCTAATGGGACTTACTTCTGAGTAGACATGCATAGGCTTGAGCTGTGCATTTCCTAGTATAGGAGACAAATCAGCTTCCTAACCAAACCCTTAACAGCTCTGATATATTTTCATGGTCTATTTTTTCCCCACCAGCTGCTGGAAAAATTTAATTTCATTAAATTAATAAAGGGTTCAATCCTATCCAAGGAGAATGGGAGAAATGACTAGTTGGATTGGGTTCCACAGGGGTGTGTGTGTGTAATGTTGGTCAGACTGGTTGTTCACAAAGTTCATTTGATAAAACAATTCAATTGGTATGCTAACAAAGTTTAAAAAAATGAGTCCTGGACCAGACAAAATCTACCTACTCCAGCATCCTGTCTCCAACAGTGATCAGCAGCTGATCATTTATAAAGCATGTATGTTGCTGTGTATTAATAATATATTTTTAAGATCTGCATTTAATTAATGATATTACTAGTTGGCAACCTTCAGTCTCGAAAGACTATGGTATCGTGCTCTGAATGGTGGTTCTGGAACAGCGTCTAGTGTGGCTGAAAAGGCCGATTTGGGAGTGACAATCCCTTCCACACCGGGAGCAAGTGCAGTCTGTCCCTGGTCTGTCTCCCCGGCTATGGGCCTTCCTTCTTTGCCTCAATCTGTTGGCCAAGTGTCTCTTCAAACTGGGAGAGGCCATGCTGCACAGCCTGCCTCCAAGCGGGCCGCTCAGAGGCCAGGGTTTCCCACCTGTTGAGGTCCACTCCTAAGGCCTTCAGATCCCTCTTGCAGATGTCCTTGTATCGCAGCTGTGGTCTACCTGTAGGATACTTTCCTTGCACGAGTTCTCCATAGAGGAGATCCTTTGGGATCCGGCCATCATCCATTCTCACGACATAACTGAGCCAGTGCAGGCATCTCTGTTTCAGCAGTGCATACATGCTAGGGATTCTAGCTTGTTCCAGGACTGTGTTGTTTGGAACTTTGTCCTGCCAGGTGATGCCAAGGATGCGTCGGAGGCAGCGCATGTGGAAAGCGTTCAGTTTCCTCTCCTGTTGTGAGCGAAGAGTCCATGACTCACTGCAGTACAGAAGTGTACTCAGGACGCAAGCTCTGTAGACCTGGATCTTGGTATGTTCCGTCAGCTTCTTTTTGGACCAGACTCTCTTTGTGAGTCTGGAAAACCTGGTAGCTGCTTTACCGATGCACTTGTTTAGCTCGGTATCGAGAGAAAGAGCGTTGGAGATCGTTGAGCCAAGGTACACAAAGTCATGGACAACCTCCAGTTCATGTGCAGAGATTGTAAAGCAGGGAGGTGAGTTCACATCCTGAACCATGACCTGTGTTTTCTTAAGCCTGATCGTCTTGGCAGGCCTTGCTAAAACGATCCATGAGCTGCTGGAGATCTTTGGCAGAGTGGGTAGTGACAGCTGCATCATTGGCAAAGAGGAAGTCACGCAGATATTTCAGCTGGACTTTGGACTTTGCTCTCAGTCTGGAGAGGTTGAAGAGCTTTCTGTCTGATCTGGTCCGGAGATAGATGCTTTCTGTTGCAGTTCCAAAGGCATGCTTCAGCAGGACAGTGAAGAAAATCCCAAACAAGGTTGGCGCAAGAACACAGCCCTGCTTCACTCCGCTTTGGATGTCAAAGGGGTCTGATGTGGAGCCATCAAAGACAACAGTGCCCTTCATGTTCTTGTGGAAAGATCTGATGATGCTGAGGAGCCTGGGTGGACATCCGATCTTGGGGAGAATCTTGAAGAGGTCGGCCCTGCTGACCAGGTCAAAAGCCTTTGTGAGATCTATGAAGGCTATAAAGAGTGGCTGTCGTTGTTCCCTGCATTTCTCCTGCAGTTGTCTATTGCAATTGTCTAATGATATGATCAATATAATTAATATTAATATAGTTAATATATATTTGATATTATATTATAATAAATATAATATTATAATATTATATTTAATATAGTTAATATTTCTGGCCACTTCCTGTTTAATGTCACTTCCAGCCCTCAGGAATATGATAGGGAGTCATGGCCAACAGCCACAGGGGGTCAAGGGAGCCACTGGCTGGAAAAGTTTGAGTACCACTGCTGTAGGGGATCACTTCATAATTCACCATTTAAGAATTTAAATCCACCATTTTATCTTACTAAGAAGTGCAAGAGATACATAACACAATACCGTAAATCATGTGGTGTCTTCATAATTATAATATTCATTTCATTCAAGGACAGGTGTAAGATAAATAAAATGAAAATAAAATTGTATCTGCTGTACCTGGTTTGCACTAATTCCAGAAATCTCATGAGTTTCATAACTGAACTACATGAAATAAAGAATAATATGCTGTCACTGACAAGCCCTGGTATAGTTGCTCCATTGTCAATACCCTTATCACCTCAGAACAAGCAAGAGAGAGGATTACAGCCATAAGTTGCTTTTGGCCCTTCCTGCATCTGCTTGTTAAATAGTGCACAGCAGGTTGAGTCTACAGCTCACCTGGCAGGGCAACACCACTGGCATGGCAACCATGATACTGCCCAGGCCTGGATCCATGGCTTATTTGTCCTTTCCTTTCTGGATATGCAGGTTCCCTTTTCCAGGTTGTCTGGCAAAGCATTTGTTCCTTGCTGAGTTGACAGGTTAATCAGTCAGGATGCTGCCAATGCTGTCCCTGGAGGTGCATGATTAATTTTATTTGGCTCCTTAGTCATGGCCCATCTTCTCAGTATGGCAGTGGTTTTCAAACTCTCATGGAGAGTTTGAGCCACTGTAAGTTCTAGCAGGGGCGGGGGGGAGGCGGCGGGGGGGGAGGCAGCAGCGCAATCCCCAGGATTGCGCCACTCAGGGGGCTGCAGGGGCTTGGGTGCAGTTACCCAAGCCTCCTGAAGCCCCTCCGGGGTGTAGGGAGCCTGGCGTGACCTTCTGCAGGGCTCCCCGCAGCTGTGAAAGTGGAGGGATCGTGCACTGCGATCAGCTGCGGGAAGCCCTGCAGAAGGTCGCGCCGGGCTCGCCGGCAGCACCCTGAGCAGTGCAATCCTGGGGATTGCACCGCTGCCTCCTCCCTGCCTCTGCCCCTTAAGGGGGCAGAAGCCAGGGCCCACAAGCTGGGGCAAAGCCTTTTCTCTTTTTTAAAATCTTCAGAAGGCTTGAAAGATGACCCTCCACTTTGTCCTCCCCTGACTTTCTCAGATGTTGGGAAGGAATTTTCTCTATGCCTAAAATGAACTGGAGAGCATGTGTGCCTTACTTGGTGCTTTTTTTGCCTTGGTAGTGTGTGGTTTTGCTTCCTTACCTGAGTGATTTGAGTTGCTTTCATTAATCAGTTTGGATCAAATAAATGGAGAAAATTGATATGCAAAGAGGTCTGTATACATGTTTTCCAAACCGAAAAGTCTGATCCTCAGAGTCTGGATTGGGTGTGTCTTATCAGTGTTCTCACAATAGCACCCATAATGTGTTGTGGGCATGTATTGCTTAAAGCCCTCACCCATCAGTGGCCTTTTGTGGCTGTGCAGACTCCTGAACCCTCAATACTAGTGAAAGTAGTAGCTTCTAATGCACCATCAGGGTGTAGATGGGCGGGGACCCATGTGGGGCCAAGCAACCTGGCACAGGTTTGGGGTGAGATTCAGCATCTGCATGTGCTCAGATTTTCTTAAGATGATTTTGTATTTCTCAAGACCCTAGATATGTACCATGCTTTCCTTCCTGAACTAAGATTCCTTTTATTTTTTGCATTAAGCAATTGGGCTGGATGTCTTTCAGATTTTGCCACACCTAAGATTCTATGATTTTAAATTCCTTAGTGTCTGGATGCTGGCTTGATACACGTTTATGCTTAATCTGACTCATATCAGAGCCTTTCATCCTTCACTTCCATGAGAAGTACAATCACTGAAAATTAAAAGTAAAACACAACAAAGTAATTAATTCTGTATGAATGTTCAAACATTCTGTGACTGTTTCCCCCCTCCCCCAAGACTCTGGACTTCCTCTGTGTGCAATCCAAGAATCCTGGTAAAGTCTTTTTAGTCTGAAGAAACGGAATTTTCAAATAACTGTGATTGTGCCATGATACGTTTACCTGAGGCCTTTCAGATAACAGGCTGGATATTGTGTTTGGTTCATTTATCGCTGATCGAAGAGCAGAAGAGCACGGAAATGTCACTCAAGGGCCACACTTCAGTGGCATTTTATGATAGTGAGCTCAAGGAAGGGGTCCAAACAGTAAGGCATTCATCTGGAAAGTAAGGGAATTGTATATTCAGTGTCAGATCCACTGTGTCACCAAAAATGTACTCAGAAAAACAAAGGGATTGGCAATAATGTCATGATAGATGGCCATCTATATTGGAGAACTGGGTTCCAATTGAAATTTGGTTCACGGTGAGTATGGCTATCATTATGGCTATGACAAGGAACTATCATCTCAGCAATCAAGGGATTGCTAAAAGGGCTGCTGTGAAGTTGGGATGAGATACTCTGAGCCTCTTGCTTCTGCCTTTGCCTTTATTCTCCACCCATCCCTCTGCCCCTTCCACTGTGGAATCTAAGCAAGTTTTGCAGCCTGAACAGAGTAGGATATAATCCATTCACCATAAATTGTAAGTAGCTATGTTCAAAAGAAATACAAAATACGCCGCAGGGGCAGCCATTTTTATTGGGACCAGCCAAAATGTCATAAAATAGCCAACAAGTTTCCAAGTGCTTTGGAAATGTTCAAGCTGGATGTTAAACCATTTCTGCCCAGCCCACAGGTGTCCGCATTTTATCCCTGTTGCATATATGCAACATTGGGCAGAAATGGCTTAAACATAACACCAGAAAAAAAGGTGAGATGGTAGAAAGAAAAGTCTAGGCATCATGGAAAAGCTCTAAAGATTGACCATTTGGAACAAGTTTGATAAGGTGGCATTCAGGAGATATTATGTAGATTAAGGTTGCAATCCTATACAGTACTCACTTTCCTGGGAGTAAGATCCATTGAACACAATGGGACTTACTTCTGAGTAGTCATGCATAGATGTGTGCTATAACACAATAAACCTAGGCATGTTTGCTCAGAAGTAAATCTCAGTTTGTTTGATGCAGGTATTCCCAGGTAAGTATGCACAGGATTGCAGCCTTTAATTTGGCCATGATAAATGCAAAGCAAATTTCGGACAAAGAAATGACAATGACTGCTCCCCCCTTTTTAAAAATATAAACAGCGGTCATACTGCTGAATCGAAGCAGTTCATAATATTAGAGTGCTCATTCCCAGTGGGGAAAAAAATGTGGCAAGTACCGGCATTCTCTTTTACACCAATGCCACCATTTCATGGACTTTTTTTTAAATTATTTTTTAAAAATTATCCCTTCCTTTTTGAATAGTTGTGTATTTTGCCTTTATAGTCAAGGAACTTGACATCTGATCTATGAGTTGCTCCATGAGAGGCTAGTGGGTAGGTGGCCCCTTCTTTGGGGAAAACAAAGTGTATGGTACTATGATGGGTACTGGAACGCTTCCATTTGAATTGTGATGAATACAAAGATGAAGGGTTTTGATTTGTGGAAGATAGGGTGCCATCTTCCCTATAGAGTAGATAGAGTAGATTGGGTCCATGGTTTTCAACTTGTCAAGGGCTGGGATCCATCTGAGCCTCATTAGCAGCAACAATTCTGCCACAAGCCACCTGAGGTCCTGATCCACCTGTTGAAGATTTCTAGTAAGGTGCAGTGGCTAAGAAAATGAACTGGGAATCAGGACTTCTTGGGTTTGAGTGTCACCTTTGCTGTGAAGAGGTAAGCCTCTTAACCTCCACCTCCAATATGGGAAGTGCGGCTGTTGTAAGGATCAGGCAGGTGAAGTGCTCTGCAGACTCAAAAAACACTGTAAAACTGAATATTCTTTTGATTTGTCAGTACCTTGGTAGTTGACATTTATGATGTGGGGTGTGTGTGTGTGTTGCCAATCACTTCTGTTTGCATTCCCTCTGAAGCCAGACTCCTGATGAAACATTCGACTTAACCCCTGCTTGCCCCATCTGAAACGAAGCAGAGGCAGCCTGCTTCTCCTCCCAAATGTGAAAATTAACAGCCAGGACTGTTATATCTGAATTCATTTGTCATCCCCCACACAGTGATTCCACTAAGCTTATTCATGGTCCTTTAATTAATGCTAGATTAGCTCTATTAGATGAGTCTTACTTTGTTTAAAAGTGCTTGCTTCAAAACAGTCACCAAGAAAATCATATATTCTAGTGTGCTGATTACTTTAATAATGTAGTGTTTTTGGAACACAAAGAGAGAGAAGAACAAAGCAGGAAACACTTCCTCCAAGTATTCTATGGAAAGGTATTTTCTTAACACCCTAAATGGAGCACTTTTCTTACGTTTTACCATTAACCTGGAGTCTTTCTTCTGGAGTTGCTTCCATGTTTCATGAAGCTTCAGAAATCCCTTTTGATTCTTATTTGGGTTTCTAGCCATACCTTCCATGCTCTGGCCCTGTCCCAATCAAGCGGTCTTATAATTTAAAAACAGAGAGGATATCCCAGTAGAGGAAGACCAAAGAAAACATGATAATCCTAACTATAACAATAAAACAAAATCATTCAACTTCACCCTTTCTTTAAGGTAACAGGATGATACCAGTAGGGATATGCTATTCTTGCAAGAGCTTTTTGAGATAGATTAGGCTGAGATTGCTGCTAGGGAGGACCCTAGGTCTTCCTGATCCATACCTGGCACTAGCCACTTCAATTATAACCTCCTGACCAGCCAAAGGTCTTCCTAATAGAAAGGGGGTTTGACAGAAGCCAGCTAGTCTTCTGGCACCAAGAAAGATTACCTGCATAACCTTGTTGCATGGAAGAAGATTTTAAGATTGCAATGTACATTGTACTGCTGGTTCAAATGATACTGTGAACCTCCCTCTCAAATACATGGGGGAGCAGAATTTCATGTCCACATTTTGTTCCAGCCTGTCCATGTTTGAGTTGATTTGGTGTATTGTCTGACCCAACTTGTGATGGTGGTATGCCTTCTTCTTTCAGGTCTTGCTTTCCTTCAGCAAATGAAGTTACGAGAATAATAACATGCAATTGCTGTGAAATGTATTCTCTACTCTTTGCACTCACTGGAAATTGCAGCTAAGAAGGCCTCTGTGATTTGGATTACACTATAAAAACACAACTCTTTTGTCTTTTGCCATTGAGAGAAAAACAACAATCATAGGGTATGGCTTTACACTGATTTTCAGTTAAAACCATGTGGATTATTGAATGACCCCAAAAACATGTTTACTTGAGAAGAGATTTTATGGCTGTTCTTCAACAGCAACAGAGAAGATGGAAGATGGAACTGTCAGTTTCATGAAGGACAAGGAGAATGTACTTGACATGAGTATGATTTTACTTGGAAAGAATAACACATTCCAAAAAATCCCAACTGCATTATTTACAGAATAGTCCTATCTCCGTAATAGCAGTGCAAGCTGGTTTCTGAGTTTCATATTAATGCACATTAGCATCCTAAGGAACCCATCTGATAATACTTATACACAGAGACTTAAGGAGCTTAGCTATGTTCACACCTCCATGAAAAAAAATAATACAGTTAAGTTCTCCCTTTAAATAAACTTTATACGCAAGTCTATTAGCAGTTATCTATTATCTGCCACAAGGGGAAACAAGTAGACAGTTCTGGAGTGTCTTCTAAATCTCAGGCTGCTGAGCATTAGGCAATAAATTACATGCAAGAAAGAGAGCTACTCATATTGGCTGCCCCTCCTTTATTGTACCATACGGGCATATTTAAGTTGGATACCAGGGAAATTATCTTCAGCCCCCAGAGCAATGAAAATAACACTCCATGAAGTAAGCCTGCTCTGCTCACAATATATGTCAAAATGTTTTCATTCCATAGATCTATTGTGATTCTCAACCAACATAGAATCCCATTGGTCAAGCTTTTTGGTTATTTAAGTCAAGGAGCCCTCATTTTTAGCTGAAAGTTTGATTATCCAAAAACTAACCTGATTTGGATAAATGAGAATATACTCCAGATCAGGGGTGTCCAAAGTTTTTGGCAGGAGGGCCACATCGTCTCTCTGACACTGTGTTGGGGGCCAGGGGAAAAAAAGAATTAATTTACATAAATGAATATATTAAAAATGAACTTATATGAATGAATGAAGGTCTTGCAATAGCTCAAGGCCTATAAAAGGCCTTGCACGAAGTAAGACTGACCTTTCCCTTGCTGCTGCTACTGCATCACAGACGTGAAACAACAAGCAGTGGAGGGAGCCCTCATCCCACAGCACATTCGAGAGGTCAAACAGTCACCCTCACACTGAGAGCAGTTACGTTGGGCCAGTGTGGGCTCCAAAAAATCTCCAGAGGGCCAAAGGCTCATTGGCGATGGGGCTCCCTGAGGGCTGCATTTGGGAGTCCTTGAGGGCCGCAAGTGGCCCCAGGGCCGGGATTTGGGCACCCCTGCTCTAGATCCATGTAGCTTGGGTGAGAGGTAGTTGGCAATTTCTTTTCTTTCAATGTTTATATTGAGTATTTTGCCTTTTCCATCATGGAAGGCAAAACACCACACCTACAAAACACCAGAGCAGAACAGTACAGTCCACTTTTTGCAAGGAAGATGTTTGATATATCAAACAGGCACTTCTGGAAGTTAGTGCAGAGACATCCCCACCACGGATTGCACCCAAGGTGGTGGCGTTTACCTGGAGCTTGGTGTTCCAGAAGTTTGGGAGTGATGTAATGATGCAATCACATTGCCCCTGATCTTCCGGGTTCTAGCACTGATTTAAATTTGAAAAGTCTGCCTCCCTTTGGTGATCTTTGGGCCTCTTTGGACCCAGCTGTTGCCTGGTAACTGGGGAAAAAATTATCTGCAGTGAGAGTGCATGACGAATGTCAACAGGGAGCAGTTAGCTTCCCGCTTCTTGTTACCATTCAATTTAGTCTTCAAGCATTCAGGCTGCCTGCATGCAACCTGCCTGCATCTTGCATTATAAGCTTGCATGCTTATAGCTTCCGGTAATAGAAAGAAACATTTTGGCAGCAGTAAGCAGCTAAACGACATTTATGGGTGCAGGGGTGCTCCAGGGTGCTGTGGAGGTAGAGCTCCGGCTGGAACATTTCCCTTGCAGAAATGGCAGATATCTGTACTGCATTTCAACAAAAAGCAATTCACATAGCAATTTACATATTGAAATGAATCAATAAATGGTTCCCTTCCACCATTCCCGCCCCCCCCCCCCCGACTCACAATTTATAAAAAGTTGCAGAAGAAACACCAGCAACAGCTACTGGAAAAGACACCATGCTGTGGTGAAAAAGACACACGTACCAATCTTATGGCTTTTTTGTGACAGTGAAGTGAAGATCACACCACTGCCAGGGCCAATCTAAGCCACCACTACAAAGCAACAGAAGCAGTGGATCATAGGCGGGAGGGGGTAGATCCCAGTGACACTGGAATGAGCTGGAATCCTTTCCCTTCTCCTTTGCCTTATCCCTCTCCTTTTCTCCCATTAGAATTATATCGGTTACATAGCAGACATACATCTGAGGAGACCCATAGGTGGCCCGAAGGGTTATGTGAATTCTGTGGCAAAAGGGTATGCCAGATCTCTTTCCAAAACCTCTTTCCCCTTTTCACAGATATGCCATCAAAAGAGGTAACATATGTCTAAGGAGATCCATAGCCTGTAGGCTTGCACAAAGGTAAACAAAAATGCTTTGAACTTATCTCACAATTGCCCTCAGGTTGCCCCCACCACCACCACCACCACCACACAATAGCATGTTGCACCTTTTTGGCATGGCTGCATGCTATAGGATGGCAGGGGATAAGATTGGGCTTTGGCAGGCCAATCCTACCCAAGATTGGGTTGCTGGCCACAGTATGTTGTGACCAGAACATATTTCTGCTATCACAAAATGGCTTCCAACAGCAGGCAGAGCGCTCTGCCAGCTGCCATTTTGGAAGTGTTGCCACAAGAGGCAGCAGCACTCTCTGACTGTCACCAGAACTTGCCATGCCCACTTCTGGGCCCCTTTCCAAAGGGGGAGGGGGATAATGGGGACAGGCCGAATGGGGGGCAAAATAAGGCAGGGGGAGGGTGTTGACAGCCACAATAGTCTTTAGAGCCCAGGTCTGCCAGGCTTCTTGTTGCAGAGCCCAGGTCTACCTGATCATGAAGCATTGGCAGCTAGATAAAGTAATATGGAAAACCAAACACACTCCTTAAGTCTCTCTAAAATCTTTGAAATATAGAAAATTGCAAAAAAATTTAGCATCTTCGTATTTGGGTTCACACTAGAATGGAGAGTGCGCTGTGTGCACCAAAATGAACTTCAGCAGCTTTAGCCCCACAGCTGTGCCCCTGAGTTTCTATACGGCAAGCAGATCTACCCACCAAAGAGCTACTATAGCAGGTCAGGTTCCTCCCAGATTTGCTATTAGGGAGGGTCATAGATGCATTCCAGGGCCTGGTATGTATGGCTTTCAGCAGCAGTTGCCACTGCATGCTGAAGGTCAGTTTGGTCCTACATCTATGGTTTGGAACCTGTTGTTAGTCAAATCCCCAGGTTCCGGATACATGGATAAAGAAGACTGACCTGTATAGAGGGTTGGTTTCAACACATGACTAACCACTCCCAGGATGGAGAGCAGAGGCTGGGATGTGCACACATCATGAATATGCAAGTCCCTTATTGCCTAGGGCTGTTTGGACAGTAAAAGCATCATCTGCATTTGCCCACTGGGGCTGCAGTTATATCCACACTTACCTGGGAGCAAGCCCAGTTGACTATAATAGGACTTCCAAGTAGACATGCATTGGAGAATCACAGAGAATCTCTCTTTCACCTTAGGAGGGTTCAGACTGGAAGGTGCAATTGTTTCCACCAGGCAGGGACCAGGAGGCTCCTGCTCCACGACAAAGGCAGAAAAAGCTGGGAGTTTTTAACTGGAGTTCTCAGAAAGAGGCTGGGGGCTTGTATGCTATTGCTGTCTAGAATTCTGATGCAGGATTAGTGGTTGTGCCACCTGCTGTAACAATCCAACTCCCTCCATTATGAACTGCTTGTATATGGATAAATAAAACAGATATTCCAACAACAGTCTAAGCCTCTAGTGCACTCTCATCTAAAGGAAATCACGTCCCTTAAGAACTGCCCTTAAGACTTCTCTCCGCTTAAGGAAATAGGGAGCACTTAACAATAACTCCGATTAGTCCACAGTCTTTGGAAGATTACTTTTCTGATAGATGGCTGGTGAAGAATTCATAGAAAATTGGATAATGCCATCTCCCCTTGATTTTGCCTGCATGGGGACAGTGCACTTCACTCTCATCAACCACAGTTGCTCCCTATTTAATGAGGAAGTTACTAATAAGAACTAATTTTTGCAAATTGTGGGAGGGACTTGTTATTCCTTATTGCATTTAGGGCTGACTCATGAGTGAAGTCTTATGTAAATGCCTACATGGTATGCATGTGGCAGTTTATTATAACTGCAACTTAAATCTGAAGGACCAGTTACCAAATTATCATTAACAAAACAAAAGGCTTTTGCTAAATGTAAGTGCTTTTTAAGAAGTGGAGTTGCCATAACAACTTGATACAAAAATCTTTGGTGGTAACTTTGTACTGAAACCTATTGAAACTAAATAACCCCGCTCTTGTGCTACTACTTAGCCAGCCCAGTAGATACTATTGGTTGTAGAAAATTAAAACTTTGTAAATGGGGAAACTACTTTTGCTGAAGTAAAAGAAACCTCTTAAATGTAAGTGTTTTTCTTCTTTCTCTCTCTCACTCTCTCTTTAAAAAAAAAAGCATAATTTGTCAGACATTAAAATAACAAAAGGTCTTTGAAAAAGGATTATGGCTTCTGATGTTTTGCCACTAGAATGGATTTACATTATGTCCCACTGATGTTGTAATCTTGAATTCTGAGGTAATGTTTTAGCCCTTTCTTTGCACATAAATAAAGATTTTGGTGATAGCACTTCATTTCTTCTGTGGAACGTTCCTTTATTTTTCAAACTCCTCATTTTCTCTTGCTTAAACCATTTCATCAGAATAACATACAAATTGGATGCAGTCCTTTATGAGAAGGAGAGGGAAAGAGAACAGCAACATGTCTTGAATCAACTTCTAGGTAGTTGTTGAATTGGGTATTTCCATATTATTTACATGAAGTGTCTTTCTGGGAAAGAGAAAACCTGTCCCAGAATTATTAGTCTGAAAACCTCGAAAATGCACATTTTTGCACACACACATACCTTTCTAGAATTTTCTGCCCCTAATGTTGGAAGACAGAAACCAAAGTTGTTGTTCCCCACAATTCTGAAGTATCAGCTACAGGCTGTAGAACTTAAAGCCCTATGTTTACATGTTCAGTGGTTTGCTAATCAGATCAACTTCATTTCCCTTTGAAACCCAGTGGCATGGATTTTGACATATCTCTCTAGGCAGCATAGATTTAATTAGTACAGAATTTCTTTTTACATTAGCAACCACTGCTTTTCTTTTTCATAACTGAAGAAACAAAACAGTATTTGACTTTAAATGGGGGAAGGAACCACACAACTGTATGCAAATAAAGACCTGTTTATAAAACAGGGAGATTCAGGCTCCACTTTTTTTATTTGTCTTGTTTTGTTTTATCTCATCTTCCATAACTTAATAGATTGGCAAGTTAGGTTTATTTTGCCATAAGCTGTACCTTCCAGTCTTCCTTTGAACATAAATAAAAAATTATACATAGAGTGACGGATTTTTTTTCTCCACTTCCTTTCTGCTTCAGCAGTGCCAGCAGGGTGGAAATATACCTTGCAATTACCTTAAACAACCAGGCCATAAAGGAGAAGGAAAGTGGTTTCAGAGCTTGAGAAATGTGGCAAGGGATGCCTCAGAATTCCATGCTACCACAGTCCAGGCTAGCTACGTTCCACTCTTCTTCGAGTACTCAGTGATTTTGGATGCATTAGAGTGCAATCCAAACTGTGATTGTTGTGAATGTGCCATAAAGCACTTTGTGACTACTCCGGAGTTGGGGAGGCCAGCACAAGGGTGCACACTGGCCTCTGTGTGCCAGATCTCCACCAGGAGAAGGTAAGTTTGTGCAGGATGAGGGCAGCCAGCAACCCAAGATCTGGGCCTTCCAGGGTGGGATCAGATAGGATTTCGAAAAGGATCTTCACCAATTGATCACTGTGCTGTTTTAGCTCATCTGATTGACAAGTACACAAGGCTAAAAAATCAAAAATTATATGTTGCTTTTCTGGATCTTAAAGGAGCCTTTGACTCCGTTAATAGATCGCTGCTATGGGACAAACTAGTTAATATAGACCCTAGACTTCTAACTCTTATTCAGAAACTTTATACAGGCACCACCTGCCAAATTAAATTTACATCTTCGGGGAAATTGACCCCCAAAATTCAGGTCGAAAGGGGAGTGAAACAGGGGTGCATTTTAGCACCCAGTCTTTTTAATCTTTTCTGCACGATTTTACCCCCTTTTTGCTTCAGATAGATGGACATTTTTCCAAACTAGGTTCAATGCATATTCCAGCATTGCTTTATGCAGATGATGCAGTGCTAGTATCCTGTACACCTATTGGACTTAAGTGACTTTTAAATAGAACTTCTGACTATCTGAAATGTAACAAACTTGAACTGAACTCTCAGAAAACCAAAGTTAAGGTCTTTTCAAAATCATGGTGCCCAGGTACTTGATCTATCGGAGGGGAGAAACTGGAACAGGTCAAAAGCTTTAAATACCTTGGAATTCACTTCCATTACAATCTTTGCTGGGGTACTCATCAAAAATTGGTTACCAACTTGGCCCATGTCACTTTGCAGAGCACCAATCGATTCTTTTTTAGTCAGGGCAATCGTTATATACCAGCTGCTCTCAAGGTATTTAATGTCAAGGTATCGGCACAGCTCCTGTACGGGTGCCCTATCTGGATTAGCTCTATAAATCACACCCTTGAGAGAATCCAAGCAAAATTTTTGAGGGCTATCCTGGGTTTACCTAAATCTGTACCATACTCTGCATTATGTTTGGAGACCGGACAATCGCTCTTAGTATCAAGAGCATGGCTTTTAACCATACGCTATTGGCTCCAATTACATTATAACGTGAAACCAGGCAGTCTCCTATCCAGAATGCTATCTGAGTCTGGTTCTTCTAAATGGTATAGCCAAATTAAATCAAAAATTGAATCAATTGGTTTTTCATTGGATTTTTTAAGTTTCTATCCATTCCCTGAAGTTTATCAAAGGGTAAAGCAAAGAATGCTAGACATTGAGGCACAAAACCTCTTTGAACTTGCTTCTAGAATTTGCTCCCCTCTTAATTTCTCTATTCCGCTAAAGTATGGGCAAATGGCTCCTTATCTGAGTATTCTGATCAACCCCTCTGAACGTCGTGCAATCTCTTTGGCAAGATTCAATGTGTTTCCATCCAAGGTCACAGAAGGCAGATATAGGCAAATACCATATAAAGAACACCTCTGCCCTTGTAATTTGGGAAATGTTGAATCAATCATACACATTCTTTTTTATTGTCCTCGGCACACTAGATCCCGCCACTCTTACATGACTCCACTTTTCAGCAAAATGAATGGGCTTTCGGATGAGGCAAAACTGAAGTGTCTCCTAAATGACTGCTCACCAGATGTGCTAGAGGGAATTTCTAAATTTTTACTTTTGGTGATTTCTAAGCCTTCTTAACGTAATTTGTCAAAAATGTTGATATTTTATGTTGAACTGTAAATGTTTTATTAGTAATTTAGTATCTTAACTCCATTTTTGATAAACGGGACTAGGACTAATTATGTTTGCTTTTATGATTTCTCTATCTATGCCTAATAAAGGTTTATTTATTCATTCATTCATTCATTCATTCATTCATTCATTCATTCATTCCATGCACTCATGGTGGATGCCACTACACAACCCAAGCTATCTGTCTAATGCTAGTTCCTTCTTTTTGCCCACTTGAGGAGTAGGGCCAGCGTTTGCCCTTCAGTTTGGCCTCAGAGTTTCCATGCTCTTCGGGGGGAGGGGGCTTCCGAGGTTCAGCCTTCACCTATTCTCCTTCCCCCCCTTGCAGGCAGGTAGGCTGTTTAGGCTTCCTTAGTTCAGAGGTTTCTCCTGGAGCACTCTGCCTGGCTTCTCTTCTTAGCATAGGCCTCTCACATTGGCCTTTTAAAGCCTTCCAGGCAGTCACTGCAAGTTCGATCCCCCCCCCTTCCTTGGGCACTCCTTGGCTCAGACCTCCCCATTGTCAAGGTGATGGAGGAAACCATCTGCCATCTGCAGATGGAGCTAGACTCTGTGGCAACTTTCTGTGGCCTTTATTGTGGAAATAGCCTGTCTTGCAACAGAATGTCCCATCCAGGGCTCAAAAGATCAGTTGTGGAAAATGTTTTTTTTTTCCTCCCTGCATTCCAGAAAGCACATTTTCAGCTGAAATATTTATTGTTATTGAACACCATGTTTATTCAAATGCTGAATTGTGAGATTCAGTACCTCAAGATGAGAGAATTACTGAACTCAAAAACTGCCCAGTCCCATTCCCCCACCACTGGTGCCAATGCAGTGCTGATGAATTGTGTGCTGCATCTAATGGTGGGGGGTGGGATTGGAACACCTGCCAGAGGTAAGCAAAAATATTTTTTTAACTTACATTTACGTAGATTCCCTGATGGCCTATGAGTCTCCTTGGACCCACACCAACTATATAGCTGGCATAAGTCTAAAGAAAGAAAGTCTAAAGAGAGAAAGAGAGGTTGGGTGGGCCAAAAAAATGAGGGATAAGATATGGTGCGCACATTTGCCACCAAGCCCCTCCCTCTCTGACCCCACTTCCTATCCCTGCCTTCTTTCCTTCCCACCTTGGAATGCCCCTGAACCTCCCCCTTTTCTCCTGCTGCCAACTTCTCGGTGCCTGCAGAACCTCCTAGAGCAGCTGCATTGCAACTCTCTTTGTGGCAACGGCCCAGCAGTGCTTGCCAGTGGCCCAGCTGTAAAGGACCTTGTGCTGCCAGAACACTAGCTAGCAAGTTAGGTCCAGGATATGTATACATGTTGTGCATACATAATAGTGATTGGTCCCACTACAGTTGACCACCATTCACTTGAGGGCTAAAAACAAAATTGTCCTTGAGTGCATTTGAGGTGATATGAACAAGAGGAGGGTAGGGGGTGGGCTGATATCCATGATAGCCTTCACACATGCAAACCTCCACATCATATTAAAGATTAAGTGCTGAGCACACATGTGTAAATGAGGTCTGAAAAAAATATGCTGTGAACTCATTGAACGGAAACACTTGGAAGCTATGACCATCGCTACATTTATCGTGGTCATGTGTCCCAGTCTGTTACTGTAAGCCATTGGACAAATGAGGCTATAGGGAAAGAAAATTTGCACAATCTGTGAGGATTAACCCATTTGACTCGAGGCATTAAGGCTACACATATTGCTTTGATTAAGAGGGGAAGGCTGCTAGGCTGCATTCTGTCTTGGGGCACAAACTCTGGGTTGGGGGTGCGATCTGAGACAAAATCTTGACATCATCACATCTAATAGCTCTTTAGGAAGCCTCACACTGAGAATCATTTGCTACAGCTCCCTTGACCTTATCATGAGGCTCTGTGTTTTTTTGCTTGTGGCAGGCTGAAACTGTTGTCATGCAGTGTTCTGCTTTCACGCACAAGGGGGAGCTCTCATCATGCCAATATCTTCCATGGGGAAGTCCTTTCTCCAACCAAAGACACACAACATGGGCATTCTGCTGGCATGGCAGCCTGTCTCTTATTGTGTTGTCTAGAATGCTCTAATCTACATTGGGGTACCAAGACCTGAAGGCAGCACCAAGCCAGAAAAGAATTCCTTTTGCAAAATCACCAATGGTCAAGTCTTTGAATAGTAGTGACTTTCTGGAGGGTAAGGGAGGAGAAAAACAACCATGGTATATATTAAATTGTAGGTAGCTCATGTTGGTTCATTAGAAAGAAACTCGCTTCAACTCTGACTTTGTAGTATGTGCCAATAAAAGTCTTGTCCTACACTGGGGACAGAGGACATGGGTAGTATAATGCCATCATTAAGTTAGTATAGTGCTATTCTAGTGAACTTGAATGTTTTCGTGTTCAAAATAGCTGTACCACTGTCAAAGATATATTACTTTGTTCAGAGGAAGTATTGAAGTTATCTGGTTATGGCTGAAAACGTGTCAATGTAAAACATTAACATGGGTGCCATAATCAAAAAGTACAGCCACAATAAGCATGAACTATGGAAACAAAACTATGGACACAAAATAGTGCCCACAGTGTGCAGAGTACTCAATCAGTGGCCATTTTGGGAGCCCTGCTACAAGAGGTAGTGTTCCCCAGCCATTGCTGGTTCCTACTGCACCTACCAAAACAGTTAAGGCAACAGTGGGAGGAGAGAAGGACAAAACTGGGTAGGGAAGGGGGAGGAAGGGACAGGGAGGCTGCAGGAGGGGTGGACATTACCTGCAGTGGTAATGGTGCACATCAGATCCTATCCACTCATTTTGCAGCCTTCCTGCTCCCTTCTTCTCCTTGAACTTGTGCCACCACAGAGCACTGAGTGATGGCTACAGTGCTGGCAAAGGTCTGAGCCTTCTTAGTTGCCCCTCACCTGCTGGATACAATGTGCTTGTTTTTTGGCTTGGCTGTATCAGAGGAGGAGAGGAATATAGGATGGACCCTCAGTTACTTGTGCAGATGGCTAGGTGGCTGAAGAATCTCACTCACGTGTACTACACTATTAGCAACAATAGTTTGTTGACACAATGATCCGCTGTTTCATATGTTACAACCCCATGTGTAGACCAATGAAAATAACATCTTCATTATGGCACTCAACATGGGTGCCATAAAATTTGTAAACCTGTTTTGTGTCTGCTGGAGTCAGGATTATCATTAATTTGGCACTAAAGTGTTAAGTTGCTGTCCTTCGAAGCCAATTCACTCATTGCTACTGTCACCAGAGTTGTTCAGTCTAGAACCTTCCCTAGACCCACAAGCATGGCAACTTTTAAAGACAACAGCATTCATCCTAGAGGACTGTCAACTTCATTTTGATACATCATCTTTCTTTATTTGCATCTTTTTTCCCCCCTCTCTTGAGATGTATGGCAGATTTATTGCTCCTAATTTTTAAACACCAAGTGTATCTAGCGTTCTTATTACTCCTAATTAATGTGAGAATAAAGAATCAAAGAGGGTATTCCTCCAATGAATTGTTTTTGAAGAGTGACAAATTAATCCCCTCGGAAATGGCTGAAGCCAGGAAAGATCTCTGTTTTGTTTCCCTAATAAATTGCAGCAATTAGATGTAAAAAAAACTCCAGGTCTTATTTTAATACCTGTTCTATTCTCCTTGCACATGCTAGTATGAATGGCTTCAGTCTGAAAGCTCAGACTGGAAGTTGGTTACCTTCCAAGTAACCAACAAGATTAAGGATATGTTTTTTTTTTTTAAGTATGTGAATTATATTAACATGCGTGTTAATAACTTTGGGAATTAGACCTTTCCCCATACCTATAAAAGTCAGGTAAGGCTTTAAAAATAAAAAAAAAAACCACCTTGGAGATGTGTTTATATACCAGCTGTTTTCCCTGTGAAATGTCCCAGAACATACCAGGAACAGCTGGCGCAGCCTGCACCTCACCAGCAATGGTGTCCATATTGAGACAGTAAAGGTAAAGCAAGGAAAGGAGAAAAATAAATATAATAAATGACAGGAGCCTTAAAGCATAGAAAATGTAGAGTGTTTTTACCACTTTCTGTGGTTGATGACCATACTACTAAGAAAACAGAGCTATATATGTAGCTATATGCTTCCTACCAGATACCTCCTTAACACCATTTGGTCTGCTTGAAAGAGGTGACACTTATTTCTCTTGAATTTCTGTGTTCCAGGGAAGTCATAAACCCTTTCCTCATATTTTGTGGAAACTCTTCCTGCCCACGGCTGATGGTGTTTACACTCTTCTGGCTTCCACCTTTTCCCTCCCACCTGCACCAAGGCAGAACTTGGGTAGACTGCCGTGCAGAACACTTATCACTTTATTTTCTCCTAAGAACAAGTGGGAAAAACTTCACCTGGTGAGCTGAACCCGGCTCTAAGTGCTAAAATGTTTACTGCTTTCAATCTGCCTGGCAGGGCACTGGGAGCAAAAGTGCTGATTGGCAGCCTGCTGACTCACGTTTGCCTCCAACTTCCAGCCGGTTGCCACAGCCCAACACCTGAAATGGTAGAATTTTAATTATCTTCAGGAAAGGGGATGGTTCCACAAGCACTCCAGACATTTTCTATTAACGTTTGACAAGATTTCAAAGCAATTGAAATATGTTTAATGAGATTACAACATTAGATTGGGGTCTGAGAATTTCTGATCAAATTCCAGTTTGCCTAATTAATGCATTCCAGCACCTACTTAACTAGATTCATAACAACAAATCATTTCGAGCTATCGCCACCCTGCCTCGACAGGAGATAATGGATAAATGCATATATGTTTATGTTATTTCAGTGGAAAATCCATGGGCCTGTTGGTAATGAATTGAAGGTTAAGTGACAATTTCTCTTTACAGCCACTCATGTCTTACAGTCTGTGAACTGAAAACTGGATTAACCTTTAATTACCCTCCGTGACCTCTCAACCCTAAAACAACATTACCACTCCTACCCATATTATTTGCATATACCATTTAATGAGAGAAACATCTGTTTGCATATTTGGTACCTCTAATATTATGCAGATGAGCTGGCTCTGTGCATTGCCATAGACAATTGTGGGAAGATCTCTCTTTTTTTTCTTTTGGGTTTGTTTTTTTTAAGGGGAGAGTGTTCTTCCTCCTCCCACTGATTAAGTCTGACTTGTATTAATTAGAACAAGGGCTGCCTGGTGCCAATAGCATTGCATACATAATGCACAGCTGCCATGTGATCTCAATGGCAGCCGAGCAATATTCTGAGAGTTCTTTCCTCCCCACCTCCCCTCCACAGGAAGGATAAATGCATATATCCTTGGTGTTGCTGTCACACACTGTTTGGTGCTATATGCTTTCATTGATAAATTCAGTGGTGTACAGTTGTTTTACTTCTAAATATATATGATAGATTTAACAAGGTGGATTCAGTAACATACATGCAATACACATATACACAGAGGTTTGGAAACAGACTTTTCTCATACCTTCCTCCCTCTTTTCTCACTGAATCAACTGACATGGACGCAAAAGTTACAATATTCCTGCTTACGTATTTACAAGGTGCAGCCTGAGTCAGGTCTCAGCACTTATTCACAGTGCTAAAGCCGAGCATTGAGAAACACATGATAAACAAGAGAACACTCTGGAACACTTCCTCCCCACCTCCCCCATGCCATCACCTACATCTCCGCTGCCCTGCGGTTTGGGTGACCACTGAGTGGCAGAGCACCTGCATTCTGTCAATGCTAACCCAGCGCTGGTTGGCGCTGAACCAGTGCTGAGGGCCCGCAAATGTGCTTTACGGCACATTTGCGACAGTCTGCGCCGGCGGAAAAGCCAGCATGCACTATTTAGGATTGGGCCTAAATTACCTATATATGGTGTTATACTATGCAAGTGCCTGGCATGTCAATTGGATCTCGTTGTGATTTGTAAAGGATCACAAGTACAAAAAAAGGTGCAATGGTAGTAGTAGTAGTAGTAGTAGTAGTAGTAGTTGATAGTTATTTTTATTTATTATTGTTATCTGAGAATAGGTTTCCAGGTCAAAGACAAATGCCATAAAGAGTTGACACTGTTGTTTTTCCTCTTAGATTGAACGTAGACTAGCACATTGTGTTGATATTTCTGGAATAAAGCAGACAGAACAGACATAGGTTCCATTCTAGGAAATGTTCATTTGCACCGTAACACATACATAATTTCCACCATATCACATACATAATCCTCTGTGGCCAGCAGTAATATTTATCTATGCAGATAGAGCTGCAATTCTGGCAAAAAGAAAGGGGAGACCCATATGCACATGTAGCAGCGAACTGGAGGACCATGATATGCATATGGGTCTCCCCTTTCTTTCTGCTGTTTGGAAATGGGAAGCAAAGCAAAGACCAACCATGCATCCCTCTCCTTTCATCTTTTAACTAGTTGGCAGTCTTGCTGGGGGATGCAAGCTCTATACATGTTTCTGTGTGTTCAGAACTATGGATTGAGGATTATGTGTATATCTTTGTATGAACAGTGTTTTTCTAAGGCCATCACAATATAATATTTCTACTAACTCTTTTAAAAAGATGGCACAATATATAACATCCATCAACGTGATGCTCTCTTAAAACAAGTGTGTCTTATTTCAAGATGACAAACATCTGGGATTTAACGGGGGAAAAATCACACTTTAGTGCAAGCCCATTTTTGTACCTCCAAAATAAATTAGCATTTTAAAAGTACTTTTAGCCTGCTGGGATGGATCATTCTGCTAATATGGGTAACACCACGGACTCCAATAATTAGTGTAAATTGCCTTTGAATAATACAGAGCTGGGAACTACTTTTTGTGCTTAATGTCCCTTGCAAGTACATGATGAAGAGTCCTTAATGGGCCTTGGAAAAACAACTAATACCTATAAATCAAAGAAGAAAAGCTGTTTTTTGATGCATTTGTCTGGGAGTGTGAGTTTTAAGCTAAGTTGTTAACACTCCTCCCTGCTGTGGGTCATGGATTAGCTAGGGTGGGAGTTTCTTAAAGGATCTTTCACACTGACCAGGGGAGGCAGTGGGTTTCAAATACAAGTGTTTTCTTAACCCTAATCCTTACCTTCCTGACAGCACCGCTCCAAATTTCTCTCTAATTAGGTAAAGAATTAGTAGGTGGATAAATATGTTAGGGGGTAAGGATGAAGTGTTTAGTTTAGCCTAGATGATGATAGTGAAATTTCTGGCACTCAGAATTCATTTCATATCTAATAACTTTTCCCCTCCTCCTCCAGAAGCACTGGAGCAGTGTACGTTCCTAAGCAATAAGAATTTATCTTCCCCTAATCTTACCGCTGTATATTCTACTGGCAGAGTTTAAGCCTGTTCCCCCACAGCTTTATCTCTTAAATGGTTAAGAAGCAGCCTTTCCCAATCTGCTCTCTTATGATACTGTATCTAAGCAAGCTCCATAAACCAAATCAAGATATATTGATTTTCAAGTGCTCCCAACAAACTTAAGGAGCACGTCAAGATTTATTTATTTATTTTCCACAAGAAACAAGATAGCCAAGATGAGATGAACATTGCTTTTAAATAGACTCATTCTGTGCATTTTTTTTTTTTATGAACGCTTGGATTTATCAGCTGAGCCTTTTGTCCCTCTTCAAGGTAATGAATTAGGAATATGTGATTCTTTCCATTTCTCCTTTGATTATTTAGGCTGTACCTGGATGAGGACTAGAAACCTAAGGTCCCAACACCATTATTATATTCAGGTCCCTCATAATCCAAATTAACCAGACCTGGCCCTCTCAGCCAGTACAAAGGATAATATATAGTTTTACACATGATAATGCTGGATTATCAACTTTCTTTTGCTATACTGTATCTCAAAATAGTTAGATGAATAGATGTATATTGCAATAATCATACCATTTTAGGATATGAGGGATTATAGCTTAGTGTAGAGCACATACTTTAAAATCAGAAGGTTTCATGTTTAATTTTGGGTGCCCCACGGAGGTCTGGGAAAGACTCCCATCAAAGGCTGAAATCATATACTGTAAATGCTTACCTGGGAATAAGTCCCATGGAACATAATGGGACTTACTACTGTGTAAGTGTATAAGATTGCACTGTGAAACCAAGAAAAACTGCAAATAGTCAGACAATACTGACCTAGACAGACCAATTGCCTGACTCTACATAAGGCAGATTCCTATGTTCAATATAGATCATAAATAACAAAATTCTTTCAAAGGTGGTGGCATATGGTAAAAGTCATTCCACTATGGGGTCTGTTGGTTTTGTGTCATTCGTAGAGGGCTGATTCATTCATGCTGAACTGAGAGAACCCTAGTTCCAAACATTAGTCTTGAGATATCCAATATTCAGTGGCTCATCACTTTAGCCACTGTTGCCCCTCCAAGTGATGGTTCAAGTTCTGCTTTTGGCCCAGTCAGCTAGTAATTTGTTAGATTCATGTACTGGGAATCTGAAGAGCACTGAAACAGAAAGGCAATTGAAGGAATGCATGCTAGACGTTCCTAGCGGCAAAAAGAGAAGGTAGCATGACTAGAGGAGATTGAGGGTGCAATCCTGGGCTGCCCAGATTTGCACCACCTCGTCAGGTGGCGCAGATCCAAGTATACCCATTGGGTTGCTGCGGCTCTTCCCAGGGTAAGGGGAAATGTTTCCCCTTGCCACAGGCTGAGCCTCATACACCCAAATTTGTGCTGGATACAGCACAGGTCTGCTGGCCTGCCTGTTCCCGTGCATGTTAGAATTGGGTCGCCCATAGAAATAGATAGCAGGGTTGGTACTGAGCTGAGTTACTAGATCAGTGTTTCCCAAACTGTGAACCGTGGCTTCCTGAGGAGCCATGGAAACCAGCCAGGGGAGCCGCATAATCCTTGTGAAAGATCCTCCATATAGCTCTAATGGAGAGCTACAGCCAATGACCCAGTAAGTCAAGGGAGCCACCATTCAAAAAAGTTTAGGAACCACTGGCCTAGATGGAAGTGGAGAACATATAATTGGACAGAGAAGAAGCAAGGCAGATCAGGGCCCGATCCAAGTTTCCACAATGGCAGAAACCATATGTAGTGCATTTACTCATTAGAAGATTCACTAATCATGTAGATTGGGTAGTAGGCGGTGTGAGAATAACCATCCTCCCCACCCACCTACCCCAGCATATGGAAAGTAATGTTAGTTGACCATCTCTCAGCTTGCTTTGCAATTGGACATGGCAAAAAAGTATTGGTTAATTCCACTAATATGGTCAATTCCACTAATTTTTATAGTATCATTGGTGACACATTCCCAGTGGGTTGGAACTGACAGGGCAAGGCTGGAAGAGGGAATGACACCGGGTGGAAAAAAGACCAATTAGGTGCATACTGGACATAGAGCCTTCTTAGGACTGCAAGCTCACGTTTCAATATTTGAAAAGTTAATAAAGCTGCTTTTCAAAAATTCACATTTGTCTGCCTCCTTTCAAGAAGACAACACATGGTACCAGATGTGGTAGCTCCAGGGGACTCAAAATGGCTGCTTCAGTGCCCAATTCTATCCAGCTTTCTAGTGCTGATGCCACCATGCCAACGGGGTGTGTGCTGCATCCTGCAGTGGGAGGGGGCAGTCACAGAGACCTCCACAAGGTAAGGGAATGTTTGTTACCTTATCTCAGGGCTGCATTGTGGATGCATTGGCTCTGGAAAGTTGGATAGGATTGGGCCTTCACAACCTATAGAGCAGCAAGTGCACCTCTTTCCAGCATTTAGACTGGGCAGCAACATGGCACAAATCATGGAAAAGGTATAAGTAACAGTTGAATTATATATTTATTATTGTTAACGATGTAGATATTTATTATATTTGAGGAGCAAAGTAATCCCCAAATAAATATATTATGGAAGGTATACGAGGGTCGCCCAGAAAGTAATGCACCACATTTTTTTTCTCAGCTTACAGTAATGGTACGAATGCGAAACTTTAGATATACATTATTTGAATTTTCAGGACTGCGCACACAAATTTTTGGTTTCTTCAGACAGATAGCGTAGCTGCAGCAGTGTTTCGAAATGGTGCCTGTAAGTGATGTACGTTACAAGCAGTGTGTCGTCATTGAATTTCTCACTGCGGAGAAAGAAACTGTTGGGAACATTCACAAACGTTTGTGTACAGTTTATGGAGAATCTGCAGTCGACAGAAGTACGGTTAGTCGCTGGGCACAGAGGGTGAGGCCATTAGAAGGCGGTTCGGCAGAGCTCCAAGATTTGCAGCATTTGGGGTGGCCATCCACGGCTGTCACACCTGACAAGACGCAGCTTGCTGATGTGCTCATTCGCGAGGACCAACGCATGACTAGGCAGTTGGCGCTGAAGCTGTCAATCAGCAAAGGAAGTGTGGATGCAATCATCCGTGCTCTTGATTACTCAAAAGTGTGTGCACGATGGGTTCCGCGCTGTCTTATGGTGGACCACAAATCTCTCAGAAAAAACATTTCTTCTGAGTTGCTGAAACGTTTTGAAGATGAGGGGGAAGCGTTCTTGTCCAGGATTGTGACAGGTGATGAAACCTGGGTTCACCATTTTGAACCCGAAACAAAATGACAGTCGATGGAATGGCGTCATCCTCAATCTCCACAGAAGAAAAAATTCAAAGCAACTGCTTCCGCTGGTAAGGTCATGATCACTGTGTTTTGGGACTGTGAGGGCGTCATACTCATTGATGTGATGCCAAGAGGCAGCACCATTAATTCTGAAGCTTATGTGAAGACATTAACCAAACTCAAGAAGTGCTTCCAGCGACTTCGGCACCATAACAACCCAGGTGAATGTTTGATTCAACATGATAATGCTCGGCCTCACACAAGTTTGAGGACTTCGGAACACATCACTAAACAGGGTTGGACTGTGTTACCCCATCCACCCTACAGCCCTGACCTAGCTCCCTCAGACTTCCACTTGTTTGGGCCATTAAAGGATGCCATTTGCAGAAGACATTTTGAGGATGATGAAGAGGTGATTCGCACAGTGCAGAAATGGCTTCGTGACCAGAACAAGGAGTGGTACCGACAGGGCATACATGCCCTTGTGTCTCGCTGGAGGAAGGCCATAGAACTGGATGGAGATTACGTGGAAAAATAGGGAGTGTAGAAGAAACATTCTTTCTTGTGTGTAAGTTTCATTGTGTTCAATAAATAATTGTTGAAGAAAAAAAATGTGGTGCATTACTTTCTGGGCGACCCTCGTATATTCAGAATGAGAAACAGTGAATGAGTTTGTTATAGATTTAAAATTAAAAATTCCGTCCTGTGAATTCAGAGCTTTAACGGAATCTCTTTTCTTAAAGAGCAAGTTGTTGTGAGATGAAGTAGTGAAAAAGTACATGAGTATTTCTTAAGGGAAAGATCTTGGAAATGGCAATTCATACATGCCAAGCAGCAGAACTAACAATGGAGACATGTGTTTGGAAAGCGTGATCACTACAAACCACCTCCTCCCCCTCCCTGGGCTTCTCCAGCCAATCCTAAGGCTAGAATCCTCTTGGGCTCCTCCTTATGCCTTATCTCAGCCAAAGAAAATATCAGTCCACCCATCCTTCATCCAATGATCATCGGTGTTTTCAGAGATGGGCAAGAGAGCCTGCTCCCGCCTCTTACTTCCTATTCGTTGCAAAAGCAAAACATTAACCCTGCCTCCTGGCTGAAACTTCCCTGCTGCTTGGCTGGTCTGAATGATAGCCCCATGAGGTCTTTCACACTGCAAAAAGCAAGCACATCCAGACACATACAGAATCGAGTCTGTGTGTGTGGGGATGAGTGCTGAATCAAGGGGCCCTTGACTCGAGTGTTTTACTGAGTCTTTCACACATGTGACTCAAATATCCATGAGCCAACAAAGAATGCTGATTTTGTGACTCAGACTTGAGTCACTTGACTTGAGTTCCCATCCCTGGAACTTACTGCTGAATAAATACACTTAGGATTGGGCTGCATATGAGAACCAAACATGCTCTTT
The DNA here is from genome assembly GCF_035046505.1 of Tiliqua scincoides. Taxonomy (NCBI): domain Eukaryota; kingdom Metazoa; phylum Chordata; class Lepidosauria; order Squamata; family Scincidae; genus Tiliqua; species Tiliqua scincoides. The sequence continues at coordinate 177,557,694 of NC_089823.1, forward strand.
AGAATGCCCTTTTCACTTAGCCCAATCAGAGATGTAGACTCACACATTAAAACAAAACAAAAACCCTATGGATTGTATTCAAAGAAAGTCATGATTAAGTTCCATTGAAATTAAAGGGACTTAAGTTACAGTGCAAGCCTAGGCATATCTACTCAGAAGTAAGTCCCATGGAGTTCAACAGGACCTACTCCCAGGAAAGCATGCATACGATTGCAGTCCAAGTCAGTTTGTAACTTGTGATAACTTGTCTCGTTAATTTCAGTGATGCTCAATCAACATTTGGGAACAACTACATCTATTTAAATAATATGTAACCTAGGGCCAGCCCTAGGACTTGAGGAGTCAAATGCGGCGTGCTTGTGCAGGCCCCCCTACTCACCAGGCAGCTGTGGCAACTGTAGCTGTGGCAAGTCAGATACTTGTGGGGCTGCATACAAAACACTGGCACCAAGAAATAGTTGGCGGTGACATAACATCACCACCAGCTACATCCAGAAGGCCCATTTCAGGTCAGACAGTTCCAGGAGACGGTGTGTAAGCTGACACTCCGATTGCCATGTTACCCTTCCAGGCTGCCAGATGCTGGCTGCAGCAGTGGAAGATCTGCCCACTGCCTCAGTAAGCCCCCTCCCCAGAAAGCAGGGCCTAATGTCACAACATAGTCCACATTACCCTAAGGCCAGCCCTGATGTAACCTGTTTCTGATCTACTGATGCCAAGAATATACGTACATTATAACATTCTGAAAATGTTATAGTAGTAGCTTCAGCATTTCTCAAAGCAGAAACTGCCCTAAAACATAGCTATTCAAAATTACATCTCAGAAACTTAGTCAAACATTGACAATTGACAATTCTAAGTTTTTTTTTTTTTTGGGGGGGGGGAATTTTGCAAAGCTGTTTAGAAATCATAAGAACCTTATTTGGCTTTGCAAAGTGAAAAATCAGTAATTTGCACCATTTTTTTTTTCAGTTCTTCATTAACAAACGCAGAATATTAGGCAAACTCCATTAGCTGTTTTGTGTCAGGGTGAGATTTGACAACAGAATTCCATTACTGTATTTATGGTCAAAATCTGATATGATCAAATAATAGGTCTCCCAATAGAAGTACTTGTATGTTAGGGAGTAAACTTGATAATTGTAAGAATATGGTTAATGCAGTCAAATGGAATACCAAACCAGAAGATTAACATTTCTGTTATATAATTACAAGTTCAAGGAGTTCAGCATCTTATCATACTATAGTAAGTATAGAATGTAGAAGTGATCCTCTTTAATTTGTAATTATTTAACTGAAATATAATGTCACCCAGTTTCATTCTGGCACTCCTACATTGAAGACATTTGTATGCAGAATTCATGCAGTAAGAAATAGTAGTACACTATCAGAGTAGGACATGTTTGATTATTCTTTAAAACCAACTAAGAGAAGTTAATCTCATTGAACTTTTTATTCAATAAAAGAGTTCGATGTTTCTAAGTCTAATAGGACTATAATATTCATTAAATGAACTTCTTTACACCTTTAAATGGATTAACAGTACATCTTCCCCGTCTAATTATGCAAGTCAGTCAAAATAGAATCACAGATATAACTTTCTGAAATAGAACAGAGATGTTTCTGAGTCCCATGAAATGCTATTTGAAAAAAAATCACCAAAAATAAAAAAAATTTTTAACCTATATATATATATTTTTTACCTGTGAGACATGAGCAGGGATATGGGGGGAGGAGGTGTTCTGGGGTAGGGGGAGGCAGGCAGATGGAAGGGAGGAGGCATGGTGGGAAGAGGGACAGAGGTGGGAGGGAGAGAGGACCAGTGTAGCTTGGCTCCACCGAATCCAGAGCCCCATCTTGGACCACGAGGTCTGACACAGGACTCTTTGATTCTGCGCTGGCTTGAGAGCTGCTGCAGAATTGAGTAGCTCCATTGCAGGGCTACTTCCCTTGGGGGAAGGTGACAAAAGTCCCCTTTTCCCAAGGAGGTGGCGGTGGCTGTCTGGGACGTGTTAGATGCCACAGCTGCTATTTTGGCATCGTAGCAACCCCATGCTCTGGGCAGTTCAGGATTGGGTTGTTAAAAGCCTTGCATGGCTTGGAACCTGCCTAAGTGAAGCAACACAACAACTTGCTTGTGTCCTGTAGTTATCTCCAGAAGGTCTTCCCTGAGCTCCCTCCATGTCCTGCTCCATTGGAGAATGAAAGTGCACAGTAGTCATGGAAGTGAAGGGAGAGGGGAAGATGATAGGACATTATCAATGGTGAATGGTGCAGGCACAGGGGAGAAACAAGCTGTGTCATCCATCATTGGTGGTGTCACAGGAACTATGAAGAAGACCATGACCATCAAGTTTTAGCAATCACATCCAGCATGGCAATCACAATAGCAGCTGATGTGGCGCTCAAGAACACTTTCCCCTGGAACACTTGGTTGAGTTATTGCTAAGTCAAAATTCATGTGTACGTCTGAATGTAGTTGTCATCCATCGACACAGCATTAATATCAGTAGGTTTCATATTTGGGTGCACCTACAAATGTTCATCTCCAGTAGACTGCCTCACATGACATCATCATAAAGTCAAATCCGATTGGTTGTGGGATGCCATGTTCATTATATGATATGTGGATGGATGGAAACACATATTAAAGAAGCCCTTCAAGGTTAAAAAATGATGCCAAATCAGCAGTACAATAAAGAATCAGATTTGACTATTTGTTCAGATTTGACAGTCGAAAAACATGCATGGAGGTGTAGTTTGGGCTTTTTTTTGTGAATTCCTCATCTCCTACTTCTCACAGATAACTTATTTATTGAAAACATGTCTCAAAAATTTGGTGCAGCAATATGAGTACTGAAGAATGTGATGTTCCTCTAGGGAAGTATTTCTCAACCAGTGGTACTTGTACCACTGATAGTACTTGAGGTGGTGTTCAGCAGTACTTGCGGGACCCACAGACCTCCTCCACTGGGCAGGAGACAAGTAATGCAATGGGACAAGCAGCAATAGGAGGCTCTGTTCAGGGGGCAGTTCTCCAGCATTGGCATTTGCACACTCATGAAGCCCTCCTGTTCGCTTTGAGCATCTAACCAGTGTTTATTGGGTTGCAGCTGGGCTCTCAATCCGAATGTAACTGGCAATGACATCATTGCCAGTCTTTTGCCATCCCTGCCATCTCCCAAGTCTTGCAGTTCCAGCCTGCTTCTGATGCAAAAGAGGACTAACAGCCTAACCCTACGGAGCTCTAATGCTGGTGGAACAAGTGTTTCACAAAGTGCACTCTGATAGCGCATAGAGGTGTGTGCTGCCAGAGAGCCAATGGGCTCTGTTCAGAATCACTGATTAAGATAAGTCAGCGGGACAGACAGGATGGGGTGGAACGGTGGAACAGGGCAGCAACAGGAGCAGGTGCAAGCTGTTACGTTACATCTGCTTCAGAAGGAGAGAAGAATGCATAGGATAAGGCCCTTAAATAAACATGTCTGGAGAAAGCGGGGTAGGGGGAACAGACTTCCTATATCATTTAATGCAAGCATGTAGGGAGCCCCTGGGCATACAGTCTACCACTGTTTTGCCTCTTCCCCCTCAATGTGCTAAAGTGAACAGCAATTGAGATGCTTCATGAAGGTGCTTTTCCCCCAGAATGGGATGCGCTCATTCAACTCTTCAATTCTCAGCAAAGTCTCCACATTCTTCCTTTTCATCTCCTTACTACTCAATAAGGATTTGCCATAATTTGTCCAAAGGAAATGACTAGACTGTAGGAACACTCCTCTTTCCTTAGCACTGGGAAGGATTTCCTAAGGACTACCAGGGTGCAGGTGTGCATCTTTCATACACACCCGCCCCATGCCAGGGAGAGCTGATGAGGGACTCTAAGCCATCATTATAATTCAGTCTCCAACTAATTATCCAAAATGAGGCTTTGTGGATTCTTGCCTTATGGGACTACCTGCCTCTCTTTCATTCTCTCCTGTGGCAGCGTATTTGATGTTGGTAAAATAAGCATTTGGGCTTCCCAGCCCCTTGAGCGGTGGGGCGGGGGTGGGGGGGAGAAAATCCATATTTTTGGTAATGTTTTTAAAACAAATATTTGCTCTGCTTTATAACATGAGGCTCTGTGTCTAAAGTGCCCATGGCAGGCACGTTAGGCAGTGGGGAAACCAGGTGTTCGCCTACAATTATTTACTTACAGGCAGGCCTGCTTGCTGAAACATCCGCTGTTGCAGTTTGACAGTTTGATTTACTCACAAGGGCATTTTTTCCCCTCCTGCCCCTGCCAGCTGCTCTCTGCTTGTGGAGGCTGGGCTTCCCAAACTCCTGGGGCCAGGAATGCAGTGTCTTGATTTGTTCAAGGGCTCTTTGGAGACACTGCTCTGAGTCTTCTGTGCGAACCAGCCAATTGTCGAGATGACGTAGAGAACGCCATGTCTAAACCTATTTCGGTGACTTAGCCTGTGGTGCTTCTTCTGAGGGTTGTTTTCTTTCTTTCCCCCCTCCCCTTCCCTTCCCTGGAGTTGACGGAAGATGTAACTTCAAAAGCTTGTCAGGGGCCTTCTTTTTAACACTTGTTCAGCACTGAACAAGCAGTTACTATGACTACGTCTGAGGTTAAATGGCTGTATCGAATCCAAAGAAGTTGCAGGCTTTCCCCTATGATACCTCAGTTGAGTAATTCCTTTTGACATTTTGGATGATCCTATTGATACACATGGCACGGGATGCCACTGGAGTTGTTACTGTGGATTTGATCCGAAAGGCAAAGATCTGGAACAAGTCATAAGATGATGGTACACAAGGAGTTTATTTCTATGGAACACTAGTATAGCAGCTAAGAGGCTGTGAACTGTGAACTAGGAAATGCGCAATTCAGATCTCGCCCCTACCATGAATTCTGGGCTAGTACCAAGTTGCTCAGTAAATGAGGCAGAGCTCAGTGGTGGGCCTCCCCTCAACTTACTGGTGGTGGGCAATAGACCATGGCAGCAGCAGCTCTGCCCTCCCTTCCATTGGGCAGGGGGTAATGGAAATCTGCACCAGCTGAGCAGTACTGGAGGCCTGGCCAGGCTGGTGCTCTAAGGAGCATGGACTCTCCACTCTTCCCAACCTGGCTATCTCCTGATGCTATCCCCACATGATTTCACTATTTATTGCAGCTTAGCCTCTAATCTGCAGTATTGGGGATGAAAACGACTTGGCAGTTTGTGAAGTTTACTGAGGGCCCAATCCTAACTAAACACTGCCTGCAAGGAACAGTTGCGTCAACACAGGCTCAGCTGCATCGTGCAATCAGGTGGAGCCCAGGGGAGGGAGGACAGAGTGGTAAGTTAGAAAATCTTTTACTTACCTTATGCTGTACCTTCATGGCCTACAATGGGTCTACTAGGATCTGTGCCAGCTATTTTGCTGGTGCAAGTTCAAGAAGACCCAAGGGGGCATTTCCGGGGCCAAACGGTGGTCAGGTTATTGGAGGATAAGGTTCCACTGATACCTGCCCATGACACACACTCACATGGCCCTGCTCCCACCCCCAATTCACCCACCCCAACCTGTTCCATCCACTGCATTTCCACTGGTGGTTTACCAGCTCCTGCAAGTGCAGTGGGCTCTGGCAGTGGGGACCACCTCCTTTTGTGAGGGAGCCTTTTGTGCAGTACTTTTTGCACTGTCTGTGCCATCAACAGCCATTGACAACAGCAGAACACTGTTTCATTGTTGTAAATGCCTCCACACACTGTTCCAATCCTAGTTAGGATCAGGCTATCAGATAAGGAATGTGAAGTGTTTTAACAACTCAAAATGTGCTCTGTGACTTTTAGAGTATAATTATTTAATAACTATTATTTTCTCATTATTCACATTATTTAATAATGAGAATTGGATTTGTTTAGTGGAGAGAGAGAAGGAATGTTGCAAAGCAATGCTATACATCAAAAAGAACAGAAGCAACCCCAATGTACTTTTACTTATATACTTTTACTTATATCATGTAAGTAGCCTTTCAGAGCCTTCTAAATCAAAAGATGAGATAGAAATCAAATAAACTAAATAAAATAAAATTCCTCTTTCCCCCTTAAGCTTCTTGCTTTATTTATATTTTAAAAGGAAGGATCTGAACTTTGGTTTTATTCTATTTATTTTAAAGTGTTCTTACATACCCTGAACTCTAGACATGAGAACGGAAATGAAAATAAATACATGGAATAGGATAGGAATGAGAATGAATGAATAAATAGTCAATGCTAGAACTTTCTTGGCCATTATACTCTCTTGGATACTACTGCTTGACTTTTGTCCGAATGATAACCTATGTCTAGTGGCTAGAATTAGGGTTCCAACAATGATACTTGCTTGTGTCTGTTCCCTTTTCCTGCTCCAGATAAGCAGCAGGGTCAAAATCATGGAAGGTATGATGTCTCCATAAAGTCATTCCCATGTGCAAAACCATGACTCAGAAAGCTTTACAAAAATGTCTGCTTCTAAGGAAATCCATCTATAAGGTGGGCAACCCAATCCTATCCTGCACCGGCACAGCCAGGTTGCATGGCCTGGAAGCAGCTAGAGGTCTCCTTGAGATTTTTGTCCCCTTACTCCATGTCAAGCCCCAGCCTGTCTGTTGGGGCTTCTCGAATCCACAACAGCTATTTAGTTGGTGCAAATCCAAGAAGCTCATGCTAGGAGGGCCAGGAAGAGGATTAGGGTATAGGATCACGGGATTAGGATGCTTCCTCCGCCAATCCTGCCTCCTTCCCACCCCATTCCTGGGGCCCCCTCCTCCTTCCCTTCATCCAGAAATGCCCCTCCTTGCCACCCTCTCCAAGCCCCTGTGCTGGTCCATGTGAGTCTACCTGCTCCAGTGGGTGCTGCTCCTAAATAAAGCACTGGTAAGCAGGGAAGGGCAAGTCCAGCACGGCTTGACTAGAGTCAAGTCATAAGAACATAAGTCATGAATCTCCACCCCCTGCGACTCCTCGACCCAAAAATGAGTCATAACACGGGCACATTCTGAGTTTCCCAGACCATATTTGTGACCTGAAAAGGCTCAAGTCTTTTAAAGTCTTTCCCTTTAAAAATCCAGCCATGGGAAAAAAGTGTGTGTGTGTGTGTGTGTGTGTGTGTGTGTGTGTGTGTGAGTTCTCCTTAATACGCCCCTGATGTCCCCATCCCATCTGTAAACAAGGCAGAAAGGGGTGGGATGGACTATGTGAGAGTGGGGACAGAAGCAGCAAGAGGGAGGAGGGTCATGGCAGCAGCTGCGAGGCTTACCGGAATGACCCAATCCTTTGCAGTGCTACTCAGAAGTAGTCCCATTTGCACCAGTCATTCAATGAGGTCCCTCCTCCCAAGTAATTATGGAGTGCACCAGTAATGTAGCTAGAACTACATTCTATGCTTTGCTATGTAGCAAAGCACTAAGTTTTGCAGGGAGCCTCAACTCGCTTGCAAAGCACTATGTGTTGCATGGAGCCTCATCACAACATGCAAATGGCCCCCCTCCCCTTCAGAGGAGGGACGTGCAGTGTGGGGATGGCAGATGAGGCAGAACTGCCCCATCGTTGCCCATGGAAAAACACCACAGCTGCCCCACCCACTTACACTCGGGGAGGCTCTCCTTACACCCGAGAAAGTGGGTGTAAGGAGAACCTCCTCAGTTGTAAGGAGAACCTCTTTGGGAGTGAGCAGATGGGTAGCTGAGTTGTATCACAGTGCCACACGACTGTTCGTTCTATCTATCTATCTATCTATCTATCTATCTATCTATCTATCTATCTATCCTGCAAAGGGCACTCAAGGCGGCTTACAAATAAAACAATATCAAAACATTAATATAATACAATTAAAACAATTAAAACAATAAACTCAGAGGGATCATGATTAAAATTATGTTTCATTAAAAAAGTACCAGCCTTCCTGCTGTCAGCATTCAAAGGCGTCTCTAAATAAAAAGGTCCTAAGACCCCGCTGAAAGAGGGAACTGTACTCAATTTCAGAGGAAGAGAATTCCACAGGTGGGGTGCCACCACCGAGAAGGCCCTATTTCTTAATCATCTTTAAAAAATAGTAGAGAAAACTAGTATGGCGACTTACTCCTCTCTCACCACTCCATGACACTTTTTTTTCCCTTAGTTATTAGAAGGCAATCTATGCATTCCCCATTTCCAGTTTTGAAGCATGAATAAAAGCACAGAACAGGTGCATGGCTGTCTTTTGCAGCAAGGCTCCTGATGTCTCTCCACCTACCCCTCAATTGTTCTCCATCACATGGGTACAGAATATAGAGCATTGGTCACTCAGATGCAAAGACAGCGCTAATGGAAAAGTGCATTTTCAAAAATGATCTGGGAAGGCCCTCACTGCAAGGGGAACTCTTGCATCAGGAGTCCCAGCAGATCTTCCTTAATGGGTCCTGTGACGCATGCAGCATAAACACTGGTTCCAGGACATTTCCGCTCAATGCAGTTGGAATAAGTGCCTCCCTCTTTATTTTTATTGCACCAACTGCCGACTGTTGAAATAACATTGGCACTGCATTTGTAACTGATCTCAACAGAGATGTCAACTCAATTAATAATACATTAATGCTACCATCGGATAAGGCTAGCTTGGAGCTGATGCTCAGAGTCAAGCCTAGGCTTGTTGTCTACTACCTGACAAGCCTGCAAGAAGATTAATGCTAAATATAAGATAATTTAATTAACTCCTCCTTTCCCTTAAGGCATACTCAAGTGGTTTGGATGCCCAGAGGCTATCTAGCAAACACACTGAATATTTCACCCTGTAACATCAGTCAATGTTTTAGAAGAAGTCAAAAGATGTTGCTTCCTCTCTTTTATTCTAAGTAATCTCTTGAAAATGTTAAGTTGGAACATACATGCATTTATTGATATACACATTGCTATGCCTCAAACTCCAGGTAGATTGCAGGGCCATTAATCATACAGAAATATCCCAATATCACATAGTCATAGTGGCTTGGAGATCATTCCAAAATGTCCAGATCTGAACAGTGAAGACTGTTTTTTGTTGTTGTTGTTGTTGTTGTTGTTGTTGTTAGATACTACCATGGGAGCACAACCTGATTTTGTATAATTCAAGATCGCTTTTCCTATAAATCTTGAAAGGTATCAGTGCACTCTTAAGTGACACTTTCCCCACCCCATCCATGTCTGAAAAGCTCTGTAGATGTAATGTTGAAATTGACACACAAAAGTGGAAATCCACAATAGTTTACAGTTCTTAAAAAAATCAGTAGAATTATTTTTCTTTTAGAAGTGTGAAATGCAGCAAAATCTAAAGTTCTCTATTTTTTTTCCATCTGCAAGCTCTCCACTCCAAAGGGGATTTGGGGCACATAGCAAGGATGCAGAAGCACTGGCAAACTACAATTCCCAGAGAGCTTTGAAATGGGAACTTTGGGCTAATTGGGTTAGAGGCACTTTTTCAAGTGGGTGCTCTTTTTTTTAGCAGGGGGAGAGTAACTGGCCCACCTCACCTCAGCACTGTCTGTTCTAGTGGCTGTCTGCTGGTATTCATTTGCATCTTTTTAGATTGTGAGCCCTTTTGGGACATGGAACCATTTAGTTATTTGATTTTTCTCTGTAAACCGCTTTGTGAACTTTTAGTTGAAAAGCGGTATATAAATACTGTTAATAATAACAACAACAACAACAACAACAACAACAACAACAACTTCTTGTTGGTAAGGTTTTATGGTCTAATGGAATAGCCTTCTCCTTATATCCTCAATTGTTTCTGCTTAAAGAAAAAGGGAAAGGGTGTTGGCTCTCATGGCAGTTGTGGGTGGTGAGGCCCCCATAACTCCCCAGGGAACAGGGTTTCTGGTGCAATTCCCTTGCAATTATTTTTTTTCTTTCCTTGAATTTTTTTTTTTTTTTTTTACTAGCTGGGATCTCTTTCAACTTTTGGAGTAGTCTCAGAAAAAATGCAAAAGTGAGCCCATCCAGACAGTGGCTTAGCAAGTGGGGGGGCAGGGGTGGTCTGCTCCAGGTGCCAGGTGCGGAAGGAGGTGGTGTGTAAGGGCCCAGCCAAGATGGCAGTGGCAGGAGAAGCAGCAGCAGTACCAGCTGTGTTTGCAGAAATGTACGGTCTTCTCTTCTTCAGCCTTCTCATATTTCTGCAGCTTTGTGATTTTGCTGCCACCCTTGTTCCTTTGCCTTTGGAGGCTCAACAAGAGCCTCTTCTGGAGAACCCAGAAGTGACATCACAATATCACAATCCCGGGTGCCGTTGCCTGTTGTGACACTTCTGCATCCAGAGTACAAATGAGTGCCTTTTGTTCATCTCCAGTCTGGCCACCCTCTCTGTAATTTACAGGTAAAAATGCCATTCTCAAGAAACATTTTCTCAAGTGACTGTTACAATCTCTAGTTAACAGTTTCATCCCTGCTACAGACTATATTATTAAAAGACTCACTGGTAATTAAAGGTGAGAAGTGTCAGTTAGGGTCACGGCTCTAACTTTCTACATATCCCTAGAACCTAACTTAAAACTAACTAAAAACCAGGAATCAGAGGCCCCATTTGTCATCCTTTGGAATGTTCCGTTTCTGATAGGAAACCCCTGCAGGCAAAGAGTGTAGGGACATCTCCATGCCTGAGTGTAGTCAGAAAAGTGTCCCTACCTTGTGAAATTTTTGAACAAAGAAACACAGTTTGTTTTTAAATGTTGAGCATCAATGAAGGAAGCTTATCATCTTTGGCCTAATTAGTTAGCTAATTTTTCTTCATTACTTTGCAAATGCAAAGCACTGTGTAAGGGGTAAGTAAGAATTACTATGGAGCCACAAACCCTGTTTTTATTTTTTATTTTTATTTTAAAATTCTTGTATTTGATTTTTAAACAATGTGATGCTGGACTAGATGGAGCCTGAATTTGATCTAACGGGGTTCTTATGTTCTTGTGAAGAGTGAATTGGGAGTTCACAATGTGCTCATGCTCTTAATTCCTTCTTTTCCCCTCTTGTGAAAGACTGGATTCGGGAGGGAATGAGCAGGGGAGGGGAGCTCCAGGCCAAAAGTGATTGAGGAGGAAATGGGGAAAGTAGACAGCAGGCAGCCCCTGAGTGGCAGAGGGGGTTCCATGAACCAGGCAGAATCTTGCAGCATCTTATCTCTTGTACAGAGGAGTATCCAGCTGGCAGAGCAGCAGGACTGATAGCCCGAGGTCAGAATGGCAAAAGGATATTATGCAATGCATTCACTTGCAGCCAGGAAATTAGCACTTTATTGCTGATGGATCACAGCTTGATTTACGGTGCCCATCCACTGAGTCCGAAATCCTGTTATTGAAACAAGCACTAAATCATGGCTTGCAAGGCAAGGGAGTGGTTTTTTGCAACAAGGAAGGGGCTTTGAGAAAAATGAAAGGGCACACGGGAGGGCCTTGAGCAGGAAAGCAGAAGGTACCCTGGCACAGGGTCAACACTAGCACAACTCCTGCTGGAGCAAGTTGAAGGCTCACTTCCTTTTGTACTCTTTTCTTCCTGGCACTGGCACTGAGGCTAAAAAAAAAAAAAAAAAAAACCTAGAAAGAACGTATAGATGAGTTAGAAAGAAACCTGTATGCTTCTTATGTGGTTGAGGTCCGTTATGGTAACCTTAAATTCTGCGAGTGAAGTTATGGGTCAATGCAAACAAATTAGAGTTCATTCCCCAAAGCAGGAAGACTAAGATACAGGAAGCAGCCTAGTGCTTCAGACATGGGCTACGGGCTTTCTGTCTGAGCACAGAGTGTGGTTTGGGTTTAAGAGAAAAAACCGCTATGACAGGAAAATGTGTTTCTACCAATTTTTTAAATGCATTTCTGAGATTTCAAGAACTTAAGAAGGGGTTGGGAGCCAGAACACCATTAATATTTGAAAACGTCATTCTATTCACTTCTAAATAATTTTTAAAAGCATGTCATGAAAAAAAACCTATCGATACAAAATACTGCAATGATTTGGGAGTTCACAGTGCAGTACACAGTTGGGGAGAAGGAAGAATAAAGCCCTATGCACATCTTTTAAAACGGTGGCACCCATGGATTTTAGCATCAGTCCATAGAGACATTCCAAAACATGATCATGTGCTGACTGAGAAGACTCCACCAAACCTAGCCGAGATTGGCTTTTGGATCTCAGTGCCAACTGCAGATTTGAGTGGTTGCAATCAAATGTGAAAAGGTGATCCATGACAAATAGAGCCTGTGTTGCTGGCAATCAGTCACTTGACTGGTACACCCAGAGAGTTAGGATGGCCTGGTGAGAAATGGTGGCTTCTACAAGACTCAGTGTGCAAATAGGAACTCTTCTTTGTGCTATAGGACTGTATTTTCAAAATGGCAGTTCAGACTAGGTTGAAAAATAGTGCTTTTAAGGAGTTTGAAAGATATTTCCTCCAATACACTACTTCTAAGTAGTTCTCCCTTTATTGGACACCTGTTCATAATCAGTTTTGTAAACTGCCGCAGCAGCAGCTGCTGCTTTAGTGGATTTTTCCCCCCCATTACTTAGGGCTTCTTTCTTCACTCCTTGAACCCAGTCAATCAGGCATCACATTGTGAACATGATGGTATCAAGATGCTATATAGCTGGTCAGAAATCACTGAGTCCAAATGTAACCGGTGTTTTTTGCACCAGTCAAATGGGTGAGCCTTACTGACCAGGGAGGTCAGAACAATTAAGCCTACTCAAGGCAATACTTCCTGAGAAGGCCAACACTTTTGTTCATTTCCCCACAGGCAAAAATCACCCGAAGGTAGGCTTCAGTAATACTGACAGATGTACCCCCAATAATTGTATCCCCTTTCAGTTAGCTTTAGTTCAGTTCAAAACTTCAGAGATAAGGGATGTGTCGGAGTGGCAGTGGAGTCTGAAGCAAAGAGCAAGTTCTGTAATGAAATAAGAAGTAGCTTTTTATCTGAATGATGTGGTTCTAGTGGCAACACACAGATCCAAAGTACACTTTTGATGTCCCATTTTAGTCAGTGTTGGAGAAGCCATAGCTTTGTGGTACAGAACATTATTTATTTATTTAAATCCCATTTTTATCTCCCAAGTGGGCATCCAAAGCAGTTTACAACAAGTTAATACAAACAATCATAAAAATATAAGCAATCAAATTACCCAAAAGCAGTATACAGACCTAAAAATCTCATTAAAAGCCAGCAGCAAACAATAAAAAGGATACAGTCTGCAAAACTAATCAGCATAAAATCTTTAAAATCCATATCAAAAGCCCCAAATTCAGAAGGCGAGTGTAAAAAGAAATGTCTTTAGGCCCTGCTAGAAAGCCTCCAAGGAGGGAACAGTTCTTAAACTGAGAGGTAGGGAATTCCATAGAGTAGGTGCCACAATGGAGAAGGCCCTAGTCATTGCTGCTGCCCCTCCTACTTTCATGAGCGGCAGCAACTATAAAAGGACCCCCTCCAATGACCGGTGAGGACGAGCTGGATTATATGGAAGAAGTTTGCTTGTGGAAGGTCAATTTCTGGCATCTCCAGGCCTGAAGCCACTGCCAGTCAATGTATACAATACTGGACAATTCTTTTCTTATTTATTTATCACATATATGCTACTTTTCAACAAAAATGTTCTCAAACCAGTTTACAGAACAAAATAAATAAATAGTTCCCTGTCTCAAAAGGCCGAGAAGCAAAAAGATGCAGAACATAGATGACTCAGAATATAACTGATAAGGCAGCTTCCTATTTTTCCTATGAATGAACATATACAGCAGCAGTTCTCAAATCTGTAACTACTGTGGCCCATCTTGTCCTTCACCTGGAACATGACCGGATGCTCTCTGTCACTCTGCAATTCAATATGGGGAGCCACCAGAGGCCGCTTCCGGGTCATGCTGAGCTTGCAACCCACTCCATTGGCCTCCATGGACTTCAGAATATCTTGTGGAAGCAACACTGCAAGGAAGTCGCAGAAGAGAACCAGAAGTCACTTCCGAAAGGCATTCTGGGGCCTGCGGAAGCCAGTGGAGTGGAATCCGGGCCTGTGTGACCAGAAAGCAGCCTCCGGTGGCTCCCGGTAATGCTTTGCAGCTTGACAAAGCAAGCATCCATTGTGACCCATCCCACATTGAGTCGCAACCCAGTGCACGTGGGGTCACGACCCATAGTTGAGACATGCTGATATACAGCATTCTTTAATGAGACGAGAATTGGGCAAGGGTGGCTTCAGATATTGGCCAGGTCAGGCACTGACTGAGGGCCACACCCATAAGAGGGTCCACCCAGCCAAGGTGACCCCCTGAGGACTTCATTTCAGCTGCCACAGATTCCACCACTGCAGTTTGCCGACTGGGAGGAGATGCTGCCGGCTGCTGTTTCTCACAAGCCAGGGGTGTGCGTGTAGGGCTTTGCCACCAACGATCTGGCACCACCACTGCAATCCCTGGCTATGTGGAAATCTATTTGCATATCACACAGAGGCCTGGATGACTAATGTGCTCTATAGGGCTGCAATAAATCATTTTTCAAAAAATGATAACAGCGAAGCTAAGCAGCCTTACTTGTTATGTCCCTAAATACTTCTAAATCATCAAAGGTTGGAAGTTACAGCTGGGTGAGAATGCCATTGTTCAGGAACTGTGTGCTTCAGCACCTTTCATGACTCATGAAAGGAGCCTCTTTCCCCCCTCCTAGAATGTATGACAATGACGGACTAATGTGTAGTTCCCTTTTTCAAGGGAAACATCTCTTTGTAAGCAATCATCATTCTAAGTAGCTCTGAACAGCTGCCCTGACTTCTTGCAGATTTGCTGATGCTCCAGTGGCTAAAAATCCACAATGTTTTTTCAAACCTGCTTCATTAATTTGTGGTCTGGCATTCATTAGAACAACACACCTCAAGGGGGGCGCGGCATAGGGGGCAGCACAGACAGTTTAGCATCCCCCCCAGAACAAGGCAAGCCCAAGGCCTCCCTGATGTTTAAGGTGACAAGAGGATGGTCCAAGGGAAAGCTCCGTGATGGTCCCTTCTTAGAAGGGGGGGGGGTATTATTAGTGCCTAAGTGCCCCTGCCAAAACAGCTCTGCTTTTAAAAACTGCCTCTCCAAAACAACCGTTATCACTCAAGCTAGAGGAGCTACTGTCATTAATTAGATTCCACACTGATGCTTCGAACTGAGCCACCTGGGAAATAAAAGAAAACAAGACAATACTTGCCTTAACCAAGAGAGAATTTGCAGAATGGCTGGAAATCATCCCCATAAGTGGCTGTAATAACTATATACTGTACAGTAAATACAAACTGGTCTGTGGAGTGGCAAAAAATAATGAAGTAATTAGGTGAATTATTATAAGCACCTGTGACACTGATTAGCACGAGCACCGCTCAGGCTGGAGTTTGCCGGATGCAACATGAAAAGTGTTTTGAAGCTCAGCAACTCGCAGTGCTGATCTCAACTGCAGCAATAGCAGCGAGGCAAGAGGACAGCGTCCTTCCTTCCTCCCCCCTTCTTCCTGCAAAGCTGCTCTCAAGTAAATCATGGATGCCGGAGTAAGAAAGCAAGGGAGTGGGGTCCGGTTGAGTTTGTTATTCCGGTCTGCCTTGTATAAACAGAGGGATCCTAAATTAGATCCTCGTTCGACTCCATTAAAGTTAATGCAGTTTTAATTAGTAGCTGATTTGCAGCTGAGGAGAGATACCATTTCAGGTCCCCCTTTCAGAGGTGTTCTTTCTTTCTTTCTTCTTCTTTTTTTAACCACAAGACTGCATGGAATTAAAGACAAAATGAGAAAATTAAAGCTTATTTTTTTACTACAAGGTTTTTCCCCCCCTGAAAGAAGTTCTGGGGGCTTTTTTGTTTGTTTGTTTTTTGTTTTCCTTGAGATTTATTTTCCCCCACTACCAGGTTTAAGGCTAGGGGGAAAAAAAAAGAAACCAGCAAACGAAGAAAGATTATTGTTTCCATTAAAGACAGAGAGAGATATCTTCCATAAACTGTTGTTGGAAACACTTGATGTTTCTCTGGAGGTTCACACTACAAGCAGGTGCAGCTACCAAAGGGCCAGAACTGGTTTGCCCCCCTGGGAATAGATGGCAGAAAGCCCAATGACCTGATTTGGAGGCCCCCAAATCGGCAGCAGTGCTTGTGTTTCTTATCTCTTCTTACAAGCTTCCCAGTAATACTGCAACGGAGGGCAGGAAGAAGGGCTAACTGGTTCATGGCGGCAGATGTGTGGAATACAAAACTCTCCCTGAGTAGTCATTCTACCCATTGCAATGATTCAGAGCCATGTACAAAACAGACACCTTTTCCTTCTTTCCACAAGTTTGCATGAGCAAATGCGCACCACTGCCCTTTCCATGCACAACACATGAGAAGCCCTGTGCTTTGTGTGCTGGATGATCCTGTGCATATTCTAAGTAAATCCAATTGAGGTCACTAGGCCTTTCTCCCAAGTAAGTCTGCAGGCGAGTGCAGCCTTAGATCAGTGCAATTTTACAGAGCATAAAAATCATTTTCAAGGCTTGTTCCAAAGCCTGCTAGGAACACTGTAAAGGTTGACGTGATGTGATGGATAGAATGTTGGGCAGTGACCAAAAAGATGGGGGTTCAAAGCTCCATTCTGCCGTACAGCTTCTTGTGTATCTTGGACCAACCATAATTTCTCTTTGTAGGCTTTTTGTGAGGATAAAAAGAATTGCCACATACATACCACCCTGATCAACTAGATAGATACAAACAATATGTTTTGGTTTTAAAAATGTGTTCCCTATCGTTGTATTAAAATTTTCAAGGTGGCTTCCAACAAATATCAATGCAAACAAGCATAAAACCATTACTACAGGTAGGAGGGGAAAGCAGCAGATAAAACAATCCAGTCAGAACAATTAAAAAATAAAACAATACGAGGGCGCTTGGAATCCAATCCTATTATCCCCAGTCCCATTCCCCCTACTAATACAACAGTACCTAAATGGCTACCACTGTAGCCTATAGAGGGGTCAGTTGCAGAAGTCTCCTCAGGGTAACAGACCAGTTGTTCCCAATTGTAAGCCTCCTCATCTTCATGGACCTGCACTGGCAAAACAACTAGTGCAGCTCTGCATGGACCAGTGCTGCGGGATCTGATTCGGGAAGGGGGTTAGGACTCAGTTGCTGCCACCAAACCCACCCCATCCCAGACCCAATCCACTCATCCCCCACCCTGTTGCTGCCCTGTCCTGACCTTTCCCCACCCCCTTCGCCAACTTTTTTTTTTGCCTTCCCCTGCCCCCATTCTGCCATCCCATCCTGCCTCTCTTGCCATCTTACCTGGATTTTTGGGTGGCTCCTGATCCCTGGCACAGGTGAGACGGCTCCCCACTAGCATTTGTGGCAGTGTTAGGAGTAGTGCCCTGCCAGAGCACTTTTTATGGCTGGTTTATAGCAGTCAGCACCAGCAGAAGAGGTCCACAATGACAGCCGGAGCACAAAGGATTGGACTATTGATAATGAATCCTAAGCCAATGAGCTTGCACATGGAAAGCAGTGACACCACAGATATACTGTTCTGTGCAGGGTTGGCCCAAGGTGATCCACGACCTTATGTAAAGTTCCACCACACTACCCAAAACCTGCATGGAACATAGTGATGCATTCCTAACTTCTCACCTCGCTCCTTCCTCACACAAGCCATTTTAACAAAAGAGGAAGTGTGGGGTTATGTTTAACTGACAAGGCCCACATGAAAACAGAGTGAGGTGAAGAGGTAGGTGGTTGGATCAACACTTTCCACATAGTTTTTTTTGAAGCAGATATGGTGCAGTAGCAGTGGCAGCAATATTTCCCTACCCTTTGCCTCACTCTGCTCGCACAGTCCCCTAAACAAAGTGCACTGCAAGGAAGGAATAAAGTATTGGGATAAGGAAGTGAATCGCGACCTTCTGGTCTGCTTCCCCACTCACTTTTAGTGAACAGGAAATGGATTGGAGTGACTCAATTCATAGTAAGCTGGAGGGATAAGGCAGCGGACAGGTTGAAGGACACCCTATATCTGCTTGCTGCTCTATATATGCTGCTTATATCAGCTATATCTGCTGCTTATATCACCCTATATCTGCTGCTTAACACAAGCCACATCATTTCTTCATGAATGGGCTAGCCATGTTTCCATGAGTTAGAAGCCACATAACATGTTCATTAGAAGTGGTTCCAGATCTTATCCTAATTCTGGAAGGCACCTGTAGAGCTTCAGTCCCTACTGAATGCAAGTATTTGTGAAACGTGTCACCACTGGCCTCCCAATAGATAGCTAATACAAATCCATCCATCTTCCTGCCACCCCCAGGTTTTAAGATAATGTTTTGTCAAAATGGTGGGTGGAGAGGATTCCTTGAAATCTCAGCAGACTCATTTCACTATATTTTCATTTCACTGAGCTGTCTTGATAATGAGAGTTCTCACATAACAATCATGGCAATGTGAATTAGTCAAAAATTCAATAGGTGACATTTTCTCTTCCACAACACAAAAGCTTTGCAGCACCTTAAAACTAACAGGTAGCATCCCAACTGGCACTTCTACCTTTGGACACTGTCTCCACAAACAGGCACTCCCCCAAAATAGGCACATTCCACTTTTAGAAGAGGTCCTTGACACCCCCGCCCCAGTTTGGGTTATACCTTATGTCTGGGTCTTTTCTTACAGAACAATAATCTCAGTGCTCAAGTGCCCTACTCTGTTTTCTTGGATGTAACCTGCACTATGCTGGAATCACTGCCATACTGGCAAAGTAAATACAGACCGTAGTGGTTGCTTTAATCAGATTTATCTGATTCAAAAATGCCCAAACCTGAAGTCCCCTCAGATTCTGTGCCCTTCAGGAGTGACACACATAGACTTCTTCTGAAGCACAATGTACCATGCAAAATGGCTAACCAGACAAATGATATGACCCCAAATGGCAAAATTAGCAATATATACTGATTGGAAAATGTGATATGAGCCTAAACAATGCAATGGCAGCGGCAGTCAATCATTTAAATTGGCCCTTTCTTGAGAAAAATCAATGTGCATGCTGTGTTGTGAGAACAACAGTACAACTTTGTCACTCATGTGATTAATCTGTAAAACTCATTTACAGCCCAATCTTACCTCTCTCCCCCACACCAAGAAGGTATGTACTGCATGCTACAGTTGGGGGAGGGCAATCAGGAGGCCTGGGAGACCTGATGGCCTGGTAGGGTCTTGGCACACTCTGGTACCACCAAGATTCACCCCCATCTGTCCCCAAACTCCCCCTGCCCCCCTTCTCCACCAACGACACACCCCTGCTTCTGACTTTCCATCCTCAACACAACTCTGCCACCTACTTTCCAGCACCAGCAGAGGCTATGCAAGCCACTGCTGTGTGAACCACACCACTGCTTGATTGCGCAAAGCCTCAATAGGACTGGGGCCAACATGACCCAAGTCTACAGAACTGAAGGTTACGTGTTGCCATCAAATTATATAAACAGCTGTCCACTGTAAACACACTAGAGAAAAATGAATTGCACTCATTATTATTGGTAGGATTAATAATGATGTTTTATTTTTGAATATCCTTTTGTCTGCATTGAGCAATACAGGTTTATTATGAATACTGGAATGGGCGGATCTGGCTCTTCTTAAACTTGACATATTGCCACAAGATCCTCAGTAAATGTGGGCGAAACTAGACAAGTCACTACAGCTCTGTTATCAATCTCCAGATGTTTCCTTAAAACAGCCACAGGGCCCCCAAAATGAATGGGGGGGGGGAGTTTCAACCGTTCCCCCATATCAATCCTCCCCCGCATCAGATACTCATATGTTTTCTCCAGTGGGGCAACCAGCAGCTTGAAGGATATTTAGATTTGATAAACAGTGTAGAGCTAAAGAGTTAAAAATCGTCCCCTAATTGCCCCCTCTTCCTGCTGCAGCCTCTCTCTCTCTCTCTCTCTCTCTCTTCTTTTTAAAGAGAAATCTCAGGAGATCCAATCAGGCATTTAGTCACAGATACAACAACCACACCTTTTCTCCAATCTATTGTTCAGCATGTTGCTGCCAAGAAGGAGAGACAGCAATTATATTTGTTCTGCTGAAGCTGCTCACATCCGTGGAAGGTGCCCAATAGACTAACAGCTAATGGTGGGACAGTTGTGAACAGGTGAAACAGTGTTCAGTGTGGACAATGAAGAGGTCTTCCTGGAATAGGAAGCCTATCAAAAACAATCTGCCGCAGGATGCACATTTCCCACAATGCTTCAAGGGACTTACCAGTGCCAATCTATTTTCTCTATTATTGCATATTATCCTGAATGCCTATAAACTCTCTAGGAGGTCCTGAAACCAGCTGCTATGAAGTCACCAAGACTGTTCATCAGTTCACTTGACTGGGCCTTCAGAGTGTTGCTTTGTTTTAGGGAATGTTTGGTTCCAGTAGAAAGAGTGTAGGGTTGGGGCCTTTATATAACTTTAATGAATAAGGCCTTTCTGTATTTGCCATACAGTTTAATTAGCTTCCTGCAAGAGCTGTTTCTGTTTGGAAAACAAACTACATTTTGCCCTCCCCTTTCTGCTTCCCACCACTGTTGCAGACACTCAGGCTCCTTGTGTATTTTTTTTTTCCCTTATTAACCAATGAATTAATCATCATGGTTGCCAACCTATTAAATGCCGCTTAATCTGGATGGGAATGTGGCTTTAGACAAATTGGGCATGGCAGTAAGGGTAGAGATTGCATAGGTTAGGCAGATTATTTTAGGATTACACTGACACGAGCTGTGTGAATTCCAAGAATTTGGAGTTTCAGATAACAATGTTGTCGATAGTATTGCATGGAAAAACAAAAAGGCCAAATCAGAAACTATTCTCTAGGCAATATGAAAGCCTCATATCCCCCTGATTTCTTCTACTGGAACAGAATTTATGGACACTTCTTCTGTGGATACAAAGCCATAGAAGATGCCCTGGGTTTATCCTCACCATCAACAAAAGATCTGCATCTTTAGTACCTACTACCTGTTTGTCCATAACTGCTAACTTCCCAGTCTGCTTCTGCCAATATATGCCCCTCCTGTTTTATATGCCCAACTGAAGCTCTGATGGCCTATTAGATTACAAACATATATACATTATAGGAATCTTCTCTAACACTAATCCAATTTAAATTGATTCCTTTCTGAACAATTGTATGCAGTTTCCCTGAAAGCCACTAGATGGTGATTAACAACCATTTCTGTTCACCCCATTTCAAAAGCTTTCCAGCCAAAGTAATTGGGAGGACTTTTTCTCCAATGCAACACATATTTTCTTGCAAGGTATAAGACCACTACACTCAATTAGACATATGAACAAAAAACGTGTTTTATCAACAAACCAAGACTAAAAGCAATTCTCTTGGGACTTCAGCCTTGCAGAGGGAGCTACAACACGCTGAAATGAAAGCGATGCATCTCCGTCCAAATCTGGAGCAGGCTGACTGTGGTTTCCTAAATGAGTCTTTGCTTGTTCCTAACAATTATCCCTAACTCAGCTTTTCACTTCTAGCTCACATTACAGCATTATTTAAAAAAATTTAAACTCTGGATACATAACAGTGCCAGGTTGCTGTAACCCCTGGGGCAAAGCCCAGTCCTCTTGCCCCGTGGCTGAGTACCAGGGCATCAGAGGTTAGCCAAGCAGGCCCTTGAATGGGTGTGGAGTCTGGGCCCCACCTGGCCAACCTAGATGCTTCTGGGGGTGACCAGAATAAGTCTGGGACTGCCTGGATCAGTCTATCAATGGCTATTCATCATGGCAGCTATATGGCCACTCCTTGTACAGAGACAGTATGTCACTGAGCTCCAATTGCTGGGGGACCACAGTGGGAGATGGTGTTTGCCTTCATGTTTAAAGGGCATCCCAGAGGCATCTGATTGACCTCTTTGGGGACCAGGATGCTGGACCAGGTGAACATGTTGCCTAATCAAGCATGGCTGATCTTATGTTCTTCTGATAAAGCTATGGGAAGTTGAAGCACCATTTGTATCAGGTCTGTAACTCCCCACCCCCCACCCCGGAGCCAAAGCAAAAACACTTCTATGCCTGTGACAGCTTCCAACCTCTACGCATATACACCCAGAACCAGCAGAGGGTGAGTGAGAAAGGCTGCTGGCATGTCAAGTTCTCATCACCCGTAAAAACCCCTCCTGCTTAGCAGCTGTTCTGTGGAAAAGCCAGTTCTCCTTCCCCACCTGCACCATTCAACAGCTGAATGTGCTTTGTTGCCCTTAGGCAGCGGGCATAGGAGGAGCGATGAGGAACCACACTGGTGCCATTCTGCATCGCTGGCTGTTTTATCAAGCTGTTAACTGGCTTTTCATTTCATACCTGCTTAATTATTCACATTGGAAAAAATGACTTAATGTGATGCTATTTCAGTAACTGCCAGTAAATTGCATGATCTTTGGTGTCCATTTTCAGAAGGACTGCCTGTTCCCATATAAACTAATCCACTTCTTTTTCTCAGGCTCCACTCAGGGTGCTTTCACCTTCCATAGACAATCAGAAACCTTCTTCAGATGTTAGGAAACCACAGAGAGTCTCCACAGTTTCACAATTTTTCAGATGCTCCATCAAGCCTTGCCTCCCACCGCCAACATGCTCATAGTTCCGCCCAGTCCCACTCTTCACAGAGAGAGCATTTATCTGAAGAGGCATATATTCTCCCTTTAGAGAGAATGTCTACAAGATTTGGGATGTGGAAACTATAGGCATGATGGCTTCGGGGCCGGGACTTTCTCCTATGCTCACAATGTGACTGGCCCAACCATGAAGCCATGTGCTGCAGCTTGCATCAGTGCTGATCAAGGAAGGAGTGGCAGATCCACTGTGCCCTTCACCCCAAGTCTACTATCACCTTCCTCCAGCCTGCCGCAAATGCAAGCCACATTGATGTGCTCCTCAATCACTAAACACAAACGGGAATCGGATCAGCCCCTTCCATTCCCCATGCTCCATCCTTGCATGGGTTTTAAAGTTTAAAGGAAACACATCCTTTTAAACTTTAAATCCTGTGTGAGAAAGGAGTGCTTCACTTCTCCCTCCCCTTGCTTCATATTTGTTTAGTGTTTAAAGTTTGAAGGGATGTGTCCCTTTAAACCAGGGGTCTCCAAACCCTGGCCCGGGGGCCAGATGTGGCCCGCAGCAAGCCTCTATCTGGCCTGCGACCAGCCTCTTGTCCCCTGAAAGCCTCTGGCTCGCTCGACTGAACATGACCAGAGCTATGCTCTGATTGCATCTGGAGGGTGTTCTGAGGGCTGAAGAGGCTGAGTAAATGAGCCCACTCATTCATTTATTCATTTACCTAAGTTCCATCTCTAATTTATTTAAATTTAATATTTAAAATTTTTTTCCTCAGCACTGCACCAGATATTTCATGCGACCCCCTGGCCAAAAAGTTTGGAGACCCCTACTTTAAACTCTGTGTGGTGATAGAGCACAGTAAGGAACAATTTTTCTCATTACTCCATCCAGCATGAATAGAAGAAGAAGGGACAGGGGAGAGTGCCATGCTCTGGATCACCTCTCCTCACCTACTTGATGCTTACAAAGCACCAAGTAGTCAGGGACAGGCAATTTAGTCCTCAGTCTCCTTCCCTTTAGCTTACTCACCAGGAGCTCAATGCAGCCTGCCATGCCTCTTCTGTTTGATATGAGCAGAAGCAGTGCAGGCTGGGAAGCAGTGCAGAGACTGCACCTCTTCTATTTCAAGCAGGCGCAGTGTGGACGAGGCAGACTGCAGATTGCACTCCTAGTAAGTAAATGGATGGAGGCTTTGCATGCATGTGCTGTCACCCATATCCATGGGGTATATGCACAGGCAGAGGTAGTGTTGGGGGGGGGATTGACACAACACAGGATAATGCTGCCTCAGGCACTGGGTAGTCTTGGGCTCACACTGTTGTGATATGAGACTATCCATGGCTTCACACCATCTTACAAGGACTAACGACTTCTGTGACTAAAGCCACTTCTGTGGTGGGGAGCCAGTTATGGAATACTCTTCTCAGGGGCCCTAGGACTGCAATCCTATGCATTCTTACCAGCGAGTAAGTTCCATTGAATACAGTGGGACATACTTCTGACTAAACATACATTGGATTGCACTGTACTTTGTCAAGTTTGGGGTGCAAGTTGAAGACCATTTTTGTCTTCTGAGCTGTTTAATGGATGACATCCTTCTGTTTTTACTTTTGTCGATGATGATTTATTGTTCTTTTATTGCATTTTTCCCCTTCTCATAGCTAAGGATTGTTGTTAATTGAATTTTTATTTATTGTTAATAATTTTCGTTGTCAGCCACTTTAGAAGTTTGACATAGAAAGGCAGGATAAAAAGTGATTTAAACCCATTAAATAGAAAACTCTCTGCAAGTTAAACAAATACATTCACATTGGGTCTGAATCCAGGTTGTGCTGAGGACAGATGCCTCCGTTATTCCATTCTAATTATATTTGAAGCAAACTGTTGATCCACCTGGCTCAGTTTTGTCTATATTGACCAGCAATGGCTTTCTATACTATCAGACTGAGGTTTTTCCCAGTCTTACCAGGAAATGTCTGAGACTGAACCTGGGACCTACTGCATGCAAAGCATGCATTCTTCCACTGAGAGCCCAATTTTATGCTCTGCTCTGTTGGTGGGCGCTTTGGGTCCACAGCTGTAAGAGGCAGTAGTGCTCCCTGTCTCTGGGGTAGCTGGGGGCTTTGCTGGACCCCTCTGCAGACACCAGATCAGGTAAGGCAATGGTGGAGGAGGGAAGGGGTAAAATTGGGTGGGGAGCAGGGAGGAATGCAGTGGGGAGGCTGAGGGAGGGGTGGATCCAGCAGCAATGACTAAAGAGCTGGCACAGTTCAGAGGAGACCCATTACAGAGTGTGAGGCTTACAGAGGGGTAAGGGAATTTAAATCTCCTTTTCCCCTCCAAATCCTCTTGATCTGCCCCTTCCTGCTGGATACAGTATGCTCCATTTGGCACAACTGAATCAGCAAGAGGGGAAGGATAGGATTGGGCTCTGAGGTATACAATCCCACAGGGCCTCTGAGGGAATTTTATCAGGGGTACAAAATTTATTTTGGGCCCCATTGCAAAGGGGGAGGGGTGAAACACAGCGAGGGACGGGTGAGTAGAATGGGGGCAGGAAGGGACAAAATAGGGTGGGGATGAGTGAAGACAGCTGGAAAAGTCTTTGGAGCCCAGGTCTACCCACAACAGCTAGGTAAGACGGAAAGCAAAACACACTCCTAAGACTCTCTAAAATCTTTTAAATATAGAAAATCATGCAGAAAGTTATCATTGTCCCAAAACTTGCTTCTGCAGCAGCTGTAGTCTTGTAGCAGTGTCCCTGAGCTCCTATGCACTCCTTCATAGTAAGCAGATCCACAAGCCAAAAAGCTACTGTAGCAGGGCAGTGTCCTCCCAGATTTGACACTGTGTTAAGGAGTGTTGAGGAGTGTCATGTATGCATTCCTTGGCCCAACATACGAGTATATGGCTTGCCAATAGCTGCAGTAGCTGCAGCCGCATGCTTGTGGTAGTGTCCCCAGCATCCCATGCGGGCAACAAGTCTGAGTAGAAAGGAAAATGTAAGATCCCAGCAAATTTCTGAGCCCCCTCCTTTGGCTCCCAGGCGCCCTTTTTAACCCTTTATCCCCCTCTCCTACGCCCTGTCCCACCCTCATAAATTACTGTCCTGATGACTCCTTATCTGATTGGTTCTGACCAAACTGGACTTTCAGTGAACCAGGTTGCATGGTGCAACTAAGGGGTAGTAAAAATTAGTTCCCTGGAGGGGGCTGTTGTTCTACTGGCAGCCTAATACTATGCATGTCTACTCAGATGTATGTTCCATTGTGTTCAATGGGGCTTACTTTCAGGTAAGTGTGCATAGGATTGCAGCCTAAGGACCCAATCCTATCCATCTTTCCAGCACTGGTGCAGCCACAATGCAGCCCTGAAGTGAGGGAACAGATGTTCCATTGCCTTGAGGCCTCTGTGACTGCTTCTCCACCAAAGGGTGCAGCACACACCCCATTGGCATGGCTGCACCAGCACTGGAAAATTGGGTAGGATTGGGCCCTGAGTCAGCAGCACCCTAACTGCTGCAGCACCTCTTTCTTCCATTGCCTCAGATCTTTGCTCCCTCCAGATGGGTCACGTAGCACCTAGCGCACCTCCCATTGAAAATATGGGAAGTTGGGATGCTGGAAAGGGCAAGGGCTGTGTGGTTATTTTGTTTGTGTCAAGGTTGTAGATAAGTTTTTTTTCTCTCTGATTCACTTTGCTATTGGAAAATGGCTGAGAAATAACTTATTGCTGCATTCTCAGGAAAGCAGCCGGCCCTGACAACACAGTGACTGCACTTCCTGCTTGATGATGTCACTTCTGGCCATGACATCACTTCCAGTGGATCCAGGAGAGATTGTCATTCTAAAAAGTGGGTCCCGGTGCTAAAAAGTTTAAGAACCACTGCAGTAGATATTGCAAAAAATTGCAACTAGAAGTTACTACAAACAATTGATGGGCATATAAGAAAACACTTTAAGCTGTTTTTCTTTTATTTTGAAATTTCTTTATCTTCATTATTAGACTGTGTTGTACATTGCTGAATTATTAAGTTACAGTATTTTGTTTTGGGTTTTGTTTTTTGCATCATTTGCTTTAGGGTTTTTGTTTTTTTTAAAATCCAAGAGCACATTCAACAGAACCTTTCTCATGAGCACAACCCATGTGGGCCTCTGGAAAGTTAAAACAATCCTATAGTGGTTTGAAGAGTCACATACTAAGCTATGGGCATGTACCCAATGATAGGGGGCTCATATAATTGATCTGTAACAAACACTTCAGACCTGACTGATGAAAAAACCTCAGCCAGATAGGAAATCATAAGCCAACAGCCATAGGGATGTGTGAACTGTAAATCAAGAAGCAGTTTTCAAGGAAACCAAATCTGAACCCAAAAGATTCAACAGATGTTTTGAAAATGGAAATGGTGTTTTTTTTTTTTTTGTTTGTTTGTTTTTAATCTGGGAGGAAAATAAAGAAAAAGCTATTTGGTGTAGCTCTGAAAAACCAGCCAACATCTTGAGAGTTAGCAATATTGAAAGAGATGAACGATGTAGAATCAGAGTTAAGCCCCAGATGGGAAAATGATCCTGTCATATCGAAAGTGCTGCGAAGTTTCAATAGTAGTGGCTTTCAGTGGAATCATGCCCTAGCTAGCAATTGTACACGGTAACGGGAAATGATAAGAGATACCAACCACATCAAAATGAGACAAGAAGTTGCACATGTGAGAAGATGCTTCTTAAACAGAGGACATTTAAGTTTTCTATAGTAGGCACTTTTGCTCTTTCCTTTTTTGCTGGGGAAGGGAAACACATTATTTTATAAAGCTCAGAAAACAAACTGTCTATGTTTTCATACTCACCTATTAGATTGCATTTTAGGTCAACAGCATTTAGTCACATGATTTTTTTTTTAAGGTTAAGTGGTGAAAAAACTTCTGATCAATTAGAAAGTTGCTGCTGATGAAGTGAATTGCTGATTTTAAATATTTTAAAAATTATTTATAATAAAAGCACTTCTTTATAAGTGCTTTTATTATAAATAACTTTTAAAATATTTAAAATCATGAATGGTTGACATCATCTTAGGAGAGGGATTATCCCTTCTCTTCCATACAGGAAGGGATGCCTCCTATAGTGTTTTACATCATGTGTGCATGTTACCTAAAATCCAAGGGATGTAATCTAATAGCTGAATTCTGCAGATGTATAATGCCACCAGAAAGAGCATTCCAGCAGCATTTGGTGCTTTCTGACTACCACAGAAGTCAACACCGGAGAGCATGTAAGCAGTGACCAGTCAGCTGTGAGCCAGTAGACAAGAGATGCTGATGACCCTAGTAAGTATGCTTAGGAGAAAGCAGGGATGGACGCAACAGGATGGTGATAGGGTTGGGGAGGAGGGTGGAGTGGAACCAAGGAGGGGGCAGTTGTGGCAGTGGTGCCACCCCCAAATCCTAACCCGCTTTCTGGTTTCAGTCCCCCAACACGAGTCTACAGGAATTTGCGCCAGCTGTAGAGCTGGTGCAGGTCTGAGTAGACTTGGCAGCCCAGCATGGGTTTATCCTAGAACAAGGGAACAAATGTTCTTTTATCTTGAGCAGGCCTCCCAGATGCAGAAACTCCACTACAGGAGACTATGGCACCATGTTAGAGTTAGTATAGCACCACACCACGTGACGAGTTAGTGTGCTGGGGCTATAAGTTTAATTTGTCATGACTAAGTTCCAGGGAAATTAATGAAATTTAGTTATGACAAACATCCTTAGCCATAATTAACAACCCAATCCTATCCACACTTTCCTGGAAGTAAGCCACATTGACTCTGATGGAACTTACTTCTGAGTAGATATGCAAAGGATTGGGCTGTAAGTCTTAACTGGGATACAATTCTGGCAGTCAGTCCCATTGAATTTAATGGGAATAACTTTTGCATAGACATGCCCAGGTTGTGCTGTTGATTAACTAATATGACACTCCTAAACACGTTTACTGGGGAATAAATTCCATTGAACAGAGTGGAACTCAGTTCTGAGTAAACATGTATGGGACTGTAAGATTTCTTTAACTGGGTGGCAGCCCTATCTAGTTCATTGGCAGGGAACTCTATTTTAGTGCCTTACACATTTAAAATCGAATTGGTTTCTCAGATAAAATTGGCAAGCACAGTCAAATGGGTTATATTTGCAGACAAAGTGCAGATATCAACAAAACCTAATTGAACATCCTTCTCTTTATGTGCTTTGTTAAAAAGCTGCTGTCCTTGGGTATAATAAATCTCAACTTCTGCCTCTGATCTTGGGGCATAAACAGGGTTCAGTGAATTGTGTTCCTTCTTGTCGAAATGCACTGATTAAAATTTGCCTCACAGGCAGCGTAAAAAGACAGGAAAAATGCAAAATAAAAATAAGTGATTAATCAGACTAACAGGCAACTTAAATGAAGAGCTGTCTTCTGTGTCACATTAAAAATGATAATGAGGAATATTTCACAAGGCAATATTGAAAAAAGTGGGGGGAGAAGGAAGGAAATGTGTCACGCAGACTTCTCAATCTGTATCGAGCTTGTAGCTTCATAGAAGCAAACAGTGCAACAAGTTTTCGAGCTGGTTACCATGGATCTCTTGCCTGGGGAATACCTGCATTTCAACATAAACCTATACAAAGAAGAAGAAAAAAACAGGTGTTGAATCTCAGTAACTTCTATTGCCCCTGGGGCCATAGGATCTTGTCTTTACAAATATTTGCATGTTGGATGAAACAAAGTTTTAGTTCAACAAAATACACATGGGGAAGGGGGAGCTGAAATGTGTTATGACACAGGGATATGTTGCAATATGAATGTGTTCAGAAAAAACTGATTTTTATGATTCCGCCCCCCCTCACACACACCCACTATTCTATAAATATCATACAAGGAAAATGCTGAAGTTCCCCTACACAGAAATCACAGCACAGAAATGAACAAGAATGAAAGTTGTATAGAATCCTTTCACATGCAGTCTAATTCTTTGTCCTGTAATGATGGCTATTCATTTTTTAAATGTCATATTTGAATCTCGCTACTGACCCCCAAAATGTGATATTCTGATAATAAAGGCCATGAATTTCATGTTTTCCCCATGGTGAATCACTTACCAGGGCACAGGGATGATTATGTTGTTGTGTTTTAGCTATGGAAACGGAAAAATGAAAGTCTATCCTAGCAACAAAGTACATAGTGAACCCAAAGGCACATGGCAAATGTGAGCAGAATGTATACATGTTCAGGACTGAACACCACACAAAGTGTGAAGATGAGATGTGCATCAGTGAGGGATGTGTGCTAGACACATTGGCCTATACTTCTCCACCACAATGCGCTTCTGGCTATTTTCAGATGTGCAGCATCTCTCCTTACCACTGAAGACATTGGTGGCTATATACTGTAGCGTAGTGAATGTGCTTGCCACATTATGTGGCATTATTACATCTCAGACTAAACTTTTGATGAGATGCCCCATATTGAACTGGGCAAGGAGGAGAGTAGAGAGGCTAACTGAGTAGCAAGGCATTTCTTAAAATGGTGCCTGTCATATTTAGCAGGTAGAAGCAACTACCCACTCACCCTGGTCTAGTGACTTTCCTATGGGCTGTTTGCTTTTGTCTCCCTTTTGTCTGTTTTTAGATAGTGAGCCTCATTTTGGATTCTTTAAAATTGAAAATCTGTATATAAATGTACAGCAGCAGCGTTTTAAATAATATAAATGTGTATAGGAGTCTTTAAAATAAACACATGCACCTGTATTTATAAGGTTATTGATAGGGCTGTTTCTGTTTTTTCCCATGATGAGGGTATGTGCTAATCTAGCCTTGCATTCTTCCTTAACAAAAGAAAACAACATTCATTTGTTGTTTTTTTTCATTTACCCACTTTTCAGCCAATGGTTCTCAATCTTTGCTGGGATGCTCCCCCTTAAGGAAGGTGGCAACCCAACGAGGACCTGCTGTTAGTATGGCACTTCCGGGTCTCACGGCCACTGCCGAATGCAAGAAAGTAACCATGTTCAGCAGCGCTGAAACTTGGAAGTACTGTACTAATGGCACTATAGGCTCCTGGTCAGGCTGTTACCCTCCTTAAGAGGAGGTAGTGACCCCACCAAAAATGTTGCACACCTGCTGGGGTGTGTGTAACCCCCCCAAGTTGGGAACCACTACTTTATAGAGTGGATGTGGGAGGGTGTTTGGCATTAAGATATAGGGTTCTGATCAGGCCTCAGGCCAAGCCCCACCTTGCAGTGGGAAACCACATGCAGGTCATCTACTGTCATTTTCTTTCATTGAAAGCAATTGGGATGGCATTCCACATTTGGAAGAGGGTGGTAGCAACACTCAGCATTTATATCATAGTGCTTTCATAGTGTTCAGAGCACCTCCCATGTATCATCTTGATGCAGGGACTCTGAGAGCAGGGGCAAAATGTCTGATTGGGTCTCCCCCTTTCCAAATTTGTTTTATACTGTATAATATATTTTGACATGGTGTGGGCCCCTGGAAGCCTGGGCCCCAGGGATTTTGCTCCCTGCCCCCTTTCCTTAGGCCTGTCTTGATGCTTTCCTTACAGCAAACCTGTCTGGTAAGTAAATATTATCACCCCCAATATTGCAGCGTAGGAGCCGAGTCTGAGGAGGGGTGGCTTGCCCACCTAGTGAGAATTCATGGTAGAGGTGAGATTGGAACCAGGCGAGTCTTACTCTGCGGCTCAGGTTCTTCCTAACTCTGTCACATCAGTTTTCTCCCTCTCTCTCTCTCCCCCTGTGTGTGTGTGTGTGTGTGTGTGTGTGTGTGAGAGAGAGAGAGAGAGAGAGAGAGAGACCATTTCTCTGACTAAAATCACTTCTCTGAAGCTGCTAATAGAGGGAAAAAATGCATAAATTCAATGTACCAGTCCTCCTCCACCTCCTCAGCTGGCAGCAGCTTTGGAGGGAAAATTTGGATCAGAGCTTCAGTGAAGGGTGAAAGAGTTTAAGCCTCCCCCAACCCTGTAGCACTGATCCAAATCACACACCCACAGGCACTGCTGCAGTTTTTTGTAATGGTAGAACAAGACCCTGGGAGATCTAATCACAGATAATAAATAAATCCCACACTGCACATAATTTGGCCCTACTTTCCATTCTGAAACCAACAAAACATTTAACAGTTCTAGCATTCAGCGAGTAGCAAGCAACCAAACTCCCATTGCTTTCAAAATGTTTCAAGGCTCAAATGTTGTCACTCAGCTTTAACTGAACTGGGGCCTGGATGCGTGTGAAATTCTAGAAGCTACCCCAAAGACAGGGAGCTGCACCAAATCCTAGTGAGAAAACAACATTAGGAAACTTGCAAAGGTGCAAATGAACTTTATTTCCAGAGAGCCTCTCAGTCTATTACAAGTACATTTCAGGGGAAGAGACTCCACAAAAGTAATTAACATATCACAAGTACTGTATGCCAAATAATTAAGAGGAGCATAAGTCGATCCCACAGATAAGTTGAGGGCAGGTTTTGAGCCAACAATCACGGAATTTTCTATGGCCCTCGGATAAATCCGGGATTAAATTTAGGGAGGTGTCTGACTATAGTTTTGTCTGATTTTACTCAAGGATTTACTGAAAAATAACCCACCACTAATTGTTACCTAAGAACTGTAGTCTCTAATTTATTAAAAACATAGTAAAAGATCATAGGATATATTTTTATTCTTTTTAAATTCTGGTCTTCATCACCTTTTTGTAAGCACTATCAGAATAAGTGCACTGTAAACAACAAACCAGTAAAACAGTGGTTCCCAACCTGGTATTCATGTACTCCCAGGGACACTCAACAGGACCTTTAGGGGTAGTAGAAAAAGGCAGGTCATGCTCCAGAATGCCTTGCAAGACAGGAATGCCTTGCAAGGACCAGGAAGGGAGGCAGCTAGTTGGCTGTGAAAGCCCCACCAATAGCTAGTTTTTGTCATCAATTCATGTATGAACCAGTGATTGAAAAACAGCACACTAAAAAAGCTGAAACATAATATGGAAAATGATCAATCACCCAGCATTTCTCAGCACACTTCTGGTGAAAAACAGTGCAAAGGCAGAGTCTTCTGTTCTTCAAACAGATAAAAAGAGAAAACACTGTGATAAATACATGAAGTCTGGGCTTTCATATAGAGGAGATGAGGGCTTGTATTATTAATTACAAACATTTTACTAATATGAAGGGTGCAATTTATGGAAATGGGCTGCCAAAGGATATGCAAGTGAAAAAGGTTGGGAACCACTGCAGGATAACCATGAATCAAATCCACCTTTAAGGTGTCTGATGTGTTAAGCCAGAAGCTCTACGTACAACATACAACCCATAACACATAACTGGGAGTGTGCAATTCAATTCACAGCAGAGAGATGCAGCTGCATATATTTGCAACCCTTTTTACTCAGAAGTAGACCCACTGCTTTCCATGCATGTTATTATTTAGTAAGGGTGCATTGAATTGTAGCCTGCTTCAAATGGAAAGGAGGATTCCCATCCTGGTGTTTCCAAAAACAGAGCTGCTTTGCAAGCATTTGCAAAGCAGAACCAGGCTGCAGCAGAAGGAAGGAGAATTAAAGGTTAACCAATTGCTTCTAAGGAGCTGTGCCTGCCTGCTGCTTGAGAAACTTGGTGCCTGTCTGCCACTTGAGAAATGAAACTTTTCAGAGTTGGAAGGCTTTGCCCTCTGATTAACTCGGAGATAAGGCGAAGTGAGAATTGGAGCTTGATTACTTGGCAAAAATTTCACATACTATAGGCGAGTATCTGCAGTATGTATAGAACAACTTCTTAGTAAAGTACTTTTATATATTAGCCTGAACCCATCTGCAACCAGTGGTGTAGCTGAAGGAGAGTGGGGCACTGGGGCTTCTCTATAGCAGGAGCAGCGATCTCCTCAGCAGGACACAGATGCTGCCTTTGAAGCTTTTTTCAAAGGACATTAGGCAAGAAGAAGCTCAGCAGGCTGACCAGGAGATAAACTGAGAAATTTGTCTAGGGATCTTGAATTGATGTTTCTGTAGGCTGACAGAGCCTATGTATGAGAATGTAGTCATGAGTATGTAATTCAGGATACATTAAGGCTACAGTCTTATGCAAATTTATTTGGAAGTATGTCCTGTAGAACATCATGGTGCTTACTTCAGAGGAAACATGCCTAGGCTAGCACTCTAACAGCCCGATCCTATGCATATTGCCCAGTGGTGGCACACCTCCTGCACTGGTGCAGACTACCATAAAGCAGTCAGCACCAGTCGCAACAGGCACTCTGATAGCAGTCTCCCTGTCCCTTTCATTTCCTTGGACTTGCACTAGCAAAAATGCTAGTACACATCTAAGGAGACCCATTGCAGATTGGGAGGCTCGCACAGGGGCTGTGATGTCACTAGCCAGATGTGGGGGGTACTGACCACACTAGGTGACACCTCCGGAGGGGATGACATCAGAGGTACTGTGGCTGGTGGTTGGCCTAAGAGCACTGCAATGAGTAACTCGTCTGGTTCCAGGTAATCTGGAGATACTCTGGGAGGCCTGCTCTGGAAAGCTGGTCCCTTTCTTGCAAGAAGAAGAGGTTGGGGCAAGGGCTATGGGGGCAGGGCCATGGGGGTGACAGCAAGTCCAGTGACGCCACAGTGCAGGGGTAAGGCTTCATTTCTCTGCTGAAGCCTCCCTGCTGGGTACAGCACACCAATTTTTGGCATTGCTAAACCAGTGTGGGGGAAGGGGGGGTTGGATTGGGCTCATAGTTACTAAGATCTACTCTTAGATTATCACTGTTCATTTTAATGGAACATGCACAGAAGAAGCACATCTTCTGTGATGTGCTTCACAGTGATGCATTTACTTTGCTAATGGGCATAGCACTTTTGTTCATCATTTGAGTGGCCTGCATAAGCCGATCCTGCAAACTGGTCAGGAATTGGTTGCTGTTGGTTCTGCTGAAGTATTACCCTAAAGAAAAATTACCTGCTATACACATCTGTATACCTTTGGTGTCCAAAGTGTGAATTACAGCTCATTCCTTACTCTACTATGTATGCAATAACACATGCTAAGGCGTGCTGTGGAAATGAGATGTGCTGTAAGATGATATTGTGTGTTGCGAAGTAAGAGGCTAAAGGCCAGATCTATAGAGTGGGGGTAGGATACAAGTTATAGATGTATTTATTTAAGAAAGGAGACAAATGTGAATGTCTTGTGATATATATTCTTGCATTTCTACACTGTAAGTTACAGTGTTCTCTGTGAAGCAGCAGTTTTCCATGAAGCATTGTAGATATTCTTGTACATTGTTTGTTTAATCATGTTAAACTGAAAAACAGTATTTAAGAAAATTAACTAGATATTCTTGGATAACTTCACAAACAAAAATGGAGCTTTCAGCTGTACCTATTTTTCAAACGCTTGCCTGAACCTATCTATACATAGCCTTGACTTTTTTATTTAACCAGAACAAGTTGGGTAAGAATACAAAAAGATAAGAGTAATTTTTTTGTATAAGACTGTTGGATAAGAGTAAAAGTCAATCTAGTAGCATCTTGCAGCTTCCAACAGCTAGACATTTTTTTCTAGAAAGTCCATCAAAACCAGCCTAAAGGCAAATGCCTTTCCTCAGTATTTGCCTTCTGGGCAGCAGCAGGACCAACCTCCCCATGGGGCTGACTGAAGCACTCACTTCAGGCAGAAGGTTGGCAGGAGACACCTGCTTTGGTCTACCCTCCCCACCTCTGCTCTCCCCTCCCCAATTCATAAAGAAGGGAATGGAACAGAAGTGTGGAGAAGACTGGCGAGTTGGAGGTTCTCCACTCTAGCCTACCACTCTTTTCTCCTGCACACTTCCTCCTCCAGCCTATTCCTCTCTTCCTTTTGGAATTCAGGAAGAGGAGTGGAGGAGGGGCTGATGTGTCATCACATTAAGCAGGAAGGAAGCATTTGGCATACCACATGCCAGGAAGTCTTGGATTGCCCCTGGACAGAAGCTGAGATTCAGAGACATATTGTGGCTGCTGTTAGACCTATACTCCATGAATGTGTCTCAATCCCATTTTAAATCTATCTAAGCCGATCATTGCTATGTGTTGAGGCAGCAGGTTCCTGATAATTTAAACTGCCTTTTTCAGCACCTTTTACAAGCTGGCATTTGAGCAGTTGGGTTCTCAAGCCACAGTCCCTTCTAAACCTTTTTTTACTCGTAATAAGAGCACCTCGTCCTTGTATAATATGTCTCTTGACCTTCTGTAGGAGCCTAGGCATCTCTGAACTGGCCTTCTGTTGCAACAAAGGTGTAGTGAGAGGCACATCAGCCGTAATTCCTTGGAGAAACCATGTGGCTGAGCTACAAATGAATGACTAATCAGGGACAGGCAAAAGGAAGTACTTCTTTACATATTGCCTAGTTAACTAGTTGAATACACTGCAAACAAAATACAATGTTTGCCACTAGCTTTAAGAAAAGAATTAGGTTTGTGGAGGATCAGTCCATTATCAGCTATTAACCATGATAGCTCTATGGAACCACAGTAATCAGAAGCAATATGCCTCTGAATAATAGGTGCCGAGGGGGAGTTGGGGAGGGTGCAGTTGCCTTCATGCCCTGCTTCCCAAGAACATCTGACTGGCTACTGTTGCCAGGGTATGGATGCAGGTTGTGACCAGGAGGCCTAGAGCCCAGGGTCCCCTGCCTCAATACAAATCAAGACTTTCCACCAGTACAAGCCAGAGTGGCTTTACACCTCTTCAATTGTTTGTGGGTACCGGGCCATAGCAGGTGATGCAAACACATAGGTTTTGACCAGATGGATTCAATACAAATTGAAAATGTAGGCTGTAACTGACAACCGGATCTCCCATGTTTTCTTGACCAGGCTCTGCCAATTGATAGAGACTGAGCAATAGCTGATACAACTGCTGGAATTACTCCAGATTCTGGAACTTTGAAACCACCACAAAATATGGAAGCAGAACTTCTAGAGTAGACATTACACCCATCCATTACAATTGCTCTGTGTCACATACACTGCTGTTCTTTTGGTATGTTGATGGGAGCGATAGCTATTCCCTTTTTCCATTCCTCAAGGAGCAAGGAGCCATTCTGACATTCAGTTTGGTCAGGCTGAACATACAGATCTGGGACCAAGATTGCAATGGCAGGCATTCCACCAGCCACTGGCAGGCATTCCACCAGCCACTTTAATCTGAGACTAGTGTGAGGCCACTGTGGACTCCTCTCTTTTACTCCCAGGACCTGTTCCTTTTCCACCAGACCTTGTTCCAGTACCAGATTTTTCTCTCTCCATGTTTTAAGGGTTGGCAGTTTGTGACTTTACCACACCTTTACCTGCAGACATCTAAGGGTTCAGGATGCATCCAGCCTGGTGACCCTACTAAATAACATGCATCTTCCTATCAAATTGAGTATCTGAAAAGCTGTATCATCATCTATGGATTATGCAGATTTGTTGTTACGCCCTACCCTTGGATAACAACAAACTGCAAACCTTTAAAACCACACAGTGTTGGTGTGTTGAACAGATATTTTCATTTTTAGAAAGAGTAGAGGCTTCTGTCTGCAACAGCCTGAAGTGGTGTCACAGTCTGTTATTCCCACAGCTGCATACCATAAATGAATAAAAGGCTGCATGCACTAATGATGATTAATTGCATTTTTCTCATATCTTCATATCAATTAGCTGGGAATGTTCCTTTGTTTAAATAATTGTCTTTTGTAAATAAATGTGTAAACACTACTTAAAGCATATTTTTGGTCTAATGGCACTTATCTGAAAGTTAACAGATTCAAGATGTGATGTGCGTTTTAATTGATTGAACGTATAATAAAATGAGGCACTGGGTGCTAATTTTTACAGCAAGCACATTAGAGCTTCAATCAAATTATACATGGTTTAAAACAATATGAGACTGCATTAGACCAACCCATTTCTCTGGTGGAAAATACTACGAATACCAGCTGGAGGTATAAGTGATGGAAGGATATTTTGTGCCACACCTGCCATGTGGCCAAACGACAGACTCCATACCTATCCTTTTTGAACAGCATCTGCTGCTAAACACTTGGTTATCCCTTGCCTTGATTATGGCAATCTGTAGTTTATTTGAGCAGATGTATGAGGAAAAAATAAGTGGGCCGTTTGATAATCTTAGCACCTTTGTGCAATGTATGGACGTAATGTTTGTGATTCAAAGGACATCTGCAAGAGGGATCTGAAGGCCTTAGGAGTGGACCTCAACAGGTGGGAAACCTTGGCCTCTGAGCAGCCCGCTTGGAGGCAGGCTGTGCAGCATGGCCTTTCCCAGTTTGAAGAGATACTTGGCCAACAGACTGAGGCAAAGAGGCAAAGAAGGAAGGCCCATAGCCAGGGAGACAGACCAGGGACAGACTGCACTTGCTCCCAGTGTGGAAGGGATTGTCACTCCCGAATTGGCCTTTTCAGCCACACTAGACGCTGTTCCAGGAGACTGAAGGTTGCCAACTATCTCAGTGGTTCCCAATCAGGGCCTAGGAGGGAGGGGTAAGGGGGGTAATTTGTACCTAGACCCAAAAGGGGGCTCAAGAGCCAAAGGAGGGGGCCCAGAAATTTCCTGGGATCTTACATTTTCCTATCTACATAGACTTGTTGCTTGCACAGGATGTTGGGGATACTACCACGAACATGCAACTGCAGCTGCTGCAGCTACTTAAAAGCAATATATGCTGGATGGAGGAATGCACACATGACACTCCTTAACACGGGGTCAAATCTGGGAGGAAACCGGCCTACTACAGTAGATCTTTAACTTGTGGATCTGCTTACCATGAAGGAGTACATAGGAGCTCAGGGATATACAGCTGCCAGACTACAGCTGCTGCAGAAGCAAGTTTTGGAATGCACAGGACACTTTCCATTCTAGTGTGAGTCTAAATCTGATGATGCTAATTTTCTGCATGATTTTCTATATTTAAAAGATTTAGGAGTGTTTTTGGTTTTCTGTCTTACTGTATCTAGCTGTTGATGCCACACGGGTGGGTAACCTGGGCTCTAAAGACTTTTCCTGCTATCTTCACCCTCCCCCCACTCTGTTTTGAACTCCCTGCCCCATTCTGCTTGCCCATCACCACCCTCCCCCTGCTCTGTTTCACCCCTTGCAAAGAGACCCAAAAGAAACTCAAATTTCTTTTGAGTTTTTGATAAAAAAAACTCTTTTTGATAAAATTCCTTTCTGAGGCCCTGTTCCAAATCTGTGTGTTGTGACACCCTGGGGCATCACAAGGCATTTGCCAGGGCATTGTGGGCCATCTGCTTCCCAGCAGTGAGACCATGGTGTGAGCCTCTGAACAGTGGCAGAAGATGATGAACCCCAGTAACCCTCCTTGCTTTTCCTGTTCTCTCATATCTTGGGTTGCCAAGCAGCTAGGATTTTGCTAGTCCAATAACTAAAACAATGTTTCATAAAGTAACCCATACTGACAATTCAGTGTATTCCAGATTCTGCCAGGCTCTTCCCATAACCTTTCCATTTCAACTCTGAATCTTCCTATTTTACGGATTTTACTGTAGTTCCACCCCGGCTATTCTCCAGCATTCCTTCACCTCTTCTGTTGAGGTCTCTGCTACTTTTGGAATTCTTTGTTTGTTACCTTGTGAATGAAGCATGACATAACTCCATGGGGCTTGGGACAGCATATGTTGTCCTGCCTCCTCCTAACAAGCCTTGCCCGGAGTCGCCCACTGAACTACATGGTTGACTGAAGATTTGAACCTTGATCTTGACAATAACTCTAAACCACATGGGCTTTCTGAAAAAGTTGGCAACCTTGTTCAAAGGCCTCATTGAAAGTCAAATTCACAAAGTTCTCCATATCTGCTATGCACATGCAGGGATTTGTACTGCTTGGGGAAGGACCATAACTTGATGGTAGACAATGCGCTACATAGAAGGTTGCATGTAGATGGTTCCAGGTGCAATCCCTTGTACTCCTAGGTAGGGCTGGGAAAGATTCCTGTCTGAAATCCTGCAGAGCTTTATGGTATTCAGTGCAGACCAACAATTTACAACGAGGGTGCCATGGCGCACTTGTGTACCATGAATGGTCTACAGGTGTGCCACAGGGGTTTGGGGGAGAGTCATTTATTAGTAAGGCCATTAGGGAATGTGAACCCCCTACTGACAGTGCAGTGTGCCTTGTAAATGGTCACAGAACGGATGATGTGCCTTGACAATTTTAGTGCCTTGTCAGTGTACCATGAAATTCTCTGCTTGCCAAATTGAACAAAATGATCCTACACTCCTCTGTTTACCATAATCTTTGTAATTTTAAAAAAAGAAAACAGGTCTTGTGAAATCAGTCATCTCCTGGATTGTCCAAGCAGTTGTGAATCCACTCTTACATGTGAAATGGAGGCAAGAGCCAAGATGCTGGATATTGAGGGGGGGTGGGTTAATCAGCACAGCACCTTTTGGCCAGATCCAGTTTGAATCTGAGGTAATTATCTGAATTTCAGCAAACATCTGAAGTTTTTGAATTTTTTTTTTTTTGTTGTAGCAGTCAAAAGGGAGCAGCAAAGAAAACCATTTGAACAGAGCCCTTGGTTATTCCTCCCCCTGCCACACCACCCTAGAAAAGGTGAAATTGCAAATGGTAATCACATACAGATTTATTAAAGCAGACCAAACAGTTCTAAAGAGAGTGCCTGTAAAACAGGGACTGGGCATGCAAAATTTTATCAGCTTTTTCCTCCATTGTCATTTCTGGGCTAATTATCCTTTCTTGACTCAAATCTGCCACCGGTTCTTAAAGTCCTGTCAGAATGAAGTGGAATGCTCAATATATGTTTACATTTACAACAGGTTTTCCTTTGATATTTGACAAGGTTCTCATGTCATCTGACCTTAAAGTTGCTTCAGAACTTTTTCCCCGGAACAATTTGTAGGAACTTAAAGATGCTGGGAATTGCTTTATATTCAGACAGGATGCCCTTGGGACAGTTCTTGAGGATTAACACCTGTTAGCTGGGGGGACACGGGACGGGACGACACACCTTATGCTATCAGAAATAGTGCCCTTACAAAATCAAAATATAGTTTTCCTCAGATGCCAAAAATTATGTACAATGTATAAGAATAAATCTTTTCATTTTCTTCAGATAGTAACTCTTTTTTTAATGGCATGACTTTGTTGCATCTTTGTAGTAAATATTACTATTTTGTGTCCCATTGGAAAACTTGAGGCTGCAATCCTAACCACACTTCCTGAGAATAAGCTCCATTGAACAAAATAGGACTTACTTCTGAGTAGACCTGGTTAGGATTTTGCCCTGAGAAATACAGTATTAGAGAATTCCTCTTTCAAGTGTAATTACTGGAAGGTTTTAACTTAAGAAAACCTTGACACATCTTTTGAGATGCCTCCAACATGTTTTACTCTGGGCATTTTTGGATGTCTAGATGACAAGTGTTTTGTGGCATTTTTTTTCACACTCGAAGCTGTACATTAGAGAGATAAGCAGACTTCAAAAGGCCAAATAGCAAGGGGAGGATAGAAGATGGCCACACATAAAGCTATGCCGCTCTTCGAAACCCCTTTAGTAGCCAGACAAGGTCACTGATCAGGGTAATTTGCAGGAAAAGTCAATTTCTCAAGTACCCAAAGCAGGTGTTGTGCCATTCTAGGACAATTTACTGAAACGAAATTGAGGAAGTTGAAAAAAGCAAAGGTCACAATTCACAGGAAGAAGTGAGGCGAGCAAATCCCTTTGACTGTATTTTTAACTCTTTTTCAACCACAGCCTATTTACAAACTTGGGACTGTTTCCACTTTAAAGAAAACCCACCCTTGTGTAACTTTAGGAGATGTGATTAACAAGAAGGGAGGTGGCAAGGCACATCCCTTGCACAGTGCAGAAGGCGCAAAGACAAAGCTGCAAGGCAGACAGTCTCACAAGATTGTGTTGTTGCAAGCATCACGCAGGAGACAGAAGGTCCTTTTTGTTCAACGTATTGTAACTCTGTTTTCTGAGGCTGCTGTCTGGAACATGCCTACTTAGGGCAAAGCCTCATTGAATAAAAGTGTGTAGGACTGCACAGTGAATGGTTTCTTTTCACAAATGCAGGAGTAAAGTCAAACGTATTGATGAGACAAAACAAAATAAAGAAATAATTGGAAAAAGCAGGTCTGGGGAGAAAAAGTAAGGGAGCTCTTAATGAAATCCATAAGCTCTATCCCCTGCCTCTCCCTTTCCCATTTCTCTCAAATCATGGCCCCTTGTTGATTTTTATAAACAGTAGCTAAGGAACCAGCACAAAAGGTAAGGGCCTCTGGAATTCTAGCACAGGGGGAAAGTGCAACCACAGTGACTGGTTCCTTATACATACAGCCTGTTTCTGCTTTCTCCATGCAGTCGGCTACCCACATATACAAGGAATGTGATAGAAATATCCAGAACATTCTAATAAGAATATGTATATTATACAAAGGCTTATACAGTTTTCTTTTAAATGTAATGCAGGAGAAGACATGAGTTTCTCTGTTCCAGCAAGGAAAAATTCCTCAAAAATACTCAGTTAACTAAAATGCTATGTGAATCTAAGTCCAAATTATACATTTATCAAATCAGCTGTCTTCATTTGATGAGAGAACTTTGTGTGAAGCCATGGTGCTTTTTGTGCGTATTGGTTCCAATGTCATCATTCTAGCAGGAGATATTAGAACATTTGGAGACTTTCTCATTAGCTCAATGATTTCTTTTTTAAAGAAACGTGTGGCTACAGCCACATTCCCATTGCCTGAAAAACTAATCCAGCTGTTAACTTCTTGGCACCCGTATCCTGCTGTCTTTTCATTGGTATCAGTTACATCTAAAGACTGGAAACAATCTAGACACTAAATACCCAATATTTTCAGAGGGGTAAATCGGAAGATGAGTATGAAGGACTTGGCTTGATTAGTCAGACAAATAAACAAACAAAGTAAAACACACAAATAAAGCCACCACACCTGCAAGAATGTTAGATATGTTAAGAGGGGTTGCTTCCCAAGGCGAATTGCGCCGGTTCACTTTTCATCACCAGTGACCACATTACACATGCAGCTGGTGACATTACTTAGCCTCCAGCAAGGTCAGAGCATAGAGTAAAGTGCACAGAGAGAGGATTGTTCCTGTGTTTGGAGCAAAAACATGGCTTAATGTAAGCTCAGCTCCAGCTGCAGTTTGGCCTGCTGCAGGACAACTTGGTCCGTGGCTAACAGCTCATTCAAAAACACACCAAATAGTTCTAGGTGCTATTGAAAAGCTGCCCTGGAAATGCACTTCTCTGGCATAACTGTACACTAGGTTGAATTGCCCCCTAAGTACAAATGATTACAGACAGAATTTCTGTTTGGCTTTAACAATGGGCATGGCAGACAGAAATCTAACAGGTGATGTTCCCCTCAAGCATATCTCCATGACAGATAGTACTCATATTACTGATAAACAGGAGGGAGGCATACGGCTTATCCTATCCTGGGCCTGCCAGGAGATCTTGCACTTCATTGCCATAAGTCATATGATGGCATGAAAAGCCTGCCACAGTCAGGCATTCTGGAGTCACTGGTGCAAACAGCCAGAGAGTCTGTTTGCCTGCCAGTGGCCCACCCAAGTTGCACTGGAGCAAGTAGCTGGAGCAGGGTCTGTGAGAGGAATTTTATCAGGGGATACAAAGTTTATATTGGGCTCCTTCCCAAAGCAGGAGGGTTGGGGGACAACAGAGTGGGGATGGGTGGCAACAGGGGTGGGCAGACCAAAACAGGGCAGGGGGTGGTGATAGCCAGAATAGTCTTTGGAGCCCATAAAAACATAAGAACAGCCCCACTGGATCAGGCCATAGGCCCATCTAGTCCAGCTTCCTGCATCTCACAGTGGCCCACCAAATGCCCCAGGGAGCACACCAGATGACAAGAGACCTGCATCCTGGTGCCCTCCCTTGCATCTGATATAGCCCATTTCTAAAATCAGGAGGTTGCCCATACACATCATGGCTTGTACCCCGTAATGGGTTTTTCCTCCAGAAACTTGTCCAATCCCCTTTTAAAGGCGTCCAGCCCCGACGCCATCACCACATCCTGTGGCAAGGAGTTCCACAGACCAACCACACACTGAGTAAAGAAATATTTTCTTTTGTCTGTTCTAACTCTCCCAGCACTCAATTTTAGTGGATATCCCCTGGTTCTGGTGTTATGTGAGAGTGTAAAGAGCATCTTCCTATCCAGATCTATTGGAGATAGATCTACTGGATCTATTCGATAGATCTATTGGAGATAGATCTAATAGAGCCCAGATCTATTGGACTTCCCAATGCAGAGCCCATGTCTACCTGCCCACATGGTGTAACATCCCCAGCATCCTGTGCTGGCGCAAGTCTGGGTGAGATTGAAAAAATGTAAATTCCCAGGAAATTTCTGGGGTCCCTGCTTTGGCTCCTGGGCCTCCTTTATTATACTGGGCCCAGGTACAAATTACTCCCTTTACCCCCTCTCAAGGGCCCTGAGCTGGGGCAGGTTGTGGGCTGTTTAAGGGAGGATCGGGAAGATTCCAGGGAAGAACTGGGGGTGGGAAGGGGTGGATCTCAGCAGCAACCTACTTGTCCATGTGTGGGACTGAGGAGATTCATTGATGGCCAGGTGGTCTATGGAAAGGTAAGAATAAAAGATTTTTGCCAACCTCTCCCAGACAGTCTTGTTGTTGCTTCCCCCCATGCTCTACTGGCAGTGCTGCAGAATAGTGGGAGATAGGATTGGGCTGCCCGACCGCAATCATATTCACACTTACCTGGTTATACTTCCTGTTGAATTCAATGAGACTTAACTCTGAGTGGACTTGCATAGGATTTTGCGGTTAGTGCTCCTCTTTCCCTTTTCTTTCTCCTTTCT
This sequence comes from Tiliqua scincoides, assembly GCF_035046505.1. Lineage (NCBI taxonomy): Eukaryota > Metazoa > Chordata > Lepidosauria > Squamata > Scincidae > Tiliqua > Tiliqua scincoides. Next base: position 177,602,216 of record NC_089823.1, read on the forward strand.
TACTACTACTCAGAACAGTTGAGTCCGAAGTGGGGCTTTTGGATTTCAGTGTGGGTCTCTGGCCTATTTTTTCCTCAATTCAATGGCCAATACTAGCTGAAAGCTTCACCTTTTCCTTACAATTTTGGATTCAAGAGTTATAGATATTACACTGCAAAGGGAAATGCCATCTCATAACAATGATGGGTGAGTGAGGGGTGAAGGAAATTCAAAAATGCAGAGCAAAATTACTGAGAGTCTCTGGTCCAATTCAGCTCTAATCACTGGTGAGTAGTTGCACATACCAGCAGCTAAACCAAGGTGAGGATAGTCCAGACTGTCTACTCATAACTACTTGAAGGGGGGCGGGGTTCACTTAGGAATAAGATTATTGAATGCAAAACCAGTTTTTTTTAAAAAAAATATGATTATGGAGCAAATTGGTGATATTTACAGGCAGGTGCATATTAGTATCTTCAAAGGCTAACAAACACAAAACCTCATAGGTACTAAAAAAGTACCTTGGCATAAGTATTTGCTTTTGAAATGTGAAGATTGCCTGCTTATTAGGGGAAAAAAGGAAGGGGATTTAATAAAGGATCTGCTTAACCATGATAACCTGGGTTTAAAAAAACTATAGCCATCACTGCTTATTTCTCCCTTTTATGGATGTAATTTCATTATTATAGAGACACAAACATTTGCTCCACTTCTGGGTGCCTCACATCTGTTAGCAGAGATTTGATTAGGGCTACACAAATGTGCTAGATTAGAGCATCTCGTTGATGGAATTCAAACCACCTGGATATTTGAGCAACGTCAATAAGAATAATTCTCTTTTTCCAAATCAGTAAATCCAAGCTATATTAAAAAGAATTAATTAATGAGTACCAGATAGACAAAACAAACACTTGACAGTGAATCATATTATCAATGTTTTCTGTGTGAGATCCTGCTCAGCTTATGTTTAGATGTCAAATTATATTACAAAAACTAAACAGTCAATTCAAATGATCTTTTAATGCAATAAGTCTTTGCTCTCCACATACTTATTTTGGTGGCAAAGGTGATAAACAGTGGTGGAATGTTCATAGCAATTGTTAAAACACTGAGTAAGTACACTAAAAGAGTAAGTTACAAATTGTTTTTCTTTTTGTTTCTTAACCCATTTTTCCCCAGCCCACAGGTGTACACATTTGATCCCTATTTCATATATGCAACATTGGGTAGAAATGGCTTACAGCCCAATCTATGCATTTCTACTCAGAAGTAAGTCCCATTATAGTCAATGGGGCTTACTCCCAGGAAAGTGTGGATAGGATTGTAGCCTTGAGCTGCTAACCTATCCACACTTACTTGGGAGTAAGTCCCAAGGACTCTATAGAGTTGCAAATCTGGGTGTAGCAAAAGAGGAGGGAAACTGAAGGCTCAACATCTAACTGTGGTCAGGTCTAAACAAATGGTAGACAATGTGCTAAATGTACCTGGGCTCCCACACTTTGATGACAGGTGGGTTCTTTTGGGGTTCAGTAAGACCTTTATTGGCATAAAGATGACAGGTGTATGTGTGCGGCAGGCACGACTGATACCACCCATATGAAAACCTTGCTGCACATGGAAAATTGAATGCCAGGGAGAAGGATTCAAACCTAGTCTTCAGATTTGCCAGTTTATGTGTGTAGGCAAGCGTTTAAGCATCCATCATCACTATCACCCACTGAGATCTGAAATGGTACAGTCCAGATACAGTTTCATCATTTCATCCTCTGCTGGTTTAGTCGACCAATAAGAGCTTGCAAATATGCCATTTAAAATACATGTAGGTGGGCAAGCAGGATTCAGTGCAAAGCTGATAGCTGTAAACTGCTATAGGGCATCTATACTATAGAGACTGTATTTCCAGAATGTAGTAGAATCATATAAATATTATAGGCTTGAGGTTGTAGGGTTACTTGGTTAACCAATCGCCATAGTGACTCCTAATCACAACTGTTATGCTTTCAGGAATCATTGTCAAATACAACAAGTAGGGAATGTGCCTATGTTTTCACTATTATGTCCTTAAGCAATTACCACTGGAGCCTGGAAAACGATTATGCTGAAGTGCAATATAACAACAGTCACTTCTCTTCCATCTCTTCCATATTCAAGTACTCTCCTACTCTTCATTTCCGATTGCTGTGTCTATGTGCATCAGAAAAACTGGTTCAAGTGGGCTGCCCTGCATTGTGGTGATCAAGTATCTGAAAACTCAGGATAGTTTTACCCCCCTCCCCAAAAAAGAAAAGGTTCCTGATGAATGACATTGAGGTGAGCTTCCACAAGATTCAGCTAATGTAGGTGAGAAGTGTATATTAGAAGGTTCCATCAGTCAACTAAAGTAATGCCGGTCTGACAAGCCATCACAAGAATAAGCATGCTTAAAAGCTTCCTCAAGCTATATAATTAATTATGCTATTTAATTATTTACACAATAATTAAATTACCTCTCACAACAGAATGAAGGAACAGTGGGGACAATGTACATTAATCTTTATTTAAAGAACTCTCCAAGGTAACTCTCTTGTGGGAATAGGGAAGAACACATTTCTAAGAATATGCTGCAATATATCTAGTGTAGCTCTCTATGGTTGTGACTTGCATATGGATAACTGGGGGCCCTACATGACCTGTAAAAACCAGTGGACTTCTCATACCTACAGAGGTTTGGGATCCGTGGTCAATCCTGCCTTAGATAGGCGAGCTGCTGCCTAATCTTGGCCAGTATTGAGCTGATTCTCATGGAACACAATTTCACTGGTGACTGGCTTCAAATGCTGGCATCTCTATGCTAGCCATGCAGAACAATCCTATGCATGTCTACTTGGATAGTATGTTCCTGGAAGTACACTCTATACAACTCAGTGGGACTTATTCCTACATAAGTGTGTATGGGATTGCAGACCTTCTTCCTAGTAAGAGAATTTAGGGTTGCAGCCTAACAGCCCAGTCCTATTACCTGGCAGCACCAGTCTCCCACATGCTGTCCTGGCAATGGCCATCAAAAAAGTGCTGTAGGGCATGGTGTGGTGACTGGGACAGGAAAGGCACTGGCAAGGAGGACGACACATGTTAGTGCTGGGCCTCCATGTCAGTCAGATGACTGCCAGGCCCCTGTGACAGTACGTTCCCTGCCAAGTGGTGGGAGGCCTTTGGGGCATGGGGAAGCTGGTGGGAAAGTGGGGAGGGGGCATTTCTATGTGGGGGAGGATGGACCAGAAATGGTGGTTCATGCCTAGGATAGAGGTGGGATAGCACATTCTATCCCCCTTCCTGGGCCTCAGAGCCCTACAAGGGTCTCAATAGCTGGCACAGATCCAATTAGACCCATAGGGGTAACATGGGGTAAGGGAACCAGTTATCAGTATCAGAAGTTATCAGTAACATTGTGCAAAAGTTGCTGAAGTCCTGCTTTTCTTCTGGGACCTGAGGTGCAACTCTTCATTAAAAAAAACACACACACAAAAAACAAACTCACAGAGAGGGAAGTCTGTAAGGACAGTTTCCTTGGCTCTCCCCAACAAACCACAGCCTCAGTCAAACTCTCTAATGAAAGACCCACAAATGTTGCAATGCACTTAAGCATGTGGCCTGCCATAAAGCAGATAGGTGATCCGGGCAGTAACATTATATGTGGAATATCTTCAAATAAGCCACACACAAACCATTGTGAAATCCTAGTTCCTAAATAACTGGAGATCTAAAGCAAAAAAGAACTGATTGATACTTCTGATCTTGTTAAATGGCAACAACATTTCAGATTTGTGCCCCTCTTTAAACTCCTGAGATAATAAATGGGCAAGTGACTTCATTGGTAGGAGGCACACATTGTAGGCAGCTGCTGCTCATAATTCATGGACATTTTCTTGTTAAGAGACAGCAATAATCCCAACTTTTTACTGAGGAAAAAAAAACCCCGAGATTGAAGGACGAGGAGGAATATGTTTCATTCTTTTCAAAGAAACTGTAGCTTGGTCCACTGCATTTGTCAGACATGCTAATTTGCTATTTGCTATTTGCTGTGATTATATACCTGTGATTATGTTGCTGCACCCCTACCTGCAAGATAGAGAAATATACACTATCACCTACACTTTAATTGCCTCTTGCCTTGAAAGATGTAATGTGCTGTGTGTGGGGACTGCTCTTGAAGTTTGGAAGCTCCAGCTAGTGCAAAATGAAGCTGCCCATTTGCCAGAGGTGTCACTAGGGATAGTGTTACCTGGCATGGTAGTGCATGGTATCACCCCCATGGATCACCAAAAATGTAATAAATAATGTAATATAGGTTGGGCATCCCTTATCTGAAGTGCTTGGGGACAGAAACATTTTGAATATAGAATTTTTCTGTATTTTGGAATACTTGCATATACATAATGAGAGATCTTGGGGATGGGGCCCAAGTCTAAACACAAAGGGTGCAATCCTAACCCCTTACGTCAGCACTTTTCAGCACTGGCATAAGGGCAATGCAGCTCTGAGGGAAGGGAACAAGCATTCCCTTACTTTGAGGAGGCCTCCGTGAGTGACACCCAACGGCAAGGTGCAGCACATGTCCCACTGGCACCGCTATGTCAGTGCTGAAAAGCACTGACACAAGGGGTTAGGATTGTGCCCAAAATTAATTTATGTGTCATATACCCCTTATGCATATAGCCTGAAGGTTATTTTATACAATATTTTTGGTAATTGTGTGCATGGAACAAGGTCTGTGCATGAAATACAGTTTGTGATTTTATTTCTTTAGGCAAAAAAGTAAAAAAAAAAAAGTCATGATGGTGCTCAAAAAAGTTTGGAATACTCCATATGTCAGAATTCCGGATAAGGGATGCCCAATCTGTAATAAATAACAACAATAACAATAAATAATAATAATGTGTCACTATTTTTTTAACCATAATTTAAACTTAAATCCTGAAAATGCACAAATATCCTGACCACTAAAAACTTTGGCTTAAAACAGTTAAGGAAAAGTTTCACTTGGTCTCAATCTTCTAGCTTCTCTTCCACAGAGAAACTGTGATTGATCCCAAACCAATTCATCACAAGGGAAATATGAGCAAGAGGAGATGCTGGGAAAGGACCATTTGGAATGGTTCAGCTCTTTGGACAACAGCTCTCAAATGTATTTATTACATTTATGTTCTGCCTTTCTTCCATGGTGGATCTACTATTTAGTCTGCATAGGATTTGAAACTTAAGACCATAAACCACCACAGTTGTCTTTTTAACTTTTTTTTAAACTGTTGAACTTGGGAATAGTTGATAATAATTTGGTCAGACAGAAATCCAATTGTCCCGCCAGTTTGTGGTTCATTTTGGTAAGCTCCTATCTGTAATTTAGTCCTAGCCACGATGAAAAAAGGAATTTATCTCCAATGCGTGTTGCATTACATAGGTTTACATGTCATGTGGTACTCTGACATACTGTCGTTTTGCATAGCCAGATAAGATGCAACACATTTTTTCAATGTATTTGCACAGAATGTGGCAGCATGTTTTGATGGAGTGACTGTTTTCAAAAGTTCAGAATCAGCAAGACTTAGACAAGCAGCTCTCAAGTTGCCAGTTCCACATTTCCAAAGGAAAGAGTCCTAGGGAGTCTCTGTGTCTGCACAGTTAAATTACTTGGAGCTGGAGGTGTTAAAAATAAGAAGTTCCTTATGTTCTTTAGAATTGTGAGCTTCTATGATAAAACTAACCCAAAGTACAAACCCAATGGCTGATGCATACCATTGATTTTCAGGCCGAAGTCAAATCAATGGTTTGAAAGTCACTATCAACATTTGTGAACTGCAGATGAATCAATAGGTTTTGTGATCAGGAGTTGACTACCATCCTGTGCGGTGATACGTAGGTAAGTAGGTAGAGGCTGTAGCCCTGCCCATGTGTTCATGTCTATCACTTGATAATTTTGCAGTGTCATGATGACTTGCATGTGTGAATGAGCCGTCAGAGACCTAACATCACAAACACAACTTTCATATCAACCAGCATTATCTCAAAAGAATCAACAAATTTATTTTTATATAGCTATTATTTATTCATTTATTTCAATATTTATATACCACCTTTCTCAATAGACTGAAGGCAGTTTACATCAGCAGGCTGAACGTAAATCCATTTTTCAATAGGATATTTACAACAATTATTCCATGAGACAATTTCATAGAACCTCCATTTCTCCAGGTGCTTCCATTCATCGTGCAGTTGTCACCAACCAGCTGCTGGCGCTTGTATTTTTCTAGGTCTCCTAGGCAGCTTCAGACTGGTTCCTCAAAGACGTTATCCTTTTGGGGGGGGGGGCAGCTTACAGCCCAATCCTATTCAAATTTCCCTGGGAGTAAGCCCCATTGACTCTAATGGAACTTACTTCTGAGTAGACATGCATAGGATTGGGCTCTTAGTCTTCCACACTTGGCTCCTCTGCACAGATATGCCAGCAGCCTCTTGGTCTCCGATCCAAGTAACTGATCCTGCTTAGCTTTTTCAGGCTTGGCTTTTTCAGGCTCAACCTCCAGACCCCATCTCCTGCCTGAATATTTTTGGCGTGAATAGCTCCCCAAAATGGCTTCTAATAAAGCAGGGGGGAAAGGGAATCAAACTAAAAAGTCGTGCACGTATATCACTTAGTGTGCAATTCAGAAGCACTTTTGGGCTGCCACAAATCTTAAGCTGACCTGGGTGTGTTGCAAAAGTGTTGTAAGGCACTTTTGTACCAATTGGGAGGCTGGCACCAGAATGTGCTACATTCTGGTGCCAACCTCCGGAGGCCAAATTTGGTCTCTGCTGCACTGGCAGCAGGTAAGTACGTGCTGGCCAATTCAGGCCAGTATGGGGGTTTGGGAAGGGCAGGGGGAAGGTGGAACAGGAATGTTCTAGGGCAGGGGGAGGGTGGGCAGTGGGACAGTGGGCAGACTGGCCTAGAAGGGGGATGGTGTCAGGATCTGGCACTTAGGTTAGATCCTAACCTCCCTCCTGGGCATCCTGGCCTAACCCTGGGCTGCTTGGATATGTGCCACTTATTAGGTAGCACAGATCCAAGTAGCCCCATTTGGCCCACTGTCGCATTACTCGGGGTAGGGGAATTACTTCCATTGCCCCGAGTTGTGCCATAGCCAACACCAACCCTGCTCTGGATACAGCGCAGGCCAGTTGGAATGCCTGTTCCAGGGCAGGTTAGGATTGAACTGTTAATTTCTTACCATTTGTGGACCTGGCAAGCTAGTGGACAGGAAACAAGGCCCTGCCAATCAGTAGGATAGTAGAGTGATGGCCAAGGACTTCATTGGCCATTGCGTACTCCCATAACTTGGCGCCAACCCTACGAGAATACATGTAAGTGCATATCCAATATAAACACATGTATATATCCAATATAAATATAAAGGTGTCCATGTCTCTCCTGATTTTTACTTGTGTCAACAAAAGAATCAAACAAAAGGTGAGTCGCTTATGCTTGGTAAAGTATGAAAAGCTAACTGGGTAGAGTGTGGTGGAAAGTAATGGAAAAAAAACTGCTAAGTGTAAAATGCTACCATAAGATATTACCACATGATTGTCAAAGTCTCCAAATGTGGCATTAGAAATATTGTCCATCTTTGTGCTAAAAAGGGGGTGTGCGTTTTAAAAGTGCCACCATGTGAATTAATAAAGATAAAATTAAAACACTTGTAATGTTAAAAATCTTACATGTCTTCTCACAGGACTGAGACATACCACTCAAGAGGATTAGCTTCGAAAAGTCAGATAATCCTCACTGTTGGGATAAAACATATCTTATAGAAATTCTTGTAACATACGCTACATAGGCATTTCCCTAAAATTAAATTAGCCACCAAAATGGAATTCATTTAGATAAGTTTTTTAAAAGTTGCTTTAACAATTTAGTTCTAAAGACTTCTTTAATAGGTCTAGGCAGAGATTATAGGACAAAAAACAACTTAAGAAAAATTGGGCAGAAATTGAAAGGGGAAACTTGGAGAGGTTATAACTTAAGGTTATTGTCCTTCTGGAGACAGAAGGAAACTTAAATTTATATTTTTGGTTTGCAAACTGTATTCATGTTCAAGATAGATATACAGTAAAGACAAAATTACGGGCATTAAAATAAAATAAACCTATCCTGTGTTCAAAAACTTAAATTTAGAGCTTGAATGTAGAAAACGTGTACATTTGTGGTAAAAAGGCTTTTGGGGTCATTTCAGACTCTATAAGACCCATTTTCATTCAGCTTTTTCTGCAATCCACTGTTGATTAAAAATCCGTGACTAAACTCTTTTTGCTTTTATGGAACTGATTGTGGCAGTCCTATGCATGTACTGTACTTTGGAGGAAGTCCAATTATATGTGTGCCAGCAGTGCTGGGAAAACTACAAATCACAGTTCTCCTTGCTTGTAGGGCACAGTCATTGCTGAAACGCAGGCATCAGAAGGTACAAAAGAGAGCAGAAGGTACAAAAGAGAGCGACTAAGATGATTACTGGGCTAGGGCACCTTCCTTATGAGGAAAGGCTATGACATTTGGGCCTCTTCAGCCTGCAAAGGAGGCGCCTGAGGGGGGACATGATTGAGATATACAAAATTTTGCATGGGAAGGAAAGAGTGGATAGAGAGATGCTCTTTACACTCTCACATAACACCAGAACCAGGGGACATCCACTAAAATTGAGTGTTGGGAGGGTTAGGACAGACAAAAGAAAATATTTCTTTACTCAGCATGTGGTTGGTCTGTGGAACTCCTTGCCGCACGATGTAGTGACAGCATCTGACCTGGATGCCTTTTAAAGGGGATTGGACAAGTTTCTGGAAGAAAAATCCATTATGGGTTACAAACCATGATGTGTATGTGCAACCTCCTGATTTTAGAAATGGGTTATGTCAGAATGGGTTATGTCAGGTCTCTTGTTATCTGGTGTGCTCCCTGGGGCATTTGGTGGGCCGCTGTGAGATACAGGAAGCTGGACGAGGGGCCTATGGCCTGATCCAGTGGGGCTGTTCTTATGTTCTTATGTTCTTCTCCAGATCAAATTAAAATCCAAAGTGGAAAGATAATTTTTGGAGTGCAGTGTTTGGCCTACATTGGAAGCAAATGATATAAACTTTTGGTGGCATCCCTAGTTGCAGTAATACACTCTCTTCCTGATAGTGGCTAGGAAATAGATTTCCAGCCTGCAAAGCGTTAAGTAAATTTGTCCACACAGTGTTTTATGGACTGAAAAATCAATATGACCATATAACAGAGTAGTCATGTAACTGCGTTCCACTATAATGTATTGATGTTCCATGTGAGCAGGGTCAATTTTCAATTATGTGAGTTGGCCCATATTGCATCTAATGATGCATCAAAAATAATAAATAATATTGGAACTACACATTTTAAGAAACATGGGATGCCCTAGGTCAACATCTCTCCCTTTCATACTGTGCTGTTCATCATCCTGATGTCACCACATTGTGTGTGTCCCTGATCCTGTAAGCAACAGCCAATCATGATTAGTTTCCAAACTGGAGACCGCTGCGCAGCTGAAAAGCCCTCCCTGTCACAGCCAGTGCTGACAGTTTCACTGTGCTGCTGCTGCTCCTGGCACCCTATCTCATCACAAGGATGCTCTAGGCCAGTGATGGCAAACCTCTTAGAGACCGAGTGCCCAAACTACAACCCAAAACCCACTTATTTATTGCAAAGTGCCAACACGGCCATTTAACCTGAATACTGAGGTTTTTGTTTAGAAAAAATAACTCAGACATTAACATCTTTGTGCTGCTTCCCTCAGCCTGTGCTGTGCAGTGTAGAGTGCTGGCTGGTTGGCTGTATGAGCGGCTGGAACATAGGAACATAAGAACATAAGAAGAGCCCGCTGGATCAGGTCAATGGCCCATCTAGTCCAGCTCCTGTTTCTCACAGTGGCCCACATCTATAATAAGGAGGTAGCACATACCCATCAGGGCTAGTAACCCATGATGGACTTTTCCTCCAGAAATTTGTCCAATCCTCTCTTAAAGGCATCTAGGTTAGATATCACCACTCCTGTGGCAAGGAGTTCCAAAGATTAATTACATGCTGGGTAATTGTGCTCACTGTGTACACACTGGGCAATTACATGCTGGGTAAGTGGGTGTTCCTCTTTTATTGATCGGGGGAGAGTAACTGGTCCTCTGCACCCCAGCAGTGTCTTTTCTGGTGGCTGTCTGCTGGTGTTCTTTTGTTTCTTTTTACATTGTGAGCCCCTTAGGGACAGGGAGCATATAAATGCTGTCAGTAATAGTAATACTGTGCAAGATTGCATTTATTTTTTTAATTAAGCCAGCAGTATCCTAGTTGGATGGCTGCATCATGCTGTATTTCATGAACACTCACAGCTATGTGAAATTCTGCATGCACTTCTTTTCCAATAGGATTGGAGAAGCAATTCTGTGCTTTACCTTTAAGATCATATAAAAAATAGTTTTGTGTGAGGTTCTTACAGATAAGCCTCCAGGGGGCAACATGTGCAAGGCTGGTGCCGCAAAGCCCGTGCTGTGGCCCGAGCGCTCTGCTCCCCGCCAGCTCCACTCCCCTCCAGCTATGCCACGCTGTGAGCTATGCTCCCCTCTAACCTAGCTCCTCTCCAACTCTGCCACAGGAATGTCCGCGCCGCGCCCTCAGGCTGCAGTCCTACCCTCACTTTCCTGGGAGCAAGCCCCAATGACTTTAATGAGACTTACTTCAGGACCAGCACCACGTGCAGGGCTGGTGCCCCAAAGCCTGCAGCAGCAGCTTCCTGTGTGCCGCCTGCCTTACCCCATACAAGGAAGGGAGGAAGCGCTCCCATTGGGCTGCTGGGCAGAGGGGTGGGTGATGTGAGAAAGTCCCCTCACAGAGCCTTCCTCCTCCCCGAGTGGCCTGGGGTGCCTTGGGAGCATGCCTGAGTCTTTGGCATCGGGCCCCCCCACCTGATCTCACTCTTCCCCCACTGTCCGTTCCTTCCCCCCCCCTTGGCCTTGCCCCTCTCTCCTTTGCCCTGGCTGAAGCAGGAGGAGGCTGGCTTTGTGGCTGTACCTGGGTTCCTCAGCCTTCCAGGGCAGACACACAGCTGCTGGTGCCTCCCAGGGGCTGCGAGTGCACCTGGCAGCTGGGGCAACGGCGTGCGTGCCCACAGAAAGGGCTCTGCGTGCCCTGTCTGGCACGCGTGCCATAGGTTAGCCATCACTGCTCTAGGCAATCACGGCTATTACCATAACCCCAGCAGGCTTTATGATAGAATGTCTGGGCAGACACTACTGCTCAGAACATCCTTGTGATGAAATTGGGTGCCAGGAGCAACAGCAGCAAAGCAGAATGGTAAGTGCTGCTCACACAGGGGAGGTCTATCTCCAAATGTTAGATCCGGCCCTGTGGGCTGGGGTTTGGAGAGGCCTGCTGTAGAGTGAATAGAAAGAAATGCACAGTCTCATAACACCAGGGTATGGGGTTTTACTGAACATGATGGAAGGGAAAATCTTGATACTGAGTATATCTTTTTGGATGTTCCTTGCACAAGGTTGGGCTATTCAATCTTCTCTTTCACCAAGAATCATCCTTTATCTTGTAAAAAGGCAAGTAATTCATTGCTGGTTAGGAAAATAACCTTAGCAGCATATATACACAACATACACCACAGAATTCGCACAGGTAAATCAGTACCTAAAATAATATTTATTACCCAAGGAATTGCATGAAACTGGAGACAATAAGGTGTTTGTAGTAGATAAAGTTCCTATGAGAATTTTGAATGCTCGCGGGAGGCAAGATATTAAAAAGATGCAGACAAGCTTAGTGCTAAAAATCTAGAATGTGAAGAATGGTTTTACAGCTGAGAGTAACACATACTCAGAGACAAAAGGGGCAATTAATGAACGGTTTTTGACAAATATTGACAATATTGAGAATTTTCTCATGAAATAATTAATCAATTCTTATTATATCTTGTTTGTGATAAGAAGAATGCAGCAGGTCACACTTGAGCATCAACAAATTGTTTATTTTCAGATGTTGTTACCACTGTTTGTTTCATTTCTCTCTTTCTTCCATTCTGTTTCTCTATTGCTTCTCTGCCCCTTCCGGGGTCCTCTAGGGTCAAACATCTCAGAAACAAACTAGGAAGGAAATCCAACAACCCTGTACTGTCCTGAACAGGCCCAGGCCCAGGCCAAATCCAAGCTCTGCTTGGATTGGTTGGAGGGGAGGAAATGCCACTGCCCAAAAAACTGCACAGAAGGTAGCAATCTCTAGTCTGCCCTTGTTCCAACACGCAAATATTGAATATTTATTGCACATCTCTGATTGGCCAGCCCTGTACCTTCTATCCCTGAGTGGAAAGATGATTGGTTTAACCAATCCAGACAAGAGGGACATTGCCTTGTCCATCACAGGGTTCTGCAAGCATTATAGGCCATACTGAAGGGGTGGTGGGAAGTAGCTGTGGATTAACTGGGATGGGACAAGTAAGCAGTATTCAGTTTCTCAGGATCTTTGGAAACTGGCTCAGGAAAGCTCAAGACCACTCTTGCCCCCTGTTCTGTGCCATACCTGTTGTCCCTGCTCCTATCCACCATTGCTCTGTTGGCTTGATGTTCCCAGCACTGACCGCAGTTATTATTGCCTAACTACTGTTTTATTCCATGGCTGTTTCCATACTTAAAAAAAATAAGAAGCAGAGAAAGAATACGTTTAGTCCAGCATTCTACTTCCTGCATCTGCTAACGAGATGTCTCTCCCCCATTTCTTTAGAGCAACTGGTGTTCAGAGGCACATGTCTCTGAACCTGGAAATAGCATACAGGTTCAGCCTATTTATACACGGATTTTTTTACAAGGATTTGACTCAGCACGAATGGCCCCTGCAAATGAGAAGGAATGTGCTGATCCCTGGAGAAGGGGAAAATGCACCCCTTTAAAATCAGTTTAAAAACCTGAACAGTCCTTTAACAATAGCCTCCTTAATGAGAGAGGTGGGGGCAGCTGGCTGACAATCCATCAATCCTTCTCTCTCCAGCTGACTCCTCTTTCCCCCTGAACACGTGAAAGAAAGGTGATCATTTTGCATTGGTGAAGGGGGGGGGCTGAGTGAAGCGCCTTTGTAAGCTCTTGGAGGATGGCTGATTGATGAATTGTCTTCTTAATGACTCTTAATGACCATCACAAAGGTCAGCAAGGCTGTTTTTAAGTCACTGGAGCAAAGAAACTTTGTTTTTTAAATTGATTTGCTATAGTGCGTTTTTTGCCACATTTTTTGAGTGCTTGGAACGGAACCCATGAGAATAATGAGGCTCAACCTGTATTTACTCATATAATTATCTGAATAGGGTGAATATTTAACTATGCGTGCATGTGTAGTAATAATAAACAAGGATACAGACAAGTGGCCATGATTTTGGAAGGAGAAGTAGGAGAAGTGTTTACTGGGCAGGAGGGGGGCCATAATTCATAAGTGTAGTTGGGTACATTGGAGTTCCTACAGCCCAGTGCTGTCCTTCCCTGCCCTGCCCCCCCTCACTGGTGTAGCCACAACAAAAACAGGTGGGCTGTATCCAGCTGAGTGGGGCAGATTGGGAGGCTTCAGATGTGAAAGGATTTAAATACCCTTTTCCCTCTGTAAGCCTCCCACCCTGCAATGGGCCTCCTCAGACTTGTACTAGTGATTTCGCTAGTGCAAAAGAAAGGGGGTGAGGAGACTGTTGCTGGAGAGGATAAGATCCGATGTGCACCATTGCTGTGGGATCTACCCCCTCTCACAGCCTCCCTACCCCCATTCCTCCCCCTCACAGTTTTGCCCCCTCTCTGCCCCATTCTGCCTCTTCCACCCACCTCCCCCGCCACCTTACCATCCTCAGTGGGTGGCTGGCACTCCAACAACATGTGCAAGAAGGCTTGAACCTTCCCACCATTGCCCTGGCAGCCGTTACTCAGCACGCTGCCTGAAGGCACTTTAGGGCTGCTTTTCAGCAGCTGGCTCTGGTGGAATGCACATTCCACCAGCATTCAAATCTCATAACAGTTAGTAATTAGTTCAGTTTCCAAACCACCTGTCTGAATATCCAGAATGCCTAATAAGGAATGAAGCGACCTACAGCCATCAGCTAGCAGCAGATGGGCTCCTGAAGCAGTTCTTGAACATACCTATTTGCTCAGGGTCTCGTGGCACCGGTCTGCTACCGGAAGTATTTACACTCACTGCAATAACATGAGCGATTAGAGCAGCAAAAGGCATTGACTATGCCAAGGTCCTTGGAGTGAAGACAAACGATGGGATTGATCTCCTTAGGTTGTGCAACCGCTTCTCTGATGTTATTCCATCTTCTCTGCTGTATCATAAATATTGTTCCAGTGGGGCTTGAACTCTTTGGCATTCTGCTTCCAATACCCCGGGCATTCACACATTGCTGGATTCAGTCTCAACAGCCCTTGCTTCTTGGCAGAGTGGTCGTTGTATCTACCTACGAAGCCAAAACAGCAACTGAAACTGTTTCCCGGCTTTGAGAAAATACCTTCTGTCATATCACGTATGTTTAGGATACGTATTTCTTTCAAACTAACATCAACAGTCAGAACTTTTATCCTGGTTGCAGATGGTGGCAGAAAGGAAGACTGTCAAGAAAGTATCCCTCAGCTCCACCTATTCCAGACTCCATGACTAGAGACATTTTCTGCACTATTTGAGAATCAACAGGAATATGTGAAGAACAGCAAACAAGAAGATTTACAAAAGGGCCTTTTCCCCCTTGGCTTGCTGCTATACTTTAAAGGTTTGTTGTTTTTTAAAAAAATATTACCAGACCCCATAGACATAGCTGGCTAATTTGATTGGATCACTACAGAGCTATCTCCATGTTAGGCAAAGAGTGTGCATATACTGGAGTGGATGTTGTGCTTAAAATAATGACATCACAGAGCTGGTTGTTTAATTATGGAATTGAATGTTGGACCACCCCCATCACCACACACAACTCGGTTTACACAATTGGGCCAAATGTGCCAAAAGCACTGTGCTACAGACTGTTAGTGACTACAGAGTGTGTGTCTTGAGGACGTTTATACATGCAAGGCGTGTGCACTTCTGGCGTAAACCACCATCACAGGGGTGCTCACACTTTTTTGGCTCGAGAGCTACTTTGAAACCCAGCAAGGCCCGGAGATCTACCAGAGTTTTTTTTACAATGTTCGCGCCATCATAACATATAACATTTATGTGTACAATGTATGTTGGTGTACCTTGAGCCCCACTGAGTATAACAGGACTTACTCCTGAGTAGACATGCCTAGGATTCGGCTGTGAGGCTGCAATCCTAGCCACACTTACCTGGGAGTAAGCCCCATTGAGTACAATGGGCCTTACTCCCGGCGTTTCCTCCCAGAGGCACCTGAAGGGGGGGGGGGTCGGCACTCTGCGATCTACTCATTTTGCCTCGCGATCTACCGGTAGATCGCAATCCACCTATTGAGCACCCCTGCACCATCATTAAGGGAAGGCATAGTCTGAGGACAGTTGATACATTGTTTTTGGTGCCCATGTGGGAGAAAAGCAGGGTACAAACTAAATAAATGCAGTTGTCTTTCTGAAGCTAAGCAGGTCTAGCTCCGGATGGGAACTCTATGTATATCACTATGAGCAGGATATAAATTAAATAAACACATTGCTGTAGCCAGAAACATAGAAGCAGCATGGGTGTGTGTCCTTTATATCATAACCATGCCTGCAGCTACTGGATGCGCATAGTGGGAAGAAGGCCCGATCCTGTTTGGAAGCCATGCCAACAATGCATGGACACTGATGCGATGCCCATTATATTCTAAGCCTGTCCTGGCAATGCCACACTGACACCGACGCAACAAGGGCCATATGCCAGGACTATTCTGGCAAAGCAACACTGATGCAGCCCATTCCAGTAACATCCCCAGTGGCCATGGAAATACCATTATCCATGGAGTGGTGTCCTGACATTGGCATGGCATCAGCCCGGCATCACTGTTACATCAGCTCATCATCGGAGTGATATAGGGCATAGGTACTGATACCGAGACATATCTGGAATATAGGACTAGCTCTTTTGTTATGGCCAAAGGCATATCCATTCATTCATTTTGCCAATAGATTCTACTCAGCCATCCTTGTCAGTTTTCTGTGGTGGAAAACAGATATTAATCTTAAGAACAGCCGCAACAGAAAGAGACATTAAAATATCCTCATCAAGTGCAACACATATTATGTAATGAAAATAAAGAGGAAACACACATATACACAAACATGCACAAAAATTCTCCCCTGGTACGTAACTGCATCTCCACTCAAATGCTAATCACATGCTGCTACTTGCCTACATGAATCTAATAAGTTTCTCACACCATTGTGTGATGGATGAGCGATCCCTTTTACTCACAGAGAAAATACACTGAAGTAGAGAATCCCATTTGTATTCCTTAATGGTGTTATTTCCACAAGATTGAGGTAGCATACTCCTAGTTTTTTTAGCACTTGATGAAGGAGATGTATTTGATTCAGTCATGGGGATTTTGTACATTCTCAGTACAACTGAGGTGACAGGGTGTGTGGGTGAGTCGAGGAGCTACAGCTCCACAAACCATCAAAGTGGTGGCTCATCATGACCTTTGTAGAAGAAATATAATTCTACTTGAATATTCTAAATAGGCAGATTTGTTTTTCTTTCCCCAATAGATTAATTATAACTGGGTGGCACCAGATGAGAGATTCCCTATGTGCATGGGGTGGGCTGGTTGTGTCATGTGTTAAGGCAGCAGGGTCTCAGTGAGTTTGAAAGCCAAATAGGCATTACGGGAGTGCATGGTTGCTGACGACTGTCCTCCCACCCTTGTTTCCCTGAGATCTAGTGAAAGGACTGTGCAGTATTATGATATTTCAGCATTTCCCTACCCCTACAAGCAGGTGAAAATGAACTGGAATGGCAATGGGTAATCACTAAATTGAATGATATTTATTATCTAACATAGTATGTTTGCTAGATGTTATTAGGGGGATGCTAATTGAGCAGCCACAAGCTCTTTGTAATATCTAGTCAGCCCCTATACAGGGCCGGCCTGTAAAGTGATCTGTCATGGTCACATGGAGTGGCACCCTTGGAGGGGCAGCGAATGGTGAGTTCCCTTCCTCTCTCCCCGCCACCCTCTCTAGGCTTCTGGTTCACTGGGGACTCCGATCCAATTCCAACTTTCTGAGTGCAAGTCAGAAGAGGATGATGGCACCCGTAGCCCCCTTCTCCTTCTGAGAGAGTGGGGGAAAGGAGAATCTTCTGTGGCTCCAAATGCTTATCCCTATCCATATGTTGTTTACAAAGCACCTGGTAGGCAAGGAGAAGAACTCTGGAGCCCTCCCTCCTTCTGTGCCCATTATTTACCAGGAATGTGCAGTGTACTTCCCATTCTGCTTCTGTTTGAAAGGAACAGGACACCAACATGTGCTTAGGAACATAGGAACAGCCCCGCTGGATCAGGCCATAGGCCCATCTAGTCCAGCTTCCTGTATCTCACAGCAGCCCACCAAATGCCCCAGGGAGCACACCAGATAACAAGAGATCTGCATCCTGGTGCCCTCCCTTGCATCTGGCATTCTGACATAGCCCATTTCTAAAACCAGGAGGTTGCATATACACATCATGGCTTGTAACCGGTAATGGATTTTTCCTCCAGAAATTTGTCCAATCCCTTTTTAAAGGCCACATCCTTTGGCAAAGAGTTCCACAGACCAACCACATCCTGTGACAAAGAGTTCCACAGACCAACCACATGCTGAGTAAAGACATACTTTCTTTTGTCGTCCTAACTCTCCCAACACTCAATTTTACCGGATGTCCCCTGGTTCTGGTGTTATGTGAGAGTCTAAAGAGCATCACTCTGTCCATTCTATCCTTCCCATGCATAATTTTGTATGTCTCAATCATGTCCCCCCTCAGGTGCCTCTTTTCCAGGCTGAAGAGGCCCAAACCCCATAGCCTTTCCTCATAAGGAAGGTGCCCCAGCCCAGTAATCATCTTAGTTGCTCTCTTTTGTACCTTTCCCATTTCCACTATGTCCTTTTTGAGATATGGCGACCAGAACTGGACACATTACTCCAAGTGTGGCCTTACCATTGATTTGTACAACAGCATTATAATATTAGCCATTTTGTTCCCAATACCTTTTCTAATGATCCCAAGCATAGATTTGGCCTTCTTCATTGCCGCTGCACATAGCAATGTGCACATTACACATAGCAATGGCGCATAGCACCTCCTCCTCTGGACCATTTCGGCTTGAAATGGGAACCCAGTGCATGCTGCTCATGTATGGGGGAGGTAGGCTGAGCTCAAGTAAGTAAAGGAAAGTGGAATGGGGATACATTGCTCCCTCTCATTATCTATAGGGGTTAGGGTTACAGTGGCGCTCTGCCTGCTTACTCCTCCACCTGACCTCCTTCCTAACGATTGAGTGTGCATGTGGAAGTGAGAGCAGGGGTGGCAAAATGAGGAGGGGTTTCAGTTGACATGGGGGCACAGGCTACCTCTAGCCTAGAACTCAGCTCCTTTGGTTCAACTCAGTTCAATCTATTGCTAATCAACCAAAGCAAAATCCAAAATATACCAAACCAAATTATATATATGCAGCAGAAATATATCTCATACCACATAATAAAATGAGTCAACCTAGAGCTGAAAATCCTGGAATGCTGCATATTTTTAATCATTTTTTTAAGCAGCATTAGCAAATAAAGCAACTTCCTGTCTAATAGAGGAAAATAGACTTTTGCATATATAGTCCCATTTGAAATTCTAGGCAGGATTTCAGAATTGAATGGAAATCCCTCGGGATATATACAGGGGAGAAATCTAAAACATAGTGGACAACATATTTGACCAGCTATTGGCCACACTCACAAAGATAATTATTAATTGGAATTTATGCAAATCTCCTTTCCAAGTATGCTGTAGGCAGAGTTTGAAAGTAGAGGGCAATGATAGCCATCCATAGCAAGTGAAAAGTCAAAGTATACCAATATGCATCTTGATCATGACTGAATTTTAAATTCCACCTTTTAGGATTGTAAGAATTGCATATTATACATTCTGTCTCCATCAATCAAGTAATTTGATTTTTGAATTTGTTTCACATGAATGAAAGGGAGTGTCTTTCAACTCATCTGGTACTTATTCACCATGTAACAGAAACATCTGAGTTCTTGGCGAGGTTGCTGCCATTTCTCAATAATCTACATACATACAACAAACCTGTTACCCTGCATATGCCTGATCTCATCTTATCTTGGAAGCTAAGCAGGGTCAGGCCTGGTTAGTACTTGGATGGGAGACTGCCTGGGAATACCAGGTGCTGTAGACTTATACCATAGTCTTTCGAGACTGAAGGTTGCCAACTATTATTAGGCATATATCTCAATGATCTATTTGTATTTGTATTTCTTGGGTGCATCTCAGTTCATCCTTTACCTGTAATTTCACCATCTGGGCACAAGTGGTGTAGAGTCATCAAGCAAGATTTTCAATCTCATGAGCCCAGTTTGTGTCCCAGCTGGCTCTTAATCTCCTTAACAGAAAGGAGCCATCAGTTGGTATAAGAACACAAGCTTATGTTCAATTCTCCTGGCTTGCCAGGGTACTGCATATTCCCTTTGCAATATGGTGAGAATTTGCACTGGGTTTCCAGCGAATGTACATGTCTTCATGCACTATCCCTGATCTAGGCATGCACATTCAGCAGGTTCCAAGCACACAGACCCATAGTCAGAAACACAGTGACGGCTACAGCCATCTCCGGTTCAGCAGAGTGGGGAGAGCAGGGGGAATTAAATCCTGCTCGCGACTCTTCTCCTGATTTGCAAAAAAGGTTCTGTTTACACAGCTCCAGTACCACTATTGTGCAGAGGAACTGCACATGCAGTTCTCATTTGCACATATGGGACTGACTCTTTATCATCTCTCTAAATTAGGGACAGTCTAGCTAGCCAGCTATCACACCCACAGCATTCATTTAAAGTCATTGTTTTTTTAATGAATTTTCACACTACATTTCCCTATGCGAACTCCAGGTGTCTGCTTTCTTCTTCTTCTTCTTCTTCTTCTTCTTCTTCTTCAAGAAACGAATCAAGCCTTAAGCATGTGTGTAAAGGGACTTTCCTCATTGATTTATATGAAGCCACATATGTGATTTTTGTGCCTGAAACATATGAAAGAAATCTGTAGCCACATAATCCTGTGTGATCTATTTATCAAAAACATGCTTCAAAACTGCATTCTAAAAGCAGGCATATTCTAATTAGTTCTGCTTGAATTTGAGGCTCCAAAGGATAAATCATTATAATTTGTATTTGCAGCGGTTCAAATGGTAAGTTTTGGTGATACTGAATGGTTTCTCAGGAAGGTTTTACTATAGCAATCCAAAGGCACCCAGGGCAATAGAAAGGGTTTTGTTTTGATCCTGTTGGTAAATGCAAAATATTTAACAGTGCATTGTCTGTGCCAGAAAAAAATATGTTTAGATTTCCATCCAGAAACCTCTTGGAAGAGGCTATATTTGCAGTTATAACAGTGGCATTGCAGCAGTGCTATTATCTAGCTCTTTCTATTTCTGAATACAGGTTGAGCCTATTTATCCACAAATTTTATATATGTGTGGATCTGGCTCAATCGGAATCCTCCAAAGGTGACGAGCTGTGCTCCAGTTGCCTCCAGAGGGCTTTCCGAAGACCACAGAGGCCTCACACATCTTCCTGCAGCCACTGTGGGCTTCAGAATGAAGCCCAGAGGCAAAAAAAAGTGACTTCTGGTTTCCCTGGGTAAACTGAAAGACCTGAGGAAGCCCTCGCTGGTTCTCAGAATGCCTTAAAAGACATTAAAATGTCACTTGGTTTCCTGAGGGAAACTGGAAGTCACATTTTTTCCTCTAGGTTTCATTCTGAAACCTGCAGTTTGTGCAGGCGGATGAGTGTGGCATCTGGGGGCTTCAGAAAGCTCTCTGGAGGTGACCAGAGCATAGCTCTGGTTGCCTTTGGAGGGTTTAAAGGTGCTGAAATGGCAGATTTGGTTAACCACTTTTCAGTATTCTTGGGGTGTGTCCGTGTGTCTGAGAATTGATCTCTTGTGGATATCAAAGGTACCACTGTTCATATTGATTACTATGAACTGTATGCAGAGTTATACTCCTGGTTGGGGTTCTAGTACTAGCAGAGTACAAGAGCTGGTGGAAGGAAGAGAGTACAGAACAGAGTGGCATTTGCAGTACCTCCCACTGTGCAATCCCCTGTGAGATAATGAGATTATGTAACAATATTATGTAGGGACCATTTGTATTCAAGGGTGTAGCCAAGAGTGCAGCCAAAGTCTTGGGCAAGGTATTCCATGTACTGATAAACGTGCTCTTCATTTCTTTCTTTCTCACACAAGCATCTTGTGGTAACTCTGAAATGCATCCTGGCAAGCACCAGACACAGAAGGTCACTTTTGGATACAACCCCTAGATTTTGGAACATGAAGAACATCTGCAATGAAATGTGTGTAACTCAATATTCCTTTCGAAGATCCTTCCCCCCCCCTTTGTTTCCAAGGCTAACACACACTATTTGCTTTGTTTGCTTGAGGCCACACATAATTAATTTCATGTCATTGTTCAACTTGTTCCAGGATTAAATACACAGGACGTGTTGCTACATTCTGGAGACCAACAACTTTTTCCTATGTAATTAACTTGTGGAATTCACTGCCTCAAGATATGCTGCTAGCCACTAGTTTAGATTAGTTTAATAGCTAGTTAGACAGATGCGTGGAACATAGGTCTTTCGATGACTGTTAGCCAGGACAGCAAAATTGAAAAATCTGGGGCAGTATTTCTTCGTTGCTGGAAGGAAAACAATGGAAAAGGGTAATTATCTCCATGTACTACATTTGGACTTCATAGAAGCCCCTGACTGGCCACTGTTAGACCCAAGTTGCTGAACCAGATGGACACTTGATCTACTAGAACTCTTTCCAGGTTCTCAAGTTTCAGTGGTCCATACAAAAGGGAGCACAGAGGTCTTTCAGTGGGTCTATGATGCAGTCAGGACTGCATGGATATCCATTGTAACTAGAAGCTAGGCATGGCATTGCATACAATAAACTGCAATTAAAAGTCAGTTCTGTAGACAGGCTTTCACGCTTTCTACTCCTGGCTACCCTCTTTGAATTAATTTTTTTTGCAGAATAAAGAGTATAAAAAAAAGGAGACAAGAGCTGGGGAAAAAAAACACATGTTGCATGCCTAAGACATAGGAAACTTCAAAGGATTTTGTATACAATTATGGTCATATATATTGGCTTTTGTTTGTTTATTCATGCTTCAGATTGGTTTTGAGTCCACGGAATTCTCATGGGTGGGGCTTCTATGAAGGAAAATGAAACATATGGAAGAAGAATTTTGCATGTCAACTGCCAAAATGATTTTATGGAACAAAGTCCAAGAGGGGAGTCATGTTCCTGGTAATCTTGAGGTTTAAATCCCAGCGAAGAAACCAGGGATCAAACCTAGATAACTGATTTCCCCAACCAAATTTTTTCCATAAGACTGATCAAAAGAACGATCCTTCTCACTAGTGTTTAATTTCTGAAGTTCCATGTGCTGCTTTACTTCTGCCGTCAAATTATTGAGTCCTTTGATAGACACACACAAGAACCAAATGTTTCATAACAGTTGATAGAAGGAAATCTTCTCTCTGGCAAATCTGGAGTACATCTTTTATTTCTTCACATGTATCCTCCTCCTGACCTCTCCTTCCTATTGCCATCTCCTCCCATCAAGCATAGGAAATTCAAGGAGAGAAAATAAGGTTCACTGCCCAGGTCTGCCCGAGAGAACTGGGCTGGAGTTCCTGCAATTGAGATCAGACCAAATATGGCTGCCACTCTGAACTGTTGCCAGTGCTGGTGTAGAGTGATCAAATACCCTCAAGAGCTAATTCTGTGTGGACGGTCAAGGGGAGGGGCAGTGTAGATGGAAACACTCCAGACATCTGGGCTGCAGGGATGAGAGGTGCTAAAACAACTCACCTGATTTTTTGAAATTAGACCCATCCAGATGTACCATCCTGGGGGATCTTGTTTTATTAGGGTGGGCCTCAGATTCAGTCATTTCATAATTTCCTTTTGTGGGGGAAAATAGCACACTATGCACTTGCTTTAAATGGATGCAGACACATATTTATTTTTTCCTGCTATTAAGCAAAGCAGATAGTATAAACACTAGCCTTAGGCCCAAGAGATGTTTGCGCAAGCCACCACATGGAAACGACTTGAAGTCACTTCTTGTGGCAGCTGCCTCTATGCAACAAGCAGTTCATACTCAGCTCTTCACTGAGCAAATCCAGTAATATTCTTTATGCCACAGCCACTGCTTTGTGGTGACACAAAGGACATCCTCGGATCTGCACAATGTTCACATCTGCACAATGTTCAGATCTGCACAATGTTCACCTGCACACAGCTAGCTGGACGGAGGCAGTTTGGTGAACAGCAGTTGAATGTGGCTTCCACAGAATCAGTTACGGCACAATTCTAACCATGGGTTAGGTCTGTGCATGTCCCCTGCGCTGGCCCCAAGATGTCACAAATGTGCTATAAGGCATGTTTGCGCCACCAAGTGAGGCTGACGCATAGATGTGCACTGGCCTCAGCAGGTTGCCGCAAGCCAGCAGAAGGGTAAGGCCGAACCAAGCCAAGGCAGATCGGTGCGGGGGTTTGGGGGGGCGGGGGAAGAGTGGGAAGGAGGCATTCAAGGGCAGGGGAAGGGTGGGTGATGGGCAGGCCTGTGGGTGGGCCATGGCCAAGCAGGGGTGGGGCCAAGAGCTGGCACTTAGGCCGGATCCTCACCCCGATCCTGGGCAATTCAGAGCAGCCCCAGACTTCTTAGATCTGTGCCACCTCTTTAGGTGATGCAGATTCAAGCAGTCTCACTGAGGTTGCTACGGCGTTACCCGGGGTAAGGGGAATGAATTCCCCTTGCCCCCAGTTGAGCCACAGGCAGCCCGAACCCCACGTTGGATATGGGGAAGGCCAGCCAGCCTCCCTGTTCCAGCACGGATTAGGATTGGGCAGTTATTCATGTGCATTGGTTCTGTCCCAGGAGCCTCCCAAATTAGGCCTGATGTGAGCACCCGTCTGTAGTGAATTTGTGTCACACAGGAGGATGAAAAATATTCTTCTCTGCAAACATTCTTGCTAGAATAAAGTCTGAGAAACTCGCACCCTCATTTACTCAAATAGTCCAGGGCACATTCAAAACCTACAATATTTGGACTTTGATATGGGTTGACCTGTGTAGACAAATAGGGATAGCCATAATTTTGCATAAGTGAAAAACGCTTTTTTTTTTTTTTTTTTTTTTGCTATTCTGAAGCAAAGCAAGCCCCAAAGATATGTCAGTCAAAGCAAATTTCATTTGGAGATTCAAAAGCATAATATGAGGAAAATGTGCTGCAGTTTCACTCAGCTGTACAAACAGGATTACATGAGTAATCTTCAAGTATTGTAGGGAAGAATCCTTTTAGCTTCCAATAAATTAGACACCAAGAATCTTTCATTTGCTACCAAATACATACTCTTGTATTGTAGCCTTACTGACTCAATCTGGCCACATTGCAAGTTATTTGTCCATTCTCTTTCATCTGATTGATGTATAAGGTCTTGTGTTTATACCATAATGCAACATTATCATAATCAGTAGTAGTACTAGTATTGAAACACCATGAAGCAGTGGTTCCCACGCTTACCGCCATCATGACAGCCTCCGTGTTGCAGACAGAGGCACCTGCAGTCACCTGAAAGTTATTGGTGATGACTCAGGACACAAGGACATGATGACATCACTGCCACCTACTTCAGGGCTGTGAGATCATGAAGCAACCCTGAAAACAGTGGGAAGAGGCACAGGGCAGGTGGCTAGGGTTTTCATGCAGTGAAAAACTTGTTCATGAGGCTCTGTCCACCAAGCCCAGCCTTTGCTCCACCATCTTCAATGTTGCGTCATGGTCTCTCTGCCAAGTGGCTCAGGTGGCAAGTATCCCACCTGTAAGATGTTCACTGTGTTCACTGTGATCCCCATGGAGCCATGTATCAAAGTCTGACAACTGTTGCCTTAAATGTGCCATAAACACATTTCAGTGTTCTGTAAATAAATAAAACAGGTCTCTGCCCCTGAATGAACTTTCAGCTGAAATCTTCTGAATTGGCTTTATGACAGTAAGAGTGGGGCCCCATTGGCAGATACTCTGCTTTGCACACAGAAGGTACCAGTTCCAATCATTGGCACTTCCAAGTAGGGCAGAGAACGACCCCTGTCTGCAACCTTTGAAATCTGCCACCAGTCAGTGTAGACCAGTGGTTCCCAAAGTCCTACTCGGTATTTGCTGGGGAGGGAAGGGGGAGGCGCAGAAGGTAGCAAAGCGATCTAGATGATTGTGCTGCTGCTGGGGAGGGGAAGGTTTTTCCAACTTACCTGGGGGTCACTATGGCTCTCCAGAGGGTCAGGGCAGCCTGGAACCCCCTCTGCAGCCCTCCCTGAAGCTTGAAAGTCTTGTAAAAAAGAACAAAAACTTACTGTTTTCATTGCAAAACTGGAAGTGTTTTTTCCCCCCTTCTTTATAGGACTTTGAAGCCTCAGAGAGGGCTTCAGGGGAGGTTGCAGGTTCCCCGGACCCTCTGGAGAGGTCTAGCAACCCCCAGGTAAATTGGAAAAACCCTCCCTTCCCCAGCAGCAGCACAATTGTTCCAGTCACGTGGCTACTGATTTCTCAGCCATTCACCTAAAAGGGAATTGCTTAAGGGAATCCTTTGAGGAGAATGATCCTTTTGTGGTTCCCCTGTGGGTCATGATCCACCAGTTTGGGAACCACTGGTAGAGACAATGCTGAACTAGACAATTCTGAAGTGAACCAATGGTTTGACTCAGTATGAGGAAACATCATTTGTTTTTATGTAGCCTGTGCCTGGGAAGTAAGAATGAGGTGGATGATGGTATTCAGTGATGGCAAAGCCAAGGGGATTTACTGAGACAGCCATACAGGGTGGCACTGATCTGTGAAAGGGCAGCCTACTGGCTGCTGGCCAGTCTTATATCATCATGGCCATTGTTATTTCAGAACGCAGATGAGAGATATGATGTTTGAATGTTACCCCAAACTTAAAGAAAGAAAGAGATCCCTAGAAATGTCAAGGGGAAAAAAGCTATCCTACATGCATGCATCCTGAACGTAGCAGCTTTCTACAGGTAGGGTGCTTTTGCATGGTGGCAAATGCAACCTGTCACCCGAGTTTTGAAGTTGCACAATCTCAGGGGGACTGTTTCACATGTATTTCCCAATCCTTTGGATTGGCTCAGAGACAGCACCACTTTGAAACCCAAGGAAGGCTATATTTGTGAGTCTCATAGGGCTTGCCTGCAATGCTGTGTTCATAATCATTGACGTCCACATCCCGCTTTAAAATTAAAAGTCAAGAGTAGACATTTTAGCCTGTTCCCTAAAGACATTATGCACCTGCTTGCTACCATACAACCTAAATTTTAATTAGTGATTTGGCATGGTCTGGCTTTTTCAAACTAACAGTGTCTTTTATTTCTTCATTTGACAGGCTCCTTACTCTTGGGAAATGGGGGAAAGAGTCATTTTCATACAAACTGGAAACATTTGGCAAGTACAAAATGCCCAGATTCTACTAATGTTGATAATTAATGTATTTTGATGCATTGGAAAGATAATCTACATCAGATATACAGTAATTAACTAGGAATATGCAGAATATCTTGAATTGATAAACAGATAGGAAATGCAGAAACATGCACTTATATTGCTTTCGAGTACCCATGTTAAGGATCCATTTTGCCACTCCTCAATTGTCTAGTATTGCTACCTTGTCTGCCCTGATGAGGCACGTAGAGGATTTATATATCAGGGTTGCCAAACGGAAGAGCCACCTTAATCGGTGGGCAGCTAGGGATCCACTAGCGTGGGTAGAAAGGGCCAGAGTAAGGACTAGGCCTGGGGGGGGGGGTGAGATGGCAGCAGATTCTGCCACTGAATCCTGTGTCCCCTCCCAGCCTGTGGAGCCCTCCATGGGCCTCCTTGGTTCTGTGTCAGCAAAATAACTGGCCCATTGGGGCTACTGGCGCTTTAGCTGTGGTAAGGGAACAAACGTTCCCGTTCTCTGAGAAGACTCTGGCAGCTGCCCTGGCCCCATTGGATGCAGTGGTGGTCTTTTCAGCTCCACTGCCTTTTGTGGCAGCCCTAGAGCATAGAATTGGGCTGCCTGTGAGTCTACATGATAAGCAATCACATATTCTACCCCAGTCTTTCCTGCATGTTCTCCTTTCCTTTGTCTATTATCTCCCTTACGTCTTTTTTAGACTGTGAGACTTCAAGATAGTTGTCTGTCATTTTGCTTTATGACATCCATGTCATGAACAGAGTTGTGTTTTATTAATAATAATAATAATAATAATAATAATAATAATAATAATAATAATAATAATAATAATAATAAAGTGTTTAAACCCAAGTTTTGCTCAATGTTACAGTTAAAATGCACACGAATGTACTAAAAACAAACACCCACGTATCTGCAAGCTGAATAGCTTACTATCTAACTATCTCTGTGGAGAGTTTGCTAGCTCTGTTTTTTCCAGTCGAGTGTTAACTTGGCAAATGAGTCATTTGTAAATCCAGCTGCACATCTGCAAATATCAAGTGTCTGCGAACAAGCAAAAGTCTCCTTCCACTCACTTGGCAGTCAGATGGTTTCACTTAGGAAGCAAAGGGTCAGGGGTCACAGCATGACCTCATCAAATTAGGCTCAACTGAGAGAAGTGTTTAGCACAACAAAAGGAAGTAATCTGAAGTACATTAAATGCAAATGAGAGTGCCATGTGCAAACTTCAAAAAACACCTGATACAAGCAAACACTGTTAGGGTGGTGGATGGAGAGATGAAGTTTCAGATTTTGGCAATCTCTCCAGCCTTGCAATTCATTTTATCTGTAGCAGGATAGATATTAATCTCACCGGTATACAAATGCTTATACTACCCTTATGTTTCAAGTTTTCCATTATTCTCTGGAGGGATTAAGTTGGATAAGAGTTGAACTTTGGTGGCTGCTCCCATCTCTTTTAGTGGTTTGGATACTAAACAGGTCTGGCTGAAGCAGTAATTTGCTTTGGAATATGAAACAATAATTCACTTTTAATCCAGGTCTATGGGGTTAATCCAACTGTTGGCCTCCAGTTTGGTTGTTGCTTCTAAATATTTGTCTGGGGGAGGTGGAAAATTTTTAAGAAACTACACTGTCTTGTTTTCAGAACAGATGTGCTGGGATCGCCTGCACGTGAGTTATGGATGTGGATGGGCGATGGAAAGGAGTTGAAGGTATGAAGTTGGCCCCTCTGGAACTAGGACATTTGTCCACTTAGGCTCTTTTCTGCAGTGGAACCAAAGGTCTGAAATGCTCTTCCTAGGAATGCTCATCCTGCACCCAACTCAAGGCCCAGTTCTGTACTACCACAGCAAGTAAAGCACATGTGTGATTACTTGTGGGTAGGGAGTACTGGCGGGATGGTCTCTGAATCCATCCCAATGGCCGATAGCACTGGTAAATGCAGCATAGATTGGCAAAGGAGCAGGAGAGGGTGGAATGAAGGTGGAGAGGGGTGTTTCAAGTCAGGGGACTAATGGTTCAGGCCCAGGATGGTGGAGGAGGCCTCTGCTGTATCCGTCCTGGGTCTGAAAACCCAACATGGGGCTTTCCCGACTTGCACCAGCAATTTAGCTGGCACAGATCCAAGTAGCCCCATTGAGCACGCTGGGGCTTGCCATGGGGTAAGGGAACAAATGCATTGCTCAGTTTTGCACTGAATACGGCATGGGCTGTGTGGCTGTGCTGCGCCAGCGCTGAATAGGATTGAGTTGTCAGTGAGCTAGAGGCACTAGGCAAATACCTCTTTATTTTTCTAAGCACTTGACTTTGGTGTTGTTAAATGTTGTGGGCTGGGAGGAGGAGGGTAGGGGGAGTTTTGGGGTGGGGAATGGCAGAGGGCAGTTCAAGGGAGGGAGGGACTTGCACCAGGATCCTGTCTCCTCTTTCTGAAACCATCCCACCTCTTTTCACTCCTTGGACTTATACTAGTTACATAGCAGGCATAGGTCCAAAGAGAGCAATAGGCCACCAGGATGCCTATGGAGAGGTAAAGGAAAAATCTTTTTCCTTATTTCTCCCAGGCCTCCTGATTCCCCCCCCCCACCTTTGAATGTAGCATATTCCAAATTGGCTCAGTTGCATCATCACCAATAGTGGAGGATAGGATTGAGCTGAAACTGTTGCATTTTATTTTTTATATCTTAGACTGCTAAGGCAGCAATTCTGTACAAAAGTAGTTGGGAGTAAATTCCATTAAATTCAGTGGTCCATACATCTGAATAGCATGCAAAGGACTGCATTGTGAAACCACTTTGAAAGTTCATGGAACGATAAGGGGTGTGTGTATGTGTGTAACACAGAGCGAAACATAACAATAAACTTTGTGGCAATTTCTCTGCAGTGCATCATGCCACATTTTGGAAAACAAATGTGTACCTAATGGCTAGGACAAACATAGTAACCTTATATGTTACATATTTATCCTCAGTCAAAGAACAGATTTTTCTTAGCATCATCTAAAAATCAAATATCAGGAATTTCCTTCAAAAAATTTTCCCTAGAGGAAGTATGTAAAAAAACGGGACAATATTCTCTTCCTGGCAGAGCTCCATAAAGGACAATTGGCAGGAACCTGAGTGTATCCCCCCTCTAAATATGTCAAAAGCATAGTTTGAAATGGCATAGTAAATGCTTTCCTCGGAGCACAGACAAGATAATTCAGGTCAATAATCAGGGAGGCCAAAAAGTACCTTAACACGATGGTAAAATTGTGCAAAGCTGAATGTTGCGTTTGTAGGTGTCATAAGATCCCACAGTTTGACTGTGCTTTTAATACAGTGCTTCACCTCAAGGGGAGAACCATTTATAAAAAAAATTCAACAGAAGGCCTTTTAGTAGCTTTTACCAAATGACATTTTTTAGAAGTTTTGTATCTGCTGAAGTTTCAACGAATAAGAAAGCAGGGCAATATGAACTCTGGTAAAAACAAGGAACAATGGCTGGTGTAGCTGAATTCCCAAAGGGTTTTGATTGTGAACAATCTTTATCAAGGGACTATTAAGAACTTTAGGCATCTGTTGTTTGAGATTCTGCTGTTTTGAAGTTCCACTGAACCTTCTCTGAAGTTATTTTCTTAAATAGTCCCTTGACAGAGTGCAACATATCAGGAATCAAGGTACAGTACTTCAATCCTATCAGCTGTTCATGATTTCTGGTGTAAAACTGCTGTTGATTCCCAATATGCACTCTGAATAATAATGTAATGATCCCATTTCCCATAGCTGTTGAAATGTAGGTGTAGAAGCAACTGTTATTGACAGGTTTCAATTTGGCAACCAAGTCCACACTTCTGAACTGGAGCTACAGGTCACTTTGCAAAAAACTTTTGCTACAAAGATCTTGCATGTAGGTAGTCCTAAGTCATTACTGCCTTCAGTGAACCACATACAGAACTGAAATGGTCATCTGAAAGACATCCATCAGCCCAATCCTGAGCTGCCCGGGGCACCCAGGCTCGGCAGCACTGAGAATGGCTGCCGCCGGATCCTGCGTGCCCCAGGCTACAACGGGAGGCGCCTTGGGAGAAGGGGACTTTTGTCCCCTTTCCCCTAGGTAAGGTAAGCAGTCCTGCAATGGGGCTACTCACTTTACCGCTTACCAAAAGGTTGGTGGTAAGGTAAAGGCGCTCGTGTAGGGCGCAGAACCCTCCATGAGCGCCTTGGATCCTGCGGAGCAGAGCTCCGCAGACCCACCTCCCGCCCTCCCTGGCACGCCTCCAGCCTGCCCCCTCCCTGCATCTTGCCTCCGTGTCACACCTCCCCCTGCCCTCTCTCCACCCCCCTGCTGGCCTCCACCTCCCTAGAACACCTCCTCCCCACCCCCGTCCCCACCCCTGCTTACCATGTCACAGCTCAGCGGTCCAGGAGACCACCAATCCATGGAGGCTGCGCGACTGCCCCGCATTAGCCCAGCACTGGCCAGGGCTGGGCTAGCATGGGCGGGCGCCCGGTGGAGAGACTCGCAAACATGCCTTGTGGCACATTTGTGACAGTTCTCGGTGGCACAAAGCCGTGCCGCCGAGCTCAGGATTGGGCTCTATGTCTCACTGTTCATTGAGGTCCAGTGGTGATCTCTTCTTGCAGTCATCAGAGTTATGATTGCCCTCAGCTATGACTAGATTTTTTTTTTATAGTGGCCCTAAGCTTGTGAAATTTACTGCCGCTGGATAACTGCTGAGTTCAGGAAATTAGTCAGGTGGGTTGTTCAGTCATTGCTACTTAGGCAAGCTTCTGATATTCAATTATGTTAAGAGAATTGAAACACATATTTCTATCTCTGCATTTATTGGGTAAACTGTGCATTTCTAACATGCTTTTATATTTATAGTGGTTTCATGATTTTATTGTACTCTGCTTGCTTTGATAACTTTTGCTGAAAATTAGGTTATGAATGTTAAGAACATAAGAACAGCCCCACTGGATCAGGCCATAGGCCCATCTAGTCCAGCTTCCTGTATCTCACAGCGGCCCACCAAATGCCCCAGGAAGCACACCAGAGAACAAGAGACTTGCATCCTGGTGCCCTCCCTTGCATCTGGCATTCTGACATAGCCCATTTCTAAAATCAGGCGGTTGCACATACGCATCGATAATGTTAACATCGAACATGTTAACATTCTCAATTCAGGCTGGCATTTGTGGACAGTGTTGACTTGGTGGAGTGCTTGGTAGTATGACTTCCACCTGTTCATTGAGCTTTGTTTTAATGTACATGAATTTAGTTTTGTTGACTGAAGCCTGCACCAAACATGCAGTTATTTTGTGGCCACATGCATCCTTGACTCATATCAGTGAGTTTCAACCCACGCGGGATTTGCAACCACTTGTTAACTGCAACAAGTGGGGGGGGGGGGTTTGGTATTAAAAGCCAACTATGTAGTCCCTCCTGCAGTACTGCCAATCATCTTTCAGCAGACATCCTGGGTCTGCACATATTCCAGCAGCACTTGCCCTCCAAAAAGGTGGGAATAGCCTCCTGAGGGTTTGTTCTTCTGAAGAAAGAAAACTTCCTGGTTGAGGCATTTTTGTGTGATTGCCACTCTAACTTTTAAGGGAAGTTTTTTTCCTCATTGTTCAGTTCTGATTTTTTAATTTAAAAAAAAAAAAAACTTTCCAAAAATTTGATTCTTCTGCCTGCTTCTGAGAGGGCAATGGAGTGGAAGAGGAAGCATGTGGAGTGCCACTCTCCTCCACACTTCCTCTGTTCTGTCACCATCTTCTTTTTCCAATCCAGAGAATGGAAGAAGTAAGAGTCTGGCATATTACCAAGTAACAGAGGGAAACACTTGGCATGCCATTTCAGGTGCCACAAGGTCTGGCCCTGACTATGCTGGACAATGATAAAATAGCAGTAGACAGTATGACTAGGATTCAGCTATCAGGGAGCTTCAGTGGCCAGATACAGATGTATCAAGTTTCTTCTCTTTCTATGATGCATGATACAGAGATAACTTCGCTTTATAGTACTTCTAAAGCTGTGCACTCTGAATTGGTTTTGTGATAGAATAAAACTACCCATTGTCTCCTAAGCAGTCAGTAATAACAACAATCGGTGCAGGTAATGAGAAATGGTTGAGAAGACTCAGGGTGTAGGCTCCCACATCTGGCTGCAAGATGCTGTGCGCAGTAAGTTGGACAAAGACGCTTGGTCCAAAGAGGTCACAGCAGGTTCATTTGCACTGCCAACAGTGAAAAACAAAGTGAACATCAACAGAAAGCTCTCAGGGCTTCCAGTTTACCCAAGGAAGGGAAAAAAAATGGAATTGTTTATTGGAGCGGCTGGTCTCACCTTTTCTTGGTCATGGGAAGATTCATGCAGATGCAAATCTGGTGACTTGCTAACTCAAGCTGAAAGGAAGTTTAAATAATATCATGCAGATTATAAAAAACAACCATCTGAACAGAGCTGTATATGATTGTTGAAATGTCTTAGATTAGCTAGGCAAATGTAGCAGTAAAGAAGGTCATATGTCTTACAGATCAGCTGTGAGAAAACTCTTAATCAAGTCTGTATATACAAGGTGGGCAGGGGGAGGATTCAAAATAGTTTCCTGTTCCAAGCTATTATTAGTGATCTAGAAACTATTAACTCTGCTGTTACTACTGTTAGGGGGGAGTTGAAGTGGATATTTACTATCATCTAAGTGCATATATAATTTTAAAAGCTATCACCTGATTAAAGAAATTTTAGTAATTTCATTGTATGAGTTTTACAGACCAATCCTATCCCCCTTCTGGGCCTTGATTCACTTTCCCAGGTCCACTCAGATTTGCACCAGCTAAATCATAAGAACATAAGAACAGCCCCACTGGATCAGGCCATAGGCCCATCTAGTCCAGCTTCCTGTATCTCACAGCGGCCCACCAAATGCCCCAGGGAGCACACCAGATAACAAGAGACCTCAACCTGGTGCCCTCCCTTGCATCTGGCATTCTGACATAACCCATTTCTAAAATCACCAGCACAGATGTATGTACTCCCAGTGGGGCAGCAAGGGCTTACCCCCAGGCAAGGGAACAAATGTTCTCTTCCCCAGAGGAAACTTTTAGGACTGACATCCCTGCAGAATGCAGCATGCATGCTTGCCTGGGAGTAAGCTGCATGGAACATAGTGCAACTTACTTCTGCGTAAATATGCATAGGATTGTGCTCCCCATCAGTGAATTGATAGTTACCTGTATGCAGTGTGATTAGTTTGTTTATAAATGAAGAGCCCAGAGGGTGTAGTGGTTCTGGTGGTGAACTTGGACCTGGAAGATCTATGTTCAAGTTCTCTTGGCCCATGACACTTCCTGGGTGACCTTGGGCCAGTCACTCTCATCCTAACCTTTCTCACAGGGTTATTGTGAGGACAAACGGAGAGAAGGAGCTATGTACACCATCCTGAGCTCCTTGGAGGAAGTGTGGGATAACAATGTGAAAAATAAATAGCAAAAAGCTATTGGACTATCTTTAGCATTTCAATGCACAAAGTCTGGATGTTTTTCTCAAAATTTTACTATCCCAAATCATCAATATCTGTTGTGTTGTTTGGTAAGTTCTAATCTCTAGTTAAAAATGAAGAAAGAAAAATGATGACTCAACATGTCAATGCCTTTTGCCTGGTCTGGAGAGCCTTCCCCTTTTGCCTCATTCCAGCTTTGAGAGGGGAGAGGATTGCACGGCACCCTCTTACTCCCGTTCTCCACAGGACAGCCTCTTCAGGTTACAGTGGCTGTAGAGACAGAGCCATCAGCCTTTTTTTTGCCCTAAGTTGATGGCTGAAATAAAGAGGGGAGGATGCTGGGACAATCCTCAAAATGTTTATTACTGTACAGTGGTGACAGGTGGCAGTTTTTTTCCCTGCCTATGATAGCAGTGGTAACACAAGCCCTCTTATCAGTAGCTATTATCCTGCCTCATCACTGGCACTGACTGTACCCTTTATACTACAGCCTTATGAGCATGCACAGCCCCACCACCTTTCCAACCGAGGACCCTCCCCCCTAGTGTTCTTGCTGCCCAAGCAATCAGAGAGTCTGCCTTGGAAGCCTTGAGAGATGTGTCACCTCTCTGACTGTGCCTCATCTGGTGGCTGTAACAATGTCTCTGGAGTTGGCAGCTGGTGTGCTGGCAGTGTGGTCTTTTGTTGCCCTGGTGACCCTGACCAATGGGTTTAGTGGATGTACACAGGGGGTAGCAAGCTCTCTAGGAAGACTTGTTGGGTGCAAGCCCAGAGGTAGCAGCACTGCTCTTGGACACTCTGATACTATTAATGTGGAGAATGAATTTTGGGGAAAAACAATGATAGAATCTATGGAAACAAACATAAAAATTTAAATAAGCAACAGTTACTGCAAAGCTACAAAAAATTAGAAAAGACACTACTATTGAGTTCTAATCATACAGGCCTCTGTGAACGTCTCTTCCTTTATCCTCAGTAATATCTTCAGGTGACACTTTATTTAATAACACAAAATGCTCAGATCTGCTACCTTGAAAATTTCCTGTAAGGTCTTGAGTGATGCATTTTCAGCACCCGAATTTATGGGAATATCAATTCAAATAATTTATGAGTTTTAATTTAAAGCACCTGTTTCCAATAAAAATCTTTAAATCTTTTCTTCAACTACCATACACGTTTAAGCATTTGTTCCTGATAAGCAGTATTTGATATTACAGTTGTTGACTACCTTTCTTTAACTGGCATATTCTTTTAAATATTCTGGCTTGTGTCAGAATGAGCAATGTATCAGAGCTCATTCTGACTGAAGGTTATGTCGGAGTCAATCTGGCAAAGTAAACCAAAGTAGCCTCTTTTTCATCTTGGTCCTCTCTCCCTGTCTGCCTGCATTCCCTGCTCGGTTTGCAGAAGACTTTTAACAGGACAGTTGTAAAGGATTATTTAAAGTAGATATTTTGTTTAGGAAAGTGAAACATCTGCTGCAAAATCAGCAGTTGTGATGCACCTACAAATCTCCTGCATCTACAAATGTATAATGATGTGAACTTTGCACTGAAGTGAAGGAGATCCACATACATGCGCAAGGGCTGCTTTGCACCTCAGAGGGCCCGAAAAAGGCCTCTGGGCCGGTTCTGTTTGACTTTAGTGGAGGCCTAGCACGGTGGCTCCTTGATATGGAGTCAGGATCCTTCATGATAAATGTTGAGAAGCTGCCCCAAGCAGACTGCTTAGAAATGAGTTCCATTGAAGTCAACTGGTTTGTAATCTGAATCAGTTCCCAGATTGTTATATAGTGGGTCTCACGCATCAGTAGACTTGATTAAAAGTTCCATCATAGTTTATTTCTACTCCAAATGAGTTAAAATCACACACCCACATACACAATTACCCCAGATATATATACAACTCCAACAAGCCTACATCCCTCTTGATTGGACAGCCAATCACATATAACCTATTGCTTTTCCCACAGGTGATAATACTCACATACATAACACCCCTTCCCCCCAAGGGTTGTTTAGAATCAACACACATAGTCATCCAAATATCTAGGTTGTGTACGCTCTCGTACAGAACGACGCAACGCTGGGACTGAAACCTCAGTCTCCCTTGTCCGCTCTTGAGTATTCTCTGGAGCCGATAATGTCACTGTAGGAGGACTCTCAAAAGGTGCCCTAACATCAATGGGTCCAGGTGGAACTGGAGAAGGCTCCAATTCCTGAGATGTAACTTCCTGACTGGCACCTGCACTGGGCACATCTTGTTGTTGATCCCTGGGGACAGGGGACAATGTCACTGGCGCTGAATCAGACACTCGACGACGCATCTGATCCAGATGACGACGATAAATCCTCCCATGTGGGATGGCCACCTCGTATGAAACTGGACCCGTAGCATGAGAAACAGTCGCTGGAATCCATGCCGGGCCATTTGCATAATTCCTGATATAAACTGAATCATCAGGACTGAAGCTGCGTACTGGCTCTTGTGTCTCCGCAGTTGGCAGCTTATCAGTCGTTCTATCAGGATGCAATCTGTCCAAACGGGTTGTCAAACGCCGTCCCATTAAAAGTTCAGCTGGACTACGACCTGTAGTAGTACAAGGGGTCACTCGCTGGCTAAAAAGAAATGCTGCCAGCCGATGATCCCAATCACCCTGGATAATACGAGACAGAGATTCCTTAGTAGTCCTCACCATCCTCTCTACCTGGCCATTCGTGGATGGATGGAAAGGGGCTGATGTCACATGGCGAATCAAATACCTGCCTATAAACTCTTTAAACTCTGCAGACATGAACTGTGTAGCATTATCTGATACAATAGTGTCTGGTAGTCCATGGGTAGCAAAAATCCTACGAAGGGCCCTAACAAATGCCCGAGAAGTCATAACTGTGACTGGTATAACTTCCAGCCACTTAGTATATGAATCAACTAATAAAAAGAAATTCTGGCCTTGAAATGGCCCTGCAAAATCTATATGTACCCGGGACCAAGGAGTGCGAGTGGTCTCCCACTGCTGCACTGGTGCTCCTGGGGCTTCTGGCCGGGACTCCTGGCATGTTCTACAACGATTTACCCATTCTTCTATGGCAGCATCTATTCCTGGCCACCAAACATAACTCCTTGCCAATGCCTTCATTCGCACAATACCCGGGTGATTTTCATGTAAAGCCTCCAGAACTTGATTTCTTAATTTTGGGGGGATAACCACTCGACTACCCCAAAGAAGACAACCCTTATGGGCTGAAAGCTCAGTCTGGCGAGTAACATATGCTTTAAACTCTGCATCTATATGGCCTCCTGGCCACCCCCTCCAAACCCAGTTAAGAACACGGGAAAGAATACGATCTTTAGCAGAAAACGAAGCTACAACAGAAGCATGTAATGGTGGTTCTGGGAGGGATTCTAGAAGCATAATACCATATGCTGGAGCCGGATCTGGTCCGGAAACAGGCAATGGCAGACGACTAAGAGCATCTGCATGTCCAATAGCCTTCCCTGGTCGATAATACAAAGAATACTGATAAGCTGACAAAAAAATAGACCACCGCAATATGCGAGGGGACAAAATCTGTGGTGTTTGCTTATCAGGGGCAAAAAGGCCCAACAGGGGCTTATGATCTGTTATAATGGAAAAACAACGACCATACAAATAATCATGGAATTTTTTAACCCCTGCCACTATTGCTAAGGCTTCTTTATCTATCTGAGCATAATTTCGCTCAGTTGGGGATAAGGTCCGTGAATAATAAGCTACAGGCGCCTCTCGGCCATCCTGCAGTTTATGACTAAGAACTGCACCAATACCATAAGGGGAAGCATCACATGCCAAAACCACAGGCAGTGACTCATCAAATTGAGCCAATAAGGAATTAGAAGTAAGTAGTCTCTTCACTTCTTGAAAGGCAACCTCCTGACATTGACCCCAAACCCATGGAGCCCCTCTATCCAAAAGGCGATGGAGTGGCTCTGCCACTGCCGCCTTATGAGGTAGAAAAGAATGGTAAAAATTTAAAAGTCCTAAAAAAGCCTGTAGTTCCTGCTTAGATGTAGGAGGTGGAGCATTCACAATAGCCCGCACCTTCTCGGGAGCAGGTTGTACCCCATTTGCATCAATAAGGTACCCCAAAAACTCCACCTTTGATGTCCCCAAAATACACTTCTCTCTTTTAACCCTTAATCGCACTGAATGAAAACGATGGAGAACTTCCCGCAAACGACCAATAAATTCACTATCTGATGACGCTGCTATCAATACATCATCAAAAAAAGGAATAACCCCAGGTATTCCCTTCAGAAGTGTATCCATGAAATTTTGGAAAATTCCTGGTGCCACAGAAACCCCATACTGAAGGCGCTTAACTTTAAATGCACCCCGGTGCGTCACAATGGTCTGGGCTTCTGCCGTATCCTCATCAACAGGCAACTGCTGATAAGCTTGAGCTAAATCCAATTTCCCAAAAACCTTAGAACCTGCAAGAGAGGTCAAGAGATTGCTAACAACTGGGACTGGATATGCATGCTGCTGCAGGGCCTTATTAATAGTACATTTGTAATCTGCACAAATCCTTACATCCCCATTTGGTTTAAGGGGGGTGACAATAGGTGTCTCCCATCATGCATGAGACACGGGTTCCAAAACTCCCTGCTCAACCAGATGGTCTAGTTCTTCCTCTATCTTGGACTTTAGTGCGAATGGAACTCGCTGTGCCTTCATACGTATGTGCACCATAGCTGGGTTTAACTGTAAAGACACTGGGGGACCTGTATAACAACCAAGAGTTTCCTCAAAGACCTGGGCAAACTCTTTACAAACTGCCTCTAGATCCTGTTGGCCCATACTCTGAACCCCAGTTACCTGAATACCCAATGGGCCAAACCAGGCCAATCCCAGCAGGCTAGTACGGCGTCCTTCCACAACAACCAAATCCAAAAGCCCATCAAATTCTTTATAACGGACTCTAAATTTGCCCACACCCCGAACAGGGACATGATTTCCTTGAAAATCAGTAAGCAATAACCCTGCAGATTCCAACCGGGGACCATTTTGGGGGCAAAGGCACTTAAGGGTATCCATAGAGATGATGGAAAGTGCGGACCCTGAATCTACCTCCATTTTACATGGGGACCCTTGAATCTCCACCATCACATGTATTTTTTCTCTAGTAGTCAACTTAATACTCTGCACAGGATAAATAGAAGTAGTATAAAGCTCCTCCTGAAGGATGGACCCTTGATGGATTTCTCTACTACTGCCCCCTACTACCAGGGGAATTCCCCCTGCTGGCTTACTGCGGCAAACTCGCGCTAAATGTCCCCACTTTAAACAATTTTTACATTTAAAATTCCTATAATGACAGTTCTGACGTTCATGTGCTTCCCCACAGCTTGCACAAAACCCCTGACTAGGTGTCTCAGAATCTCGCCGGACCCTTAGTTGGGAAGCTGGTACTCTATGATGGTTACTCCTTCTCAGTCCTTCTCGATGAATTTGTAACACGTCTCCCCTATCGGCACCTTCAGAAACAGCCTCCTCACAATGATTTACAGCTGGCTTAAGGGAGGGACGTAATTGTTCTGTAATGCCCTCAGCTTTTTCAAAGGACAAAGCTTCTTTGAGAGCTCCTTGGAAGGTCAATTCCTCCTTTACAAATAACTTCTGCTGTAGTTTTATATCTCTTACCCCACAACAAAATTTATCAAGGAGTGACTCCTCCAAATTATGGAACTCACACCTCCGTGCCAACTGATGAAGAGCAGCTACGAACACAGGGATGGGCTCCCCAGCTGCCTGATTTCTTTTGTAGAAGGCATGACGCCGTGCAATCCGAGAGGGTAGAGGTGAAAAATGACTTTTTAAAAGAGTCATAATGTCTCTAAAGGAAGTAGTCCTTAATTCATTTGGTGCCACCAAACTTTGGGCAATTTCAAATGTGGCAGCCCCACAAACACTTAGCAGAGTTGCCCTTTTCAAAGCAGCCTCAGTAATTCCTCTTGCTTCTAAAGAAAATTCCAAACGTTCTGCATAATTGTCCCACAGTTCAGGGAATGCAGGGTCAAATACCTCCATCTGTCCTTGAACGGCCATCGTTATCTCTCGTAATAATTCCAGTTGCTCAGACTGAATCCCACCTTCATCGCCAGTGTTATATAGTGGGTCTCACGCATCAGTAGACTTGATTAAAAGTTCCATCATAGTTTATTCCTACTCCAAATGAGTTAAAATCACACACCCACATACACAATTACCCCAGATATATATACAACTCCAACAAGCCTACATCCCTCTTGATTGGACAGCCAATCACATATAACCTGTTGCTTTTCCCACAGGTGATAATACTCACATACATAACACAGATTCAAACTGAAGTTCAAGTCAGCTTTCTGCTGTTGAGTTTTGAGAGCACAACTTCATGGCTAAGAAACAGACAGCCCAGTACTGACAAGCGCTGGCACAGTGGGACTCTGCTGTATCCAGCTCCCATCAGCAGTAGGTTGGAGGTCTTCTTGGGGCAAGGGGATATTTTTTTAGCTGGTAGAAGTACTGTCCAAGCAGTCTGGTGTAACTCCAGAAAGCTAGGAAGGGGGGTTAGGATATGGTGGAGGCCTGCTCTATCAATCCTGCCCCCCCTCCAGGACTCGATCCACTCCCCCATTCCATCCTGCCCCTGCACCAAAATGCTCTTCTCTGTCTCCGAATCACCCTCCCACTATCCCTCTGCACCCAGCATGATCTTACCTGTGCTGTCTATTGTTAGGTTTGGATGTAGTATCGGCAGGGCCTCCCTGCATAGGCCTCCCTGTTGGTGCTGCTTACTCTCCGGGTGTCACTATGTGCCATAGCACATTTGCAACACCCTCCACTGATGCAGGGACTGCTGAGCCAGCAAATCTTTGTATTAGGATTCTGCATTGAGGTACAAACCAAGACTTCCCTGACTTGATTTTGCCTCCCCCATGAACTCTCTATCTGGCCTTAGGCAAGCCCTTCTCTCAGTCTCCCAGCTGCAATATGGGGCTGTTAACATTTACATACCTTACAGATCATTGCAAAAATTGCATCAAAATAATATATGTGAAGTGCTTTGACACTGAGAAACCATTATACAAATGTGGTGTTGTTGTACGAAAGCATTTGCCCCTTATGTTTAAATTAAGTATTTTAAAGAAAAATGTAAAATAAAAATCAATGTATCTAATCTGCAGGACAAGTTGTAGAGATGTTAATGTTTATATTCCCTGAAATGTAATTTTGATGCACAAAAATTAATATTTAGATTGGTTGTAGGGGGTTATTTCAATGACCGTCCCTCCATAATTAGGAGAAAGGGAACAGCATGCCAGGAAGAAAAGCAGGATGTATTCATGTATATCCTTAGCTGTATATCAGTTGGCTGACTGTGAGTGCAATCCAAGAGCTTGTTGGACTGGCGCAAGTCCCTTGCACCAACCTGGGAGAGTTGCAAACATGCCTTAAAGCATATTTGCACCTCCCTCAGAGTAAGCTGTGCCAGCACATGGAGGTGTGCCGGCCCCGTGGAGGCCAGATCCAGCCTCCATGGTGGCAGCAGCAGGTAAGTCCACACTAGGGCATGGGGAGGGGAGGGAGGAAGTGTTTGTGCAGGGGGAGGGCTGGTGGCGGGAGAAAGGCCTGCAGGGAGTGGGAGGCAGGGCCAGGACCCGGCAGTTACAGGCGGCATTCCTGGGTGGCACAGAGTATCTCTAGCCTGCTCTGTTCTGCTTGAATCTGCCTCACCTCTTTAGGTTGTACAGATCCAAGTAGACCCACTGGGTCCAAGTAGACCCTGTGTCACCCAGGGTAAGGAGAATTTTTTTTCTTGTCCCGGGCTGAAACTCAGCCAGCCCCAAACCTGCACTGGAGATAGCACATTCCCACCCACCTGCCTGTTCCAGCATAAATTAGGATTGCGCTGCCTGACATTTTTGTCTGAACTGGACCTCTGCCTAATTAATGTCTCAAGCATCATATGTCTTTGTGAAATGGTAGTTAGTTAGAAAATAATTTATGAGACTGTGGTCTAACCTAGCCTAGCCTAGGGAAATATGTATATTTTGGTTTAAACTGAATGCGTCATACAAAATATTCATAATATTTTTGGATGCTCATGATTCAACATTGAGCATCAAGCATTAACTAATCAAGTTATAAGAAATAAAGCAAAGCCTTTGTGTGAGTGAACCATCTCGAAGATAATGTTTGAACCTAATTCTCTAAGGCCATGAGGGTCTATAGCTCAGTGGTAGAGCACATGCTTTATACTGATAAGGCTCTCAATAAGTCCCTGCCATCTCTTGATCAAAAATGATCTTGGGTAGCAGGATTGGACTCATTCTGAACTGCTGCCACCCAAAGTAAACAGCATATAAATTTTGTTTAAATTCTTTAAATAAATTTTTTAAAGTTGGTTATTTAATACACTTTTGCAGGAGGTGTCATTGAACAACTAACAGGCAGCTACAATTGGCCAATCTGTAACAGGACAAGGCAGTCAGTTATTCTTGCACTTTTTATTTTCAAG
The DNA here is from genome assembly GCF_035046505.1 of Tiliqua scincoides. Taxonomy (NCBI): domain Eukaryota; kingdom Metazoa; phylum Chordata; class Lepidosauria; order Squamata; family Scincidae; genus Tiliqua; species Tiliqua scincoides. The sequence continues at coordinate 177,644,974 of NC_089823.1, forward strand.
TTAAACTAATCTGTTTCAATTTTTTAATGAAAAGATTAATGCCCAAAGCTTAATTAAATACCACATGTTAAAAGATGTGAATAGTATTGTTTAAGGAACATTTAATTGTTGTATTTTCATGTTTGGGATAAGCAGTTAAAAGACAAAAGGCACTAGGTTCCAAGTAACTGCTGCCAAAAATTGATTTAAGTTGCCTCATTGACAACTTGCTTTAAGCTACATACAATTTTTGGCATAAAAAACATAATTGTCAAGAGGCAAAATATTTCTACTGTATTACTTCCAGACCAATAAAAATGTTGACCAGTATGTACTCGATATACAGCATATGCTACACAAAATGAGAATAAAAAGATGACCAAAGATAGAAAGGTCTTCATATGCATAAACAGATTTACTTTAGAAATTGGTCTTATTTCCCATTAGAATACATTAGTAGGTTTCAAAAATTCATAGTAAATTGAAAAACAGATTTGAAGAAAAACAGATTCCTTCAATTCACACTGGATCATACTGGCCTCTTTCTCAGAAGGTGTGACTTCTTGGGAATAGGCAGACCTCACTGAGTCTGCATAGAAAATAATCCAGAAAATGGGATTAATTTCTTAAACATCTGCAAAGTAAAGGAGGACTCTGGATTAAGTCTGGATCATGTCCCTGGTCCTCAGCACAGTGATAATGTTATTGCAACATGCCAAGGCATGGCGTCTGAAATCCTTTAGAGGTTCATTAGAGGGAATCCATTTCCCATGGTTCCCACTTTTCCCAAACAAGCCTTATAGTGCACTTGTGTCTTAGTTCAGGCCACAGTACTCTGCTGCAGTTGTTATAATGAAAGGCAAGTGGCATAGAGACGACGTCACATGGAGGGCACTTGACTTTCTGGGAGTCCCAATGGAAAATTCACTCTACTCAATGCTCATGGCCAAATTGCACTATATGCTGCCATGAGCATAAAGTTACATGCTTTATTTATCTAATAGGAGTGAAGACCATGTTTGGAGGCAGTGGGCCATGTTAAATTTGCAGAGGGCTCCTGGATCAGCTAGGCTCACTCCCTATAGCAAGCATCAAACTGTTGTACTCATTTGACTTAGGGCCCAATCCTATTTTCTCTTACCACTAGTGCTGAGCTCCAATGCTGGCGCTAGATGTTGTAGACATGCTGTAAACAGCATTGCAGGAGGACAAGAGGACACCCCAAGAGGACATACATGTTTACAGCACCACAGAAGGAAGAAGCGATGACTTCAGACCAGTGCCAATTGGTGCTGGGTCCAGCACTGGGAGGATGCCAGCCAGCGGTGAGTAGCACCACTGGCCGGCAGTATGGGTTTTTGGGCTAGGGGGGAGGTGTTCTGGAGTGGAGGAGGATGGGGGGGAGGAACTGGCATGGGAGGGGGTGGGACTGGCAGAAGCCTCCTCCGCCTAATCCTATTTCTCCATCTGTTCCATACAAAATTTACATTTTTCTGAACTGCTTTAAGACAGTACAACAAACTGGTTCACAGAATGGTATGAAACACAGAAACAAAGAGCAAATATATACAACCGTATATTGCAATACACTTTAATTGGACTCCATATTTCTGGGGAGCTTAGAAGCACAAAAGAGAGCTGGTACATATGCAGCTTCTTATGCTGAGTTAGACCTCTGGGCAATTTCATGCAGTCTTGTATTCTTTGACTAGTGAGAATAGTTCTGGGGGCTCTCCGGTAGTGATCTTTTCCAGCCCTTTTACTTAAAGGTATCAAAGATTGTACTAAGAACCACCTACAGGCAAAGCAGGGGTTCAGCCATTGAGCTATGATTCCCCCTTTTAAAGAGGAAGGTAACATGTAAAGGGGCCACCTTGCTTCAAGTGTGCAGAGACCCCTGCCAACCAAATCTCATCACTGCTTTCCCTCTGTTTCACTGGAGAGGTGGAGGAGTAGGAACCCGAGAAGAGAAACAAGGAAAGTAACACAGATCTCCACACTCATCATTTTGACAAGACTGCTTCACTGCACCTTTTAAAATCCTGCCCAAAGGCTGGATTCATCCGCAGTGGCCGGAACCATGCACAAACAGAAAAATTGTGACATGAATCGGTTGTCAGGCTTATGAACATGTCAATGCACCACACCGCCTGCCGCAGAAGCAGCTAATATCATCTAAGCTTGTTCAGTCACACCCAGGCTCAGATATGTTACACCTTATAAAATTACTGTAGCAGCAAGGTATTTGCCTGGTTTAGCCTCTTTGTTGACTTAAAGGGTGCTTGCCAAATGTAAGCACCCAGGCTCAACCTGTATTGTCTAGGTACATTTCATTTCAGTACATCACAAGCTGCCAACACAACCATATCATTGCAATTTTTCAAGCATTTGCTGTGTGTGTTTTATATATTGGGCAAGTCCCATCTCCCCTAGGCTATTGGAACAAAGCTCAGCTAAGTCTCAAACATACCGAAGGGGGGGGGGGGAGTTGCACAAGAAATGTTCAGGATTAAAGATGGGCATTATTCTTACAGATGCTGTGAGGTTTTTCATAGCCACTTAGTATCATAGAGTGATGGTGCACCTTCAATCAGTTCTGCTGAGAAGCTGTCTAAGGAAATCAGTGTCCCTGCTAACTGAGCAGAGGCACCTTTTAAAATGGAGCTTCTCTTAGATTTAGCAGGGAAAGTGCAACTGTTCTTATTCACCCTGGTAGAGCATCCCTCCCAGTGGGAACCAAGTTCCAATTTCTTTTGCTGTGTAAACCTTCAGTGAACTTTTTAAAAATCAAGACACAGTCTATAAATGTTCATAATAATAATATTACAAACTGGAACTGTAGATATGTTGCTTTATACATAATTTATATATATATATATATATATATATATATATATATATATATATATATATATATATATATATATATATATATATATATCTGTGCCATGGGGAGGGAGGGTCTGGCTTCACATGCCTCAGCTTTCTTAATCAACCTCTGCTCAGCCAAGAATGGCGAAAGGATGGGACATTTCACACTCCTTGGTCACAGCCACTGGAGAAGGCCCTCCCTCTGTAGTACCTCAGATCCCCCAAAAGGGAAGATGACTGAATCACCCCATCCTCTTCCCTTTTGTAAGGCTGCAATCCTATGCATGCTTTTTCTGGGAGTCAACCACATGGAACTCAATGGGAGTTACTTCTGAGTAGACTCACATATGATTGGGCTGTGTGACAGTTTCATTGAGCCTTGGTTCCCCCAGGTGTAAGATGGAGTTCTCAGCTAGCATGTCCTTCTTAATCAACACTTTAATGGTTTGTCTTTTATGCCTCCCCACACCCAGCTGTCCCCAGTTCCCCAGTCTTCATAACTTGCTGATTCTCTTTCCTGCTTCCTAGTTGCCTTGGCAAACAGGGAGGGGCAGAGACAAGAAATCTCACTTCTCATGAGTAGACCATGATTATGTCCAGTTCAACCAAAAGAGTTGCTGAGTTTCTTTGGTCACCTGAGGGTTGGTCCTCACTTTATCATTGATCAACTGGAAGGAAAGGCACCAGATTTGAGTCAGCTGGGATATTATATTTTTAAAAGGGGAGTATTTCAAAAAGCATCACATCGCTGTCATCGGTCACAGTCCTCTTCCAAGCTATTTAGAGATTGTTGTAAAGATTAGAAGTCAAGATGTGCACAACAGGTGCACATCAATTTCATAAGCTGCCCTGGAAATAATATTGAAAGCCAGTATAGAAATCTTTATAATAAATATCTGACAAATCAATGGGGCTTACTTTTCAGGAAACATGAATGTGGGATTGTGCTGTTGTACTTAACACTCTTTCTCTTACATATCCTCCCAACAATCAAATAAGGTGGACAATCTATAATTTTATATAGTCCAGATTCAATACTATACTGTCCACTAGCTGGCTACACTGTATTTCAAACGGTGTTGTTGAGTGTAATTTCTAGATGACAGAATTAAAATTCAGATGGGAAGAGTCAGTTCACTGCACCATTTGGGCTTTTTTTTTTTAAAAAAAAAATACGTTTCATAGAAACCCATTGAAAAAGTCACCAAGTGTGAATCATCACATCTGCATCAAGTTTTGAAGAAAAAAAAAAAGTGGGGCTTGTTAACCTGCTGCTTGAAAACCAGAACACTTTTATCAGTTCATATAATTGCTAACCCTTTATTCACTGTTCCACACTGAAGGGTTCTTTGCCTCCTAAGATCCCACTAATTGCTGACAGATTTGATTTCTCTGTGACAGCGGGAGTTCTGTTGCTGGCCTTTACATCAAGTAATTGCTTTATTTTTCTCCCTCTGCTCTCAAAAACGGAATTCCCTTCTCCCCCTGCTTGAACCTCCGTAATGACTTCTTTCTATGTTATTAAATCCTTGCCATTTAAATCACATTTAGAGATGTTTTGAATAACTGATTCCAATTACTAAGGCTCTTACTAAGAAGCAGCTGAAAACGCAAGTCATTACTTGCCCATAGCCAAGCGGCTACACCTTGCAAGAAAATCTCTGGTGGACCGTATTGTATTTCTGCCCTGTAAGGTGCAATTTATACTCGCAGGAGGCTGATATTCAACAAATATACAGCTGCTGGAGTTCTCTTAACCTGTCATTTGTGCAAGAGAGAGAGACATTAGATAGTATATTTATTTTATAAATAGAGCCATTCCTTAAAGAAATCATCGAGTTCTTCTCATGGTGTCTCAGTAATGCTGCTTAGAATAGGGGAGATGAGCAATTGACCAATGAGTGACCCATTGTCACTCAAGTGACAGTTGACCCAAGTACAGTTGTTCTTCAGTGACATAACCAAACAAAAATAATGGCTGAGTAATACAAGATGCAAGGACCAACCTACATCATGCTTACAGCATAATCCTATGTGTGTCTACTCAGAAGTAAGTCTCATTTAATTCAACGGGACTTACACCCAGGTAAATGAGTATAGGATTGCAGCCTCAGGGCCCAATCCTATTCAACTTTCCAGCACTGATGCAGCTGTGCCAACAAGGCATGCACTGCATCCTGCTGTGGGAGGGCGGTCACTGAGGAACGTTTGTTCCTTTACCTCAGGGCTGCATCGGCACTCAAAAGTTGGATAGGATTGGGCCCTTAATCAGCTTTGTGGCACTCTTAGGGCCCAATCCTAGTCAAGTTTCCAGTGCCGGTGCAACCATGCCAATGAGGCATGCAGTGCATACTGTGGAGGGGAGGCAGTCACAGAGGCCCCTCAAGGTAAGGGAACATTTGTTCTCTTACCTCAGGGCTGCATTACGACTGCACGGGTGCCAGAAAGTTGGCTAGGATTGGGCCCTCAGTTCAAAGGGCCACCTTTGAAGCTGTAGTGATTCTTCATGTTCTAATGTGGGTCCCCAAAGTAAATGTTTTCAACCCAATTATTTTATGATATGCAACTAGCAGCTCTTATTTAATAAAAGGACCTGTCAACTACTAGCTAGGCTGGATTTGAAACATTGTTACCAAAAAGGGCTGTATTGTTTAGGGGAATTAGTATATTAGCCTTTTGGAAACTTTTTGGATCGCAGAAGGGAACTTGGAAGGGAAAAGGGGATTTTCACGTAACAGGATTGCTGATCAGTTGCATTTCAATCTGAATTTCCATGTGATATCCACAAGTGTATCATACGATACAAAATATTTAAGGAAAAATAACTCCCTTTTAAACATTTGCTGTGTGGTTTCCATGTATTTGTGTTTAATCTGTGCCAACAAGTTAAATATTTCTTTTCTTGGGTATGCCATTTGGTTAGCTGCCTATTAAATGGGCAGGTGGCCATGTAGCTGATTAGCAATGCAAATAAATTTTGCACCAATGTTGTTTACTTTTGGAGGGCAACCCAAAGGTCTATGCTTGAGAGAATCTACTTAGAAAAAATATCCTTTGTGGTACTCTGTGAAGAGTGCAGACTAGTGGTTGGGAGACCACTGCTTGAGCTTGGCAGCAATTAACATAGGAATCAGAGCAGCAGCTTGCTGTGTGTGCCGTTGTCAGGGAAGATACCAGGAGAATGCAGGTTGACTGAAGGGAATAGCATCTAGTGGTTAGTATTCCTGCACCCTTTTCTGCTCTCCACCTTCCTTTTTTATTGGGTGAGCAGCTGCATGAGATTGTATTCCTATACACTGCAACCATCCCAGACTAAAGAGACCAGGTAGAAGGGGGCTATTTGAGAAAGCCCAGGAGAGCATTTAAAATCAAAACCACTGTAGGGTCCATGAGCAATGGTAGCTGACAGAAAACTGTGAATATGGACTAAGCAGGCAAGGAGTCAAAATATGACTGGTTTATTAAAAATCCAAAAAGAAAAGAATTAAAATGAGGGAAAGGGGGGTAGAAAAACTACAAGCAGACTGATGAAAAATGCCTGAACTTGGCTGGATGGACACAAACCCAAAGCTTGGTCAAAGTAGATACAGTAACTGGCAGTGTTGGGTACTCGAATTGGGTGCCTTGGACTCAAGTCACAAAAATGTGTGCTTTTTGCTGACTCAGCAATTCATGTGTCATGTGCATGGAAGACTCTGAAAAAGACTTGAATCAGGGTCCCCCTGACTCAGCACTTGTCCCCACGCATGCTGACTTGAGTCTGCCTGTGTCTAGGGGTACTTGCTTACTGTTTCTGTGGTGTGGAAAACCTCTTGGTGCCATAATTCTGACCGGTGAGCAGCAGGGAGTTCCAGCCAGGAGGCAGGAAAGGATTAATGTGAGCAGGAGTGGGGAAGTGGGACTGGGTTCTTTTTCTCTTCTCTGATAGGAATGGATGATCATTGGACAAAGGATGGGTATTCTGTATTTCCATTGGCTGAGGGAGGGCAGAAGGAAGAGCCAGCATGGCTGGTGGGAAGGGGCAACCCTCAGCGAATGACCGGCTAAAGTAGGACTACTTCTGAGTAGGGCTGCAAAGGATTGGGTTGTTCTGGTAAGCCTCCCAGATACTGCTTGTGACCCTCCTCTCTCTTGCTGCTTCTGTCCCAGCTCTCACTCAGTCCCTCCCACCCTCTCCCGCCCTGTTTACAGATGAAAGGGGGCAGCAGGGAAGTAGTTAAAGAGAACTCACAGGGGGAGAGAGAGAGAGCGCGCGCGCGCATAGCAGCAGCTCTTTTTTCTCACAGCTGGCTTTTTAAAGGGGGAGATGACTTGAATCCATTAGAGTCATTAAAGGGTGACTCAGAGTCTCAGAAAGTGCCTGTTATGACTCTTTTTTGAGTCGAGTTGTGACTTGGTGACTCGACTTAAGTCAAACTATGCTGGGTTTTCCCATCCCTATTAACTGGTAATGACCAGCAGATAGAACTAGGATGCTGCTCAGGAACACAGCACACAAAATCCCCAACACATAGAGTCAGTAAACCAGTGAGGCCTGCAGGCCTACTAGGAGTGTAAAGAACAAATAAAGCAAATCTAATTCCCAAACACATCAAGCTAGTAATATAATTCCCATTGCTAGCTACTTATATTGTCTCAGGTATCCTGATCCCTGTACTTACTGGGATGTGAGTGTGCCTTCCACAAATTGATAATGAATTTCACAGTAGACCTGGCAGGAACACATACAAACTCCCCTGGGCTTGAATTTAAGTAACCAAGTTGGATGATGTTATAGTTACCTGACTGGAGGAGTGGAACCCACCTGGCCCTTAACCTGGACACACAGGTTTGACGGCCCAATTAAGTAGGCACATGCCAGTAGAAGGCCTGCCTACTTACGACATGAAGAAGGACCCAAATCTATATCAGCACATGGCTGTCTGGGAATGGTATTTTCAAACAATGGGAAAAGACTGCTGCAGGAGCATGTTTCAGGAGCAGGAACAGGAATCTACACAGAAGCTTCTGGGAAGTTAGAAAAACCTAAAAATAAGGAAACATTGGCAAAAATGGGGGGGACAGGAAGATGGGGGGAACAGCATGGTCATAGTCATGCTGCTTCAGCTATTCGCCATACTCCTTCAACACAATTGTCATTCACAAAAGTCTCTGCCTGGAAGAGTCCATAATCACACTTGCACTTAACCTGTCTTGTCCTCCTGCTGTCACAAGACCCTCTTAGCTCCCTGTATCACTCGTGCCTGACTGCGTCTTGTCTTCCAAAACCCTCACTTACCAACTGCAGCTTGTCAACTGGAAATCTGCATTTCATTTCTGTGCACTACCTCAGAGTTCAGAACAGGTGCACTCATGACATTTGAAAGAGACTCTATTACATTTTTAACCTACTCTTCCCCTAAATCAAACCTAATTGCCATCTTATTTGGGGAGGGGCTATAGTTCAGTGGTAGAACACATGCTTTACATACAGAAGGTATCTGGTTCAATCCCTAGCATTTTTAAGTAGGGCTGAGAAAGATCCCAGCCTGCAATCCTGGACTGGAGAATCAATGATAACAGTGAACTAGATAGGTTAGCAGTGCAAGCTTATACATATTTACTGAGATGTAAATCCCACTCTGTTATTATTAATTATTATTATTAACAGTATTTATATACCGCTTTTCAACAAAAATTCACAAAACGGTTTACAGAGAAAAATCAAATAACTAATGGCTCCCTGTCCCAAAAGGGCTCACAATCTAAAAGATGCAAAACACCAGCATACAGCCACTAGAAAAGACACTGCTGGGGTGAGGAGAGCCAGTTAATGTTCAATGAGACTTACTCCCAGGAGAGTATGCATAAGATTGCACCCTAAATGTCAGGCAGCCTAAGCCGCCCAGAGCGCGGGGCTGCCGCAGCGGCAAAAACAGCTGCTGCCGCAGCCAGCACACCCTGGGTAGCCAGCACTGTCCTCTCAGGAGAAGGGAATGTTAGTTTGGGAAGGGGACATTTTTCCCCCGAGTAAAGGAAGTAGCCCCACAATGGGGCTACTCGATTCTAAGGCATTCTGTTGGAGTTGCCGCAGAATCAGAAACCTCTGTGTCAGGCCGTGGGGTTGACATGGAACTCAGGACCTGGTGTAGCTGAGCTCCACCGGTCCTGCCCTTCTCCTGCCCTATTCCCTTCCCCCCTGCATACCTTCTCCCCACCCTCTCCCTACCCTCCCCATCTCACCAGTCCCAGAATACCTCCGCTCCCACCTACCTCTCAGCCGCCCAGCAGTTTGGGCAACCATTGAGCAACAGAGCACTGGTTTTTCACCAGCACTAGCCCAGTTCCAGCTGGTGCTGGGCTAGCGCCAGCGCTGGCCCAGCTCTGAAGGCTCACAAATGCACTTTATGGCACGTTTGCAACAGTGCACACCAGTGGTGAGTTACTGTGCACTGTTTAGCACTGGGCTCTGATTTAGCATAGGGCAGCTACTTATACATATGAAGAGATCAGGGAAGATATCTAGAGCTTTGCTCTTTTTTTAAATTCATACAACATCCCTGTTAGGTTGGTTAGACTAAAAGAATGACTGGTTCAAGGTCACACAGCAAATTCTTCAAAGATTACCATAAAGAATATTTGAATTTCAATCTCTCAAGAGCAAGTCTAACACTCAACCCACTACACCATACTGCTTTGCCACTCCTAAAGTACTGTGCACTCTGCAACAATATTTCTCTTCATATCCTCTCTGCAGCTATGATGTTGAAAAGACCTCATAAGGGGCTCTGAGGAGACTGGAGATTCTTGGGATTCTATTTGGGGTTGCCCAATTAAAATTTTCTAGAATAACTAGGCAGTTGGACATTTATACGAGGTAGGTACAGGCCAATGAATGTCTCATTTCCTTTGCGCTGTGAAATGGAAAACAGGTAACATGGCAAACATTCTCACAACAGCGTTCATGTCTTACAAGATCAGCACAACTATTTCTGATCACACCATCCTACAAAATATATCCGCCTTCTGCATGAGAAAGGCATGGTTAAGGTTAGATACAAAACTGTGATTCTTATCTATTTGCTTGATGGACAATTTTTCAAAATCACACCTACAGGCACTTTTTTCTTTAAAAAAAACAACCAACAAGCATATCTGAGCATTATTTATGTTTGAAATAAGCCACCATGTTTTTAAAAATTCATTATCCATCATGTCATACTTGCCAAACAAAGCAATGCATATACCATTCTTACCTGGGCTGTTATCCAATGACATTTTCAGTATCATACTATAGGTCTGTAATGTGTGCTGTACATTGGTATGCCAGATTTGTCAGTGACACTGAGAATCTGTGACATAAAACTTTTACGGCTCAATCCTATGCCAGATCGGGCTGCTGGATGTAGCACTAGAATTCCACTGTTTCAAAATGGCTACAAATTAATTTATCACTACATTTTTACCACCAAAGGGCTAGAGGAATTTGTATTTTCTGTCTCAGATATCAAAATATCTAGAGAGGAACAACGGCATAATCCTGTGATATTTCATACACTCCACTGAAAAATCTGTATCAGACTTAAACCAGGATTAGCACTGAAAACACTTTGAAAGCCATCAAGCTGATGCAGACCCTAGTGGCGATATAAATTGCGCATTATCATGTTATGTTTCCCACAATCTTCTGAAGCTGCTGGGCATGGACAGCACCCACAGAACGGAATAAAACATTCCAAGTAGAAAAGTGATATTCTCACAATATGCTTTTTAATTTTTCCCCTCAGATCAAACTGTTGGTAAAATTGGCCTTCATTGTAAGAGGTGTCTGTGCTATCAGTATTTCATTCACTGAGCATTAACTACAGCCAAAGACAATTCATTTCAGTTCTGTCTATGCCATATTACACTCCAGCTGTTTTCAAAAACTGGCACTTAAACCTCTGAAAATTCTTTGGTCGTTCTTGCAGCAGGAGTGGCAAACAGGAATTTAAAATAAAAGGAATACAGTCATTTCATTTATTGAGTCATCAGTTTTTATTATGCCTTCTTTCTAAATAGAGAGCCTCAATCAGGGTTGCTTTGTGTTGCCCATTAGAGTGGAAATTCTTTTCTATAGACATAATCATGTTGCAATAATTCATTACTCTTGGGCCTTGTTAATGTCAACTGACATGATAAAATTTCTCTGGATTCTTTACTTTCCTTTTTTTTTTTTTTTTAAGGTAGTGCTCATTATTGCTCATGACCTAGGCAGATTTTTCAATTCAGTGATTGCCTTACACTTAACTTTTCTCTTGTGGCAACACTTCAGATCATATAAATGGAAAAACAAGATGAAATGGAAAGAATGGAACAAAGTATGCATACTGTTAATGCGGATAACTATCATACATGCTCTTTTGTTTAGTTGGCTTCTTTCCATTTCCGTTATATGCACACCCTGCTCAATCCTGCATTTCAACGAGGAGTAAGGGCAAATCAGATACTGCTACTCAAACTAACTTCCTCCTGCCAATCATGCAAACAAAGGTGGTAGTTTAGGAGTGGCATCAGGTCAGCTCAAGCACTGGCCAGCAGACAACACAGAGCCCACCTGGCTGGGCCAACTCCTGACCTCTCTGTACTGGCAGCAGTAATAGGGCCTAACATACCATCAGGATCTGTAGCAACCCAGCTCCACCACTCTGGTTGTTGTAGGTTGTGGGTGTGTACAGAATTCAATACTCATTAATTGTTACCAGCACAGGTGACTCTTAGTAGTATGCTAAAATTTAATGCAGCTCGAGTTCTACACATGGCAGCGACCAGCATTCAACCAGCTCTGAAGCATGACCAACAAGGGTAGAATTTTGCTCAAGAAGAAGGTAGACCTGTGGCTCTCCCCCCCCCCCCAATCTGCTGCAGTAAGACCTCCAAAATTTTGGACTGTCTCAGACATCCTGTTGCTTGTGGGTCTTTTATTCAATATTTGGGCATACAGTCTCTTCCTGAGGACCCTGACTGCATCTTCAGATTCCCCCTCTTGGTCTAAGTCTGGGATCATGCTTCTCTGAGTTCCCACTCTGTCTTCTTAGAGGAAATGTCTTTGTCCCATTCTACCTAGACTTGGTCCTGGGTCATCTCCACCCAACCATGGGGTGTTCCTGGACGTGGGCCTTGGCACCAGGAAGACCTGGGGGAATTAGAACTTTCTGGGGCCACTGGATGGACTATTGCTTTATAACCCTGACCCAAAGAGCAACCATGGCCTGGGGAAGGCTGCCCCTTGCCTCTTGCATCTCTCTCCTTTTCCTTGATCTCTGCCTTCCTACTTCTTTGCCTGCTTCTCCCTTGAATTTTCTGAGTTGCTTTCCCTTTTTTTGTTCTGCTTCCCTGCTCTCCTTTCAGCCCCTCTTCCCCCAGTTTGTCTTACCTTTTCACTCTCTTACTCTCTTTGCTCCCAGTGTTCTTCCCACCGTTTCCCTTGGTCCAACCTGTTCTTCTCCTGTTTCCATTTCCTTGGTTCTGAAGCTTTCCTCCTCCTCTTCCTTTTTTTCTTCCTTGTTCTATGGGCAGGAGGTCTGATCTAGAGGGTAGAGCCTCCATTTGCCTAAAGATAACAGCTGAAGGTCGCCAGTTTGAGGCCACCGGCACCGTGAATGGCGAGACCTTGAAGCAGCTGACAAGCCAAGCTGAGTTTTTCCATCTGCTCTTTGGCCACCCTTCAAGTGAGATATGAAGGATTGTCAGCTTGCGTGGGAGGAAACTGGAGGCCAGAATGTGATACCAGATCATAAAAGGATCCATCTGAAATGTTGTAGTTCTTGAAAGACAGAACTTTTTTCAATTGTAAAAATAGTATAGCCTGCCTGTGTAAACTGCCTTGAAATAAAGTCTGAGGAGAAATCTGATGACCATGAAAGGCGGTATATAAATACCTGTATTATTATTATTATTATTATTATTATTAGTAGTAGTAGTAGTAGTAGTAGTAGTAGTAGTAGTAGTAGTAGTATTAGTATTAGTATTATTATCCAGATACTCCTTTTCTTCTCTGCTTCCTCCTCCATCCAGCCCCCCATCTAATCTTTCTCCTGCCCCTAAGCTCCCCACTTCACCCCAGCTCTGCCCCCTTCTTCTACGGAGGCTGACTGGAGCGGGACAACTACATCATCTCTGCTGAATACTTTGCTTATATGTCCCAACCCTTTACTTATGGTAGTTTATGCAAGCTGGTGTGGCTGGGCAACTGTTTGAGTTTGAGGTTTACTGCAATGGGGAGCTCTATGAGAGCATTGGTGCTAAAGGTCACCCTGTGAGGCTATGCTTTAGGGGCAGAACCTTTCTAGGGGCCATTTTGATGCGTACCTGCCATATGAACCTGAGGACGTGTCCACCATACCACCCCTCTCTCTGCCTGACTGCACCTCACAACCCTCACAGCTATCACCTCTTCCTGTCCCCAAAAAGGCTCCTGACAAGCATTGTGCCAGATATACTGATGCTAAAAAGAGGAAGGATGCTAAATGGAGGAACTTAAGGATGCTGCAAGGAAATATGCGCAGAGTAATCCTGCAATGCACCATTCTGTGGTGGTCAAAGACCAGCAAAATTACCCTGAGGCCTACAGAGCAGCAGTGTCTCGATATGATCAAAGCAATCCTGATATGGGTAGTTGCACTAAATTTCAATTGTTCATTGCCATCAAAGGAACGTTTACTGGTGCCCAAATGGATTTAAAGTAGTTAAATACCATAGCGAAGCACGGGTATCATGCTAGTGTAAATATGTATGTGTGTTGCACGTGTGTATACACAGACAGAAGTATGTCAATTAATATCAGTAAATCTAAACATTGCACTATTTAATTTTCCAAATACTTATGTCGCTTTTACAAAGTAAAAAGAAAATACTACCATGTTGAATGCATTCAAAAATCTAGGATTTATGCTGCAGAGTTGGTGATTGATGTTACAAGACTGCCAACCTTTGAAAAGGTGGAAGGAAGAATTCTGATACTGGAGTGGAGTGTGGTGGTGGTGGTGGTGTTGGTGGCAACCCCCAAATGGCCTGTGACTAAGGCCCATTTGCCTTGGACCCTTAGAGAGGCTGGAGAAACAGGGTCATTTTTGCAAACCTAATGTTATTCCTATACACTGACCCTCCCTGTCCTAAGCTGCTTAGATAAATGAGATGGAACTGTTTTGACAGATCAGGATCATATGGATATGTATATGAATATCTTTGAAGCACTAATGACAAAAAACAAGACTTTAATAAGTATTTAAAAAAAATGCATAGCACTCAATGGGTAAACCAAATTATGCTGATTTTCCTTAGCCTTTAATCCAGTGTTATTCAAACTGTGTGGCGCAGCTCTTTAGGGAGGCTCCAGAAACTCAAAAGGGAGGCGCGGGAGAGGGATGTCCTCTTGCAGTGATACAGTCACACCCCTAGGCAGAATACGAGCCCATCTTCTGCCCATCGTCTGCGCGTTTTTTTAAAGCAGAAGAAACGGGAGTTGCTCAGCCGTGAGAGTGGCTGCCGCCGCCCCACCCTCTTCTCCCTCCACTCCGAGGCTGCCGCCTTCTGTGTTCACTGCATGTTGTTTCCAAAGCACTTCAACCCCCATCTGGCAAGTACTGAGCATGCTCAGCTTGCAGTCCTTAACCCTGGCTGATCCTTGTCTGGTTGGTTCCTAGTTCCCAGCCTGGGATCGCTTCTCATCAAAGTGAAATCTCTCTTTTCAACCCCCTCCTTCTTCCATTCCCCCCTTTCGATCTCCAAAGAGATAGAAGATCTTCCCGCTTTCCTCCCCCTCCCCAAATAAAATGCTTCCTATTTTACCAGTCACCAAGGGTATTAAAGATGTTTCCATGCAGTTGGTAAAGGCCGGGGGGGGGGGGGGGAGAGAAGCACACACTTTACTTGGCCAGGAGCAGAAAAAGGGTACTGTTTTTAAAGTGATTTATTAATCTTGTTGTTTGACTGAAGAGGAGAGGCTGTATTTTTAGAGTGATGAATCTTGCTATTTGAAGGGAATACTTATCAGCCATTGATGAAGTGATTGCCAGCCCAATCCTAGCCACACTTTCCTGGGAGTAAGCCCCATTGACTCTAATGGGACTTACTTCTGAGTAGACATGCATAGGCTTGAGCTGTGCATCTCCTAGTACAGGAGACAAATCAGCTTCCGAACCAAACCCTTATCAGCTCTGATATATTTTCATGGTCTATTTTTGTTTTCCCCACCAGCTGCTGGAAAAATTTAATTTCATTAAATTAATAAAGGGTTCAATCCTATCCAAGGAGAATGGACTAGTTGGATTGGGGCCCACAGGGGTGTGTGTGTGTAATGTTGGTCAGACTGGTCATTCACAAAGTTCATTTGATAAAACAATTCTATTGATATGCTTACAAAGTTTTAAAAAATGAGTCCTCCTGGACCAGACAAAATCTACCTTACTCTAGCATCCTGTCTCCAACAGTGATCAGCAGCTGATCATTTATAAAGCATGTACCGTATTTTTTGCTCCATAAGACGCACTCCCCCCCCAAAAAAAAAAGTGGGGGGAAAAGTGTGTGCGTCTTATGGAGCGAATACTGCAAAAAAGAGTGCACGTTGGGGACCTTAATGAAGGGGGGATGTTCATGCCAGTTTATGATTCTATTCACCCTAATAAGGGGAGGGATGTTCATGCCAGTTTATGATCCCATTCACCCTAATAAAGGGAGGGATCTTCATGCCAGTTTATGATCCCATTCACCCTAAGAAGGGGGTGGTGGATCAAATGTTATTCTGTTATAGTTTATTAAATATTTTATTACACTATTTGGTTCAGAATATTTTTTTCCCTGTTTTCCTCCTCTAAAAAATAGGTGCGTCTTATGGTCAGGTGCGTCTTATGGAGCGAAAAATACGGTATATTGCTGTGTATTTATAATATATGTTTAAGAACTGCATTTTAATTAATATGATTAATATAATTAATATTAATATAGTTAATATATATTTAATATTTAATATTATATTATAATAAATATAATATTGTATTATATTTAATATATTTAATATAGTTAATATTTCTGGCCACTTCCTGTTTCATGATGTCACTTCCAGCCCTCAGGAACATGATGGGGAGTCATGGACAACAGCCGCGGGGGTCAAGGGAGCCACTGGCTGGAAAAGTTGGAGTGCCACTGCTTTAATCCTTCAAATCAAACTTTCAGCCATTTGGATCAAACATACAGTAGACTTCAAATTCTTCACCAGCAACTGAACAACAGAAGATAAAAACATATTCCCCATTTGGCTCTGGTTTTCATAAAAATATATTCGTGTAATAACTGCATCTAAAGGAAACCAGAGTGGTCATATTAAAATGCTGCCAAATTTATAAACTTTGACAGTCCCACATACTGAGATGAACAGGCAAATTTATTTCATCTGAAAATGCACTTTCTTCTTATATTTGTTGAAGTAGAAATAATGCATACATCTGGCCCAAATTTCTTTCAAGGAACAGAATGGTTATTAGCAAATAATATACCAGGACACTCCCCCTCTCCATACTTTCTTCAAAATGTATTTACACTTTTGACATAATGCTATTAAAATCCGAAATACAAATCACTTGTATGTTGTACACATAAGAACAAACACTTCTCTAGGCTAACGCCTTAACTCCTGTGTTGCTGGAATAATTTGGAATCACTGAGAGCAAAATACATAGTTAGGGGTGCATCTTTCAGACATGCTGTTTTGTGGGTGTTTGTCTCTCTGGGCACAATCCTGAGGCACGTAAGCCACGTTTGCGCCTCCTCGGGAGAAAGCCAGGCGGAGTTGCGCAGGCCTGTGGAGGCTGACACAAGCCTCTGTGCTGGCTTCTTTGGCAAGGCTTGCATCGTCCCACCTGGGCTGACGCAAGCCTCTGGGGTGGTTGGGGAGAAGGCAGGAGGGAGGTGGGAGGGAGGCGATCCTGGGCGGGGGGAAGGCAGGTGGTGGGTGGCCCCGGGGTGGGTGGGTGGGTGGGGAGCAGGAGTTGGGGCTGGGTTCCATCACTTATGCTGGATCCCAAACCTTGTTCCCAGAGAGTTTGGAGCACCTTGAAGCCTTACCTAGCGGTAAGGGGAAAAGTTTCCCCTTGCCTCTGGCTGAGCAGCCTTGGGCCCCTATCCTGAGCTGGATACAGCGCAAACCTCTTGGCTTGCCTGTTCCAGCGCAGGGTAGGACTGCGCCTTCTGTTACCTGCAATCCCTGTTGTGCTGAGCTCTGGGTCACTGCTGTCATGTTAAAATCTGAGTCATGGCCCAGTGAGTCATGACCCAATGTGCAGTGAGTGGCTAATTCATGTGCTGGGCCATCATGTGATGTTCCCGGTAGTGCCGCAATGCCCTGCAAGGAAAAGATCCTGTTATTGCCAGTCAGTATAGACAGTGCTGAGCTACACAGAAGAATGATCTGATTCAATAGAAAACAACTTTGTATGGGCCATAAGGCAGGATTTTAGGTGGCTCAGTCTCTGAAAAGCTACTCAAGGGCTTACTGTGTCCTGATTCAAACAATTTCTTTTGATGGCTATGGTTGCTGTGATATTGGTATGTCTTGAGGTGTTCAGTATACACACATTTACTGAGAAAGTCATGCTCATGTGAACTTAACAATAACAACCATAAAATCCTACAGCGATATCTCTGTGATTCCTAGGATCTTGGGTGGATTCCAAAATGCAGAATATAACCCGTCTAGCATCTTTGCTTAAGCTGTGTTGAGGAACAACAACAACAACAACTTCAGCAGTTAGAGAGGAGTTGTCATACCTCAGTGACACTGATGAATATATAGTCATTCAGGTCTTTTGCTGACTTTCCAGAAGCGCCAGGTGCTTCATAAAAGGAAAGGTAGAATTGGAAATCAATGATTAGATGGTTTCAAATGTCCTGTAAGAGAGAAATTGATAGGGCTTTTGCTGTGTGCAGCCAATGTTCACATTTTTAAACCCTTTGATGAATATTCAGGTTTCATTCATTATTTTACTTGTTTTGACTTGTTTCCTAGTGAACTATGCATGACATCACAGGTTCCGACAATAAAACATTCAACTTCCATCAATATTTGTAGTTTGTGTATTTCTAGAGTATTTATTTCTACTCCTACACTGAACACACCAAATCTGTGTGTTTTGCTGTTCTTTCATTCCATTTAACTTCATTCTCTTTCCCAGTTAATTTATTGTGCAAAATCAGAAAAAAAAAATTAGAATGATTTAGGGCACAATTGTGACTTGCCCTTGGGACGGCGCAAGTCCCTTGCACCAGACCAGGAGGATTGCAAATGTGCCATAAGATCTGTGCCTCCTTGAGAGTTGGTTGGGCCAGCGCACAGAGGCGTGCCAGCCTGTGGATTCTGAATTCAGTCTCCATGCCAATAGAGGGAGCGAGCCTTGCACCGGCCGAGCTTGGCTGACGGAAGGCTCTGTGGTGGGTGGGGAGGAGGTGGGAGGGAGGCGGGAGGAGTGTTCCAGGGTGGGAGGGTGGGTGGAAGGTGGTCCCGGAGGTGGGCAGTGGGAGGCGATGATGGGATCCAGCTGTTATGCTGGATCCTGGCCCCTGTACCTGAGCAGTGCGGAGTGGCTTCAAGCTGCTCCACTCTCCTTGGACTTGCGCCACCTTAGGAGGTGGCGCAAGTCCGAGGAGCCCCTTAGGGGCTGCAGTGGCTTACCCGGGGGTAATAGAAAGAGTTTCCTCAACCTTAGGCTGAACCACTTTGCAGCCCTATCTTGCACTGGATACAGCGCAAGCCTCATGGCTTGCCTGTTCCAGCACAAATAGGATTGAGCTGTTAAGCACATTCATGGAAAGAGGACCATGATGAAATTTGCTAGCAATATACAGCACAGCTCTAATATACATGCATTTCTTCTTTTGCAGGAATTTTCTGGCTGGAGTTGAAGGATTGGAATTAACCATGGAAAACCAGAAAAAAATGTAAGTCCAGTATTGCTAGAAAACAGATCATGTTCTTTTAAAGGTTTAGATTCCTTATTTTTAAATGAAATGTTTTATTAAGGTTTCTAATAATGCTGGAACATTGTAAGCAATCCTAAAGAGACTACAGAGGAAATAATAACAGCATACAGTAGTTATGAGGCCAATTAAATAATAAGAAGCCTTTTTGTGTTGGTTCTAGCATAGAAATCTGTTTCCATTCATTTCAGAAAGCTTTCGCATTTACACAGATGAAGCCTGCTGGATACACTTTTAAATAAAAGGAAGAAAGGAAAGGAAGTCGTCCTTAGGATCGCTAACCCTGTCTTTAGAATTGCAATATTTTATATTCAGCTCTAAAGAATATGTTGCTGAACTGTCTATAGTACTTCAGATACATTCATCTGTCGTCAATTAAAATGTCCTTTGATACATATATTGCTGTGTGATTCCTCCACACTGTACCAGCCACTCTGTCTACTAGGAGAGGAGGAGAAAGCTTGCCCTTTACAAGCTAGATCATATTCTTTTAACTGGCTGTATGCTGTGCTTATCTAACAGTCCAAGCCTTTCCCTAGCTGGCTCAGAGAATATGCTGGTTGCTATGAGCTGGCAGAAGACCAGATAGCCCAGGTGAAGTACTAAACAACATTTGTACTTACATACCCTTAAGCCGCCTACTCCCCAATGGGTCTCCTCAGATCTACACTACCTCT
Source organism: Tiliqua scincoides (assembly GCF_035046505.1). NCBI lineage: Eukaryota > Metazoa > Chordata > Lepidosauria > Squamata > Scincidae > Tiliqua > Tiliqua scincoides. Next base: position 177,664,488 of record NC_089823.1, read on the forward strand.
TTAACTGGCATCATTTTGAGGAAGCTCAGGGGCAGATCTGGGCCAGAAAGGGGGGGGGGTATAGAATTCAGCCAATATCTTCCTTCCTCCTACCCCTGAACTACCTTCAGCCCAGTCCAGTCTGCACCTTAATCTGCCCATGACCCTTTCTGATCTGCCACTACCACCAACTTACTGGTGGCAATGGAGTTTCTGCTGGTTGGTATTAGCCACATGTGGCCTTTGGGGCAGCAGCCCAAAGAATTATGGAACAACTGCAATGCCAATGGACTGGGCATTACAGTGGCAGATTTTAAGACTCACCACCATAAATCTGGGATAGGATTGGTCCCTAAGGCTGCAATCCTATGCACGCTTACCTGGGAATAAGTCTCATTAAAATCAGTGGGGATTACTTTTGAATAGATATGCATAGGATCACACTGTAAATGTATTAGGGCAGTGGTTCCCAAACTGGTGGGCCATGATCCACCAGCCAGGGAAGCACTTGTCCCTGTCCCTTTAAGGGGTGGGGCATGGGGAAGGCAGCCACACGATCCCCAGGATCGTGCTGCTGCCAGGAACAGAAGGGGGGCTTTTTACCTACCTGCAGTTCTGGTGGGACTGGGGGGGGGGCTGTGGAGCCTTCCACAGGGCTCCCCTTGGCTACAAAACTATAAAAAATGGGGGAAAGGGTACTTCAAGTTTTCATGACCAAACCAGAAGTGCCTTTTTTTTCTTTTTTCTTTACACTTTGGCAGCCAAGGGAAGCCCTTTGGAGGGCTTCATGGACCCCTGGGGCCCCCCAGGACTGCAGCACTGGCTGCAGGTAGGTAAAAAAAAAACCCTCCTGTCCCCAGCAGCAGCGTGATCCCCCTTCCCCACACCGACTTACAGTGCTCCCAACTTCCTTGTAGGAGTTTGTGAAGCACTGTATTAAAAGGGATCTCCTGCCTTAGGGAGGAAAAATGTTGCTTTTTCTTCATTTCTTTTACTACTGTTCCTATCTAAGAATTAGAGGTCTTTTAATAGCTAATCTTTACTAATATGGAACTCCTCTGATATGCTTGAACATGTAACGGTCCCTTGTGCTAATGGCTTTAAGTTTCATAGATATAATTTAACATTTAGTTCTACCCCCTTAAAAGTAGATAAAGAAGGGGGAAAGGAAACAATTTTTTCTGGTAAAAATTAAACATTATGAACACGTATGTTATGAAATGCAGAACGTACAGCTGATGATGAGGCCTATGTGATCAGAGGCACTGCTACCCACTCTCCTCCTCATCAAGTCTAAGAGCTAAACAGGAACTATCAGAATGCTTTTGAATAGGGCAGTGGTATAGTCAAGTGAAGTTAGGGGAGCATAGTGCCAAGGACTTCTCCTAAAGCAGACTGGTGATGTCATCAGTAGGAGCACTTTGGTCTGTTTTTGAAACTTATTTCAAAGGACCCGAGCTGAGAAGTTGAGTTAGGATTAGTAGGAAGCAAACTGAGACATTTGTCTAAGTCAGTGATTTTCAACCTTTTTCATCTCACTGACAAGGTACCAAAATTGTCAAGGCACACACATCAGTCTTTTGACAATTGACAAGGCACACTGCACTGCCAGCAGGGTGCTCACATCCCTCAATAGGCATACTAATAAATCACCCCTCCCCCAAACTCCTGTGGCACACCTACAGACCATTCATGGCACACCAGTGTACTATGGCACAGTGGTTGAAAATGGCTGGTCTAAGTAGACACTTGTCACAAGTGCCAGTGTACCCTCTGTTCAGATGCTGACATGATAGCGGGAGGGGGTAGGATTTCAATGGATGAGGAGAGGAGAGTAGGGAGGTTGGATGGAAGGAGGAGAAAAGGTAGGACTAGATCAAACCCTCAAAGAGGGGAATGAGTGTTTGTTTCATTCATTCATTGGAAGAGGGTCGCGGGGATCACAGGCAGAGAAAATAAGTAGAACTACATTCTGAGTAAATATTCATAAGAAATGTTTGTCTTGCCCTTCTGCCCCCAACAGGGGGGCAGAAATAACTATTATTTTAATTTATAATGTGCTCTGTCCCATGGGATCACAGCAGATCACAATGTTTTTGACGTGTTTTTTCTTCTTCCTCCTCCTCAGCTGGTATTTATCTGATGAGGGAGAGCGTGACTTAAAAAGTACAACAGGGAGAGGAGGCAGTGGTGAATTCTGCCTCCTTGGCTTTCTTTCATCTTATCATCCTCTTTCTGTCCAGAATTGTTGTGGGTGGGGTACAGTATAACTTAAACATATGCATAGGATTGCACTTGAATATATGTTTTATATGTATTAGGGATATTTCAGTGTCTTGTTTTTTGTTTACATGTTTTAATTTTTGCAGCCCACTCCAAGAGTTTGGAATGAAATGAGCTGCAGTAGAGTATAATTTTCCATGTAGTATAAGTTAGCAGGAAAAGAAACCACTCTAATGAAGCTATTTTCATGGTGCAATCCTAAATCCAGCTTGAGCCAGTCAGCTGTCCCTGTGATGGCTCAGAGTATAGCAAATGTGCCATAAGGCATGTCTATAACGACTGGTGAGCCTGCTGGGTCGGTGTAAAGGCTTGCACAGATGAGGTTGCTTTGGGCAACAAAAGAGGGTGGGAAAGAGGCAGGAGGATGTTTTGGAGGTGTTTGCTAGTGGGGGAGGCGGAACAGGAGGTGGATCGGGTCGGGAGGGGGTAGATCAGCTGACCAGGCCTCCACTGTATCCTAGTCCCCCCCTCCCAGCTGCCCCGGTGTTACACTGGGCTTCCCGGATGACAAGCTGCACCTGCTGAAATTCCCACTTCTATACAATTGTTAAATGTCCAGGACCCCAAAGTTGAAAGGTGCCACCCCTGCAATAAAGTGTCATATTAAAAAGTGGGTCCCAGTGCTAAAAAGTTTGGGAGCCACTGTGCTAAGGGTTTAGAGTACAGAAAAGGTTCCTAGCCCGACTGAAACACTCACAGACAATCATACAGTTTTACAGTGATCCACACATGAACTATACATCATTGGGGGAAAAAAAGAAGTGACGTAATACTGGCTCATTACATAAACTTTAGTTCAACAAGCTTTTAACTGAGTTAAAATGAGTAGCAAATAGCCATATGAAATCCTCTTTAATGGTCAGTTATCATTACCAAAATGGAGATCATTCTGTCCCTGTTTGGAATGCTGCTTTGTATTCAGAGACAATCATGGTTGCTACTCTAAAACAGCTTTTAAAAAATCTTTAATATCATCACATGACTTTCCTGAACATGAATTTATGGGAAATGTGTGGCCTAATCCTATTGGGCACTTAGGACAGTGGAACTCCTGGTCCACCACTGTTTGAATTACAGCCAGAAATGGACCAGCAGCCAATGCAGTTGTAAAAGTGTGTTGTGGTTCTCGTCACCACATGTGCAGCTAAATTCTGCACTAACGGTAGTTTCCAGGTGGTCTTCAAGGGCAGCCCCATGTAGAGCGTGTAACAGCAGTCCAATTGAGATGTTACCAATGCATGATTCACTGAGGCCACTGACTGTACTCTGCTGTATAGCAAACCCAGCTGAATGTACAAACATATTAGTGAAATCACAACTTTGTCCCATAGCCTGTCCCAGTGTACATTTGAACAAATCTGTCCTTTCCTACATAGTACTGGTAAATTCATGGCTCTCTTGTTTCCACTGTACAACATTTTCTGTATATGGCAGCGGTGAAGTCTAGGTGCTGAGTGTTTCCTTCCAGTTGAGTGCATTTGCTGACCCGCTGCAGTCTGTGCCAGACAAATAATTCCTGAAAAGCAGAAGAATAGTTAAAAGGTGCTGTTGGCTGCCAGCAAGATAAGTTGCGTAGCCACGGATTAATGGAAGGCAATTGGGTGTTATAAACAAAATGAAACAAAACAACACAGGAAACAATTGTCTCTGGGCCTGCCATGTGTGGCCAATCCCAGTGTTAGAGAAACAGCAATGAGAAGAAAATGCCAAGCTATAAAATAGTGAGTTGTATTCAACCCAAGGAACAAGCAAGCAGCCAAGGAGAATTGGCCAAATGGAAGATATTATGTGGCTTTTCATGTAAGACAAAAGCAAACAACACATGTGGCCAGATGTTTTCTGAACACCACTGAATTCAGAAGGCAGAAAGATCAGTATGGTATACTAAATGTAGACCTGCCGAAACAAATTCCTTCTCTGCATTTTTACCTGAAGAAAGCTCCACTGACACATATTGTGAGAGCATGCAAGTGGTGCCCAACTGTGGGGAAAAGGAGCTGGCTTGGGCTATGAGCACGTTGCCATGACAAAAAAAGTTAAATTGTAGAGCGTGCATGAGGATCCATTTAGAAAAATATTTCCCTGTAACTACTGGATATGGGGTGCCCAGATCTTTTGGTGTTTTATGAGATGTCTGGATTCATTCAGAAGCAGCATTAGAACTACAGGGTCCAGAGTTCTTCACTTCCTGCAGCTATTTCCCATGCAGCCACATCCATGTACAGTAGCCTCTGAAGAAGCCCCAGCGTTGGCAAGTCAGCATGTGGGTGGGAGAGGGTGAGGGTGGGTGGAACAGGATGGGGAGGGTGAGAGACTGGGGCAGAGAAGGGGTGTGTTGAGGCCAAGAAAGGGGCAGTATCAGCAGCAGCAGTGTCACCGATATCTCCCTTCATGGACTTGATTCACCTTCCTGGGTCCACTTGGACCTTACCCCTGGGTCCACAAAATAACAGGCACAGGTCCAAGTAGACCCATTGCAGCAGCAAAAGCTTACCCCCCAGGCAAGGAAAAACATGTTACTTAGAGAAGACCTCCAGGACTGCCCCCCGTGCAGGATGCAGCATGTGCTCTGGTGATGTGACTTGCATTGGCAGTGGGGAGTTAGATAGGATTGGACAGCCAGTCATCCAAAGTGACCTTGCCTATACTGTGTCATACTCCATTAAGGCTCACACTATCCATTCACATATCTCCTGTCTATGCTATCATCAGCACAGCCATTACCATCATCTTTGATGCACACAAGCCTAAATGTACACACACACACAAAGTCAACCCAGGACAGACTCAGCCATGGAACTGCTGAGTGAGGGCCCAATCCTATCCAACTTTCCAGCACTGGTGCAGCCGCAATACAGCCCTGAGGTAAAGGAACAAATGTTCCCATACATTGAGGAGGCCTCTGTGATTGCCTCCACACCACAGGATGCAGTGCACACCCCATTGGCACTACTGCAGTGGCTCTGGAAAATAGGATAGGATTTGGCCCTCAGGCACATGTAGAAATATGAGACATTATACAGCCTTGCGGTAACTCCATATTTTCTTATATTTCTACATTTCTTTGTCTTGCCCCATTCACCGGTCAGTGGAATTTCTCCTAGACTCCTATGCTCATCATTTAGGGCTGCACTCTGCAGTCCATCACCCACAAAGAATCAGTTAGTGAACAAAAGGGAAAGGGCCTTTTCAGTGGTGGCTCCCTGTTTGTGGAACTCTCTTCCCCATGAGGTCCAGTTGGCTTCTACTCTGCCCAGTATTATTTTTTGGGAGGGATGGCTTGGTCTGTGTGTTCTTTTTTTGGCTGTTTTTCCATTGCATTTGTGTTTTGGTTGTTGATATTTTAATTGAAATGCATTGTTTCAATGTGAACTTTAATCTGCTCTGATGAACCTAAAATGGGGTAGAAAGGAAGTCTTTAAATTAAAAGAAAAGAAAAAAAGAACTTTAAAAGACATGACTGGTGGATAACATTAAAAAGGTTATTAAAACATTAAACATTAAAAACATTAAACATTAAAAACTTTAAAAGACATGCTGGCGCTTAACATTAAAAAGGTGGCAGAGCAGCTTTTAAATTGATCCCTGGGGGAAGGCCGACAGGAGCCGAGGGGCATCCGGTTCGGGACTCCACATCCCTATGGGATGAGGATGGGGAGGTTGGAGAACAACAAGGCAAAGACAGAGTAGGAGAAGAAATTGGGAATGGTAACATGATGGGATGTGATAGACATAAGAACATAAGAACATAAGAACAGCCCCACTGGATCAGGCCATAGGCCCATCTAGTCCAGCTTCCTGTATCTCACAGCGGCCCAGTGACGCTTTGGCACAATGAGAGGATGCAGAGACAAAGGAGCTAATAAGCAGCCCATCCTGGGGCATTCCATGTACAGATGCTTTTATGCAAATGCCCGAAGTCTCCGAGCAAAGATGGGAGAACTGGAATGTCTGGTGACAAGAGAAAACATTGACATAGTGGGCATAACAGAAACCTGGTGGAATGCCAAAAATCAGTGGGATACCGCAGTCCTGGGTTATAAACTCTACAGGAGGGACAGGGAGGGGCGTGTTGGAGGTGGGGTGGCCGTTTATGTTAAGTAAGGGATAGAATCCAGCAAAGTAGAGATTGAAGGCGGGTCTGACTCCACCGTAGAATCTCTGTGGGTTAAATTACCAGCAATGTAAGGAACAATGTAATACTGGGGGTGTACTATTGTCCTCCAGACCAGAAATCGAAAGGGGACCTTGAAATGAGGAAACAGATCAGGGAGGTGACAAGGAGGGACAGGGTTGCAGTCATGGGGGACTTCAATTATCCTCATATTGACTGGGTCAATTTGTGCTCTGGTCACGAAAAGGAGACCGGATTCTTTAACATGCTAAATGACTGTGCCTTAGAGCAGCTAGTCATGGAGCCCACCAGAGGACAGGTGACTCTGGATTTAATATTGTGTGGTACTCAGGACCTGGTTAGAAATGTCAATGTTACAGAGCCACTGGGGAACAGTGATCATGCTGTGATCCGTTTTGACATGCACGTCGGGGGAAGAATACCAGGCAAATCTCTCACAAAAACCCTTAACTTCCAACAGGCAGACTTCCCTCAAATGAGGAGGCTGGTTAGAAGGAGGTTGAAAGGAAAGGTAAAAAGAGTCCAATCTCTCCAGAGTGCATGGAGGCTGCTTAAAACAACAGTAATAGAGGCCCAGCAGAGGTGTATACTACAAAGAAAGAAGGGCTCCACTAAATCCAGGAGGGTGCCCGCATGGCTAACCAGCCAAGTTAGAGAGGCTGTAAAGGGCAAGGAAGCTTCCTTCCATAAATGGAAGTCTTGCCCTAATAAGGAGAATAAAAAGGAATATAAACTGTGGCAAAAGAAATGTAAGAAGGTGATACAGGAGGCCAAGAGAGACTATGAGGAACACATGGCCAGCAACATTAAGGGGAATAATAAAAGCTTCTTCAAATATGTTAGAAGCAGGAAAATCACCAGAGAAGTGGTTGGCCCTCTGAATGGTGAGGGAGGGAAAGGGGAGATAAAAGGAGACTTAGAGATGGCAGAGAAATTAAATGAGTTCTTTGCATCTGTCTTCACGGCAGAAGACCTCGGCAGATACCGCTGCCTGAATGACCCCTCCTGATCAAGGAATTAAGTCAGATAGAGGTTAAAAGAGAAGATGTTTCAGACCTAATTGATAAGTTAAAGATCAATAAGTCACCGGGCCCTGATGGCATCCACCCAAGTGTTATTAAGGAATTGAAACGTGAAGTTGCTGATCTCTTGACTAAAATATGCAACTTGTCCCTCAAAATGGCCACAGTGCCAGAAGATTGGAGGACAGCAAATATCACACCGATTTTTAAAAAGGGAAAGAGGGCTACTGAAAAAACTCCATAGTCAGGGAATTAGAGGGCAGGTCCTCTGCTTGAAGACCAGGAAACAGAGAGTGGGTGTCAGTGGGCAATTTTCACAATGGAGAGAGGTGAAAAGTGGTGTGCCCCAAGGATCTGTCCTGGGACCAGTGCTTTTCAACCTCTTCATAAATGACCTGGAGACAGGGGTGAGCAGTGAGGTGGCAAAGTTTGCAGACGACACCAAACTTTTCTGAGTTGTGAAGACCAGAAGTGATTGTGAGGAGCTCCAGAAGGATCTTTCCAAACTGGCAGAATGGGCAGCAAAATGGCAGATGCGTTTCAATGTAAGTAAGTGTAAAGTCATGCACATTGGGGCAAAAAATCAAAACTTCACATATAGGCTAATGGGTTCTGAACTGTCTGTGACATATCAGGAGAGAGATCTTGGAGTGGTGGTGGACAGCTCGATGAAAGTGTCAACCCAATATGCGGCGGCAGTGAAGAAGGCCAATTCTATGCTTGGGATCATTAGAAAAGGTATTGAGAACAAAATGGCTGATATTATAATGCCATTGTACAAATCTATGGTAAGGCCACACCTTATCTATTGTGTCCAGTTCTGGCCGCCACATCTCAAAAAAGACATAGTGGAAATGGAAAAGGTGCAAAAGAGAGCGACTAAGATGATTACTGGGCTGGAGCACCTTCCTTGTGAGGAAAGGCTATGGCTTCTTCAGCCTAGAAAAGAGATGCCTGAGGGGAGACATGATTGAGACATACAAAATTATGCATGGGAAAGATAAAGTGGATAGAGAGATGCTCTTTATACTCTCAAATAACACCAGAACCAGGGGACATCCACTAAAATTGAGTGTTGGGAGAGTTAGGATTGACAAAAGAAAATATTTCTTTACTCAGCATGTGATTGGTCTTTGGAACTCCTTGCCACATGATGTGGTGATGGCATCTGGCCTGGAAGCCTTTAAAAGGGGATTGGACAAGTTTCTGGAGGAAAAAATCCAATACGGGTTACAAGCCATGATGCGTATGTGCAACCTCCTGATTTTAGAAATGGGCTATGTCAGAATGCCAGATGCAAGGGAGAGCACCAGGATGCAGGTCTCTTGTTATCTGGTGTGCTCCCTGGGGCATTTGGTGGGCTGCTGTGAGATACAGGAAGCTGGACTAGATGGGCCTATGGCCTGATCCAGTGGGGCTGTTCTTATGTTCTTATGACTAGAGGTGTTTTGTTTCTGGTGAGTAAGATAGGTTTACTGCCTAAATCTTACTGAACACAATGGGCTTACTTCTGAGTAAAAAACCAACATTGTTTTCAAACACTTCTACACATGATATATTGGATAGGGGAGGGAGAGAAAGTGGAGGAGCTGGTTGGCATTGCCAGTGAGGTGAGCCATGAAGGCCCAGTGCCCAGTCTTGTCCTTGAGCTCACCTGGAACCTTAGCATTATGGCATTGGCCCTAATCACCAGCATACAGAGTAGTGCTTCATCCTATGATAGTCGTAAGACTATTTTTAGTACACAGTCCTAGCAGACAGTATGTGGTGAGTGAAGTGGTGAGGGGAAAAGAAATATAAATGAGATCAGTGCTATATGAGAGATCAATATTGATCAGTACTATAAGAACTGTATTTGCCATTTTTTTCAATAATGTACCCTAAAAGGACAGAAGCAGAAGAACTTTCCGCTCTCAAAGAAGCTGACAGAGGCTGATGCAGGTTGAAACAAGCCCGTGATACCATGGCCCTTTCGGTGTTCTTTGTTAGCCACTAACTCACTTAATTTTGTGTAGTTTAGCACATTACAAGATTGTTCAAGAGAGCCATAAATGATGTCAAACACCATCAGAAACCACTTCAGAAAATCATTGCCTGTAGCCAGATCAAAAGGTGAACACCTGGAAACTAGCAATGCTGGGAAAATAGAATAAATCATTTTTTCTCCTTTTCCGCCTGAAGATTTGTTAGTTTTTCTCTCAAGAATTTGAAAGGTTTATTTACAGCTTTCCAAATGACCCCTAATTTATTTAGAAGGAACACAGGCAGGCAAATCCATCTTCAAGTCTACCACAGGCAAAAGGAGCCTTGTGTTTCTCCTTTCATTTCACTCTCTTATTGTGACAGATCGTCTTGTCATCCCGTTCAGAAATAATTTGAGGAAGATTGTACAGTTTTTGCTGAAACAGATTGCCTGATATAAGCCTGTTTGGTGTGTTTTGCCCCTCAAGAAGGATTATGCTCAGCAATGCTTGAACATTTTATATGCAGTTTAGTTAACCCTTAGCATCGTAAATAACTCTGACATCTGCTAGTCCCATCGCATGTTGGCAATATAATTAAACAGCCCATTAGTACTTCCACTTGAGAGACATTACTAGGTTGATACAGTAAAATGTATGAGTTTTTGTTATTCTAGACATGTGTGTTAAAATTGTTGAATGAAATGTGCACAACTTCAAGACAGATAATAAATAATAGATAAAAGTGAAAGAGTTGAAGGAAAAGAAAGATGGAGAAGACAGCTGCCAAGAAGCTAAGGATATGCTGCTGGATACAAACAAAGACAGCAGCCATGTGCATGGCTGAATGGACTGCAGAATGTACTTTGGGAGGGACCATAACTTAGTGGTAGGACACATGCTCTGCAGGCAGAAGGACGCAGGTTCAAATCTTGTCATCTCCAGATAGGACTGGGAAAGGCTCCTATTTTAAGCCTCAGGACCCACGGCCTGGCAACACAGTGAGCAATACTGACCTGAATGGATCATTGATCTAATGCGGTATAAGACAACTTCATATCTCCATAAATCCTTGGGGTGTTCATTCATCATTGAAGCAAGATCCATTATGCCTATAACACCCCTAAAAATTAAACATTAAAAAAAGAAGAGATGGCAAAACCAAATTACAGTGTGCCTAAGGTTGGCCCAACTACGAGCTACATGAAATACGTGGAATGGCAGTGTAGGAGGGGTGGCATATAGACAGTCCTCCTGTTTGTCTCTCTTCCATCCTGCCACTTTATTGAGTGCTCCAGTTCTCTTGTGACTTGTTGTTGTTATTAACAGTATTTATATACCCCTTTTCAGCAAAAGGTTCACGAAGCGGTTTACAGACAAAGTCAAATAATGAAATGGCTCCCTTTTTCCAAAGGGCTCTCAATCTAAAAAGATGCCGAACACCAGTAAACAGCCACTAGAAAAGACACTGTGCTGGGGTGAAGAGGGACAGTTACTTTTCTCCTGCTAAATATAAGAGGAACGCCATTTGAAAAAGTGTCCCTTGCCCAGTTAGCAGGGGTTGTCCCTCAGCTTGCTGGAACCAAGTTCAAAGAGGATTGTAGCAGCTGGAGCCAACAGAGAAAGGGGAAAAAGCAAGCTGCCACATCTACAAATCACCTCTCTCTGCTGGTGCTTATAGCACCAAGTAGGCAGGCACAGGCAACTTGGAGCCAACCTCCACTTCCCTTTCCTTAAAAAGATCATGCCATGCAAACTCCCTGCTGTGATCTTCTTCTGTTTGCAATGAGCATGAGCATGGCATGTTGGGTTCCCAGCACCCTCTGCTCCCATTCACTTCAAACAAAAGAGGCATTGAGCATGGAGGCTGCATGGTGCTGTCTTTCTAAGGATGCCCACTCATTCGCTCACCCACCACTCACCCTCCATGGGGGTGTGTGCTAGCATGCAAGAGCCCAAGGATAGCAGTAGGCAGGGGATTCTGGGACACACACTGCCCCTGGGTGCCATATATTGAGGTCAAGAAGGATGAATTTGCTATGGGATCAATAAATTTATGTCCAAAGTGCACAGGCATCCTATGGATCCAATTTACAGTGGCAGCTGAAGTCAATAGTAAGCGGCATTTGCATAAGAAATAAGTATGTTCCTGTTATTACTGTTATATTAATATTCCATTTTTCTTCCATGGTGGAACACAAGGCTATATGGGGCTTCTAACCAGTCACCCATCCACACACTTAGCTTCAGAACATTGGCTGCATCATGTGCCATCAGACCAAGTAACATGTAGATTTCTGTGGGAGTCATTGTCCTTATGAAAGGTGCCTGCCTTAGCAGCACATTTCCAACATTTCCAGATTACCTTATGATTAACATCTTTTGGAATTGCAGTTTTTTGGGAGCTGTGTTTTTGCCCATGTATCCAAAACAAATGGAAGAGTCTTGTAGCACTTTAAAGCTTAACCAAGTTCATTCAGCATAAGCTTTTGTCCACTTCCTCAGGTGCTTGGAATATCAATCAAACCCTGACTGCTATCTGAACTGCATCATACAAAATTATCCAAATATATTTTGCTTGTCTGTTTAAACATATGAATTACTTGAATGTTTAAACTCTGTGCCTATTTCCCAAATGGGGTCTGAATCTAATAAAAATTCACAAAACAGAGTACAGGCCAGTACTCTGAAAAGAAGTTCTTGGTATCTCTAGCTGTAGCCACTAGAGGGAGCGGTCTCTTTGGGAAGAAGCTGGCCCTAAAAGCAAGAGGACAAAGGTAATATTTCCCTTGGGACCCTGGAAGGCATAGGAAGAGGAGAGGTAAGAGTGGCTGAGAACAATGCAGTGGTATGCACAAAAAGATGATCACTCCTCAGTTGCTGAGATCCTTCTGCAAAACATTTTTTTCTTTTTACTGTGGGTCTCGGGCTCTGTTATCACTGGCAAAGAACAAATCCCAGAAAAGGTTTTAATCAGATTAGATCAGTGTTTGTCAATGTTTGTCCCCCATGGTAACACTCTGCATGGTCCACTTATTGGAAGTACCACTGGAAGTAACTGGCAATGATGTCATCACCAGTTACTTCCAGATTGGGAGGCCAGATGCAATCTATCAAACACCAGTAGGAGGCTCAAGGTGGACAGGAGGGCTTTTTTGAACTTGTGAAAAGCACACGCTGGAGCTCTGCCCAAGCCAAGCCTCCTACTGCTGTTTGCTGCATTGCATTGCTGGTTTCACTACCAGGTGGTTTCACTACCAGGTGACGGGTCTGGGGGTACTACCAGTCACCACTTCATTTACCACCAGTGGTATGAGTTCCATTGGTTGAGAAACACTGAGATAGAGCCTAACCCTAACTTGTTAGAATAAGACTACCTTCATATATGCTAGCAAAAGGCAGGTCCCTATACTTTTATTTCTATAGGATGCCATGTCTTTAATATTTGAAGGGCATCCATATGCACAAAAGCAGAGAATATATGAACATTGAAATAAGATGTTAAACTCATTTATGCCCAACTGTGTCCTGAGTTCCGTGGGACTTATTTGCTAATATATGCAGTCAGGACTTATTTGCTAATATATGCAGGACTTATTTGCTAATATATGCAGTCACGCTGTACAAGAACAAAGGCGACAGGGGTGACTGCAACAACTACCGTGGCATCTCTCTCCTTAGCGTAGTAGGAAAGCTGTTTGCCTGAGTTGCACTAAAGAGGCTCCAGGTACTTGCAGAGAGCGTCTATCCAGAATGGCAGTGCGGATTCCGACCCAACAGGTCCACCACTGATATGGTATTCTCCCTTAGACAACTGCAGGAGAAATGCAGGGAACGACGACAGCCACTCTTTATAGCCTTCATAGATCTCACGAAGGCTTTCGACCTTGTCAGCAGGGACGGCCTCTTCAAGATTCTCCCCAAGATCGGATGTCCACCCAGGCTCCTCAGCATCATCAGATCTTTCCACAAGGACATGAAAGGCACTGTTGTCTTCGATGGCTCCACATCAGACCCCTTTGACATCCGAAGCGGAGTGAAGCAGGGCTGTGTTCTTGCGCCAACCTTGTTTGGGATTTTCTTCGCTGTCCTGCTGAAGCAGGCCTTTGGAACCGCAACAGAAGGCATCTATCTCCGGACCAGATCAGACGGAAAGCTCTTCAACTTCTCCAGACTGAGAGCAAAGTCCAAAGTCCAGCTGGAATGTCTGCGTGACTTCCTCGTTGCCGACGATGCAGCTGTCACTATCCACTCTGCCAAAGATCTCCAGCAGCTCATGGATCGTTTTAGCAAGGCCTGCCAAGATTTTGGACTGACAATCAGCCTGAAGAAAACACAGGTCATGGTTCAGGATGTGGACTCACCTCCCAGCATTACAATCTCTGCGCATGAACTGGAGGTTGTCCATGACTTTGTGTACCTTGGCTCAACAATCTCCGACACTCTTTTTCTCGATACCGAGCTAAACAAACGCATCGGTAAAGCAGCTACCACGTTTTCCAGACTCACAAAGAGAGTCTGGTCCAACAAGAAGCTGACAGAACATACCAAGATCCAGGTCTACAGAGCTTGCGTCCTGAGTACACTTCTGTACTGCAGCGAGTCATGGACTCTTCGCTCACAACAGGATACGAAAATGAACGCATTCCACATGCGCTGCCTCCGACGCATCCTCGGCATCACCTGGCAGGGCAAAGTTCCAAACAACACAGTCCTGGAATGAGCTGGAATCCCTAGCATGTATGCACTGCTGAAACAGAGAGGCCTGCGTTGGCTCGGTCATGTTGTGAGAATGGATGATGGCCGGATCCCAAAGCATCTCCTCAATGGAGAACTCGTGCAAGGAAAGCGCCCTACAGGTAGACCACAGCTGCGATACAAGGACATCTGCAAGAGGGATCTGAAGGCCTTAGGAGTGGACCTCAACACGTGGGAAACCCTGGCCTCTGAGCGGCCTGCTTGGAGGCAGGCTGTGCAGCATGGCCTTTCCCAGTTTGAAGAGACACTTGGCCAACAGTCTGAGGCAAAGAGGCAAAGAAGGAAGGCCCATAGCCAGGGAGACAGACCAGGGACAGACTGCACTTGCTCCCAGTGTGGAAGGGATTGTCACTCCCGAATCGGCCTTTTCAGCCACACTAGACGCTGTGCCAGAACAACCATCCAGAGCGCGATACCATAGTCTTCCGAGACTGAAGGTTGCCAACATTATTATATGCAGTCAGGATTTCAGACTCAGTCAAACCTGGTTCCCATGTATCATGTGTTTGCACACACGCAAATACCCCTCAGATGTACAGAAACACTGAATTGGCCTACAGTGGTAATTTGGGAGAGCATCTTTATTGTGACTTGTGAAACAAAGTTCAGCTATGTGCCCTATGTTGAATTTCATAAAATATGCCAAATTTGAGCAATTTAGAGACTAGCCTCCATCTCCCTGACATCTCTATTTCAGCTGAGAGAATTGAAACTCCTGATCAGGGACATGCAGAGAGGGGGCAGCAAGTGAGGCAGAACTGCCCCATCGTTGTCCATGGAAAAGCACCACAGCTGCCCCACCTGCTTACATCCAAGAAGGCTCTGTTTACACCTGCTTTCTAAGGTATAATGAGAGCCTCTTCGGATGTAAGCACACAGGGCAGCTGCAGTGCTTTGCCATGGACTATAATGGGGCAGTTCTGCCTCACATGCCAACCCTGCACCGTGGGTCCCTGCTCCCGACTATAGATACTTCATAGCAAAGCAAGCAAAACCACACAATAAACTACTAGACTATCATTGTAGAATAAGCACTAGTGTGATATGCAGGCAATTTGGGGCATTGCATTGATTTTACTAACAAACCTATAAAATTATTTGCTATAGAATTATTTGCTATAGAATTATTGCGTATTAAAAAAAGCTCAGACCTTCTTGCTATAAAAGCAAGATTCATACCTATCACTCTTTCTGAAGGCAGTTAATGGATTCATTTAAACAACCTTTTGTTGTCTGGTTGGAGGCCAGGAAGCAGAGAGTGGGTGTCAATGGGCAATTTTCACAATGGAGAGAGGTGAAAAGCGGTGTGCCCCAAGGATCTGTCCTGGGAACGGTGCTTTTCAACCTCTTCATAAATGACCTGGAGACAGGGTTGAGCAGTGAAGTGGCTAGGTTTGCAGATGACACCAAACTTTTCCGAGTGGTGAAGACCAGAAGTGATTGTGAGGAGCTCCAGAAGGATCTCTCCAGACTGGCAGAATGGGCAGCAAAATGGCAGATGCGCCTCAATGTCAGTAAGTGTAAAGTCATGCACATTGGGGCAAAAAAAAACTTTAGATATAGGCTGATGGGTTCTGAGCTGTCTGTGACAGATCAGGAGAGAGATCTTGGGATGGTGGTGGACAGGTCGATGAAAGTGTCGATCTAATGTGTGGCGGCAGTGAAGAAGGCCAATTCTATGCTTGGGATCATTAGGAAAGGTATTGAGAACAAAACGGCTAGTATTATAATGCCATTGTACAAATCTATGGTAAGGCCACACCTGGAGTATTGTATCCAGTTCTGGTCGCCGCATCTCAAAAAAGACATAGTGGAAATGGAAAAGGTGCAAAAGAGAGCGACTAAGATGATTACGGGGCTGGGGCACCTTCCTTATGAGGAAAGGCTACGGCGTTTGGACCTCTTCAGCCTAGAAAAGAGACACCTGAGGGGGGACATGATTGAGACATACAAAATTATGCAGGGAATGGACAGAGTGGATAGGGAGATGCTCTTTACACTCTCACATAATACCAGAACCAGGGGACATCCACTAAAATTGAGTGTTGGGCGGGTTAGGACAGACAAAAGAAAATATTTCTTTACTCAGCGTGTGGTCAGTCTGTGGAACTCCTTGCCACAGGATGTGGTGCTGGCGTCTGGCCTAGACGCCTTTAAAAGGGGATTGGACAAGTTTCTGGAGGAAAAATCCATTATGGGATACAAGCCATGATGTGTATGCGCAACCTCCTGATTTTAGAAATGGGCTATGTCAGAATGCCAGATGCAAGAGAGGGCACCTCTTGTTATCTGGTGTGCTCCCTGGGGCATTTGGTGGGCCGCTGTGAGATACAGGAAGCTGGACTAGATGGGCCTATGGCCTGATCCAGTGGGGCTGTTCTTATGTTCTTATGAGTGGACTAGGAGCCCAATCATAACCAATTTTCCAGCACCAGTGCAGCTGCATAAGGGAATAAATGTTCCCATACCATAAGGAGGCCTCTGTGACTGCGTCCCCACCACAGGATGTAGTGCATGGCGCATTGTCATAGCTGCACCGGCAATGGAAAATTGGATAGAATTGGGCCATAGATCACCTCCAAGGTATCTTCCAACTTTAACATTCTATAATTCTAGTAATCTCAATCTAGACCCTTTGGGTACATTGCAATGCTCATGTGGAACGCTTGCATATCTGAACTCTAAATGCATGCAGCTATCTCCTCTATACAATGAAATGAACAGTTGCAGGTAGGAGACCTTTGCAGGTGTTATCAAAGACTCTGCCAATGCAAAACTTCAGTGCCATTTGCAGTCAATAGTATACTAAAATATTTACATGCACAATATTTTCTTTATGGGAATCTTAGTAGAAGTCTACTGGGGGGGGGGGGTCTCCTTTGGATTTAAAAGAAAGAAAAAAAACATTTTCAGCCCAAATCAGGTGAAAGAAAAATGAAATCTCTGAGTAGTTTCTGATCTGAAATTATATAAACAAAATTGATGAAATAAAACAAACCATTTATGAAGTGCAAACAATATTTAAGTAGTGCCAATGCACTGTACTTAGTATCAACATAATTGTAATGTTTTGTTTCAATAGGCCAGACTCCTATTTCCAAAATCATATCATATGTTACCATTCTCCATCCCTCTTGCAATATTGTTTTCTTTTCCAGATGTTAAGATTCGGAATAACATTTTTGAGTGACACAGCAAATAAAGACTTCTTGTTTCAAAATATCTCAAGGGGGTGGGGGAGTGGGAAAGCCCTTCAGATTGCAGGGCATTCCAACTCTGTGTTTAATACTGACATTCACTTATGACGGAACAAACCATTTCTCCAGCAGTGCCTTAAAATGTCTGTGCTGTGTTCCTTGTTCTCAGTGTGTCTTTGCTGGTGCAACAAGCACTAGGACCAAACTACAAGTCACAATCATTGTGCTATTGAGAGGCATGCTTCTTTGCTGCAAACAGTTGTTTTGGGGGTGATTTTTGACAGTAATGTAGCGGGGGGGGGAAGGTTAACTCCTCTTTCCACATACCCGGGTCCCAATCTCTATAGGGTTCCCCCCACTACTTTTTGTCAAAGATGTTTCCAGTTTTAGGAAACATCCTGCATGCTTCTTAACTATCATAAGGTGTATCTTGTCCCTTAGGATTAAACTAGAACTCAAAGAATGATTGACTGCTATGCTTTTAACTTGTTTTGGATAAAATGAGTTCAGTTGGGATGTGTTTTATGCAGTAGTCACACTTTAAGATGTCCTTGGATTTAAGTCAACAGCATTTTATTTACTTCAGTTGAACCATATGGATGAGACTGGAGATAAAAGCAGGAAGTTGATAGTGGCCTGCAAAAGGGCATTTGGGGTCCTGAGGCACAAAATTCAAATGCCCTCCACGTGCAAGAAAAAACAAACAAACCTATAATACATTAAATAATTGAAAATGTGCCACTTTTCATTATGACCCACACCTACCAACTTAGGTGCCTTATCAGGTTTAGGGGTATCATTTTGTTTCTGCTGATGTGAAGCCATGCAGCTGTCATGTTACTGGGTGGGGATCCACCTGAGTTTATGTGAACTGTAGGTTCCCAAGAGATTGCAGAGCTATTGACATATTATACTGTACTCAGGTATCTATGCTCAGGTACACATTTTCATGTGTATGACTGGACCTGGGTTCATTTTGACCTGGGATCAACAAACTGTGTACAAAATAAACTGTACCTGTGTTGAATGGACCATGTGAATTATTGTACCCTGGTACAGAGTGACAACAAGATGTACCCAGGTTCAATTTAATGTATGAATAGGAATGTTGTCCTCCTTGTTCCTTGATTGTTCATAATCAAACTAATATAGATCACCTTTAAATGTGTGCTATGAAATTAACCAGCCACCTTTTCAAAACGTCACACACCATTGAAAGAAAGTCTTATTCACCGTATTCATCATGACACAGCTCTCAGCTATCCCAGGGTTTCAAAGGACATGTGTAACTGATACACATATGTGTTTATCATGCTTATTAAAATATCAAGCTTACTGAGCAAAAGGTGCAAGAGCATTTAGGGAAACAGCTGTTTAGCATACAATTTGGTTGGTTGATTGTGTGTGTGTGTGTGTGTGTGTGTTTTTACATTATTATTTTTCTCTGTAAAATACATTTGTCTTAATGAGAGTTTGATGTTGATTAATATTTCATACTGCACTCAGCAGGGCTGCCCTGTATGTATCATTACTGCATAATAAATAGACATTTTAAATGTTTGCTCCTAGAGGTCTTTTCTTGAACTTAAGCCTAAGTTATCTAAACAGTTGAAAAAAGATTTATTGTTATGAAGAGGCCTATATGTCAAGCAAAGTTTTATGATATGTTCCATAATAAATTAGCAATAAATGGATACAGGTGACTGTGGAATTTATGGCCTTTAATGTTTTAATGCTCTACTAAAGGGAAAAAAAAACTCATATTATTAAGGTCTAAAAGGGTAATACAGGAATACCATCTACAAATTGTCAAATTAAATCCTTGTTAGGTAGCTGAGCTGTAGAACACTTTAAATTTGACTAGCAGTAGGGGAAAAGGGCAAATCATGCTTGGAAGTCATGAGATTTCTAAAAATAGAAGGAAAATGAAAAATCATGGTTCTGGTCCTATCGGCATGGTTTGGGCTGCTGGTATGCAAGCTGGCAAGTAGTGGTAGGCAAGTAGAGATTTCCGTTTTGGAAGGAAGTGGCTAAAGGGGAAGGCTACTAATGTTGTTTGCATCAGTATTCAAAATGAAAGGAGAAGGAAATGGGATGGTCTCATTGCAAATGACAATAGATGCAATTAAGACCATGCAAAATTAGCGGGATGGTATCCCAACTCATTGCTTATCATTTCACGCATTGGTTTGTCCTTCAAATATTGACATTTAAGTCCTTGGACTGTACCAGGTGTAACATTTTGGTACAGGGGACATAAAAATAACTGGGGATCATGAAAAAATAAAATAAATAGCATGCCATGGAGAAAGGAAAGGCAAATCCTTCCTGGTCAAAATAATTTAATAGACACAAACTGTAAGGGTACATGGGAAATCAAAGATCAGATTGTCCATCATTTTAGGATTCTACTGGCAATTCTACTAGGATTCTAAAATTGCCATTGAGACAGCTGTCTCTGGGAAGAACTGATGCATAGCTGCCAGAGCAACATTGGAGAGTGAGGTGGGCAGCTCCACTAAGCCCCTCCTGTGAGGAGTGACTGTCTATAACATTATACTGTAACCAAGCTTAAGTGTTTCCCTTTCCCGGGAACTAAGCCTCCACTGCTCTGATTGGTCTATTCAAAATCTGTGCCAGCAAAATTGCTGGTGCAAGTCCAAGTGCATCCAGGAAAGTGAATCAAGGGTGGGAAGGAGACAAGGATATTGGTGGAACTGTTGCCACTGATACTGTCCTCTTCCCAGTCTCAACACACCTCTATAGCAGCGCCACAGCTATAGAACTTCCTCCATCTTGATTTTGAAGTATACTTTCCCTGCCAGAAAGTGGGAGCTAAAGACCTTTTTTTATTTCATTTCACCTTTTTGCTTTTTCTCTTACTTTTTCCTGTATTGGTTAATGTCTCTTCCACTTTCATTTACTGTGATTTTGTGTTTTATTTGATTTTTTAATTGCATTAGATCTAATTGCATTAGATGAAGTAGCTGGCTGGCTGTGAGTTCTTTTGGGTGCCTTACAACAAAGAGAAGAGGCAGAATACCAATGGTTTAAAACAGGGGTGCTCAATAGGTGGATCGCGATCTACCGGTAGATTGCGAGGCAAAATGAGTAGATCGCAGAGTGCTGACCCCCCCCACTTCAGGTGCCTCTGGGAGGAAACGCCGGGAGTAAGCCCCATTGTACTCAATGGGGCTTACTCCCAGGTAAGTACTTACTTACCCAGGTAAGTACTCAATGGGGCTTACTCCCAGGCAGCCTCACAGCCTAATCCTAGGCATGTCTACTCAGGAGTAAGTCCTGTTATACTCAGTGGGGCTCAAGGTACACCAACATACATTGTACACATAAATGTTATATGTTATGATGGCGCGAACATTGTAAAAAAAAAACTCTGGTAGATCTCCGGGCCTTGCTGGATTTCAAAGTAGCTCTCGAGCCAAAAAAGTGTGAGCACCCCTGGTTTAAAATAAATAAAGATAAGCACATGGCTACCTTCTGGTAATTTATGTAGGAAACTGATTTTTTTGTTTCCCACAATTATTATATTCTAGAGCAATGTTTCTCAAACTGTGGGTTGGGACCCACTAGGTGGGTTGAGAGCCCGTTTCAGGTGGGTCCCCATTCATTTCAATATATATATTTTTAATATAGTAGATTTGATGCTACCATGATATGTGACTGAATTTTTGGAAATATTACAGATATGTACTTTTAACAGGCTACTATGTATATACTTTTAACAATGATAGTAAATGGGACTTACTCCTAGTTAAAGTGTGGGTAGAATTGCAGCCTTGAATTGTGAAAAATGTTCCTGCTTGATAATGTCACTTCCGGTCATGACATCACTTCTAGTGGGTCCTGACAGATTCTCATTCTAAAAAGTGAATCTAAAAGTTTGCTAAAAGGTGCTAAAAATATGAGAACCACTGCTTAAAGTTCAGAACTCTGTAAGTTACAAAACAAATGGTAGGCACTGCATGTGAATCTGTCAACTTTACCAAGTTGCCCTTAACATACAACTGATCAGAATGGGAGGAGTGAGTGCAATACCTATAAGTAAAATGGAGCCTGGCAGATGGGAGGCCCTAGGGCAACAGATGTATATATGCAAAGAAATTGGATCAGCCTGTTGCCCCTCTCTTCTTCCATATATAGGCAACAAGCCACATTGAAGGTGCAAGCCAGACACATCTGGGGATGGAGGAAAGTACAAGGCAAGAATTGTTCTAAGGTTACATATATCCAATCCATTATTGCTGTGTCTGCACATTAACACATCTGTTCAAAAGTTGGGTGTTAAGCCTTCTGATAATACCTCTGTGGTGGTTCACAGCTAAAAGGAACCAAAAGCCATCAGAGCTTTTTGCCTAATAGGGGTAGATACTTATTTTAGAGAAATCTATTCTTTTGGAGGCTTGGCTTTTAAGGCTCATTCACTCATTGTATTAATCTGTTTGATCTACTGAACTGATCTGCTCCCTGGGTCAAATATTATTTCTGCTCAGCAAATAATGGCACTGATAATTATACTCCATCAGCTTGTTGAGGACACCAGATCAAGTACATCTTGTGTACTTACTACTGATTTTAGCTCGTTCTCTGTGATGGTCCACTGGCACACAGATGTCAGTCAATTTGTGTTACTATTTTCTGAAAGAAACCTATATCCCTGATTGTCTTTTCTATCTGAGCTGTGTAAAATGACAAGGATGTTTTTAAACGTTTGAGCCCTATTATACAGAGATAGGACAAACTCAGTTAGAAAAACATTCAGTATGAACAGAAATGTTTTTCTACTCATGCCGTTTTTTTCAGGCCATTGCAGAGAATGAGTGAATCAAACTGCCGTAGGCTGCAATATGAAACCATATGTGTTAGCAGCCATTCACATACAGTTCTCCCTTGCACATGACATGGCTACCAACTTTACCAATTTGAGTAGGAGCTCCACTACTGAATAACGCAACCTCTCTTACCATGATCATTCCCACACTTGCCATTGCTGTAATCTAGGGTCATGTTTCTTATGTTATGGTTACAGAATCAGCCACCATGTGTTAAAAAAAAAATATACTATCACAATGTATGAGTGTCATGTTTGTTGTTACACAGGAACATGTACCAACATTGGACGTTAGGCAGTAGTGTTGCAGAGCCGGGGCAATGGAGGCAGGTCACCCCAAGTGCAAGGTTTGGCAGGGAGCAAGATCTTTGGAGCTGCCTCAGGACCAGCTGCCACATGCTCTCACCTCTGATGGTGTTTTTGCTACTCACCAGTGAGTTGGCACATGATGGTTGGGCCTGAAATAGTCCAAAGATTGCTGAAGGGAGGTGGGCTTTTCACATTTAAACCAATGTAAAAGCCTGAAAGGTCAGAGTGACATAATTAAACCATTACATCTCTCCTGAACTTGCTGAACATTGCAGGTGGTGCTTCCACCACCCCAGGCACGCACCTTGGTAGGCAGGAATGCCTCTGACAACAGTGACCATGTTTTATGGGCAGTAGAGGTAAGTCGTACAGAGGATGCTATCTTATAATTATAGTGTTGAATAAGAGCTCAAAGTCTCACTCCATTCCCATATATTTGATATACAACTTGTAAAGTGTCTCCAGTTTAACAAAATCATCTGAAGGAGATGTAAAATGGTGCAAAAATGTACAGGCTGTTCAGAAATGCAGGCCCAGACTGTGAAAGTGCAATAAATACATTTCTATGTAGTACTTTCAATCAAAGGGTTGACACTGTGCGCTCTATTAAAATTAATACTGTTAACACACTTAACGGCATGTTTGGAATAGGAAAAGGAAAATAAGCCCACACATTATCGTCTTTTCATAGAAGCAAATATATTGCACTGAGGAGATAACTGGCTAGGGACTAGTTCTGCTGCCATTCCGGGACATGTCCATGAAACAAGACAGGATCAAAGGGCCATTAACAGCAAAACAGACAAGAAAGTACTTTGAGGAGGAAAATTAAAGAAAATAGTCACACTTCCAATTGCTGCATAGATAATGCAAATATAGACAGGCCCAGCTGAAGTGGTGCCTAAAGTGGTGACCATGCTGCTTCCTCTTTTTTTTGTGGGTGTGTGTTTGGGCATTGTCACGCATATTCCCCCTCCATCTCCACCCTCACATCTTCCTCCCCTTCCTCCTCTGCCTACATTCAAAACTGACTGGGCAGGGAGGACCAGGGAGCTCCCAGCTTCCTCTTGTCTGAGGTACTTCTAAGAAGCAGTGTTGGTGGAGGAGAGGGGGAGGCAGCACCGACTGCAATCCTTCTCCCCTCCCTCTGCTGCCACAGCTTCTTGAAAGCAGGAAAGGCAAGGTGGATCCATCTTGGTTGCCCAGGCTGCTCTGAAGAAGTGATGGAGGTCTAGGCAGTGATTGCAATCTTCCACCAAATCGGGAAGAAGACTCATAGCAACCAGACCAATTCCTCCTGCTCCACCACTATGATCCTTTGCACTGGCACTGGAAGAGGAGGCAAGCCACCTCAGCAATTCTTCTCTTGCTCCAAGGAGGGCAAGTGAGATAAGAATGGGGCAGTGGCAGGGTGGAGAAGGTCCCCCATCAGTTTGCACATCCCTGGCCCATTTCTTGAAACAACTACTTCACGCTGCCCTAGCTGGCCTTGAGGTTTCCTGCAGTTGGCTAGTTTTGATTGTAGAATGAATGGCCCAATCCTATCCTCAGCCAGTCCATAGCTTGCAGCAGTCAGCTGGGGTCCATGTTGCAGTGGAGAGGTAAGTAGAATAATTTTTTTACTTATGTACACCACCACACCATGGTCCCAGTGGCCCTACTTTGATCTGTACCAGTTCTTTGCCTGACAAAATTTGAGTGCGTCCAATGGGAACATCTTGAGGCAGAAAAGGGGATATAGGTTATTGGTGGCCTTATTGCCACCGGTATCTACCCCCAGCCTGCCATAGGAATGCCCCCCAAGCTAGCCTCAAACCATGCTCCAAACTATTCCCAACAACACTGCCTTGTCAACTTACCAAATTACCAGCCTCTACTGGCATGTACCTGGGGCTGGTAACCATTCACACTGATGGCCCTAGTGCATGTGTTGTCACTACAGCTGCAGTGCCAGTTGCCTGGGCCTTCCATAACACAAGTTGCATCAAAAGGCCCTGACAGGATTGAACTGAAAGAAAGGTAATATTTACTCATACCGTGGTATTAAATTAAAAAAAATATACCAAAACAATAACTTGTTTCCCAGTGTGATTTTCTCCCCATATTTGGTTGGCTTTGGTCTGATTTCTCACTGAAACAGAGAAAGCTTCATTACAGAATGAACTGCTGAAAACATCTGAAAACATGCTGTTATTCTGCAGTTTGGCTGACACAGTGTTTTTGACTGAACTGAAGTGTTAGAAGCGTGTTCAGTACTTCCCTTATATGGGCACCTATTGTAAAGGCATCAGTATAGCAGTAGTTAAACATTGTACAGAAATGTTGTTGTGGTTTTCAGATGTGCTTAAGCAAACTCAGTTTGGACAAGAAATGAAAACAAGTGAGCAGTAAACTTAGAATGTGATCCTGTCACGGGTTGATCCCCAGTCCTGACAGGTAATTTGCTGGCTGCACAGTAACAGGCCTGAAGCCTTGGCCAAACCAGGAGTGCACAGCATCCTGGGAGCTTCATGCTGATGCAATATCTGGTGATATTGCATCAGGTGATTTCATGTGAGTGTGTGTGTGTGGCAGCAACAGCACAGTCAGCATGACTGTGCAGTATTTCCTACGCACTGATTGGCTGCAGGAAGTATAAATGTCCAGCAGAGGCAAGCAAGTGTGTGGGAGAAGCAGAGCATTGTGAGCCGGAGGCTACGTTGGTTGGAGAGTGGATCGTGTACCGTTTGTACTACTTGGACTCTGTAAATATCTGTACATAAGTAAAGGAGGAGTGTGGTGGTGAACCTCTGCCTCTGAGTCTTCCTTGTCGCCGGGGGTGATAGTGCTTCGGCCTTGAGGCGCAGAAACAACAACAGCTGTGCAGCTGTCTGCCATGCCAAGCCGTCGGCGGAGCTCCAGCAGCAGTCCGGAGCGGTTCCGGAGCGGCCTGGGCACAACGCAGCTCGCAACAGATCCATTGTTAAGGCACATTTTTTCAAAGATCAAGAATCTTTTTACCTGACAGCATATTGGCTCTCATTCAATGAATGTTCGTCACATTCAAGTCTCATAAAAGGGACTTAAGTTACCTGCCAGTAATTTCTTCACTTTATTCCAACAGGACATAAGCATCTGTGTGGATATTACTGGCCACCAATTTCTCCTCACGTTTCTAGTAAAGTTGCGTATTCTTTTTGTCTCCGCAAATACCACCGACCAGTCCTACCCAACATTCCAGTGGAGATGCAGCCGCAATGCAGCCCCAAAGAGGAAGGTTGAGGAGGCCTCCATGACTGCCTTCTCCCCAGCTGCAGGATGCAGTGTTCACCCCATTGGCATGGCTGCATCAGCACTGGAAAGTTGGATAGGATTGGGCCCTGATGTTTTCTTGCTCACAATTTTTTCAGTCAACCAAATGAGCTTGTCATCCTTCTTTGCATTGTGATTTGTGTCTACTGTGTGCAGAATGGTGTGGTGTGCACCAGTGGCATAGCTAATGACCATGTAATCCAGTGCCAAGATCAAAATGTTGCCCCAGATGTCACAACCAGAAGTGACATCACGCCCAGGCTTTTTAAAAAGTGAAAATTGGGAGGAACCCACCTCCTCCCCCCAGTAGCTCACCACCCACTTGCTCTGCTGCCTCCCCCCAGTCAGTGGCATAACTAAGGGCACAATCCTAACCCCTTATGTCAGTGCTTTCCAGCACTGGCATAGCGATGCCAATGGGACGTGTGCTGCATCCTGCAGTTGGGTGTCACTCACGGAGGCCTCCTCAAAGTAAGGCAATGTTTGTTCCCTTACCTTGGAGCTGCATTGCCCTTATGCCGGTGCTGGAAAGCACTGCCATAAGGGGTTAGGATTGCGCCCTAAAGCATATATCTGCTACCTGAGGTCATTTTGTAGCCCCCCCCCCCAAAAGACAAAATCAAATTTAATTAAATAAATAATAAGTTATTGGTTCCATGCTGTATCATAAAAACATCTCATTGGCACTCTGAACAATCAGTCTCATAGGTCAGTTTGGAGTTAAGCAAATCCACTTTTTGTTCTACAAGGCAGTAGTGTTTTCATTTTCTTGTTAATTGGGCATAACTTTTGATAGAATACAGATATTCCAGTGCAGTTTGTTGCATTGCATTCTGCATTAAATTACCTTTACAATGATATATAACATGATGGTATTATTGATACATACCAAGATTTTCACAATTTTGGTCACTAGTGTCAAGCTCAACTTGTTGCCCCTCTAAAACTTGATGCCTGGTGCAACTGCTACCCCCTGCACCCCCTTAACTACCCCACTGGTGTGCACGAAGGCAACCCTGAACATTACTGTTGTGCAGTGCAATAACTGATGCATACATGTTATTTTAAGAAGTTCTCTTTATGCTGCCTAATGTCCTTAGGCCATGTTGCACTTCATATTAGAATCTGCTTATCAGATCTAATTTGTTCTACATTTCATATCTGAGGCTAGAACGCCATATCAAACATTCTGTCAGCTTTATCAAAGAGAATGCATCTCCTTGTGCTGATCTTTCTAGCTTCCAAAACCTCTGTGAGTCTCTCAGGTGTTGCAGTACATCATTTCTGCACCTCCTTCCAGGTGATGTATTTTAGTGGTCTTAATGATATGTGTGGCCTCTGTAAATACAAGCAGACTTCAAACAGCATGCTCTGCCATATTCAGCAGCCACCTGGTTCACTTGTTCAGCCATTTCTCAGATTGGTAACAGCAGCAGACAAACGGGTCCATCTTTTTGCTCAAGAAATGGCTGATTATACGTATCATGGAAGGCAATAAACACTAGAATGTTTGCTCTGATCCAATTCGTGCTACATATCCAATCTAGTCCATGCACCAGACCAAGCTTCTGCCTGAACAGTGGTAAATTTTCAAGTGCAGGAGGCCATTTTGATACCCAGTTTGATACCCAGTTACCCCTGTGCCACACCCCAGTAAGACTATAAAACAACAAATTAACTGTGAATTTTTTTAAGCAGAGAATTCTTATTCTTCTCATGTCACTTATTTACTACTTTGAAATATATTATGCTCCAATCAACTTCATTTTATCCCAGATTCCTGGAGTGGGATAGTTTTAGTTTTAGCATTCGTTTTAAAACAAATATATAGAAAATGAAAACTGTATTTAAAATATCCCAAATAAATATAAAAGCACATATTAGTCCACTCAGAAGTAAGACCCTCTTTGTTCAATAGAACTTGTTTCCAAGTAAATTTGCATAGGATTGGAACTTTTTATGTAACATGACTACACATTCAGCCCAGTTCTAACTCCCCACACAGTGACACAGTGGTGCTGCTGTATCCCATGGAGTAGTTTGGCTACTCCAAGGAACATTTGTTCCTTTGTCCCATGGTAAACCTGTGCCAGGTTGCCACGTCTGCTTGGACCTGTGCCAGCTCTATAACTGGTGCCACAGGACCCAGGTTGAAGGATCAAGGGCAGGAAGGAGGTTAGGATTTGATAGATAACTTACCATCAAACATACTCCCTCCCTGGTCATGATGGGGCACCCTCTTCCCCAACCCACTGCCACCCCATCCCACCTACCCCCTGCCCTGTTCTGCTCACACTGCCTTCAACCCACCCCCTGTGCAAACTTACCTGTGCCAGTGGGCATCCAGTGGCCACTGGTGTGCTGAGCTGGCCCCTTGCTGCTTGCAGTGATGACTCACTTGCTCTGGTGTGTTGCCTTTTGCTACATCTAGAAAGCACCTAACACTGCCAGATCACTTGGGCACTAGGCATCAACAGGATTGGGCCAACCATCTCTCGGCTAGCCTTTGGAAGGACACTGTCCCAGACATTAATATATGCCCTTAGGCAAACAGTTCAGTTTCTCTTTTGTTGAGCCTGATGCTTCTCCTTGGCTAAGCCTCTGAAAAGAAAATTTCATCCAGATTTCCCTTTTTGTCAACCTTTCCCTGAAGTTCCAAACTGGACCTACTGACCATGCCTTGAATACCCTAGCATGCTGCTAGATCAGGGGTGCTCAATAGGTGGATCGTGATCTACCGGTAGATCACGAGGCAAAATGAGTAGATCGTGGAGTGCCGACCCCCCCCCCCCACTTCAGGTGCCTCTGGGAGGAAACGCCGGGAGTAAGGCACATTGTACTCAATGGGGCTTACTCCCAGGTAAGTGTGGCTAGGATTGCAGCCTCACAGCCTAATCCTAGGCATGTCTACTCAGGAGTAAGTCCTGTTATACTCAGTGGGGCTCAAGGTACACCAACATACATTGTACACATAAATGTTATATGTTATGATGGCGCAAACATTGTAAAAAAAACTCTGGTAGATCTCCGGGCCTTGCTGGGTTTCAAAGTAGCTCTCGAGCCAAAAAAGTGTGAGCACCCCTGTGCTAGATGATCAAGACAATCTTAATAACAGCAACAAAAAGGGAGATAAAAGCCTATCACGAAGTTGATAGCAAGTGAATAGGGCCTGTTCTACTATTCTTCTAATGTCAACATGTGATTACTATCCCAGGCCATAGGTCCCTGCGTAGATCCTTTCTGCAGTGGCAGGCAGGATCTAGGTACATTTGTCTGTAACAATTTCTGCATGTTTACTGTGGAATAGGTTTTTGCTTCTGAGTTGGAGTTCCCCACAAGTTAGTGTAAGTTTAGAATGATGCCCCAAAATATTTGAGAAACACATAAAGAATATATGTAGGCAACTTTTGTTAGACCATGCTCTTGCCTTATCCCTGAGGCAGTACAGTAGTTCCTTGACATCTGCAAGGGTTTGGCTCTGGTTCCACCCCCCAGCGGATACTAATATTCATGAATACTGAGGTCCTTTTAAAAAACATTTTAAAAAAATAAGTAAAAAAAAAAATAGCCTTATCTACCTTCACACCGCAAAATTGTGTCATTTTATGACTGCAGGACAGTTTTCTGTTCTCCTGTAAGCCACTTCGAGGTTGCACAATCCCCTTCCCATGTCCCTAGCTCATCCCAAAATGTACTGCGTGGCCTG
Organism: Tiliqua scincoides; assembly: GCF_035046505.1. NCBI lineage: Eukaryota > Metazoa > Chordata > Lepidosauria > Squamata > Scincidae > Tiliqua > Tiliqua scincoides. The sequence goes on from NC_089823.1 coordinate 177,693,978, forward strand.
AAAGCTGCTTACAGGAGCACAGAAGGCTGCTCTGAAGCTCTGCAAATGACATTATTTTGCAGTGTGAAGATAGGGAAGGCTGTTTTCTTATTGATTTTTACTTTTTTAATGTTTTAAAAAGGGGACTCCCCCATCTCGGGGTAGTGAAATCTGCGGGTGCTGGACCTGCGGGTAAGGTGGGTCCACTGTATTCTAACGAGATATATCATTGGCTAGTGTACTACCTGGAAAACCTCTGAGGCCACTTTGTGGTGTATGGTAAGCACTGGACTCAGAAGCATCAAAGCCAGTGGTTGCATCCTGTTCAGTCTCAGTGCCAGCTCAGGAAGACACAAAAGCTCAAATGAAAGGAAAGTTACTTACACAATATTTTTTAAAGAAAGAAAATCAATAAACAGGAAAAAATGTTTGTTAGTTACACTTAAGATTGATTACCGTATTTTTCGCTCCATAAGACGCACTTTTGCCCCCCCCAAAAAAGTGGGGGGGGGAAGTGTGTGCGTCTTATGGAGCGAATACTGCAAAAAAACAAAAACAAAAACAAAAACAAAAAAAACCCCGGCCCCGCCCCCTGCCAGCTCTGCTCTGAAAGTGTGTGTGGGATGGCAGTCTTGCTGAGCAAGTCCGCGTGTCTACTCAGAAGTAAGTCTCAGAATCACTGGGGCTCACTCCCAGGAAAGCGTGGGTGGGGTGGCAGTCTTGCTGAGCAAGCCCCTAGAGCAGGGGTGCTCATTATGTAGATTGAGAGCTACCAGTCTATCTCCAGGCGAAATGAGTCAATCGCAGGCTTCTCTCCCGTCCAAGCATCCCTAGGAGTGAGCCCCTGGCAGGCTTGTGAGCCCAGGGAGGGAGCCTAGGGAGTGAGTCCAGGGAGCCCAGGGAGTGAGCACCTGACGGTTCTGTGTGGTTCTGTGTGCAAGGGGTTTTGCACTGGTCTTGCTGTGATGTCTATACAGAGATCTTCCCTCCCCCACACCTTTCCCCTGCTTTTGCACTGGTATGTATGGAGATCTGCGCCCCCCCCCCACTTCCATCTGTTGGTTCTGTGTGCAAGGGGTTTTGCACTGGTCTTGCTGTGATGTCTATACAGAGATCTTCCCTCCCCCACACCTTTCCCCTGCTTTTGCACTGGTATGTATGGAGATCTGGGCCCTCCCCCCCACTTCCATCTGTTGGTTCTGTGTGCAAGGGGTTTTGCACTGGTCTTGCTGTGATGTCTATACAGAGATCTTCCCTTCCCCACACCTTTCCCCTGCTTTTGCGCTGGTATGTATGGAGATCTCCCCCCCCCACTTCCATCTGTTGGTTCTGTGTGCAAGGGGTTTTGCACTGGTCTTGCTGTGATGTCTATACAGAGATCTTCCCTCCCCCACACCTTTCCCCTGCTTTTGCACTGGTATGTATGGAGATCTGCCCCCCCCAACTTCCATCTGTTGGTTCTGTGTGCAAGGGGTTTTGCACTGGTCTTGCTGTGATGTCTATGCAGAGATCTTCCCTTCCCCACACCTTTCCCCTGTTTTTGCACTGGTCTGTATAGAGATCTGTTCCCCCCCCCCCTTGTATTGGAATCCAGGAAGATCTGGTGAGGAGGTAGATGTGGTGTCAGCAGTGGCCCCTTTAAGGGTAAGGCCTGGGCATCCAGCAGAGTGTGCTGCACAGCTGCAGCCACTGGAAGGCAATAGGGCCCTCAGGGATATAAGGAGTACCAGAGGCAGAAAGGGTTTGTGGGTTTTGAAGGAGTGCAGGTTGGAGGTAGGGGAGGAGACTGACTGGGTTTATTGAATTTGGAATCTGACTGTGGATTGTGACTGGACTTGGATACCCTGATGGATTTGACTGACCTACCTGGAACCTGACCTTGGACTGTAATTTGGCTTATTGGCTCTGGACTCTGATTTGGTAACTCTGATTGATGGGACTGATTTACTTGGCATCTGTGGACTGGAACTGGACTCACTTTTGCTTGCTGCACTGGTGAGTTGCACAAGGGGGACTGATCAGCCTTAAGCGGGCATGAGGCCCAGTGGTTTGGAATTTGGCAGAACATCATTGTAGCAGAAAGATAATGTGATCCCCTATTTGTGTGCACCTGCTTTTGTGAGCTTCATAAATTCTGACTCTAGCAATGATGAGTTCTTGGGGTTTCCAGAAAACTAGAGTACTCAAACCTTTAAGTCTCTCCATTTGTTAATGAAAGTGATAATGGTTCTTAATGCCACTGTTGACTGCTGTTCACTTTACATGGTTCAAATGTTATTCTGTTATAGTTTATTAAATATTTTATTACACTATTTGGTTCAGAATATTTTTTCCTTGTTTTCCTCCTCTAAAAACTAGATACGTCTTATGGTCAGGTGCGTCTTATGGAGCGAAAAATATGGTAAATAGGATGAGTTAGTTATGACTAACTTGAACATTAATTGCGATGGGAGTTAAGCATGACTCACTTTTGTTGGACTGGAATTGACTGGTTGGGTCTTTATTTCTGACCCTTGCTCCATTCAGCATCTCAGAGAAAAATAGCTTAAATTTGTAATTAATAAAGTTAGGTGCTACTCACGCATCATATGGTGACCATAAGAGAGAAGCCTTTCCATGCTGACTTCCTGACTGCAGTAAATCTGTTGTGAACTCCAAATGACACATGCTGGATCTAGGGTGTACTCATCCAACCACAAACCACTCTAAGATACATCATATATAATGATTGACTACCTATAGCCTGGGAACCAATGAGGTCAAGCTTTTTTCCTGCAGCCACTGTAAGCTTAAGTGGTAGTTTAAACAAGGCCTAGTATTTATTTATAAATTTTACATTTCTTTAAATTGCTAATCATGCACAATAATGAGTTGGTGTTTAATTTTACTTCCTCCCTGAACACTGTGCCTTGCCAAAGCACTGGAAGCAGACAGAGCCCATTTTGATGTGGTTAGATTCTTTTCAAGGTGTGAAATTAGTACTTGCCAACAACAAAGGGGAATATTTCTTTTAATATTGCGTTTTCATTCCACTTGAAACAGTATTGCTCTTTGGCACAAAGCCAAGAAAACGGAGTGAGAAATATTTCAGGGCATATGACTATAATAAAAAAAATATTTAATCCTGGACTAACAATGGATTAAACTAGTGGGACATCGTTGGTATTAGATCACAAGGAAGAGAAACAAAAATTGAGGCGATAGGTTTGAAACAACAACCAGCAGTGCAAAGTTTACTTCTAATATAAACCAGACAGTCCAAAATAATTTGTGGTTTGTTTAATTCTTACTGTTCGTCTTGTGTTCTTTTGAGTAAGTTAAACCCATATAACAGCACCAGCTGGCTTTAATTTTCATTCCTGATCTTTAGTAAGCTGAAAACTCTAGACAGACGCAAGGGTGAAAAGCAGTCAGTTTGGTAAACAGAAGTGCTTTATATGCTAGGTGTATTTGGGGGGAAAACATGCTAATATATTAGAATAAATTATACTACTGTCTTTATCTTTTATTTGAGCAAACATCAATAGCATGTGGGCCCTGTGAAGGGGCACCTTTAGAATGCATGGCAAGTGTGCACCCACACAAAATCATTACTGTAACAAAACCAGCTGTGTGTAATAGAAAGCAAATGATTTACAATGTTACTATAAGACAAGACTTTAGTTTACATTATCATAAAAAGAACAGAACTGAGAATTTGCATGACAAACACACGGACCAGGCAAATTCCAAATCAAATTTGTTGGGGGGAAGGGGGGGGTGGCTATTAGGTATTAAGAAGGTGGATTGTTAAGTATTAAAAAATTATTTCCAGAGAGTTTAGTTACATTGGGGGATAAAATTCCAGCTAATGAAAGGAAGGAAAATATAAGCATATTTTTTTGAATGATTCTGAGGGTTTACTTATGCCTTACTTATGATGATTTAGTCACAGCTCATATATCCTTGTCTTGAGCTAGAGCCTCTTGCCTTCTGGGCAATTACAGAGTGTAATAATAGTCCAGGCTAATGGGAAGGAGCTCTGAGCTAACTTAAAGCCCAATCCTGGGCTTGATGCGCTGGCTTGCCACTGGTGCACACTGTTGCAAACATGCCGTAAGGCACATTTGCAAGGCATACTGCCTGGCGAGCACCCATACTAGCCTAGTGCTGGCTTGCACTGGGCTAACGCCAGGCAGTTGCCCGGCCTCCACCACTCAGCGGTTGCATGGACCGGCAGACCATGGTAAGGTAAGTGGGGGTGGGGGAGGAGGCGTTCCAGGGAGGGGGGGTGGGGAGAGGGCAGGGAGAAGGTGTGCCAGGGGAGGGAAGGAGGCGGGTCTGGTGGAGCTCTGCTCCACCAGAGCGTTCATGAGGGACTCGGTGCCCTACATGAATACTCTTCCCTCACTGCCGACCTTCTGGTTGGCGGTGAATTGAGTAGCCCCATTGAGGGCTACTTCCCTTACCCAGGAGAACGGGACAAAAGTCCTCTTCTCCCAAGGTGCCGCCTGCGGCTGGCGTGGGTGTGCTGAATGCCACGGGAGCACAGGATTGGGCTGCCTGCAACTGATCAAGCATGCCCATCAACTGTTGGTGGACAAGTAAGTCAATAAATGCAAGTGTTCCAAAGTACTCCCAGCAATAAGATAGTTTAACTGACTAATGATGATATAGTTATATACCTTTCTTCTATAGTGACCCATAGAAATGGAAACCTTTGTGAACTCAGCTAATATCTTGATTATAGTGGGATGCCTTCATACCACAAGAACTAATGCAGTATTTCCCAATCTGGGAGTCATGATCTCCCAGGGCAACCGGAAACGCTTAATTCCCCATTAAGGAGCGTGGCAATGACAGCACCAATGGCACCTCTGCAATTGAGCCGCCAATGAAGAAAAAAGGGGTTTCTCACTACCAGGGGTGAAAAACCCTCTGGAGGGTGCAGGGAGCCTGTAGTTCCCTCTGTGGACCTCCCCACATCTCTGAAATGCGATCACGTCTCACTTCCAGTTTTGCAATGAAAACCAGAAGTGGGTTGCAATAACATTTTGGAGCCATTCCAAGGTGCAGGGAGGTCTGCAAAGGGAATTGCACCCTCTGGAAGGTTTAGCAACCCCCTGGTAAGTGAGAAACCCCCCCTTTTTCTTGGCAGTGGTGCAGTTGTGAAAGTGCTATTGCCACTGAGTCTCCACCACCCCCATGTAAGCCCTGCATATAATCAGTGGTTTCCTTACCTTTGTGTAAAGATTGGGTACCACTGGACTAATAGGATTACTAGTGCTGGTCTTCCTAGTACTACTGTGATACTTGTCTTTAAAGCCTAGACCCTTGTGTCTTATGGAAGTCACTGGAACATTGCCTGCCATTTCACAGACATCGATGAAGCTCACAATATCTCTACTTAGTATCAAGTTACAAGTTATTTAAAGCATCACGATACAGAAGTAAGTCATAGGTTGAAGCATGCAGAACAGAAATGCAGTAATCATGTTAAATAGGTAATTAGTCAATAATCATACATCCCCTTGATGTTGCCCGTGTCAGCTGCTATCTGTATCTCGGAACAGAGCTGGAGCCAGTAGTCGTTAGCACATCTCCTGGCAGTCTGTTGGACTTTGCTGCGAGCAGTTCGGAGGACCTGCAGGTTGCGCTCACTGGGACAGGCCTTGTATGCTGCTTGAGCTCTCCTCTTTTCTTCAATGACTGGTGTCAACTCCTCAGAGTGGGCTTCAAACCAGTCTGCCGCCTTGTTGGTCTTCTTGCCGAATATGGACAAGGCGGTGTTGTAAACGGTATTCTTGAAATGTTCCCATCTGTTGGATGCGTTTGCGTCGGCCGGGCCTGGAAGAGATTCCTCAAGCGCTTGTGCAAATTCCTCCACTTTTCTCTGATCCCGGGTCTTGCTGGTATCAATGCGAGGTCTTCCTTCCTTTTTCGTGTGATACAGTCGCTTTGTTTGCAGTTTCACTCTGCTGCACACCAGGGAGTGGTCAGTGTCGCAGGCAGCACCATGATAACTGCGTGTGATCTTGATGCTGGGAAGGCTGGAGCGTCTGGTGAGGATCAGGTCGAGCTGGTGCCAGTGCTTTGATCTTGGATGTCTCCAAGAGACTCTATGTTGGGGCTTTGTGTTGAAGAACGTGTTGCTGACACAGAGACCGTGATGACAGCAAAACTCTAGCAGGCGTTGGCCATTTTCGTTCATCCTCCCAGTGCCAAACTGACCTAAGCAAGTGGGCCATGAACTGTTATCAGCACCAACTCTAGCATTGAAATCGCCGAGGATGAACAATGGCTCTTTTACAGGGATTTTCTTGACAGTGGTGGCCAGGTCATCATAGAATTTGTCTTTGGCTTCTGCTGGAGACGACAGAGTCGGTGCATAAGCACTGATGAGAGTGATAGGTCCTGCTGATGACTGGAGCTGCAGGGACAAAATTCTTTCACTTCCCACAGTAGGTGGGATGATGGATTTCAGCAGGGTATTTCTGACCGCAAAGCCAACGCCATGTTCCCTGGTTTCGTTTGGTGGTTTTCCCTGCCAGAAAAATGAGAAATTTCTCTCCTTGACAGATCCGGAATCTGGCAGCCTAGTCTCTTGAAGGGCGACGATGTCCATCTGCAGTCTGCTCAGCTCCATGTCAATGACAGCTGTTTTGCGTGCGTCGTCTATTTCTTGCAGGTCATCAGAGAAGCCAGGTGTCATTGTCCTAACATTCCAGGTGCCCAGCTTTAGGGCAGTAGTTTTCTGTTTTCTGTTGCATGGTGCAGAGTTGTCGATCCGCTTGTCGGTTTTCACCCTAAACCCCACGCACCCCATGAGGTTAACGGACCGTGGCGAGGCAACACCTTACTGGCTGGGGACTGCCCAGCTTAAGGCGGGCGGTAGCTGCCCAATGAGATGCAATGATCTCTCCCACCGTCGGAAGCAGCCCCTGGCGTCATGCTCTACGCCAATCGGGCTCTACGCCAATCTACACGGGCAACATCAAGGGGATGTATGATGGTATCAAGCAGGCCCTAGGTCCAACACAGAAGAAAATTGCCCCTCTGAAGTCTGCCACAGGCGAGGTCATCCAGGATCGGGTGCAGCAGATGGAACGCTGGGTGCAGCACTACTCTGAGCTATATTCCAGAGAAAATGTAGTCACCGAAGAAGCACTGAACAACATTGAGTGCCTGCCTGTGCTGGAAGAGCTTGACAGTGAACCAACCCTAGAAGAACTTCACGTGGCCCTGGACTCCCTTGCCTTTGGCAAGGCACCTGGAAAAGACAGCATCCCTGCTGAAGTCCTAAAATGCTGCAAAGAGATCATCGTCACTGAGCTGCATGAAATCCTCTGTCTCTGCTGGAGAGAAGGTGGAGTACCTCAAGACATGAGGGATGCAAACATCATCACGCTGTACAAGAACAAAGGTGACAGGGGTGACTGCAACAACTACTGCGGCATCTCTCTCCTTAGCGTTGTAGGAAAGCTGTTTGCCCGAGTTGTACTAAAGAGGCTCCAGGTACTTGCAGAGAGCGTCTATCCAGAATCGCAGTGTGGATTCCGAGCCAACAGGTCCACCACTGATATGGTATTCTCCCTTAGACAACTGCAGGAGAAATGCAGAGAACAACGACAGCCACTCTTTATAGCCTTCATAGATCTCACAAAGGCTTTCGACCTGGTCAGCAGAGACGGCCTCTTCAAGATTCTCCCCAAGATTAGATGTCCACCCAGGCTCCTCAGCATCATCAGATCTTTCCACAAGGACATGAAGGGCACTGTTGTCTTCGATGGCTCCACATCAGACCCTTTTGACATCCGAAGCGGAGTGAAGCAGGGCTGTGTTCTTGCACCAACCTTGTTTGGGATTTTCTTCGCTGTCCTGCTGAAGCAGGCCTTTGGAACTGCAACAGAAGGCATCTATCTCTGGACCAGATCAGACGGAAAGCTCTTCAACCTCTCCAGACTGAGAGCAAAATCCAAAGTCCAGCTGAAATGTCTGCGTGACTTCCTCTTTGCCGACGATGCAGCTGTCACTACCCACTCTGCCAAAGATCTCCAGCAGCTCATGGATCGTTTTAGCAAGGCCTGCCAAGATTTTGGACTGACAATCAGCCTGAAGAAAACACAGGTCATGGTTCAGGATGTGGACTCACCTCCCTGCATTACAATCTCTGAGCATGAACTGGAGGTTGTCCATGACTTTGTGTACCTTGGCTCAACGATCTCCGACACTCATTCTCTCGATACCGAGCTAAACAAGCGCATCAGTAAAGCAGCTACCACGTTTTCCAGACTCACAAAGAGAGTCTGGTCCAACAAGAAGCTGACGGAACATACCAAGATCCAGGTCTACAGAGCTTGCGTCCTGAGTACACTTCTGTACTGCAGCGAGTCATGGACTCTTCGCTCACAACAGGAGAGGAAACTGAGCGCTTTCCACATGCGCTGCCTCCGACGCATCCTCAGCATCACCTGGCAGGACAAAGTTCCAAACAACACAGTCCTGGAACGTGCTGGAATCCCTAGCATGTATTCACTGCTGAAACAGAGACGCCTGCGTTGGCTTGGTCATGTCGTGAGAATGGATGATGGCCGGATCCCAAAGGATCTCCTCTATGGAGAACTCGTGCAAGGAAAGCGCCCTACAGGCAGACCACAGCTGCGATACAAGGACATCTGCAAGAGGGATCTGAAGGCCTTAGGGATGGACCTCAACAAGTGGGAAACCCTGGCCTCTGAGCGGCCTGCTTGGAGGCAGGCTGTGCAGCATGGCCTTTCCCAGTTTGAAGAGACACTTTGCCAACAGTCTGAGGCTAAGAGGCAAAGAAGGAAGGCCCATAGCCAGGGAGACAGACCAGGGACAGACTGCACTTGCTCCCGGTGTGGAAGGGATTGTCACTCCCGGATTGGCCTTTTCAGCCACACTAGACGCTGTGCCAGAACCACCTTTCAGAGCGCGATACCATAGTCTTTCGAGACTGAAGGTTGCCAATACAAATACAAATAGTCAATAATCATTATAGTAATTATAATATGCCCCTGCTAACTGAGGCTATACAGGTATATTTTAAGTGGTCATTCTCTTATATGAGAACACCTGTCCCTAATAATCCCAGCATAGCATCTTTTCTAGAGGCTGGTTTGCTGGCATCTCTTTTGTGTCTTTTTAGACTGTGAGGCAGGAAACTGTATTTTCATTTATTTTGCTCATAATACAAACTTTTATGAAATTTTATTGAAAAGCGGTACATAAATATTTTTATTATAATAATGAAATCCACATCAAAACAAAAAACATATTGCAATTAATGATTATTTTGTTTGTTCAACAAACAAATCATTAATATTGACTAAGCAAAAGTTTAGATTTAAATGTTGACACAAAGGACATTTTGCTTGTTTCTGAACACTTTCCATCCAGTGCCATTGGAATACGTTATTTGGATATGCATTGTTTCACCCAGCAAAATTAGTGCTATGGTTGTAAGGATGCATCTCAAACAATTTTAAGGAACTATAGTAGAACCTCTTTAAGTTGACCACCCAAGGGACTGGAGGAATTGGTCAACATAGGGAGGTGGTCAACATACAGGGGGAAAAGGACAACAAATGCAAGGCCAAGTTATTATTTAGATTGAATTTTTTAAAAGTTTTATTGCAAATATCAATGAGAATTGATCCTCTTGTGATGCTTACTATTTATATGATCTATATCTATATCAAGAGACAGGGAATAAACAGCCCACAATCAGTGTTTAAAAAAACCCCTGAAAACTCATGCTTAAAAAAAATGTAAGTTAAAAAAAATACTTGGTTTCATAGCAGACAGGCAGACCAATGCTATCCCTTGCCAGCCCACAGCATGTAGCATGTTACATAGCCCCAACAGCTAAAAAAAACACTTTTTTACTTAAGCTGCCTGGCCTCCACTGGGTCTCCTCTGATTCACTAAATGCCAGAAGGTGTTTGATAGGGTCCCTCACTAAAATCTGTTGAGAAAACTCCACAGTCAGGGAATAAGAGGACAGGTCCTCTCACGGATTGGGAACTGGTTGAGGACCAGGAAACAGAGTGGGTGTCAATGGGCAATTGACAAAATAAGTGGAGAGAGGTGGAAAGTGGAGTGCCTCAAGGATCTGTCCTCAGACTGGTGCTTTTCAACATCTTCATAAATGACCTGGGAACAGAGATAAGCAGGGAGGTGGACAAGTTTGTGGATGACAGTAAACTTTTCTGAGTGGTGAAGTCCAGAAGGGATTGTGAAGTGCTCCAGAAGGATCTCTCCAAACTGGGAGAATAGGCAGCAAAATAGCAGTTGTGTTTCAATATAAGTGTAAAGTAATGCACTGGTGATGGGAACCAAAATGAAAGGAGAGTGGCTTCACTATGCACAAGCAGTATCATGTTCAGTGGGCAACTTATGGATGGTAAATTAATACCAAAGTGGTCAAGATACAACATACAGAGCTGGTCAGTATAGAGAGATTGGTCTCCCATAGTGTATATGCAGTGTCTGTCCATACTGTGAAAATTAGGTCAACTTAAGGAGGTTCTACTGTATTACTATTGTTGTTTACTTGAAGATACAACTTGACAAACTGGAATAGTGTGAGAAAAGGATAGTTGCACAGAGTATTTTGATTGTATCCCTCTCATTGAGGCTAAGGATTGCATCTTCTAACTCTAATCATTCTATTAAAGTCGCTGCTTCTCTATATTTATTTAAATATTTAGAACAGAATATTTATTTAAATATTTAGAACAGAAATTAGTGTGTGTGTTCTCTCTCTCTCTCTCTCCCTTCTCATCATTTGTTCTCTGCTGACCTGTCCTTTAGCATCATGTGTCTTACTGCTTACCTTTACTTTTTTCATCTTACTTCCTCCCCCCTCTCATTTATATTCCCCTAGAGGCTCCCAATGTGGCTTACAAAAACTTCACTATCATCATCATAAGAAGAACAGCCCCACTGGATCAGGCCATAGGCCCATCTAGTCCAGCTTCCTGTATCTCACAGCGGCCCACCAAACGCCCCAGGGAGCACACCAGATAACAAGGGACCTGCTCCTGGTGCCCTCCCTTGCATCTGGCATTCTGACATAACCCATTTCTAAAATCAGGAGGTTGCACATACACATCATGGCTTGTACCCCGTAATGGATTTTCCCTCCAGAAACTTGTCCAATCTCCTTTTAAAGGCGTCCAGGCCAGATGCCATCACCACATCCTGTGGCAGGGAGTTCCAAAGACCAATCACACACTGAGTAAAGAAATATTTTCTTTTGTCTGTCCTAACTCTCCCAACACTCAATTTTAGTGGATGTCCACTGGTTCTGGGGTTATGTGAGAGTGTAAAGAGCATCTCTCTATCCACTTTATCTTTCCCATGCATAATTTTGTATGTCTCAATCATGTCCCCCCTCAGGCATCTCTTTTCTAGGCTTTTCTATGGTGTTTTGCCTGATTCCAAGGCCATTCTCTGCCTGGAGAATTATGCCCACTTTAAGCATATTAGCTCCCCTTCTTTCCCCCAACAAATGACCCTGGTTCTGCCCTGAACTCCTGCTGAACCCCACCTCCAGGGTAGCTCGCCTGTTCAACCTGCAGAGGTCCTCTCTCCTACCAGCAGCCTCCCGCCACTACAGCAGACCCTTGGTCCTCAGGTCTTGGGCACAGCAGCCACACTTCAAACTCCAGTGTCTTCAGCAGTCCGTTAGTCACAAAATCAGTCAGAGTATCCAGGGCAGAGTCCAAAGTCAATAAGCCAAGTCACAGTCCAAGGTCAGATTCCAAAGTAAGTCAAATCAGTCAGAGTATCCAAGTCAATAAGGCAAGTCAGTCTCCCCTCCAACCTGCACTCCTTCTCCAACCCACACCCCCCCTTCCTGCCTCAGATGCTCCTTATATCCCTGAGGCCCTATTGCCTTCAAGTGGCTGCAGCTGTGCAGCACACTCTGCTGGATGCCCAGGCCTTACCCTTAAAGGGGCCACTGCTGAGACCACATCTACCTCCTCACTAGATCTTCCAGGATTCCAATACATATGGTGGTTATGACATCTGCTTATCTTACATGGATACTAAAGAACTCCCCCCAACTTCCAGAGGCACCCTGCTGGAAGGAAGAAAGGACACAGACTCCAGAGGTGGGGAAGAGAAGAAGGGGGGGCAGCCACAGGCCAGCTTCTGCCCTGCCTGCCCTCCCTCCCTCACTCAGGCTGCAACCCTCTCCACACTAGCCTGGGAGTAAGCCCCATTGACTACAATGGGACTTCTGAGCAGACAAGTTGGTTGGAGCTCTCAGGTTGCAGTCCTCTCCACACTTTCCTGGGAGGAAGCCTCACTGACTACTTGTGAGTAGACCTGCATAGGAGGGGGCTGAGGCTGCATCCCTCCACACCTTCCTGGGAGGAAGTCCCACTGACTACAGCAGGGCTTACTTGTGAGTAGACCTGCACAGGAGGAGGCTGAGGCTACAGCCCTCCACACCTTCCTGAGTGTAGCCCAGGGACTACATCGAGGCTTACTCTGCGCTCCAAGGCTGCCATCCCAGGCACCCTTTCCTGGGAGTAAGCTTCATCCACTGTAATGGGGCTTACAACTGAGTAGACACACAGGATGTCTCCTCAGCTGTGGAGGAAAAGCCTCTCCTTGTACTGAGTGGGGACCTGCTCAGAGAAAGGCGGGCTGCAAGGGCTCACAATGGCTGAGAAGGAGGGAGGCTCAGGATTGGCTGGTCTGTCTGCCAATGAAGGGCCCTGAGCCATTGCAACAGAAAAAGCCAGGAGCCTGCTGGATGCTGATTGGCTGAGCCTGCTGGAGAGTTGGGGAAGGGAAAAACAGGGACCTTAAGCCTGCAGAGCAGGCAAAATTGAAAAGGGAAACCAATGCGGGGCAGGTGGGGGTGAAGGGAGAGGAGTGCAGTGAGCTCAGGGGGCGGAGGGAAGCAGCCTGCCCTCCCAGCACAGGTGCCTCCTGTTACCCCCTTTGCCACTTTCACCGGGAGGAGCCGCAGCAGACAGCTGAAAGAGCCGCATGTGGCTCTAGAGCCGCAGGTTGCTGACCCCTGTCTTAGTTGCTCTCTTTTGCACCTTTTCCATTTCCACTATGTCTTTTTTGAGATGTGGTGACCAGAACTGGACGCAATACTCCAGGTGTGGCCTTACCATTCCCAATTTCTTCTCCTACTCTGCCTTTGCCTTTTTTGTTCTCTAACTCCCCATCCTTGTCCCATTGGGAGGAGGAGTCCTGAACGAGATGCCCCTTGGCTCCTGTTGGCCTTCCTCCAGGGATCAGTTTAAAAGCTGCTCTGCCACATTTTTAATGTTATGCACCAGCAGTCTGGTTCCATTCTGGTTCAAGTGAAGTTCGTCCCTCTTGTACAGACCCTGCTTGTCCCAAAACATTCCCCAGTGCTAATGAATCTAAACCCCTCCTCCCTACACCACCGTCTCATCCACGCATTGAGACCCCTGATCTCCGCCTGCCTAGCTGACCCTGTGTGTGGAACAGGTAGCACTTCTGAGAACACTACCTTTGAGGTCCTGGCTTTCAGCTTCCTACCTAATAGCCTAAATTTGGCCTCCAGGACCACCTGGCTACACTTGCCCACGTTGTTGGTGCCAACATGCACCACAACTACTACCTCCTCCCCAGCACTGTCTACCAGCCTGTCTAGACAAGAAGTGATGTCCGCAACCTTCACATCAGGCAGGCAAGTCGCCATGTGGTCCTCACATCCATCACAAACCCCCCTCTCTATGTTTCTGATAATCGAATCCCTCACTACAAGAAGCCCCCGACCCCCCTCCCGCCGAGGAGTATGCCCAGTGCATTTGGATACAGCCCGTCCACTGGAGAAGGGGTCCCCCCCAGGGGATGGTTTCCCTCCTGTCCAGGATGATGTCCTCCAGCCCAGAGACTTCCCACCCGGACAGCTGAGGAGCTGCGCACCTGAGGGTGGGACAAAGCCTGATTATCCCTGGAAATCTTCCCATGGTCCTTCTCTGCCTGCCTCTGCTTCTCCAGGTCGGCCACCAAGGCTTCAAGGAAGCGGACACGTTCCCTGAGACCCTGGAGCTCCTTGCACCGAGGACACACCCATGACTTATGCCCCAGAGGCATAGTCATACATGTTACACTCGATGCAAACACTGGGTAGCCCCCACCCTGCTGCTGGCTGTCTGACTGCATAGCTTTTTTTTGTTGTTTTTATTTAGGGGTACTTAAAAAACCCAGAGGCATAGTCATACATGTTACACTCGATGCAAACACTGGATAGCCCCCACCCTGCTGCTGGCTGTCTGACTGCATAGCTTTTTTTTGTTGTTTTTATTTAGGGGTACTTAAAAAACCCTACACTGGTTTGCTGCACTCTTCTCAAGGGAAGAAAAGGGCGGTGTCTAGGGCCCTGGCTTCCTCGCCCTGCTGCTAAACTCACACAGATGCTGAACTTGCTGTGCCTTACCTAGCACTTGGTTCCCAAGGCACTGGGTTTCCCAGAAGCACTTCTACAGAGAGGCTCACATGGTGGCAGGCACTAGCTTTTTACCCCTAGCTAGCTCCTCCTCCCTCCCTCCTTGCTGATTGAAAGGGGGCTGGTCTTCCCAGGTGAGATTACAAAAGCTCAGGAAGACAAAAGGCTGCTGATAGACTTAATCTACTCTGCAGGCTCCTGAATGGGTTGCTTGGATTAGCCTAATAGAGCTCTTATCAACTCCTAAAGGTCAATGACTATGCTAAATTGCCCTGTCTGGTTGGGAACTGGCCCTTCCTAGGTTCTTATCCTCCTAATTCAGTTTTCTTAGGCTGGATGGTTTTTTAACCTCAAGCTAGTTGTTTGTTTGTTGCTCTCACCTAGATCCTGTGTCCCAATTTACTGAACTGTTTAGATTATGTTCTAACTTAGATTAAGTTTAACTTGGGTTAAGTATAGGGTTAATTTAAACAAAGTCAAAAAACTTGCTTTCCACTTTATCCTCCTCTGTTTTATTTATTTTTCCAAGTACCTGATCCTTGGGCTCTTACTCATGAGTAGGACTCTGCTCCTGCTCAGAGTAGACCTATGTACACACCTACGTATTTATTTTTATTGCCCTCACCTAGCTCCTGTGCCCCACCTCACTGGTACCTTAGATTCCTTCCCTCAGATTAGATTAGGTGCTAACTTAGGTAAAGCTAAGCTAAAGGTAAAACTAAATTTCAATGTTGATTTAAGGTTGATTTAAAGTTAGAAGACAAGGAGTTAGAAAGACAAAGAGTTAGAAAGAGTACACTTACCTTCTCGTCCTCCTCCTCTCCTTCTCCAAAACTCAGAGGTCCACTTGCCTTCTCCTCGCACAGATGCTAAACTTGCCGTGCTTTACCTGGCACTTTGTTCCCAAGGCACTTGGTTTTCCAGAGGCCATGCGGGCTTCTGCAGAGATGATGATGATCATTATCATCATCTAATCAACCTTGGATGTATAATATATGTATGTAACACCCTGCAGAATAACAACAAAAATATAGGTCTGTCTCCAGGAAATTACAATCTAAGAGCCTCCAGGCCAACAGCGTCAGTTTTGCATGCATTGTCATGAGGGCAGCCTTTATGAAAGTGCTGGAGAGCACTTCATAACAGCCAAGCAGGAGCAGGCACTGGCCTGAAGTCCTGTGCAGGTGTGTGGTAGGCTCTTGTGCTGGCAGGAGAAGCACCAGGTGCCAAGGACAGTAAGTGCCGTGCCAAGTATCAGAGAGGCAGAACAAGGTGGGTGAGGGGGTGTAACAGGGTGGATGGCAAGCGGGCGAGGATGGGTGAACTGGGCTCAGGAGGGGAGGGACGGTGGCAGAGGCTCCTACCAGATCCTATCTCCTCTCTTAGGCCCTATCTGCCAATACAAGGCTGCTTGGGTCTGCACCAGTGATTTTGCTGGTGCTGGCCCAAGTTGCTCCATAGCGGCTGCTGGAGCTTTCCCCCGGCAAGAGTTCAAATGTCCCCTTACCCTGGGGAGACCTCCAGCAGCTTTGTTTCCTGTACTGGATGCAGCAGTGGCCGTTTGGTTAGGACTGGGCTATAAAATGCCCATTAGAGAAGCAACAGAGGCAATATAATCACAAACAAACTACATAGTTTGTCTGTGATTCCATCATTAGGGCAGAATTTACTAGGAAGCAAGCACCAGTGGACTCAGTGGGATGTACTTGAGAGTCATCCTGCTTAGGCTCATGGTGAAAACATGACAAGGAATCTACTGGTCAATCTGAAGATCTTTGGAGTGCATGGGTATAGTTTGTTCTTGACTAAAAATGTGTAGCCAACTCTAAATCTATGCTATAAAACTTCCCTTCTGTCACAATTCTAAGGCTCCCTTCCAAGAATATTAGGATGAAATTGTTGCATCCAAGATCCTGACAATAGACACCTCTCCCCATAATTAGCTTGAAGCAGCACCCATGGAACCAACACCCATCTCGCTGACTTTAATCATGCCAATATGCCAATGGCATGCCAATCATGCTATTCAATGGCCTTAGCCCTATAATTATGTTTCAGACTAAACCAGTAAGAGATTAATGGATTCCTAATATCCATTAGACATAGAAATATGTAGTCTTTAAAATTATAGTTACAGGTTAGATATTTTGCTCAGTCTTACTGGCCCAAATCCATAGTTGCTCCATCACTGAGCTTCAGTGGAAGTCTTCAAGATTTATGATAATCTGAATAACAAGAGGATTTGGCCCCAGTGTAGCAATTTATAGGCCTAAGACCTCAATTAGTCTCCCAGTTCAGTTTTCAATTAATCTGCCTAGAGTTAATTTATATTTGTACTATGAAAACATATCCAAGACTGGTTTCCAATATTCTTGTAACACTTGTGAGTGCCAAAGTAAATTCCGACAATTCCCACGGCCCTTTCAATCTTTTTCAGTTTGGGGTCAGAAAGAAGATGTTCAGCAATCCATTTGGAACGAGTGAAGCAGTGAGTCATTTCTATCCAGGCAAATAATGGAACAGAGCTCAGCTGTAGCCAAACCACACTTACCATTTCCTTGCACAAATTCTCCAACCATGTTCTCCTATTAAATTGGGATTTTCCTATTCTAGTTGTTAAATAGGTGGAGCAGAATTTAGAGAATATTTTATGTTTAAATTTTATTTTATTTTCAAAAGAGTTTTAAATATCACTGATGGTCAAACTAGAAGTGTGCTTGGTGGAAATGGTTTTTTCCCCCCTATCAGAATTGGGATCAAAGCCATGATCGAGTCAAAGTACTAAAGCTCTCACCCTGCTGGTTATATTACATTTTATGCTCCCTTGCTATTTGTAAACAAATGTAATTTGACATTGGGTCACTTTGCACAATTTGGTGTCTAATTTGACTCCTACACAACCAATCCACCCTTTTGTTCCCGCTGCTTCTCTATAAGTGATGCCTCTGAACAGCACCTGGATTGTTGTCGTCTGCCTCTCTCTCTCTCCCCCTCCCATCAAGACCATGGTTTGGAAGAAGGGGTAGTTGGAAAAAAGGGTACTCTGCCTTTCCCATGGTCCAGATCATCTCCTTCTTTGCAGCTGCTATTTACTCCTGGTAATAAAGCTTCCATTGGAACCAACAGAAGTTTTTCTTCCTAAAATTGCAGCTGTGGGGTAGGAATCCAGGTCAGGATTGTGGAGGGGCAGGGAGTTAAAGCCCTCTCTCCCAAACCATGGTCTTAATCTAGATTTAATGTTTAGATTTGGATTTAAAACACATATTTAAACACACACACACTTTCATGTAAGCCAGGGGTGCTCAATAGGTGGATCACGATCTACCGGTAGATCGCGAGGCAAAATGAGTAGATTGCGGAATGCTGACCCCCCCCTTCAGGTGCCTCTGGGAGGAAACACTGGGAGTAAGGCCCATTGTACTCAATAGGGCTTACTCCCAGGTAAGTGTGGCTAGGATTGCAGCCTCACAGCCTAATCCTAGGCAGGAGTAAGTCCTGTTATACTCAGTGGGGCTCAAGGTACACCAACATACATTGTACACATAAATGTTATATGTTATGGTGGCACGAACATTGTAAAAAAACTCTGGTAGATCTCCGGGCCTTGCTGGGTTTCAAAGTAGCTCTGGAGCCAAAAAAGTGTGAGCACCCCTGATGTAAGCATATGCTGAATAAAGTGTAATTTGACCCTAATATACCAACTCCAGAAGCAAGTGTAGAATCATTAGATGGCTGTGTTTGTGCTTGTCCTGCATACATTTTGATTTTTTCACTCCAAGACAGTCAGCAAGCTATCTTCAAACCACAATCGCAAGATTAATTTCACAGAAGTCAACTTCATAAGGATCACAGGAATACTATTATTATATAGTACTATTAATAAAATGTGTACATGAACTCTGTAAAACTATGTTGAGGCAGATATACAAATTAATATGCAGTTTGGAGATATATTTATTTTGGGTACTGTAAACTAAATTGATCCCTTGCTTGTGTTAAGAGATTAACAGATGGCTTGAATATGGCTCAATGTCTTTTGATTATACCCATATTGGGGGAGGGGAGATTACCTCGCATTGAAGTTATTGGATATCTCCAGTGGAGAGGTTTCAATGGCAGCTGGATCAACTCTTGATGATTATGTGCCAAGAATTGCCCTCTCTTGAAAACTGGAGTGCCTTTGAAAACCATAATGAGCTCCAGGCATGGAAAAACTCTAGAAAAATTATGATCTTTCAGTTGAACGATGATGCTTATAAAACAATTTCATTTCAGGTGGGGTGTGTGTGTGTGCGCGCGCGCGTGTGCGTGCGCGCGCGTGTGTGTTTGTGTGTACACAATACAGCAGCTAGATAACTGTTTGGGACTGGGTGTATCAAACATCTCTCTCTGGTCTTGAAACAACTTCACTGGCGCCTGGTCCAATTCCAGGCCCAATTCAAAGTGCTTGTTATCACCTTTAGGTTGCAATGCTATACATGCTTACCTTGAAGTAAGTCCTATTGAATTCACTGAGTAGACATGCATAGGACTGCATTGTTAAAGACCTAAGGGCGCAATCCTAACTTGCGCTGGAACAGGCAAGCCAGGAGGCCTGTGCTGTATCCAGTGTAGGATTGTGGCCAGAAGTGGCTTAGCCAGAGGCAAGGGAAAACTTTTCCCCTTATCCCTAGGTAAGGGCTGCTAGCACTTCTGGTTCTCCTCTTGAGGTGGCACAAGTCCAAGGAGAGTGGCTTGAAGCCACTCTATTCTCCCCAGGGAGAGGGGTTGGGATCTGGCATAACTGCTGGATCCCAGCCCCGCCTCCCACTCCCCACCCACCTGCTCCTGGGCTGCTCATCGCCCTCCCTCCCCCTGCCCAGGAATGCCTCCCTCCCTCTCCCTCCCCACCTCCCCCATGCCTACCTGACATCCTTGCGTCAGCTCATCTGAGCTGACGCAAGGAGCCAGGAGGAAGCTGGCATGGAGGCCTCCATCGGCCTCCGCAGGCCAGCGCTTCTGGAAGCGCCGGCCTGGCTTCCTCCCACAGAGGCGCAAATGTGCTCTACGGCACATTTGCTACCTTCCCAGGCCTACTATTAGGTTAGGATTGCGCCCTAAATGTATTAGAATCTGGGTATCTCAAAGCCTGTCTTCTTCCTCATCAACCTGCCTAGATATTCAACTTCAGGAACCCTACTCTGAGTTTCTACCCTATCTAAGGTGCAGAAATTGGAAACACATTATTGTTTTTTCCTTTTCTATGGTGGGACCCAGAGTTACAGAAGATCGGAAGCCTGTCTGGTGCCAAGTCTGAATTCATTCCTGTCTCACATGAAAATCCTTTTATTTGATTCGGTCAGCACTTCCCAGACTTACCCGACTTGTAAGGCCCTCAAAACCCGGAAGGAAGTGGCAATGATGTAAAATGTGTCACGCAGTGATGGGTTCAGAGGGCATCATAAGCCTCACAACAGTGGTAAGAGGGTCAGGGTGGGAGGCAGGGCTTTTTTCAGCACACGGTTTTCATGTGCTGCACTCAACCCATTGTGCTGACCTTCCTGTTTCTGTTTGGAGGCTTACCCTGCAGCCTCCCTGGGTGGCCCACAATGCCCTGGCAAGTGCCTTGCAACATCCCAGGGAGTTGTGATCTGCACTTTGGGATCCACTGGGTTACATCTTTTACAGTGTAGTCCTAGAGATGTCTATAATATAATAATAATATAATAATATACAGTATTTATATACCGCCTTTCTTGGTCTTTATTCAAGACTTTATTCAAGGCGGTTTACGTAGGCAGGCTTATTAAATCCACGCAGGGATTTTTACAAATTCAAAGAAGGTTCTTTCTTTCAAGAACCACTACATTCAAGGTGTTACACTCCGATCTGGTTTAACATTCTGGCCTCCATCCTCCCACGCTCCGAGCAGATGGAACAGCTCAGCTGCAGCTTGCCAGCTGCTTCAAGGTCGCACGGGTCCGGTGGCCTCGAACTGGCGACCTTGTGGATGTTAATCTTCAGGCAAATGGAGGCTCTACCCTCTAGACCAGACCTCCTGCCCTATTTGAAAGTAAGCCCTGTTGTGTTCAGTGGTGCTTTTTTCCCAGGTGCATCTTTTGTCTGTTTTGATTACATGCTTTACTGTTTTTCTGCGGAGTGTATTTTTCTTATTTTTAATTGTTAATTTTTGTACATCAGCTTGGAAGCTTTTTACCTGAAGAGCATAATAAAAATATAATAAATAAACTGAAACTGAGGATTTGAGGACACTGCACGGAAAACAAAGCATCACTTGATACATACTCTAAAAATATTCAAATTGACTTTTTAGTTAAAAAGTAATTTGTTCCTTCTTGATATAACTTTAAACACAATATGAATTCTTAGGCTTTAATCTTAAGAATACCTACTTGGAAGACCATCCCATTGAAATTAATGGAACTTGCTTGAAATTACATAGCATTAAGAATAAGGTGTATATCTTTAGAGACATATATACAATTACTATACATTAGGGGTCTCCAAACTATAGCCGCAGGGCCACATCCAACCTACCACAAGATTTTATCCGGCCCTCAGCAGTTTCTTTTTTTGTCAAAGCACTCATATATAATTTATCAGTATAAGCATGGCATTGTTGCTTGTAATTCTCACATTTCTCTTTTGTTCTGAATCATATCATGCTGATTACAAAAAAGATCCAAGTAAAACTGATTCATTCATTTATAAAACAAATGAATAAAATAAAAATAAAAATTTTTCTCTCCTCATTCTTTTCACAACTTATTTGGGACAGACATAACCAACAGCAAATCAAATGCTGATTCTTTAGGGTGTTGGTTTTTTTTGCCACTCACCCTGCACTTCAGGTGAACGCTTGCCCTGTTGTTAGTACTGAAAACACTGAATGTGTACCTCTTCAACTAACTGTGCAATCTTGACTTGAAGTTGGGCCAGTGCTGCTGTCCCTGTGCTGACCCAGAGTGTTGCAAATGTGCTTGAGAACTGGCTGGCCAGCATGGAGGCCTGTGCTGGTTCAACAACGCCGGATCCTGACACTATGCTGGCTGGCACAGGTAAATTTGTGCAGAGTGCCGCAGAAGCTGGGAGAGGGTGGCAAGAGGGTGGTTTGGAGGCAGGAAGGGGGTGCTTTTGGGCAGAGGAAGTACGGAACAAGGGGTAGATCAGGCCCGGGATGGGGGTGGGATAGGCACAGCAGGCCCCTGCCATGTTCCTTCCAGGCCTGAATGCCCTATACAGCGTTGCTCAGACTTGCACTAACTAAATAGCTGGCACAGATCCAAGTAGCCCCATTGGAGAGGCTGGGGTGTTACCTGGGGTAAGAGGAAAAATAACTCTTACTCTGAGAAGACCTCCAGCCTGCTCCTAAGCCGTGCTGGATATAGTGGAGACCATGTGTCCCTGCTGTGCCAGCACAGTTTAGGGTCAAGGCTGTGATAAAATGCCTGAAGTGGGAAAAGTGGTTAGAGAGAGGTTTTCACCTTGTCTCACATCACTAGAACCAGGTGACATATGGTGAAACTGATTGTTGGGAGATTTAAGAAGGACAAAGGGAAGTACTTTTTTTTACAGTGTTCACACTTAATCTATGGAATTTGCTGCCACAGGATGAGAGCGCTAGATTAGATGGCTTTAAAAGAGGATTAGACAAATTCACAGAGAACAAGTCTGTCAGTAATCATAGTCATGCTCACTATGTGCTATGCCTCTGAACACTGTTTTCAGGACAACCACAGAAGAAGATGGAAAGTAGCATTGCCTGCTTATGGGCTTTACAGGGGCATCTGATCAAACCTGTGGGAAATAGGAAGATGCTGAACTGCATGGGCCATGGGCCAGTTCAGCAGGGCTCTTCCTATGTTCCAATCCTTTTCAACTTTTGAAACCGAGCCTTTCCTCAATTAATGGTTCTGTCATTTTTCATCATTCCCCCCAGGATTTTCCACTTGTTTGCTTCTCCCTCTCAAATTTCCATAGCAACCAGAGCTACAGAACTACTGTATTTCTCTCTGGGCAATCATACTTATTATTAATATATTTACAAACCACTTTTTAACAAAGAAATTTTACACAAAGTGGCATACAAGGTAAAAACAGAAACACAAGCACAATCAACAGCAGTTAGTGTGTGACAGATTCGGGCATTTGGTGGGCCGTTGTGAGATACAGGAAGCTGGACTAGATGGGCCTATGGCCTGATCCAGTGGGGCTGTTCTTATGATTTTGTCATTCAGTGATTTCTGTTTATAGTCATTCTAATCTAGACATGGCCACTCCCAACTGCCAGATATGAAATGTGCGCCAGCAAAACTTACTCATGTTGTTGTTGTACACACCCAGTATCTCACTGAAACCAGGCTGCCTCACCTGTGTGTACCGTATTAGCATGCCTGAGGTCTATCGCTAGTGCAGGCACAATCAGATGAGAACATGGTTTAAATGAGATGTAGGGTGCATGTAACATCACCCAGGTTAAATTCTTCTTGCCTACCTAATGTTTAAATCTACTGTACCATAGTATAGTGTCTACTATACTAATTCTATACACACTTTCTTGGAAGTAAATCCCATCAAACACAATGGGACTTACTCCTGTGTAGACATGCTCAGGATTGTGCTTTAAGTCCCCTTCTTGAATACAAATTAGATTCCAGGGGTCTGTCCTTAAGTTGAAACATACTTAAGTTGAAACAGCGGGTTCTTGCCAGCCCAAAGCTATAGCGCCTGCATGAAAGCGCTGACCCAGATGCCGAAAACTCAGGGAGCCAGTGTAAAGTATACTGTCTACTACAATCTTAATATAAAAATTATTGTCCTTCCTTCAGATATTTTCTTTTAGGACGTTTGAGACCTCGGTTCCAATCTCAGTTCTATTGTGATATTCATTAGATAACTGCAAACAAGTTCTAGAAGCTTCGATCAGCCTAACTAATTTCACAGAGATGCTAGGACAACACAGTGGCGGACCTCCCATTGTATTCACTGGGGCAAATGCCCCAGGCGCAAGCCTTTAAGACCCCACAAAAGCTTCTCTGAGGCTCCCGACGGGGTCAGAAACTGTGCTTTTGTTTTTCCAGAAGCACAATTTATAGCACTGGGGAAGCCTCAAGAAGCTTCCCCTGATGCAGCCTATGGTTGCGCAAGGCTCCGTGAGTCTCAGGTGAGGTGGGGTGGATTTGTGCCTGGAGGGTGGCGACAGCCTGCAGGGGGCACCATTGCAGACCTTTGCACCAGGGTGTGGGGCTGGGAAAGTCTGCCACTGGGATAACATGAACTGAAATCAAAATACATTTTGGGAAAACTGGAATCCTACTAGAACTAGGGGATGCAGCATTTACAGCCGGATCATATGCATGATTACTTGGAAATAATCCCACTATTCTCAATGTACTGTAAGTACAGTACTTACAAATAATTTATGATACGTTTGATATGATGGTGAACTTTCAGCTCGATTCTGAGCTCCCGGCACCCATGGCTGCAGTGGAGCCGAAAATAAACTATTGATAAACTATCAAAAGGGAAAGGAGGGCAGCAGAAGTTGGCAAGGATCTTAAAATGCAAGTGATGAATAGAATAAAAACCTGACACAACTTATCTGGGTACCGTCCCTACCTTACAATTGCTGACCCAGGTTCTTGTTCCTTGCAGCTATTCTTTAGCAGGATGGATGGAGAGCCCCTGTTGAGCATCAGGGGCTCCCAATGACACTTGGGTAAATTTGTAATGAGTAGGTGCATGACTCAGCTTTTTCTAACCTGTGGGCATTAACCAGTTTTTTCCCCCCCTGTAGGACTGGATACTAGTGGGGTGTCACCTAAGTCCCTGAATTCCCCAGTCCTGGAAATCAGATAAGCTTCGTGGTTCAATGAGCAGGCTTCAAATGACTCAACAACCAAGCCGGATGCTGGGACATTGCAGGAGCCGCCAAAATGCTTAAAAGGTCCTCAACAGGTGCGGGGGGGGGGGGGGAGAGAGAGAGGAAAGTAAAGATTTTCACAACTGTGCTTAACATTAAGAAGCTAAGATTGTGCCATCGGCTTATCACCCTTAGCGGCACATTTAATCCAAAATAATTCCTGTGATGCACCGTAATGATAACTCTTGCTATATCTTGTTGCTCAGATGGCACTTTCCAGTTTTTCAGGTACTGAGTGAAGAAGAGAATTGAGAATATGTCCTGCTACCATAACACTATATAAACACTTCTGTCATTCGACCACGTACACTTTCATACTGTAGCCATGATCCAGTTCAGGGAATTGGTTTTGTTGTGAAAATGCCATTTTTACTGCAAACTGTTATTCCAGTTATGGAATTATTAATTCCACTGGAATTGTGCTTGGAAACTATCCAATGTCATTCTGCTTTGGATATCTATCCATTGTCATTCCACATATCCATGTTCTTGCTCCCTGAAGTCCAATTATCATTCTGCTTTGCATTGTGTTTTTTCACTTCAGAGATTTTTTATTTTTCTTTTGTTTGGCTATTCTACTACAGTCATTGCATATCAGTATGTTTTTTCTCCATGAACTGTTCTTGGAGGATCTTTGCTTTCCAAATACCTGCTCAGCTCTCTCTCTCTCTCTCTCTCTCTCTCTCTCTCTCTCATTTCTGGTCATCTTGGCCAATACAGATATCTTCTGTATGACAGTTGAATCTTCTACTGTGAATGTTGTGGTTGCTTTAACAGAGTGTTGTTCTAAAGAGTTACACTACCATGCAGAAGCTGTATTTGCCAGCCTTTCTGTGGAGTTGCATAAACTCCATAGATCTGGATTTAGGGAAGATATTTGAGAGCAGGGGTTGTAACTTCCAGGCAGGTTTGAACCTTGCACTTCATACTTTAAACATAGTCAAGACTGCTACATGCAAACTAGCTATCTTTCAAACAAATTTGCTGTTATGCTCACTGTCTGGAATGGGGTGAGAAAAGAGAAACAACAGGCCTTGGCTACACTATCTAAGCCAGGGGTGTCAAACTTGTTTCATATCAAGAACCAAACAGCATTCATGATAACTGATGAGGGCTGGAAGTGATGTCATTAGGCAGGAATTAATGTCATTAAACAGGTCATATTCATAAATAAGCACTTTTTTCTTACTTAGGAACTCATTAGCTGCAAACAACAGAAGAGAAAATGCACAAATCTTGATCATATTTCAAGATATGAGAGAGCCCAATTTTCACATGGGCTGCCCTTTCAGCAGTAACACCACAGCACTGCTCAGCAGGTGAAGGCCTGAGGGCCAGATAAAAAGCTTCTGTGGGCTGCATCCAGCCCCCAGGCCTTAGGTTTGACACCCCTGATCTAGGCAACTGTAATCTACATTAGTGATTGCTGATACTGACATGCAGTAAATTATAATAGCAGAATACCTTGAGACGTGTTCTATGACTCACATTAAAGATTGTTTTATTGTTCAAATGAGTAGCTTATAATTAAACACACTCAGTTTCACTGATTTCCATACAAATTGTGTTAGAGGAAATGGCCAACTCTATGAACTTAGTTTGTTCAATGAGACTTAGGGCCCAATCCTATCCAATTTTCCAATGCCAATATGGCAGTGTCAGTGAGGGAAGCACTGCATCCTGCATCCATTGGTGGAGGGGCAGTAACAGAGGCCTCCACAAGTTAAAGGAACACTTGTTCCCTTACCTCAGGGCTGTACTGCAGATACATCAGCCCTGGAAAGTTGCACAGGATTGGACCCTTACCCCTTACTCACTAAAGGCCCAATCCTAACCAATTTCCTAGTGCTGCCCTGCCAATGGGGCATGTGCTACATCCTGTGGTGGGGAGGTAGTCACAGAGACCTCCTCAAGATAACGGAATGTTTATTCCCTTACTATCTGTATCTCGGAACAGAGCTGGAGCCAGTAGTCGTTAGCACATCTCCTGGCAGTCTGCTGGACTTTGCTGCGAGCACCTCAGAGGACCTGCAGGTTGCGCTCACTGGGACAGGCCTTGTATGCTGCTTGAGCTCTCCTCTTTTCCTCAATGACTGGTGTCAACTCCTCAGAGTGGGCTTCAAACCAGTCTGCCATCTTGTTGGTCTTCTTGCCAAATATGGACAAGGCGTTGTTGTAAACGGTATTCTTGAAATGTTCCCATCTGTTGGATGTGTTTGCATCGAGCGGGCCTGGAAAAGATTCCTCAAGAGATAGCAGCTGACACGGGGGCAACATCAAGGGGATGTATGATGGTATCAAGCAGGCCCTAGGTCCAACACAGAAGAAAATTGCCCCTCTGAAGACTGCCGCAGGCGAGGTCATCCAGGATCGGGCGCAGCAGATGGAACGCTGGGTGCAGCACCACTCTGAGCTATATTCCAGAGAAAATGTAGTCACCGAAGAAGCGCTGAACAACATTGAGTGCCTGCCTGTGCTGGAGGAGCTTGACAGTGAACCAACCCTAGAAGAACTTCATGTGGCCCTGGACTCCCTTGCCTTTGGCAAGGCACCAGGAAAAGACAGCATCCCTGCTGAAGTCCTAAAGTGCTGCAAAGAGATCATTGTCACTGAGCTGCATGAAATCCTGTCTTTGCTGGAGAGAAGGTGGAGTACCTCAAGACATGAGGGATGCAAACATCATCATGCTGTACAAGAACAAAGGCGACAGGGGTGACTGCAACAACTACCGTGGCATCTCTCTCCTTAGCGTTGTAGGAAAGTTGTTTGCCCGAGTTGCACTAAAGAGGCTCCAGGTACTTGCTGAGAGCGTTTATCCAGAATCACAGTGCGGATTCCGAGCCAACAGGTCCACCACTGATATGGTATTCTCCCTTAGACAACTGCAGGAGAAATGCAGGGAACAACGACAGCCACTCTTTATAGCCTTCATAGATCTCACGAAGGCTTTCAACCTGGTCAGCAGGGATGGCCTCTTCAAGATTCTCCCCAAGATTGGATGTCCACCCACGCTCCTCAGCATCATCAGATCCTTTCACAAGGACATGAAGGGCACTGTTGTCTTTGATGGCTCCACATCAGACCCCTTCGACATCCAAAGCGGCGTGAAGCAGGGCTGTGTTCTTGCACCAACCTTGTTTGGGATCTTCTTCGCTGTCCTGCTGAAGCAGGCCTTTGGAACTACAACAGAAGGCATCTATCTCCGGACCAGATCAGATGGAAAGCTCTTCAACCTCTCCAGACTGAGAGCAAAGTCCAAAGTCCAGCTAAAATGTCTGCGTGACTTCCTCTTTGCCGACGATGCAGCTATCACTACCCACTCTGCCAAAGATCTCCAGCAGCTCATGGATCGTTTTAGCAAGGCCTGCCAAGATTTTGGACTGACAATCAGCCTGAAGAAAACACAGGTCATGGTTCAGGATGTGGACTCACCTCCCTGCATTACAATCTCTGCACATGAACTGGAGGTTGTCCATGACTTTGTGTACCTTGGCTCAACGATCTCCGACACTCTTTCTCTCGATACCGAGCTAAACAAATGCATCGGTAAAGCAGCTACCACGTTTTCCAGACTCACAAAGAGAGTCTGGTCCAACAAGAAGCTGACAGAACATACCAAGATCCAGGTCTACAGAGCTTGCGTCCTGAGTACACTTCTGTACTGCAGCGAGTCATGGACTCTTCACTCACAACAGGAGAGGAAACTGAATGCTTTCCACATGTGCTGCCTCCGACGCATTCTCTGCATCACCTGGCAGGACAAAGTTCCAAACAACACAGTCCTGGAACGTGCTGGAATCCCTAGCATGTATGCACTACTGAAACAGAGACGCCTGTGTTGGCTCGGTCATGTTGTGAGAATGGATGATGGCCGGATCCCAAAGGATCTCCTCTATGGAGAACTCGTGCAAGGAAGGCGCCCTACAGGTAGACCACAGCTGCGATACAAGGACATCTGCAAGAGGGATCTGAAGGCCTTAGGAGTGGACCTCAACAAGTGGGAAACCCTGGCCTCTGAGCGGCCCGCTTGAAGGCAGGCTGTGCAACATGGCCTTTCCCAGTTTGAAGAGACACTTGGCCAACAGTCTGAGGCTAAGAGGCAAAGAAGGAAGGCCCATAGCCAGGGAGACAGGCCAGGGACAGACTGCACTTGCTCCCAGTGTGGAAGGGATTGTCACTCCCGAATCGGCCTTTTCAGCCACACTAGACGCTGTTCCAGAACCACCTTTCAGAGCGCGATACCATAGTCTTTCGAGACTGAAGGTTGCCAACTAAACTATATTCCCTTACCGAAGGGCTGCATTGCAGCTGCACCGGTGCTGGAATGTTATAGGATTGGGCCCTAAGGCTGCTGCAATCCTAACCACACTTTCCTGGGAGTAAGCCCCATTTAATATCATGGGACTTACTTCTGAGTAGACAGGCATAGGATTGGGCTGTCAGTCAGCTATTTTCAACCAGTGTGCCGTGAATGGTCCACAGGTGTGCTGCAGGAGTTTGGGGAAGGGCAATTTGTCAGTAGGGCTGTTGGGGATGTGAGTCCCTTTCCAGCAGTGTGGTGTGCCTTGACAATTGTCTAAAAATGGTGGTGTGCCATGAGATGAAAAAGGCTGAAAATCACTACACTAAGCAAAGAGGCATCTTTTAAGTCAGGGTTCTCTTATAATTAGCAGAAGGGGCAACTGGCTGGATTCATCTTACCTCTTTTCCAGTGGCTTTTTGCTAATTGTGTTTAAAACAGTTTGACCTCTGTAGGGACCCTTTTGTAAACTGTTGTTGATGAAAAGCAGTGCAGTATGTCAATATTCTGGATATGTAGGCCTGGGCCAGCGCCCTTACTAGGGAGTCAGAGCCCAAGCCTATGCATGTCTACTCAGAAGTAAGTCCCATCCTAGTCAATGGGGCTTCCTCCCAGGTAAGTGCGGATGGGGTTGCAGGCTCACAGCCCCAGCCTGGGCATGTCTACTCAGAAGCAAGCCTATCATAGTCAATGGGGCTTACTCCCAGGTAAGTGTGGATGGGGTTGCAGGCTCGCAGCCCAAGCCAAGGCATGTCTACTCAGAAGCAAGGCCCATCCTAGTCAATGGGGCTTCTTCCGAGGTAAGAGTGGATGGGGCTGCAGCTCAGCCCACTGGAACTCAGTGGGGTGACGTCGCAACGGAGGCGCAGAGACGGATCGTGCCCACTGGGGAGCCAGTGCCGGGGCGCCTGAGGAAGGGCTGGAGGGAGCTGCTGCCCATCGCAGACACCGCGTGAGCGCAGCCCCTGGCGGGCGGGTGGGCGGGCGAGCAGTCCGCAGATGCCTTCGCCGCGCCGAAGCCCCGCTGGCTTTCGGGGGACACAGCCGCT
This sequence comes from Tiliqua scincoides, assembly GCF_035046505.1. NCBI lineage: Eukaryota > Metazoa > Chordata > Lepidosauria > Squamata > Scincidae > Tiliqua > Tiliqua scincoides. The sequence continues at coordinate 177,723,680 of NC_089823.1, forward strand.
GCCTCTCCTCCGGCGAGGCCGGTCGCGGGCTCCGTGGCGGCAGGGCCGGGCCGGGCCGGGCAAGCGCGGCGTGAACCCTCCCCTCCGCCCTCTGACCGCCTCACGAAAGAGGCGGCGCCGCGCCTTCGCTCCCACTCAGCAGCGCCGGCTCGGGCAACATGGGGAAGGCGGAAGTGGTCGCCTCGGCGCGGCCGCTCTGCTGACTCTGCCCGGGAGGCGCTGGGCAGCCCCGAGTCCCCTCGCTCGCTCGCTCGGCAGGCCCCGCGGTAGGAGACCGCGCTGGTTCCTCCCCGCTTCCTTTCTCCCTCGGCCGCTCTAGTGAAGGGAGAGGCCTGGCGGAGGAGCCCCCCGGAGCAGGGACGCCCCTTCCCACCCTGAGGTGGCCTGAACTCCCCCCACCCTTTTTCTCACTCCCCCTCTAAGGGGGACACTGGAGCAGGGGGTGGGTTGACTCAGCAGGGACCCCCACCCTGAGGTGGCCTGAACTCCCCCCACCCATTTTCTTAACCCCCTTCCACGGGACCCACTCTAAGCAGGGACCCCCCAACCTGAGGAGGCCTGCTGCCCCCTCCCATTTTCTCACCACCCCTCTAAGGGGGTCCCTGGAGCAGGGGGTGGGTTCCCTTTGCAGGGACACCCCTTCCCACCCTGAGGTGGCCTGAACTCCCTCACTCATTTTGTCACCCTCGCCCCTGGGATGCTGGGTGGGTTACCTCAGTGGGTTACCTCATGCCCCTTCCCACTGTGAGGTGGCTTGAACTCTAGATCCCCTCCACTCAGTCTCACCCCCCCCCCCAAGGTACTCTGTGAGTGGTTGTCTCAAAGGATGTGGGGAAGACTGTGGGTGTTTACCAGAAATCAGGGGCAGCAATTTCTGGTGGTTTCCTTTATGATTTAAAGCTGATAATAATCTCTGCCATTCCTACCCCCCTAGTTTAGTGTGGGGAAATGAAAGTAGAGTCAGAGGCTTGGGGTTGAAAGCATTCTCTTTCTCTCTCTCTTCTGAGCAGAAGGGTAACATTGTAGGTCTGTGGCAGAAAAGTGAAAAAGGGGTTTTTTTGTGGTTAAATTTGAGCAAGATTAAGAAATCTGGCATGCTTTAGGCAGATGGCCAAGGAATAGCTGGGACCCCTGCACTTATATATACACGGGTTCTGCAAGGCTTTTTGGTGAGAGTCATCAGTGTTAAGTGTTTCCTGTAGCCCCAAACTTTTTCAGGCTTTGAGTTTGTTGCTGCCTGAACCCCTTTCCAGCCAAGACTATGTTGGCAGAGCAAGCCCAGAAGTGGTTTCCAACTCATGTGCAGGTCACAGTCGTCCAAGCCAGAAACCTGAAGCCCAAAGGCAAAAGTGGCACCAATGACACATACACTATCATACAACTGGGGAAGGAGAAGTACTCCACCTCGGTGGCAGAGAAGACCCTGGACCCTGTGTGGAAAGAAGAGGCCTCATTTGAGTTACCTGGATTGCTGATGGAAGGGAATCCAGAGAAGTACATCCTCTACCTGATAGTCATGCACAGGTCTCTGGTTGGGCTTGATAAATTTCTGGGACAAGTGGCAATAAATCTGAATGATATCTTTGAGGACAAGCTCAGAAGGAAAACAGAGTAAGTGTTGTTTTAATTGTTGTGTGCCAGAGATTTAAAATGTAACTTTCTTGTCTTGTAAGTTTATGCAAGTTGTCTGAATGTTTTACAGCGCTAGTTTGCAAGCAGGTGCATAATAAATGCTTGTAAGCGTGCATCATTTGTTCTTCTCTGTGGGCTTCTGGCTTGTAGTGAGCTCCAAGTGATGTGTATTTTGTAGGGTTCTGAGAGGTCACATGTAGAGTTCACTCCTGATATGCAGTTGTTTGTATAACTATTGCTTAGTGATATGGGTGATAACTATTACTTAGTGATAACTATTGCTTAGAGTCTGTTGTAGAAGATATTGGGACAAATGCAGAACAAGCTGTATGAGGAATTTCAATTTTAGTGTGGTGGTTGGAACTAATATGTAAAACCTAAATGAAGAATGAACTTCTTTTGGTGTATCCACATAGTTAAAAAAAAATAATTGTGATTCGCTGAATATATTGTGATTCTGAGAATAATAGTCGATTTGAAGAAACCATCAGTCTTTAAAATTTAATAGGTTTAGGTCTGGTGTGTAGGCTTTCTACTCCTTTCCTGTTACAAGGTATCTGATCTTCTGCTTCTCCATAATATGAAATACCTCAGAGTGTATGGCTTGTTGTATGCATCTGCACTGTAATCTTCTATGCACTGTTTCAGGAAATCTATTAATTTCACTACCAGTACAAATTAAACATGTGATCTTATAGCAAGCACAGTATGTTTGTTGTAACTACTTTTGCACCGCACACATCTTCTACTTCACTGGGATGATCTGAAATCTCAGTTTCTGATTTTCCTTGGTTTGGTAACCATGACCCCCAGACTGCAAAGTACAAGCAATGCTCAGAAGTATTACCATTTCAGATGTGTGCACTTATTTTACTAATATTGGAGCCATATATTCAAAAGTCGTTTCTGTCTAGCATCATCCTCATCCAATATTTGAAAGTAATAAAATTCCCTTGTATAGTACAGTAGTGTGTTTAAATTGAGACAACTGCATTCTTATTCGTTGATCTCTGCACAGTATAGTTAATGAAGGACAATGGAATGAAATATTCAAGAATATGTAACATATAATAAAGTAAATGAAAATGATTATGAAAAGTACTTCATTAAGGAAGGTCGTGCTATTTTTGTGAAGTGAAATTGCAACATTTTTCTGATCTATATTGAAAAGAAATGATAAGTAAAGCACCGAGAGTCCCACTTTACAATGTTTTACCTCATTACCATCCCACCTATGAAAAACAGGTATGAATTTCAAAATGGTGTTTGAACTTCAAGTGGAGAATTATGTCTTAAGTGTATTCTAAGTTTCATTTTGATTTTTCAGTGTTCCAGTGAGAGACGGAAAAATTGCATCTTTTTTGGGCCCCTGAAAATAAATGGATAGGTCATCTTGGTGTTTTAAACTGAAACATAGAATTGTGTTCTGAAAATATAGTGCAGACTGAACTTCACTATGTATTCCAGCATCTCAGTATTCAAGGGAGATCTCTTTCTCACACACACACAAACACAAACACACAAAATACCAAAACCTAAAGGCCTCACTGCACTTGGCCAATAAGCTTAGTATTCATGATTTTCAAACTGTGTTTCAGGAATCCCTGGGGTCCTTTAGAAGCTTTTCAAGGGTTCCTAATCAAAAAAAGATTGGTAGTAGTATGCAAGCTTTTAAAAAAGATAACTTGCCTACCACTACTGATCTTCCTCTGCTAAATTTAGCCACAGAAGATTACTATATATTGGTTATGTTGTAATTGCACTCACTGTTCACGTGTTGCAATGTGTGGTGCCTAACAGGCTTTCTCAGTGCCCTGTATGAGTGTTCCTGTTCAAGACATTGGGCTTCTGTGGCAGATGTGCAGGGGCTCCTCAACAGGGGCAGATGTTGCAGGGGCTCAGGAAAACTCCTGTGCAGGGGCAGATGTGCAGGGGCTCAGGAAAATCTATGTGAGAAGAATTCTCTGAAGGTAGAAAACATTACAATTTGTTTTTTTCTCCAGAAGTGTGTTACCACCTTGATATTCACAATTGCATGCTCTGAAATAATTTAATGGCTTAGAGTAATGTTTGAACTATTTTATTTATTTTTCACATTTTTATACCATCCTTCCGCCAAGGAGCTCAGGGTGGTGTACGTAGTTCCTTCTCTACTTTTTTTTTCTCACAACAACTTGGTGAGGTAGGTTAGGCTGAGAGATAGTGACTGGCCCAACATCATCCAGGAAGCTACATGTCTGAGCTGGGATTTAAACCTGAGTCTTCCAAGTCCAGAACCAGTGCATGTTAGCTTATGGTTAACATGCTGACAGATTTTTTTGCCTGCTAATCTCTTAGGAACTACAGATCCAGTCTTCCTATTTTAACTAGCCAAGTTGGTTGTTGCGACCATAACACTTTCAGTTGTGTTTGTCAATGAATGTGAAATTATTGCTAGTTGCTGTATCTGGAACCAAAATATCTTCTACCTCATTTACTGAACAGAAACAATACTTTCCAAACAGTATTTTGTTGTGAAAAAATGTAATCTGTCATCTCCCTAATAGGTTCATTGAAGTCTAGAATGCTGTTTGTTTAATGGCTGCCTTTCTTCATACCCAAAAAGACATCCCAAGTAAAAACCAACAAGGCTACTTACCCTTGTCATGCAACTATTTTGTGACTCCCTCGCTCCCCTTTTTAAATTCTTTCTCTGCATTGGAATACTTGTGTGTTTTGTTCAATGAAAGAAAGGGAGAGAAATTAAAAAAAGTAGTCTCAGAGGAAGGCTATTTGCTTTGGGATAGCCCAGTGGTACTCAAATGTTTCCAGCCAGTGGCTCCCTTGACCCCTGTGGCTGTTGGCCATGACTCCCCATCGTGTTCCTGAGGGCTGGAAGTGACATCATGAAACAGGAAGTGGCCAGAAATATTAACTATATTAATATTAATTATGTTAATCATATCATTAATTAAATTCAGATCTTAAAAATATATTAATACACAGCAATATACATGCTTTATAAATGATCAGCTGCTGATCACTGTTGGAGACAGGATGCTGGAGTAGGTAGATTTTGTCTGGTCCAGGAAGACTCATTTTTTAACTTTGTAAGCATACCAATAGAATTGTTTTTTCAAATGAACTTTGTGAACAACCAGTTTGACCAACATTACACACACACACACACACACACACACACACACCCTATGGACCCCAATCCAACTAGTCATTTCTCCCATTCTCCTTGGATAGGATTGAACCCTTTATTAATTTAATGAAATTAAATTTTTCCAGCAGCTGGTGGGGAAAACAAAAATAGACCATGAAAATATATCAGAGCTGATAAGGGTTTGGTTAGGAAGCTGATTTGTCTCCTATACTAGGAGATGCACCGCTCAAGCCTATGCATGTCCACTCAGAAGTAAGTCCCATTAGAGTCAATGGCTAGGATTGGGCTGGCAATCACTTCATCAATGGCTGATAAGTATTCCTTTCAAATAGCAAGATTCATCACTTTAACATTACAGCCTTTCCTCTTCAGTCAATCAACAAGATTAAGAAATCACTTTAAAAACAGTACCCTTTTTCTGCTCCTGGCCAAGTAAAGTGTGTGCTTGCCTCTCCCCTCCCCCTTTGCCAACTGCATGAAAACAACTTTAAGACCCCTGGGAAGTGTTTTATTTGGGGAGGGGGAGGAAAGCGGGAAGTTTGAAAGGGGAAAGCGGGAGGAAAGGGGAGATTGAAAGGGGTGAGTGGAAGAGGGAGGGGGTTGAAAAGAGAGATTTCACTTTGATGAGAAGCAATCCCAGGCTGGGAACTAGGAACCAACCAGAAAAGGATCAAGGAGGTTTTCTTTCTGATGGTCAGCAAGGGCAAGGATTGCAAAATGACATGCTTGGTACTTGCCGGGTGGGGGTTGGAGTCAAAGAGCTTTGGAAACAACATGCAGCGAACACAGAAAGCGGCAGCCTTGGAGTAGAGAGAGAAGAGGGCGGGGCGGCAGTCACTCTAGGAGGGAGCAGCTGAGGAACTCCCGTTTCTTCTGCTTTAAAAAAAGCGCAGAAGATGGGCTCGTATTCTGCCCAGTGGTGTGACTGTATCGCTGCGAGAGGACATCCTGTGCCTCCCCTTTGGGTTCCTGGCGCCTCCCTAAAGAGCAGCACCTCATAGTTTGAATAACACTGGGATAACCTGTGATCATTTACCATTTTTATATTAGACTTAACATTTATTATTAGTATTTATATACTGCTTTTCAGCAAAAAATAGTTAACAAAGTGGTTCATTTAGAAAAATTAAGTCAAGGTCTACAACCACCAGTGTTTGTAGGCTCAATATGTTTGTCATGCTTTCATGGTGTACCATTGAACAGTTACCTATGTACTATATCCTCTACATCAGTGGTTCTCAAGCTCTTATCACCAGGACCCACTTTTTAGACTGTGAATCCTGAAGCCTCCAATGTATACGTAATTAAGTTTTGTCTACATATTGCTATATGCATGATCTGTAACTACAGTGGACTACTATGATAATACTTCTGCAGTGCTTAGACGTATTGTAATTGTGACATATTTAATGGTTGTGCTTTTAAACATTTATAGTGCACACAAGAGAAAACTATGTGCTAGAATTCTGTGTAGTGGCCAACAATGACACAGCCCAGTGGTTTCTGAAAGCCTCTGCAGTTGATACTTCTCATACATGACTTGGAGACAATGAATAAAAGTGTTGTGTTCATTCATTGAGATCAGACTTCATCCTGTATGAAGCTTCAACACCAGGCTAAAGCCCCCTTGCAAGACTCGTTTCATATGGACAGTTTCAACTCCTTGGTACCTACCTTTAACCCTTATAAACCCTCACTTTATAAGCATCTCAAGCTTTGATACTGAGCTGTGGTCTCTGTGTCTAGCTTCTTTGATATGGTATCTTTGCCTAGCCTATAACTACATGTATCCTCAGTACTTAACTCTTGATTCAAAGAGGCTCAACCTTGATACCAAGGAATAATCTCCATATTGCACTCCCTTGATACGAACAGCCCAAAACCATTGTATCTACCTTGTACCTCTGTATATACATTTCATACAAACCACCCAAGCTTTGATACCAAGCCATACTGAACCTTCATACCACGCTCTTTGGTACAGACAGATTGAATTCAATAAAATACCAAAGCATACTAGTACCTGTTCACGCACAGTAGTGCCTGCCAGGCTACAGAACTCCAGGACAACCTGAGCTGCTTGAATAAAGTTGCTGCAGTAAAGAGGAGCTTGAACAGGGAAATCCTGGCTCAGTGCAGGTTACAGAAGTTGGGGACAACCCAAGTGGCTGGAATGTAAATACTTGTGACTACAGAAATGACGACACTAGAGACCAGCAAGGGCAGGATAGTTCCTCCTGATCGTTCAGGATAACCGGTTATCCAGCACCAATTAGGGCCCAAAGGTCCCAGAATAATGGATGTTTATCATACCTAGCTTTTGTGTCAGTATAGTTGTGCCCCGGTATCCACAGGGGTTCTGTTCCAGAACCCCACATGGATATCTGAATCTGTGGATATCGGGGATGCCCCTTCCCTGGCTTCTAGCTCTGCTCCCCTTACCTGTGGAGGGTCTTCTGAGCCCCATAGAAGCCGCACACAACCACCTGCGGCTTGTGAGCATTTCAGAATGGCTAATTAGGCCAAAAAATGGCCACTTCAGTTCTGTAAAACCGGAAGTGTTTTTTTAATACCTTTAAAGGGCATTAGAAGGATCCGGGAAGTTCAGAGGACCCTCTGGAGGAGAGGACAGCACAGCTCCCCTTGCCTCCCGATGTGGGGCACCCACATCTGTGGTAAACGGAAACTGTGGATATGCCCCACCCTTACCTGTTTTGCTGCTGAGTAGCTTGGTTCGATACCAGCAAGGGTCTCCATACTGAACTTTCTGGATGTGAGGTGAGTTGAGGTGAGGTGCTCTTTAGGTACATAGTTTGCAGGAGGTTTCCCCTAAAAGTGCTATTGAAATTATCAGTATTCAGGCTGATGTGTTGCAGTCAAATAAAACAGTTCCTACCTAACGTTTTGCCTACTGCTATGGTAGGCATTCTCAAAGGATACAGCTACAACAAGTAGCTCTATCCAGTATAATCAATATTCTGATCTTAAAGTTCCAAGTACCTATGGTTCTGCCTTATTTCTTAGTCCAGGATACTTGTACAGTATTTTTGAGCACTGGTAACCAAGAGTAGTTTATACTCAACATCTCCTCTCTCCTGTTCATGTTGTTCCAATGTTTATGGCATCTCTATCAATTTGAGTGAGCGTGATAGTGATTGGTCGTGGAAAATGCCTGTGTTCATTCTGTGCCCCGTCTCAACTACATGTTCTGCAGTGGCCAATTTTTCAACTTGTACTGGCAGTGTCTCTCATGTTCTGCTATCCTTGTGTTTTTATGCCTCATGGTGGTGCCAACGTATACTCGTCCACAACTGCGTGGGACTCAATATACTGGTGCCATAGAGAGAGGATCTTTTGAATCCTTAGCTAATTGCAGACCTTGTTGTACTTTGGTGTTGGGTTTATAAATTGACCTGATGTTTGAGTTCTCCAACAGTCTTCCAGTGCTGAGTATTTATTTCCCCTTTCAAGGTTTCCCGGGGCAGAACACTCAGCAAAGCTGTGGAAGCTTCTGATGTTGTCTCTGTTCGTGCACAGAACTCTGTTACATGTGATTGTTTAGATGGCCCCTCAAAAAGCTGTAGTTTCAGTTAAGAAACAAATCCTTTCTAGAAAAATGCAGTCTAATTTGAGTTACTTAAATGTGAATTAAAAACTGACAGCTATTTTGAGCCATGATCCCATAGTTTTAAAACAAGAATTGGTACCTAACCATCTAATCTTTATTTCTTTTACAATGACTAAATATAAATCTGGTTGATACGGCTTTTTTGCTTTCCGCTGCATTTTCACAGACCTGGAGTATTACAGTATATTGAAAGTGAATTCCTAATGTTGATATAACTTTAACATTGCTTAGTTGTAGGATAAATGAGATCCAAGTATTTGATGAAGTGTCATTATTGGTAATTTTTTAGTTTTTAATATATTTAATAACTTCTTCCTTCCAACACAGCTGTACATATGGTTCTGAGACAGACTTCACAGTCACTTGTGTATTACAAAAAAGATATTTAATATTCTGCACAATGCTGAACCTTGTCAGCAATTCCCCTGTGTGTGTGTTCTTATAAGAAAAAAAATGAAGGCTACCAGTTCTGAGAAAGTCTTCATGGCATGCTACATGCACAGTTCTTTTATTTATTGGGGAGAAGTGTGGGTACCAACCCACTGTAACTATAACAATGTATTAGGCCACAGATGTCTTGTTTCTTGAATATAGCACTTCAATATAGTATAACTATAGAATATAGTTACTAGTGGTTACAAATTTAAAAAGTGTATGCCTTTAAAAATAACCTGAGTGATAAAAGTTTCTTCAGGCAGTGCTGTTGTGAGAGGGCCTCCCCTATCATGTAATTTCATCATTCTGGCACAAGATTTAAGAAACTAAAAACAATGGCTTGGGATATAAATATTTGGGATATAAATAATTATATTTATATAAATATAAAAAACTTGGGATAGAAATATTTTTATTATCATTTTTCCAGAATCTTTTTCCCTTTCATGAGTGTGAAAAATAATTAGAAACAAGTTATTGAAATTGTTAGCTCAGATTTGGAGCAGGTGATGATCTTCAAGGCATCATTGATAGTCCTTGTGTTATTACACCAGAAACACCTCTTGTATTCATGTTGTCTTTTGTTTTTATTAGATGTTGCTGGGCATGGCAATATGTGGTGATATAAGACCTGTTTCACTACTTACAATACTTTCCGGGAAGTAATCTCAACCTGTTTTTAAGTGTTGAGTCTTGTTTCTCTTACCTTCGACATGGAGAAAAATGAGTGAAATTTATGTTTGTTTGCTAGTCTCAGAGAGATTCCATCCCAGTCCTATCCCCCCCTCACTGGTGTAGCTGCACCCAAAAGGAGCACACTGTATCTAGTGGGAAGGGGGATAATTGAGAGGGTATTTAAATTCCCTTCGTAAGCTTCCTGCTCTCAGTGGGTCTTCTCAGTATGTGCCATTGCTGCCTGATCCATTTGCAGCCTTCTGCCCTCCCCATTCCTCCCCCTTTCCAACCCCTTTCCAACCCACTTCGCTCCCTCCCTGCCCGCTCCACAACTGTGGCGTCCACAAACAGGTACAGTGATAAATGGGGAGTGCTAAACTCACTTGTCCCGTATCAGTCTATATTATCATTATTTTTTACTTAACTGAACATGAAGGGCACAACTTCATACATCTTATGGAGGGGGGAATCAAATCAGGTACAGAGGACTAGTGATCCTTCAACCACTGTGCATACAGTGGCATATTCTTTATAATATATTTTCTGTATTAATTATTGGCAATACTCACATCTGAGCTCTCATACATTTTTTTTCCTGTCAGGCTCAGTTGCATCATTTTCCAGTTCATGCATTTGGGTCATTTTCCCACAGAGATATTGGTCTGATTTCAGCTGAGGTACAATGTGTTGCACTATCCCTTTTCTGCAATTCCATCCCTTGCAGTATTCCATGGTGCTTTGTAATAGTGTATTAACTAGAGCTATAAGGCAATCTAGAGACTATATTCAAAACTTCCAGTATTCTTAACCACTTGAAGATAAATTCTGTGATCACCATGCATATTGTTAATACATCAAGACATTGGTATTGTGTACTGCAGCATCTGCCAAGGATATCTCATTTCAGTGGGGTAATGTGCATTGGACTTGCGCGTTGGAATATTGGTCTGTTGCTCTTGGTGTTATATTAATAACATCTTGATTGCTGTTATTTTGTTCATAAGGATAAGCTGCTCATGTTTCCTTGCAAAATGTATAGAGATGGAGGTTGATCTTGTCTTCAAAAACTTGCTATAATGATTCTGGCTGTTATAATCAAATTCATTGTTAACATGCACTTATCTCCTAATAAATAGATCAGTGGCATTTGGGAGTTACACGCCATACTGCATTATTGATAGTTGCAGTTACATACTCCTAAAAGTTGCGTATATGACTACAAGCCCAACAAGTCTGCATGAATGTACAGTGAGCCCGCCATATCTGTGGTCTCAACATCCATGGATTTAACCAACCATGGATAAGAAAATAATGTATTTGGAAAAAAAATTGTCCAACTCTGTTTGCTCTAGTCTTTGCTTTCCCTTTACAGAGTCAGAAGAAATTTTTTTAAACACATATTTTTCTATGGTGGTGACCAACAAGACTCACCTGCTTTCAGATGGGTCAGAGTAGCAGCAGCCATTCTGAGGAGGAGGCGTCGTCGTCGTCAGAGTCCCAATAGGCAGGCAGCCAGGGAGGTGGAGGGTGCTTGCTGATATTGCTGAAGAGGAAGCTGGCCTGGGAGAGGCTCCTGCAGCCACTACTTTCAGTAAAGGGAAAGCAAAGAGCAGGTGAAGGACAGTGGCCAGAGGAGCTTCTTCCTGGCTGACTTCTTCTTAGGCAACATCAGCTAGCAAGGCCAACTGGAGAGCAAAGGGCTGCTTGACCAGGTGGGTGGCGAGCCATGGGCAATGCACTGACTGGTGGCCGCTCCCGAGGCTCCGCATGGCTCACCCCACTGCCTTCAGTGCTTCCACCAAACTCTCCACTTTCCACATGCTCACCTATGCTGGTCTCACAGTAGCTCCAGAGACAGGTTGCATGTTCAAAATTGCATGTCCAGTGCTGTTCCACTGCTACTGCATCCCATAATATTCAGCAGCAGGACCACCCTGACAACCAGCATCATGTCACCTGCCAAGAAAGATTTATTTATTTATTTTATTTGATCTTTCATGTTTTTCTATGTGAAAATTTCAATATTCATGTATTACAGCTGCATGTATTATACTTTGTAGACAAGGTTAACATAAGAACAGCTCCACTGGATCAGGCCATAGGCCCATCTAGTCCAGCTTCCTGTATCTCACAGCGGCCCACCAAATGCCCCAGGGAGCACACCAGATAACAAGAGACCTCATCCTGGTGCCCTCCCATGCACCTGGCATTCTGACATAACCCATTTCTAAAATCAGGAGGTTGTGCATACACATCATGGCTTGTACCCCATAATGGATTTTTCCTCCAGAAACTTGTCCAATCCCCTTTTAAAGGCGTCCAGGCCAGACGCCAGCACCACATCCTGTGGCAAGGAGTTCCACAGACCGACCACACGCTGAGTAAAGAAATATTTTCTTTTGTCTGTCCTAACCCGCCCAACACTCAATTTTAGTGGATGTCCCCTGGTTCTGGTATTATGTGAGAGTGTAAAGAGCATCTCCCTATCCACTCTGTCCATTCCCTGCATAATTTTGTATGTCTCAATCATGTCCCCCCTCAGGCATCTCTTTTCTAGGCTGAAGAGGCCTAAACGCCGTAGCCTTTCCTCATAAGGAAGGTGCCCCAGCCCAGTAATCATCTTAGTCGCTCTCTTTTGCACCTTTTCCATTTCCACTATGTCTTTTTTGAGATGTGGCAACCAGAACTGGACACAATTCTCCAGGTGTGGCCTTACCATAGATTTGTACAACGGCATTATAATACTAGCTGTTTTGTTCTCAATACCTTTCCTAATGATCCCAAGCATAGAATTGGCCTTCTTCACTGCCGCCGCACATTGGGTCGACACTTTCATCGACCTGTCCACCACCACCCCAAGATCTCTCTCCTGATCTGTCACAGACAGCTCAGAACCCATCAGCCTATATCTAAAGTTTTTTTTTGCCCCAATGTGCATGACTTTACACTTACTGACATTGAAGCGCATCTGCCATTTTGCTGCCCATTCTGCCAGTCTGGAGAGATCCTTCTGGTCACCTCACAATCACTTCTGGTCTTCACCACTCGGAAAAGTTTGGTGTCGTCTGCAAACTTAGCCACTTCACTGCTCAACCCTGTCTCCAGGTCATTTATGAAGAGGTTGAAAAGCACCGGTCCCAGGACAGATCCTTGGGGCACACCGCTTTTCACCTCTCTCCATTGTGAAAATTGCCCATTGACACCCACTCTCTGCTTCCTGGCCTCCAACCAGTTCTCAATCCATGAGAGGACATGTCCTCTAATTCCCTGACTGTGGAGTTTTTTCAGTAGCCTTTGGTGAGGGACCGCGTCAAACGCCTTCTGAAAGACCAGATATATAATGTCCACGGATTCTCCCACATCCACATGCCTATTGACCTTTTCAAAGAATTCTATAAGGTTCGTGAGGCAAGACTTACCCTTACAGAAGCCATGCTGATTCTCCCTCAGCAAGGCCTGTTCATCTATGTGTTTTGAGATCCTATCTTTGATGAGGCATTCCACCATCTTACCCGGTATAGATGTTAGGCTGACCGGCCTACAGTTTCCCGGGTCCCCCCTCTTTCCCTTTTTAAAAATAGGCGTGACATTTGCTATCCTCCAATCTTCTGGCACTGTGGCCGTTTTGAGGGACAAGTTGCATACCTTAGTCAAGAGATCTGCAACTTCATTCTTCAATTCCTTAATAACTCTTGGGTGGATGCCATCAGGGCCTGGTGACTTATTGATCTTTAATTTATCAATGAGATCTGAAACATCTTCTCTTTTAACCTCTATCTGACTTAACTCCTCGGTCAGGAGGGGCCATTTGGGCAGCGGTATCTGCCCGAGGTCTTCTGCCGTGAAGACAGATGCAAAGAACTCATTTAATTTTTCTGCCATCTCTAAGTCTCCTTTGATCTCCCCTTTCCCTCCCTCACCATCCAGAGGGCCAACCACTTCTCTGGCGGGTTTCCTGCTTCTAACATATTTGAAGAAGCTTTTATTATTCCCCTTAATGTTGCTGGCCATGCGTTCCTCATAGTCTCGCTTGGCCTCCCGTATCACCTTCTTACATTTCTTTTGCCACAGTTTATGTTCCTTTTTATTCTCCTCATTAGGACAAGACTTCCATTTACGGAAGGAAGCTTCCTTGCCCTTCACAGCCTCTCTAACTTGGCTGGTTAGCCATGTGGGCACCCTCCTGGATTTAGTGGAACCCTTCTTTCTTTGCGGTATACACCTCTGCTGGGCCTCTATTACTGTTGTTTTAAGCAGCCTCCATGCACTCTGGAGAGATTGGACTCTTTTTACCCTCCCTTTCAACCTCCTTCTAACCAGCCTCCTCATTTGGGGGAAGTCTGCCCGTCGGAAGTCAAGGGTTTTTGTTTGCCTGGTATTCTCCCCCCAACGTGCATGTCAAAACGGATCGCAGCATGATCACTGTTCCCCAATGGCTCAGTAACGTTTACATCTCTAACCAGGTCCTGCATACCGCACAATATTAAATCCAGAGTCACCTGTCCTCTGGTGGGCTCCGTGACTAGCTGCTCTAAGCCACAGTCATTTAGCACGTCAAGAAATCCGGTTTCCTTATCATGACCAGAACACAAATTGACCCAGTCAATATGAGGATAATTGAAGTCCCCCATGATTACAACCCTGTCCCTCCTTGTCACCTCCCTGATCTGTTTCCTCATTTCAAGGCCCCCATCCGATTTCTGGTCTGGAGGACGATAGCACGCCCCCAGTATTACATCGCTGCACAAGCCTGGTAATTTAACCCACAGAGATTCTATGGTGGAGTTGGACCCACCTTCAATCTCTACTTTGCTGGATTCTATCCCTTCCTTAACATAAAGGGCCACCCCACCTCCAACACGCCCCTGCCTGTCCCTCCTGTAGAGTTTATAGCCCAGGATTGCTGCTTTACAGGTTGCTGCTGTAATGTGATGGCTCTTTTGTTTAATTTAGATTTAGGCATTTTTGTTTGAAAAAAAGTTCATTATTTCTAGCTGTAAAAAAAAACAACCCTGCTGAAAGCAATATTGATTTTCTAAATCATCTTGTAACTAGAAGCTTCATATGATTGTTTTGTATTTAAGGGTAGTTAGTTGTTGAAAACCTTTTCAGTTTCCCTGCACCACAAAGGAACAGGTTGAGACTAATTATTCGAATGGGTTCTGTTCCAAGCACTCATGTGGATAACAAAAAATGCACTATAGCAAATCAATTTAAAAAACAAAGTTTCTTTGCTCCAGTGATTGAAAAACAGCCTTGCTGACCTTTTGACTCAGATAAGAGTCATTAAGAAGACAATCCATCAGCACTTCACTCAGCCCCTCTCTTCACCAATGCAAAATGATCACCTTTCTTTCACTGCTCAGGGGGAAGGGAGGGGTCCTCAGGCAAGAGAAGGATTGATGCATTGTCAGCCAGCTGCCCTCTCTCTCATTAAGGAGGCTATTGTTAAAGGACTGTTCAGTTTTTAAAACTGATTTTAAAGGAATGCATTTTTCCCCTTCTCCAGGGATCAGCTCATTACTTCTCATTTGCAGGGGCCATTCGTGTTGAGTCAAATCCGTGTATAAAAAATCCGTGTATAAATAGGCTGGACATGTAATGTGTAAAGTTTAAACTTTGTTCTAACTGCTCGCTCCTTAAAGCGGGTAAAGTGGGTATCATGTCACTGTTGTTTGCTGTGTAAGCTATTACTAAGGTGTTGCTAATAGTGAAACTTACTATTGGCCAGCTCTCAATGACTATTAGCAATCAGTAGACAGAAAGTTCTGTTAAGCAAGATAAATGTTTATATTAGCAGCAAAAGGATACATTTTAAATCTTATGTTCTGTGTTAGTGCTATGCATTCAGTATAGTAAGCATTGGATGTCACTTTAAATAGTACTTAACTTACAAATCCATAATTAAAAACACATTAAATACATGAGTATATTTAACTTGGAGACTGAATTCTAAGTTTACTCATTGCTGATACAGAGCTTTTAAGCACGTCTGGATAATTTCATTTCTTGATATTCTCAACTTGCAATTATTACTGAATTCTGTGTATTACTGTCAACTCTCATCATTTGCACATTTTACTTGTGTGAATTTAAGTATATGCACTCAGGGGAAAAAAGAAACAGTTCAAACAATGCTGGTAATTCTGCCTACTATTCCATTCACGAAGTATATGCCCCAGATTGAGCATGAGATGGGAGAGTGAATCTGCTGTTCCTTCAGTTGTCTCGGTTCCCACCTGTCTCTTGTAGTGTGAGTTTAAAGAGATGGTACATAGTTTTTGAGATATAGGGTTATTTTGACTGTGTGATTTTTCTGTTATGTAATGACTGGAACCTAACCCTTGCATAAGATGCAAGCTAACTATATGTCGAGATACCAATGGAACTTCCAGTCTTTTTAAAAACTGAAAGAATACAGCTTTACAGCTCTATCATTCCTGTTATCAGAACTTTGATCTGGTGACACTCCAAGCCTGCAATCCTGTGCACACTTGAGAATGAGTCTCATTGACGTAAAATACATATTAATGCTAAGTAGTATTTGTTGGAACATGCTAGCTTTCACCAACTTAATTAAAAATCCTTGGGCTGCAGACACAGTGAAAATAAACTTTTAAAATTTTAACACTGTATGTCAAGGGATTAGATTGTAAAATTTATGTTTAAACTTTATGCAAACTACTGGTATTCATACATCATTTTTATTCATGATGAATTATCAGCTTTTATAGTTTTACATTTTTCCTAGTAGGATTAAATTGAGATATAAGATGTAGCATAAATGCACTGGTTTTTTTTTTTAATGCAATACTGTGTAAGTTACAGTGTGTTATCTTCTCTTTAGGTGGTTTAGCCTAGAGTCAAAACAAGGGAAAAGAACTAAAGACAGAGGAGAGATAAAGGTCAATATTCAGTTTATGAGAAACAACATGACAGCTAGTATGTTTGATCTCTCAATGAAGGACAAAACCAAATCTCCGTTTGCTAAACTAAAGGACAAAATGAAGGGCCGCAAGACCGATGGGGCATTTTTGGATACATCTTCTGCAATCATTCCAAGCACTCGTACACCAGAAACTAATGCTGTAACTTCCCTTAGTGAAGTACAATTGAAATCGAAACCAAAAAAGCCTTTCCTTTTGGGACCTCAACGACTATCTTCAGCTCATTCAATGTCTGATTTAACTGGGCCTCAGGTCACTTTGGAAAAGATTAAATCTGGCACAGTTGGCAACACATACCTCTTTAGACGTCATCTTGAGTCTGTTGGTTCTGTGGATGAAAGTGGTAAGTGAAAACTTTTTTCAAGCAGTAGCAATTTGTTTGCGCTTAATATGAAAAACTTTAGTATCTTCTTCCAGGTTCAAAAGCTCATAAAGCAGTATATTTTGATGCTGGTACAGTGGCAGCATAGATTAGGTCTATATAATGCGTTCTCATATGCACGCACATAAACACTTAAACAGGCAACAGTCCTGTTTCAGGTAGCTTACTATCAGATATTATGAACATTTATGACAACTTTGCTTTAGGAAGCTGCATAGATTATTGGGTCCCACCTATGCCACATCACAAGTCTCTCAATTTTGTGCTTTATACCAATCGCCCAACTACAGCAAGATCGGAGTTTGTATGGCCTGGCCGGAACACACAAGCCCCTACCCCTGAGGGGTTTGGCGGAGGGCTGTGGCTGGATGGAGCAGAGGTAATTTAAGGACGCAGCAACAGCCCCCCTTCCTTCTTTGCTCAGGATCCTCCTCATAGTTTGGTGAGACAGGCCGTGTGGTGCCAGGGTGGGGGTAAGGGAAGGGGAGGCTTTTGGAAAAGGGCTTGGCCCCCCCACCCTGTCCCCACTGAGGCTGGTGGGGCGGCCTGCCACTCTGGCTGTCTGCCTTCCGGCCAGCTAGGCAACCCGCTCCCCCGTTGGGAGCATGGCTGGCTCTGGCGGTCACAGCAGCAGGCTTCCCCCCCATCTGGGGCACGGGTGAGCAGCTTGCCCCTCCTGGCAGGAGCCGGTAGGCACCGCAGGCGTTAGGGACGGCTGTGGGTGTCACCGAGGCGAGCCCCCCCATCGGGCGGCAGCGGCCCCTCCCGTCCCTCCCCCAGCTCAAGTTCTTTTACGCTGCGGGAGACAGCATTGCAGGTGGGCAGAGGGTCGCCCCCCTCCCCACATCCCCTTCTGAGGGTGGCGCTTCGGCCCCACGACGAGGTTGGTGTGGCCCGGGTGCATTGCACAGCCTGGGCCCAGGCTCGTGTGTCGCCCCTCCCTGGGTGGGTGGGGGTGGGGCACTGTCCGTGCTGCAGCTTGTATGGCCCGGGCAGACGGCGACCTGGTGCGGCGAGTGCCGTGGCTGGTGTGGCCTGAGCGCATGGGTTGGTCCTCTCCCCATCCCTGCCGAGGGCAGGCAGCCGCGTAGCCGGGTGAGTGCTGTGGGCGCGCTTTGTCCCCCAGCCCCGACGAGCTGCGGGGCGTGCGGGCTGCGGTAGGGCTCGGCCCGTGCTGCAGCTGGAGCGGCCCGGGTGCACGCAGCCCCCCCACCCTGTGTGTGGGGCTGGGGGATGGCTGAGGGGCCCTGGGCGTGGTCAGCCCCCCCTTCTGGGGGCAGGGCCTAGGGCTGGCGGCGGGGACTTGGGGCTCTGGCCGCAATCATAGACACACTTGGGAGTAAGCTCCATAGTCTGTAATGGGCCTTGCTTCTGAATAGGCAGGCAGAGCCTGAACTCTGGCCGCATCCTAGACATGCTTCCTGGGAGTAAGCCCCATAGTCTATAAGGGGCCTTGCTTCGGAGCAGGCATGCAGAACCTTGGGCTTTGGCCAAAATCCTAGCCACGCTTTCCTGGTAGTAAGCCCCATGGACCATAAAGGGCCTTGCTTCAGAATGGGCATGCAGGCCGGGATCATAGGGCTGCAGTCCTCACCCCACTTTCCAAGGAGTAAGCCCATTGGGCTATAAGGGGACTTGCTTCCGAATAGGCACACGGAGGCTTGGTCATAGGGCTGCAGTCCTCATCCACTTTCCAGGAAGTAAGCCCCGTGGGGTCTATAATGGGGCTTCCTTCCGAGAGGGCATGCAGAGTCTTGGAACGTGGGGCTCAGATCCTTGCGCCACCAACCAGGGCATAAGCCCCGTAGGGGCTACGATGGGGCTTGCCTCTAAGTTGGCATGCAGAGGCTTGGAACATGGTAGAGAAACTCCCAGTATGTTACAGGTATATTGCCCCCCCCCTTGGTTGGAGAGGGGAGGGAATTGTAAGTATCGGAAAATTTGGCTAAAGGGATTTTGATTTACGCCTCAGCTGTAATTTAGATGTGCCCTCTGGGGCCAGCCGGTTCGGAATATGGGGACATAAGACACCATGCCCATCAGGGCTATGGTGTATTGTGCTCAGCAGGGCTATGCTTGCGAGCAGCATTTCTAGATTTGCTGGCAACTTCACTAGGGGCAATTGTTTACGAGCACATGCCTGCTGGCTCTGCAGCATAACATGAGCGGTCTCCACACAACTTAGGGTGGAGTTAGCCCCGTTCTGGACCCTGCAAGTGAACACAGGATAGTGGCAGAAGATGCACTGCCTCCACCAGCAGCCAGAAAGGGGAGCGGCACCAGTTAGATCTCCCCCCCCCCCGGCACTTCATTGGTTGAAGCCTTCAACCCGACCGTAGGTCACCATTAAATCAATGCAGCAGTGTAGTTGCTAGTTTCTTGCCATGGGACAAAAGGTATTTAGTTAGTTTTGTAAGTTTGAAGTTGCAACCAGCATTGGGGCTCTGCAAGCATCTGGAGAGAGCTTCACTTCTCTAGGCATTTTGAAATGAGCATGCAGAAACTTTTGAACAGCATGTCTCTTGAATAAATAAGGACAGAGCTGAGGTTCTTCCCCCTTTTAGGCAGAGCACCCTGGCAGACGGCTCAGGGGCATACCTGGACTCTGAGCGCAGTCCTCCAAGACCTTGGCTCAACATCGACCAGTATGCCCCTGGAGCATGGGTGGAATAACCTTTCAGATCCAGCTGACGGTGGAAGACATGCATGGGAAGGATAAAGTGGATAGAGAGATGCTCTTTAAACTCTCTAATAGCACCAGAATCGGGACATCCACTAAAATTGAGGGTTAGGACAGACAAACGAAAATATTTCGTTACTCGGTGTGTGGTTGGTCTGTGGAACTCCTTGCCACAGGATGTGGTGACAGCATCTGGCCTGGATGCCTTTAAAAGGGGATTGGACAAGTTTCTGGAGGAAAAATCCATTATGGGTTACAAGCCATGATGTGTATGTGCAACCTCCTGATTTTAGAAAGGGGTTATGTCAGAATACCAGATGCAAGGGAGGGCACCAGGATGCAGGTCACTTCTTATCTGGTGTGCTCCCTGGGGCATTTGGTGGGCCGCTGTGAGATACAGTTAGCTGGACTAGATGGGCCTATGGCCGGATCCAATAGGGCTGTTCTTCATGTTCTTATGTACATGCAGGTTCAGCAGATTTGGCAGGTCAGCTCACTTCCCAAAGGAAGGTCCTCCCTCCCCCCTTTTGTCTCATGCCTTCACTACTGGTGCTAGATAACGAGGCCTTTCAGTTAGACCCAGGAGCGGATGGCGGGATTACGCTAGGGACTTGCAAAATATTGAAGATACCTGCGGGTTTTAG
Organism: Tiliqua scincoides; assembly: GCF_035046505.1. Lineage (NCBI taxonomy): Eukaryota > Metazoa > Chordata > Lepidosauria > Squamata > Scincidae > Tiliqua > Tiliqua scincoides. Next base: position 177,743,854 of record NC_089823.1, read on the forward strand.
TAAAGCCGCCTTTATAGTTGCTGATGGGCACAAGCCAGCTACCCCCAGCATCAGGTGCGAGGATTAACATGAAATTTGCTTACGTTGCCCTTTGGCTTGTGAGGCTTCACTGGGCAGCCTAGTATCTCGGTATCTTTAAGGGGGCGCATTCCCCCCTCAATGAGCTGCTTGCCAAATCCAGGTTTGCGTCCCCCCTTAACAAGTATTGTGGCATGATGTTTGCAGGCTGAGTCTTGACACAACATACTGACGCCTGCAGATGAATGAGACTGACCAGAAGGGGCATGGACAATGGTGCTCCCCTAACTGTCGCATCTGCCCAGCTTACACTAGTCCAACCACCCGCAACGATCTCCTTCCAGGCACCTGACCTCCTCCTCGTTAATACTTCATCAGTTTCAGAGGATATTTAGAGGCACGTGGGGAGCCTCTGACTATCTCAGATTGCTTACAACATGCACTCTATTTATGTGGGAGCCACTTTGAAAGCTGCCTGGCCAGGCTTCAGCACCCAAGGAATTGAGCAGAGTGGATGGGGACTCCACTCTGGCGCATTTAATACTATTGAGCAGAGTGGATGGGGACGCGCCGGCACATTTAATACTGTTTTCTCTGGGCGTCAGCAGGGCATTTAGCAACTCACTTGGTGGGCATGCTGCCCTTGCTCCTTGAGAGAGGAGATATGTCCCATAGCACCCTGCTTAACGGGTGCGCCGCCCCCTACGCCTTTAAGGGTAGAGTTTGGGTTTGCAAGTGGGCGGCCGCAAGGCAGTTTTGAACGCAGCTCGGGCTCGGCCTCGCCATGCAAGTTGGCTGGCTGGCCAAGTGGGGGATGCGGTGAGGTCAGCTGCTGTCCGCAGTGGTGGAGTAATTGAAGGAGAACGTGTCGCCTGACATATTGGTGATCCACCGGCGTGAAAATGATCTGTTTTGGATGTCCGGGCTGCTGCTCAGGCCCAGAGCAGGCAAGGAGATTGCCATCCTTCAAGGTTGGCTACCCAGCATCATGGTGGTCTGGTTGGACTTCCTACAGCGGTGGGTGTGGCGTGGTGCCAGCCGCTGTGCTAAGGTGGAGAGGATGAGGAAGGTGGCCAAAGAGATTGTGAAGGTGGCCACAGTCCGGGCATGGACTGGTGGTTGGGTCATTGTGCATCTAGCCGTTGCCTTCTTGATGCCTGCTCTCTACAGATGAGAAGGGGGCACTTGTCTGAGCAGGGGTTGGGCATCTTTCTGAGAGACCTGCAGGATGGCCTTAAGGCGCTTCTCTCCCTGTTTGAAAGCGGGGGGGTCAAGTGCTAGGCTGACCTCTCCTTGTGGCAGGTGGTGCAGTAGAGGCGTGCTTGGGACTGTGGTGTGCACCTTCAGACAGCATAGGCAGGGCAGAATTCAATAGCAGTCCTCAGTGGCTCAGCAGCACGAGGACATGGACTGCGGCCTTGGCCGGGACCATGGGGATCCTCTTCAGAGGCTCAGCAGCTCAAGGAGGCACAGCCTGCGGTCCGGCTGCCTTCCCCTTATGGGACAGACCTGGATGAGCTGCATCGCCCATGAACGGGGTGCAGCTTGGAGTTGGGTGCATATCCTGCCTGGGGGACAGAGTTGGTTCTGGGGCTGCCCAGTGGTCCCGTCTCCGCACCACGCAGGGTTTCGCTGCCCCTGCAACTGCAGGTCTCGGCCTCCTTTTCTGTATTAAAATGCTAATAAAGTGGCCCTTTCTCCAACGTGTGTCGTCTGGAGTGTTCATTGGACTGTGCCCAGACAATCTGTTGATGCTGGTTGTAAGTGTCCATTTTCACTGATATAATGAATACTAGGTTGTGTTGCCTGTGCAATACAGAGGGGTAGTTTATTGACCATTTTGCTTGCATTCTAGAGACTTTGATATGGTGGCTCACTAAGTCTTAGATTCTTATCACATTATTTTTCTGTAGTTTCGCAGGAGATGCAGAAGCTTATACTGCATATTATCTAAATTTTTTAATAACAAAACTTTTTTCCCATTTGGTAATTGCACCCACTTTTTTCTTAAATGGCTTTATGATGGAGACCCAGACACAGCACACTGCAGTGCATATAGAGTCTTCAGTCAAGAAATTCTCAGGCAGTTGGACTTAAAAGTTCCTACTTTTGCCTGGATGATGTTCCATAGTTTTAAAACAGTTATTAAACTCAGAGCCATCCCTAGAAGGGTGCAAGCGCAGGGCAACTTAGCCAGTATGGGACCCCACTATTGTGGCTGTATGTTGATCATAAAAGTGCGGGGCCCAGGGTGACAACCCCAGTTGCCCTACCCAAGAGATTATCCATTTTAAGGATTGATTGCTGAACTTACAAAAAATAGTAATGCAAGGTGTTTGGGGGTGAGTTTTTTTGTCTTGCAAGTTTGATGGCATATTTCTGTTTATATACTAATGATAAGATTGTTTTCAGGAAATCTGAAATCTCCACACAGACGGACATTAAGTGCAGATACAACTAAAGTGAATCAGCTTGGCAGCACAGCTGGTGAAAGTGACTCGGCTTTTGGAGCACAAAGTGACCCTTTTATGAATGTGAGTGCTTCTTTGCCTCAGAAGTTTGCAACGTTGCCAAGGCAGAAGAATCCATTTGAAGAAAGCTCTGTGTCATGGGACCAAAATATAGGTCTGTTTTCCAAACCTGAAATAAAAAAGGAGATCAAGAAAGAGAAAAAGGAAAAGGTTAGTCTTTTTGAAAGAGTCACTGGGAAAAAAGATAGTAAACGGTCAGATAGACTTAGCAATGGATCAGACGGCTCAACTGACTTGAAATCGCCTAGTGCTTTTGGCGAAAATCATCAGGACAGTTTCGATTTTGATTCAACTAATCCCTTTACAACAAGCTTTAAGCCAACAAGTGTACTGCCATCTTCTAGGTAAGTTTTACTGTATTTAGCTATCTTTGAATCAGTCGTCCCAAACCCATGATGTTGAAAGTTTTTTTGTATTGTATTCTGTCAGGCTATAAATTTTAATGATCAAAAGAATTTCAATAGTATTTTAGCCCTATTTGGATACTGGTATACTTGTATGGGAGCTATCTCAGTTATTGTGTAGGCAGCACAAGTCCCTCATTCGCTCAATAAAAAACAGCTAGCACTTATGGCATTCACCGTTAACTGATTGGTGTGAACAACAAAGGATCATCTCTCTTATGTTGTGTCCACCTTGTGATTTAAGGCTATTAGGAGAAGCATGGTTTGGATAGTGGTTTCAAGATTCAGAGCCCTTTTCAGTGGTGTCCACCCTATGGAACTTCCTGATCAGGGAAACCAACAGATCCTGATGTGGAAAAAAAGACTGATAACACTGCCTCCCAATTATATAGGAAGGCATCTGGGTTGCTCAGCTTGATATAGTTTGTTTTATTGAATATGGAATATTTGGTTTTTTTCTGAAGCAGTGAGGGCTTGTATAATTTTTATAATGTGGGATTTTTGTTATTTTAAATTGCCTGGCACTTTGAGAATCTTGGGTGATATAAATAGAATGTGGAATTTAAATCTAAACAACAAAACACCACTTCTTCCTCAGTGACCTTGATTCTGGTCTGCTTTAGGGTGGGAACTTTAAGAAAGGCAGACTTCCATCATCCCAAGGAAGGGAAAACTGGTTCTCAGGGTAAAAAAATAATTACTGCTACTTGAAGCAGTAGTTTTCCACTTGAAGGTGCTCAAAATTGTGTGCAGCAACTTCACCAATATTTGTTAAGCAAAAACAACCCCAAAATACCATCAAATCACTACCCAAAGACCAACATTTCCCCAAATGCCATATATTCACAACAAAATGGGGTAGGGTTTAATGAGTTTCCATGACTCTTCTTACCTTCTTTCTCTTTTAATTTGAGCTGGTTTTACTGGGAACAGGCCAGAATTTGGTTTTACTGCTGGTAGTTTGTCTGAGAACATGTCAAAACAATAGATGGCTCCTGAACATTAGTTAACTACACTCTCCTCTGCTTTTCTGCTCGGAAATAAGCCCCACTGAGTTCAACAGAACCTACTTCCACATGAGTATGTATTTCATTGCAACCCAAGTGACTTTTTCACCCAGGGTAACCATAAGAAGTATTGCATAGCCCTTATATAAATTTTTATCAAAAAACAGTTTCCTGATCAAACTGGTGCAGGTGTATGAGCAGGTTTTCAAATGTTCAGTCTTTATCTCAATTTGCTGGGTCTTTATTGGCCTCAAAAAGGATTCCAAGAGCTGAGTTCTTTGCAGAAGGTCTTGCAAGTAGCTTCTGCCTCAACTTAGAAATCAACAAGTTCCATCTGTATAGTGTGTCATTGTTTGGTTGATTTTTTTTCCCCACTTAGATTTTGAAGGGCAAGATCGTAGTGCGGGTCAGAGTGTTGTAACCTGGGGGCTCTAAGTCATTGTCTAGTCACCAGGCAATTTCTCATCACTAGTGCCAACACACTTCCTGTCAATACCAATCATGAATTAGGCACTTAGTCTCTCCCTTATTGGTAATGGAGACTTAAAAAATCTTCATCTACTCTGCTGCATGTGTTCTTTTACAAACTGTTTGGTTGCTTTCATTAGTCTAATTGCACCCATTCATTGTAGGAGCTCTTGAGGGCTTAATCTTTAGCTATTGTCACAAAAGTCCTGTACAGTGAACATTCCTAAAGACACATGTCAACATAAATATAAAAATCATCTATAAAACAACTAGTTTTATGTGCAACATTCCTATAAAATCTGTTTGTTTTTTTAAGCTACACTACAGTAGGCTAATACACTGATGTGAAAATTTCTCAATTTACAGCACTTGACAGGTGCTAAAAGAAAAGCATCTTTAATTTTAATGTGTTGTTAGGCCCTCTTTAGAGGGATTGTGCAAGTTATTAACAAGGTCCTCTGAGACAGGAGACGGGTAATTAACAAGACCTACAGAAAGAGAGTTTGGGTAATTAACAAGCTCTTAGGCACTGGACACAGGGTAACAAATAGTCCAGTAGTTAAAGGCGACAGGTTGTTACTAGCATGATCAAATGCCACATTTGAGAATGTGAATAGATAGGTGACTCAGTGAGGTGTCTAATTAGTATTTTTTATTATATATAAATGCTTTTTTAGATTGCATTGCTGTGATAGAACAGTCATGATAATAGCAACACTCATCAGTTTCCTTTAAAATTGAAATTTAATTTTAAAATTGGCAATACATTATGGCTTTAATGAAAATTACTAGGCAGAAAAGGAGAAAATGAAAATGGCATATTAGGAAAATAGCATTTTAATGAGGTAAATAATCTTTGATAGGTGAATATATAATTCTGATAATAGTCTGATAATAGTTAAGCAGTTGGTTGAACCTAATAAGAGTGATCAAAAGTTTTGAGTAGATAAATAAATGTTGGTGGCATGATCAGAATCTGGTATTTAGGTAGCCTTTGTTCTCTACTGTAGGATGCTGGTGGACAAAAGCTAATTTTGGGCAGTCCATAGGAGCACAAGAAAACCCATTCATTATTTTCCATAACATATAGCCTTTTCTTAGTCTTAAAGAGGGATACTTCATTCTACCCTGGGTAAGAATCCAATGCCCTTTAGACCTGTGAAAGAACTTCCTCTGTCCACAGCCACCCTAAAAATGATTATCATTAAATAATCCATCCAAGTAAACAAATTTAGGATTGGGTTATGACTAGAGGTTGGTGACAATGTGTTTTATTTTTTCACAGATTTCGGTGTTTTCCTAAGTTAGAAGTGCAGAAAACAGTGTTATGTGTTTTTATTCCAAGGGTGCATTTTTATAAATTACAATCACTTTTAAAATGTACAAGGGAGGCGATATAGGTGGTATAGTGTCAGCAGATGCAGTCACATGCATGTAGAGATGTTAGAGAATATGTAGAGATGTTAGAGGTTTCATTTTTTCACAGATTTTACAGATTTCAGGGTTGTTTTTTTTTTTTTACAAAAATGAGAAGTGCTGAAAGCAGTTATATGTTTTTATTTTGTTATCACTGAAAAACCCACCACTAGTTATGACTGAATTATGTGCCCAAAGGTCATACATTAAGATGTGTTGCAAATGTGCAATATTTATTCAGAATAATTCACATTAGAGAGAAGAAAATCCATGTCTGTTGCTTTGGTTTCAACTGTGACAAATATTTTGCATTTTTATTTGTTTATGAAACTGTGTATTTCAGTGTAAATTGTAAGGTACAGAGAAAAATAAGTAGCAACTTCCACCAGAAAGGTGACTGTTCAGAATACTAACCTACAGTATGTCCAACATGCTTACGTTGCTCCCCATCTCCTATTTGTTACCTTCCACAGAAGAAGAACAGGTGCCCATCTAGGGGTGTGCTAATTAAAGTGTGACAGTTTAACCCTGTAGTATACCTGGAGTAAGTTGTATTATCCAAGCAGTGGAACAGAACAGTTACCTCAATAAGCTGTGTCACATATATATTCGGGAAGTTAGCCCTTAGTTCAGGGGTGTCAGACTTCATTCACATAGTAGCTTAAACAGTCATGGCACTTGCTGAAGGCCAGAAGTGACATTATTAAGCAAGAATTGATTTCATTAAGCAGATGATGGCCAGAAATAAGCACTTGGTTCTCACATTACCCATTAGCTACAAAGGATAAAAGAAAAAATATGCAAATCTTGATCATATTTTCATGATATGGGAGAACCCAATTATCACATGGGCCACCTTTACAGCAGTGCCACTTCTGCTATGTCACTTTGCAGCTCAGCAGCTGAATAGTGCTCTGTGAAGTGATGTCACAACAGAAACAGCACTGCTGAAAGGACAGCCCACATTGGGCTCTCCAAGCACTATGGCAGCATCTCCTTACCTCACCCCCTTTCTCTGCCCTTTCCCAGTAGCATTCCTACCTTTGGAGGCTTCCTTCCACTTTCCCAGAACCTCAGCCGAAGTGGTGTTGCTGAAAGGGTGATGCTGGGAGAGCTTAATTATCATGGGGACTGGATAAAGAGCTTCTGGGGCCACATCTGGCTTGCATGTCTTGTGTTTGACACCCTTGCTTTACAGCCCAATCCTAGGCTGCCTGGCACCCAGAGGAGCAGCAGTACCAAAATGGCTACTGCTGCATCCTATGGGAACTGCGGCAGCGGCCAGACTCTTCTCGGGCGAATGGCACAGACCTCCTTAAGTCTGCACCAACTATTTTGCCAGTCTCCTCCCACCCGCTCTTGTTCCTCTCCACTGCCTTCCCCCCTGCCCCAACAAACCTTACTGCTGCCATGAGCTCTTCCCTTGCTGTGGATGGCATCTGTGTGGTGCTGGGCCCAGCACTGAGTGGTGCTAGGCTGGCGCCAGCGGCCCCTACACAGAAGGTACCATAAATGTGCTTTATGGCACATTTATGACACCAGGTGCTGGTGATACGCTCATACTGCTGGTGCTAAAGAGCTCAGGGTTGGGCTCTTAATCAAGGCTCTGAAGTTAAATTACACATTTATTGATAGGTGAGAAATTAACTGCTTACAAATTACCTTTTTTAAAAATTTGCAACCTCCAATGGTATAAATAGCTCTTATGTTAGCATAGTGTTTGACAAGTCAGCCAATTTGAAATGAACTAATGAGGAACTTATTCTTCTGTTTTCTTTTTCTTTTCTCTGAACCATAGTTTAACATTTTAAAAGTATCTTTGGAACATCCGTATCTTATTGGAAAGTAGTTATTGTATTATTTAGCTTTTGTTTAGGCTCAGTTGCCTTGCTTGAAGGAAACACTATAATTGAATTAAAAATCTGCCAACTCTTAATGGGGAGCTTGATGGAGACAAAACTAATATAAACCCTGAAGACATCAAAAGTTTTTCCTAATAAAAAAATAGAAAAAAAATTTGTTTGCAGATTGAAATGTATTTCAGTGTGCTATATCATGTATTATTGTGATATTGGCAGCTTATGTTATGAAATGTTCTGTTGCTACTTCAAACATTTTTAAAAATCATGGTTTGAGGTCAAATGAATTAAATTCTTAAGTAATCTCCATCTGTTTTATTTATCTTTCTGTTTTTTGTTGTCTGCCAGTCTCAGCTATAATATTTGCCTCATCTTTGAATGAGGTGTGCTTCTGCATATCACTATTGAGATATAGTGTTCAGGCTGGGCTGCTATAGGATGGCATACCTTAACTTGGCAGACCTGTTGTTGTCAATACAAGGTGTTTGTGACATTTTTAAAAGCCATGTTTGCTTTTAGTGGAAAGTCAACACAGGTTTTTAGAATCAATTTTAAGACCTAAATTTTTCAACTTATACATGTGTGTATGTATATGGAACTGTGGAGTTCCATATACACATTATTAAGATGGTTCAAAAAGCACTAATACTATAGTGAGACTCAGTGTTGTGCTACAATCTGAAAAGTTGCAATCATTAAAAAAAATCCCAATATTGTATTACAAATACAAAGTTAATAGTTACATAAAGCTTCAGTCTCTGCTCAGGACAGATGTAAAAACCTGGTGAAACATCCACTGGTTGGCTAAAAGAATAGAGGGAAGTGTCAACTCTCAGGGTAAGGGTTTCCTCAGTATTAACAAAGTCACAGAGAAGACCTGTTTTCGGGCCCTCAGTGACATAACGTACAAGGAAGGGAATTCCCAGCCTACCTCAGAAATCATGTGAGGAAGAAGGTAGCATTCGGTCAGATATGTGTTAGCTGTGCCATGTAGGGCTTTAAAGAATAAAAATAGCATTTTTTAATTTTGGGGCTGTAAATCTGATCAGTTCAGGTGGAGCCAGTGCTGAAGAATCATTTATTCTCGGGACCCATCCAGTTACATGGCAGGCTTCAAACTTCTGTACTAGTTGTAACTTCCAAACCTTTTGCAAAGTCACAGATGAGGACATTGTAAATTATCTAAATGATAAATAACAAAATATGAACGATAGTGGAAAAATCAACACTCAGAAAAGGGAGCTCAGCTAGTAGAGAAATATCTCTCTTAACATTGTGGCTAGAAAATAGTGCTGTGTGAAAAAGCACTCTAGGAGGTACAGTGAAAGTTGTGATATCCAACATCTCTAGGACCAGAAGGTTGCCAGATATTGTAATTTTCTGGACATTAGAAGATCTCTGCTGTTGTAGCTGTCCGTTTCATTGGGGACACTGTTGGCGCACTCAGTTCCACTCAAAATGCTTTCAGTTTCACTGCAGAGCCACTCAGAATACTCCTGAGCTATTCCTGCAGTTCTCATAAGGCTGGAAACCAGAAGTTGAAGCTGGTGCTAGTAAGTGGAGCTTTCTGGATTACTAAGTGTCGGATATAACAACTTTTACTGTTTAGAACTTTGTTCTAATGTATTTCTAATGAACTTAGATTCCAATTCTAATTAGAATTTAATTCTAATTCTTAAAACTTTGTTCTAATGTAATTGAGTCCCATTTGCCCAGCTTCCCTGGATGGGCTCAGGGCAGAGGAAGGAAAATCGAGGCAGCCCATTGGTTACCCGATCGATTGGGGGTGTGACACAGCTGTTTCTGGGGTTGGCAAGGTCTCCCTGGCTTCAGATCATGTGGTGTTACAGATATCATTAAAGGTTTCCCTGAGTGGGGCAGGTGGCGTGCTGGCTGGGTAGCCAGAAATGGGGTGGATGCATGCTGAGGTAAGCAAGGTTGGGTTGAGCCAGGGCCACTCTGACAACATTTGTCTGGGTTGGTGAGGCTGGCTGGCTAGCCCCCTAACTGGTTAAGCAAGGACCAGTTCAAAGTTTAATCTACAGGTCAGTGCTGGCCAGCTGCCTCGACTCCTTGAGGTTGGCTGGGATAGGCTAACCCAGTCTCTGTTTGGGTGACATCTGGAGCCAGGATTTCACATCCATGGGGTCTGGGGGAAGGTGAACTGCTAAATCCATTTTTCCCCAGGCTGTTAGTGGCCAGCATGCTTTGGGTTTTTACTAGTTTAATTTTTCCCTATTTCAGATAACTACTATTAATTCAATAAATTACAATCATCCCCAGTCTCTGCTTTGTGTCTGGGGGAGGGTGCCTGACCATTGCATTAGGTCCAAGTGTGCTGTTACATGGTCAATATTTTATTTCTGTTTATTCCCTCCAATTCAAGGCGTGCAGAAGATGCTCCAAATGTGTACTTGGTGCTAGGTGAGGGAGCAAAGGGCCAGACCAGTAGCATGGCTATTAAAAGGGCTGGTGGCAAGTGGTCACAGATCCCTAGTTCAAGAAGGTTACACTGTTGATTCAAAGGCAATGTAATCAACCCCCTTCCTTGATCCATTGAGTTCAACACACCAAAACTGAATGGAAATCTGTTTACTTCTTAAATGCTAAGGGAATGTTCATGCCTCTGAAATTCAAATGGTCTTCAGCCCTAAGACCAGCAGGAACAGTATATTTAATGCAGAGGTCCTAAACTGGGTGTTACAATGCATCATGGGACCTACGCTGACTGGGCCACTCAGCAGAGCAAGGGCAACGTGACCTGCTGGAGTGCCGCATAGCAGTTGGAGCAGTGGACTGGGCTCTCTGCAGAGCTGCAAAAGGGCCCACTTGCCTTGCCTGGACCATTTTTTTGCTGTTTTCAGGCATTGGTTTCCAGTGCAACTTGGACATGTCACTGACATGAGCATTAATGGCACTTACTGCCAGGTCTGGAGCTCGATTAGGGTGTTGTGGACTGGGTGAGTTTGGAAACCACTGATTTAATGGTATATAACCCTAGCCACTTCCCTGGACTCCTGACTTTGGGGAAAACAACTTTTGTAAGACAAAGGAAGAGTTTCACACCTCCAGCATGGTGTGAAAAAAAATATATATATCCCCTTTCCCTCTTTCTAGGTAAGTACATACTGTATATTCTAGCCACAGATAACACTGGCCCACAAAAGCTTATGCTAAAATTTTCACATTCTGTCAAAAGTGTAATTGTTGTCACCCCCCACCCCCACCTCATAGCAGCTGTAAGGGGGAGTCAGCTGCTCTGGAATGGGACCATGGTGTGGGGGAAGAAGGCACTAATGAAGGCTCTTTGCTCCATATCAGCCGCAATCTGGATTGCCCCCTTTCCATGGTTTGCCCCAGGAGAAAAGCTGCAGTTGGCACCAATTGTGGATTTTTTACTCTGGGACAAATAACAGCTATGGTTGTGGAGAGCAATCTGGGTTGGGGTAAAAAATTATTGTGTCTCTGCTTGTACTTAAGAGGAGAAAAAACAAACAGTGTCGTGTTCAACATAACACATTGTTTGCACCTGAGTTTAACTTGCAAACCTATTCTTTTTGGTTTTGTTCTAACATGAGTACCCTTCCAGAATTCATGAACATTAGATACTTGATTGGGTACCAATGACTTTCAGAAAAAAATATCAACTTTGATGAAAGAATATGAGCTTCCATCACAACCAAATATTTCTTTTTTATTTCGTTTTTCATTTTGTAGAAAACCTGGAACACTACATATGGTTATTTTGGGTGAAGTGGGGTAAAACTGCTTGCATATGGTCTGCAAATTGGTTTATATTAAGTCTATTTTTAATACACTTTTCCATAGACATACACAATCCAAAGGTATCAACAGTTGCCAGGAGGATATACATACAACTGAAGGACTGTGAATTTGCATATCCTATGTGTGATCTTTTAGTTCTCTTGCAGATCAGCCACTGTCAAAGTTTAGCAAGCAGTGGCCCATGAGAGGGCTTTCTCTGTTGTAGTCTCCATGCTTGTTCAACTTCTTGCAACTTGAAGTTTAGTTGGCCCCTTCTTTATACGTTCTGCATTGTCAGCTCAAGGCTGGACATTATTGTTAGACCTTCAGAAATTTCTTATAATTGTGCTCCCTCAATAAGTTTTGGCAGTCCTCTCTCTGGTTGCTTGTTTTCTTGTCGTGTCAACTATTGTTCCACCATTTCAGTTTTATAAGTGTATTAAAAAAAACAAAAACTAAGCCTCCCTGATTCCATATTGAGAAGGGTGGGATGGATGGAGATGTAGGTACAATATAAAAATTGCTGTCCATTCTTGGGCTAAATGTTTTTTAGCATTTTTGTTTTTTGGACTGGGAGGGTATCTCTGTTACATCTATCAGGCTTCTCAAGACAATGTGCATACACTTTAATATGTCAAATTTATTATGCTGTAATCACACATATACTACGTATGGTGCACACCATAGTTCTGAAACTTCTCAGGATGAGACTGGAAATTTCACTTCCAGTTTTGTTGCATTTGCAACTTTCATTATTTAGAAGCTGCGGGGAACCCTGCAAGTGCTCTGCGGGGCTCCCCACACCCCCCAGACCCTGAGAGCACATATGTTTAAAAATAGCCCCCCTTTTCTTCTCAGGGGCACAATCCTGGGGATGGCTTCACTGCTTTCCCCCCTGCCCCTTAAAGGGAACAGGGTATTGTTACACAAGCTGGTGGTTTGTGACGCATCAGTTTGAGCACCACTGGTGTACACGGTTTCTTGTACAATTAATTAATTTTAAGCGGTTTCTTGGCGCAATTAATTAATTAGACCAGAGGCCTCCAAACTGCGACCCACAGTGTAGCAGCATAACAATCTTGGGTGCAATGGTGGCAAAGCCTTACCTTTCTGTGCCACAGCCTCTTATCTTTGCACCTGATCTTTGCAGAAACTCACGCTGGGTGGCTGCGTCTGTTGCATATCGCTCCATAAGGCTCTGCGCCTCAATTTCCCAGGACAAGCAGCAGCCCAGCACAAGTTCCTGCAAAGATCAGGCCTGAAATAGGAATGATATGAAAGATAGGATCAGGCATGAAAATAGCTGCGGCATGGAGTGGTAAGGCTTTTTCACTGCCATGCCATGCCCAGGATTGTTATGCTGGGGCACTGTAACCAGCCCATAAATTGGAGTTTGGAGACTCAAGAATTAGGTATTAGGGTTGAAATGTTCTCCTTTCGCATCTGTACACCACTGGACATCGTTGATTAAGCAATCTGCAGGCATTCACTGAAGTGGATGGGATGATTCCACACATCTCTTCAGTTGCTTTCCTTAGATATTCGAGTGTTGCAAGTTTTCTACAGTGAAGTGTGTACATTTTTTTAGACATCCTGTATAAGAAAAAGTAAAGTAACATAACTTGTTTTGAGATTGTATATTTCACTAATATATGTATATTATGTATTTTTCATTGCTTCCATAGTCTTAATGTGAATCCAGCAAACATTGAAGATCTCAGGAAAACAATGGTAAGTGATACTATAGTAGTTATTGTGTTATGTCTCAGTATATCCCTTTTCAAAAACTTGCCATTTTTATTCATTGTAATGACACTGGAAAGATTATCTTGGCTATATCCTGTTCGTGTTAACATAAGAACATAAGAACAGCCCCACTGGATCAGGCCATAGGCCCATCTAGTCCAGCTTCCTGTATCTCACAGCGGCCCACCAAATGCCCCAGGGAGCACACCAGATAACAAGAGACCTCATCCTGGTGCCCTCCCTTGCATCTGGCATTCTGACATAACCCATTTCTAAAATCAGGAGGTTGCGCATACACACCATGGCTTATACCCCATAATGGATTTTTCCTCCAGAAACTTGTCCAATCCCCTTTTAAAGGAGTCTAGGCCAGACGCCATCACCACATCCTGTGGCAAGGAGTTCCACAGACCGACCACACGCTGAGTAAAGAAATATTTTCTTTTGTCTGTCCTAACCCGCCCAACACTCAATTTTAGTGGATGTCCCCTGGTTCTGGTATTATGTGAGAGTGTAAAGAGCATCTCCCTATCCACTCTGTCCAACCCCTGCATAATTTTGTATGTCTCAATCATGTCCCCCCTCAGGCGTCTCTTTTCTAGGCTGAAGAGGCCCAAACGCCGTAGCCTTTCCTCATAAGGAAGGTGCCCCAGCCCCGTAATAATCTTAGTCGCTCTCTTTTGCACCTTTTCCATTTCCACTATGTCTTTTTTGAGATGCGGCGACCAGAACTAGACACAATACTCCAGGTGTGGCCTTACCATCGATTTGTACAACGGCATTATAATACTAGCCGTTTTGTTCATAAGAATTAATTTGCCAGTTTAGAGCAGCAAAGTATCTCCCAGTGTTTTGTCTAATGGTGACTAGCCAGATGACCTAGGAAGCCAGGGCCACCTTGTTGGCTGTGCACTGCTTAAGGGCATCATTCAGACATCTGAGCTGAGGGAAGGAGAAGGATGCCAGCAGAATGTCACTTCTGGCAGGAGAAAGGGCTGCCTTTTTTACTGTGCACAAAGGCACTTTTTTTTCTAATGCACACAAAGATGCCATAGGACTAGGGGCAGCCTTGTAGGAAGCTTACAATCACATAATGGTGTCATCTTCCCCACACCTCAGAACAACTAAAAATAGTGATTGCGATCCACTTCCTGGTTCACAATCTATACAGCATGACCCTCTGCGCAGTAGTGTTTGCCAAGAAGTCCAGGTGCAAAGCCTGCTAGGGAGTGAGCTACAGACACTGCAGCCCAAAGTGCCACTCTGTACAGATTGGGAGGGCAGATTGTGAGCAGCACAATGAAATGGTAAGTGCCACTCAAACGGGGTTGGCTTTTTCAGAATGCAGTGGTCGCAAGTTTGGTGACCACTGCATTAGCTACTGCAATAGACCTTTATTCACTTGGTTCTGTGGAATATGCATTCTAAGTAACAGATTTATTGAAAAAGAATGAACTCAGCAAGTCTTTCCCAAATCTAAATCCTGTGAATCTATATTGGATATTTTAGGAAGGATAACCAAATTGAGGGCTGCTAAGCTGATAAATAAATAAAGCAAGATTGGCAATACAAATAACAAACAAACTCATGAACAATAAAAGGTCATCAGAGGGTTGAACCTGTTTTTGTTGGAATATTCATCTGACCCTAAAAAGCCAGAAGAACAGCCAGCGTGGTGAGAACTTTAAAAACAAACTCACTCTCTATCCAGTTGGTAACGTAGTAGGGTCATTATTATTATTATTATTAACAGTATTTATATACCGCTTTTCAACTAAAAGTTCACAAAGCGGTTTACAGAGAAAAATCAAATAACCAAATGGCTCCCTGTCCCAAAAGGGCTCACAATCTAAAAATATGCAAAGGAATACCAGCAGACAGCCACTAGAACAGACAGTGCTGGGGTGAGGTGGGCCAGTTACTCTCCCCCTGCTAAAAAAAGGAGCACCCACTTGAAAAAGTGCCTCTTACCCAATTAGCAGGGGTCAGAGTATGTTCTACAAATAGTTAAAATTTTTGGTTTTTGTTAATTTAAATAAGATTCTGTTGCTGCAGTTCTGTGCATAGACTTCATGCTTTCATGAGAGTAGATCCCATTGAACTTAGTGGGACTTGGTTATGTGTAAACACAGATAAGATCTTGTTGCATATACCATTGAATCTGCGATTTAAACTGCAGAATTGCTGCAAGTGTTTTACTTGTAGTTATATAAAATGTAATGCTTTTTTGCTTATTCATAAGTGTCCAACCCAGCCCTTGGGGAGCCCCCACTCTCCAATGAGCCTCTGGCGCTCCAGCGACTTGCTGGAGCCCATGCTGGCCCGATGCAACTGCTCTCAGCATGAGGATGACTGTTCAGCCTCTCTCCTGAGCTGTGAGATGAGGGCTCCCTCCACTACTTGCTGTTTCATGTCTGTGATGCAGCAGTGGCAGTGAATGAAAGGCTGGTCTTGCTTTGTGCAAGACCTTTTATAAGCCTTGAGCTACTGCAAGACCTTCATTCATTCATATTAGTTCCATCTCTAATAAATTCATTTATGTAAATTTATTCAAATTTGAAATGTAAGTTAATTCTTTTTTTTCCTGGCAGTGTCAGAGAGATGATGTGGCCCTCCTGCCAAAATGTTTGGACACCCCTGATTTAGTAGAACATTCTGCCCAATCCTATGCTTAGTTATTTATAAAAGTCCCATTGAGTTCACTAGGTTTTCTCAGGGTGGGTGTTTATAGGATTGCTTCTTTAGACATATAACTGTCAACAGATTGCACCCTTTGTAAAATAAGTTTGATTTTAAAAATAATATCCCCAGCTATGCAATTGATTGGTAGCAAGAACTGTGTTAAATTTTTGAATAGTAATTACTTTATTTAAATAAAGCAACATGTTCTCTTTTTGGAATGAGTTTTCCATATGTTACTTGAAGAGTTATCAAATTCATTTTAATCAAGATACAAGTAGAAGGCACTATTTTTATATACTGGGTTTAAAATACAACTACTGTATTGTAAAAATTCAGAAGTTACAAAATTACTCTTAAGTAGTTTGAGGTAATTTATATGATGTTCCTGCAATGAATTATTTCTTTTCTTCCCTTCGATGCAGTGTTTGGTAATTAAGTTTATATGCCTTGTGCTCTGGTGGTGCCAACACCTGTCTCTGAATGAACAGTGTTTAAACAGGATCAGTAGCCAGTTGAAAGGGCAGCAAGAGCTCTTTAAAGCCTAATTAAGAAATGAAAGGGAGATGAAGCAAGTAGGACAAGAGATGTGAAAGTGGCTTAGATGATATTCCCAGAGCAAAGTTCCTCATTAGAACAATAAACAGATGATCAAAGAATGCCAAGTTGTCATTTTATCTTTCCCTTTTTCAGTAGTTGTGACTATCCGTTTGTACCCAAATAATATTTGGTTATCAAGGCAGTCTCTGCATGTTTACATATTTTAAATCTTACCTTTTCTTTGTCTTTCATTAATTTTGGATATGGTAGCTGTATTATTGGGAAGGAATAATGACATATTTGTTTTAGGGTTAGATTTTTTCCTCAGTTCTTGAACACATTTGAGAATTTACATCATATTTCCATTTAATTCTAAATACAAAAGTCTTATTGGTTTCAATAACTGTAAGCATTTGCATACACACATGGTTATTTTACTTGAAATTGTACATATGGTCTAAGCATAAATGAACATCTTAAGGATATATCACAGAAAACCATCTGGGTGCAATATATTATAATTAAAATGCTATGATTGCTGCTGCCAGCTTTTTTGTTTTGTTATGTTAGAAATCTGACAGATTTTTATTCTCTTACACACAGACACACACAGAGAGCATGCACATTTAGGGGGTATGTGTTTGTACTTGTATACAAATGCATCAGTTTTTAGATTGCTGAAACCATCTCTTTTGTACCATTGAGAGAAAGTAAGTATGAATTATCATAAAGTTGTCTTTAAGCTATGCAGACAGAGATATACCACTTTCTGAACATTTCTCCAAAAGAGATACATCAGTAAAGTGTTATCCTCTGATGTGGGCATTTTTGAATTAAGATGAGAAAAACTGGTTAACAGAAATAAAATCTCCTGAATTTAAACCAGTCAAAACCATGACTGCATCCAGTTATTATCAAGAGATCAAAAAATTAAACAGGTGATTGGGTGCCGAACTTGTAGCATTTATTCTGGCTTGCTAACTGGCCCTTTCTAATTAGCCTGATTACAACTTTGCCGCCTGCACATTTTAAAGATGAGATAGATGCCAAAGTGTAGATAAAGATTGGTGAAATCAGAGGGAGTGAATTTGAATTTTTGCATATTTAATGTCTGCTTCCTAAACCATTAGTGTTTGTTCTCCTTAATTATTGGCTTCAGGTGTAAACAGAAGGCATCAATTTACATCACCTTCCCAAAGTATAAAGTCTGACTAGACTAAATGCACCCATCAGTGTTCAATGACTCATCAGAAATAACTATGTTTTGTTAGATTTTATTTGCTAGATTTAAAATTCTGTATACAGTATAGGTCAGTTTGAATAGGTTCTTCTTTCCTGTGTTGTTCTATGTTACAATTGTAATATATTTCTTTGCTAAAAATATAAATGTTACAACACACATTCAGCAGTCTGGAAGAAGAACATAAACAGCCTGATCCATAGAATATTTAGTCCCATTGAAATCTGCTTAAATCCAAGTGCTCTGATTTTTGTATCACAGCCACGGGAGGACTAGAATGAGTAATTAGACAAACAAGGCTTAAGAAGCTACATAAATCCTTGGCTGCATTCCTAAAGGTTGACTTGTAAAAGAAAGGCAGTTCAAACAGTAGTTTTTTGATATGCTTTGGTTATACAATTCTGTTCTCCACATTCCCATGGTAGGCAAAGCTTGGCATGCAAAGTGGCAGAGATGAGCCACTAGAAAAAGACAGCAAAGAGAAATTCTACTCTCTCTTCCCTAGTATTGAACTAGAGCAGGGGATCAGAGTTTTAAAGGCCCATAAAACAGATAAAGATAATAGGGTGGCAGTCAGTGTGTTCTGTAAGCTTTCAAACAGCATAATGATTTTTTAGCCATCAATTGTTCAGTAACTGAATTGCTTGGGATGTGACTGGGATGTAGCAGATGTTTGTAGAACCATTGTTCAGTTCTGTTTGTCTAGTGCTGCTGATGACTATAAGTCAGTGTTTCCCAAACTGGGTAGGGACCCACTAGGTGAGTCGCAAGCCAATTTCAGATGACTCCCCTTTCATTTCAATGTGTATTTTATTTTTAATGTATTAGACTTGATGCTACCATGGTATGTGACTGCACTTGGGGAAATGTTACATATTTGAACTTTCAACAGGCTGCTATTTATTTTCTCGTATATGCTTTTAACAATGGTCAATGGGGCTTATTCCAGGGTAACTGTGGATAGGATTGCAGCCTTTGGGATGTTTGGGGAAATTTTTTTTTTTAACAGATCAGCTACTGCTTGGAAGGGTTAGGAAGGTTCTTTTTTATTTTAAATTAGTTTTAAACTTATTATAAACTTTTACTTTTTTATTTAATTGGTTTGATTTGGGGCGTGTTTAAAAGTTTTCCTGTTTAATGAGTCACTTCTGGCCATAACATCACTCCCAAGCTAATGACATCACTTCCAGTGGGTCCTGACAGATTGTCATCTATAAAGGGAGCCCTAGTGCTAAAAAGTTTAAGAACTATGGCTCTAGGTATTTTAATTTATCTTTCTATTGCCATATTTTATATTTTTCCTATCTGTTTAAACCTGTTCCTAGAATGACTGCTTCAGGAGGCAAAAAAAGAAGACATTCACACATGTTCAGTGACTTGCAACAACACAAAATGACTTACATTTATGAAATGACCACCACCAGTCCAATTATCAGGCAGAGATTTCCAATTGCCAGACATCATCTCAGATATTTTTTTTCAAATGAGGAAGTTGATGGACTCAGCTGAATTCAGATTCAGTTACTAGGTATTATTGGTATGTGCATGTATGAGTTAGACTTAGCTTGTTTTTAAATATAGAAAGTGGTAGATGTAGATGAAATCTTAAAATAGAGTATACATTCATTAAAAACCAAGACTGCAGAAGAATTATCTCACTGTTGGGAAGCAACCAAGAAATGTTTTTGAACCACATCTATTATCCATTTTAATCGTTTTGGATTCTTTTCAAATATAGACTTGGTTCCCTTGCAGCATCTTCTGCCAGGAAAGTGGGAAATATTCCAGAGAAATGTTCACTTAATAATGCTGCACTGTGGGTCCCAGATGGAGGTCTGTTTCCCTTAGATCTCAATTACAATCTGCTCCTGCTTTTGCTACAGACCAACAGTGAGAGCTTGAAAAGTTGGTGTACAGTAAATTCCTCAGTATTTATATTTTGCTGCAACTTCTCATTCCTTTCTTATTGAAGTGCTGCCAGAATTAATCAGCAAAATCATTCTAATGGTTGCAGTCTTCTCTTGGGACCCTGATTGCTTTCTAATTTGGACTATGTGTAAGTAAATGCTCACATATCAGAAATGATCTTGTTAAGGATGAACTTCTTTTTAGGAAAAACCAGCAATAGTAACCAGTGGTTTATACCAACTCTTCCTGTGTAATGGCTAACTGGCTAAGAGAAAAACAGGTTTAGTCAACTATGTTGTCATTCTTAGCACAGTATATCCCAGTTAAACAGTACTTGCTCGTACAAGACAAACATTTGTAATAGCTTCCATGTATTTTGCATGCTAAAGCAAGTCACCAGGAAAACTTCCATGGAAAATCCAACCGCAATAGGAGATCCACATAGTGAACAGCTCTCAAACTTTATGTGGCTGCTTGCCATGCAGAAGAATTTTGAGCAGCTTCCACATAGCAGTTGTAACGAAGAAGCCCTTGGTTTGTATCAATCCTTAGCGAAACTGTATCCTGGAGCTCTTTCAGCATTTCTTTCCATCATGGATCTTAAGAATTTGGGATTCTGTTACAGCAAGCTATTCACTAATTCATGATGTTTTTGAGCCACTAAACATTGCCCTCAAGCTCCATGAACATCAGAGTTTCACAGGAATTATGCTTCATGTATTATTGTCAGGTGTTTCATTAAGGGGGGCGGGAGAGTTTGATTAGACAAACATTTTGCTATACTTGCTACACCTTTTGATGAATTTGGCATATTGCAGCTTCAAGTCCGCAATGAATCTTGAACACTGTAAAATGCATTTACAGTATATACACAAAGTTGTTTGACTCATCCAGCCACAAATTACCTGAACCAGATAAATAACTTGTCTAATTCCATAAGTGATTTTATCTGTTCTTTTTTAGATTTTTTAAAAATGCTGTTATCTTGCATAACCTACTATAATCTGATACAGTGATGGGATGGGGGAGGATGCTCTTTTCGTGATACTATACTGGAAAAATGTAATTTAAGTATTACAAGTTATATAACTATAATTAAAACAAACTGCTCTTTATTTGAGGATGGAAATCCTTTTGATGCTGCTGCAGGATACCGTAATCTTACTTATGAAGAGGTCGTGCAGGAATTATTGAAACATAAAGAACAACTTAAGAAGAAGGACACCCATATTCGTGAACTTGAGGACTATATTGACAATCTTCTCGTGAGAGTAATGGAAGAAACTCCCAGTATTCTCAGAGTGCCATATGAGCCTTCTCGACGAGCTGGCAAATTTTCCAAAAGCTAAGCCACTAGCAACACTCCATGACATTTCTTTTCATAGGAAGGACTGCTTATTTGCAGTTTTGATATCTTAATTGCCGTTATCCACTTTGTTCATCCTGAGAGATAGTTTGACTCCAAATATGGACAGGTATTGTCAGAACTGTTGTTTGTATATTAGTTGCATAACATTTTACATAAATGTAAGTTCCATTTGCCATAAGACATTCCTTTTAGTTTAAACTTTTAAATGCAGGGTTTTTAAAAAAACACAACATTATAACTAATTTGTACTCCGCTCTACAACTATGATCTCATACACTTACTTGAATATTTACTTTGCACTTCAATCAGTCTCTTTGATGTTACAGCATGCTGTCAAAGTGAATGTGCACAAGTCCAAGCAGATGTGTTTTGCAGCTCTAAATATGAAGGAAAATGTGATAATGTGAGATTTCATTGTTAGCATTTTATGGCTAGGAATCACCAATACAGGCTTAATAAAGAGAATGCTTCCTATCATGTGTTTGCACAAGGATGTTGGCAGTATTGATTCTAAAATGGAATTTATTTGAAATGGTTAAATTTGTGTTTCTGAATCTTAAGAAATTTGGGCTTTTGTACTGAGAGATAGCAAGTTATTAAAAATTCTGTAGAATGTAACGGGAGCCTTTTTGGTGCATAATGATACAGCATACCACTTGTTCAAGCATACATTAAAATTAAGTAAAATAGAACAAAGTAGTGAATTATACCTCATTTGCTTAAATGTCTATATGAATTAGGGGAGAGAACTCTGATAAGGACATAGTAATCAGAAAACTGTATGTCAGCATATATATTGTTCCTTCTCTTTTGCTAAATTGAGACAGAATATACAAATTGTATATTTGCTTGTCTTTACTAATCTAGGCAGTTGCTTTTTTAAAGGAAGTTGGATGATTTATTAAAGTATGACACTGTGTGATAATCTAATATTCTCCTTTCCTTAAATGACTTGAATGTATTTGGTTTAGCATGTCTAGGATACATTTGTGTGTCATGTCTCTTATTTCATAGTGGCAAAATGCAATTTCTGAAGGAAAACACTGCTATGAGGGTAAAGATTATTTACTGTACCAAGTAATCAGAAGGTTTATTTATTTTAATTAACTTTATATAAGACTACAGTCGTATAATACTTATCTGGGAGTAAGTTCCATTGAAATGAGTTGGGCTTCTTTCTGAGTAGACATGTCTAGGATTGTACTAAGTCGAGTGTTAGGTTAAGATGTTAGGCACATGGTGTGTTTAGAAGATGGAGGAGTTTCTTTTGATGCATTTTTCTTGCTTGTTTACCATGCATTTTTCAAATGAAGAAAACTTCTCTGAGAAAGTAAAACTGAAGAGTAAGATTTTTTTCTTTTATAAGAATTATAAAGAGTAATACTAACTATTTGGTTTATATTGAATATAAGAGTTTTAGTCAAAATGCTCTTCTAACTAAATGCTGTAGAACAGAGTTCTTGTCAAATGATATGAGCAGAGGAAATGCTTCTGTTGTTAAATGTCCTCTGCCATATTACTCAGAATGTTGTGCTGTGGACAAAGATCTGTTTTGCTTCCATGAATCTCCACCAATTACCTCTGTAGTGGTGTGGTGGATCCCAATCCATGAGTACATCTTAATTACTGGTATATAGAAGACCATGTCCATCTATATCTATATCAAGTCCACATGCTTTCACTCTGTTCGAACGTATTGAGTGCCAAAGGATTCATTCTAAGCTGCTGTTCGTGTTTTAAGGTTAACTTCTACATTTGAAGTAGATGTTTACCTTCAGTGTTTATACCAGAATGTGTTTTCAAAAACATTGTGTGTTTAAAGTTTGCAGATGTTTCACAGTACTGCAGTTAATGACTTCCACTCATGATGCTTGAAGTTATTAGGCCACTGATGTTTAGTTTGAACTTCCATTATATGAGAGTTCATCATGCCTCTTGAATGAGAGTTCAAGTAAAACAGAACAGCATAAACCACAGAATTCAAAATTCATATAGTTGCTAGAATCTTGTGAAAGATCAAAATGCATACTTGACCATAGAACTTTTGATATACATAGCAAAACTAATAAGAACATCAGTTAAAAACTAGACAGCACTATGTGCTCTCTAGCCGTGTTCTTCTATCTGCTCTACAAGTCAATTAAAGCACCTTTTTGTTTATAGTATTTGTGTGGAAGAAAACAGGAACGGAATGTGTTTCTGAGAAAATTTGCAGTAACTAAAATCAGCACAACGAAATGCACATATACATTTCAAACCCTTCGAAATTTGTGTCAAAACTACAAGTAGGTTGTCATTATCTAATACACAAGCATTGAGGTATAGGAGCACCTTTTACAAAAATATTCTTGTAGGAGCAGCAACCAAGTCTCTGCTACAGTCAAGATGAGATTACCTATGATAGTAGAGTGGCTGAGCACAGTGTACAAGCCCACTCTGTCCTGAGTAAACCTTGATGGGATCACACACCAGTATTAGAACATCTTTAGACTATGTGTTTAAATCATGTACAATATTCATTTGAGAATGTTTTTTAGAACATTGCTTTCCATACCTACCCTCAGTGTAAAATAGCTTCTACTAAGTAGTTTCAGTGCTTCAAAATCTTCATGCCACATACAGTCCATCTCCCAGATGCTTGAAGAATTAGCATGAAGGGCTTACTGGCAATCACACTTACTTTAAAATAATTCTTTTGAAACAGCACCTCCTAACTGCAGAATGTCTAATACTTTTATAAAGCATATGAAGATCATTTTTCAAATTATAAAAATCAAATGAAAAGTTACTGTTGTCAGAATGTTTGATATTTATATTACTTCTTGCTGCTGCATTTTATATTGAGCTTTATTGTCACTTACCAATGAATGTAGAATTAACTATAGATTATACTTAGCTATACCTATTGTCGTTGGCTGTAAATCAAGGGCTAGTTGTAATGTTCCAGCTATGAAAAACTTGCCTTGTATTTGACAGTTTTATGAATGGGGTCATTTTCTCCATTAAGCATTCAAATATTTAGTTGTCATCCCCCACCCCTACCCCATGCTCTTAAGAACTAGATTCTTAAAAGAAATAGTGTATGTCTTATATTTACTACGGTACTGGGATATTATTTACATTTTAACATTTTAATGTAGACCAGTGGTTCTCACACATTTAGTAGCAGGACCCACTTTGTAGAATGAGAATCTGTCAGGACCCACTGGAAATGATGTCATGGCTGGAAGTGACATCATCAAGCAGGAAAATTTTTCACAATTCTAGGCTGCAATCCTACCCACACTTACCCAGGAGTAAGCCCCATTTACTATCATTGTTAAAAGAATATACATAGTAGCTTGTTAAAAGTACAGGTCTGTAACATTTCCCCAAATGCAGTCACATACCATGGTAGCATCAAGTTTAATTTATTAAAAATAAAATATTGAAATGAATGAAGACCCACCTGAAATTGGCTTGCAACCCGCCTATTGGGTCCTGACCCACAGTTTGAGAAACACTGATGTAGACTGTTTTCTCCACAAGCTGAACTCCAATATCCTAACTGTTGTAGAAGT
This sequence comes from Tiliqua scincoides, assembly GCF_035046505.1. Taxonomy (NCBI): domain Eukaryota; kingdom Metazoa; phylum Chordata; class Lepidosauria; order Squamata; family Scincidae; genus Tiliqua; species Tiliqua scincoides. Next base: position 177,768,364 of record NC_089823.1, read on the forward strand.
GATAGAATTGAAGATATGTGTGTTTCAAAAGATGTTTAACATATGTTAAGTTCCTTGTGCTCTGAAAGCAGCTGACAAACTATAAGACCACTGCTAGCTGAAATAACTTGTAGGTTCTGTTAATTGTTTTTTTCCCAGGTATTCAAAGGGCCAAATTTCATGAGCAGAAGAAGCAGGTTGTGCAGAAGCAAAAGTTGCATTCCTGAATCTTCATTTCTCTGCATCCTAACAGTCTCCAAATTTAGCTATAGTTACTGACAGTATTTAATATGCAATTGTTAAAGCACTTTAGTTGGCTGATTTTTTTGGTAATGGTTTTCAGAGTCATTTGTGTCTGAAACGTTGGCCCTGACTTGAACTTTGAGACTACATTCAGGGGATCTGCTGAATATAGAATTCATAAGAAACATAAGAACAGCCCCACTGGATCAGGCCATAGGCCCATCTAGTCCAGCTTCCTGTAGCTCACAGCGGCCCACCAAATGCCCCAGGGAGCACACCAGATAACAATGGTGCAATCACTTCACTCAGCATAGATGGTTTCAGATTATATTTATTTGGTACGATAAAAACTGTACATTGTAGAATCATATAGCAAATCTGCAAAATATATGAGCATGTATTAGGGGCAAAAGGGGAAGGTTATTTTGTTCTTGTGCAATGACTGATAATTTGTACCCCTTTCCCCCCAAAATAGAGTCTCAACTTATAGGCATATGTGGCACCTGTATGTGTAGAATGATGAAATGCATGAACTATTTTTCTTTCATTTGTATCTTTAACACTTTTTACTTGATAAAATTGTAAGCTAAATTTTAGGTTCTTTCCCAATTGTTGTTGCATGTCAGACATCAATAAAAAAGTCACTGTGCACTTCGGTCACTTGTCCTGTCATTCTAACATATGAGTGAAGTACTATAAAATTCAAATCAAGATTTATCTCATATGAGGAAGGCAATGCTCATCCTGTGAGGAGCAGTTAACCCTATGCCTTGGAGGACTGCAGGAGGATCACACAAACAATCAGGTTGGTCATATGGTGCCAGCAGCTGCTCCCCCACCAGGATTGTGGTGGGACAGCTAGAGGCTCCAAGTTAGTGGGCCAAGTCTGGAAGCGAACCTTCTCTTCCAACATAGAAAGTCTCGGTTAGATCCAGACAACCACAACTGGTGCTGTGTTTTGTAGAACAGAGATTTCCATCTCCTCCATTCTGCAGTCCCCTACAATCCCAGAAAAGCAGGTCCCCATGTCCAGGCTTTCCTCAGGAATAGCATGACTTTATGGTTGTAACTTCTTTCTTGCTGTGCTAAGCCTTTGGCAAACGCATGGAGGCTTAACATCATTTTCAATAGCAGCTTCTTTGTGCCATATTTTTAAAACATGAGTGTGTTGAATGTGCAGCTTCAGCTCCAGCCTACATTACTGGCCCCAAATTTTATTCTGTCAGAACTACCATGATCTCACAAGTTCTCTCTACTGCAAGGCTGTAGTCCTTAACTAATGATTCAAATGGAATTTATGTGCAAATAGTCAAGTGCAAGATGGTAGCCAACTTTTTATGCCTTTTCTGTGAATATGCTTATTTAGTGTGGTTCACTTGTTTGCTTTAACATATCTTCACAGAATATTCACAGAAAAGGCATAAAAAGTTTCTTTGTGGAATATATAGCTGCTTTTAAGTAATCCCAAAACATTTGGTGCTTTCGGGCCCAATCCTATCCGACCTTCCAGCACTAATGTTGGTGTATGCAGTATCCTGCAGTGGGAGAATAGTCATGGAGGCCTACTCAAGGTAAGGGAATGTTTGTACCCTTACCTTGGGCCTACTTCAGTGGACAAAAGGAGGTTATCTTACAATATTGAATGTTCTGTGCTTCTCCAGAGTTGGAGGTTATTCAAAACTGGTTTATTCTTCCACTTGCTTCAGAGGCAGGGCTATGCAAACAGAATTGTGTTGGTTTGCCTTCAATGGATGGAGCCTCCCACAGTTCCAGTCCGACCTATTCCAAGGCAACAAAGCTGCCAACAGAAAGCTCTAGCAATATGGCATCTTACTAGCAGCTAGATTCAATGTTTTAACTGCTGATATATCAGCCTGCTGAGGGAATCTTCTGCCACATATCTGCTGTATACCATATTAAGAAGACAGTCTTTGGCCACAGAGAAGAGCATTGTATCTAGTCTAACTCATGATAAGGATGGCAGGCATCCTAGGTAGAGGGCTGCTTTCAGTCTGCAGTAGGATCAATTCACTAGCATCAAGCAGAAATCCCATTCTAGACACAAAGATGGCATTGACCCCAGGCTGGTTCTGACAACAAGAGATCACAAGTAAGGAGCGTTCTTTTGGCTGCCAGTAAGGCTAGGATTTCTGAGGAATTCCTTTACCATGTCAGAACCCTTCCTAGCAGAGCAGTCATATGAGGGCAGCACTATTTAGCCACAGCAAAATGGCAAGAAGGGCCAAGCATGAGAAGTGGGGACACCTTTGCTTCCTACTTCACTAGATAAAACTGAATTGGAAACTGAATTTAAGCAACCCAGGTGTCAAACCCAAGTTATTCATTTGGGGGGGGGGGGAATCTTCTTTTTCATGCACTCCTGATCCGTTCAGCTGGAGAAGGGGAGCTGTTCAGTTTTGTGTAGAACAGCATGTAAACTGAGTAGAAGTCCTAGTGGCTCTAGTGGACAGCCCTAAAGCTGCACCCCTTAGCCAGAAACTGACCCTGTGGTTCCAAATGTTGCGAATGAGACAAAAGAAATGAGTTTATGCAAGTCTCCTTTTTATTTATTTATTTTTAATTAACACCCACAGACATACAAACATGTTACATACATTTGGAGTGCTAAATACCATATACCATTACTCATTAATCATACTATATCTCCTAATCTACTACTCATCTACTTCTGCCTCTTATTAGTTTATCTATTTATATAATATATACTAAATTTTCCCTAATGCCCTGTACTATATTTTCTAAATTTTCACTTTCTATCAAACATAAACTTACTTCAATTACTCATTAATATTAAAACAAAAATTCCCTATAATATCTTTTCTAAATATTCACTTTTTATCATCTCAACTAGTTCAATTACTCATTAATATCAAATAATAATCTAATTTCCAAATTATAATAAAACCAACAATCTCTTATAATATGTTCTTTACCATTCTCCAGTCTAATTCTCCAATCTGATTACATTTTTTTCTTTAACATAATAACCACCTATAAAACAATTCATCTACATGCTAACATTTTCAGCTATTTTTTCTAATTCATATATATCAATTTTGTATATATTTATTTTTTAAGCAAATTTAAACCAGTTATTAACTAAATAAAATCCTCCAATTTTCTTTAACCCTCAGGTTTCTTTTTCTTTCCTTTCCATTTTTTCTCCTGTAATATCTTTAATAATTTATCTCCATAACAGAATCCAATAAGCCCATACTTTCTTGTATAAGGTATGTTCATTCTTCCAATTAACTGGGATATGTTTTCTTCTTGTTCCAACAAATTTTGTATTTTGTGCACCCATATTACTCTGTCCATCTTCTCTATTTCAATCTCCATCAGCGTCCCCTCTAGTTCCTGTTGATTTTCCACTCTTCTAATTTCTGTATCCACTCTTCTGATGATGATTTCATCCCTCACCATCACCTTTTCCGCTTTCTCCTTCTGTTTTCTTCACATCTTCCAATTGCTCCTTGCACACATCTATCTGTTGAGAGAGAGTCTTTAAACTGGCTTGAATCTGCAAGGACTAATTCAACTGCTGTCTTCTTGTTGTGAGCAATTTTTCCAAATTTTTGAGGATCATTTGAGTCCAAATATCCGGAACAGGCTCCATCTTGCAATTTCTCTCTAATACACAAGATGTCCACAGCATATTATTCTCCTTACTTCCAACACATGTTTTTTCAGTCAGGCATTTTTTGAATTTTTCTTACAGATAACAGTGTGATTAATGGAGAAAAACAAAACGAAAGAAACAGTCTCAAGGAGACAAAACTCAAGTCTAATAAAAATTATGTCCACAAGTAATTCTGGATTTTAGTCAACACACCAAATTATATTTATAATCCATGACGGATTTATTCCACTACAAAGATAAAGAGCACTTTCAACATCCTTAAAAAGTTTCTCATTAATGCTTTCAGTGTATCCAGGGCTTTTAGCCAAATCAGTCAATCAAAGCCGGGGACAATATTAACACATACTTATCTTAAATTTCCAACTTAAACTTTACGCTTCATGCTTTTTCTTCCATATGGTATCTTAGCACGGAGCCAGCAGCTTGATTGCAGATACTGCACCTCCCCCAATACTGTCCCTGACGTTTAGGTTTCCGAGAAGAAAGCCCCCCCCCCCCGGTTGGGCTTTCAAAATCTCTGGTACCTGCACCGTGGAAAGATCTTACCTCTCCTGATAAAGATCTTCAGATCCTCTTCAGACCTGCAGTTTTTTGGGGGAAAACAGACTGTCTCTCAGGAGACCCTGGAGACATGTCTGTTCATCCACTGTTGGCTCCTCCTCCTCAGTTTATGCAGGAGGCCTTTGCCTACTCACTTCCATTTTAACCTGATATTTGGTTGTTTGGTCTAAGGAATTTCTGAAATATATACTGATGTGGTGGATATACATATACTGGAGGATGTAGTCCTCTATAAGATTTACATAAATTTGCCAAGGCAGTTGCTTTGATGTACACATTTACATATTATACATTATTATACCTGCATGGTGGCAGCAAATATTCTTACAGGACCTCAGAAAATGCAAATATTTTGCTAGATATAGGACAGGATTCTAGAGTTCCACCGGGCTAGGAAACTGAAAATTCAAATCATGCAAAAAGTTGTATAATCAAGATCTCATTTGTGTTCCTTTCCCAAGAAGAAAAATCTAAGGTATTTACTCTTGTTTAAAACCAAGTGGATCAAGGAAACTCAGGAAAATAGCAGCAGCTCCCTCAAAAAAGCTCTTAAGCTTTTATGATTTTCATGCAATATCTATTATCTCCATACACCAGAAGCTCCACAAATGCTTCAAACCTGCTCAACTTGTCTGCAGAATTCACTAGAGTAAAACTTACATAGTGCAGCCACCAAATCTCATGATTTTCTGCATAGATATTGTTCCAAGGCTCCTCACAGTTCTCTGTAGTGGTTCACTATCCCTGCAATCCAATATTATCTTCACATACCGTATCCTTCAGGTGGTGGCTCTGAAGTCATCTATCCCTGGAAGTCGCTGTCAGAGATCGCTCAGACCAAGCAACAATACACACAAGTTTATTGGACAGAGAAGCCTGCTTCAAGAGTCTCCTTACTCAAGGCTGATGCAAAGTCCCAGCAACAATTTTATCAGAACTGAGTTGAGTGTAAATGGTTTGGCTCTATAAGATTTCAGGGGAACATTTCAGGTGCAACATGATGGTCCAAACCATGGCAAATAATACCATGGCAAAAGCACATTAGACAAGGAGAGACAAGATACAGATAACTAGTTCTGGAGGTATCTTTACTGGGTGATATGCTCCTTACAGTTTTTTACAGTAATTCCTGTTAAGAGGAATTCACAGCAGCAAAGCAGATGGACTGAACTGAGGGAACTGAGATGAGGGAAGTGGAGACTAAATGCTCAAGTATTTTTTTTTTTTTCTCTGACCACTAAGTTCTGACAGCAGAATGCCTCTCAAGCGAACAACATAGTTCACAGATGCTTTGCAGCACTGCTGTGATGAAGTGGAAATGTTAAATGCACAGTGACCTCAAGGTGTCCTATATGTTTTTTCATTATTTGCTTCGTTCCAAGGTTCTTTGAAACTGTACAGTACAGAGAGCAGCTTTGATTCTGATAGCTGTTCATGAACCAGCATTCAGGCCTCTTGAAGTTTGTACAGGCTTATACAGATTTCAAATCCATGATTCCATTCTTCTGATCTGTGAATTGTTCATCTATTGGGAAGGGAAATCAAAATAGATAGCCATCACGGTGTCTGATCAACTGGGTTTCTATTGGCTAAGATGGATAAGGTTTGGCCAGCTAACAGTATGAGATTTCATTATTTTTTTTAATGGCAAAACCCTATTTTGGCAGACAGTAATGTAACCAGTGTCAAGAGTTCCAATCTAGACCGCATGCATCCCTGGAGGTTCTTCAGGTGAAAAGCTCCCATGACAGCTCATACACCATTATATGACAGTAATGGCAAGTAAAAGATGTCAGCAATTCTGGAAATCTTACCTACAATAATAGCAAAAGTTGCTGATAATGGCAAAAGCCTTATTTGGCTTGGAATAGGAAAACACAATGCCTTTGGTGCTGTTGCTACTTCATCTTTGGTGTCCATCACAAGAGGCTCCAGAGCTGTAGTTTAGTCACTCTTTGTAATAATTTCTTATTATACTATATCCCACCTCATCATCAGATTACATTATATCCCACTTTCCATTATATCCCATCATAGAACTTATGTGGTCTCCCACCTAGGCTCCCACCTAGGCTCTGATCAGAACCAGACCTATTTAGCTTCAGCAAAGTGCTTCCCTTCTATGTGCCTTCAACCCAGGCCTTGGTTTGAGAACACAATTTTTTTTTTCCAGTAAATTAAATTGGAATGCATTTAATATGCTATAATTATGAGATGCTGCTCACAATTAAGAGTTTTGGAAACCATTTACGTGAACACCTGTGTGTTTAAGTATAATTTTGCTTATTGAGGGGAAAAAATGATATGTGTTAAACTTCTCTGATTTCCAGTGCAAGACAATAGCAAATGTTAGGAAGTTTAGCAGATGGAACTAGTAACTAAGGAGCTGTCTGAAAGACATATGTCAACGACAATGTATTGCTTCAGCCTGCTGTCACCTCCATTTTCTAGGTCTCTGGGACACTGTTTTATAAACCTTTAGGGATTAAACTAACCAATATCAGCAGGGAATGTCTTAAGAAATCTGGTGTCACAGGCTGACTGTGGCAGACCAGATTGCGTCTATTGTTGCCCCACGTAGGTGCCTGTCGCATGGTGCCAATCGCTTTAACAAGGAAAAACACTGCAATGTGTCATGTCACCTCCTCCTCTAAATGATTCATGCAGGCCTTGTTAAGGTGATGAGGGCCTCGTTCTCAGATATCTGTGGTTTCCATTAGGAATTCCTTGAAAATTGACTCCCCGGGACACCTTTAGAGGTAACTTCAAAAGGCCTCATTAATGAATATCATGCCATTTATACAAGAGCTCTAACAATGGCATTAGAAAAACCTGTGTTCTCCTTAGTTTGCAGTTAAGTCAGTATATTAGCTCCATAGCAAAGACAAAAAATACAAAACAGAAATCTGCTTTAACAGATGTGGGCTCGGGACAGTTATCAGTAGTGCTGACATTCTTCAGTAGTAAGCTTTACCTCTAGAATAGCACAATTAACCAACAGCTAATTGACAGAGTTCACCTAAATGCAATGCTATCATTTTGCATGTAGGAGTGATAGTCTAAATTCTTTCCAAAGTGGTGTGTGGGCAAGATGTTATATAATTTCTGAAATTATGTGATTCACTAGAAGCACAAAGCACCTACACCTGTATGTGTGACATACAACACAAAAATTTAACAACCACAGTAATAACAATGTATTAAAAACAGATAATTTTCTGAATGCTACCTTTTTTTAGTACATCAGCATATAACAAACCAGGAAAACTGAAACTTAAAAAAAAAGTCTTTGCTATAAAGATATGCATTTTTAATGAGTTCTGTGATTAAGGGCGCAATCCTAACCCCGGGTTAGGCTCGCACAAGCCATGTGCAAGCGTGTTGTAAGGCATGTTTGCGCCGCCTTAGGAGTTGGGGAGGCCAGTACATGCTGGCCTTCCTGCACTGGATCCAGGCCTGGCAGAGTAAGTTTGCGTCAGCCAATCATAGCCAACACAGGGGTGTGGGGATGGTGGGGAGGAGGTGTTTCAGGGTGGGGAGAGGGTGGGAAGCAGGCGTTCCCGGGGGCAGGCAGGTGGGGAGCGGGAGGTGGAACCAGGATCCTGACCCCGTTATGCTGGATCCTGACCCTGTTCCCCAGCAGCACACTGTGGCCTCTGGCCGCTCTGTTCTGCTCAGATCTGCACCACCTCGTCAGGTGGTGGAGATCCAAGTCGACCCATTGGAGCCACTGCAGCACAACATGGGGTTTCAGCAGGTAAAGGGGAAACTTGCTCCAGCACAAGTTAGGATTGGGCTGTAAGTATCCTATCCTCACATCTCAAACCAGTTGTACATATATTAATTGGAACTTAGAGGTGCTGGGTACTTGCTAAATTCTTGTATTTCTTTTTAATGGAGGAATAAGCATTTTTATTTCTTAATCCCTGTAGCGTTCAGAAAAATCAGAAATCTCCTATATCTGATCCTGCACTCCATTTTAATATTGATAGGCAGCAATCCTATACACACTTGCCTAGGAGTAAGCCTTACTGAACATAGTGGATCTTACTTCTGAGCAAACAAGTATAGGCTCTGTTTTTAGAAACTGCACACTTTGGGGCTCTTCTATGCCCTACTTTGTTCCTCCCATCTCATTGTTTTGCTTAACATCCAGTCTGATAAAGAGTCCTGAAGAACTCAAAGGGTAGCCCACTTCCTTGTGCCATTTTCTTAATTAGTCCTAATCAATAAGCAGTTCTCAAACTGTGGGTCGTGATCCACTACTGGGTTGCAACCCAATTTTCAGTGAGTTGCGAAACTGACATGGTCATGGCTGACAAGACAAATGTATTGAGCTCTACGGAAACTGAAACAAAGCAACATGTGGCAACCATGGAGGCAACCTTGGCTTGGTCCACTTTGAAAGCAAGCTGAGGGGAACACAACACCACCAGAATGGTTCTGATCCAATGAACATAGGTCCCAACAAAAAAAAGAAAACAAGAAGGAAGACCCTCCCTCCACCAGTTGACAAGGAAAATGAATCCTATGGAAAGTGCAACTAAGCCCCATGTGTGTTTACTTGTGAGGAGGTGAACATGTTTTGGCTCTTATCGAAGGCCAGGAAAAGGAACGAGGCCCCCAGAATGGTTCCCATCCAATGAACATGGAGCTCAACAAGCTCTCCAGAAGGTGGTCCCTGGGCTATCGCCACCCCTCCCCATGCTGAAATCTGCCCCCCTACTCACCAGAGGCTCACGGAGCCTCGCACAACCTCCTCCCACACTGGGGAAACCTCTGTGAGGTTCCCTGGCGCTATAAACTGTGCTTCTGGCAAAAAGGTACCACAGTTTCCGCCCCTGTCGGGAGCCTCAGAGAGGCTTCCACAGGGTCCTGGCGGCCAGTGCCTGGGACATTTGCCCCAGGGAGCTCTATGGCAGGCACGCAACTGATGGTAAGCTCTGTTCACCCAGGGGAACGACCAACAGGTGTCAGATCAGGCCCATGGTTTGGCACCTGCTGTGATAAAGGATCTTTTAAAAAGTGGGTTCTGGTGCTAAAACATTTGGGAACTGCTGTAATAAAGACATAAACCTGTTTTTTTTTTGTTTTTTTACCCCTTAACACAGCTATGTTCAATTATTGTTAAGAACTACGCTTAAAGTTTGCAGCTTGTAGTATATATAAGTTTCTAAATCCATAAAATAATGCATTTTGGGATTTTTTTTTAAGTGTATGAAGCATATATTTCAAATGTATAAAACCAAATATTTCAGTCCAAGCATTATGTACTGACATAACTTTGTTCTCCAACTAACAAAATTATCACCTTCTTACCAGTGTTCTGCCTGAAAAGTGAACCAAACAGAACATAATAATATATAATATGAAGAAGCAAGCAAGCATTTTGGAAATGAGAAAAGATACGTACTGACTTGCAACCTAGGTACTTGGATGAACAGGTGTTCATATGTTGTGTTCATATGTTATGTTCCTTCCTGCAACCTGGATGCTTTCCTATTTAGAAACTGTCAGAAATGTTGCATGTTGTCAGTTAAATGTGAGTTTGAGGATCACATCTTTGTAATTTTCAATGTATTTGGATTATTTTCTTAATATGGGAAATGAATGATTTTCTTGATGGCAGATGTACAGCCTTGAATGTGCTGAAACATGTTTTTTTCTTCATTGATAAATAAAACTACTGAACCTCACTTTCAACCACTATAAAAAAAAAAAAAAAGCCATCCGTGCTGCTGAAGAATTCATACAATGCTCAGGGCAAGTTACAGCTGGCTTAAAGAGCAAAATCTTTTCTAGTTAAATGACTTGTAAAACCATTACATCAGTGAGCTTTTCAGCAAATGTATTCAATTAAAGGGGATTTGTGCCATTTCAACAGCTATTGGATTACAGCACACAAATTCTTGCAATTTCCAAAATTTAAAGAAAATTGAAACCATAGATTATCTGCATTGCTTCTTTCTTCCCCAAGTTAAGTGGCGGGAGCTAAGATGGCGGCTGCACCAGTGTAATGAGTTGATGTCCTCCCAGCAGCAATATTAAAATGATACCAGTAGAAAACAGCAATCCTACCAATGGAAATAACCACTCCCACAGAATCCCTCCCAACACTATCACTGCACACCAATCGCAATATTGCTCCTGATTATTACCTACTATAGCCATGTTTGCAAGGCGCCAATCAAGATGCGAGAATCCCAGTCATCACAATGACAATGTCACTTAACCCATCCAGTATGCCTTTCCCACACGCAAGAGCACAATCAGGCTGCCAGAAAAGAGTTTGTAGAGTCTTCTTCAGTAAACCTAATGCCATAGCTCAGTAGTTAAGAGAGCAGCAGATCTACCACCAAGATTTCCCCAGGCAGGGGTTTGCATTCCTTAAAGAGCCATCCTTCCATCAGCAAGCCACCAGCACTATATAAAGACAGGCTACCATTCCCACTATGATACACAGTAACCTCATATAGGGAGAACTTATGAAAAAGAATGTAAAGGTGTTTTGTAGGAACAATTCCTTCATGGGGAGGGGTTGAGAAAGATTTATACAATCTTATATGTTATTACTTTAAAATGTTTTCATTCCATCTTTTTCCCTTGTTTCCAAGGTGCCCAATGCAGCTGACATCATAATGAAAAGCATAAAAATGCAATAAAAAGAAAACATAATCAACAAGATAACAGCAACACAATCAATTAATGGAGACTAAAATGACGAAGCAAGGCAGAACAAAGATGTTTGTAACCCCAGCTGGGAGCTAAGAAAAAAACAAAACCCTGCAACTGTGTGAAGTTCTCAGCCACAAAAGGAGGGAATTCCGTAACTGTGGCACTGCCCAAGAAGCTCTAATCCTTGCTGCTGCCAACCTATCTATAACTTGTATAAGAGTTCTGAGACATTGTGTTGCATTTCTGCATGTTGTTTGTTATTCTCTGGGTGCGTTTTGTTGATTGTGTAAAGTGCCTCTTCACCAAAATTCCACCATTTTATGCTCATAGTACTTACTTTTGGTGTTGGATTTAATAGCAACCCTATTTTATCCAATTGGCAAAATGCAAGCATAGGGTTGTCTGTTAAGTGCTTCAAAACGAACACATTTCTGTACCAATGCCAATTATAAATGTTTTGGGGAAGAGATAAGACACTAAACTCTGCCCTGTCCAGACATATGATTCACTCATTCCCCTGATTTGTAAAAGCAGCTGTGCGTTGGAGAGATTTGTGAGGAGAACCAAAATGTCTGAAAGCAATTTATATCATTGATTAGAAAACAGACACCATAGAGACACTCATCAACCTGTCTGAGATAATGCTGTCTCTTCACTGGGTCTTTTTAAATACGTACATAAGAACTTACTCCGCGTGAAGGCAAACATGTTGATCTTAATCTTTCAAGCCCGCATTATGTTGAAAACTGTTGCATTAAATTCCAGACCAGGCTTTGCCAGGTAGGGTTGACGCTAACATAAAGAGGAATGGATTTCAAAGAACTTGGCTACACAGGCATCAAGCATTGTCTGACAGCTTTCTCTTCAGCAATGCCCCCTGACAAAAAACCAAAACTGCTTTTGAAACTCCCCTTGTTCCCTTTATAAAAAAGGAAAACAGAGAGGAAATTTAGATATGGAAACAATAGAAATCTCTTTATCTGAGGAAATGCTATTTGTGATTTATTCTTTGATTTTTAGTGAGATCCAGAGAGAGCTCAGAAAATGTGTGTAAAAAGGTGTGACCACCCTTGTTTAATTCAAAGTATTTTACCAGTGCGTGTGCTAGTCAAAATGTTATCTTTTCAGTTTCATATCTAGAAACGAATGTCATACAAAGACAGCCTTTAATCTGGAATATCGCTTTGGCTGCTTGATTTGCAGGTGGTGGTGTCCTTGAAGAACATAAAGATTGCTTAAAGTCCTACTGTGGCCTCGCAGATGACTCTGGGAAACTCACTGAAACTGAGCTGGCTGGAACTCTTCCTCTCAGACTGGAATCTTGTCACTGTAATCCAAACATTGTTAACTTCCAGATTTAATGGCTGAAATGTGTTCTACTTGTAACTGCCCTTGAGTGGTAAAAAGACTTCAGCTGCAATCCTAACAAACATTCCCTTACCTTGAGGAGGCCTCCATCACTGCCACCCAACTGCAGGATGCCACCAAGAAAGCTCTTCCTCTAGCCATAGCTCCCCTCACATCTCAGGATTGGCACCTGCAAGAGGCTAGTGCCTAGTTTTGGAGCTCTAAACACCCTGTGTCATGTGTACCTTAGAAAACACATCATCTCATACATTCCTGTTCACCCTCTTCTCTCAAGAAATAAGGCTTTGTTCCATTTACCTTCTTTCTCAGATGTATGGATAGTGAGTACATGGAACACCCATGCTTCAGAATGATCTTCCTCAGGAAATGCAGCATGTATGCTACTCCCTTACTTAAGTCTCCCTGCAAAGTGAAGTAGTGTTGCCAATCCTCCAGGAGTAAGTGTCCTGGAGTGTCCAGGAATCAGCATGAATCTCCAGGCGAGTACTGAAAGCAGTTTGAAGGTTTTGATAGGCCCTCCAGGAATTTCCATTCCATCACCTTGGAAAAAGAAAAAGAAAATCTTCAGGAATACTTTCAGTCAGAGTTGACAACTCTAAGGCAGTGTGTGTCAACCAGTGGTACAGGAACCACCAATGATACTTGAGGTGGTGTCTCGTGGTGCTCACCAGACCCCCGGACCCCAGGCACCTGGCAGTGAAAGCAGGAATGTGACACAGCAAGCAGTGCTAGCAGGTTTGGCTCAGGAGGCAGAGCTCCAAAGCCTGCTTTTCCATGCTTGAAAAAGCCCTCCTGCCCACCCTGAGCCTCATGTTTGTACTATTGCAGCTGGCCTCCCAACCCAGAAGTAACTGGTGATGATGTCATTGCCAGTTACTTCATGTGGTACTTTGAATAGGTGGACCGTGTGAAGTGGTACAGTGGAGGACAAACATTGAGAAACACTGCTCTAAGGTTAAGATGTTTTTTGCTAACTACACCATCCTCTAGTCGTTAGTGTTGCTGCTGTTTCATTGTTTAAACTTTTGCTGTCTAATTAAATATTTTTATGTCGGTTGTTTTATTTATTTACTTATTGGATTTGTATTCCGCCTTTCTCCCAAGGCGGCACCCAAGACGGAAGTGTTTTCAGTGTTTGCCCCTGAAGGGCACCCAAGGTTTTCAGTGTTTGAAATGTTGATGTTTTGTAAGTTAGCCTGTAGTTCATTCAGATTTCTTCTCTGATATTTTCTCTGATATTCTGCCTAAAACAGAAATTATTACTGTTAAGTTCCATTGACAAGCCATTCCTGCTATCTTGCTGTATATAAAAATATAGCAAGAATATGGATTTGAAAACACACCAACCTTCTAATGCTAGCTAATACCAATATAAACTATACATGAATGTTTTTTAGATGATATTTTTAATTAGATTTTTAAAAGTTCTTGATACGATGCACACTATCTTTTCATACACTATGTTGAAATCATGATGAGTCCATCTTTAATATTTCGATACTAAATTCATCATTTAAACAGCTTTCAAAATATCACTGATTCTGGAAGTAGAATTCAGTCATGATGGCAGCACATTTGGTAACTATGTAGAAAAGTATTGCCCATACAGAAGTGTTAAGCTGGCACTTAAGAATGTGTTCACACAATTGTAGAGATGGTTTTTCAGTGTCTTCTTTATCATTCTTTGAGAGTTAAAGTCTATGGTTGAGTGATTCTAAGAAATATATTGAACAATCTCTTGCTATAACTCAGTCACAGTTCTTTATGCAAGATCATACGTTAAGCAGGGCCATTCCTGGAACTTTTCAAAACATACCTTACTCTTGGGGGATATCAAGCTGAAAAATACAAACTTATGGTAAGAATGTTTGAAGAAAAGAATCAGGATCATATATAGCATATTGTGGGTCATGTGAGAACCAAAAATCAAATTTTGGTGATCCAGATAATTAAGAACAAAGTGAGGATCTGCTGAGGCTCTGCCTCAAATGTTCATTAGGAGCTCCACCCACTTTCACTATTCCAGCTTGAAAGGTAATGGAACCGGCTGAGGATTCCCATTTGATCTCTAACATGCATTCTTTTGTATGGAACTTATCATACGCAGTTGAATCAATACAGCTGTTTGAAGAAAAACTGGGGAGAAAATGTAGCGTGCACTTTAATGAGAGTCAGTGGGACAAGGTCTGTTCTCTTTCTGTGGAAGCACTTCTGTAGCAATTATGCAAGAAGTTTGATACTGATGGTAGCTGAAAACATGCAGTTGGTTGATGTTAAAGAAAGTCTACTTGTTAAAATCAAGATGCTATAACAAAGTTATAATGCCTCAAATATATGGTTGTAGGTACTCAGTTAGAGGTCTTGTAAATGTGTCCTTGATTATATCTGCTGAGCAGTTGAAACAGTGTGTGAAATTAAGCCCGGGCATCAGTGCCCCTGCAAAGTACCAGGTACAAAGAAACTAGTGATATTCTACTCTTGTCCATCAAGGCTCAAGTTGTGAAGTCTCTATTAAAACAAGAAGGTGGAATAGTCTGTTTTCCAGACTGTTTTTAAAAGTGAGAAACAAATGGCAGAAGAAAGAGTAAATGCAGATGAAATGTTACTGCACATTTTCCCCCTGGCTGCTCCTGGTGTGCAGTGAAATCCAAATTACCCCTGGCAGAATTATGGATGACCAAAGTAACCTGGCGAAAGAGTATCACCATTTGTGCTACACAAGATTTTCACACTCCTAATATTTAGATCACCTCTAAGCAACTTACAACACAGTCATAAGCATGTCTACTGAGTTCAATGGGACTTACTCCCTAGAAAGTGTGTATAGGATGGCAGTTATAGACTACAATCCTAGGCATGTCAACTTAGAAGAAAGCTCCACTGAGTGTAATGGTACTTATTCCCAGGTAACTGTGTATAGGATTTTAGCCTTGGATATCCAAAAGGAGTGAAACTTACTGTGGATGATATGTACCTCTCACTGCTCTGGTGGGTTCAGGCTCAAGGTATAGCATGACAATGAATTTGTATCAATAACTCAAGAGACAGATGTTCTACTGTACAACTAGCTTACTCTCGCTAGATAGAAAAAGTAGCATACATGTTACATAGAACAAGAATTATAACACAACACAAATGTCATCAAACTCAAGTTTCAAGAATCCTACTGCCTAATCCTATGTGGCAATTGCCACCACTGGAACCAGCATTGCAGCAGTGAAATACACCTTATGACTGTTGCAAATGGTTATCCACAAGTGTGCAGAGCTGTATGCTTCTAGGCTATCGCTGCAGCTAGTGGGATGGTCCTGCACAAGACAGTGGCAAGAAGAACCTTGGTAAGTTGGCAGGGTGGAAGGAATGGAGTGGGAGGGTAGGTGGAACAGGAAAAGGGCTGGAGGCATTTTGGAGATGAGAGTGAAACCTGGTGTGAAACCTGGTGTGAACAACTTGTGCCAGATGCTATCCCCTCCAGAGCGAGCCTTTTCCCCCTTTGTGTCCTTGGACATGCACCAGCTGGCACAGGTCCATGGAGATCCAAAATATTTTCCCTGTCCCAATCAGCCCCACCACAGCATGCAATGCATTCGATTTTGGTGTGTCTGCATACAATGGTGGGTGAAAAGCACAGGATTGGACCCTTAGTTCTATAGATCAAGGAGAGTTTTTAAAGGGCATTGTCTCAATCATTGTCAAGTTTCATCACAGACTTTACCGCAAATTTTTGGCAGGAAGCTGCCCCTCAGGAGAAGGCTGAGGAGCTCCATCGTGGTTCCCATCAGACTCAGGTGAAGAGTAGTGAGCACTTTCATTCCAATCCATCCACTGATTGCCAATGGCTCACAATTTTATGTTTACCAATATTTATCACTAGTTGGTAAAATTAAAAACACGTCTCAGCAACATTATAAAATTCTTTCCTAAGCTTCCAGCACTAAAGGTGATATTTGCATCTTTTCCTCAATCTAAAGTCCTGCTTATTATTGACCTCTTTGATTATCACATGTCCCAATCACTGTCTTCAAGCCAGAATATCTATATTGTTTAGAATATCTTCAATAGCTAGCTGTCCTTTTTAATTACTTTCACATTTTAAAATCCTGTTTAATTACAGTAAGATACAATAAGACACAGGGGAACAAATGTATTGGTTTTCCTAGTGAATGACCCTTGAGTTTGTTTTGCTTGCAGGGAGACAACCATAAGGTGATTCAAATTTAAAAAGATTGGTGTTGAATCAAAAGCAACAGGTGAATCAAACACATTTCTTTATAGTTAAAGCTGTTTTCTCTTCATATTCTTGATAAAAGGGCTTCCACTGTGGTCATTTGGCTATTTACACGGGCTCCAGAAAGGCTTGAATCACAGGAACCTTCATCTCATTTTGAGGTGCTAGAAAAAAGATGTTATTTTGTTCAGCTAAAGCATATTTTTAACCTAGTCATCAATTAAAATTAGGCAATTAAAGTGCCTAACCGATGCCAAGTTTATGATTAGTGACGGGGAAAATCTCAAAATGTAAAGGGAAAGAAAGATGTCTTCTTGTATGATTCCATTGACTGACTTGATTTTTTCCCCCCAGGAAATGATCAAATCATGTCTCCAAAAAGCCAGCAATTTATGAAATGAAGATGAATATGATTCATAAATTCATTTCAATAGCATTTTTAAAAATCACATTTCTACCTGGCCTTCCCATAAACATTTAAGGAGGTAGGTCATGATTATGTTTATTATATATAGATAAGGCTGAGAGGCAGTGGCTTTCCAAGGTCAACCAGGGAATTCCTGGCTTTAAAAAGATCTGAACCCACATCCAAAGGCATTGCATTGCCCCTTCATTGAACCAGTCTTGGTCCCTTAAAGTCTTGGTCCCTTGGACTACTTGTTTGGTCCATTTGTATTTGGATCCAAACTTTTTGTAAACACTATGAAGCGTTGGAGATTATGGTGGGGCAGGTAGGCTAGAAACATTTTACTGGTACAATTCAGTGACATGACTATTCCGTGGATCACTCCAGAAGACAGTTAATTGCAAGAGGCACAGGACATTCCAGGATGATTTCCGTGTTTATTACCATACTGTAGAATTGAGAGTCAAGAGGAAGTTAGGTGGGAACTTCTGCACACCTAGGATATGTAGTACTTAGTCTCAAGAAGGGCACTGAGGTGAACCAAGGTAAAGGGGAAGGTCTGCTGTTGTGGCCAAGGTGATTTGGCTTTTGCAACTGAGTG
The DNA here is from genome assembly GCF_035046505.1 of Tiliqua scincoides. Classification (NCBI taxonomy): domain Eukaryota; kingdom Metazoa; phylum Chordata; class Lepidosauria; order Squamata; family Scincidae; genus Tiliqua; species Tiliqua scincoides. The sequence goes on from NC_089823.1 coordinate 177,786,086, forward strand.
CATCCCTTACTTCTCCCCTGCCCAGCTTTATAAATGCAAGTCTTCCTTCAGGGGCTGGCACTAGTACTATATACTTATGTGATATTTCAACTTGCCTGTACAAAAGCGTAGGGTTGAAGAGCTATGCCTAAAGGTTAATTCTGAGTTACATGAAATTATGCCAGACTCACCTTAAAGCTGAGTTCAGAAAGTGCAACTGATGCACATTAGGAGCAATGCTACTTTCAAGTACGTCATATTGCTGAGCACTCTCCAAAATAAATGTTTGCAAAGGTAGTTCCCCTACATGGAGCCTATGATTTGCCAAGCGGCTCTGACAGAGATGTCCAACTCCAGTCTTGGTTGCGTGATGTGCTTGCTCGTTGCTGCCAGATTTTATTTGTGTGCTGTAAGAATTAAGATAGTATGCATCAGTGTTGAAAATCCCACATCAAGGTGTCACTGCTTGGCAGCCAGATGAAAATCTCATGAAGTATAATTTGGGAAGCCCTGTTCTTTCCGCAGTGATGTGCATGATCTGGCATGTAGTATATTTGTCTTTGAGGCATCTTGTCTATAGCAATGTACTCAGGTGAATTCTTTGGACATTTCCACCTGTATCTTTTTTGTTGTTGTTGCAGCCTGCTTCTTTGCAGAATCTAGCACCTTATTCCCAGGACTTGCCTTCCATATAAGGACATATGGATTGGCATCCTTTCATATTCTGCAACATTCTTGTGGTGCAGCCAAACATGAGCATGGATAGAAAGATTCAACCAGGATAGTTTCAACAACAACAACAGCAGCAAAAAACAACCACAAACATTTGAGTAAACTATTTTTTCAGTAATGAGTGTAAAAATTAATAGAGGAATGACTTCAACAGAGGGAAAGGTGACACATTGTGATCCCTTCAGTTGGCTCCTTCTCTTCCAGGACTTTTGCTACTAAGCTGTCTACCAGGCTGCAATACATGGAGAGATGAGACAGCATAGTTCCTCTTCTTGTCCTCTCCCTTTGTCCTTGCTGAAGAGGTTCCTTCCCTGATTTGGTAGTCTTGATCAACAAGCATGAACTCTCAAACTCATGTTCTTCCCTCAGCACCAAGTTATCTCAGAGTGTGACAACACTGAACAAGCTCACCAAATGAAAGACAGCATGTATCGGATCAAGGTTAGCCTTAGGCACTCTGTTCATTGGTCTGGGAGTTGGAGGAAGGGCTGGGTCCTCTTCGTACAAATCAGATAAAAGACAGCTTGAGAAAAATATCTCACTTCCACCCTACATTGGTGAAACATACACTACTGCTTTGACTACGAGCAAGAGACAGACAGATGGTGTAGATAGAAAAAGGAGGCAGATAGATGGATCTGCCCAGAAAGGTGGAAGACAAGCTAGCTAAGCAAAATACCTTCTCTTGCACCTGCTGATTGGCACATCATCAAGGATGCTGAGCAAGCATCTGTTGCGTGAGCTGGGCCTTAGGGGCTGAGATCTCAGAGTAATTTAATCTGTTGGGAAGGACACTGAATACTGCTTTCCTTACTGAACACTGCTTTCCTTAAAGGGCAACAGCACAATTCAGGTTTATAGCAACTGGCTAGAATATGGAGTTTTGCTGGAGATATTTCAATGAAGCAGAACATGAGCATCTAAATGAGTTCTTTGCATCTGTCTTCACGGCAGAAGACCTCGGGCAGATACCGCTGCCCGAACGGCCCCTCCTGACCGAGGAGTTAAGTCAGATAGAGGTTAAAAGAGAAGATGTTTCAGACCTCATTGATAAATTAAAGATCAATAAGTCACCGGGCCCTGATGGCATACACCCAAGGGTTATTAAGGAATTGAAGAATGAAGTTGCAGATCTCTTGACTAAGGTATGCAACTTGTCCCTCAAAACGGCCACGGTGCCAGAAGATTGGAGGATAGCAAATGTCACGCCTATTTTTAAAAAGGGAAAGAGGGGGGACCCGGGAAACTATAGGCCGGTCAGCCTAACATCTATACCGGGTAAGATGGTGGAATGCCTCATCAAAGATAGGATCTCAAAACACATAGACGAACAGGCCTTGCTGAGGGAGAGTCAGCATGGCTTCTGTAAGGGTAAGTCTTGCCTCACCAACCTTATAGAATTCTTTGAAAAGGTCAACAGGCATGTGGATGCGGGAGAACCCGTGGACATTATATATCTGGACTTTCAGAAGGCGTTTGACACGGTCCCTCACCAAAGGCTACTGAAAAAACTCCACAGTCAGGGAATTAGAGGACAGGTCCTCTCGTGGATTGAGAACTGGTTGGAGGCCAGGAAGCAGAGAGTGGGTGTCAATGGGCAATTTTCACAATGGAGAGAGGTGAAAAGCGGTGTGCCCCAAGGATCTGTCCTGGGACCGGTGCTTTTCAACCTCTTCATAAATGACCTGGAGACAGGGTTGAGCAGTGAAGTGGCTAAGTTTGCAGACGACACCAAACTTTTCCGAGTGGTAAAGACCAGAAGTGATTGTGAGGAGCTCCAGAAGGATCTCTCCAGACTAGCAGAATGGGCAGCAAAATGGCAGATGCGCTTCAATGTCAGTAAGTGTAAAGTCATGCACATTGGGGCAAAAAATCAAAACTTTAGATATAGGCTGATGGGTTCTGAACTGTCTGTGACAGATCAGGAGAGAGATCTTGGGGTGGTGGTGGACAGGTCGATGAAAGTGTCGACCCAATGTGCGGTGGCAGTGAAGAAGGCCAATTCTATGCTTGGGATCATTAGGAAGGGTATTGAGAACAAAACGGTTAGTATTATAATGCCGTTGTACAAATCTATGGTAAGGCCACACCTGGAGTATTGTGTCCAGTTCTGGTCGCCACATCTCAAAAAAGACATAGTGGAAATGGAAAAGGTGCAAAAGAGAGCGACTAAGATGATTACGGGGCTGGGGCACCTTCCTTATGAGGAAAGGCTACGGCGTTTGGGCCTCTTCAGCCTAGAAAAGAGACGCTTGAGGGGGGACATGATTGAGACATACAAAATTATGCAGGGGATGGACAGAGTGGATAGGGAGATGCTCTTTACACTCTCACATAATACCAGAACCAGGGGACATCCACTCAAATTGAGTGTTGGGCGGGTTAGGACAGACAAAAGAAAATATTTCTTTACTCAGCACGTGGTCGGTCTGTGGAATTCCTTGCCACAGGATGTGGTGCTGGCGTCTAGCCTAGACGCCTTTAAAAGGGGATTGGATGAGTTTCTGGAGGAAAAATTCATTATGGGGTACAAGCCATGATGTGTATGCGCAACCTCCTGATTTTAGGAATGGGTTAAGTCAGAATGCCAGATGTAGGGGAGAGCACCAGGATGAGGTCTCTTGTTATCTGGTGTGCTCCCTGGGGCGTTTGGTGGGCCGCTGTGAGATACAGGAAGCTGGACTAGATGGGCCTATGGCCTGATCCAGTGGGGCTGTTCTTATGTTCTTATGTTCTTATGAGCATCACACAAGTACTTGAGACTCACTCAGTGCCAGATACTGGGTTTCTCCCATGACTTACCAAACCAGCAGAAAGCTCTTTCTCCTCATCTCCAGGGCTAACCCACCTATAAGCTGACTGAGGAGACTGCCTCAGGTAGCTGATTTTTTTTTTTGGGGGGGGGGGAGCATTTCCATCCAGCCACTTGGCTCTGCTGCTGCACCTCCTCCTTGCACTCCCTTGTTTGGAAAAGAAAGATGGAGAGGGCATGGAAGAGGAAGTGTGGAGGAGAGGTGTGGTGGACTAGAGTGTCTTCTGGGCAGGAGATCTGGTCTAGAGGGTAGATCATCCGTTAGCCCGAAGATAACATCAGAGGGTCGCCAGTTCGAGGACACCGGCAGCTCCCTGAACGGCTGAGAATGGCGAGACCTTGAAGCAGCTGACAAGCCCAGCTGAGTGATTCCACCTGCTCTTGGTGTGAGCAAGAAGCATCTTGGCTGCCCTCCATGTGAGACATGGAGCTGCTTGTCAACCTGCATGGGAGAACTGGAGGCCAGAAGTGAGACCAAACCAGGAAGATCCATTCTGAAATGTGGTTGGTTCTTGAAAGAGAGAACCTCTATGATTGTAAAAATCCCCTTGAGGGATTTAGAAACGCCTGCCTATGTAAACCGCCTTGAATAAAGTCAGAGGAGTAATCCGATGACCAGAAAGGTGGTATATAAATACCTAGTTATCATTTAGTTATTATTATTCTGTTCTAATCCAGATAGTGGGAGGAGCATAGGGTGGTAGATCTTCAAGTAAAGGGGGGAGCAGCATTTGGCATCCTCATCAGGTACATCATGGCCCAGGCCTGTTTATCCCCCTCCCACAAGCCAATTACTTTCTTCCAAAGACCCTTGAGTTTTTGCTTAGGCCTAGGAAGAAGTTCACTGGCTGGTGGGGAGGGCAGATGAAGGCAAGTCACATGTAGAAGTACAAGAAAATATAGCTTCATGGTGACTCTGTTATCTTTGAATGTAAGGCAGATCCAAGCTAAAAGAGCCTACTGCAGCCAGGTGTAGTTAGGGCCTAAAATGGGAGATGTTGATTGCTATTGAAATGCCAGACTCACCTTTTCTGGTGATTTGTTGTAGTTTTTCAACTTTCTGTTGCAAACAGGTAGGGATGCAAAATTTCCATGCAGGAGATCCTTTTACAGAGCTCTATATAGGCTGGTGGTGGTACACAACAAATGATTAAAATTCTACAGTTCCCATGGTTTCATTATCAGCTCAGCATGTGATAGGATGAAAGTGGTGCCATCTGACAAACCTGCTTCTTAATCATGTTTAGAAGTTCTTAAACATGTCAGGGAGAATATTCAGTTCTGTTTTACAAAATCTTCCTTGGGGCTCCCACCGTGAAAGTCAAAGGCCTCACATACTAGTGGGCTGGAGAGATTTTTATTAGTGTCTTGGTTCAAAATGTTGATGTTGATTACCTCTGTGGTCAATATGAATCTTTAGCCCTATGGAGATGTTATCTTATGTGTGGAGAAAACTATGTGGGGGGGGAGGGCTGAGAGTTGACCATTTAGCCTGACCCCCATGCATGCACCATGCGTCTTCATAGTCCAGTGATTCCCATGCACAGCATTTGTCTATGCAGACAAACACTATGGACATGGGGAGATGGGTCTTCAGAAGCATGTTGGTGTAGGGTTGGAGTTATGATGTAAGGTCATAATAGAGCTTCTGATTACACTGCATAGTGCCTGAAGAGCAACAGGCCACAATAATATTCATTGTATAACTCTGGGCAAAGGATGTACGACATCTCTCTCTCTAGAACTATGGGATCAAGCTGAAAAGCTGAAATTCAAGGAAAAAAGAATTGCATTTTGTGGAATTGCAGGTTTAGGAACTTCATCTTTAGGTTTAGGAACTTCAATTTAGAACTGTGGCTATAAAATTCTAAAATGACCTTTTACTACCAAAGTAATTCTGTACAGGTTAGCTATGAGATACCCAAGCTAATCTCTGAGTTCTCACAGGGGCTCTTGAATGCTTCTTGTCACTGTAATTTTGCTTGCAGAGCCTGTCATTTGAAAATGATTCACTTGATGTACGTATTTATGCAAAATCAGTTGCATAATAGATGCTACAGCCTTGGAGTTTACAAAGCTGAGGGTCTGTTGGTTTGTAGCACAGTGTTGAAATAGAGTCCTTGTGATCACCTGCCATTTGGCAGTAGAGGCCCTTTCTGCTGGAGTGAAGTGTTTCTCACATTTCATCTGGCAATAAATGTTGAATTTCAGAGTGTGATCAAGGCTTGGGTTGCAGGTAAATGTAAAAAGTTTGCTCCCAGTGGCACGTGCCAAACCTTTAGTACTCTTTTGATGCTGTTCAGCATGTTTGCAAATGTTGTTGCTCTTTCCTGATCCCGCTGGGGTTTGATATACTGCAGGATTTTCCAGGTTCAGGACATGTTAATAATGATCTGTTGCTGTTCAAACAAAACTAAAAGCCTCGAAAAACGAAAGTGACAGAGGCTATTTTTCATTCCCTGCATTGTCTCTGGTGTGCTGGGAAGTGCGGGAGTGGGATGGTGTGAGTTGTGGGACCAGTTAGCCATCATATACCATAAGGATAGAGTTCAGTTTGTTTTGACTCCAGGGCAATAACTGAAGTGCACAGGAAGCTGTCAGGGACAGATCTTTAAGCCAGTCCCACTTTATAAATGTAACCTAGGGCTGAATTTTGTTGCAGGCTGTCACTGGGTCAATCCTTACCATGGACATAGGTGAAGACAGGGAGAGAGTGACCTCTAGGCAATGAGCTCATGCTCACTGTGCGGCCCTCTCCCCCAGTACTGGTCCTTCATGGTTACTTGAAGGAAAGGCTGTTTTCACGCTTGCAGAATGCTTTTCTTGAGAGTTGAAAGTGAGTTTGAAGGTAAAGTCTGAACTGGTTCCTGGGTTCCCAGGCTCTCATCACTCTCCTCCCTGCCTCTTAAAAGAGGAGCCTTTCCAAAACATAAGGAAGCTTCCACTATGGCCTGTATCAAAGCAACCAAGTAGCCTATAGGTGTCTCCAGATGATGAAATTCAAGGGGGGAGATCTGGAGGCTTCAGAAGGGGCCTTCAGATTTCCTTGCCCATTTCCTCACCATATAATTTCCTCTCCCATTCAGTTGTGTACCTCCCATAAACTTCCCTGGGGCAAATACCCCAGGTGCCGGCCGCTAGGATCCCATGGAAACCTCTCTGAGGCTCCTGATGGGGGCGGAAACTGTGCTTCTGGTTTGCCAGAAGCACAGTTTATAGTGTCGGGGAACCTCAGAGAAGTTTCCCCAACACGGGAGCAGATTGGGCAAGGCAGGGGGGATTTCTACCCGGGGGGGGGCTCCATCGCGGAGCTTTGCCGCATGGCTGCGGGGCTGCAGAGGTCCGTGGCTGCGCCCATCCCACAATTGATCTTCTCAGACCTGCACCAGCTTTAACTGTACCTAGTGCAAGTCTGAGGAGAAAAAGGGAGGCTGCTGCTGGAAGGTATAGTACCCAGCATGCATCATTGCTGCCCGATCCATCCCACCCACAGCTTCCCTGCCCCGTTCCCTCCCCACCCGGTTTTGCCCGTTGCTGTCCCCATTCTACCCTCTCCCCTCCTGCCTCCCATACTGCCTTACCTGCGCTGGCAGAACACTAGTTCCGTGGGACAGCCTAACAGAACTGGTCTGTTAGACTGCCTTATTGGAAATTTTGGAGATGTTGGTTTTCTTCTTGTTATGCAGCTACAAAAGGTTTTTCATTATTATTCACCAGTCAAAAAAGCACACATTTCTGCCCACATCTGGAAAGCATAACGGAATCATAAACTAAGGCTGTACTATTGTTATAAGCACCCTCTTTTTCTGCAACATGTGTGTGGTCTAACCTAATTCCATTTTGGTTTCTGGCTGGCATTTCTGGGAGCCAGGCAGGTCTTTGCTCTGCTCTTGCTAAACTCTTAGGACAGGTCATGCCAATTAAGGGCCATTGACAGGAATGAAGCCTGTAGTGCTGCGGGGCATCTGTATGTCTCTTTTCCTCCAGAGTCTTGTAAATGTGGGTGCCGCATCCTGGTAATATATTGCTGAATGCACAAGTCTTGCTGCATAATAAAATTTCAAATGGCCACCAGACAATCTTTTCTGATTCTGATGCAAAGAAGCCTTCCAAAAAACCAGAAATGCCTTTCTAAGGCTTTTTGGAGACCTCAGAACACCCTTTGGATGAGACCAGAGCACAGTTCTGGTCACTTTCATAGGTTTGGTGTGCCTTGGCCTGCATATTTGTTTATAGTTGTGTTTTGGCATCCATAGAATTTCTAGGGACAGAACCCCTGCATATGCCCAGGTACAACTGTACTTACACTGGATCACATCAGCCATTTTGCTGCCCATTCTCCCAGTTTGGAGAGATCCTTCTGGAGCTCTTCACAATCCCTTCTGGTCTTCAACATCCAAAAAAGTTTAATGTCATCATAAGAAAATAAGAACATAAGAACAGCCCCACTGGATCAGGCCATAGGCCCATCTAGTCCAGCTTCCTGTATCTCACAGCGGCCCACCAAATGCCCCAGGGAGCACACCAGATAACAAGAGACCTCGTCCTGGTGCTCTCCCCTACATCTGGCATTCTGACTTAACCCATTCCTAAAATCAGGAGGTTGCGCATACACATCATGGCTTGTACCCCATAATGGATTTTTCCTCCAGAAACTCGTCCAATCCCCTTTTAAAGGCGTCTAGGCTAGACGCCAGCACCACATCCTGTGGCAAGGAGTTCCACAGACTGACCACGCGCTGAGTAAAGAAATATTTTCTTTTGTCTGTCCTAACCCGCCCAACACTCAATTTGAGTGGATGTCCCCTGGTTCTGGTATTATGTGAGAGTGTAAAGAGCATCTCCCTATCCACTCTGTCCATCCCCTGCATAATTTTGTATGTCTCAATCATGTCCCCCCTCAAGCGTCTCTTTTCTAGGCTGAAGAGGCCCAAACGCCGTAGCCTTTCCTCATAAGGAAGGTGCCCCAGCCCCGTAATCAGCTTAGTCGCTCTCTTTTGCACCTTTTCCATTTCCACTATGTCTTTTTTGAGATGCGGCGACCAGAACTGGACACAATACTCCAGGTGTGGCCTTACCATCGATTTGTACAACGGCATTATAATATTAGCCGTTTTGTTCTCAATACCCTTCCTAATGATCCCAAGCATAGAATTGGCCTTCTTCACTGCCGCCGCACATTGGGTCGACACTTTCATCGACCTGTCCACCACCACCCCAAGATCTCTCTCCTGATCTGTCACAGACAGCTCAGAACCCATCAGCCTATATCTAAAGTTTTGATTTTTTGCCCCAATGTGCATGACTTTACACTTACTGACATTGAAGCGCATCTGCCATTTTGCTGCCCATTCTGCCAGTCTGGAGAGATCCTTCTGGAGCTCCTCACAATCACTTCTGGTCTTTACCACTCGGAAAAGTTTGGTGTCGTCTGCAAACTTAGCCACTTCACTGCTCAACCCTGTCTCCAGGTCATTTATGAAGAGGTTGAAAAGCACCGGTCCCAGGACAGATCCTTGGGGCACACCGCTTTTCACCTCTCTCCATTGTGAAAATTGCCCATTGACACCCACTCTCTGCTTCCTGGCCTCCAACCAGTTCTCAATCCACGAGAGGACCTGTCCTCTAATTCCCTGACTGTGGAGTTTTTTCAGTAGCCTTTGGTGAGGGACCGTGTCAAATGCCTTCTGAAAGTCCAGATATATAATGTCCACGGGTTCTCCCGCATCCACATGCCTGTTGACCTTTTCAAAGAATTCTATAAGGTTCGTGAGGCAAGACTTACCCTTACAGAAGCCATGCTGACTCTCCCTCAGCAAGGCCTGTTCGTCTATGTGTTTTGAGATCCTATCTTTGATGAGGCATTCCACCATCTTACCCGGTATGGATGTTAGGCTGACCGGCCTATAGTTTCCCGGGTCCCCCCTCTTTCCCTTTTTAAAAATAGGCGTGACATTTGCTATCCTCCAATCTTCTGGCACTGTGGCTGTTTTGAGGGACAAGTTGCATACCTTAGTCAAGAGATCTGCAACTTCATTCTTCAATTCCTTAATAACCCTTGGGTGTATGCCATCAGGGCCCGGTGACTTATTGATCTTTAATTTATCAATGAGGTCTGAAACATCTTCTCTTTTAACCTCTATCTGACTTAACTCCTCGGTTAGGAGGGGCCGTTCGGGCAGCGGTATCTGCCCGAGGTCTTCTGCCGTGAAGACAGATGCAAAGAACAAAGAAGACAGATGCAAAGAACATCCACAAACTTGACCACCTTGCTGCTTATTCCTGTCTCTTACCACTTAACTCCTGGTTGCCAAAATGCATCCATGTACAAGTATAGTTGTGTGTCACTTAGTGACAAGGATGTCGACCAGCACACCTGTTGCCAAGCAAGGTCGATGATATGTGAAGATTATGACTTGCACATACTGGGAATTCCTCATTCACAGGGAATAACTGCAATCCCCAATCCCCATCACGAATGAGGTTCAACGGGTTGGTGTAGGGTGTGTACAAACGGCAGGGACTTAATCAGAGTGAACTCCCCTTGCCTCTGGAGGCTTTTCTGAGCATCGGAGAGATAGCATGCATATGTGCACTGCCTCTCTGAGGCTCAGAATGTCCATTTCCCAGGAAACCGGAAGTTATGTGCTTTTGGCCAGAAAAAGCACACTCAAAAATGCACGCTGCTTCTCTGACATGCAGAAAAGCCTTCGGAGGTGAGGAGAGCGTGGCTCCTCTCAGTTTCGGAGGCTGGAGGAGAGGTGAACAGGGACCAGCGGCGGCTGTTGCACATGTGGTCCGTCACTGGCTGGACCATCGCTAAATGACACTCACCTGTATTTCTTTCACTTTAAAACTCTATAACTGATCTCTTAAGTAATTGAAAGTGGACATGCCTTTCCTTGTTATCTCTATTTCGTTAATAAATTCTATCTTCTTTTGAAAAGCTCAGTCTGGTAGCTTAATTGTGAGGCACTTCAAGGTTCTTTGCATTGCTCACCTATGTCAACAGTCCCAAAACTGTCAAACTGCTGAATTTGACCTCTCGATCTACTAGTATGGCTAATTCCCCCCAATTTGCGTCACTAACTAACAAATTATTTTGTGTGTGTGCATGACATGTGTAGTAACGTGTAGGAATGTATAGGAACATATGTAGGAACATGCATGCGAATGAGCAGTGTTGGTAACTATGTGCTGGCTTGAAAGTGAACTCATCAAAATCAACAGAAACTGCTTCAGGATAAATATGTTTGAGTTGGAAACATTAATGTCAAATATAGGAACGTAAGAAGAGACGTACTGGTTCTAGTTCAGCATCTTATTTCCAACAGTGACCAACCAACCTCGCACTCTTTCCATAAAGTCATGGGTTCTTATTTGTTCTTTAGCCTCTGATTTGCACACACCACCTCCACACACCTTTTGCACATAACCAGTACTTCCTCCCCTCCTCTCATGCTTATGTCAGTGTCTTCTCCTCTTTGTCACTGCCAGGTTCCATGAGTGCACAGTCATTTTGCCTTATTGCCTGTGTGTATGATTCATTGTTAGATGAGTAGCTATTGCCCAAGTTCTCCTCACTCAGTCCACCAGTCAGCATCAGCAGTGAATGCTCTCAGCAAATATTTCCAAGCCATTAGCTAGTGGGATGAAAATTATATTCAGTGTCCCAATTCTGAAACTGACTATTTTGGAATATTTCTGAATACCCGTTCTCTATCTGCTGTTAATGCATAGTTGTTTGAGCCACAGAAAAGGTAAACATGTTTTAGTCCCCTCCCCCAAATTCCTTTTTCTAACTCCCCCCCCCCCCCAAGTAAGTCTGCTGTACCTTTTGAATTTGCGGTTGCAGTGAGTTTTAATTAGCCAGTCATACCCATCTGGAGATGAGTGGGGAAATGTCTTTGTGTTTGATTCCCTAGCAGCTATTAAAATAATTGATCGGCAAAGTTTCATGGGAATTTGTTCAGCTTAAATGCTGTGCCCTAGTACATAACATGGAAGCCAGACACTGGTCTCACGTAAGAGGATACTTTAGAAGTGGAACAGTTTCTTTGTCAGATCAGGGTCAGCGAAAGATAGTACAGGTGCTTTGAAACCGGTTGTTTCATCTAAACTGGATTCATATATATTGGTTTCTTACATGAAAATCTGGTTATCACATGTTACCCCCTTATCATATGTTACCCTCTTATCATATCTACAGTCATCATGTTGCACTCAGCACCCTGAAAAGTACTGAAACCCACAAAACATTATCAAGTGTTTCTGCACTTGAGTTATGTATCTGGAATGTTCCCCGCAAAAGTTTCCATCTACTGATGGATGTGGTACACCAGATCAAAATGGAAATACAAAATGCCTCTTCATGCTTGGGCAGCAAATCTTCTTTGGGTTGCCGTAGTACTATTCCATTGTGCTATTGTTGCATGCCATTTTGATCTGATCCTCCCACCAGATAGGCCTCTGAATGAAGCAACCAGATTTGTGAATGTATCTCCACAACAACAATGGCTACTGAAAGTGTTGCAAAGGACAGTTACATGCCTTCTGAAAGTTACACAAAAAAGTGACATAGGGGCTGAAATAGAAAGTCATAATCTTTATGGCAATTAAGTTTGCCAACTCTGACTGGTGCTGGAGATCCCCCCACCCCCAACATGATGTACTGTTAGAAATTACTATAGACTCTATTAAATCTTCAGTGTTGTTTTCAGTAGTTGCCTGGAGTTTGATGCTGGAGGGGTGACTAATGGCAATTTGGAAACAGGTAATATTCCAGTGATCTCTAGAAAGCTGACTTGAAGATACTGTAGGGTACAGGATATACTTTTGTCCCAACGATCCTTAGTCGTAAAAGACAGAAATTTCTAGCCGTTGATTTGAAATCACTATGTAGGAATGCTGGAGAAGCAAAGTCATGTTGGTGTGTGTACGTTGGTGTGTGTATGTTGCCAGTGAATGAGCATTGGTTTAAGTTTAATAAGTATTAAGAGGCTTCAGCTTTCCTCTTGCTTCAAAAAGTAGGAGAAATCGGAAATAATTCTATTCTGTGTATCTACTAAAGAGTTGGAACAGTCTTGTATATTATGTGGGCTTTACATATTTGGCTAGACACATCCACATTTTTTTTTTTTTTGTCATTCAGCTTGACATTGGACTGGGAATGGATATGTCCAGGCACAAATGCAACAGTGAAGCTTCTCATGTTTCTTGTTAGAGAACCTAAACCTTGTTAGAGACCTGATGAATGTCTTTCTGATGCATAGCTACAGATTGAAGTATCTGTACTGACTGAAGTATAGGGAAGTAGCTGCCAACTTATACTACATCCCTGAAGTTCAAACCTTCCAATGGATGGTCCTCTCTCCCATCTGTTTAACACTTAGTGGAGCCAACACTGTGTAACATGGAGCTGTTTCAGCCATAGTTGTTCTGTTCTTTAAAATTATAAAAGAGAAAGATTCAGTAGAAATCTGGAGATCTGACAGATACCCCCCCCCCCAAAAAAAATTCAGATTTCCTCCTTTATTTTTCCAAATTAAGTTAACACGCACTACAAAAATATTGGTCCAAATTTGCTCTCATATAATATGAAGTAGCACCATCAGAATCAATAGTACTATTTCAGTTTTACTCTTGCACCTGTTGGGAGCCAATGCTCTCATGTTTTTGCTCTGTTAAGACTGTGCAGATGGGCTAATTGAAGCTTTACACAGTCTACTTAATTGGACGAATAGCCATCAAAAGCTGTCAATAAATGGTGTGTTCACAGTGAGGTAATTAATAACGCCATTTCCTTCTGGTAGACATATCATTAGCCATTATTTCTTGAATCACGACATTGATGTCTTTATTCCAAGAGGTAATTGCAGGTTTCTGGAAAGCGTCCTGATTTACCCACCAATTCCCTATAAGTGACATCATTTCTGAAAATTAAAACTACCCAAATCTGTTATTTTTGAATTCATAATTAGGAGAGATTTTGAATAGTAAATATGGCCTTGGCTGAAAGACGTGTGTGTGTGTGTGTGTGTGTGTGTGTGTGTGTGTGTGTGTGTGTGTTCTGCACAGAGAATAACTAGAGCTTTTGATAGTGAAACTTTGGAAGCCTAGAAAGTGATTCTGAAAGCAATTCAGAATTCAAAGTCCAAAGTTTTTTCAGCCTTGTCATGTTGATGACTTTTTCCTATAACCAGCAAGTGTGCTATAAAATTGCTTTCCATTTGTCTCCCTACAGATGACCATTTACAGAATATAAAGTGTAAAGCACAGTCCTAAAAAAATGACATGGTCTTGCTCATTTATTTTATAATCGCCAGAGATAGGACACTGGACCTTGCATTTCACACAGAGAACTCAAACTAGTTTCACTACCACTGGGTACTGAGAACTGATATCAACATTTAGAACATTTAGAACATTCTTGAGGGATCACGCGTGAGCGACTGCCCTGCTGGAGGGTTCAGTGGGCAGCACCAACGAAAACATGGCACAAACACATTGAAGAAGACCTAAGGAACCAGCAAATGACCATTGACAATGCCAGAAATATCAACAACAACTGCAAAGAGTGGAAGCGTGTCATGAATGACACCAGATCCTGACGGCAACTGTAGCAGCATATTGGTTGAGAGGACAACCTGCTCCCCAAGCTCCAGCTAGGAGGAGAAGGAAGAAAAAGAAGAAGTTGTTGTAGTAGTTTTGTGATGATCCCAGAGCTGGGTTAAGCTAGTGTGAGACCTGTAGCATATGTTGTAAATGGGCCCCATCACTGCCCTTCCACTACCCCTCTGGTATACACGGATTTTTCATTGGTGCCAGCAGGCTAGCACAGACCTTCCTAGGGACACCTCAAAATCTTCCACTGTTACAATGTGCTTTTTGGCACATTAGTGACAGCCAGTGTTGTCGGAACTCACACTCCGCTAGCACTGAGGCACAAATTGGATTCTGCCCACAATGAAGTTAAATTTGAATAAAATTATTTATTTTGATCATGTTTTTAATGACATCCATGATTACATACCATACAGTATGCAGCTCCCCCGACATGTAAACAACAGCATTGCCAGATTGTGAGATGCCAATTTCCCCAGAGACAGCTTGCAAGCATTTCGCGCTGGCCCCTCAGATATGTGGAACCCATCGCATATCCTACTTTTGCTACTATGTTAATCCATCCCTGGATGATAACAATGAAACAGCTGCCTAAAGTCACTGAAATTATTTAAGATTCAAAGATGTCCCATAGCTTATGCTAGGTTTTGTACCAGTACAAGTTGGTCAGAGACTTTTGAATGGGACATTTATGGTGGTACAGGATCCAGTCCACAGCTTCCACGCTTGCTTATTTACAGGAAAGGTTGTGTGCATTCGTAGTAGATTGGAGTTCTCTAGTACTGAGAGACTGCCCAATTCATAATTTCTTTAAGTAAGTCACTTTATAGCAAAAGTTGCAGACACATTCTGCTGCAGACTCTGCATGCACCTATTACAAAATTAATTATAGAAATTCTCTGGGAGCGGTCAGAATACACCCAGAGCAGAATAATTGCACAGTAAGCCTCATGACTTACAGTACAGAATGGGAGAAATCCATTCACCCCACAGAAGGTGTGAATGAAATCCATCATCTTGCCCTAGACAGGCACACTAGCGTCCCAAACTCACAGCATCCACATGCCACCTTCATGGAACTAAAACAGTGTATAGCCATGCCATCACTTTTTTCATTGATATCAAGCACAACTCTTCTTCCCACTGAGGGAGCAAAAGCCCTCATGATCAGTATAATGTGCATTTAGCATTATGTACCTTCCACACACTACATGGCACCTCTTCTTTTGTGTCATAGTTTTGGTGTGGTTGGACACAGATCTGGGCACTGTGTGATTCTCAAACCCTAGCAGTGAACTGGACCCAAATATCAACTTGGCCTCAGGGACAAAACATTGGAAATTAGGCTGAGATGTAAGATCAGTGTTCCAGCCAGTTGTGTGAAGGTTTCTGGCATTCCTAATTTCTCCAGTAAAGTGAGCTGCATCTCATGATGCCATGCCTGTGTAGATGTGATGGGCAAACTATGAAACATTCCCTGCAAGGGACCCCTGTTGTGCACAGAAGAACACTAGCTCGACCTGGCATCATCTTCAAAGAGAGAATGTGGGGAGAGCGCTATAACCCCTGCAGTGAAAAGTCCAGGAGAGGATTCAGATCTGTGATTTCTTTCCTTGGAAGTTAGTAATGAATCCTCCAACTTCATGAAAAGTGGAGTACAAGAGTCTTTGGGGGGGGAAGTAAAACAAGCCCAAAGGTAGTACTTTAAGCTTCATAAATCAGCAGATGAATTGGTATCACATTTCTACATTAGATTATCTCCAAAACTGAAGCCATCATATCAGTCCTTGCAGATACACAGTGACCTGCAGCGATATAGATGCCAGCCATGAAGGAGAGGACATTTGAATTATTCTTATATAGGCATAAATTCTAGGAAGGTTGCATGTGGTGCCATCCAGTTTAAGTGAATCATTTCATTTGACAGGATAGCCTCTGCCAACCAGCTGCCATTTGGCACTTGTTGTTTAAGGAAGTTTGGGTATTCCAGGTGCAGTGATGAGATTGGGGTTCCACCCTCCAGCCACAAGTGAGCAAACATCCTTGACAATCTTAAGAGTAGAAGAGGTGGCCTTGCACAATGTATTTCTTTGAAAATAATTATTAAAAGGATGGTTATGTTTCCTTGGAATTAGGCCAAATATTGTTACGTACAATTGGGGAAAAAAGAAAAATGGTGACACTCAAAAACAAAAACAAAAAAATCCAAAACCAAAACATAAAAAAATCATAAACCAGAACCCTCAACTAGGAAGGCAGTCTATAGCAATAAGACCAATGCATTTCAGATATGAAAGCCTTCTTCAGGCTTTCTGAAGAAGATATTCTACTACAATATCAGTAATTCAGAAATATTTTAAATGTGCATCGTTACAGTAAAATATCACGTGCGATAACCCTTTTCCATGATTTACAGCACAATTTTATGCATAGCTACTCATAAGTCCCATTGAGTTTAGTGAGATTACGCCCATGTACACATGTATCAGGTTGCAGTCACAGCCCTGCAGATGGGTGAGCAGCCCCATCCAATGTTTCCCAGAACCCAGGTCTGCAGGGGTACCAAAATGGCAACTGCTGCCTCCAGCAGGGCTAGTAAGCAGTGCCAGGTCTCTTCAGGATAAAGGAGCCTGTGCGCCCTTTACTGCGTGTAAGACCCGGACATCCCCAATGGGTCACCTCAGATCTGTGCTTGCTATTGTGTGGGCGCAGATCTATGTTGGGTCTCCCGGGCTGGGAGGGTGGAGAGCCTGCCACCAACTCCACCCCTTCCTGCCCTACTCCTACCCTGCCTTTCCCCCGCAGCTCAACTCGAAAATGAGTCAAAATGAGTCCCCAAGTTGCCCTTCCATGACTCAATAGGACTCAAGTCGAGTCACCCTGCCCTCTTTAAAAAGCCCACCGCAGCTCTGTGGAGGAAAACAGGGCTGCTGCTGGGCTGTGCGCATGCTTCAGGTTACATTTCAACTCTATCCCTCTGTCCCTGCCCACCCCAATGTCTGTCAACAGCGTGGAATGTGCCAACCCCTCCCCTTCTCCCATACGATCCCACACTGGCCGTGATGAAGGAAACCGCTCCTTCACTTCATGGGCATGGCAGGAGCGAGAGTGCATCTCAGCTTGGTCAGGTGGGAGGGTAGGGGGAAGCACAAGCCAAGCAAGTGAGAAAAGGCCCGCTGCAGCTTCATGGAGGGAAACAGGGCTGTGCCATGCAGTGTGCGTGTCTCGGCATTCCCTTTAAACGTTCCCCCACTGTCCCCCTCTCCATCCCACTTGTCAGGCAACAGTGCGGAATGTGCCCGCTGCTTCTGCAACTGAAAATGCAGCTGAAAAACCAACAGGACGACGACAAGGAAACTCTGCCAAAAGAGACTTGGACAAAAGTGTAGGTGATACAAGTCAGTCCTTGGCTGTGCTCATCTCCAAACCACCTGTAAGCTAGCAGTGTGGAATGCCCCCACTCCTTCCTTTCCCCTGTGCCGTGACCCTAGCCCAGCCATGACAAAACCCGTCACCCCTCCTCTGGGCATGGCAGGGAAGGAGGGAATGAGGATGCATCCCAGCTCGGCAATCTATACAATGTATTACATTTGTATTTACAAGAGCATATAGTTTGGGAAAGTTGGTTTGCAGCCTGCCTGCCTGGATGGGCGCTATGCTGGGAGAATGCGGGACAGAACTTCTTTGAGCAGGTGCAAAACATGGATTGATGCAAGCTGTGGTGTGGCTTCAATGCTCTGAGAGCAGCTTGCCCCCCCACTTGTCCTGCCATCCTCCTTCTCTTTGCATAACCCACTTGTCCCTATGGGAAAAATGGCTGCTCTTGTCCCCTTGCTTCC
The DNA here is from genome assembly GCF_035046505.1 of Tiliqua scincoides. Classification (NCBI taxonomy): domain Eukaryota; kingdom Metazoa; phylum Chordata; class Lepidosauria; order Squamata; family Scincidae; genus Tiliqua; species Tiliqua scincoides. Next base: position 177,804,071 of record NC_089823.1, read on the forward strand.
TCCCTCTCCTGGAGACTCATCCTTTGACCAACAGATGCTGCGGAGACGCAATCTTTGGCCAAGGGATGCAGCGCAGGACCAGTGGACCAACAAAAAAGTTACTCCTTTCACCCCACCCCCCAACCCGTTTCTAGACATAGGTTGCCCTGCTAACTGCTGGTGCTGGAGCTCATGCATGCAAAAAAGGATGAATGGATGAACGCGAGAGGTTTTACATACGAGAGGGGGGGTGGTGCAACCAGTGGCCATTGACGCGCGACTTAAGTCATCTGAGTGGAATGCGAGTCATGAGTCAGAGGCCCTTAACTAAAGTGTTTTTCTGAGTCTTTTACATGCACGACTCATGAGTCAGCAAAAAACACGCATCTTCACAACTCGAGTCCGAGTCACCTGACTCGAGTTCCCATCCTTGTGCTGCAGGTATGCCTTATGGCAAGTTTGCAATAACGAGCCTGGCGCAGGGCTGGCGCAGGTACGGTAGGATCAGGCCCTAAAGCTATATACACTTACTTCGCACTAAGACCTACTTGTGTTAGAAAGAATTACTTCTGGGTAAACAACATAGGCTATGAATTATTCACATATTGCTTCTAAATAAACATTGAACACTTTAAAGGTAATAATGAAACTGTCTGGCCACAGTTGTACCTAGCAGCAGCAACATACCTTCCTATTTAGAGGGCCAACTGCCAGACACCTCTGGACAAAGCCTCTGGAACAATCAAGGATCCCCCAACCAGGATAATGAGTCAATGAAGTGTGGGACAGTCAGCATGAAGTGGGTGGAATGGATCCAGAGAACAGGTGCACTGGGCAGGGTCAAGGGAATGCCCACAGTGCTGCAGTCCACATGGAGGTGTCTACTCTAGGTCCAGCACCAGTGATGGAAGCCCACCGCAAGGGTTGAGTGACCTAAAGAGTAAGACCCTTGTAGGCACCCTAGGGAAAGAGGCTGGGCATGGGGTGGGGCAGTTTATGGGGCCTCATGAGGCCCTGGGAGGCTATGAAAGGCAGGCCCATGATGAGCCAAAGTTTTGGGAGATGAGAGCTACTGAGGAGGGACAGCCTCTCCAAGGAAGCATCTCGCATTGTCAGGGCAGAGGAGAAGCAGGATGCCAGGAATCTCCTCCCCATCCCTCTGAGGCCTAGCCAAGACCACCCAAAAGGGGTCTGGCCCCAAAAGGAGGAATTATAGGGGACTACAGAAAACAACACAAAATAATGCAGCGTTTGCAGCCCCATTTAACTTTCACACCTTGGGCTGTGGACATTTAGAATAGAATGACCTAGACAATCACTATATTATTAAAAAATAAAAATGCTCATCCCACGTACTATAACAGAAAGTTGAAGAGGTCCAGGTTCATGAAGGATGTCCCAGATTCTATCCCCAGCATCCATAGTTAAAGAATAAGAATATAATAACATAAGAACAGCTCCGCTGGATCAGGCCAAAGACCCACCTAGTCCAGCTTCCTTTATCACACAGTGGCCCGCCAGATACCTCACAGAGCACAGAAGACAGCAAGATATCTGCATCCTGTTGCCACTCCATTGCAGCTGGAATTCTGAGGTAGCCTTGTTCCAAAACTAGGAGGTTGTGCATACCCATCATGGCTTAATTCCTGTGATGGATTTTTCTTCCAGAACACTGTCCAGTCCTCTTTTAAAGGCATCTAGGCCTAAAGCCATCACCACATCCTGTGGCAAGGAGTTCCATAGATTTATTACCTGCTGGATAGAAAAAAGTATTTTCTTTTGTCTGTTTTAACTCTCCTGACACTTAATTTTAATGGATGTCCCCTGGTTCTGGTATCCAGGTAAAGGTGATGGAAAACACTTCTTCTTGAGGCTCTGAACAGCTGCAGCCAGTCAAAATAGGCACTTCAGAACCAGTAAAGGTGTCACATAATAAAAAAAAAGTCCTATCTCTAGTCACCCCTAATTTCACCTCAGGTGGTGGGAGGACTCAGGATCAGGGCCTCTGAAGACTATCTTAGTATCGGGGCAGGTTATTGTGGGAGCTGGCATTCCCATTCCATCTGTTTCCCAGCTGTTAATACTACCTTCAGTGACAGTCATGACTGTACTCTTGATGTGGAGTAGTGATGTAGAATGAGTTAACCTCACACCAAGTGCCAACAGAGTGTCCTTGTCTAGGCTTGACACTTGCCAATTTCATAATAAAGTCTGAAGAATCAGGTAGGTATGCCTGGATGTGGGCGTGGATGAGTTTTTGCTAGCGCTTGTTCCGAATTCTCCCATTCTTCCCATTCTTCCTCACAGGCAGAATAGAAGCATGCTTGTGATTTTTTCCAATACACAAGTTAAATCTCTTTTTAAAAGTTGCCTCTGATATGTCATCAAAGTCTGTTTATTTATTTAGGTTATTCTTAGTGTTTAATTATCTACGTATTTAAAAAGTATCACATATAAATTGAGTCAAGAACATTATAAGATTAATTACATGGGTCATTTGATGCCAAGCAAATTTTTCATCCATAAATAGTTATGGATAATTAAGAGAGAGAGAGAGAGAGAGAGAGAGAGAGAGAGAGAGAGAGAGAGAGAGAGAGAGCATATGCCTCCAAAAGCTTTTGAAGGGAATTCAGGGTAACAGTTCTTAACTATTATTATAGTAAGTGGCAGACCTCTCATTCATTTGATGGGGCAAATGCCCTGGGCATGGAGCCTTGCACACCCTTAGGACCCCGTGGAAGCCTCTTTGAGGCTCCTTACAGGGTTGGAAACTGTGCTTCCAGTTTTCCGAACTGCAGTTTAAAGCGCCGGGGAAACTTCAGGAGACTTCCCTGATGCATTCTGGAGTCACGTGAGGCACCATGTGCTCCAGGTAAGTGGGGGGTGGATTTGTGCATGGGGGCAGCATCCCGTGGGAGGTGACATCTTGGACTTTTGCCCCAGGGTGCAGGGCTGGGGAGGTCCGCCACTGTAGTGAGTCTAAGCAATTAGATTTATGGGATGCTCCCTCCCTCCCCCGCATACAAAAAGACTGTCCTAACTAACTTTCCAGTACCGAGGTAAGGGCGATGCAGCTTCAAGGTAAGGGAACAACCATTCCCTGACCTTGAAGAGACCTCCCTGACTGCCGCCTAACTGCAGGATGCGGCCCGTGCCCTATTGGCACAGCTGGTCCGTGCTGGAGAGTTGGATTTGTGCCTGTATCCGCCATTTTAGACGTACTAGGCCAAGGTGACAGAACTCTGAAATGTACCTTTGATGACTGCAGGTGACAGCATTTTTTGATACTCTCCTTATCTGCATGCAATTAATGTCTGGGAGAGATCTGAGATAGGCCTCTCCTTGATGTGGCAGTTTAGTATGTTCCAGCTCTTTTGTGAGCTTGTTATGATAAAGAGCATTTATTGTAACCTGCAGTCCAAAGTGATACATTCCAAAATTCTATCACCTCAGTCCTGTGCACAAGATATTTAGGACTGTGGGTGGGTAGAGCGCACTGACAAGCCCTGCCTCTGTGCAAATACACTCCTAAGCCAGCCCCTTCTTCCAGCATTCAGGGTTTGTTGCTGCAGAAATGCGGCACACAGAAGCAGGGATTCAGGATCTTGCCAGAGTGCTCTCCCCACTTCTCCCTACCATGTACTCATTGTACATAAAAATAACATCTGCACCAGGCTTAGCCATTTCTCTCACTAAGATTTAATCAGACTATAAATGTAAAAATGGCCAAGTGTTCCCTAGTCAGTCCTCATTTGGAATACTGTGTCCACTTGTATACATCACTCCTTAAGGCAGTGGTTCTCACACTTTTAGCACTGGGACCCACTTTTTAGAATGAGAATCTGTCAGGACCCACCAGAAGCGATGTCATCATTGGAAGTAACATCATCAAGTAGGAAAATTTTTTAGCAATCCTAGGCTACAATCCTACCCACACTTTCCCAGGACTAAGCCCCATTTACTATCATTGTTAAAAGCATACACAAAGTAGCCTGTTAAAAGTACAGATCTGTAACATTTCCCCAATGCAGTCACATGCCATGGTAGCATAAAGTCTAATATATTAAAAATAAAATGTTGAAATGAATGGGGACCCACCTGAAATGGACTCGCGACCCACCTAGTGGGTCCCGACACACAGTTTGAGAAACACTGCCTATCTGCCTATCAATTTTTCATTGATAGACTGAAACAGATTCAGAAGAGGGTAGCAAAGATGGTGAAGGTTCTGAAAACAAAGACCCATGAGGAATAGTTGGATATGTCTAGCCTAAGGAAGAGAGGTTTAAGAGGAGATATGATAGTTGTAATCAAGTATCTGAAGGCCTGCTGTCACAGAGAAGAATAGAAGGGCTTATTTTCTGTGGCTCCTGAGTGCAGATCTAAAACCAACACATTAACAAGTGGGGGGGGGGGAGAGAGTTGATTTAGGCTACACATTAGAAAATAGTTCCTAAGTGTAAGAGCTTTCCAGTACTGGAACTATCTGCCATGTGCAGTAATGGGCTTTCCCTTGCTAGGAGTTTTCAAGTAGAGGCTACCTGGCAAAGATACTATAATAGTTACCGGCACTGAACAGGGGCTTTGACTAGATGGCCTCCAGTGCCTTTTCCAACTCTAGCTTTCTATGTGGAAGCATTCACTATAGGAGTAATTTCAAATGGCCTCCATTTGTTGGCTATTTTAAATGAAAAGATCTGAGAGCCAGACTAAACACTGACCCTGTCATCGAGCCTGTGATAGGCTATACTTTCATTCAAAAGTAGAAGCTGCTAGGTTATGGCAGGGGAAGGGGGATCTTAACCCTTTGGCCCTCCTACAGTCTCAATCCAGATGCCCCCCCCCCCCCAATGTTCCCAAAACACTGGGAAAATGTTTTCCAGATCTGGAAAATGGGAAAGATGGTGTGGGCAAAGAGTTAAGGCCCCTTTCTCTTACCATAGGAAGGATCAACACCCCCCCCACCAATGCCTGCTTTTTGTTTTTGTTTTAAGTTCATCCATGATACTAACAGCCCAATTATACCTAACTTCCCATGTGGTGAAGCAGCAGCACCAGTACAGTCTCTGATGCATCCCACGGGGGAGGGGGGGTTGGGTTTGGCTGCTAGAGGTCTCCTTGGGGCAAGGGGTCATTTGTCTCTTGGGTTAAGCCCAAGCAGCTGTCATGGGTCAACTCAGTAATATCACTGACACAAGTCCTCATTGACCTGTGCAGGCAGATCAGGCATGGGAAGGGTGTTTGAATTCAGCGGGTACCACCACTGCTGAGCATGCCCCCTTCCCGGCCTGCCCTGCCCATCCCCTCCCCACTCTGCCCCCCCCCCGTTCCACCCCCTACACTGGGCTTACCTGCTCCAGCAGGCCGGTGCATACGGGAAGGCTCCTGCCTCCCCACCGGCACTCCAGCTGTTTGTGCTGCTGCAAAGTCCTTTATGGTTGCTCTGTGGCAGCCTGTACCAGCTGAACACATGTTCCACTGATGCTCCAACTAGATAGGATTGATATAAGGCTACAATCCTATATACACTTTCCTGGGAGTAAGTCCCATTGAATATAATGGGTCTTCTGACTACACATACATAGGATTGCTCTTTAAGTAATATAATGCATAGTTTGGACCCATGTTACTAGATATGAAAAATAATATAGAGAACACAAATTCCAATTAGTATATGACACAGAATTACCCTCTGCCATTTGCATCTCATTGCTTCATGTCCTGGCATTCAGATAGAATTAGCTGGTCAACACCTGGCTGCTCTGATAGGGAAAAGAAACCACCAGTGGAGGAGGACAGAGTATGGAATGGGAATAAGAGACATGACGCCACAGGCAGTTAGGTTGAGCATGACTGAGCCCATGTTGGGGAGGACACGTTTTTGGACTTTCGAAGTACAAAAAAATTGCCTTATTTCCAAAACTTATTAACTCTCTCACTTTGAGTAGAAAATATAATTTTAAGGCTCATCTTCCTCTCTCCTGTTTTGAATTCTAATGCTCTTTTTGCCTACATTCTGATCAATTTCACCTTCACAAAGACATCCTGATTGTTATTGGCAGGTAGGGTAAAGAGCTATGCTGGCTTGATCAAAGCAAAGCATTTTGCAAGAACAAATTAAAATAATCCTTATAAAAACCTGAGCTGCCAAATGAAAGTTAAACCCCTTGCAAAACCTCAGGTCACTTGGAAGTTAGTTAATTAGATGCATGAAAACTCACTTAGACAGCTCAGCTGTAAATTTTGTAAGCAGAATGTACAAAGTATTAAAGATGTAGGTCTACTGTTTAGTTTCAAAACAGCAATATCAGCCATCTTAGTATCTTTACTTTCAGCATTCGTTTAATAACACCCTAATAACAAATGCCAGTATTCACTCATTCTGGTATCAGTGCTTTGGCTCCATCATGGACTGAGTAAATGAACAAAGGGGTAAGACATTACGGTCAGGCTGTATGTTCCTCTTTCGATTTTCAAAAAGTTGGTGGGTATCATTCCTTCCTGTTTTGTGCAGAAATGCATTTTCTACAAGCTTGTTGTGATCTCAGCAACAACTAAAATGAATCCTTTTTTTAAAAAAAGTATCAATGCCCCTTTAAATGATTCAAGACCTAATAGATCATTCTTCTCTGTATGACATTCTGCAAAGTTTTCTATGTTGTATTTAACTTAAACAAGCCAATAACTGCTGAAAAAGCTTTGCAAATCGAGACAGGTTTTGTCTTTCCTTTCTGGCCTTAGACTAGCTGATAAAAATCAGAAACTTGTCGACCCTGAGGATTCTTAAGTAAGGGGGGGGAGACTAAATATAGCTGTTGTTGCCTCTCACTGGGACCACTGACCCTGAACCAAGTGATTGTAGACTGCATTATCAAGAGACCCATTGTCTCCATTCATTAATTGAACCCACTGAGCCAGGTAAATCTTTAAGCAAGATGAATGGGCAGCATTTTTAAAAAGTAAAATAATTCACTAGAATTTTGGGTGTGTTTCTCTTTAATTAGAGGAACACAAAGTCAGAGGCCTTGTCAAACACCCAGCATTACCCTGATGATACCTGCGGAGGGAATGAAACTGAGGTCCCATAGATAGGCAGGTGCAACTGGCCAAATAAAAGACGCTTTTCTGTTGCAGTCTTTTCTTCAGATGAAAAATGTCATTACCACAACGATACTCCTAATTATACTATCATTAGGATAGCTCGCTGCAGTGTACCTAGCCTGGCTCTGTTTTAGACAATATGGTGGAACACAGAGAAGGATCTGCAAGTTTTAGCATTTGATGGTAAACAAATCCAACTGAAGACCCATCTTAACTGGGTTGAACTTCTTTGGCTTGACACATTTCTAGCATCTTTTCAGAATTTTGATCTGTTTTCTTAACAGGGTAACCTGATCACAATATTCTCAGTTAAAAGAACAGACTCATTGGATCCATGACATACCATTCAACAGAGACATTTTTTTAAAGAACTCTGTGGATGTACGGTTTTGCTTATATACAGGATGTTAATACCATAATTACCTTACACGCTATGTGTAACTATATTGAGTGGCTCAGTATGTCATGTATTAGATATGACAAAACTTGCTAACATGCACTTTAATTGAAAGTTTTCAGGGAATGAGATATTGTGTCCCAGTAGAAACATGATTTATGACCCCTAAATGCATATCTACAGAAAGTTAATATTGTGAAATACCTTTGTGGAGATATGTTCCTATGTTCCCAATGGGGCTGGCATTTGTTTTCAACAGCTCTACAACCAGACTACAGATTCTGTATCCACTCAATGGGAAACAAGTATTTCTCTTTTCAAATATTATGCATATTATACATATTTCAAAATCCATAGCTGGAGACAGAGGAGATAAGAATTTTGGACTGAGGACCATAGTTTTAATTTATTAAACACAAAGGATCTGCAATGTATTAAAAGCATTTTATTTTTATTACCCCCCCCCCACGTCTCCATCAATAACTATGTGTAAATGTACACACAGATATTTGAAATGAGCTATTGGTTCAATAGTCTCTTCAAGGCCACTTCCTTCCCACCCAGAATGCAGGAGAAAAGACAAGGGTGGAATATATACTTAGGGCAAAAGACTGAGACTGAGGGCCAAATACTTTTGGGCCACTGGACTGCTGGAACATGCTTTTGGGTGGTGCATTGCACTTTTGGGCAGTCACAAAGTGCAACCTGCCATTCAGTGCAGCTGGGCTGCTGCCTCAAAGTAACATGCTATTTTTCAACAAAAATTTTCACACAATGGTTCATATAGCAAAATAAATAAATAAATAAAATGCTTACCCTGCACATGCCCAATCTTGTCTGATCTTGGAAGCTAAGCAGGGCCAGACCTGGTTAGTACTTGGATGGGAGACCGCTTGGGAATACCGGGTGCTGTAGGCTTATACCATAGTCTTTCGAGACTGAAGGTTGCCAACCAACCAACAAAATGGTTTCCTGTCCCCAAAGAGCTCACAATCTTTAAAACAAAAAATCCAAACAGAACCTATAAAAATTGTTTTGATACAATTAAATAATTGTGTTTCCATCTCCCCCAGGAATCATTTACTCAGTCGAGATTATGATTTACTACTATGGTAACAACAATAATGTTCTTTAAAAATAATGTTCCTTATTTTCCACTTTTGCCCACTTAGAATATATAACTGAGGAGCAGATTAAAAAAAAAAAAGGTACCACTATTTCACTACTTGAAATAATAAATACAGGATACCATTGTCTGGTGACTCTGTTCTATTGCACTGGTTATGAAATAAAGGGAGGGGTGCACCTTGACATTTACCTTCAGTATAACCTGAGAGCTCAAAAGTATGGCTACTCACCAAAACCCCTCTATCTTGGAGCTCTTTTGCAATACAAGTTAATTAACTGGATTTAGATATTTGCAAGATGATATATTTAATGGGATTACGGCTCATATAATGTTCTCTGTGACTGATTTGGAATCTAAGCCCAAGGAACAGAATACTGAATTTCCAGCTCTTTCAGAGTTAATGTTGTGTCGAAGAAAAGTACAATTTGAACCTCATTGTTCATGAATAGCTAAGTTATTCAAGTGAAATAGAGCTGGGCCCCTACAAGGCCTGTGCCAGGCAGATGCATGAGCACAGGGGTTGACATTCCTGCAGTTGCTCAAAGTACAGATAGACCCACACCTGAACTCTTGGCAAGTTCAAGGCAATTGTGTATCTCATCAAAATATAATGGCCCATTATTCAGAGTCTGTCTCTGAAGTGAAGTTCAGAGTAGTGCTACAGACTATAGGTTGAAAGATAAACATTTGTTTGTTTAGTATATTTATATTTTGTGCCTATAAAAGTAAATTATGTCAGTTCGCTGTGGCTTTATAAGGCGTTAGAGTTTTACGTACTGTCCAGTTGTAATTATTTTAGTAGACCTGGTTAGTCAGTTAGTAATTGACTAATGGAATATCATAAACCCACTCACAGACACTTGCATGTCTTGGAGCTCTTTTGAACATAAGAATATAAGAAGAGTCCTGCTGGATCAGGCCAAAGCCCATTTAGTCCAGCTTCCTGTATCTCACAGTGGCCCACCAAATGCCCCAGGGAGCACACAAGACAACAGGCACAACCTGCATCCTGGTGCCTTCCCCTGCATCTGGCAATTAGAGGCAGCCTGCCTCTAAAACCAAGAGCTTGCACATACCTACAATGACTTGTAACCTGTAATGAACTTCTCCTCCAGAAATTTGTCCAATCCCCTCTTAAAGGCATCCAGGCAAGATGCCATAGCTACTTCTTGTGGCAAAGAGTTCCACAAACTAATTACACACTGGGTAAAGAAATATTTTCTTCTGTCTGTTCTAACTCTCCCAACACTCAACTTTCGTGGATGTTCCCTGGTTCTGGTGTTGTGTGAGAGCGTAAAGAACGTCTCTCTATCCACTCTGTCCATCCCCTGCATGATTTTGTATGTCTCAATCATGTCTCCCCTCAGGCACCTCTTCTCTAAACTGAAGAGGCCCAAATACTGTCACCTTTCCTCATAAGGAAGGTGCTCCAGTCCATTTTGGTTGCTCTCTTTTGCACCTTTTCCATCTCCACCATACCCTTTTTGAGACGTGGCGACCAGAACTGGACACAATACTCCAGGTCTGGCCTAACCATCGATTTGTAATACATTTGCAATACATGCATGTCTTGTATGCTCCTTGCATAGTACAGAAGAAAGAATCAAACTCTGATTGTGAATTTTAGAGATTTCACTAATTGAAAAAGGGTCCTTTCCAAATGTCCCGCTTTCTATATCTTCCATACTCTCCTCCTATATTTTTGATTTATTTAAAAAAGATTTATATCCCACCTTTTCCATGCCAAAGCAAATCTCCATGTCAGCTTATAAATTTCATGTTAAAATGTGCAATATGTAACACAATAAATAAAATCATTAATGATAACAATAAAACCATTGGGGGCAACTTGCTTTAAACAGTTCCCCCATTGGTTTCATTGTTCTCATTATTACAGAAGGCATTTCTCCCTGCTAACTGGGCTAAGAAGCACCTCTTAAAGTAGCGGTTATCTTAGACTCAGCAAGAGGACAGCAACTGACCCTGTTCACCCCAGCACAGCATCTCTTTCAGTGACTGCTAGTGTCTCATTTTTTTATTGTGAACCCCTTTGGAATAGGGACCTGTCTTTTCATTGATTTGTGCTATGCAAACAGTTTTGTGAGCTTCTGTGTTGAAATACATTATATATAAAAAAGTATGTCGTAATCATAATAAGAATGAATGGGTGCCATTCATATTTAAACACCTGTTTAAAAGCTTTAAAAGCTTAAAAACAGGTCATCACACTGTGAATAGTCAACATAACTATGTAAAAGGGAATCTGAACACTAATGTTCTTTCTAATCCAGCATTCTGCCTCCCACCATAGTTGTCTGGATTCCTCTGGGAAGCTCACAAGTTTCCCAGACTTGTACTTCAGTGGTTCCTATTACGAAGTCTCTCTCATGAGTTCCATATACACCCAACACAGATATTCTCCTTTTTTTTTTTTTTTTACAATCAGCAGCATAGCTGGGGGGGGGCAACATGGTAAGTGCCACAATGCCTGCAGCAGTAAGTACTTCAGGAACGGCTCCGACAGTAGTGGGAAGGGCCACTTACATGGCACATTGTGGCACCTGCAGTACTTACCATTTTCTCCTCCCCCAGCTATGCTACTGTTGGTTGGCAACCTTCAGTCTCGAAAGACTGTGGTAGAAGCCTACAGCACCCGGTATTCCCAGGCGGTCTCCCATCCAAGTACTAACCAGGCCTGACCCTGCTTAGCTTCCGAGATCAGACGAGATCAGGCATGGAAAGACTATGGTATAAGCCTACTGTTGACAACCATAATAATAATAATAATAATAATAATAATAATAATAATAATAATAATAATAATAATAATAATAATAAACAACTTTATTTATATCCTGCCCTTCTCCCCGAAAGGGAACCAGGGCGGCTTACAACATATTAAAAACAGATTAAAAACATAATTTAACCACAAATAAAAACATATTAAAACACATTAACAGATACCCATAAAAACAGTAGTCAGATAAAAAGTCAGATAAAAAGAGCAAAACACAGCAAATCATAGAGGAATCAGGCCTGTAAAAATACTAAAAGATATAGAAAAGATGTTTAAAAAGGCCATGAACTCAGAAGGCTTGTTTAAACAAAAAGGTCTTCTGGCCTCGCCGAAAAGTCTCAAGAGAGGGAGCCATTCTCAAATCAAGGGGAAGGGAGTTCCATAACGTTGGTGCCACTACTGAGAAGGCCCTATTTCTTGCTGCCGCCCCACGTACCTCCTTAGGCGGCGGCACTTGTAAAAAGGCCTTCTCCTTTTTACAAAGGTCACAACCATGTGACTTTGGTAGCCTGGGAAGGGGTTTTCTAAACCTATGCATTCTTCAAGATTGCCTTGGAGGCTTTTAGACATCTGGTTGCAAAATTAACACAGAAGTCCCTTGGAAAGCATGAAGCCAAACAGGTCAGGCTGCCTTGAGTGAAAAGGTGTGGTTTCATGATACCAGGGCAAAGAAAGATAAGCTTAAACAAAAGCATCTAGGAAAAAATAGAACAGTAATAACGGAAAAGTGACAGATCCAGCTATAAAGATGAACTCCAGCTTGCTCGGACACTATGTTGGCAAATCAAGACCACTTCCCTGAAGTAACAAGGTTTCTACTGAGAGTTCAATAGAACTGAGAGTTCAATAGAACTCTCAGAAGAAAAATAGAATATTGTTTTGTCAAAGGAGAAAAGCCACCCTGGCACGCAGCTTAGGATTGCTCTGTTCACGACTGCGTTCTATGAGTGCATCTGTAAGAAATGCATAAAGATCACACAGTTTGCAGAGTGTACATATGCACACAGTGGGGGATGTGAGAGGGTGTCTGAGTGTACACAGTTTTTCCTCCTTTGCTCATGTCATTTGTAAAGTGGTTCTCACACCAATTGCCCAGTGCTATCTGTGTGCTGAGCTGCTGGAACTCACGTTCCAAAGTTGGGCCATTGCTGCAAATAGTGTGTGGTGCTGTGTATGGCAGTGGCTCCTCCTGCAGTGGTAAGTTGATGGAGGGGTAGGTCTTGGTGGGGAAGGTGAGAATCAGAACCACAGGGAAATATGTTGGGCAGGGGGTGGCAGTGGCGTCACTAGGGTTTGTAACACCCAGTGCAGGAGACCAGCACATCACCCCCCATGATGAACCTCCTCTCATATAGTGGGCGGGGCAATGCCCCTGGCAGTGGGTGTGGTGATGTACCATTGCTCTGTCCCTGCTGATGTTTTGGCTATAACTTTTGATAGAATAGAGATATTTCAACATGGTTTGTTTCATTGCATTCTGCATGAAATTACACATCAATTGATATATAACATGATGGTATTATTTGAAAATACCAAAATTTTAAGAATTTTGGTGAGTAGTGGTGTCATCCCCCCATGTGCATCACCTGGTGTGGCTCACATACCCCACTAGCGAAGCCACTAATTGGTAATGGGGTGGTAATTGGCAGCGGCAGAGCCACTGATATGCTATGCCCTCTGCCCAGCCTCACCATGCCCCCTTGAGTCCACTCAGACTTGTGCCAGCCAAAGTGCTAGTGCAAATCCAAGTGGACCGTCCGGGACCATGGTGTGGCAGAGTAGATGTAAAAAAATGCATTTCACTTATCCCATCATCATTCCATTGTCTCCAGCTGACCCGCAGGATGCAGCTGAGGCTGTGTTAGCACTACTGCGCCCTGCAGGCTGGCCAAGGATAGGCGTGACAGATGCAAGGAGGGATTAATCACATACAGGTGGTAACCCATGCAGTGTGAACTGACTCCACTGAAGTTCTGTGTAGAGGTTATCATGGGGGTGACAGTGGGGTTCTGCCCCTGCAGAATTCAGAGCATTCACTGAACTCCTGAACAAGACCCCATGTACCGTGTATACAGCTGAATACATGAGGGCCCTGTTCAGGCATTCAAAGAATGATTGGGGGGATGCCTGCTTTCTCTTCCCAAATCTATTGAACGCACAGATAATAGCATCTATACAGGGCTTGAAAAAATCTTGTGTTTGTAGTGACATTGGGAGATATGGAAATTCTGTCTGTGATGTTAGATCTCTAATGGCTCCTCAACTTGGCATGCAGGCGTCAAGTGATTTAATAAACAAGGTTATTTTCTGAAGTCATGTTCTGCCTTCATGCCATGCCAAGTGGTTCCACCTTATTTATAAGCAAGGATATTTCACATTGTAGGAAACATGCAGGTTATTTTTTTTTTCTTCCCCAACAGGATATTTGAACTAGATGTTGACACAGGGAATTCTAGCCACATCTGTAATTAGCACATGCAAATCTCTGAGAGAATGTCTACAAACAAACAAGACAACAGATTTAATAACGAAAAAGGCATTGACTTGCATTTCAAGAATGAAGTCCCAAGAACCTTTTTGAAAGGGCAGAAATGTGGGTGTGGGAGGGTTAAATACAAGGGGCTTCTGACTGCTGTTTCATCTGGGATAATTTTAAATACAATATACAGAGCTACCCCTGTCTGGTAGAGACACTGCTGGTAATACAGTACATAGACAAAATTCCATGAATCCAGATTAAAGTTTGGCAAATCACAATGCAGATTTCTTGGGGGAGCGGGTGATGATTTCTTTCCCATATTAGGAATATTCATTGTAGGATTTTAGATACAGAACATATGATGAACTAGTATACATATTACTCACATATTATACCTTACATATTACTAACACTAGCATGGGTACAAAGGCCATAATTGCAATATCAAATAGTAGTAATCACTACCTTTAAATTAAATCCAAACTTAAACACAAATAGTGAAATCAGAGATACAGTGCAAACCCTCCTGGCCTTGCTAAATTACTGGTGGAGCAGGCAAATGGCTTTCATAGATGGCTTACACAGTTTAAGCATAGCTTAAGCATAGCTCTGATTGGCTGGCATGTGAAGCACAGTCAGTTCTTATTATCTGCTAGGATTCAGTTCCTGGAGAACCTGATTCCTGGATACCAAATTTGCAGATACTGAATCACTGAACCTATGGGAGAAATGGAGTGTGAATTCAAGGGACCCTCTTCACCATACACTCAATGAACATGAATCTTACCTTGAAATCTATGGGGCTGGGTGATAGTAAGGGCTCATCAACATCTCCAACATCTGATACCTCTTCCTCTGTCCTGCTATCCCTGAACTCACTGAAGATTGCTAGTACAACAAGAAACCTCAGAGTTTAACAGTGGGTATGGGGTTGGTTCACCCTTCCTCCTCCTCCACCTGTCTCTTGGCTTCTTCCCTGGGCTTGCCCAGGCTCCAGAGCAGCCCTCAGGTAGCCTTCCAGAAGCCCATCATACCAGAGTTGTGAAGGGTCAGCTGAAGTCCCTGAGATGGTGCCCAAGAAGATGGGGCATGTCTGGAAGTGGACACAAATGGGGCCAATTTAGTTATTTGATTTTTCTCTGTAAACCGCTTTGTGAACTTTTAGTTGAAAAGCGGTATATAAATACTGTTAATAATAATAATAATACCAATGCCCCTTTGATATATTGACCCCATCCACACAACTTTCTAAAAAACAAGGAGCATAACTGGCTGGACATGATTACAGCAACTCCCTCCCCCATCAGCCATATATTGTATAGGTGTCTCTTCCCCTCCCCCATCTCTTCCTCTCTCACCCTTCCCCTCTCCCCCCGTCTCTTCCTCTCCCTGTTTCCTCTCCTCTCTCTTCCTATGCAGGCACTGCTTTCTGTTCACAAGGAGGTCACTGTCTCTTCTCTCCTCTTCCTCCTCCTCCTCCTCCTCCTCCTCTTGCAACCCCTCTCACCCCCACCCACAGGTCTACTTGTAGTGCCACTGAGCATGCCCCCCCCCCACCTGAGTGCACCCACACAGTATTCACAGATAACAAGAGAGTCACAGATAATGAGAGGCAAGTAGCAATTTTGGCCCTTGCAATTAAATGAATTCATGGATAGCAGATTTGTCTATAAAGAGAACTGACTACATAGAAACTTCTCCTTCTAACCTGCCCTTCACATGTGTTCTACATCCAGTCCCTCCCTCCCCCAGTATTGGACAGACTGGAAAAAGCAGCTGTGGACGATCGTCCATTCTTTTCCTTGTGCTCCCATGTTATTTAAAAAGTGCTGTCCCCCGGGATCAGCCAACACTCCCCCTTTGTCTCCTGGGACTTGCACCAGCTGAAGAGCTAGTGGCGGTCCAAAGAAACCCATAAAGATTAGTGAATGATAAGGGAAAGTATTTTCCCTTTCCCCCTCAAGCCACCAAAGCATACAATGCTGTCAGTGGTGGTGCAGCTGCGTGCTATGGAGGGAGTAAAATTAGGATTGGGCTCTATCTGTGGCAAAATCTGGGGGGAAATTCACACTTATTTGTCATTTGCCACTTCTGTTTAGACAGGGAAAAAACCCCTCCTAAGTGTAGTCCCATAAATTGGCTGTGAGTGAAATCAGGTTTTTTGGAAAGCACTAAATTCAATATGCATCTGTATGGGATGTTTGTTGCCTATTAAAAAGAGCTTCTTGCCAAACAAGGATCCCAACAAAGTCTTGGGCATCATTCTAAGCTGTCCAAATGGTCAATTTCATAGCAAGGATATTTTCAAAGAATGAGGCTCAAAGTCAGTTCCTAGCCCAGGTGAGCACGCACACGTTGTCCCATTCAAAGAGGGCTGAAAAGCTCACATTCAGGATGCATTAATCTGAAAACAAGTGTACTTTTGTGTCTGGGGAGTATTATTTTCATTGCCGTCAATTTAGTACACAGATAGACTGCGATTCTAGACTTGCTATCAGGTTGCCCTGAAGACTGAGACCCCTCACCAGGCCACTCTATTTAATTTAGACTAATCTACAGCTAAGTGAAACTTTGTAACCTCTCTGATTTCCTCCTATCATCATGAACACTCTTATTTCCCCTTCCCCTAAATGACCTATCTGAACAGCGGGAGGGCTGAACGGATGGCAGGGGGAAGAGGAGAGTGACCGCCAGACAGGTAATATCAATGGATATCCGTGTCTGCTGACAGCAATTTAGCTGAAAAATATATTTAACTAGTTCAATCCTGATTGTTCTATGTTTGTTAATCTGATTTCTCTTTATGCCCTTCCACTCCTGCTTCTAGTGAACAATTGCGAAGAAAAACACTTTAGTTCTTACATTACATAAGTAGGTGCTAAAGTCAGGTCACATGCTATGCACAGGAAAACAGACAAGTAATGGCGGTTGTGACAGATGCATCGGTTAAGTCAAATACTTTAATTATACAACTGAAGTTGCAATCCTATGCACAATCAATGGGAGTAAGTCCAATTGAGCACAGTAGGGCTAATTTCTGAGAAAGCTTGCTTAGGATTGCCTATGCTATAAGGCAAGTTTGCACTTACTGGGGAGCCAGCAGAGCTGGCACAAAGTCAAGCACTAGCCTGCCAGCGCTGGACCCATTGGACCCATTCCCTGTGCCTGCTGACACAGGTAAGTTTGCACCAGGCAGCAAGGAGGCTGGGAAAGGGTAGTGGGCAGGTGGTGTGGAGAAGGGGAGGGGTGCTTTTGGTGGGGGAGGGTGTAATGGGGTGAGGATCAGACCATGGAGGAGGGGGGATCAAGCATAGGAACAGGCCTCCACTGTATCCTAACCCTCTTCCCAGCTGGGCAAGCATTACACCAGCTGAATAGCTGGCGCAGATTAGAGAAGCCCCATAGAGACAGCTGGGGTTTTACTTGGAGTAAGTGGAAATATTTTCTTACCCCGAGAAGTTCTCCAGCTGCCTCCTAACCTGCATAGGATACAGTGCAGGCCATGCGGCCTGGTTGTACCAGAGCACATTAGGATTGTGCTGTGGGTTTTGTAAATTGATGTCGACATTTCATAGATCCCCCCTCCCCAGTTTCCCAAATATAGGATGGTATTATGCGTTTTAGAGCTTTCACACTCATTTCATTGCTATTTCTCTTAAACTGGATCCTGGCCTCTGTTTTTGTTGCATTAGAGATACATGAACAGTGCTGGGGTCACTTGGGACTGTTATTACAGTCTTGACATAGCACTGAGTTGAGGAACTCAGGTGTTGGAGAACCTGTGTTGATAACACTCGTTTTAACACCATCTATGGTGTCTCAGCAGCGACTCAACACCTCGTAGGTATGTAGCTTTGATGATGTCAGTACTAGTTTAGGATTCTTGGTTTTGGCAAGTTCAAAAAGACAGGTCAGTTAACAAGACAGCAGTGCTACTTGACAGTCCCGTTTGCCTCTCATTGGCAAAGGCGCTGGGTAATAGCAGAACTTTGTGGTCTGCACTCCTGTGTGGTAGGAAACAGTTAAAATATTTAAATACTGGGGGGGGGGGAATGGTTTGAAATATGCTTGGAAAGCCTTGCCTCTTTGTATGTGTTGTCTTGTAGTTAGGAATGCTATCTTGTTGCAGTCTACCAGATGCCTAGGAAATAAGTTGATGACAGATCTTTCAGGAAGACCTGTTACCCTTCAACAGATTGAAAGCTGAGTCAGAATGCTAGCCAGTGTTGGCAGCTGAGCATGTGCAATAAGGCTTAAACTACTATTATCTTTGCACCACAATTAGTATTGTGTTAGGTAAATATTGTACGGTTGCTTTTGTCAGTCTTCTAATGGGAAATGAGGAGGGAGGTATAGGGCGAATATGTGATTCCAAATATTCTTAGCTCTAAGCTTAATTTTATAGTCTGATGGAATGAAAATTAAATTTGACCTAAGCACAGTAGGTAATGTAGACAACCCAAACCAAAGGATTAGTTTTAAAATATTTTAAAATATTATATGAAAGTTTTAATTACACAGGGAAAAAAATCATAAAACTGCCCGGTAATTACAGCATATTGATTCTGGATTTTTTTTTCCCCTTGAAATGCTAAGACCATTTCAACACATGCAGAATCAATAAACATAATTAAAATATGAGCTCATCAAAACAGCAATTAAATGTACTTAACAGCTTTTGTGGCTTTTTCTCCATATGGTTACTGTGGGAGTGTGAATCTGGCGTGCTAGATAAATGTAACAAAATGAAGTGAAAGCCTACGAAAAGATTACCGTGGTATCATAAGCAAAGACAATAAACTTTCACTCTGTAATAAGTTCCAATAAATCAAAAGTTGACAAAAGAAGCAATGTATACAATTATAAGAATGAAAATTCTGTTTTATATTTTGATGGGATTAACACTATCATGGGCTTTAAAAAAGGTAAATCAAATCTCTCTCCTCTCATAAAAAGCTAGTTATGACAGCACACTGTGCAGACTGAACTGCCCCCTTTCTAATCATGGTCTATGGAACTTGCATTGCTCACCCCTGACATTTGCCTAGCATGATCAGTGTATCTTAGGGTCCAATCCTATCCAACTTTCCAGCACTGATGTAGTTATACCAACAGGGTGTGCACAGCATCTTGCAGTGTGGGGTAAAGAGCGGTCACAGAGGCTTTCTCAAGGTATTACCGCAGGGCTGCATTATGGCTGCATCGGTGCTGGAAGGTTGGATAGGATTGAGCCATTAATCCCTTAAAATAGGGCAGTCTGACTCTCTCAGCAGGTAGTCCTCAGTCGATGTCATCCCCGACTGCGCAGATGTGGAAGTAATTGGCAGTGATGAGATGTCATCACCACCAATTAATTTTGGGTTCTGAGCTGCTGAATTCACTTGGCAGGCTCAGTCGAAAGGTGGCAGAGGGAGCATTGGGTGAGGCCGAGCTTTTTGGTCTCCCTGCTGTGCCATTCTGGTCTCTTTCCCCAAAGGATAAGCTGGAATGGTGTAGCAGGGATATCAAAAAGCTGCTAAAGCAGGAGGCAGTGAGTGAGGTGGTGCTTTTGAAGGCCACTAAAAGGGGCCACATGTATCATGTGGACCACATATTGGACCATCCTGACGAGAGATTCCCACTGTATGTCCTGAAAAACAACCCCCCTAGCATGCAGAAAATTTGATGCACGCCTCTTGAAATGTTACTGCAGGTTTTGACAGCATCTCTCTCTCTCTCTCTCTCTCTGCCTGTCAAGGCCTCAGAGCATCCAAATGTGCATACATAAATAGACAAATACATAATTAGTGCAAGATAAATGTCAAACTTGATATCCTGAGTAGTTAGCACTATAATGCATATGCGCCCTCTTTGGGGTTCTAGATGAAGGTACGCTGAACCCAGTGTCCTGTCTCTAATAGTGAAAACTTCATCTTCTGACCAGAGCTATATCTGTTGGTTCTTAGAAGGTAGACTACCTTCAAGTATAAATCAAAGAACACCAGGTAAAGAATAACTTTTTTTTACTGAAGCTCCAGTTGATCTTGTACAGAGATGGTGCTGGAGGTAGTGGCAGAGGGAGGATACACTTTGCAGATGAGGTTGGTAATTTAAAAAAAAAATCTGTATCCTTCCTCCCTACTCCTTCAGATGGCAAGAGGCTTGCTCTCAGTGCTCATTTCTTTGCCTTCTCTATATACTCTGCGTGGGATGGGAACACCAAGCAGGTTCCCAGCTGAGTTTCCCACTTGGATGATCTATATAACCATCTTGCTCAAAGCCAGACAGCCAAGACTACTTCAGCCTATTTCATGATATGTCACAGGTACTCAGAGAATCAGCTCCTGGAGAAGGGTTTTTTGTTGTTGTTTTTTTAAACTGAGTCAAGCCTGAGTTCTTTGATTTAGACAGAGGAAAGGAAACTTACTGAACAGAGTCATGCTGCAGGCTCCCCCAGCTGGTCTAGCTGAACTAGGTTAGTGACTTGCTCTCCAGCCTTTCTTTCTGTTGCTTATTAGGATCATGCTGTCATGATGGAATATACAATATTAAATTCGAAATGCAGCATTCTGCAGTGGCCACATATTTTCTATGTTGTTTTACAGGAGGCAAAATGTCTGGCAATTACATCTGCTTTTTAAAACAGAAAGTTGATTTTACGAGTGCCAAAATTCAAAACAGATGACGGAGGACAAAAATATCTCCAGTACTGTAATAATAAACCTTTTAATTTTATTTTGATTATTCTGGAATTAGAATTGGATAGAGTTCCGCAGGGGTTTTTGTTGTTGTTGTTTTAGAATGAGCACACAGAAGCTGATACACACACGTACACACAAAAATATGACTGAATTGTCCCTTGACAATTCCCTTTGGGCTACTCAGATCTGTGCCACCTCTTTTAAGTGGTGCAGATCCAAGTAGACCCATTGGGGCTGCTGCGACTTTACCAGGGATAAGGGGAAGCATTTCTACTTGCCCCAGGCCTGCCGGCTTCCCTGTTCCATCGCAAGTTAGGACTGGGCTGCCCAGTGAATTCAGTCACCCTTCAGCATCAAGTGAGCAGAAATCTGGTGAGTTACAGACCTGTCTAAACCAGGTTTCAAACTCCTACAGCACAGTCCAAGTCATGTCTCTTCAGAAGTAAGTGCCACTGTGTTCCATGGGGTTTGCTTCCAGGTAAGTTTGTATAGGATTGCAGCCTGCATTTATCAGGTGAAGGGGGAACAAAGGATGGACGGGGAAACAGAGTGTGTTATCTCCGGAGGCTGAAGCATGCATTTATCGTTACGTACTGAGTAATCTCACCTGATTCAATGAGCCTGCAATACCAAGCGTGTTCTGCAAGATGTGTCAAATGCCTGTCTAAGCATCCAGAAAAATGTATTTGTCTGGTGCTCTTTTCTCTCTTCTATACTGAAATCCTGGGTTGTGAACCAGATCTGAACTACAGTTTCTGGCTTCACATCTACTGGAAAACCATGGTTTAAACCACCCCAGATATAAACATCACAGCTCTATGCCTGAGCTGAGAAAGTAATGCGATGGGAGGATAGAGGTTTTATGGACCTAGATCTGACTCAAGTCCATCCGACCTCTGATGCAATATCAAATGCAACTAGCCTTTATGCTGCCCATTGCCAGTATGCCCACCTCACCATTGCCACTGCCACTTAATCTCCTCTTGCCAACACTTCTTGTAGACTGGCAGGGATCTGAAAGAAGAACTTCTCTGCTCCCAAGCAGCCAGTTAAGAGGAGGCAGGGAAGGACACAGTGGAGGCAGAAGCAATCCAGAGGTGGCAGAGGCAGAAGTGGTGATGACCTCTTCCTCTAGCTCCACTGCTGGGATCCTCAGCAATGCCACTGGAGGACGAAGGGATGAGAAGGTTAGCTGCATTTGGATTCTGTCACTCAGTCACGACCCAAAGAGAGCATGTGAGAAGAGAATGGGGCAGCAGTTGGGTGAAGCAACCAGGCAAGCAGTGGGCCAGGGGAAATTGTGGGTAGACACAGGGTTTGGAGTAACCCCCCACCAAGTTTACTGCCTTCCTCAGCCTGATGCTCAAAGCAGCTACTGCAGCTAGTCTCATGGATGAGCTGCTCCTGTGTGATCATAGTGCTGTGCTCCTGCTCCTATCCATGATCATAGTGTAGTTAAGGAAGTCCACACACTTCTGTACCCTTTGGTGGTTGCTGGGGAAAAAAAACAAAAAACCATGATGGCTTTTTTTGATTGCAAGTTTTTTTTTGAAGGTCCTATGTGATTGTTGTCATCATATGTCAAGTCAGCTATTTATAGGCTTAGGAGAAAAAAATTATAGAGAGCCAATGTATATAGAAATGGATGAGTTTAAAGTAAATGAGACTAGCAGTTAGGTCCAATTAAGAAATTAATCAACAGTCTTCCAGAAGAGCTGCCCTATCAATTTCCTTAAGTAAACCCATAATTTGCTGGAAGTAATGGGAATCTGTTTGAGACCTAACTATAGGATAGAAGAACCAGAAATGAAAGGATTGAGTCAACTATCAGACAGCAACAATTGGTTGAAATGGAGCCAAACTCAAACTACTGGTTTAATCAATGACATCCGTCCTAACCAGAGACTTCATTTTAAGGGCTGTAAGAGCCTGACATATCAGCCAAAGAATGAATCCTTTCAGTAATAAGCCAAAATGCTAATTAGTCTAAGAAACCTGGCAGTATATGAAGATTATTACTCACAGATACTATCTGCTTTTTAATTTCTGTCCCACTGTCTTCAGTGCTCAGAGAGTCTGAAGCAAAAGTTTATTTTCCTTCAGTCGTTTCCTTCCCTCCCTTTTTCCTTCTCCCACCAACCTCAAAAGACTAATTATCAAAGTATTAAGCATGTTTCTAAAATACGACTGAACCCATCATCATAGGAAAATGTGCTGAAGAATGTACCCTATTATTCGAAATGACAGGATGTATATAAAGCCCATATGTTTTCAAAAGGGTTTCTGTCAGTATTAATCAAAACGTTGGCAAATTTATGAACACACTGAACAGCATGCCTGCCATATGGGTAATCTCTCTCCTTTAATATTGGGAATTTGAATTAACAATAAACACTGTAGAGCAACCTCAAATGAGACAGAACCAATAACATGAAAGCCAGGAAAAATGAAGTCACTTATGAACTTGATTCGGCACTGTTCACTTTTCGTCGTCCGTCCGATGCTCTCTCTGGGTGCCCAAAGAGTTATCTTGAGGCAGAGATCTTGAGTGTCTTGAGACAGAGGAGACTTTTAATTTGTACTCCAAAATGCCATGAAACTAGCATGCCAACAGGACTGAATGGGATGCGGTCCTAGGATTATCAGACCGTAGGGACTGTACGTTTCTCAGTCCACATGCTTCTTATCCTTTCTTATTCAGCCTTCCTTCTGGCAAAATCACATAAGCTCACTTCTCCTGTTTTGTGATTTTAGCTAGATATTATTATTCTGAGTGCAAAGAATGGCAATAAAATGAGAAGGGAAACATGCATAAGAGAGTTTCTTTCTTTCTTTCTTTCTTTCTTTCTTTCTTTCTTTCTTTCTTTCTTTCTTTCTTTCTTTCTTTCTTTCTTTCTTTCTTTCTTTCACAAATGGCTTCCTTTGATGAGGATGATCTTGTACACCATGAAACTTGTTGACAGGTGATACATAAATACCCTAGAAATAAAATTAATGGATGGCATTTCCATCTCTGGGAGTTTCAGAAAAGATGTCTTTTGGGGTGGGGGTGGGGGCACATGACCGTCTCAAATGGAAGATGACTTAATGAATGTAAGGAGTGTTCTATTTGCGGCCATTGCATTCCTTCTATTCATGGATGGAGTTACTGACTGTAAAAGCACTAGTCAGGATGTCAGAATGAATATTCTGATGGGGAAGTATTTCCCTGGACGTTGCCCCAATCCTGTGCTCCATGAATACACTGGTGTGTTCCTGGAGCTCCTAGGTGTTACTATTTTCTTGCATTACCTTTTCCTTTCTTTGAAAAGAAGAAAGCATGTCTCCAACCTTGCCTCAGTTATTCTGAAAGGAAAAAAAAAAGCAGAAAAAGGAGCAGCAACAGTGACCAGATCCCAACACTCATGGTTCAGTCAGCTTTGCAATGACAGTGAATTGAATGCAGAAGCTGCTGAGAACTGACACATTTCACATGCCGTGAAAGTCCACGTGCCTAGAAGAGGTCACTGTACTTACAAACAATTAAAAAGGACATCTTTGAAAATCCTATTGATTGCAATGAGACTTTGTTATGACTACTGCCCAGTCCTATCCTTTAGTTACGTTGAAAGAACATGCATTCTGGAGGTGTAACGTGCATTTCAGCTATCACAAATGCAACACACTGAAGAGGGCTGCCTGGAAGCTGTTAGAAGTAGCAAGTGGTTGGGTCAGCGCAGCAGAGGACACCAAAAACCCACCAACTGTGGTAAGACCATGCAAGGGTGGGAGGGAAATGGGGAGGGGATGAACAGGGTGAGGGTGGGAGGGACAGAAGGCAGTGGGGTGGGGAGAAGAGTGAACTGGGTCCAGCAAGGGTGTGGGTTCAGCAGCAGCATCATTCATCAAATCCTAACCCTCTGGGGCTTCCCTGGCACTCTTAATGCCTTTTAAAGGTATAAAAATGTCACTTCTGGTTTTACGAAAAAACAGGAAGTGAGCCTAAACAGCCATTTTGAACCCTGAACAGATAATGGGTGCGAGTGCAGCTCCCCTTGCCTCCAGAGGGTAGGGGTCATCCTAGTACCTGCAGTTTCAACTATCTGTGGAGAGTTCTGGAATATCTATCTATCTATCTATCTATCTATCTATCTATCTATCTATCTATCTATCTATCTATCTATCTATCTATCTATCTATCTATCTATCTATCTATGTGTTTGTATGCCTAAACAGCTGTACATATTATACAGACAAATATGAAGGGGAAAAAAAAAACTATATATCTGGCTCTACTAATCCATGGCTATAAATTATAATGGATGCCTCTCCCATGCCTTTGTTGTGGAGACGTATCTATATTTACACTCACTGTTCACTACAAGTTAAATTTATAAGGGCCTCAAACGTAGAATCTGCTGATGTCAAGGAGACAGGGTTATTTATGAAATATTTAAAGCTCACAGTTATCTGTGGACAACGAAGCTGCATTTATGGCTGAATCAGCGAGTCAATGCAGAAATCTTGATGGGATCATGCATGTGAATGGTAAGGCAGACATCACAGTGAAGCACTGAGAAAAGCATCCTATGGATTTTCCAGGCATGTCATCCATTTATTCATGGTAGTTGTTCAGGCATCAGTTTAATCTGGTGATGATTTCACAGTATTTTGTCCCCCAAGTACTTAAAGCATGGTTAGAAACCCACACAGTTAGCCAAGCCTCTTGTTACATAAACTGCATTGTGGAGGAAGCATGAAAACACCCATGGGCATTATCAGGCATGAGTAGCATAAGGTAACATGGAGGGTAAATATTGATAACGCAGAGATCATGCTAGCCTTTCTCAGTCATGGTCTGTGGGAACGGGCTGCAATATTTGCTGTGGGCAAGTGTCACTACAGTGATGGAGCAGTTTAGATCATGCATTCCCCAACATTGTGAATGAACCTGTTTAGGTGGCGCAGATCTGAGTAGCCCAATTCGGGTTGTAGTGGCTCTCCCTAGAGTAAGGGGGAAGCGATTCCCATTGCCCTGGCCTGAGCCACTTTCAGTTCCAAACTTGCACTGGATATGGGGCAGGTCTGCCAGTCTGCCTGTTCCAGTGCAAGTTAGAATTGTGCTGTATCAAGCTCTGCAGCTCTAATTTGAGAGTCTACTAGTTATGGGTGGACTTTGTCAGTAATACTTTTCCATCTGTCACCAGATTTGTTTGGGAAAAACATTTCCCTTTCTCTCTAGAGAGTTTTAGTTGTTGCAGGAAGATGTGATGTTTTATTTCATTCTGCTCTTTTGAATGCAAATTCCAGCATCCTTTTTTATTGTTTTTGGCCAAAGAGCTATTCATTACAGTCATCATATTGTGACTAATGGTGTCTCCCCTTGCACCTGTTCTTTGCCTTGTTTCAGATCTTAAAACAAAGAAGTTTGGAAATGAATCTCGTTTTAATCTGGTTCCATCAGTGTAACCCAGTGCAATTTCCTGACAATATTGCTTCTGCCATTAAAAAAAACAAAAACTGCTATATTCATATGGTTTTCAGGTGATGTCTTTTATTTGCAAATGGATATTGATCCTGAGGTCACTGATGGAGAGTATATAAATAGAACTAAACAGTCTGTTTTAATCTTTGTCATGACCTCTACTTGCATGTGCCAGAGAAAGGACAAGGAAGGGCCATAGCCATAGGTCAGTAGTAGAACATGTGCTTTTGATGCAGAGGATCCAAAGTTCAATCCCTGGCATCTCTAGGTAAGACAAGGGAAGACCCCTGTCTGAAACTATGGAGAGGTACTGCCAACCAGTGCAGATAAAAAAGACCAATGTTCTGACTCACTATAAGGCAGCTGCGTATGTTGACATTTAAATGGCAACCACAGGTATTTGGAAGCAGAAGTCAGCATAGATAGCATGGCTGCTCTATAGTAGAGATTTTCGGCCCCTGCTCTTTTTTTGCAAGTTCCATTTTTCCAAGTACAAGCAGTACCACTGTGTGAACACCACCACTGCCACCAAAGATAGTGACTGTATACAGGAGCAGGCAGTTTGCCCCACAGTTGAGATTTGTTCTGCACGTTCCTTCCAAACTGTGCCTCTTTTGAAAGGCCAGGAAGATGCAGAGCCCCGTCTTGCCCACTGGTACACTACTGCCTCAACCATCTCCACTTCTCTACTTCCAGTGGGGTTGGACCAGGTGGGGCAATTCCATGTAGTCATCATGCCAATGGGGTCCACTTACATCTGTCGTAGTGATTTTCCATAGGGTCCTTTTCTATATAATCAAACTGGAGACTTTTCTAGCATTGTTTCAGAATTTTGTTTCTTTTTGGAATAATTTTGGCTTAGGAAATGTGTTTCCATTCATGTGTTCATTTATTAATACAAATGTTTAGCCTTCCCGCTTTTGAAGGCACTAAGCAGGTAAATAATATGCTACAACTCTCTCTCTCTCTTTCTGTGTGTGTGTGTGTGTGTGTGTGTGTGTGTGAGAGAGAGAGAGAGAGAGAGAGAGAGAGAGAGATGGGTGTTTCAGAACATAAAAGGTCATGGCAAACTCCACTAGGCCTCATCTTTTCATTTATTTTGCTATGTAAACTGCATTCTGAGGGCCCAATCCTGAACACTGCGAGCCAGCTCACCACTGGCACACACTGTTGCAAAAGTGCCGTAAGGCACATTTGCGAGCCCTTACTGCAGGCCCAGCACCTGAGCTAGCACAGCATGAGCATGAGCCCAAAGATAATGCTGATATACTCTCTCATCTTCTTAGAATTTTCAGTCTCAGAATCTAGATGGTAGATTTTGTACAAAGATTTAAACTGGAATAAATTCACTTCTAGGATCGAATGGGGCTAATACAATGCACTCGGGATAGCACTTGAACAATTGCACCTTGCACCCATCCTTCCTTGACCTGTAATTGTGGTGTGAGGCAGCAACTGTGATAAAGTCAGCACAGCCTTTAGAGGAGAAGAAAACACTAAGATTGTAGTGAGAGAGTTGTGTAGATAAGACATAGTGTGGAAGAGAGAGTGAGCGAGAGAGAGAGAGAGAGAGAGAGAGAGAGAGAGAGAGAGAGAGAGAGAGATGGTAACAAGTAAACTGTTCCTCAGTGCTTTGGAGAGGTATTGAAAAATTCAGTGTGTAACTTTTTTCCCACCTGAATCTTGCCAACATTCCACAGTATCTCATCTAAGAGGAACATTGCCTTTCTCATCACTGCCTCCTTGTGATGTTGCTTTTCACTGTGTGAGTTTTTCAGATATACTGAACCTGGTAAGACATATGAGTACCCAACTTTATACCCGCGGTAAGCTTTGGAGAGAGATTTGAGACTGAAGTTTCTTAAGGCTTACAATGAACACCTGTGAGTCCAGCTCTCCCCCACAACAATTAATAAATCAACCAAGCCCTCTCCTTATAAAGACCCATCCTTTGATGTGTATGTCTTCTACGGCTAATGATTGTGCCTTTCATCTTGGTTCAGCTGTTGTATAATAGATGACCCATCTGAAAAGATAATGCTGGTTGTGTGGAACATGGTATGTGAACTTAACGCTGTCAGAATGCCAACCAGACTAGCCATGTTAACAATGAAAGCTAGAATCCTTCTGGAGAAATATGATGTTGATTTTGACCTTAGAGGAAATCAGGCCTGCTCAATGCAGTGATGATGGCAAATATATGGAATTGATTAAATGAATAAATAACCCTATTGTTTAGTTTTGCATGAAAATATGTGGCACCCAGGTCAGAGCTAATCCTTAATTTTTTTCCTATGCATAATAGATTCCAAAGTGTAAACATACCCACTAGCATGAACCAAACTAGATGCTCTGAGTCAACAGTCAAAGGTGTGATTGTGAACTCAGAAATATTGATAATGTTTGTGAATATCTTCAGACAACATTATGCTAGACTTTTTAAGTTGATAAGAGCTTTTTGTAAAATTGCCAAGTCTGTTACTCTAAGTGTCTGAGGTAAAACACTGGCCATAGTATTTTTTTCTTCAGTTGTTTTGTCCTTGCTTTTAGTGGCTAAATTTATAAAATCTCAGATTTTTCATATGCAGTAATTTATAATAAGGTGAATTAATCTTTTACCTTACCTATTTTTTTTCTGAATGCTTCCCATCTTTTTTCTGAATATCAGCTAAAGAAACTAGGGCGGGAGGGGGGTGGGACTGACAGAACCCTGCTCCGCATATCCTATCCTCTCTGTCATGCTGCAAAGTCCAGCACGGAGGTTCTCAAGTCTGCATCAGTGAAATAGCCAGCACAGATTTGAGAAGCCCCATTGTGGAGCTTGCGGCTTTCCTCTGGGGTAGGGGGCAAAAGTTCCCATCCCCTGAGGAGACCCCTGGTGGCCCCAGTGGTGCCACTAGATAAATTTTGGCACCGATGCACCTGGTACCGCCGCCAAGTATAGGACCGGCTTGCCCATCTGGTTTATATGATCTAAGGGCATATCCACAGTGCTTGGTAATTGTAGTTCTGGAATGGGCTAGAGATACTCAACAAAGAGTGCATAGCGTCTCATCAAACTGTTATTCCCAGGATGCAAAGGGGAAGTCATGACAGTGAGAGCAGTATAAAACAGGTAGACATTTTTGGTGCAAAAGACATGTGCATTATCCAGAATTCATTTGTTCTGGGTGCAGGATTTGGGTTACCTTGGCAAAGAAATTAGCATAAAACACGTGTAGCAATATTCACACTTCTGGTCTAGCATCCAGAGCGTTAGCCTTTGCCATCAAGAGCATTAGCCCCATATGTTCATGTTTTTTTTTCTAATCCTTCATTTGGAAATGATAGTCTTTATTCTTCCATGATACAGGACACTAGTTCTATGATGCTTGCATATGTCAGATTATTGATAGGGTCTGGGTCAGTTTATCTTGGACTGAAGCTTTCCAAACTTATTCTGAACTGTGCCATTCTGTATTTACTCTCATCACTATAGTAGACATGTTGTGGTGTGGGCTAAATCAGGCCTGGTTTAAGTCACAGGTATCCAGAACAGGGTCCCTGAACCAGTTTTCAAATATGAAATTATAATAATGATGACTGCCTTTAAGAATATGCAGAATTCCTTTTTTTTCTTTCTTCATAGTTCACCCAGCTGGAATTAGGCTTCAAAGATCCTAAACCAAAGGACACAAATTCCTGGCACACCAGTCATTTAGACATTTTTTAGATATTAAGCACCAAAACAGATGACTTTCAAGCCCAGTTGTGTGATTTGAGTTCCCTGATGTATAATTCATGATTCTTCGGTCTAGATTTTTGGCAGATGTTTACAGCTATTCTAATCATAGACTAAAAATCTCTATTCTTTCTCCAATTATATAGACCAAACTGTTAATTTCTTGGGAATGAGGCAGGCAAAAGCATTTTTAAGTTCCTCTGATTTCAATGGGAGGAAGTTAACCATGTGTGTTCTTTTCTGACAAATTGTCAGGCCCCTGTTTTCTTGTCCCATATTTAATGAATGAAACTGGAACTCCATTCTCAGCCCTACTTTGTTACCCTTAACCCACTAATAAATGTTGCCAGGTCTTTGCATATGGAACAAAAAAGGTACTGGATAAGGTACTGCAGGTGATCCTGAAATTTGAGGAACTGGATGCTTCCTGCCCTTTCACATGCCCCAGCAAATGGAAGACCTAGTAATGAAGTAAATGTAATGTTTTGCAAAATCTACAAAGTCAACAGATTCATACATATTTTAACAGTGTAATAATGCCATTTAACACATCATTTATTTTAAACGATGTGTAGATCATTTTTATTTGCACAGGTTTGAATTTTAACAATGTCAAAAATTCACAGACATTCTTATCATAATCTGTAACCAAGACACAAGAACTGCCTTGCTTAGATAGCATGAAAGAGCCATATAATAGGTTTTTCTGTCTCCAGTGGAGGAAAATCTCTAAGAAAGCTGACAGAGTGTGATAGTAATGACACAGCAAAGTGCCTAAAACTAAACCAGGCCATTGAAGTGGGTGGGAGGAGGGCAGATCAGACCCAGGAGAGGGTGGGTTCAGTGGCTAAGGCATATGCTGAATTCTGACCCCCTTCCTGGATCTGATCTGCCTTCCCAGGTCAACACAGATTTGCACCTTACCCTGAGGAGGCCTCCAAGACCAAAACACCCCCATGGGATTCAGCAGAGACTGCACCACCACTGCTGCATCACCATGCAGGGAGTTGCAGTGTATTCAGCTGTCATTTAGCTGGACACACAACATACAGTCTTCTGCATGCATGACAGCATAGCAGAAAAAATTGAATTATGACCCAAATTATGATTTCCTGAATTCTGATTCCAAAAATTGAAGCATGGGGATCAACCCATGATGACAGGGATGGCCCATTAGGCAAGGTGATGCAGTGGTAGATTGCAGAGGGTAAGAGGGCAGCAGATTTAGGGTGCCCTTCACACTGAGTCTTCCATGGCCACTGCCTCCTCACTGCCCACTGTGGACACAAGCCACACAGATGAGCTTTCTGCCCACTAAAAGTGAGTGGAAAGCAGAACATCTGCCTCCTAATCTTGCTCTTGGCAGGTTTTTTTGTTTTGTTTTTACTGTTCTTTCCCAAATGTGGAAGAGAAGGACTTCCAGTTTGATTTATAGGTATCGAACAAAGGAGCTCATTCATGTGGTCTGTTTAAATCATGGAAGTACTGCCCTTTTGCAATTGATTAAACCACATGATGAGGGGCGATGAGCAGCTGATTTTTAAAAAAAATCATTGAGCAGAGGCACTGACCCAAGATGGCATTGGGTGGCATTCTGGATTGTGCCACCGCTGCATGATGTTGTTTTTCTATGGTAATTTGAGGTAAGACCATTTCTGAGCATGAGGTTCCATTGAGCAATCAGAGCTAATTGCTACTGAAAGACCTATCCTCTATGGATACTACTTGGATAATTATATTATAGTGGGATCAGAGTTGTAACTTCTGTAATTCTGAAAACAAAATCCTAATATAGACAAGAATTCCCTCTGCAGGGATAAGTCAGAAGGATTCTCACAGAATAAACATTGTTCACAGCAGAGTTCCAAACCCCCCTACATTTCAGCCAGGGTTCTCTTGGTGCTAGGTTGAGAGGGCCCTTGGTGAGGGAAGTCTACCCACACCCCTCTAATTTCCCAATGAGTACTTTGGGGCATCAGTGCTACCCCTGAAACTCACAGGGTTGTAGTGAAGATAAATGTTCTTCTGAACCTCTTTGAAGCAATGGTGAGATATTAATTTAAGGAACAACATAAAACAAAAATGTACTGCATCAATCAGGTAAAGGGTTCAGATTCAGTTCAGTCATCTTGCAAAGCATGATCTTTTCCACATTTTCAATTCTTAGCTATGAGTCAGCCCTTCCCTGGTTTTTTGCCTCTGTCATGCCCTCTGTTGGTCGCTTTAAGAAAGCCACACTCTCTCAGCCTCAGCACCCCAGTTGCGAGAAAGGCATGCTGAGAGGTATGGAGGAACTGGAGCTCAACGCTATCCTGAATTGTATGTTTTTAGCAGCAAGAGCCATCCCCTCCCCATAACCAACTGCAGCTCTTGACATTAGAGATAACAAACTTACCTTGACTGAGCAGTGCAAAAACCATTGTGCAGATCCTGGTAATCAATGGTGCAACAGCCTCAAAGATACTGTACAAGGGTAGGGATCAAATCCTAAAGGAATGCCTTGTAGGATATGAAAATTTGGAATTGGTTATTTTGTGGAATAATGCAAGCATATTTCCATGCATTTTTCTCAATTCTCATCAACAGAGAACCCTTCATTCATCTGATGAGATGTACTCTCATCCATGAAAACATGCACTGCAACAAATCTGTTTGCATTTAAGGACCTCCAAGTCTGTTGTTCTAGATGCATTTTTCCAGTATGTAATTCTTCTCTCTCTCACACACACACACACGCGCGCGCGCTTCACGGATGCAGGCTCACCTCCAGCACCAGTCATTTCAATCAAAGAAGGATTAGACCTTCAGCGATAGTCCAGGAAAAGTAATATGCTTTTGTCTGTGCCTTGAATTGCCTGGTTCCATTTATGTTTCCTTTCTGTCAAATAATACATTGGAACTAATATTCAAGATTGCAGATGTACCAATAGAGAACCAATATTGCTATTTAGTGTTTCCTTCAAATTCAACATTAGGACTCATTTTCACTCTCTCCTCCAACTTTCCTTCCAAACAATTGCTAAACTGTAATACATGCAAGACTGTTATTGTTCACATAGTTGAGGGTTATTTTCACTTCATGCAGTTCTCCAATTTATTGAGCTTTCCAGCACTCTGCAGTTGCCAATGTCTTAGTCAATCCTGGGGCCTCCTAGAACATTTTAAAGCAACTTTGTATGATTTGCTTGTACTGTATACTAACCTAACGTTAGGCTGAATATTAGGCTGCATACCTAACTACAAAGATAGCAAGAGACCTATCAATAACTGGTAGTGGAGAACTCCACCTGAGAACTCTCATTGGAATTCTTCCATTCAGATGTTAAACATTTTTTGTTAATTCCTTCTTGATTCATTTGCCTTAAGTCTGTTCCATCCTGATCTCTGTCTCCCCTCTCGACAGGCATAATAATATGTACAAGGTACCATTACACTTACCAAGGTACCGTTACACTTGTCAAGGTACTGTTATATTTATTCCTTACATTCCTAAAACAACAAAGAGGTTTGTGACACCCTAAAGACCAGCAGAATATTGTGACATAAAAAACTCCCCATAGCTACTCCTGCACCACCCCTAGAATTTGTCACCTATGGTTTCTGATATGAGAACAGCTCACGTCAAGGGCATTTGTGCTCAAAGTGGGGAACCAAATCCCAGTTTTGCCCAGGCTGTAGCTTTGCCTCAGAACAATAATAATAATAATAAACTTTATTTGTATCCCACCCTTCTCCCTGAAAGGGAAACTGAAGACCTGAGGGTTTGTTTTTTTAATGAGAATGTGGTGAACTACAGCCTGGAAAATCATGGTAAGGGCTCTCAGCCCCTGGACCTACCCCACCCACCCTGGACCTACCCCACCCACTCAAGTCAGCCACTAGATCCTTCTGAGATAGGAAGGACTATAAAGGGCTCCTTGTTTGGGCTGCACCACAACACTCATTGACCCTTATGCGTTCCTGTCTGTGATTTGATTCCTATGCCCTGACTTCTGGTTTCATTGCTGACTCTTGGCTCGCTTCTTGTTTCTGGCTTGTCTCTGGAAGGACTGGAACCATTGCAAACTAGTGTCCCCTAGCGCCTCCTTCCCCCTAATCTAGTGCTGTCTTTTTTGAGCATATGTGAAAAAGCATTACAACTGCCTAAAGTGGTATGATTCAACTTTGAGTTCCAGGATTGAGGGAGGTGAAAGTTAAAAGAAAATGCCTTTCCTTTACAACAGTTCTGTTTTAAATCCACAATTATAATAGCCCTCAAGGTGAATAAATTTCTGCATCAGAAACATTTCTATAAAATAGTTTGCTGCTGAATAGATAACACTCTTCCTTGCATTCTTCCTGCCTATATGCAGTTTTAATTATTCTGTGGTTCTGTCCTGTAAAACTATTAGATATTTGTTCATGTGACTTAAGGTGAATTATAACCATTTTATAGGACCACATTACGTGTGGTAGGAAATTCTCTCCACAGTTCACAAGTGGAAAATGCTGGAATCTGATTTTTCCCCATTGTTTATGAGATTGTGAGCCCAATCCTAGGCATTTCTACTTAGAAACAAGTCCAACAATAGTCAATGGATCTTATGCCCAGGTAAGTGTGGATAGGATTGCAGCCTTACAGTACAATCCTCTGCTTGTTTACTCAGAATTAAGTCCTATTAAACCCAATTGGACCTGCTCTCTTGTAAATATGTAAATATGCCTGAGGCTGCAATCCTATACACACTTTCCTGGGAATAAACTGAGTGAGCATAATGGGACTTACTTCTGAGTAGACATGCCTCAGATTGCATTGTCAGTTACCTGTCTTGTGGTCTGTTTCCACTGATATACTCTGTAATTTGCATGTTCAAAGAGCAGCAGCTTCCACACCCAGATTGGAACTGTAGTACACACCTAAATAAGCAGGTTGTATTTCAAGAGAAGGTTGGTGTCCTTTCTCCCAGGACAATCTGGTGTTCTCTGTAGGAAGGCAGCTATACAGACTGTTCACTGCATAAGCTCTATGGCAGTGGTTCTCAAACCTTTCAGCACCGAGACCCACAATCTGTCAGGACTCACTGGAAGTGATGTCATTAATCTGGAAATCATGTCATGGTTGCAAAGTGACATCATCTAGCAGGAAAATTTTTGAAACCCCCCATACAACAAAATCTAATTAAGTATGTAAGTAAATTAAAAGTTTACAATATGTCTAAGTTTAAAAAAATGTTTTTAAAATAAAGAACCCTCCTAACCCTCCCAAATCTCTGATCTGTTTAAAAAAAATATTCCCCAAGCATTCCAAAGGCTACAACCCTACCCACTCTTACCCAGGAGTAAACTCTATTGACTATCATTGTTAAAAGCATATAGAATACAAAGTAGCCTGTTAAAAATACAGATCTGAAACATTTTTCCAAATGCAGTCACATACCATGACAGCTTCAAGTCTAATATATTAAAAATAAAATACACATTGGGATGAATAGGGACCCACCTGAAATTGGCTGCTGACCTACCCAGTGGGTCCTGACCTACAGTTTGAGAAACACTGCTCTATGGATTGGTATGTGATTTGATTAATGCAGTCTGAAACACTCCATCACTGAATACTGGGCCAGCTGTTCGCACCATAAAATTCATAACTGGGAGTTGTCACCATAATAAGTATATGACTTATCCCTATATTCCAATGCTGTCTACAATTTTGTCTAAGCAAAACCACAAATGGACAACAAATAGGATCAATCTCTATCATATATTTGCCTGATGATCAAAGGTATCTAACTAGTCATTTTTTCCTCATTGGTTGTTTGCATTAGATATGCAAATCTCCTTTCTTGCAGAGCTATTCCCGAATACATTTGCAAGGCTATTGATGTCCTTTGCTTCACTTAAATATAGATCAGAAATACTGACAAATATTTTCATTCAAAGAGTTTGATCATTTCTAGATTACTCTCCATACCAGTAATTAACCTCCGCCAATATCCTCCCGTCGTACTTCCAAATGCAAGGCCTCGCAAACGTAAAGTTTCATAAATATGTACTAAGTAACCTTAAAGCCCTTTATGAATAATTATGAGTTTTTTAGTTTTTGTGAATCTGCATATTAATTCAGCTCTATAAATAATACATGAAGCCAAATCCAGCTTCCTTGGTGTCTGGGGATAGAGGAAGCTAAGGGAGGGATAATTATCAGTTTAATGTGGGAACATACTTAACCTAAAAGATTATCTGGAAAACTGATGACTCCAGAAGTTTGTTCTCTGCACATCCATCCATATATTTGTATATATAAATAACAATTTAAAGAAAGGGGAAAAAAAACTTTACTTAATACAAGTCTTACTTTTCTGGGAGTCATGATGCTCTAAGTGATGAGGAAATTGACTTTTTCCCCCTGTGGTGGAGCAGAGCACAATGCAGTCCTATGCTTGTATCAATGTACATTTTCCCAAAGGCCAGCAATTAATGAGAGACGGCTGAATGAAATGGCTTCACTATTGGCTTCTGTGGGACATTATGGATTTAAAAGATAAGAGAAAGTGCTGCAAGTCCAGAAAACAATTTCATTTCATTAATCCCTCGAGTGCCTCGGGAGGAACAATCCCTGTCCAGAAGAGGTGGAGTTGTGCACCCTTTTGCACATTTACCATGCATCATTTTTGTTAAAATATGATGTCTCGGTGTTAACCCCTGGCACACCATGCGCCTCGCCTTGGATGTGTACGCTGAAAATGAAATGGGAATGATATATGACCGGAAGATCCTGCAGTGATCCTTTTTGAATGTAAGCTGACAATAATGGCAAGCTGAAGTGTTTTATAGAACTAGCTCTAGGGCAACTGGAGAAGCAGGTTTCAAAAAGGCTGTACAACAGGGGAAGAAATATGGGTGCTTTAAATTACAATCATGTTTTCAATAGGTTAAAATAGACACACACACACACACACACACACACAAAACTGCTAATCCAAAAAATACAACTTATTTTACTCTGCATTTCTAAAGCTTCTGACAGCAATATGTCAATTTCTTTAGAACTCATAGATTTGTGAGTGAGTGAGTGAGTGAGAGAGAGAGAGAGAGAGAGAGAGAGAGAGAGAGAGAGAGAGAGAGAACTTTTATTATTGCAGTAAAGGTGGAGCTCTTCTGTCTATGAACCTGTCTGGTGACTTCAGGATTTTCATCCCCCTCTAGAATGCATGATCCAGCTCAATACTGATTGAAGTCTTCTCTTGGTAGTTAGAAGCGCGCTCTCTCTCTCTCTCTCTCTCTTGCTCTCTCGCTCTGTGTGTGGGTGTCGAGTCTGAGAACCTTTATTGGCATTGAAACAGAATTTTAAGCAGGACACATGCAACAGGGTGTGTGTGGGTGTCTGTCCCAGTGCATCTTTGCTTTTATAAGCCTATAACATCATGCAGCACACAGCTATGATTTAGGTTACTATGTGATGCACACATTCCTGGGAGTAAGTCTCATTGAACACTATGGAACTTACTTCTGAGTAGATAGGCATAGACTTGTGCTGTATATCTGTTAGGCATGGTGCATCCTTGGGACCGGCCCCATCATGAGGCAGACTGGCCGCTTGGGGCATTGGGCTGGAGGTGGTGGCAAATTGGTACAAGGTGCCACAATCCCTCATTTCTGTCCTTTGCCCAATTTGGCTTGATACGCACCCAACTATTTCATGCTGCAGTTTCTTGTCAATTGAGGTAGTACCAGCCCACCTTCCAGCATAGCTGATGCAAGCAATCATGGCAGTGGTGCTGGAGAAAAAAGGTAACAGAACAATCCAGTTCTGATTGCTTCCTTTCTGCCAAGAGCAACAAAAAGGGGGTGGAAACTGAGGTCACTGCTGCCATCATCATTGTCAATCTCCTACTCTGGATTGGAAGAGGAGGAGGGGGAAGAGGAGGAAGGAAGAGCATGCCCCCCTCCACATGAGGGCAGCCAAGTGCATAGAGCAGTGGTACTCAAACTTTTCCGGCCAGTGTCTCCCTTGATACCCGTGGCTGTTGGCCATGACTCCCCATCATGTTCCTGAGGGCTGGAAGTGACATCATTAAACAGGAAGTGGCCAGAAATATTAACTATATCAAATATATTAAATATAATATAATATTATATTTATTATAATATAATATTAAATATTAAATATATATTTATATTAATATTAATTATATTAACCATGTCATTAATTAAATGCAGATCTTAAAAATATATTATTAATACACAGCAATATACATGCTTTATAAATGATCAGCTGCTGATCACTGTTGGAGACAGGATGCTGGAGTAGGTAGATTTTGTCTGGTCCAGGAGGACTCATTTTTTTCAACTTTGTAAGCATACCAATAGAATTGTTTTTTCAAATGAACTTTGTGAACAACCAGTCTGACCAACATTACACACACACCCCTGTGGACCCCAATCCAACTAGTCATTTCTCCCATTCTCCTTGGATAGGATTGAACCCTTTATTAATTTAATGAAATTAAATTTTTCCAGCAGCTGGTGGGGAAAACAAAAATAGACCATGAAAATACATCAGAGCTGATAAGGGTTTGATTAGGAAGCTGATTTGTCTCCTATGCTAGGAGATGCACAGCTCAAGCCTATGCTTGTCTACTCAGAAGTAAGTCCCATTAGAGTCAATGGGGCTTACTCCCAGGAAAGTATGGATAGGATTGGGCTGGCAATCACTTCATCAATGGCTGATAAGTATTCCCTTCAAATAGCAAGATTCATCACTTTAAAAATACAGCCTTTCCTCTTCAGTCAAACAATAAGATTAATAAATCACTTTCAAAACAGTCCCCTTTTTCTGCTCCTGGCCAAGTAAAGTGTGTGCTTGTCTCTCCCCTCCCCCTTCACCAACTGCATGGAAGCAACTTTAAGAGTCCTGATGAATGGTAAAATAGGAAGCGTTTTATTTGGGGAGGGGGAGGAAAGTGGAAGGTTTGGAGATCGAAAGGGGGGAGTGGAAGAGGGAGGGGGTTGAAAAGAGATATTTCACTTTGATGAGAATCAATCCCAGACTGGGAACTAGGAACCAACCAGACAAGGA
Organism: Tiliqua scincoides; assembly: GCF_035046505.1. NCBI lineage: Eukaryota > Metazoa > Chordata > Lepidosauria > Squamata > Scincidae > Tiliqua > Tiliqua scincoides. Next base: position 177,842,876 of record NC_089823.1, read on the forward strand.
TCAGGGCGGGTTAAGGACTGCAAGCTGACCATGCTCGGTACTTGCCAGATGGGGGTTGGAGTCCAAGAGCTTTGGAAACAACATGCAGCTAACACAGAAGGTGGCAGCCTCGGAGTGGAGGGAGAAGAGGTTGGGGCGGCAGCAGCCACTCTCGCAGCTGAGCAACTCCAGTTTCTTCTGCTTTTAAAAAAAGCGCAGACGACAGACAGAAGACGGGCTCGTATTCTGCCCAGGGGTGTGACTATCACTGCGAGAGGACATTCCACGCCTCCCCTTTGAGTTCCTGGCGCCGCCCTAAAGAGCCGCGCCTCACAGTTTGAATAAGACTGGCATAGAGGGTAGAAATAGGAGTGTAGCTTCAGGGATCATTTCCCCCTTGCTTATGTCTGCATATTTTGGGAAAAAAAAATGCTATTAGTTGGACTTTTCAACCCTACAGACAGGATGACTTAAAGTGGTATGTATCTAGCAAATATTGCCTATGAGTGTTGCTTGAAAAGACCCAATTATTTAGGAATGGCATCCAGATGGAGTCTGATGTGGGAAAATGAGTAGTGTTAAATATCAAGATGGAAAAATGGATGATGTGCTAAATTTTTGGTTGCATGTTGGTTTGCCATTCCCACTCCTAGACTTCAGCTAATACTGTTCCAGAATCTAGCATGTTGCAAGAGGCATTTGCTATCAATTAAGAATCCATCAGTAGTTATATAAGGCACGCTCTTTATTAAACCAGATTTGTAAATGTCTGTATTCTGTGTCCCTCCCAATCTGTCACTGTCTGCTGCAGCACTGAGCCAGATTCAGTCTGCTCATGAGGCTGGGTAAAAGAGCTCTTTTGAGGAGTGGGTGGGCACAGATAGCACCATGCAGCCATTGGCCACCTCCACATCTTCTCCCTCCCCCCACAGCTAGCTCAAGCTGGTGATAGGGGAGTGGCAAACCTGGGGTGCCATTCACTCTGAGACTGCTGCTGCCTCCCTCAAGCCTTCCATGGATGGAGACACATTGACAGAGTTCCTGTTCACCAAAAGAGAGCAGGAAGTGGATCATTTTCTTTCCTACCTACTCAAGAAGTGTACTTCCTGATTTGTTTAAAGGGACTATATGGGGAAGAAGCAAGGTAAGTGGGTAGGGAAGTAGATCACCATTTCCCACACCTGAAAAAATGGTGTTGAAGGTGGTGAGTTGCTTCCCTATCCACCTTTGCAGCCTCTCCACCTCCCCTGGTCTTTCTAACGACCAGAGAAGGAGTTTCCTGGGAATCTCATCCAGCTTAAAGAACTGATGACTGAGGAGGTAGAAACTGGGGGAGGCATCTACTGAGTCTGTGGTACATGCAGTACTGCAGTGGTTCTCAGTGGTGGGTTGTGGCCCACCATTGGAACAAAAATGGGTCACTTTCCCCTTCAGGGGAGTGACCCATAAATGGGTGTCCTGGTGGCACTACAGCTATCGCAGCACCACAGGCACCCAGGCACATTTCAACATACCTGGAGGGACTGTGCAGCCTCTTGGAGGGTCTGAGACACTCGCAGCCCCTTCCAGAACCTTCCCTCCCCTGCAGTGGGCTTTGATCTGCAGTCGGAGCCCACTTCCGGTTTGCAGTTGGAGCTCCAGAGCATGGAGTTTCTGAAACCAGAAGTGGGCTCCAACTGCAGATTGGAGCCCACTGCAGCAGAGGGGAGGCTTGTGGAGAGGGCTTTGAGCCTCCCGGACCCTCCGGGAGGCTGTACAGTCCCCCCTGGGTCTGTTGAAATTTGTCTGGGTGCCCACAGCGCCGTGATCACTGCAGCGCCATCAGGATATCCCCCCATCCCAGTCCTCACCCCCATCAGTGCTTCTTAGACTTACCAGTGCTTCTCAGACTCCCGGAGAGTTTGAGAACCACTGCACTACTGCACTGAGCACACAGTGGCATTGTCTTCTTTTTGGAGTTGCCTCATTTGTCTTCTTGTTGGATCCCAGTCTGCTACAGGTCAGCCGCTGTTTCTTACATGCTTTCAGTTCCTCTGCAGGACTTCACCCTCTGGGTTTACAATTTTCAGTTTTCATTTGTTCGCCTGGTGTTGGACATTGGCTACCTCCAAAGCTGACTTCTTATTGTTTCTCTGTGTTGATTATATCCAGATCTGCATGCCCAGGTGTAGCTTGGGTAGGTCCTTGGTTGACTTGTTATAATATGATTCTGCCCTCAATTCTGCCCTACTATTTGTGTATTGCTGTGGCCTTCTGGCTGTAGTAAATCGCCTTGCACAGGCAGCACAGTTGATGACCTGTGACACAGTTTATCACTCTTTGTAATGAATTTTCTGAAGGTCCTCCTGTGGCCCAAAATGGCTAGATATTGATCAGTCTGCCTTTTCCTAGCTTTAATCGAAAATTTTCTTAGTTGTCTTCATGGCTGATTCAGATTTCCCATTGCTCTGGTACATAGGAAGCACCTGTCCTATATGCTATTGGTTCATCAAGCTCAGGACTGTTAGCATTTGTAATGGTTTTCCAGTGTTTCAGGCATATTCTTTCCTAGCCCTGTCCAGTATCTGGTGCTACCCGGGACTGAATCTGGAACCTTCTGCATGTGAAGCATGTGCTCTTCTACTCAGGTACAACCTCACTGCCTTTGGAAGTAAGATTCTTGCAGAATCTGGAGAACTTTGAAGTTATCCACCACAAATTATGGACCAATATCTGGGAATATGGAATAGTTTCAACTACTCCATAACAGGCATCAGTCTGTGACCTAATATCTGGCAGTAGTTCCATCTCCCACAAACTAGAACTGAATCTTTCTCCCATAATGTGAACCATCCTACTCCCACGTTTTCCCAAAGTTGGCTTTGTACCCCATGAAGTTACAGAATCTCTTTATGTACTGAGCCTCTTTTAAGTTGTTGTCCCCTTAACCAATGCTTTCCCTTTGTGTCACAGGTGATTCCCTCCAACCACTTCCCTAATACTTGTAGTTAGTTCCACCTACACACATACACCTATGCACCTACCCAATTTTTGAGTATCTCTCAACAACTGCTTCATTCTTCCAACGGTTTCTCCTGCAACTTCACTGCTTTTCCTCAATGATCCTTTTGTTGCCTGGTCTCGTCTGATCTCAGAAGCTAAGCAGGGTCAGGCCTGGTTAGTACTTGGATGGGAGACTGCCTGGGAATACCGGGTGCTGTACGCTTATACCATAGTCTTTCGAGACTGAAGATTGCCAACCAACCTTTTGTTTTCATCTACTTCTTCAACACCATCCATACCATCTTCAATGCAATATATAAGGAAGAAACTGCATGTGCTTCCAGATGTCACCTTTCTCAGCAATGAATGCAAACCAAGTGAAATAGGAAGTATCTCACAGAAGGGGTACTTTTACTTTGTAGAAGGTTTTTAGTTGTTGCTCAGTTTAACATGACAGTTGTTTTCTTCCCTATCTCTCATGGTAATCATTCTGGAACACTGGGACTGGCATGAATCAGTGTAGAATTTAGCAGAGCTGACATCAGGCTTGTGGATACATGGCCAGCCTGTGTTTGTGCCGGTATCAGGAAGCACCTTGGAAATGTGCAGCAAAAAATAGTAAGGCAAGAAGGAATAACTAGTGCAAAGCTGAGAATTTGGAGGTATTGGAAGAATTCAGAGTCCAAGGAGATCATTCATCTCAAACTATTACATATTTCAAGTACAATATTCTTCAAGAGAACTGAAAAAAAATTGCTAAAATAGAAGAAAATGGCCAGATAGAAAACATTTAAATAAAGGAATATATACATTTATTTCATCATAACACTGAACTTTTCCATGACTATTTTCACAAAAGTGTCCTAAAGACCCCAGAACATATGGTTATAACCTATCCATCCATGGTCATAACCATGTATAAAATACTTTTTATACATCCATAAAATATAAAGTATAAAATACTTTTTATACATCCATACCTCCCCATTCTGCAACCCGCTTGCCCTTCTGCCCAGAAAATCCCATGATCCGTTTCCTCCTGACCCCATTCCACCTACCACCTCCCTCCCACAATGACAACTGCCTCAGTGCTTACCAAAGTCACAGGGTTAGGCTTGAGATTTACTTGTATATCGGAAACATTTGTATCTCAAAGCTTATTTTGAGTGTTGACAATCAGATCGTAGTAAATGCCTGTCATCCTTTAGCAATATGTGTTAACAATGATGAAATGCTTTCATATCCCAAAGACATTTGATTGACCTTTGAGAATTACAGTCTGCCTCTTGAAATCTTAAGAATTACTGATAAAAGTCAACATTCATTGGGTTTGGGGTATTTACCATTATGCATCAAAATGCTCAGTTTGGCTTTAATTAACATGTGTGAAAACATTTGAAATGCAGGTGGACATGCAAAGATGGTTTTATTTTGCAATTATTTTCACCATTTAAAAAACCAAGTATTTCAGAAAGCATTTTTTAAATCATTCGTGGTCGCTACCTTTATCAGAACCTTGACAGTTTTTGTTTGGGTTTTTCAAGCAGGTATAAAGTCTTGATCTTGCTTTTTGATAAGTCATCTATCTCCATCAGAATGTGAAAGCTGGTTCCCAGACTTGACAACACAGGAGCCTAAATCATGGCTTAAAGTGTTTTCAAATCAAACCTTTTCTGAATTCAGAGTGAAAAAAGGAGTAGGCCAGCTGCCCAGACAGCAGCTAGAGACCCTCATTAGGTGTCATTTGCATCCCATTAACCACAGAGCTGTGGGTCATTCACTGCCTGTCAAGCAGACAAGTCATTCCTTTTGTGCTAATTAGCAGAGAAATAAGGAGTTAATGAAGATCTTATGATCTGTGATGATTCATCTTTGTTGTTTCAAATGAATCCCTGCTCTCTAAACACTCTGGCGGGCTCCTACATGTTGAATAATACAGAACCAGTTGGGAGAGAGCTCAGTGAGGCCTTTAGACTGGTGGTCTCCAGGGGCATTTTGCATGGTGGGCTTTGTTAGCTAAAGATTAGAAGGAGTTAATTGCTTCAAGATGGCTAGCAGATTAGGTTACAGGGTGTGTAGTATCTGTGTAAGCATATGTCAGGTCTCGTTAAAAGATAGGATATGCTTATTTTAATAAAATTATAGAGGGAAGAATTAATTTGTCATTATGCTAGAAATCTTATTTATGAACCTAATTTGAAAATGTACAGATATCAAAAGCACTGGGTTTTCAACATTTGTGAATTCCTTTAAAAATCAGCCTGTGATATAGCTGCACTGGGCAAGGCCAGTAGACAAACTCTGGGGGGACGCATATGAGCTACAGAGTTGCCCTTCCCACCCAATATGTTGTCGAAGAGATGACTAATAAAATGCTTAATACCCGTTTCTACTGAAAAATTGCATTGATGGTATTGTTTCTAATAACAAAAGCATTTGTTAGCTTTTTTCATGAAAAGTAGAAACATTCTATGAACCTCTGGCTTTGTTTTCTCAACCATCATAACAAGCTGATGAAAACATCCAAGGATATCTGTTTACTAAATAAACCGAGGAGTGGAACTGAACATCTAGGCCCGTATTTGTGTGTTGGGACCCACTTGATGGGTCATGACCTGATTTCTGGTGGGTGCCACAGAGCCTGCAGTGAAAACATATATGATGGAAAGATCAGATACCTAATTGCCTCAAGCCTTGAGACTTTTCAAAAATCAGATAGCTGCTAACTACCCTGCAAAGAGCTGAGCTCCTGCAGTCTTGCCTTGGGGCTGTATTGCGGCTGCATCAGTGTTGGAAATTTGGATAGGATTCAACCCTGGATCACATAACTAAGGGTTCAATTCTAAGAGCTGCAGTGCCGGTGCTCTACTGGCACCACCAACTCATGTTGTTGCAAAGTGCCATAAGGCACTTTTGCACCAGTGTTAACAGCATGCCACCAGTGCTGAGTCCAGTGTCCTGGGCCTCAATGCCCAGACACCAAGAGCTTTTTGGGGTGGGGTGGCAGGGCGGGAAGAACCGGGCAGGGGGAGGTATGGGAGGGGAGGAGTGAGCCTGGGAGATCGCGACAATGGAGGCAGGCTCTGCCGCTGTATCCTAACCCCCTTCCCGGGCCAGGAAACCCAACACAAGTCTCCTTGGTTCTGCGCCTGCTCAAAAGAAGAAGATTAAAAATGGGCAGCGGGCCAGGCCGAGGCTGGCAGTGCCACCCCCAGAGGGGTGGTGCCTGAAGCATTTGCCCACCCTTGTCTCCCTAGGTACATCACTTGGCATGGAGTAAGGGAACAAATGTTCCTCCAGCCTGCTCCTAATCTGAGCTGGATATGGCGTAGGCCACTTGACACTGTTGTGCCAGCACAGGTAAGGTTTGGGTTGCCCACTGACTTTGTGGGCAGATGGGCAGGACTGCAGTCCAGGGCTGCAATTCTGTGCATGCTATCTAGACCTGGGGTATATGTCTCACTGGATTAGGTGAGACTTGCTTGTAAACATACATAGGAACACACCTTTTTTTGAGTGAAATATCGAGGTCGTACTGTCGACATGGACTGGCACCAGCTTTTCAGGGTCTTGAACAGGAATTTTTCTATGTCCTACTTCAAGATGCCGGGAATTACACCTTCTGCATGCAGAGCATATGCTCTTCCACTGAGCTCTAGGGAATGATTTGCATATGAGTTCATGTACTGTTTTCCTCTTTGGAAACTTATTAATATCAATGTTTGTCCCAAACACTGGCATAGTCAGGTGTGTTTTTTTTAACTAATTAATAATTCTGTTTCCAGAAAGTCAAAGGAGCAAGACAGAGGAGAGACTAATCAAATAATAGTGTCCCCCCCCATATTTGGATGCAGAAATGCTTAGGATGCAATACCAATGCTAAAGTAGGCTCTATCTTTGGAAAACGAACATAGTTACCCATGTGCTTGGCCTAAGGGTTAAAAAGGGACATCTAAAATAAGGTAAGTGGAAATAGTAATGTATCACCAGTAGCCAAGAATAGAAATGAAGTGTCTCTAAATGCCATATATAAACCAGCTGATTGTCACTGATCTCTTAGGAGTGCTCCTCTTTTTGCACATGCTTGTGCTGTTATAGGTGTCCTAAATTCTAGATCCACTTTACCTGCAGTTTCCACAAATAGAATACTGAGTAATGCTGTGTTCATGGCCCCACCCTTGTTTCCCAACCAGGACCAATTCAAGGCCTCCTGTTGCCTGAGGCACCATGCCAAATATTGTTACCCCTCTTATCCAACAGTGCATCAGCCTCTGCAATTCCTCTGCCTCCCATGGATTGGAAAGGGGAACAGAGTGAAGAGGAAGTGGAGAGGACCAGAGAGTGGGACAAGAGCATTGGACACTCTCCTGCTGGCCACACTTCCTCTTCTGCTCCATTTCCCCATTCCTTTGGAATCCAGGAAGCGGGTTTCAGCTGGGGGACAAGAAGCAGCAGAAGTTATAGGGCCCTTGCCAGCCTGCGGCTTGCAGTGATCACATGGATAGTTTGGTCGTCAGGACCAACCCATGCATGTGATCACTGCAGGCTGGCAGGGGGTGCCTTATTTTGGTTTCACGCACACACGCACTTTGCCCACATGAGTTAGGGTTAGGGTCAGGGGATTCAATGGGTTTTTAGGGTAAAAGTTAGAGTAAGGGTTAGGGCATTTTCTCTGCTTAGAGCACCATTCTTTTTCTTTCAGAAATCTAAGATGAGAGACAAAGTTTGCCCTATGCATTTTTCCCTTTGATGCCATCTGATGAATGAATGAATCGGTGCTGGTGCTGCCTCCTGGTGCTGTCACTAGAAGTAGTTCCTGATGAGTTTATTTGTTTACCAAATTTCTGTCCCATCTTTCTCCGTGAGAGGACCCAAAGTGGGATTTCAGTGGGTGTTCACTTTCAAGAAATTGTGCATAGGATTACACCCTTGGTTATCATCACTACTGGTGCACCACTTAGATTTTTGATCCACGGCACTACAGTGTCTTGTTGAGTCATCTCTGAAGATAAATGGATTCCACCAAGGAATTTAGTTATTTGATTGTTCTTTGTGAACTTTTAGTTGAAAAGTGGTATAGAAATACTGTTAATCATCATCATCATCATCATCATCAACATCATCATCTGCACATTATACTTTTTCCAACTGCCAACACTGCTTGAGAATCTACCAATACCCCAGAGAAAAACACTTCCCATGAGAACCTTATCAGAATCCTGTTCTGCTTGGATACATGGACAAACAATCTTCTGATTTAATCCCTCTCCACAAGTGTGTGTGTGGACATAGTAGAAATGGAAAAGGTGCAAAAGAGAGTGACTAAGGTTGCAATCCTAACCTCACTTTCCTGGGAGAAAGTCCCATTGAACACAATAGGACTTACTTCTGAGTAGACCTGGTTAGGATTGTGCCCTCAAATGATCACTGGGCTGGGGCACCTTCCTTATGAGGAAATGCTACAGTGTTTGGGCCTCTTCAGCCTAGAAAAGACGCCTGAGGGGAGGAAATGATTGAGACATACAAAATTATGCACGGGAAAGATAGAGTGGATAGAGAGAAGCTCTTTTCCCTCTCACACAACTCCAGAACCAGGGGACATCAACTAAAATTGAATGTTGGGAGAGTTAGGACAGACAAAAGAAAATATTTCTTTACTCAGTGTGTAGTTAGTCCTTGCCACAGGAAGTGGTGATGGCATCTGACCTAGATGCCTTTAAAAGGGGATTGGACAAATTTCTGGAGGAAGAATCCATCACAGGTTACAAGCCATGATGTGTATGTGCAACCTCCTGATTTTAAAAATGGGCTATGTCAGAATGCCAGATGCAAGGGAGGGCACCAGGATGTAGGTCTTTTGTCTTGTGTGCTTTCTGGTGCATTTGGTGGGCCACTGTGAGATACAGGAAGCTGGACTAGATGGGCTTATGGCCTCATCCCGTGGGGCTGATCTTATGTTCTTGTGTGTGTGTGTGGGGGGGGGGTAGGTGTTTTGGGTATTCAAATGTACTTAGAGTCCATTTTAAATGTGAAATGTACCTAGAATTTTAAACTTCAAATGTGCAATAACTTTATTCCAAACTCTGTGTTCTGTTTAATTGCACTGAATGAAGAAACATATCACTCTGTAGAGATGCTGAAGAGGTAAAGGAAAGCCAGCTCAATATCTTCTTAAGTTGCTTCAGAGGGAGCTGGAAGAAACAGAACTGTAATTGGAGACTAGAAGGAAGAGCTGGGAGAAAATACTGGGTGCATGGAAGAGGCACTGCAAAGCCAGCCTGTTCTTCAAAAAAAAGGTTTGAAGCTGATGGTGAGCAGGTGCAGAGAGATTTCCTTCAGTCACCAAAACCTGCCGGTCCCAGATTTCCCCACTAGCAGCAGCAGCAGTGAGAGAGACTAGCATTTCCTGCAACATCAATAGAGGGAAAGGCTGGCTTTTGACTGTGGAGAAGGAGATATAGAGAAAGAGGGGGGAGGAATAAGCAGAAGTAATTTATTCGGGATCTTTGAGAGGATAATAGCCAATTATTTGTTTATAACACTGGTTAAATTTTCATTAGGCAGATTAATGGAATATCATGTACTGTCAACATTGGACTGAGGGGTGGTCTGTAAGAGATAAACGGGCAAACAGTCGATGTGTCTCCCTGAGTAAATTAGTTTTTGCTTTCCTGTTTTTCATATGAAAATGGAAAAGGTGGACAAGGTGGTGCATTTTAAAACAGGTCTCAGGATGGGCCAAATCAGTTAAATATGAAAGCAATGCTGGTAATAAATACATTATAATAACTTAGCATCCTGCCTATAATTTTGATTTCATGAAAGTCGGGGATAATGTCAGTTTTTAACCTGCTCTCTTAATACAGATTTCCTCTTCCTGAACCTAGGCGTCTCTTGCTGTGAGGTGAAAGCATATTACTTTTTCACCCCCTGATTTGTCTGTGTAATCTGTTCAGCATTACAGCTGGTAAGTGCTAGAGGCTCACAGCTCTTTCTTGTGAATTCAGGTATTATCATATACTGGATGGCATGAGCCATTTCCTCTAAGTAGTGTATTATCAGCATCAGAACCCCCCTGAGCAGTTCGAGTTGCCTATCATACTGTTTTGAAGTTGGAACGTATGGGGACTACTTAACATTTGTGGATGGGATTTTCAAAGCACCTTAAAGGGTTTAGGCACCTAACTCCCATAGGCTTCTCGCAAAATCTCCATCCAATTTATACCATAATAAAAGGAGATTGCTGTTGTAACTGGTGCATGGAAACTTCTACATGGCAAGTACGACACAAGACATCAATTCCTGGAGACCGCAAGACACAAAATGTCTGGATTTTTCCCCCCCTGCAACATTGCCCCTTTGTTACTGGAAGGCATACCAGAAAACTTGAAATGGGTCAAACCGTTTTAGAGATGTTGGCATGTTTGTTTGCAAGAGTTATAGCCTGCTTTTCATGAAAATAGTGCCAAAGTGGTTTACAAACATACAAAGCAATGCAAGAAGTAAGAACAATTTTTTAAAAAATGAAAAAAAAATACTTTTTAAAAAACAGCCACGGAAACTCAAACATATGGCACTACAGAATAAAACCAAGGACTGTTTTAAAAGCGCTCCCAAACAAGGATTTTCATCCAGCATCTAAAAACAAGTACAGAGGAAGCCCAATATTGCTGTAGTTCTGCATTCTACAGATCAGGAGCTGTCATTGAGAAGACACTTTGTCTCTCTTACCCAGAATTACTGTTAGCAATGGGCCTAATAGCAGAGCTGGGGATGGGGGGAGAGGGTTGGCAAAATCCTCCAGGCTGGGCTTCCAGGCTCCAAAAGAAAGCATCTTCAGTGGGAAAACAGTGCTGAGCACCTGCTTAACTTTCATTTTAAAATCAATAAGCTACCTTTTTACTGGTAGCTGGGTAAATTTTTCTACCCAGCAACATGGCAAAACCTTCATCTGCTACTGCAAGCACATTCTGGAGATCAATTGAAGATAATTGGGCAAATGCTGAATAGCCGGTGTGCTTGTGGGTCTCAATGAAGAAAGGAGTGCACATCTTGCTTCTTGGTGCATGCACAGTCTTCCTGAACCTCCTGGTGGAGCTCTTCTCCATTCTCCCATTACAACAGTGGTGGACAGGAAGCAACATAATTTTCTAGTCCTGGAAAGGAAGGGGAGGGGCACTGGCTGCCTGCTGTATCTTTCTACATCAAGATTTGTGTTTGGGCAAGGGAGGTTTGGTTGGCTCTGAATGTATGTGTCTTTGTGTGGAGGAGAGGTGTTCATATTTGTGTTGTGTGTGTGGGAATGTGTGTGCTTTTGTTTAGATGGAGATGGGATACTTCAGCAATCCTGAACAAAACATCCCATTTTAGTCCCATGACTGTGAGTATGGCTGTTTGCTTTAAAAGGGGAAAGGGCTTACTTATAGGGTATATATTTTTATAGCTCACTATTGCCCCTTCCTTCCATGCCTCTTTCACATTCACTTTCATAGTGGCTAAATTGGGGGGGGGGGGGGAGAGATTTAAACAAAAATTAAAAGTGTAAAGGACAATAGAGATAAAGGCTGATTGAGCTAAGAAAAGAAATCCATATTTTTAAAGTTGTACATTGTAGATATGTCAGGGCCCTGAAGTGGGTTGGGGTGATGTATCGTAAAGCGGAGTGGTCTTGAAAAAAGTCCAGCATGCTCCTTTATGCATCCCATCATGCTCACAGTCATAATAACTAAGGAATGTTTCCCTCCCCCCTTCTGGTTCTCTTAAGAATCATAAGGGTAATGTATCCTGAGCCAGAAATCTTGGGTGGGCATTGCTGGAAAAGCCAAATGTGTGGTATTTGGATCACTGTCACTTCAGGGACATCAGTCACAACTGTTTTAAAAACTTGAACACACCCAGAAATCTACTCTAAATCCTACTCTAAGACCAAGCTCTCATTTTCTAAATGAAAGCTGCTGTATCACAAATGTGTCTGTTTTTTGAAACTTCTTTGGTGGGGTGAAACACTACTGAACTGGAGGCAAAGAACCCACTGGCCCTAATGTAGCTATAGGGGTTCCCCTATTAATGCTAACTTTCTATGGGTGCAATCCTAACCCCTTATGTCGGTGCTTTCCAGCACCGACATAAGGGCAATGCAGCTCCAAGGTAAGGGAACAAACATTCCCTTACTTTAAGGAGGCCTCCAGCTGCAAGATGCAGCACACGTTCCATTGGCACAGCTATGCCAGTGCTGGAAAGCACTCGCATAAGGGGTTAGGATTGCACCCTAAGGGCACAATCCAGCCCTTGACTTGGACCGGTGCAAGTCCTTGGCGCCTCCTCGGGAAGAAGCTGGGCTGGTGCTCAGAGAAGCGCTGGCCAGCAGCAGTTGATGGAAGCCTCTGCACCGGCTTCCTCCGAGTGCCTTGCGTCGGCATAGCTGTGCCAACTCAAGGCTCCTGAGGTAGGCAGGGGGGCAGGGAGGAGGTGGGAGAGAGGTGTTCCTGGCAGTGGGCAGCCCCGGGGGCGGGCGGGCAGGCAGGCGGGTGGGGAGCAGGAGGCGGGGCTGGAAGGTTGCTCCAAGCCGCTCCACTCTCCTCGGCCTTGTGCCACCTCAAGAGGTGGTACAAGTTTGAGGAGACCCATAGGGGCCAGTGGCCCTTACCCAGAGGTAAGGGGAAATGTTTCCTCTTGCCTCTGGCTGAACCGCTTATGGCCCCTATCTTGCACTGGATACAGCGCAAGCCTCTTGGCTTGCTTGTTCCAGCGCAGGATAGGATTCCACACTAAGTCAATGCTTCTCAATCTTTTTACCGCCACAACCCACTTCATCGGCTGCTACAGCTGCATCATGTCCCACAATGCCTTGCAGTTTCAAAGTAGCATCAATGCGTGACCCAACAGAAAGACTTACTGGTGGGTCACAACCCACACTTTGACAACCACTGTTCTAAGTATAAATGATCTAACACTGTGGACTGAGACTGTGAAACAAATGCTAAATAGAAAGCTTGAGCAGCATTGTTGCTAAGAGTTATGTTCTAACAATGTATGTTGCATTAATTAGGGTGCAATCCTAACCAACTTTCCAGCACTGACTTAGCTGTGCCAATGTGGTGTGCACTGTGTCCAGCAGTGGGGAGGCAGTCAAGGGGGCTTCCTCAAGATGGCATATTTGTTCCCTTATCTTGGGGCTGCATTGTGGCTAGGTCAGTGCTGGCAAGTTGGTTAGGATTGCGCCATTAGAAAGCTGTAAATAGGGTTGACAGGAATACCTAGGAACTATAAGATATGACACATTGCCTAGTTTGTTCCTGTCAATGGCTTCACTAGTAGTGGCAGTGCTGACAAGCTAGGAGGCCAACTGATATGGTCACCTCAGGCAGCTGATTGGCTTTATTTTTCCACTCACCTTCATTGCTCTTCCTCCTCTGCCTCCTAAAACTGTGCACACACACACCCAGTAGCGAGACATTCTAGGTTTCTAGATCACATCTATCCATTTTGATTCTCTAGAGGTGGCAGAAGTGGGTCAACTGGCTCTTACATAGATAGATAGCAGGTAGTGTGACATTTTGCACCTTTCCAATGGCCCTTTCAAGAAAAAAAATGGGATGTTAAGAAAATACTACCTTTAGTACAACACTGTTTCTCCACTGGCTGACTGTATTTCAACTTTCATTATAGAGGCATAATTTCTTATGGAATCTAATAATGCACTAAAGTAAAGTCAATTTATTCAATAAGCCTCCTTAAATGCCTTGCAGTATTTGCTGGCTATTCATTTTTCACAGAGAGACTTATCCCTTCTGCCTGTAAATGAGCTTCTCATATATATTATATATGTCTGTACCCTGACATAGTGGAGCTGAGATTACAAAACTTTGTTGAAAATGTACTTTGCTTATGACATAAAGTTCAAGTATGAATGGTACTTGTTAAATAGGCTACAGGTCTGAAGCATTACAAAAAGTCATAACTATAGTTATGAAAAGTCCACGGTCATCAGTATTTCCATTGCTATATGACAGTGAAATCAAACTTTTCTGGCCAGTGGCTCCCTTGACCCCCGTGGCTGTTGGCCATGACTCCCCGTCATGTTCCTAAGGGCTGGAAGTGACATCATTAAACAGGAAGTGACCAGAAATATTAACTATATTAAATATAATATTATAATATACTTATTATAATATAATATTAAATATTAAATATTAAATATATATTAACTATATTAATATTAATTATATTAATCATATCATTAATTAAATGCAGATCTTAAAAATATATTATTAATACACAGTAATATACATGCTTTATAAATGATCAGCTGCTGATCACTGTTGGAGACAGGATGCTGGAGTAGGCAGATTTTGTCTGGTCCAGGAAGACTCATTTTTTTTAACTTTGTAAGCATACCAATACAATCATTTTATCAAATGAACTTTGTGAACAACCAGTCTGACCAACATTACACACACACACCCCTGTGGACCCCAATCCAACTAGTCATTTCTCCCATTCTCCTTGGATAGGATTGAACCCTTTATTAATTGAATGAAGTTAAATTTTTCCAGCAGCTGGTGGGGAAAGCAAAAATAGACCATGAAAATACGTATATCAGAGCTGATAAGGTTTGGTTAGGAAGCTGATTTGTCTCCTATACTAGGAGATGCACAGCTCAAGCCTATGCTTGTCTACTCAGAAGTAAGTCCCATTAGAGTCAATGGGGCTTACTCCCAGGAAAGTATGGATAGGATTGGGCTGGCAATCACTTCATCAATGGCTGATAAGTGATTGCCTTCAAATAGCAAGATTCATCACTTTAAAAATACAGCTTTTCCTCTTCAGTCAAACAACAAGATTAATAAATCACTTTAAAAACAGTCCCCTTTTTCTGCTCCTGGCCAAGTAAAGTGTGTGCTTGTCTCTCCCCTCCCCCTTCACCAACTGCATGGAAGCAACTTTAAGAGTCCTGATGAATGGTAAAATAAGAAGCATTTTATTTGGGGAGGGGGAGGAAAGTGGGAAGGTTTGGAGATCGAAAGGGGGGAGTGGAAGAGGGAGGAGGTTGGAAAGAGAGATTTCACTTTGATGAGAAGCGATCCCAGGCTGGGTACTAGGAACCAACCAGACAAGGATCAGGGCGGGTTAAGGACTGCAAGCTGACCATGCTCGGTACTTGCCAGATGGGGGTTGGAGTCCAAGAGCTTTGGAAACAACATGCAGCTAACACAGAAGGTGGCAGCCTTGAAATGGAGGGAGAAGAGGGCGGGGCGGCAGCAGCCACTCTCGCAGCTGAGCAACTCCAGTTTCTTCTGCTTTAAAAAAGGCACAGAGGGGCTTTCTGCCCAGGGGTGTATCGATGGATTGCCCAGGGGTTCTGCTCAGGGATGTGACTGTATCGATAAGAGAGGACATCCTGCACCTCCCCTTTGAGTTCCTGGCGCCGTCCTAAAGAGCCGCGCCTCACAGTTTGACTAACACTGCTATACGACTTTGCGGAAATCCCAGTGATATGTGATAGTAAGTTAGAAAGAGGCTTCATACATAGGGATATCTGCCCATCTAAATTAAAAGACAGTTTCATTTTTTCAGGTGTCAAACATGTATTTCTTTAAAATATCGATATACAAGTACAAACAATAAGAAATGTTATTTTAAAAATACTGTATTCTTTACCTTCTTTCCTCTTTAAGAGCCCAGTCTTATACAGTGCCTATTATGCATCCTTGGGCAGTGGCGTAGCTAAGGGGGTGCAGGGAGTAGCAGTTACACTGGGCATCAAGCTTTAGGGGGGCAACAAGCTGAGCTTGACATTAGTGACCAAAATTGTGAAAATCTTGGTATTTATGAATAATACCACCATGTTATATATCATTGGAAAGGTAATTTAATGCGGAATGCAATGAAACAAACTACATTGGAATGTCTGTATTCTACCAAAAGTTATGATCAATTATCCAGAAAATGAAAACACTATGCCTTATGGAACAAAAAGTGGATTTCAAAAACTCAAAACGGACCTATGAGACTGATTGTTCTGAGAGCCAGTGGCATATTATTATGTTATTGACAGGTTGCAATGACATGTTATCATGATACAGCATGAAACCAATAAGGTGTTAATAAGAATCAACTCTCAGTTCCATGTATCATAATACAGTTACCCTTGCTAACTGGGTAAAAAGGCATTTTTTCAAGTGGTGCCCCTCTTATATTTAGCAGCACAGTGTCTCAAACCAATCAGGGACAGATTTTTATTTATTTACTTAATCAATTTGATTTTGTCTGGGGGGGCTACAAATCTTCTTTGACCCCAGGTTGCAGATAGATGCCTTAGCTATGACACTGACTGGGAGAAGGCAGCAGAGCAAATAGGTGGCAAGCTGCTAGGGGGAGGAGGAGGGTTCTTCCCAGTTTTCACATTTTAAAAAGTCTGGGCGTGACGACACTTCCGGTTGTGACATCACTTCTGGGGCAACATTTTGAACTTGGCACTGGGCTACGCAGTCATTAGCTACACCACTGTCCTTGGGTCTCCCCTGCTGTACAGCAGTGCCAGCTGCAAAAGGCACTTCATCAGTGTGCTAGTCAGCATACTGCAGGGAGCGCTGGTGGGAAGACCTGCGCCTTCCCACTCACTCCAGTGCATCTCTTGTTGGTTGCAGATGAACATAAGTCAGTGGGAGAAGTGAGAGAGGGTGGAGGGAAATCAGAATGGAGCAGGAAGGGGGGGTGCGAAAGGAAGTGGGGCGGGAGATGGGCAGGTTGGACCTGGAAGGGGTGGAATCGGTGCCGCCAGCACTGCCGATATCCTAACCCACCCCCCTCCAGAACCTGATCTTCAGTGTGGGTCTACATGGACCTGCACCAGCTATTTAGATATCACAGGGCCAAATAGACCTCCCATGTCACAGAGGCTTACTCTGGTTAAGGGAACAAATGTTCCCTTAAAGAGAAGGGAACTCTTCTCTTAGAAGAGAAGAGTTAGAGAAGACCTCCTGGACTGCCCCCTCCTCCGCTTGGACGCAGCGGTCAGTCACCATTTTGATGCTGCAGCAGCAATGTGGGAGTGTGTCTGTATAGTGGATAGGACTGAGCTGTAAAAATGCCTGCAAATATCTTAGGGCCCAGTCATATCCAATTTTCCAGGACCAGTGTAGCTGTGCCAGTGGAACATGCATTGCATCCTGGGGTGGGGAGTCATTCACAGAGGCATCCTCAACATATGGGAACATTTGTTCTCTTACCTCGAGGCTGCATTTTGGTTGCACCAGTGCTGGAAAGGATTGGGCCCTTAGACTGCAATTCTATCCACACTTTCCTGGGAGTAAGCCCCATTGAACACAATCAGACTTACCTCTGCGTAGAAATGCATGGGATGCATAGGATTGCACTGTTCCTCAATCAAGGCCATAGTCCTGTACATAATCTTCGGGAATGGGTGCCTTAGAACTCTGTGGAGCTTATTTCTGTATAAATTTGCCATGACCCATGAGACACGTAAGCCACACAACCAAAATAAAATCGAATTAAACGCATAAAATAATATCAGACAAAAAGAAGCAGTACTAGAACAGGTAAGTTTTAAAAAGAAATTACACATTAAATACCTGGGAGAAGAAAAATATCTTGGTTTGACATCTGAAAGGAAAAAAAACAAAAAGAATTAGTGCCAGACAAATGCCTTTGGGGAAACAACTCCACAGATGGGTCAGACCTCAGGGCAAATACACACTCTGGAGGTGTGCTTCTAATTGGAAGCAGTGACAAAAATCCTTGAGTTTTTCCCCATATTTGCCTACTTTTCCCCGTTTAGGGACCTTTCCACCTGCCACCAAAGGCTTCTGTGGTAACTCAGGGTCCTAAAAGTAGTTGCGACATCATCCTTCAGTAAGCCCTGTCTTTTTTAAATCAAGTGCCTTTATAGAGGAGCCACATGATCCGAGGCATATACTATGTGGATTCACTAGTTTCACATGTATGCTTCTGTCAGAGACAAAGGATGCTGGCTTACTCTCCTGCAGAGATTGGTATGTGTTCACTGCTTGGGTCCGCCAAGCTCACCCGTGTAGGTGAAGCGGTGGGATGGAGTGGCCAGAAGGTTCCCCCTCATCCAGTCGGATGACCACATGACATCAACAAACTGAGGTTTTTTAAGGGCATATACAGAACTGCTCGAGGTGCTACTTTGGATTCATTCATGGAGAGCTGTGTCTGTGGATCCATGAAAGTGCTCACTCATTTCTCAAAAGAATGCAGGTACTGGATCCCTTCCCCTTCCCCTGGATAATGTAAGTCACTAAGGATAAGTAGTATCTTGGTCAGGAATTTGATTTTGTTTTCTGCAATTCTGATTTTGTTTTCTCTGTGCATGCTGTGTCAGATCCCACTTTGGAATAGCCCTATTTCTTTTGACCTGTGCCTTGTGGTTTTTTTCATCATCTGCATGCCTTCCTGCATTCCTTGGATTTCCTTGTTTGTTCCCTTGTTTGAATAAAATTCCTTTGATTGCTTTGCATGACCTGCTTGGTCTCAGTTCCTTAAACTGCAGGTTGTCATCCTTTCCCAAGCTGTTCAACCCTTGCTGTGGTTGGTTTTGGACAAGTGGGGATCCTCCAGATTTTGGGAATTCCTTTACAGGTCAGGGAGGGAAGTTTCCAGGGTGAACTCTTTCTTCCTGGCTTTTCCCCCATCTTGATGGTGGCTGCAGAGACCTGCCAAAATTCCCCAAACACCCAGATCAACCAATTGGTAGAGGGAAGTAGCAGGCGGTCTATGGCTAACTGCTAGGCATTGAACTTGTCTTGCCCTCTGCCCACACATGCATTCTTCTGTCACATGTTGTTAAGAGTGGGATCCTTTACCCTGATAACCATACTGAGTGAACTGTGGCAGATGCCTTTTTGTCTTTTTGATTTTTCTTTTTAAATTTTTGGCAAATTTTTCTTTGGTGGAAACTATGTGCTTAAAGGTGCATAGAACATGCTTTTGCACATTATTGTTGGCATCCTTCAGTCTCAGAAGACTATGGTGTCACGCTCTGAATGGTGGTTCTGGAACAGAGTGTCCTCTCCAGTGTGCAAAGCCTGGGTAAAGTAGATATGGAGGATAGACTGTTACCCTTGCAGCAAATCCCCCCTCTCCACGTCGCTGAAATGGTCCAATGGAAAGGCAGAGGCCAATATGGTTGGTTCCAGTGGCATCGCAGGAGTTGCCAGAACGTGACTGTGTTCAGCCATGAACTGCCTCAGGGTCTCCGGCTCTGGATTTTGCCTCGAGGTTGACTCCTGAAGCCTTTTCCATAACTGGATGTAGCCACAAGGCAGTGGAGGTTTGGGATCAGAGTTTTCCTTCTCTCAGATGAGCTGCCTTCCCAGGCTGACAAGTCCCATCTACCCTTTGCACATAAAGGCCAGTATAAAGAAGCAAGTTGTCTTTTGTTTCCTTTCTCTCTGATAGAATCAGTTGGATGAAGAGCTTAGATAGAGAGATAAGGGCAACACTGTGTGCCTGTTCTTGCAAGGCACAAGACCCCCCTCATGAGCCTGATCCTTTCTTCCCCCGGCCCAGTTCCGCCCTCTCCATGCCCTCCTCACAGCCTGAAAAGTCACACCTTGTCCTCTTTGCAGCACTGGTCCAGTGCTGGCACTCACTCCTTACCAAGGACCACTAACATGCTTTAGGGCACATTCACAATGTGCTGAGCCTGCAGGCTCAGTGCCAGCTTCAGGATTGGGCTGTATATCACACCCTCTCATCAACTTTGTCAATGATGACATTTGTCCTCAAGAAATCAATGTTTTAAAATTACTCTAGACAAAGGACCTATCCTTGCTTATGCTTGACTTCAGCTTTTGGATGTAACAGAACTTTTCAGATCAAAAGGGAAATGGAAAATTTTACATAATAAATAGGCAATTCTAGGTTTGAAGTCACTGAGGAACATTTGATGTCAGAATTGAGGAGGACAGGACACTGCACCGTTGACAACACAGGCCTACAAAACTGAGGGTCAGAAACGGTTTTCTCAAACTTTATGGTGGTTTGATATGAATTTGGGGTGCCAATTCCAAAAATGGCATCCATTTTGCCCTGTCACGTCTAGTTTTGGAGATATAGTATAGCCTCTTTAGTGAATGGTTCAAGCAGCGTCCTCATGAGGAAGCCATGGTGTAGGCTTCCTCATGAGGAAGCTGCTTGAACTATTCACTAAAGAGGCTATGCCGGGTCTCCAAAACTAAACGTGTTAGGGCAAAATGGATGCCATTTTTGGAATCGGCACCCCAAATATACCCAGGAATTGGTGTAACGTTTAAGGAAGCAAAATGTGTGTTGGCCTGTGTAATGATTTATTTGCAAAGCTACCTTACAGTTGGCTGGATTCACATGAACATGTTCTGACATTCTATAAAAGATGTGTACTATCTTAGAAAATTGTCTAGTTTTTCCAAAGAATTCTTCTTCTGATATCTTATGGACTGAGTAACAGTCCAATCCTATACATATCTACTCGGAAGTAAGTCCCATTGGAGTCAATGGGGCTTACTCCCAGGAAAGTGTGGCGAGCATTGGGCTGTAAGATAAGTGAGCTATGATGCCCATGTTAGGTTCCTGCGTATTCTGAAAGGCTGGCTGTTTGCACTAATGACGGGTTGTTTCTGATGAAATGGCTGAGCAGATTCTATGATTTGAGTAAGGTTAAGGGGCATTTGTGAGTCTTCACTATACTATACAAAACACTGTGTACATTGAAATCACGTGCTTGCTAACAGCACATATGTAGATTCCGGTAATCCAGACATGCGCATCTCAGTGAAATTCACTTCCATTGAATGTGTTCAGTATTGGAGAGGAATTGTTCAACTATTTCCCCCCCCCCCTAAATTGTCACTTTTTATAAAGCACAAAAGATCAGTGTGCATCACTTGTTCTGAAAAGAGTTGGGGCTGCTTAGTCCACTTCTGCCCTCCTGTGCCTTTTCAAACAACAGGTGGGAGAGCAGAAGTCTGGCAGGACAACTGTGGTAGCAGTGGGGTGATTATGTTGCTGCAGCCAGGTTGCCTTCTTATCGAGAGCCAGGCTGGTGCAGTAGTGATTCAGGAGCTGGACTGAGACCTGGAAGATCCAAGTTCGAATTCCCATCCAGCCACGAAGTTCTCTGGGCAACCTTGGGACAGTCACCATCTCTCAGCCTCACCTACCTCACAGGGTTGTTGTGATGACAAAAGGAGGGAAGGAACTGTGTACACCACCCTGAATTACTTGGAAGAATGGTGGTAGTAAAATAGAATAAATTAATTAATAAATTAAACAAATATTGTGCTTCTAGGAACTGATGGTCCCACTGGGGCCCATTAGAGGGTCAACTCTGCCAGTGGATGTGCCAGTATTATTTGGTTAGGGGGTGTAATTCCTCATCCCCTCACATATTCATTGAATGTGGAGAATTCTAGTGCCAGGGCTTGGGGACAAAGCCCTGGACTAGACTCCCATACCTACCCTCTGGTAGCATATTGGGTGTCACCTCAATTGCTGGTACAGGTTGATTACTGCTCATCCAGACAAAATCCAAACATTTTGGGGGCCATGACTTTTAAAAAAACTTTTACCCATGCCTGCGTGAACCAACCTAGGAAGCTGGTTGCGCTGTGACCTCTGGAGGTGCAGAAGATGGCACAGAGTGGACGCATTGCAGACTACAAAAGGAGCACTAACATTCCTGGAGTGGGGAGGCAAAATGCTAAGTTCTTCAGATGCCTGAATGCTGGTGTAATGTGGCCCCTCCCCCTCACCTGCAGAGCCATTTAGAACAAAGAGCAAAGCTGAGACATCTCCAGTGCTTTGCTCTCTTGGCTCTGAAGGTGAGGGGAACAGGCCACTTTATACCATGCACCTGAAAGTCTTCGGATTTTGCCTCCCCTCCAGGAACACCAGAGAGAAGGAGCACTTGTGTTCTAGTGTGAACACAAGACATCTGAATGCAGTATGGACACACAAGTGAACACAAGGAGCACTGATGAAGTGTTTTTGGAAGTGCAAACACACTCCCATCCCTAAGATATCTCATCATATTTATACAAATATTCCAAAATCCAGAAAAACTCAAAATCCAGACAACTTCCCATCCCAAGCAGTTCAGATAAGCAATACGCAACCTGTGCCTTTGGCCACTGGCCAACCTCTAATGCGACCCCTGAATGCAAGGGTCTTATATTAAGAGCCTTTTTTCTGAGTAGTAACACTTAGTAGTGTAGTAGTAACACTTAGCATTCGTAGACCACTTTTTAAGTCTAAAGCATTCAAAGCATTTCACATGTATTATCTAGTTGTTATCTTTACAACAACCCTATAAGGTGAATATGTATTATTATCTCTGTCTTGCAGCTGGGGAGTGAAGGGGAAAGGGAATGGCTTGCCTAAGGCCACCTGGTGAGTGATGAGTTTCAAGGTGGGGGAAGCCCTAATTTTCAGCTGAGTTTCATCCTACTACACTACATCAGTTCTTTGGGGCCAGGAATCTATCACCACCTTCTATTAAATTGTGCTGTTTTTCATCCCACCTCCTGCCTTTGGAGAAAGGGAAGGCCTTAAATCCTTTTTAAAAAAATGTATTCGAATAGATATGTGATGGATGTACACTCGAGCCATGAATTATGGAGCACTGTTAAATGTCATAATGGCCCTGATCATTTTTGAAGTTTGGTTCCCTGAATAGGGATTTGAGGGCAGAGTTTGGTCCAGTGATTATTCTAGCTGTGATTTTTTTTTTTTGGCCTGAGGGTGAATTCCAATGAGCAGCAATGGGGCCTTATACAAAAGACTCTCCTTTTCCTGCAGAAGAGGTGGAATTTTAAAGCATGGTGACTGCAACTCGCTGTCTGATACCTTGTTATGCCAAGTTGGAGCAGAGAGAAAATTTTTTGCAGCTGAGTTATAAACCCCCTGAAAATAGGTTTTATTATGGAAATGCAAACACAACCACAGCTATAGCAACATGAAAGGCTCTGCTTTAATAATGCCGAGATCCAACCTTTTGTGCACAATTGGCATAGGAAAAGTATGTGATTTTGTCTTTTTCTCTCCACTCATACATGTCAATGTCAGTTTGCAGTTGGTCTCAGTTTATAGCAAAAAAAAAAGCATAAAAATATGGTTAGTAAATCCTTGCTTATAGCTAAGAACTCAGAGGCGCCATCTCCAATATTACGCTACATATCATACATGGCTACAACATGGCTAGTGACACTTGAAATGCATCTTCCCGGAAAGAAAGATTTGCTGTACCCTGTAAGCCAAACAATAAAAAAAATCTGTCATGTTTTGTGTCTAGCTAATGCTGCAAGCTCACTGCCTGAGCAGTGGTTTTCATTTTGCTTTGGGTCACCACAAACATATCAAAAAACCAACAATACTCCAAGAGGAAAATGAAAGAGGGTCAAGGCCCAGTTCTGAAGCAATGTTTTTGTCTTCAGCAGTTCTTTTATATACACCCCCAAGTATATCTTATCTGGGGATACAAAGTCTATTTTGGGCCCCTTGGCAAAGAGGGAGGAGTGGAACGGAGCAGGGGAGAGTAGTGATGGGTGAGGAGAATGGGGGCAGGGAGGGGCGAGACAGATTGGGGGAGAGTGGAGACAGCTGGAAAAGTCTTTGAAGTCTAGTTCTACCCACCCATGTGGCATTGGCAGCTTGATACAGTGATATGGAAAACCAAACACACTCCAAGCCTCTCTAAAATCTTTTAAATATAGAAAATCATGCAGAAACTTAGCATCATCATATTTAGGTTTGCACAAGAATGGAAAGTGTTCTGTGCATACCAAAATCTGCTTTTGCGGCAGCTATAATCTTGCAGCTGTGTCCATGAGCTCCTATACACTCTTTCATGGTAAGCAGATCCACAAGCCAAAGAGCTACTGTAGCAGGCCAGTTTCCTCCCAGATTTGACACTGTGTTGAGGAGTGTCATGTATGCATTCCTTGGCCCAGCATATATGGCTAGTCAGTAGCTGCAGCAGCACGCTCATGGTAGTACCCCCAGCATCCCGTGTGGACAACAAGTCTGAGGAGATAGGAAAATGTAAGATCCTAGGAAATTTCTGGGTCCCTTCATTTTGCTCCTGGGCCCCCTTCTTTGCTTCCTGGGCCCGGGTACAAATTACTCCCTTTACCCCCCTCTCCTAGGCCCTGCCTCACGCCACTTCTGCCTCTTTACAGATGGGCGGGAACTGCAGGGGAGTGCGTAAGGATAACGCCAACACACACAGAGCCCAGCAGCAGCCCCGTTTTTTCTGTGGTGGGCTTTTTAAGGGGGAGCGATTCAACTCAAGTCCATTAGAGTCACTAAAGGGTGACTCAGAGATCCTGAAAGTGCCACTGTTATGACTCAAGTTGTAGGGGGTGGTGACTTGGCGACTCGAGTCAAGCCACACTGGGTTTTCCCAATCCCTATTCTCAGACTAGGAAAAAGAGATGCCCAGGCCCATTGAAAATGTATTTCTGATCACTAAACTCAATTGCATCAATACAGAGATGTAAATAAACACAAAAAATTTTCTTTTTATATTATTTTGCAAAAGAACAAGAATGAAAAAAGACAATACAAGAAAGCATACTAGCATTAGGAAATAAAGATACGCATTCATTATCGGATCATTGGAAAGAAGCATGCAAAGCTTGATATTAAGAAGCTTTATGAAGTTTGTGACATCAGCACTGAGAGCAGAAAGACATATGGTGTTCAGACATGCCTAATACTTGGGTCCTTATTACCCTGGGAAATAAAAGGAAGTTAAGTTTTGCAAAATCAGCGGAGTCTGCTGTGCCATTTGAAATTTGAATTTGTTGCACAAGTTTCCCATGAAGGCCAGTTTCCAAAGTTAAGCAATTATCTCATTGGTTCAGAAGATACTCTTATCTCCCAACTAGCCCCATGTGATAAAAGAACATCCCATTCCCTTGCCTACCTTCAGGAGATTTCAAAGCACTTTCCATAATTGCACAAGGAGGAGTTTGTCTGAATCTCCTTTCTATCAGTGCCTGTGGATGGGCCTTTCAGAAAAACCACCCTCCCCCACACTGTGATGGAAAGTGCCCCAAACTCTCCCACAAGGCAGGGGAGGGACCAGGATGCATGCACATCACCAATGTGCATGTCCTTTATCATGTGGAAGAAGAAATCTATTGTGTTTTATGATAGTATGTGTATATTGGGGGACTCTTATTTGCACTAGACAAAGATCTGGGGCAGGATGGAGCTATTCTGAAGGCATTTTCTTCAGACTTTATTTAGCTGTTTATATTTGCCTATAGCAGTGGTTCCCAACCTGGGGTATGTGCACCCCTAAGGGTACTTGCCAGGACCTTTAGGGGTACTTGAAAAAGAATTGAATAATGGTGGGAAAAGGCAGGTCTGTATTAGAATGCTTTGCAGGGCTAGCATTAGAATGCCTTGTGGGGCTACTGTAAGGGGTACAATTTATGGAAATGGGTTGCCAAGGGGTATGCAAATGAACAAATGTTGGGAACCACTGGCCTACAGTGAGGGATCCAAGTGTATGTCTGGCATTCTCAAATCCTTTGTAATCACTTTCAGCTACTCAAAGTTCACTTTGTGGCATTCATCTGAGGGTTTTTCTTTCAACAAGAGTGAAGATGCCTTCTCCTGGTCCTATGTGTCTCTCTCATTACTACTCCACAGTTTACTTCTGAGATGGCATGTGTGACCACTGCCTGATTTCTTACGGAACTGTTCTTTCCTCCTTTGATGCCCACATCCAGCTGTGATCTCATGCTATTTTCTTATTCCCTTAGCTTGTTTGTCAATGCAGTAGCTGGGGGGGGGACCCAACATGCCCACTATCAGAAAACACAGTGAGGTAATCTGCTTAACAAAGAGAAGTCCCTTCAGATTATTAACAGATGAAATCTAGAAAGTGTAGCATTTCAAAGCTGCCAAGCCCTTGGTGGAATATTTAACATTTCAGTGGTTCATCTGTTTAACAGTCGACATTGTGCTCTGTGTATTAACCTTGAATACAGATGCTTTTGGTTTGCGATCTTTATTGGCTTTGTTCTTTATTACCGCGCGCTCCTTACTACAGACATATAGGAAATCATAACTGAAATGATAGGCTTATTTTATTGGGTGGTATGAACAGAAATAAATATTTCCTGCTTTTATCTGGAGAGCATATAAGGGTAAGAGTGCACTTGTAGGCCTAAATGTGGATTACATCCGGTTTCGTGCATTCCTGTCATTAATGCTCCGTTTCATATTAATTATTTAATGAATATATTTACACCCCATTTCTTGAACAATACATTTACAGTACTCAAGAGTGGTGTTACCAATCAATGATACACAAAGCATAAATACAGGAACTCTAAGAAACGCACATTACCAGTAGCTAAAATCAAGCAGCAGCAAACAAAATAATAAAACAGTAGAGATAAAACATTGAAGTCATTTAAAAGTCAGGGAGAATAAAAACCACTTTTTAAAAGTATGTGAATATGATGGACTTTGGGCGCAATCATACCGTGTGCTGGAACAGGTAAACCAAGAGGCTTGTGCTGTACCCAGTGCAGGATAGGGGCCCAAAGCCGCTCAGGCATAGGCAAGGGGAAACTTTTCCCCTTACCTCTGGCTAAAGCACGCTGGCCCCTATGGGTCTCCTCGGACTTGCGCCACCTCCTGAGGTGGCGCAAGTGTGAGGAGGATGGAGCGGCTTCAAGCCACTCTGAACTCCACAGGAATGGGGGTTGGGATCCAGCATAACTGCAGGATACCAGACCTGCCTCCCACTCCAATGCATTTCAGAGTTACAGGACTTTGGCTATACAGGCATGCCCCTGAATACACGGGGATCGGTTCCAGGACCCCCTATGGATACAGAAACTGTGGAAATGGGGAACCCTGACTCCATGGCCCACATAAACCTGTGCGCTCATTAATCTTATTTGAATGCTTACTGGAACAAAAATGATTGAGTTTAACAGGGAGCAGTTAGCATGAAGTTCCTGTTAACCTCAATCTAGTGTTTTTTATCAAGTGTCCAGGCTTCCAAGAGGCAGCCTGCTAGTCACTATAAGCTTGTATGCTTATAGCAACCTTTAAAGCAAGAACATTTTTGGTCCAGTAAGCATTTAAATAACAATAATGGCACGGGGTGGGGGTGGGCCAGATCTGCAGATAGTGGAAACTGCGGGTACTAGATCTGTGGATATGGAGGCCTGCCTGTGTACAAATATTAAGTTGTTGCTGTTTTTATATTTTTAACCACAGGTGGACCCTCATTGTCTGCGAAGGTTCTGTTCCTGGACCCTTTGTGGATACTGAATTCCATATCATATCAAATCACACAGATTTTGGGGTCCACTGAGCTTTGAACATGACCAGGGCCTTGCTCCTGTCACGTCCGAGCAATTCTGAGGCCCATGGAGGTTACACTCAGCCTCTACGGGCTTCAGAAAGGCCCCCGCAAAGAATCAGAAGGTGACTTCCGGTTTCATCTTCTGATGCTTTCAGGGGACCTTTCTGAGGACTGTGGAGGCTGTGCACAAATTGGAAGTCGCTTTCTAACACTTTTGGGGGCCATTCTGAGGCCCCTGGAGGCTTCATGCAGTCTCCATGGGCCTCAGAAGAGCCTGCGGAGGCAACTGGAGCACAGCATGGGCCGAATGTGGCTCAACATTTGGTTGGGCTGAATGTGGCTCAATGGGGGTCTGGAAGACGCACATTGAGCCAAATCCACGGATCAAAAATTGGTGGATACGTAGGCTCAACCTGTATATTATTTAATCTGATATCAGTTTTAATGGTTTTACTCATATGTTTTTATTTGTTGTATTATTTTTATTCTTTACTCTACACTGCCTTAAGCTTAGGAAAGGAATGAAAGGAATGAATGAATAAATGAATGAATGAAAAGTTTAATATTAAATCAAGCAGCGATGGGACTTAAGGACAACAGACATCTGTAACCTAGAAGCCCTTTTTCCTTTCTCCTTGCATTGGCAGATGCAACTTCCAGTTTGACTAGAAGTCACTTCCAATAACTTCTGAAGGTCATTTTGAGGCCCATGGAGGGCAACTGAGTGGGTCACTGGCCCAGCATAACCCAGGAAAGGTATCTAGGACCTCCCAATATGGTATGGCAGCACTAAAAGAAGCATTGCGTTACAACCCACTGTTGAGTATGAGATGGGTCACAGTGCTGAAAAGTTTGGGAACCACTGGCATAAGCCATCTCAACAGATATGTTTCAACTGTGTATAAGAGTCTCTTGTATAGTGGAAGATAGGTTGGGATGAAAAGCTTAGACATGTATGAAAGCAGCTTGTTCTTGCAGGCATTTTGTATTTGCTCCTCTCAGGAGAAAGTCTTTATACACTTTTCTTTCAGCTGCAGGTCTGTGACCTTCCCTCTTCTGCTCTCTTCCTTAAAAAAAAAAAAATCCCCAAGGAAATTAACTATGAAAAACCACATTAATACAACATTAGAGTTGTAATGCTAAACGCTAAAAGTCAGGCAATTTAGAGTTGGGCTCCCATGACGGTTCTAACTCTGTCACCTTGTGGATGCACATTATGCAGGAAGACTATAACCAGAGCACTTTGGTGTATCTTGAGTCTTCAATGTAGGAGAAGTTGGCGTTTGATGCAATACACGTGTTCCCGGGTTCCGTAGAACCCGTATCTTATCCGCATTCCACAAATTTAGATTTAGAGGCTAGGGTGAGCTAGGAGTGACAAATCCTGTAGTGAAGATGACACTTGCACTGCAGTGCTTAGGCTGCAATCCTATATGTGCTGATTGGGGTGGATGAGGAAGGAGTGGGCAGACAGTGGGGAAGGGGAGGAACAGGGATAGGAAGGAGGACAGAGGGGTAGATCAGATGGCAATGGCACACCCCAGATCCTATCCCTCCCTGCACCTTTTATTCTCCTTGAGCATATGCTAGTAAAAGTGGTGGTAGTTACTAGCATATGCTAGTAAAAGTAAAAGGAGACCCTTAGGTGGCCCCAGGAAGGTAAGTACCAATCATTTTTGGTGTTTGGAGATGGCCCTTGGGTCATCTCCTCCCCCAGTGCTGGATGCAGTACCTGCCTTATTAGCATGACTGAACTGGCATGGTTGGTGGGGAATAATATTGGGTCCCAAGTCAGTTGGACTTGCAAAGGAGTGTCACTGGTGTAGAAAGCAAGGTGCGCAGTCTCACTGCTGGTGCCCATGTTTAAGACATATGCAGCACCAGTCGGCATGCTCCATTCTGTTCTGCCACCTTTCCTTGTGGAGGCTGGCTTCAGTGTGGTTGGTTCTATGTGTTAGCATTACAGAAGCCCCCTCCCCATTTCAACTTTCTTTGTGCCTTTATTAGGTGTCCCAGAGCTTTTGTAGGCTTAAATTCTTTCCCGTTTCAGGCAATTGTGTCTGAATTCAGAGATCACAATCTTAAGACATATGTATCTACTTGTATCCTATGTGCAAACATGCCTGCACAAGTGTGCTGTGCTAGAGGAAACGGACTCCAGAGATCTGGTACCACTTGACAGGATCATATAGATGTTTCTGGACAGGTTGGAGCATAAGGCAAAGTACATTCCCTTGTAGAACTGCAGGCAGCAGCCTTTGATCTCCTGCTGTCTTTGGATAAAGAGTTTTATTCCCTACTTCATACATTCACTGGAGTGGTGGTGTCCTTGTGTGGTGGGGGTGATTGCTCACTCCCCTTCCTATCACCACAGCTACCAGCTTCTGTGGGTGGATACGGAAGGGAACTCAGTTCCCTTACAGTAGGTATCAAGAGGTCCAGCAGAAGCACGGAACCTTTGCTTCAGCTCCATGCATGCATTCCAAAGTTGCACAGACATCAGCAGCTGCACAAGCATGGATGATAACATCACTGGCAGCGCTGCCCACTTGGAGACCATGCTCCTGGGTAGTGCTGAAGTACAACCCCAGTGTTGCTGCTACCCTTCTGACAACTTCCAGTAAGGGAACTGGGGTGGCAGAGTCCTCCCCAATGCAGATGTGCTCAGTGGCAGAAATGGAGCTGGTAAGCCACAGTTGACCACATGTGTGGAGGTCAACTGACCACAGTTGACCACATCAACCTGGTGGAAAGGAGGGGTGTGAATGCACGAGGGTTGGATGTGAAGGGTGAAGCTGTAGCTGAGCACCTGCTTTGCATGCAGAAGGTTCCAAGTTCATTCATTCATTCATTCACATTTTAGTACCACCCTTCCTCAAAGGAGCTCAGGCTGGTGTACATAGTTCATCTCCTCCTTTTGTCCTCACATAACCCTGTGAGGTAGGTGAGCCTGAGAAATAGTGACTGACCAATGATCACCCAGGAAGCTTAGTAGCTGAGTGAGGATTTGAACCCTGGATCTTCCAGGTCTAAGTTTGACTCCTGAACTACTACACCATTCAGGCTCTCTTCAGTCTCTGACATCTCTAGGTAGGCTGGGAAAAATCTAAGACTGACCACATGGGAGACTCACTGCCAACCAGAGCTAGGTGAGTGGTTCTGGGCCTTGTGAAATGGTCTCAAGTTAAGACAGCTTCATATGAACAACTTTGTATATATTTATCTAAGGTTGGTGCCAGTCCCAGTAAATATTTAAACCTGGCCTGGTCTCCTAGAATTAATCATTTGTTTGTGTTAACCTTGTTGGAAGAGTCATCTGCCTTCATTAACTGCCCTCAAAATATCACTTGTGTGGAGATGCTGCAATATTTATTAATCACTTAAGCCACTAGTTACAAGCAAGAAGGTTAATCATCTGGGGGACGGGACCTTTGCTGATTAGCAGCCCTCCTTGGACCTGTGATTTTGTTGTTACAGAGGACTTAAATACAGGCCATTTTCTTCATGTAGCAACAGCCGAAGGTGGTTTCGTTCAGGCCACAGAGGAGTGGAGTAAATTAAAGAGAGGGAAGATTGGGACAGCTGTGCATGAGTGATGGCGGATACCTCATTCGGCGATTTTGTAAAAATAATAGTTGTAGAGATAGTATTTATGAGAGGGATTTATGGGACAATTTTGCAGCACACATGTGGTGAGCGTCTCCGGAGCAATTCATTCCACGCAAAGGGGTCAACCCATTTCAGCAAGCCAATTTTTTTTTTTTATAACAAATATCCCTTTTCTGATACGCAATAGGCATAGACTGACAACTGAAGCTCTGTGCAGAGTGAGCCGATGAGACGGATATCTTTCCAAGTTTTACCTCTCAGTGCTCTCTCTTCCCATCATAATTGCAAACAACAAGCCCCTAAATTCAATAGACTCGAGAACCCAACTGGCCATACGAATCAAAACAGCTCTTGGAGAAATTAGGTTATCATTCATTAGCTATCTATCATTGGACCACTGGTAGGCTGGCAGGATATGAGGGCCATTTAATTAGGCCCAGCACTACTCTTTGGTGTGAAAAGGCTCTCAAAAGCTTCAATTCCCCACAGCTTCACAGCGGGAAGTTGTTGGCGATAATTGACATAGGATTTCCTTGTTAACCAGCAGCAGACATGCTGGATTAAAGCGACAGAGATCTTGAGAAGAAAGTGAAAAGAGATAAGACGCTGGGAAAGACTTCTGCTTATTTTGCACTTGAGGAGGATGAGCAAATAGCAATAACAAACTGGAGAGCTGCTCCCTGCACGCAAGGCCTCCACTTATCAGACCCATTTCAGCTTGACTGATCAAAGATTGACTTGCCTTAAAATAACATAGGCCTGGGGTTTGTTAGTTTATTAAGCTGCAGGTTTTATGAATTATCACCATTTTAAAGATGGATTGCAGCTTACGTGAAGGAGGAGAGGATTATCATGTTTTCATCTAAACAATTATAAAATATCACAGCTGAAAGCTTGCTTGCAAATGACATCATTTTCTCCTGCAAACTAAACAGGGTCATTGTATGCCTTCATGTACCAGTTTCCAACAAGTGCACCAATCCCGTTAAAATTAACTCTAGTTTGTGAGAAGATGATAGCGTTGTGAATATATACCTAACTTCAAGTGCTTGTGACATTTGAAAGGTGAATTTAATTTCTGACCGAAACCATTCAAGGTGGGTTAAAAGGGGGAATGGAGATGAGGCCTATTGAGATGTTTCCGAAATTATGCTTCTGATAAATGATACTGAAGCAGATCCACATGAGTATAGTTAAATGAAAACGTCTCCTTTAGAGCAGAGACAATTATTGTATATCACTTAATAACCTTAAAACAGCACATGTGGTATTCATAAAGAACCCAAAGCAGTAAAACCTTGTTACAGTATTTCCTCCTGAGTATTTTTTTGGACATATGTGGATAAGGTTGCATGCACAGATAGAATATAAGAGCTTAGAACATTGTATATAAGAAAGCCAAGATCCTTGAACAGGCAAAATTGGAACTTATAATTCAACCATGGCACATAAAACCCATTCTAATGTGATTAATGAGTCCCAAAATGATGCAACTTACCAGTGCTACAAATGTAAATACAGAATAAATTGTACTTCATGCTTTTCAAAATAACAGTATAATCTGAGAGATGAACTGATTGGTCAGCTGAATTTCCCTTAAAGACTTAGAAATGGTTCTCATATTACCATATTATCCAGAGCTAGCCCAAGACCTTGTGAAGCTTGGGGCGGCAAGCCCCCCCTTACCCAATGAAAGCCAGCCTCACGCTCTCCCATCTTCTAACTCAGTGCTGTCCGCCATATTTCCTCTTATTCTCTGTCTCTTTACAAAACAGTAAATGAAAGGGGGGGCAGTGGAGGCAAGTAGGTGGACAGAGATGCCCCCCCCCCATAATGAACTGCTTGAGTTGGCCTCCTAGGTGGGCTGGCCCTGTGATTACCCATTCATGTGACCAATAGTGCATCTGAGCTGGCAGTTTCAAAATACTTGCTGAAGTAAATGTCCAAAAGGCATTCTAATCTGGAACCACAGGGTGAAGACAGATATAAAACAAAATGAGGACTATCCATGGGTTCCTCCCAGTGTTGCAATCACAAAAAATAAAAGTGCCTACCAGCAAGTACAATACTGGTTTGGTTTGACTTAATCCTCCACTGATGTTTCTTGCACTTCTCTTATGGCTGTTGCCATCTCTTGCCTGAGGTAGGAGGCAGGTACATAACTTGCTCCCCTCTTTTTGGATCCCTACATGGATTGCCAGCCCTCCTGCAGTATACGTGCAGGGCTCCAAAGGACAGGAGAAGTGACAGTGGTGTAGCTAAGGGGGTGCAGAGGGTACCAGTTGCACCGGGCATCAAGCTTTAGGGAGGCAACAAGCTGAGATTGACACTAGTGACCAAAATCTTGGTATATATCATGTTATATATCATTGGAAAGGTAATTTAATGCAGAATGCAATGAAACAAACTGCACTGGAATATCTGTATTCTATCAAAGGTTATGGCCAATTAACAAGAAAATGAAAACACAGCTGTCTTGTGGAACCAAAAGTATATTTTCATAACTCAAAACTGATCTATGAGACTAATTGTTCTGAGTGCCAATGAGATGTTATTATGATACAGCATGAAACCAATAACTTTTTATTTATTTACTTAATTAAATTTGATTTTATCATGCAGGGAGGGCTACAAAATCTTCTTTGACCCTGGGTAGCAGATAGATGCCTTAGCTATGCCACTGACAGGAAGAAGGCAGCAGAGCAAGTGGGTGGTGAGCTGCTGGAGGGGGGGGGAGGTGGGTTCCTCCCAGTTTTCACTTTTTTAAAAGCCAGGGTATGATGTCACTCCCGGTTGTGACATCACTTCCGGGGCAACATTTTGAGCTTGGCACCGGGTTACACTGAGCCTCCTTCCATCTCATGTTGTTGGGTATGGGGTGATTTTAACTTATCCCAGCTGGAGATGTTGTTGGTGGCAGCAGAAGGATGTGGGAATTAGGTGGGAAGGGCCAGGACAGAACCTACTTATTCTATTTTAGAATTCCCCAAGTTTGCCAACTGAGGGCCCAATCCTATCCAATTTTCCAGCACCGGTGCAGCCACAGTGCAGCTCCGATGTAAGGGAACAAATGTTCCCATATCTTGAGGAGGCCTTGGTGACTGTCCCACGATGCAAGATTTTGCAAGATGCAGCGCAAGATGTTTGCAAGATGCAGCGCAAACCCCACTGGCACAACTACACCAGCACTGGGAAATTGGATAGGATTGGTCCCTGAAGCAGCCCCTTCTCCTGGCCTCATTAGGGTTGCCAGCTCTGACTGAAGCTACTCTTGAAGATACATATTTTTTTCCCCAAAATGATGTAATGTTATGGAGCCAAGGAGGTCCTATTTGAACCTCAAGGATAGCAGGTAACAGTTGCCCTGCACATGCCCGATCCCGCCTGATCTCGGAAGCTAAGCAGAGTCAGGCCTGGTTAGTATTTGGATGGGAGACTGCCTGGGAATACCGGGTGCTGTAGGCTTATACCATAGTCTTTCGAGACTGAAGGTTGCCAACCAGTAACCAACAGTCACCTGCTCATTGATGTTGGTTCCCGACAGTCCTATATCTCATGAGTATTCGGAGAATTGTTTAAAAACAAAAAACCCCAAAACTTCAGGTTCTGAAAACTCAGAAGATGTAGCCTATTCCTTGCCTTTCCATTGCTGTTTTTACTAACTTTGCCAGAAGTTATTCAACTGCATCCTGTGTCAGCCCACTGTCCCCCTTAATCTCCTTGGACCGAAATAAGTAATATAGCTGGCTCAAGTTTGAGGAGAGAAAGGGAGTGTGTCAGGAGGCTCCAGAGGGGACCTGGCATATGTTACTTGCATCCTGGCATATGTTACTTGCAGTGGGATACACATCCCACCCCAACACACCTCCTGCCCTTCCCCAGTCTGCCCCGGAATGTCCCCTCCTCACCCATTTGAATGCCCTCTCCCCATTATTCTTACCTTGGCAGAGCCCAGGCGATCTGCCAGTGAGTGCTGGAAGTAGCCTGCAGCTTCCACTGACAGTTCCTAGGCTCCACTTACTGGGGCCAGGTTCTCTGGCAGAGTGCTGAGTTGCCTGCTTCTGGAGCACTGGCAGGAAGGCCATAGACATCCTGTACATGCTGGAGGATCCCCAGCTGCTGATGGATCAAGGAAGATGGTGGCAAAGGCAGAAGGAGGTGGGGGTGTAATGGGTGGGGAGGAGCAGAATTGACTGGGGAGAGGGCATAATGGAGTGGGGTGGCTGCAGGAGGGGATGGATCTGGCAGCGATAGCGCATGCCAGAACCTATCCCCTTTTTCTGCAGCCGCCCTACCCCCACTTTTTCCTCAGACTCACACCAGTGAAATCGCTAGTGCAGATTAGAGGAGACCCATTGCAGTTTGGGAAACGTACAGAGGTGTAAGCTCATGATCCATAGTGCACGGCTGTTGCAACTCAACCCTTGAGAAAATTTAGAGTCTTTCTAGTCGAGTGAGTCACAAATCATTTCATGAAATTAGTCAGGTTGTGAGTCAAGGGCTTCCCTGAGAATAATTTCACAGAAAAAAGGGAGGTGGTGGTGGTGCTGGGGTCTGTGTGGGAGTTCTCATTTAACACTCCCCTGATGTTCCCATTCCATCGACACTCCAGTCTGTGTTGAAGTCCTTCACTTCACAATTAATGTCAACAAAAGCTGTGCTGTTATTTTAGTTTAACAGGACAGAAAAAACGGTTGGTTCCTTGTGAACCCCAGTGATCCTCCAATTCATATCATGATTCTCCAGCCTTGTGCAGCCAATAAAAAACAAAAAAACAAACCTTGAGCCTTCCTCCTTCCTCAGTTCTCTCAGCCCCACCTCCTGGAACCTACCCTCCCACCATGTCTCCTACTGCTGTCGCTCTGAATGACAGCTTCCAGATAGCCCATTAGGTCTTTGGTGTGATGCAGAAGCAGCAAAGAGAAAGTAAGTCAAAACACACATACATAAGACAGGGACTCATGATAGGATTTGAGGGCCCAATCCTATCCAATTTTCCAGTGCCAGTGCAGCCATGCCAATGGGGTGTGCACTGCATCCTGTGGTAGAGGGACAGTCACAGAGGGCTCCTCAAGGCAAGGGAACCTTTGTTCTCTCACCTTAGGACTGCATTATGGCAGCACTGGTGCTGGAAAGTTGCATAGGATTGGGCCCTTAGTCATTTCAAATGTAATTAATTAACTAATTATGTTGTATGGGGGTGACAAAAATTTATGGGCCTGTGTGTCAAATGACCTAGTTATGCCACTGCAGTGAGTAATGAATGAAAAACAACAAAGACTTCGGTTTTATTTTACTTGTAAGAATACAAGAATAGCTCAGCTGGGCAAGGCCAAATGTCCATCTGGAGCAGCATAGAGGAAGAGTGAGCAACCTCTAGGAAGGCCATACAAGAAATTGTCAGCTCTGTAATGCACAGCGGTCGTAAGCCGTGTTTGCAGTGCCACACCAGGACTTACGGCAGCAGATAATGAGAACTGCTGCCATAAGAGCTCAGTAGGATTGGGCTATTAATTGTTTAATTGAAAGCATACTGTCCAATGTCCTATTTGGAGGCTATGGCTAATTAAAATTTTAAAATGTTAAAATAAGTGCATGTTTGTGTGTGTGTGTGTCTGGTCCAAAGACCAAAGAGAGTCTGGTCCAACAAGAAGCTGACAGAACATACCAAGATCCAGGTCTACAGAGCTTGCATCCTGAGTACACTTCTGTACTGCAGCGAGTCATGGACTCTTCGCTCACAACAGGAGAGGAAACTGAACGCTTTCCACATGCGCTGCCTCCGACGCATTCTCGGCATCACCTGGCAGGACAAAGTTCCTAACAACACAGTCCTGGAACGTGCTGGAATCCCTAGTATGCACTGCTGAAACAGAGACACCTGCGTTGGCTCGGTCATGTCGTGAGAATGGATGATGGCCGGATCCCAAAGGATCTCCTCTATGGAGAACTCTTGCAAGG
This sequence comes from Tiliqua scincoides, assembly GCF_035046505.1. Lineage (NCBI taxonomy): Eukaryota > Metazoa > Chordata > Lepidosauria > Squamata > Scincidae > Tiliqua > Tiliqua scincoides. Next base: position 177,879,765 of record NC_089823.1, read on the forward strand.
AAAGCGCCCTACAGGTAGACCACAGCTGCGATACAAGGACATCTGCAAGAGGGATCTGAAGGCCTTAGGAGTGGACCTCAACAGGTGGGAAACCCTGGCCTCTGAGCAGCCTGCTTGGAGGCAGGCTGTGTAGCATGGCCTTTCCCAGTTTGAAGAGACACTGGGCCAACAGTCTGAGGCAAAGAGGCAAAGAAGGAAGGCCCATAGCCAGGGAGACAGATCAGGGACAGACTGCACTTGCTCCCAGTGTGGAAGGGATTATCACTCCCGAATTGGCCTTTTCAGCCATGCTAGACGCTGTTCCAGAACCACCATTCAGAGCGCGATACCATAGTCTTTTGAGACTGAAGGTTGCCAACATGTGTGTGTATTTATGGGTGTGTGATATATTTAGTTTTATTTTAAAAATCTGGTTGTGAAAGTTTTAAATCTTTTAATCCAGCTGTTTTCAACGTTTTTCATCTCATGGCACACTGACAAGACTCTAAAATTGTCGAGGCACACCATCGGTTTTTTGACCATTGACAAAGCACACCATGCTGTTAGCAGGGGGCTCAAATCCCCCAATTGTCCTACTAATAAATGACCCTCCCCAAATTCCCGCGGCACACCTGCAGACCATCCATAGCATACCAGTGTGCCATGGCACAGTGGCTGAAAATCGCTGTAATCTGTAGCTTGTTCTATAGAATAGTTTGGTTCATGGAAAGTATAGCTGATATTTTTTTTCTTTTTCCTTCAGGAAAAAGATTGTAAAGGACTGTTTAATTTAAATGCTGTATATACATGTGGTGGATATGATTCTTTCATTTACAGAGCTTTTGATAAAATCGTAACTTATGCATCTGCTTTTAATGTCTTAAATCCTAATATTGGAGATGTGTCTTCCCCGGCTTTTCTTTTTTAGCTCAGTGTTTTTAGAAAACCTAACTGTTCTAACCATACATCAAGCAATCTTGTAATAGAAAAACTACACTTTAAGACAAAAGGGGAAGATTTAGTTATCAGTTTCCATGTGACTCTCCTGACAACCAATGAATGCATTATATTGATGAAGTGAACAAGTCTCTATCTGGTCATTTTCAACTTGAAACTAATAACCACCATCATGAAATCAGGCATGCAATAAGCTAGGTTAAAACGGAGTTCACCAAATAAATCACTCAGGAATTTTTCTATTTCTTTCCCAAGACACGTTGCACATCTGCTTGTTGAAAGGAGGAAAGAAGCAATATTTCTTTGATCATCTTTTTTTAATATTCTTATACCTGCTCCTTGGGGTGCTTTTCCTGGACCCGATCCTAGATGTGTTATGGTGCACCCACAGAGCTGGATCCTTTTCAAGTGAAATGAGGTGCTAGACTGCTGCCTCATGATTACAGAATTCAAACCCAAACATAAGGTATTTTCTCTGTGCTGTGATGTATAGCACCAAGCAATCAAAAGATAAGAAGCCAGTAAATATACTCTGTTAAATTGATCCAAATCCTGCTTTTGAGCCTTGTGCGCACAAATTATTTTTAGACATCCAGATACCACTCTCAAAGAAAGACCCTGAAAAACTTGGACTGTAAAGTAATTTTAACCATTTTTGTGATGTACTGGGAAAAATGATGCAAAATTAAGTAGGATAGGGCAGGGGGATCTTGGAATTGGGCATGATTAAGGGCCCAATCCTAGGCTTGTCATGCCAGCACAGCCCTCCTCCAAGGTAGCCACTTGGGGCCCACAATTCATCTGCCAATGTTTCCAGGCTATGCAACTGAGGAGGAGGGTGTTCAAGTTTCCCATGTATCCAAATAGATGTGAGACAGACTTGCTATATGAAGCGTATGTGGATGATCTGGATATAGCCCTTGACTGGGCTGGAGCTCTTGGGCCCATCCAGGTTGCTGTACATGTCTCTGGCACCCCAGGGTTAGCTAAAGGGGCAGCAAGGACCCAGGTTCCAGCAAAGAGGCTCTCCCTACTGCCACAGGCCCATGGGCCTTGGCTGGCCCAGCCACTGCCTAGTGATGTGGCTCCCTGTGAGGCTACATTGAACAGGTGCAAGGACAGCAACCAGCTGATGTGGCCTGTGCAGGTCACGTCCAACTGGTGGAGGCTCTGGGAATGTCCTGAGGGTTGTCGACACCATGGAGCAACACCAGAAGGACATTAGTGCTGATCTCCTTGGCCATGTATTCTGTTGTTGGCTTGGTTCTATGCAGGTCTTTTTGGGGTAGGCTACATGTCATCCTAGGGAGTTTGCTCCTGGGTGGGTGTGTCTGGGATCATGGGCCATGGGGCCTCCTCAGGGCAGTGTGGCTTGGTTGGCTTTGTCAGGCTGTGCTTGTGGGGGTGGTGCTGGTATCTGGATATGGCCTTTTTAGATGGTTTTATGAACCAGAGGGCAGTTATTGGGGGTCACCTGTGTCATATTAAGAACATAAGAACATAAGAACAGCCCCACTGGATCAGGCCATAGGCCCATCTAGTCCAGCTTCCTGTATCTCACAGCGGCCCACCAAATGCCCCAGGGAGCACACCAGATAACAAGAGACCTCATCCTGGTGCCCTCCCTTGCATCTGGCATTCTGACATAGCCCATTTCTAAAATCAGGAGGACCTATTGCTAGGTCACTGGAGGGGGGCCACTTCACATGTGCTGCTCTGATGTAGCAGAGTCTGTGTAGTATTGCTCGGTCATCAGGCACCTGGCATGCATGTGCTGCTTAGTTGTGGGGACGTTGTGCCATAGCTAGAAGTGGCATCTGGACAGTGTCATGGTTGCTGGGGACACTGGTGATATTGCTGGCCCTACTGCACGAATAGTATATCTCAGGTTCCACTGTCTCGCCTCTTCGCTCAATCTTACAGACCAGGCTTAGGATGTTTATTTCATTTATTTATTATTATTATATGTATATACCACCTTTCTCAATAGAGTCAGAGTGGTTTACATAAGCAGACTGAACATAAATCCATTTTTCAATGAAATTTTTACAAGTGTTATTCCATGAGACAATCTCGTAGAACCTCAGTTTCTCCAAGCGTTTCCCTCAGAGTGCAGGCATCATCATGGCAGCTGGGTCTTGCACTTTCCAAGCCTCTCCCAGGCAGTTGCAACCAAGCTTCAGATCAGCTTCTCAAGGATGTTATCCATCTTTATGTCACCTGACTCCTCCACACTGCACAGACAATGGCCTCGGCCTCTCATCCAAGCAACTGATCCTGCTTAGCAAGCAGAGCACCCACAGCTGCAGCCAGCACCTCATTCTATAGGTGACACTCTGGCATGAAATCTTTCTCACAAGGAGAACACAGTTAACATAACATTGCAACTTGGCAGCCATCTCTCCCGCCCATCCCTGGGTCTGTTTGTCTTGAACGCTGCCCCCCTGGATGCAGCTCGACGAGATGCTACTGCTGGGTACCTCACCACTTCTACTCATTCTGGTGAGTGGGGGGGAGGGGCTGCAAAAATGTTTGCAGTGGGCCGTGCAGTAATATCCTGTATAGTATCCAGAAAAGATTGGGCCTTAACAAATATCTCATACTTGCTCATACCAGGCTAATATCTGGGCTAGTATCTATTTTACTAGCATGTTTCCATTTTTATGGAGGAGGATATACTCATGTCTCCTAAAGTGTTTGCTGCAGTGTGGGCTGACCTGGCCAATAGCTCTCCATTGCACCTAAAATGAAATTGCTCTCCCATTTTATATTCAACCATAATTCAAAAGGGATTTAACCCAATCCTTTGGCAGCTTCTTTTTAGTAGGAACTCACCATCATTTTTCAAGCTTTCTGGCCTGCTTAGAAAAAAGAAAAAAGATGAACATGTAAATTTACTGAAACAAGATTGGTGTTGGTGTATGGATACTACAACTGTAACAGGAATGAAGGCCCTTTCCCATTGTAGTGAGGTGCAAACACTAGCTCTCCACTCTGTTAAGCTTACCCTTGTTTAGCCTTATATCCTTTTCTTTATTGTCTTCTTGCTCCTGTTCCCCCCCCCCATGTTCCCACAATTGCTTGGCTAGACTGCCCCATGACTTGGTGCTGTGCCAGTTTCTGCTCCCCCCCTCCTGACTCCCTGGATTAGAAAAGGAAGAAGTGTAAGGTGCAGAAGAGCCTACCACTCTCCTCTCCTCCAGCCACCCAGCCCAATCCTATCCAATTTTCCAGCACCCTTGCAAACGTAATGCAGCCCTGGGATTAGGGAACCAATGTTCCCATGCCTTAAGGAGGCCTCTGTGACCTCTGTGACCCCAACACAGGAAGCAGTGCCTACCCCATAGGCACAGCAGCACTGGCACTGGAAAATTGGATAGGATTGGGCCCTTCCTCTTCTACTCTGTCCCTTTTCCCTTTTTTAGTCCAGAGTAGGGGTCTTCAAACCCCGCAGCAAGGCTTTTTCCAGCCCACGGTCAACCTCTTTTCCCTGAAAGCCTCTGGCCCACTCAACTGGACATGACCAGAACTATGCTCTGATTGTGTCTGGAGGGTGTTCTGCGGGCCAGAGAGGTGGAATGAATGAGCCCATTCATTCATTCATTCATTCATTCATTCATTCATTCATCTAAGTTAAATCTCAAATTTATTTATTTAAATTTTATATTTAAATTCTTTTTCCGGCCCTCCAGATATTAGATGTGGCCCTCTGGCCAAAACTTTTGGAGACCCCTGGTCTAGTGGTGGGGAGAAGGAGATGTAGTGGTAGTGAGTGCGTCTGCCCCATCCCCTTCCTGAGGCAAGTGCCTCAGATATGGGCCAACGAGAGTGACCAGTCGTCCACTTTTTCCAATACATGTCCTCTCTTTTTTAACCTAGTGTCCTGCAAAAGAACTTATATGTCTTCCTTTTCCATGTGAGTGAGCCCCTGCAAGCAGCACTTAGGCTTCTTGTAATTAATAAATTATATGTAATAAGTTATATGTAATATGTTTTTAAATTCAATAACAAGTAATCTAGTATTTAAATTAGCCACATGAAATCTATATACAAGTGTTTTTAGCTTTTATTTTATCATGCTCTACATTTTTCTTGGATGTCCAACATTTTGGAGTGCCTTGTTATCCTTTGCAATAATGACATCTGGTCACCGTTAGGCCAACACATCTCACCCCCACTCCCAATTAGTTATTGCTAGGATAAGATCCAGGAAGAATATCTGACTCCTTTTCCTGTTACTTGAACTACTGAAGTCTAAAATCTTACTCCTGTCACGAAGACCTAATTCTCACTGAGAGGATAAGGCAGTGTCTGGGCTGCTCTGTTGCAGAGTACAAGTGGGGGACTCACATGACTGAATGTTTCTTCACCCCACCCCCAAAATGCCAGGGACAAGAGTTCTAACTTAGCCTTGACAAACTAGTTTTCTGTCTGTTTTGGCTTCCAAGAGGAAAAGTGATGCCATATAGATGTCTTCATGCTCTTAGACCTATAGAGCGGGACCTCATCTTTCTGCAGATTAGAATATAAAATGGTCTGTGTAAATACTATGAAACATTACAAGATACACAATATTCTAAAGGCTTGATTTGATGAAGACTCCTAGTCTCCTCCTGAAGCTGTGTGTTGTGCCCAATCTGCAGAATGTATCTTTTGCTCTGTGTCTTACACTTTCCAGGGCAAGTATGTTACGCAGAAGCTGGACAGATGGGTCATCGGAGAAAGGCAGAGCTGGCTTGGAATGCCTGATTGACATTTATATCCTGCCTTTCCTCCATCATGGAACCCAAGGCAGCATAGATAGGGTTTCCATGCAGTCTCCCACCCAGGCACTGACCCAGTGTAGGCGTGCCTTGCTTCTGTAAGATAGCTGTACTATATGACCATGCACTTCCCTTCATCTGTGGTGATCAATAGCATTTGACACCTGTTCAGGGGCTGCTGTATTGGCTGAATTTTTCTACAGCACCTGCCTCATTTATATGTACTGTATATAGTATAGCTGCCTCAGGCAACTTCAATTTGCACACTCAGCCATGCAAGAAGTTTGTGTAGTTTTCCATTGAAGAAACTGGTGTTCTTTTACTAGCTGTCCTTCTCCTTTACTCAAATGATTCCGATCTTAATCTCTGATCCTCTTTGAGGATGTCTTTTACTTTTCTTTTCTTTTTTAATATGTGAATTTTCAGGCTACAGGCACATTGGGAAGGAACATAACACTTTTTGGCAGGAAAAAGATCTATTTGTCAAATGAACTTTGAAATTGGTGCCTCTTGACTTCACATCCTTTCCTCGATGCCCAGAGTGAATGAAGGATTGCAAAAGCCAAAGTAAATTAATAATGCTCGGTAACAAGAAAGAATTTGAAAGGGTGCTGGACGCAATGAGTGCACTCTCTAGAGTTCATGCTCTTTATCCAAGATCATCAACTCAAGGGCGTGTTAAAAATTCACTACACCAGCTTCTAGGGAGAGAATATGCTTCATCCAAAAGAAGATTCATCTTAATTGATGCTGGTCCCATCCACTGTCGCACTATATTCAAACAATTAGTACATTCTGGTCCTATCCACTTTTTTCTCTTCCTCCAAATTCTGTCTCTCCACCACAATTCTTTCTGGTCAGCAAAACTGGGACAATTTCTCAATATGCTCCTTCAAGCAGAAATGTGGGAAACTCTTCAGTCTTTGTGAACGTGGCCTGAGAACCCAAAAATGAATTTCTGTTTTGAAGAAATGTGGATTGTTTGCCAACAACTTGCTTCCCAATGATGTCCCTTTCTGAAGAAATCTCTCTTGGTGCCTGCCACCTCCAGTGCTGGCTGCAGCTCTCCAGGTGTCAGGCAAGGATTTTTCCCAGCCTAGAGAAGCCAGGGATTGAATCTGGAAACTTCAGAAAAGCAAAGCAAGTGCTCTGCTATTCAGCTATGGCTCCATCCAATGTTGATATGGTTTGTATAGGGTTGGCAAATCCGGAAATCTTGCTTCTTTCTGCAGGAGTTCCCTGTTTGCAGGGCACCTAGAAATGTAGAAACAGAATAACAGTGCAATCCTATGCATGTCTACTTAGAAATATGTCCCACTTAGTTCAATGAGACTTACAGCCCGATCCTGTGGTCTGTGCTGCGCTTTTGCAGCGCGGACCACAGTCGCAAATGTGCCATAGGTCACGTTTATGGGGCTTACTGCTGGGCTCCCGCAGCGGGCGCCCGGGTTCTGCACCCCGCTGGTCTCTGTGACCGCCGGGCTGCGGAATGGGAGATGGGGTCGTGGTTGGGGACGTGGGGGAGGCATTCCGGGGATGGGGGAGGTGTGTCAGGGCGGGGGAGAGGCGGGTCCGCGGAGCTGAGCACTGCAGAATCCAGGGTGCTCGGGCAGGGCTGCTCGCCCTACACGAGCGCCTTCACTTTAGCGGTGACCAAACAGTCACCGCTAAAGTGAGTAGTCCCGTTGCAGGACTGCTTCCCTTACTAGGGGGAAGGGGGCAAACGTCCCCTTCTCCCGAGGAGCCTCCTCCAGTAGCACAGGGGGCGCTGGATCCGGCGGAATCCCTCCGTGGAGCCGCCGGGTCCCGCAGCTCTGGACAGCTTAGGATTGGGCTGTTAGTCCCAGATAAGTGTGTGTAGGATTGCAACCTACATCCATCATCAACACAAGTGTCCAAAACAGAAGCAATCCAAGTATGTTCAAGAGGACTTTTTGTCATCGTCCTACCGAGGTTCAATCTAACGCAAGCGTTTGTTTGTAATGTCTGAATTTAAATGAAAAAAAGTTAAAAATGAATGACATGATGTTTATATGCTCTCTGATAGCAGCAACCTTATCAGAGGAACATTAAAAAAGATAAATGCTCCAAGCTTATATCTCCATTATTAAAAACTAGTAGTTCTGCTAGTAGCTTGCTTTGTCTTTTAGCTCAGAAACATGAAAAACCAATGTGAATCAGCCACTTTAAATTAAATATAAGAAAACAATTATATTTTGACAGTTTAATTGCATTCTTCCCCCAACATGGCATTCTGAACAAGATACCACATGTATTTAGCATGCTGATTATATTTGTAGATTGTTTTGCAAATTAAGAAAATATCCCTAAAAGAGATAAAATAATTGGTTGACTAAATTGTTGTTTCTTAAGGGAACAATATTAAGAAATGAATGTTGAATGGCTATATCCATAATAATTAGCTTTTAAATCACTGCTTAAAGGTTTTAGATTTTTAGCCTTCAAAATTATATTTGCCATTCAATTTGCTGTGAGCTATTCAAATTCCCTTATTATGAATTCAGTGGCAAAAAAAACTTCATTAAGTGCAGAGTTAAGGCATGAGGTTGGGACAATGGAGACACCCAAAAACAACCAACTGCAAAATGGAGCAGTGTATTGATTTTTAGAGTTAGAACCTGCCTCTTTGTATATTTAAATTGGCTTATATAAACTTAGAAAAAAAATTGAAACAAAATACAGTGGTGCCTCGCAAGACGAAATTAATTCGTTCCGCAAGTCGTTTCGTATTGCGAAAATTTCATCTTGCGAAGCGCGGTTTCCCATAGGAATGCATTGAAATTTAATTAATGCGTTCCTATGGGCAAAAAAAGTCAGAACAAAGTCAAATTTGGTTTACAAAGTGTTTATTAAGTGCTCTTTAAAGGCATACATACTGTACAGAGGATTTCAAAAATTTCAAGCACAAAACCACAACTTTTTAATTTTAAAAATTCGTCTTGCGAAGCACAGCCATAGAAAAATTCGTCTTGCGAAGCATGGCATAGAAAAATTCGCCTTGCGAGTCACCAGAAAAAATCGCAAAAACACTTTCATCTTGCGAGTTTTTCGGTGTGCGAGGCATTCGTCTTGCGAGGCACCACTGTAATACAATAAAAGTCCAGCATGAAAAAATGCATTATTCTTTTATACACTCACATAAACTAAGAAAGGCCCAAATAATTCATATCAGCACCAACAGGCTATATAGTAACAGATCCTATATGCTAATAAACTCTGATGGTTGAGTGTCTATCATCTTGAGCCACTGACAGACAAGATAGTAATTTCTATGTACTTGTGGGACTCCTTAGGCACACAGAAGTAGATATAATTGCAAATTTTAAAAAGAGGAAAACAGTCGGATGTGGAGTAAACATACTCAGTTACACCCCTCTTCCCCTGGAGCTGTGGAATGTTGAGGTGTCCACTGTTAAAAAGAACAAAACACAATATCACAACACAGGGTGGGTAGAAAGGGAACCTGCCTGCTAAGCTAGCACAGCTGGGGAGATGCACCATTTTGCTTGTGCTTCTACTCACAAACATGGATAGTCCGGTGTCTAACAGCTGGCCCATGAAGTGGGACCACCCAGAGGCAAGTGTGAGGATCTTGAATACCTGGGGACTCCCCAAGTATGAAGAAAAATAGCAGTTTGTAAAGTAAAAAGAAAATGGCTTCTCAAAGGCCCATGTTCACTGTCTTCTAGAACCTACTTGCTGACAGTGGTCGTGGGGAAGAAAAAAGAATAGAAAATAGAGGGAAGGGAATTGAGCTGCTTAAGCTTCTGATCAGTGGCATAGCTACAGGGGCAGTGATGTGGTAAGTACTGCAGGCACTGTAACATACTGTGTGAGCTACCCCTCCCACTTGCAATCAGAGTCATTCCAGGCAGTGATGGCCACATGCAGGAGCATCTGTGTGTTGCCGTTGCTGCCCGAAATGGCTCTGACGGCAACTGGGAGAGGCCACTTATACATTGTGCCTGCAGCACTTAGCACACTGGCCCCCTGTAGCTATGCCTCTACCTATACCTCTAGCTGTGGCACTGCCTCCTTGGCACAACCCCCTGTGGCACTGCCTCTAACAGCTTCTACAGTCCTGAAGATAAATACATAAATTGATGGTCCATCTTCATTGGCGATCTTTCCAATATGGCCCACACTCCATGTTTTTTGGGCTAGTGTGACTGTTGTCCAGTACGGCAGTCCCTGTTGTTTAAATGACTTGGAAAAGACATCTGACCAGCGAGTAGCCTGTTGGCCAGGGGTTCATTTGACATGGTACTGGATCCGGTGTGCGATTCTGGTGCTCCATCGGTCGTCTGTTCAGTGGTTGACATCTCCTGCACATCTGTGCTTTGTGGCAGCCATGTACTTGAGCAGGACATGGAACTTGGATTCTTGCTGGCGGTTGTGACTTCTGAGACCTCTGAAGACTCTGGGACCTGAGACTCTGAGACTTCAGAAGATAAATAAACTAAATAAAAAAAGATAGGGATCAGGATCAAGAAGATGCAGGTCATGATGTTAGAAAACTTCCCTCTTTGCACTTTATGCAAGTGCAATAGGGGAGGTTGCAAGTAGGAAAGAATATATTTTCCTCTCTCTCTCTCTCACTCACCAGAAACCTCCCCACGAATAGCAAAAGAGTGCTCAGGTTTGGGACTAGCAGACATCCCCAAGCCTTTAGCAATATAGTCCCCCAGCTGCAAACTGAGCTAAGAGACATCTTTTAAACAGTGGCTCTCTCTATTTAGCAGGGAAGAGCAACTGTCCCTATTAATCCTAGCACAGTGTAGGATTACACCCAACCAGTGGCTGTTTGCTGGCATCTTTTTGTGTTCCACTTTGTTACCAGTCCTTTGTAACACTGAATCTTTTCATGAACCTTTCAAGTTGCTAGATGTTTTGCTGTGTAATGTGTTTTCCCTTATCCCAATATTTCCTAATATTTCCCAATATTTCTCTCACCCAGAATTTCCTAAAAATCAAAGAGAGGGAATTATACCCCCTTACCCTGCATTGTGGTGCTGGGGGATGCCTGTTCGACACCCTGGCTCTTGAAGTGCGGGGTGCCACAGGGTTCAATTCTGTCCCCCATGCTATTTAATATCTACATGAAACCACTGGGAGAGGTCATCCGGGGGTTTGGAGTGGGGTGTCATCAATATGCTGATGACACCCAGCTCTATCTCTCCTTTCCTCCAGACTCCAGGGTGGCGGTTGAGGGCTTGGAGCGCTGTCTGGAAGCAGTGAGGATCTGGATGGGGGCTAACAAGCTGAAATTAAATCCGGATAAGACAGAGGCTCTCCTGGTTCGGAAATCCTCGATGCAGGTGCTGGATTATCGGCTTGCTCTGAATGGGGTTGCACTCCCTCTGAAGGAGCAGGTCCGCAGCTTGGGGGTCCGCCTGGACTCGCAGCTGCTTCTGGACTCCCAGGTGTTGGCTGTGGCTAGGGGGGCCTTTGCGCAGCTTCGGCTGGTGCACCAGCTGCGGCCGTACTTGGATCGTGCAGACCTGGCCATGGTGATCCATGCTACGGTGACATCGAGGTTAGATTATTGTAATGCGCTTTATGTGGGGCTGCCCCTGAAGACTGTTCGGAAACTGCAATTAGTGCAGAATGCGGCAGCCTGTGTGGTCACAGGAGCTAGGCGGTTTGACTCTGTCAGTCCGCTTCTCCGGGGGCTACATTGGCTGCCCATTCGTTTCCAGGCCCAATTCAAGGTGCTGGTCTTGACCTTTAAAGCCCTATACTGCTCTGGGCCAGGCTATCTTAGAGATAGCCTACTCCCGTACAATCCGGCTCGTCCTCTCAGGTAATCAGAGAAGGCCTTCTTACATGTGCTGCCGCCTAAAGAGGTTCGTGGGGCGGCGGCAAGAAATAGGGCCTTCTCAGTAGTGGCACCAATGTTATGGAACTCCCTTCCCCTTGACTTGAGAATGGCTCCCTCTCTTGAGACCTTTCGGCGAGGCCTGAAGACCTTGTTGTTTACACAAGTCTTCTGACTCTATGGCCTTTTTAACATCTTTTATACATCTTTTAGTTTTTTACAGGCGTGATTCCTCCTTGAACTGCTGTTTTATGCTCTTTTTATTCTGACTTTTATCTGATTACTGTTTTTATGGTTTCTCTTAATGTGTTTTTAATATGTTTTTATCTGTTAAATTATGTTTTAATTTGTTTTTTAATATGTTGTAAGCCGCCCTGGGTCCCTTTGGGGAGAAGGGCGGGATAAAAATAAAGTTTATTATTATTATTATTATTGTTCCAGTCAGGTTCAGGGCTAGACAAGCACTTTCATACTTACCTAGCTCCATATATCTAATACAAAGCATTGTTTTTTTTATTGCATTTTGATGTCCAGGAAGGAGGTTGGTATTTAGTGTGTACCACCTATCCCACCCCCTCCCGGCCTGATCTGCCTTCCTCACCACATCCGTCACCTCCCCATTCCACTTATCTTCTTTCCCAGTTCCACCAACCTCCTGCCCTGTTCATACCCCTCCTGCCTCTCTCCAATCCCCTGAATGGATCTTCCAGCTCGTGGGAGGTTACTCCCACCTCCTCATCAGTGGGCCTGCAGTGTCCATCAGCGGAGGCTATTTTGGAACTGCCAGTAAAGCAGCCTTCACAGGCACAAGGCTAGTTATGCCAGCGGTGAAGTGGATAGGATCCCATGTATACAGCCTCTATGAAAATACTGAAGTTCATATACAAAACTGTTCATCTTATCTATGCCCTCTGACAAAGAGAGGTAAGTTGTATTTGACAGAACAGTGGTACTCGAATCTTTCTCATGGGACCCACTTTTTAGAATAAAAATCTGTCAGGACCCACCGGAAGTGATGTCATGCCTGGAAGTGACATAATGAAGCAAGACATTTTTGAACAATTCTAGGCTGCAATCCTACCCACACTTACCCAGTAGTAAGTCCCATTTAATATCATGGTTAAAAGCATATACATAATAGCCTGTTCAAAGTACAGATCTATAACATTTCCTCAAATGCAGTCACATACCATCATAGTATCAAGTCGAATAAATTAAAAATAAAATATTAAAATGAATGGAAACCCACCTGAAATTGGCTTGCAACCCGCCTAGTGGGTCCCGACTCACAGTTTAAGAAACACTGTGATAGAAGTTGTATTTGATGGGGGGAAAAACTGGAGTTCCACAACTTTTTTCAATTAATTGAGTGTTCTGAAACTACTTCTAAAATATGAATATAATATACTTTTATACTAATATAATATACTTTTGAACTTTATGATCCAATCTGGAGCTGCCCTGCATCCAGAGGAGCAATAGAACCAAAATGTCTGCAGCTGCATACGATGCATGCTGGACAGCCACTGGCTCTCCTTGGCAGAAGGGGACTTTGTCTCCTTCCCCCGAGAAAAGGCCCCAACCCAAAATGAGTCGACTCAAGTCTGTGCTGGCTATTTTGCCTGTGCAGAGTTGAGCAGCCCTGCTTTGGTCTGGGACACCTGATGCAGAATTGCTCCACTGGTTCTGCACCCTCCCCCGCCCCAGCTTCCCCGTGCCCTCCCCTCATCCCGACTAACCTCTCCACTACCCAGAGTTCCCAGCAGCATGCGGTGGGCGCTTGTCTGTCTGGCGCTGGCTCAGTACTTGTCTGGCGCTGGCTCAGCACGGACAAGTACTGAGCTTGCGCCAGTGCTTACTCAGCGCTGAATGTTGTAGGTGTGCCTTATGGCACGTTTGCTGCACTTAGTGCCTGCGGAGGCCGGCATAGAGAGCTCAGGATTGGGCCCTGAATTATTCAGATTCTGATATTGAACAAAAAGGTCTAAATGCTTTACAAAAGATAAATACATTATTTATGTATTTAGCACCATCAGTGTACATGCTGCTTAACACCGGTTGAGAGGAGAGATCTGTGCCCTGAGGGGTTTACAATCTAGATGGACACAGGCAAGTCAGCAGAGGGGAGGGCAGTGGATGAGCTGAAAAGAAGTGTGTTGTTAATAGCTAAAAAACTGCACTGGGATTTGGAGTGGTGATTATGAGAATCACTGATTTAAACCCATCGGAGCCCTGCCAATGGTTCTGCTGCCCAAACACAGAACTAGTTGCCCTGAGTTTGATCTGGGAGAGAAAATGTTACATTTGAAGAAAATGCTTGTTTTACAGCAGCCTCACTGCTCAAATATAGATGTTCATACACATTCTTTTATGTTTGACATCACTCCATTATATCCAAAATATATCACTGCAGTATTTTTAAGCAAAACAATATCTCTGCCATACATGATATTTTTTTTTTTTAAAAAAAACCAATTTCTTTTGGACAAAAAGAAATTTCTTCAGAAAATTTCATGCCGTGCTCACAAGGGAATTGCCAACCATTTAAAACTGATTTGTGACTGTAATTTGTAGCTCATAAATCATTATTTCAGTAATTTAAGTAACCAGCATTTGGGTCATCTAATATATGTTTATATTTTATTGTCTACTTAAACTGTTAAAATAACAAATTGGAAGGTCACGCTGGGGACAAAGAGTGAAGTAATGATTTTGTTTAATGGTAAATTACAGATTACAAAAGCAAGCTAATTATTTGAAACCAGTCAAATTTTGACTATCTTGCAGGCTGTAACTCCCAAAAGGCTGAAACCAACATACTTGCATTTCAATGGGCTCATTCCCACTTATTTCAATAGAACTAAATTGGTTGGCAGGCAAGAACAGTCTTCAAAGCAGTTTGCAAGTTGTGATGAGAATCTGCCTGTTGAGGTCTGAGTACAGCAGGGCTAAACCCTTTTATCCCAAATGCATTGTTTTCTGTAGTTCTGTCTATTTCACAGTTGCACTGAATGTTCTCAGATTGAGAAACTGTCATTGCCATCATCGTAACAGTTCACAACTGACATCTTCATGTACAGTATACCAGGGCAGACATTCTGAAAAACACTAGATCAGGTGCCCATCTTTCTTTCCCCTGCTTCCAGATCTTCCTTGGCTCCTCCCCTAACCCTTTAAAGAACTGCAAAGGAATCACTGTGCTCTGTGATACTGTTGCAACTTCAAACTTCAGAACTGACTTGTAAATGAAGTTGCTGGAAACTAATATTCAAATCTGTCGCAAATGTTTTGAAAGCCTTATTTATCTTCCTCTCTAGCACTTGACTGTTCTACAGCTCGCATGTTGCATTCAAAATATGGAGAAGGATCTGAGTGCTTTCAAATGTACAACTTATTAAATAAAAGTCAATACAATTGAAATAAATTATCTTTTCTTGGCGGGAACAAATCTTCTAAAGCTCATTTCTACATGAGTAATAGAACTGCCAGTCCAACACCTGCAGGGGTGGAAATAATTTACATAGCCTTGCTGACTTCTAGGCAGGTTCCTCACTTGATGAATGGCTCAATTAAACATCTGTTAATCACCGCATTATCTCATCTAGAGGTGAAATACCTATTCCTCATATCCTATCTTTTGGAAAGATAACATCAAACATTCCTCCATTTGCAAGACTTAGGTGCATCTTAAACTTGTGGGGGGGGAGAACAGTGTTGTTCTCACCACCCACCCACCCCACCCTAGCCTGGCTTGTCCATCTTGAGAAAACAATTGCAAAGCATGCACTTTGGGTTGCCCTTCCCCCATCTCCACAACCTTCCCATAACCTCAGGCTCCTGAACTCTCTTGTACATTTTTAGGCCTTGATAATAAAGCAACATCTGCAAACTTACAAGTGCTTTACTCAAGTTAATTGAGTAAATTGAAGCAAGATGCGGGGCAGGGGTGATCTATGATCCCAGGTTGAGGACCTAGAAGGGAGACAACAGATTTACTGCAAAGACAGTGGGCGGCCTTTTGTTCAGGCCTTGGTTCACGGGAAGTTTGAGGTCATGTGGGATTAAAATATCTTCAAAAACAAATGGAATAATTTGGCTGAAATATAAGACACACAGTGCCAGCTTCTGCCAGGAAACCACGTGTGATTTATTTTCTTTCAATCCAACACATTTTTCTGATATCTGCCCCATTACGCTGAATTTATAGATGATTGGGAGATGATTGGCTGGTATCCTTATTTCTGACAAATTTGCAGCCTGGGGATTGAATGTGTTTGTTGCAAAATAAAGAAAGCGGCATAAAGCCATGAGAAAACAAAAACTCTCTGGTATATATCTGTACCAAAGGCTAGTTCAGCATTCAAAAATATATAGGTATTTATTACTCTTATTCAAGGGGTGGCTGTTTTAAAATGAAAGTAAGCCATGGTTTTTTAATAGAATAATGTGAAATAACTAATCATTTTTTTATTTCATGACATGATAGTATCGTGAATAAATACATAATTAACACTGATCCAAGTTTCGCCTGCAATATTATTGGGCTGTGAATAGAGGTTGAGAAATGATTACGGTTATTGGTTTGGGTAATTCTCTTGCTGAACCTAAAAGGAATTTCCTATCACCATACAGGGAACTGCCTCCTTCATTCCCTGCTACTATTTTTAATTTTCAAGTTCATTTTCTAGAAAATCAAGGCCTAATTCTGAAGCAGTAGATATTGAATCTTTCTAAAATGTAAAACTGCCACCTCTGTGCTTCAGAGCAGCTTATCATGTACCAAGGTGCAAACCTATTTGGACATTGGGCCAACATCACATGAATGCCAAGGCACGACTGTTATATCCAAAGCCTCTGCAGGCACAACCCTCCCAGTAATGCTCCCAAAGCCACACCAAAGCCACACCAGCACAACCCTCCCAGTAATGCTGGTGCTGTCTTTTCAGCAATACTAGTTTAGCCCTTCCCAAGAGGCTGGCAATGTCCGTGGAAACCCCAGCACAGCCCATCAGCCACAGAGCGGTGTCTTGACATCAGTGCATCATTAGTTCGACATCAGTGTGATGTCTTTACATCATCAGTGTGATGTCCAAAGAGCCAATCACCAGATTCACCCAGCCTTGATACCAGCAGCCAGGAAAGCACTGCCAGGTTGAACAGAAAAGGGTGAAGGGCAGGTGCAGGGCCGATGAGCTCCCAACACTGGGGGAGATGTCCCCCTTCTAGCCACTGGGGATTGGATGCACAGCAGTGGGCACCTCCCTTGTCTATGGATATAGATATCCCCATGGATACCCCTTGCCATGGATGCACACGCAACATGACACAAGGGTGCCACATGCCACCTTCAGGAGCTGTAGCTGCAGCATAAGCAAAGAAGGGGCAAAATCAATTACCTGCTAGGAACCCCTGCACCCAGGGTTCAAGTTCCCTTATGCCACTCACACAAATGCACATGTCCAAGGAATACCTTTTTGACACTAGCACAGGAAGAGCAGAAAGAAAACTCCCTCTGAAAAGAGCATCCACCTGCAGCAAACACACACATCTCTCCATGGTGAAGGTTCAAGTCCCTGTGGGGACATTCATCACCTGGAATGAACCTTTTCACCAGGGGAGGAACAGAACAGGTCACAAGGGGAGCCTAAACAGCACACAGGCAAAGCAGTGGCCTGGTCACTCACTGCACAAAGATGCAGGCTGGGAACCCAGTGAAACTGGTTTGAAACCAGCCAATGGATGTGCCCTAACTAGCAAGGCACTCACTTTTTGCATGATTGGCCAGCAACTACCATGACAAGGAATAAAAAAGAGAGGGAGACCAGTGTAGAAGTCATACTGACAACTCCACAGAGCTGTTCTTTGTGGAACAGTCACAGCAGAAAACAAGCAACATGCACCTCATTCAGCATTTAACACCTAGCATCACTGCAAATAAGCACACCTGGTTGGGAGGCCATAGCACATGGACCAATCAGAGGGAGCAGGGTGTGGGCCAATCACACAGGCCTACAGAACTAAGGGTCAGAAAAGTTTTTCCCAAACTTTATGGTGGTTTGATATGAATTTGGGGTGCCGATTCCAAAAATGGCATCCGTTTTGCCCTATCACATCTAATTTTGGAGATATAGTATAGCCTCATTAGTGAATGGTTCAAGCAGCTTCCTCATGAGGAAGCCACGGTGTATGCTTCCTCATGAGGAAGCTGCTCGAACCATTCACTAATGAGGCTATGCCGTGTCTCCAAAACTAGACGTGATAGGGCAAAATGGATGCCGTTTTTTGAATCAGCACCCCAAATATACCCAGGATTTGGTGTAATGTTTAAGGAAGCAAAATGTGTGTTGGCCTGTGTCATTGGGTTAGCATGTGATACAGAGCACATCTGGCCTGCCCATCTGGCCACATCCACACAGACCCTATGATGTTTGCTTCATCCCTGGCACATGCCGGTGTGGCTGTCAGTACACTGCCCTTCCTGTCCCCCCGAAACTGCCCACTATATATCACGGCAGCACAGACCAGGAGGCTCATAATCACTGAAAAACCTTTCCAACCTTGGAGCCCAAGAAGTCATGGCATAAGAATGTGCAGACCCTGGGAACAGAGAGACCTCTCTGCAAGATCTCACCCAGAGGCTAGCTGAGGTAAGACGTAATTAGGGTGAGAAGATGGGATACCAATTTGCTAACAAAGTATTAACAAGTGTGATCCAGTCAAGGTAGCAGTGATACAGCAGCAGCTGAAAGAGAAATACAGAAGTGGGGTTGCCTCCCATTTCCTCCCAGCAGGGCTGCTGTGCCATTGCAAGTCATCCAACAGCCAAGTAACAGATGTCAGTGAGGTCTGACTGGACCAGTTGGTTCATTGTTTGCCACAGAGACTGCAAAGGCGTAGGGGCATCGGCATCAGTCACACCTCTGGCTTGAGCTGCCTACTCAGTGTTTGTGAGGGAGAGTGGTGTCACCACAGTGTAGATGCAGTGGTGCCCTTTTGGGGCAAGATCATGGTAGGTCAGAAAATTACCCTTCCCTCTCCTGAAAGGAGGCTACAGGGGTCCCCCTGTGGAGGACCCCTGTTCTGCCCCCTGTGGCAACCCCTGTGCAGTCCTGAAAAACGAAAGGGATTCTGATGATTGTTTGGACAGCAGGAGCAATAGTTAAAGAGTTCCTGGCATTCCCTGAAAGGCAGCAGACACTTCCTTCTTTTTGTTGTTCCAGTTAGGTGGCACCAGAAGGTTGGGGCCCCTGCATCCTAAATGGCAGGCATTGATTGGTAGCAGGAGCAGGTAGGGCACTACTGTGCCATTGTCATATTCAAAGTTTGTGCCTGGCTTGTAATAAACTCTGCCTGGTGAAGCCATGTCCACTAGAACCATCATCCTTCTTTTGTAATCAACTTACCACACATCAGAAAGGAAACCTCAGCCTAGGTTCTCTACTAAAGATTCAAGCCATGACAGCACTCTGGATAATAAAAAAAAAATGCATAGGAAATGTAAGCTCTCATAGATCCTGATGATGTAGTAATCCCATTGGAATTCATGGGATTTAAATTCCCATGGATCCTTTTTCCTGGAGCACTGGTGCACAACAGTATCCCAGCTCTGTGGGAGATGTAGCTTCCTACAATGTAACAATCCATGTGAATTACACCTGCCAGAGGTCCTTGTGCCCTGAACATGGTTGCAGCACTAAAGGTCTATCAGTGATCTCACAGCAAAGTATTGTGTTGGTTATACAATCACCGGTATGTATTAAGGAGGGGGAGGGACTTAATGGGTGAATTCTGGCAGCAAGTGGCCCCAGGGGAGATTGCAGGTGGGTTGGCGTGGAGAGGCCTTCAGGCCTGGTTGCACTCCTGATGACATTGAATTGATCTCAAATTAACTTGTTTGAAGCAAGTTCATTCCAAATTGAGCCTGAGGGGGTTTGCCCATTACTAGCATTTATAGTTGATTTATGTACCTTGCAAACAAAGGTTAACATTAAAAGGTTTTTCTTTGGCCTCTGAACCCTGCATATTTTAAGGCCATGTTTGAGGAATCTCTGATCCACTGACCACTTCAGGCCTTTCTTAGATACCGGATATGAAGTTGCTATTTAAAGTTGATGTAGTCCCCAAACCAAAAACATACATTTCTTTTTACTGAAGATGTATGTTTTTGGCCCAGTTAGTACATATTTAAGTAGCAAAATGTATTTGCAATAATGTTTTTGCCTCATTTTTAGGTGAATCTGCATTTGTGGGGAATAGTGTCTGCTAGAGAAACCCCTTTAGATGTGTGTGCATGTGTGTGTTTTTGATACATTGGTACCCCAGCTGTTGAAAACCTTGCCCTGACAAGAGCAGGCTAATGAGTCACCTTTCAGGAAACAGCCAATGTGGTTTAGACTAGAGAGCTATCTCTTGATGGTGCTCTCTTCAAACTTGGTATATATGGTTTCCACATGATCAGTGCCCCATTAAGTGGTTGTCATTCCCTTCCCTATTGCCCTTCCCTATTGTGACAAATACTCCTTCTTATCCCAGGAATGTTTAGTAATTAAAATGCTGCTTGGAAACGGTGATGATATCATCCAAACTTGAAATCACCAAGTTCAGAATAGGAATAATTTGCACCAGATGACATCATGTGCCAATTGAGATTGTAATATGAGCTTTAGGCAAGACTTCCTGAGGCACCCCCTTTGCCAGGTGATGTGCCAGCCGCTGCTCCCCCTGCTAACTGGACTGTAAAAGAAAGAAGGGGACAGAGTGGAAGATGAACTGTGGGGGGGGGGGGAGAGAAGCTCTAACCTACCACCCTTTTTCTTCCCCCTCTTCTTTTACGATATAAAGAGAGTGGAAGAAGAAGACAGTGCAGATGAGTGAGCAGACAGAAGTGGAGACCTACCCACCAATCTGCTAGCTGTGGCAACTACTTCAGTTGGCCTTATGGATGAGCTGACTTTGGCTAGAGGTGGATTCTTGTCATCTCCCATCTTGCAGCAACTGCTGCATTTGTGGCATGATGGGAGGTGTCTCACTCCCTTTTCTTTCATTTCCCATTGCTCTCACTGTAGTCCTTCTCCAGATCTCCCCATCACACACACACACACACACACACACACACACACACACACACTCTGCTATTTGCCCTAGAAGGAACATTGCCATTAGCACTAATGGCCCATTAGTAATGGGATCTTTTTGCCTGGGGCAATTAGTTCACCCGTTAGACTAACTTTTGACTTGTTTTCAAGTCGAGTCAAGGGGGCAAAGACTTGTGACTCGACTCCAGTCCAGCCGCATGGGACTCGCCCATCCCCGAGAGGTACAGGGGACGTGTCATGCTAGAAATAGCATCCCAGCACACATAGCTGCTGCCAGGATCCACCCTAAAATATGAATGAAGAATGACACATGACATCCTACAGACATCGGGATCATACAAAATAATACGTTATGCTAGTGAAACTTTGCCTAATAACAAAAAAGGATGGCATTGCAACTGATACAGGATGGACATTTCTGTTTGCCAGCCAACAGCAAACATGTATGCTAGTATGTTACGCTATCGCAGCCATGCATATTTAGGTTGGAGGTTGTTTATATAAAGCACATTCACTGTAACAGAATAACAGTTCAATGTTCAGAACAGTTCAACAGTTCAGTCCTGGTGCAACCTGCACTGCATGTTATGGTCTGGCCAGGAACCAAGTAGCAATGGAGAGATAAGAAAACAACTTGGTTCCCAATGGGCTTCCTCAGATCTGTGCCAGCTCTTTGGCTGGCATAAATTCAAGGGAGCCTGCGTCAAGCCTGGGGGCATAGGATATTGGTGCTGCCACCAATGTCTGCCCCCAGTCAGGTCTGATTCCTGTCCCAAATCTTCCCTGGAACTCCTCCACCAACCTAATGCTTCAGCAGGGGCTCAGCACTTGTTGCCGTGCATGTGCCCCCCCCCCCCAGCAGGTTGCACTGGCAACCCTGCCTGTGCACAGTTGTAGCAGCTGCCACGCCAACAGCCCGGGCCTTGTGCTGGTGGAACACAAGTTCCATCTGCACAACGCTGGGATAGGATTGGGCCATAAAATGCTTTTTTTTTTTTTTGTGAGAAAGCATTTTGTGTAACTTAAAACTTGCCTTCTAATTAATGTAGGTACACTGCTTTTTCTCACATTCCTGCATGCCAGATAGATGAGCAAGGAAATAGCCAAACCAAGATCCTTATGGGACTGCAGATCTCCTGGACTTGTATGTGTGTTGCTGGCCAGCAACTTTGTCTAAGCACTTATTCTAACAACTCAGACAAGGAGATTATCATGACACCAAAGATGCAATCTGTGGGGAGCAGAAAGACAGATGATTGCACACATTCCCTTGTTTTTTGCCAGGTCTCCAGTTCCCAAAGATGCCTCGGCTGGTGTATTTGAAGAAGAGAAAGCAAAACACTATAGCACCATGACCAGGCAGCTTCACTCCCAGTGCAGCAGTTGCCTGCACAGCCAGTGCTTTTGGCCTTCCACCGCCTTCTGTGGACAGGCTGTTGCATATTAAAGTCTGGAAATGAAAGCAAGAGCACATGTGAGAGCTGCTAAACAGAAATAGCAGAACTTGAGACTTAGTTATATGCCAGAAGCCACAACCAGATAGAAATCACAGGTTAGCCAGGAAATTACTTGCATTTAATTTGGGGCCATATCTTCTGGGAGGAGGCTGGCCTTTTCCTGTCATGCAGGAAAGTTGCCCCTGGGTATAATTTGCTTTTTTTCATAAGTAAGGGTGCTATCTCCTCCTGCCTCAAAGAGACCTTTCATAACAGAAGAGGAGATCAAATGTGGCACATTAAACATCAGGACAATTGCAAAGTACTGATGAACTGATTTCCTCACCGAACACTTCATATTTGCTTGGCATTGTGCTCCTGCAAAACTCCGCTGTCTTGTGTCTTTGCCTGCATTATTAAAAAAAGAAAAAAGCATCCTCTCACAAAAGCAAGTGCTGCCTGAAATACCATGTCTGTTGCTTTCATGCTGGCAGCCAAAGAAGGACACCACAAAGTAAAAGGCATGCTTAAAAGGCATGAAGTTAATTTCCCACTTAAGGTTCTGCCTTGAAGAGTCAAGCAAAGTTAAAGATAGGAACAAACCACTACAGCTTTCCAGTCTTGTCTACTACATCCTTGCCTCCCTTTCCTCTGTCCACCAGTTCTTGTTGAGATCTTCCACCAAAGAAGCCACCTTTAAACAATAATGATGATTAAAATTAGCCCGGTGCTTGACTTCCACTATCAGCCAGTTGGACAATATGCCTGAATTTGCCCCTTTCCTGGCACACTGTTCTGCTTGTTCTATTCTCAGGGATGTCCCTTGCTCCTGGACGGAGACACCATTTGGTGCTTTAATTTGTTTAACAGCCCAGTCCTACCCAACTCCCTGGGCCTTGCTGCAGTGGCAACCATGTGATGGCCACTGCATCCCGTGGGGGAGTTTTAGCCTCTACAGGCCTCCTCAGGGTGCAAGTTTGCCTGAATCTGTGAAGGCACTTGGGAAGGGATTATGTTTCAGTCTGCCTTGCTGCCATTGAAATTGCCCCCTTGCTATACTTTGAGTTGTTTAACAGCCCCCTTGCATCCACCCCCATTGCTGCCCCATTGTCACCCCATTCTGCCCACCCTTGCCTTGCTCCACCCACCCCACCTCCCTCCCACTCATGCCGTATTCTTACCTGTGGCAGCCCGTCTTGGGTTGCATTTTGTGACTGCCAGAAAACGTGTTGTGGTACTTGGAATACCTGTTCTAGTGCACAATGCACTAGTAGGATTGGGCCATGTCAACAAGGGATCTGGTTATTCCGGCAAGTGATCTGGACTGAGAAAGTTTCCCCAGTTCCATCGTGCAGATAAATGCGTGAATTAGGCATGCATATCCATGAGGAAAGTCCTCAAGGAGGGAGTTTGATATGCCACCTCCAAAGGGCTCAGGACTTCAATGTTTTATTCAAAAAAACTCTCTTTGAAACCTCATGCCGTATCTATAATCAGTGCTTAAAACCCTTCTCTTCATTGGCAGCATAGTATTTGATAACACTGACCGCTCTGCCCAGGACCCTTTTCAAATGTCTGTGTAATTTAAAACAGTTTTAAATGGATGCCCTCTTTGATGAGTCATGGACTTTGCAGCCAAATCGACCCAATATTGTGCTACATTTCTCAGTTAAAGGCAGTGACTCATCACTTCAAAATGTCTGCCCCGAACCCCTTGTCTCTCTTCTCCCCAAAGCACTCCTAGCTACCCCACTCAACACAGCACTCATTTGTTGCTCCCACCAGCTCCCTACACATTCCTCAAGTCTTAAAAATTAGGAGTGACCCACGTGAAGAATGTTCCTTCATAGCCTCATGCTATCACTCACTGGTTATTCTGGCAACAGTAGCTTGGAGTATTTGGGTGAGTATTTAGAGGAGTGTTTGGTTTGACTTGATTTGTGTCTTTCAGGCTTCAGAGTAACCTTAGTCAGGCAAATCTTTAGGGAATGTTTCCATATCTGTCAGCATTTTTAAAACCATACTTTCCCTCCCTAGGTATACTTATCTATAAAGTCTTATTTACAGTATTAATCCAGGATCAACTTTAAAATATTGTGGTGGAGCTACCAAAATGTTTGAGTTTAACCAAAGCACAATTTAAAATATCCTCCGAGCTCAGATTGTAGATGGGGAACAAATTAAAACAATTCTTCGGGTTTTAATGACCTGAGTTGAGCATTATATGCATTGTAGTTTCTGTTTAAAAAATTGATTTTTCAAATCCTTCCCTCGAGTGCAATCTGCTTCAAGGAAAATTGGCATTGAGGAAAGGTCAAGAATAGTTCCTTTCCCAAATCTATGTTGACTGGATTAAAATATCTGAATTTTATTGAACAGTGAAAGGGAGCTTTTAAAGCCTATCTGGGGCCTCTTATAAAAAGTATTTTTTATATATGAGTCGGTTCAAAATGTATGTTATATTAGCAGCATATCCTGTGCTGCATATTAATAAAACAATGGAATTTTTTATTTCTTTTTCTCATAAATTACATAATTCAAACCTTAAAACACCTTTAATGAACACTGACTCGGCATGTGGCACTTAATAAAACTGGACTAAACTCGTTTTCTGCTTGACAGGCTACCAGTGGAGAATGTGCCCTACAAGTAAATGATTAAGAGGCAGAAATCTTTTCTGAACTACTATTAAACACTTCAAAGATTTTCAAAGTCAGATAAAATGAAAAGCAAATGTGTTTCACTGCCTCTCAAATACCTCAAATGTTTTAGCAGGTGCAAGCAATGAAACCTTCTGTAGTGACAGCACTTTAGGGTCTGCAAAGTGCACCCGACTGAATTATGGGAAAGCTTGGCATACTTCATAAAAATTCATGATTTTAGATGAGAAAAGATGTGTGTCCTTAATTTCCATCTACATGTGTAGGAAGGAGCAGGGGGAAGGGATGTTTTGTCCGCCTGTGTTACTACAGAGGCTCTCTTTCTCAAATGGTGACATTGTTTCAAGTGGACCCACATGGATCCTTACTTACTTTTGCAATTTTCACCTCTGGTAATGAATTGTCAGAACAGATGAGTGGAATGAACATCCTCCTGGCTGCATACTGTATGCACAGATCCTGTGCATTTAATATGCACTTGTGCACTGAATGTGCATTCAATAGAAGTGTGGAATTCTAGTCATTTACTGAAATTCCTGCAGTCTATGAAATGGACATTCTTTATTGCATGATACCTGCAGCTCCTCTGATCTTCCACAATTTCACCATGCTATATAAATATGCTAATAAAAAGGGGTAACAGCCAAGGCAGGTGATGGTGTCTAAGCTAGCCTTGCAATAGTCTGTACCAAACTACCTATCCCAACTTGTTGACTGGCTTTAGGCTCTTGACAATTTGAAAGTGCACCAGAAAAGATTTCACTGGGTTGTTTCGCATCTTGTAATTCATGGTGGGGTGGAGGTGGGGGGAGATTACTACAAGGTCACCAAAATTGATTTCTATTTGTTACCCTAAATAGGATATGAACATGAGTCTTCAACAATAAGACACACAACTGCTTCAAGGAGAAAGGGTTTAAGGGAAAAGGTCACAGCTAGTTCATTGTTAAATCCATGCTAATTAAATTAGGATGTTTGAACTTTGTTGAAAAGTGCAACTGATCTGAAAACACAATTGAGGCCTCTGTGGTTGTACACAAATGAGTAAAATGGAAGGTCTGTCTCACACTAAATTTGTTTATTTGAGTGTGTGAAAGAGAAGGACAGTGCTGTCCATTTCCTGACATCTGACTGACAGAAGGATATCTTCACTTGCAGAATGAACTTTGGTTCTTATTTTAAAGTTAATGGATGCAAAGAACAAACACTGAAGGACTAGACATTGACCTTTGTCAAATATAGAACTCTCCTGATCAGGGATCCCCCTCCAGGCTTGAAAGGCATTTAGAATAAAGTAACCCAACTGCATGTAGACCAGTTGATAGAAAAATTTGATTCGTGCATTGTCTTTCATTCTCTATTCCTTGCATCATCTCTTATGTGTGCATTCTGGCCTTCTTCTGAACAGACCAGAGCAACAATTTAGCTTCACAACCAGTGGTGGCTGGTGGAGCAGCTTGTTTAGTAGGAATGATTGGCTAATGTTGCTTGAATGGGGAGGGGGAATTTCAGCCCTTGTGCAGGCACAGGTTGCTGGTATCATAGGTACAAAGGAATACCTCAGGCCTTATAGTGAACCACTTACATTGCTTGGCAGCAGCTCTCTAAACACTGGGGTACAGGCCCATCTCCCAAGTCACATCAGTATGATGTCTGCAAGGCAGCTAGCCCATCAACAACCATGTACTTATATGATGTTAACTGAGTCACCTCCCATCTCCATTGGCACCTGCTGACGCCAACAGATAAGGCCAATTAACAGCCCAGTTCTATGATTTCCCCTACCACAGCATGCAATGTCACCAAAGCTAGTGTGGGTAAAGCAGAATGCTAGTGACTCAGCTTCAGTGGAGGAGCTATGTGAGATCCTTGGCAGTTCAATAATACTGGACAAAGTTGCACCTCTGGTGCTTTAAAGTGCTTTTTTTAAAGTGCTTTAAAGTGATTTTATTTAATGTCAACTCAAAGTAGTGACGATGTATTGTCATAAGAACATAAGAACATTGTCACTGTATTGTTGCTGGAAAAGACACAGCCATACATGATATACATGATATGATCAAAAAATTATGTTGAAAACTTCTTCAAAAATATTTACCCATTTTATTGATTGACACAAAACTTCAGAGGTGCCATGTACATAGTCTCTTCTCTCCTTGTCTCATACGCACAAACAGGGCCCTTACAACCCTACGTAGCACACACAGACACATACATTTTCTGTGGTGTTAAGTTGGGCATGGGTCAAAGGGCCATCTGCAAAAGAGAGCCCACCTCACCAGGTCAACCCCTGAACCTTAGAACCAGTGGCAATGGAAGCACCAAACATGTCATCAAGAAGCAGGCCAAAGTTCCATTGGGTCCCAGTGTCAGTGTAAGGTCCCCCAGGGTTCCCATCATCTTGGCACTGGTATTGCTACTCTCTCCTTCAGAATACTCGGTGCCGAGGACAAACAATAGGGTGACACTGTTGCCCTCATTATAAGTTTACCATTTGGCTGGTATTTGTGTATTACTGCTTTCATCTCCTGATTGTGGGCTATTGTAGGCAACTAATAGTCCACTATGAGAAACAGGGTTCTAGATTATATGGGCCTTTGGCCTAAATGATCCAGCTTCTTATGTACTGTGGTCCTTAAGTGTCACTTCTCCAGACTAAACAAGGAACTGCCAATTGCCAAACAATGAAAACATACAAACTTCAAAAACAAGTTTGTTGAAGTTTGCTGACCATATTGACCCTTGAGGTTGTTAACATAAAAGACACATCTTTTTTGGACTGCCTGTGCTGCAATGCAAATGGAATTCCTATCTGAATGCAGGAATCCACTACATTCTATTAGTACATCCACTAGGATGTACAATCCATTATTGGAGCACCAGCTGCCTGCAGGAGCAGATAAACCACTGTGAGAGGTGGGAGGGAGTGGGGGAAGGGCAGAACAGGATCAGAGAGGGGAGTGTCAGGGTGAGGTGGCTGCAGAAGGGGGTGATCCGGTGGCAATGGAATGCACTGGGTCCTACCCCTCCATGTTTTCTCCCTCCCTGCCTCCTTTCTGCCTTTGGACTTCTGCTAGCAAAATTGCTAGCACAGCTCCAAGGAGACCCATTGTGAATCAGGGGGCTTACATGGAGTAAGGGGATTTAAATCCTCTTTCCTTGTGGAAGCTGCCCTATCTGCATCTCTCACTGGATACACTATATGCATTTTTGGCACGGTGGGGACGTGTGAATGAAGCAAATCTTAGCTTGCAACAACTAATGTAAACACAGTGTCATTTTTGATGACTGGTTTGTTGTGGCCCTCAAACCAAGGATGAGTCTTTGGTGCTGTAGTGTAAACCAAAAGTTTAATCTAGTTGATATCATGTAAAACAATCTCCAAGTTAAGTGAAACTTCTACATGTATTTTAACTTAGTTGATCTTTGCTAGTCTGCGTAGGGTTCCTTTGGGCCACACTTTGCCACCCAAATTCAGTCCAGGGTCTAACTTTACCCTATGACTATTCCTCCTACTTACACTGTTTCTCTTTAACTTTAGACATGCATCTCAGTCTGGCTCCCACTTTCAGGTGACATGAATTTGATTATCTCACTACTCAGCCACCCAATAAGAAACAGCAGCTCCCACTGAGAAAACAAATCAGCATGAAATCACACAATTGATAGGGTTTCCTCCAAGGTGCCCTTAAAATTAATTACATTGGAAGGCCAAGTTACTTTCTCAAACCAAAGAGACCTGACCTGTTAGCTCAGATTGAGCTGTGTTGTGTTAAGTATTCACACCAACTCATCCTTTAAAATTCATGGATTATAAAGGAAAGGAGTTGGAGGCGTCCACAAAAAAACGGAGGCTGTTCTGCACCTTTCAAAGGTCTCATGATCTGGGGGCTTCACTTAACCGTTCAAGGTACAAATAGTTGTTATATATACACAGTTAATAAACAGAACTACATCAGTGAATCAAGAGGAAAACCACATTTGTGTTCTGTATTTATAAAAGATTTAGATCCAGCTTTTTTTGGCCAGAGATTGGTCCCCAAGGCTACACAATAAGACAACCAAAACAATTAAAGCAGTATAATAGAAAGAACAAAAGAGCTGTGCTTCTTATGCCAAAAAAATTCATTGTTTTAATGCCATCAAAAACCTGACTAAACTGAAAAGTTTTTAGCCAGTGCATGAGAGACGATCGTTTGGATCCAAAGATTTGTGAGTGGAAGGAAAAGAGCGATGGCTGTTCCACAAAGTTCAAGAGGTTGTACACGTGTTTTCAAAGTGCGACAATAGGTAGGTTCTGTAGCGGTTTTCATTGTTCAACTTGTGCAAGTGGGAAGAATATCTTTGGATCTAATTTCACCATTCCCATGCAGCACATCTAATGTGAGGTTTCAAATAGCTCTTCCATGAGCAGAAGAAATCATCTCCATTTGGAAGGACACTTCTGGATCCAACCCAAAAGTGGAAGAGCCTGGGCAGTGTGCCTCTGGAGAGCATTTCATGGGTCTTGGTGACACCACAAAGATAGCTCTTCTCCTATAGCCACCTACCTCACTTAGAAGTAGAGATAAATACTGGTATTTATATACTGCCTTTCTGGTCATCGGATTATTCCTCCGACTTTATTCAAGGCAGTTCGGCAGGCTATCTCTAAACCCCCAAGGGGATTTTTACAATAACAGAAAGGCTCTATCTCTCAAGAACTGCACAACATTTCAGATGGATCTTTTACAGTCTGGTATCACTTCTGGGCCCCAGTTGCTTCCCATGCTGGCTGACAAGCAGCTCCTTCATCTCTCACTTGAAGGGCAGCCAAGACGCTCCTTTGCTCACACCAAAGAGCAGGTGGAATAATTCAGCTCAGCTTGTCAGCTGCCTCAAGGTCTCGCCATTCACGGAGCTGCCGGTGGCCTCGAACTGGCGACCTTCAGATGTTATCTTTGGGCTAATGGAGGCTCTACCCTCTAAACCAGAGCTCCTGCCATCACAGTGAGAGAGAACCCTCACTGAAGAACTTAATACTTGGGTGGTGGGCTTATATGGATAGAAGCAGTTCTTAGACATGTTGATCCTAGATAGCTGAGAGCTTTGTCGCACTCTGAATCATGCCTGAAAAGGAACTGGCAAGCAGTGAAGAGCTTCAAGTACTGGCATGATGTGATCTGTTTTATGGGTCCTACGTAATAGCCTGCAGCCAAATCCTACCTAAACCTCACCCCATCCCCCGCCAGTGTAGCCATGCGACCAGAGCATGTGCTGCATCTGTGGGGAGTGCAGTAGAAGAGGTCTTCACTGGTCTTCACTCCACCACTGCCATGGGACCCCTCGAATCTGTGCCTGCCATTTTGCAGGCATAAATCTGTGGAAAGGGAGAGGGAAGGGCTAGGATATGGGCACACATGAATACTGCCAATCCTGCCCCCTTCCTCCCTGGTCTATCTCTCTCCAAACCCCCCCCCCCGCCCTGCCCAGGAAATCCCATGGTCCTCCCCCTTCACAGCCAATTTATCCTTGCTGCTGACAGATTCACTTTTCCTGGTCTGGCAGTGGGCCTCTTGCACCTCTGCCAGTTTCAACAGCAGGTTCTAAATGGCCACCACTGACATGCTGTGCAGTGGTGGGTGGAATGGGAGGAGATGGGGCAAGAGATGTGTGGATCAGGTCCAGGACGAGGGGTAGGTTTGGCAGCAGCACCTGCAAAATCCAAACCCCGTTCCTTGCCTAATCTGCCTGCACAGGTCAATGCAGACTTGAGTTGACCCATAGTGGTTGCTGGGGCTTATCCCGAGGAGCCAAACTCTCCTGTGGGGTGCAGTGGAAGCCATGCTAGTGTCACTGCATTGCCATATGTAGGTTTTGGTAGGATTGGACTGTTTGTTTCATAATTTTTAAAGCATAATTTATAGTTGTTACTTCAACATAAGTTTCAAATAAAGTAATGAAATAATATCTCTGTGTGGAAAACAGAGCTTAACATTTCAATGTCAGAAAAGCAGTTCTCTGTATGTCTGAAAGTAGAGCTGAATCAAGTATTCGAACTGTATATTGAAACAAACTTAGCGGAACCCTATAAAATTTGAACTGAATGTTATATGTTTCACAGTTGGGGAGGACGGGACACATTTACCAGGTGACATAGAACAATGAAGGAAAAGGAAAAGAAATGGATACTATTTATCCAAACTACACATGTTATTTGGTCTGATGCTATCGAATGGTGAGATCACCTGATGTCACACAAAGCAAAACAAATAAAGCCATGCATGAAGAAGAATCAAGGGGAAGTTCTTAAGGTTTCTACATATGTGATTATTCATCAAATAGTTTGAAAACACAAATATTAATTTCAGACTGAAGTAGCTCTGGGCATTTACGCTCTTCATGAACTCAGATAAAACATCAGCCTTTGTCCCCAGCGTTTCTTTCCTATCCAAGACTTTATCTCTGCCTTGAAAATATCCGTTCTGCTCTTCAGAGACTGCTACTAGTTTCTGTTTGCATGTAATATGGCTTTGATCCATAACAACTGAGACCGAGTAAATCTTGAATGACTCTTTTGCTTGGGCCATCTGGGTATAGTTTGCCAAATGTATTCCTTCATTTACAGACCTCACGGAAGGCTGCTTCTCACAAGGTATATTGTACTCCGTTATGGATCCCTCAGTACAAATGTGTCTTTTTCATTTACAGTACACATCAGCAGAGAGTGGTCTTTTCTCATCTGCCACTTCAATCTATTTTAAAAGGAAACACACACACACACACACTTTTAATGATGCCATATAAATGCATTTTGTACTTAGGAATCTAATACAGTACAAAATATTTCATGAGACTGGGAATGCTGGAAAAAGTCAAGCAACTGCTCCTGTGGCCCTGTAATTTCTAAAATTGATGTCACAAGTGAGCTATTATACTAATGTGAAGCTTGAAAATTTCTCCCAACATTCACTCGAAGGTAATTGATCATGACAGTCTCTCATTTGCAATGCCTGGTACAGATTCCTTAGATGGGGTGGTGGCAGTTGATTGACTTGCTGGGGCTGTGTACGGACATGATGATCCAGACCTGTGAAGACTGGCATGGCAAGCAGGATATTGAAGCCAAGCTAGGAAGTCCTTCAGAAGCATCAGGGGTCAGCTAGGTATGGCCCACCTTCACCAGGTGGTCCACCTGAGCAGGCTGACCTATAATCTCGATACCTGTGGGATAGGGGTGGGTATCATCAGGAGGTGCCATGAAGCCCATTGCAGGGCTTTGTCCCATTGTCCCCAGAAACCTCATGCCAGCAATGACATGCACCAACACATCTGGGAAGCAGGTATACCAGTGCTTTCTGCATTTTCATCTGCTCTCCTATTGAGTCTCCTTCCCATGCCAGGACTGTGCCAAATCAAAACTGTATGCCAGGCTATGGTGCAGTGGCGTCACTAGGACGCGCTTCACCCGGTGCGGGAGGCCTGCATGTCACCCCATGTAGTGGGCGGGGCAACGCCCCAGGTGGGCGTGGTGATGTACCATTGCCCTGCCCCCACCAGTTTTTTGGCTGTACCTTTTGTTAGAACACAGATATTTCAATGTGGTTTGTTTCATTGCATTCTGCATGAAATTACGCATTGATTGATATATAACATAATGGTCTTATTTCTCCAAATTCTGATTTTAGTGATTTTGACAACTTGTAGTCACACACACACACACCACATGTCAACCTACTAACACCTTATTGCAGCAGTTCTCAAACTTTTAGCACTGGGACCCACTTTTTGGAATGACAATCTGTCCAGGACCCATTGGAAGTGACAGCATCAAGCAAGTTAAAATAAATAATTATAAATCATTAAATAAAAGAAATAATTAAATAAGGGGGAGTCAGTCCTGTTCCACCAAGTGAATCTACTCTGAAGTAATTCCTATTGTGATCAATGGGGCTTACTCTCAGGAAAGTGTGGTTAGGATTGCAGCCTGTAAAACCAATCCTATGCATGTCTACTCTGAGGTAAGTCCCATAGTGGTCAAAGGGGCTTACTCTGTAGTCTGCCTGCAATAACACCTCCGACACAAAAAGAATCAGTGAGATCTTCAACCCTCTCCAGTGTCCAGTTTAAAGTTCTTCTATTTCAGGCATATCAATACAAAGATACTCCTGGTTTTTCAAGTGCAAAATAGAAAACTTTCCCCTTACCATTCAAGCCTCTTTTTTGTTCTTTTTTTTTGGGGGGGGGGGGGCTGCCTTCTGGAGCAGCTCCATTGGATCAGGACACTTCTGGTGTCCTCACATTCCCCTTTGCCTGGCCACCAGCCAAGGCACATCTGCCTACTCGCGAGTAAACACGACTGTGAGGCTGCTTTGCTTTGCTTTTCCATAAGGCTCCATAGACTGGGAGGGAGGCAGCTGGGAAGGAGGAACCTCCTTCTCTGGTGTTTTTGGGGGATGTACTCATTGGATGAGGACCATTCTGACGTCCTTGGAGTCTCTCAGCCTGCCTTCGCTAAGGCAAGTCCACCTACTCGCAAGTAAACGCAGCCACGTGGCTTCATTTCCGGCTCAGGCTCGCAGCTAGGGGGAGCTTCTTGGGTGTTTTTTTTTTTGGGGGGGGGGGGGCTGCATTCATTCTGGTGTCATTGGATTCCTCTCAGCCTGTCCCTTCCAACGGATGAGGGCAAGTATGCCTACTCATGAGTAAATGCGTGATACAGCTCACTTTCCATAGGGCTCCATGCATTTTTCCTTCCGGTTTCTTGGTCACAACTTTTGAAGGAAAGGAGCTATTGCAATTCCGTTTTTTGCACTGCACTCCACTGGCCATTCCACATCTAACGGTGTATGACATGACGCAGTAGCTCCTAACCCCACAGTGTTAGCGCGTCCTCCCCCAGGGTGTGTCACCCCCCGGCGCGTCACCTGGTGCGGCCCACACCCCCCACATTTCCCTAGCAACGCCAGTGTGCAGTTGTACAAGATCCTTTGCATTCTGACTTCCCAAAACCCCACTGGCTCATGCATACAGGTTACTTCTGTTTGGACCACTGAAAGGGCATGCCAAGGAGATATCATAAACCAGAGGTGTACCATTTTGAAGCAGAAGTTATTCAAGGTTGGGAAGAGAATTCGTATCTCAGGGACAACTAAAGAACACGAAGGGTCCAGCTAGATCACCGGTGTAAAGAGGTCCTTTGTCCTACAATTGTACAGTGGCTGTGGAAACATACCAGCAAAAGTTAGCTCATTTCAGTTGCAAGGAGTCAGTCTTCCTGATCTATTGCTCCTGCGTGCATTGCAGTGTACATGGTAAGCTTCTGCCCATGCTGAAGAACGGTTCCACCGTTCACTTCAATGGAAGTGAGAGCTGTTTGCATGCATGACATACTCCCTTGAGAAGCAACTCATGAACACTTTGTGAGGACGAGAATTCCGCATGAACATTTGAACCCATTAAATTGAGGTGTGTGACCTTGGGATTTTTGCAACACTAGAAAAACACATTGAATTGTGCTTGATTACAAGCTGAGTCAGCATGTTAGTGTGTTGGGAGAGGGGTAGCTAAGCATCGACTTGGTCAGTGAGCTGCCCTCCTAGTGCTGAAAGTCACAAATATCCCTAATGAAAAGGACCCATAGCATTCTTTTTTTCCCCCCCAAGTGCGAATGGAAACATTATTGAAGTAATGATTAGTCTCCAGGAAAACTGTAATTGCTTCTAGATGCTACTTGTTGTTTTCAAGAGCTCTTTAACCTTTAAGATTTTCCGTACAAAGGAAGCCTTGCTGGGTGGTGAATCTAACAAGACCATCATTTATAGCTGGCAGAGTTCATTAGTCAGTCGTAACCGTTTAATTATTAGCGTTTTAGCGTTTGAGTGTTTAACTAGACAGAACAGTTTTTTAGATACTGCAGAAAACTTCTTGAAAGCAAGCAAATTAAGAGGTGCCGTTTTCATACTGGACACTAGAACCTGATAATTAAAATCCAAGAAATACTTTCTTCTCAGTTCCATTGGCGTCATCCAGCAAATTAACATTACAGAATTAGGCGGGGGGGGATTACCATATTAATACATTTTTGTACAAATGAAAACATTTCCCTTTAGTTGAAATAAAGGTAGTCTGCCCTCTATGCATTAAAATTGTAAAAATCGTTGTGGAGAACATTGGCATGATCTTTTTCTGTGATTCTTACCTTCACAATTATCTCTACTTAAGTCAGAGGTTTTCAGACTGGGGCATTGTGATACCCCAACCTGAGGACCCTGGCCTTTTTCCCCTTAAGGGGTGGGGGCAGCCAGGAGGCAGGGAGGAGGCAATGGAGCGATCCCCAGAGTTGCGCTGCTCAGGGGGCTGCAGAGGCTCAGCTGCACTTACCAGAGCCTCCTGCAGCCTCCTGGGGGTGTGGGGAGCCCTGCGCGACCGTCTGCAGGGCTCCCTCATGCTTCAGAAGTGAAAGTGGAGTCCATGCAGCCCCCCTGAGCAGCGTGATCCTGGGGATCATGTCGCTGCCTTCCCCTCGGCCCCGCCGCCTTCCCCCCAGCCCCACAAGGACTTACTGTGGGTTTCAAACTCCGGGATAGTTTGGAAACCACAGACTTAAGTGAATGGGGGCTGCTGTAGGTCTCCCTGAGCCAGAGCCCAGTGCCTCTTACA
This sequence comes from Tiliqua scincoides, assembly GCF_035046505.1. Lineage (NCBI taxonomy): Eukaryota > Metazoa > Chordata > Lepidosauria > Squamata > Scincidae > Tiliqua > Tiliqua scincoides. The sequence goes on from NC_089823.1 coordinate 177,915,135, forward strand.
ATGTGCTCATGAAGTTCCTGCAGGTGGTTTATTTAGAAATGAGAATACAGTGAAATCTGGCTCTCAGAGCCCAAAACAAATGTGTCTCAGAACCCCTGTGGAAATCTGCATTTCCCATGGATATAGTGCACATTTGGATGCAAAACCCATGTGGGTTTCCTTATGAGTTTTTTTTCCCCACTTGGAATAAACCAGGTACCTTTTCTACTTTGTAATCTGTAAGTTCAGAATCAACCATGTGGGTTCCAATTGAACATATGGTTGGAAGCTCATGTGGTGGCCCAATATCTGTGAGTTTTGAGTTTGAAGAGGAGGAGCTTGCAGCTGCCAGCCACACCCCTCCAGCTCACCACTCACTCAGGTGCTCCAATCTGTCCTCTAGTTTTCTGCCTCACTGAGAATAAACCAGGAGACAATTAGGGCAGCAGCAGCCCATCTCTTCTCTCAGCACTGCTGCTGCCAGTGACCACAAGGAACAGCAGCAGTGATCCAGTTCTGATCTGTTGCTTCCACTACCAATCAGAACAAGATCACTTGGTTCCAACCACTTGTCCTTCTTGACTGTACAGTAAAAAGCCCAGGATGGCATGAAGGAGGGGCAGAGCCCACTCTATATCCTTGCTCTTACCTTTAGCCACTCTTACAGTTTACCTGTAACTCCATATCGTTTATGAACAAGTTAAAAAGCACTAATCCCAAGAAGTGGATCCTTGGATACTCCACTTCTTACTTTCCTCCATTTACTTCTACTCTTAGATTCCTGTTCTTTACAAAGTTACTACTCCATAAAAGGACCCCATCCTCTCATTCGGTGACTGCTAGGTTGACACAAAAGCATTTTGAGAGGAACTTTATCAAGGGTTTTTTTTTTAAAAGTCCAAGTAAATGATGTCAGCTGGATTACCTCTATCCACATGCCTGTTGTCACCCTCAAGAAATGGTGGGGGCTAAGTGTTAAAACCCTCTTACTTGCCCCCTTCTGTGATTTTGGATTGATTCAAAGAGTTATTGTCCCCTCCCCCCATGGTATTTTGAGAGAGAGCGCCAAACACACACATTCAACATTATGTGTAGTTGGATGAGTTGTTTTGAGTGGTCCTTCAGAATTCATGGGCTCACCAGGGACCCTAAACAGCTTCCAAGCTGTACCAATTATTTTGCCTTTGGTTACAGGATGTCAGGGAAGAGTGTTCTATGATTACAAAACAGTGTCATAGAAATGTATTTAAGGGTAGACTTAAAAAAAAAAACAAAAAAACATTTGTACTTCAGCCAAAATACATATGAACAGATGGCCAGTAAGCAGCAAACAAACCAAATCTCCAAACACACCAAATGAAACCTGATCCTGATAGGGGTCCATCATCTTTATTATAATATTTTCTCCAATAAAATACCAATTTCATTCACACACACACACACCTACCTTCTTTCAAATCTTATATCCATTATTAGTTTTTAGTAGCTTTTAATAATACTAGAAAATCAAGTATTAATAATAGGAACTCTTTAAATTTGTGCCTTTCTCCTCCTGATAGCAAATATTAACATTGTAGCATTCAATTATCATAATATTTGGCTTATTGCCACTATTATTTTGATTGCTTGTTCCTGTAATGGACAAAATGGACAGGACAAAATATTCCAGTGTCAAACCAAATTCCTAAAATACAAAGGAAGCATCGACATTAAGCACATTTGAGTAAATACTATAGGCATCTTACTTCAGGCTTTCAATTTGCAATTACCATAGATACTCACCTATAAGGCAAAAAATTTCTTCGCAGAAAAGAAGCCTGAATCATTGCCGCACCTTATCTCCGGGGCAGGCAAGCAGCTATGGTGGGGGGGGGGGAGGCGAGTGAGTCAGCCAATCACTATTGAGGGAGGGAGCAAGTGATCTTCTGCTGAGAGGAGGCTGTGCAGGCTGGGGCTGTGCAGAGCATTTGCAGCTGCCTGTGGGTATGCTCCACGTGCTCCTTCAGGCTGTTGCCCAGCTGCAGAAGCTCCAAGCCCAGGGCAGGGCAATTGCCACCACAGCCATCAGCAGCCCCCCCTTGCTCAGCACCAGTGCCCACGGAAGCATCTCTGGAGCGGCACCCAAGACAGAGCAGGAGACAACGAGCTGTGTGTGGAAGGGGGCATCTGAGCGAGGGAGAAGCAGTCATTTGAAACAGCTGAGTCCATCTCCTCTTTCCTTCTTGTTCCCCCTTCCCCCCTTCCTACTGTATTTAAACTTGAAGCACTCCATTGGAAAGCCCAACTTGCTAACCCCCTTCCCATCTCCCCACAGATGAAGTTTGACAGGGTGGGGAAGGGGGGAAAGTGATCTTTTTAAAGGCCTTGCTGAGGGAGAGTCAGCATGGCTTCTGTAAGGGTAAGTCTTGCCTCACAAACCTTATAGAATTCTTTGAAAAGGTCAACAGGCATGTGGATGCGGGAGAACCCGTGGACATTATATATCTGGACTTTCAGAAGGCGTTTGACACGGTCCCTCACCAAAGGCTACTGAAAAAACTCCACAGTCAGGGAATTAGAGGACAGGTCCTCTCCTGGATTGAGAACTGGTTGGAGGCCAGGAAGCAGAGAGTGGGTGTCAATGGGCAATTTTCACAATGGAGAGAGGTGAAAAGCGGTGTGCCCCAAGGATCTGTCCTGGGACTGGTGCTTTTCAACCTCTTCATAAATGACCTGGAGACAGGGTTGAGCAGTGAAGTGGCTAAGTTTGCAGACAACACCAAACTTTTCTGAGTTGTGAAGACCAGAAGTGAGGGCAGCTTGTGAGGAGCTCCAGAAGGATCTCTCCAGGCTGGCAGAATGGGCAGCAAAATGGCAGATGCGCTTCAATGTCAGTAAGTGTAAAGTCATGCACATTGGGGCAAAAAATCAAAATTTTAGATATAGGCTGATGGGTTCTGAGCTGTCTGTGACAGATCAGGAGAGAGATCTTGGCGTGCTGGTGGACAGGTCGATGAAAGTGTCGACCCAATGTGCGGCAGCAGTGAAGAAGGCCAGTTATATGCTTGGGATCATTAGGAAGGGTATTGAGAACAAAATGGCTAGTATTATAATGCCGTTGTACAAATCGATGGTAAGGCCACACCTGGAGTATTGTGTCCAGTTCTGATCGTCGCATCTCAAAAAAGACATAGTGGAAATGGAAAAGGTGCAAAAGAGAGTGACTAAGATGGTTACGGGGCTGGGGCACCTTCCTTATGAGGAAAGGCTATGGCGTTTGGGCCTCTTCAGCCTAGAAAAGAGACGCCTGAGGGGGGACATGATTGAGACATACAAAATTATGCAGGGGATGGACAGAGTGGATAGGGAGATGCTCTTTACATTCTCACATAATAGCAGAACCAGGGGGCATCCACTAAAATTGAGTGTTGGGTGGGTTAGGACAGACAAAAGAAAATATTTCTTTACTCAGCGTGTGGTCGGTCTGTGGAACTCCTTGCCACAGGGTGTGGTGCTGGCGTCTGGCCTGGACGCCTTTAAAAGGGGATTGGACGAGTTTCTGGAGGAAAAATCCATTATGGGGTACAAGCCATAATGTGTATGTGCAACCTCATGATTTTAGAAATGGGCTATGTCAGAATGCCAGATGCAAGGGAGGGCACCAGAATGAGGTCTCTTGTTATCTGGTGTGCTCCCTGGGGCATTTGGTGGGCCGCTGTGAGATACAGGAAGCTGGACTAGATGGGCCTATGGCCTGATCCAGTGGGGCTGTTCTTATGTAAAGAGAGAGAGAGAGAGAGAGACAGCCTGCAGAAGGCTGTACCTTTGTTTCTCAAGCCATTGAAAGGGTTAAGTCCATCTCCTCTTTCCTTCTTGTTTTTGCCCCCTCCCCCTTATTGAATCCAAACTTTAAACTCTCTGTTGCGAAGCTGAGGCTTGCTAGCCCCTCTCCCCATAATCATTCACCACTGATGAAGTTGTACTGGGGGGGGAGGAAGAGTTAACTTTTATAAAAGGAAATGTTTGTGTGTGTGTGTGTGTGTGAGAGAGAGAGAGAGAGCACTTAAAACAGTTAAGGCTACAATCCTAGCCTCACTTTCATGGGAGTAAGCCCCACTGACTATTAAGGGACTTGCTTCTGAGTAGGCATGCCTAGGATTGGGCTCCCAGTCTATTCCTTCCTCTTGCTTTCCTCTCCACCTCTCCCCTTACTCTATACAGTCACACTTCAGTATCTCCCTTGCAAAGCTTTTTGCTAACCTCATTTCCCCCTATCCTCACCAATGAAGTTGAACTGGAGGGGAAAAGTGTCAGGGTTAGAAAATAACCCAGGGAAATTTGGCCTGGATAAGGTAAGGGCATTAGCTGTGTAAAATGCTGAATCACCAAGAGTCAGGTGGAAAGAGAGCTCACTAATTGTAACAGGTGTTGAGCTAGCAGCAGCAGGAGAAGGAGACACCACCCTTCCTAATTCATGCACACTGCTTTGAAAGGACTGCAAGAGCCCTTATGTGTGGGAAGGCAGGTGGTCATGTATATTGCACGTTGTGCTGTCTTTATGTTTCTTTGCTATGTTGCTGTTATATCCATTACCTTGTAAATACAGACTGCAATAATGAAGGATTTATATCTGAAGTGCTGTTTATCATGTGGGCTAAGTCTTTGAGGCTGCATTCCGCAGGCAGCAACAGATAAGAGGCTGCTCCTTTCTTGACAAAAAGTCCCTGCATTTGTGTAGGGGGGGGGGGGGAAGCATCTGTGTGCAAGAGAGAGAGAAGCAATTTCCCTGTGTGTGTGTCCTTTTCACTGGAAGAGTCCTGGAGACCTTGCAAAGATGCAAAACACAGGAAAAGCAGAGAGTAGAATTTAAAGTAGAATTATTCTGCAGCAACAGGTATTTTAGCCAGAGATCTTAGCTGCATGCTGGCAGGAGCTAGGAAGCACTTGCAACAGCTGCTTATGTAGTAAGCTTTTAGGAGAGCATGCTTGCTTCTGCAGTATCCCCCTGCCAGGACCTCCACACGAGGCCCGGAGGCGCTGCTGCCCTTCCTCCACAGAGGGTCTACTTCCAAGTAAATCAGGTGCAACTAGGTGCAGCTGCACTTGCTCAGTCACTCCTTGTTGCTTATCTCTCTACTGTGAACTGAATTGCACACTCCCAGTTGTGTGTTCTACATAGAGCCTTTGGCTTAAGGCACCAGGCACTTTAAAGGAGGATTTCATTAATGGTTCTACTGGTATGCTGTTTCCAGTGTACTTAGAGCCCAATCCTAGGCTTGTCTACTCAGAAGTAAGTCCCATTAAAGTCAATGAGGCTTACTCCCAGGAAAGTGTGGATGGGATTGTGGCATTACTCTGATAGTGTTTACAAATGGTTGTTGAGAGAACAATTAAAAAAATTAGTGAGTAAAAATGTAACTTATGATCTATGAGAGATCATAGTTTTTAATAAATTAGAGACTATTTTTAATACAGTTTTTGCTATACTATGTATAAATACTATGTATACATAGTATAGCAAAAACAGTATTAAAATAGTGTGTGTATGTATGTATACATACTTTGTATATATACTGTGTTTTTAATAAATTAGTGACTGTACAGTTTTTAGGTAACAATTACTGGGAGGTTATTTTTCAGGATCTGGCCTCAGGTAAAATCAGACAAAATTATAGTCAGACACCTCCCTAAGTTAAACCCCCAACTTATCCAAGGGTCATAGCAAATTCCATGATTTGGAGCTCAAAACCTGCCCTCATCTTATCTGTGAGATCAACTTATAGACGAGTGTCTGTGGTAATATCATTGGCTAGATGACATCTATTCTTCATAATTATGAAGCTGGAGTGCACCAATAAAGGTGGAGTGCACCAAATTATGATATTACAGAAAATGTGTATGATTCTTCAATGATTGAAGTGAACCAAGCCCCCATTCTGTTTCCATTCAACAGCTCATTTCTTTTGGACAGTTCTTCCTTTCTCTTTCCTACTGCATTTTAATTGATGCATCTTCAAAGTTGGCTGTTACCATCTTGGTGATACTTTGCAGCTTTTTGGTCCAATAAATGACATTTGATTTTTTGGGGGTAGATCAATCTATAGTTGCATAATATATTCTACTTATGGAAAACTTGAAGATTGTGGAAGGACTGTAAACTTTTGGTTTTCTAATTGCTGTTTAAAAAAAAAAAATACCCCTGCCCATGTAACTTTCATGACAGCAGCCTTTTCATCAACATTTTTGGCACCTGTTTTGGCAGCCTGTTAATTGAAGAGAAAGATTTGTAAATCATGCTCAGACACTGATGGCTAGAATAGTCTTCCACGTTATTTCCAGATGAAATTCCTTCTCAGACATAGTGTTCATATTTTCCAGGAATAATATTTCATAACAGGATATGCCAACTCTCTCTTGTTAAAAATGTAGTTTCTGGAAGCATCTCCCAGATGTGAAGGTTTAAGGAATTACATGTTATGGGGAAAGTGGATTATCCCACAGCAGAGAGCTTTTTATCACCTTTTTAAAAAACGCAAAGATGATGCAGTGTAAGGGAGTGAGTGCACATGAGTGGGAGAGAGACATACACTGAAGCTGACATTCCTACTGCATGCTCATCACATAAGCAGTTGAAAAAGGATTATGATCATGTATTAGGGAACTCAGTTCTCATGCATGGTTTTTGAGTGATGCATTATTTGTATCTATCTATCTATTTCTCTGTCTGTCTGTCTGTCTGCATGGGTGGTTCAGGGAGGAATCAGGGTGAGGAGCAGGCTGAACAGGGATTAGTTCAAGGACAGGAAGGGGCAAATCTAGATGGCAGGCAAGCAAGCCAAGATCTTATCACCCTCTTCCAGCCTGACATGTTCCCTGACTCTTTTTGAACTTACACTAGCTAAATAGCTGGCATAGGTCATTGGAGGTCCTGTGGCTTACAAAAAGAAAAAAAAGATTAGTACTTACTACTTCGATGTCATCTTGTTGCCCTCCATAGTATACTGCACATATTTGGTCAGCAGCATTGCATGTTTTGGGCTGGCAAAGAATAGGACTGGGCTGCCTAGAACGTATGGAACTTCAAGTGGAGAAGATATAAAAGGTAGACAAAGTTAGAGTAAACTGGAACTGCCTGGTCTTCTTTCTGCAACATTGTAAATCTGGGTTCTCATGCACTGAACAGAGAACAAGATTGAGGCTGACTGTTACATCAAAGTTCATTCCTGTGAAATGCCAGCTTGAAAACCAGAAAAAAAGATTGTGCTGTTTAAAGTCTGGCTTTGTTTTATACATCGAGATTAGCCAGCAAAACCCACAACAACCCTGTGTTACAAGACCAAAAAAATTAGGCATGAGATGAAACAAAAACTTGCCCATCAGCTATAAGGGTTACCAACATTTTTATTAAAGGGATCTTATTCTGACCATTCAGAAAAGAAATAAATCACCAAAGAGGTTGCAAAGTTGTGTCAACCTGTGTGAAGAGAGGTGGGGCTGTTGGTTGACAGGTGATGTGTATATGCCTTTGGTTTTTCAGCACAAACGTATAAAACACCATTCTTCATGCTTTTCCTCAACATCCCTTTTTCATGAAACCATTCGTTGGAGATGCATGGTTTCTTGTTTTCAGTTTGTCAATAAAAAAGGCATTCTGAGCTATGCATATAAAAATGGGCAGCCCAATTAGAACCCCATCCTGTGCTGACTTCAGAGCTGGCACAGGCAGTGGGGGTGGGGGGGGCAGTGGGATAGAGTTTTAAAAATGGGGAGGGGGCATTTCTGGGTGGAGGAAGGTGGAACAAGGGGGGATTGGGCCTGAGAGGGGGTGGGATCAATGGTGGCAATGCACATTGTAACTTAACCCCCCTCCTGGCAGTCATGGTGTTACATCAGGCTTCTCAGATTTGTCCCAGCTAAATAAATGGTGCAGATCTGAGTAGCCCTATAAAAATAAAACTGTTTTAGACTGCCTCTACCCATAGGGTAGGAGGAAAACATCCCCTTACCCCAAGGTGACCTCTATTCTGCTCCTAACTTGGGTTGGTCACAGTGCAGGCCCTGTGGCCTGGCTGTACAGCACGGTTTAGGATTGCAATGTAATATATCACCGGCATTAAAAAATATGTGATGAGGCAACATGAACTGTATGACAAACTTTTACTGGGGGTGGGATAAGATTTTATATTCAATATGGTGCAGGTAGAAGGAAAAAGGGTTTTGGATTTTGGAGGTAATCTGGAAGCACTGACATCTGCAGGACAGTGGAGCTCAGTGTACTGTCCAGTCACCTGAGACCATCTACCTGTCCTCTCAGTGGTTGTTGCAGGACACGAACTTCCTTAATTATTTCCTCTCCTTCTCCTTTTCTCTACAGGCAAGTGTAGCAGATGGAGGTGCTCAGCTAGAGCTCCTTACACACGGGGCCTCCTCACCATATAGCTATAGAGGTTCCTTAGTGTTAGAGCCTCTGATTCTAAAAAGAATATGCATATAATCTACTATGGACTGTAAGTATTTCTTCTGAAACCTTATCCAAGCCTCTGCTCCTCTGTGTGTGTTTTATTGGTAGCAGATAGCAGGTGGGAGATATCAAAAAAATTCAGAAAAATTTAAGATGTATTGTTCCCGAAAAAAACGTAAAGCACTCATACAATATTCCATTCTCACTCAGTCCTACACATATATCATACACTAAGGTATCTACTCCTCACTAACAGGAAACTCCAGCTAGGATCTTAGTAGATTCTGTTGTTTTCCCATGGCTGCACTGGTGATGGGTCTCTCCCTTAATATGCCTTTCTTACAGCTTTATTATCTATTTGCATGCAAAAGCTGTAACCTTCCTGAATCCATTAAAATCAATGAGACTGACATCAAACTTCATGCGGACCAGGTAAACCACAGACCTAAATACATTAGCAGCATAATAGCCCTTACATGTGTGGAGTCTGCACAGTGGGAAAGCTGTCCCACGTTCCCCACCCAATCAGCAGCTGAAAGTTCTGCTCGGTGAACCTGCCACGACAGTTGATAATAATGGTACTATTAATTGGTGCTGTCCAGACGAGGCAGAATGTAAAAGATCCCACTGTGTCCAGTAATTAATGTTTTTCCCCCTCACTGCAAGATCATTAATAAGGGATTCATCTAAGAAACAAATAATTGGATAGTTCTGCTTCATTAGAATATTTTTAGATAGAGCGTCAGCCTAGAGATGTATAGGAAAAATGTAGTTTATTTAGATGATGTATTGATTGTGAATGTGTTATGCTTTTGCAGCATTGACATACATCTATATTTTAATTATATGCCCCTAAATGTGTTTCAATTGACATATTGGTGGTGTCAGGAAGAACTACACTGTTGATTAGACTAAATATCCCTGAGATCCATCTATGGCCCTGTTTTCCCTGTGGTGCATATATCACTATTACCATAGGAAGCAAAAAAAGAGGTCAGCTTGGGCTAATTAGATGGGAATGGAGCTCTCTTATTGACCCATGATCTGATCAGTTTTTGAAAACTGGAAAGTGCAAGTGAGGTGCCAGCAAACATATCTGGAAGGTGGCCAAGACAGCTTTTGAAGGATATCGGTTTCATAGTCTGTTGCATGATTTGTTCTATGCATATCTTGCTCTTTTTCCAAGGATCTTGATCTTCAATCTTAAGCACACTTATCGAGGAGTTGGTTTGGACTTGTTACTGAGTAAACATGGATAGGTTTGTACTGTTAGAACAGTATTTTACGTGAGGTTTGATTGCGGTTTAGTAGCTTTCCCAAGGCAATCCAGGTGAGTTGCAGAGGTCATCTGAGATTTAAGTTTGGTTTTCACGTAGCCAAACCCAACATCCTACACTAGCAGCCCAGTTTACAGCACACTAGTGCCTGTGGGGCAAAGTGTGCACACTATCACAAATGAGCCATAAAGCCAGAAATATTCCTCCTAAATGTGACATCAGAAATTAAAGACCAACCTAAGAAACACCTTATTGTAAATATTGTTACAGCAGCAAGAATATTGTTTGCGCAAAAATGGAAATCTATAGATGTACCAACGAAGGAAGATTTAATAGATAAAATCTATGAACTAGCAGAAATGGAAGTTTTAACAGAAAGAATGAAAGAGAGAGATTTAGATAGAGTAAGAAAATATTGGAAGTTTTTTTTATGATTGGGTAGATAAATCTAGTTAGATAAAATTGAGTGTTTCATAAAAATTAATTTTTTTATATTCATAAATATGCGAACCTTTGTATTGATGATTATTGTGTTTTTTTGAGTTAATTGAATGATGTATGTTGGAATCTGGGGCCAACCCTTATGTGTAACCTGTGTCGTACCCTACCCAAAGTTAAGCCTATTTCCTTTCCTGTATCTGTAATGAATGAATAAAATATATTGGGGGAAAAAAACAAATGAGCCATAAAGGACATTGTGGCAGTGTGGACAATGTTGGGAAGGATTGAGCCTGCCTGCCGATACCTGCAGAGGACCAGTGCGCGCTGGAGCAGGTAAGCTTCATGTGGGATGGTGGAGAGGCAGGAGAAGGCAAAATGAAGGTGGGAGTAACAGGGAGGGGAGGGTGTGGAGGAGGGTGGATCAGGCCTGAGAGGGGGCAGGATCAGTAGGGCCGGCACAGTGGCGGACCTCCCATAGGTTTGATGGGGCAAATGCCCCTGGCACAGAGCTTTAGAACCCCATGGAAGCCTCTACGATGCTCCTGACGGGGATTGTGCTTCTGATTTACCACAATTTACTGGGGACTGTTTAAAGCATTGGGGAACCTCAGAAAGGCTTCTCCGACATGTCCTGGAGTTGCACAAGGCACCATGCACTCCAGGTAAGAGAAGAGGGGTGAATTTGCACACAGGGGGTTGGCAGCATCCTGCGGGGGGGGCATCTAGGACCTTTGCCCCAGGGTGTGGGGCTGGGAGGTCCACCACTGGGCTGGCACCTGCAATATCCAATGCCCTTTGGGTCTGGATTTCCCAACACAAGGCTGCTCAGACTTCCCCCAGTGATTTTGCTGTTGTGAACCAAGTAGCCTCATTGTAGCTGCTGGGACTTACCCCAGGACAAGAAGACAAATATCCCCTTGCCCTGGGGAGACCTCCAGCAGCCTCCTCCTCCATGCTGGATACAGCAGAGGCTGTTCCGGAATTGCTGCATTGCAGCACAGGAAGTTATTCAAGATTGCACTATAGGTCTCACGTGCCATTTTGTGCTTCAGCAGCAACATGGGATTCTGATTCATGGGAAAAACTTGGTCTAAAAAAATTCTTCAGGTAGAATGTGGTGCATTTGCACAGGAAACACACAATTCAAGAAAATAAACTCGGCAGACAGAAGCTTTGCACAGAATTCCAAAGCCTTTATGAAACGGGCTTTTCCCTCCTCCCAAAACAGATGCAGTTCTTCACAGCTGATAGTAATTTTTCTTTCATTTGGCCAGGGCAGCAGCACAATATAGAGATTCATAGATAAAAAACATTTACCGTTCTCTGGATTACACATATTGTATGCCATTAGATTTCTCTGTCCATTCAGTGTATAGCAGAATGTTCCAATGCAATCCATTACTGAGAATTATAAAATATGGGTTCACTGATATTTGTATTACCAAACAGATACAGAATTTCAATGTGAGTAACATAATCAGAACGGGAAAAAATAACATACAAAATACAATACATGGTAATAGCATTTACACTAAGAATTCAGGAACAATTTTAGCATAATGTTTTTCTTCGAGGGTGGAATACCTGTGGAGGAATAGATATTAAAAAATATTGCATCAGAGTAGAAATTCTACAGACAGGAAACTGGATTACTTCCAACTTTGCTAACAGATTTTTACTGCAAAATCTACCAAATCTCTACTTGCATGTGTTTTATTTCTCCACTGATATTCCTCTGCGGAGGAAATATAGCATGCCAAAATCAATCCACATAGAACAAACTGGATGGAATGATTTCCCACAGTTGAACCTAGCAATTTATTCCACAGGCTCTCAGGGAAGGGGAAAGAGAGATTCTCTTTCTAAGCACATAAATGTTTGCAAAGGTGATGGGGACCACACATCAGTAGGTTAGAGTCATGGTATGTTGCCATCTGCTAAAACAGTTTTGAGAGAGAATTCACAATGCAAGCAAGTCCTGTCTCCCCTCCTCTTTTTACAGATGTTTTCACCTCTAACTTCTTTTGAGCCATCAAGAAACATCATCATCATCATTAGAAGCAGGCTTGTTTAGAAAGGAAGAAGAAAGAATTATTACAATAATCAGAAATAGAAACCCAAGCTGTCTGCTTGGAACATTTTGAAGGGATAAAAAGCTACTCATCCTAAAGAGAAGATGAGAACACAAAAAAGAAGTTAATCAGGTGGGGGGTGTCAGCTCATTCATAATATCATTCAAATTTTTCATGAATCTTCACAAAGTGAATTCCTGGAGTACATTATTCTGTGCAGACAGTCCCTGTTCCACTTTTAATTGTGTTACAGTTTCATACTCTTTTTTTTTATTGTTCCCTTTTGGTCTTTTGATCAGTTTATACTTTTGGGAACCTTAAGTTTGCACAGAGAAATAATGTTGCAGCTGGGCATTTGGAAGACCTAAAACGAAACATTTGAGAGCCCAATCCTAGGCATGTCTACTCAGAAGTAAGTCCCATTAGAGTCAATGGGGCTTACTCCCAGGAAAGTGTGGATAGGATTGGGCTGTGAATGTTGCTACGCATATATTGTATTCTGAGTGGTTCAAACATGCTAGGATCCGATCTCCAACTATGGCCTGCTCTGAATGTTTGCAGAAGTCTATAACAGAACAGGTACACAGGTACACAGTATTGTATATTCCCTGTTGCCCAGTGGACTGCATCTCTACTTAGCAATGGTTAGTTAATTGTTCACTAGTTTTTTTGTAAAGTTATGAGCTATGCACTTTAAGCATGTGTTTTTGGGCAGGTTAATGGGTTGCTTTTAAGGTGTATCCTATTCTCACTTAACAGGTTCCAAGTTGCTTTGAGGTGCTATGCTGTGCGCTTTACTAGGTGTTAATTATGAGTACAGTAATTAGCTTGTTAGACTGTCAGCTTGTCAGAGAGTATGTTGATTTCATTTAGGTTTTGTTAAGTTTACTCCTCCTGGCATTTTTTTTAAACTGTACTTTCCTTCTTCAAATGCAACTCACAAGTTCTGGGAGTGGTTCTTATTTGGAGTGGCTGAATACTCAATAGACTGCCTTTTCTGGGGAAAACATGACATTTTGTCAGAGGCATTCTTAAAGGGACTTTCCTTCTCTTAATGGGATTTGTGTTGTCTTGCCAACTATAATAGAGTCATATTAGTTTTAAATAATAAATAGTTGCATCCCTTGGGGAATAGGTAATGCCAGAAGAAAGGAACAAGGAGAAGAAAAGCAGGGACTACAATACAGTGATTGATCAAAAACAAAAGGAAATTGAAAAGTGGAAGTTATTCCTCCATGAAATGTAAACTGTATACAGACTTTTTAAAATGAACAGATGTTTTTGAGAGTAGGAAGCAACTGCTGTATAAGACTCTGCTGGGTGCCTAATAGTTTAGATTCCACAGCCTTTTCTTTTCTCCAGGCATTTTGTCCAGTGCTGTACACTTTCAGTCAAACTATGTCAGTCTCCCCAAATTTCACCAATGCTGCATTTTTGTCCCTGCACATTTGCATGACACAGATCACTGAGCAAGGCCCTGAATTTGCAAGACTTGCCCAGTCTGAGGCTGAAAACACCCAGCCCAACACAAAATAATTTTCACCCTGATCCCGCAGATACAGGTAACTGCAGTTTTGCAAAGAGTGACTTGTGCTGATACAGCGGTGACACAATTGTATGCATCAACACAAGGCCTGCGCAATAGCAAGCCTGCCCTGCTATGCTGCCTATCAGTTTAAATCCAAATATAACTGCTTCCTACAAGACATTAACTGTGAAGTAAATGTAGGTATTACCCAAGGCCTGCATAATAACCAAAAACCTGTAGAGGGTTGGTGAGTTGGCTTTGTGTTGCTGTGTGGCACTCCCCTCATTTCTGCATGCTGCCATTATGATAAGGGTGGCTGTTGTGTGGCCTCAAACCAGGATTCTGGCAGCAAAACCCAGAAACCTTAATCTTTACAAGGTCACAGTATCTTGTCAGAGGGAGGGACTGCTGGCTTGTTCTCTGCTGTGCTTCAGCACCACCAATGCAGATGGCAAGAATGTGGTATTGCAGTTTCCAGTTCAACAGCTGTCAATAGGAGCCAGTAGCATCCCACCAGCCCCATAGAGTACCTGTGTCTGTTCTGATACAACAGCGATTTATTACTCAGCCACAGACTGAGGAACATGTACACTGCTTGTCCACGGGCACAGTCCTATCCAAATTTACTGCACTGATTCAACTGCAGTGCAGCCCCAAGATAAAGGAACAAGCATTCCCTTACTTTGAGAAGGCCACCCTGACACCCAGCCACCCTGACACCCAGCCCCCATGGCAAGATGCAGTGCATGCCCCCTTGGCATAGCTGCATCAGTGCTAGAAAGTTGGATAGAATTGGGCCCTTCCTCTCTGTTTTACTGCCTTCTTGCCTGCAGACCATAATTCATGATGAATATCACAACAATTGCAGCATTGTTGGCCCGTATTATTATGTCAGCATAATAATGTCATTGAATCATTGAGTTGGAAGGGACCTACAACATCACTGTTAAACCCCTGTCAATGCAGACAGTTGCAATGACAACATCTAATCTCTGCTTAAAGACCTCCAATGATGAAGGGTCTATCACCTGCCAAGGCAGACTGTTCCTTTGCTGAAAAATTCTTACTATAGGAAGTTCTTTGTAATGTTTAATCAACATCTCCCTTAGAACATAAGAGCCTCACTAGATTAGGCCAATCTAGTCCAGCTTCCTGTATCTCACAATGGCCCACCAGATGCCTCAGGAAGCACACAAGACAACAAGAGACCTGCATCCTGGGGCCACTTTCTTGCACCTGGCGTTCTGAGGTAACCTACTTCTAAAACCACGACGTTGCACATACCTTTCATGGTTTATAACCTGTGATGGACTTTTCCTCCAGAAATTTGTCCAATCCCCTTTTAAAGGCATCTAGGTCAGATGCAATCACCACACCCTGTAGCAAGGAGTTCCACAGGCTAATTACATGCTGGGTAAAGAAATATTTTCTTTTGTTTGTTCTAACTCTCCCAACACTCAATTTTAGCAGATGTCCACTGGTTTTGGTGTTATTTGAGAGGGAAAGAGACATCCCTCTATCCACTCAATCCATCCCATGAATAATTTTGTATGTCTCAATCATGTCTCCTCTCAGGTGCCTTTTTTCTAGACTGAAGAGCCCCAAATGCTGTAACCTCTCTTCATAAGAGATGTGCCCCATCCCAGCAATCATTTTGGTCACTCTCTTCTGCACCTTTTGTATTTCCACTATATCTTTTTTGAGATGTGGCGATCAGAACTTGACACAATATTCCAGGTGTGGCCTTACCATTGATTTGTACCATTTTGCTTGGTGGTTTAGTTTGCTTTGGTTGGCAACCTTCAGTCTCGAAAGGCTATGGTATAAGCCTACAGCACCCAGTAGTCCCAGGCAATCTCCCATCCAAGTACTAACCAGGCCTGACCCTGCTTAGCTTCCGAGATCAGACAAGATCAGGCATGTGCAGGGTAATGGTTTGCTTTGTAAAATACAGAACCTCCCTGCAGCGTGCAAGCGGTTCCTCCCTCTCCTGTCAGGAGCCAATCGCCTCCCACAGCGTGCAAGCAGCTCTTCCCCTCCCCTTTGGAGCCATGTGGGTGGGGGTGGGGGAAACGGAGGCGAATGTTTTCTAAAGGGAGAGGGAGGAGCCACTTGCACGAAGCAGGGAAACTTAGCTTTGCTCTCTGCAAAACTTAGTGCACCCCCCCCATAGTGATGCCTCTGGTAAAATACAAGAGTAAAGGAAATTCTGTGATGAGTGAAACCCAAGGGCTTACATTTGGAGTCAACTTCTTGCCATTTAAACCAATTTGTCCAGATCCTACCTTTCAAAGTAACTCAGAACAAATCTCCATCTTTCACATGACAGATATTTGTAGATACAGGTGGCCCTCTGTATCTGCAGGTTCAGTCTGTAGCCCTCCAAACCCTGGGTCCAGAGGCCCTTCTGAGGGCCAGGGATGGTGCACACTTCTCCCCAACCCTCAAAAGGCCTTCAGAGGGCTGAAAACCACAACTTCCAGTTCTTGGCCAAGAGGGTTTTTGGTCCTCTTAAGCCCTCAGAAGGGCTTCTCGACCTGATTTGAGCACAGCTCTGGTTGGGTTTGGAGCAGTGACGTAGCTAAGGGGTTGCAGGGGGTAGCGGTTATACCAGGCAACAAGCTTTGGGGGGGGGGCAACAAGCTGAACTTTGGCCACACTAGTGGCCAAAATTGTGAAAAAATTGGTATGCACAAATGCCATCATGTTGTATATCATTGGAAAGGTAATTTAATGCAGAATGCAATGAAACAAACCTCACTGAAATATCTTTATGCTATCAAAAGCTATGGCCAATTAACCCAAAAATGAAAACACAACTGCCTTATGGAACAGAAAGTGGATTTTCTTAACTCAAAACTGACCTATGAGACTGATTGTTCTGAGAGCCAATGAGATGTTGTTATGATACAGCAAGGAACCAATGAGGTGTTAATATGAGTCAGCTCTCATTTCCATGTATCATAATACAGTTATCCTGCTGAGTAAAAAGGCACTTTTTCAAGTGGTGCTTCTCTTATATTTAGCAGGGGGAGAATAACTATCCCTCTTCACCCCAGCACAGTGCCTCTAACCAATAAGGGGCACACTTTTTATTTACTTAATTAAATTTGATTTTGTCATGGGGGGGCTACAAAATCTTCTATGACCCCAGATAGCAGATAGATACCTTAGCTATGTCCCTGACTAGGTGGCAGTGGCGGCAGAGCAAGTGGGTGGCAAGCTTCTGGGGAGGAGGCAGGTTTTCCCCTAACTTTAACTTTTTTAAAAGCCCGGGTGTGACATCACTTCCGGTTGTGACATCACTTCTGGGGCATCATTTTGAGCTTGGCACTGGGCTACATGATCATTAGCTATGCCACTGATTTGGAGGGCTTAGGGGCCACCAAAATCCACAGAGTCCAAAATCCTCAGAGTTTGATCTCTGCAGAGGTTCCAGAAACAGAACCCCTGCAGATAATGAGGGCCACCCAGTAGTTATATCATCACTTCTTAACCATCTTTTCTCCAAACCGAACATGCCCAACTCCCTCAGTCTTTCCTCATAGAACATTGTGTCCAGCCCTTTCATCATCCTTGCAACACTAGCACAATAGCACACATATTATGATCCTTGCCCCTGATCTTGCACACTTATTTCCTGACGTGGCAGTTCTGAAGACTGATATGGGTCCCAGGTCTTGAGGGCTATGCCTGGAACTTTTTTGGCTATCAATGGTCCTGCAGCCAAGTCAGAACCTGAAAGAATAATTATTAGGTTTCAAAGGTGCAGTATACATCCCACATAAGCTCCAGGCAACAGTGAGTGTTCAATTCATTAGTATGTGTTAATTTAATGGATCACATTTTTCCTATGTTACACCCTGCACTCACTCAGCCCAGCTATATGAGCACTGTCATACCTAATCCATCCAGGACACCCTCCCCAGAAGGACCTGACAAAGACCAGCTTCCTCAGCCTTTTCCCTCAGGTTGCAGCCGAGGGAGATACTGAGTGAGCAAGAATATGTACATCAAATAATCACATATTCTTCCAATCTTCCCCCCTTCCTCCATTTCCTTCCCCTTCCTCTGTTGTCTCTCCGTGTTTCTTTTGAGATTGCCAGCCCCTGATGCCAGGGAACCATCTCACTGTTCCTTTGTTATATCAATTGCTCTGAGACCTTAAAAAAAATCTAACTACAGTACCCAAATATGGTATTTCAAATAAGTGAATTACATCGGGGCTGCAACTTAGGATTGGCCTGATTCCAGTCCCAAAATGGGCCTTGGAGGCATGTTACGGGGCTAACTCAAAGATTTTAATTGATTTTGTTGTTCTGAAATGATTATTGCTGGGGATATAGAACTGGAGTTTATTTGATCACCAGCTCCCTTTTTTTACTTCTTTCCTCTAATGCAATCTGTGCTGCAGTGTTCTTAGTGTCACATCAAACGTGGTTGCAGTTCAACTTTCTTGTCATAAACTCATTTGTACTGTTTGGTCTCCAATGAGAAAGAAAAGAGAGGCAAAAGGAACTGGAGCTTCTGTTTTTCCACCTTCTTAATGACTGCTGCATGCGAACTGCTGCCTCAAGCCCACAGGGACTCACTACTAATGAGTATTTATGATACACTTTATATCCACTTCATGCATGAACCATTTACATTTTACATTTGTTGTTATGAGCTGAAGTACTGCTTAGGTTTCATCTTTAAAGAGGCATTTTCCAATAAAGCATGTACACCTTTGAACCATGGGAAAAGGTATGCAATTTGGAGGGGGGGGGGAAGAGTCTATGGCAAGGAAAAATGATCAATTACATGACTTTAAAGGCATTTGAATAAAATACTAGGACTGGAATATTTATTTCATGCTGCAAAAAGCACAGCCCTATCAGTGGCAGTACTAGAAACAAAAATATATTGGGGGGCATAGAAGGAGCAATGTGCTTTTTGGGGGGGGGGGAGATTTAGAGCCCAATCCTATGCATGTCTACTCAGAAGTAAGTCCCATAGTCAATGCCGCTTACTCCCAAGTAAGTGTGGAAATAATTGTGGCCTTAGATCTCTGAAACAAAAATTATCCAAATTGAATGAAAAAAAAAATTATCCAAACTCCCATCCAAATGGTAAACAGAACTGAGCACACAGGGAATTGCTCTTTTATATATATATATATATATATATATATATATATATATATATATATATATATATATATACACAGTTGACCCACAAATCCACTAGAGATCCAGTTTCAGACACACACATTTTCTCCATGGATACAGAAACCTGCTGCAGGTTGGGGCCTTCTGTTTTTTTGCTAAGCTGGAAGTGCATCTCAGAAGCCACCAGCAGGCCTTCTGAAGTAGGAGGTCGCATGTGCCCCCCCCCCCCCCACAATTAGGTGGGTTACATAAGAAGACAAGTGGTATTTTTTGGAAAAACAGGCTCTAGGGTGTGTGTGTGTGTGTGTGTGTGAGAGAGAGAGAGAGAGAGAGAGAGAGAGAGAGAGAGAGAGAGAGAACACTAGATATGAGGCACAAAGAAATGAAGTATGTGGCCAAGGCTTATGAGAGCATTGATGACTCAATGCATGCAATTTGTTGGAAAGTAGAGATGAATAAGGAAGAGGCTGGATCTCGAGTACCTCACTACTCAGTGAGGAAGCTTGCTCTCTACTATAAGGACTCTTAACAGGCCAATCCTAACCAACTTTCCAGCACCGATGCAGATGCACTAATGGGGTACACACTGCATTCTTGGGGAGAGGCGGGTTGTGGAGGCCTCCCCAAGGTAAGGGAATGTTTGTTCCTTTACCTTGTAACTGTACTGTGGTTGCATCAGTGCTGGAAAGTTGGTTAGGATTGGGCTGTTAACCAATGTTTTAATGCCTCTAAAGCAGTGTTTCTCAAACTGTAGGTCAGGACTCACTAGGTGGGTTGCGAGCCAATTTCAGGTGGGTCCCCATTCATTTCAATATTTTATTTTTAATATATTCGACTTGATGCTACCATGGAATGTGACTGCATTTGGGGAAATGTTACAGACCTGTACTTTTAACAAGCTACTATGTAGCTTCTTTTAATAATGATAATTCTTTTAACAATTCTTTTAACAATGAGACTTACTCCTGGGTAACTGTGGGTAGGATTGCAACCTAGGATTGTTAAAAATTTTTCCGTTTGATGATGTCACTTCCGGTCATGACATCACTTCCAGTGAGTCCTGACAAGATTCTCATTCTAAAAAGTGGGTCCCGGTGCTAAATGTGTGAGAACCACTGCTCTAAAGGAACAGAGGTGAATTTTGCTCCTGTGTAGGCACAAGCTGTTTGTTCAGTTGAAACCAACTGTGCTTTGAAAGGCTTGGAAGGCCAAAGGACCCCTTTCTAGAAAGCTTGGAGGTTGCCTCTTGCTTATATATGTTGAAAAAAAGAAATACACTAAAGAGGAGAATGCAAGGGGAGAAAATTGTACAGTTAATGGGAACGTGTGGGAAGAAGGAAGGTTGTTTAAATTAGCCAATGGCCAAGAGTTTTATCTTCTTCAGTGTGCTTAGGCAAGTCAGTATCTGAAGAGTTGAGCTGCATTGCTCAGGCTGATATATCTGAAGAAGATATATCTCAGGCTGATATATCTCAGGCTGATATAAACGACCAGGTCAGTGCAGTGGTGTAGCTAAGAGGGTGCAGGGGGTAGGGCAACAAGCTTTAGGGTGAGCTTGAAACAAGTGGCCAAAATTGTGAAAACCTTGGTATTTTTTGAATAATACCATCATGATCGATGTGGAATTTAATGCAGAATGCAAGGAAACAACCCGTGACAAAATGTCTCTGTACTATCCAAGGTTATAGCCAAATAACCAGAAAATAAAAACACAACTGCATTATGTAACAAAAACTGCATTTTTGAAACTAAAAACTGACCAATGAGACTGATTGTTCTTATAGCCGAAAGAGGGAAGCCCCCTGTTTCTGAGCCCATATTCTCAAGTGATGTGCGGAAATAAAGAAGGCTAAGTTGAAAGGTGGATTTGGCAAGGAAAGTTGTATTCTTTGATCAAAGGTAGTTCCCCCTCCCTTCAGGGTGAGGAACTCAGATAGAATGCACAACCCATTCCATTATATAGTCATATTTTGCTACATAATTTCAGTGACTATCCTCTAGCTGGCATTTCTCCCAGTTTAGCCAGTTTTGACTGCTTTCCGTAGTCCTTGTTTTCAACTAGCTTGCATATTTCACACACAGAACTTGTTTCTGGGCAGAATATGAGAATGTTGCCATACTGAGTTTATCTGGCGGTCAAGATGGATTCTGTCCCGTCAACATTCTGTGAGCCAGTTAGGTGTTATTATAATACAGCATGGAACCAATAAGGTATTAATATGGAGGAAGCCTGGGTGCAGGCGGCGGAGCAAGTGAGCAAGCAAGCTGCTGAGGGAAGGAGACAGATTTTCCCCCATTTACACTTTCTTGAAAACCTGGGCATGACGTCACTCCAGGGCATCATTTTGAGCTCGGCTCCAGGCTACATGATCATTTGCTACACCACTGGGTCAGTGACCAGGAATATCCAGAAATAGAGTGTGAGAGGTTGTAGATAAGGAGAACCAGCCAACCATGCTCAAGTTATAGTTTGGTGTGATTTTGGCTTTATTTCAGCCTCATAGCAATTTTATTTGTATTTCAGCTGTGGTGATTTAATAGAGGAAAGGGGGCAATGTGGTGCTTCACATACAGAATAGGTTTGTTGCAGACAGATAGAAGCAGAGACAAAATGAGGTTTTTGGGTGGCTCTGTAACCAGGTGGCTAGCCATAAGAACAGCCCCACTGGATCAGGCCATAGGCCCATCTAGTCCAGCTTCCTGTATCTCACAGCGGCCCACCAAATGCCCCAGGGAGCACACCAGATAACAAGAAACCTCATCCTGGTGCTCTCCCCTACATCTGGCATTCTGACTTAACCCATTTCTAAAATCAGGAGGTTGCGCATACACATCATCGCTTGTACCCCATAATGGATTTTTCCTCCAGAAACTCGTCCAATCCCCTTTTAAAGGCGTCTAGGCTAGACGCCAGCACCACATCCTGTGGCAAGGAGTTCCACAGACCGACCACGCGCTGAGTAAAGAAATATTTTCTTTTGTCTGTCCTAACCCGCCCAACACTCAATTTTAGTGGATGTCCCCTGGTTCTGGTATTATGTGAGAGTGTAAAGAGCATCTCCCTATCCACTCTGTCCATCCCCTGCATAATTTTGTATGTCTCAATCATGTCCCCCCTCAAGCGTCTCTTTTCTAGGCTGAAGAGGCCCAAACGCCGTAGCCTTTCCTCATAAGGAAGGTTCCCCAGCCCCGTAATCATCTTAGTCGCTCTCTTTTGCACCTTTTCCATTTCCACTATGTCTTTTTTGAGATGCGGCGACCAGAACTGGACACAATACTCCAGGTGTGGCCTTACCATCGATTTGTACAACGGCATTATAATACTAACCGTTTTGTTCTCAATACCCTTCCTAATGATCCCAAGCATAGAATTGGCCTTCTTCACTGCCGCCGCACATTGGGTCGACACTTTCATCGACCTGTCCACCACCACCCCAAGATCTCTCTCCTGATCTGTCACAGACAGCTCAGAACCCATCAGCCTATATCTAAAGTTTTGATTTTTTGCCCCAATGTGCATGACTTTACACTTACTGACATTGAAGCGCATCTGCCATTTTGCTGCCCATTCTGCCAGTCTGGAGAGATCCTTCTGGAGCTCCTCACAATCACTTCTGGTCTTTACCACTCGGAAAAGTTTGGTGTCATCTGCAAACTTTGCCACTTCACTGCTCAACCCTGTCTCCAGGTCATTTATGAAGAGGTTGAAAAGCACCGGTCCCAGGACAGATCCTTGGGGCACACCGCTTTTCACCTCTCTCCATTGTGAAAATTGCCCATTGACACCCACTCTCTGCTTCCTGGCCTCCAACCAGTTCTCAATCCAGGAGAGGACCTGTCCTCTAATTCCCTGACTGTGGAGTTTTTTCAGTAGCCTTTGGTGAGGGACCGTGTCAAACGCCTTCTGAAAGTCCAGATATATAATGTCCACGGGTTCTCCCGCATCCACATGCCTGTTGACCTTTTCAAAGAATTCTATAAGGTTTGTGAGGCAAGACTTACCCTTACAGAAGCCATGCTGACTCTCCCTCAGCAAGGCCTGTTCGTCTATGTGTTTTGAGATCCTATCTTTGATGAGGCATTCCACCATCTTACCCGGTATAGATGTTAGGCTGACCGGCCTATAGTTTCCCGGGTCCCCCCTCTTTCCCTTTTTAAAAATAGGCGTGACATTTGCTATCCTCCAATCTTCTGGTACCGTGGCTGTTTTGAGGGACAAGTTGCATACCTTAGTCAAGAGATCTGCAACTTCATTCTTCAATTCCTTAATAACCCTTGGGTGGATGCCATCAGGGCCCGGTGACTTATTGATCTTTAATTTATCAATGAGGTCTGAAACATCTTCTCTTTTAACCTCTATCTGACTTAACTCCTCGGTTAGGAGGGGCCGTTCGGGCAGCGGTATCTGCCCGAGATCTTCTGCCGTGAAGACAGATGCAAAGAACTCATTTAATTTCTCTGCCATCTCTAAGTCTCCTTTTATCTGCCCTTTCCCTCCCTCACCATCCAGAGGGCCAACCGCTTCTCTGGCGGGTTTCCTGCTTCTAACATATTTGAAGAAGCTTTTATTATTCCCCTTAATGTTGCTGGCCATGCGTTCCTCATAGTCTCGCTTGGCCTCCCCTATCACCTTCTTACATTTCTTTTGCCACAGTTTATGTTCCTTTTTATTCTCTTCATTAGGGCAAGACTTCCATTTACGGAAGGAAGCTTCCTTGCCCTTCACAGCCTCTCTAACTTGGCTGGTTAGCCATGCGGGCACTCTCCTGGATTTAGTGGAACCCTTCTTTCTTTGCGGTATACACCTCTGCTGGGCCTCTATTACTGTTGTTTTAAGCAGCCTCCATGCACTCTGGAGAGACTGGACTCTTTTTACCCTCCCTTTCAACCTCCTTCTAACCAGCCTCCTCATTTGAGGGAAGTCTGCCCGTCGGAAGTCAAGGGTTTTTGTTAGAGATTTGCCTGGTATTCTTCCCCCAACGTGCACGTCAAAACGGATCGCAGCATGATCACTGTTCCCCAATGGCTCAGTAACGTTTACATCTCTAACCAGGTCCTGCGTACCACACAAAATTAAATCCAGAGTCACCTGTCCTCTGGTGGGCTCCGTGACTAGCTGCTCTAAGCCACAGTCATTTAGCATGTCAAGAAATCCGGTTTCCTTATCGTGACCAGAACACAAATTGACCCAGTCAATATGAGGATAATTGAAGTCCCCCATGATTACAACCCTGTCCTTCCTTGTCACCTCCCTGATCTGTTTCCTCATTTCAAGGTCCCCATCAGATTTCTGGTCTGGAGGACGATAGCACACCCCCAGTATTACATCGCTGCTCAAGCCTGGTAATTTAACCCACAGAGATTCTACGGTGGAGTCGGACCCACCTTCAATCTCTACTTTGCTGGATTCTATCCCTTCCTTAACATAAAGGGCCACCCCACCTCCAACACGCCCCTGCCTGTCCCTCCTGTAGAGTTTATAGCCCGGGATTGCGGTATCCCACTGATTCTCCGCATTCCACCAGGTTTCCGTTATGCCCACTATGTCAATATTTTCCCTTGTCACCAGACATTCCAGTTCTCCCACCTTTGCTCGTAGACTTCGGGCATTCGCATAAAAGCATTTATACACGGAATGCCCCAGGATGGGCTGCTTATTCGCTCCTTTGTCCCCGCATCCTCTCATTGTGCCAAACCGTCTATCACATCCCATCACCCTACCTTTCCCAATTTCTTCTCCTACCCTGCCTTTG
The DNA here is from genome assembly GCF_035046505.1 of Tiliqua scincoides. Taxonomy (NCBI): domain Eukaryota; kingdom Metazoa; phylum Chordata; class Lepidosauria; order Squamata; family Scincidae; genus Tiliqua; species Tiliqua scincoides. The sequence continues at coordinate 177,939,775 of NC_089823.1, forward strand.
TCTTGTTGTTCTCTAACCTCCCCATCCTCATCCCATAGGGCCTTGATACATCAAGGGGGAGAAGGAAGTGGTAAGCAGAGAAGGAAGAAGGGAAGTGGGCCAAGTGAAGAAGCAGCAGCTACCTTCCCAGCTCTCTGGGCGCACTGATTGAGCATGTAGGTGCTGTGACATAGCAAGATGGGGCACTCCAACTGGACAATGCAAAATCAAATGACTAAATTGTGGCTCTCCAACCAGGTTAGGGCACAATCCTAACTCTGACAAAGGACTTGGGCTGGCCTGGGAGGGTTGCAAACATGCCATAAAGCACGTTTACGCCTCCTCGAGGGGAAGCCAGGCCGGTGCTCTGAGAAGCACCTGCCTGTGGATGCTGACAGAAACCTCCGCGCTGGCTTCCCCTCTGGTGCTTGTGTCGGCCCTGCAGGCTCCCCGAAAGGAGCTTGTTTCTATCTTTCTTTTGTGTGTGTGTCGCTCCCAAATTTGATTCTTTATAGCCATCAGGGCCAAGGTAAATTTCCTTGAGATAATTGGATTAGAATTGGAATGGATTAGAATTAGAAATGGGCTGTGTCAGATGCAAGGAAGGGCACCAGGATGCAGGTCTCCTGTTATCTGGTGTGCTCCCTGGGGCATTTGGTGGGCCGCTGTGAGATACAGGAAGCTGGACTAGATGGGCCTATGGCCTGATCCAGTGGGGCTGTTCTTATGTTCTTATGGATTAGACCTGAGTCAGGAGCAGAAAACTGAGTCAAGAGTTAGGGAAACTGCTGTGGTGTTGATTGTTGCACCATTTTGGCCAGCAAGGAAGCAAGGAAACAAAACTGATACGAGTTTGATGGGAGATTCTGGAGGTTTGGGCCCATTACTCCTTTGTTGGCCTAAATGGCTGTGTTTTCCACTGTTGGCATAATGTTCTCATGGTTGTGCCATGCCCTGAATATTTGAATAATATTCACTCTGGGTGTGATCTGTAAGTTACAGCCACTTTGGGGAAATTAACGAACTGGCTCCTATTCAGGCTTGCTCATAATAATGACGGGGTGAGGGGAATCTTGGCGGCAGCAGAACAAAAGGCACTTTGAATCTGCCTCACAGCCTTCATTGGGCCTTGACCAAAGTTTCAGACATGCAACACCCTGCCACTATGTGGGGTGTGGGGTGCCAATTTGTAACATAAGTGAAATGAAAATGGGACAATGTTTGTGTCAACATCAGTGAAAATACAAAAGCCCTTTGAAGTTCAATTTCAAGGGTTGAACTCCAAAATGTGGTTGAAAAAAATGAGTCTGATTTGCTTGGAGTAGAGAGACTGAAATCTTAGCACAGAAAACAAAACTTCTGGGCTTCTGAGGCCTCCTGGTGCCTGAGGTGGCCTGCTAAATGCTGTCCCCCTTACTGATGATGTGCCAGCCTCTGCTTATCCTATAGGCCACCACATTTCCTCCTCTTCCTTTTCCAGTCAAGGGAGTGGTAGGAGGTATGGAGGCAAGCTGGTGGATAGAGGTGGGTTTGTCCCGTCCCGTCCCATCCCCATCCCCCCAGGTCAGTCTGCTACCATGAATGGGCCAGCCCTGACAATTACACAATTAGATATAGAACCATCAACGGGTGTGGCGCTTGACAGAGTTAGAACTATGAAGTTGAAAGGGATTTTCCCCCCTAAATTTCAGTACTCAATGTGTTGTCAACAGTTACTCAGTCAGTTTCCATAGGGAAAAAAAAAATATGGCTCCAACTTTCCAGGATTGGCCTGGAGATCTTCAAGAATCAGTATCAAACTCTAAGTTGACTAATGAAAGGAATCCTGGAGATTTTAACAGTGACTCCAGGTATTTCCAACATGTGGAAAAAAATATCTCCAGAAATAACTTCAGTCAGAATTGACAGCTCTGCTCAAGCTGTTATGGACGTCATAAAACAGTACTTTAAAGCCATCTGAAAAAATTGCAATCCTGGAAATTGAAAATGCTTTCCATTGGCTGGCAGGATTACGACTTCATCATTGAGTTGTCCCAGTTATCAGGTCGAGTTGAAAGTCTACAGCTTTTTGTTCTGGGCTTCCACACTCTCATTTCACCTGTGTGTGCGTGCGTGCGTGTGCGCGTGTGCGCTTGTGCGCTTGCTTTTTTTTTTTAAAAAAAAAGCTGTGCTGTCACTTGTCAGGCCTCAAAGTCTTAGCAGGCCTTTAAGGTGACTAAGGTGCCAACAGTCTCTGAGGTGTGAAGACGTTAGGGGCTCTGTTCCTCGATATTTTTGTTGAGTGTGGAGCTCTCTCTTGTGTACCTCCTGCCTTTCTTGATCAATCAGCTATGACTACATAGACCTGAAAAATCCCTGTTAAGACAGAGCAGGCCTTCTGCGAATGAGAAGTGGATAGTCGCTGTTTAGAAGGGAGACAATGGGGGTATTGAGAAGCTCTCTCTTCCCCCATCCAACCCAACAGCAGGGCCTTCAGGGGTGCTGGATTGGTGACTTGAGAAGGGCAGAACACAAGGAACAGCAGGCAGAGTGAGAAGACCTGAATGAAAGGAAAGGTCATGGAAAGGATGTGGTCTTACAGGCTGAAGAAGGAAAGGACCTGGGGGGGGGATGCAGGAGATGGGAGGTGGTGGGTAGACTGAAGCTCAGTTTGCTTGCTGGCCTCAACCTGGTGGAGAAGTGCCTGTCATTTTAGGGCACATCTTTTGAAGTAACAAAACTGGGGGGGGTAGCACTTAAGTTTAGGCAGTGACTCCCTCCCCTGTCCCGCCATGAATGTGCTACCTGCCACGGAATCCGTGTCCTTCAATCTTTATGTAGTTGTGATCAAGGACTGATGTGCTTCTGGAGCTCATGTTGACTCCATGCCTAATTCTGTGCACCTCTAGAACCTGTAGAGTCAGAGGTGGTCTGTTGTTGTCTGTCCCCTGAAAGCAAAATAATCACAGGGGATTATTTGGTCTTGGTTTCTATTATGAGACTTTGGGACAGTGTCTGGCCCACTTTGTTGAATTTAGCGAACCTCTGTGTGTGTGTGTGTGTGTGTGTGTGTGTGTGTGAGGGAGGGAGGGAGGGAGGGGGAACTGGAGGGCATTCAGAAGGAAAAGCTAAGCTGCTGACACCAGGTGAGGTACATAGGAATGACACAACCACCATTCCTTTGACTAGCAAGCTATATGGACAAAAGTCCTGGTCCATTTTTCCAGCCCTGTGTGGTGCTGGAGGTGAGAAGGTTGTGCTTTGTGACATTTTTCTTCAGCATTAATGCCTTAAAGCACACAGTTAATGAAAAGTATAATGTGTTGCTAATGGAGGCAGCTTTTCTATTAATAGCTACCTACAAGCTTCATCAGAAAGATGTGAGCCAGCACATCCTGATTTCATGTTTGATGTGCATTACATATGCAGTAAAAAAAAATGATGTGAACTGCTTGATTAGTTTTTTTTTTTTGTAAGGTTCTCTCCCCCCCCCCACAACATATATAGGACATAATTATAAAAATGAACAGGCAAATGTTTGACGCTGGAACCTCTTTAGAATGTCAAAGAAACCTCACATAAAGGTGATGCCAAGAGCGTTGATTGTCTTGTAATTTGATTTAGTTCCTCTCTGCAACTCCTCATATATGCAAGTAGGGGCAAAATGGCTGATGTCTGCAAATGCCCGAAAGGCTAATAAAGCTTGCTGTGTTCCCAGCATGCTCTCTGCTGTCAGAAACCAGCAATTAACTTAATAGGGTTCTCGAAAAGCAGTAGATCCATGAAATGTGGCATGTGTTGACATTCTCCTGCTGATCTAAACAACGTCCCATCATTGAGAAGATGGATATGTTTGCTGTTTGAATTATGTAGGAGCTTGTTATGTGGATTGTATAGCAGCACTTTGCAGTATTAAGTCTAATATTTTATGATCTTCAATTGATTAGCTGGGCTTTTAGGATTACTTATAAAGGTTAGGATATAACAGTCCAGATTTTGACAGCTTGTCCACAAAGCTTTTCAAATTTCACTGAACAAAAGACAGTGGGGTCTTTTCCCATTCCCCCCCCACCTCCAGTTATGCAAATACTTCTGTCAGCCTCCCATGCACAAGTACATACATTTCTGAGTCTCAAAACACACCATTTTACATGAACTTAACCAGAATTTAAATTTACATTTCTTTTTCATTGTTTAACATTCACATGGAAAAGTACAAGACCCTCCCCCAAACAGGCCATATTGTTTTACACCCCTAGACACCGCAGTTACCGTAAGGAAGCCAGTTGAACCAGCCTACATTTTGTGACTGTTCCATGCAGGGGTCATAATATATAACACTTCTCACCATGGATAGTACCCATTGCTGGTGATGATTTCTACGATGTGGAACAATCGTAGAAGCTGTTCCAGCCTTCTAACCTCGAAACTCTTAAACACACTGTGTTTAGGGGCTGTATGTGGGCAGAAGGAGGCTTTCATGCGTCCTACCAGGACAGGAAACTGCAGGTGCAAACATGTCCCACATGCAAAATTTCCCAGACTGATCCAGTTGTCAGGGCCGTGGGCAGATAGACCTATAAAATAACTGCAATCGTGCCAATCAGTTTAGGAAGACGTTGGCAGGGAGTTGAATTAAGTCCCCCCTCCCTGCCTACCAAGCAGCAGATTAGCACAGCTGCACCTTATTTGATAGGGGCAGTGCACATTCAGCGACCGCATGCAACAACCGCATTCATGCACAAACTGGGGTGTGGAATGGACTGCACGCATGTCCGTGAGGGTAAGTAATATTCAATCCCTTCCTTTTGTGAAGGTATGTTTAATATTAAATTAAATATTTACATTAAAAACAAAACTGTTCACCTAGTGGAAGTAGACAAAGAGGGGAAGGAAAGCATGCTAATTTCCTCAGTTTTTTAAATTCCACCTTCCCTCTTTCTCCCCCAAGTGTCAACATATGATGGGATTGAAAGTCCATCTCACCAAGGTAATACACAAGGCCCTGCAATACAGAAAAACATGGTTAATACTGAGCATTGGCTTTGACAATTAATCAATTACATCTATGCCAGTGGCGTTGCTAGGAGGGCGCGGAGAGTGCAGGCTGCACCAGATGACATGCACAGGGGGCATTGTTGAATAATACCATCATGATATACAGTGGTGGACCTGCCATTAATGGAAAGGGGCTAATGCCCCAGGCGTGGAGCCTTGCATGCTTCTAGGACCGTGTGGAAGCCTCTCTGAGGTTCCCAAAGTGGTCAGAAACTGTGCTTCCAGTTTGCCAGAAGCACAGTTTAAGAGTCCAGGGAAGCTTCAGTAGGCTCCATGTGCTCCAGGTAAGTGGGGATGTGGACTTGTGCATTGGGGGGGGGGGTGCCTTCACAGACCTTTGCCCCAGGACAAGCCTTCCGCCACTGATATCATTCAATACATAATTTCACGCTGAATGCAATGAAACAAACACCATTGAAATAACTCTATTCTATCAAAAGTTATAGCCAAAAAACCAGCGGGGGAAGAGTGATGGTGCATCACCACGCCCACCACTCAGGTCCATCATGGGGATGACATACTGGCCTCCCACATGGGTGATGCAAACCCTAATGATGCACTGATATACCCTTCCTTTCCATTCCCCAAAGTGTTTCAACCCAATTTGCACAAAATGCTTAAAATCAACATAAAAACAATACTACTTAAAAATCAAAATAACAAAACCGAAGAGACGGGGCAGGCCAAAACAAGCTAAACGCAATAAGAGAAGTCAGTAAAACACCAGCTGCAAAAGTGATGCTTCAGTGCTTGGTTAAAGCTGATAGTGAGTGGACCAGATGTTCTTCCCTGGGAAGAGAAAGAGGTCCACATCCAAAAATCTGCCACTGAAAGGGCCTGCCCTCTTTCTCAGTCAACTCCCAACAAGGGAACACAGAGCAGGGCCCCAGAAAAGATGGAATTGGCAGTGAATGGGCAGGTTGATGTGGGAAAAGGTTATCCAGGTAACCAGGTCCCAAGTCATGGGCAGCACAATCCTAAATTGCACTGGAACAGGCAGGCCAGGAGACGTTTGCTATATCTATGCAAGTTTGGGGCTGACTGTGGCTCAGCTAGGGGCAAGGAGAAACTTTTTCCCTTACCCCAGGGAGAGCCACAGTGGCCCCAATGGGTCTACTTGGATCTGTACCACCTGACAAGTTGCCGCAGAACGGAGCAGCCAGGAGCTGCTCAGCCCGGGAACGGGCTAGGATCTGGCATAACTGCCGTGTCCTGGCCCTGCCTCCTGCTCCCTGCCTGCCCACAGGCCTGCCCGCCACATGCCCTCCCCCACCCCAAAGTGCCTCCCTCCCACCTCCTCTCTGCCCTCCACCCGCACCCTCCCAGACCCCTGAGCCAGTCCAGTTTGACCGGTGCATTTGCGACCCTCCCAGGTCGGCACAAAGGACTTGCATCAGCCCAAGGAGTGCTTAGGATCACTCTTATAAGGATTTAAAGGTCAAAACCTCTGGAATGGAGCCCAGAAACAAACTGGTAGCTTGTGAAGCTGACAAAGAATCAGCATCATACAGACTAAATAACAAGCCTCAGAAAGTCCCTAGAGTCTGCATTCTGCACCGATGTTTGCAGACTGTTTTCAAGAGCAGCTCCAAGATGAATCTTTAGGTAGTGTCCCAAGCAATACAGTTTATCTCATACCTGCACATAAAGACAGACTATAGTTAATTTTCACCATCAAAATAATAGAGTGCATTCAATCTTTACAATCTATGTGCTGGTCCCCATCTATCCACACAACTGATAATACCAGTCCTTTCAGCAGGATAAGGGCAGGCTATGTTGTCTGGATAATCCACTTCCTATTCTTCTATTGGAAGGCACTTCAGACAGTACTTCAAGCACTATCTAGCCATGAAGCTATGCCCTAATTTTTGATTTTTTCATAGACTTTCATAAACCTTGCTAACTGGGCTTAAAAACTTAAAAGTAGTTTCCCCTTATATGTAGCTGGGGAGACCAACTGTCTCTCTTCATCCCAGCATGGAATCTTTTCCAGTGGCTATTGCTGATGTCTTGTCTGTAATTTTTTTTTTTTTTTAAGATTGTGAGCGCTTTGGGTGCAGGGAACCATTTGTATTGTATTGGCAACCTTCAGTCTCGAAAGACTATGGTATCGCGCTCTGAAAGGTGGTTCTGGCACAGCGTCTAGTGTGGCTGAAAAGGCCAATCCGGGAGTGACAATCCCTTCCACACCAGGAGCAAGTGCAGTCTGTCCCTGGTCTGTCTCCCTGGCTATGGGCCTTCCTTCTTTGCCTCTTAGCCTCAGACTGTTGGCAAAGTGTCTCTTCAAACTGGGAAAGGCCATGCTGCACAGCCTGCCTCCAAGCGGGCCGCTCAGAGGCCAGGGTTTCCCACTTGTTGAGGTCCATCCCTAAGGCCTTCAGATCCCTCTTGCAGATGTCCTTGTATCGCAGGGAACCATTTATTGATTTATTTGGGTGCAGGGAACCATTTATTGATTTGGGTGCATTTGGGTGCAGGGAACCATTTATTGATTTATTTTACTATGTAAATCACTTTGTGAACTACTTTTGTTGAAAAGCAGTATGTATGTGTGTGTGTGTGTGTGTGTGTGTGTTTGTTTGTTTGTTTGTTTGTTTGTTTGTTTGTTTGTTTGTTTGTTTGTTTGTTTGTTTGTTTGTTGTTGTTGTTGATGATGATGATGATGATGATGATGTTGTGAGAGGTGCCCTTTTTCCATATATGGGAAATATAATCATGTACAATCTTAGCCTATATGCCCATACATGTGACTGGATGTTACTTGTGTTTCACGGTGTTTTTTATAAGAATTCCTACCCAGCTACCCCCTTCCAGGCTGCCCAGCAAACCCACCCAATTTATTTTTCAAGGAATTGAAAATGAGTCTATCTTTTGCATGCCAAATAAGAGAGAAGTAAATGTCAAATGCTTGAGATTATACCACCAACACTCTACTAGGACACATGCAGAGCTTATAATGGGAATTGAGCAAAATGTAGAAAGCCTGTTCACCAAATATTATTCTTTTCCCAGTCCCAATGTAAGCTTTCTATAGGCTGGAGATAAGAAAGAAGAAGCATAGAATAAAGGCAAAAGAGGGCTAACCTGAAGCACTAAACTGTGTTGAAGAGAACAGTACTGCTAAAGCATCCCTGGAAGTCAGGTTTCAGAAAGTAGTGCTGAGGTCATGCTTGGTGCCTTGGCATTTGGCATACATAGGGCCAGCCTAATACTTAGGTGTGGTGAGTTTCTGAGCCATAGGTGAGCTGCCTCTGCATCATGGTAAATCCACCTTACTTGGCAGCACTGCTTCTTCCTTTTCAAAAGTCAAAGGATAGGGAAAAGATCAGAAGGAAATGTGGAGGAGTAGAGTAGTGGGCTAGACTGGACTGGACTAATAAATAGGGACGGTTCAAGTATATGTACTAAAAATTGAAAACCATCCTGCTAAACTGTATTATTGAAAGCATTGTAAACTCTGCTATAATCCTGAACTCCATGTGCTTTCTGATGTACTTTCTGTGTGCTCTCTGATGCACACAAGAAGCAAATTTCCCATTCACTGCAATGAAAAGGAAAACCTCAATATATGTAAGTATGTAAGGCTTTGTAACGTGTACAGACCTGGCCCTCTGTTTAAGTGAATGGGAGAGGAATTCACTTATTCTTCCCCTCTTGTGTGTTTGGGGGAGGAAACTAACAGCACAGTCCTATATAGATATACTCTGAAGTAAGCCCCAATGAGTTCAAAAGGATTTACCCCATATCAATGTGTACAGGACTGCAGCCTTAATGTGTATGTCAGAGTTTTCATGACATCAGGGAACCACTGAATTACCAACTGTTTTTAGAAGAATGGTATTATTATTATTATTATTATCACCATCACCACCATCATCATCATCATCATCATCATCATCACCATCATCATCTGATGTTCCTTTTAGTTATGTTGTCAGAAATTTTAAAAAAAGAATTCACTGTTAGTTCTGTACTTAATTCAGTCATTGGCAAGTAAAAAAGTAACAACTATCTTAAGTTCCATGTCATAAATTCTTCTAACCAGTTACTTGCAATGAATTAAATTAGCCTTAATCACATAGTTATAAAAGGAACAACAATGCCACTGTTTCTATTTGAAAAAAATAATTTTCTATTGCAACTTAAATATTATAATTAGCAGATTTGTTTGTCTTGCTTAGAAGTAAGATAGGTAAGATTGACACTTCACTTTTGACTCCAGACATTAGATTTAATAAGCATAATTTTCATTCATTTAAGTCTAGACCGATTTTTTATCAGTATACTTATTATAGGAAGAAAATGTACATAAAGAAAATTGGCGTATTTATGAAGGAAAGCTGAATTGGCTTTTATGTTCTACTTTGTCCAACTGATAAAATACCGACTAGTGTGAAAATACACCAATAAGGACAGCTGAAATCATACTGAATTGCTCCTCACATGTGATTTTAAAAATGCTCAAAGTAATAATAAACTATCTGCCCAATAAAGAGTCTTCTGTTCACACTTTATCCATTTTCAAGAATCTTTTTGTCATGTAAATGAGAAATGATGCGGTTTTAATTTGAATTTGAAAAATGTGCTCTGAATACTGAATCAAAGGAAAAATAGAATTATTTTTTTTCTTTTGCCATCTGAGTTACAATAATTATGATCTGTAGATGTGGATCTTCTTAAATATTTTGTCACACCTGCAGAAGTAAGTTACAGTAATATTTAATTCAAGGAAAGTTACATGTTGTTTCTTGGTTTTGGTATAGCTCCATGGTGTTTGACAGATATGGGTTCATTTAAATACACGTGCGTGAGCATATTCAATAAACAGAATGTATGCCCTTTAGGAACAAAGTAAAAAAAAATGGGGGGGGGGGAGGAAATAGAATAGCTGATGCAAAGAGAACAAAACTAAAACAAAACTTAGCCAAATAAAATTGTTCACCCTGAACCCAGAACTTGAATTCACATGAGGTCCAGTATATACCAGAACTCTGAAGAAGCAGAAGTTTTCACTCGAGTAGTAAACCTGTGACTGGGCTATACCATTTGAAATTACTGGTGGGAGCTCAGAAAGCTGAACACTCCACTACCAGCAGCTCCCCAACTGTGCACAGAAAATAAACATATTTGGCATGTGTACAGACACAGACACACACACTTTTTGTATGGAAAAGCATTCAATAATATGTGCCCCTACGTGCAGAGCCCCTACCTGCAGTCTCAAGTGGTATTGCTCATGTCCAAGTGCTCCATATCAGGAAGAACAAGCTCTCTTGCATCTCCCCCCCCCCAAATATTCTACTTGTACAATGTCCCAGCTGCCATTTTCTGCAATTGAATTAAATGAGGAAAGTGAAAGTCATCACTATTACATAGGATACGACCTGTACTCTTTGCTAGTAATCTTGTGTAAATTATGTCCTCTATTCCAGATACCCTTTACAATGAACAAAAATTCAGTGTTTCTCAAACTGTGGGTCGTGAACCACTAGATGGGACGGGAACCAATTTCAGGTGGTTCCCCATTCATTTCAGTGTGTATTTTATTTTTAATAAATTAGACTTGAGGCTACTATGGTATGTGACTGCATTTGGGGAAATGTTACAGATCTGTACTTTTTACAGGCCACTATGTATATGCATTTAACAATGATAGTCAATGGAGCTTACTCCAGGGTGTGGATAGAATTGCAGCCTTTGAGAAATTTTATTTTAAACAGATCAGCAACTGCTTGAGAGGGTTAGGAAGGTTATGTTTTATTTTAAATACATTTTAAAACTTATTGTAAACATTTAATTTCATTGATTTGATTCTGTTGAATTTAAAAAAATTGTTGTGGTAGTTTAAAAAAAATTTCCAGCTTAATGATGTTACTTCTGGCTATGACATCACTTCCAGGTTAATGACATCACTTCCGGTGGTCCTGACAGATGATCATTTTGAAAAGTGGGTCCTGGTAGATCCTGGTGCTCAAATGTTTGAGAACCACTGCACTAATTGTTCAAGAGAAATATGTACATTCCTGTCATTTGAGAAAGGACACAGCAGCACTACTAGCAGTAGTGATGAATAACTAGAAGCAGAATTGACCTGTCTCTGACTAATAGAGAAAGCCTTTCTCAAACCTTTTATCATCATCTGAAGCAGGCACAAAGCTATAGTAGCCACTAACAGATTGGGGCCCAATCCTAAACTGGCCTAACACTGGTGCTGATCCCTAGCACCAGCACTGGATGCTGTAAAAGTGCCATGAAGCACTGGGGCAGGAAAGGGGTGGGATCAGCATAGCTTTGCTTTGCCGTATCCTGAACTCTTTGTTGGGCCAGAAGGCAAAATAGCTGGTGCAGACTTGAGAAGCCCCATTGCAGGCCTTGGGGCTTTCCCTGGGGAAAGGGGACAAATGTCCCTTTTCCCCAAGGAGACCTTTGGCTGCTTCTCAATGTCCACTGGATACACCAGTAGGCACTTTGGCGCTGCTGCTTCAGTGGGCGCCAGGAAGCTTGGGATTGGGCTGCCCAATGGTTTATCAGGTTCTTTGCCTGGGGAGCTCAATATCCCTTCCTCTAAGAAGACTCTTCTCAGTTGCAGTTGCCCCTGGATCATAGTTTCCCAAACTTTCTCAGTTAATGGTACCCTTAATTTCGCAGTAATTTTTTTATGGCATCCCTAAGCCAAAAGAAGTACTTCAAAAATACGTGTTTCCCCTCAAAAATTTAAAGTATCCCGCAGCATCCCTGTGAGTTTAGTGTAGTGCCCTGGGGCTTCACAACACACGTTTGGGGACTGTAGCCCTTATGTTTTTCACTTTCTTATATATGAACCCCCCATTTTCTAGATTCGACATTCGAGAACCTCCTTCTTAATGTTTTGATTTTTTTATACCACATCTTTAAAATTATTCTAATGTATATTGTTAATTTTCAACAAACTTTACTGTCAAAAATGTATCAGTTAATAGGAGTTTTTAGCATGAACATAAATATTGTCTGAATAATCTTAAGATTTAACTTCACTTTTAAACTTGTGATTACATTATTGGAGCCATAAAGATTTCAAGGAGAAAAAATTATTCATCTGACTGATGAAAGAAAGCACCTGATACATATTTCCATTCAAATATTACTCTTATGGAATATTGGCAACATTTAATGTTTCAGCCTCAGCTATAAATTCCTTCAGAACAAATCAAATGTCTTTAAAGAATATTTCTGTTTGAAAAGGCATTAAGCCTTCCTGAAAGAATTTTAAAGGTTGCGATATTCACAGTCTGATAAAGCAGCACCTTTAATGAAATTCTAATTAGCAATTTCATGCACTTTGCTATTAGTCATATCAGATTAATGCACATTTTCACAGCCTCCCTTTAATTAAGTGCACTTATTTCAAGTTTCAAACAATTTCCTTATAAGATTAAAACTGTGCTGAAATGTTATTTAGTAAACAGCGGATGTGTGAAAATGTAGGTATTCCTGTATTTACTGATGGACTGTCCACAGATGCATATGTATGCTGCTTCTTGGAGGAAGGGCCTACTGCTTGCTTCTGTGCATTTGAATTTAAAACAATATATCACAGAGAGAAAATCCTGTATGTTGGACAACTAAAGCTGCAACCCTATACATATGGAAGGGAATAAGTCTCATTTAACTCAGCTGGACTAAATTCCGAGTAGACATGCACGGGATTACACTGCAGAGTAGGTCCTCATGTTCAGTCCATGAATTGTACTTCCTTTACAGTTTTTATTGACAAAATAAACACAAATGTTGGTTTACTAGAAAGGGAGCCAGCTATACAAAGTTCTCCTATACGTAAACAGATCCTCAGAATTATTATATTTTTCTGAAAGTTCTCACTCAGAAGTTCTCTGGGCCACCTCAAACCTTCACATCACCTGCTACACAGTCCTAAGCCACTACAATCCTATCCACACTTTCTTTGGAGTAAGTCCCATTGAACTCAATTGAATTTACTTATGAGTAGACATGCATTGGATTGCACTGTAATAATCATTTCTCATCCTATACCATATTCCAGGTCTTTTCATTAAGAGTGTATGCAAATGTACATCATTTTAGTGGTTAGTTTGCCATGGAAGTGCATTTTCTGCTTTTTAGGCACACTTATAATCTCCCTCAGATCAACCTCAGGGGAAAAGGGTGAGGTGGAAAAACCCTGATCCATGAGCAGAATTTTGCTTACCAAGATTAAGATCAAGTTTATGTAAATACACAATTATTTTTGATTATTTTGTTGTAATTATAGCACTGGACACACCTGGATCAGATACACATGCAGGGTGCTTGATAAAAAAAAAAAAAGTGGACAGCACACCTGACATCTTGCAGGAGAAAAACCTGCATACTTTGATTGCAGCCTCAGATTTAAATTGAGGTTCACAGGTCCTTGTCTGAAAATGCGTGAAAATGTGATGTGAGCAGGGCTGAGTATTCCTATATTATTTATTTATTTATTTATTTATTTAATTTATTTATATCCCGCCTTTTTGCCCCATGGGCACACAAGGCGGCCTACAACAATTTAAAATACAAAAATAGCAATTAAAAACAATAATTAAAACAATTGCACATAATTAAAAAATCTAAAACAAGCCCCGTGGATTCTAATATAAAAGAGAAAAAAGAGAAAGAAAGCCAGCCAGCCTGTCAGCAAGCTTTTTGAAATAAAAAGGTCTTAAGTCCATGCCAAAATATTAACAAAAAGGGAGCAGTTCTCAGTTCTAAGGGAAGGGTATTCCAGAGTTTGGGGGCCACCACTGAGAAGGCCCTCTTCCTGGCCGCTGCCCCTCTCACCTCTCTTGGTGGCAGCACAGTCAAAAGGGCCCCCCAGATTATCTAAGAGTACGGGCAGGATTATAAGGAAGGAGGCGGTCCCTCAAATACCCCAGGCCCGAGCCGTAAAGGGCTTTAAAAGTCAAAACTAGCACCTTGAATTCGGCCCAGAACAGAACTGGCAGCCAGTGTAGTCGCCGAAGCAACGGTTAGGAAATGACATACTTCCTTCAGACTTACTGGCCTGCTCATACTTCCTTCAGACATACATCATACTCCTTCATACTTACTGGCCGTGTGGCTGGCACATATGATAGATGTATGTGAGCACAGGAAAACCAAGACACTGCTGTGCACATCTTGATTGTCAAAATGTGAAATGGTAACTTTTCTCTCTGAACCTTATACAGTGTCTGATCACAGAATCATTTGCAACATGGTGAACATTGCAAAATATCATTTTATTTTTATCATACTTGAAGCATCCTTCAAACATGCAAGATCACAGATCATTCCATCCAAAAAAACATTTTAAAAATGGGCTGAGCCAGGATTCCGTGATTTCAGTCTTGTGTCCCAGCGTGCACAAAATCGGTTCACCACTCCAGCATACCCTAAAAAGACCAACGCATGGCGACAAGTCGTGAATTGAAGTGGTTGTGTGACTTGACCGTCACTCATTGTCTGATCTGTCAGCAACAGCAAGAGAATCTACCGGTGGATGTTATGACTACGATAAGAATGTCATTATATTGCAGCCAGTCAGATATCTATGATTGTGCTCAGAGCCGCTGGCTCTTGGCTAGCACTGTATCTGCTGAAATCAGTGGGAAAAATTTCCTCCCCATTTATGGAACAGGTTCAGTTTGTATCTCTAGAGGAAGAAAAAAAGCAAAACAAAAAACGGTTTCATACTCGTAAAGTAGATAACCCGTATCTATGTGTAAGCAGATTGGGCTGGGTGGTTAGTGCACAAATTCCAGCAACTCAGTGATGAATTCAATATGCAGAATGATAGGCAGACCTATTATGTAAATGCAGGCAAAAATTTCACTTGTTTCTCTCTGTGTTCATAATGTAATAACACCATGATATAACCATGACAAAAGCCTCATTTTTTTCCATTTCAACATACGTTGCCGAAACGCAAACAGCAATTATCCAAATATTGAAAAAAGTCATTGTGTGAGACTCTCCACCCCCAACCCCCACCCCCTGTTTTCTTTCCACTCTTGTAGTCTGGCTCTCTTCAGAATTTAGCTTTCAAATGTATTCATTAATTGTGCACATGTTTAAACACATGTTCACTTGTTGATGTCATTCATTTAGAATGTAATATTTCTGACATTTCTGGAGAGTCTCTTGGGCCTCGTACACCTCTTCGCAGTAAGGGGTATTTGCATTATGATTAAAGATTGACATCTCAATAACCTGAAACATATTCAATGCTGCCTATCCATAGCGCAGGATTTGGGGCGGGCAACCGGGGGGGGGGGGTCGCCATCCACAGTCCACTTTGTCAAGTCATGTGTGAACTATAATTTAGACTAATAATTACCAGACATGAATGCTATGAAACATTAGTGTCTACAGCTTTTTTTTTTTTTTTAAGTCCTGAATTTTAATGCATTCAGAAAACATTTGCCTAAGGCCAATACAGGCCCCTCAAAATACCCCATATGGAAGTATTTTAAAAGTGATAAATGATTTGGAATCTATACTGTCTACTGGTGCGCGCGAGGAAAGAAAATTAGAGCTAACAGGTGTTAGATAGGGAATGGTGAGGCATTTTAATAGAATTGTCAAAATGTTGGTACCAGATGTTGACATTCATGCCTACAGTGAAGAAGGCAATGCTGTGCTGCCATTTGAAAGATTCGTTATTTAAATATCATGTCCGCAGGAGGAAGTCCTTAGATTATCCCACACTTCTTTGTTTTTTTGGCGCAGACCGTTCTTCCTTTACCTTTCCCCGTGATTTGCATCAAAGTGTCGTGGTTATATGGCTCCCATCTGCGTACTTTAAATAATCCACTCTTGTCAGTGCCACTTTTTTTCCCTTTCAGATCATAACTATCACAAAGCTTCCTTCACAAGCCTCAAAATCCCTGCAAACTATTTATATAATCAGGATGGAGGGATTCCTTAAATGCTGAAAGTTGCAAAATAGTCCCAATGATTAAAGTGTATACTTCATATAGAGCATGAAGTGATTAAAGTATGCTGTAAATGAAAGTATGGTACCTGCATGGATGTATGTATTTTTTTAAATGATAATCATAAATGCCATGGGTGTAACAGATAAAAGGGAATACTAGGCTTGATCTTTACTCAGTCTGCTGAAAGCCTTATCCATTCAATTGCCCTAATCCAGTTTAGGAGATCTGTAGGTAAATTTGTGCATACCAAAATAAGCTTACATGTGTTTATCTCTTGCTGCAGTAGCATAAGTGGGGCAGCAAAACGGTAAGTATGGCAGATGCCACAATGTGCCGTGTAAGCAACCCTTTCCACTCACCGTTGGAGCTATACTCGGCAGCAACATATCATGTAACCCCCTCCCACTTGGCACTGGAGCCATTCTGGGCAGTAATGGCATCACTGCCTGGAATGGCACCAATGGCAAGTGGGAAGGGCCGCTTATACAGCATATTGCTGTGCCTGCGGTACTTACTATTGCCTCCCTCTAACTATGCTACTGACTTGCTGCATTGGAAACCATGGACATAAACCAGGGGGGTATTCAAATGCACACTGCAGTGCATATTCAAGTAAGGTTGCATTCTATACGCAACCTTATATGCTTTGTGTTTAATGGTATGTGCATTGTTCCACATTCTCGCACAACTAGCATGTTAATAGCACCTTAACACCAGGGCTGGCCCATCCATGAGGCCATGTGAAGTGGTCACCTTGGGCAGCAGATTGGTGAGAGGTATTCATCTCTGTCCACCTCTTGCCTCCGCTTGCTTCCTTTTCGTTCCACTCTCTGGATTGGAAAAGGAAGAGGGAGACCAAGAGGAAGAGGATGAGACTGAATCATTATTGAGCATTTAGGATCTAGCTAAAGTTAAGGTTGCAATCTTTTGCCCACTTGCCTGGAAGTAAGCCTCACTGAACACAGTGGGATTTACCTCCAGGTACACATGGGTAGTTCGCATTGCACATCCCTTTTCAATCAATAGAACCATTTTGTCACAACTCCGTCTTACCGCTTTCAGTTATAAGTAAGTTTAGCTGCACAAGAGCAACTCTGTAAGTTTTTCTTTTTTAAAACACATTCCATACTAATATAAATTTTAAACTGGAAAAACAGTTTTTCACAGATTAATATGTTACGTTGTCTTGCCTTACCTGTTGGGCAGCTGCCATGCACACAATAAAAAAAATGGAGTTTCCCCAAGACTACTTCTCTTGTTTAAAGTATTCCTTTTCCTTCTAGCTTTGCCACATACTTGCCTGCAAATGCTTTTCATTAAATGCAAATAACATATTTTCGAGTGACTTGAGCTTTACGTTCTTTGTACCATTCATCATTATGCATACCTAATATATTTTGCAAACCATCAATTCTCTAGCCTTCTGCCTTTAGAGGCACATTTCTGAAATCAAATCAAAATATAACTCCCCCCCTTTACTTTTTAAGACGTGTATTTTTTTTTCAAAGCAAATGCATTCCGTGTTTTAAGCAAGATACCGCCATGTATTTATGGGAGTTTAATAAGTTCTTCCATTAATAACATAGACAAACTAATTTACCAGAACGTGTCTGTTTTAAACTTTGGGAACAAAGAGTGGGAGTATGAAAATCAATCTTTCCTTTGTACTTGAGCCACTGACCCATTGAAGCTTTGAAGATCATTTCTTTAAGAAATTGTGAGGAGTTATTTAACTACAAACAGCAGCTACCTTCCCATTCCAGCTGCGTAATCAAGCGTAATAAATTAGAGGAAAAAAATAAAGGTTCAGTCCATTTTTAAGAAACTGAAAATTCTTAGGGGCACTTTGACAAATAAGCTCCCAGTATAAAGAAATCACCACTTTCTCCAATGTGGCTGTTAAAAAGTTAAAGCACAAGTTAAAAAAGCAGCTCTTTAAAAGGATTTCCTGGCTTTAATGAACATTTACTGATTTTCCTGCTTCACCTAGGTTTTAATAGTTTGACAGAAGTTAATTGGTAATGTCCCTTTATATTGGGAAAAGTGCACACATCTTGTGAACTACCACATCACCCAATGGAAATGTTCATTTTGTTTCTATTTCAGACCCTGTATGTACTATTAATTGTGATAATTCCACTTCAACTCCATGCTAAGCTCTATAAGAATGGCACAAAATAGCAGTCCTTTTGCTACTTATTTTACAGTCATGTTATTGGTCTACTAGCAAGCAAAAATACCAGAGGGAGGAAAAAAATAAAAGATTCTTTCTTAGAAAAGAAAGAATGCATAAACAAAATACGTTCTAGACAAATTAAAATGATATACATCTTTTTAACAAATTATCATGAAGCTGTTCATCCTTAAAAATATCTCTCTCCTAGTACTGTCAAGACCTTTATTAATGAGGAAACATGATCCAACTCTGTATTCATAGCCCTGGTCAAATCATCGGTGACAGCACCAATTATTGGTTAAAGTGGTGTGGGAATGCAGAAGAGGGGAGAGCCTGAATCCAGCACCCCATTCCCAGTCCCCAAACAGATGATCAGCAGCATTAAGTTACCTTGAGCTTTGGGAAAGGCAGGGTATAAATGTTTTAAATAATAATAATAATTTTCTCCAAAGACCTGACTGGGGCTATATGCACACAATAGCCCACTGATGGGTAGTTATAGATGCAACATGTTTTGCTTGGGTATATGCTTCAATCCATGCTTGCCCTAGGGTGGGTTGGGACTATGTTGTTGAATAGCTTTTTCCAATATTGGCTTCCGACTAATGTATGGGAGAAGATGCTCTCAGAAACATCTCACCCATTTCTTCCCAGGTAACATTATTGGTGTGCTGGCTCAGAAAAAGGCCATCACTTGTTTTGGAGGACGGTCAGAGAACCCCTATCCCTATCCCCTGATCTGTTCTATCAAAGCAGGCAGCGGCAATTACCCAAACAGAGCCCAAAGCATTCATAGTTTTCCATTGGATCAGTACCCTGGATGAAATGCAAACTTTCAGGTTCAATCGTGTTATTCTGAAGGTAGGAAAGCTTCTTTAGTTTGTTTTATTACCCAATGAAATGCTTTGGATTAGGTAAATTCAAACTCTTGCCCAGTCTCCCTAAAAGTTATTTCCATGGAAGTATCATCATGCCACAAGCATGAAAGGCAAGCCAGTTAAACCAGTTTGTATTTAAGTTTGTTGTAACTCCACTGACTTTGACTAAAACCTGTAGAGACTTACAGAAAGTTCCTCTCTTGGAGACATGTCTGGTAGGTGAAGATAGGATTGCTACTCAATCCCCTTGCACTGGCAGAACACAATGATGTGCAAGTTCGGTGGATCTGTGCCACTGTACTGATATTATTAGCTTGATATAATCACTATGCAGCATGACATTCTTACCCACTGGGCTATGTTGACTGTTTTGGTCCAGTTTACTCCTGTGGTTGGAATGGCAATTTTTAATATGATCCATAACATTCTTCCATGGCAGCTGTTGGAAGATGCCTGCATTTGGATTTGCAGGCTATTCAGATCTCTGTCTGGGGGAGTTCTGGTGTTTCTCATTGCTGGTATCATTTTGCTACCCACCTGTCTACTGCATTGTAGCGTTTGGTGAACTAGAAAAGATGCTCTGGACTTTTTCCAGCTTGTGGTACAGAATGGGTGATATATTCCCACTTTCAGTATGTTGACAGATGCCTTCCATATATGGCTGAAACAACACTGTCAGGAGCAATGCGAGGAATGAGAAGTGGGTGATGTGATTGAGATGGGCAGGACCAGGTAACAATCATGGGGGCTAGAGGCAAAAGACATGGCTGAAGGTGTCATCAGGAACCTGATCAGGCAGCCTAGTAGGTTGTAGTGGGGTAATGCCTGGGAATGAGTCTGCATGGCTTCTCAGAATGGAGAGCCAAACCTAGGGGAGTTCTTATATAAGGTCCTTTCTGGCTTCCCAGGTCACACAATTCTCTCAGGCAGGCTAGCTAGAGTTCCCCTTATTGGGGATGAAGGAAATGCTGTGTAGCAGCAAGATTCAGACCAATCAGTTTGTACCTCTCTTAAGCCATCCCATTGGTGGAGGAGATAATGCCATGGCTGATAGAGAACCTGGTTCAAACTCCCTCCCCCACACCCTCATTCTTTATTTGCATTCTAACTGTCTAATGAACTATTGTCAGATAGCTGGTGGCTGAATACAAGCAGGAGAAAACCAGCATAATACACAGTCCACATAGCTATATATGCCTCTCCCACTGCACAAACAACTTCTTGTTTCTTGTTCTTGTATGACGCAGTGGCAAACTTCCCTCTCCCTGCTCCTGGAGCAAAGGTCTGCGAAGCCATCCCCTTCCCCACGAGATGCTGCTCCCCTGCGCGCGAAAGTCACCCCCTACCTCTGGAGAGCGACAGAGCCTTGCGCAACTGTAGGACCGACTGGGGAAGCCTTGTGAGGCTTCCCCACGGTCTTAAACTGCACTTCTGGAAAACCATAAGTGCAGTTTCTGACTGCGTCAGGCAGCAGTAGACTTCCCCAGTCCTGCACCCAGGGCAAAGGTCTGCGATGGCACCCCTCGCAAGCTATTGCCACCCCCCTGTGCAAAAAACCACCCCCCCTCCCACTGACCTGAGGCTTACGGAGCCTTGTGCAACCCAGGAGTGTATTGGGGAAGCCTTTCTGAGGTTCCCCAATGCTATCAACTGTGCTTCTGGGAAACAGGAAGTGAAGTTTCTGCCCCTGTCAGGAGCCTTAGAGAAGCTTCCACAGGGTCCTAGCAGCTTGCACCCAGGGCTTTTGCCCCCAGTCTATGGCAGGTCCGCAATTGGTGTCAGGAGCTTCAGTGAAGCTTCCTGCGCAGACCTAGAGGTCTGCGGACCCTGCACCCAGGTCATTGCTTGATCTGCCCAGTGCTAGGTCTTCTGCTGGTATGACCCAGAAGAATGGTTGTGAGGCTTACTGCAGCTCTCTGATCAAATGGGATCATCCTGAGATAGTCCAGTGGTCAGGCCAACTCTTCCAAAGCTAGGCTTGAACCTGACTGCATCCATGCACACAATTCCTGAGTTCTCAATAGCACATAAAATAAAAGGAAGTTCCTATATTTTCCCCAGAGGCAGCTGTAGACATTAAGCAATTAATGCATTGGCTAAATTTAAAAATAATCCCCTCAAGGCATTTTGCATTAATTACAGTGATTATGGGAGGGAAGCTGGCTTTAGTTCATCAATAATGTTGTTGACTGACTCTGCGGACTGAGCAATGAGTAGGGCTAATAATGTACCAGATGTTAAGTGGGTAATTTATTGCTATACAGAAGCAGAACTTTAGCATTCTGGCTTTTGCCTGAAGCTCGGAAGACACCTCTGCCGCTTGAGCAAAAGGAGCATCTGGGGTGGTACACAGCAACAGTCATTCAATTGTGTGGATGTGCGAGAATTGATCTGACAGAACTGTGTTTTGCCCACCTCTAATAAGGATGGCATTGTGTGACTTTGGGGAAAGGAAATCACTATCTTACTCAGAGCCTCTTCCAATGTTATAGTAGTTTGCGAACCACTGCAACACAGCTTCTCACACCATTTAATCATTCAGCAGGTCACACAGGAGTAGCCAGTGCCGTAACTCCTTCCTGGGCTAATGTCAACACTCCTGTGAACTGGAGCAAAGGTGGCCTGGGAAGGATGCTATCAAGTGGCAGGTCTTATGAATTGAACTGAGACCACTCTGGATTTTCTAAGTGTATAATTACAACCCGCTCCCTCAAACAATGCTGTCCCCTCCTGATGACATCATCCAACCTATGCCCAGACAGGAAGTTACCCGTAGTTTGAACCTAAGCAGCAGTAGCTCTCACAATACTAAAGTTAAGGTTGAAAGTGACTCTCAGCTTCCATTTCCCATCTACAGATTGGACCTACTGACCTACCTCGCAAGACTGCTGTGAAGATGAACATTACCTTAAAAGTGCGCATGAGAAAGTGACATTTCATTTGCTAGTAGTCAAGAATATAAATCCATCTATCAATAACTTTTATTTTTACTTAGTTAATGTAATGCTTTCCTTAATTTTTTTTACAATCTGACAAAGACTCATTTATTCTCACTTAGTCAGTAAACCTGTATATAATTAGACAACAAAAAATAACCAGTGTACAAATGTTTTTTTCAGAAGCATTTTTTCAGCCCTACTGCTCAATGTAATAATTATACAAAGCAGAATAACACTCAGTTTCCCTTTTTAGAAACAAAGGACATTGCCGTTCTGCTGTTCTTGTATTTACCTAGAATTCAGTTAATCACATCATTAGAATGATACATTTTTTGTGTGTCAGCGCATTAGTACAGTCTGAGCTTTGCCCTGGAAAGTCAGCATTTTCCCTTAGCAGTGAAGATCATGGACTACCGACAGCCCTAGTGTTAAAAACAAGCTCTAAGATCCATTTTACTTTGCTGCTTTGCAGATACTGAATTAGAGCCTATTTAAACCATTCAAGCATATAATCAAATTTCAGTAATGAGTTATTAATTAAGCAGGGGCATCCATTTCTGTGCTAACTGCCTCATAAACAATCGACAGGAGATTTGTGAATTTTGACTTTCTGACACTATTAAACAAATCAATATTAGGTTTCAGACACAGCAATTCAGACAGTTTTCCCTGTTATTTGGCAATTGTCTGCCTGGAATACTAATGAAAGAATTAAGAGCTGTAGATTTTTGCATGTGCTCCATCAAAAAGATCCTTATCTTCGGGGAATTGGGGCCTAATTTGCATGGCAGAAGACTTTGCTTTTATAGGTACATTTTTTCTCAATATGTCACTCATTAGTATTTATAAAACTACTAGTGGTGAAGCCTTTAGCTGCTATTCATAATGAACATTCATATCCCTGCTGGAGATACTGCTGAACAAAGCAAAGAATTCATATATTTATTTTGCAGATGGACTAATTTTTCTGTGTGTATTTTTTAATGGCTAACCTGGAGCAAGCTTGAAACCAAGATGATGTCTCTAGAGCTTCTACTCTCCCTTGGCTTTAAGGGAAGTTTTCATTCGCTCCAAATATAAACTGATTAATATGCTGGCAATTATTTTGCCTTTGACACAAGCTTTCCCAGATTGACTCTTAAAAAAAAAAATTTCCTCTGTCCTCCCCTCTCCTCAAATCTGTTCCTTTCAATGAGTCATGCAAAACATATGCTTACCCCTAAGAAAGTGTTTAAATGCTAAATCTGAATTATGTCTTGAGTCCAAATGGTAGCACAAGCAGGGATTTGGAGGGCAAATGAAATGCATTAGGAAGCAAATATGCACAGCAGCATCTCAGTGAGTCTGCCTGCAGTGAAGCAAAGTTAACCTGCATGTTACAGTCTTATGTGTTTTGTGTTTACAAGATGCACTTGACCCTTCACTCTGGTTGCTAAATGGTAGTGCACAGTATTTAAGATAGGAGAAAAAAGGAAGCGGGATGGTTTCATTTCAGATCGAGCACTGGCCACAGTGGTGGTATATCCAAGTTCTACTTCTCCACTGACTCTAAAGCAGTAATAAGAGTAATAAAAGGTGCTCTGACAGAGCACTAGTCAGCGCATTGCTGAGAGTGCCAGGGGGGAGGTCTTCACTTTCCCGCCAGCTTCATTGCTTCTCCCACCACACACCACAGCAGGTAAGTCAGTGGGGGAGGCATAGGGGTGGAGCAGGGAGAAAGTGAAACTGGGGGAGAGGGATCATGTCTAGGAAGGAGGATGGGTTCAATGACAGTGGCATCTGCCAAATCCTATCCCCCTTCCCAAACCCGAATCCCAGCTATTTAGCTGGTGCAGGTCTGAGTGCCACAAAGGCTTACCTCTAGGTAAGGCAATGATTGTTCTTTTACCCAGAGGAGACCTCCACAACTACCTCCACCTTAGGATGTAGCGATAGCCATTTTGGCACTGCTGCATCAGCAGGGTCAAGGAATGGATAGAATTGGGCTGTTTGTGTACAGGTATAGCATAATAGCTAATAGTGCAAGCCTATGCATGTCTATTCAGAAGTAAGACCAATTAGATTTAATGAAACTTGCTCCCAACTGTGTACAGAATTGCAGCCTATGAGATTGATGGCACATCAGAATTTCCTGGGTTTGACTCTCACCTCTGCCATAAATTTACCAGATGGCCTTAGGCAAGCCCCACTGCCTCAGCCTCAGTTTCCCTCAGTTGCAATATGGGTTTAATAATACTTTCTTGCCTGAAGGTCAGCATTCCATCAGAATTAAACAAGTGAATCACTTTGTGCACTCAGAAAGCACTATACAAATGTGAGGTATTATTCATTGTGATGTTTATTTTCATATATCTGGATCTGATTGTTAAGCGACATCCATATGATATGTGGATATTTTTTACAAGGTATGCAGAAGCACAGATAGCTGCAAAAATCAGAGTGAAACAACACATGGATTGGTCCAAAGGCACTTATGCTGCTATGTGTGCATGTATGTATGCTATGTATGTATGTGTGCTATGTATGCTGCTCTTGCATGCACAGGTGTTACTTATTCATGCTATTATAAAACTATTACACTGTGAAGCTTTCAGACATGATTATAGGATTATTAATGTATACAGAGAACACAGGTGCACAATCCTTCCAGGAGGTGTGGCAACTTTACTAAGAACATAATATGATTTCTTAAGAATCCCCAGCCAGTCCTGGCTGTGTCTCACTTCACTGAAGTATAAATATCATGTTATATTTGCTGATGCCTCTTTTATATCTTTTGTAAATGGTGAACCCCTTCGGAACAGAGATTCAGCATTTTATTTATTTTGCTATGTAAACTGCACCACCCAGCATGACTATCAGCATGATGCCCCACCCAGGCACTGCCCATCATATAGCATGGCAGAGATAACAGGAGGCTCAAGACCACTGAGTGTGCCCCCCTCAGAGTCCAAGGAGTGAGGCTGCTGCAGACCCTCAGCACAGAGTTGTCGTCCCCCACAGAGTCCCACCTGAGGCCAGGTGAGGTAAGAAATGACAAGGGTGAGAAGAAGGGATCCCTATGTTCTGAGACAACCAAGGTGATCCAGCCAAAGGTTTTATAGAATGGTAGCAGTAACAGAGCAGCATCTGAATTGGAGACACACAGGTGGGGTTGCCAACTATCTCCTCAACAGGTTGCCAACAGACAGCTAATTAACAGGTGCCAGTGAGGTCTGATTGCACCCGTTGGTTCATCATCTGCCATGGAGTTTGCAAAGCCATAAGGGCTCAACTGGAAGGCATAGGTCCGCAACCTCCTTGAGCAGCAGCTGGACTGGTCACTTCAGACAGGCTTTAGGTTTCCCTTTGAGTCTACACAGTGTCTTTGTCTCTGGGAGAGCTGCCTGTGAGGATCAAGGAAAAACAAAGCAAGAGTGACAAGGAGTTGACCACAGCATCGGTCACACGTGTTCTCTGGATTGAGATGCCTCTGTGTTTGTGAGCCAGAGTGATGCCTCCTCAAAAAAGACATAGCGGAAATGGAAAAGGTGCAAAAGAGAGCAACTAAGATGATTACTGGGCTGGGGCACCTTCCTTATGAGGAAAGGCTACGGCGTTTGGGCCTCTTCAACCTAGAAAAGAGACGCCTGAGGGGGGACATGATTGAGACATACAAAATTATGCAGGGGATGGACAGAGTGGATAGAGAGATGCTCTTTACACTCTCACATAACACCAGAACCAGGGGACATCCACTAAAATTGAGTGTTGGGAGAGTTAGAACAGACAAAAGAAAATATTTCTTTACTCAGCGTGTGGTTGGTCTGTGGAACTCCTTGCCACAGGATGTGGTGATGGCATCTGGCCTGGATGCCTTTAAAAGGGAATTGGACAAGTTTCTGGAGGAAAAATCCATTACAAGCCATGATGTGTATGTGCAACCTCCTGATTTTAGAAATGGGCTATGTCAGAATGCCAGATGCAAGGGAGGGCACCAGGAGGCAGGTCTCTTGTTATCTGGTGTGCTCCCTGGGGCATTTGGTGGGCTGCTGTGAGATACAGGAAACTGGACTAGATGGGCCTATGGCCTGATCCAGTGGGACTGTTCTTACGTTCTTATGTATGTGTTCCCTTTGTGTGCCAAGTGCCCTTTCACCATGCTCCCCATCACAAAACTTCATCTTTGAGAGACCAAAGAGTGATAGCCCTATAATCCGTAGCCACATGCCCTGTAATCTGACTCCCTGACAGGGGTTTATATAGTGGTGTGAATGTAGTGTGATTAGCTGCCAGGTGTATTCTGTATCCTGTGCTCTGTTGTGGTGGGGTGGAAGGTTCAGGAGCGGTGAGAGGGGTTGCACTTTTCTGCCATTTGCTGGGGGAGGGTGTGGGCCAGTAAATAGAGATAGGATTCCAGTGTGCACTCCTGCTGCCATGATCCACCCCTTCTTGCCCCCTGCCAGCCCATTCCCTGCCCCAATCTTCCCCCATATTGCCTGCAACCCATGCCTGCTACCACCTTACCTAATCCAGCATGGTCTAGTTGGGTCATTGGTGCATGTGTGGGGCATCTGGTCATTTGTGCCAGCAGTCCCACAGTGTATGAGATTGGCATGCTAGGAGATCTGTCGCCGTAAGCGTCCAGTAGGATTGGGCTTCTTGATTGTAATTTGACTTTGTTGCAATATCATACTGTCATCTCATGTTGACATGGCATTCCATTATAGCCCTAAACCTTGTGAAGCAGTGCCTTGCCTCCATGATCATTATTATGTCCTTAAAGACCGAAAAGAAAACAAATTGGGATGCACTGTTTTCTGTGATAACTTTTAATTACAAGTTGCAGGAAGCAATACTAGATGTTTTAAAATCATGTGGAAGTGTGATTTTTACATTGACAGTATCCTTTTTTCCTTGCAAAACATAAAGACTTGCATAAATTGAAACTGAGAGCCAATTACACATTATTCTCATTAATTAACACCACCAGCTCGGAAATGTTCACTTACAAAACGAGGCCATATTGAAGAAAAAATGTTCATGTTGTCCAATTCAATGAGAACATTTTGGCTTATTTTCTTTCAGATATGTACAGTTGGAGCCTGGGTGAGAAGCTACTGGGTTGATCCTATACAGTAGAGAGTATACAGACTGAGATGTCCAATTTTAATGATCCGTCATAAAATTATATTTCTGACAAGGTTTGAGTCTTCCTTTTCCTTTGCTATAGAGAATAGCAAACTGTATAGACCAGTGGTCTGACAGCTAACTATGTGCCACTTCACAATGAGACTTTGAAACTTGTTTCAAATGTGAGCACTGTAACTGTAAATAAAAGAGTACTTCTGAGCACATCCAGGTTGCCTTCCTCTTGCTACTGAATAACAAAGCAATGGTCCTCACAATACCTTTGATCAGGTGCAGAAGTCTGAGGTCAAAGGTGTGATTTTTTTTCTGGACTTTTTACCATGGTATGTTGGCACCTCTACTCCTAGGTAAACCAACTGAATGCTGACCTCAGACTTCAAATGAATAGTTGGTTGAAAGGGGAGATCAAGTTATTGGTGATAATGGAAAGGCTGCCTGTTTACTTGGGTGCATTCTCTCTTTCTAGTGCTATCCTGTTGTCCCTTTTGATGCCCAATCATCTTAGGGCTGACTGTCAGACAAGCAATGCAAGTAACAGTTCATAACCATTTCTCTTATTGCTATAAATACAGACTTCTGGCCATTCTAGAGCTTGCAGTGCATCTGGGGCCCTGCTGCACTCAATGTTTTATATATTCTTCAGGCTATTGGAAATAACGAGGGTGCACTTTAGATCTCTTTGCCAGCAGTTGTTGTTTTGATGCACTTTCAAACTGAATGACTGCTCTCTTAGAAAGGGGGGGGGGGTTGGAGGAGTCTCTTCCTTTTTAGAGCTAGAGCTGGAAGCATTTTAAGCACATCCCTGCCCAGATTGAGGCTGTCATTATCGACGCTTTGTCAGAAGAAGGGAGATTACATGATCTCTTCCTGGCTGTCACAGCTGCATAATATAAAACGCCTGTGATCTTCAAGCTTAGTGTGTTCAGTGGCCAAATTTGTTCACCCTATAGCAACAATGGCAAAATTGCACGCCATGTGCTGCTTCACCTGGGAAAGTAACCTGAGTAGTTTCCATTACCCTTTTCATCGTAAAGGAAAAGGCCTTAATTGGCCTGAATCAGATTCTGAAAACCCAAGTAGATGGTACTTGATCATTTTCTAAAAGCTTAATTTAGTCATACTAATCTGAGTTTGTATGGACTTGTGATTGACCTCATTAAATGATTAAGGGAATGAAACGGCCTTCAGAATCTTGCTCCTTACCTGGCCAGACACCAGGTACAATATGAAATTACCTTTCTAATAGGCATGCATTGAAAGTATCAATTACTCTGGTTCTAACAGCTAATAGGAACAATAATGAGAGTAATCAACAACTGGCCTGTTATAGAAGAAAACACCTCTCAACTGGTTTGAATAAGAAAATTGCTTCTGAGAAAGACAGCAGAATGGAAGCTTTCATAGGAAACTCATCACGTGAGCAAAATGTGATGGGAAGCATCTTTGGAGTGAATGATCCTCAATTCCCTTTCCAGAAGCACTAAGGTCTCTCATTAAGTTCTGGTATCTATACATTTATCAGCTCAATTCTATCCTTTTTCCTGCCACAGCATGCAGCCAAGACAAAACAGGCTGTGCTACATGCTATGCTGGGGAGCAGATAGGGATGTTTGGGAGAGGTAAGAGAAAATATTTTCTCTTACCTCTCCATTAGCCTCCCGCTCATCAATGGGTCTCCTCAGACCTGTGCCAGCTCTTTAGATGGTGCAAGCCTGAGGAGAGAAAGGGGACATGTCAGGAGGCTAGGAAGGGAAGAGCATCCCATGTAAGTTGTCTACACTGGATGCCACCCACTCCCACCTCCCAACATGCCTCCCCCTCTCCCCAGTTGCCCTCCCCCTGCCTCATTCCACCCCTGCCGCCAACTCACTGTCATTGGTGGGTACTCCTTTGACTGCCTGTGTGTGCTGAGCTTCTGCAGCCTTTCCAAAAGTGGTCTGGAAGCATGAGGCTTTGCAAGCTTCTGGAGTGACTTTTGCCTCACTGGAAAGCACGTTCCACCACCAGAACAGTGATTTCTGTGGTGGCACTCAACAATAGGATTGGGCCTATTGTCTCATACATGAATGACAATGTACATGGGACTTGCAACCACATGTTCACTATTATCAGGGGTTTCTTCACAGCTTAAGCCATGATAGTCCATCCTCTGCTGCTGTCAATCATCGTTTGGCAGACTTCCTGTGTCTGCTTGTATAACAGCAGCACTTGTCTGCCAAAAGCGGAGGAAGATTCCCCCTGAGGACTCCCTTCTAAGGGCAGAAAACTTCCTTATTCAGGCCTATTATGTGATTCACCATTCCAATTTCCACAGGGAAGTTTTTTCCCCACATTGTGCAGTTCTGTTTTCAAACTAAAAATGTGGGATTCCTCTGAGTGAAACCCCCTTTCAAAAATGTGCAGCACAACTCCTCTGCTGCACCACCTCTGAGCATTCGTGCGGGATACCACCACCCTACGAACCACACAAAGGGACCCATCAAGGATGTCAAAGAAAGACATGCTTACGCTGGAGCACACAGAACAGCTATTGTCCTCCTTCACCAGTTAGTAGTCCCTGTGAAGTTCACGGCTTTGGTCTTGCATGCCTCAAGGTCCCTCTGGTAGCCCATGTCCTTGAGCTTCTCTGAACTGCTCCACATTTCAGCAATTTTTGGAGACCACCTCCTATGCAGTCTCTTAATCCCACCAAATATCAGTGAATGCTCTCAACTCCCACTCCCTTCACAAAGGATTTTTCAAACAGCAAGGAAGCCCCTCAGTGCTCACAGGAAAAGCTGGAATTATCAGAACACCTGTTGCCTTCATCTTGTGTTGACCCTATTCAGGCAAAATTCAGGCAAACTCCTCTTTTGCACTTTCTTCTCTTATTCTCCACAAGTAAGGGTCAGTGACTGCTGCCCTTTAAAACCAAAAACAAGGAAAGGACAAGCTGTGGTAAAGAAGGCTAAGGACAGCATCGCCTTACATCCTCCAAGATTCAAAACTCACAGATATAAAAACCACATGAATTTTGCAACCATACATCCAAAATCTTTGTGGAAAATTTGGAACTCATGGATTAGAAAGTGAAAAAAGTTACTTGGTGTATTCCGTGAGAAAATATTAATAGATAAGGTAACTCATGTGGGTTTTGCATCCCAAATGTGCAGCTATACCATGTGAAAATGTTCATTTCCATATGAGTTTCTGCCCATCTGGTCTAGGCCTTAGTATATTCTTTTTTCTGAGAACATAATGGCTCTGATTTCATTGCAGTCATGTACAATTAGTCATGTACAACAAACAGCTGATGACCCTAACTGGTTATGTACATCTACACAGTTCAGTGGGTCTTGGTTGAATATCAAGAGAATATCAATGTGCCTACAAGTGCTCATTTGTGTACTTCATGGCCACGTTACAGAAACTTGTTTCTGAAAATGGATTTCCTTTGCTATACTGAGGAGAATGTATTTCCTGGATATAGGAAACACAACTGATCTGTTTTCATTTTCCAGCAACAACATATAGGATTTTGAGTGCTGAAAAAAATATATTTCTGAAACAAAAGTACTTTCTTGAATTAAGAGATCTAGATCTCACATAATGAATGAATAAAAACTGAACATTGTTACATCACATACTAGTCAGCTGGAATAACGGGGCTGGGGCACCTTCCTTATGAGGAAAGGCTACAGCGTTTGGGCCTCTTCAGCCTAGAAAAGAGACACTTGAGGGGGGACATGATTGAGACATACAAAATTATGCAGGGAATGGACAGAGTGGATAGGGAGATGCTCTTTACACTCTCACATAAACCAGGGGACATCCACTAAAATTGAGTGTTGGGCGGGTTAGGACAGACAAAAGAAAATATTTCTTTACTCAGCGTGTGGTCGGTCTGTGGAACTCCTTGCCACAGGATGTGGTGCTGGCGTCTAGCCTAGACGCCTTTAAAAGGGAATTGGACGAGTTTCTGGAGGAAAAATCCATTATGGGGTACAAGCCATGATGTGTATGCGCAACCTCCTGATTTTAGAAATGGGTTAAGTCAGAATGCCAGATGTAGGGGAGGGCACCAGGATGAGGTCTCTTGTTATCTGGTGTGCTCCCTGGGGCATTTGGTGGGCCGCTGTGAGATACAGGAAGCTGGACTAGATGGGCCTATGGCCTGATCCAGTGGGGCTGTTCTTATGTTCTTATGGAACAGTCTTGTCATGAGTCAGCCAGATTGGGCACTGACTGATGGCTCACATCCATCAGAGAGCCCTTCTGATCAGACCAACCCATGAACCTCCAGTACCAGTGGAAGGAATAACTTAAAGTGCCATTGGGATAGGGGGCACCACAGGAATCCCAGTGCAAGTCTTTGCCCCAGTCTCTAGCAACCCAAAACCAGTACTGGGTCCTAGAATTCCATCAGTACTATTTTAACTCAGTAAGAAATCCCAGTGACTTCAATGACCTTTCCTCCCAAGACTACCAAGTGGTGGACCAAACCTTTGATGTGGATTCAGAAGAACATTAGAGAAGACAAGGACAAACCTTGGAGCAACAGGGTAGCAGTGTAGCAAAAAGAACTCAAGTGATATGCCTTCTAAGACAAGAAGCAAGACTGCTTGATGGATGGATCTCATACCTTTCAAAATTCCCTACTGTTTAGTTCTCTTCAGGAAAGAACTGAAAAATGTGGTCCAATGTCTTAACAGATTTTTTTTTTTTACTATACTGTATTTACATTAGATTTGGTATATAATAACCCTGTTGAGCTCCTTCAAATCCTTGTCAGACAAGGCAAGGCTAACCAAACAAAGCATGTTGCACTGACAGAAGTCAAAATTCTGATTGTTTCCTCTGAACTGCATTTTTTGCACTACTTCTCAGTTAGCTAAGGAAGATGCTGTGCTTTGAAGAGGAGCTGAGGTGAAAAGAGTGGCAGGACCACATTCTCTGGGGATTGGAAGGAAAGATTCCCAGACAATGCTAATGATGATGTAATATCAAAGTACATTGAAAAGAAAGTGCTATCTCATTTCAGAATCACAGTGTGACACACTAAAGCTGTCAAAGAGAAGGTTTAAAGCCCCATTAAAAAAATTAGTTGTTATTGTATTCAGGGTGGGGGGAACGATACTGGAGACATTGTACCACTAACAACAATTTTCTAAAACGTTACTACCGATATCAAGTGAAATTGTCTAAACAGATGATCAAGTTTGACAGGAGCATAAAGGCTTCCTAATACCTTTCAAGCTTTTTGTGCTTTAGCTATCATGTCTAATTTTCTGCATGACGGGTAAACCCAGTTGATCTAAGGAAATCTGGGTTTCAATTTACAGCTGATGAAGCTTAGATAATTTCCTGCTCTGCTTGTAAACAAATGCTGTGTGGATTTCCCAGGTATTTAGTTAGAGAGACACTCATTTTACTGCCAACATTTGATCATTTCCTGCATTTAGGGCTGGATGGGCAAAGTTAGAGAGAATATAAATACAAACTTGAATTGGGGCTATTCCTTAAGAGCGTTCCCGTAAGTCATAAGTCTCCATCATCCCTTCTCTGGCTCTGCTATATATGTACTACCTTTATGTTCAACCAATGCTCACTTTGCAGGCATACAGTTATGAATTAAATAATCAACAGGTGTGCTCCGGGAGAGCATTTTGGCTGGGGCCAACATCAAATATGGGACTGCGGGGTACTGCCTGAGGGCCCAGGACTGTCATGCACGGTCACGCTCTGAGACACCATCTAGTTCCTGACTTCTGGTGGTGAAAAAAGATCCATTAAGTGTGGCATCCATTAAGACACACTACAAACTATTTCTGCCACAAAATCCTTGTGGCAGCTGATGATGGAGTGAGGGGTGGCAGCAGCCTGGAGCACTCCTTGGTGACCAATATATATATATTTTTTTCAAATAGTGCAGTGACCTTGCCCATGCTGCTGCATAACTGTGATGTAGCAAAGAGATAGGAGCATTGCATTATTGGTTAAAAGGAAGAAAAGATGGCAGTCACAAGGAAGGATTTTGCACAGCTGCCTCCCACAGGACTAAGGTCAGTTCCCACTAAGGCTGGGGCAGGTTCACTAACAACTCAATCCTAACCAATATGCCAACTCTGATGCAAATGCAATGCAGGCCTGAGGTGAACGTATGTTCCCTTATTCTGAGGAGGCCTCCATTACAGCCACCACAGAATTCAGTGCAAACCCCACTGGCATGGCTACATCAGTGCTGGAAAGTTAATTAGAACTGGGCTGCAAGGCCAAGGCTCCTACAACCTGGAGCCAACCCTCCTCCCTTTGCATTTAGCTCCAAGCAATTGACAACCATTTAAACATGTACACAGTTAAAATGGCAACAAAACAATAACACAGATCCCAGATGCAGAAAAGGAGAGCTGCTCAGCAAAACAACAGTAGAAAAGAACAGCTGCAAACCCTCAAGTGGTCCGAACCCTCAAGAAGGTCTCTGAAAAGCCAGCTGTTCTGGCCAACCTTTTGAAGAGTCAAAATGAGGGATATCCTGGACCACCCATCCAAGATGCAAACAAGCCCCATTCACATTGAGTGGCAGAGTGGGGCCTGAGGAGAGGGGGGCAAAAAGAGGGGAGGGCTGTCACCTCCTCCCCACCCTGCTGCCATGGATGGAGCTGGCCTTCTTACTGACCTCTTCCATCACATGGCTCTTTCATCTAAGCTGGGAGTGCAAGCGCGCTCCCAATGCATCTTGCATTGGGTGCTATGTGTAAAAAGCCTGCAGAGGAGTGAGATTAATGCATTCCAGCTCAGCGATCTGGCTCCCTCACTTTCCTCCACCAGCTACCACAGTGCTCATGCCACCACACAACAGAACCTGGTTCTGTTCAGAAGAAACCTGCTGAACTACAGTCAGCCCAGAACATACAGAAAGGCCTTCATTTTGGAATATAGCATTTGAGGGGTACAAACAGAGGGAAGGATTCCTGTCGCAGGTACTCAAAACTCAAGACATTTAGGGTTTCAAAGGTAAGAACAAGCATCTTGAACTGGGCCTGGAAATGAACAGGCAGTCATTGCACCTGGAACAACACCAGGGTATTATGTAACAGCAACCTGGCAGCAGCATTTTGCAGCACTGGCCTGCACACATCTCAAGGGCCACCATAAGGCAGAGTACTTCGGGCTAACTGTATCATGCTGGGCAGTCACAGGGAGGATGTTCTGCCCTGGCCTATATAAGACTAGAGTGGATGCTGCAAATTGTGGATCTCTCCTCCGATACCACGTCTGGCACTTCTGGTGCAGTGCGTGTGATGATCAGCCTTAATTTAGTGGTGCTGTGAGCAGGGATAGGTACAATGTGGGTGGCAGTCTAGGCACTGGCGGCAGCAGACAGAAGAGTGACAAAGGTACATTGCTGGAGGCGGCAGCAAAGAGTCCAGAATTGACAGCATAACATATAATTGCCTGCCCTGAAAAGCTACAAGACAGCCACTCACTTCTATCCTCCCTCTCGTTTATTTAAAATGCTCCTGCTGTTTGAGATGTTTGTTTCCCCTTCAGTTACTGTATACCTCCTGCATTGCAAATTATTACAACAACAACAGTATTTATATACCGCTTTTCAACAAAAAGTTCACAAAGCGGTTTACAGAGAAAATCAAATATCTAATGGCTCCCTGTCCCAAAAGGGCTCACAATCTAAAAAAAATTATTAAATTAAAAAAAAAATTATAATGTAGTTTGTCTCTGTCTTCTATACATCGCTTGCCACGAGTCTGTAGTGGCAGATTAGTTCTGGCTGGGAACTGTGCCTTTTCTTCTGGGCTGGTTCTGGGTGTTGGTATTCTCACTAAATGATCTGATGGCCAACAATATTGCCAATATCAAAGCAGTGCTGGGGGGAGGACCTCACTGATCTTTTGTTGTGGTGTTTTATATTTGCCTTTGCTTTTCTGCTGCAAACCTATTATGCAGGTGGATTTTCACATACAGGGCACTGCCCTCTTACACTTAATGAAATGGGACTTTAATTTAGCACCTTGGAGTTTATGCATCAGCCCCCATGAAGACAACTCTATCTCCCTAGCTATCTACCTTTTTCTGGTAACTCAGGTTTTGGGTTGTTTATTTTCCTTTTCTTTCTCATATTTGTGTCCCACCGTTCCCAGTGCTAATTTGTTCTCATTACAGTCTTTGAGGCAGGTTAGGATAACAAGGGCTGGCCCTAGGTGCTTTAACTCGTTTCCTCTCCGTCTTTCTACCATCTTCTTTTTAAACACCTTTTTAAAGGATTTTGTTAAAAGTCAGCTTTTCTCCCCCTGTTTGCCCACCAAAGTATATTTACACAACTTGACCAAAGTGATAATTTAGGACAAAATTATGTTTTGTAAAGCCATGCTTTACAAAAGATTGGCTGCAAGGAACTCCAGCAAGGAAGTTCTAAGTTGCAGTTTTGCCCTGTGAAAGAGCAGTCCAGGGTAATATGATTAAATGTTGGGAAAAGCAAAACCAGGAACAAATAAATAAAAACTCCCTAATCACTGCCTTAACTGATTTTTCGTGCCATAGATTCAACCTCAACACCTGCTATGTTTTACAGGTCAGTCTGTTCTGGGTTTGTTTGTTTTTCCCCAGAAGTCATTTTGTGTTTCTCCATGGAGTATTCAATGCATAGAGTTCTGGCATTTGGAGGGGGCTGATCATAGAGTGACAAAAGAAAATCCGCTTGCACTAACCAAGGTGTGTTGTCAGTATAGGATTATCTCCCACTCAGTGCCAGATTGATTGGAGCCCTAAGATAAAGCCATGCACTGGACCCCACAGATGATGCAATGGGCGCTACAACAGCCAGCAGTACTTCATGTTCATGGATCGGCCAGGTGAGGCAGGTCCTCTGATGGTGGTGGGCCCTCAACCAGGCCCAACCTGTCCAATCCCTCCGTCCCATAAGACAGGCAACTAAATGTGTTCTCCCTCTTACTTTCATTTTGATGCGGGTAAAGTCAGCACTATGGAGGGAAATAAAAGTCAAAGATTTCCTCACAAATGGCCAAATATTAATGCTCGGGGATGCCACAGCTAAAGCAACATTTTCCTTACTGTTTCTCATTAATTTTCCTTCCAGTAATTCAAAGTCACTGGGCATCATAACAAAGTGTCACCCAGGCAGGCTTAAGATCTGCACGTGACACTTTACTGAAGAAATATACACACTTTCACAACATTATAGAATGATCCCAAAGCATCATGTTGCCTATTCAGGTCACATCTTCACAGGGTTTATTTTGGGTATTGAATGTGCAAATTTTTCAGCACACGAGGACTGTGTGATGCAGAATGCTGTTTGCATGACCAACTTTGTTCCATCAGTACGGCAATGTCTTGGGGAAAAGAAAGGTATCTGACTGATTTATTGCAGGGGTATATCATGAAGTGTAGACAGCTGCCAGCTGGACATCCGCCCAGCATGTATGCACTCTGCTGTGGAATGTTGCTTGCAGTTCTTTTTTTATACATCTATGTGTACGGTGAATGGTACAACTATACATCTTTATTAGATATTGTTTACAACTGATCATCTATCACATAATATTTATGAGTGAGACTGCAAAGTCCCATCTGATTTCAGGCTCCTTTTTTCCTGTGATATCTATGATTAATTCAGCAACTGTTACCCTGCACATGCCCGATCTTGTCTGATCTCGGAAGCTAAGCAGAGTCAGGCCTGGTTCGTACTTGGATGGGAGACTGCCTGGGAATACCAGGTGCCGTAGGCTTATATCATAGCCTTTCGAGACTGAAAGTTGCCAACCATCTATGATTAGCCCTATGAGGACTCAGAAATGGCTCACAGCATCATGATGCCCACCCAAGACTGCCTCATTCAGCACCAAAGCAAGACTGTTGGGGGGCCTGGAACAAACCTGCACTGGGCCTCGATGGAACCCTGGACTGCCCACTGATGATGCATTGGATACTAGTTACCACTGCCACCAGATCCAGAGGTTGAGGGGCTTGCCTGAGCTGGTGGGCCCTCTAATGGGAGTGGGTCCTCAACCAGTGCTCAACCTGACTGACCCCTGACACCAGCCCTAACTCCACTTAGACAAGTGCAAAATCAGCTTAATAGATAATGGGTTACCTGTATTTTTCCCCACTGCAGAGCTAATAGTAGCTTTGATAGGACAATTTAGAGTGGGGAAATGGTTAGGAATTAAAACTATCTTCCCCCTGCAGCATTGCTTTGATCCAATATGGAGGGCTCCCCTTCCCAGCTGCTTTTAAGTAAAATTAAAATATTGGTAGATCCAATGGAGATCCATGAATTTCTCATGTTCTATTTAGTTTGACTCTCGTTTTCCTGCACATCAGCCCTCTGTGCTTCATTATAACAAATCTGTATTGAAAACAGCCATTTCTTTCCATTAATGTTGCCAGATTTGAACTAATGTCTAAATTTGCTGCTTTCCCTATTCTAGGGCTGTGCTATTTTCTATAAATTTTCAGATTTAATAGCTAATGGTTATGAGTTTATTTTATGAGGATTTGATTGTGAGTTTTGTTATTTTCAGCACAGTGGTAAAGCATGCATTAACTGAGATAATGAGTATGAGCTGTAATTTAGCTCAGTAATCAAACTCATAAACCGAGCATTATCAAATTTATAAACTCAACATGTTCGAGTATCCTCGGTGATAATGAATTCACAGTCAGATTATTCCCTTGCAATTGTTGATAATCCTTGAAATATATTGCACTGGCTTGTATCTAATGTTTTATACTGTTTTGTACAAAAGGATCTCTCTCTCTCTCTCTCTCTCTCTCTCTCTCTCTCTCTCTCTCTCTCTCTCTCTCTCTCTCTCCACACATAGAGTACAACTGAGATCAAGAAATGAATGAAAAGCCTTGACCTCAACCATAGATTTAATATTGGAGTCAAATATGATACCCCAATTGCAAATTCAAGTGGTGTTTTAGTGCACAAATAAAGCTTCTGCATGTCTAGCTGTATAACACATCCAGAGTTGTGTGGGTATCTCACAGTATATCCCATGGGTATCTCAGAGCCTGTAAAATCTACAAAATTGATGCCTGCTTTCTTTTTCCTTCTCCTTCTTCTTCATATTATGGTGGTGTTTGACTCAATGGTTGAAGACTGCCAACCATTCAAAAATGAGAGGAAAATATGGTACTGTGGCAGAACCCAGCAGTAAAGACAGGGCCCAATAGTAAAGGGGTGGATTCCAGCAGTGACTCCACAATGGCCTGAAATTAATTTTTGCTGACTGAGAAAAAAAGAAAAGTTAGAGAAACAGGTACATTTAGGTCAACCCTATGTCATAGTCATATGACTCATAGGCCATAATTGGGAACCTGAAGGGAACAGATAGCTGTGCAATGTAATAAACATTCCATCTTCATGAACACTGACTTTTTTCCAGGTACAACCCAAAGACAACCCATTGTTTGTGTGCAGAACTGTCCCCAACACTGACATGCATAAAGCCTATGGTCCCTGCTTACCTCTTTACCAAACCCAAGTCACATGACTGTGGAACTTTGAATGAAGATAATGTTACAATCAGCTTCTGCAACCATGAGAGCTGGAAGCAGACTTTGACATTTATAGCACAATCCTAGCAGCACTGCCAGTCCTGCAGTACAGCGGCACTGATATGGCCACTGCTGCAAACTGTGGGACCAGGGACTTCTCAAAGTTCTCCCCATGTTAGATCCTAGCAGCCCCATGGCTCTACTTGGATCTATGCCAGCTCAATTGCTGGTGCAGATTCGGATAGCCTTGTGTAGGATGGTTGTTATATAGTATGTAAGTTATGCAGGATCTACAGGAGTGTGTTTTGTTCTCCCATGGTCCTCTAATCCCTTCCTCATTGCCAGCATTATATAGTGGGTCCATGCGAATAAAGGAAGGCATAGAGATAATAGCTCTATACATTTTCTCCATTTTCAGAACCTGGCAATGAGAACACAAGGCAAACACCCCTGGCTTTTATACCCTTTTGCTCTGCCTGGATTCCCCATGATTGGTACTATTGAAACACTAACTAGAGGGCCAATCAGACGGTAGGATTTCGATCCACCACCTGATTGGCCAGCCAAAAGACTGGGCCAATTGGTTATGCAGGATTTCGATCCTGCATAACTTGCATACATAACACCGGTCATGCTCAGCACAGGATGTGGCAGACGTCTTCTTTGCTATCCCAGCCCCCCTCCTGGACCTGAACTGCCCTCCTTCCCACCCTTTCCCCACCCAAAAACGCCCCCTTCCTACTCTTCTTCTGTCCTCCCCCTGCCATCTTGCCACTCTCTGTTTACTTACCCCAGTAGGCAGGTGGAACACCAGCAGAGGTCCACGGGAATAGACCTTGCCACTGACGGCCACATCATTGATGTCATGACTGCACTGCATCCGTGCAGGCGCAACGTGCTTTACAGCACATTTGAGATCATGTATGTGCTTGTTCGGCCAGCAGAAGCAAGCGTAGGATCAGGCTGCCCATGTTTTATATATAAATGAGAGCTAATCAACATAAATTTTTGTACCCAAGACTAGTGTAGGAATTACACATGTATTGCATAGTGCCGGAGGATTTTAGGTGGATCTTTTAAAAAAGAAATATGAAGTTAAACATATCTAGTAGGACATGTCAACTTAAATGTCACTGAATAATATATCCAATAATAGTTCACTAAATATATATAGAGGAACTGCCTGTCTATATATGAACCTGACTGTCCACTGCAGTGATCAGGAAGACACTGCTTTATACCCCGTCATCACTTTTAGATTGGTGGGTAGGGCCTTCTTGGCAGCTGCACCCAGGTTATGAAACTCCTTATCCTGGGAAACTCATCTGTCTGCCTTTCTTCCCACCTTCAGAAGGCTGACCGAGTCTGCCCTTTTCTGGCAAACCTTCAGTAGACAGCAACTGTTACCCTGCACATGCCTGATCTTGTCTGATCTCAGAAGCTAAGCAGGGTCAGGCCTGGTTAGTACTTGGATGGGAGACTGCCTGGGAATACTGGGTGCTGTAGGCTTATATCATAGTCTTTTGAGACTGAAGGTTGCCAACCATTCAGTAGACTGATATCAGAAGGGCTGTATTCTCTTTGCACAATCTTGGTGACCGTTCTTCTCTTCCCTGTAGTTCTGCTCATTTTGGCTTCTGCCTGTTGCTTTCTTTGTATTGTATAATTTATTATTAGTTTGTCAATGTAATGGTTTTCATTGTATTTATTTGTTTGGGGGGCTATTTTGGGCAGAAATGTGCCCTGTACATTTGAAAAATAAAAACAGTGTCATTTTTTTCTTAAACTTCAAGTACACAAATGATAGGAAAAATGTTTTTAAAGTTAGCTATTCCAGACAGCTATGCCCTTTTCACTGACCTTTTTTTTAAAGAGCAAATGTCATGTTCATTCAAACTTTGAAAATGGCTCCCTCTCCAGTTTTGTTTTTATTTTTGATTCTACAAAAAAATGGAAGAGCCCCATCAGTTATATGTATGACATCTCTCTCTACATCCAAGAAAAGTTTGCTTGTACTGATTCAGTGCATTTGGCATCTCTACACAGGTTAAACATTGTGCCAACAGAAGCAATGCTGATTTCCTAACATTGTTGTATTAACATACCTCAAATTTAGCCCAGAGCAAAGGGAAATGATGTTGTATGGAATGAGATGGTAATTTATTTTCCATGCCTCTGAGTCCTTAGGCATCTTCTTGGGACATGACAGCCAGCTGTGTAAATTGAAATGGGCGAACAATTGTCCACTGGAGGCTCTCGCATCTAAAATGCTGTCTTCTGTGCTCTTTCTTGCTCGCATCAACAATAGTGTGGATCTTATTTTCACAGGGATCATTGGAGGTTTAGCTGTCAAATAAATGGACACTTCAGCACATATCACTTGTCTGCATGAAGGGCAACTAACCTACTCCACGCCAGTTATACTGAACGCACCAGTAGCTTATGGCTCCTGCTATTGAAAGATCAAATGAAAATGGCAGTGTGTTTGTGTGAGGGGGGGGGGAGGTAAAGTCTCTCTCTCTCTCTCTCTCTCTCTCTCTCTCTGGGCAGCTTGCAAGTGGAGATCTCATGTACAAGTTAGGACAGGCATTAAATTGGTCACGCTTCAACTTTTGATTTTGTTTGCATTTAACATCTGCACTTCAGCTTTGGCCTCAAGCCTTTTGTCCTTTTCTTAGCCCTTCTCCACAGAGCCATGGAAAGCTGATCCCCTATTTACAATAACAGTCCCAGATTGAGAGGTCATTCCTTACAGCAGAATTCAGAGCTGATATTGTTTCATTTAAAGATTCCCATATCCGAGGTGATATCTTAGCTGTCCATGCCTAGGTTTGGGGGTGGGTGGGGGGGGAGTTGCTCTGATGATTTCATTAGAGACTTGATGAAGTCATGAGAAAAACTGTCAGAAGCATTTGGACTGCAGTGAGTCTTGCTTCATTGCAGCTGACAAAGATCTGCATACTAGGAGCCATGCGATGATAGCGTTCACTATAGTTTCTTTGGCACAGCTTCGTCTCCATCATAAAAGCATCCATTTTACTTGTATGTATTCCGATGTCTGAGTGATAGATGTGCCAGCAGAAACCCTTCCTAAACACCGAAGCTTTCCTAGAATTATTTGCAAGATACTGAGTGTTGCCTTATGGATTCCACAAAGGTTAGGTCCAGACAGGGCTTGTGATGCACTCAATACTTAGAGGCCTTTGTTAGAGTCCCCTTTCTTCCTTTTGCTCCAATGACCAGCAGCAACCTCCCTCCCCTTGACAAGCCAAGCAACCATTGCCCTTGTGACACCCTTCTCTTCGCCATTCTCTGCTACCACCCTTGCCGACAGTATACATGAGGCAGTTGCTTAGCAACTGTCTATGCCTTGCACAATGGTGCACAGGGACTGAAACGTCAGAGCAAAAACCAAGACTGGCCCATGCATGAGGCCAACTGAGGCATTTGCCTCACGCAGCAGATTGGTAGGGAGACATCCATCTGAATGGAGTGGAAGAATGAAAAAGAGAAGAGGAGAGTGGTGGACTACAGTGTCGCTGATGCCCTAGCTCTTCCACCACTCTGTTTCCCTCTTCCTTTTCCAGTCCAAGCAGAAGCTGGCACGTTGCCAGATGATGGGAGTGGATTTCCCATGCTGCCTCAGGTGCTGGATGGTCTTGGGCTGGCCCTGGTAGAAACAGTCATGGGAAGCACAGAGCAGCTAGTTCTTCCAAAGCCATTTCAACACACACTGCTTGGCACAGCTCTTTGTTGGCATCCTTCAGTCTCAGAAGACTATGGTATCGTGCTCTGAATAGTGTTCTGGAACACAGTGTCCTCTCCAGTGCACAAAGCCTGGGTAAAGTAGATATGGAGGATAGACTGTTTCCCATGCAGCTAATCCCCCCTCTCCACGTCGCTGAAATGGTCCAATGGAGAAGCCAATACGGTTGGTTCCAGCGGCGTCGCAGGAGTTGCCAGAACGTGTTCAGCCATGAACTGCCTCAGGGACTCCGGCTCCGGATTTTGCCTCGAGGTTGACTCCTGAAGCCTTTTCCATACCTGGATGTAGCCACAAGGCAGTGGAGGTTTGGGATCAGAGTTTTCCTTCTCTCAGATGAGCTGCCTTCCCAGGCTAACGAGTCCCATCTACCCGGTGGCTGTTTAGTCGCCTCTTACTACAAGTACAGCCAAACTGAGGGCCTATTCTTAGCCCCAGCCCCCAG
The DNA here is from genome assembly GCF_035046505.1 of Tiliqua scincoides. Taxonomy (NCBI): domain Eukaryota; kingdom Metazoa; phylum Chordata; class Lepidosauria; order Squamata; family Scincidae; genus Tiliqua; species Tiliqua scincoides. The sequence goes on from NC_089823.1 coordinate 177,982,600, forward strand.
GGGAAACACAGCTCCCCAGGGGACACAGCTCAGTCTATTATTACCATTGTTGGTACACCAGATTTATGCCATGCCAAAGCATTGGCATTGTGGCTAGTGGAGAACATACAAACGGAACCTGATCTAGAAATACCATGTTGAGGGGACAAGGGTGGCTAAGGGGGTGAAGAACTTTCAGAACATAAATCCAATGTGGCTAATGTGTTCAAAGCCAAGTACTTTATTACTTAAATACTTGAAGCATTACTGTTTGTTGAGCAATTGGGTAGAACGTTGCTTGCATGCTTTTCCTTATATCTCCATTAGAAAAGAGCTAGAAATGTCTTTTTAAAATAAATGCGGAACATTCTAGGAGAGGACCTTGAATGTACATGTAGGGGCCAGAACCCTACAAGCCTCCACAAATAATTCTCCAGTGTACTTGACCCAGGCTACAATCCTATCCACACTTGCCTGGAAGTAAGCCCCCTTGACTCCAATGGGGCATACTTATGAGTAGATGTGCCTAGGATTAGGCTTTCAGAAGAATTACTGTTCCAAAGACGGTATCTATTCAGCATCTCAAAAAACCAACAAAAACCTCATAAAACCCAAACTTGGAAGTAACCAGGAACTCAGGGCCCAATCCAATGCAGGCCATGCCAGCCAAGCGCTAACGTGCACTGTCACAAATGTGTTATGCTGGTCTGGTGCTGGAGCAGGCTCAGTGCAAGCTCGTGCTGAGCCAATGCCTTGAGGAAGATGGCGTACTGCCACCTGGAGCTCTGGGCAAGTACTGGGCAGCAGAGAGGTAAGTCTGGGTGGGTGAAAGGTGTTCTGGAACAGGGGGAGGGCAGGGGAAGACATGGTGGGGAGGGAGCAAAGCAGGGCGAGAGGAGGTGGCGGAGATGGCGGCAGGCCCTGCTGCCATATCTTAACCCTCCTCCTGGCTTGGGAGACCCGACATGGGTTTCCTTGAATCTGCACCTGCTCAATTCTGGCACAGATCTGAGGAGACCCATTGGGGCTGCCTGGGGCTTACACTGGTTAACAGAGCATAAGCTCCCTTACCCTGAGTAGCCCTGGCACTGCTTCCCAACCCAGCTGGATGCAGCAATAATCATTTTGATGCCGCTGCAGCCCTGGGTGCTGGGGAGCACAGGATTGCGCTGTCAGACTCTCTCCCCCAAAATGTTCAGTCCAGTCAGAGCTGCAAGTATTGATCATCTATTCTGCACTACCATGTACGCTCTCTAATGCCTGATGCAGGATGTGTTGGGGAGGGCAGGAGGTCTGGTCTAGAGGGTAGAGCCTCCGTCTGCCTGAAGATAACATCCACAAGGTCGCCAGTTCGAGGCCGTGCGACCTTGAAGCAGCTGACAAGCTGAATCCGAGCTATTCCATCTGCTCTGAGCATGGGAGGATGGAGGCCAGAATGTGAAGCCAGATCAGAATGAAACACCTGAATGTAGTGGTTCTTGAAAGAAAGAACCTTCTTTGAAATTGTAAAAATCCCTATTTAATAAGGGATTTAAATAAAGCCTGCCTATGTAAACTGCCTTGAATAAAGTCTTGAATAAAGACCAAGAAAGGCGGTATATAAATACCTGTTATTTATTTATTTATTTATTTATTTATTTATTTATTATTATTATTATTATTATTATTATTATTATTATTATTATTATTATTATTATTATTATTATTATTATTATTATATCCAATGCCATTTTCCAGGCCTTCACACTTTGCTTGGGCCCACTCCTACTTCTGCCAGCCAAAGAGCTGGCACAGATCAGAGTAGCCTCAGTGGGGACCATGGTGCAGTAGATTAGGTAAGAAAAAATTTATTTTACTTACCTCTCCCCAGCCAGCCCGTAGCATACAGCGATATCTACACGGGTGCTGCTGCACATTGTTGGCTGCCTGAGGATAAGATTGGGCCATTACGTAGATGGCCCTTTATAGCGCTAGTGCCAGATTGCTGGGGCTTTTAGACAAAGTCCTGTACTGACCCCCCCCCCCCACGGCACCTGCCCTCAGTGGTACATTTTATACTACTGTGTCCTCATCCCACTAATCTCCCCCCCACACACACACACAACCTGCCTCAACCTCCTCCCTGTTGTGGCCTCTCCACTGGCAGTGTTGCACCAGCATCCAACCTACATCCTAGTACATAACATCAGTGCAGCATTTTTCTGGTATTGCACTGGCATTTATGGCACACTCCTCAGCAGGTGGACCTACACTGGTAAAGCTGTCATTGCTCTCATTGCATTCAAGAAGATACACTGGCACATCTCAACGATAGGGTTGGGCAGTAAATCAGGTGCTCTGTCATTAAATTTCAGCCTCTCATTTTGGAAGCCAAGGTTTCTTCCTGCTCTTTCTTATCCCAACAGGAAGATCTGTGTTTTGATCTTTCATTCTGAATCAGATTTCTTTTCATGATGTTTACTGGAGAAGTGTGGACATGCAAAAATAGTAGTAGTAGTAGTAGTAGTAGTAGTAGTAGTAGTAGTAGTAGTAGTTCTCCAAGGAAAGTGTGTATAGAATTGCACCATACTCATACAGCTGGGGATTACCTAAATGTTGCAAAAATCAGGAAATGTAACACTCAACTTACTTACTTCTGTGGCTCGTACATTAGCTTTAACATTGTACTGCAACATTGGTGAGGAAAAGGGCAAAATCTCTGAACAGCACAACAAGGATTCATAAATTAATTAAATCAATGTTAATATATATGTCCCACAAAATAAGATACACAATGCCACTAATGAACTAGAGTGCCATTACCCAAATCTCACCAGTAGGGACAAGAAAACTCACAATATTTTGGCCCTGATTCTTGCAGTGCATTATATATTGCATCATATTGGTTTTACAGCAATGATAAGCTAGTGAACTCATTCTGCATGTCAGTAATCTTGGTGGAGGTACGAACCCAAGAACACACACACACACATTTGCACAGAGCAATGCTGTCACTAACCTCCCTCCTCGAGTTTGAGAATCTCTAGCTCATAAGGATAGAACACTACCTAGGTTTGAACAGGTAAATAAAACATTAACAGAGTTGCAGTTTCATGCATGAACCCTAGATGGTCCCAGTAAGATGGCACTTGTCCTTTTAAAAATGACTCTTTAAAGTCAGTTTCATGATGCTTATCATTATCATACGTGCTTTCGCTGAAGCCATTTAAAATGTATGCAACCACATTGTTATTTTAAGACTTATAAACAAGAGATATCCGCTGTCAATGACTCTTTGGAAAAGTCATGGGAATTGTATAAACAAAACGTACTGACTCCTCTTATATATAACCAAACGCATAAATGCTGCTTCCTTTTTATTCTTAACAGATGGCGTGTCTTTCCAGAGATTTATAAAGGAATTCATAAACTGGCATCATGGGCATGTAAAGGTGAATCCATGCAAACATTCCTTGGTGCATTTTTTCCTTTCAATCCCTCCCCCCCCCCCCCCGCTGCCTGATTGTCCCCATACCTTCAGATATCTCTTACATGTACATGCATATATACTGCCTTCTTTTTGAATGTGGGTATCTAACTCTATTTTTTCTCTCTCAGATAATATATGCTGTTGTACCTGTGTAGCCATACACCCTCTTACAAGTAAATTTCCTGGTATATTGTGTCCCAAATAATTTTGAAGTAAAGTGATAAAAGGTAGAGAAGGAACAATATTGCCATCAGTAGTTGCAGATCATGATAGGATACTGAAATACTTGTGAAGAGTGAGGGGAACTATCATCCTATGCGTAGAAGAATCCTTCTCAGCACACAGATATGGAAAATGATCCATCAGAAAAATTGATTTTTAACACAGGCAATCAGAGTATGAAAGGAAGGTGTCACAAGACATCAACTGGGGGGAAAAAAGTTTATGAAGACCCTGTACAGGTGCACATTTGGGGTAGTTTGCTCTTTCCTTCACAATCACAGTTTTACAATTGTTGTTGGAAGCTACTCGAAAGTCTTCTGAGTTTTGGAAACTGCTCACCAGTATCATGGGTGACTACTTTGAGAAGATTCTCACAGCCCAATCCTAATGAGGGCCTGCACCAGCAGAATATGCATTCTGCCAGCATGCAATGTCACCAAAGTGCCACAAAGCACTTTGCGATAGTGTAAGGTCCAACTACACTGGGTCTGACAGTTGCCAAGAGATCTGCCAGAGCAGGTAAATTCAGCATGCTAGTGGAGGGTGGTGGGGGCAGGCGAGAAAGGGTGGTGATGGGGCAGGAGTGAATGGATCCAGCCCAGGAGGGGGACAGAATTGGCAGCATCAGCAGGTGTCATATAGGTACAAACCTTCAACCTGGACCTGATTTGCCTGCACAGATGAATGCATAAGAACATAAGAACATAAGAACAGCCCCACTGGATCAGGCCATAGGCCCATCTAGTCCAGCTTCCTGTATCTCACAGCGGCCCACCAAATGCCCCAGGGAGCACACCAGATAACAAGAGACCTTATCCTGGTGCCCTCCCCTGCATCTGGCATTCTGACATAACCCATTCCTAAAATCAGGAGGTTGCGCATACACATCATGGCTTGTACCCCATAATGGATTTTTCCTCCAGAAACTCGTCCAATCCCCTTTTAAAGGCGTCTAGGCTAGACGCCAGCACCACATCCTGTGGCAAGGAGTTCCACAGACCGACCACACGCTGAGTAAAGAAATATTTTCTTTTGTCTGTCCTAACCCGCCCAACACTCAATTTTAGTGGATGTCCCCTGGTTCTGGTATTATGTGAGAGTGTAAAGAGCATCTCCCTATCCACTCTGTCCATTCCCTGCATAATTTTGTATGTCTCAATCATGTCCCCCCTCAGGCGTCTCTTTTCTAGGCTGAAGAGGCCCAAACGCCGTAGCCTTTCCTCATAAGGAAGGTGCCCCAGCCCCGTAACCATCTTAGTCGCTCTCTTTTGCACCTTTTCCATTTCCACTATGTCTTTTTTAAGATGCGGCAACCAAAACTGGACACAATACTCCAGGTGTGGCCTTACCATCGATTTGTACAACAGCATTATAATACTAGCCGTTTTGTTCTCAATACCCTTCCTAATGATCCCAAGCATAGAATTGGCCTTCTTCACTGCCGCCGCACATTGGGTCGACACTTTCATCGACCTGTCCACCACCACCCCAAGATCTCTCTCCTGATCCGTCACAGACAGCTCAGAACCCATCAGCCTATATCTAAAGTTTTGATTTTTTGCCCCAATGTGCATGACTTTACACTTACTGACATTGAAGCGCATCTGCCATTTTGCTGCCCATTCTGCCAGTCTGGAGAGATCCTTCTGGAGCTCCTCACAATCACTTCTGGTCTTTACCACTCAGAAAAGTTTGGTGTCATCTGCAAACTTAGCCACTTCACTGCTTAACCCTGTCTCCAGGTCATTTATGAAGAGGTTGAAAAGCACCGGTCCCAGGACAGATCCTTGGGGCACACCACTTTTCACCTCTCTCCATTGTGAAAATTGCCCATTGACACCCACTCTCTGCTTCCTGGCCTCCAACCAGTTCTCAATCCACGAGAGGACATGTCCTCTAATTCCCTGACTGTGGAGTTTTTTCAGTAGCCTTTGGTGAGGGACCGTGTCAAACGCCTTCTGAAAGTCCAGATATATAATGTCCACGGGTTCTCCCGCATCCACATGCCTGTTGACCTTTTCAAAGAATTCTATAAGATTCGTGATGCAAGACTTACCCTTACAGAAGCCATGCTGACTCTCCCTCAGCAAGGCCTGTTCGTCTATGTATTTTGAGATCCTATCTTTGATGAGGCATTCCACCATCTTACCCGGTATGGATGTTAGGCTGACCGGCCTATAGTTTCCCGGGTCCCCCCTCTTTCCCTTTTTAAAAATAGGCGTGACATTTGCTATCCTCCAATTTTCTGGCACCATGGCCGTTTTGAGGGACAAGTTGCATACCTTAGTCTAGAGATCTGCAACTTCATTCTTCAATTCCTTAATAACCCTTGGGTGTATGCCATCAGGGCCCGGTGACTTATTGATCTTTAATTTATCAATGAGGTCTGAAACATCTTCTCTTTTAACCTCTATCTGACTTAACTCCTCGGTCAGGAGGGGCCGTTCGGGCAGCGGTATCTGCCCGAGGTCTTCTGCCGTGAAGACAGATGCAAAGAACTCATTTAATTTCTCTGCCATCTCCAAGTCTCCTTTTATCTCCCCTTTCCCTCCCTCACCATCCAGAGGGCCAACCGCTTCTCTGGCGGGTTTCCTGCTTCTAACATATTTGAAGAAGCTTTTATTATTCAGACTTGTACCAGCAAGGTACCATACAATGCAGACTTGTACCAGCAAGGATTGGGTTCTTAGAAGCCCAGAGTGTGATTGGAGCTTTCCAAGTGACCACTGACCGTTACATGGTAAAGATTTAAGAAGGCAAAATTTGGACAGTTTTTGTCCATATGGACTATTTCAGTGTAGAAGAATATGATTCTCATGAAGAGGTGAGCTGTCCAAGAGCAAATGACCATGGATTCCTTTTACTGCATAACCTGATGCTGTCCAAGAAAATGAAAGAGAACCTTTATGGTTCCATCAAATACTTGCTCATTTCAAAGCGTTTGGATATTCCTATTACTGGCTCATATGTTATAAAATGTTGCCCACTTATTAAAGTTTTGTCACTGGCTCAGCTTCAGTTCTTTTTCTGACTTTAATGATGGGCTGTTTTTGAAGGATTGGAGCCTGCTTAGTGGGTTTAACTATCAATCCTTCACATGTTATTTCAAAAGAAAATTTTCCAAAGAGTACGTAAAATAAAGTTACCTTCAAAATTTAATAAGCACTGCTTGGTCTATAGCATTTTAACAAAACCCAGCCCATAACCCACCTTCCAGATTCTTAGAGCAAAGATTCCTATCCAATCTGGATCAAAATGTAAAAATGAACATTGAATCATTTTGCTGGAGTGCTGCTTTTATACTTTTGTAATTTATGCTTCACCCTTTGCAAACCTGTTGTTATGCCTGGAGACAAAACAGACCTAGGTTGTCAGGAGACAGTTATTTTTTTTTCTTTTTTTAGTTTTAAAATAATTTTTAAAAAATTACAGTATTATGTCTCATTATTTTGCTCTAGTTTTAATTAGTTCCAAGCATATAGCAATGATGAAGTTAAACATGGTTTTAAAAAATCCATTTTAAAAAAAACTGCAGGGCAACAGTATCTTTATATTAGGACCATGATGATTTAAAGGGGATGCTTCTTCAATGAAGGTTGCTGCTATGACACATGCATCTTCCATGGAGAGAGGCATGGTTGTCAGAGTGGAGGAGCTAACTACATTGGGGATACTCACATGTATAACAAAATCCTGACGTGTTTGCTGAAAGAGAAAAGCAGCTGGTGGGAGGTTAGAGTGGAAAGATCAAAAGAATGCTTAAGCCTTTCCCTTCATGGCACATCACTGCTCCAAATCATTCAGTCTTTATCTGCTCTCTGTGCTCCCCCCCCCCCCCGCACACACACAAGGGGGTTCCAAACACATGTTTTCAAGGGCAAAGCATACATTTCAACCCTCATAGAAGGAGTAGATTTGGAGCTGATATGGAGGAGAAAGGTAGCAGGAAAGGAAAGTGTTAAGTTCTTCCTCTATTGTTCACTCTTCCACCTTAATTTCAAAGGTGCTTTTCTTTTCTTTTTTTTTAAAAAAAAGGTATCAGGAGTCTGTTACACACTTTTTGCATGCAACATATAGTAAGCTCTTCCGACTTGCCAACATTGTATCTTTCCATGGAAGATTCAAGAAAACGCACAAGTTTGCCTTTCCTTTTTCCCTCCAGACATGGGTGAGACACTCATGTCCTGCCAGCCTATCCTATCCCCTGCCAGCCTATCCCCTGCCCATGCAGCATCCACTGCATACTATGGACTAACTGGGGACCAGGCCAACTGGGAGGTGTTCCCAGGCCAACAGGCGCCTGCTGTGCCCCCCTCTGGGAACATTACTGCAAGACTTTCTGAGTCTCTTCAAGAGACTAGAGCTGTGGCATCAGCAGCTCAGCCTGTGACTGCACAGGATCAGGGGCTTCCGACTAGGCCCCAGAATACCTTGCGGCGTGACATCACCCAGGAGCTCCATGTACTGTGCCTTCCCAGCTTTGGACACTGCTGTGAATGCTGCTGCCACCAAGACCCTGCCCCCAACCCATCCCTGGTCTGGCCTGATCCCCACCCTGTTCCATCCCCACCTCATCCTTACCTGCACCAACAGCCGGAATGCAGCCCACTGCTTCCAGTACAGGGCTTACCGACTGACATGCCATCAGCAATGAGCCATACAATGCAGTGAGTGGTTGTGGTCTGTGTGAAGTGCTGGCAGATCATGCGATCTGCCAATGTTTTGCACAGATAGGATTGAGCTGAAAGTGTGAAAAAAATGTAAGGGAGGCTGCAGTCACCACCCCAACTATACTTGTGCAGCTGTTTGTTGCAAAAGGTAACTAGGGAGGTGTCCTACTACAGGACTATGTGAATCTCGATTTCCTCAATCCATCAGCTTTCACAGTATATAGACAATGCTAAATCTGAGACCCTCTGTGTAGTATTCTTTATTAGTGAAATGCCTAGCAGGATGAAATGTGTGTGTAGGGATGCATTGTACCCTCAAGTGGAATCTCTATCATTGGAAGCCAGGTCACCATTTTTATGAGACATAAAACTAAAAGCAGGTGTCTCTCCTGGGTTCTGTTTCTTTATCATTCGTTGTCATATTAGAGCATCGCAGAATGTTGAGAATGGACTCTATACATATATAGACTGTTTCTTTACAGTTAACAATTGCCTTTAAGTCAGACAAAGACATTACAATTGTCTTTCTATGCGCATATGACAATTGAGATTAAGGGCCCCCCAATTGAATTCAACTTTCCAATGCTGATATAGTCACAGTGCAACCCCAAAGAGAGGGAACACACATTTCCTTACCTTGAGGTAGGCCTCCATGACTGCTGCCCCACAGGATGCAGTGCACACTCTGTTGGTACAGTTGTATCAGAACTGGAAAGTTTGATAGGATTGGATCCTAAGTGAGAATTTCAATAACATTAACTTGTATTTCATTTAATCCTCAAAATGATTATTACTGAGGGAAGTTATGTGCCTACATGAATAAAAGGTACCTGTGTTGCTTAATTTTTTTTGTTTTGAAAAAAAATAAGTGTGTGACATGTAAAGCAAACACATTTCAATGTATTTGAAAAAAATATATTTGAAGAACCAATTAAAAGACTGTTAAAAACAATTAATTCTAATCTCTTCCCCCCCCCCCAGCATCTTAAGCTACTTTTTAAAATTCTACTTTACTTTTAAAAAGTGTCTGTTTAAAGGATGGTTTATAGACTTTCATATTTTGATTTAATAAGTGTATAATTTCATATTTAAAGCTTTACTTCGTCTTGATTTGCTTATGCGTGTGCATGAATCTGAACTGACTTACACCCTGTTCAGAAAAGGACTGTAGCAGGATCTATTTCTAAGGTCTAACTGGAAGAGAATTGTTGTGAGTTACAGGAAATTAAAAAATTCCTGCAATACCAACCCACTACTCAAAGTCAATCTGTGGTATCCCACAATACACTCGGCTCTGAAGTCGAGCCAGAATGATTTTTGAAGAGTAATTTCAAGCCTTATAAAGGGTCACATCATGTATTAAAGCCATATTTGCTTCTGTGTTTTGTAAATTTCAAGCTCATTACTAAACTTTTGTCTCTTTTGCTGTATGTCTGGAATTGAACTTTGCTTCATCAATCTGATCCCGAAAAGTCCAAGGGAAAACATTGCCACACATTTTGCATGTGAAAAAGTGATAAAACATAATTAGCTCTGATCCCAGGGAACAGACCCATAGGGGTGACAGTAAAAAACATATCATGTTTAACAATTGAGTGCTGGACATGTGCAAGTCCAGAATGGAAAGTGTGCATTTGCAGGAGAGGTCAGAAAGAGTTACAGAGCTGTAATGTGCTGAGTGCGGACTTAGCAGGAGATCAGGGGATCTCAGCACCTTGCATGATTAGGCCTTTTGGGACAAGAACAATGGCTCTGTGTTATTGCTTCTGTGTTCCTTACTCAGATCAACATCTCACTGAAGCAAGTACAGGATTGGGCTCCTTCTTCATGATAAAACCACATGCAATTTGGCATCTGCAAAATAAGTCCATATGCAAAATTAAATTGCAAATCTGGGAATAATTTCCATAGGAAGTGTTGGGAGAAAAAAGCAGGCTATAGCATAATCCAAAATTCCCTCCTGGATTTGTGCTGATCGGTTAACTTTTGCAGCTCCTGAACTATGCCCCTGGAGTACTTTTGGGCTCAGAATCTACATAATATAATGACCCAGGAAAGTGTGTGTGCTCTACCATACAGCAAATCCAATTCAAAGTAGGTGTAAATTTACACAAAACCCAGAGAGATGAACTTACGCCTACCAAAGAAAGATGATTATTCTTCATATTCTGCCATCCCAGTCATACATAATTTTCTACTCACTTGCCTGTAATTCCTCTTTATTGCTCATACTGCACATGCATTTTAAACATAGAGTACTAGCAGTGTGCAAGTGGAGAATTACAATAAATCACAGACACTTAAAAAAAGATAACAAATATAGTGCTACTGTTTTAAAACACTTCTCATTTCCCTTTCTTTACAAAGTGCTCTCTCTCTCTCTCTCTCTCTCTCTCTCTCTCTCTCTCTCTCTCTCTCTCTCTCTCATTTTTATACAAACACCACAACACAAATTGTAGACTACGGACCCAATTCTGTCCAGTTTTCCAGTGCCAATGCAGCCATGCCAAGGGCGTGTGTGCTGCAACCTAAGGTGCTGGAGGCAGTCTCGGAGGCCTCCTCAAGGTAAGGGCACCTTTCTTCCCTTACCTTGGGTCTGCATTGTATCTTCATTTGCACTGGAAAATCGGATAGAATTGGGCCCTGCTGCCCCTCACAAATGTAGGAAAAAGAAGGGCTTATGAAGTCTCCATTGCAGCCTGTAGAGAAGAACCAAGCAGTCATCTTTCTATCTTTTCAGTGAGTAAACTACTTGTTTTATCCATTGCCTTTATATGGGACTTCCACCACTAGCAGCCTAAGCTACCTGGCCTCTGGTGTATCCTGCATGGCTTAGGAACCGGCTGGAGGTCTACTTAGGGTAAGGGGATGTTTTTCCAGCCCCAGCCTGTCCAATGTAGCTGGCACAGGTCTGAACAGCCCCATGTAGGGTGTTCAGGCTCAAGAGGGAGAATAGGATATGCTTGTTCCATCGATCCCGCCACCCCTCCTTTCTGCCCTTCCCACCCCAAAATGCCCCTTCCCTGCCTCTAATCCACCCTCCTGATGCCTATCCCCCACCCAGCACAAGTTTGATCTCTGCCATTCTTGTTGGGATAAGCTTTCAGACTTGCAATCCCACTAAACAGTGTTCTCCCAGCATAGCTGGACAAGGAAGTTCCCTTCCTCTGGAAGAGGCAATTAACAATTAACTAGACATCCCAACTTTTCAGACATTTTCAGAAACACATACTCTACTTGGGCTCTATTGTTCCTTTTTATCTTATCCTACCAGTAGGCATGCTTGCTTTTGATTGATTGATTGATTGATTGCCTCTCTCCCCCCTAAAATATAGGGCACTCAAGGTGGCTTACAATAAAAAAAAAAATTAAAACAGTAAAACAATAAAAACAAACTATTAATAAAACAATAAAAAATACAAAATAAAGTAGCAAAATAAAATCGCAGCAACTGGAAACCAATAATACAGCAGTTAAAAATTACCAGGTATAAAATAAAAAATATATAAAATTAGTTGGCAAAAGCATAAAAGATGTAAAATACAGACAGCAAAATAAAAGAATTCAAATATGAAGTACATTCAGAAAGGGAAAGTACAATAAAAATATAAGTTTTAAGGTGTTGTCAGAAGGCAAGCAGGGAGGCCATAATTATACCTGGATAGATTTTGATAACAATGATGCCACCACAGAGAAGGCTCTGCCTCTGACCAGTATCTTGTGGAAGGGGCAGAACACTCAGCAGAGGCTCCACCTGACCTCAAGAAACAGAGTGATTCATATGGGAGGAGACAGTGCCATGGCACAAAGTCTTATAGGAGTTGTTTATGCTAAAGTACACTCCCATACAAACTTCAGCCTGGTTTGATTGATTGATTGATTGATTGATTGATTGATTGATTGATTGATTGAGTAATGAATGAATGAATGAATGAATGTGTAGATGACAATTCCACTGCAGAAGCAGTGCATATTAATAAAGATAAAATCAAAACAACAAAACAAACAATTATGGATCCCCCTCCCCGATGCAAGCATTGCATGAAAACACGCCTGCTCGCTCATTGTATTATGGCATGTTAGTCCCAGTAAAGGTATTACTCTACTCTGACTCTTACTCCTGCTGTTGTTTTCTGGAATTGTGGGAATATTTTTGAATAAGAGAAATGACAATGGAAGTGAATCTGTGGAGTGCCACTTTATACAAAACTGCTTTCCATGAGATCCTTGTCTCCAGGATCAGTTGAACCGGATACATGGAGGCCATTTGTGAAATAGTCCTTAGTGTCACTTCTGAAAGTACAATCAACCTGTGAACAGAATTTGGTTGGTCTGTTTATATCCCCCAGATCCAGACTGCATACCCCTGTGTTGCGCTGTGGGAACTCTGCGTCAAAGGTTCACTTCTACTAATAACCACACAGAGAGACTTGTGTCCTATATGGGCAGAGCTGTATCACAGTTGCAGCTCAGAGTCCAGGTTCAGGGAACATCATCCATATGCACTGGCGTCGCTAGGGGGTGCGGGGGGTGCAGGCCACACCGAGTGATGCGCCAGGGGGGTGACACGCCCTGGGGGAGGATGCACTAACTTTGCGGTGTTAGGAGCTACCCTGTCATGCCATATACTGTTGGATGTGGAATTCCCAGTGGAGTGCAATGCAAGAAACAGAATTGCAATAGCTCCTTTTGTTCAAAAGTTATGGCCAAAACACCGGAAGGAAAAAATGCATGGAGTCATATGGAAAGTGAAAGTGAGCCGTATCGCATGTTTAATTGTGAGTAGGCATACTTGCCATAGTCCATCGGAAAGGGCAGGCTGAGAGGAATCTAACAACACCAGAATGGTCCCGATCCAGTGAATGCAGCTTCCCCCAAAAGCCTGAGAAGCACCCCCCTCCCAGCTGCGAGTCTGAGCCCGAAACAAAGCCATGTGGTTGTGTTTACTTGCAAGTAGGTGGACTTGCCTTAGTCAAGGCAGGCTGAGAGGCAGGTTGAGAGGACTTCAAGGAGGTCAGAATGGTCCTGATCCAATGACTGCAGCCCCCAAAAACACGGAGAAGGAGGTGCCCCCTCCCAGCTGCGAGTCTATGGAGCCCTGTGGAAAGGGAAGCAGCCTCATGTCATGTTCACTCATGAGTAGGCAGACGTGCCTTGGCTGATGGTCAGGCCAGGCAAAGGAGAATGTGAGGACACCAGAATGGTCCCTATCCAATGGAGCTGGAGTGCAACAAATGTCCAGAGGCAATCCCCCCCCCCCCACACACACACACTAAAAAGGACAAAAAAGTGACTTGAACTGGTAAGGGGAATGTTTTCTATTTTGCACTTGCAAAGCCAGGTGGGTCTTTATCTTGATATGCTTGAATAGAAGAACTTTAATATGGGCACTGGGGAGGGCTGGAAATCTCACTGATTCTTTTTTTTTGGGGGGGGGGTTGTTATTGCAGGTATACTACAGAGTAAGCCCCATTGACCACTATGGGACTTACTTCAGAGCAGACATGCATAGGCTTGGGCTCACAGGCTGCAATCCTACCCACACTTTCCTGAGAGTAAGCCCTATTGACCACAATAGGACTTACTTCAGAGTAGATTCACTTGGTGGAACAGGACTGGCTCCCCCTTATTTAATTATTTTATTTTAATTTAATTATTTATAATTATTTATTTTAATTTGCTTGATGATGTCACTTCTGGCCATATCATCACTTCCAATGGGTCCTGCACAGATTGTCATTCTAAAAAGTGGGTCCCAGTGCTAAAAGTTTGAGAACTGCTGCAATAAGGTGTTAATAAGTTGACATGGGTGTGTATGAGAAAGACTCTACAAGTTTTCAAAATCACTAAAATCAGAGTTTGGAGGAATAAGACCATCATAATATCAATCAATGCATAATTTCATGCAGAATGCAATGAAACAAACCACATTGAAATATGTGTTCTAACAAAAGGTACAGTCAAAAAACAGGTGGAGGCGGGGCAATGGTACATCACCACACCCACCTGGGGCATTGCCCCGCCCACTACATGGGGTGATGCACAGGCCTCCTGCACCGGGTGACTCGAATCCTAGTGATGCCACTGTCCATATGCACATCCTCCTTTCTGGATCAGGACAAAAGGAAGTTATCTTTCCTTGGAAGGTATGATCTTTACATTATTTTTCTGTTTTGCAAACAGAACATAAGCAGAGCATATGTGAAAGTTTGGGAAATTGGAAAATTTTTGCTACATATTTTATGTTATGGAAACATTTAATTATTAAACTATTGAAATGCTGCCCATTTCAGTGCACAGGTATCTTTAAGGGCTCACTTTCTACAGACCTCAGATGACTTGTCATGCAGTCGATCCCAGAAACAAGTCTCACTGATTTCAATGTGACTTCCTTTCAGGTAAAAGTGCATCGGATTGCAGCTCAAATTAAATAGTTAACAGAACTCTGCCAATGTGAAAGTCTTCCATGTGGTTATTATAAACTAATGCTGGAAAATATCAGTTGAACTGGAAAACACATGTATGAGGCTTGGTTTGAGGTAATGTGCAGCAGAGCCAAAAAAAAAAATAAAAATGAAAGCAATAACAAGACTCAGAGTTCCATGTGGCTAATTCTGGGATATATCCATCTTAAAAGCACCTCAGACAAAACTGACTTTGCAAACAGCTCTCCAGCTTATCAGAGGCAGTCGCTTTGGAACAACCTGAATAACCACTGTGGAATAAGGAGCACAACCCCATTACAAAACCGAACTTGCAGCAGAACGGAACTGCTTGGGAAGGACTGAAAGAAACTGAATCATGAATAGACCCTACCTAAGAAGCGGAGCTGCCCATAGCCCAAAAGGGTCCAGTCATCACTGCTGCACCTTGTTCACTGGTGCTGACTGCTGTAAACCAGTAGGCACCAGGCATGAAAGGGGCTCTGACTCAGTGCAATGCTGGGGACACTGGCAGGAATGCCAGAGCCTTCCCGCCAGCGCCTGCTGTTCCAGAGCTTCCCTCCAATCCAGGTAAGAAGGCAGTGGAGGCAAGAGGGGTGGCGGGAGGGTGGAACAGGTCAGAGAAGGCAAAATGAGGCTGCGATAGGGTGGGGCTGAATGGGGAGGTGGCAGAGGAGGGGGTTGGGCAGCCCACCTTCTGGGAAGGTGGTAGGTTTGGTGGCAGTAGTAGCTGCAAAATTCTAACCTACCCCTTCCCGGACCTGATCATGCAGTGTGGGTTCAGGTATTTCACTAGTGCAGGTTCAAGTAGAATTTCCCATGCTGCTGAGGCTTACCCCCAGGTAAGGGAATGATTGTTCTCTTACCCAGATGAGACCACCTGAGTTCTCACCATTACCACGGAATGCAGCAGAAGCCATTTTGGTGCTGCTGCATTGACAGTGGGGGGAAACAATAGGACTGAGCTTGACACTGTACACAGAAAGTCCCATGATTGTTCCCTGGCATCTCTAGGAAGGACTGGGAAAGACCCCTGTCTGAAACCCAGGTGCCCTGGAAGAGCCAATCAGGGTAAACCTTACTGAGCTAAATGGACTAGTGGTCTCAGTCAATATAAGGCAGCTTGCTGTGGTATCTAAGTAATATTTTTAGGGAAGGTACCTTATGACCTTATTTATAAGAAAGCATTAGTTAAAAAGTTTAAAGGCTATGTGAAATAGAATGGTAATGTCTTTTCCTTAGACAGTATCTTTCATCACAGGGGTAAGAAGTCTGTCCTTACCTGGTTCTTTGCAGCTGCCCTGTGCTCTTGATTAATTTGGCTTAATTAATTTAAGCCAAATTAATTTTAATCAAATTAATGTTAATCAATTTGGGCAGGAGGTCCAAATTAACAAATTAATGTTAATCAATTTGGGCAGGAGGTCTGGTCTAGAGGGTAGAGCCTCCGTCTGCCTGAAGATAACATCCACAAGGTCGCCAGTTCGAGGCCACTGGCACCGTGCGACCTTGGAGCAGCTGACAAGCTGAAGCCGAGCAATTCCATCTGCTCGGAGCGTGGGAGGATGGAGGCCAGAATGTGAAGCCAGATCGGAATGAAACACCTTGAATGTAGTAGTTCTTGAAAGAAAGAACCTTCTTTGAAATTGTAAAAATCCCTATTTAAATAGGGATTTAGTTAAAGCCTGCCTATGTAAACCGCCTTGAATAAAGTCTTGAATAAAGACCAAGAAAGGCGGTATATAAATACCTGTTATTATTATTATTATTTTCAAATCAACCTTGCTCTCAACCTTTCAAGCTCAACCCCATCTTTTTGGGTGTCAGTAGGTGGATTCTCTGGGCATCTCTACTAATCAGCTGGAATACAGAACTATACATGTGGAAAGCACACAGGAAGAGTCTCTCAGTAAAGATGGTGTCCTTTTTGCAATTCCCAAATAGAAAGTGAATCATACAGATGGCATCACTTTCTGTGGTATGGATTGCCAAGAAGAAAAATTGGGTGGGCACCTCCATACCGCAGGGTTCAGATTTACTTGTAGACTTGAACTTGGTCCCAGGTGAAGAACATGGTGGAAGGAGCACTGTCTCTGGAAACAGTACAGGAACCTGGCAGTCATGCTATATATGGCCCTGGAATGCCCCAGGCTGTTCACTCAATGCAGGAAGCTACTATTGCTATGTTAGCAGCTTCCTACTTTGAGTGGCCTGTCTGGGGATGTCCCAGAAACATCTGCAGCAGCTCTGGATTCTGAATATCAGGTTTCAGCTCTGCTTCCAAAGACAAATGTAAAAAAGACAAATCCCAAATACAGGAGGGGGAAGATGAAGAAGGCTTTCTACTTTTGTGGCTTAGAGCATTTGCCTGCCTCTGGGCAAAAACAGATGTCTCCCCTTTGCACCCTTCTTTTTATACTTGCAAGTCTAACAAATAAAGAAATAACCTGCTAGAGTAGGGTGAATTAATGAGTGTATCTGTATGAGCATCACTGTATATTTGAGAGAGTACGCAGAAACCTTAGGCCTTCTGGAGGCCAAAAACCGGAAGTGATTATTTTCAACCTCCAGAAGGCCTTACGGCCTTACAAGGCCTTCAGAAGGCAGGGAAGGCCATGAGCAGCTTCCCAGGCTCTCAGAACACCTCTGGCGGGCAGCCGTTAGGGGGAGGCTTTCAGATCAGCATGCTGACCGAGTGCCATGGAGGATTGCCAGGGGGAGTGGATGGCACGGTGCCACCCCTTAGAGCTGGCACCCAGGACATATGCACCCCTTGTCACTGGCTTCATATGATATAAAGAACTCTCTCCATTCTTGGAGAGTTTGGGGCATTTTCTATAATCGTGTAGGAGACCCATTTGTCTGGACATTAACAACAGGTTTATCAGTGTGTGTAGAGGGACTGTACATCCAATAAACAACCACCACCACCCCAAGACAATACAAGAATAAATTTCCCTGGAGGTGAGAAGGACCAGGGTTCATGCTCCATGACCATGCACAACTTTTACCACATTGGCTAGCTTATTATCATGTGAATCAGCTCTTTGACTTTTAACAAGATTCCAAGATTGATTGGAGCAACACTGGTGGTGAAAGGACTTATGCATCCTTTCTGCACAGAGTTTCTCCAGGCTAAATTCTCCCCAAAACATCTATTATGCTGAAAAAAGTAGATATGCTGAACCTGTTCTCCTCCCTCCCCCATAGGACTAATATCAGGTTTAGTAGTAACCATGATCTGCGTAACTTACAATTTGTCATTTAACTTACAATTTGTCATTCCACTCCACTGGATGGATCAGACTACCTCCCCATGGTCATAGTCCTGATTCCTCCCCCCCCCCCCAAATACTTAACTGCTATTTGTATTTGAAAATCCAAACACACAAGGAACAATGTGGTTAGTGTCACCCCTAGTTTGGCCATCTGTATGGGTCAGAATTGAACCAGCACTGGAATCTAGATTATCCACACTGAAAGGAAACACTGCAGCCATTGCACAAAGCTTTCCATCCCTGTTCTACACCCAATACACATAATAGGTTAGGAGCCACCAGTGGGTTGTAACCCAATTTTTGTTGGGTCATGAAACTAACAGGGCAGATTAGGCTACCTGCATCAAGGGTTAAATAAATTGCTATGGGGAGAGGGGTTATACTGGTGCCCAATCACCAGTATAGCCACACCCCTTGGCATTTATAAATCAGGCAGCAGACTTTAGAGCCTCTAAAAAGTTTGAGAACCACTGAGTTAGCCCAAAGTTATCAATATCAAAGGCACATTTTAGATTTTATAGTGGGCATTATCAAAGCTCACATTAGTATGTCTTATTTCTGTTTCATCAACATATATTCATACAAGAATGGATGTTCATTTGAGCTCCTTTCACCTATTTATTTTCCTCATTTTGTTTCATTCCTTGTACCTCTCCTCTCCTTTCACAATCGCGTTTATAAAAGCAGCAGTAAAAATTAAGAAAAGGCCAAGGCTACAGCTAAAGGAGACCTAATTCTATGCCGTAGACAAAAACTTGTTGGAAAAAGAAGGGTTTTCAAGCAACACTGGAAAACAGGCAAAGTGGGGGATGGACACAAACCTCTCAGGACAGGGAATTCCATATTCTGGACACCACAACAGAAAAAGTCCTTCCTTCTCCCTTATTAAGGGGAAATGAACATGCATTGGGGGGGACGGGACAGTCTCTCTTGTATGAATGTTCTCCCTAGAACTGGTAACACATTGTACCTGGATATATTTGGGTACCTAGGTATCGCTATAAGTCTATACCTGGGATACAGTTATTCATATATTCCATTCAAAGTAGGCACAATCTGTGTAGAGTGCATATGGATTGTTGATCTGCAAAAACACAGATACATAACCCAATCCATCGCAACTACCTGCATGGCAATGCAGCAGAGTCAATCTGGCATCCACTTAATCCTGCAAGGGAGTTCTGGTCTCCAGAAGCTTCCTTAGGGGTAAAGGATCATTTGTATGGGACCAGTGTATCAACTTGGACCTGCACCAGCTCGATTACTGGCACAAATCCACATTGACTCATGAAGGTGGATCAGGCCCAGGAAGGGGGTCAGGATTTGGTGGGTGCCACTGCCACCAAACCTGTCCCTTTCCTGGGCCTGATCAACCCTTCTCCCTACCCCCATCACCACCCTGTTCTGCCTACCTCTACCCCATTTCATCCTCCCCCACCTCCTTCTAATCCCATATGTGGCCTTACCTGAGGCAGTGGGCATCTGTGATCCACTGCCAACAGACCTGGCTCTTGCCACTTCCAGCAGCAGCCAGTCTACACTCTCCAGTGTAGTCACATTCGCAACAGCCTGAAAGTGTGGTAGGCCAGCAATGTAGGATTGGACCCACAGTTATTCACATGGAAATGTGTAGTTGGGTACAGCACAAGGTGTGACCAATCCTGTTAATCCTACACACAAGTTTCATCTTGTGAACTAGAGAGTGAGGGCACAATCCTAACCCCTTATGTCAGTGCTTTCCAGCACTGGCATAGCGGTGCCAATGGGACCTGTGCTGCATCCTGCAGTTGGGTGTCACTCACGGAGGCCTCCTCAAAGTAACGGCATGCTAGTTTCCTTACCTAGGAGCTGCATTGCCCGTATGTCAGTGCTGGAAAGTGGGTGAGGATTGCGCCCTTAGAGTAATACTGACCTGAACCAGAACGACTGAACCTACACTGTTAATGGATTTACTCCTTGGTAAGAGGAACGCTTGTAGATGATTCTACAGACTGACAATTAACCCAGTGCAACCAACAGGGATTTTAATTTTTTTTCCCAAAGTAAATTAACCAAGCCTTCCTTTTCCTGATGCAATGTTCAAAATGCATTTTTTTATACTGAGATGTGAAGAGTGCTTTCACTGCCCAGAAACAAATTGTTGAGCATGAATGTCTTCTGAGGGACAAATGACATGTTATGCTGCAGCTGTACGCAATTAAGCCTCCCCAGCCCATTCTCCCTTGCAAAGCACCCTCAGGTGGGGGTGATCTGCATTACAGAACAGATGGGAGGGAAGGGAGTGCTTAACCTTTCCCCCACTAATCACTTGTTCCCCAGCTGTTCTGACCCCTCCGGGGTTCCAGAGCTGTGACATAGTCAGGAATAGGGTGGCTTCCCCCTCCCCCCATCTGAAGGGAACATATGTATATCATCATGTAGAACTTGTACACCATCATCTCTGCAAACTTCTTTGTGGCCTTGCTTGTTTAGGAATGTGAGTCCCAGCAATCTAAAAGCAGATCCCTTTAATGTGCACACTGAATCTGGCCACTGGTGATTGTTGTTGTTCTTGCAATTGAGGTGGTCTTGGTAATCCATTAAACAGCTCCTGGAAAAGATTCAAGTACGAAAGTATCATTACATTAGACTAATGAAAATCACTGCTCTGATATAAAAAGAATGGCAATTATGAAATCCATCCTGATGGCACAGCCCCATCATCTTTCATTTCACCCTGGTAAAATTACAATACAAGCATACTTCTTAAATAAGATATATTTTAGGGCTTACGAATGACTGTTTTAGGTTAAGAGTGAATTCTAGTGATGCTGTCCCAACTGCAAACCGATACTTAAATATTCAACAAGCGTCCATGTAGAACAGCTCAACATCCGCACCAACACTACTAAAAAAAAATTAATTTCTGACAAAAATGGTGAGAGTTGCTAAGTAGAAGGTAAAGGAAATAGAAAAAGTCAAGCTCAAGTTGTCAAAAGTCTTTAAAATAATTTTGTTGCTTTTATCTTAATGGAGCTGAAAGATAAGTGGTTATGGTGTCATTTTGAAATCCTACGCTATGTGGAGAACCTGATAATCCATCAAAGCTGTTTTTGCATTTCTGCTAGATTTTAAACAGTCGTCAGTGGTAACTTGAAACAGTTCTTTTCTTATAATGGTAGTCGCAAGGTTTTCCTCTGCAAGCTGCAAACTGTTTCAAGAAAAGATGAGTGTATGCCCCCAAATCTGGATCTATACTTAACCAAATTAACAGGAGTCAGGAGTATCATTCCAGAAATGAAACATTAAAATAGCACACATACTTAAAATGGGCTGAGCAAAACAACCACATCTACCCATTAAAAACTCCATTACATAATTTTGAAAGGTTTAAAAAAACAACGCCATTAGATGCTAAGATGGATTCTATTTTTAACTTGAACTGATGCCATGTCTAAATGTTGGGTACCTTGGCGCAATACCATAAGGGATCACATCAGAAGAGAAGCAGCAATATGATTCTATCTGCCTGATCATAACTAAATCTCCCTGCTGATGCAGCCACGCTAATGAGCTGTATCCTGCCGGGGGGGGGGCAGTCCTGGAGGCCTTCAGGTAGACCTATCAGGGACCTCCACTTCCCTGATAGGTCTACCTGGACCTGCGCCATCTCTATCTGGGAAGATGGATCGAGAACTAGAAAGGGGATAGGTTATTGGCAGAGCTGCTGCCACCAATAACTGCCCCCTTCCTGCCTTCTACACACCCCCATCCCCACAAAAGCCCCTGTCCCGTTCCATCCACCCCCACCCCCTGCTTGCCCACCACACCAACTTTCTAGTGCTGGGGCATCTTCACAGATTAATTGATGGCCAGGCGGCCTACAGAGAGGTAAGTAAAAAAGATTTTTACTTACCTCTCCCACAACATCTGGTTGCCCCCCACCCCACGATATGCAGCACGCAGTCCATCAGCAGTGCTGCATGCTATGGGTTGGCAGGGGTTAGAATTGGGCTGCCCAAGTTTTAGGCCCAAACCAGATCTGCAGCTGTTCCAAGGCAAACTACATCTGTGAGTCACAGCACTGTTTTCCGAGAGGCAAAAGTGCATCAGAAAAGCAGTGGGAGGGAAACAGGATAAGCACTTCTATCCTCTGCTGCGTTTCTATGAAATATCACCTTCCAATACAGTAATACTGCTTTTTATCAAAGAAGGCTGCAATCTTATATACATTTCCCAGGGAGTAACTCCCATAGAATGTAATGGGCCTTACTTCTGAGCAGACAGGCATAGGCTTGTGTAGGAAGCATGATGCACGTAGCCTGTAATACCATCTCAGAAACAAATGCCAGAAGAGTAGTTGCCTTTGGGCAGGTATACATTCACCAAAATCAAAGATCCTACACGTGAAGTGGAGTTGCAGACATCACCCACCATACACTCACACTGTGTCATGTGCCACAAGTGCCCCATCCCCGTTTTAAGAGGACAAGGGGCAAATTGAACCTACACATTCACATATTAACACATGTTAATATACAATAATGATGGTGCTACCGTGTTTCCCCGATAATAAGATCTATCCCGAAAATAAGCCTTCCCCTTACTGTGTAAGATTCCTCTAAAATAAGCCCTCCCCCGAAAATAAGCCCTATTGAGATTGCTACTGTAGTGAAGGTGATCCCCTGCGCTACACGCTACATTACGGTACCCTCTGTATGCACCGTCCCCCCCCCCGGTGAAACGCACGCCGCGCTCCGAGCTGCATCCAATCAGAGCTGCAGCAGTGAGCGCGTCATCCTGTTCTTCCCCAGTGATTTGCTTGCTGGCGCCATTGAGAGCAGTGCCGCGGAGGAGAGCTGAGGCAGGACAACATAAAAACCCGGTATGTAAGCAGGAGTGAGGGGGCATGATGGAGGATAAAAGAAGAACTCAGGAGGCATGATGGAGGATAAAAGGGGCATGATGGAGGATAAAAGAAGAACTCAGGAGGCATGATGGAGGATAAAATAAGCACTCAGGGGGCATGATGGAGGATAAAAGAAGAACTCAGGGGGCATGATGGAGGATAAAAGAAGAACTCAGGGGGCATGATGGAGGATAAAAGAAGAACTCAGGGGGCATGATTTGTTCACATTTACCTGTTTATTAAAATTGCTGTCAATGTTCATTAAAATAAGCCCTCCCCTGAAAATAAGCCTTCTGGTGTTTTTCTGTCCAAAAAAAATAATAAGACAGTGTCTTATTATCGGGGAAACACGGTATAATTTTGTGTGCGTGGCATATATACATATTATCAAATTTCCACCCTGCATATAAAATTTTTGGTTGGGAAAGTGTATAAAATGGCCCTCAGTCTGTAAGCAAGACAAGGATTTCAGTATAAGCCTGGTATTTAGCCCAGGACATCCAGGATGACTTTCCCATTCACTTCAGTGGAGGGAACTGGTTCCAGCAAACAATCCTTTGTTTATAATCAGTAGAAGGAGCATGCAATATGTTTTCCTCCTTTGGTGACATTGACGTTGCAATCCTGTCCACACTTATCTGGGAGTAAGCCCCATTGACTATAATGGAACTTCTTCAGACATGCATAGGAATGGGCCCTAAGAGGGAACCTATGAAATGCAAAATAGTTTGGTACTATTTGAATGCACTCAAATCTCTGGACAGGGGCAAAAGAGCAGGGCTGGCTCATCCATGAGGCCAACTGAAGCTGTTGCCTCAGGTAGCAGATTGGGGGGGGGGCATCCAGCTCTGTCCCCCTACTTGATTCCACTTTTGTTCCTACCACCACTCCCTGGATTAGAAAAAGAAGAAAGGGACAGAGATGAAGAAGAAATGTAGAGGGGACAAGAGTGCTGAGCACTTTGGAGAGTGGGAGGAGCAGAGGATAGTACATCATTAGGGAAAGGAGGCAACATCTGGCATGCTGCCTTAGGTGTCAGGAGGTCTTGGTCCAGTTCTGCTAAAGAGTCTTGTAACAAATTAGATTATGTATTGTGGTGTAGTTTCAAAGCAAGGCTCTCCGCCAGACGAAGGAAGCAGTCGTGTTTGTAAACTGATAGTATCCGAGGTGCTTTAGTAGGGATAGGCAGTTGGTGGTGCAGGGGACACATCCATCCAAGGTTTTCTATCCAGCCCCCAGCTTAGTCCCTGATCTCTAGTGCCTCTCCCCATAACCACAAATACACTGCAGTAATTTTGCCTTAGCAAAGACGTAAGTCCTATAACTCTTGTGCCTCCAATGTAAAGAGCAACTGAGGCTCTGTGAAGGTTTTCCTCTTATGCACTTCAGCAGCTCACTCCAGTGTGCTAGCCAAGGAACAGACAAATGAAAGTGAGTCACTGTGGTGAAAAAGAGGGCTTTGCCAAAGCCTCCTCTGATGTTCACACTGGGGAGAGGGGATGAAGGAGCCCTTTGCTTGTACCTGGGCTTGCCCAGGGCTAAGTCACTAGGTAGAGCCAATGTTGCTGGCCTTCCGGCTCTTGCTCAGTTCTAAATATGGCCCCTGTTAAAAATTAGTTGCCAATTACCATTCTACGGCAGCCTTGATCTTTTCTGCAACTTCATTGTGACTCAGCCGACAAATGTTGTTTGCATAAAAAAGGAGAATTCAGTATTATTTTAACTTTAGAAAAACAGAGATTAAATGTCACTCCTGATGTGGAAACACTGGAATGAATATTTGTGGCTTATCCAGATTGACAACCCCCAAATAATAATAACCTTGAAATAAACTAGATCCTCGGAGCATTTTCTTGGGTTGGAACTGGGCATTAAGGCACATGCCGAGCTGCCACCCAAAGCAGCAACCCTGCATTGCCTTTTGCTGTAATGCTGAGTAATACAAAACACATGACATGACATCATCATGTCGCAAGTCCCCTGTCCCCCCTCCCGAAACACACACACACAGCACAAGCAGCAGCCAATTAAGTGAAGGCAAACTTGGAATGCGGCAGTGTCACATCATACATTTCGTATCCTAGACACTGCCAAGGAGAGAGAAGGATGAGGTGAGGTGGAGCTGCTCAGTGGCATAGCCATCTGGCACCCAGGGGAACAAATTTTTTTAACACCAACCTAGTCTGCTGGAGGACTTAAAAAGGCACTTCTGGTTTTTGCTAAAATCAGAAATGCCCCTCTATGTCAGGCCTACTATGGCCTTCTGAAGCTCTGAGAGGCCACACACAGCCTCCCTGAGCCTCAGAAGACCTCCAAAGAGCACCCCAGACACCCCCCCAAGGTGTGATACCTGGGGCAATTGCTCTCTCATCCCCCCTTAGCTATGCCACTGGAGCTGCTGCTGTTGGGAACAACTAGACATCTGCTACAAACTTAGTTCTGGCTTCAGAATCTTCAAAGAAATGACCCCCAAAATCTGAACATTTTAGAAGAAGTCATTGGAAAGAACACAAGGATAGATTCATAAAAAACCCTTATCACTTACTTTCAATAAGCAGAATTTTGCCAACTCCTCTACAACAAGGTAATATACAAATTAATAACTTTGGAGATAAGATGAATGGTTTAGCCAGGATCGGCCCTATGATGAGGTGACATGCTCTGCTCTGAAGCAGAGCACTTCAAGCACTTGCTCTGAGTGGTGGAGTAGGGGGACAGCAAAATCTGCCACTGCATTACTGCACACTGTGGTACCTCACCATCATCACTCACTGCCACTGGCTCAAACAGCCCAATCCTACCCAGCACTCAGAGCTACCGAGGCGTTGAAAGAGCTACCACTGCATCCAGTTGGGCTGGGAAGCAGCACCAGGGCTACTTGGGGAAAGGGAGCTTAAGCTTCCTTACCTGGTGTAAGCCTCAGGTGTCCCCAATGGGTCTCCTTGGATCTGCACCTGCTACTGAGTAGGTGCAGATTTGAGATAACCTGTGTTGCCTCCTGGGAGAGGAGGGGGGTTAGGATATGGCAGCAGGGTCTGCCACCATCTCTGCCCCCTCCTGCTCTGCTCCCTTCCCCCACCATGTCTTCCCCATCCTCCCCCCACCCTGGAACGCCTCCCCCTGCCCAGACTTACCTCTCCATCGCCCAGCACTGGACCAGCATAGACTGTTGAAGGCATGCCTTGCAGCACTGGGCTAGCAGAGCCCACATTGGATTGGGTCCTATGAGTTCCTTTCTCCCATGCAATATGGTGCAAGGCATTCTGAATCATGTTCCTTCCTTCCTTCTTCTCTGGCCCTGGTCACTGTTGAGTCTTTCTCTTCCACCTCCCCAGAAACCAGTCTGCATCCATGATACATCCGTGGTACATCAGCCAGTGACCCAGCAAGCCAGTAGCCCCAACATAGTGTTTGGGCCAGACAGGTTCCTTAGGAAGAGACATAGAAGGAAGTAGAAATGTAAATGGAATAACTATTTGAAAATACTGTTTGAAAATAAATTCTGGATTGATTGCTACAAGGAGGGAGGGAACGCTAAACTGGTAACACAGAAATCTGAGGTGTTCTTTGGAAGGGGATTGATTTATTGATTGGTATGGAGGAGACATGGAAAGATGAAGTGTTTGGTTACACTTTTAAACAGAAATGTGATGTGTCTGTAGGTTTGTGTCCTGTTTTGAAAATATAAGGTCCGCCTTGTTATTCTGCTTTTTCTCTGATCTCTGCCTTGAAAGAAGCCTGTGCGTTTTAAGTTTGTACTGAGACTGATTTAACTTGAAGACTTTTTACTCCTAGAAAGGCAAGGCAGAATTTAATCATATTTTGCTCCTTTCCTTTGTCTAAGCAGCCTTGTGTGAGTGTATTGAAACCACCTAGTAGCTTTCAGAGAATGATCAAAGTCTACAACTCTGTCTAGATTTTACAAACTGTACAATATGTTCCTATCTTCCTTCCCTTTGTCTACCATTTGCCTGATGAAGAGTTCTGTAGAACTCAAAAGCTTGCTGTTTGATACTTTGTTACTTTTGGTTTGTCCTAAATAAAATACCCTACTTTGGATTGTGGATATCTCTTCTTCTGGTCAACATAACACAGCCACCTATGATTTTATGTTGCTGGTCTTGGACAGCAGCAGAATTTCTTGGGCAAACTGTGGCATCAAAGAGGGGGGGGAGAGAGAGAGGCTTAAAAGGTCTAGTGCAGGGATGTCAAATTCGTTTCATACAGAGGGCCGAACAGCATTCATGATACCTGCTGAGGGCCAGAAGTGATGTCATTAGATAGAAAGTGATGTCATTAAATAGTTCATGACCAAAAATAATCACTTTTTCTCACTTAGGAACTCGTTAGCTGCAAATGACAAAGAGAAAACACACAAATCTTGATCATTTTTCAAGATATGGGAGAGCCCAATTTTCAAGTGGACTGCCCTTACAGCAGTAACGCTTCAGCATTGCTCAGCAGCTGAGAGTATGAGGGCTGGATTAAAAGCTTCCATGGGCCGCATCCGGCCTCCAGGCCTTATGTTTGACATCCCTGGTCTAGTGTTTTAATGATTGTAGTTTGAATGCCGGTACAGGTTCCATTGACAAATATTGGCAACAGAATGCATGTGTCTTCTGTGCTCTCTGAGGCATCTGGTGGGCCACTGTGTGATACAGGAAGTTGGACTAGATGCACCATTGCAAGGCCCATAAGAGAGGGGCGTGCATGGGGTTCATTGTACCTGGGCCCAGGATCAGAAAGGGAACCCAGATGTCAAAAGAAGGGAGCTGGAAATTTCCTGGGATCTTTAAAAAAAAAAAAAAGTTTGCATATAGTGTGTGAAAACTAGCATTCACATTTTGTGTAAGCCTATATAGTTTTATATATCATCATTTGCAGAAATTCTGATCCAGTGGAGAAGGAAAGGGGCCCAAAAGAAATTTTGCACCCCCTGATAAAATTCCTTTCAGAGGCTCTGGGCCTTTGGTTGATCCCACAGGGCCCTTCTTATGTTCTTTTGTTCTTATTGTGTATCAAGGTGATATGAAGTTATGTGACAGGGTAGTTATTCCACACATGCAAATCATGACTTGATTTTTCAGTTACTGACTGATGAACGTGCATGTGTACACCTGGTCTTACCCATCAATACAGGACCAACAATAGAAATAACTCATATATCATATGAGGTGTGTTTTTTTTTTCTAGTGGCATTTATGATTGATTGGCAATTGGTTTAGTCCATCAGGCTTCAAGGATGATGTAATCCTTCGCTGTTGAGAGTTGGTACTAGAAGACTCAGGTGTTTAGAAGCAAGGATGCAGTAAAAGCTTAGCCAATAGCCTGCCCTGTGGCTCAGAGGCAAGTTGGGAGGAGATAAAACAGGAGTCGTCTGGGCCTTTGATCCGGTGCTTGTGGGTGTGTTCATTAAAAAGAACATTGCCTTCTCTTGATTAAAAGTATAGGAAGCCAGATTAATTCCTGGTCTGCCTTTTAACAGAATTATACTGGTAATTAATGTTTTAGAGCTAGTTGTGTTCTAGCGAATGGCATTTTTAAATGTGTGTTTCTCTGAAGATGTGTTTAACATTTATGAGAGTACTAATAGTATTAGAGATGGTAAATACAGTCTGTGAACAAAGCCTAATGAATTCATAAATTTGGCGCGTAAGCATTTGTTTGGAGTCTCGTACCTAAGAGCACATGTTTGAACTACTGGGTGAAACGCAGGCAGTCTTATTCTGTCAGGCTTCTTTAGCTGTTGTGGTGCCAGCAATTGCTTCCTCCTTCTACTTGTTCTCGCTCAGAAGCCAGTAGCCACCAAAACACCTGGGTTGAGATAAGAACTGTTGGCATTTTGTCCCCCAGCCTGTGCTGCTGTAAGAAAAAAATGGATTGCAGACAGGGGGCAGTTTTGCATCTCTAGCCCAATGAAGGAGAAGCCAAGACCCCTGCAGCTGTCATCTGCCACCAGGTTCTTCCTGGTAGCCCCCAGGGCTATTTATATCAGACTAGCCTCAGAAACCAGAAGCTACCAGAACATCTTGACTAGGGTTGCCATCTTGTGCTTTCCCACCCCAGTCCTCACTACTCGAAGCTGCTGTGAGGATGAAGAGACAACTCCTTGCAACTGGCACCTGCTGCCAGGTTTTTTCTGACAGCTGTTTTTCTGAAGGGTCTGAACTGGTCCAGCATTATAATCCACCGGCTCAGCCAGAAACGTGATTGTTTGGGGCTTTCTTAAGGTATGGAATCTGTTTTTAAGATGCCTTGACCTGATTTATTAATAAATCCGGTAAATAGAATGGTTGGCAAACTTCAGTCTCGAAAGACTATGGTATAAGCCTTCAGCACCTGGTATTCCCATGCTGTCTCCCATCCAAATACTAACCAGGCCTGACCCTGCTTAGCTTCCGAGATCAGACAAGCACCTGACCCCTTTGCAAAATGCTGCATGTCCCGTAATATATACATACATATCAGGCAAGACCTGTTAATACAGCCACTCTCTAGTCATCTACCACAACCCATGCCAGTCTCCCAACCCTTTCCCAATGAGTTTGTACAAGGGCCACCATCCAGGGCATTAAAGAATAAAACAGGCACTGCATTAGGCTAGGGTTATTTTTTGGTAGTAGCCAAATCCCATGGTTGCAGCAGTGCACTAGAAATCTAGCTACTGAACAATAAAATCAGACTTTTAAATGGATATGCAAAACTTAATGAAGCCTCTGAATGTACTTCTAATAAAAGATCATCATGTCCCAGCTGTGCAAAGACTTATTCCAATGCATACTGGGATGTTCCCTGTCACATATAGTACAGCAGATGCTCTGAACGCCACTGCCTGAATTAAGGCATTGTTAATTTTTCCCCCCCTTAACCTCTCAATAATAACTCTGCTGGTTTATTTCAAGAAGAAGAAATGTATATCGGTTTGACACAGCTGCAAAGGAAAGCCTAAATCCAGAGCTTTGCATATTCTGCATAGGCATCACTCAGCATGGAATCTGGAATGTGGTGCAGAATCTGACTTTCTCAGAATCTCAGCTTTCATTTTCAAAAAAGCCAGTTTCGTGCTTCATCCGGGACGGGGCTTTTCGTGGATAAGAAGGCAGGACTGCTGTGCTTTAAACAGCTTTTTTTTTCTATACACATATCCCTATTTTAATCCCCCAAGCCCTTTACCTCTGATAACTTTCTGCATTCTTCCACCACTCTACCATGCAAGTCCTTTCTAAAATTTGGGGAGAATCCAGATCTTACAATGCATTATGCAACTTTGTAGGAAACCAGATCAAAGGCTTTCAAACTGAGTTCTTCAGTATTGTGGGTAATCATACTTAATAATATTCCTATATGACTAATAATGCTGAAACAGAGACGCCTGCGTTGGCTTGGTCATGTCGTGAGAATGGATGATGGCCGGATCCCAAAGGATCTCCTCTATGGAGAACTCGTGCAAGGAAAGCGCCCTACAGGTAGACCACAGCTGCGATACAAGGACATCTGCAAGAGGGTTCTGAAGGCCTTAGGGATGGACCTCAACAAGTGGGAAACCCTGGCCTCTGAGCGGCCCGCTTGGAGGCAGGCTGTGCAGCATGGCCTTTCCCAGTTTGAAGAGACACTTTGCCAACAGTCTGAGGCTAAGAGGCAAAGAAGGAAGGCCCATAGCCAGGGAGACAGACCAGGGACAGACTGCACTTGCTCCCGGTGTGGAAGGGATTGTCACTCCCGGATTGGCCTTTTCAGCCACACTAGACGCTGTGCCAGAACCACCTTTCAGAGCGCGATACCATAGTCTTTCGAGACTGAAGGTTGCCAATACAATGACTAATAGTAATATGTTGATGATGATGATGATTTTATTTAAATATTTAATTAATTTAATATTTAACATTAACACCAAATACAGCATTTAATAATCACAAGACACCAAACAGAACCATCAGTTTATCTTGTAGCAGAATAGAGTGATGGTTCTCAAAATATATGGAGGAATAGTTGGTGTCAAAGAAGCTTATACTTTTGCTGGACACCTCCCCCTCCCCAGAATTTAGAGCAGAAATCAAAATGCAAAGTGTTGTTTCACTTAGATCATCAGTGAAATAATATAATCTTCCAATTTTTTTATTGATCTGGCATCTTAGAGCATTTTTTTGATTGATTCACTGTCCTCTTTCTATAATCTTTTTCTTTAATCCAGGGGTTCTCAAACATTTTAGAGGCCCTAGAGGCAGCTGCCTGGTTTAGAAATGCCAAGAGGTATGGCTATAATGGTGATTGAGCAGCAGTGCTCCCCCTGAAGTAGTAGTTTGTTTAACCCTTCTTGTACATAGCACAATCTGCCCTGTAAGTTTCTCAATTGACCAAAAATTGGGTCATGATCCACTGGTGGGTCCCAGATCACAGTTTGGGAGCTGCTAACATCCTAAACCTTTTCTCACTGATGATTTTCCTCTAATGGTCTCTCGCAGTTTGGCCCAAGACCTCCCAACACCTAAGGTGACAACACCAATTGATGCCCTTTTACCTGGTGGTGCTTCAGTGCCACCCCCACCACTTTGTCTCTTGCTCAGAGGTGTCACTCCAGTGCAAGAGGTAATTGTATCACCCCTATGATAGACCTCCTCCCATACCAGACCATACAGAATAATTTACAATATCATACACACAACCTAAGTGCAGTGGCATCACTAGGGTTGGTGTAAGCCCATTTTTTATTTATCAATTTATTTATTTATTTTAATATATAACCATACAGGTTATATATACAACCAACAAACCAGTAACCAACAAAATACCAGTGACCGACTTGATGGCACTCACACAACTGAATAAGAGTTCTGCAATTAGCTCTGATACATTCAATTGAGAGCTGACTCATACTAACACTTTACTGGTTCCCTGATGTGTAATAATGACACCTCCTTTGCTCTTGGAACAATCAGTCTCATTGGTCAGTTCTGAGTTAAAGAAATCCACTTTTTGTTACAGAAGACAGTTGTGTTTTCCTTTCCTTCTGTTTTCTGGTTATTTGGCTATAATTTTTAACAGATATTCCACACAGTTTGTTTCATTGCATTCTGCATTAAATTAGGCATCCAGTGATATATAACATGTTGGCATTATTCAAAAATACCAAGATTTTCACAGTTTTGGCCACTACATCCTGAGTACATCACCTGGTGCAGTCCATACACCCTAGCAACACCACTGCTCTCACTCCCTAGATTAAAAAAAAAGGTAAGGAAATGCTGTGGTCCACCACCCTCCTCTCCATTCTCCTCTGCTTTTTCTGAATCCAGAGATTTCAGTGAAGAGTGGTGGAGGGCAGTGAGTAGTTAGTGCCCCTCACTAATCCATATTTTGATCCTCTCAAAAAATGGATTAGTGGGGGGTACTAGCCACTCACTGTCCTCATCTCAGTGAGTTCCATGAGTGGTCCAGCTGTTATCTTGTTTTGCCACTGTTTTTCCCCTTGTTGGGGTCCAAAACCAGGATAGGCCTGGTTTAGGGTTAAAACAATGGGGGGGGAGGGGAAGAATTGACAGAGGCTGGATGCAGCAGTTCCATCCTTCAATAAGGCATAGATTGAAAACTGCTACATGACCCTTTTCTTGTTTTATTTATTTGGTAATGTCACAATCCAATGCTAAGCAAGTTTGCAGTGCGAAGAAGTGGATTCTACTGGGTTCAGTGAATTGTACATAGAACTTTAGAAGCAAATTCCAAAGGATTCAACGAACATTACTCATAGGTAAGTACAGTGCTTTTTTTGTAAAAAAAAAAAATAGGTGCAGGAACTCACAACTTTTTATTTATTTATTTATTTATCTATTTATTTATTTTTAAACCATTTTTTATACATGCGCGCGCACACACACACACACACACACACACACACACACACACACACACACACACACACACATGTCCATCCTGTGTGAGCTCCCTTATAGCAAAAGCACTCCTGCCACAGCTGGAGTGAAACACCCCATTTTTTTTTAGGTGGGGAGGTGCTCCATTGGGCTATAGGAAACTCTCTCCATTGGGCTATAGGAAAGCCTATACAGTAGTTAAAGTGTTCAGAACAAATATATAAGGTCTTGAGCCCAGCTGGTGGCCATCAGTGCCTCAAGTGTTAGTTCCAAACACTTTGAGCCTAAGAGCTCTGGTGCTCAGTGGCTAAACTGTAGATCTGTGAAGCCAGAGGCTTGGGGTTCAAATCCCACTGAGGAATATTTTTTTTTTTTTAAGGTGGGAAGGTGCTCCATGGCTGCAAAATATAAAGGTTGGTTGCTAGTTGCCAAAAGAGGGGCCAGTTGAGGCTGCAAAACTCCTCAAAGTTCAGTCCCAGGCAGGCTCTTTTTTGAACTTTTTTTTTTTAAAGTCCCAGGTAGGACTTAACCCACAGCCTCCAGCAGGGGGCTCACTTCAGGAGCTTAACTGTGGGTTAAGTCCTAACTGGAACTTAAAAAAAAAAAAAAAAAGGTCAAAAAAGAGCCTGCCTGGGACTGAACTTTGAGGAGTTTTGCAGCCTCAACTGGCCCCCCTTTTGGCAACTAGCAACCAACCTTTATATTTTGCAGCCATGGAGCACCTTCCCACCTAAAAAAAATATATATATATATATTATTCCTCAGTGGCATTTGAACCCCTAGCCTCTGGCTCCACAGACCTACAGTTTCACCACTGAGCCACCAGAGCTCTTAGGCTCAAAGTGTTTGGAACTAATACTTGAGGCACTGATAGCCACCAGCTGGGCTGAAGACCTTATATATTAGTTCTGAACACTTTGACAATAGACTTTCCTATAGCCCAATGGAGAGAGTGCTGGGCTGTGGAGCACAAGGTTGGAGGTTCAAATCCCTCCCTAGCCAGCAGTGCAGAGTGGGGTGGTGCAGGCAGGGGAAAAAAGGTGGGGGCAAGGAGGAGGGAAAAAAAGAGGGGGCAGGGTGGTGCAGGCAGGGAGGAAAAAGGTGGGGGCAGAGAGGAGGGGGGGAAAAGGTGCCGGAACGGCGTTCCGGTGTGTTCCATTACAAAAAAAGCCCTGGGTAAGTATGTCTAAGATTGTAGCATTAATCATGTATTTTGCCCTAGATAATTTCTTTATTTCAAGGGGCTGACTGAGAAAGTTTAGAAAACCCTGGATTAGAGGGTGATGTTAAATTGCCTTACTTTCTGTGAGTTCAGCAAACTGCTGTGTATATTGTGCTAGTTTCAACATTATAACTTTTAAAAAAAATGAAGTTTGCACTGCATTAGAGTCAGCAGCTCTTTTTTCAGTGATGAGGTAGGAGAAGAAATAAGTCATGGGGGGGAACACCTTCTATATTCACCAGCCTTTCCAAATAATTTTTCAATTTAGCAATTTTTCAAACAATGATTTGCCATCACTTGATATTATTTGGTATGGAGATAAATATACCTCTGGCTGATCAACAACTGTCATACTCAGCCTTTGACACCAATTATCTATTATATATTCTTCTGTCAATATCTGCTGTCTAAATCTTACGCAAAAGCATTGCGCTTCTGGTAAGAGAAAAATGTGCCTTTTCTAACTGCACAAATAACCAACATTTGAACTACCTGTTTCCCTCTCGTCATCTAATGAGGGTTATATAAACTGTTTTTTTCAGATTAACCATCAGATCTGTTTGACTTAATGATTGAATGGTGATGGGGGCAGGCACCTGTCAAATCCAAACCCCCATCTTGGCCTCGATCTACTTTCACATGTTCGCATGATATCAGTGGCGCAGGTCCACGTTGACTCACCAGATGGTAAGGAGCTTACCCCAGGGCAAGGGAACAAATGTTCCCTTACCCAGAGGAAGTCTCCGGAGGCCAGAAGTCCCTCATGGGATACAGCAGCTGCATCTCCATGCAGGGAGTTAGGATTCAGCTGCCTGAAACTTTGACTGGTTTAGAATCTTTGCCATCTGAATATTCACTTCACCAGTTAACCATTGAGCAGCCATCAAACATAATGCCAGATCTACCAGAAACTTTAGGGTTCGCCTTTTTTCCTAGGAATATTTGAGTGCCCTGCTCTTTGCAAAGGCCTATGCCATTGCCTCACTCAGTTCAATAGCTGCCCATCCCAGTGCTAGAATGGAAGCCCCTTGTGAGCATTTCCCATATAGCAGCAAGAGCAAAACTGCATTGTTTTACAGTGCATGAAGACTCTATTTATAACAGGTTTGTGTGTGTGTGTGTGTGTGTGTGTGTGTGTGTGTGTACTAGGCTGTGGGGACGTTTTTGTCGCAGAGAACATTTATAACAGTGGAATAATTGAAGGACTGAAATGTCAATCAAGGAGCAAGTCTGGTCTACTTAGCACATAATATGCATTTTAGAAAACAGGCTAATTACATAATTACCTAATTATGTTTCATTTGAAAGGGTCATTCTTCTCTTTAGACAATTAATATGTTTGTTTAACAGAAAGAGAATTGGCTGGATTAAGGAGAGGTTCTTATTTATTGCAGAAGCAGAAAAAAGTTTCCAAACAAGTTGTTCTGCTCTCTGATTTCACAGCTTTTAAAGAAAGGGAGCAATTTACGTATAATGGGAGTGGGGTGAAGGGGGTGAGTTGCGATCACAATAACATGAATTGCTTAATCTAGAAGCTGCTTGGATCAAGAAATGCAAGACTGGGCTTTCACTTGGGACAGGAAAAGTTTAACATTACTTAAACTCCTCTGTGGCTTTTATTTACTTTTGAAATGTTCAGGTCAGAGTGCCCCAGTTTTTGTCCTTTTGTCTTCACAAAAGGTTTTTTTTCAGACATAATGTTAATGGGTAATTTCTGCTGTCATTATTCCAGTCTAAGTTAGAATGAGATTATTTCCCTAGAGCTTCAAGCATAGAAACAAGTGACTGGGATTTATAAATGCACAGTCTTGGTATAGTTGACTTATTGGGATAGGGTGGGCTACAAATTCAAGCAAAGATCATCTGAATCAGTTTCACACAAAGACGAAAAAAGGAGGGCAAGACATGATGTACCATAGAGGCAAACTGCAAATAAGGACATCCCTTGTTCACATCTCACCATCTGCTATTAGTTCTCACTAGTTGGTCTAAGGCAGGTCATTCATTCACAATTCTCTAGTTACAATATGATGATCATGACATAGTGCAAACCTGTGCATGTTTACTTAGAATTAAGTCCCACAGTATTTCATGGGGCTTATTCCCAGGAAAGTGTGTGTAAGATTTTGTCCTTACCTTGTTGCAAGGATTTCATCAAGATAATACTTGTGAAGTGCTTTGCACATTTAAAAAACATCATTGATAATAATAATAATAATAATAATAATAATAATAATAATTATTATTATTATTATTATTATTATTATTATTATTATTATTATTATTATTATTATTATTATTATATTAATAATTCATTGATTAATATTAATTATTATTATTATTACCAGCAGCAGCCCAGATTCAACAAAAGTAATCAACTCATTCAAGCACACTTCAGTGCATGGATATTTTTGCTGGATGAAGGGATGCCATTGGAGGTCAGCCAGATCAGATACTGACTAAGGGCCTATGTCCATCAATGGGCTCAACCAGGCCAGTGTGATACCTGAGCTCTCAGTACCATTTCAGATGTAGCGCTGAATGTAGCACTCAATGCACATCAGAAGGCAGGCAGGAGATACTATGGGGGTCTACTGCAAGTCTTCACCCCAAGGCCCCTGGCAACCTTTCACTGGCATTATCTGCATGCAGTCCTCACTTGGAAAACAGCCCTATAACAGGTAAGAAATCCTGCATCCAGGGTGGGGGATTACTTCAGAGATGGTTGGCATGCTCAGCTCCTATAGTGCTGTTCAACTGTGTGACATGTTGCAGTACTTCATCTGGTCTCTCCATGCTCTTCCCCAACAGATAATTGACATTTTCAGACAGGACTTCCTCAACATCGGATTGGTGGGAGACCTGCACATGCAGTAGCATGTTTCTTCCACCATGTGCAAGGAGCTATGGAATAGAACAGGGGTGCCCAAACCCTGGCCCTGGGGCCACTTGCAGCCCTTGAGGTCTCTCAATGAGCCTCTGACCCTCTGGAGATTTGTTGGAGCCCGCACTGGCCCGATGCATCTGCTCTCAGCATGAGGGCGACTGTTTGACCTCTCACATGTGCTGTGGGATAAGGGCTTCCTCCACTGCTTGCTGTTTGTGATGCAGCAAAGGAAGGGCCAGTCTTGCTTTGTGCAAGGCCTTTTACAGGCCTTGAGCAATTTCAAGAACTTCAATCATTCATATAAGTTCATCTTTAATATAGTCATTTATGTAAATGTATGTAAATTTATTCAAATTTTAAATGTAAATTATTCATTTTTCCCCCAGCCCCTGACACAGTGTCAGAGAGATGATGTGGCCCTCCTGCCAAAAACTTTGGACACCCCTGGAATAGAATCATAAACTATTATCTGACTGGATGACACCTTTTTCTAGAACAATAATTATAAAACAGAACATTCATAAGTCTTACCACTAGCTGAGCTGATTAGCTGGTAAAAGGGGGGAGTATTTAAAATATGGCACAAAATGGCTGGTATTCCAATGTGAACAGTAGGTTCTGCCTTCCTGCAAGGGCTTCCCCATTCACTTCAATACTGTAAGAAAATCAAAGTATACATTCTCTCCTCAAATGAATACAGTAACCACACGCGCAACAGTTCTTTTGTGACTGTGCAGGAACCCATCAAATTGATATCCAAATTATGATCAGTGATTATAGTCAAACTAATCTGAGTTACTGCAGTAATTCAGTCACACTGTTCCCCATAATATAGTAAAGATTAATTAGCTAGATTTGAGTTTTTCCAACACACCTATTTATTTCAATTGACAACATAAATTCAGTGTAAGCCCCTCTCCTCTCAAATATTTGTGGTGTTATGCAAGAATCAGAACAAGAACCAAACAAAAGAGCATAGTTTACTTGACATCCAAGGGGCTGATTCTAACATTGTATTTTAGTGGCCCAAGTCATAAGGTATGTGTTACTTGAGGATTGTTAGGTTCATGTCTTTTCCATTCTGAGACCTTAGCCTTTTGGGGAGAAAACCTGGACTACTTGTAGCCCAATCCTATTGGACTTCCCTACTGGTGGAACAAGCATTTTGCCAACACTAATTACCTTACAGCAGTCATAAAATGTACTTTGACAGCGCATGAAGGTGCACACTGCTGGAGTGCTGGTGGGATGGCTGGAGACTTTCCTCATATGCCAGCGGATCCAGCATGCCAATGATACTTCCACTTACTTCTCCAGTCTGTGGGCAATCCAAAATATGGTGTGAATTTATGGTTTAGGGTTTAAAGAAATGTCACTCAACTAGGGCCTCCACTTCCTATCATGCACGCAGATCTCCAAAGCTTGAATACTAGTCTTGATTTAAGACAGAGAACTTTTTTTTTTTTGCACTTAACATGTGAAGCAGCATTTCGAATTAAAGCCCTCTTCGGAGTAGCCCACAACATAACAGCTCATCCTACAGATTGAACACTGTCCTATTTCCTGTACAGCGCTGTGATTCAAAGATGAATAGCACAGACACAAAGCTGTTTAAAAAATGCCATTCCCAACAGTTGCTACTAGCTCAAAAGTGATGTTCTCTAATATTTTCTATGTGCTTTTAAGTTTCAATCCTTGAGAGAATGTGCACGCTTCAGTGGAATCAAAGCTGCAGCCCATCAATGTAAGAAAAATCCTTCTCAAGGAAGTGACTTTGTGTTTGTTCAAGAGACAACAACAGCTTCTACCTTTGCCCTTTCCCAGGGAAGGGGGATGAGAAGAGTTCTATAAATGTTGATTTGGAAAACCATATTGCCTTCAAAACAACCACCTTCCCCACAAACGCTTGCACAGAAAACAAAAAAAATCATCCTGATCATTTCTGACAGCCCCGAGGCTGCATCTTTAAGAAGTCATCAGAAATATGGTTGCAATGGACATCGTATGTCTTTGCAGAAAGCCAGTATGATGTAGCAGAGAGCCAAATTCCTCTTCAGTCAAAAGGCTTGCTGCCTGGACCTGGGCAACTTTCCAACTCTCAGTCTGATCAATCTCACAAGTTGTGCAAGGGTACATAGAGAAACACCATAGTTGCCACCTTCACCTCTTTGCAAACCTGCAGGAACATAGAGTTACCGCAAAGATGCATCTTAAAACCTGTGATTTCTGTGGCAGGGCCTGGTGATGTCACAAGACTGCCAACCCTTGAAAAACAAGGAGGGAACTGTTGCTGGGGCAGAACCCAGAAGTAAAGAGTTAGGGTCCAGCAGTCGTTCCAAAAGCATCTCATCATTGCTCTCTCTCCACCTGGGAAAAAAGGAGGAAGAAAGCTGAGGAAACCGGGCCATTACATTTCCAAAACTGATTTCAATGCACATTTTGCATATTAAAATTTTCATTTTAGGAGTTTTACATTTAGGGATTGATTTTCTTGTCCACACAATAATCTTGTGAGGTGGGTTCATTTGAGAGAAGGCTACCTGCCTAAGGTTGTACAATAAATTTTAGGGATGAGCAGGATGATGAACCTGGATCCCAAATCCAACACTCTGTCCAGTATATACTGATTGTTCTTCAAAATAGTTCCAACTCAACATAGTTCCAATAGTGTTCCAGTTGTGGAAAGAGTCACACTCCCCCTAAAAGTGGATTGCTTAGGGCTGCAGTTAAATCTGGCCTATGGAGGCCCAACCATTAACCACTAAGCTACAAAGCGCCTTTCACCAGCTAGGGCAAGTATATCAGCTGCCATTCTCCACTATACAGAAATAGCTATAGCTACCAATGCTCTGGTAAAATCTTGTAAGGATTACTGTAATATATGGTACAGGGGGCTGCCCATGAAGATTGTTCATGAACTTCAGTTGGTAGAAATTCAGGAACAAGACTTTAAATAAGCTATGTCAAAGGGAACATATATTGCCAGTCTTAAAGAAATTGCATTTAGTTCCAGTCCATTTCCAAGTACAGTTCAAGGTGCTGGTTCTTGCTTTTAACAGCCCACATGGCTTAGGAACCCAGTACCTGAAGAACAACTTTCTCTCACATGAACTTGTTCAGACATTTTACTAACTCAGAGAACTTTCTACAATTTCCCTCGCTTTCAGAAATGAGGGGGGAATTGCGTGGAAGAATAACCTTCTCAACAGGTTGAGTGTGGGGTGTTCTCTCCTGGGAAGTGCACCTGGCACAGACTTCAGTGCCAGGTGAAGACATTTCATCATCATCATTCATTTATTACGGTCAGTGACCAGTACATAAAATACATAAAATACAAAACCGTACACTTAAAAAACTTTACACAAGGAGTAAGAATTCAATTAAAACATCAAGCTAAAAAATCTCAATCTTCAATAAACCCAAACCCAACCCCCATTCTCAGAGGCAACTATCCATTGTAGGCAGCAACTCTACTAAATTCAGTCCACTTTCAATATCAATGTCGTAATGCGCATCGCTGAAGCAAAAAATTTCGCAACATTAAAAGTAATACCTGGATTTGCACCAGACAGCAACAAATTCATATATTGTTGTTGTGTACATCCCATAAAATGGGTCAGCAATGGTATAATAAGGCTAGCACGAATGTCCCTATAAAAGGAACAATGAAAAAGTACATGTTCGATAGTTTCAACATCTTCTGATCCACAGGGGCATAATCGTTGTCCAAGGTATCCTTTTATATCGTCCCTCTGACACTGCTGAGAGGAGTCCTCTAAGGCGAGCTAATGTAAAGGCTCTTCTATACTTATAGTTCTCCAGCTGGGCAAGGTAATGTGGGACATCAACAATATACTTACGATCTTCCCTAACATAGAATTCAGAGACATTAGAAATGTCATTCTGCCTTTCCGTATCCAAGATACGTTGTTTAATGGCTGCCTTCGCCCTTTCATAACCCATATCTAATAAAATTACTACAGAAAAGCCTAGAACAGCTAATTTCTGTTCTACTGAGTGTATCCAACTGGACCTATGGGTATCATACAGGACTAGGGGAGCAAGGCCAGCTGTAAATACCGGAGTTTAAGCCAGTATAAAAGAATAGCTAGCCAGATCTCAGCCTCTATTTTAATCTGGCCTGACTCCAGGCGCAGCTTGACATTAGATATGTCTCTTGGGACCTCCAGTACTGCCCTCAGGAACTTTGATTGCACCCTCTCCAGTGTCTTAATATTTGGGGGTGGCCCAAGTTGGGAACCATACAATAACTGAGCCAGTGTCTTTGCTCGGAATAACCTGAGAGCAGCAGGGAGATAATGCCCTCCTTTCGTTTTCATATATTGAATAATGGCTGAAGAGGTCTTTTGGGCATTTAAGGCCACATAATCTCCATGCGCTTTTCTAGAGCCACTTGAATGTATTACCACTCCCAGATATTTGAAGTAGGACACCTGCTCTATCCTATGGTGATTTATAGTCCATGTCCACAACTTAGGCCTCCTGGCAAAAACCATGATCTTAGTTTTTTGATAGTTGATCATTAACTGGTTCTCCTCGCAGTAATATGACAACTTTCGCAGCGCTCTCCGAAGTCCAATAGGGGTTGAAGACATTTCCATTTATCTGAGTCTTTTCTATCTATACATTTTCATGTATGAAGTTTTAAAACAGTTCTCTGCTGAAGGGATTTTAATGTTTTATTCTACTGCTGCCATCTGAACCCATTTATGATGTTATTTTACTCTGTAGGGGCCTAGAGCAGGCTTGTTCCTCCCCAGGGAGGCCTCAGATTGGCTAGAGGGGAAGAGGGTTCCAGCACCCTTGTCCTCCTCCCTAGCAGAGCTGCCAAGCCTGGCCTAGGAGCTGTTCACCTCACAGCTCCCTGATTCACACTGACTGCCTCTCATACCTGGCCTCCCTGTTTTATGGAGCAAGCCTGCCCCCTTTGGCCCCTCCCCTTCCTCCAGGTGGGGCAGAAAAGGCCTTTCCTGTTCCTGGCTTGTTTTCTGTAGTGTTCCTTGTTTGCCCTGCCAGCCCCCTCTGGCTGGTTGAGGTGAGCCAACCTGCTTTGCCCCCTTCAAGGGCAGTGAAGCCTCCCCACCCTGGGCATGGGGTGCCTGCTCCAGGGTAAGTCAGGGGTCAGGGCATCTGGGAGGGGCCCTGACACACTCTGTCTCAAATTTTTCAGCCCCTGTGAAAGTTCTTGCAGGATTAGGTGGAAATAAATAAATATCCCAGTCTGTGAAAGCCAGCAGTTGCCTTTCCATACAGTTTTGAAGTGAGACCTTTGTTGTTTTGTGATGCAAAGTGTGTTCTGTGACAGTGCTTATTCAGCAAGCTCCTTGGCATGACACTGTGCAGGACTTCCAGTTTTACCAAGCTCTCCTTCTGGCAAGTTGAAATGGCTAAAAATATCCAGAGAAGGACGAGTGCCAGATCCACATGTGCAACTGAGCTCCTTGCATTTATTATACCACAGCAGGACCCATACATACATGCTCATGCACCACAATGTAAACCACTTTTGGAAGACAGAGGAGTTTCAAAAGCAGCTTGTGGTGCAGAATAGGAAAGCCACTCTGCTGAAACAGATTTCCAAAAAAAGCCCAGGCGTGCATGCCTAATACTTTGCAAACATATAAAAGGGCTTACTGATTAGCCATGGCTGAGTGGAGATTTGATTCACATCTCCCATACCTGAAGTCAGCAATCAAGCCATTGCACCAAACTAATCCTTATGATGTTCATTTTTAGACCGACTAGAGCAGCCATTTTCAACCATGTGCCGTGGCACACTGGTGTGCCACGAATGGTCCCCAGGTGTGCCATGGGAATTTGGGTCATTTATCAATAGGACCATTGAGGGATGTGAGCCCCCATTGACAGCACAGTGTGCCTTGTCAATTATCAAAAAGTCGATGGTGTGCCTTGCCAGTGTGCCGCAAGATGAAAATACTGGACTAGAGTATAGGGTTTCTTTCTTTGTGGTTCAGACCCTTCCTCTTATTTTCTGTCCAGAATCCATTTTCTATGGCCAGTATTAGGGTATGGGGCCTTAGTTAGGAATGGGGCCAGATCTCAGTGGAAGAGTACACATTTTCCATGCAGAAGGCCCCGGGTCAATCCCTGACATCTCTAGGTAGGGTTGAAGAAGAACTGCTGTCTGAAAGCCTGGAGAGCTGTTGCCAGATAGTGGTGAACTAGATGGACCAATGGCCTGATAAGACATCTTCCTTTGTTCAAAGGATGGTGCCCAGATTTCAGCATATATATTGGAACTTTTAGGGCACAATCCTAACCAACATTCCAGCACCAAGGTAATGGCAATGCAGCTCTGAGGTAAATGAACAAACATTGCCTTGCCTTGAGGAGGCCTCTGTGCCTGCACCCCAACTGCAAGATGCAGCACATACTCTACTGGCACAGTTATGCCAGTACTGGAAA
The DNA here is from genome assembly GCF_035046505.1 of Tiliqua scincoides. Classification (NCBI taxonomy): domain Eukaryota; kingdom Metazoa; phylum Chordata; class Lepidosauria; order Squamata; family Scincidae; genus Tiliqua; species Tiliqua scincoides. The sequence continues at coordinate 178,025,971 of NC_089823.1, forward strand.
GTTGGCTAGGATTGCACCCTTAGTCCTGTTTCCTGCCATAGTCTTCTTCCAGAAGGGTGTCTTGGGCTGTGGGACTTTTTGGAGCAGCATTGAATGCAGCAAAATGGATAATAGCAGGAAGGGAACGTTGGCAAGAGCACAGGGATCACATCAAGAGGCTACCATATTGGACAATGGCCATGTGCTTGGACCCATCAGAGGGACCCACTTGGCTGGACCAATCCCATAGCAATGATAATGCCCAGTGTATCATTGGGGAACATGGAGGACTTTTCCCCAAGGCCTCTAGCAGCCTGGTGCCTGCACTGCAAAAGCTCTTCCATCCCCCTTGCATGCATTGAAACATTGTTGGTACACACACAAAGCTCACTGAACCCCAGCCTCTGTAAAGCTATTATGTGACTTTGCCATGTACCTGGAAGTCTGAATATGGGGGCAGATCTGGGGGAGGGGGCTAAAATTAGAAGGATAAGTATAAAGATTTAAGAAGAGGTCTAAAGAATTCCTGCTTATGGGTGGCATAACTCTCCCATCAACAAAAAATTCTGTAGTGGTGCATGAGAAAAGAAAGCAAAATTGTTGTTCAGGAACAGATAGATAAACCCTCTCCCTTTGCCTGTCTCCATCCGCCCAGTATATATATCCAAATGCTAAGCAGAATTCTGCCATTAGCTAATAATAGCATTAGCAGTTCAGAAGTTTATAAAAAAAAAGTCTTTAATACTTAGTCTTAGCAGCTGATAATGTAAAATAGGGTGGCATTTGGAGGCATAGGATGCTGCCAGTCTCTGGGGAGAGAAAGGTGTTAACTTCTAATAGCTTTTCAGTAATAGCCAAGCATCTGCAGTCCCCCATAAAAAAGGGTTTTTAAAAATTAATAGAGCTGAATGTGCTTCACACTGAGGAGAATGCCAGATTAATAAGCGCATTAAGGACCGCTTTGGATTGGAAATAATTATGGAAGATGACAAGGAGCAGAGGTAGCATTGGTGGTGCTTTCAGGAATGCATTTTAAAAAGCAGTTTAAAGAGCCTTCAGATGTTGGTATTATCCTGCGTGACCAAATTAAGAGCAAATGAGAAAAGTTTATCTGGCATTTTGGAGTATTGAAAGGGCTTAGTGTTATAAATTATACAGTATGAGGATAGGTAGCGGTGTGCAAATTCATGTTAAACACTATTGGCAGTTTCAATAATAGCAACTGCTTTATGAAGCACTAAATGTTTTAAAGTTGGGATGGAAAGAAAGTCAACACATGAGAGAGAGAGAGAGAGACTGTTGCCGGTTTAGGAAATAGATATCCCCTTTGCTTAGAGGTCATTCTGCATTATTCAGTTTTTACAGAAAGTATGAAACTAGCACAAGGTTACAGGTGACCCAGTTTCCACCCAGACTGGCTTATCGTAGGGCCATTTTCCTACAGAACATATTTATCAAGCATATAACAGCCTCGCAGTGTAATGAATGAGAGCTAATATGGTACCTAAGTCTGCGTTTCCATGTGCACCATCTTGGGAATGGGTGCCACAGTACTCCATGGACTTACATTAGAGTAAACATATACAGAATCTGTGAGCTGCCCTGAATTCTTGGAAGACAGGAAATAAATCTTTTGAATGAATGAATTGGACTGTCAGTCCTGTTCAATCAATAGCACTTGCAGCCTGAACTTATATATGTTTACTCAGAAGTAAGTCCCACCAAGTTCAATAAAGCTTACTCTCAAATGATTATGTATAGCAGGGTTTTTCAAACTGGGGCGTCGTGACACCCCAGCCTGAGGGCCCTGGCCCCTGCCTGGAGGCAGAGAGGAGGCAGCAGCTCAGGGGGCTGCAGGGAGCCCGGCGCGACCTGCAGCAGGGCTCCCCGCAGCAGTGAAAATAGATGCAGAGCAATCGTGCTCCACTTCTACTTTAGCGGAGACGGGGCGCGATCGCTCCGCATCTACTTTCACTGCTGCGCAGAGCCCTGCTGCAGGTCGCGCCGGGCTCCCCGCACCCCCAGGGAGGCTGCAGGGGCTTGGGTATGTGTACCCAAGCCCCTGCAGCCGCCCTGAGCGGCGTGATCCTGGGGATAGCGCCGCTGCCTTCCCCCTCCCGCCCACGCAAGAACTTAGTGGCTCTCAAACTCTCCCAGAGAGTTTGAGAACCACTGATGTATAGGATAGTGACCTTAAGCTTTTGTCTGTAAATTTTAGTCCTGCTGATTTCTGGGACTTGGTTGCAATCACCTTTTGTAAGATCCACCTCGTACTGTTTGGATTGATTTCAAATGGTAGATATGACAGTTGTTCAATTATGACTGCTTCCACTTCTCTAGAGGAACTAATATTCCTGTTGCCTTTAGTGTATTTTTATATTCTCCTTTACATCTATGTCATTATATTTTCCCCTTTGCTTCTAGAAATCTTTTTGATTTCTGCAAATTAAAAAGTGGTAGTCCTGACAAATAGGATAGATTTGTTCCTGAAAATCTGGTTGGTAGCATATTTAAGCCATTTCTGCCCAACATTGCATATACCAACAAGGATCAAATGTGTACATCTGTGGGCTGGGCAGAAATGGGTTAAAACACTAACACTAGCACTAAAAACATAAGAACATAAGAAGAAGCTCACTGGATCAGGTCAAAGGCCCATCTAGTCCAGTTTCCCATATCTCACAGTGGCCTCAGGGAACACTCAAGACAAACAAGAGACCTGCATTCAGGTGCCCTCCCTTGCACTAAGGGAGGATCACTGAGTGATCTTAATCACAGCCACATCTAAAATGCATGGACAAATGAAGTACAGTAAATGGAGGCTGCCACTGCCAGACTAACCTAAGGTCCCAAGCACTACCTAAAAACTCCACCCATTTTTTGATAGGTCTATTTTAAAAGAAACAATCTCTTTTATCCCACACACAAATACACTTATAGCATCAGTGGTATCCAGTTTCAAACCTCTTTCCAACTTTTTATCATATCATATTCCTCTTTCCTTCATATATTACCTGCTTTTCAATGATTATGTGCTTTTCAGAATACCTTCTGACCTTGTTTCCTGAGGTTATTATGCATTAAAACATGGCTCCTAATATTAGTAGCGCAATGTGTTTCACAGAAAATAGAGTGATATACAGGAGTTGTGTACCCTGTGTGCTTATGGCCAAAGTTTTGACACACACAAGGTTTGTGTTTAGAGATTAGTGACCGTAAAACACATCGTTCAGGCTAGCTGTATATCCAGGGGGAAGGAAAATACGATGGGGTCATTTTTCTTCCATTTTAATTTGTAGTTTGGTCCTCTCCTTATCATACAATGGCGAAATTATCCTTATCAATGACGAAATAAAAACAGTTCTAAAAACAAAAGAAAAATTACACATCTATGCCAATGTTTGAGACCAAAAAAAAAAAAAAATCCATGCCGTTTCAATAAGAGCAACTGAGATGCAAATTTTTGTAACCATTAATCCGTACTTTAAAATAATGCTTGGCATGTAATGTTTACCTAGTTTGCTGAAATTTCCTGTCTGGAGGGGGGAGAAAAAGACAAATAAAAAATGGTGATTGAAATGTTTTATATAGGTGAGCGAGGCTGGTAGCAAGACAACAAAATTATAACAACTATCATTAAACCGTTCTCTGTACCACATAGGCAACATTCCGGGGACTCATTATTTCAAATCCAACTTCTCAAAGATTTATTTTTCTTTTGAAACAATTTCTGACAGCTTTTGATCTTCTAAATGGAAAAAAAAATCAAAGAAATCTGTTTCTCTAGTGTATTAATAGCAAAGGAATTGCTAGATGCTGCAAAGTAGGAACTGAATATAATAGCATCCCAGTTTTATTCATCTTCAAAGAAAACCAAATATATTTTTGAGACTAAAAAAAAAAAAAAAAATAGGATACCCTACAGATTTTGAAGGGATGGGATAAACCTCTTTCCACAAGAAAAGATGACAAGAAATTCATTTTGAAGGACACTCTCTTTGCCTCTGTCCATTTAATACACTTACAAGCCAGCTGTCATGAGGTAATCTGCCTTTTACATCTGAAGCAAAATTGCTGTACAGTTGGGGAAGCTCATATGCTTAATAGTTGAGTCCTTTTTTCTCTCCCTTCGCTCAGTTCTTTCAAAGTTGCAACCCTCTGTATCTACAAATATTCAAGTTTATATAATAGACTAAAAAGAAATGCCTAAAATACTTATTACATTCTGGGATTAGACACACTTTACACTTCACCCCTTTGTTGTGGTACTAAAACATTAACTGTTCCATTTACTCTTGGGGAGCGGCACACCTCCCTCTAGCAGTCTCTGATGCCAATTCAGTAAAGGTAAATGAGAATCTGCCAGGCTGATGACACAGGGGGCTGTAGTTCAATGTGTATATTTCATAGAAGGAAAGTCCCTTGTTCAATCCCAGGCATTTCCAGTTAGGGCTAGGGAAAGTTCCTGTTTAAAAATCTGGCCAGTCGGAGCAGACAATACTGAACCAGAAGGATGAATGACCTGACTCGGTATAATACAGTTTCATATTTGCATCCTGCTTTTATTTAGATCATTCAGGGAAATGATGGCTGCTACTTCTGCTTCTATTGGATAGCTCTAATGGGAAAGCATCCATGCCAAGTCTTAAGTGAAAGGAGAGGCAAATATTTTTCACAAAGTGTCTGCAAATTTTATGAATTGTTTGAGCTGAAAGTTCTTATTTCTTTCTGGCTTCCTTGTCATACGTTACTCACACACCATCAGGGCACCCCTGCACAGCAGTCAGTGCTGACATGGCTAAACCAAGTACTACTAGTATAATACATACTTTGTAAACATTCTTAAGTTTGGTTAATTCCAAGCATAGGGGCTCTCTTGAATATCTGCCTAGCCACTACTTGATTGTCTTTGCTTAAATGCTGGGTTTCTCCTGGGCTGGTTCCAAAAGACTTTTGGCACTTACAATCATAAGCTTAGCACCAGCTGTAGTGGAAATGTTCACCCTGTGTGTCTGGCATCAACTTGATAGGAACTGGTAAGTGTTCATGGCATCTCAGGAAAGGGGAGAACCAATAAAAGTCAATAGGATTAGGCTGTTTTTTGTTGTTGTTTTTAAGGATACTGAGGTTGCAGGGAGGTCGATAGGAATGTGTTTATGTTTTTATTTATGTTGTAAGTCACCTTGGGTCCTTTCGGTGAGGAAGGTGGGATATAAATGCAGTAAATAAAATATTTATTTTATTGGTGAAGAAAAATAATTTCCCCAGATGGTGTCTTAATATTTACTTATTTAATATTAAGACACCATCTGGGGAAATTATTTTTCTTCACCAATTCTATTTTGTAGGCTGGTAGTCCTCAACAAGGAAGACACATCTGTCTACTGCCAAAGCATAAGGAGCTTTGTTCACTTGCTCAGAAGTGCTGGGTGGCAGGTTGTCAAATTTTTTCTCACACACAGCATTGGAGAATGCTACACCCATTGAATTTGTGCCTGTTGTGAAGTTGTTAGGAAAAGAGTCCTCTGCTAAGCAGAGGAGCTGGGGGAGGGGGAATAGGCAGTCCTAACCTTGATGAAAAGAACTCTGTGGTCAACCACTCCATTCATTTAACACCATAGGAAATGTTTTCAGGTTTTAGCCATTGCTGCTGTTTGAATGTGAGATGGGCAGGTCTCCTGAAGCTCTGACTCTGGGGAAGCAATCAAAATTGGGACCATGGCAGAGCAAAGGGTTAAATCCTCCCCTCCCAACACACCACTTGCCTAATCCAGATTGTACCCCCCCCTCCACAAGCTGCTGTTTAACAAAACACACACATGCAGAGGAGGAGTAAAACAATGTGTTCAAAATAAATTTAGGAATAGATACTGGGTGCTCATCAATTGAACCTATCAGAACAGGTGAAGCCAAGTGCCACTGAATGTTGGTGCTGTTGTTTTAAAGAGATTTTAACTCTCACATAATTGATCTCCCTTCCCCAGTGCAAGATTATTTTTCTTGCCCATGTGTTCTCAATAAATGTGTTGATCATACCTCTGTTGGTGTCTACCTCTGTCCCATTTCTACAGAGAACATAGGAATGCTGTTGGATAAAAGAGGAAAGTTTCATCTAATCCAGGATTCTACTTTCCCAGTAACCAAACAGATGCCTGGCAGGACATGAAGACAAAGGCTGTTCCCTATAGTACCCCCTGAAACTGCTATTCAGAAGGATACTAACCTTCTGCCTTGGGGTTCAATTTAGCTCTCATGGCTAGAGGTGTTTGTTTCCAGTGAGTAAAATAGGATTACAGCCTAAGGGCACAATCCTAACCAGGTCTACTCAGAAGTAAGTCCTATTTTGTTCAATTTTCTCAGGAAAATGTGGTTGTGATTGCAGCCTTAGGGCCCAATCCTATCCAACTTTACAGCACCGGTGCTGCCTCAATGCAGTCCCAAGGTAAGGGAACAAATGTTCCCATACCTTGAGGAGGCCTCTGTGACTGCCTTCCCATCACAGGAAGCAGTGCATACCCCATTGGCACAGCAGCACCAGCACTGGAAAATTGGATAGGATTGGGCCCTTAGTCTTACAGCACACAACAGGCTGAGTGAAATAAATAGCACTATTTTCAAACACCTCTACTCACGCCTAATAACCTTTAAAAGACATCTTTTCTATGAACTGACCGAATCATATTTGCAGCCATCTAAGTTTCTGATCATCAGTACATCTGGTGGCAAATACCATGTGCCAGTTGGGTGGAGAAGTTCTTGTTTGTCTTGAATCTCCTGCCAGTCAGTTTCAGTGGATAACTCTGAGTTCTAAAATAATGAAAAGGAGAGAAAAACACCCTCCCATCTGCTTTCTCTACCCCAAGCCCAATTTTATAAACTGCTTTCTTGCCCTCTCTCAGTTCCCCCTTCTAAATTTAAGAGCCCCAGACACTTTAGTCTTCCCTTGCAAAGAATGTTTCCCAACAACCAACACCTACTCCAGAAGCGTCACTAGGGTTTGTGTCACTAGCGTTGGTGTAACTCCCTTTATATATAACCCCCACTTATTTATAACAGTACAGGTTGCCCAATAAATTAGTAACCAACAAAAAATCAGTGGCCAACTTGATGGCACTCACACAACTGAGTAAGACTTCTAATATTAGCTCTGATACATGGAAATAAGAGCTGACTCATACTAACATATTATTGGTTCCCTGCTGTGTCATAATACAACCTCATTGGCTTGAGTATGTCAGCCAGTGTGGTCCACATCCCACACACACACCCACAACGATGCCACTGCCCTACCCAATCATTTTGTTTGTCCTTAAAAATATTGAGAATGCAAAATGTACAGGAAAAGCTGGCGGCTTAGACTTTAGAATGAGGCAGAAAACTGGAGATGGAGAGATAAACTTTCCTTCTGGCTTCTTACCCTGTGATTTCCTCCTTCCCCTATTGATTCTGGGAGGGGGCCTAAACCCTAACCATTGAAATATAGGTCAAGGCCTGAAACCTGACAATCCTGTTTGGGTATCGCTTTTAAAAGTGGTAGTCACACCTTGTATATAACTACAAGAAGAAACCTGGCAGGTGTTGCTGTAGATTTGTAGAGGGAAAGAAAAGATTTTGAAAAAAGATACTGAAGGAGGGTAAGGGCAATAGACAAGAAAAAAGGACTGTAGAACATTTGTCTAATGGCTGATCACATCGCTAGGTGCCAGCATTGAAAAGTTAATTGTAAAAAAGTTTTACAAGATGTACATATGCCACAAAATCTGAAAGTGGAGCACAACTCAATGCATCACATACAATTTTGTTTGGATTGCACAAGCCCCTCATGGTATAAACATATCACCCTCAAATACCACTGTTGCTTAGCTCAAATATTACTGATATGCACATTCAATCAAAAAAAGTATAATTTAGCTTTCTGTAAAATGCAGACCAAAAGAGATGCAAAATCTACAGGGGTTATGATAGCAAAGGATTTGATTCACTGGTTGAATGTGACATCTGGATGTGGTTTGTAGAAGCAATTTTTTGATTCCACAAATTACTGCCTTGTAAAACAGCTTGGGCTGGAGCCTACAAAGAAAAAGGTAACCATTCTGGGGCTTTGTGGTCAATGACATGCTGGAGCCCAGAAGATAGTAGAGGCCACTCCTTACGCTTGGCTTCACTAGGGGCAATTAAACTTTATGCACAACAGTAGTCAAAGAAAGTGAGGAGAGAGAGAGAGAGAGAGAGAGAGAGAGAGAGAGAGAGAGAGAGAGCGCCTGGATAGCAAAATTAAAACAACTGAGTATGAGAAGTGAATTCCATTTTTGTAATGAATAAAAAGTCAAATATAACCCCCTCTTATTTCTTCAGATATTCTAAAACTGTAGTTGCCAAACTGGGTACATCCAAACATCTAAATTTTCCTATGCAGGACCTGATGACTGATAGTCCTTAGAAATGGAGTGGGAGGAATCGGATGCAGGGCACAGCCCAGGTGGTAGCCCAAAAGTGGTCTGAGATGAATAACAATCATCTGCTTAGGAAAAAAAGAAAATGCATAACCTTCCCTTGCATATGCAGAAAGCTACAGTCAGTCAGGCTGGTCTGCAGTTCTCAACAGGCAGGATGGTGTTTAAGTTGGAAGAGGAGCCCTTGCACTATGGCCCAAAGCTTTTGATCAAGATGCTGGTATTATCTGTTCAGTATACACTGTGAATGAAGTTATTTAATACACTAAAAGCACCATCTTCTTGAAACTTCCAGTACTGCATTGCAATGTTTGAATTAGCTTTAAACAATACAAAAGGCCTTGAATCTCAGTTACATTAGTCCAAATGAGATTTTGGCCATGTGTCATTGTGATCCAGTGTGGTCCATTTACTTTCATTCTTCCCCAGTTCTCAAACCACATTCAATAGAAAGAGTTATTCTCTGCTCCCTGTTTCTTCACAGGTATACATTAAAGTTTCATCTAATAGCAACTGAAAAGCATTTGGATATTATCATGACATCTACTATATAACCTCCAGCAAACTACAACCCAATCTGCAGTCCTTTCTGCCAGGCTAGTCTCTTGGGAGAAGTCTCAATTGAGTTTCCAACTTGCAGATGTCATTGGCTTTCAGCCTGTCCAATCAGCCATCCACATTTTGTCCTGAATTTCTGGCTCAGCTAAAAATATCCTCCATTCATTATTGCTTTTTTTCCTATCTACTGTTTGGGTGGCTGGATCTTGCTTTGGCACTAGTCAGTTATATTAGATGCTCTTGGGAATCTTGTCTGCCATACAACTTTATTTTCTTATTATTAAAGTGATGCAAGACTAACCTGTGCCAATCAGCTCAAGGAACAGGGTCGCGTAATCTGGATAATGAGAGCTGACTGAGATGTTTAATGTAACAAAGGTTATGGTAAAACCCAATCATGCCTTTGGATTTCTGTTGTTTGGGGCGATTAACTCCTTGATTTACAATGCAGGAAAAAGGCGCAGTTTCCAGCTCTGTTCCCATTACTTAGAAACAACCAAGAGAAATCGTCACTTTACACATCAGTCAGTCTATGGAATTTGCTACTAAAAATGTGATGTACAAATCAGATTCATTAATTTGTAAGGAAAGTTAATTTTCTGAACACTGGAAAACCATTATAATCGGATTCTGCACTGTAAGGCACAACAGATAGTCATAAGGTTCAGAATGGAATTTGACTCCCCCTGCACATCAATGCCCTATTAGATTAAGAGGTTTGCAGGTTTTATTCCATTTGGTTCCACTTCTCTCTAAATCTCCCACATCAGGTATTGGTCTTTGATAGAATCAGCATGCCAATTCTGAAAGACCATTTGTCTTTCCAAATGTTCATTCATGTGTTAAACGGGCCCAGCAAGCACCCCTACAGTCTTTCCACATTGCCCACAGCATAATCACATTGGATGCACATACTGATGAATCCTGTCTTCCACTAATGACTAAAGAAGGCAACGAGGGCTGCATTTCCAACCATGGCAAATACACCAGGGGTGCTAACAAGTAATAAGCACATAATGGGGTTTTTTAATATATAAAATGTGTATGTGTATATATTCAAATGTTATACATACATACATACATACATACATACATACATACATACATACGTATGTATGTATGTATGTATGTATGTATGTATGTATGTATACAAATATAATTGTGTGTGTGTGTGTGTGTGTGTGAGAGAGAGAGAGAGAGATTATACATCAATTGGCATGGTCCATCCTTTAGGCAAATAGGAATATCCTTCATGTCAAGGTGTTTTGTCCCTCTCTTATCTCATTTAAGAGATACATTTAAAAGGTGTCAGTGTTATTTTAGAATCTGGGTATAGAGCAGTGGGCATCAAACTCATCTGTGGAAAACCCTCCACCACACGAATGGAGCTTAGCAGGGGGAACCTGCTATCTTCATCTACGATTTCCCAAAACATTGTGCAGGGCAGCCACAATCTGCCCAGAAATCCAGGCGAAGAGCCTACTGGGGCAACAGCATGTGGAAGAGGCTGACCTGCACGATGTTTGGGGGAGATCGGAGATGAAGATAGCAGGCTCCACCGCAGAACAGAAGCTCCGGTTGCCCTTGGAATGGCTTTTTTTTTGCACGCAGAAATCCTAAGTGTGGAGACCACTTGTAAAGAGGAATCCCATCAGCTATCCGTTGCATTACATCCAGTTCTGTCAGTTTTTAGGACCTAGGCAAACTGATTTACAGCGCAACCCTATCTCTTCTTTGAGCTGGCGCAACCCTCCCTGTACTAGCTCCAAGTGATGCTGTTAAGAACATTTGCAGCTACTTGGGAGCTGGCTGGGCCAACTCAAAGGCCCACGCTGGCCCAGCAGTGTGGGATCCAGTCCCTGCACCAGCCAGCACAGTTAAGATTGCACAGGTGGTGCGGGGGGCTGGAAGGGGGTAGCAGGAGAGCATTTTGGACACAGTGTGGGGTGTTTCTGTGTGGAGGAGGGCAGAATGGGGAAGGATTGGGCCCAGAAGGGGGTGGGATTGGTGGCAGCGGTGCACACTGCATCCAAACCCCCTTCCCTGGCCGTGCAGCCCTACATGGGGCTTCCCAGTTTTGTGCCAGCTATATAGCTTGGACAGATCCAAGAAGCCCTATAGGGATGGCTTTCTTCCTTACTCAGGGTAAGGGAAAAAATATCCAGCCATCTTCTGAACTGCATTCGATGCTGCATTGACCATGTGACCTGGCTGTGCCAGTGTAGCTGAGAATTGGGCTGCTGAAATTGGTCTGCTGAAAACAAAATAAAGTAAGCCAAACAGCTGAATTCAAAATCATTGTGCATTGAGTTATTGTTTAATGCATGTTGATGATAGTTTTGAAGCAAAACAGAACATATCTCATAACCCAAATTTTAATAAAACAGGTAATGATGGAAACATCCATCGTCCATTTCAAGTGAAATATCAAGAACTTGTTATTCTGTAATATGAATACTCTGGCTTAAAAGAGCAAACTGCTTTCTTGACATGTCTCATCTTGCTTTTATTTTAATCTGTTCATTCTGTAGTAGACTGAGTGAGAATTTACACACACACAAACACAGAGAGAAAGAGAGAGAGCAATTTTTAAAGAAGCATTTTTTTCTTTATAATTATGTATTCTTTACTTATTAATCAGTGCTACAATTTCCTCTGACATTTAACATAGACATACATTATTTTCATTCATTCCACAAGTTAGTAATTCACTGTATCACTATACACATGGCAAAGACATTGCAAATGTAAATAAATGTAGGCGTATCAGGTTTAACCGCTGTGCTCAGAAATAATATCTTTTTAAATGTGGTGTAACTCACAATCAACTGAATGTCATCACAGCTTCAGAGAAAATGGGCAAGTCTTCGTATAAACTTACTTTTTCACACAGAGACCAAAATCCTGGCATTTCTGCAAAAGTAATGAAGTCTGTAAAACTACAGAAAGGGAAATGTAGCTAATAACTGTATTTATGTTCTTATGTGCTGCTTTTCATTGACTCAAAATAGCATGGCTAATTCCTATTAAATAAATATACTAATTGGATCTTGCAAATGCAAATTTCAACAACAATATTTAAAGCAGAATTATAAGATGCATTACAAGCAACAGCTTTGCAGATGCTTTGATTGTAAATAAGAGATTAGTTTTAAATTCAGATGTGCTGAACAGGTTGGCATAATTTCAGGTACCAGTAGATTTAGGATGCTTGCCAACCTGTGGGAAGTGCAGGAATATTCAGAGCACACTAGGTGTTGTTTTGGGGGTTTTTTCCTCTCATGTATTCAGTCTGAATATTTGCTTCAATAAATTATCACAGCGAGATAGTGAATAAAACAAGCTTGTATTTATTCCTGGATACCTGCCCAGCCACATTTACGTGTACTGGTAGAATTTGTCAACAGGCAATATTGTTTTTGACATAGATGATGAGAGAATTTTTAGGTCCAGAAGTGACTTACTTGGCTAATAAGGAGAAGGAAGTGTTAATTGGCAACTGGTACTGCAGAGAACAAGGGATGCAATGGTGATCAACACACAAGTAATGTAAACCTTGGGACTAGGGCTGGCCCCTGGTTCCAGTGGCCTTTCAGCAAACTGTCCTCCATGGACAAGTCACTATAGCAAGTCACTCCATTACCACCAAATGAAGAAGATAGGTACAGAGATAGGGATCAACAGTGAGCGTTTCTCTGGTCACCCCTGGGTCCTCCACAGCAACTCAAAGATGCTGGCCCAGCCTTGCCTAAGATGAAGATTGCACTAAATCAGGGGTGCCCAAACCTGGGCCCTGAGGCCACTTGCGGCCTCGAGGACTCCCAATCCAGCCTGCAGGGAGCCCCAGTCTCCAGTGAGCCTCTGGCCCTACAGAGACTTGCTGGAGCCCATGCTGGCCTGATGCAACTGCTCTCAGCATGACGGCCAACTGTTTGACTGCCCATGTGAGCTGTGGGACGAAGGCTCCCTCCACTGCTTGATGTTTCACGTCTGTGATGCAACAGCGGCAGCAAAGGAAAAGCTGGCCTTGCTTTATGCAAGGCCTTTATTCATTCATATAAGTTCCATCTCTAATTATATTCATTTGTATAAATTTATTCAAATTTTGAAAGTAAATTAATTCTTTTTTTCCCCCGGCCCCCAACACAGTGTCAGAGAGATGATGTGGCCCTCCTATCGAAACATTTGGACACCCCTGCACTAGATCAAGGATTTCAAACATAAGACTGCGTGATAGTTGACTCTCTCAGTACCACTATCAGCTGCTTGCAGCTGCTGAGCTGCAAAGTGATGCATTGGCAGAAGTGGCACTGCTGAAAGTTTGGTGCTGAGATTGCCCAGTTATCATGGAGGCCACCCTTTCAGCAATGTCCTGAAAATAGGATCAAGATTGGTTTATTTTCTCTGTCATTTGCAGCAAATGGGTTTCTAAGTGAGGAAAAAAAAATGCTTATTTTGAGTCATCCCTTAATGACATCAGTTCCTGCTTAATGACATCACTTCTGACTCTCAGCAGGTGCCATGAATGCTATTTCGCCTGCTGTATGAAAAGAGTTTGTTACCCCTGCACTAGACTGCATTGCAGATCTTGTGGCATAATTTCACAAGAGTAAGCCACAGTGTAATGCACATTGATCCACTCCCTAAAAGCTTGTGTTCTAAAGCTTTTAAGTTCTTTGTTGCTGTGGTTTTACTGTACTTAGGTTTGTTTTAGATTTTACTTAGGGTTGCAGCATTTCATTGATCAATTGATTAGATGTATCTGTTTAAAGTAATCCAACTTTTTTTTTAAAAAATGCCATGATTCATTATAAACCAGATCATATTTAAAAAACAAAAAACAAAAAATGCCTGTTGCAATGCGCATGTTGTATTGGAATCGCAGAAGATCTGGCGAGGAGGTAGAATGTGGTGTCTGCAGTGGCCCCTTTAAGAGTTAAGGATTGGGCTTTCAGTAAAGGGTGTGCTGCACAGCTGCAGCCACTAGAGGCAATTAGGTACCTAAGGATATAAGGAGCACCTGAGGCAGGAAGGGTTGGTGGGTTGTTAGAAGGAGTGCAGGTTGGAGGCAGGAGAGGAGAGGAGACTGACTGGGCTTATTGACTTTGGACTCTGATTTGGCTACTCTGACTGATTTGACTGGCTTACCTGGAATCTGACCTAGGACTGTGACTCAGTTTATTGGCTCTGGACTCTAGTTTGGCAACTTTAACTGATTGGACTGACTGACTTGGAATCTGTGGATTGGGATTTGGCAGAACACATGTATAATCTGGAAAGGAAGTACTGTACACTTTGCACTATTCAGTTGAATTCTAAGTAGCAAGAGTGGAAGGACATTCCTGCAAGGGAACTTCTGCAAACTTGCTCCCAGCATCACCCCCCTGTACTCAACAGAAAGGATGCTCCTGTAACCAGGGGCCCTCAGGAATGGAGCTTCGTGATGCTTGGGGCACTGCAGGAGGACTAGGGAACAGTCCAAATTGTGGAAACTTTGTGGGAACTTCCACACAGCATACTTCAAATCCAACCCATTGCTTTAGTGCAGTGGTATTCAGACTGGAGCGTTGTGATGCCCCAGACCAGGGGTCGGCAACCTGCGGCTCTAGAGCCGCATGTGGCTCTTTCAGCTGTCTGCTTCGGCTCCTCCAGGTGCAAGTGGCAAAGAGTGTGAGAGGAGGCACCTGTGTTGGGAGTGCAGGCTGCTTCCCTCCTCTCCCTTCACCCCCACCTGCCCCGCATTGGTTTCCCTTTTCAATTTTGCCTGCTCTGCAGGTTTAAGCTCCCTGTTTTTCCCTTCCCCAACTCTCCAGCAGGCTCAGCCAATCAGCATCCAGCAGGCTCCTGGCTTTTTCAGTTGGAATGGCTCAGGGCCCTTCACTGGCTGACCACCAGCCAATCCTGAGCCGCCTTCCTCCTCAGCCATTGCAAGCCCTTGCAAGCCCTCACTCAGTGCAAGGAGAGGCTTTTCCTCCACAGCAGAGGAGACATCCTGTGTGTCTACTCAGTAGTAAGCCCCATTACAGTGGATGAAGCTTACTCCCAGGAAAGGGTGCCTGGGATTGCAGCCATGGAGCCTGCTCCTATGTGTGTCTACTCAGTTGTAAGCCTCATTACATCGGATGAAGCTTACTCCCAGGAAAGGGTGCCTGGGATGGCATCCTTGAAGCCTGCTCAAGGCCAAGTGCAAGGACGGGTGAGTGGGAGCAGGTCTGTTCCAGAGTAAGCCCCAGTAGTCCCTGGGCTACTCCCAGGAAGGTGTGGAGGGCTGTATCCTCAGCCTCCTCCTGTGCAGGTCTACTCACAAGTAAGCCCCGCTGTAGTCAGTGGGGTTTCCTCCCAGGAAGGTGTGGAGGGCTGCAGCCTCAGCCCCCTCTTATGCAGGTCTACTCACAAGTAGTCAGTGAGGCTTCCTCCCAGGAAAGTGTGGAGAGGACTGCAACCTGAGAGCTCCAACCAACTTGTCTGCTCAGAAGTCCCATTGTAGTCAATGGGGCTTACTCCCAGGATAGTGTGGAGAGGGTTGCAGCCTGAGTGAGGGAGGGAGGGCAGGCAGGGCAGAAGCTGGCCTGTGGCTGCCCCCCCTTCTTCTCTTCCCCACCTCTGGAGTCTGTGTCCTTTCTTCCTTCCAGCAGGGTGCCTCTGGAAGGTGGGGGGAGTGCTTTAGTATCCATGTAAGATAAGCAGATGTCATAACTACCACATGTATTGGAATCCTGGAAGATCTGGCGAGGAGGTAGATGTGGTCTCAGCAGTGGCCCCTTTAAGGGTAAGGCCTGGGCATCCAGCAGACTGTGCTGCACAGCTGCAGCCACTTGAAGGCAATAGGGCCCTCAGAGATATAAGGAGCACCTGAGGAAGGGGGTGTGGGTTGTAGGAGTGCAGGTTGGAGGCAGGAGAGGAGACTGGCTTGGCTTCCTGACTTTGACTTGGATACTCTGACACTGGAGTTTGGTGTGTGGCTGCTGTGCCCAAGACCTGCTGAGGACCCAGGGTCTGCTGTAGTGGTGGGAGGCTGCTGGCAGGAGAGAGGACCTCTGCAGGTTGAACAGGCGAGCTACCCTGGAGGTGCAGTCCAGCAGGACTGCAGGGCAGAACCAGGGTCATTTGTTGGGGGAAAGAAGGGGAGCTAATTTGCTTAAAGTGGGCATAATTCTCCAGGCAGAGAATGGCCTTGGAATCAGGCAAAGCACCATAGAGGACCAGGCGTCTGAAAACACAGGACAAGAATGTATGACAAAACTAACTAAAAGCTACAAGAGGGGGCTACATTATTAAAATGGGACCTATAAGAGCATAAAGGTGAAAAAAAACTATATATGCAGTATTATCTTCGTTTTAGATGTCAAAAGGGTTTTGTGGCTCCTGAGGTTTTTTTCCCCTCCGTAAAATGGGTCCAAACGGCTCTTTGAGTCTTTAAGGTTGCCGACCCCTGCCCCAGACTGAAGGCCCTGGCCTCTGCCCCCTTAAGGGGCGGGGGCAGGGAGGAAGGCAGCGACTCAATCTCCAGGATAGCATCGCTAACGGGGCTGCAGGGATTGGGATGCACTCACCAGTCCTTGCAGCAGCCTTCCTGGGGTGCGGGGAGCCCTGTGTGAGCACCCGCAGGGCTCGCCAGCTGGTTGTGAAAGTTTCAAGTTTCACTTTGAACCAGCTGGGGAGCCCTGCAGGCACTTGTGCAGGGCTCCCCACACTCCCAGAATGATGCTGCAGGGACTGGTGAGTGCATCCCATTCCCTGCAGCCCCCCCTGAGCGGCACGATCCTGGGGATCAATGTCACTGCCTTCCCCCTGCCCCCGATGCCTCCTCCCCTCCCTTGCAAGAACTTACTGCACTTTTCAAACTCTCAGAGATTTTGAAAACCGAAGCTTTAGTCAGATGCATACTCTATTAATCAATTGAAATGCCTATAACAAATTAGCAGCCCAATATTGTACTAATTAAACCAACTCCCTCTTTCCCCCACCATTGCCAATGGAGCGTGCACTGCAGCAAACCAGGGGAAAAGGCCTGGAGGTCATCTTGAGGTATTGACAGGCAACCATGCACTGAATGTAGGTATATCAGGTTTAACCACTGTACTCTGAAATAATGTCTTTTTAAATGTAGTTGAACTCACAATCAAACTGAATGTCATCACTGCTTCAGAGAGAATGGACAGGTCTTCATGCAAACGTTTCACACACACACACACACACACACACACACACACACACACCACAACACTGGCACTTCTGCAAAAGTAATGAAGTCTCTGAAACTACAGAAAGTGAAATTCAACTAGAAACTGTATGTTCTTGTGTGCTTTTTTCATTGACTCAAAATAGTGTGGCTATTTAGCATGGCTGAACCAACTCCAGCTGTTTCATCATGTAGAAGTTCAATAATGACTGCTGCTTTTACTGTCAATACTTCCTGTGATCTTGGGGGGTTTCTTCCTCTTTCCCCTCAGGCAGGCAATTCTGCTTCAAAAGGGTTACCAAGGGACATACTTATGCACAGCCCATGAAGACTGATGCTGAACTTAAAGGCTTTATTTTTTCCTGCCCCCTTGGCCAATGAAACATACAAACACAAAGCAGGGCTGCTCTCACTCTGATTCAGGGGTTTTTTTCATCCCAAGCAGAGCACCTTCGGTTGGAGGTTTGATTTCTGGGCTTAGGTGGAGGCTATCCAGCCCCCTCTGGGTAAGGAATGTTGGGGGTACTCACCACCCTATTCACCCCTGGATCAAGATGTCAGGAGTCAGCGTGGTGGCTGCTCACCTTATGGTTGGTTCTCTCCCCTGAGGTGGGACCCTCATGTGACCCCGGGCTATGTTGGGGAAGCCTCCGTGAGGTTCCCTGACTCTGTAAACTGTGCTTCCGGAAAACCAGAAGCACAGTTTCCAACCCTGTCAGGAGCCTCAGAGAGACTTCCATGGGGTCCCAGAGGCTAGTGCCCTGGGCTTTTACCCCATCTATGGCAGGTCCACAACTGACTGGGATCCACTTTTTAGAATGAGAATCTGTCAGGACTCACCGGAAATGATGTCATGACCAGAAGTGACATCATCAAGCAGGAACATTTTTAACAATCCTAGGCTGCAATCCTACCCACACTTACCCAGGAATAAGTCCCATTTACTATCATTGTTAAAAGCATATACAAAGTAGCCTGTTAAAAGTACAGATCTGTTACATTTCCCCACTGCAGTCACATGCCATGGTAGCATCAAGTCTAATATATTAAAAATAAAATATTGAAATGAATGGGAACCCAACTGAAATTGGCTCACGACCCACCTAGTGGGTCCTGACCCACAGTTTGAGAAACACTGTTCTAGGCAATAATGTAATCCTCAGAGCCCAATCCTATGCCTGTCTACTCTTAAATCTTATTATAGTAAATGGAGCTTACTCTCAGGAAACTGGGGATAGGATTGCAGCCTGAGAGCCCAATCCTATGCATGCCTACTCAGAAGTAAGTCCCATTATAGTCAATGGGTCTTACTCCCAAGTAAATGTGGATAGGATTACAGCCTAAATCTGTTTATCAGGACTTGTGTTTCATTGAAACTGGACTGATATTCATGTAAATTCACATAGGACTGAGACAGTATTTTCAGACAGTCTGCTTATTTTCAAAGCAAATTGGTTTGGGTATGTCCACAGCAATTCATTTTTGTACAATTTGCCAATGAAAGCATTAGGAACTGGTGTAGTCCAAATTGCATTCTGTGACCTGTTGTTGACTGTCCCTGCTAGCACTTGGAATTGGGCTGGAAACAGACTAGCAATCAGGGAAGTTCTTTAAAGACTGGAGAAATGTTAATAGCTCATGGTCCCAGCTGGAATCCTAGCATAGCATTCTGGAATAATTGAAATTTCTGGACTGTTTTAAGGGTAACCCCACTTATCAAACACAGCAATAGTCTAAATAGGAACTGACCAGAGTGTAGATATGGCTAGAGTATCCCTGTTCAGGAAAGGTCACAACTGGTGCACCGTAAAGACATCTGTGCTTCCAAAGATATTGTTGTATCTGGAAAGAACCCTCAGACTATGAAATTGATCTTTAAGAGAAAAACAATCCCATTTAAAAGCAATGGAACTCCATCTTCGTATATAATGCCTGGTTAATTGGTAGCTGCTTAATGAGCATCAGAAAAACCTTATGATAGTGGTATTCAAACTGGGGCATCATGATGCCCCAGCCTGAGGGTCCTGGTCCCTTTCCCCTTAAGGGGCAGGGGCAGCCAGGAGGCAGGGAGGAGGCAGTGGCTTGATCCCCAGGATCACGCCGCTTGGGGGCTGCAGGGCCTTGGTGCACTTGCCCAAGCCCCCTGTAGTCCCCCTGGGGTGCAGGGAGCCCTGTCGAAGGTAGCGCCTGCAAGGCTCACTTTCCCAGACCCGAGGAGCCCTGCAGGTGTTCACGCCCAGCTCGCTGCGGCCAGGGATGGCTGCTGCAGGGACTGGAGGGTGCACCCCAGTCCCTGCAGCCCGGTCAAAAGAGGAAGAGGAGTGATTGCGCACTGCTTCCGGTTTAGTGGAGCGGGGCACGATTGCTCCCCTTCACCTTCCCGGACCAGGGGAGCCTTGCCGAAGGTCGTGCAGGGCTCCCCGCACCCCAGGGGGGCTGCAGGGGGCTTGGGAAGGTGCACCAAGCCCCTGCAGCCCCCTGAGTGGCGCGATCCTGGGGATCACACTGCTGCCTCCCCCTGCCCCCACAAAGACTTACTGTGGGATTCAAACACCTTTCGAGTTTGAAAACTGCAGCCTTATGAGGAAGGAAAGATGAGATTAGAGGATATTTTGGGTGCAATCCTAACCCAGACATAAGAGCAATCTAGCTCCGAAGTAAGGGAACAAAATTCCCTTACTTTGAGGAGACCTCCATGAGTGCCACCTAGCTGCAGGATGCAGCACATTTCCATTGGCACCTCTATGCCAGTGCTGGAAAGCTGGTTAAGATTTCAGCCTAAGTGACTTTTCATTGCAAGCTTCATAGCAAGTAGGGACATGAGATGGGTTGTCACAATACTCTCTCTGCTACAACAACACTTTGGAAAAGGAGCAGTGCGACAGTCTAACTTTTTCTCTGGATAACATGCATAGACTTTCACAATCTTGGTTATTATATCTCACTTTTCCTTTTAAGGTTCAGAGCACTTTACAACAGTCTTCTGTCTGGATTCTCACCAAGTCTTCCACACCTGCTTAGCTTTAACAATGCCATAGCATCAGGTACTTCCAGACCATTCACTGTTTGCATGTTCACTAAGGTGTATTGGTTTCACAGCAGAGATTCCATAATTTACTTTGTGATTTTACTTCACTGCTTATTAATTTCTAAAATGAGAGATATAGGGGCTCAAACCACTCTGCATGTCATTACCTGTGATTTTGAAATTTTGTTGTCTAATTCCAAATGTCTTGGAACAGGTTAAAATTACTTGGTCTGTATTCGGAACATGCTCAGAGACACTCCTCTCTTTACCTTCAAATCCCATATTCCAGAGCTGGTCCCTGGCTCATATTCATTTTTTGGCATCAGCACAGCAGTACTTCTTTAAATCAAGTATTACTTTGGTTTATTTTTTTCTCTTCAAAGTACACCAAAAATTTGTAATCATTTTTGACATTCCACACTAAATACAGCCATGAAGATTGACTTGAGATGAGTTTATAAAACATATTTGTTGCTTGATGACTACAAGCAATGACTCATCTAGATATGACTCTCATGTCATATCTAGATGACATGAGAGTCATCTAGAGACATGAGAGCAACCATCATATACACATCAAACAATACTTTCCCTGCTAACTGGGCAAATAGGCACTTTTCCAAGTGGTGCTCCTCTTGTATTTTGCAGGGGAAGAGTAACTGTTCCTCTTCATTCCAGTGCAATGTCTTTTCTATCTATTTCACATTTATTTTTATTTTTCACATTTTTATAGCTATTCACTTGCGTTCTGCATCTTTTTAAATTGTGACCCCTTTTGGAACAGGGAACCATTTAGTCATTTGATTTTCTCTGTCAACCACTTTGTGAACTTATTGTTGTTGTTGTTGAAAAGCAGTATATACCCTCATCAACAACAACAATAACAACAACACAGAGTTTTCTGATATCACTTCACCTGATATCGCTTCATAGACAAATATGTTTCAATCAAGGTAGTTCATACGTTTTGTGAATGATTAAGAAACAGGAGATTGAGTGGTCACACTAAGACTCTGTGAATCTTGAATATGTGAATTCACTAGCTTGGATGGCTTCAAAAAGGGATTGGATAAAGTCATGAAGGACAGGTCCCATCAGTGGCTACTAGTCATGGTGGTTCTGCATTTTTTCCAGGTTCAGCAGCAATTTGCCTCTGAATACCTCTCAGAGGGGAGCAATGGTGGAAGTGAAGTATGCTTTTTCTCCTACTTATGGGCTTCCTCCAGGCAGCGGGAGCACCATTGGGTGAAACAGGCCTTTGGCCTGATCCAGCAGGACATTTCTTAAGTTTTTTTTTTTTTTAATTTGTGCTAAATTCATTCAGTCAAAGCAGAAACCAAAACCACCCACAGAAAACTAAAATATCAAGACATCACCATGAAAAGACCCCATCGTTTTCTTCCACAGCACTGACCTCTGCCATAATGACTGATAGTCAGATGCTCCTGAAACCTTTTAACTCACCTAACCTCTGGGCAGTTTAGCCATCTGTCACCTGGGGATGAAACATACAACTACCACCTTGTTAACCACTACTGATGAGTTTCCCAGCAGCACTTTTAGATGTTTCAAATACCTATATTCATTTTAGGCTGTAACTGGATATCTTGTTTTAGGATTTGGCCATGCAAGAAGCCAGTCACTTCTGAAGGTTTCTGAGCACCTGAACTCCTAGCAATTTTAATAAGCTTTGAAAGCACTTGGCTTTCAAATTTTCTTCAATAAGCTGCCTTTCAGCATCAAGCAGAACTGGGTCTTGTCTACAGAATTAATCTTTGTAGATACACTCAAACAGGGAAACAATATCTATGTCCCAGGAACACTTGAAAGGAAAGGGTTGTCGATATTAAATAAAAGCTCTCCTGTTTGATGGCGATGGCTGTTGTTGTTAGCCCATTAAGGTGCGTTATTTTGATTCTGAATAAGTCTTTCTAAATGTAAGCTAGATCAAACCACAGTTTTCTTCAGTGCTCTCAGTGGATTAAATTCTGCCTTTGGTGGCACTATTTCCCCTGAATTTAACAAACCAGGATCTCACACCATGTAAGAACAATCAGCAGACCTGAAAAAAGATTCATTTTTGAGTTCTAAGGTCACAATCATAAAGTCCAGATTGTATCCTGATATTGCGCTGTAACTCTGTAGAGATTCCTCATGGGAATAAAATCAAATTAAAAAGTAGTTAGCTGACACCTAGAACTACTGGAACTCACTTTGAGCAGGATATAATGCTCTATTGCATAAAAACTACAGTAAATATTTCTGCCTAAAGGAACCCTAAGCATAGATAAATACAACCTGCTACCACCAGAGCTTATGCCCATCTAGATGCCCAGACAGGAACAGGGGTAAGCTCTGCTGGTGGCAGGTTGCATTTGTCTATGCTTAGGGTTACTTCGAGCTTTTGGCAGGAATATTTGCTGTAGTTTTTATGCAGTAGAGCAGTGTTTCTCAAACTGTGGGTTGGGACCCACTAGGTGGATCGCGAGCCAATTTCAGGTGGGTCCCCATTCATTTCAGTATTTTATGTTTAATATATTAGACTTGATGTTACTATGTTATGTGACTGCATTTGGGGAAATGTTCCACACCTGTGCTTTTAACAAGCTACTATGTATATTCTTTTTAACAATGATAGTAAATGGAACTTGCTCCTGGGTAAGTGTGGGTAGGATTTAGGCTAGGATTGTTAAAAATTTTCCTGCTTGATGAGTCACTTCTGGTCATGACATCACTTCCGGTGGGTCCTGACAAGATTCTCATTCTAAAAAGTGAGTCCCGGTGCTAAATGTGTGAGAACCACTGTAGTAGAGCATGATATTCTGCTCGAAGTGAGTTCCAGTAGTTCTACGTGTCAGCTAACTAAATTTTATTTTATTCCCTTGAGAAAGCTCTACAGCAGGGGTGCTCAATAGGTGGATCGCGATCTACCGGTAGATCGCGAGGCAAAATGAGTAGATCGCGGAGTACCAACCCCCCCCTTCAGGTGCCTCTGGGAGGAAACACCGGGAGTAAGGCCCATTGTACTCAATGGGGCTTACTCCCAGGTAAGTGTGGCTAGGATTGCAGCCTCACAGCCTAATCCTAGGCATGCCTACTCAGGAGTAAGTCCTGTTATACTCAGTGGGGCTCAAGGTACACCAACATACATTGTACACATAAATGTTATATGTTATGATGGCGTGAACATTGTAAAAAAAACTCTGGTAGATCTCCGGGCCTTGCTGGGTTTCAAAGTAGCTCTCGAGCCAAAAAAAGTGTGAGCACCCCTGCTCTACAGGGTTTTGGCGAAATATCAGAATATGATCTAGACTTTGTGACTGTAACCTTAGAACTCAAAAATGAATCTTTGAGATGGTAACTCTGGCTACAGAAGCCTTAGTGACTACAATGTTAGCAAAATCTAATGGGCCAATCCTATCTAACGCCCCATGTGGCGATCCAATAGCAGCGGCGCAGCCTCTACTGTATCCCATGGAGGGAGTTTTGGCTACTGGAGACCTTCTTGGGGTAAGGAGACATTTACCCCTTGCTCCAGAGTAAACCCCAGCAACCGCCATGCATAACCCTATAGCTGAAGATCAGGCTCCTGCCCTCTATCTTCAGGAATGGTGCTCCATGTAAAATAGTTTCAGACGTTAGTCAAGTTGTGCATTGGCTGAGGACTCACACCCATCAGAGGACCATCCAATTGGGCAGGCCCCTGAAACTTCAGTACAGGGTCAGCAGTAGCATCCAAAGCGTCTGTGGAACTCCTTGCCACAGGATGTGGTGCTGGCGTCTAGCCTAGACGCCTTTAAAAGGAGATTGGACAAGTTTCTGGAGGAAAAATCCATTACGGGGTACAAGCCATGATGTGTATGCACAACCTCCTGATTTTAGAAATGGGTTATGTCAGAATGCCAGATGCAAGGGAGGGCACCAGGATGCAGGTCTCTTGTTATCTGGTGTGCTCCCTGGGGCATTTGGTGGGCTGCTGTGATATACAGGAAGCTGGACTAGATGGGCCTATGGCCTGATCCAGTGGGGCTGTTCTTATGTTCTTATGTCATTAGGGGAGATAGTGAGATGCACCATGGGTGGTCCAGTGCAAGACTGCCCCAGAGTCCCCAGAAATCTGGTGCTGACATTATTTCATATGGATATCTAGCCTATTTTCAACTATGTGGTTTGGCTTGTGGTTGCCATACATTGTGGGTTTCAAAGCCTTAAAGTCTCCCACAGTGAAGTCATCTTAGTGTTTGTACGATTTTGATGAGTGAGCATGATCACAGTGAAATTCACAGGGAAGTTGAGTGCTAATGATCTCACTTTCTCTAGCCTGTCCCAAAAGATACGTTCAAAGATGTTTTACTAGGTTCTGGAGGGACCATTTAATGAGTAATGCAATTGGTACCTGTGGGCATAGGACACTGATTTACAACCCTTTAGTATACCAGATGCCAAAAGAATAGAAGTCTGCATTATGGCCAGTTATCTGCCATTAGTAAAAAGGTGCCCCAGTATTCAGGGCCACAGCTGTTTGGCAGGAAAACTTCTATTTTTCCATTTTATAAAATAATCATTCAAGATTATGATTTGTAGACATAGGTACAAGCTCGATGGTTTTTTTTAATCCCTTGAGTGTGGGGGAAAAGTAATAGGATAAAATCCATAATTCCACATTTAAAATATTTAAGGAAACTGCAAAAAACTACAGACATTTTCTGTTTTGTTGAGGGGCAATATATATTACCATTTAGAACAATTCTTATCAATCCCATAACCTTGCCTCTAATGATGAGGATTGCATGCACATACAGTACTTAGAAAATTCTGCTAGATTATAAGAAATGTCTGCTGCAGGTCAGCTAATGAAATTATCACCTGATGTTTGGAGCCTGCTCACTTTTTACCACTCCATGTTGATCTAATGTAGGGTTCTTCAACCTTGAAGTCGTAACCCCAATGGAATCACGAAGCCTCCATTGTGGGGTCGCAGCAGCCTACGGGAATGAAATAGGTTGAAGACCACTGGACTAGAGCACTGCCAGGTAAATGGGGAGGCCTCCAGTGTACCCCTTCAGGTACTAGGAGATTGTGTCCCAGTCCTCCTCAGGTTCTTAGTAGTTGTGTTTTCTTAGCAAATAGTTTTCAATAGTGCCAGACTTCATGGTAAATCTTTCTACTCTAACCAAAATAATATTTGGTTAGAGTGAACAATTCTGGAAGATTATAACAGGGGTTTGGAGTGGATGGCAATGGGAACAGGGAGTGGGTGGATAGGTTCCCAGGAGAGGAGCAGGGTCAGTGGTGGGTCCCCAGTTTCTTTCTTTCTTTCTTTCTTTCTTTCTTTCTTTCTTTCTTTCTTTCTTTCTTTCTTTCTTTCTTTCGGGTCGTGGCACGAAAAAGGTTGAAGACCACTGATCTAATGGATACAAAAATTAGTTTCAGGGGGATTTCTCTTGTCTCCTGAAATGCCATTTGCTCTACTCCACCCCCTTCCTGAAGATCCTCCAAAACTCAGGAGAGGCTTTTTAGGGGTACAGGATGCTGTTGTCAGGAGGAAAGGCCGGAGAAGATCCCTTGCATGAATATGAGTCCAACAGACATTAAGACCTTTGTTTTAACAGAAACACAGTGACTTAAGTGATGGAACAACTCTCCTGAGCACACTTAACTTAGAAGTAAATTCCTTTTATATCACAGACATGTGTTCAAAGTTTAAAACTAGGTGAGAGCCAAACTGTCATGCATTTTAAGAGCTACCCTTACTGTTTCTAAGTGATTCTTTTAAAAAGTAAAATAAGTGTATTAACAACAAAACCTGGAATATTAGTGGATGCTTGTGTTAGCCAACAATATATTGAATGTTGATTTTTTTTTTCTAAGTGTTTTTGATAGAGGTCTTCACAATTCAGATTCCCAATAGATATCTGGAGTTTATATTCCAGAGTGTATGCACATTTAAATTAATGCTTTACCCAACCTAGTGGCAAGACATTCATTTGTTGATTTTTACATAATAAGCTATAAAGTGATCATCTTCTAGAATATAAATTTTAAAGTGATGCTTCATGTAATATCAGTCGAATTTTAACTGATGGCGGCTCCATTGAATTTTAATTTGAATATTTTGGCAGAATTCCATTTTATAAATGCAATATGAATAAGCCAATATTATTAAAAACACACACAGATGACACTCTAGGGAATTTACTATATAGTTAATTTGATGGAGTGCTAATAGGCCTTCTGTGTGTCGCTGATTTTTCTTACCAATTGCTTTAAATGCTTATTTCGTGTTGGATCAACAAAAAGAACAGGGTCATATCATAGGATTAATCTCCCTGTTTAAAAGATCCTCTGAAATAGTCATGGACTGCCTTGGAATTGTTCAGCATGCCAGTCCTTCTCTTCATCAGAATCAGAAAGAACTCCTTAAGCCATGCAGAGGAGTGAAAAATCAGCTCCCTAACTAATCTATCATGTAAAGATATCTATTATTTTTGAATGATGCATCCAGAGAAACTTTCCATTGACCTCTAAAGCAGACAGGCCACAGTGGAGCTCTTATCTCGTTTAACTTCAGTGACACTTTGCTGAAATCAACATAGGCGAGTGGATATGGAGAGATTAAATGCAGAATGGCCTGCAAGGTGAATGGAATCTGAATCTAAGCAATGCTGTTTAAGGAGCATTATATGAAGTGGGAAGGAAAAACTTCAAAATGCCTCCATGTTAAGTGGCCATGTTTTATTTTGCCTTTCCCATCCAGACATCATTAATCTCCAAAGGACAACACCATTATTTTTGACCTTTTACTGTTGAGGGCATAAGGTTAGGAGGTTTGCTCTAGTAATTACCAATCAGTCTGACAAAGTAACCTTAATTAGTGAGATTTTTTTCGTATCACATATAGGAAAGGAGCATAAGTGAGAACACATGCTATTATGATTTAACACCTTGCTCACATCTCATGTATACTCTTTGTCTTCTGCTGTCACCAATGTAATTAGGCAGTAGAGATGCAATGGATTCAGATGTTGTCAATACCTCCCTAGTTCTCTAAATGTTCTGCATAGGAGAAAAAAGCTATAGGAAAGGCTATTGGAAGATTAAATCCCATGGAAAATGTATTGAAATCCTCATTCCCCTTAGTATTTGCTCAACACAATCCATTTTGCTTTTTAAATATTATTTACAGCTTGGACACGATCAGAATGCACTTTTCCTACCTATTAGCCAAGTCTGACATATGAGGGTGCAGGGACAGAAGGTAAAACAGAACCGCCCCACCAGAGTTCTTTGAAAACTGCCACCACCACCACTGCAGTGGCTGTGATCATGCAAAGGCTTGCAACCCATGCACTCCAGCCTCTCACAACACATGGGGTGTGTTTATGTACTCATCACTACTGCAGCAATGCTTTTGAAGTACCCCCAGCAGGGGGGCGCTGCCTCACCTTCCACCCCCATGCCGCACATCACTGACGTCTGAAAAGCAATATGATAACATTAGTTTGAAAAAGAGCTTCTGCCTGACTGATCAGCCAACCCTAATCCTGCAAAGAACCTTTCCCGCACAAAGAGTGCATTCTGCTAGGATACTTCTGTTTTGTGCACCTTTGTTTTCTGTTGCTTACAATGCATTTGTCATATGCCTGCCCTTTCCAACGCTACTATATCTGACATGCTTTTTTTCTGTCCATGTGCCTCATCATCCCTAAGGATAGAAGAGCAGGCTTTGTTTGTCCAGCTCAGAAGGGTACTGTCTTGGGCAGCAGGAAAGTGCTCATCCCTTCCATTACCCCTCCTAGAATATTCTACTCTCCTTCCCTGAATACTGAGCATTTTTTCCTTTATTTTTTAAAGGTTTGTTGCCTTTTAGGCCTTTAAAGGCCTGTCCCAGTGAGCGCAACCTGCAGGTCCTCCGAGCTGCTCGCAGCAAAGTCCAGCAGATTGCCAGGAGATGTGCTAACGACTACTGGCTCCAGCTCTGTTCTGAGATACAGATAGCAGTTGACACGGGCAACATCAAGGGGATGTATGATGGTATCAAGCAGGCCCTAGGTCCAACGCAGAAGAAAATTGCCCCTCTGAAGTCTGCCACAGGCGAGGTCATCCAGGATCGGACGCAGCAGATGGAACGCTGGGTGCAGCACTATTCTGAGCTATACTCCAGAGAAAATGTAGTCACCGAAGAAGAGCTGAACAACATTGAGTGCCTGCCTGTGTTGGAGGAGCTTGACAGTGAACCAACCCTAGAAGAACTTCACGTGGCCCTGGACTCCCTTGCCTTTGGCAAGGCACCTGGAAAAGACAGCATCCCTGCTGAAGTCCTAAAGTGCTGCAAAGAGATCATCGTCACTGAGCTGCATGAAATCCTCTGTCTCTGCTGGAGAGAAGGTG
Source organism: Tiliqua scincoides (assembly GCF_035046505.1). NCBI lineage: Eukaryota > Metazoa > Chordata > Lepidosauria > Squamata > Scincidae > Tiliqua > Tiliqua scincoides. The sequence goes on from NC_089823.1 coordinate 178,054,562, forward strand.
GAGTACCTCAAGACATGAGGGATGCAAACATCATCACGCTGTACAAGAACAAAGGCGACGGGTGACTGCAACAACTACCGTGGCATCTCTCTCCTTAGCGTTGTAGGAAAGTTGTTTGCCCGAGTTGCACTAAAGAGACTCCAGGTACTTGCAGAGAGCATTTATCCAGAATCACAGTGCGGATTCCGAGCCAACAGGTCCACCACTGATATGGTATTCTCCCTTAGACAACTGCAGGAAAAATGCAGGGAACAATGACAGCCACTCTTTATAGCCTTCATAGATCTCACGAAGGCCTTCGACCTGGTAAGCAGGGATGGCCTCTTCAAGATTCTCCCCAAGATTGGATGTCCACCCAGGCTCCTCAGCATCATCAGATCCTTCCACAAGGACATGAAGGGCACTGTTGTCTTCGATGGCTCCACATCAGACCCCTTTGACATCCGAAGCGGCATGAAGCAGGGCTGTGTTCTTGCACCAACCTTGTTTGGGATTTTCTTCGCTGTCCTGCTGAAGCATGCATTTGGAACTGCAACAGAAGGCATCTATCTCCGGACCAGATCAGATGGAAAGCTCTTCAACCTCTCCAGACTGAGAGCAAAATCCAAAGTCCAGCTGAAATGTCTGCGTGACTTCCTCTTTGCCGACGATGCAGCTATCACTACCCACTCTGCCAAAGATCTCCAGCAGCTCATGGATCATTTTAGCAAGGCCTGCCAAGATTTTGGACTGACGATCAGCCTGAAGAAAACACAGGTCATGGTTCAGGACGTGGACTCGCCTCCCTGCATTACAATCTCTGAGCATGAACTGGAGGTTGTCCATGACTTTGTGTACCTTGGCTCAACTATCTCCGACACTCTTTCTCTCGATACCGAACTAAACAAACGCATTGGTAAAGCAGCTACCACGTTTTCCAGACTCACAAAGAGAGTCTGGTCCAACAAGAAGATGACGGAACATACCAAGATCCAGGTCTACAGAGCTTGCGTCCTGAGTATACTTCTGTACTGCAGCGAGTCATGGACTCTTCGCTCACAACAGGAGAGGAAACTGAACGCTTTCCACATGCGCTGCCTCCGACGCATTCTCGGCATCACCTGGCAGGACAAAGTTCCAAACAACACAGTCCTGGAACGTGCTGGAATCCCTAGCATGTATTGAAACAGAGACGCCTGCATTGGCTCGGTCATGTCGTGAGAATGGATGATGGCCGGATCCCAAAGGATCTCCTCTATGGAGAACTCGTGCAAGGAAAGTGCCCTACAGGTAGACCACAGCTGCGATACAAGGACATCTGCAAGAGGGATCTGAAGGCCTTAGGAGTGGACCTCAACAAGTGGGAAACCCTGGCCTCTGAGCGGCCTGCTTGGAGGCAGGCTGTGCAGCATGGCCTTTCCCAGTTTGAAGAGACACTTGGCCAACAGTCTAAGAGGCAAAGAAGGAAGGCCCATAGCCAGGGAGACAGACCAGGGACAGACTGCACTTGCTCCCAGTGTGGAAGGGATTGTCACTCCCGAATCAGCCTTTTCAGCCACACTAGACGCTGTTCCAGAACCACCTTTCAGAGCGCGATACCATAGTCTTTCGAGACTGAAGGTTGTCAACTACTGCCTTTTAATTTGCAGAGAACATAAAGGAAGGATTCTGCTCAATTGCTTGGAACATATGACTACTTTCTAGTAGTTATGGAAGTAGTTCTACTACTACTAGTTATGAAAAAGGCTTCAGTAGTCAACTTCGAGGCAAAATCCGGAGCCGGAGTCCCTGAGGCAGTTCATGGCTGAACACAGTCACGTTCTGGCAACTCCTGCGACACCACTGCAAACAACCGTATTGGCCTCTGCCTTTCCATTGGACCATTTCAGCGATGTGGAGAGGGGGGATTTGCTGCATGGGAAACAGTCTGTCCTCCATACCTACGTACTTTACCCAGGCTTCGCGCACTGGAGAGGACACTGTGTTCCAGAACCACCATTCCGAGCGTGATACCATCATCTTCCGAGACTGAAGGATGCCAACAACCATGACTACTTTATACTGAGTCAATCAAGTGTAGTTCTGTATTGTCTACACTGAGTGGGAGCACCTCTCCAGGTTCCAGATGAACACCTTTCCCAGTCCTACTTGGAGATGCCAAGGACTGAACTAAAGACCTTCTGCATGCAAAGCAGGTGTTCTAACACTGAGCTATAGTCTCTCTCTAGGAGTAAAGCAGTTCCCACCATCTGGCCAGTACTTATTTTTTCAAAACATTCATTAAAATTAAATCTTAAATAAAATAATTAAAATGAACTGTAATATGGTTAAACTCAATGACATATGCTCCACTCCTGTGGACAAGCTGCACTGCTAGAACTTGTGTTCCAGTGGCACAGCATGCCTCACTGCAATCACAAAAATCAGTGTGCTGATCAGTGCAGCTAGGCTGCTACTGCAAGTGGTAAGCAGCCAAGGCCACATAGCAACATTCTGCTGAGGAGCCCTGGCACCAGTGAGTCAGCGTGGGGGGAGCCAAGGTGTGGGTGGGTGGAACAGGGCAGGGAGAGGGAGGAACAGAGCAAAGACTGAGGCTGGGAAGGGTGGATTGAGGCAGCATCAGCAGCATTGCTGCCCATATACTATCCTCTTACCAGGCTCAATCCACCTTCCTGGGTTGGCTCAGACGTGCGCCAGGAAAATTGCTGGCTCAGATCTGAGTGGACCCATTTGGACATCAGAGGCTTACCCTAGAGCAAGGGAACAAATGTTCTCTTACCCAGAGGAGACCTCCAAAATTGCACCCCTTCCCCTCAGGATGCAGGGCGCCCTCTGGTGGCATGGTTGCATTGGTAGCGGTGGGGTTAGATAGGATTGAGCTGCCCTATATTGATCTTCATTGTTTTGCATTGACTTATGATGAGCTCTACAAGCATCCTTAACCCTTCCATCACTACCAAACTATTGCTAATCATTTTTACCATTATCATATTCAGTGGAGGTACTGGGGCTTTTTCTGCCTGGGGCTGCCTCCCCCACCTCCTGACCTGGAAGTAGTTGCAGTGATGTCATCACATCACCACAATCACTTCTGGAACTGCACCAGGAGCTGAAGCCTCTCCCAGCACAATTCTGTGCCTCTCTGGGCTGCATCTTTCTTCTCCTTGGAGGAGAGGAAGGGGGCAGCCCAGAGCAGTGTGAAATCAGACCCAGAATGACAGCAACTTGCAGCCACACTCAGTTTGATTCTGGGTCAGACTTGATTCTGGTTTTTGTTGTTTTTTTTAAGATAAAAAGTAAGCAGCAGGGAGGTAAGGCTGGTGGCGCCATTCCTGCAAGCATAGCATCCAGGGCATTTGCCCCCCCTTGTTCCACCGAGGTATGCCACTGAAGAGATTATTGCTCCTAAACTGATGTGAAAGAAAGAAAGAAAGAAAGAAAGAAAGATTTATGCTCCTGAGTATTTTCAACCATTCAGTAGCGGAAAAGCTAGAGAGAGACTACACAGATGAATGAACTAGGAAATGCATTTTCTCCAGTTCTGAGTACATTTTTGATGAATCATAATTTGCTGAGGAAACATATCCTTCATGAAGACTTGGCACAAGACTGACAACAAGGGCAGCCCAATCCTATGGTGGCCGCCACCCCACAGAACAGCAGCACCAAAACAGCCACTGCGGTAACCCACAGAGGTATGAGGCAGCCAAAGGTCACCTCGGTGTAAAGGAACATTGGTTTCCTTACCCCATGTTGGGCCCCAGCAGACTCTATGGGTCTGCTTGGATCAGTGCCAGCTATTTAGCTGATGCAGAACTGAGGAAACCCATGTAGAACACCAAGGCCCAGGAGTGGGAGATAGGATTCGGCAGCAGTAACCTCAGTTGTCTCATTGGTGGCCAGTTTTAATTTTGCTTTCCTTTGTATGTGCAAATATATATACATATTTATAATCATAAAATTCCTGTTATTAACCACTTGAGTTTTGCAGAGTAAATTTCACTCCCATGAATCCAAAGTCCCATATGACATGTCTTGCAACATGTGCCTGCAATTTGTAATACCTTTAATTGGTTGGTCATAATTTCTAAAGAACTTCTACCAGCTGCCTTTTCTAGTGTGAGACTTCCATATCTCATGGGAGGAAACCGCTTTTAGAATATAGTTCATTAATGCTGTGTACATGATGAACAACCACTTGGGAGTGAAGCAAGGTTGCAGTCGTGTGCAGTAGGAGGTCAGGGGCCAAATCAAAGATGTGAGGGAAAGAAGGAAATATGAAGGGATTGACATCGTCAATGTGACTTCTGCAGGTAGTTTTGGCCCATATCATCTGTTTACATGGATATATTATTGGAATTCTCCATATCCATATGAATCTACAGCACACACCTATGCATGTCTACTCAGACATGAGTCCAATTTCATTCAATGAGCTTTATTTCCAGATAAGTGTGTATAAGATTTCAGCCTTAGGAATTAATCCCTAATGGAATTACTTCTGAGTAGACATCTATAGTATTGGGCTGTGAGTGTTCATCAATTCTCTCTTCCTGATGTGGTCATGACGATTATGATTTTAATAGGAGATAATACAAATTCATGGAGGACAAGTCGGTCATTGGTGGCTATTAGCCATGAGACCTAAATGGGACTACCATGTCCAGAAACAACATACCTCTTAATAGATGGTAAAGATGCACAACAAATGAGGGTCCTTACTTCTAGGCCCTGCTTTCAGAAGCTTCCGGATGGTCACTGCTGGAAACGGAATGCTAGACTTTAAAAATCCTTAGTCCAGTCAGCAAGGCATTTCTTACGTTTTTTGATCTTACTATAGGCCCAGTTCATGCACATTACTGGCATTCGGGGGGGGGGGGGAGAGAGACACTAAGTGTTTCAGGCTCCTAAATGCCAGTGTAAAGCAGCCCCTTCCCTGCATCGCAGAGCAGGGAGAGCAAAGTGGAGGAGAAGAACGGGTCCGCAAGTGAGGGGGAGGGACCACTTTACACCAGTACTCAGGTGCCTGAAACACTTAACTTTTTTGCCCCCTCCCCTCCAGGAACACCAGTGATGCACACAGAGCATCCGGACAAGGACACACACACCCTTTTTATGCTGATTAACAATGGGCCAATTCAGATTACTCTATACTAGTTTATCATCTGTGCTGTGTGTGCACATAGCTATACGTGACTATGTTCTGGCTTGTATCTAATATATCATGGTACATTTGGGGTGCCACACACATGCAAATTCAAAATTTGCAAACTGGTTCTACATAAGAACAGCCCCACTGGATCAGGCCATAGGCCCATCTAGTCCAGCTTCCTGTATCTCACAGCGGCCCACCAAATGCCCCAGGGAGCACACCAGATAACAAGAGACCTGCATCCTGGTGCCCTCCCTTGCATCTGGCATTCTGACATAACCCATTTCTAAAATCAGGAGGTTGTGCATACACATCATGGCTTGTACCCCGTAATGGATTTTTCCTCCAGAAACTTGTCCAATCCCCTTTTAAAGGCGTCCAGGCCAGTCGCCATCACCACATCCTGTGGCAAAGAGTTCCACAGACCAACCACACGCTGAGTAAAGAAATATTTTCTTTTGTCTGTTCTAACTCTCCCAACACTCAATTTTAGTGGATGTCCCCTGGTTCTGGTGTTATGTGAGAGTGTAAAGAGCATCTCCCTATCCACTCTGTCCATCCCCTGCATAATTTTGTATGTCTCAATCATGTCCCCACAATGTCTGGTGGTTAATGTCTGAATTAAGAAATCTGAACATCTTAATTCCCTGGACATTGAATTCAGTTGAAAATGGTTACATAGTTAGTGATAATATCTCAGAAACTAAGAGTAATAGGCAATTGGGTTCTGTCCCTAGACTGGTTTCAAGTCCTTAGACTGGTTTCTTGTAGGGTTTCTTGTCCCTGGACTGCAAGTGGGGGAAGAAGCCAGCTTTATGAATGTTCGCTTCATTTGCATTGTTTATTCATATTCAAAAGTGTCTTTTGTTGGTACAAATTAGGTGGAGTTCATTTGATGAAGAGTACGTTCATATTGGGTGGCAATCTTTGCTGGGAATAAACCCCACTGAAGACAATGAGACTTACAGCGTAATCCTATACAGGTCTGCTGAAAAATAATTTTCACTGTGTTCAGGGTTTACTCCTTTGCGACTGTGTTTCAGATTGCAACCTTATTTCTGAGTAGGTTTGCAGAAGATTACATTCTTGCGTATGTTACTTCACACATAAAAGCAATACCATTGCAAAAAACAGAAAAGATGTAATTCCATGTGGTTATTTATGGAGTTGTCCGTGAATGTGTAGCTGCGCTATTGCTCGATTAGAGATTGCTAATCCTGAAATACATTTAGAGAGCAATCTATCACTTAAGAGGGAGTGTCATCTTTAACATATAATTTAGGGGTTAATGTGGTGTAAGTATCTGCTTTACACGTTGTTGTCTAATGAAGACGGGGTGGTAATCTCTTCTCATTAGGTTAATGTGTCAACTCTGCCAGGTTACATCATCAGCCTATTTTTAAACAGATATAATTAATGTAAGCATGTAGCAATTCATGATAATTATTGCCATTAATTCATTGGGATGCTTCGCCTGTTTAAAATACTAATAATAATTGTTCCAAGCTGCCACTATAGGCTATGAAATAAGTGATGGGTTTTCATAAAGTACTTTTGAGTATGCTGTATACCCAGATGTGTTTTCAGTCACTGCAGATGGTGGGAGACTCTAGATCAACATGTATTTTTAAAAGGGATAAAAGAAGACTGGTGCTATGATATCTGTAATAAAGGCATTCATAATTTTCGATAGCGCTGTAACTGGCCTCTGGAATTAATTGAAAATTTCCCACAAAACATGCTGCAAATTTCACTTTGTGCAGGATTGTGGCCATCTTGTTCTACAGACTTCAGCACAGGAGACAAGTGTCCTTATTTCTATAGATTCCCGATTTGTATAATATTCTTGCCAGAAGCTTGGATGGTCATTAATTTCATATACACAGGGCTATAGACAGAGAAGAGAAATTAGTCAGCCATGGTTTGTCCTGACAACTGCAGGATCTCCCTAACATTAGGTTCAGTTTGTGTGGGTATCTGGACTGCAGAAATCATTTATCTGAAAAGACTCAGGACAAGCAAGGTGTAATCAAGAGAATGACATTTATGGGAGCTGGTGGTCTCTACCAGGACCTGGGTAGAAACTGATGCCTCTGAGGTTATGGCTGGCTTTTTGGACTCAAAACTGAATACTAGAATGTGGCTTTACTGACTGGGCCAATAAAACAGAGGCCAGCTGGTAACCTTAATTCTTATTTGGACCATCTTTAGGAATTATGCATACAGGTTTTTCTTTCATGATCAGAATTTAGCTTTTAGAAGGAAGGACTCAAGAAGGAAGCCCTTTTATTTTATTTTTTATCATTTTTAACCCACCCTTCCTCGAACTCAGGACATGTAGATGATCTCTCACCCTACTCCGTTTATTCTTACAGCAACCCTTCAAGGTAGGTTAGGCTGAGAGATTGTGTTCAAGGTCAGGCACTGAGCTTCATGGTAAGGGGGATTTGAATTCTGGTTTAAAAGGACCTAGTCCTAGTCCTGCATTATGCTGGCTAACCTTCTTCTGCACACTCTCTCTATTCTTGGTACAGGTGTGCATTGCTTAACAGCAGGGATGTGTTCTCTGATCCCCACTGTTAAGCAAATCCATTGTTCTGCGAACTACCTTACCTTTGTGCTGGTAGTGTCAGAAATGCCTCATTGGGAGGTCCACAAAGTCCTCTTCCATGTCGCTTTGGGCCTTTATTGGCCTCTGTGGACCACTGGCCAATGACCACAAATGAATGACCAATTCATTGTACAAGAAAACTGGTGTGAATTTATGGATGTGAAGGCAGACATACTGATGTGAAATGACCAAGACAGCATCAAATTTAGGTTAAATTTATTTGACCGGGTTTAGAATTTAAAAAAATAGAACATAAAATATTGTAGCTTTAAATTGCAATGGCAGCAAAGTTTATAAGTATCCAGTTTGTAACTGGCATTTGACCATCTTGTAATGTTTAGTGACAAAATCCCTGAGATGCTAGCCACCACAATGCTGCACAATACTGCACTTATGGCAGTGGTGTAGCTAAGGAGGGCAGAGAGTCAATTGCCCCAGGTGCCACACTTAGGGGTGTTAAGAGGGTGCCTTTTTGAGGACTTCTGAGAGTCAGGAAGGCTATTTCATGAAAACTGGCCTTGGGGGATGTTAAAAATTTTTTGCTTCCAGGTGCCAGGTGTCATAGCTATGCTGCTGACTCATGGAATTGATTCTTCATTTTTTTTCCTAATAGTTTTGCAAGCATTGTCCCCAATTCTGTTTTCCTGTAATGGTTTGGGGGAAGAGACTAGATTGAGAGGCCAGCTACCATGACAGTCCAACAGTGGTGGATGTTATCTGTGCTTTCTTCTCCAAGTTTCAGGGCAAGAACCTCGGCCTACATGGGCATATAACCTGCCTGCTTCTCATGTTTTCTGAAAAGTAGTTTGTGGTTATTATTACCAGTGCTAGCATTGATAATGTTGGGGGCCTTGGAGAAAACACCACTCCAGGGGTTAGTGATATTAAGTTGTGGTGGTGTGTGCTTGGAAATGGAAATAAACATACAGGAACATTCTATATTGCTAGTTTTTAATGACCATGATGGACATGTGTAATGAAAAAGAATAATGAATGCAGAATCAACAGCAACAGAAAAGATGTCAAAGTGTGAAAAAGTTAATCTCAAGGATGTGATGCAAACACAGTTTAAAGGAAAATAATACAAATTGTTTGAATACATGCAAAATAATAACACTTGAAAGTCAGAAGCAGAGGCATGATTTTTAAAATGTATGTGTGTGTGTTGGGGTGTGTGTGTTACCTATGCATTCTTCCTGCTGCTGATCCAGCACACTCCTTGGTTCTATGGCCACCTTGTCTTGTCCAGAATATATTATATTATTATTATTATTAACAACAGTATTTATATACTGCTTTTCAACAAAAAGTTCACAAAGCGGTTTACAGAGAAAAATCAAATAACTAATGGCTCCCTGTCCCAATAGGGCTCACAATCTAAAAAGATGCAAAAGAACACCAGCAGACAGCCACTAGAAAAGACACTGCTGGGGTGAGGAGGGCCATTTACTCTCCCCCTGCTAAAAAAAGAGGAGCACCTACTTGAAAAAGTGCCTCTTACTCAGCTAGCAGAAGTTATACTGCAGGCACTTGCCTATAAGTCGATCCCACAGATAAGTCGAGGGCAGGTTTTGAGTCAACAATCATGGGATTTTCTATGACCCTCGGATAAGTCAGGGGTTAAACTTAGGGGGGTGTCTGACTATAGTTTTGTCTGATTTTACTCAAGGCCAGATCCTGAAAAATAACCCACCACTAATTGTTACCTAAGAACTGTAGCCTTTAATTTATTAAAAACATTGTCAAAGATCATAAGACACATTTTTATTCTTTTTAAATTCTGGTCTTCATCACCTTTTTGTAAGCACTATCAGAATAAGTGCACTGTAAACAACATACCAGTAAAACAGTGGTTCCCAACCTGGTATTCATGTACTCCCATGGACACTCAACAGGACCTTTAGGGGTACTTGAAAAAGAATGGAATAATGGTAGAAAAAGGCAGGTCATGCTCCAGAATGCCTTGCAAGACAGGAATGCCTTGCAAGGACCAGCAAGGCAGGAAGGGAGGTAGCTAGTTGGCTGTGAAAGCCCCACCAATAGCTAGTTTTTGGTCATCAATTCATGTATGAACCAGTGATTGAAAACCAGCACACTAAAAAAGCTGAAACATATTATGGAAAGTGATCAATCACCCAGAATTTCTCAGCACACTTCTGGTACAAAACAGTGCAAAGGCAAAGTCTTCTGTTCTTCAAACAGATAAAAAGAGAAAACACTGTGATAAATACATGAAGTCTGGGTTTTCATATAGGGGAGATGAAGGCTTGTATTATTAATTACAAACATTTTACTAATATGAAGGGTACAATTTATGGAAATGGGCTGCCAAGGGATATGCCAGTGAAATATGTTGAACCATGAATCAAATCCAACTTTAAGGTGTCTGGTGTGTTAAGCCAGAAGCTCTACATACAACATACAACTCATAACACATAACTGGGAGTGTGCAATTCAATTCACAGCAGAGAGATGCAGCTGCATATATTTGCACCGCTTTTTACTCAGAAGTAGACCCACTGCTTTCCATGGGTGTTATTCTTAAGTAATGGTGCACTGAATTGTAGCCTGGGAAGGAGGGTCCCATCCTGGTGTTTCCAAAAAGAGACCTGCTTTGCAAGCATTTGCCAAGCAGAACCAGGCTGCAGCAGAAGGAAGGAGAATAAAAGGTTAACAAATTGCTTCTAAGGAGCTGTACCTGCCTGCTGCTTGAGAAAGGAAACTTTTCAGAGTTGAAAGGCTTTGCCTTCTGACTGACCCAGAGATAAGGCGAAGTGAGAATTGGAGCTTGATTACTTGGCAAAAATTTCACATACTACAGGCGAGTATCTACGGTAGTTCCAGTCAGAGCTAGACAGAAACCCCACAGGAGCAATTTTCTCAGGCTCTGCAGAGCCATGTGGAAGAAGTGCCTGTGGGATGGACAGGTGGGCTGGCTCACTACTACACAGAAAACAATCTCTTATTTCACATCCCCAACAAGGCCTTGTATCATGCTGACCAGAAGAAATTCAACTGGTGCAGGTGCATCCAAGAGACCAAGCCATCCTCTCAATAGCATTAACTGTGCAAATATACCACAAGGAATTATGTCCATTTAGCCCAGTAAAATGCCCATATGGTATGGGTAAACAACTCACCCATTCCAATGTGCTGCACTGCTTTGTTTTTCTCATTTATGCTAGGCAGCAACTCACAAAATGGAGACATCTAAGGGCCCAGTCCTATCCAACTTGATACAGCCATGCCAAAGGGGAGTGCACTTTATCTTGCAGTTGGGGGGGGGGGTCAGTCATGAAGGCCTATTCAAAGCAAGGAAATGTTTGTTCCCTTAGCTCAGGTTGCATTGCAGTTGCATCTGTGCTGGAAAGTTGGATAGGATTGGGCCCTAAATGTCCTAAACGTCAACCATGCCCTGCAGCAACCAAGCACTTCCAAAGGGCCAGTGCAATTCTGCACATGCATGAGGCACCATCAATGCGCATGCACCCACATAGGAAACCTAGAAAGAAATCCTGGAGAAATAGTCAAGGTTTTCCAAGTGCCCACCAAGAAAACTCATAAAACCCACCAATTTGCCTATCAGTAGTTTTAAATATTTTTAAACTAATAGCTGTGTCTTAAAATAAAATAAAAAATAATTGCAAATAGCTAAGTACAGAGAGCTGCACTCTGCTAGTTCCAAATTAGAGCATCCAGAGAACAAAAGACAGGATAGTTTCATTGGCGCAAACTGTAACTATAAATGCCTGGTGCCCTTATCCTAATTATGATCCATTTCTCTAGTTCTCTCCTGGGATGTAAGACTTGTTTGTTGCAGGAGACATATCTATTATTAATCATAAGGTAGTTAGTGGAATCATTTGCAGTGTTCATTAACCAGTATCACCTTATGGATTACTAAACAGCATCTATGCTTTTGCTAATGAGCCCCAATAGTGCAATATTTTACATATATTATAGCCAGACAATTAGGGAATGGCTTGCTTTTTAGAGAAGACCTTGAAATAATTGTTTTGGGCACTAAGCAGATACAGAGACAGATAGCTAATATGTCAGTAGCTAATGTTAATCTAATAAAATGTAGAATAAAGCATGTAAAAAGATGTCATTTCTGGAAACTGCTATAATAGGTTACAGGGATCAGCCCAACACTCTGAGGACATTTTCTTTCCCTAAGGGGTTACCCAGGAACCTGGCTGGCCTGCCATAATATATCATGACATCATTTCATACCTGTTGGTTCCCTATTAGTCAAATACAACCATAGCCCTGATAGGTCACACACAGGGATAGGTCATAGTGATATGCCAGTCTTTCTCTGGTCTTTGGTGTAGGCAGCAACTCCTTAGTTGCTGCAATTGCTGCGTAAGTTTGCTATCTTTATTTCAACCATCTTGCTGTTATGTTTGCAAATCGAGTGGACAAGACATATACTGATGCACATGTTTTTTTTGGAGAGGATAAAGTCTACGCACGGTGACTTTACCACCTCATGTTCACGCGGGCAGGTGTTTATGTGAAACTGGAGATTTCTAACAAACACCTCCTCCATGCAAAGATGAGGTGGTAAAATCACTGTGTATGGAGCAGACTTTACCACCTCAGTGTGTCATGCAGTCTGAGATATGATTGCCAAGGACAAACATGGCCTACTGCTCTGGCTCTGGTTCAGTTGGTCTGAGAGAACAAACAAGAAGCAGTCATGTGTGTCCAGTAAAAATTTAGCTAACAACAGTTAAGGAACAAAACAACAAAGGTGCAGCTCCTTCCCCAGTTTTCTGTCTGGGTCCAACTTATCTATTGCCACAGCCTGATAGGCCCTTGATTTTGGTGTTATTTCCACTTTCAATGTACCTCTGGTTGACTCTCTTTCACTGAGCTGTGCCCTGACTATACAGTAGCGCTCCTGCACCAGCCACCTTTCAGCCATTGGTTAAAGCTAGGACATAGCTGCTCCCAACTGAATCTGTGTTGCAGGCAGGCAACGGATAGGCAGAACAAGCACCAGCGCCCATCCACATGCTGACAGAGACAGTGGCACATTAGAAGTAGAGGTGGATCCGTTTATAAACTGAAATGCCTTCCTCCTGGCTACAGTTTGCAGGCAGTTCTACAGTGATCATCATTGCTCCAAGCTGTTGAAAGAATAGGAAAAGGCCTAGGCAGTGGACAAGGCAGTGCAGGAGGCAACAGCATGTTTACAGAATGTGCTTGCCTGAGGAACCACAGAGCGACAAAGGAGGCCACAATGGTGGCTGACAGCCCAATCCTATCCACACTTTCCTGGGAGTAAGCCCCATTGACTCCAATGGGACTTACTTCTGAGTAGACATGCATAAGATTGGGCTGTGAGTCTCCTAGAACTTAGCATTGCCATTCAAAGAGTGGTGCAAATTAGTCCATGGGCCCCTGAGGACGTCACTGCTATAATCAGGTGGGTGGTGGAAATAGGCCAGAAACGAGATTTAGTGGAAGACCAGGCCCCTAGAAAGGTTAAAGGAAAGAGCAAGTGTCTTGTGTCCGAGCAGCCCTTACTCAGCATCACCAGGGTACCAAGGAGGATGGAGGAATCCTATCAAGGCTTGAAGTACTCAGAAAAGCTCAGAAGGGTAATAGGGACACTGGAAACAAATCCAAGAGTACAGTTAGACACATGGGCACACCTGATACAAGGGATGGGAAAATCCAGTGTGGCTTGATGAGTCGAGTCACCGAGTCACCACTCCCTGTGACTTGACTCAAAAAAGAGTCCTAATGGGGTCACCCTTTAGTGACTCTAAAAGACTCAAGTCAAATCGCACCCTCCCATTTAAAAAACCCACTGTGGAAAAAATGGGGCTGCTTCCGAGCTTTGTATGTATGTCTGAGTTTTCTTTGAACACTCCCCTGTTCTCAGGAGGGGTGGGAGGAAATGCGAGAGAGCCAGGACAGAAGCAGCAAGGAGGAGGGTTATGCGCAGTTGGGAGGCTTACCAGGATGACCCAATCTTTGCAGCCCTACTCAGAAGTAGTCCCACTGTAGCCAGTCATTATTCAATGAGGGTTCCTGCTACCCACCAGCCATGGTGGAAAGCATGATTGCTATGAACTGACTTCCCTGCCTCCCTTCCTTTCCCAGCCAATTGTAAGGCAAAAATCCCCTTGGACTCCTTCTGGCCTCTCTCAACCAAATCGATTTATCTCTATACCTTGAATCAAAGGATGATCTAAAGCTTACAGCATATGTTGATGCAAGCTTTGCCTCAGATACCAAGACATGGAAATCTACCTCTGGTATGACTGTATTCCTTGCAGGATCCTTAATAGGCTGGAAATCAGTCAAACAGAGACATGTATCTCTCTCAACCTGTGAATCCGAGTTTTCTGCATTGAGTTTAATGTGTTCAGAACTGGTATGGTACAAGCAACTGATGTTGGATCTTGGTATACAAATATCAAAACCTATAACTATTATGGAAGATAATCAGTCAGCCATTCAAATGGCATCATCTCCTGGTGTCTGGGGCTGCTCCAAACATACTGACATTCATTTTCAAAACGTCAAACAATGTGTAACTGATGGTTTAATTGTACTCCAATATTGTGAATCAAACCTGAATGTGGCTGATGCACTAACGAAGGTGCAAGGTTTGACTAAGCATATAGATAACTGTAAAACGCTTGGACTGAGGGTGTAAATAATGTATATGACAACTTACCTGAACCAAGGAGGAGTATGTTAGCTTTTTGCTCTGGCACAGCCAGGCCTGGCTGCAAACAGTTGGTTCAGGGCAAGTTGTAAACAGCTGAGATAGCATGACTACCTGTGTAGCCATGCCCTAATTAACCAGGCAAAACCAGATTGGGTGCAGAATCCCATTTAAGCCTCTCCATGCAGTTCCATATGGCAGTGGGTGAACTGTGAAGCTGCAGGCGGAGGCCTTGTCAGAACAAAGACTGTAAATGACCATGGGCTGACTCTGCCTTAAGGAAACTGGACTATAACTAGGTAACTCTGAATTGCTGTATTACATGTGTATGACCTGGACTGCTCTAACTATTCTGTGTATGGCTCTGTACTCAATATACAACTGCAATTGAAGACTCTGCTGTGTCTGCATGTTTGACTGCAACCTGCTCTGAAGTAGGACATACCCAGGTTCTTACCTAAAAAATACCAAACCTTCTATCCTGCATCCAATGATCATCCATGCCTTCCTTCCTATCAGAGACAGGAGAAGAGAACCCAGTCCCACCTCCCCCCTCCTGTTCACATTAACCCTTTCCTGCCTCCTGGCTGGAACATCTGTACTGCTTGCCTGTTGGAATGCTGGCCCCACAAGGTTTTTCACATGGCGAAAACAGTAAGCAAACACCCCCAGACACAGGCAGACTCGAGCCTGCATGCATGGGGGGGAGTGCTGAGTCAGGGGAGCCCTGATTCAAGTCTTTTTGAGTCTTCCACGCACACAACTCATGAGTTTTCGAGCCACACAAAGTCACACATTTTTGCAATTTGAGTCCAAGTCACTGACTCGAGTTCCCAACCCTGCCTGATACCCAGTTTTCTTAACATGCCAAACAACTGCAGGAATCAGGAACTTGGAATGTGAAATTGAAAAAGAATAGAGTATATTGAACGAACCTTCAGAGGGGTTGTAATGTAATTAAATTGTAAAGCTCAATTTTCCTCATATATTTGACTGCGTGGCTGTTGTTCTGCTCTGTGGTGGACATGGAGACATAAGGCATGCTGCTAGATGACTGTGAACCATTCTCAATACATAGATGTTGTTTATAAGTTTACCTGTGCCTGCTGAGTGTTGACCTGAGGGCAGGGCTGATAGGAGCCTGAGACAACCTCACTTCTGCAGCTCATAGGCAAAGAGAAAATGGGGCCACAAGATGGTAAGTAACCCAGCCCATCACAACCAGTGGATCCAAGGCAACCCAAGAATCAAAGAGCATGTGGGGCCCGTGAGTACCTCTTTGTATCACCATACCATGATGCCTCAGTGACGCAGTTGCAGGCAACATGCCCCAAGAATGAGAAGTAGTATTTGGACTTTTTCTCCACTACTGCTTCCTTCAGGGAGACAGGGGTGTTCAATGTGGCCCATTGGCCTTCTCTTGCAATCATGAATAGCACTCAGTTGGATCCCAAGCATGGCCCACTAGACCCATTATCATCATCTCCCAACTACCAAAGAAAAACGCTGAAAAAGAGAACTTGTGGGCGTGTTTTCTCTCTCATTTCCAGAACCTGTAGGTAAGAAAGAAAGAAGGGGACAGTTAGGAGGCAGGAGGGCAGGAGGTCTGGTCTAGAGGATTGAGCCTCCATTTGCCTGAAGATAACATCCGAAGGTTGCCAGTTCGAGGCCACTGGCACCGTGCGACCTTGGAGCAGCTGACAAGCTGAAGCCGAGCAATTCCATCTGCTCTGAGCGTGGGAGGATGGAGGCCAGAATGTGAAGCCAGATCAGAAAGAAACATCTGAATGTTGTGGTTCTTGAAAGATAGAACTTTCTTTCAATTGTAAAAATCCCTACGGGGATTTAAATAGCCTGCCTATGTAAACCACCTTGAATAAAGTCTAAGGAGAAATCTGAGGACCAAGAAAGACGGTATAGAAATACCTGTATTATTATTATTATTATTATTATTATTATTATTAGGAGGAGGCAGACATGGTCCATCCTAAGCAAGTGGGTTATAATTTGGCAAATTGGCTCCTGCACTCTTCACATATATATGCGCATGCTTTTGCAAATCCAGCCCTGGAGGACAACTGTTCTGGATTCTGGAATTCACTGGATTTTTAAACCCAGCATGATTATAACTAATCATTCAGTATTCAGTGAATCCCACCTGGGCTTGGGATGAGCATCAACAGCAATTATGAATCCTGCACATGCAGGGCCAGCCCAGTCCAGCCCAGCCACAAAGTGGGCTAATGCAAGTGGTATCAGAAGTGGATGGTGGCGAGGAGGGGGACAGCAGATTTGGGATGTTCACCCTCACTGCCTCCCTCCAGTCCCCTGTGAACATAAGCCACATTGATCTACTTATCACTTGCTTAAAGCAAGTGAGAAATGGATCATTCACATAATGTGGATTTTAAAGAAATGCATTCCCTTTAAACTTTAAACTCTGTGCAAGGAGAGAGCACGGTGAGGAGGTAAGGGGTTTTTTGAGGGGATGTTCTCTGACATTATGGTACCTCCAGATTTCCTGCCAGGCAGCACCAAAACGCATAACCTATGCCCAGGTGCTGCTGTTATACAGTATCTATCCTACAGGGCTCTGAGCAGAGGTTCATGTTCAGACACAATGATGCTTTCCCTTTGAGTAGATATGAGGTTTGGTATGTGGTCAAGACTGTTTCAGTCAAGGTGGGCCATCCAACAAACATGAGTGGCTGTCACAATAAGGGCTATCTCGGTGGCTGCTGCCATCTGGTTTAGCAATCAACAGATTAAAGGGATAGGTAGATGGTATTCAGGAACCTTCAGGGGATACATCTGGCCATTAACCCACTCATTAAGCTCTCAGTCTTCTCATAAGTTCTGAGACTGCATTCTGCAAAGACCATCCACTGACATTTGATCTGCAGGGACAATCTAAGTTATGAAGAGCCTTTATTTTTTTTAAACCATTCACATCTCTTATTTTTAGGATGGCCAGATGCACAGGATTTTTAATAGTTCTGCAGAAGCCAGGTTCAGCTTTTTTCACATTTCAGCAGCTGCAGTTTAGCATGCAGGAGCTACACTTACTAAAATTCACTATTAAAGAAAAGCTGCAGAAATCCCTCATCTAGACATCTATTAATGGCACAGGAGACCAGTCCCATTTTGCATCTGATCACCTGCTTACTTTCCAAGCTTTACTTTAGCCTGTGAGCCTCTCAGTCGCAGAAGCCCATCTTTTTCAAGAAGAGCAATTGTTGCTGCCCAGACTGACCTGTGTTGAGCTCTTTATTAGAAGAACCAGAGCAAGTATTAAGCAACACAACTTGGGCAACAGTAGCTGTATTCCATTCTCTCTGCCTCCTTTTCCATTGACCTTTTGTATATATGGGGAAAGCCTTGTGGATATCATGATTGAGTGTCTGTTTCCAAGGAAGAAGTTGAAAAGGCCAACGCTTCATTAAGCCTGAAATCAATTGGCATTTTTTCAGTCTACAAATAGTTCAGAATTCTTTCCTTTGACAATAGATCACATTCAAATCATCCACTTATAAAAATGTTGATGCTTATGAATGCTTGGACAGAATAATATGCTCTGCAGCCACTATCAGTCCCTATTAAAGCACTCCAAGTGCCCTATAATGCACCTCTGAAAGAGCCACTTTACTGGCTTGCATGTCCCATGTGCATATTAGTTCATTGTATTTTCCCTAAAAATATGTTTTCAATGGTTGCTATAATGTAGAGTGTACTTGAGATTCACTCGACTGGCTGGCAGGCAGGCAGGCGGAGGGAAGAGAGCACAGGCTCTGAAGAACAATCTGCTTGATTCTTAGCAGGATGCTCAAGTTGCTTTCAGTTTGGAATTCAGGCGTGTTTATGCTCACTATGCCATGTGGCAAAAAGCCAGATGACCACGAACTACTGTATTAAGATCAGGCATGTAGAGCTGGATACAAAATAAACACTGGATTAGTTAATGCCAAATAGTTTTGTAAAAAGATGGCAATCTTCTTCCAAAACTTTGCTGAGCTAATAAATGTGGTTTTGAATTAAGAAATCACTGTTCACATAAAATGTTACTGAAATATTGGACACTTAAGTGCTGTGATGCTTTGCATGCTAAAGCCAAGGGCTTCACCTTTATTCTAGATTTTAACCACCTCTCCTTGGCTGTTCATTATGTCTCTTCATTATGGTTGTGGATTTTCCCCTTCTTTGCTCAACATAACAACTACAATGCCAGTTCAAACACTGTGCCCTTTTCCCTGAAGCATTTCACCTGTGCCATCCTCAGTGCACCTCCAGAGTCATTTCAAGCCATAAGGGAATAATTCATTCTCAATTCCCATTAAAATCCTCTGTCTCTCTGGTGAACAGAGACTGCCGACAGGGGTACCAATTAACATCATCTCTAGTGATGGCTGATGTGGTTGGGAGGCTCTGACTCTATGATGCAGGTTGCAGCTGACAACCTTGCAGCATGCCAGGAACTCTTGTGAAATCACAGTAAAGCTGCACATGCAATACTAGCCTCCCGATCCAGGGGACAGGCAGTGCTTCTCTCAGAGCTTTCCAGTTTACTTCCATGGAAAAGCAGCAGACCGACATGTGCAGCAGTAGCATGTGTATGCAATTTTCTTAACTTGATTTAAATATGAAGCAGCCAGCATATTTGATTGCTCCACATGAACATCGGAGTGTATACAGAGCCCTACACCAGGGTGATCTCATCCATCATTCAGCAGCAAACACCTTCTGATGGCTTCATAGCAAACTTTGTTGTTATGCAGTCATCTCACTGCTGTGACCCTTCTCTTATGGCAGAGCTAATCACAGATATTTTTACTCTAAGGAAGCTTGCAAGAGTCACTGCCACACATCTGTAGTTGTTCCATATGCAACTCTGTGGGTCAGTAGACACAAACTACAGTCTATATGACTACCAAAGAAAGAATCCAATTTCTTGTTCAGCTTGGCAAAAATTTGCCTTGAGTATGTCAGCATTCTACAGTGTCAGAGGGCAGTTTGTTCAGGTGGAAATTCCTCTAAATATAGCCAAAATTCTGTCTCATTATTTAAAACACGCACACATACAATGATCATAGAAAGTTCTGGGCCAAGATCTACACAGGGACAATAGAACAAAAAGAGGACTAAGGTACAAACAGTACCTTAGTGCCAATGCTACTGGTTTGGAATCAGGACAGATGAAACTGGAGGGAAGAACAGGGAAAAGGAAAAAGGATAAGTATGCTTTCTTCAGCCCTCCTTAACCTGTGATGTCGATAAGGGTCACATAATAAATACAAGTCATTTCCTATAGCAGTTGCATCAGTTGGTCATGACTAAGGAAGTGGTCATGACTAGGTCCCAGTGAAATCAATGTCATGACTCATGGTCCAATCTTATCCACCGGTAGAAGTGATGTTCTTCCAGTGAGTGCAACAGGGCCCTAAGCACAATGGCTGGCAGCTGCACATGCAGGCCAGTGCAGCAAACACCCTCCACATGCACCGGTGAGTTGGTGGGGGCACTTCTGGATAAAGAAGGGGGGAGGAACCAAGGGGAGGAGGTGGGAGGGGGTGCATCCAGTGGTAGTGGAACACACAAGAGTGTAATGTCCTCTTTTGAAAGCTTCTCCGTTCTCCTTCCTTGGACATATGCCACCAACATAGGAGGCATATGTCTCTTAAGTGGTCTGAGAGCTTACTTGGAGGTAAGTGCAAATGTTTTTTACTTAACTCCAATGTGCATTCAGGTCATCACACACACACACCATAGGATGCAGCATGTGCTTTTTGGCATGATTGCATTCACACTGATGGTGGGGGCTGTAAGTCTGTTATGATTAACTGAATTTAGAATGCAACCCAACATCTCTATAACATTACCACCATTTTACTTCTTAAAACTCTAAACCTATATCAGTTCAACTCTCATGGCTTCCCCCAAATAAGGCTGGCAATTGTAGTTTCATGGGGATATGCTACAGCTTCCAGAATGTGAGAAAAACTATCCGGGCCCAATCCTATCTAGCTTTCCAGAGCTGATGCAGAGATTGCAGCTGCAATGGAGCCCCCAACATTCCCTTACTTTGAGGAGGCTTCCTTGACTGCCTCTCCATCACAGCATGTAGTGTATACCCTGCTGGCAAGGCTGCATCAGTGCTGGAAAAGATTGAGCCCTTAAACAGTTAAATATCTGTTTTGTAGAGATGATCTGTTATTTGATTGTGTAGATAAACAGATAAATAACCTTTTTGGTTATTATAGGAATGCTCATTTCCAGTTAATTTGGGAGTCAATTTATTACTTTATGTAATTGCAAACAAGTATATGTCCATGCACATAAACAAGAGTACTTACAATTAGATTTTAATCTGTCTAATTTTATTTCATTCAATCATAGTGTAGTTCACAGGCATTATCAGAATGTCACCTGATCATCTGCTTTGTGTTCTGTTTATTTGTCTGCCTGCCATCTAAGAATATTACAGAATGGTAGCACAAATATGTCATTGAGCTTGTGGTGTAATTATTGCATTTTCTACACTCTGAATAATGACTTTCTGCCATTCTGCTGAGATAATTATAAAGGTGCTGATGAGTTAGGCATCTGTGGGAATGAGATTGTGTTTGGCAAGAAGCTTCTTTTGAAACATCAAAGACTTTCAGGGCTGAAATGGGGGGGGGGAGGACCCTAATTTAAAATTAATGTTGGTTACTGCACATACCCAAACACATGCACACATTCACACATGGGTCTGTCTAGCTATAAACAGGACAGACTTGCTTATTTCATTTTGATTGTAAGCACCTCAGGGCTGTGACCCTTGCCTTCTCACAGGGCCTGGTCCTGCCATCTTGAACTGCATAAATTAATAATAATGCTCTACACACATACACACAAAGATGTGCATATATAATATATACAATAACAATAAGAATAAGAATTATTTAATTGAGAGCTGTGTCTTTGCATAATTACAATCTTTGCATAATTACAATCAAAATTACAATCTTCTCAGTCTTAAGGATGAAACCACACATTGAACAGAAACATAAATACTTCTGTGTGAGTTAGGGCTCCCCCTCTCCACCCCCAATTACGATTATTTTCTAGGTGTTGTTTTTTTAAAAGAACATCAACATATGATATGGGATTTTATAGCATGTTGTCAATGAAGGAAAGAATGCTCATTCTGTCCTATGGTAAAGTGGAAAAAATATTGGAAAATAAGCCTGAAACCACACAGTTACTGATGCATAAATGCAGTCTTCCCTTTCTGCCTTGTTTAGTCAGTTCCTTGTATTCTTGTGGCAGGTGCTTCATTTCCATAAGTACTTTGAAGGTTTTTTTGTGTGTGTTTTTTAAATGACTGCACGGTCCAAGTACATCCCTTTACTCTGGCAATCAGCCATTATTTAACCAATCAGAGTCAAAGGATATGAATAATGAGTGCAGTTATTTCTCAATAGCTATGCACTGAATGGGCAAATCCTTGTATTCTAATTGGTCACCATAATCCCTTCACTCCTGTTAATTCTTGTGCTTTTATTTTTTATAGCCTTTGCCAGAGAACCTCTTTTTCCACTGCAATTAATTCATACTCTACTTGAAAATTAAGTGGGAAAACATAGATATTGAAAATTAAAACTAGGATTAAATAAAATATTGTATTTACATTTCTCAAAATCATGCCCAACTTTTCAAGGCCTCTTGATTTCTGTACTAACACTGCAGGCTTTTGAAAAATATAGGACTTCAAACATCAGCATGAACTGATATGAGCTTGCTTGCAAAGATTTTACTCTCCTTTGCAAAGAATCTTCAAGGTATTCTATGGAGTCACAGCTAAACTGGAGGCTGGTGTCCCTCAAAGCCGACATTTTCTAACAACATGGGCTGCACAGAAACATCACAAGGGTTTACATCACCCAGTGCAAGAGAACTCATTGTGTGTGTCCCCCATGATGGACCTCCTCCTATACCAGACAATACAGAATAAATTACAATATTATATGCACAGGCAAAATATAGTGACATCACTGGGGCTGGTGCAAACCCCATTAATTTACTTTTTCTTTCTTTCTTTCTTTCTTTCTTTCTTTATTTATTTATTTATTTATTTATTTATTTATTTATTTATTTGAATATATTATAGTACAGGCCACCCAACGAATCAGTAACAAACAAAAAAACCAGAGGCCAACTTGATGGGACTTGCACAACCGAATTAGACTTCTAGCATAAGCTCTGATACATTCAAATGATAGCTGACTTAATACCTTATTGGTTCCCTGCTGCGTCATAATAACACCTCACTGGCTCTTGGAACAATCAGTCTCATTGGTCAGTTTTGAGTTAAAGAAATCTACTTTTTGTTACATAAGGCACGTGCTTTCATTTTCTGGTTATTTGGCCATAACTTTGGATATAATGCAGGTAATTCCATATGTCTTATTTCATTGCATTCTGCATGAAATTCCACATTGACCGATATATGATGGTATTATTCAAAAATACCAAAATTTTCAGTTTTTGCCAGTAGTGGTGTCACCATCATCACCTGAGTGTGTCACCCAGTGTGATCGTCATCCACTTTGTGACACCACTGGGTCTGCACCAAAAGCAAGGCTGTCTTCCCCTTGCTGCACCTTGGTGCACCAAACATTTTCCCCTGCATCCAGTCATGCATCCTTCTCTGCAGCTCTTCTTCTTCTGCTCCCTGGAGCAGGAGGAAACAGAGAAAAACTTCCATTTCAGATCCAGGCAAAGGAGGAGAGAAGGACAAAGTGGGCAAATGTGGGTAGAAGTGGGCAAATAGCCAGCAGGTGTCCCCCACCAATCTGCCACTGGAGGGTGGCCTCATGGGTAGACCAGCTCTGGTTATGATTGCAACAAGGCTGCTTGATTCTGTCCTGTGATAATCAGTGAAGTAATGTCTCACTGAATGTCAGAAGAGAAAGCAGTAAGTCAATGAGCAGAAAAACAGAGGCAGCTGTTTGTTGTTAAGAATATTTATATACTGCTTTTCAACAGGTAAAGTTCATAAAGCAGTTTACAGGAAATATAAAATAAATAAATGGCCTCCTGTCCCAAAACAGCTCACAATCTAAAAAGATAGAGAAGCAACACCAGCAAACAGCAACTAGGAAAGACACGGGGTAAAAAGGGACAGTTCCTCTCCTGCTGCTAAAGAGGAAAGTTCCAATTTTTTTTCAAATTAATTATAAGCTTTGCATTTTCTGATCATCTCCAAGAGACAGAGATGCTCTGCAGGTTCAAGGGCATTCTTCATGATGCACCAAATGAAAATAATGGTTGGGTGCGGCTGCGTATACAAGGCTCGGGGCTTGGTTTCCATATTAGATTGTAGTGATCAAGTCAAAACAAAGGAGGAAAAGTTATAATAGAGAGGATATTGTTGCAAAAGAAAAAAAAAATGAAGTAAATTACTTCAGATCATTCATAGAATTCTTTTTCCAGTGGAACAGAAGCCAACTGATGCCCATCTTCTCTATAAATCTTTTGTCAAAAATCTGCTTAACCATATGCTATATCATAAGCATCACTGCCATTGTTTTATGGAAAATTCTTGCCATTTAGCCAGTGTTTTAATGTTTCTGTTTCTCTGACATTTGCTGATTGACCTTAGGAAGAATTATGCTGGAGGCAAAATGTTGACTTTATTGCTGTCTGTAAAAGGCAGATATTTCTTGCAAGGGATTTCCTGCTATAAATACCAGTGTCATTCCAACTGCAAAAAAAGAAAAAAAAATGGTTGCCTTGAAACACCTTGCAGTTGAAATATGGTCTTTGTAAGACTAATGATTACATAAGTGCTACAGTTCTTGTCCCAGCAGTGCAAGAAACAATTAACCCTCCCCCTTTCCAAGCACAGGATTTTGCTATTTTACATCAAGTGGTACCAGTAAAAGGACAAAAAAATTATTTAATGCAACGTGGCTGTTCAGGTGCAACTGCTTGGCACGTGCCAAAAGTAAAAGGTCAACAATATAGCTGTGGCTTCAAAATGGTTGACTGCTTAGTAAAGGTATGCAAGAACAGGGCTGGGGTATTATATGTTTCATTGCTCCATTCATTTTTGTCAATTAAAATGTGGCTTACAGTCTAGTGCCCACTTGGCACAACTCGTGTTCTGCCAGTGTAAGGAGAAAGGACAGGTGGCATCCTTCAGTCTCGGAAGACGATGGTATCGTGCTCTGAATAGTGGTTCCGGAACAGTGTCCTCTCCAGTGCGCGAAGCCTGGGTAAGGTAGATATGGAGGACAGACTGTTTCCCATGCAGCAAATCCTCCCCTCCACGTCGCTGAAATGGTCCAATGGAAAGGCAGAAGCCAATACGGTTGGTTCCAGTGGCGTTGCAGGAGTTGTCAGAACATGACTGTGTTCAGCCATGAGCTGCCTCAGGGACTCCAGCTCCGAATTTTGCCTCGAGGTTGACGCCTGAAGCCTTTTCCATAACTGGATGTGGCCACAAGGCAGTGGAGGTTTGGGATCAGAGTTTTCCTTCTCTCAGATGAGCTGTCTTCCCACGCTAATGAGTTCCATCTACCCGGTGGGTGGGTAGGAGAAAGATGCCTCCAAAAATTCACTTCCGCCAATGAGTGCTGCAAGTCCAGCATGCCAACTGATGCTCTGACCTGTGGAACTAACTGTGTCTGCCCATGTCACTGAGTTGGCAGAGGGGGCCTGAGAACAGAGCAGGAAAGAGGAAGAATGGGGGAGTTTCTGGGCAGTAAGGGGGTGGAAAGAGGGAGGGAGACAGCGGATTCAGTGGCATTCACATGTGGCCAAATCCAATCCCTCTTCCTTTCCGCCACCCTTACAGTTCTTAGTCCTGCACTAGCAAAATAACTGGCACAGGACAGAAGACACCCAGAGAGAAAGCAAAAGCTTTCCTCAGGGTGAGTGAACACAAGTTCACATACTCTGAGGAGACCTCTCCAACTGTCCCCCACCCTGAGATGTAGGGTGTGCTCCATTGGCTGCTGCTATTTGGTCTTGTTCCCTTATGGATGCTTTTTGTTTAAGGTATATGACAGCTATTTTACATTGCCTTATTTGTTTTCAGAATGATGGGATTACCTTGCAAAACAGCAGAATGGGAAGTTTGACCCCTGCTAACTGGGCAAAGAGGCCCCTTTTCAATGGTGGTTCCCTTATGTTTAGCAGGAAGAAAGCTGTTGTCTCTGTTCATCCCAGCAGAATGTTCTTTCCAATGATTGTTTGCCAGTGGCACTCATATTTGTTTCCCTGCTGTTTTCAAAATTTGAGCCCTTTGGGGGCAGTGAACCATCTTTTCATTTCGCTTGCTATGTGAAGTGCTCTGAGAACAATTTTTGTTGAAAGCAATATAGTAGAAGCTTTATTGACCGGCACTGGGTAACAGGAGTGTCGGTTCACCAAATATGCCACCTAAGAAAGTTTTGACAGTCCTTCACAAAGCTCATTGCAATGCATACACATGCACATATGCTTATTGGACAGGACTCCCTAAGCAGTGCTGGTCCACCCTCCTTCCTGTCTCCTAAAGGCACTAGGAATTAAGGCCAACACAAAATCTCGTGACACTTGAAACTGCCTCCCCTATCTGATGCTGTGCCAGTCTCAGCTCCTCCCACTTGCCAATATTCTAGCTCAGCACTCTCCTCCCTTCCACATTTCCTCTCTCTCTCTCTCTCTCTCTCTCTGTTCCCCTCATCCTTTTCCAATTTAGGGAGTGGAAGGAAAAAGAGAAGTAGTAGAGGCAAGTAGGCAGACAGAAATGACCTGAGATGACTGCTTTCAATCATGGATGGGCCAGCCCTTGATGTACTTTCTTCCTCCAGAACATTTAGGTTGTGCAGATATTCACCTTTTATCAATTGTGTTTTGTCTTCCTTTCTGCATTAATCTTATCTAATCTATCTAGATATCAATCACATTTTTATACCACCCTGCCTCCAAGGAGCTCAGGGTGGTGTACATAGTTTCTTCCCTCCTTTTGTCCCCACAACAACCCTGTGAGGTAGGTGAGGCTGAGAGAAAGTGACTGGCCCAAGGTCACTTACAAAGCTTTATGACTGAGCAGGGATTTGAACCTGGCTCTTCCAGGTCTGAGTCCAACTCTTGAACCATTACACCATCCTGGCTCTCCATATCATATAGATGATACTATAGATTTTGATATCTTGCCGTACCTGAGATGATATCACAGTGTTACACAGTCAATCAGATTCGGCTGTATGATGAGCCACTGAGAATAAATGAGAGCAAGGGCAACTGCAGGCAATTTCAATGAAGTAAAGGTTTTCAGAAAAATCTAGAAAAAGGAAGCTGTTCAGCACTGCCAAAAAAAATTTGTGAAAAACCGAGTCGTTTCAAGTCACCTTTTCTTTAGGGCCCAACAAGACCAACATCCAACATCCTTAGGCAGAATGTTAGCTTTTTGTTGTTGTTGTTAAGGGCAAGAAGAGAGACTTGAAGATCTTGGTGAAATGGTGTTGAGGTGTAGGGAAATATTACTAATTTGCACCAACCACAATGTTAATTCCCACTATGGGGTTCCCCCCCCCCCATTGCTTTTAGGTTTAGAAAACTTGCATTGAAAGTCAATGAACGGTTAGGTGGGCCTATAGTTTGGCCCCAATGTTGTTGTTGTTAACAGTATTTATATACCGCTTTTCAACAAAAAAAAGTTCACAAAGGGTTTTGCAGAGAAAAATCAATCAATACATGACTTTGTGTAACAAAAGACCATTTTCTTACCTTGAAACATGTTTTTCTACACTCTTTTTTATGTCGATAGCTTTGGAAACATTTTGCAGTCAAATGGTGAATGTCCTCCTTGAAATGCTTGAAAATATTATTTATTGGGAGAGAAAAATCACTTTTTGGCAGCATCTCTAGTTTACATTGCATACAGCTGCTTTTCAAAGTATTCTTTTGAAAGGGAAATTCTCTTAGAGATGTGGGCATCTCTGATTGTCACTCTCACATAGATACATTTCTGTACATCTTCTTAAACTCAGTCCTGGGCAAGAAACTCCAAAAATCAGGTCATATAAATCAAAGATGATTACCACTGAGTGATGAAATGAATATTTTTGTGTAATGAAATATACACATTTGGCTTCTTGAGTTTTTGCAGTTACATTCATTTCAGTTCAATTGCTAAATTCAAAACAGATGCCAAAACCAAGGATTAAAGTTTACAAAGACAGATTTTCACATTTCTTTTGTTGCGTTTTTCCTTGTCAATAATACACATGAAAAGGAACTGAGAAGCTTTATTGAATTAATTTATCTGCCATAAATCAACAGATAATAAAAGTTCATTTAAATTAACCACTTTTGAAACAACACAGAAAGAACAGAGTTCTCCATTCACAATGGGATGTGTGAGATTTTGTGTTTGAAATGTAATGTAATGCTCATTAAGTGTCAGAACTGGAGTCGGTTATATTGCTGTTTTCTTTGTAGAAATGAATGTTAAATAAGTTCATTATAGACTAGGTGGAGGACCAAACTGTGACAGATGTACGTACAACTTCTGTACATTCCAAAGTATCTACAGACTGCTTCACACGCATTTATCCATGCAAGTGGACACATAGAATATGCCGCTGTAGAGAGTAAGTGTGATGTAGAGGCTAGAATGTCAAACTTGCCCAGTGGAATTCTGGGATAAAGCCCCTGCTTAGCCATGAGATTCACCAGTAGAGCCCTATAGAGCCATAGCATGCAGCCGCACCAACATAGGCTGTTTTCTGTGCAATGGGGGGAGGGGGAGGCGACCATATGGCAAAACAGAGGTTGGTAAAACACTTTTTAATTTTGCCTATGGGTCTCCTTGAACCTACACCAGCTATGGAGCTGGCATAAGTCCAAAGAGAGGAAAGGGCAGGAAGGCCTGGGAAACTGATCTGGGAAACAGATCTGACCTCCGTGCACTGGCTCGACTTTCTCCTAAGAAGGTGCACTCCTGGGTTGGTGCAAGGGACTTGCCCATAACTTCCATATTATGGTGACTTATCTGAGGGTCCACTAAGGGCCCATGGAGGATTGATTGCCAAGAACCCCCTGAAACCTTGGTCCTGTCCTGCCACAATGGCAGGCAATCTCATTCACAGTTTGCTGCCCTGGATGAACTGTAGCACTTGTGTGAATGCTTTCTCATGGTTCAGGTGGTTTTAGTCTGAGGTGGACAGGCTTCAGGCTTCCAGGGTCTATACTGTGACTTGAAAACCAATCAGTCAGAGCCAGGGGTTTGGATTAGTGTTGGATCCCCAACCTCTTCCAAACTACCTTGAAGTTACAACAGGTCTGACCTAGCCTAGTAAGGCTTCCTGAACTTTGTCAGCTAGCAAAAGACTGTCTCACATATGACACCAACATGAGTGTTAGAAAATTGTCACCATTAATATGGAAGTTATGGGCATAGAGGTGATCTCAGGGATCAGCAGTGGGCCCTTCTGAGCCAGTGGTGCCAGTCCTGCATTGAGGCAGGATGTTGCTAGCTCACCATTCATGCTATTGAGATTCATTTACCTGTTCCAGCTGTAATTTAAAGCTATTGGGAATATCAACAGCACCAATGTTAAAATATGCTGTACTATGTTCAAATTCTATGAATCAGTCAAGTTATAACTGCATGGGAACTTGACTCCAAATGTTTGGTACCAATCCAAATTTACATCAAACTAAAAATCCACAAAGCTATAATTTTCTCCTTTCTTTCTGCTATGATGAAGATGAAATGGCTTGTTACAAGGGTTTGCCCAGCTTCTTGAAACTTAAGATTTTTCAGCTGGCCTGCATTTTGCAGTCTCCTATTAGTCTTCCACTAGACAGTTGCCACCAAACTAAGATGACTCTCTTCAGTGATGTCAGCACCATATTCTTGGGTTTTTAAAGCAAGAGAGAGAGAGAGAGAGAGAGAGAGAGAGAGATCCTTTGCCTTTAGCAGTTGTGTAGAAGCAGGGTTTGGCCAGGGCAGCTAAAGGCCCAGGTCCATGAGGGCTCTCCTGGTCATACCAACTCCTGAAACTTCTAGTACCAGTGGCAGCAGTAGAACAAATTAACCAAGAGATTTGTGCAACCACTGTGATTGGCCCTACAAATGGAAGGGTCTCTCAGAGGCTCCTGTGTCCATAGGTTGCTCCCATTTGCTAGTAGGGAGAGTAGGAGGAGCTATTGCCAGCCACCAGTAAGCTTGGGAGGACACAGGGTCAGAACACACCTGCAGGACCTAGTTTGCCTCCAGAAATCTGGGGCTAGCAGTGCTTAAAAGAGAACTTTAGCCCAGTGGCATAGCTAACGATCCTGCTGCCCAGTGCAGAGCTCAAGATGTTGCCCTGGAAGTGTTGTCATATCCAGAAGTGACATCACTCCTGGGTTTTGATTTCACACACACTTTTTTTAAAAAGTGAAAAATAAAAAATGCCACATCCCCCAAGCTGCCTCCCCCAGCACCAGCTCCCTCCTACTCACCTCCATTCCCTCTGCGGTCTTACACTGGGCTGATCATGGGGGGGAGAAGTAGTCGCCACCACTGGCACATGCCCCACCAGCCAGGCCCATTGGGCCACAGGGGGCAATGGGCTACATTGAGGAGAGCCCTGCACGTGTGGACACCCCTGGGTTAGAGGGAGGAAGGAGGCTTGATTGGTGGACTGGCTGGCTAGCTAACAGAAAGACTAAGAATCCAATCCTATCCAATTTTCCAGTGCTGGTGCACTTGTGCCAATGGGGTGTGCACTGCATCCTGTGGTGGAGGGGCAGTCACTGGGATCCTCTTAAGGTATGGGAACATGTGTTCCCTTTCCATGGGGCTGCATTGTGGCTACACCAGAACTGGAAGTTGGATAGGCTTGCCCCCTAATGGACCTGCTGACCATAAATGGACTGGCTAACTGTTTAACTGGCTGACCAGCTGGTGGATTGACTGACGAACTGGTGAACATACAACTGCGGACTACTGGAACTGTGATGGCTGGAGATCGCTGGCTGATGGAGAACTGGGGTAGCTAATTAGCTGAAAAGTGGACCTAACCTCTCTGGAAAGATTGGGCAAAACATTCAGCAATATGTGGTGTGCAAGTGGAAGAATCCTGGAGCATTAAAACCCTTTTTTTCGCGGCTCACAGGTGTACACATTTGGTCCCTGTTGCATATACGCAATGTTGGGCAGAAATGGCTTAAGAAGTTGGAGGGAAAGATCTCACAAGTTCAATTATCTCCCCCCCCCCCCCAGATATGATGATATAATAATAAACCTAGTAGCTGAGTCCCCCTGGGGGCTGGGGATAAGAATAGGCCCTCAGTTTGGCTGTACTTGTCGTAAGAGGCGACTAAACAGCCACCAGGTAGATGGGACTTGTCAGCCTGGGAAGGCAGCTCATCTGAGAGAAGGAAAACTCTGATCCCAAACCTCCACTGCCTTGTGGCTACATCCAGTTATGGAAAGGCTTCAGGAGTCAACCTCGAGGCAAAATCCGGAGCTGGAGTCCCTGAGGCAGTTTGTGGCTGAACACAGTCACGTTCTGGCAACTCCTGCGACGCCGCTGGAACCAACCGTATTGGCCTCTGCCTTTCCATTGGACCATTTCAGCGACGTGGAGAGGGGGGATTTGCTGCATGGGTAACAGCCTATCTTCCATACCTACTTTACCCAGGCTTCATGCACTGGAGAGAACACTCTGTTCCAGAACCACCATTCAGAGAGTGACACCATCGTCTTCCGAGACTGAAGGATGCCAACAAGAAGAAAAGAAGCTGAGTCTGATGGAGGAGAGGGTAGGGAGAAAATGGAGAACAAGGTGTGCTTGTAGGCAATGAGCAGATAATAAGAATCCACCGGTGTCTGCCTAGCTGGCTGGAATGAAGGGAAACCCGCAAAATGTAATGGGTTGGGAATGAATCGAAAGATAATCTTCATGTTATCAATGATTGTCCATTTGTCAGTCATCTTGGTGGGTTATCACCCTGCACTGTCTCAGGTGTGTCCCTTCCCAGTCCTTCTCTTTAAAAAAACAAAAATGGAGAAATGAAAAAAAATCTTAGGGCAGCAGTGAATCAACTCAGGACTGAGCATTAGTCTGTGCCTTCCAACTGAGTTATATTTCCACAGAGTGCCCCTTTGGTAGTGAAAGATGTGACGGAGAGGGAGGAAGGATGTTTGTTATGGGCCAGGGAGACTGCGAGGATCCACTTGCCTGGATATGCCTGCATAGTTATGGGATTGTTACCCCCCCCCCCTCCTGTTGATTCTAAAATCATTGTTCCCATCAGGCCCTATGCAAGGCAAACTTTGCCTTATGAAGTCCATTCCGCAGGCTGAGATTCAACTCCACATCTCTTGCTTCCCATTGCAATGCCTTTTCCCACTAGATAGCTCAGAAAGGACAACTAAGAAGACTGTTGCCTGCTGTGAACTTGCTGTAGAAGCTTCTGTTCTTCCTTTACATTTGGTCCCCACTCCACCTTCCTACAAAATGTTGGTGACCTTAACAGAAATTGGGATACAAGCATGTGGGGAT
Organism: Tiliqua scincoides; assembly: GCF_035046505.1. NCBI lineage: Eukaryota > Metazoa > Chordata > Lepidosauria > Squamata > Scincidae > Tiliqua > Tiliqua scincoides. Next base: position 178,086,523 of record NC_089823.1, read on the forward strand.
TGCTTGCATAGAGACAGTGTTCCCACTCCAAGACTTAAAGGCTGAACATATACACGACACTATGTATGTGTGCATGTGCACTGATGCCTTTTCCCAGCTGCCTGCTTGTAATTTGTGTATCAGATTGGCTGACATCATTGTGTAATTGGGTCATAACCATGTGTAATGTATTTAACTATGCAGAGATCATGTAAAGAACATAACTGGTGTACAATATAGGTTACGGCAACAAAATTTTCAAGGATGCTAGAAATTGTTTCACTATGAGTTATAGTCATTTCCTTTCTCTGAGGAACTCAGTTAAACCAGTCTCTGGAGCAGTATACCCTATAGCTCTTATGGTTCAATCCTATTAGTTCCCTCCCCCCCACTGCTGCCACCTTTGATGCAGTGGCACCAAAATAGCTACCACTGCATCCTATGGTGGGGGAATTCAGGAGGTCTCCTCTGGGTAAGGGAACAATTGTTCCCTTACTTGGGGGTGATCCTCAGTTGCACAGGGGGGTCGACTTGGACCTGCACCAGCTAAATAGCTGGTGGAGGTCTGCGCAGACCCACGCCACAGAATTGGGTCTGGGAAGGGGGTAGGATACAGTGTTCGCAGGTACTGCCAATTCTGTCCTGCTCCTGAACTTGACCCATCCATCCCCACCCTCTCCCTGAGCTTGTTCTGTCCTTCCCATCCTCTCCTGACTTATGTGCTCCAGTGGAAATGGAAGCAATGGCACAAGTGGGAAGATGCAGGCCTTCCAGTGCATTGAGAGGAGCACTGTTGGAGTGTCTTTTATTACAGTTGTTGACTCCTTTACAGCAGTCAGTGCCAGCACAGGCGAAGTACCACCAGCAGGTGACAAACATAAGATTGGAGCCCTAATGCCCTTCCAATGCTAAAACACTTCTACTATACCTGTGTTAGAAAAAAATGTCAAGAATGTACCACACACACACACACACACACACACACACACCCCAATAACATAACCCTTTCCTCCAGTGGAAGTATTGGTATCTACTTCTTTGAATGAACCAGTCTTGGCCTCCTAATTTTCAGGAACTCCTATAGGTCAAGGTCATTAGACAAACTATTTAGACAAGCAGGATGGAATATTAATTTAGCAAGTTTTCAGAAGGGAATTGATGACCACAATATTCCAAAGCCCAAAAAGTAAAATGCCATGTCCAATATGTATAAGACTAAAAGACCATGATGCTGAATGTCGAAATCCTGATTTGCATCCCTGTTCGAAAGGCTTTCTCCTCTCTTTGCAAATGTATGTATCAGCCAAAGGCATGTAAGGGGTAGCATTTTCCTAGCTGAAAATCTTGGAAGTATTTACTCTTAAATCTGGCTGGGTTCCACGGAAGGAAAAGCTGGCTCTGTATTCCTAACAGCAATAAACAACAACATCATAAAGATGATGACTCAATGTTTTGACAAGGTTTTTAAAATATTTTACACATGAGCATATGAACAATTTTTAATCTGGGCTTCATACTGACATAAACGTGTTCTTCTCAGACACAAGTCTGCCATTCTTTGCCTTCTGGGCCCTATTAATATCATGTTTATGCATTTCATAGCAAAGACAAATACAGTAAAATACTTTGAGCCTTTCCCTAGCATTTGGGTGTGACTTCAAACAAACAAGAACAACACTGTTAGCATAATGAAACTGGGATTAAAACAGGAAATAATGTTAGAAAGAAAAACTGTGGACAACTGTGAAATTGCCCTGACCTTGCTCATCTTTGTATTTCTTTCTCTTTCCACTGCTCTACTTTGATGGCAACTTTCTGTTTCATCACTAATTGGGTAAGAGGCACTTTTTCAAGTGGGTGCTCCTTTTTTTAGCAGGGGGAGAGTAACTGGCCCACCTCACCCCAGCACTGCCTGTTCTAGTGGCTGTCTGCTGGTATTCATTTGCATCATTTTAGATTGTGAGCCCTTTTGGGACAGGGAGCCATTCAGTTATGTGATTTTTCTTTGTAAACCGCTTTGTGAACTTTTAGTTGAAAAGCGGTATATAAATACTGTTGTTAATAATAATAATAATAATAATAATAATAATAATAATAATAATAATAATAATAATAATAATAATAAATAACTCTAAACATCTAGAATGAATGATAAAACAACTAGATTTAAAAAAAAACAGACTAACATGAGAAGGAGACACAATAATTTCCAATATTATTTGGGAATAAGGTCGTTCTTGTCATTGCCCTGCAAGGGGAAAATACAACTTTTCTAAGTTTTTGTTTAGCAAATAGTTGAAAACTCTTCCTCCATGAGCTTGTAAGACTGGTGGCTACTAGCTAGAGCAGGGCTATCCAAACTACGGCCCCTGTGGCCCGCCGCAAGGTTTTATATGGCTCTCAGCAACTTGGCTTTTTGTTAGAGAATTTCTAATGTTTGACATTTTTACTCATCATATAGCATTTCTCAGTTTAAGCATGACTTTGTTTCTTTGCAATTATCACATTTCTCTTTTGTTCTGAATCATATCAATTACAAAAAGAGCCAAGGAAAACTCATTCGTACATTTAAATTTCATTCATTCATAAAGAAAACTGTTGTTTTCTTTATGAAAAAGAAAAAGCTTTTTTTTTCCTGCAGAAATGTCTAAAATATATGATGTGGCCCTTGTACTGCAAAGTTTAGAGATCTCTGAGCTAGAGGACGCACCCCACCTGCATCTGTGAAGAAACAGGCTGGAGAGCAGCTAGAATGAAGGCACAGAGGGAGACAGAAGTCTAAATTTTGTTACTAGCTTGCAGAAAGCAGCTTTGAGGGAAGTGCTCCAAGGTTGTGGAAAAATAATTCTGCCTACTGCTGCCTGTACACTAGTCTTGACTGCATCCCATGTTTCGTTTCTATATTTACTAACAAGCAAATGCAGGCACATTTTTAGCAGGGAGGTCATTATCTTCGGGCTCACACGTGGAGGGGGACCACTTTAGTAGTGACAAATACTACATATATTCCAGTTCAGAGAAAAATGGCATTGGCCCAGGCTGCAGTGAGGGGATCCACAAATGAACATACAGCCTGTCCCATGACTATAAAAGGGTCTGAATGCAATTTCCAAAAACACCATTGCCCTATTCAAGCATTCCTTCTTTTCATGAAAAGATAATACATGAGCAGCTCTGCAAGGCTGACAGTGCCAGCCCCACCCTAGTGATGGGGTAACCCCCCCACCCCACCCTGCTCCCCTTGCACTAAGTGTTTGTCTTTTCAGAGTCCATGAAGCTTATGCTGCAGTAAAATTGTTAGTCTTTAAGGTGCTACAAGCAGTGCCATAGCTAGAGAATCTGGCACCCTGGCACACAAAAATTTTTAACATCCCCCCATATGACATCTGGTCTTCCAGTTTTCACTGAAAACCGGATGTGCCTTAACAGGATGTGCCTTTCTGAGACCTTTAAAACACCCCTTTAAGGAATGGGATCTGGGGCAATGTACCTCCCTGACCCTCCCTTAGCTACACCATAGGCTACAAGACACTGGAGTTTGGGGGAGGGTGTCACTGCAACAGGCTGACATTCCAATCCCTCTAGTACAGTGTTTCTCAAACTGTGGGTCAGGACGCACTATGTGGGTCGCAAGCCCATTTCAGGTGGGTCCCCATTCATTTCAATATTTTATTTTTAATGTATTAGACTTGATGCTACCATGGTATGTAACTGCATTTGGGGAAATGATACAGACCTGTCCTTTTAACAAGCTACAATGTATATTTTTTTAACAATGATCGTAAATGGGACTTACTCCTGGGTAAGTGTGGGTAAGATTGCAGCCTAGGATGGTTAAAAATGTTCCTGCCTGATGGTGTCACTTCAGGTCATGACATCACTTCCAGTGGGTCCTGACAGATTCTCATTCTAAAAAGTGGGTCCTGGTGCTAGATGAGTGAGAACCGCTGCTCTAGTAGCCCTCTCCACATTGATTTACCTGCCAAGGAAACCCCTTGCAATGTCAGCAAAATCCCAACACAGTGCAGATAATTCTGGGATTAGATCTAAGACCCAGTCTCAATTGGTATTGGCTCTAGTTTTCTTTTAGGCACCTTGTCCATTATTACTCATTTGGTATCAAGAAAGCTCTGGGAAGCTTCCAAGGAATGTCAGGAAATTCAGGAATTCTAGGAAAAATGCAGTTTGAAAACCACTGCAGGCCAGTGCTATAGACTGCACAATGAATAGCGGATATGCTTCCTTTAAGGCAAAATGCAGTCAATTCTTCCTCACAGACTCGACAGCAACATAATCCCTTACAGCCTCTATTGTTGCCCCGGGGCCTATAACCTTTCCATCTGAAGTAAGAGCAATTCCAGGCTCTCCTTTTTCAGAAACTCGTTCTCTTCTAAACGCACAACAGGTAGAGTGCTTTCAATACAGATATATAACCAACAAAAAGGTCAGGCGCATAGGGAAAGTGGTGTGAGTTACACATTAACTCTCAGGGAGTTTGCGTCGGTGTAATTTATATGCACAAAAGAGGCAAAGTGTGATCGATGCGGGGAGTTCTATCTAGCGGCCATCGCCAGGACTTGCGTAGTGTGTTGTGTTGTTCGCTTGTATTGTCCTGTTGTGTAACACAATCCTCAAAACATCTGCACATTTGCAATGATGATCTGCACCAGAGCTACAGATGAAGTTGTAATTTGTTGCGCTTTACCAGCTGTCCTTGCAGTCTTAACTTGCACAGCCCACTTGGGAATTCTTAGGAACAGGTTAAAAAAAAAACTTTTCTTGTTTAACCCATGATGGAAGTTTAGCCTCATGCTGATTTCTTTGTAGCATCTCTGAAAGGTGGACGCAAGTTTGGGAGTACCACTGTGGTGATAACCTACAGGTGGAAGTCAATAGACACATTTTTTACAAAGAACAGTTGAAGGTAATTGCCACAACGCATGGCTGTAGGAATGGAAGGAACACAATTGTTTGGAAGGAACAAATGAAGGAACACAATTACTTACTTTTTTCCCTGCCAAAGAATACTAATTAAATTGAGTATCCTGGCAAAATGAACCATTCTTCCCACAAATCTATAAATCAGACAGCTCTGTTGACAATACAGGGGTGGGCAAACCTCAGCCTGCGGGCCATTTGTGGCCCTTGAGGACCCCCAGTCCAGCCCACAGGGAGCCCCCAGTCTCCAATGAGTCTCTGGCTTCATCGGAGACTGTTGAAGCCTGCACTGGCCATGACTGCCAATGGTGACCACTAGAAATGAGCTGAGGCCGAGTTAGAGCAAGGCCTTTTCTGGTTTTCCCTAGGCATTATTGTAACCCCCCCTCCCCCAATTGCCTCTGAACCACTTTTGTCTCCATGTATTTCTGGCTTGATCTGTATGCTTTCACTGTGCAAGAAGTGTGTGTGGGAAACAGTTCATAGTCATCATGTGGTTCTACATGCCTGTATAATAGTTCTCCTGTGTATTAAAATAAGCTCAGTAAAATTCATTCATTCATATAAGTTCCAACTCTAATGTATTCATGTATGTAAATTCATGTAAATTTATTCAGATTTGAAATGTAAATTCATTCTTTTTTCCTAGCCCCTGACACAGTGTCCCAGCCCTCCTGCCAAAATATTTGCCCACCCTTGGCTTAATATATTGCTTTTCTGTTCTCATTGCTCTGATGTGGCCCATACCTGCTTTGCAGAAAACTTCAGAAGAAAAATGTAAGGAGTGAGAAGAGGAGGCGGAGGGCTGGAGGTGGTGGTGATCAGCACCAGTACACTGCCTGGTCTAATGGATGGGAGAGCACAGCAATTCAACCACAAGTATTTTAATAGTTCACTAGGATATCTCAATGCCAACGCTCAGGCATAACTGTGAAGGTTCCCTCTAAGGCAGTGGTGCCCAAACCCCAGCCCTGGGGCCACTTGCAGCCATCGAGAACTCCCAATGTGGCCCTCAGTGAGCCCCCAGTCTCCAATGAACCTCTGGTCCTCCAGAGACTTGCTGGAGCCCACACTGGCCCGACGCAACTGCTTTCAGCGTGAGGGTGACTGTTTGACCTCGCGTGAGCCGTGGGATAAGGGCTCCCTCCACTGCTTGCTGTTTCACGTCTGTAATGCGGCAGCAAAGTGCAAGGCCTTTTATAGGCCTTGAGCTATTGCAAGACCTTCCTTCATTCATATAAGTTCATTTTTAATATATTCATTTATGTAAACTTATGTAAATGTATTCAAATTTTAACTGAAAATTAATTCTTCCCCCCCCGGCCCCCGACACCATGTCTGAGAGATGATGTGGCCCTCCTGCAAAAAACTTTGGACACCCCTGCTCTAAGGAGTCCTAATCCATTGTTATTATTGAGTGCTTCTAGTTTCCTATACATTGCTAGCATTTTGTGCTTCTCCATTAGCATTAACAAAGAAGATAATTTCTAGTAATTACCACTGTTCACCCTGGAATCATTCCATTTCTGGGAGGACGTTCTTACCTGTTCTTTCGCAAGTGGCATATACCTCCCCGTCTATCTTGGTTGTTGGCAACCTTCAGTCTCGGAAGACTATGGTATCGCGCTCTGGATGGTGGTTCTGGAACAGCGTCTAGTGTGGCTGAAAAGGCCGATTCGGGAGTGACAATCCCTTCCACACTGGGAGCAAGTGTAGTGTGTCCCTGGTCAGTCTCCCTGGCTATGGGCCTTCCTTCTTTGCCTCTTTGCCTCAGACTGTTGGCCAAGTGTCTCTTCAAACTGGGAAAGGCCATGCTGCACAGCCTGCCTCCAAGCGGGCCGCTCAGAGGCCAGGGTTTCCCACCTGTTGAGGTCCACTCCTAAGGCCTTCAGATCCCTCTTGCAGATGTCCTTGTATCGCAGCTGTGGTCTACCTGTAGGGCGCTTTCCTTGCACGAGTTCTCCATAGAGAAGATCCTTTGGGATCTGGCCATCATCCATTCTCACAACATGACCAAGCCAACGCAGGCGTCTCTGTTTCAGCAGTGCATACATGCTAGGGATTCCAGCTCATTCCAGGACTGTGTTGTTTGGAACTTTGTCCTGCCAGGTGATGCCGAGGATGCGTCCGTCTATCTTACTATACCCAAAATAGTTGTATGCAATAAACATGGAAACAGTGAAACCCATCTGAGCAATTTGTTCATGAGTTTGACCTTTGATTCAAAGAAGTCTGCAGAGAGGTGTGAGAGAACAAGGACCTTTGTGCAGAGTTAAACAAAATGCTACAAGAACATTTACAAAGTTGGTGGGATCCCCATGGAAGCCATCTACCAAACAGGTTTGTTTTTGATCCAGTCCATGGTAAATCTAGAAGTGCTGGAGCTCTTGACATCCCCTACAGCCATGCTCCACTGTGACTATACCCCAGCCAAAAAGTCAAATTTCAATTTCTTCATTAGGATGTTTTCTTCTCTTGCCACTTATTTCTTTTTTGAAACTTATTACATTTAATTTAGCGATCTAGCTCGTTCCATCCCAGATTCTTGTCATGGATTGCAAATAGTTTCAAAACAAATGCATTTTAAAAATCCAAGTTGAATATAAAAGGACTAGTAGGCTGCAATTCTATTTACACTTACGTGGAAGAAATCAGCGCATACTTCCAAGTAGACATGCATAGGCTTGCACTATGGGTGCTAGCTTATGTATGTGTACTCAAATGTGAGATCCACTGTGTTCAATGGGACTTACTCCCAGGTAAATTTGCTTGTACCCTTAATCAACGTGACATGACCTACATACTATCCCTTAGGCAACCATTTGCAGAAATGATAGCCTAGACCTGAACACATGCCCCTAAAAAAATTTCTCAGTTTGCCTCCTGTTGAGCCTGACACTTCTTCTTCCTTTAGAACCCTTTGAAAAAGTTTCAAAGACAGTACCTGAGTGCTCCCGCTCTTGCTGTAGGCGATGTCCTGAAGGTCCAATCTCAATCAAACTTGACCGTGATGACACCCCTAGATGCAATTTAAGACTAGAGAATTACTATTGGAGCTTTACCCCTAGCAATGAGCAGGGATATTGATGGTGTATTTTCTTCCTTAGACTGCAATCCTATGCCTGATTACTTGAAAGTAAGCCGCTAAAATTATTGGGTCTTACTACTGAATCAACTGCATAGGATTTGTTGACACATGTAATATATATCTCATGGCACCAGAGGCCATTAATTGTACATAGTGTGGTATCCCTTACTACATGTCACAGTGGCTCTAACTTTTACAAGTAATAATCCCTGCCATACATGGTCCTATGTATGTGGCCATCCCAAGAATGATTGGCAACAGAGATGCTTGTTACACCTTGTGGTGCACAGTTCACATGCACAGGCATGAAATCATGACAAACATCTAAACTTTTAACAACACTTAACCACCCAGACTGGATAAATAAAAGCACTGTTGATGCATCTGTTTGATCTTCTTAATTAATCCATTTAAGGGATTTTGAACATGCACCCTAAAGCATGGAGAGACAATTCCACATATCTTGTGGTTTGTTAGAGGATTAAAAAGGTACTGAAACATATATTTGTTAATCTAAGGTGCTGCAAGACTCTCTGGTTTTGCTGCTGCAGACTAACATGTCTAGCTTTCTGGAAATGCCATTTATACATGAATGCTCCTGCCACTGCAGCAAACTAAACAAAAATTGGATAGGACATGAAGGGATGGAAGAAGCAGTAGAAATATATAGATACACATAGTTAGAATGGGTAGGAGACAAGCTCAAGAAACTTGAGTGTCCCCTGAGAATTTCCATTATTGCTGTTTATATTTCTTGGATCTGTACTCATGAAAAATCAAGGAAGGCTGAGGTTAAGATATACTGAAATGAACCAGCATTACAAGAGTCATGTTTCCATCTATTGCCATTGAATAAAAACCCAATTGCAATAATGGTCTTTTAGGCCCCTCTTGATCTTTGAACCCGACTGGAGAATGTTTTCAAACATTTTGTGGTACTTGCATTTCTCTGATGCTTTATCAAGAAAAAAAAAATTATACCACTGAAATGCTTCCACTCCACTCTTCTGTCCTGGTGGCTGGTTCCAAATGAAAAGTAATCATGTAAGTGATCTTTGAAAAGAGAGAGAGAGTCAATGTAGGGTTCTTGTTTGGTTAGCTCTTACAGACTTGACCAAGGGAGGGAACTCGCCATTGTACAAAGCTTTTCACTCTCTCTTTCTTCCTCTCCCACTCACACAATTCCTTTTCCCCCTGTAAGCTCAGGCATGAATTAATCACCAGAGAGCTTGTAAAGAAGGAACAAAAGCAAAGATTCCATTCCTAGACTGAGGGAAGATACATGCCATCCACATCTTTGGAACATTTTAATGTGATCATCATTCTTTGATGGAAAGGTAAGGTAGATATGCTAAATCAGGCACTCTAATAGACGCTTCCCAATGACCTGGTATCATGGATTGATGATAAGACCAAAGACGGGCAGCCCAATCCTAAACTGTCCATTGTGCCAGGACTGCTGTGGTGCTGAAACGGCTGCCATGGCATCCTGCACACAACAGGTCAGCCACTGCCAGCTCCTCAGGGGAAGAGGACTTTCGTCCCCTTCTCCCAGGTAAGGCAAATAACCCTGCAATGGGGCTACTTGATTCTACGGCAACCCTTGGGAATCAAGAGCCTCTTCGTCAGGACAGCAGTGGAAGAGCCTCCATGTCGGAGGAGCAGAGCAGAGCTGGACTGGCGCTGAAGGCTGCAGGTGTACCTTACAGCACGTTTGTGACATTCAGCACCAGCAGTGGACTGATGCTAAGAGCTCAGGATTGGGCCCTTAAGGACTGACACAAAGTACTGCCCACCTCCTCCCTTAACATATGCATACTATGTGGTACACCTTACAAGTGGAGTGGGAGGGGAAAGAGCATAGAAATCAGGATACCATACTGTACATACAGTTGTGTACAGATGTATGTTACCATGCTATACATTACGCAGCAGGAGAAAATTTGGGCCCTCTGAATGCCAATGTATTTACAATTCTGCTAGGTGGGAAACAGGCAAATCAGTTCTCAGTTAAAGCAAGGACTATGATCACTGAAGACAGGGCTGGCCCATCCATAATGCAGGATGCATCCGCATCAGATTGTGAGGTGTCCAAGGGAATCAAAGTGCCTTTCACCCCAAGTCTGCCATGGCCACCACTTCCAACCTGCCACTGATGCAAGCCACCATGATATGCCTTCTCCTTGCTCAAGTGAAAAGCAGATCATTCACCTCCTTACCAGGCTCCCTGTGTGCTATCATCAACTGTGGGACTTCCAGGTTTGATGATAGAGTGCAAGCAGTACGGTGGGGGTTTTATTGTAGTTCAGAGCCATCAGAGCCAAAATGGCATCAAGCCTGGTCGTGCCACCCCTGACTAGAAGTAAAGGCTGACTAGAGGAGACTGGTCACTCTCCTCCCATCCCATTTCCACCCTGGTGAAATTTCCACCCCTATCCAGTTGTACAATTTGGTGACACACATTAACAAGCAGTGAGACTGATATGGAGTGTTTCACATTGTTTTCACATTTCACTTTGTGGGCACTGCTGTCCATTTCCTTGTTCTTGCTTGTGTCACTTCAGCCCAACAGCCCTGTCCAATCAGACCAAAAGTCCATCTAGTCCAACATTCCAAGGCACAGTTTCTCAAGTGGAGGTTCCACTGAGCTATCATGGCAAATAGTTTAATCCCCCTCTAAAGCCAACCGCCATCACCAATATCTAGCAGCAGCAAATTCTGCTGCTAGATGCATTGTGTAAATTAATGATGCATTGTGTAAAGAGGGATTTTCTCTCGTCTGTCTGAAGTCTACTTCATGGGATGACTCCCAAGTCCCTTTCCTACTATGAGAGCAAAGACAGGGCAGGCCTATGCTTGTCTACATCACAAGCACAAGCCTATGCTTGTCTACTCAGAAGTACGCCCTATTGTGTTCAATGGCTCTTAATCCCAGGAAAGTGTGCATAGGATTGCAGCCTAAGGAAGTCAACTCAGACAGTAGATTGACAGGGGCTTCCATTCTTCCTCCATCTCCTCAAAAAGAAAGAGGGAAACAGGATGAAAGAGGAAGTGTGGTGGAAAAGAGAATGGTGGCCCCTTGTTCTAGTCCAGCCATTCTCAACCTTTTTTGGTTCTCCTAGAAGCTCTTCTCTGTTTCCAGGCCCCAATGCCCTCTCCATCAAACAAGGATACAGCATGGGCAGATAAACATAAGATCATTTACTATTTTCAATTTTCAGCCTGTGGTCACCTTCAAACGAGCTCGGGCATCCCAGGACCATATGGCTCCCATTAAGAATGGCTGCTCTAGTCAACCACTCTACTGTTTCCACTCCATTTTCCTGTTTCTTCCCAAGGAAGAGGAACAGAAGCAACTGCAGGTGCACTGCGGAATAACAGGTGGGGGAGCATTTGGTGCAGCACTTCAAATCCCAGGAGGTCTTGGGCTGGCCTTGGAGAAGTATCTCTCTCTCTCTCTCTCTCTCTCACACACACACACACACACACACACACAGTAAGGACACCTAATCAAACTTTAGATTGACTAATGGACAGGTCTACATGCCTCTAGGCATCATATTCATTTAAGGAGGCACAGCAATCCAGCAACAGTTTCCTCCCATTTCCTTCTCCTATGTCCTTTTTTCCTATTCAGCATAGTATAATCTGAAGGTCTGAAGGAAATTTGTTCAGGATTCATAAAAACCTCATTATCAGACTTTCAGCCTGTTCAAACAATGAATCAGTGGCAGATCAGTCTGAAACCAGTTCTTTAGAGCAGCAGAACTCTTTCTCCCCCCTTCTCATTTTGGCAAAGTCCCCATCTATTGCCTAAACCCAGTTGAAATGAAACACACCACGTCTGCCCCCACCATCTTCACCCTGTTTCACTAAAGCAGCACCAAATCAATGTCTCATCCTAAGCCTCGGAGACTGACTGAGGTTTTCCCTCCAGACAACAATTATGGGGAGAAACATCTGAATAAACACAGGATCGTTTACTTAAAGAATTGACAGACCTTCCACTTGAACTGCTTTAAATTAGTTGACGACACTTTTGTGCGTGTGTGTTTTTCCATAGAAACATATAATTACAGTCATTTACCAAACTAGAGCAGGAATGGCTAAGCGAGAGTGAGGAGGAAATGCTCTAGTAGACAGGCATGAATGCATGTATGCATGGATACACAGAGAGAGAGCATGGCTCCTAATTACACCATCAAAATAGCCACCCCTCTGTCTCAATACATCAAGTAGTTGTTGGTTCTGACATTGCTGGAGACCGAGCAAGAGAAACCTTGGTCATCTCTGAGTTTGGGCTGCTTGAATTTGCTTTCCTGAAAGCAAAGCATTCTCAATGAGTAGAGGTGTTTGAAAATGGTGTTATTTACCTTACTCAGAAGTAAGCCCATTGGGTTCAGTAAGACCCAATGTGTAGTCCTATCTTACTCATGGGAAACAAAAACCTCTAACAGTGAGGCACGGGATACAGAAATAGTGATATCTCTGAAACGCACACATCTGAGCTTCTCACAGCCCAAACAGATGCACCCCTACATTGAGTTCCGTGGAACTGACTCCCAGGTATGTGGGTATATAGGACTGCAATCTAAGGGGATCACAGATGCCATTCAGGTTGGACAGAAGTCACCCATGAAGCAGGAAAAAAAATTATTACCAGTGCTGTTGGTCTTAGACCTGTTCACACACATATGTCAGCCATGCTAGAGCAGTTGGTCTCCAATCAGTGGCCACATCCCTTGCACAAAGAAAGGTAATAAAGGCACCTCTGAGCACATGCAGAACATTTTCCCTTCATCACTCAGAATTCAGAGGCAGGACTTCCTTCAATGACAACATTCCCAGTCAGGCCTGAACCTCTGCAGCCTCTGTCATTTTAAAAAAAATTATTTATTAAGCACAGCCCCCAACTTCCTTGCCAATGCTCTGGGGAAACTGTAAATAAGAACCTCCCGCATCCAGTCAATCCTTGAGCTCTTTCTGACATGTCCTTTTCAATCACAGGTCATGGAGCTGCAAGAGTGTCCAGTTCATGGTTCTCTGAACACCAGTTGGAGGGTTGGTTGATGGTTGCTTACAGTCACACCTCACCTGAAATGTCACCCTGAAGTCTTCAGCTGCTAAGGAAAGAAAGGGCTAGTTATCACCAAGGAAATTTGCCTTTAACTGGGCTGCATCACTTCAGAAACACTTCCTTGCCAAATAATTCTTTGCTCAGTGAAAACCACATGTGAGAAAGGAGCTTTCTAACCTACTCCTCTCCATGACATGCTACATTTTTATCTCCAGGGACCTTTTTCTTTTTAATGGGGAAGTATTCAGCGGCCTACACTATGAAGTTGTACCGCCCAGCCACAGATTTACTTCCTCACTGAAAGCAAGGCAAAACAGGGAATAGGAAAGAAGTAGGCTCAGGGTGACCAGATCCAATGGAGGACAGAGTGCCTTTAACCATTGTATAGAAGAGGGAATTTGGGCAGGTACAGCTTTTTAAACCCTTCCATGTTGAGCTGCACCTGCCCAAATTCCCTCTTCTATACAGTGGTTAAATGTAGAGACACTCTGTCCTCCATTGAATCTGGTCACCCTGTGCAGACTCATTGACATCCCATGGGGAGGGTGCTAGGAGGTGAGCTGGCTTACATTGTGATTTTGTTGGCCTCTTTGTTCAGGGGAGGGGGGGGACTGGACAAGCTACCCACAGACAGCAGAGGCCCAAGCATATATACTTCTACTCAGAAGTAAACCCAAAAATTGAGTGTTGGGAGGGTTAGGACAGTCAAAAGAAAATATTTCTTTACTCAGCATGTGGTCTGTCTGTGGAACTCCTTGCCACAGGATGTGGTGATGGCGTCTGGCCTGGACACCTTTAAAAGGGGATTGGACAAGTTTCTGGAGGAAAAATCCATTACGGGTTACAAGCCATGATGTGCATGTACAACCTCCTGATTTTGGAAATGGGCTATGTCAGAATGCCAGATGCAAGGGAGGGTGCCAGAATGAGGTCTCTTGTTATCTGGTGTGCTCCCTGGGGCATTTGATGGGCCGCTGTGAGATACAGGAAGCTGGACTAGATGGGCCTATGGCCTGATCCAGTGGAGCTGTTCTTATGTCCTAATGAATTCAACCCATTGGATTGGGGGATTTACTTCCAAGTAAGTATTGATAAAATAACCTCTGTATCATGCCTCCTTAAAGGTTGTGTCCTAAACACTTAGAACCCAAACCTAGGTATGTCTACTCAGAAGTAAATCCCACTATAGTCAATGGGGCTTACTCCCAGATAAGTGTGGATAGGGCTGCTCCCTTACTGAGAAGTGGATCCTACTGAACTCAGAAGGTCTTACTTTAGAGTAAACGTGGTTAAGGACTGCGTTGCATCTCTCTGAACACTTAGTTGTGTGCTGTCTAAGTTGTATGAAATTTCTTCATTGGAGTTTCATTTGGAAGTGAAGGATCTGATTTTCAACTGGCATTTTTAACACCCTGATCCTGAGCGGGCTTACTTGGAAATAAAACCTACTAACACCAGTGGATCAGGCTTTCAAATAAAATGATTTGGTTTGACCGAAATGGACTTCCATTCCAGGACCCCTGCTTGACTAGATTGCTGGTGGGATTATAAACTGAGACGCTACATATGACCTCTTGGTCTTAATCCAGTGGGAGGAGGGAGGCTAATCTGGAAGGGGATCTGAAACTGCAATCCTCTCGACATTTACTAGGAAATGACTCAATGAAAGCCAAAACGATTTACTTCGAAATGGAATCGCGCGCTGTAAAGCGAGGTGGGGAGGAGAGAGAAAACCATCTCAGTCTTTCAGCTTACAGGACTTCACATCTATGCTGAAACAGCTGAGAGAGAAACTGGCAGGAAAAAAAAAAGGGTGCCTCCAAACCTGGATCTTCTCTAGCCCCTTACTCCAGAACCACGTGTTGAGGCTCAAATTTACTTTCTGCAAGGAAAGCCCCGCCCCATAATCTTACATCGTCATTGGAGGCGGGATGTTTTAACTGGGTGGTGAGAGATCCTCTGGGCGTGTTCAGAGTCAATCTTCGGTGTTACTACACCTGTTTCGTGCCTTTCCACTATGGAAATAGATCCCATCCAAGTCGAAGGCTGTGATCGTATATATACTGTACACACTGACTGCCCTCGGATGAAGTCTCCCTGAATTCAGTAGGACTGACTTCTGAGTCAGCAGGCAGACGATACGATCAAGCTTTGCAGTCGATGCAGCTGAAACTCTGGAAACCCCAGGTTTTCATTGCTGGTGGTAGGGTTGTTCGGAAGAAAGGGAAAGACACTCCGCACATGCTCATAGAATCACTCTGCACATGCTCAGAGAATCCAGCTTCCGACGTGCTGGCTAGCCCTGCTCCCACTAACGCCCGGACTAGATGGGAGAGGACAGCAGCTTCTCAGCGGTGGCTTTGGTGTTCTTCAATGGCCAAGGACTGAGCTCCAGAGCATCGTGCAGTCTAGGAAGGCGCAAAACGGGCGAAAGAATATGGGGGGGAAGGGGCTTACAGCCCAAGCATGTCTACTCAGAAGTAAGTCCCATTATAGTTGGTGGGCAGGGTGACCAGATGTCATAGAGGACAAGGCACCCCAAAATGTAGGGCATCCATGAAAAATGTAGGACATGACAAAATAAAAGCTAAAAACACTCCTATTTTGATCTCATGGGGTTAATTTAAACACTATATTACTTATTAAATTTAAAACTATATTACATATAGTTTGTTAATTACAAGAAGGCTAAGTGCTGCCTGCTCATGGGGGGAAAGGAGAACATTTAAGTTTTTTTTCCAGGACACGAGGCTAAAAAAGAGGACAAGTCCTGGAAAAAGAGGGTGTCTGGGTCACCCTATTGGTCACTCACAGGTAAGTGTGGCTAGGACTGCAGCCTGTTTCTCCAAGCGCACCTGGCTAAGAGCGGCAAGATTTCCAACTTCTTCTGGGTCTCCCTTTCCATACGGAAAACAGGGACATATGTGTTTGAAAGTCTTCTTTTGCAAGGAGGGTAATTGAGATGGGAAAGGACCCAAACATGAAAGCTGCTCCAGACGAATGTTTTGCGTTAAAGAGCGCTCTCTCTTCGCCCTCCCCAAGATCCCAGATACTATCTCGCTACTCAGACTGGTGGGAAAACGTGGCTACTCACACAGCTAGGCAGTGAAGCTCTCGAGATCTGAATGAAGTTATCCCCCCCCCCCCCGTTGGGCCAGGGGAGGCGGCGGCGAGAGCACACGTGGGCCTGAGAAGGAGGCTGTCAGTCTGCGATGAAGCCTTAAGGGAAGCTCCCCGGGGAGATCAAAGGCGAAACTCGGGAAGGGGGGGTGGAAGAGTAGCTCATGCCCGTAGCCAGAACCACAGAAATGAGGATCAGTTGGGGGGGGGGGTGTGTGGAGAGATTGCAAAATTGTGGCAAAGGATTGAGCGTCGACAGGGCTCTATCAGGGGGTACAAAGTTTCTTTTGAACTTGCCTCAGTTTCTCACCTGTAAAGTGGAACTATTAGAGGCTGCCCCACAGTTCGTTACAATATAATGTTATCATAATCATTTATCGTTGCAAACAAGCCAGTCACGTACATTATGCCCTACTCTACCCTACTTATTCAGGATTGCTATAGATAGAAAAGAGAGTTGTGATCCAGTGCCCTTTGGGGCACAAAGTTTGTTTTGGGCCCCTTCCCTTCTTCACTGGATCAAAATTTCATATGATCGTTGGATCATCATCTCTACAAATTATGCTATATATAAAATATGTAGGCTTAAGCAAAACCCAATGGCAGTCTTCACACAATATATGAAAACATTTTTTGTAATCCTAGGAAATTTCTAGCTCCCCTCCTTTGGCTGTTGGCCCCTATTTTGACCCTGGGCCTACTTATGTTGCACCCCTTCTCATGGGGCCTGCTGAGATCAGAAAATACAAGATCCTAGGAAAGTTTCAGGTTCCCACTTTTGTCTCCTGGGCCCCCCTTTTGGCACTAGGCCCCAGTACAATTTACCTCCTGCACCCCCTTGCACAGGCCCTGGGCATTGATTGAAATGGGTGTTATGGGTGTTAAACGTGTGGCTATTTTTTATGGACATCCCTGTTTAAGAGTAAAGCCCAGACAGCTCACTGTGTTGCAAGTCAAGCTCCAGAGGACTCACTTGAAAGACTGTGTTTAAGTGGTGGTGGTGTGATCACAGTGAGGCCCAATTGACTCTGAACTGCAAAACTTGGCCTGGAACACCTGGCATTGGAGTGTGCCCTTCTAGAGCGCCATGGGTCCTTCTAACAACTCTGTCAACTAATTCAGTATTGCTATAGATAGGAAAGAGCATTAGGATACAGTGAGTAGCCTGAGGCCACCGGGTGGGTTTGTGAATTGGAGGGGATTACCTGTTGTCACTACTACATTGCCACTGACTTCATTGTACACTGAAAAGAGCCACCGAATGGGAAACAACTACCCACACAACCAGTAGCCTCAAAATGTTTGGGTTGAATTTGATTTGCTCTCATTGAGGTCGATGGCACAAGCACATCATCTCAAACACGTGGACACTGATGTATGCAGCCCCAATGAATGAGAATAAGTGAACTGGGTTTTTTTTCTTCTTGGGATGTACTGAGAGTGGAGAGCAAGAGGAGGGCTAGTTGAATTAGCACCGTTATTCAGCCTTCTGTGGGACATATTAGGAAGGACCTCTTTGAAACGAACAGAACTTGCACCAGACTTGGCATGTTGACTTGATGGCAATACAGACATGAGCTACAATCCTAGGCACACTTTCCGGGGAGTAAACCCCACTAAGCACAATGGGACCTACTTCTGAGTAGAGATGCATAGGATTGGGCTCTCAGGCTGCAATCCCAGGCACACTTTCCTGAGAGTAAGCCCCACTGAAGAAAATGGAATTTCCTTTTGAGTAGACAAGCATAGAATTGTGTTATCAGTCTGATTCTGTTTCTAAGCATGTTTTCTAAGAGATAAAATCTGCTTATTTCAAAGGGACTGACTTGGAAGTACTGTCTATACTTCGGATTGCAGCCTCAGTTCGAATTTATAGACACTTATTTCTATGAAAAGATAGGTGGAATGGCCAAGAGTCTCTCTCTGTGTGTATGTGTGTTGTTTAAAATTGTGCGGTCCTCTCCTATGTATTTTTATTGAGCAGTAACCCCTATTGTGTTCAGTATGGCTTACTCTCGCATAAGGTTGCAGAGGATCGCAGCCTTATAACGTTATAATTTATAAGCCTTATAATTTACGGTATAATATAATTTAGAATCATTTACAAACTGGCTGTCTCCAATGTGGTTTTCAATGGCCTGGCGCATCCCTGTGGAACGACCTGAGACATGCCAGCCAGGCCCTCCGTAGCCTCTTAACATGTGCTGACGAGGCATGAGACGTTACTCCAGAGGAATCCAGGTGGGCCAAGTGCCCACTCAGCCGCAAACCTTCCTGGAATCATCAGTCCTTCTCAGCCTCACCTACCTCATTGGCTTGTTGTGAGGATAAAAGGGTGGCTGACGGGGGGGAGGGGTGCACGTGTACCACCACAAAGTCTTTGGAAAGAGAGAGAGAGAGAGAGAAATATTTAAAGCGTTAACTGAACCCATTCATTCACCGGGCCATCCTAACGAGGCGCTGGTACCTCAAGCAATAGTTCAAGCAACTATTTGAAGGAGGAAAAAATGGGTGAGTTAAGCAGGTGGAAACAGAGGAGGGGCAGCAAAAGGCCCCAGGTGGAGAAAGACAAGGCGGGTTTCCCCTCCAGCTGGGGACGGGAAGTTTGTGAATGGTTTGGAGGAGGAAGATGACCCTGCAGCCGATGAGGCAGGAGAGAGAAAGGCCTTCCGGACAAGCTTCCATTTGTGGTGAGCTAATCAGTTACCATCGCTACGCGAAGCGGTCAGCCAAAGGTCTGCGATGGTCCGACAGACTCCAGAACGACTTCTTCTCTACCAAGGACTAGGGTGGCAAAGGAAAGGGAGCCTGGTAGAGGAAGAGCCTGGCTACTGCTGGGCCGTTTCCCCGCAGGCCTTCGTCTCTGCTCGGTTTACCAGAATGACCTTACTCTAGAGCCATTTTTGCTGGGCTAGTAGTAACTACTACCAGTAGTAGTGGTTGCTCACTAGCTGGACCAGTTCGCATCACTGTGAGTTCGTACCAAGGAAATGCAACCAGAGACCATTCTGTCTGTTTTTCTGCAGGGTCAGTAATACCCACAGCTAGTAGTAATTAATTTTTGAACCCCTTTTACCCCGGTCCCCCTGCAGCTCACTCCGGACTGTGTCCTCCTCTGGAATTCAATGAATATTTAGTGAGCGCATTACCCGACTCGGTGAATTTGCTGAGGAATGCAGTCAGAAGGGGGGAGGGGAAGTTGGGAATCGGCAGCTGGACGTGACTCTTTTATGACTGCTCCTGCGTGATTTGTTGGAGGGTCCCGATCCTTCACTATCTTGCTTCGCAATTGAGCCTCCATGGAAGCTTTCTGGAGCAAGCCATTTCAGTTTCTGGACACTGAACCAAAGCTGATCCAGTCAGATCCTAAGCATTTACTGGCACTCCGTTCATGAAGGTTGGTCGCATTTACTCAGGAGTAAGCATACTCAGGAACACAACTGTACTTGTAGGTGATACAACAGCCCTCAGTTTTCACGTAAATATGTATGAGACCTTGGCCTAAATAGGGGGGGAAATGGGAGTATCTGGGAGAGAGGATGAGAGATGTTTGTAACAGGTATTTTAATACCCCCCATTTATTAAAGCTGCTATGTTTATCTGGAAGGAAGACCATTGAATTCTATGGCACTTCCACGCAAAGGAGTTCTAGAGTGGTGCAGGCCTGCCCTCCACTTCCAACACCAGTGACTAGAGGTGTTTGAAAACCGTGCCTTTTACTCGGAAGTAAGCCCATTTGTATTTAGTAAGATTTGGGCTGCAATTCTGTCTTACCAGAAACAAACACCTCTACGGTTGGCTTTGGGAGTGCTGCCTCTATTCCTAACATACATTGGCAATTCAGTTCTGGGTATTCTTGTGTCCTAGAGCGTCCCCACGTGCAAGAAAAGACCTGTGATGTCCATGGGGCGGGGGGGGGGGCTTCTTAGTCAATGAACATACAGTCAGTCTGGATTTTTCCTGAAAGGAGGAGTTTCCTAAAATAGCCTGGTTATACTCAAAATACAGCCGAGGTCATTACCAACCATGCATGTGAACGATTTGGGGTGGGAGGGGTGAGGTCTTCAGAGCCATCCTCTTCTAAATATTCCGACATAAATAGACAAATCGCCAAAGGCGGGGAACACGTCTGCGCTTATTCCACCTCCCCCTTCCTTATTTGGGATGAGTTGGGAGGAGCACTCTTTCTCTTCGCCGTTACACAACCACAGCTACGCACCCACCATTTGCCTTCAAACCCTACGGAGACTGTCCCGACCGTTCCTCCTTTGAACAGCCAGGGCTTCTCCGAACGTCCTTGTAGACCGCGGCCTGCCCACCTGACACCAGCTTGCTCCTGTCCTGTCCTGCCTCTCTAACCATCAGACATTCGCAACTACTACAGAACCCACACATCAAACCGAGATGTTTCGTGCAGAGACCTTAAAGCTATTTTCGACCCACCCACCAACCCCCCCCCCTTTCAATTAAGCCCGAATCCATGGTTAAATTGAGCCAAAGCTCAACCCCTGGATGGCCACCAGGACTGGCTCCACACTTAACACGAGCAGGTAGGACTGATCTGCTCCGAATTCCAAGTAGTGCATAGGTCTGTTCACTGTCTGTACCTGGGTATCATTACTCACACGTCCTATTCGTTGCAGTTACTATCTGTGTTCATGGGTTGCTGATCTGTAAAGATAAACCCTGGTACGGGCATGCACACGAAATCGGGTACAAACGGGGTATCCAGGAACAGCCCCGCGCACTGCTTCCATCACGTGCCCCCCCCAATCCTCGACATGTTGGTACTGCCCGAGCTCGACCTATAAACTACCATCCTGGGTACAATCTCTTTACTGACCAGTCAATTCCAACACTTCCACACTATACACACTTACCTGGGAGTAAGACCCACAGAACGCCATGAGATTTACTTCCAAGTAAACATGCGTTGGTTTTGTACTGCAAAAACGTGTAAGCCTGCTTAGGATTCAGCCATGCTTGAGAGAAGCAACACTCACTGCGATCAAGAGCCAACAGCAACCTCCTCCAAGAGAATTTAAACTTGCAACAGTATCCCCATTGCTTTTTCACTAGGAAATGCCCCATCATTGCGTTTCCCATTTCTGCCCAGCCCACAGGTGTACACATTTGATCCCTGTTGCGTTTATGCAACGTTGATCAGAAATGGCTTAAGATTACAGCCCGATCCTTTGCCCGTTTGCTTGGAAGTAAGTACTGAAATGTGGGGCTTATTCTCATGTGTTTTTCATTGAACACAGTAGGATTTAAATCAGAGTCACGTTCATAAGATCGGGATGTATATTCAGGTCTTTGACTTCCTCTTCCTTCATTCCAGTCCTCCCAGTCGCCATTTACTCTCCCTCTTTCTACTGCGAAGCAGCACATCCTAAGGGAGGATCCGTAACTCGTCCAAAAGCCTGGCCTGAGCAACGGTCCTTGGAAACAGAAAGAATAAATGTTGTGGCTTTGGAGAAGTAGATTTTAGTTTTCAAAATACAGGACACAAACTCTGAGCTTCCTCCCTCCTCTTCCCCCCCCCCAGCAAAGTTGCACACTTGTTTGGAAATAATTGCCATCGAACACAGAGGAATTTACTCCTATGAGTAGAGTTGTTACTGGGAGAAAAGGGAGATTTCTTCTAAATTGGAGGGGTGGGTTTAGGGAGAGAGGGAGATTCTTGACCCCAACAAGCTTTCAGAGCAAGTTTTGAGTGTTTGGATCCGATTCTCCCAGCAAAAGGGAGGCGCCCGACCTGCCAAGGAAAACAAGAGCGATGAGCGAGCTCATGAATGAATGAAGCTCGCCCGAGAGTGTTATCCGGGAATCTCTCCGCGTTTGGGGAGTCCTCAAGAATGCTCTGCCTGTCTCCTCTGGCTGGGAGACCAAACTGCGATCAGATGCTGGAATAATAAGCACACCCCTGGATATCCTGCTGCCCCGAGTCCTCACTCTCGAGAAAGAAAGTCAAGCCTTGCGGTTTCGCTTTCTAAACAGAGCCCCCACCCAGAAGGAGTTTGCTCAGACGAGGCTCCAGCCGGGAATGAAATCCAGATTCTCAAGACCGCTCCGAAATTCCTGCCAGCCCAGCTCCAGCTCCGCTCTGCACCAACTCGGAGTTCCAACCGCCCCCCCCCCCACTCCAAGTAGGAAACTTCGATTTCGCTACTACTCGGTGGAACTCCGTTCCACTTTACAAGTCCACTCCCACACCAGGGCTGCGAGTGGGGATTTACGTGGGAGGAAGACCGCGGCAGTTCTCCTTCTCCTATTTCCCTGGGAGTAAATCCCACGCCCCGAAGTGGGCTGCAGAGTACGCGGCTGTAACCCTCCCCAGCCATTTACTGGGGACTATTGAGCCCCATTGAACGGTGGAACTTACTCCCGAGTAAACGTGCCTAGCGCTGCGCTCTCTCCGTCTGCTTGATCTCAAAGGCATTTCCTTCCAAGCGAGTGCCCCCACATCCCCCCTAAGCCCCCTTACCTAGGTGGTAAGGCGACTTTCACCGAGATACGTGCAAGGTCGTAGATCTACGTGCCCTTCCAGGGTCCCAAGCGAATCCGTAGGATCTGCTGCCAAATCTACTGGATCTACCGCCAGAATATATCTGCAGGGGACTGGGCCCCGGTGGGTCAAAGAAAGTCGGGTTTATTGTTTTGGTTTTCCTAAGGGAGGTTCCCGGCCTTTCCATTTTATTCCATTTCATTTGAAACTGAGACTCTGCTGTTCAACTCAGCAGTATCCCCCCGACTCCCAAGACATCCACCTGGGTTTCTCAGCGAAGTCAGCTGAACTCTCCACGGTCCTCAGCAGAACCGCTCGGAAGCATCAGAAGAAGTGGGTGCTATTGAATTCTGAAGCCACACACCAGGCTGCGGCCATACTATAAATCATGTTAGGATTTTAGCTCATTGGCGTAGCTAGAGGGGGGGCAAAGCACTAAGTTTTGCAAGGAACCTCTCTCCTCCCCCCTCCTCTTCGGAGCCATTCCGTGTGGGAGAACACAGAGGCTGGAGTAGCTCCCTGCCAAACTTAGTGATTTGCCCCCCTTCTAGCTACGCCACTGTCTTAGCTCGCCTTATTTTTCCCCCCCTTGTGTAACTTTTTCCTTTGGCTCGGAATACTCTCTCCCACACCCAGGATCTCTTCACCCTACATCGAAACCCTCTCATTACCCTTGAATGTCTCGACGGTTCTCGTACCACTAAGCTCTCCAAGCAGATCAAGTTTTTGCCCCGCCTGCCATTTTCACCAGACGGGTCTTATCCAGCCGGGATCGAAACAATCACGTCCCTTTTTTCAAACCCACGGGACAATTAAAGGCTGCCATCCTCACACACTTACCTGGGAGTAAGCCCGCACTGAGTACAGCGGCACTTACTTCTGAGTAAACGTGCGTCGGATTGCGCTGGGTGTCTTGCCACCTTGGCATGCACTGCACACCAAGTAAATCGTAGGGGATGAAGTCTGCAATCCTAGTCACCCTTTCCTGGACGTATATCTCATTGAATACAATGGGACTTAGATGTAAGTCCCCAGAAATGCATAGAATTAGGCTGCCAGTGAGCCTCACTGGGAAGTAAACACACTGAGCATTGCGGTGCATTAAGAAACCATCTTTTTTTTTTTCCTGGAATTTCTTTTGAGAAAACTTACTTCGATTTCCTAGAAATGTTGACATCTCCCCTTGGAATGGCTTTAAATAGCTCAGGGAAGAAAGTGGGGAAAGAGGTTTTTAGTGTCAAACACTGGTCTGAGGTCATCTGACAAACTAGACTGTAAACTCTTTATGGGGGCGGGGGAGGCTTCCTTCAAAGACCAATTACGAAATTAAAAGCTCATTAAAGGTCGGCATTAAAACTCGGAAAGAGAAGTGAGCTGTTTACTTCTTTTTTTCCTGCACTATTCTTGGCCCCAGAACCTTAACATCGTTGCGGGGGGGGGGGGGGAGGTGCGGAGTCTCATTGACCAAGATCCAGACCACGTCAAGCAAAGTCCCATTGAGAGCAGAGAGAATGAGGCGCGCGCCTCATCTCTCGCGTGGGCCTCCAGTGGGTTTTTCCAAGTGCTTCATTTTGCCTGGATCATGGCACCCACTTGGGAGTCAGGTTAGGCTCTCAGGTTCTCAGTCCCGGTCTCATCTTTGCACACACCCCCCATTGTAAAATAGGAAGGATAATAGGAAGTAATAGGATTGTAAAATCTCCCCCCAGCCATGAAGCTTCCTGGGTGATCTTGGACCAGTTACTTTCTCTCAGCCTCACCTACCTCACAGGGTTGTTGTGAGGACAAAAGAAGGGGATCAGCTGTGTACACCGCCCTGAGCTCTTTGGAGGAAGGGCGGTATAAAAATGTGAAAAAAATTAAGGGCTAGGAAAGCCCCGATACTTAGCTTTTATCAGGTCAATCCCTGGTCCTCGCTCTGTTCTGTTCTGCTCTGTTCTGTGTGAGGTTCCAGCATTCCGCTTCCAAGGTTTCAACCATCGATCCACATTCGGCTGGGTCTGGAAAGCAACCCAGACGAAGCGGGGAAGGCCAGATCCCCGCAGTGAACTAGCTTCCGAGTCTCATCAAGGCCTTTGCCAAACAGGAGGCGAACAGCACTGCCGCCTCCATCGACCGAAATAAAATCCGGACTGCGAAAAGGGAGACCTTCTAGTCGACTAACGAGAGCGAGAAACAGAGGAGAATGCGATCCTCTTTCTTTCCCAGATCCCTGAACCTGTTGATCGCCAGCCACTACACTCCCTTCCTCAGTTATCTACCACCTGGCACCCCGGTCCTTAGGCACAGGGACCATTTGGGCAGCAGGACAGCCATTCAGGCGTCCTCAACACAGCCGTTTAGAAGTTCTTTATTCCCTTCCCATTTCAAAGAGCCTTCTTTGATCTTTCATCCTGGTACTGTGGAAACACAGGCGCGCGCGCGCGCACATATTGGGAGTGGGCGGCAGTTCTTCTACCTCCATCCTTTGATGTTGAATCCTGCTTTTCAATAAAATAAATAACAGCAGCACGCGGGGGGGGGGAGGGGCTGAGGAACCTGGAAGATATTTGCCTCTTCAGGCCCAGATCTTGGGCGAGGCCTCTTTCTCAGATCCCAATCAAAGAAATCCCAAGTTCCCGGTGGGTTATGCCCAACAGTTGGGAAGACCTCTTTTAAAAAAAAAGACATCAGAAGAAGAAGGCGGAAGAATGGGGTGGCCAGAGCCTTTCAGTGGGCTTCCCTAGGCTAAGAGTAACAGCAACACAACAACAACAAGAAGTAAATAATTATTTTTTTAAAGCCCACAGGAGAACATGATCTGAATGTCTAATAACCCCTCCTGAAAATTCCCTATCTCACTTGATATTTGGTGCTCAGCAGAAGCTCGCCTTCGTAAATAATATACAAAGTAAGAAACCTAATCCAGCCGGCTAGAATGTTTAATTCATCATTATGCGAACTAATTGGAAGGTGATTATATGGTAATTGCTCATTAGTGGTGTATATTTATCGCTGTACCTTATGTCAAGGCCATGGGAATTGTGTAGAGTCTGTTCTCTCATTTCAAGATCAGTTTCAGAAGCAGGCTGGATCAAGTGTTTTGTTTTTTTTTCTTTCTTCTTGACGTCAGGTCCAGCCAAGTGCAATGGAGAGCTCAGCTATAAATATTAGCCGGCTTTTCTTTGCATGGGGGGGGGGGAGTGTCCTTTGGAAGAGTGGGGTGCCTCTTGGACAGAGGATGGTCACCTCCAAAGGGGTCCGGGGGGGGGGGGAATCCTGCTGCTGGACCTGTTTCAAGCGCAGTGCAGTGGAGGAGATCAAGGAGAAAGATCTATCCATCGGGGACATTTATCCGCAGGGCGAGGCGAAAGGGCAATTTTAAAGCAGAAACCCAAGGGATGAGGACGTCCTTCCTGGGACGTCCTCTCGCCACGAGGGATGTAATGGGGGCATGAAAGGCAGAGATGACGGAATGGGGTGTGAATGAGCGAGCGAGTGGATGATGGATCAATTAATTGAATGATATCGCCCTGGAGGCGCACGAGAAAGTTGGCGAGGAGGAAAAGTTTTATCCGCGCATGAAGATCTCGGTTGTGAGTAGGAAAGACAGACCTATAGCAGGATGGGGAGATCTGTCTGCACCACCAAACCCCACTTTTTTGGTTGTAAGTTCCATCGATTTCAGTGGAACTTACGCAGAGAGAGAGAGAGAGAGAGAGAGAGAGAGAGAGAGAGAGAGAGAGAGAGAGGTGTAACGTAGATATTACTGTGTGTGGATGAAGTGGACGAAATCCACGGAACTTTACTCTGCAATGAAGTGGTCAGTTGCCCCAAGACGCCCGTGGTATTTGCTGAAACAGGTAGAGAGGGGCTACCTCTCTAAGACGCCTTATAATGGAATTAGGAGTATTTCGCTGAGGTGCCGATCACTGTTCACACTCTCTTAATGCTGTCTCGAAGAGAACGCGAATTCCAGTGATGGTTTTGTCTGGTCTCCCTCAGATTGTCACTGCAGAGAAGGTGTCATGGGATGCACCCAGGGTTGCTTCTCTTTCCCACCCCCCATCCCCGTTCAAATGCACATAAAATGCTGGTCCAGCGTGAGTCTCCCACGGGCTTGTCCGAGCAGGGTTGATTTGGAAAAGAAAAGACTTTTGTGAGCTCGCAGGTCACCCTGGCACCTGCCGGAGTATTGAATTCAGGCGAGGCGTCAAATAACAGCCGCCTCTTTGACACTTTCTCCTCCGCACTTAAGGTTAGAATTTTCCAGGGTGGCCGGCGCTACACAGGCAAGCCGAAGTGTTTCGGTTGAGGAGGAGAGCGGCCCTCAACACACTTCTGGAGACCCCACATCTCCTTTGATTTCACTGCATCCTTTCCTCCAGGAGACTGCAGTTCTCTACAGCTCGATTCTAAGTACATTCACATGAGAGATGGTTGTCCCACTGATTCCAAATGATCTCTTACCGAGACACTACTTGAATTCTATGTAGGCAACTATGTACGTAGATACTACAATTCTATGTAGGAAAATAAATTCCACAGAAATCGAAGTCAGACCAAAGTTTTTGCTGTCTCCTTTTACCTTCAGGGCTTTCCAACCGGCCTATTAACTTGTCGTCTGAAATCAGCAGGTCTTCGAATCCCCTGTAACTAATCTGATTTAAGATTCCGAAGTAAGCGCGTTTCACCAGCATGGGGTCTCTGTTCCCAATGGGCCTCAGGTTCCACCGAGGCATTTCGGTTTCAAGTGCTTTCTGGGTCGAGTTCTTAGGAGTAGCCCTCCTTACTGGATTATACTTATGTAGAAGAAATTCCTGTTACAGCAAGACTCTGCAAGAAAGTTAAGCCGGCTAGATAGAAAGTCAGAAATAAATGGCACGGACTCTTGAGTAAAGGTCAATAGTATTGGACTGGAGCAGTAAATATGCTGAAAGGGGGGGGGTGCCTTCGATCCTGCAGCCACTTAGAAGCAAGTGGGTCGAAGGAAATAGTTGGCACTCCGACCCTTAGTTGGTTTACCTGGAGGAAGACTTCATTGATCTCAGAGGAGGTTATTATGGCCTTGATATTTCCGAGTTTCTGGAATAAGGGGGGTGGGGGAGGACAGAGAGAGAGAGCAACTGGTGATAGAGAAGCGGAGGACTCGGGAAGATTCCGCGATCTGTCAACTGAGAAATCCCGAGCCATATTGAAGCAGAAAGAGCAAGAGCGAGAATCAGCTCATTTGCTGAAGAATCTGCGGGAAGGGGGAGGGGAGCGGGGCTCCTCTCCATTCGCTTCCTCTGCCCGGTCACTAATCACAAGACGACAATTAAAAGCCAAGGGTCGCCCAGGAATCGGACTTTCACTTTCAAGGACTGCTTCCCAGCCGCCACCCCCACCCCAGGGCTGAGAGCTCCGAGCTGGGCGAGCCCCGCAAGCAAGGAGCAAGGTGACTGATTGCTAAGGGTCACTGGGTTCTCTAAACTTCGCTTCCACGGCGCAGCGGGGACTAGTCGGAGAAGGAAGTCAATTGATATATCAAGAGATCTAAGGTGATGAGACACTGGCTGGCGGGGCAATGGGGAGA
The DNA here is from genome assembly GCF_035046505.1 of Tiliqua scincoides. NCBI lineage: Eukaryota > Metazoa > Chordata > Lepidosauria > Squamata > Scincidae > Tiliqua > Tiliqua scincoides. The sequence continues at coordinate 178,114,787 of NC_089823.1, forward strand.
GAGCCCGGGCTGGGACGGGATGGGTGGCCCCTTCGGGGCTGGAGGAGCAGCGCTGGGTTCCTGTCTCATTTCCTGACCTCGAGACTCAGTTCCTTCGCCTCCTTGGGAAGATCACTCGGGGCCGTCAAGCGCGAGAGAAAAGGAACAACAGACAACAGAAGACCAAAGGGGGGGGGACGAGCCCCACAAACACCTGCAGGCTGCAAACCTAAGATCACTTACTAGGGGGCAAGTACCACTGAACATAAAGGGATTTAGCTCCGAGTAAACATGCAGGGGGAGAGAGGGTTGTAAATAAATAAACTTAATTCACACTATCCGGTTGCAATCCGGATTGCAAACTACTACTGCAGGGACCCTGCGAGTGAAACCGGAATCACAAACTAAGGGGAACTTGCACACCTCCGGGAACGGAGATGCTCTGGACCTTACAGAGCCCACCGCCTCCACGTTTTACACTGCTGCCAACACAGTTTTCCTAGAAGTGTCCATTCATTTTAGTAGCCTATGCATGTTGACTCAAAAGTAGACCCCGGTAAATTAGATTAGTCTCTCAAGTTAACGTGCAAAGTTTTGGGTCATAGCCTTGGCACAACTAGACAGACAAACAGAAAGACAGACGCCAAGCCATGAAGTCCTCTCTGCTCTGGAAAAGGGTTGTGAGTTCGAGGTTTTGTTCCCCGCCCCCCACACGCACCAAGCATTCACTTTCTTTCTGACTACTAAACGCAGATTGCCCTGATCTCTCAAACCTATCTGTAAACCACAAAGTAGTAAATGAATCATAAGCAAGTAGTTTGGCATGAAATCGCGTTATTTTCACTAAAAGTCCAATCCTACGCATGTCTACTCAAAAGTAAACTTCATCATCGTCAAAGGGTCTTACTCCCAGGTAAGTGTGGATAGGATTGCAGTTTCAGACCATTACTGGTAAGCAAAGAGACATGAGACTGGAATCCTACACGTGCTTACGTGAAAGTTAGTTAATTTTCTGCCCAGCCCACTGCTGTACACATTTTATCCCTGTTGCGTATATGCAACGTTGGGCAGAAATTGCTTGAGCTGGGCTCAGTGGCGTTTACTCCCGTAAGTATTCACTGGATTGCAATGATTAACTTTTCAAGTCACACTCAGTTTCGGATCAATGAGAATTACAAGCCGTCCTTATTAGACATGGTCTTAACTCTGGTTGAGCCAGAAAGCGGCGCTCTTCAAACGTGTAAAAACCTGAACCGAGAAGTCAGGAGGAGCTGCACTGGGAGACATGCACCGTACAGGACTGGGAATGCTATTAGGGCTGGCTGGGTTTTGCGCATGCGTACACATCCCTCTAGTCACGCCCCCGTCTCCGAACAGTCTTTGTTAGATGCTGTTCTATCTCTGCAGGCATTAACAAGACCCAATGAGAGTTGTAAAATAATCAGGAATGCTCCCCCCCCTTTATGGTCTTAATCCAGGCACCCAAACTGGTCCTGGGAGTAGTCAGTCTCTTGCAATTAATCTGGCCAAGCAGTGCCTGGAGTGCACCACTTCGGACTGCAGGGGAGGCGATCACAACATAACGGAGTGCTTTTCCATACAAAACACTTCCTTGACCTGGAAACCGAGACTCAGAGAGAATAATCCTGCTCTAAACTTCTGACTAGCTGGCTACTTTCTTCCTGCAGGGGTGTTAAAAAGTATTCAGTCAGTCACCTGCAGTCTAGCACTGCAGTTAACCCACTGCAGGGTTCAGCCCAGATTCTCGTTTTCCACTTCTATAAAAAGATGGTCAAAGTGTGGGGAGGAACCAGGAGTATAAATAAATAAATAAATAAATAAATAAATAAATAAAAGCCTGATTTACACCCCAGTTTAAAACTCATGGAAGCCACCATTCACACTAGGAAGCAGGAGCTTCCTAAGTGGCTAATGAACAATTTTCACAGTGGAGGGCTTCCAAAGATCTATATTAGGCCTCCTGCTTTTTAACTTGCCCATCAATGAGATAAAGTTAGGGATCAGCAGTGGGGTGACCAAGTTTACTGATGGTGGGGAACTATTTAGCAAATAGGAGGGGAACCTAAGCAAATTGTGAAGGTCTCCAAAAGGAACTCAGCAACTATATGACAAATATGTCAGTAAATATATAGCAGGGGTGTCCAAACCCCAGCCCTGGGGCCACATGTGGCCCTCAAGGCCACTCAATGCAGCCCTCAGGGATACCCCAGTCTCCAATGAGCCTCTGGCCCTCTGGAGATTTGTTGGAGCCAGCACTGGCCCAAGGCAACTGCTCTCAGTGTGAGGGCAACTGTTTGACCTCTCCCTTGAGCTGTGGGATGAGGGCTTCCTCCACTGCGTGCTGTTTCACATCTGTGATGCAGTAGCGGCAGCAAAGGAAAGGCCAGCCTTGCTTTGTGCAAGGCCTTTTATAGGCCTTGAGCTATTGCAAGACCTTCATTCATTCATACAAGTTCATCTTTAATATATTCATTTATGTATACTTATGTAAATGTATTCAAATTTTAAATGTAAATTAATCCCCCCCCATACACACACACACACAGTGTCAGAGAGATGATGTGGCCCTCCTGCCAAAAACTTTGGACACGCCTGATATATAGTAATTCCCATGAGGGTAAAAGAAAAATCCGTACTTCATATATAACTCACTGCATTTGGAATAAAGTGTACATTTCTTGTCCCCACACTTCAAGAAGCATATTGTAAAGCTGGGAAAGGTGCAAAAGAAGACAATCAACATGATCAAAGGGTTGGATCATCTCCTTTACCAGGAAAGGCAACAACAGTTCAGAGTTTTTAATTTAAGGAGGGGGGAAGGTGATTAAGAGTCTAATCCCATGCATGTTTACTCAGATGTAAATCCCATTATAGCCAATGGGGCTTACTCCCAGGTAAAGAGTAAGTAGGATTGCAGCCCAAGACTTGCAAAAATAATGCAATAATGAAATAGTTCTTCTGCCTCTGCAATACTAGAGCCAGGAGCCACCCAACGAAACTGACTGGTGGAAGATTTAAGTCAGGCCAAAGAGGAACCTCTTCACGCAGCACATCATCAGTCTGGGGAACTGATTGCCACCAAATGTGATGGTGGCCACTAGCTTGGTGGCTTTTAAAGGGGATTGGACTAAGTCATGGAGGTCAGGTCCCATCTGTGGCTACTAGTCAAGATGGCTATACTCAAGGTTCAGGTTCCCTTTTCTGTTTATGGGCTTCTCAGAGGTCTACCGACTCCCAGTCTAATCCTGTTTCCCAGTCATGAAATCTCTTCAGGATCGAAGGATCATGGATGCAAACTTCTACTACAGGGCGAAACTGGAGAGGTGGGGGGAAAAAACCAACCAACCAGGGTTTGCCAGCAGACTGGCAGGCTCGGGTGATGCACCTCACCATTTGCAGGAGAGTCTCCAGCTGAGGCCGGAAGCGGCAGTGTCAGCCAATGCCAGGATCACCACCTCATTCCTACACCTCCGCCCCTTCCACGGCGGCGCCCTCGCGTCAGTCTGCGGGGCACTGATTTCAAATCGACCGGACTAGGAAGGAAACAGGCGGTGGCGTAGCCAGAGGGGATGCAAAGCACTGAGTTGCGCAGGGAGCCTCACCGCGGCCTGCAAGTGCAAGCGGCCTGCTCCCTCCGCCCGGAATGGCTCCTAAGGGGAGGGAGCGGTGCAGCTTGCGCACGGCTCGGTGAGGATCCCTGCACTACTTAGTGCTTTGCACCCCCTCTGGCTACGCCACCGAGAACACAGCCGAGCACATGTAAAAGCCCGCTTTCCTGGGATCGAACCGGGTTTCACCTGGACCTCTAAGTAAAAATCCCGGGATGAGGACCAAACCAGGCAGCCTGTGCTGAAGAGCGAGATCCAGGTTTTCATGCAACCACTATGGGGAGAAGGACCCTCGCGGTCCTCCTCCAGCAGCACCCCCCCCCCCATAGCTCCTCCTAACCTCCTTCCCTTTCGCATCTCCTCCTCCTCCCGCGCTCCTCCTTTCATGTCCCCGACTCGCTTGGGCCCTGGCTCTGGGCCGGCTGCCTCTTTGGGGCGCCCGGTTCGCCTCTGTCCCGCCTGCCAGTGCCGGCAGCCCTCCGTAATCCGGGCCACTTTAAAAGAGATGAATTAATAAAGCAAATGAGGACTTAATAATTCCGAGCGTCCTGCCTATTGAGACTGGGGGGGGGGGAGGAAGGGGGGAGAGGGAGAGAGGAGAAAGTGCGCCCAAATTGTTTGCAGTGGATCAAGGCGAGCCGCCTTTTGCTTCACTTTCTTTATCTTAATTCCGACTTGAAAAGATATAATTATCTAGTTTGAACAGAGCTGCTATCAAATCCTTCTTTAGGCAGGGAAGGGGGAAGCTGGAGTGGGCTGCAGTGTTCTGAGCCGCTTGGTGGAGCCTGAGATAGTGAGTAATGAAGTTGTGGAGTCCTCAGATACAAAGGGCATTAACCTCATTAGCATGAAACCTTTTCTTCTAGCCATTGTGGGACTCTTTCAGACTCCTAATCCCCCCTATTTTCAAAGCTGGGTTTGTAATAAAGCTTTTAGGTTTTTTTTTTCCAAAGCTAATAGCATTCTCTGAAGATTTTATTGCTGTTACGCTACATAGGACGCTTAATATATTTTTCTCTCTCTCTCTCTTTTCCGTCTTCCTTCCTTCTTTCTTTTTTTTTTCCACCCCCTTTGCGGTTTAAGGGAAGAGAATTAAAAAAAAAAAAAAAAAAACCAGAGTAGACTTTCTGCATCTTGCAGAAATAAGCCTTAAAAAAAAAAATCAGGATTGAAAACAATTTTCAATCATAAAACCGAAGCCTAGGAACCAGATTAAGGAATAGCGATTTCTTTTTTGAAGAGCAGCCCTGGGAGGAGATTTTTCAGGTGACCAAAAGATTCTGTTTTAAAGGAGAAAATAGAGGGATGGATGCAGGAAGGGAAAATAAGTTTGTTTTAGGAGCACAGCTTCCTAGATCTGATGTAGAAAGTAGCAAGGAGAGATGGGGGGGGGGGGATCTGGCCACTAGCCCCCCTCCCCCATCTCTAACTGCTGAGAGTGGAAAGTCACTCATTAGGATCGAAAGAAAAAAAAACAAGAAGGTAAAATTTTTTAGAAGGCGAAGAAGAAAAGTAAGAACCCTATCGGACCTTTTAAACCGCATTTCCATAGTGCCCTATAGTGACAGCACGTGCGTGGAATGTCTAATCTGAACTTTTCAAGGCAGGATGTTTAACAAAGCTGGTATTTTCGCGTCGCATTGTAACTTCGCCTTATCACAGTGTAAAGGGTAGTCAGATTGTCCTAAATTATGTCCAACTAGCCCCCCTGGATCCACGGATTAAGAGATTAAAGGAGACCACTGGGCAATGGCTCCTCTTTTCCCCTTCATATTCCTGGTATGATAATTGCCTAAACTGATTTGCACTCCCACAAAAAAGTCTTTGTAGCTAGAACACTGCAGGCCAGGCTTGTGCTGTCAATGGGCAGAAAAAAACTGATTAATGCCTCCTATCAGGCGAAGGAGCAAATGAAGCATGAATTAAATAATAATAATAATTTAAAAAAACAACCTGGGGTACCCCCAAAAAATCAGTTAGCTTCTTTGGGGATTAGGGAAAACTTTTTACCCCTTCCTATTAAAGCTGGCGCCCTTCCGGATCCCAGAGAAAGACTCCGTCTTGGAAACCATCAACAAGGACGCCAAGAAAAGATGCAACCAGATTTCCGAAGTCAGAACCACACGGTGCAAGTCTCCTCAAAGCCATTCCATGCCTCATTCAACTACCACCACTACTGGATTGACACACCGACCCAGAAGCAGGCTTACTTGGAAGTAAGTCTCGCTGACATTCAGGGGACGTTACTTCCGTGTAAACAGGGTTCACAGTATGAGGGACACCACACCAAAGAGCAGAAGCAGGAATTAAATAATAATATACAATAAGTATGAATTAAATAATGCATGAATTGGAGTGAAAGTAAAGCACGGTTTATTTCGGTTGCACTTTCTTCTAAAGAAAGCTTACCTACAACCATAGCTTTACTTCCACTTCAACTCAAGTGCAGTTTGGCTCAGAAGTGATCATCACCCCACTAAAACACTATAGAGATTTCAACTGAGACTACAAGCATGTTTCTGCCAACACCCTAGTCTGGTCCGAAGCAAATGAAGGGAGGTAAACACAATTAATTTCTACAGGATTTTCCTACCATGATCTTGACCTGAATGCAAGATTTCCCATAATGGGAGGGGGGGGGGGTGCTTCACACATTACATCTCAGGAGTTTCGAGTTCCGACTCAGAGCCAATCTTGGCCAACAACCTTTTTCACATTAGCGCTACATTCTGACAAGCCCACGTTGAAAAGCGAAGAGGTACACCAGGAAAACATAATTTAAGAAAAATAGTCAGCTGAGCTTTTCCCTACATTTGCCTGAAGAACTAACAGCCCAATCCTATCTACACTTTCCTGGGAGTAAGCCCCATTGACTCTAATGGGACTTACTTCTGAGTAGAAGTGCATATGATTGGGCTATAAATCTGATTATGAGCGTGACTTCATATCATAATTTTGTCTACCATGATTCAAGTATCTCCTGTGGGATGGCTGGGTGATGCCCACATTAAATATAGGCCACAGAACGTGAAGTCTAGGGGAAGGGACAGAGAGGGACAGAAAGGGGGAGGTTAACCTTTGAAAAAAAAAAGTTGCTTATAATTGTTAGGCCATATTGATAAATCTTTATTGACAAAATATTGACATTGAGATACTTCTTGGAAGTATATAGCGTGTTAGAATTCTAACAAATTAAACACAAAACACAAAAATATTTACATTCTGGTAAAGAAGACATTAAGGAAACATTTGTCATTTTTTTTAGTAGCTCTATCATCTTGGAATATCATCATTATCAGTGCTTGAAATTTGTTCCCAATGAAAATGGGCCTGGGTCGCCATCATTTTTCTAGAGAGAGATCTTCGAGGTCCCCTCTGCTTGGGCAGAGCCCCTTCAAAGGGAGCGCTGGAGTGGGGTGGGGGGGGGAGAGCAAAACCCAAAATTTTAGAATGGGGAATATTATCTTTAAATGCCTTTTTATTTTATTTTATTTTTTGCAGCAAAAGTGATAAGGGTTCTAACACCCTACCCTATCCCAACCCCTTTTTCTTCAAAGGTTATCCATTTCAGGGGGAGCCAAAAAATAAAAATAAAAAAATAAAAAAGAATTTGTTACCGCTACTTCATTGAGTTTTCACAACCACGTTGACGCCAGAAGTTATCATAAAAAGGTTTACAGACTGCACAGTTTCTCGTTAAATAAATTTAAAAAGCTCACAGAACCTGTCTCAGAGGAGGAAAAAAGGACAGTTCACGTCTGCCTGTCTTTAGCAACCATCTCTTTTTTTTTGTTAAAGCCCCGCCCCTTCTTGACCCCCTCCCGCAAGGTCTTTTAAAAGCATGCAATTCAAGTTTCTGAAACAGGTGTGTCGATTTTGGCTGGGTGCAGATTTTTTTTTCTTTCCCTAAGAACTGGGAGAAAAAAAATCGGAAATTATTAATAAGAATAAATCCCTCGTGAAGTGCAACAAGTGTCCTTTAAGGTAGTCTTCTCTCTTGTGTGTGTGTGTGTGTGTGTGTGTGTCCTTAAACATTTTGAAGCGATTTGATTTTTGGACTGTGAGAAACGGAACACCTGTCAATCATCTTGTCTGGGTGGTTTGGCTTTGATTGACACATCCCCTCCCCCCCTTTATTATTATTATTATTTTTTGTACCAGAGCAGGACCAGCAAAAGGCCACGGTTTTGGACTGACTTCTGGCTAGCTGGCCTGCTGGCTCTGGCCCTTCTCAGCCGCCTCTCTAAAGGAGAATGGCCCTACTCAAGCCGGTCTCTTGTCCCTCTCGCCCTGCCACGCCACTCACTTTCCTGGGGTTGTCAGGAGGAGCCTTTGAACACTTGCGCTGTTCTTGGAAAAAGTCTATCAGTGCCAGCCTGGAGTTTGCTGCTGCTGCTTCTTGTCTTGATTTGTCTTTTAAAACCGAGATGCTGCTTTAATCATCCGACGTGACGTCGATCTCCTCCGGGCTGGCTTGTTTGGTGGCGATTCTCCACCGGTTAATATGATGAGTCCCCTTTTTCTTCTGTTGCGAGTCTGAACCCTCTTCTTCCAACTTCTGCCTCTTGAACTTTGTCCGTCGGTTCTGAAACCAAACTTTTACCTAGGGAGGGGGAAACACAGGCTGCTGTTAGCTCCCTGCAGACACTCCCAAAGGGGGTGGGGAAACAAATCAAATCTATGTGCTGCCTGGATTGAGTGCCCCTTTTGTGTGTGCACTTTTAAGAGATGTGCTGGGGCGGGGAGCCTATTAGGAGGCCACCAGCCCCTAGAGAGACACGCCACTTCGGAACTGATCCGAACCCTCCCCCCTCCCCGTGAGTTTCTTCATATTATACACTTTTTGTATGAAGTCCATCATAGAGCAGAATCCCACACACAAACACACAGTTCAAGTCTGTATTCTCACCCAACACCACACATAAAGGCTGGAACAGGCCACTACTACTCACTTATGTGAAGATTCCTTAATCCTTTCGTGGGAGCATGAACTCAGTGAAATTTCTTTTCCAGTAAATATGCAGACAAACTAAAACTTTAAGGCCCACCTGAATCAATGGGACCTACTTTGGGTAAACGTGCTCGGGACTGGGCATTCGCAAATAATTATTCGCCCACTCTCCTATACATGTTCACTGCTCGCACGGAGTTCAGTGGAACTGACTCCCAAGTAAGGATGAATTCTATAAACTACTACCGCCTTAGAATCACAGCAACTCTGAGAGTGAGTGAGTGAAGGGGAGCTGAACATACAGAAATCTGAGACAGTTTGGGTTGCGATCCTTTGCACGCTTACTAGGAAGAAAATTCCATAGAAATTAATGGACTTCTTATTGATTGGGTTGGAAAGGCAGAGTTCAGATCAAAGGCAGCCCCATTGACTTTGCGGGAGCCCACCGCCTGCCTCCTCTACAACTCAGTTAAGCCGCAGTAACTGGGGTTTAAGGCTAATCCGCGATTTTAAACAGAGCCCTTGGAAACATGCCCCCATTGATTTCAATTTAGGATTGCAGCTTTTCACCCCGATTCTAAACTCATTTGTGGCATTAAATTGCACCTGAAATCAATAGGGCTCATGTCCAAGGAAAATCGTTTAGGAGGGTCATGGTGCCAGTCTATTCAAGCACTTCGTCTCAAGTCCTCAGTGGATCGCACTACGACATCGGATTTTAAATTTAACAGGTAAATGAAGCGGGGATCTGGTTGTAGATGGGCGTCAAATACAAGTACTATATGTGTACATTGTACGGAGCCTGCAGCTTGCCATGCATTTTCTCCAAAACAGTTCCATTAAGCCATTTCTGCCCACCGTTACATATACACAATAGGGATCAAATGTGTACACCTGTGGGCTGGGCAGAAATGGGTTAAAGTCAGTGCGAATGCTGGAAAAATAAGTGTTTTATGGTCAGAGCAATCGCACATCTAACTCGTTACCAAGTTATACGCTAACCACCAGACCTAACTATGTTCTTGGGAAGCAAGGCTCGCTGATTTAAATGGAGCTTATTCTATAATGGGGCTCTGAAGCCCTGTACCCGTTCCCAAAGGCGTTGATCTAAGAGGAGAATTCCGTGATTGTCAAGTGAAACTTGGTTTCATGCAAACGGGGCTTAGAATCGAGATCAAACAGACTCCTAGATTCACTTCCAGGCGCATCTCTCCACAGTCCTCTGTGTTTCTGTAGACCCAAACCAACAGTATGGTTAAGTGCACTTTGCACACGTTATCTACTTTCAGAAAGGAACTGTGATCAGTGGGGATAGAAGCCCAGGATTATTTTGTGTGTCTGTGTGATTTGCATATGCCACACGCACACACACAGTTGCTCCACGTACGGCAATCGTGGCTATACATCGGTTATATACATAAACATGTATTACCTAGTACGATGGCTGCTATTGCTTCCCTATAGAAGTGAACGCTGTCTCCAGATGTTTCCTACACTACAGGGGTGTGCGTGTGTGACAGAGAGAGAGAAAGAGATCTCTTATTTCTCCGGATCACTGGGTCTTCACACGCGTGTTTCATGTACGTCTGAATCGCGCCTGTGTGTGGTGTCTGCGTCTCCTGCCTAGCTTGAGCTAGGCACATCTATTCTGAATATTGCATTATTATATACTGTACACACTTTCCCCTTTTAAATATAGAGGCGATCACCATATACACACACGAGCTGAATTCCTTCAGGGGGGTGGAGCGTCTGGATTCTTCTGAAGAGCGCATGCAGGTTAATTTAGAAAGATCTTTTTAAAGGGGGAGGAGGGGCCTATTCACCCTTAATTAAAAATTTTTTCTAAAAGGGAAACTGAAGGGCTCTAAAACGTGGCGGGGGGGGAAGGGAAGGAGTTATCAGTTAATGAAGATGAAGGTTCGAATTCTGCGTCTTCTCCCAAATAAATGTAGGGAGGCCTCTGGTGTCGAAAGAGAGACACTTTTCCAGGGGTGGGGGGTTGGTTTGGTGACACTGACCCCGACGTGGCCAACAGGGAAGCCCTTCAGCCACCTTCGGAAGGGAGGGGAAAGCGAAGGAGGGAGGGTGGTGGTTGGGGGAGGAAGCCCCAGTACATTTGCTTTGGGTCTCCCAAATCTGAATTAAACCGAAGCAGCTGACCCTGCCAGTCATTTCATGACAGGTTGTATTGATCCCGAAGTTATCTCCAAAGAGAGAGGCACACACACACTCCTCTCTGCGGCCAAAGGTAAACACCATTTTTTTTTTAAATTAAAAAAAAACAACACCCAGTTTCTGCCCTGATGGGGCCTGAAACGGCCTGATAAAGGCCCTGCACAGAAGGGAAGGCGTCAAATCCGAGAACGGGCCCGTTTTAATCAGCTCCTTTAACCCGCTTCGCTGCCCCTTCAGAAGCCCTTGGCTGCCAGACGCCCCTTTCCCGACACCCCGGCTGCATTTCCCTCCTCTCGGCCAAAAAAAAGGCTCCCCTTTAAATAGCCGGAGCGGGGAACAAGGGCTGAGCTTAATTCGCTTTTCAGTTTGCTAATTGAAGGGGACGACGGTTCATTTCTCCAGGCCGATCTCCAAAGGGGAGCTCGTTTTGCAGGGGGCTGGGGGGCCTGACACCGCCACAATAGACCCCGACCAGCTTCGGAATCAGCAGGGACAAAGACCACCTTAAATACTCTTTGCCGGTGGAAATCAGCCTGTGACCAGCCCCTTGTTCCGCGAACCTCATCAAAGCCGCGATCCATTTATTGGCGTTTTGTGCGGAGAGACATTTTAAAACAAAAGGTCCAGCCTCTTTCAGGCTTCCCCCCCCCGCGCTCCGCCCCAAAGAAAGGCAAGAAGGGATGGGGGCGAAGGGGGGAAAAAGTGTAACAACTTAATCCGACCAAAGAACGTTACTGTTTACTGGGAAGTTTGAACCAAAGCTGTGCTTATTCTCCCCCCTTTTCTCTTTCTCTCTCTCGCCCCCCCCCCCGCATTTCCCTTACATACGAGCCAGAGCGCTCAGGAGAGAATGTTCCCTTCCAAGTCTCCTTAGACTTTTGGACAGAGAAGGACGCCTGAAAAGGCTATCGAGGTTCTTTGAGGGGTGACGGCAACAAAGCCTGAAAAAATGGGGGGAGGGGGGAGAGAAGGAAAGAGATGGGGAAGAAGCCCTCGCAAAAACAACCACCGTCGCCGCAATCGGAAAGTCTGCACAACCCGAAGCAACCATCTGGTTCAAAAGATGCCACAGACACTAGGGCAGCTGGGCCACCTCGCAGGCAGGGCGTGAAGATGAATTTAATCTCTCTCTCTCACACACACACACACACAACGCCAAATCCTAGGCATGACTACTCAAAAGTAAGTCCTACTATAGTCAATGGAGCTTACTCTCAGGAAAGTGTAGAGAGCATTGTAGACACACTCTTAACACAATGGATCATCCTCTTCAAGCAAACAACCCAGTCTCGTCTGGACGACTGTCAAGCGACGCCATTCTTCCCTACGAATTGCCCTCTGCTCCATCTTTTGAACGCGAACCCCCCCTCCCACTCTCGGCCAGCCCTTATTCGACTTGGTTGGCACGATTGCCACGAAGGTCAACGGAACACCCCAGGTTGCCCTCGGCAGATCTTCGAAAGCAACACGATTTGGTCGAGGAAATCGACACACAAACAACAAGATCCACAACAGGCTTGAGCTGGGTCGAGCCGCGAAGTACACAATTCAGTCTTCCTTGGGAGTCGTATTGAACTGCGAGGGGATTGGGGGGGGGGGGTCGGCGCCAGCCAATCGCACCCAACAGCCGGATCCTCGTTGCTTTAGAGATTCTAAATGCCATCGAAATACTGGGGACCTTCTGCCTTGCAGCAAATGCTCCTGCTGTCTGAATGGACTTAAACCAATCGCTTTGGTGTAAACGGAGCGAGTTAGACACAGGAAGGGGAGAGGGGAGATACTCCACATTCAGGCTGCAAATTTCAAATCAAACGAGGGGGGGGGGAGAAACAATGCAAAACTTTGCTCCTGCGCTCACTTGCTCTTCAGAGTGGAGTCATCTCACTCCCTGTTTTATGGCTGTCCAGAAAAAAAGACACAACACTCCTTTTCCAAGCTAAGTCTCTGCCCCCTAAGCAGCAAAACAAACACCCCCTTTTGTACGGCACAGTCGCCCAACTGACGAGGAGTAAATTCACAGAAATCGAGAGAACCGTTTTCACCAAAGAAGGCCCATTCGTTCTTGAAAAACTGAAATATACCAGATTTTTTTAAAAAAAATCATTACGCTGTTTGCTCCTTCGCCTGGAAAGGTGGCCCTGATCATCCCCGGCAGACAATCCAGATAGGAAGCCAGTTAGAGCACAATCCTGTGCATGTCTACTCAAAAGTAAATTTCATTGTGTCCCATGGGGCTTAATCCCAGGGAAGTATTATAGGATGGGAGCCTTAAGCAGCCGGGCGATGTTAAGAGGATCGAATCCTATCATTGTGGCTAGAATTAAATGAGACACATTCTACTACAGTTTTACACACTGTGTGTGTGTCTTTGTGTGTTTTAAACGCAGTGTAAATTTTACACACAATTTTACACTCTCGCTCTCTCCCTCGCTCGCTCGCTCTCTCACTCACACACACCCCTAAGTGCTCTTGAGTAAAATACTCCACAAGACTTTCTGATGAGTTGCAGACTGCACTGGAGCTTGAAAAGGCTCGTCCAGGCAAGGAGACAGTAGCCGGCTTCTCCTCCCGGCAGACAGTTCATCATCCAGCCCTTCCACACGTGAAAGTTTCCGCGCGAGGAGCCTGCGGCCTGGAGAGAAGAGGCCTCCTCCGAGCTCTCCTTACCTGAGTTTCCGTGAGGCTGAGGCTGTGCGCCAGCTGCTTCCTCTCGGCGCCGACGACGTAGTGATTCTTCTCGAAGGCGTGCTCCAGCCTCAGCAGCTGGGACGGGGAGAAGGCGGTGCGGATCCTTTTGGGTTTCCTGGCCAGTGCGTTGTGCAAGAGGAAGCTCTCCGGGCTGGTTTCATTGCCTGCATGCGAGACAGAAGCACCCAGATAAGGCTGCAATACGCTTTCCTGGGAGCAAGTCCCACTGGACACAGTGGGGCTTACTCCTGAGTAGACACGCCTAGGACTGTGCCCTAAATCCATATCCCAAACCTCCTCAGCTCTAAGGAGAGGGTCGAGGGGGACGCGTCTCCCCGCTGGCTCAAGGCCTGCCCCGCTCTGCACTTTACTTGGGAGCAAGTCTCATCCATGTCGACGGGACTCCCTTTCCTTACACGGTGTGTTAAGTTCTCTCCAGTCGGGGGGAGGAAGGGAAATGGGTGCAGGAACCGAGAACAGAACGAAACGAACCACATTTTCTATCACCCTGACGCCCAAGGAAGAAATCCACCAAGAGCTAAATCCACATTGGCTACTCCGAGTACAGTTTAGGTAGGCATTGAAAACAGCCTGCTCCAGATTAAGGGGGGGGCTCACCTCACCAGCAACTTAATCCCATCATTATTCAGATATGGGGGAACCACCAGGGAATTGGTTCCAGTTTTCCAGGCGACCTGACCCTCTTTTGCATAGGGGATCTCTCCGGGTTCAGAGCCCAAGTTCTCCTTACTCTCCGAGTTTAAACCAAACCCAACTACCGGGTTGGGAAATCGTAGCGTGGAGGGTGGCTACCTCTGCCTCTATAGTCCGTCTTGAAACTTTCAGGAGCAAGAGTGGCCTTTAACAACAACCAGGGGAACGAATCCGACTGTGGATTTAAAAAAAAGAAAAGAAGGGGGTCTCATTCTCCTCCACACACCCCCCCCCCCACATCCCTGCCTTCCCTATCTATCAACTACTGGCCCCGTCCCCAGAATTCTCTTTTTGCTTTTCGATATTGGCAGCTGTTTCAGAGCCCAATCCTAGGCATGTCTACTCAGAAGTAAGTCCCATTGTGCTCCCAGGAAAGCGTGTATAGGATCGAAGCCTCAGTCAGGCAGGGGAGGCAGCCCAACAGCAGGGCGAATCCCTTCTTTTCATTGGCCCCCTTCAACAAGCTGATCAGGACAAGGGGAAAAAATGACTGGGTGACTGAAACCCATAATTTTCCACGGAGGGGTTACAGCAATCATCATCATTATCATCTACTCGCTCCCTCCTCTGTCGTCCCCTTTCTCGGGAACCATTCTGAGTATCCAATCTGAAATAATCAGGGACTTTTTTTTCCTTCCTCGAAATTATTTCCTGATTTTATTTTTTTAAGTCTAGTAAACGAAGTGAAATAAGAATGGGTGATTTTTTAAAATGTATTTTTTAAAAAATGTTTGGGTTTTATACTATATATATAGTAAATATAGCACTTGCCCTACGAAATGTAGACGTGTAATTTTGTATAGTATAGTATAGCATATAAAATTACACGTCTACATTTCGTCGGGCCAGTGCCTTGATTGTTAACCTCCTCCTTTTTTTTCTTTTTTTTTTCTTTTTTTTGCGCAACCTTCAAATCTCTTTGCAGCTTTTGGCCTTCCAGAAGTACCCACCAAGCCAAGCGCTTCCCTCTCACACCTGCAAGGAAGGTGAAGGAGCCAATGATCGTATCATCAGTTCCGTTCTGATCTTTCCCTTTTGTGCTGTGTGTGTGTGATTTTGACCCGTGTGAACGGAGGGAAAGTGAAGCGCAGGAAGCGATTGCGAAGAATCATTTTCCTAATCTTTCTGTCAGGCTTTCTGGAGAAGCTCCAGCTTCCGGGGAAGAGGACGTACGTCGAGGTAAAGGAGCCAAACCAGAGCACAAGGACACTCCGCAACCTCCATGGCGAAGGGAGAGAAGTGGGGACCCAGACTGTTCTCTACTCAGAAGGACTTAATGGGGACTGAGAGAGTCTCTCTCTCTCTCCACCTTTGAAAGGCTGCAATGGGACTTAACTCCAAGAAATATGCGGAGACGGCGGAGTGTGCACAAGAAAACCAAAACTGAAAATGGGACTTCTCCGCGACCTTCCACCCCCTTTCCTCTGGCCTGTCTAGCAGCTTTCCAGGGCACGCTTAGACCTTTGAGTCCACGTAAACCCACTGCAGAAGAAGACCTCATACACCAAACGAAGCCTTTGCCATGGTTAAGGAAGAAATTCAGCAGTGAAATTATCATTAACAGTACGAATAAATGGATAGTAGGCCGCCTTCACTGGCTTCTCCCTTCTCTTCCCTCTACCCCTTTTAATGGTCCTTCAGCTCTGTTTTTCTAGAGAGACGTTTGCTCGGTACAGTTCCTGGAAAGAGGGGAGTTTTCTATTCCACTCCATGGTTGGGGCATGTATTTTAGCTCGATCGCGAGTGACATGGGGAGACCCCATCCTAAAGACACCGACGCCAATCCACACCGATCTCCCTGACTTCTTGGGCTGGGCAGGACGGGGGGGGGGGTGTTTCTAAAGACCGCAACGGCCAAGGGTTGCTACCTCAAAACAGACATTGCCTCCACTCAACCAGCCCTGCAGTGTAGATTTGCCAAGTTAACACCCTGAGAAGAACAGTGAGTAGCTTACTCTGAAGAAGCCGCCTCCGATTCTTTGCGGAGCTCAGGGGCTTCCTATATTTCAGAAAGATCTCCCCCCCCCCAACTCCACGTTCAGCCCACCTCTATTTTCGTTCTCTCCCCCCTCCCAGCCTTTGGAAAAGGGGGGGTCTCCCTTGCTCCCTTTGAGAGAATGGGGGATTTCCAGGGCAGATCTCAAGGATCACCCCCTGCACTAATTGCAAGAGGGGGTCCCGGGTGCATTGGGGCGGGCGCCCCCCGGCCGGTCCTTACCTTGGAACCGATGCCCCAGGTATCTGTAGCGGTGTATGAGCCAGGGGTAGAAGGTGGACGGGTCCCTCTGCTGCGAGGCGAAGAGCGGGTGCGGGGAGTGCGAGGAAGGCAGCGGGTGGGCGGCCAGGGCGTGGGGCGGGGGCACGGGGTGCACGGGCACGGCGGCGGGGTTGGGCGGGTGCGAGACGGCCTCAGCGAAGACCAAGTCCGGGTTGGAGTAGACGCCGCGGCCGCCGGAGTGGAAGCCGTTGAGGAAAGGGTTCATAGGGCTGGAGTTGGCATAGCTGAGCGCCGCCGGCCGGATGGGGTCCTCGGCGCGGGAGGCGGGCAGGGCAGGGCTGTCTTTGGCCACCAGCGACTCGATGGTGAAGCAGCGCTTGGGGGTGGGCTGGAACATCCTGGCGACCGGGCGCCCGGCGAGTTGGCCTCTGGGCGGAGTGGCAGCGGCGCTTCTCTTCCTCCTCCTCGTCGCCGGGCTCCCGGAGAGGCGATCGGGGCGCTCAGCCCCCCTGGATCCCGAGCGGGCAAGCAGCCGCGGGTAGGCGAGGCGGCCAGCCGCATAAAGGGGCGAGCGCCCGGGAGGGAGGCGAGCAGTGCAGCCTCTCAGCTGGACTGGCTCGCTCACCGCGGAAAAGTTGCTGGGCGAAGTTCTGCCTCCCCCTCCCCACCTCTCTCCCCCTCTCCCCCCTCTGCGGCGGCCCCTACGAAGTCCAGCGGTGGCAATCCATGGAGGAGGAGGCAGCGGCTGCGGAGGCGATCGGGTCCCTCTGCCCGGAGTAGTGCAAACGATTTGTTAGTTCATGAGCCTAATTAGTGCCAGGATCACATAAACAGCTTCCTCTGAAGCCTGGTAAATGGCTTGATGATTGGTCGCTATTACTCGCCCGCAGGTTCAAGGGGGAGACTCTTTAAAGTGCGTCAGAGGGAGAGGCGAACTTCGGGCAGGCGGCGCGATCCTGGAGGGATGGATCCGGGCCTGGACTGGAATGGACTCTGCCAGCCAGCCCAGGCTGGGGAGACAGACAGACAGGGAGGAGAGGCGCAAAGAGAAAGGCGCTGCCGAGGAGGCAGGGAAGGCAGCCCCAGCTCCAGCCCCAGCTGCCAGGGGTCCCAGCGCGGAGTCAGGTCCCTCCAGAATTCAGGTAGGAACGTGGGAGGCTTTGAGGAGGGGGAGGAGCTGCCAGGGGGAGACTCATTCTTGGGGATGCAGGCCAAAGCTCCCTTCCCAGCGCTGAACTTGATCCTCCAGGCGAGTCAGGAATTCTGGCTTCTCCAAGGGGAGAAGGAGGGACAGATCTCTGCTGGGTGCCCCCTTGGTGGCGATGGGTGCTCTCTCACTCCCGCCCTCCGGGGGGCCGGAGTGCACTGTGGTCGCCCTCAGCCAGGGGGTGGGTCGCACGCCCCCCTCCCAGGGCTCACCAGAAGAAGCGCCCCAGGCTTCCAGACTTCCTGGAGGACTTTTCTCTGGCAGGTGTGGGGGTGTGGGCCCCCCCCTCTGGCAAGCACAATGGATCAGAAGGGCAGCAGCGACGCGCAGAGGGGGCTCTTGCGAGGGGACAGAGGCGAGCCACCCTCCGATCCGGCCCCGTCCGTGTTTTCGCGCTTGCCAGGCGCTCGGGGAGGATTTTGGAGGGCCGGGTCCCGCCGCTGCCATTGGCTGAGGCGCGCGAATCATTCTGATCCCATCCCAAGACTGCTGCCTGCTGCTGACTGTTTATTGGTCGTTAAGGATCCATTATCTATTCATCAGCCTCCTCTCTTTGCCAATTACACTTACGGAAAGTGAAGTCCCAGCAGGTATTTTTCACGTTCACAATTAATGACTTAAAAAAAAATGCAAGAAGACGAACCTGGCGCGTTGGAAATCCATTAGGCTGCGGTGTGTGATTTATGGGGGAAGAGGCTGGAGGGCGCACGGAGGGGCAGGCTTGCGTGCGGCGAGGGAATCAGGGAGATCTTGGCTCCAGGCACTCCAGCTTGGCCCTTCCCTGCTCCTTCCACTCTGCCATCTTCCATCACTAAGGCACTGGAGTCACTGACTGGGGGTGTTTTCCCAAACCACCGCCGCAGTCCTAAAATGCAACTTGCATTCTAGAGATCGCCCTTCTCCTGGGCAAATGATTCACAGCCCGATCCTATCCACACTTTCCTGGGAGTAAGCCCCATTGACTTTAATGGGACTGACTTCTGAGGATCTATGGGCACAATCCTAACCAGGTCTACTCAGAAGTCAGTCCTATTTTGTTCAATGGGATTTGCTCTCAGGAAAGTGTGGTTAGGATTGCAGCCTGTGCCTAATAAAGCTTTGTTGTGTTGAGTTACTTCTGAGTAAACGTGCATAGAATTGGGCTGTAAGTTTTTAACCCGCCCACTAGTTATTTTATTCTATTTTTTTAAAGATTATTTTGAGTGGGTAATAACAAAATAGAAAGACTTGCACTGACAGCCAGGAAGATGAAGAACTCTCACCATATTGAGTACTGTGTGTGTGTGTGTGTGTGTGTGTGTGTGTGTGTGAGAGAGAGAGAGAGAGAGAGAGAGAGAGAGAGAGAGAGAGAGAGAGAGATCAAATCCACTATAAATATCCTTTTGGATCCAGGGATATATTGGATACACTCTTCAAATGTATACTTTTTATGGCGTTTGCAAATGGCTGGACATTATTATGGGGACTCTAGAATAATTGTACACAAAGGCCACCTATTGCTCTGCCATGTTCTTGTGGGTGGAAGTGGGGGAGGGATGAGGAAGGCTTTCAGCTGCGTATTTTGAAAGGGACAAAACTGGGGGGGAGTGCGCGTGCCCCCACGGACACGTACACCCGTTCTTTAATGTGCCTCTGTGCTCCGCTCTTAATGATATTATTATTGTTGTTGTTGTTAATCATAGCCTGTAGTGCTACTGTCCCATTAGTGAATATTTTATTTTGCCTTGAAGTGGACATTTAACGGATCTGGGGCATTGCAAAGCAAAGGACCACTTCGTCATGTTCCAACCACCCTTTCTCTGTTTCCCCGATTCGGATCTATTGCAAGGGCCCAGTCCTAGGCATGTCTACCCCAAGTGAGTCCCATCATAGTCAATGGGGCTAGCTCCCAGGGAGGTGTGGTTAGAATTGTAGTCTCGGTCCATTTTCAAAGGATTATCTCGCGTCGTAAACCTGTTTCAGTGTCTTGCTTCGGACCCGAATGTTTTTGGAAGGGGAATAGAAAAGACCCCCAAGGAGAGAAAGGTGGACTTTGGGGGGTGTAGCGCTCGAAATATGGACCGCGTGAAAAGTGCCAGAGCGATCCCCAACTCGGTTAATCCGGATTGCACGCAGCGGTGGAAGAAACTACTTAAATCCAAGTTCTTCAGTTTAACCCCGTTGTCGGCTGGGCAGCAAGCGTCCGAAGCGACCCGCGATCCTCCACGTTCCTAAAGGTGCTCGTGAGGAGATGCTGATTGATTCCAGTGGGGTTTCCTAGTTCAGAATGGATGTATCGTTGGGCAAGGATGTTAGACCGCAGCGTGATTCTCAATGTGTGGACGAGGTCCATTTTAAGCTGCAGAACTGACACACTCGAATAAATTGCCAGTTCACAAATCTGAGACTCAGAAGCAAGTCCCGTTATAGTCAATGGAGCTTACTCCCAGGAAAGTGTGGATAGGATTGCAACCCTAGAACCCAATCCTATGCATGTTTACTCAGAAGCAAGTCCCGTTATAGTCAATGGAGCTTACTCCCAGGAAAGTGTGGATAGGATTGCAACCCTAGAACACAATCCTATGCATGTTTACTCAGAAGTAAGTACTATTATAGTCAATGGAGCTTACTCCCAGGAAAGTGTGGATAGGATTACAGTCTAAGGTCGCCTTATCTGGACGTACATTTTTACGGAAACCACCAGTGCGATTTTCTGGGAGGCAAGTAGGACCGGGTGCCAGTTTAGAACTGCGACTTTCAGCTGCCTTGGTCAGAAGCTTCCAAGATGATGGGGGTGGGAAATCTATCCTGGGGTGAAGGAGAAAGGGGGAACCAGCCCGCCCCCTTAAAAATGGGCTTCTGCCAGAGAGAGAGAGAGCTCATATCTCCAGCCTGGGAATGCATTTCTGCTGAGTAGGAGTTCGAGGAGGTCCTTCCAGCCGACCATATCCTGAGAGAAAAACAGCCCCGCTGGGACTAGTCAGTGGCTGCATGGGGGGTGGAAGGTCTCTGCTCTCCCGAGGTGAAAAGTCAGTCAGCAGACCTCCTGATGGTGCCCAGGTTCAAAGCCCCCAAATCCCCGCTCCTTGGCTACCCTCTTCGGCTGGCTGGGCAGCCGGGCTCCGCGTCAGCGGGACGACCTCACAGCCGCTCCGAATAGAAAGCCCCGATCGGCCCCTTGCCCCGTTAGCCAAGTTCAGTAATCAGCCCCCCCCCCCAAGAATCCCGTAGTATCCCACCCGGCCACCCCCGCCTCACTGCCCCGTCCGGAAAACTCGCTGCCTGGCCGGATCGCGCCGGTACCAAGGAGGAGGGCTCCTCGGAGAGTCTGTGGCGAGCTGGGGAGCAGCCGGGGGGGGGGGCGACCTCTTCTCTTAGGAAAGTCTTGCTGGGGCTCGGCTTTCTCTGGATAAGGATCGCAACGCCACATCTCCAGGGAACGGCTCCTGCCTGGGCACAGTCTGCGCGGCCGACCTTTCTCCGGAGTCTGAAGGAAAGTGGGTCGCTGAGGGCGGCGGGAGCTGCTTTGGTGTCTCTATTTTTGCCACCAGAACAGCCAGGCAAGAGGCTCCCTTCGCCCCCCCCCCCCAGTTCCACGGCCTGTCCCCTCCCGCGCCCACCCCACTCAGTCCTATCTTTTGCTGGTTCTGAAAAACTCTTTACACCAATCTCATCTTTGTCCTGTGACTCGCGTGTCTTTCTGGACCCGTGATGAACCCTTTCCCACGTTTCTGGGCTCCCCCCCCCCATCTGCCTCCTCAATTCCGAACTGTCCAGTTTTGAGCCGGGTGACAAAATTCCCAGGCAACCCATGGCGGTCGGGCAGGCCATCCAGGCGCCCTCTGGTGTGGCTGAATCCGGATCGTGGCCGTGGGGTAGGCGGGGGGGGGGGTGGAAACTGGAGGGATAGTTGAACGTCTGAAGTGCACACGCGGTTCCACCGAGAAGCTCCCTTGGCAAGTATCCTGAGCTGCTCCAGCGAGAGGGATGCAGGCGGCCAGGCCTGGTCTTTCTTCCTGGCCCGGGATGCAGAGCAGACGAGCACGAAAAGGGAAAACGGGTCCTGATGAGGAGAGGAGCCGGGGCTGCGGGGCGGGGAGCGGCACAAGAGGCTCCCTGACTCCAGGGGCAGGTCAGGCGCCCACCTCCCAAGGCCCTGAGCCTCTGCAGGCGACCCACTGTCGCTGTTCCGTCCACACAGGTGAAGCTCCAGGGCGAGAGCAAGGGGCCTCGTCCTTCCCCCCGCCAGGGTGCCTTCGGTGGTCTCAGCCCGAGCCACCGGACGTAACGTGAGAACGAGCCCCCTTGATCTGAATGGACTGCAGGGGTCCTCCTGAGCTTGCTTAGGACGAGGGAGTTCCCACGCACTTCTTGCTCCCCAGGCTCTGCTGGGCTGGGAAGTGGATGCAGCAGGAGCAGGCTGCCGGGAGCCCATCACGCCCCAACCTCGGAGTTTCCCAAGTCCCAGCTCCGGATCCAAGCTGCATTCAGACACGTTTTCCCCCTCCTCAAGCAGTCCGTGGATCGGGCCTGTCCTGGTAGCAGAGATCCCGAGCCCGGCAGTCGAGCAATGAATTTTCCACGCTTAGAGCTGGTGCTTAGAGTTTGGAAGCCCAATCCTATGCATCTCTACTCAGAAGTAAGTTATATTATAGTCTGTGGGGTTTACTCCCAGGTAAGTATGGATAGGATTGCATCTTGGGATAGGCTGTTTGGGGCATGACGGGCTTGTCCGGCTGCCCCCCCCCCCATGTGTTTTGCCCTTTAGGTAAGGAGGGGAAGGGACCTCTATGTCTCCCGGTTCCCCAGGCCCATAAGTCTAGCAGGAAAACATCCTTCTGACGTGCAGGGAGGCGATTTGTGTGTGTGTGTGTGTGTGTGTGTGTGTGTGTGTGTGTGTGTGAGAGAGAGAGAGAGAGAGAGGGAGTGTGTAAACACAGAGTAAAAGCTTCGTTTCTTCGTGTAGAAGCAGGCGATCCCCCTGAGGTCCCATTTCCTTAGCTGGAGGAATGAGAATTAAGACCAACAATCTCTTTGGACGCAGTCCTCAAAGCACTTGCACCGGAGTAGTAGCGCTGAAACCTCATTCTGGATGGAAAAGCGGCTTCTGAAGGTCTTAAGCCTTAAAGATGAAGTTTGCTTAAAGACACCAAGTTGATCCTATTTTCCTAGAGGTGTTTGAAAACGGTGTTATTTACTTTACTCAGAAGTAAGCCCACCGTGTTCTGTAGGACTTGGGTTGCAAGCCTATTCTTACTCACCGGAAACAAACACCTCTAACTGTAGCCCACCTTTAATTTGGGGAGGGGGAACAAGACAAGAAAGCCGACCAAGAAATGAAAGCTTACAGTTTTGACGACAAGGGGGGGTAATTTCCGGATGGTCTGAAGGCTGTTGTCTGATTCTGACGGCTATTTAGTAGTACAGTACTTGGGTTGAAAGTGTTGGTCCTGTTGGCTGAACCGGATCATCAAACTGAGTTAAATCAAATATTTTTGCTTGACTGGGGGGGTCCTAACTGGCGCTTGGTGTCTTCTGCTCTGCTCATTTGGAAGTATAGGAAGCTGCACTGATTTCACTGAAATTTACTTCCAAGGAAGCGTGCGCGGGATTGCAGCCCTACTGTGCTCCAATATAACCGCGCATTAGTTCCCCGCAGGATACGCACCACACACTCGCACACAAACGCGCGTGTATAAGTGCACGTATAGGTATATAAGCATCGGTGAAGGCTTGAAGGACTTAATGGTTTTGATTCATTCGAGACAAGAATCCTCTCATTTCACATCAGGACCACAAGTAGAAATCAAGGGATTAATTTGAAAATGGAAGGGGCCATGCCTTCAAGTCTTTAAGGGTTCAATCAGTCTTTTTGAAAGCTTTCATCAGCTTTCAACTATATCAAGAATACTGTGTGGTACGGTGCATTGCGCAGCTTATTTGAGATGTTTAAAACTCTTTTCCGAATTCACTTTAGTCTAAGTATCTTTTGACTCTGAGTGAACCAAAATGTAATCCAGATCAATTTTGGAATTGGGTACTGCTACTATTTATGACTCATCTTTCCTTCTCTGTATGGACACCCTTTATTTGCGTTATCCTGAAAAAGGCAAATCCTAAATAAGATTTTAACAGTATTGGGGAAAAATCCATTTTGTAAGAAAACAAATTAATATTTATATTAATATATTATATTAATATATTAAAATATTTTTTCCTATGTAGTCATTAATTCAGATCCTTTTAAAAAATGGCCTTCAGCTATTTCCAGCATGGGTGTCCATTAGCAAATGTTTTATTTTTAAGAGTCTCAATAAGGAGGCTTCTTGAAAAAAAGTATTTTCTAGCCCAAACCCGTTTTCCCTCTTTAACAAAATCTGTGTGTATGCAGCGCCGCCTAGTGGTTAATGACCAGAATACTCGAGCTTAAGTATTACCACTGCAGTTGACATAATTATTTTTAAAGGCAATTAATGCAATATTAATTACTGTATAATACTGCATATACAGTATTCGTTCGTTATACCGATTCATAGGAAAATGTATAAGCTACTTTTTGCACGAACTGCTTTTTTGCTATGAAAAAATCACCTTGATTTCACTGGCCCAATTCCTTTATCTTAATATAAAGTTCTCTTTTTTTATTATACCTGTGATGGATATTCCGATCCTAAAGGAAACTGAGACCAATTTCCAATGGATGTTATCTTCAAATAAATGAACATAGGATCTGGGGTTTAAGATGCATAAATAGAAAATAAACCTTAAAAATAAGAAATATCAGCACTTCCCTGTACGAATTTTCAAAATCGTGACTAGTACAAAGTCATGTTTAGTATTGTCCATTTATTTAGGGAATTATGAGAACTTAACATAATAGAAGCCTACGTTATAGAGACAGACTTTCTGAACTTCTTTGCATCCCAGAAATAAGTGCCTGGCTGCACGTGTTAAATAGAAACTTGATTACCCTTAGAGTTTTCTGCAACAAAAAGAGTTCTCTTCCACATCTTTCCTCGGAACCAAACCTTTGCCTGTATCTGAATGGAGCTAAACCCTTCCCTCCTGTATTTGCAGATGGGTTCTGTTAAAATGAGTTATTTTCAGGCGAATACTTCCAAAGTTGAAGATCCTTTACTGCCTCTCCTGAATTTGCAGATTAAAAACTCTTTGCATCTCACCTAGGTATAAAAGGGGTTTTTCTTCAACCTGGTTTACTTGGGACACGTCCAGTTCCTACTCCACGAATATGGGGGGGGGGAGTAAATATGGGGGGAGGGAGTAAATCCTCACCAAATCGCCCACTGGAGAACAGGATCGGGAGGACCTCCACGTTGGGCCTTCTTGCCCCGGAGACCTGCGTTGTCTGCTGCTGCGATACTCTTAGGAAAACCTGGGATTCTTGCAGGATCTAGTTCCTGCCCTAGTGAGTGTTGGAAGAATTTGTGTAGTGCAGAACTCCGAGCCCTTCTCTTTTCCGGAGTGACTGATGCCCCCTTCTCGCTTCCTCACGCTGCCTGCCCCAGTAAACTGCGGAATGTGGAACCCAGAACCTCGTGAACTGTCCTTCAGAACTTTTCTCCTTGACTTTTGCCAGCTGCCCCCCTTCAGCTGCCTTCAGTTTCTCTGCTTCGCCTCCTGACTCCGGTTCGCTCTGCTTGTGACTCCCGCATGGTTCTGTATTCCCACCGGGTTGACTTTCTATTCGCCTTCGTTCTCTTCTTTTGCTCTCCAGCCGCCCACCTGGCACCCCACACTTTGAAGGGCCGCCCTCTGCCTTTGCCAGGGGCGCACCAACTCAAACACTGGTTTTCCAGTTCTCCAACCGGGGCACTAACACCTTCTCTGGATCTGTAGCCTCGCTCGACTAAGGGTCCAATCCTGTCCAACTTTCCAGGGCTGATGCAGCCGCAATGCAGCCTCAAGGTAAAGGAACAAATGTTCCCCTACATTGAGGAGGCCTCCGTGACTGCTCCCCCCACCACCACAGGATGCAGCTCACACCCCGTTGGCACGGCCCGCATCAGTCCTGGAAAGCTGGACAGGATTGGGCCCTAACTTCCTAACTAACTAATGGACCCTCCCAGTTTGCTGGTTTGATTTATTTTACAGCAGCAGAAAGAAATTCTGATAAAATCCATAGACATTCCCCATAAAGAGCAGAGATTAGATGGTATTGTGAGAATGACTTGCTGTTAACACCAAGTGGGGCTTGTGCTATGTACTTGTACTTAGTGTGTGTGTGTGGGGGGGGGGGTTGTACTTACAAGTGGGGCTTGTACTTAGATCAAGAATTGCCCCAACGAACATCTTCTATTTTTAGGGAGGGTTTCAAAATACTGGTTCTGGTGCTGCTGCTACTACTACTACTACTACTACTACTACTACTACTACTACTACTACTACTAGTACTATTATTATTATTATTATTATTATTATTATTATTATTATTATTATTATTATTATTATTATTATTATTAACAATAACAATAACAATAACAATAACAATAATAATAGGGAAACTGTCATTTATTTTAACCACGCATGGTTGCTTTTTTTAAAAAACAAAATTCTTATTTACTTTTCTAAAGATTTCTGCCTAAATTAATATTCAAAGTTTCTAGCCCTCATGTCAAAAAGCAAAATTTTGGAAATGTGCAAGCTGAAGGTGCAGCCAGGAATAACTGAAATCTAACAGTGGACTAAGAATTGAACCTAATGTTTGCTTATAGTTCTCACATACCATGTTGAGTGGTGCCAAAACTTTCCTAGATCAAAACGTCTTCATCATGTCTCACGGATCTTTGTCTTCTTTGTGACAAAGTCTCTGATCCCACGTATCACATAACATCTCACCCCCCCCCCCACACACACACAAGTGTCCTTTTCAGAAAACACAAAAACCCTTCATTATTCAAAAGATTCTACCATAATTAGACTGTGCTCATGATATGCATAGATGTAAAAAGCACCTCGTTTACAGTCCAAGCACAGAACTGAAGACTTCGTGTGTTGTTGCTACACGTTAATTACATCTCTCTTGCAGTACAATCCTAGGCATGTCTGCTCAGCAGTTAGCCCCATTGAATTCAATGGGACTTACACGTCCCAGGTAGGTCTGCAACCTTACAGCCAATCCTATGCATGTCTACTCAGAAGTAAGTCCCAGTTGAGTCCATGGGGCTTACTTCCAGGAAAGTGTGGATAGGGTTGGGCTGTTAGTCTTCGTCGTTCTCCCCTCTCCACAACTGCAAAATGATGATATTAGCGATCTACCTTATAGTGTTGTAAAAATACCTGCGATCATGTACCTGACCCGTTTGAAGGCTCTAAAGCGCTCTATCAAAGATATACGACCATGTAAGAACTACATGGGAGGCCTACACGAACGGGCCTCGTTTCCAGAGACCAGTGTGCCTCACTCAGGCAATGCCCTGAT
Organism: Tiliqua scincoides; assembly: GCF_035046505.1. Classification (NCBI taxonomy): domain Eukaryota; kingdom Metazoa; phylum Chordata; class Lepidosauria; order Squamata; family Scincidae; genus Tiliqua; species Tiliqua scincoides. Next base: position 178,141,769 of record NC_089823.1, read on the forward strand.
CCTCCGAAACAGAGACAGTGGGAAGAGGACTCGGGCAAGGAGAGCGAGTGAGGGACCTCCGGACCAGGTGTTCACCGTTCCTATAACGATCTGCACGCGATCCTGTAACACCTGTAGCGCTGTGGTCCCAAACCATTCCTCTTTCTCATCTCTCCAGGGCATCGCTTGCCAACAGAAAGTTCTCTTGGCCTTCCTGGGCAGCGTCTCTGGTCAACTCCCAGGTCTTTGGTTGATTCCACCAGTCCAGAAATGGACCATCTATTCACTAGAGAGGTTTTGTTTGTTTGTTCTGTTTTAAATCTCGTTTGGCTGCTTCTACCTTTTCCTGCCCTTCCCGGTCCCCTGTTTCACTCGGGAGGATCAGGCTCAAACCACTGAAACAGGCTCCAGACCGGAATCAGGTTGAGAGTGAATTCCCTGAATGGTGTTGGGGATCGCAGCCTTGTGGCCCAGTTTGACGTGTTTCAGGCCTTCCCAGGGTGCGTGGTTGTGGTTGTGGTTGTTTCTTCCGGATTTGGTCTCCCCCCCCTTCTCTTCCCCTCCTCTCCCCTCCCCACTCCCAGCGATCTCGAACGTGGTAGTGGATCCCCCCCCCCCGCCCAGGAATTGGGAACACACATTCCACGAAGTAGTCAGCTGGCTGCTTCCAAAGCAGAGATTCAATATTAGCACATTAAAGTGTCATTTAGGATACTAATTAATACGCGTTTCGTTTTAAATCAGGCATTTCTCAAGGACTTCAAGTGCATAATTGGTTGCATGGCATCTTCTGACTGGGAACAGAAGTGTGCGGAATCAATCGCAGAGACACAACCTCCCCCCCCCGCTCCCCCTCCCTCGCCAGCCTCAGTGCGTCTCCGAAACGGCGTGGGGAGAGAAGAAGGGGGGACCCCTGAGCCTGTCTCACGGGGGCCTCGGGACGCGGGGGTTGGGGGGTTCCTGGGACATTTGCTGGGCAGTAGCTACCGTGGCTGAGATGCACGTCTGAATGGGCAAGAACGGTCTTCTGAAGCCAGGCCGCTGCCCCAGCCCACTCCCCATCTCTCCAGCGTTCCCCAGTTTGGCATGCAGCAAGAGAGGCCCCGAGAACGCGGTTGTGGGTGGGTGGACATCTGATCGCAGTGCAACAGATTCCCCCAGCCGTGAGTGACTTTCTTCAGGTGTCTCCCTCCCTGCCCTTGTTTTCTATGGGACTACTCAGAAGAAAATCCTTTTCTGAGGCCAGAGGTCTGGGAAGTTCCAAAAGGAACGTGCAGTCAGAGAGGGGCTTGAGAAGGGAGACCTTCACACACTGGAGCTCTGGTTTGCTTGGCCAGGAAGCTCCCAAGGGACGGGGCTGAGCTGCACCCGGGGCCATTGGCTGACCGTCTCTGCGAACCCTATCAATGTGCCTGTTCAGGCCACTGCGGGGAACGCCTGAAGACTTCATCTACCTCCCAGACCGCATTCACTTCGCAATCAAGTCCCAGCCCAGCGCTTTCAGTGGGCTCTGCCATCCCAGGAAATGCGTATTTAGACTGAGTGGGGTTGTCACGTAGGAAAACGACGCCTGCCTTGGAAAGGGATCCACCCGATCCCCCACAGGACAAAGGCTTGGCAGCGCGATCCTCCATAGGCCAGGTCGTGTCGGGTGGGGGCAGGCAGGAGAACGAGACAGGGCACAGGAGATCCGCTAGAGCCGCTGCTGGGGAACTGTCCATTTTGGCGATAGAATTGGGTGGCTTTCCCCAAGAGATTCGAAGTTGTGGGCAAAAAGCAGCCACCGCCTGAAATCCCAGCAAGCAAGGGAAGATGGTGGAAAGAACCCTCCTTTCCAAGCCGGGTTCCTTTCACACGCTTTTAACACCCACGTATTTTGGGGTCTCTTCTTTAAATATCTGGGGTTTTTGCTGGACACGCCTGAAGCTAATTCCCTTCATTGGGAGGAGGAAAGAAGCCTTCCAGGGGAGTTCCCTTCCAAAGTCAGTGGCCTGGGATCCACCGCAGTGGACGCTGTCAAGTGTCCCTCATGCGTCCTGAACGGCTGAATGGATGTCGAGGGGATTTTCGGCGGAGTTCTTGCCCCACAGATCCCCTCCAAGCCTCTCGCTTTCCCCTTGTATGCCACTGAAAAGAACTGTGGCTGTGAACAAAGGTTCACGACTCGCTTTGGAGTTGGAGGGTCAAGTTCTGTGGATTCCACGGGAGTTCAGGTGCTCATTCCACTGACTTCGGTGGGTCAGCTCAGAGCTACGCGCTCCGGTCTAAGGGGACTGTGGATCAAGCTCAGTGCGTTTTCCTTAGCAGGCTCGTGATCAGGGAGCGTACACACACACGAGCGCAATCGTATGCTTGTCTGCTCAGAAGTAGTCAATGGGGCTTACTCCCAGGAAAGTGTGGATAGGACTATAGCCGCACTCGACAGCGGAGATTGGAGAACCCCTGGGGGCTGGAGGTGCCTACTGACATCCGAACTGAACGTGAAAACTACGCGCTGTTCGCGATCCAGCTCATGTGCCCTCGGGGCAGAGTCCGAAGCACCCTCTGTCCCAGGCCGGGTGACCCCAGTTGGGCTCAGCTCCCCTTGGCCCTTAGAAGAGACACTCCTCCTCCTCGCCCCGTCGCCCATTCCCCGCACATCCCACCGCAGCAGCAGAGGCTCCGACGGGAGAGGCCCGGCGGGCACGTCCTGGCTCGGTGTGGCTGCCTGGTCTGGGGGGTGTTAAGGGGGGGCGGTGGTAAGTCACTCTCTGCCGCTTTGCAGTTGAGGGAGCGACCTGCCAGGCGTTCTTGCTCGGGAAGGGAACGGTCTTGGGGAGGCGATGGAAGCGCTGGGTGGGTGGGTGGCGGGGTCGAGCAGCGCCCGTATGCCGAAGCCAGGCGAGTTTGGGACGGGGCTTGGGTGCGCCTGGAGCCCTCCTCCGGGAAGCGGCCTCTCATCAGAGCCCTGCTGCGGGAATGAATCAGGGGGAAGCCCACCCCCCTGATTCCCGGCCCAGCGGGAAAGTCCTGGGGATGGGGAGGGTTTCCGGGACTGCAGCCAGGTTCCCATTCCAGGTTCCTTGGAGGAAGAGTCGGAAGCCTTCCGTGGAGCCCCGAATTCCGTACTCCGAAGTCGCACTGAAAAGCAACGGGGGGGGGGGGGGGAGGCTCCCGAGCCCAGTAGTCCAGAACTTGTTTGTCCCACCAAGATCAACCAATCCCCGGACGTCACGGGATTCACACTTGCCCCCAGAAGGGCTCAGAATCTGGGCGCGCATGGCTTTGCTTAAAGTCTGTTTTAAAATACATGGAAGGCAAGGCGCTGAGCATTCCCACGGGTTAGGCGCCGCGGTCTCAACGGACCGCGCTTCAGCCTCGACGGGCGCCCAGCTCCGCTCGCTTGAACAGGGAAGCTGGAATTCTCCTTCAGTCCATGGAACTCAGGGGGTTCCCCGGTGTGCGCTCCGGAGACCCGGGGGCCACGGACTGGCCTGCGCATTTCGATCAACTCCTCCACCCCGGCTGCCCCGCGAACAGGTTGCGTGTCAAGACAGCAATACACGTGCACAGGCGAACGGACCACAGATAAGGTGTACTCGGAGTGGCGGCTGGTTCCTCGGGCGCCCTTACACGTGTGTGCGCGCACGCTTGCATATACAGTCTCTGCTACAAGCAAGTATGTGTGCGCGCGCTTATACAGTCGACTATAAGCACACGTGCACTATAAGCACTATAGTGCACTATAAGCACGTGTGTATGTGTATGTGTGTATACAGTCTCTACTACTAGCACATCTGACCCGCGTGCCTTAATATTCAGGTGATTCTCTTGTGAACACAGAAGTCCTTGTTCTCCACTTTCCTACAGGAGCAGGGAGGCAGGGTGGGTGCTCGAGGCGCTCCAGAACCCCCAGCGTCCAGCGCTTTTCCATAGTAACCTCCTGCTCAGAAAAATAGGTTCTAAAAACGAAGGAAAAATATCCAGGGCTCTCTCTGCGTGCTTTGGCACTCCCCCTCCCTCCTTCCTCTGGGTCTGTGGAACCATCTCTTTCCCTCCTAGCCCTTAAAAAAGGCGCCCAGGATGCCAGCCATGCAGGGCTGTTGTAAGAAGAAGAGATGGTCGGAGATCAATGGCCAAGATGACGTAGACATCCTATAGGGGGAAAATGCTGTTTGCTGGAAATACGACGTTTTTGTAATGAAGGGTTTGTAATGAATGATGGTTTTGTTTTTTAATGAACAATTGTTTTCTTTTGTTCTTGCTGTTTTTGATTTTTTTGGGGGGGGGCAATGTTCTTTTTGCATAGCAATTTCATAGCATCGTTAATAGCTAGAGGTGTTTGTTTCCTGTGTGCATGGTTGAATTACAGCCTAAGGGCCCAATCCTTTCCTACTTTCCAGCACCGATGCAGTCCTGAGGTAAAGGAAACAAACATTGCCTTACTCTGAGGAGGCCTCCATGACTGCCCCCATCACAGGATGCAACACACACACACACACACACACACACACACACACACACACACCCGTGTTGGCATGGCTGCGTCAGTGCTGGAAAGTGGGATAGAATTGGACCCTCAGTCTTACTGAACACAATGGGCTTACTTCTGGGTGAGGCAAAGGACACCGTTTTCAATCACCTTTCCTATTAAGAATAGGAAAAAATACCGAGATAAGAAACCAAAAGGTGGAAGTTGGTCTTTCTTTGCCCCCCCTCCCCGAGAGCCACGGGATTGTTTCTCTGATGGCACCAGTGCGGAGGTCACTGCTGTGGGGACAGAAGGTAGAGGCCTCACCATCGTCCCTCCCGTGCCCCCCAATGGAGCCAGCCAGAATAAACCGCGATCCCTGGACGCGGAGAGCACAGAAAATGCTCTGAACGTGCGATCAGGGAATCCGGAGTATGATGATCAGGAACAGGAGGGTGCCCCTTAGAGATCAGGCTTGCGTGGCAGATTGTTCTGATAAAAAGAATAAGAAGAATGCGGATTTTCAGGCCAAGACAGATGATCAGGAGATGCTGGATAAGATCTGCGAGCTGAAAAGAAGAGCTTGCTGAAGATCCCCAGATGACAGCAGAGAGCACCATATGAGACACCTCCGGGTTAAGTCTGTGATTGAGAAATAAGCTCCTTTGCGGTGTGGCTCCCTTCGCAGGAAAGGGCTGGGGTGAAGGAAGGAGAGAGCGAGAGAGAGCGAGAGAGAGAGAGCGAGAGAGAGCTTGCCCTTTCAAAGTGATCCAGCCAACAGATAATTGGGGAGGAATTTGGGCAGCCATAGAATAGACTGCGTATCCGTGCTATGTAAGGATATGATATCATTTGGCAGCGATGTTGTGGATACAAATCATAAAAGAGACACACGTAGCTGTCTTCCAGCCAGCCCGAGAAGTTCCTCGTCGTCCCATTTCCCAAGGATCCTGCTCGTCTCGAGAAGTTTGCCTAGGATCTTGGACCTGATTTGTTCTCCACTCCTTTCCCAGACCAGATGAGCCAACTCTGGGGCTGCGACGAAGCTGAAAGCAACAGGGGTCAAGAGTTCTCAGTAGGGATGCGTGCTGTTTTGCCATCTTTGATCCCTGGGAATCGCTCCACCGAAGCAATGGAATGATGACAGAGCATTGAGGCAAAGGACATTTGCACTGAAAACGTCAGGCAGAACATAAATTGTCCTCTTGAATAATAGGGTATCTTTAAAAAAACCAAACCAAACCCTCTTCCTTGATGCTCATCTCTGAATGTCATCGTTTTAGCAACACTATTTCAGGTCAGACCAGCTAACTGGATTTCATCAAGATATATTTCCAAATCTGCTCCACCCCTGCCCATGGCACTTCCGCCTGGTGAAGAGTCATCAACATCCAAGCCTGAGCACCAAGGGGGCAGAGAGAGAGAGAGAGAGAGAGAGAGAGAGAGAGAGAGAGAGAGAGAGAGAGAGAGAGAGAGAGTGTTTCTTCACTGGTATTTTAGTACTGGAACCAAGCCTAGTAGAAAAAGGATGGTGATAATATTTGCTATGGAAATAATACTATTTGTACCCACTTTTAGATTAAGAATATCCTGAATGACTTATAACACATGCATAACCAATAAAATAGGTATAAAACAATACATCAAATGAGTAAGTATGTGTATAAGCAGCCTATGAATGCAGCAGAAGATAAAAGATGAGAGTTCAGGCCATTTCTAGCTCCCCATGGGAAAAATGGTTTAAACAGAAAGAAAGAAAGAAAGAAAGAAAGAAAGAAAGAAAGAAAGAAAGAAAGAAAGAAAGAAAGAAAGAAAGAAAGAAAGAAAGAAAGAAAGAAAGACATAGTTCTCTTGGAACTGAGGGGGAAATTGATGTTCCAGTGTTCCCCTGTGTCAAACCTTCCCTGCACATGGAAAGTATCACATCAGGGAAAAGGCTAAGTCAGACCCTGCCTTCCTGATGTACTAGATTTGTACTTGAAAGCTGGAGGGAAGGAGTGTGAGTATACAAGACAAATTCAAACTGTGCTTTCCCTCCCCTGGTATTCTGAATGGTACAATCCAAAGAAGACTGTAACACATGCTTATCCTGGAAAGCTTAGAGCTGACTGTAAACAGTGAAAAACCAGTGCATAAGAGGACTGTGACATGTAGCAAGCTTCATGCTGGTTACATGTTTATTTCTTACAAGGAAGACTCTTCCATACAGAAATGATGTGCTATGTAGTAAGCTTGCATCACAGGCTGAATACTCAGAGCTTTGCAGAATGTGAAGGCATTGCAAGACTCTGCTTTCCCCCTTCCCTGTTCTAACAAAACTGTGGAAAAATGGGAAAGTGAATTGTAGAGAAGTATGTGAAAGTCTAACATCTGTCTGTCACAGAAAATTTCTTGGTTTTGGAAAGAAAAGGATGTCCCACTTTCTTGCTTGGTAATTTTTTTTTCTCCAAATATGTCTGAAATGCATTACCACTGGGAGGAAGGCAAATAGGGATAGTAATTATCAAGCTGCAAACAGCGATGATTGACTACTCAGGAGATGCTGAGCTGCTATTCAGGAGTGCTTTGCATGACTCTTTTGGGGAATAGTTTCGCAATCGTCCTGGACTGAACATGACCCTGACATATACTAATGATGTGAATATACATTCCGCCATTCATAAAAGATGTTGGTGGGTGTGTCCTTACCAACTCGATCACCACACTTCTGCTCCTGATTGCTGCCTAGTGATGCAATCCCTTGGCTTGAATAGTAACTGAGTCATGTAGGGTGAGCATAATTTGCAAATGCTTGAAAAAAGATTCCCCCTCCCAAGAGTTCTAAACTGAGTTGCATTTTTATTTTTATTTTTATTTTTTTACAAATAAACATTTTCACACTATCACTTGGAATCATGGCAAGGTGTACATTTTGGTTTGTGTGTGTGTGAGGGTGGGGAATGATGAGCAGAGATTCCAGCCAAGATCTGCAAAATCAATCAATCAATCAATCAATCAATCAATCAATCAATCAATCAATCAATCAACAGTGCTTCATTGATTTTCCATTGATTTATAAAATGTCATTCACATCAGAAAAAGGGGATGGGGGTTTACTTTCTAGAACAGCACAGTGGCAGGTCTTTTCTTAAAAAAAAGAAAAGATTTTAAAGTGTAAAAGGCACATCAGAGCTCCTTCCAGTGGCTGCTTCCTGGTAGCTACCACGCTTTTTCCTCTACAATGTCTCTAGAACAATGCATCAGTCTCTGGCCCAGTGGGGGAAAACATGGTGGCTGCCAGGAGAAGTTCTGATGCTATTATTATACTAATAGAATGGTTTTCAATAATAATAATAATAATAATAATAATAATAATAATAATAATAATAATAATAATAATAATAATAAAGCCCACTATTCCAGTGCTCTGCTACCTCCTTCATTACAAAACAAACAGGCCCAAATGAACTGAACCCATTCAGGTCATTCTGGCATTCCAAACATTTGTTTAAGGATGAAAATGGGTCAAGATTTTCCATCTATTCTGAAATGAATGCACACCCCAATCTGCCAGCAGTGACACTGGCCACAGGATCATTCAACAGAGGGCTGGCTGTCACCACCTGAGCCTGTCTTCACCTGTTATTGTGGCACAGCTGTAGCAGTTTTCTCCCACTTCTTCCTGGGTGCAAATGGAGTCTGAGCCTGAGAAGAGATAGCATGGGCTACTTCCTAACAGAATGGGAGTTGCAAGAGATGGGGAAATGGCTGTTTCTGATATTGGGTTTCAGAAGGTTGTAACTCCATCGCTTGGTTGTAAGTGGTAGTGGGTCCTGCTTCCCCAAACAGACAGTTATTTTTGATTTTCCATTTGAGCTGTAAAGGTCACATTTCCCTGCTCTTGGGGCACATAGAAGGATACTGAGCCAGTGCAAAATTGGCCCATAAATCCATAAGACTGTTTGTATCAGTTGAAAGTAGAAGCCTGGTTTCCGGGGCAAGGGACCTGAGCTCAAAACATGCTTGCATATTGCAAGTTAGGTCATTTACATTGCAAGCCAGGTAGTATTGGACAGCTTCTGTCATAGGCAGAATTGAGCCCCATAGGCAGTAGCATAGTTAAGGTGGGGCTAGGGGGGTACATGCCCCCCCTGACTCCCTCTTAAACTTTGTCTCATGGATTGGACACCATAAGCAGTAACCACTGTTGTATATAGCAAATGATGACCAGATTTTGCATGCCATCCAATGCCATTACAATCAGAGGTGGTTTTCCCATTCCCTTGAGTGAGATGTGGCTGGAAACTGTCATTTAATATAAATTTAATACACAGAGCTGATCATAGGCAGGGGGGAAAATGCTGACAGCATATAAACTCTATAAAAGAGATCTGATTACCTCCATCACTGTTTTTATTATTTGGAAGCATTTGACGAAAGGTAGAAGGAAATTATCAGCGTATTTGATTCCTAATAGGATTCAGAATTATGCTATTGAGATAAGCCCACATTCTATGCTAGTGTAGCCTAAAATACATAAGGATATCCTATTTTGTTGCTCTAGGAAATGTGGTATCAATTTTGAAATGGCACCAATAACCTGACAACAGCATCAGCCTTCTCATCTCTTTGTGTGCAAGAGTACCATGATCCCAAACACACTTCATCACAAGTATATCTTACTGAAATGGATGACATTTTTCTTTTTAAAAACAATGTCTTTGATTGCAGCCTTTATTGACTTGTAGTGGCTTAACAATGACAAAAGTTCTATCATCAAGAAACAGGAAGTTCACTTTCAAGAACATATTTCAGCCAGAATAAAGTGGAAACAAAAGCAATTTTGCATTCAACAACTACAAAGTGGCAGGGAAAGGATGAAAATCAAGTGGGAAGACTTTGGAAATAAGAGCAAAAGCATGGAAATCTAGTGTCACACATCAGAGATACGTAAAAAAAAATACTGGACAGCTTCTGTTTGTCTGCAGAAAAACTGAAGTAACTGAACAACCAATCAGATGTTCACATATCCTAGAACACCTTTTCAGAGCCACTAAGAGCTAGCATCGGGCCTGGGGCAAGATGCCTGATTGGGCCCCCCTTCCCAAATTTTCTTCCAAACCAGATGTTACTACAGTTTTTAAACAAGTTTTTAATTGACAGTTTTAAGTTAACGTTCAAGAATGAAACAAAATGAAAACATTTATCAAATGGGATAATTTCCTTACTTTAGTAGTGCTACTGCGTTTCTTTTGTGAAAGATTTGGCTTTCACTATCTCCCTCATTACTGTGTGATGACATTGAAACAAAGCCCAGGTGAAATAAACCTGCCTGGCCTTTTATTGATTTTTCAACCCCCCCCCCCCTTTTCCCCCTTTCTCTTCTGTGGTCCAGATTTCTATTTGTATTCCATACTATTAATTTCACTTTCAAACAATGCCGAAACACACATAGACTTGATCCAATGACTTGTGTTCTAGACCAGCGGTGTCAAACTCATTTCATATAGCATTCATGGTACCTGCTGCAGGCCATCATTAAGAAGGTAGTGATGTCATTGAGCAGATAGCCAGAAAAAAGAATCAGAAGAGAAGCAAACTATTAAGAAGTAAAGTGGTTGCAAGGAAGTCATCCCTATATACTCCTTGATGAAGCCTGGAAGTCTTCAGTGCCCTTGTGATTCTTTTTCCCTTCCTTTTCCTCACAACTTAACTTTCCAGCAGCAACTGGACATGAGTGCAAAGGAGAGGGATGCTTCTTGGGTCTTCATTAGACCTCAAAGCCTTACCAACTGAACATTTCAAGTGGCACATTCCTCATGGACTGCAGTTTGCCGGGACCCTGTCCCAAGTTATTACTATGTCCCAGAAGTCCAAGTAATCTACTACCCTGCAGAAAAATCCTATGGATCTTTGCACTAGGAAGTTCTTGTGGATGACTTCCAGGTCTGAGCAGAGGTCTTCCCTTATCCCCTCTCTCTATTGCTGCCTATGAAAGTTTTGGGGAAAGGGACATGAGCAAGTCAAAATCACATGATCTTATTTACAAGTGAAAGTGAACTTTGGATCTTAAATAAGCTCTTATTACTTAAATAAGTATTTCTGAGCTGGTGCTGAAGGTTGTTTCTAAATCGACCCATCCCCATTTTGAATTCTGCAACATCGCTACACAAAGGCACTGCACTCGATACATGGGTAACAAGTTGTGCTTGAAAGCAGATGTTATAGATTGGGGTGAACAAACTTTCAACTTTAGGGATCCTGGACCTTTAACAATCGTATAGAAGAGGGAATTTCAGCAGGTGTGGCTTGTCATCTCACAGATGACAAGCTGCACCTGCTGAAATTCTAGGTCCTACACAATTGTAAAAGGTCCAGGATCCCTAAAGTTGAAAGTTTGCCCACCACTGTTATAGATGTTAATTCACTTTCATAGATTCTAGTGAACTCACTTTTCAAAACAGTTTAGGTTGCAATCCTAACTACACTTATCCAGGAGTGAGACCCATTGACCATAATGAGGTTTACTTCTGACGACATTGGCCATAGGATTAGATAGCAAACATGATAAAATCAGTACAGAACAGGGTTTCTTTGGATAGTGGTGTGTGAGGGACAACCTATCCTACTGTCTGATAGGTTCTCTAGAATAAGAGAGTAGGTGAAGAAGAAGAAGGACCAACCAATCAACATTCCGATTTAATGAGCGTAGACTCCTTATTTACATGTCAAAAGTGGACTTCCCCTTCTTTCTCCCATTTTTTCAGGCTTATACACTTGATGTGAAGCTGACTCAACAAGTGGGAAACCCTGGCCTCTGAGTGGCCCGCTTGGAGGCAGGCTGTGCAGCATGGCCTTTCCCAGTTTGAAGAGACACTTGGCCAACAGTCTGAGGCTAAGAGGCTAAGAAGGAAGGCCCATAGCCAGGGAGACAGACCAGGGACAGACTGCACTTGCTCCCAGTGTGGAAGGGATTGTCACTCCCGAATTGGCCTTTTCAGCCACACTAGACGCTGTTCCAGAACCACCTTTCAGAGCGCGATACCATAGTCTTTCGAGACTGAAGGTTGCCAACAAGAGTTGATTGTCTAGACCAGCCATTTTCAACCACTGTGCTGTGGCACACTGGTGTGCCACGAATGGTCCCCAGGTGTGCCGTGGGAGTTTGGTGGAGGGTCATTTATTAATAAGACCATTGGGGATATGAGCCCCCCAACAACAGAAAGGTGTGCCTTGACAATTGTCCAAAAATTGATGTTGTGCCTTGACAATTTTAGTACCTTGTCGGTGTGCCATGAGATGAAAAAGTTTGAAAATCACTGGTCTAGACACAATTTCTGAACAGGAGAACTAAAACTGTAAAGTGTACAGGGGACCACTGAGACTCTTTAGATTCATAGGCAACATTATTGACTACACAGGGCTGTTTCTGTCTGCTCACCTATATGTTATAAGATGTTTGGTTTGGTACAGAACTTGAACAGAAAGCTGCAACAGTCACCTTGAGATTTTGCACCCTGTGAAGACACATTAATGGGCTCCTGTGTGAAGCAGGTCTAATGCTGATGAGAAGTGACCTGTCTGAGACCACCCACTGAACACATGGCTGGACACCGATTGGAACTGAAGTTGAAGTTCAGAACTATCCCCTGACTGAAATATCATTACTATTATTTTTAGCATGCTACAGTTCTCTGTTTGTATAAAAGTGGTTTTAAAGCCCTTCCTAAATATTCTGTTTTCTTTTTCTTGCCAAGTGAGTCCAACGAAACACACATACTATTGGCTAGTTGTGTTTCTGCCAGACCACAACTACTAACTGCTATTCCCTCCCAAAAAATCTTTTGGCGGTCTTTGGACATAAAATGTGTCATTGTGTTGGAAAAAAAATGGCAGGCCAATTAGCATAGGCCCCAATCCAGCAAACTACTTAAGCACTGGGCAAGTGAATAGTTCCATTGATTTCAAAGGGGCTGGCCAGCAGGTGGGCTCTATTGATGCAATTCCCTGAGTAACAAGATGAGGAGTTAGTGGTCTAGTGAAAACTGGAATCAGTGAAAAGAAAACTAAAACCCAAAGAAAATAATTATTTGCAGCAACTTATTTGATGCCTGGAGAAATTTGTCGTGCCCCCCTCCCCATTTTTTGATAAATCATCAAGACACATCTTTCCACTGTCAAAGATTCTTGTAGTTACACGGCTGGCACAATCATAAGGCCACCTGATGTGGCTTGCATTAGGGCAGCCGATGGAAGGAGAGGTGAACTTGGGGTACTCTTCACCCCAAGTCTGTTGCCGGCTCCCTCTAGTCCACCATGGACACAAGTCACATAGATCTGCTCCCACTCATTAAATGTGAGATGGAATTGGGTCCTCTCCTCTCCCCACACTCCATCCTTATGTGAGATTGAAAGTTTAACAAGAGTGTCTCCCAAACCGGCAATTTGGAACCCAGACCCTTTGCCTTTACTAACCAGGAGCACAATCTATAGCCTGCCTGGTCCTTGCCACTTCTGTCTGATATGAGCAGAAGCAGTGCAGGCTGGAAACCCATATTCCACAGTTTCAATTTTAAAAAGAAGCAGCACAGAATAAGCAGACTGCAGATCACACCCCCCAGTAAGTAAAGGGATGGGGGCATGAGCATGTGCTCCCCCACATTCATTGGAAGCGCAAACATGCAGAGGTGGCTTGGGGGGGATTGAGGTCATGTGGACATATTTCCTCAGGCACCAGGAGGTCTTGTGCTGGCCCTGTGTAGTAGCCACCTATGATAGCCGGAGAAGTGTCCGGTATGAAGATGGTATGAAGGCATGATGGAGAACAAGTATGGCTCTTGTCATTACTAACAACAACTAATAGGGGCTTGTCCAATCACACACAGTTGTCCAATCACACACAGCTATTTTATGGTGACAGGGATGATTAGCTAAGGAGGAGAATTGCATTTAACCAGCAACACTAAATTGTGATTGTAGTGCTGAGTTCCCTGCGGTGGAGAAGTGACGTTGGGACTAGATTCACTGCAACCAAAGAGTTATAAGAATGCTTTTATTTCTCATAGAATCACAGAGTTGGAAGGGGCATTCTCAGGAAAGAATAATCAGTACCAGCTTCACCAGACTTCACTACGGCATGGAAGTGCTGCATAATTTTTTTTAAATAGTTAAGAATATTTGTATTTTAACATATATACCAGGTGACAAGTGTAGGTGTTATTTTATTACATAGTCAAAATTGGAATAGTACAGTGCACCAGGTAATATCCTACAAAATTCCCAGTGAAGTAATGGTTATGCAGAAACATAACCTGTGTGCTGTGGATTATATCCTGGGTAATTTGCAGGCCTCGGTGCATGCCCCATTTTGCAAATTTGGACCACGTTGAGGCCAATTTCTAATTTAAAGTAATTCATGTCAGTTTATGAATCACTTGCAGTAAAGTCTAAGTGCACTTTAACATGCTTCATTTCTAGCCTGTAATTAGCCACTTTTAAGAGCATCATGTGCTAGAACCAGGAGCTGCTCCCAGCAACTAAGAAATAAAAGTGAGTGTAAAGATTCCAAATATATCCTCTGTTAAATCAGAAAGGTGCCACGTGTGCAAAGCAATATATGATGTGACTACAAATTGTTTGAAGGAGATTTTTTTTTTTTTAAAGTGAGGGTTCTCAAATTGGGATGCTAGAAGTGGTGTCTTCAAGTAGGAATAACGTAATCACAGGAGTGGGAAAGGACTCACTGGGTCACCTAGTCCTGGGATGGCCATTGTCTGTTTTCTCAGGGGCCATCCTGAGAAATTCTTCAAGTAGTAGTCTAGGGCAGCGACATGCAGTACAGAGGCAGCGGGTGAGGCAGGACCACCACAGTTCTTCAGAAAGTGCAGCCAGCACCACCAGGGCTGTGATCACACAAACACTCACAACCCATGTGCTTCAGCCACTGTTCAGAGCATATGAATTGTGTTTTCAAGATCACAGCCCTGGTGGTGGCGGCAGCACTTTCTGAAGAACTGTGGTGGTCCTGCCTCACCTGATGCCCCGCTGGTCTAGAGATAGGAAGCATATTTTGTTATATAAATTGAGGGCCTTTATGAATGGTCAGGTTCCAAGCATGTACCCGGCTGAATTTATTAGAGACAACAAAAATGCTTAGATATGAAAGTTTATTGAAGCAAGATGGGCAATTAAAGAAAAAAGAAGAACTGTTAAGACAGGGTGTGGAGATGGATTGGTGGACTCGTTTGCAACTTAATTCAAAATTTGGGAAAGATAAACAAGAAGGATTCTATTCAGAACAGACACCATTTGATAGAATACTCTTAGAAACAAAAGAAAAATATATCAAAAGAATGTATAAGTTCCTATTGGATTTTTGAGATGCATGAAGAAACAATAAAAGAATGTATGATAAAATGGGCACAAAATATAGGTCATAATATTACATTAGAACAATGGGAACAGATTTGGAAATATAATATAAAATTTACTAGAGCAACAAATTTTAAAGAAAATGTATATAAAATGTTTTATAGATGGTACATGACACCAGTAAAATTGGTAAAAATGAATCAGAACATATCAAAAAATTCTTGGAAGTGTAAATGTGAAGAAGGGACATTTTATCATATGTGATGGACATGTAAAAAAATGCAAGTATATTGGAAAATGGTAAGGAATCTAATACAAGAAATTGTTGGATTTACGATACTGCTGAAACCAGAGTTATTTTTGCTTAATATTATAGATATTATGGATAATGATGTGTGTTTAGTTATTATGATATTAACTGCTGCAAGGATTTTATATGCTAGATACTGGAAAGATAGTAAAATTCCAACAAAAGATGAATTAATGGAGAAAACAATGAATGTGGCGGAAATGGATAGACTTACAGAGATTTTGGATCAACAGTGCAAACCGACACAGATAGAGCAATGGAGACCGTTCTATGCTTGGTTGCAAATGAAGTTGTAGATGTATAAGATAGGGCATTTAGATGAATATATTGTATACATGGTATATTATATATGATATGATAGATAAATGATATTAAGAGGCTAAACTAGAAGAGGAACAAGATTAGAAGATATGTATTGATTGATTAGATATATTGATATATAATTGCCTGCACCCTCCAACGGTGTGTTTTTGTGTTGTGTATTGAGTTGTGTTTGTTATGTGCTTGTTTATATTTGTTGTTTGTTTTTATTTTGGAAAATAATTTAAAAAATGAATGGTCAGTTTCCATAATACAGTTATTTACAGTGCAATCATTATCATGTCTGCTTAGAAGTAAGCCCCATTGAATTAAATAGGGCTAACTTCCTGGGAAATGTGTATAGGATTGCAACCTGCATGAAAGACTATGATATCGCGCTCTGAAAGGTGGTTCTGGAACAGCGTCTAGTGTGGCTGAAAAGGCCGATTCGGGAGTGACAATCCCTTCCACACCAGGAGCAAGTGCAGTCTGTCCCTGGTCTGTCTCCCTGGCTATAGGCCTTCCTTCTTTGCCTCTTAGCCTCAGACTGTTGGCCAAGTGTCTCTTCAAACTGGGAAAGGCCATGCTGCACAGCCTGCCTCCAAGCGGGCTGCTCAGAGGCCAGGGTTTCCCACATGTTGAGGTCCACTCCTAAGGCCTTCAGATCCCTCTTGCAGATGTCCTTGTATCGCAGCTGTGGTCTACCTGTAGGGCGCTTTCCCTGCACGAGTTCTCCATAGAGGAGATCCTTTGGGATCCAGCCATCATCCATTCTCACGACATGACCGAGCCAACGCAGGCGTCTCTGTTTCAGCAGTGCATACATGCTAGGGATTCCAGCACGTTCCAGGACTGTGTTGCTTGGAACTTTGTCCTGCCAGGTGATGCCGAGGATGCGTCGGAGGCAGCGCATGTGGAAAGCGCTCAGTTTCCTCTCCTGTTGTGAGCGAAGAGTCCATGACTCGCTGCAGTACAGAAGTGTACTCAGGACGTAAGCTCTGTAGACCTGGATCTTGGTATGTTCCGTCAGCTTCTTGTTGAACCAGACTCTCTTTGTGAGTCTGGAAAACATGGTAGCTGCTTTACCAATGCACTTGTTTAGCTCGGTATTGAGAGAAAGCGTGTCGGAGATCATTGAGCCAAGGTACACAAAGTCATGGACAACCTCCAGTTCATGCGCAGAGATTGTAATGCAGGGAGGTGAGTCCACATCCTGAACCACGACCTGTGTTTTCTTCAGGCCGATTGTCAGTCCAAAATCTTGGCAGGCCTTGCTAAAACAATCCATGAGCTGCTGGAGATCTTTGGCAGAGTGGGTAGTGATAGCTGCATTGTCGGCAAAGAGGAAATCACACAGACATTTCAGCTGGACTTTGGACTTTGCTCTTCAACCTCTCAGACTGAGAAAAAACCTTCAACGGAAAGCTCTTCAACCTCTCCAGACTGAGAGCAAAGTCCAAAGATTGCAACCTAACAGCCCAATTATAGGCATGTCTTCTGAAAAGTAAGTCCAAATCTAGTCAATTGGGCTTATTTCCAGGTAAGTGTGCAGCCTTAGGGCCAATCCTATCCAAATTTCCAGCACTGGTGTAGCTGCAGCACAGCCCCGAGGTAATGGAACAAATGTTCCCTTACTTTGAGGAGGCCTTTGTGACTACCTCCCCACCAAAGGATGCAGCGCATGCCCCATTGGCGCGGCTGCACCAGCACTGGAAAATTGGATAGGATTGGGCCCTTAGTTCTCTAAAAGTATTCATATCCTGCTTTCCCTGCTTTTCAAAATGGCTACTATCACAATATTAAAATAATAAAAAGCCAGCAAAACTGAAATATTGAAAAACACAGGAATCAAGAGAGAATGCAGAGGCAGCCAACAATATAAAATTAATTAAGATGAAAAACCACCCTAAACAGAAATGTCTTCATGCTGTAATGACATGAAAACACAAGGGGACAGAGCAGATGTCCCAGGGCAGGAGTTCCACAGCCCAGGTATTGCCACAGAGAATGCCCTCTCCTGCATGTCAGCCCACTATGTATTAGCCAATGGTCAGGGTGACCAGATGTCATAACTGCAAAAGAGGACAAGGCACCCCAAAATTTAGGGCAACCAAGAAAAATGTAGGACATGACAAAATAAAAGCTAAAAACACTCTTATTTTGATCTCATGGGGTTAATTTAAACACTATATTATTATTAAATGTAAAACTATATTACATATAATTTATTACATTTGTTATTGTTCAGTTGTTAAGTCGTATCTGGCTCTTCGTGACCCCATGGACCACAGCACGCCAGGCCCCCCGTCTTCCGGAGTGTGTCCAAATTCATGTTGATTTCCTCCGTGGCACTATCTAACCATCTCATCCTCTGCTGTCCCCTTCTCCTTTTGTCTTCAATTTTTCCCAGCATCCGGGTCTTTTCTAAAGAGTCCTCCCTTCTCATTAGATGACCAAAGTATTTAAGCTTCATCATTTGTCCTTCCAGTGAACAGTCAGGGTTGATTTCCTGTAGAATTGACCGATTTGATCTTGTTGCAGTCCAGGGGACTCTCAAAAGTCTTCTCCAATACCATAATTCAAAAGTGTCTGTTCCTTGGGGCTCAGCCCTCCTTATGGTCCAGCTCTCACAGCCATAAATTTCTACTGGGAAAACCATAGCTTTGACTATACAGACCTTTGTAGACAAGGTGATGTCTTGGCTTTTAATTAAATTGTCTAGGCTTACCATACCTTTCCTCCCAAGAAGCAAGTGTCTTTTAACTTCCTGGCTGCAATCTCCATCTGCAGTGATCTTGGAGCCCAAGAAGATAAACTCTGTCACAGCTTCCATTTCTTCCCCTTCTATTTGCCATGGGTTGATGGGACTGGATGCCATGACCTTAGTTTTTTTTAATGTTACATTTCATGCCACATTTTGCACTTTTCTCCTTCACCTTCATCAGGAAGTTCTTTAGATTCTCCTCATTTTCTGCCATTAGAGTGGTTGCATATCTGAGGTTATTGATTTTTCTCCCCTCGATCTTAACTTGATTCATCCAGCCCAGCCTTTTACATGATGTACTCTGCATATAAGTTAAATAAGCAGGGTGACAATATGTAGCCTTGTATTCCTTTCCCAATTTTAAACTAATCAGTTGTTCCATATCTGGTTCTAACGGTTGCTCCTTGACATACAGATTTCTCAGGAGACAGATGAGGTGGTCTGGTACTCCCATCTCTTTAAGAACTTGCCACAATTTGTTGTTATCCACACAGTCAAAGGCTTTAACATACTCAATGAAGCAGAAGTAGATGTACCACTTAATAATTGGGTTGGGATCTTAGGGTCCAATCCTATTGTCCTGTAGCACTAGTGCTGAGCTCCAGTGCTGGTGCTAGGTGTCATAAACATGCCAGACAGCTCTGCAGGAGGAGGGAGCAGTGGCACCAGGGCAGCGCTGGGAGGATGTCAGCCAGCAGTGAGTAGCACCACCAGCTGGCAATGCGAGTGTTCAGGGCTGGGGGGAGGTGATCTGGGGCAGGTGGAGGGAGGAATGGGGGAGGTGTTACGTGAAAAGCCCCTTTTTCCTTAGTTGTGATTATATATCTGGTTATGTTAGTAAAACATCATGCAGGCCACCCTCCTCACAGCACACTTTTCCAAAAAACCCTGGTCAAGCTACAAGCTCATGGATTACACAACCTCCCCTTCCATGTGAATTGTTTTAATCCAATCACTGTTTATGCAAACACATTAAACTTCTCACACAGGCCAAATTCAGGTAGTCACAAGCTCATGGTGACAACATCCCCCCCCTCCCAGGGTCAAGGAATCTGGCATAGTAAATCATTGTTTAAATGTCTCTATTCTTTGTATTGTTTAACTCAATCATTGCTTAAGTACCGTATGCAGATTTGAACGGCCTTCCTGGTTTACTGCATGTTGTAAGTCCCCCCCCCCCAGGAAGCCAGCCATTGCTGATAACTGACTTCCTGATCATTCATTGTTTTACATACTCCAAGTACCCCACTGTGTGTAGTAAGCAAGCACATCCAGGTCAGCTCTAGGTCACATCCAGGTCAGCAAAAAAAACCCTTTTTAAGAGAGAGCTTCGCCACATGCTCACTCTCTCTGACTCTTCCCCCCAAGGCAGAAGGTCCTCCTCCCAGGACTCTTCCCCCCCAATCCAACTGCTCTACAAGAAAGGTAATTATATTGCATCTGGAACTCTTTCCCTTCTCTCCCCCCCCTTTCCTCCCCTTCTCTCCCCATCTTTAGTTAGCAACTGGGATTGGCAGATCAGGGACCCCTACAATCCTTCCCTACAATCTTTCCCTTTTTCTAATCTTCTCAGATGCACCAAATACTTTTCACATGCAACCACCATAAGCTAGGTACACTAGATGCAAGTACTAGAAATATATACTTATCATTTTTCCATGAGCATTACGTTTACCTGTGTGCTTCTGTAATAAAAATATAACCTTTTATTGAAAGTTATCTTTCTCTCAGTCTCCTCATTAACCTAAAGGGAATTTCTCTGCATTACGCCGTCTTGTTATCCAGCCTGCGATCCTGAAGTTCCAAAAAGGGTAGTATACTAATGCCCCTAAACAAAACAGCCATTTTGGTAACAGAGGGGCTGGGGCAGGAGGAGGTGGGACCAGCAGAGGCTTCCTCCACCAGATCCTGTCCTCTGTGTCAGGTTGAAAAGCCAGACATGGAGGTTCTCAAGTCTGCGATGGCAAAATAGCCAGTGCAGACTTGAGTTGGCACAGACTTGGCCCTATCTAGGGCCACTAGATACAGCGGTCACCATTTTGGTGCCACTGCACCTGGTGGTGTTGTCACCCATACGATTGGGCTGCCTGTCTTTACAGCAGAATTATTCCTAGTTTCACATATCCCAGTTAATTATCTTGTTTACATTAACGAACACACTTCTAACAGTGACTCGCTTTTATAGTTTCATATATATAACATTAATAAAAAGCAACTACGTTAATTACATCTGGCACAAACTAGTTACAGGCATAATTAGAAGCCTGCAGCCAAAGAATTGGCTGGGTAGGTGAAGTCAACATGTGAAATTGCCTCAATCTTTTTTTTCCCTTCGGCCTCTTTCTCAAGACTTCTGATACTTTGACAACTCTTTTCTCACTCTTTTGCATATCAGTCCATGAATGAATGCACTCAGCACTTTCATTCAGGCACCTTGTTTCTGCCTTCTCTTTCTCTGCCTCTTACCTTCCCTACCTCTTGGGACCTCTTTCTAAATATCAACCTGTCCCAAGAAAGTATTCTTGTCTTAGGGCCTAGAAATCTTAATTCCAGCCAAACTAACATGATTTTCCCTTCCCTCTCAGGCACTGAACTGCAATCAGCATGACTGTTTGTTCATTAAGCAGCTGGAAATTTTGGGAACACTTCCTGCCTTCACAGGAGCGCAGCCCATCCATGTGAGAAGCCTCGTGGCTACAAGCGTAATACAACTCCGTCTAGATTGCAGATGTGTTTTTTGTTCTTAAAATAAAGTCTTTACTGCATTTAGCTTGTTAGAACACCAAGATATACAGCTACAGAATTCCTGCACTCAACAGAAAATGAGACTGGTAAAACACATATAGCTAATGATGATCATATAAATGTCTCCATAATTTTACAGCAGACACCAACTTGGCATTGTTTGGTATCCAAGTGTTGGGCAATCCTGTCCTCGCATCGGTTCTGTGAGATGAGTTGGCATTCCAATTTGACAGGGTAGGAAAAGAGGTTAGGGAGTAGCATCTTGCCCAGAAAATAATGGTTATGGTGGAATTTGAAGTCATAGCTCTTTGTCCAAATTCAACAGCATCTTGAAACTTTGTTTCATAGCCCAAAAATCTTGGGCTGAATTTCCCATAATTCTTGCATTTTTCATAGATGGGGCCACCCAACTAGATTCCCCTGGGTCACTTTGCTAATCCTATGTCCTGCTGAGTTTGCATATGATAGAATAATTACATGGGCACAACTCAGTTCCTGGGAATAACCGAGCAGGGAAAAACCCAATTGCATTTCATAACAAAACATAAATGGGGCATGCTGGTAAGTATTTACTGGTCCCACTGACTGGTGCTGCTAGTACACAGTAGAGGTATAGGAATATAGGACATGAAAATAAATATATAGTTCTGAACTATATATCATCACATGAATAAGCATGGTTGGCTCTCGAATGTGTGTATTAATATGTGCCTCATCCAGTTCACTGAAATGTTTACATTATAGATTGGGTCAAAAAGGTGCCCTTCTGGTAGCAGAAAGCCACTTACACCAAATTCACCTGGTGAGGGAAATTCCAAACAAGTTTAAGTCCCAACTTTCTAAACCTCAATGAGTAGCATTTTCCTCCCCCTCACCCTGTGCTCCTTTTTCTTCATTAACCAACTAAAGATCAGATTCTTCGTGACCAGCCAAAAATTATAGGTATTGCCTATTAAATATCCCTGCATATTTAACTATCTCAAATAGGACTAATCTCCCTTGTCCCTTTAGGATTCCTTCCTTTAGATAATTCCCAATGTGATTACAGGATAAAGTTCCAGCTCTAAGGAGTTTCATTATGCTAACACAATGACAACACAGAAGGGTTAACTTTCCCTTCTCTCACTCCATAGTGTAAATGTAGCTAATAGGCACATCCAAGGGCCCAATCCTATCCAGCTTTCCAGCTCTGGTGCAACCACAATGCAGCCCTGAGGTAAGGGAACAAATGTTCCCATACCTTGAGGAGGCCTCTGTGATTGTCTCCCCACCACATTATGTACTGTGCTGGCACAGCTGCTCTGGCACTGGAAAATTGGATAGGATTGTGTTACATGAAAATCACCTTTTGCCTTTTAGCTGTGATTTTCTATATATCTGGTTATAATATCATGCAAGCTAAACTGTTCTCCCAGCATACAGGCCACATTTCCAGGACTCTGGTCAAGCCACAAGCTCATGGTTGCACAAGCACCACCCCCCATAGTCACACATTATGGGAGGAAGTCTTGTGTTTTAATCCAAACACTGTTTAAGCATCTCCTACATTACTGTATGCAAACCTGAACTGCCTTGTGTTGCTGATTCATTGTATTGTTTCCACTCAGTCCTTGTTAAGCTCCCCCTTCTAGGAAGCCAGCCACTGACCCCATAGAATTTTGCTGATAACTGATCCCCATTCAAATGTATACATACTCCAAGTACCCAGCCTGGTGTTAGCAATCAAACTACCATCCAGCTCAGCAGTGTCTCCCAACCCCTTATAAGAGAGGGCTTGCTCTCACATGCTCTCTCCCTCTCTCCAAGGCCCAAAACATTTGTGTTATGTCAGAGGGTCCTCTCCACAGGACTCCCCACCCCCCCACCCCACTGGCTCTATAAGAACAGGTAACTATCTTGCGCCTGGAACTCTTTCCCTTCTTCCCCCCCTTTTTTCTCCCTTCTCTCCCCATCTTTAGTTAGCAGCTAGGGATTGGCAGATCAGGGACCCCTAAAATCCTTCCCTATAACCCTTCCTTTTTCTGATTTCCTCGGATGCACCAAATACTCTTCACACGCAACCACCATGGCAGCTAGGTGCATTGGATTCAAGCATTAGGACCAAGAAATATCATTTCTCCATGTGCATTATTTTTACCTTTGTTCTTTTGTAATAAACCATAATCTTTTGTTGAAAGTTATCTTTTTCTCAGTCTCCTCTGTAAGCAAAAGGGAATTCCTCTGCATTACGCCACCTTGTTATCCAGCCTACAATCCTAATGTTCCAATAAGGGCAGTGTAAAAATTCCCCTAAACAAAACAGCCCTTTTGGTAACAATTGGGCCCGGAGTCAGCAGAGACCAGAATAAGCTCATACAAGCTGGATTTTCTTCTCATTTTTTAAAGATAAAATTGTGTTAAGTGCATGCTTCACGTGCATGATTACAAACACAAGAAAGAAATAAAAATTCTGTTTCCTAAACTCATCCGCAAAGAACAAATGAAATTGAAATGTTAGAAGTTCCTTCTCTATATATACCTGTACTTGTTTTCTAGTAGGATTTATGCCCAGTCCTATTGGTGCCAATGCAGCCACCCCATGGAGATGTGTACTGCATCCAGTGGCGGCAGTGTTGGGGGCAATCAGGAGGCCTCCTTGAGGTAAGGGAAGTTTTGTTACCTCTGGGTATGCACCAATGACCTATGGTTCTTTTCAGACTTACGCCAGCTCTATAGCTGGTGTACATTCAAGGAGAGTAAGGAGGTGAGGTAGGATCTGGTGTATGTATTTGCCACAGAAATTCACCCCTTCTTACCCACTTCCTGCCTTCCTCTGATCTGCCCAGAAGGGCCCCCTGCATCCCTCCTCCTCACCCATGAAATATCCCCTTAGCAGCTGACAGCACTGGCCCAGTCCAGCAGCCATAGCAGTGCAGCTCCAATGCTGCAGGCTGCTGCTTCGTGGCAGTAGACTGGCCTGGTGGTGGCATGCTCTGTGCACCATTGCTGGGCCTTTTATGTCAGCAGGATGCTGGCCCACTGTTGTAAAACAGGGGATACGATTGGGTTTGTTTCATACAATCTGAGATTTGGCTAGCCTCAGGTTTACCTGGATATCTCTCTGCATTCCTGCATTTTAGGAGTGTGTGAGCTGTGGCTCATGCCCTAGAGTACAAGGAAGGGGAGGATGTCTTATAACGCAGTGTTTCTCAAACTGTGGGTCGGGACCCATTAAATGGATCGTGAGCCAATTTCAGGTGGGTCCCCATTCATTTCAATATTTTATTTTTAATATATCAGACTTTATGCTATCATGGTATGTGACTGCATTTGGGGAAATGTTACACAACTGTACTTTTAACAGGCAATTATGTGTTTGTAAATGGGACTTACTCCTGGGTAAGTGTGGGTAGGATAGTTAAAAATTTTCCTGCTTGACGATGTCACTTCCAGTCATGACATCACTTCCGGTGGGTCATGACAGATTCTCATGCTAAAAAGTGGGTCCCGGTGCTAAAAGTTTGAGAACCACTGTATGGATCAAGCCATTGTTCCAATTAGGTCAGTGTTGTTGAAGCTGATTGGCAGAAGTTCTCCAGGGTTTCACACGGGGATCTTTCCCAGCCCAGTCCAGGGACTGACTGGGGACTCTATCACTGAGCTAAGACACCTCTGCTTGCTGTAGAAGGAGGAAGTACAGGGACTCCAAGCAAACCTGAACCGAAATCCAGAAACAATTGAGAGATTTCTTTTTCTTACCAGTGAATCACAACTGACTTCAAATCTAAAATTTCTTGGTTGCTTTAAATCTGAACAAACCAAAAAACACAAAAAGTGGTAATGGGTTCAAAATAAATGGCTCAGTAATTAGACATTCAGCTTACAATTATATGATGGCTCCATTTTCCTGTTTTTAATCCTGCTGTGTGTATTTTATTTGTAGAAGTTTTTAAAATTCAAGAAACATGTTTAAAAATACAAAAATGATTTTCTCAAGTGAAAGAATTATCATTTTGTTCTTTTGATAGTGCTGCATGAAATGTATCTAAAACACTTTGAAGTGTCTATAAACAGGTTACTGGATCACTTTAAAAGTTACATGCAGTACAATCCTATCTTGCACTGGAACAGGCAGGTCAGGCAGCCTGCCCTGTATCCAGCGCAAGACTGGGGCCAAAATTGGCTCAGCCAGAGGCAAGGGGAAACTCTTCCCTTTACCCTTGGGTAAGACACTACAGCCCCAATGGGTCATCTTGGACATGCGCCACCTCAGGAGGTGTCACAAGTCTGAGTAGAACGGAATGACTTGAAGCCGCTCCACGCTGCTCAGGGAACAGGGTTGGGATCTGGCATAACTGCTGGGTCCCTGCCCCGCCTCCTGCCCCCCTCCCGCCTCCTTCCCACCCACCCCCAGATCCCTGCGTCAGCTGACTTCGGCCAATGCAATTTTCCTGGCACAAGCCACCACGGAGGCTGGATGCAGCCTCCGTACTCCAGTGCACCTCCATGCGCTGGTGTGGCTTGCTCCCAAGGAGGCGCTGCAAATCCAGTATCAAGTGGGGAAGAAAGCCAACTGTAGATCATGTTTGATGATATTCATGGAAACTTATTTCTGTGCATCTATCTTCCAGGTCTTGTGATGTTGGCTGGAGCCAATCCGAAGCAGCGTTAGAGCAGAACAAGCAACTTTCCATACAGTGGCCTGGCCCAGTGGCCCATCTCTAGAACAGAAAGAGTGTGCTTGTGCAGCAGTTCAGCTGGGACTTGTAGCTTGAGAGATAGGTTGATTAGTGCTTTCTTATGTGATATGTTCTCTTAAGTACTGACACAAAGTTCCTTATGCATAGGCGTAGTCAGGAAGGAAGAAAAGTTGGTGGGAGAGACAAAGCACCATAATAATTATGGCAATTGATTCCAGTTGGAATTTGGATGCAACACTGCCTGCAGGACTCAGTCTAGAGCAGGGGTGTCCAAAGTTTTTGGCAGGAGGGCCACATCATCTCTCTGACACTGTGTCGGGGGCCGGGGGGGGGGGAGAATTTAAAATACATTCAAAATTTAAAATTTACATGTAAAATTTGAATAAATTTACATAAGTTTACATAAATGAATATACTAGAGGTGGAACTTATATGAATGAATGAAGGTCCTGCAATAGCTCAAGGCCTATAAAAGGCCTTGCACAAAGCAAGGCTGGCCTTTTCTTTGCTGCCACTACTGCATCACAGACGTGAAACAGCAAGCAGTGAAGGGAGCCCTCATCCCACAGCTAACATGAGAGGTCAAACAGTCGCCCTCACGCTGAGAGCAGTTGCGTCGGGCCAGTGTGGGCTCCAGCAAGTTTCCAGAGGGCCAGAGGCTCATTGGAGACTGGGGTGTCGCTGAGGGCCACATTGGGAGTCCTCGAGGGCCGCAAGTGGCCCCAGGGCCGGGGTTTGGGAACCCCGGCCTAGAGGACAGTATAATGCCCAGTCACCTGATACTTCTTCACCTGCCCAGTCTATGGTTCTTGCAGGAAGTATGGTCCTTAATGCTATTTCCTTCCTCCCTCCCTCCTCCTCACATTCTCTCTTCCTTCCAGACAATCAAAGGAGAAGGGTATCTTCTGTCAGGGCTCCACGCCCACCAGGTCTATTCTCACCAGACTCCCACACAAAGGGAACATCTCTACGGTTCTTAGTTCTAAAGTACTAGGACCTCTGATCACATCAGAAGGTGTACATATACAACTATGAAGAGTGAGTAAAGTATTTCTTATGAAATCTTAATCAAGCCTCTGCTCCTGTGTATGCTTTATTGACAGTAACTAGCCCAGATGGAGGGATATCTAGCCACAGAAAGGGCGTGCTTTCACTGTTTACGCTGTTCTCCTCTCTCCCAACAGGGATAGTGGGAGCCAGTGCTAACAGTAGTATTTATAGGACCAAAATACATACAAGTAAATGTTTAGTTCTCTCTTACTCACACACACATGCACATATACACCCCCCCCCCGCCTAGTGCCTATAAATAAAAATCAGGCAGCCAGAAATGTAAGGAAGTTACTGTTATTATATTTATATACTGCATTTCATCAAATTAAGCAAAGGGAACTAAAAGAAGTGAAAGGTCAGCATAAGGTTGAAAAACTCCTACAGTTTTTCAAAAGAAAACAAAGCAACACACCAATTAGGGCCAAAGATGAACAGAAATGATAAACATGATTCCACTATAGAGAGACCTGAAAAGCTTCCAGAAGTAATATAGAAAATGTAATTTCAGCATTCAGATAGAAACTTCTCTGTCCTGGCTCATGAGATTGTCTATATGGGATAGGATTATATACATGGGTGGAAGAGACTGTGTTACATGTTTGTACTCCCCTCCCCAAAATATAAGACGCTTGAGCTCAGTTAGTGCCTTATTTAGTGTTTTGTTGTCCTAGACCAAATAATTATGACATTTTGTACAAAAATTACATTGGTAAAACTGAAGACTGAAAGTAAAGTTTAGAAACAACAAAGTTAACCTTACTGTCCGGTACAGTATCTCATTACAAGATCACATATGTCTGATGAAAGAAGCGGCACTGTGCAGTCAGAATGGATGAATTATAGCTGCTGAAGAGCTCTGTCTGATTAAATGCAGAGGATAGATGGTATGTAATGTATGGGGTACATGGCCATACATCTAACAAAGAGGATAAAAATAAATAGTGAACAGCTGCCTCTTTCATTAAGCTTGGACCATCCTGTACACTCCCATGAGTGTGGGATCCTGCCGAAAGATATGGTATATGACCATGTTAGGCAGCTACACGCAAAACGCATTCATGAATCAATGGGAGCTGATTTATATGGGAAGGACACATTTTGGACTCTAGACTAAGATGCTAAGTATAAAAAGGGAAAGGAATAAATTGCATCTCTGGCAGGACTAAACCTAAAGGAAATGTTCATCATGTGAAGAAAACTTTCATGATATTTTGAAAAACTTTGAGGAACGCATGACCAGCAACATAAAGGGGAATATCAAAAGCTTCTTCAAGTATGTTAGAAGTAGAAAACCTGCCAGAGAGGCGGTTGGCCCACTAGATGATGGGGGAGGAAAAGGAGAAATAAAAGGGGACTTGGAGATAGTAGAGAAATTAAAAGAGTTCTTTGCATCTATCTTCACTGCAGAAGACCTCAAGCAGGTACACTACCCAGAGTCTCTCCTGACTAAAGAGTTAAGGGCACAACTTTGGGTTAGGCCGAAGCAAGTTTGTGCCTCCTCGGGAGTCGGCTGGGCCAGCACAGGGATGCACGCCAGCCCATGGAGGCTGTATCCAGCCTCCACACCAACTTGGGCAGGGAGGGTTGCATCAGCCAAGCTTGGCCGACACAGGGGTCTGGGGAGGGCAGGGAGGAGGCGTTCCAGGGTTGGGGAGGGTGGGCAGAGGGCGGGTGGAGGGTGGTCCTGGGGGCAGTTGGGCGGGGAGCAGAAGGCGGGATTGGGACCCAGCTGTTATGCTGGATCCCAACCCTGTTCTCTGAGCAGCGCAGAACAGCTTGAAGCCACCCTGTTCTCCTGAAGCCACCCTGTTCTCCACCTCTTCACCTCCTGAAGTGGTGCAAGTCTCATTTGGGCCGTGGTGGCTTACCTAGGGGTAAGGGGAAGAGTTTCCCCTTACCTCTGGCCGAGCCACTTCTGGCCCCAGTCTTGTGCTGGATACAGCGCAGGCCTTCTGGCTGCCTGTTCCAGTGCAAGATAGGATTGCACTGCATGTCAGATAGAGGTTAGAAGAGAAGATGTTTTGGACCCAATTGATAAATTAAAGATCAGTAAGTCACTGGGCCCAGATGGCATCCATCCAAGAGTTATTAAGGAACTTTAGAATGAAGTTGCTGATCTTTTAACTATAATATGCACTGTGAGTGCATCCCAGTCCCTGCGGCCCATTAGTGACACAATCCTGGGGATTGTGTCGCTGCCCCCTCCCTGCCTCTTTGCTGCCCCTGCCCCCTAAGGGGGCAGAGGCCAGGGCCTTCAGGCTGGGGCATCGCAATGCCCCAGTTTGAAAACCACTGGGGCAGAAAACCAAAACTTCATATATAGGCTAAAGCAGTGGTTCTCACACAGTTAGTTTTTTAGACCCACTTTTTAGAATGAGAATCTGTTATGACCCACTGGAAGTGATGTCATGACCGGAAGTGACATCATCAAGCAGGAAAATTTTTAACACTTCTAGGCTGCAGTCCTACCCACACTTAACCATGATAGTAAATGGGACTTACTCCTGGCTAAAAGCATATACATAGCAGCCAATTAAAAGTACAGATCTGTAACATTTCCCCAAATGCAGTCACATACCATGGTGGCATTGTCTAATATATTAAAAATAAAATATTGAAATGAATGGGGACCCATCTGAAATTGGCTCATGACCCACCAAGTGAGTCCACAGTTTGAGAAACACTGAGCTAAAGAATTCTGAGCTGTCTGTGATAGCTTACGAAACAGATCTTGAATTGCTGGTAACAGCTCGATGAAAGTGTTAATCCAATATGTGGCAGTGAAGAAGGCCAATTCCATGCTAAGGATAATTAAAAAGGGGATTGAAAATAAGACAACTAATATTATAATGCCTTTGTGCAAATTGATGGTATGGCCACACCTGGAGTATTATGTTCAGTTCTGGTCACTGCATCTTAAAAGGACATAGTGGAACTAGAAAAGGTGCAGAAGAGAGCAACCAAAATGACTACTGGGCTGGGGCACCTCCATTACGAGGAAGGACTACAGCATTTGAGGCTCAGTGTAGAAAAGAGGCGCCTGAGGGGGGACATGATTGAGACATACAAAATTATGCAAGGGATGGATAGAGTGGTTAGGGAGATGCTCTTTTTCCTCTTACATAACACCAGAACTAGGGGGCATTCAGCAAAAACTGAGTGTTGGGATGGTTAGGACAGACAAAAGAAAATATTTATTTACCCAGCATGTAATTAGTCTGTGGAACTCCTTGCCACAGGATGTGGTGATGGCATCTGGCTCAGATGCTTTTAAAGGGAATTGGACAGATGGAATTGGACAGATTACATCACAGGTTACAAACCATGATGGGTCTGTACAGTCTAAGATTAGCTGGTCACTTGTCATGAGGGCTGTGTAGGAACTTTTCTGTCATCCTGATTGGTCGTGGATGGCAGTTTTTTCATCCACCTCAGACTGGTGAGGGAGAGAAGGTGTGTTCAGTAGGTTTAATATATTTAAAATTGGTCACTTGTGCTAATAAAGTGGCCCGACTTAAACCCAAGTGCAGTCTGGTATCTTCGTTGGAGGGTGCAAGGGTAAATAGAATGCTAGAAGCAGGGGAGGGGCAGTGAGATGCAAGTATCTTGTGGTCTTGTGTATTCCCTGAGACATCTGGTGGGCTGCTGTGAGATACAGGAAGCTGGACTAGATGGGACTGGGGCCTGATCCAGCAGGGCTCTTCTTATGTTCTTATATTTCTATTTAACTGATAGGACTTTGATGGGAATTACAATGAACATACACAGCTGCTTTGCAGAGAGAAACACCATTAGTCCATCTAGTTGTGTTTTGTCTACTACACTGACTGGCAGTGGCTCTTTTTCTGCATCCTACCTGGACATGCCAAGGATTGAATCTGAGTTTTTATGCATGCAAAGCAAGTGCTGCACCACAGAGCTACTGCCCTTCCCTAAATTGATTCCCATCATCCTTTAATGTCCACCAAAAGGCAGGAAGCAATCCAAGACACAATGTTTAAGGATCCACTATACATCATACACAACAATGAGATTTTTGGCTACTTGAGCAGGGACATCAAGGTAGAGCTATGTGCCAAATAATTCCTTCAAGACTGCAGACTCAAATATGTTCCTGGAAAATAACTACTGGTCCAGAATGTCAACACTATATATTTCCATTAAGGATTTCTTTGTAAGAACCATTTTGGAATTTAATCTCTGCACATTTCCAGCAAGATAATTATTCAGAACTCTTGTGCACAATTCTCCCTTGAGTAATATGATTTAGAATAAATTGCTGCAAATATGGGATTGCTGAAGAATTTCAGTTATCCTGCTACTAATGGGAATTGTAGGAACGTAAGCTGGAGACTGCTACTCCAAGCCAAAAGATGTCCGTTGTATTATTACAGCAACAATTAAGGACACTTCAAGCACCAATGTGCCAAAATAGCACATGAAAGTGCAAGGATGGTTTAAAAGATGATCACATTTGTTCTGGCTAGCAGTACGAGGGGTGGGGGTGGGTAAACCTTTCCAAGTTGGATATTTCACTGAACATAGACAGATGAAGGAACTCTGCTGGCCTCTTTCCACACAGATGTTTATGAATGAATCTTTCAAAATGTGGGATTTGGTTTAAACAGCAAGTCTGTAAAATATAAAATAACCCCAGATCAGTCTGTGCTGGAAAAACACTGGAAAAACAGAAAAGGTTTTCCCACTGTCTAGTCTTCCATAGTCATGTAATGTTGTGCACTTGCCAATCATTTGTTCTCCTGGAGTCAAAACACTGGTCTTCTGCTCTTGTCTCGATCCACTCCTACCCCACTCAAGGTCTCCTACACATTTTCATGGAAAGAGCATCCATATTGCCAAGTGGGTTTCACAATGTGTGGTGGCATATGCTCCTCAGCCCATGCACAACAGAATTCTACTCAGTGCATCAGATAATTTATATTCCCCCATCATAATAAGTATGTGGGGGCCGCTTTCTGCTGTAGTACCTCAGTAAAATAAATCGCTTTGGAACCACTCCCTGTATCAAAGGCTTGGAAATATTTGATTCATTTTGTGCCCAGTTCAAGTAAGCTGCAGTTGAGCAAGTCAGTGGTCAATGATTCCTGCAATGTATAAAATGGTTTCAAATGATTCCTGCCAAAAAGCCTTGTGATCTGTAGCAGGTTGGACAAGATAACTTTTGGCAATCTTTTCAGCTATTTGAGCCCATGATTCGTGGATCTGTGGGATCTACTAACAGCCCAATCCTATCTTTGGTGGCACTGCCAGGTGCAATGGTGTAAAAATGGCTACCGCTGTATCCAGTGGCATCGCCAAGGCCTCTGGAGGTCTCCTTGGAGAAGGGGGACTTTCATTCCCTTCCCCTGGAGAAAACTCCAGGTCCCAAAATGGGGCTTCTGAAGTCTGCACCAACAAGTTTGCCGGTACAGACTTGAGAACCTCCATGTCCGTCTTTTCAGCCCGACACAGAGGATAGGATATGACGGAGCAGGTCTCTGCTGGTCCCATCCTCTTGTGCCAGATGCAAGGAAGGGCAGCCAGATGCAAAGGAGGGCACCAGGATGAGGTCTCTTGTTATCTGGTGTGCTCCCTGGGACATTTGGTGGGCCACTGTGAGATAACAGGAAGCTGGACTAGATGGGCCTATGGCCTGATCCAGTGGGGCTGTTCTTATGTTCTCTTTCCATTCCAGTTCTTCCCCCTGCCATCCCCCTGCCTTCCCCCTTCCCTAGAACACTTCCCCTTACAGTCGTCCGGAGTTCTTCCCTTGCTCCAGGCAGTGTCCATCTGGTGCTGGGCTAGCACTGGTGTTCCTTACACTCCGAGTGCCATAAACGTGCTTTACAGTTTACGGAAATGCAAGCTTTATTGCAGAAGTAATCATGAGATGCATTGCAATGTAAGAAAATGTATCATGCATGTGAATCCCCCACACTGCACGTTGTCACCACTGCCCAGAATAGTTATGACTGCAAGTGGGAGGGGATAGTTACACAGTGCATTGTGGTATCTTCAGTACTTACCTTGCCACCCCTCCTGTAGCTACACTGCTTACAATGCTCACAGGATCCTTTCTTTTTGTGCACTGTTTCTGTCCACACTGTACATGGTTCCTTTTTAAGTGAAGTAAATTGCAATAGATGTTCCATATGCCTGATCCTGATTAACTCTATGGATGGACAAGAGCCAAGTCTCCTGGTTCTCTTTTTAAATACTATTTTGATCTAATAATTGGAGTACCAATTGCTTCCTCTCTCCTTTTTTTCCTTTGCCCTCCTGATCTTGGCTATATTTGCTTGAACAAATCTTCTACTTCATATGGTGCATGGGAGCATTTAACACAAATTAATTTCGCACTTTATTTTCATAATTAAAAAAAGATAAAACACTGTGACCTTAATTAGGCTGGCTTCCTCTTGACAAACAAGGAACATCTGTAGGGAAACATGGAGGATTGGAATGGCAAATTGGGCAAGATGCAGCTGGTCAGAAACCACAAACATTTCCCATACTACCTGGATACTTTCATTTCTAAAGTGAACTGGAAAGAAAATCTTAAATAAGAATTTTGCAGCAGAATTCAGGTAAGTCTGTTTTCTTTATTAAAAGTCCTTCCCTAAACTAGAAAATTGTATTTTTAATTTTTTAAAAATTCCCTCCTTTTGCTTTTCTACAGCACAGAATCTTCTCTGCCTGGAAATAAAAGGGGTGGCCCAATCCTACTAAAAGTACTTTGCCAGCAGAGGTGGCAGGAACCAGATGGAAGCGCCTGGAATCTGATGTATGATGTGCAGCCTCATTGCACTCACCAAAGCCACCACCAAGAGCAATGAAGCTGCCAGTGCAGTCACTGGCACTGTTGTGCACTTGCTGGTGGCAAAAACACTATCT
The DNA here is from genome assembly GCF_035046505.1 of Tiliqua scincoides. Taxonomy (NCBI): domain Eukaryota; kingdom Metazoa; phylum Chordata; class Lepidosauria; order Squamata; family Scincidae; genus Tiliqua; species Tiliqua scincoides. Next base: position 178,175,293 of record NC_089823.1, read on the forward strand.
GCTGGTGCAGTGGTTGGGGAGGGCATTGGGAGGGAGATGGATTTTCTGAGTGGGGAGGAGCAAAGGGGAGAGGTGGAATGGGGAGGGAGGGGTGAGATCAGCAGCACTCGCTTGTGGCTGGATCTTATCCTCTCCCTTTCCACTGCCATTACACTCTTGGCACAGAACCAAGGAGACCCATAGGAGGGGAGTGGAGGCTTTTCCTAAGGTAAAGGTCTGGTCTAGAGGGTAGAGCCTCCATTTGCCTGAAGATTAACATCCACAAGGTCGCCAGTTCGAGGCCACCGGCACCGTGCGACCTTGAAGCAGCTGGCAAGCTGCAGCTGAGCTGTTCCATCTGCTCGGAGCGTGGGAGGATGGAGGCCAGAATGTTAAACCAGATCGGAGTGTAACAGCTCGAATGTGGTGGTTCTTGAAAGAGAGAACCTTCTTTCAATTTGTAAAAATCCCTGCGTGGATTTAATAAGCCTGCCTATGTAAACCGCCTTGAATAAAGTCTTGAATAAAGACCAAGAAAGGCGGTATATAAATACCGTATATATATTATATTATTAAAGGAATGAAAGTTCCCTTGTGGAGACTTCTGAGACTGCCCTCTACCATAGGACACAGCGAGTGCCTCCTTGGCGCACATGCTTTGGTGGTGGTGGGGATTTAGTTAGGATTGGGGCCTGAGCTTATGAAAGCATAATCTTTTAAAAGCAAAAGAGATGTACAGACTTTAATTCTGGGGTGGAGCAAACAAACAATATATTTCTAACATAGGGTTTGATTAAGGATGATTCTTGTCAGGTCCTGTTATTTCCCAGAGCTAGAATCAAATGAGACCTCCTCACCAGAGGAGATGCTCACTGAGGGGAAGGAACTCCTGAGACCGTACATCAGGAGGATACTCTGCCCAGGGAACCACAAATTCAGAAGATGTTAACCTTTCCATTTCATTCACCTTTGACAAAGGCTTGAACACTGACTGCCTAGGAGAACACTGGATGTTTTCCTGTTTGGGCCCTGGCCTGACAATCTTGCTCTAGAAACAGAAACACAAACCTGTATATACTGTACTTTTCGAGCAAATAATGCACTGACCATTTATTTCACCCATGCCAGAATGTTTGACTGGCACAGAATGTTGGTTGCACTATGGCCTGGTTCACATACTTTCCTGAGCAGCAGAGTGTTTACATAGTAGAGGAGCCAGTGTACGTGCCTCTATTATGCATCATACACATTATGCGAAAGGGTTCCATGCAGATGTCCAATCATGTAGAAGAAGAATCACATGAATCAAATATCTCTTTGTGCATCTGCATGAAGTGCCTACATCACAGGTAACATAATTTACAGGGTGGGGAAGCTGGGGTATGCTGGCTCCTCCATCACATAATGGTTTTTGCTGCACAGCTAAGTATTTGAACCATACATGGCATCATATTTGTGGAAAAAGGAAGTGGGCATGCCCATTTCTTCACTTTATGAAGACTTCTGAGTCCCAGGTAAAAATCTGCATTGGACTTCTATCTCCAATACAAATGAAAACTGTTCAAAGACTGGTTTGAGGCACACTTGTCCATTGACCTCAATGGAGTCTGACTTGGAACCAGCTGGCCCCAGCAATGCTGAATGTGGCTATAGGTTTCTCACTGTTTTTAACACAATTGTAGGCACACAAATGGCCTGCACATGCAAAACCCAGCAGCATTAAAGCTGTCATTAGATGTGCCTTTTTTCGGTTCAACCCAATTGCCAACCAGGCAACTTCCCAATAGCATAGCATGTATGTTATCAAGATGAACATCCTCTTCTTCTTAAGTCAATGTGTATGACTTTTCAGACTGTTCCAAATCTTCAGGGAGTTTATATTTCAGGACCGGCAACAAAAAAAGGAGGAGCAAACATCTGAACAACTCTGGCCACTTCCTTTGGTTTCATCTGTTTTCTTCCAGAGAGAAATCATGTCCAGCTGCAGAGTATGTGGAGTTAGAGTGACAGCCTGTGGCAAAACAGAAGAATTTCAATACCTTAATCCTATTGATTTTCACTTGCTTTTGATCTTCTTCATTCTTCCTGCTTGTCAGGCAAGATAAAGGTACAGGGGTTTGGGGGCTAACTCCACTCATTGCTGCATAGAAAGCTCTTCTTGAGCACTGGGAAAAAATTGTCTCCATTCCCTTTATACCTTTTCTTCAGGAAACATATCATGTGTCAGGATTCAAGGCTACAGAAGATCTGAAACCAGAGATTGTGAAACAAGAATTAGACCATGTGCCATCACAAACCTTGGCCAAATGAAGGACCTGCACAATTATCATTAGGACCCATAACAGCTAAAGGAGTTCAGTCTTGATGAAGTCTTCACTGGTAGTAGTGTGTTGGCAACCTTCAGTCTCAAAAGACTATGGTATTGCGCTCTGAAAGGTGGTTCTGGAACAGCGTCTAGTGTGGCTGAAAAGGCCAATTTGGGAATGACAATCCCTTCCACACTGGGAGCAAGTGTAGTCTGTCCCTGGTGTGTCTCCCTGGCTATGGGCCTTCCTTCTTTGCCTCTTAGCCTCAGACTGTTGGCCAAGTGTCTCTTCAAACTGGGAAAGGCCATGCTGCACAGCCTTCCTCCATGTGGGCCGCTCAGAGGCCAGTAATAAATTGAATTATTTGCCACTCTATTTGCAATACCATAGAAATGGCACAGTGTCATCTATCTGAATCTACAGAAGTGCTCACCAGTGGTGGATTTCAGTTTAATCCCTGAAATTCACATTGTGTGTCACATTAGTTGATATTTTTAATCACTATGATAAGAACCTGTTGAACATCAATAGCCCAGCCTAGACTTTCTCCCTATTTTCATCAAAGCTTCCAGCTTTGTGATCTGAACCACATGGGGGTCTCAACAAATCTACTGTCCTACTTCTTCCCTGCACTATAACCTTGCAGATGCAAAATTTGAATCTGTGTTGCAGTGTCACTCAATTATGAATGTCATCTTTTCTGGGGCTCTTCTCTTCTGTGCACCTGCAGCTATTAGCTGATGCCACCTCTGCAGGGCAGCTCTTGGCTGCCTTATCTTATCTACTGCATGCTAACTGGGAGTTGGGATCGGGATGTTAGTGGCTGTCAGGAGCAAAGAAATCATAAGAATCTGAATTAAAAAGAAAAGCCAGTTTTTAATTCTTTGCCTAAAAACATTCAATTGAAAATCTACCCGAAGGTTGTACCTAAGACCCTCAAGGACTATACCTTTGACATCCCAATCCTAAAAGGGTCAGGCATCATTGGAGTGCTTCTTCCATTGGCACTGACTGCCGTAAAGCAGTCAATGCCAGTTGTACAAGGTGCTCCAGCAGCACGCTGAGTAGTGGGCTGCTTGAGTGCCGGTGGGAAGGCCAGAGCATTCCCACTTGTTCCAGCAGATCTGCAGTTGCCTGCAGAGGTAGGTAAGGAGGGAGGGCAGAACAAGACAGGGCAGAGGAGGGTAGAATGGGACAGTGAAAGTGTGGGGGTGGGCAAATTGGATCCTGGAAGGGAATGGGTTTGGTGGCAGTGGCAGCCGCTAAATTCGAACCCCCTACCTGGATCCAAACCCATAGCACAGTTCCACGTGGACCTACACCAGCTATTTGGCTAGTGCAGGTCCAAGCAGACCCCCTCATACATTTGTTCCCTTACCCTGAGGAGACCTCCGCAACTGCCCCAGCATGGGTTGCAGCGTTAGCCATTTCAGTGTCACTGCACTGACAGGATGGGTGAAGAATAGGATTGGGCTATAAGAAATGACAGGAGACACTGAGAACCAAACCAGACGTTACTTCAAACATGCAATGCAGCCCTTCTTTTGTTGTTTTCTAATCAGGGCACTGGGGCTCTTGAAGTGGCAAGAAATCATGCTGATGGGTGGGGGAGAGAACTTTAGCTCTTTTACTAAAAAATATTTCCACCCCAACCTGATGTGCGCCTTATGCGCTATTTTTATTTTTAAAAACCTTTCTTTGGAAAAACGTTTTTCAATAAGATAGCCTGGAGTGTGTCACAGTCAGGTGGGAGCTGCCCTGGGAAGAGGCAAAGCGCTAAAAAAACCCAACCCTATACCTTATGTGGTTTTGTGCACTTTTGGACCCCCTCCAGCACACTACCGCATTTAGAAAACCCAAACCATGGGTTCCCACGTTACAAATTTGCAGCAGCATCTGAGATAGCTTTGTTGGCTTGTTGTACATATCTGTTGCTCAATCAGTGACTCACAGACTCCCCTTCTCACCCACCAATTTCCAGGCAGCCTACTGAGCTTCTGTTTCTTCAGCTCCCATCACTGGTGACTTTGTATCTATCTTACAGGCATTGTTGTGGGGGAAAAAATGCAATGTTCTTTAAGAGCTGTGTAATCACTTTCTGGACTCTTCCAAGAAGGCACTTAAGGGGTGGGTTGGTAAGTTTATGCTAGTAATTTCAAGAAGAGTTCATGTTGATTAATTCAAAATTAAAGGCATGGACTGAGCAAGGAGAAAACTACCATCAACATACATTGGGAGAGCAGGAAATGAAACAACCTCTATCATTGTTTAACTATCTTGGTCTTGTGATCAAACAGGTAATTTATATATGCATGAAAAGGTAAACGCTTTGGTTGGTTTATGCCACCCTAAACCCAAAGTTCAGGAGGCAAATATTGTAATCCTTATTACTTGATTTCTGATTTTGCTAACTGGTGGTTCATTTATATTTAGCAGGGGAAAGAGCAACTGTCTCTGTTCAGCCCAGCAGTGTCTTTTCCAGGGGTCCTTTGCATCTCTTTTCAGCCTGAGAGTCCCTTTGGGAGAGGGATCCAACTTTTTATTGATTTACTATGCAAGCTGTTCTGGGAACTTTGTTTAAAAGTTGCATGCAAGTATTCTAATATGCAGGGGGGAAAAACCATATCTGGGTGTGTTATTTATTCCAGAACATTTACTGTGAAAGAAAAGAATGAGAGTTTGCAAACACTCTCTCCAATACTTTACCAGTATAGATAGATCCACCAGTTTTCTGTGCCCGCTCATTCCTGTACTGTGCTTTTGACAGTGGCATTGGGCCTATAGGATATTAAAGCTGTTCCTGAGCTGAGTTCTTCCAGTTGGCCAAGCAACAATCTACGATCTCACCACCAAGGCAGCAAACTTTGCTCTTGTAATAATAACTTGCTGGCAATTTTTCATTCCTGAAATGTCTGTGCTAGGCTGGGTTTTCCTTCTCTTCTCCCACTCTGATCAGTAGGACTAAAAAGAAACAGAAAAAGAAAGAAACACATGAGAGAAAGAGAGAGAGAGACCCCACCCTATATTCTCTCTATATTCTGCCTGAATTAATCAAATAAATCTTCTTTAAAGCAGTACTAAATGAATCACAGATGGACTTGCCCTTTTGCAGGTTGCAGAAATCACCCATTACAGTTCTTTTAATTTATCAGAGGCAGGGGAGAAAAATAAGATGCCCTCTTGCTCTTTCACAGTAATAATCAGAACCAGTCGATCTGGCAGCCTAATTTACTCCAAATACGTAATGATAGTTGCATTGAGGGATATGTGACCTGTCTGGAAGTCACTAGCAGAGAGAGAGAGAGAGAGAGAGAGAGAGAGAGAGAGAGAGAGAGAGAGAGGTGAACAGCTTTTATAAAACCAGGTTTAATAAAAAAGAGTGTTATATTAAGCATGGTTACGGGTGTATTTAAGCATATGGTTTCCATATCAGGACCCAAGATGGCAAACACATGGCTTACCTTTGGACTAATCTTTCTTATAAACTCTGGTCTTTGAGATGGGGGTGATTCTTTTCTGATTATGTTTTTGAGAAGGGATGAAGAAGCTTCCCAAAAAATGTCAAGTCAAAAAGACTCTTCCAAAAATCACTACAGGCTCATAGCACCACTTCATTCCCACTTATTTTCTATTTCTTCAAAGTGGGATAGCAAGTCATATTTAGAACACATCTAGTGTCAATGGCAGCATCAAATGCTGCTGGTTGCATCAAGTCCAGGGGTGAGTCTGCTAGTGGGCTGTCACTATAGTTGTGGGTGGCAAATGGAAAGAGGAGTTTGTATGCTTCCCAGTTGTCAGGCATCATAGGTGGAGGGTATCTGGGCATGCATATTCTGAGAGCATTCCAGGGCTTTTGCCCATGGGTTCACAATACTGGAGCCACCATGACTAAGCCCTGAGTCAGAAGTGTAAGAAACGGTTCCCTTTAAAATTAAAACAAAGAAACAAACAAAAACAACACAATACAACCAGAACAACATGGGCACTTGCCAGGACTTTGCACAACAGTGAGCCCAAGTTGATGTGTGTCAGAAGTAAGTCCTATTATGTGTGGCTTACTTCCAGGTAAGTGTGGATAACATTGCAGCCTGTCTTTTATTTTTGCTAGTGTTATGTTATCATCTTCCCAATGTACCATTTGAGTTCCCTATGTAGCTTGCCAGCATCAGATTACAGAATCAGAATGGCAGGCAACCCAACAGCCTTATACTTAGAGATGATCGTAGTCATTTCCATTTTTGTGATTTGAGACTGGTTTAAGAAAGACGTAAAAAAGAATTAGTGGCTCAAAAGTACTTCTCACATTCCAAAGGTCTTTTCTTGCATTTGAAAGCATACAGGACTATATCACATTGTAACTTTACAACAGCTCTTGTGGCCCTATAATACTGACATACACTTTTTATATTACCCCACCCCACACACAGATATGCACAAACATTCTTGAACAAAAATGTAATACAAGAATCAGGCTTCAGATGTAAAGTCTACATTTGGAATAATGCAGACAATACTCACAACAATGTTTTCCAGTGCTTGACAAGCTAGGAGGGCCTTTATTAAAATCCACAACCCACACACCTCAGTCTGCCCAGTCGAGCAGTGCTGTCCTCTTGAACCGTTCATCCTAAAGGGAAATACACAGGGCACAATTCTAACCAGGTCTACTCAGAAGTAAGTCCTAGTTCGTTCAGTGGGGCTTACTCTCAGGAAAGTGTGGTTAGAATTGCAGCCTAAGCCTATCTAATTCTGTTCATGAGTTTCACGGAGGGAGAGCTTTCTCAGAATAGCAGATAGAAACAAAATGTGCATTTCTCAAACTGGCCCTTGATCGCTAGAAGTGAGGAATGATGAGAAAGATGAGCCATATTCAGCCCCTCCCATCTGAAAAAGGCTTCTGTAACCCTTGCTAACTTGGAAAAGATGCACCTTTAAAAGTGGTAGTTCTCTTTGATTTAGCAAGGAGAGAGTAACTGTCCCTATTCAACCCAGCACAGCATGTAAATATTAATCAACATTGTAGTCACCATCACCATGTTACTCCAAAATGGCAGGACTTACGAATTCATCCAAACTGAGCTTGAAGCAGGAGGTGATGACTTTTGAAGAAGCCATCAAGTTACTTATTGGGCAGGATCATGTCGTTTGCATTCCGCAGTGCCAGTGGAGCCAAAAGTGATAGCAGCAAAGTGAATTTACACTGGCACAGCATTATGCTAGTGGGACATATCCAGTATCAGGAAGAAAATGTCAGCTGAGCTGGGGTACAGCAGGGCACTGGTGGGGGGGATCAGGGCACTAGTGGGAGTCAAGGGGGGCAAATGCATGGGGTGCGATGTCTGTACTGCCACCCACGCTCCCCCAGCACCCATTTTTTTCACTTTTTTTTTTAAGTGAAAGAAGCAGGCAGCACTGCCATCTTCTTCCACTTAAAAAAAAGTGATTTTGTGCTGCTCTAGGCCCCCCTCCTTCTTTCCCTTTTTCAAAGGAGAAGAAGGGGGCAGCCCCTAGATCAGCACAGTCCGGAACCATGCCGATGTGAGAGCCACCCCCCTTCTTCCCATTTACAAAAGAGGGAAGAAGGAGATGGCCCAGAGCGGTGCAGAATTGTGCTGATAGTGGCTGTGAACATGCTCCACTGTTGGCACTGCTCCAGAAGTAACTGCAGTGACATGATGACATCACCACAATTACTTCCGGTGAAGGGGGGCAGCAGCTTACCCCATGACCCTCGAGCAGTGGGGCGACCAGGATCATCAGTGCAGCAGGACCTCCACACTCCTTTGGGGCTTGTTCCCAAAGCCCCCTGTGACTAAAAAACATTACACTCACAAAAGAGATGGTGTAAGTCAAAATATTCCTATTAAAGTCCCAGAGGCAGTGAATGCAGTTCCTTAAAATGAATAGGTATTTCTCAATGGATGCGTCATCTTCTTCAACAGACAATCTCCAAAAGTTAACATTATAGGGACTCCCCAAGGCAGGAATGGGAGGGAGGACCTGGGGCATGTGGAATAGAAAATCCCCTAGGTGAGAGCCTCCTTTCTCAATCACTCTCTTAGAACCCCTAATGAGTAGGGGTTAGTTGCAGTACTGATCCATTGTAGCTGCCACATATTATTCATCTTTCTCCCCCAAGTCTTGTATCTTCCCAGGCAACCACACTTCACACATGAAAACAAGGACATCCCCCAGTCCCATGCTGTGCACACCACAAGCAAGGACAACAGCAGCAGCACTGAATGGGGACAACAGGTATTCTTCTGCAGGTTGCCATCTTTTTCATTCTCATAGGGCTTCTAAGCCTTTCCAAAGCACGTGAGAGACAGAAATGTTACAGGTGCTGTTCATACCCAACGCGGAGATACAGTGATAGGCAAAGCTGTACTTGTTTTCCTTGTATATGTGGCATGCAGCTTTCAAAGGCATAGTGAGACCTTTGAAGAACAACAAGGTTGGCAACTGTTCCCCTGTGATGTGGTCAGAATAGCTCTCAGATTCCTTAACAAGCTACAGTCCTACAGAATGCATTGGGGGAATAGAATAGAAGTGCACTGAAAGTGGATTAAAGCTGTAGAGGAAATCTACCCCAGGTCTTCTCTATAAGCACTAACGTGTATTAGTACAATTCATACATGGGAAAGCGAAACTTACACCTTCAGATCAGAACTACTACTACTACTACTACTACAACAGGTATTTATATACCGCCTTTCTAGGTCCTCAGATTTCTCCTCAGACTTTATTCAAGGCAGTTTACATAGGCAGGCTAATTTAAATCCCCGTAGGGATTTTTACAATTGAAATAAGGCTCTATCTTTCAAGAGCTACAACAATTCAGATGTTTCGTTCTGATCTGGCCTCCATCCTGGCCTCCATCCTCCCACGCTCAGAGCAGATGGAATAACTCAGCTCAGCTTGTCAGCTGCTTCAAGGTCGCACGGTGCCGGTGGCCTCGAACTGGCGACCTTTGGATGTTATCTTCAGGCAAATGGAGGCTCAACCCTCTAGACCAGACCTCCTGACCAGAACTACTAGGCCCTGCCCCAGCAGTAGGTCACCCAGTTCAGTTCAGTTCACAGAATTCCTGGGCCCCAAAAGTAAACTCCACCCCGTCTTCTACTTTAGTGTGTGTCTAGATCACATGGCCTTGGATCAAGTCTACATGTGTTTTGGAACAGCTTGGAGGTGAAATTAACAGTATGGAGTATAAATACAAGTCTGGATAAGGGGGCAAAGGAAGAGGTGTCTGTGTAATACTCATAGATAGTTTGTCTTCCCCACCCTCCAGCCAATCCGTTTGCACCCAGGGGTCCTCTCAATGCAGAAGGCCTCTGTGAATAAATGAGGGCAGCTGGTGGCTCTGGCCTTTGACTACGTGCCTGCATCTCTGCTGGCCCAAGTAAGTGACCAAGGGTGAGGGAAACTGCAGGAGATGGAAGGAGAAATCACACAAGAGGAGGGGAAAGCCACAGAGTTCCTGTATGTGCACTTAGCCCAAATGCATCGTTGAGGCCCATTGCAACCTAGCACCATTCTTGCTGGGGCATAGTGAGTGCTACAGCTCTGCTATTCTACTGAGTGATGGCTCCATAAATAGAGATCCTTCGGTCTTGTCTATGTAGCTGGTCCAAAATGAACAGGGAGAAAAGAGCATGTCATGGGATACATTCCTGGAAGACTAAGAGCTGTGTCTTGCATCTTTCTTTTGTCTGATGCCATGGCTGCTCCCTATTTAGTCTGAATGTTCTGTGGGTCGCAAGTGAGCTTTACCTATAAATTGCATCACCATCTTCCAGAGCTGGAACTTGGACCCACATCGCTTTTTTCCCCACAGAAACAGCAGTGCTCACAGTATTTCCATTGATATTGCTATGGTTGTTTTTCTTCTTCCTTGTTCATGTGGTTCTCCTATTCCACTCTCTTGCCAATAAGTTGCTCTCTCATACAAATATACTGTTTTGTGTGCAGTGTTCTTAACATTGTCTGCATAGGATCACTGGCAGAACTCAAGCATTTATCTTGCAGAACCAATGGGCTATCAATACCACATAAAGGCTTGCTAACTAGGCTATGGAGTTCTTTATGGGAATAGCAGTCTTCCTTTCTGTGTCTGGCTCTGATCTTTTCTCTGGGAAAAGGGTTGTTTTCAGGCTGCTGCTGCTGTCAAACTTTCTGCTGCTGGCTGTGCTTGGGCTGCCAGGATATTCAAGCTCCTATCTAGGAGCGTATGGTTGCAGGTGTCAACTGTCATCTTAATGAATGCATCACGGAGATGCTGTGAGCTGTTCCAGTCAGCATTCTTGTGAATTGTGTGTGGGAGGGGATGTGGACTGGAAAGGGTGATGTCACTGTGCCTTACATGTAATCATTCTGTGTGGCGTGGTGTTTTCCATGCATGATTAATGTGAGAGTGTACAATACTGCAGTTAATGGGTAGCAGCATAGTTGCCAGGGACACCAAGGAAATATCTGTTGGTGTTCCTACATTGTGAGCCTCATCCTATGCCAGCTACCATCAGCAGAATGGGTATGCAAACAGTCACAATGTGCTGTAAAGCACATTGCAACTGCACAGAGGCAAGTGTCACTGGGCAGACGTCTGCTGGTGCTGGAGTGTCACCCACTGCCTGGGGGGTAAGTGCACTGCTGGGCGGAGGCATGGGGAGGCATGGGGAGTATGGATTGAGGGCAGGGAGGGGGTGTTTCAGGGCAGGGTTAGGTTCAAGCTTGAAAGGGAGCAGGGACTGTGTGGCAATCCTATCTCTCCTTCCATGCCTGAAAGCCCTACTTGGGCTACTTGAATCTGTGCCACCTATGGAGCTGGAGCAGATCCAGGTAGCCCCATAGGGGCTACCTGGTCCCGACATGGGGTGAGGGAACTAGTGTTCCCTTATTCCGTGTATTCCTCCAGCTGCCTCCTTGTCCCCGCAGGATATAGTGGTGGCTGTTTTGGTGCTGCTGTACCTTGCCACCAGCCACCCAGATAGGATGGGATGCCCATCTTGTTTCCACAGTGGTTTTTGTGCTTTCTACTCTAGAGCAGAGAGTGCTGTTAGCTCTGGCCTAACCAGGGTGGCCCCAGTGTTGTGAGGTGAGTCCCATAGTACCAGCCTGTTCTTCATTTTAACATTTGAAAAATGCCATCTTAAACAAATAGTTGATAATCCTAGCAGATGAAATTCAGATTCTCAGTTAGTTCAGATGGAGCCTTGCCACTGGCATCAAACATATTCCACTTTGACTTCTTTACTTCACAAAATCTGCTTAGAATTGACCAAATCCAAGAATTCTCATTATTCAAATTCGTTACATGAGCAAGCTAGGAATATGAAGAAACAAAATAGGCAAAAATTGTGGTGTGGCTCCATGGCCATGTTCGGTTAAAAAAAAAAAAGATGGTTGGCAACCTTCAGTCTCGAAAGACTATGGTATAAGCCTACAGCACCCAGTATTCCCAGGTGGTCTCCCATCTAAGTACTAACCAGGCCTGACCCTGCTTAGCTTCCAAGATCAGATGAGATTGGAAGGGAACAGATGAAATTGGAAGGGCATGTGCAGGGTAACAGTTGAAACAATATATTTTCCCAACTACAGCAAATTGCAGAGTTTTCCCTTATTTGTTGTTGTTTCTGTTGTTTTTTAATTTAAAACACCATGAATCTGGAATCTAGGGAATGAGCCAGTTTGACAATGGATAGGTGTGACCCATGTGACATTTGTTTTTATTTACATGTGTTGACTATGGTTGGTTCTCAGCCAAACGTTCTTTCTGAATAGAACCCTATTTCGGTGAATGAAAATATGTCATCACAGCAACTTTTTTTTTGCCGCAGTGTGAATTTACTTTTGTGAATTTCACTTTCAAGTGTAGCAAAAGTGTCACTTGTATCACCAGTTTCTTTTTAAAAAAATAACACAAAATTACAATACAAGAAATTTCTAAACTGTGCGTTTTGTTGGGCTTAATCGTTTTCATGCTAGCAATACTCTGAGTGCTCTGAGACGATGTTAGGAAAAAGGACATTTTTATCTACTGAGAAGTGAAATACAGGAGGTTTAGTTTTGATAAATGATAATGTTCATTCACTTTCATCTTATAATGCTTATAATAATTTGGTTATTGCTTTGCAAGTTCCACAATGGGAAAGACAATGAGTGATGACACCCCTGGTGTGAACTTCCCTGGAAGAAGAAGAGATAAATGCTGACACTTGTTACACTCTCCTGGGTAGTTGCAGCAGTGAGTTATAAATCTATTGGTCCCATTGCTTTTTCGTCACTTGCCTGATCCTGTGCCCTTCTTTTCATGTGTTGTAATTACGAACATCTGCTTTCTGATCCTGGGCTGTGTGGAATTTGCAAAGGCACTTTCTATCCAGAACAATGGGAACAGCTGTTTCATTTCGCCTTGGGCCAGCACTTCCTGTTCAGTCTACAGCTGTCCTCCTGTGTCCAATTTATGTAGCAGGGTATTTCTTTCTTTCTTTCTTTCTTTCTTTCTTTCTTTCTTTCTTTCTTTCTTTCTTTCTTTCTTTCTTTCTACTGTTAACACAGTGAAAAATTATATTAACTGCATCCTGAATTGAAGTATAGTAGAAAAATAGATTATAATAATAATCTAGATTATGGTGGAGTGAGTTACTTTTATAGCGGATATCTGGATATGGAAGCTAGTCATAACAAGATGACTATGGAAATTAATTGAAAATTTAGAACTACAAATATCTGGCCTATTTAGAGTATATTCCTAATATACTCTAATACATACTCTAACACAAAAATCTGCAAGACACAGGACATCTGCAAGAGGCATCTGAAGGCCTTAGGAGTGGACCTCATCAAGTGGGAAACCCTGGCCTCTGAGCAGCCCGCTTGGAGGCAGGCTGTGCAGTATGGCCTTTCCCAGTTTGAAGAGACACTTGGCCAACAGTCTGAGGCTAAGAGGCAAAGAAGGAAGGCCCATAGCCAGGGAGACAGACCAGGGACAGACTGCACTTGCTCCCAGTGTGGAAGGGATTGTCACTCCCAAATTGGCCTTTTCAGCCACACTAGACGCTGTTCCAGAACCACCTTTCAGAGCGCAACACCATAGTCTTTCGAGACTGAAGGTTGCCAACATGACATGACTCTAACACAGTATATACATTCTGTATTTGTGAAACTGGTGTTCCGTCAGTGCATGCTGTTGCAAAAATAAAGTGCATTGCGACAGCACAAGGCTCAGGTACGCAGGTGGGAAATTCGGAGCCTTTCCACTGGTGCCTCCAGGAGGTCCTTCAGAGCAGTTAGATCCAATACAGGGGTGATGGGAGGCAGGAAGGGGGTTGAGCAGCATGGAGGAAGGCAGAACGGGGCAGTGATGGGGCAAGGGTAGACAGAAAGGGCCCAAGAGGGGGCAGGATTGATGACACCAGCTCACACCATATCCAAACCCCTCTCCCAGGCCTTATCCACCTGCACAGATAAACACAGAGTTGTGCCAGCAATATCCCTGGCACAGGTCCAAGTTGATGTGTTGCCATTGCTGGTGCTTACCCATGCCGGCAGTTGTCAGGAGGCCCTCCAGAGCAGGTAAGTCCAGTGCAGGGGTGGAAGAGGTCAGGGTGGGGGAGGGAAGAACGGGGTAGCAACAGGGGCAGGATCGAGCCCTGGAGGGGATTGGAATTGGTGGCACCAGAGTCTGCTGTATCCAAACCCCCTTCCCGTGCATGATCTGCCTGCATGGATCAACACGAACTTGCACCAGCAATATCCTTGATACAGGTTCAAGTTGACCAGTTGCTGCTGCTGGTGTTTACCCAGGGGCAAGCGAACTAATGTCCCCTTACCCAGAGGAAACCTCCAGTGGCTAAATTCTCCCACACTGCTGTATCACCACGTACAGATTTACATAGGATTGGGCTGTAACATACCTGTAACCTAACAGACAGTTTCTAAGCGCTTTTAAGATATTTGCTAACAAATACTAGGAATTTAAGCAAATACTGATAGTTACATTAAATAAATCTCAAAGCACCTTCCTCTCTTTTTTCATTTAGTATGCATTCATGATTATGATTCTGTTGTTTAATTACTTATGATTAAAAGACGCAGATCGACACAGAATTCTGTAGCCATCCCAAAATGCAAGCGGTAAGATGCACATCCTATAGATAGTCTTGATAGTAACAATGTTAAAATGTGTTGGTGTGTTCCAGGTTAACTAATGCATGTTAAATGCTTCTGCAAACCTTCCTCACAACAGGAGAGGAAACTGAACGCTTTCCACATGCCCTGCCTCCGACATATCCTCTGACACATCTTCGGCATCACCTGGCAGGACAAAGTTCCAAACAACACAGTCCTGGAATGAGCTAGAATTCCTAGCATGTATACACTGCTGAAACAGAGACGCCTGCTTTGGCTTGGTCATGTCGTGAGAATGGATGATGGCCGGATCCCAAAGGATCTCCTCTATGGAGAACTCGTGCAAGGAAAGCGTCCTACAGGTAGAGCACAGCTGCGATACAAGGACATCTGCAAGAGGGATCTGAAGGCCTTAGGAGTGGACCTCAACAGGTGGGAAACCCTGGCCTCTGAGTGGCCCGCTTGGAGGCAGGCTGTGCAGCATGGCCTCTCCCAGTTTGAAGAGACACTTGGCCAACAGACTGAGGCAAAGAGGCAAAGAAGGAAGGCCCATAGCCAGGGAGACACATCAGGGACAGACTGCACTTGTTCCCAGTGCAGAAGGGATTGTTACTCCCAAATCGACCTTTTCAGCCACACTAGATGCTGTTCCAGAACCACAATTCAGAGCACGATACCATAGTTTTTCGAGACTAAAGGTTGCCAACCCTGACTTGATATGTGATGCAAATTGTAATCATGAACTGAATAGCCTGCGTTATGAGGTGAAAGGTGCCGTGGGGCAACCCATGATTCTACAGACCTGTGGTTTCTGGATCCACATTATTGTAATCACATGGGAGGGACAATTGTTGGTCATTCCAAACTTAAATGAGATTCCATATTAGTTGCATATGAAATAAAATATCTGCAGAAGAGATTTTTTTTAATAACATAAAAACTGAGAAGTCAGGGTAATTCAGCAGAAAACAATGACATACTATGTCTTATGGTGAAGCTACCAACAAGACCCTCTTTTTTAAATGCCTTTCAGCAGGAAGGCAACTGGAGTGCGGATAAATGAAGGCTGTTTGCTTTTCTCTGCTTGTGCTGACTGGAGGGAGCAGCTGGGAACTTTTCACAGTACAAGGAATCCTAATGGTTAATGACAGAAATTAGTCCCACTTCTTTAATGTTCCCGTGTTTATTGAACTGAGAAATTGGGGCTTATTCCTACATTAACTCCTATTGATGATAGATCAGATCTTCCCTTGTCCTTTTAAAAGGCCTGCCTGCTCGTTAAGTCTTCCCTTTGGCTTTTCCTTAAGCCTGTGCTGAGTTGCAAAGTTTCTGTGCTCTGAGTTTGCACTTGAATGATGAAGAGTAGAGCAAGAGGGAGACAGATTACCCAGCCAAAGCACCTCCATGCTCCCCTCTAGACCCCCACACTCCCACGACATTTAGTTCCCAGAGTAAAAACTACAACGTGAAGAAGTGTTAGAGATTTGCAGCCCATGTGGTGCAATTTAGAGTTGGGACCATAGCCAGAAACTCTATGGAAACACTGGAAGGGAAGGGGAAAAGGGAATGATCACAGAACATCAGTACAGGTCACCCAATTCAAAGGTTAGATGCAAAGGTTCCTTTCCTTTGGAAGAAGAACCCTGTGGAGGAAGATCTTTTCCTCAGAGGAAGGGATCTATTGAACAGAGAGCAAAGGAGAAGAATACGGCAATGCCTGCATGGTATTTCCTTATATCTCCATGTGAAAGGGCTAGAGGCTTGCTTTTAAAAATAAAACATAGATTTATTTACTGTATTTCTATTTACAGTTTACTATTTACTGTATTTCCCGAAGGGACCCCAGGTGGCTTACAACAATGACTAGAAATACAAAAACATAAAATCACAATTAAAAACACAAATCAAAACAAATTGAAATCCTTCACAATAAATAGCATCGTAAAAACAGCAATCAGACATTAGTACAACAAAAAGAGCAACAGGAGCAATTTTATAAAAGTCCCAAGCCTATAAAAAACCAGGTGTTAAAAAGATGTTTAAAAGGCTGAGAACTCAGAAGGCTTATCTTAAAAAGAACGTCTTCGGGCTTTGCCAAAAAGTTTCCAGGGAGGGAGCAGTTCGTAAATCAAGGAGGAGGGAGTTCCATAATGTTGGTGCCACTACTGAGAAGACCTTATTTCTTGCTGCCACCCCATGCATGTTCCTGAATGGTGGCCCTCGCAAGAGGGCCTTCTCTGATGACCTGAGGAGGCAAGCTGGATTATATGGAAGTAGGCGGTTTCTCAGATACCCTGGCCCCAAGCGGTAAGTTTTTAAAGGTCAAGACCAGCACCTTGAATTGGGCCCGGAAACAAATGGGCAGACAGTGCAGCCTCTGGAGAAGCGTCCTGACAGAGTCAAACCCCCTACTCCCAGTGACCACATGGGCTAATTGCAATTTCCAAACCATTTTCAAGGGCAGCCCCACATAGAGCGCATTACAATAATCTAGCCTCGATGTCACCGTGGCATGGATCACCATGGCCAGGTCTGCACAATCCAAGTACAACAGCCAAAGTTAAGCAAAGACCCTCCTGGCCACAGCTGCTATCTGGGAAGCTAGGAAAGTTGTCCTAGGGGACCTCCAAGCTGGAATTGTTGGGAAGTCACTAGAAGGAATTTGGTTGGGACTATGGAACACAAGAAGAGTAGTTAACCCTATTGCCTCTTTCCAGTTAAATTACAAACTGCTATTAGCTGTCATGTTTCCCCTCCACAACTAATGGCAGCTTTGGTATAATTTGGGTTGGGTTTGTAGCATGGAGGACAAGGTTAGATCCCCCCTTCCCTAATATTGTATAGTTCCAATACAATCACCCCCGACTGCTTTTTTTATTAAAGAAAGGAACAAATGTTCATAAAACAAGTGTTCGTTCATGTGAGATTTTTTTGTTGTTATCTTTGTAGCTGAATTTATGTTGTGTGTTTCAGGGGATTTTGTCCCTCAACATTTGATTTCATTTCCTGGAATTAAAAAAGAAAACATAAACTAGAGAAAGATTAAAGGTCAATTAGTAAGTGACAGCCAATCTAAGGGCCCAATCCTATCCAAATTTCCGATAGCAGCTGTGCCAATGGGTGTGTGCTGCATCCTGGGGTGGGGAGCAGTCACAGAGGCCTCTTCGAGGTCAGGGAA
The DNA here is from genome assembly GCF_035046505.1 of Tiliqua scincoides. NCBI lineage: Eukaryota > Metazoa > Chordata > Lepidosauria > Squamata > Scincidae > Tiliqua > Tiliqua scincoides. The sequence goes on from NC_089823.1 coordinate 178,192,885, forward strand.
CGTTTGTTCCCTTACCTTGGGACTGCATTGCAGGTGTATCTGAGCTGGAAAGTTGAATAGAATTGGGCCCTAAGTCTCCCTCTGCTGATGCAGCCATGCCAACAGGGTGTGTGATGCATACCTGGAGGGGAGTTTCAGATCCCAGAGGCCTCCTTGAGATAAGGGAACATTTTCTTGCTTGCCCTGGGGTAAACCTCTGCCGACCCAATGGGTTTTCTCAGCTCTGCGCCAGCTACAGCAAATTCTCACTTAAAGTTGTTGTATTCAAAGTTGTTTCATTATAAAGTTGATTTTAAAAAAATGGTTCCTGGCTGCGGCCACTGTCTACATGGAGTTTGCACGTTCTCCCCACGTCTGCATGGGTTTTCTCCGGCCTGGAAAGCTCACATTTCAGTGTTTAATATTAGATGTGTTTTTGGGCCTTTATGTAGAAGTTTGGAAATGTTTTTGTGACCAGAAACATACTGTAGGAATGCGGCTCTTGTTTACATATATCAATTAGCTAACAGTAAAATTGGTTTCATTATGAGTCGTTTTGCTTAAAGTTGCAGCATCCAAGAACCTAAGTGAGGACTTGCTGTACTTTGCTGGTGCAAGTCCAAGTGGACCCGGATATGTGGATCAAGGCTGGGAAAGGAGGATAGGATACTGGCAGAGCTGCTGCCACAAATCAAGGCATGGGTAAAGGCCAATAGGGTTGGGCTGTAAATCACCACTGTTTCTCTTTAAAGAAGTATTGCAGTTTTTTTACTTTCAGGGAAATCACTTGGAATCTCATCAAGCCCACCAGTTTCTTAAGCACAGCATTATATGTCTTTCTGATGAGAAATATTTGTATAAATAAGGTCATAAAACACCAAATGAAACCAGTCTCCCAAGAGGTTCTGTCTATATCAGGGGTGCCCAAACCCTGGCCCTGGGGCCACATGCGGCCCTTGAGGTCTCCCAATCCAGCCCTCAGGGAGCCCCCAGTCTCCAATGAGCCTCTGGCCCTCCAGAGATTTGTTGGAGCCCGCACTGGCCTGATGCAACTGCTGTCAGCATGCGGGCAACTGTTTGACCTCTCGTGTGAGCTGTGGGATGAGGGCTTCCTCCACAGCTTGCTGTTTCACGTCTGTGATGCAGTAGCAGCAGCAAAGGAAAGGCCAGCCTTGCTTTGTGCAAGGCCTTTTATAGGCCTTGAGCTATTGCAAGACCTTCATTCATTCATATAAGTTCATCTTTAATATATTCATTTATGTTTACTTATGTAAATGTATTCAAATTTAAAATGTAAATTAATTCCTTTTTTTCCCCGGCCCCCGACAGGGTGTCAGAGAGATGATGTGGCCCTCCTGCCAAAAACTTTGGACACCCCTGGTCTATATCATTGGATCAAGCCAGCAAGGCACAGCTTCTAAAACATATGGGAATTTTAAACACAGAATAATTGTGCAGGAGTTTACAACATCTCCTATGTTGGCAGTTAATTCTTTGAAAGATAAGAGAAGCCAATAGATACAAGCTGCATTCTTGCAGGAAGAAAAAAGTTCCTTTAATAAATTCAGCATGAAAAATAGAAAAAAAAATACTGCATGTATTATTAGTTAGCATTTATATTCCTACTTTCAGTGGAAACATCCCAAGTTGCCTCATGCTACAGACAAAAGCAATCATAAAGTATGATTAAAAACACATAACAATAAAAGCACAAAAACAGCAGTAATTATAGAAAACAAACCAAAACAAACCAGAATGAGGATAAAGAGAAAATCAGGGCTCCTGAGAAACTATCTAAAGAGGGTCAAGGCAGCTGGATCAGGTTGGGCTCTGAAGGTAGAAAATTTATAGCAACCTTATCACTTCTAAAAAGCAAAGAATCCATGTTTTCCTACTAAAAAGGGAATGAGGGCATCTGTGAGATGGCTGTCTTCAGGCAGAAGACCAGTCAAATTAGGCAGAGAAATGGGGAAAAAATATAAGGGGATTAAAGATGGAAAAGGGAGGAAAGAGGTCACTCAAGTTTGTCCTCTAAGATATGTGCTTAATTGCCTCGACTCCATCATATATAATGTGTTTCATTACTCAGTTGCTCAAAAGCCAAGCTTTTTTTAAATGATGTCTCAGGGCCCCAAATTTATGTTCCATGCCCTTGGCTTATAACCAGCATCAAAACTCTGAAGTCTTCTCTAGTTTTTCTGAAACAATTATGTGATATTGAAATATGGACAGCGCTGTGGATCTGGTTCACTATGTATGATATCATTAAGGTTCCCTGATGGACTATCATGTTGGTGCAGCTGGCTTTGGAAGCACCCTCGTGAGCAATATTTTCCAAGTTCTCCAACATTCAGATCCATTTCCCATCATTCAACAAATCTGAGGTTTTGAATCAATAAAAGGTCTTGCATTGAACCAATTAATCAACTAAGTTACCAATTAAAAATACTGATTTATCACAATCTTTAATGATACTTTGATGTTGTGTCATTAAGATCAATGTTTCTCTTGTTTCAAAATACAGATAGTATAGTAACAGTGCCTAAAAATCACATGAAAATGTGTTTCCTACCTTGCATAGGGACAGTTCTAAAAAGCAACAGTTGTAAAGCACAACCGTCTAAGGGCAACAGTTCTAAGCATATTTAATGAACCCATTGAAAATGACTTTATCTGAGTTCATGAGAGCTTCTAACTTGTTTCTCAAGTAGCAGCTTTCCCCCTCCCCAACCTCTCATGCTGCATGGCAAACTGGTTTTGAAATGGAATTTCAAGAATCATTTATAATATGGCAGAAAGTGTCTCCGGAGAAATGCTCTAGCTCGGTGCTTCCCACTGGAACCCACTTTTAAAAGTGACACTCTTTTGGGACCCACCTAACTTTACAAGCCAAAAAAACAAAAAAAAACCAAAAAAAACCCACACATTTCACTTTACCAGCCGCGCAAGCCTCTGTTTTTATCCTTTTTCCTAGTTTTGGGGGGGGGGGCGGTGCTGCATCTTCGGGAGCATTTGTTGAGCTCCAGCAGATCAGGACCATTTAGAGTCTTGCATTCCCCTTCACCTGACCTTCAGTAAGAGCTAAGGCATGCTCACCTACTCATTAGTAAATGCACACGTGTGGCTAAGTTTTGCTTTCCATAGAGCTCAATACATTTTCCTTGTGAGACTGGAGGGGGGAGACTTCCTACTTGAGAGTTAGTTGGGGCCTGCATTCATTGGACCATTCTGATGGCATTGTGTTTCCCTCTGCCTACCCTTCAAAGTGAATTGAGGCACGTCCATCTACTCATGTGTAAAGCGCACGTACTGCTCCATTCTGGTTTCCATAGGGCTAAATACATTTTCCTTGTCAGCTATCAGCTTGTCAGTTTCACGACCCACCAAAAATAGTTTTTTACAGTGGATCCCAACCCACAGTTTGGGAACCACTACTCTAGGGGGCCCACAGGCTCCTCACTTCTCCACATTTCCTCTTCCATTCTGTCCTTTTCTTTTCAAAACAGGCAACTAGGAAGGATGAAGTGGCTCAAATGCTATAGCAAGGAGCAGAAGAGCAGTAGGTGAGGTGGGGGTAGGTGACATTTGGTGGCACCAAAAGGTCACTGCTGCTCCAATCAAAAGAAGAAAGATCAGCAATAAAGACCTTTGTCTTTACCCAAAAATTTTGCTGGGCAAAGACAATTTCTTATGTAACCTATAGTTGTTCTTTCGATGGTCTGTCTGTCTGCCTGTCTGTCTACTTGAATCTAAGCCTTTTTGTTCCTTTAAAAATTAGCTTTGCTATTCATTTCACCAGGAAGAACCCCTGGGTTCAGGGCCAGTTAAATATTTCGTATGTTGATTCCAACCCATCTTTGGAAGGGTGGAACAGGAAATGGAATTTGAGTTAGTACACACTTTAAGAATATCCCATCGGAATGCTTCTTTATTTTGGACTCTCTGGTCACACCTTTTTCTGGCTGTTTCTAAATGGCTGGTTTTGGAATTTACAGCAAATATGGTATTTTTCATGGTGAAAATTGCAAAATTGGGAGGCTATAAAATCAAGTATTATCTGGATACTGGTGTGGCTGTAAGAAACACTGTCTTGTGTATGCCTTATTTGCAATTTCTGCATACTGATAATATTCAGGAATTCTTGGGCTGCTGTTTAAAATGCCTCCATCTTGGCATATTAAAAGGGATCAATCTCAAGTTCTCCAGGCTTAGAGACAAAATTTCATTATAAACACTCTGATCCATAGAAAGGTCAGGTGGGGGGTTATATGCAGAAAAGAAATCTCCTTGCAAAACTATCAAACCATTAGTGGTGGGCCCTGAATAAATAGGTCTACCAGGCCCATACTTTTTAGGAACACTGGTAGTTTGTAAAAACCTTCTCTGAAAGGAGAATTTGCCTTTCCTTTAATGGCTGTACTGCATTTATAAACTGATGTCTCTGGTTATTAACTCTAACTTTCCATCCCATGACAAGCAACGTGCATTCTTAGTGTTGGCTAATGAATCTACCAATAATCCACCACTTACTGAAGTGGGCCAAACATGACACCAACAAATATTAAGAAGTGTCAAGTTGAACAGGATAATTCTCTGAACTCAAAGAGATCCCTAAACAGGAATCAAAATGAAACTATTTCAAAATGAAAACACCATTTATGTTCCATGCCATTAATAAAGTGTGGCAATCTAGTGGAACAGACAAAGTGGTTGAATTCTAAAAAGGTAGCCATATAAGGTGAAGCTAGATGATATGCCTATTGTATCACTAGCACCAGTGTGCTTGATTTTTTAAGTGTAAACACCAGATGTGCAGGACCCCAATCAAGACTGAGATGGGCAGACCAATCCTATCCAATCCCCCCCCCCACTGATGCAGCTATGCCAATGGGGTGCACACTGCATCCCACAGGGGAGTTTCAGGTCATGGAGGTCTCAAGTAAGTGTACATTTGTTCCATTCCCTGGGGTAAACCTTCACTGCCCTACTGGGTCTAATCAAAAATAGAACCAGCATGAGCCATTATTATTATTATTATTATTATTATTATTATTAGTAGTAGTAGTAGTAGTAGTAGTAGTAGTAGTAGTAGTAGTAGTAGTAGTAATAACAACAATAATAATAACAATAATAATAACAATAACAATATTTATATTAACTTTTTTATTAACAGTTTTAACTTTTCAGCAAAAGTTCACAAAGCGGTTTACAGGAAAAAAATCAAATAACTAATGGTTCCCTGTCCCAGAAGGGCTCACAATCTAAAAAGATACAACACCAGCAGACAGCCACTAGAAAAGACACTGCTGGGATGAGGTGGGCCAATTACTCTCCCCCTGCTAAATAAAAAAGGAGCACCCACTTGAAAAAGTGCCTCTTCACCAGTTAGCAGGGGTTTATAGCAGCATGAGCTATATAGCTGACACAAGTGGACCCTGGAAAGCAGATCGAAACCAGGAAGGGGGATAAGATGATAGAGGTGTCACTGCCACTGATACTGCCCCCTTGCTATGGATACAAAGGCATCCAGAACAATGCAATAGAGGTATAAAGTACTTTCTCCTACAGATTTCCATAGACCCAGTTCATTCATCACCAGAGTATGTAATGGATGTTCCCCTATGTGATCTCTATTGTATAGGATTACACAACACTCCAGTAAAGTTTTAAAGACAAAATCACATGGAATTATCTATTCAGAATCCACACAGAATTGCCTGGATACTACACACAAAAGCATTCCCTGCTCACAATTCCTATGTCCATCGTGTGATAATATCCTTCAAACATGCCAGAACTATTGGCCACCTAGGCAAATTTGTATGGCCCAATCTTAGGCTTATGCCGAGTAAATAGAAAAACATAGGAAAAAGTCCCACTAGATCAGGCCACAAGTCCATCTAGTTCAGCATACTGTTTCCCATAGTGTTCTACCAAGTGCCTACCTAGGAAGCCCATAAGCAGGAGAGAAAGGCATACTTCCCTCCCACTGTTGTTCACCTGCAACTGGCATTCAGAGGCATATCACCAATGAATCTGGAGATGGTGCATAGCTGTCATGGCATTCTTGCCAGTTCAGAAGCTCAGACTCACAGTGAGTTGTTCTCCTTCAGGATGGAGCGGCAACCTGCTGAATCCTCCCTACCAAGGTCACCCTGGGGCCCTTGTTTGCCAGCTCTGCTATGTTGTTGGCCTTTTTTTATTTTTGATTAAGTTTGCTGTATTGCAGTCAGGATGACCCAAGAATCACTCTTTGGCCAAACCTTGTACATCTTACACAAGCAGCTTGCCCACGTTCCCCTAGGACAGTTTCTGTTCCGTGCCCATGAAACCACAGAACCCTGCTTGGGAGGCTGTCAGCGATTAACTTGGCTCACTGTGCATTTCTTCACCCAAGTAAGGTTACTCCCTTGAGGAGCTTTAACAGGATCAAGACTTCATCTCATGCATTCGTAACACAAATTCTTTCCTAACTGATGAAACCAGAGCTTTTTTCAAACTAATTGTATCTTTTCGGTGCCCTGAGTCAGATAAGCCATATCTCATTAGAGAGGGAAAGAGAAAGATTTAACATGAACTCAAAGCCTTCTTCTGAACATTAAAGCAAAAGAATCCCTAATCACCACAGTATATATTTTATATAATTGCACCTTGGCAACCCCTTTCTTGCTCATTAAGCTGAAAAATAAAATGTGTGTTTTTACAAGGCAAGAAAACTCAGAGTCTATTATTGTTTATACATACAGAGTATGCCTGGGATCTGTAGAATCATCTGGTTTCATAGATATAACAGCTAAAATATTTTCATTAGAGTATCAGGTCTATCTGAAAATGAGGAATCCAGTCTTCAGCCAATGTAAACTGACCCAGCTCTCCCAAAGTTAATAAGTTCATTGCAGTTCCTTTCTTTTTGCATTTGCCAAAATCTATGATGGTCCAGTCTGCTAGCTGAGAACCTAGCCTCAAGACAGAAAGACAAAGAACCTGTGCCTTTTGAATGATTAAGGATTAATTATTCACCAAGATTCTTCATAATGAATTATGAAGAAGTAATGGAGTGGGGAAATACAGTGAGCCCATACAAATGACCTGCCTACTCTGGGTTGATCTCTCTCCTTTCAGGGTGGGTTGGTTGTCTGAATCATCCTGCCAAGTAGTAAGGAGGATTTTACCATATACTAGGTCCAGATGCATAGCAAAATACGTGGTAGAACAAGTGGTTCACTGGTCATGTTAATGGATTGTAAGTGGAACCATATTCCGGGGTTCCAAGTCCTTTGCCATTTTTATGCCATACTTGTGATGGAAAAACAAGTACAGTCTCTCAACTGCAAAGAAAAAAGTCTCTCCTGTGTGCCAATGCTTTTGTCTCATTGTGTAGGATATCTGTAGACAAAGAGTCCATTTCAGCCACACATATTTACCAGTGGTGGGTGAATGCACCCAAGATAATTCCTGAGAATAATTTGCCCCACCAAAGTTTGGAGGGAGATTATTTGTTAGCAGAGTTGAGGAACTTCCGCTACGACTGGCCATGCATTACATAGATGACACAGCTCGTGTCAAGTAGTACTGGGTTACAGCAAACACACTTGGGATACCCTTCGAGTGAAATCTGCTGCTGCCTCTCTCCAGCCCACAATGGATGGACAACTCTGATCTGCTTCTTGATCCCCTTACCTTGCTCCTTCCTCATGCAGTCCGCTCAAACAAAACATGAAGTACAAGGCACATTAGAAGTGCCCAGTGTGCTCATATGGCCCAGTGACAGGGGCCATATGAGGAAGGAACAAGGTGAGTGGATAGGGAAGTGGATTGCCATCTTCCACATGGCTTTTTGCATGAAATTTGCACCCACTTCAAGGGGCACTTGGGCTTGGTCCAGGCCTGAGTCCCACACACAGTAGAGTTGTGTTTTGCAAAACCTTTCCAACAAGAACAGATTGTAAACAGCACTACACAGACAAAAATGAAAGAACAGGAACCCAAGAAGCTAAAGAGAAGGTCAACCTGTTGGATAAGGAAAGAGAAGCAACAAACAAAGTCTAACCAATGAATAAAATAAATTGCCATTCGTCTACTGTTGGAGGCAATCATTTACACCCCTGACAATACTCAGATGTACTCTGCTAACATGATGTTATTTTTAAAAGGCAAGGTGCAATTTGAGCTTGGCCTGAGATGCTATTCTACAGCTTGGCCTGGGCTGCTTGTGCTTACCCCAGAGCTGATAAAGCACTGGTTTCATTATCCTTCAGAATTCCAGGGCTATAGCCCGACTTATTTCACTGCCTTTGCCACACCTCCTGCCCTCATGGTGGGGTGTCTGCCAAGCCAAGCAGGTTCCATCTGAGGGTAAATCACTGCATCTTTCTTTCTTTCTTTCTTTCTTTCTTTCTTTCTTTCTTTCTTTCTTTCTTTCTTTCTTTCTTTCTTTCTTTCTTTCTTTCTTTCTTTCTTTCTTTCTTTCTTTCTTTCTTTCTTTAAGGCTCTTCAGAGTCACCAATGGAGGACATTCTGAATTTATTTGTGAAAGAAATCCTTCTCTCTCTCTCTCTCTCTCTCTCTCAATTCCCCCTCCCCTGAAAAATCTCAACTCTCAAAGTTGGAAGCTTTCAAACATGCTCAATATTCAGCCAGATTTTCAGCACTGGCGTACCTGGAAGGTTGGGGGGAGGGTAAATGCCCCAGTCAGTAGCGTAGCTATATAAGTGCAGGGAGTAGCAAATGCACTGGGCTACAGCTGCTGAGAGGGGCAACATCAGGGGCTGGGGGGCAACATCGGAGCAAGTTGCCTTGGACTGCTGCAGCCCCGCCAGGCACATTGGCCAGAAGCCGAGTAGACACGCTCGTAAGGCAGCGGGCTACACTGTTGCCCCCCAGCGGGGGGGGTAAGTAAGCAGGAGGGAGCGGGGAAGCTTCTTGGAGGGGGGTTGGAAAAGCCCCGTCTGAGCCGCCCTCGCTCTGCGTTTGGGCAAGAAGGAGGTGAGGAGACGCGCCGTGTGTCGCTGGCGGAGCCTGGACAGGGTCAAGGCGGCAGCAGCAGGCACTGAGTGGAGAAAGTTTGCAGCTCTGCTCTGCTGTGCCTGAGACCTCGGCGGGGCTTTGGGAGGCTTTCGTGGTGTGCTTCAATGTGGGGAGAGGAGGTGCAGGGGGAAGTGGTGGCGGCGGGGCCTCCTCCTCCTCCTCCCTCCCTCTGCTGAGAGCCAACAGCTTCAGGCACTGAAGGCTTTGCTTGCCCCTATCCCACCAGAGCCAGCAGCGGGAGAGAGGAAGGGAGGAGGAGGCACGTCGCCCCTGCCCCACCCCTGCCTGCAAGGCCTCAGAGCACAATCCTACGCATGTCTACTTAGAAGTAAGTCCCATTGTGTCCAATGGGGCTTACTTCCAGGAAAGCTGGACAGGATTGGAGCCTCAGTCAGTCAGGCGCAACTTCCTCCCGTCTGCCTGCCTGCCCCAAGACCCAGGTCCTCCTCCCCCCAGCTGCAGCAGGAAAGCCTTCCTTTCACTCACCCACTCAGAGCCTCTACTCAGAAGTAAGTCCCAGTGTAGCCAATGGGGCTGACTCCCAGGAAGGTGTGGAGAGGATTGCAACTCACAGCCCAAGCCTGTGCTTGTCTACTCAGAAGTAAGTCCCATTAGAGTCAATGGGACTTACTCCCAGGAAAGTGGGGCTGGGACAGGAGCCTGAGAGCCCAGCCCAGCCCAGGCAGGTCTACTCAGAAGTAAGTCCCATTATACCCAATGGGGCTTACTCCAAGGTAAGCGCAGATAGGATTGGAGCCTCAGTCAGTCAGGCACGACTTCCTTCCCCCTGCCTGCCCTGAGTTCTCCTTCCCCCACAATCAATGTGAACCAGCCAGTGGGCTGGTGGCTTTTCCACAGCCTCCTCTCCCCCTGCCCCCGCAGTGGCTGGACCCCAGCTGTGCCACCAAACAAAATGGCGGCGGGGGGCATGCCCCACCTCCCCTCACACATGCAGGGCTCTCCTCAATGTAGCCCATTGCCCCCTGTGGCCCAATGTGCCTGGCTGGTGGGGCGCATGCCAGTGGTGGCGACTGCTTCTCCCCCCCATGAGCAGCCCAGTGTAATACCTCAGAGGGAATGGAGGTGAGTAGGAGGGAGCTGGTGCTGGGGGGAGGCAGCCTGGGGGATGTGGCAGATTTTTTATTTTTAAAAAAAGCGGGTGTGAAATCAAAGCCCGGGAGTGACGTCACTTCCGGTTGTGACAACATTTCCGGGGCAACATCTTGAGCTCTGCACCGGGCAGCAGGATCGTTAGCTACACCACTGCCCCAGCAGCACCCTGGGGGGAGCAGCACCATGACCCTCCCCCCCACTGCCATTTTTTTCTTTTTTCAGTCCTGTTTTTGAGAACATAGAAAGCTTTATGAGGGCTGGGCAGGATGCCCCAGGCCTCCCCGGTCCCAGAAGGCCTTCTGAGGCCTTCAAAATGCTGAAAAACTTCTGGCCCTTCTGTTTTTCTGCTATAACTGGGAGTAACTTTTGAGGGGGGCATTCTGTATCCCCAGCATCATCGAGGCCAGATCCACAACCGATTTTCAGAGACTGAAATTGAACTCATTCCTATTATTATTATTATTATTATTATTATTATTATTATTATTATTATTATTATTATTATTATTATCAACAACAACAACAACAACAACAACAACAACAACAGTATTTATATACCGATTTTCAACTAAAAGTTCACAAAGCGGTTTTGTGTAGCACCAGAACCAGCAGCAACTCCCAACTGCAATACTGGGATAAATGGTGGCCTTCCTCTCCTCATGCTGCTTACTTAGAAGTAAGCGCAGGTGATCAGTGGAACCGATTTCTGGGGAAGGGCACTCATGAATCACAGATTCAACTCAAGTTGTGAAAACATGCATTTTCCAAGACTCGTGAGAACTTGAGTCATGCATCACTGCCTTCGGCACTGACTCATAACTTGGGGCTGTGACTGGAAAAGCGTAACCACTCATATAAACATGAGTCACAAAGACTTGTCGTTTTTGGGCTGGTGACTCAGCTTCATGTATGTGTATGCTTGCATACTATTTTTTTTGCTGCTTCCACATCAACCCAAAAGACTTCATGGGTGATCAGGAAACCGGCATCCAAATCTGTGTGAGCAGCAGACTTGATGGGATGGGGATACATTGGCTCCAGGAGGCTGGGGCTGGGGTGGAGGTGAGGAGGAAGGATGTACAAAGCTGGGGGGAGGAACCAGAAGGTGAGAGCAGCCAGGACATGGGGGGAGACTCTTGCCAATCTTGGAAGGAATGGACAATTGATTGGCAGAATGGATGGCCTGATTATTTTCTCTGGCTGAGGGAGGGGAGAAGGAGGAGCCTAATGGATGGGGGAGGGTGTTCTTGCGATAGGAAAAAGCTTGGATAGCCCATGGAGGGGGCTAAGGAAGTAGGCAAAGCAGAGGGGAGGCGTTTCCTTCAGTAGAGGATGAACACCTCCCAAATTTGTGGCTGATTTGAAGACTCTCAACACATTGCTGATAGAGGATGGCATGGGAGCATCAGGGCAGTGTTAAATGGGAACTCCGACACACACACACACCCCACCAGCACCTCTTTTTTTCTGCAGAGTTGCGGTTGACTTGTGACTTCTCACTTTTTTGAAAAAAAATCGGACTTGAGTCAAAATGGCTCTTAAAAAGGCCTAGGATGAGTCGTCCATTATGACTCATGTGAGTCCTGTCAAGCGGGCAGAGATGAATGATTCAACTCACAGCTCAGAGGTATGACTCTGGCACATACCTGCTTATTTCCAAGTATAGGGAAACGTTTGTAGCTGCAGGATAGTCAAACATTTAGCAGATGAAGCTTTTGACATCACTTTGCCTGCATTCCGAGAGAAGCTTCATCTACTCAGTTTCTATCTTCCATTGCAACAGACAAAGACACAGAATCCCTGACAGAAAATTTGTGTCAATCCAATTCACTCGTTCCAGGATTTATTCCTCACTAAAATATATTTACTGTGCTGTGCTCTCAGATGCCAACATGTGACAGCCTCAAGCCAAAGACCCCAGAACAGTTCTTTAAAGAAAAGGCAGGTCCCGCAAGCCTGCCCACCCCTGCACTAAGGAAACAAAAGGAATAGCCTTATGGCTTCCTGAATATTATTCCTCATGGTTGTGATCATCCCTGTGAAAGCATACTTAGTTTATTTGCTCATATGGCTATTGCTGTGTAGTTTGGTAATTTCATGTGTTTTATCAGACTATCTATTCATCCTCCTTTTATCCTGTCAGACCCAAGTATGCTTACTCTACTCCAAATGTGTTCCATATTCCAAAAGGGCCCTTTTTTCTTTGCAGCTTCCTTGATCATGGTCACTCTTGCATGTTCATATATTGCCATCTACTGTGAGTAAATGCTACTACAAGCAAATGATGCCCAGAGAATGAATAATCTGAAAGCCCATGAAGCAAGCAGTTCTATTACTGAAGACAAACTGACTGCCTGGGAGACCACATGGAGACCATGTGTAAGCTGCTCTGAGATCCTCGGACAGAAAAGTGGGATATTAAAGTAATAAATAAATAATAGAACAACTCAATCCTCACAAGCCCCATTTTTCTCAAATGCCCCTTGATTTAAGTTTTCTCTTTTTAAGTGCCAAAGTAGCATTACTCAGGTTTTCCTGATCCTGAATGCCTGTAAATGCTCTCTCTCCTTTCCCTGGACTCCATTTTACATCTTGACTTTCAGCACCGCTGAGCAGCTGAGCAGTGTGTGTCTTGGATAGGATGCTGAATACCAAAGACATTCAAAAGCAGGGAGCACATTTGAAATTATTAAAATGTGCTTCAGAATAGTTAAGCTTTAAACAGAAAAAAAAATTGCACAGATGCTTTTGGTATAATGCTATAAGCACAGAGCAGTAGAACATCTCATGCAGAGAGACATTTTTCCCCCTTCTTTTTATTAGTGAATAACATGATACAAGAGATACAATTTTAGTGCATAATATAATCTATAAAAAAGAGAGATACTCAGACATGGATCTGTAACATGTCCCTGTATAGACACAAGAGGCCATGGTGGCCAATGTTTGTGTCTGTGGCAAGCATACTTCTTCCTGCTGCTGTGATTTGTTCTTCAAGAAGATCAGTTGTTAGCACACTGCTTAATAACACATTGAATGTGCAGCTTGGCCCAAAGTAGTAATGTACATACAGACAGAGTTGCTCTTTAGTATTTCTGAAAGACATCTGTGTGCATTGTTTGAGTTTGACTGTCTTGATGACTGCTGAAATATTAGGGTACCTCTGGTTCAACAAAGAGTGAAAGTTTGGTCAGTAGAGGCCCTTTGGTTAAGTATCCCAGCACATCACCATTGTTGACACCTGACAGACTTCCAAGATTTATAGCTGGGCCAAGAAGAGTCTACTGATGGTATCTTGTCCGTTTTTTTCCTTCTTCTTGGGGTCTGTAGTCTGGCTCAGTGTGACTAAGCATGACCTTATTCTGTTTGTATGTTGGCAACCTTCAGTCTCAAGAGACTATGGTATCGCGCTCTGAATGGTGGTTCTGGAACAGCGTCTAGTGTGGCTGAAAAGGCCGATTCGGGAGTGACAATCCCTTCCACACTGGGAGCAAGTGCAGTCTGTCCCTGGTCTGTCTGTTACGTGAAAATCCCCTTTTTCCTTTTAAGTTGTGATTTTTATGTTATTATGGACTAAAATATCATACAGGCAAAACTTCTCATACAGGCCACAAAGGAGTCAAGTCACAAGCTCACCTATTTCTCTAGGGACACTGGAAGAGTAAATCATTGTTTAAGTGTCTCTTAATCCAATCACTGTATATGCAAACACCTTAGAGGAGGAAGACTCTAGCAACAAAGTCTAAATCATTGTATTGTTTAACTTAATCACTGCTTAAGTACCATATGCAGATTTGAAATGGTCCTGGCCTACTGAATGTTTCAGTTCCCCCTCTCCCCTCCCAGGAAGCTAGCCATGGCTGATAGCTGACTTCCTGATCATCCTGTTTTTGCATGCTCCATGTGCCCCACTGTGTGTAGTGAGCATGTGCATCCAGGTCAGCTCTAGGTGTCATCCAGGTCAGCAAAAACCCTTTTAAGAGAGAGCTCCGGCCACATGGTCACTCTCTCTGGCTGCTCCTCCAAGGCAGAGGTCCTCCTCCAGAGGACTCTCCACCCCCCATCCAACTGCTTTTCAAGACAGGTAACTATATCTGCATCTGGAACCTTTTCCCTTCTCCCCCCCCTTTTTTCCCCTTCTCTCCCCATCTTTAGTTAGCATCTGGGTCATGCAGACCCATGTGCCAGAACCACCTTTCAGAGCGCGATACCATAGTCTTTCGAGACTGAAGGTTGCCAATACTAATACATGCAGACCAGGAACCCCTAAAATTTTTCCCTTTTTCTAATCTTCTCGGATGCACCAAATACACTCTACATGCAACCACCATAAGCTAGGTACACTAGATGCAAGTACTAGGACCAAGGCTCATTATTTTTCATGTGCATTATGTTTACCTGTGTGCTTTGTAATAAAAATATAATCTTTTACTGAAAGTTATCTTTCTCTCAGTCTCCTCTTTGAACTAAAGGGAATCTCTCTGCATTACGCCGTCTTATCCAGACTGCGATCTTGCAGTTCCAATGAGGGCACTGTAATAATTCCCCTAAAAACAAAATAGCCCGTTTTGGTAACATGTCTCCCTGGCTATGGGCCTTCCTTCTTTGCCTCTTTGCCTCAGTCTGTTGGCCAAGTGTCTCTTCAAACTGGGAAAGGCCATGCTGCACAGCCTGCCTCCAAGCGGGCCGCTCAGAGGCCAGGGTTTCACACTTGTTGAGGTCCACTCCTAAGGCCTTCAGATCCTTCTTGCAGATGTCCTTGTATCACAGCTGTGATCTACCTATAGGGTGCTTTCCTTGCACGAGTTCTCCATAGAGGAGATCCTTTGGGATCCTCCTCCTCTGTTTGTAGATAGTGGAGAAAGCAAAAATGTTGATTGGGTGTATAGAGGATGTTCTTATTTATATGGGGGCAAACAAGGTGAAACTAATGGCCCCATCGGAACACATGCTGCATACTATGGTGGGGCGTCTGATCATAAATACAACAAGAGGTATGTAAAAACAACTTTTTATTTACCCCTTAGGCCTTCTGGCTTCCTGTGGGTCTCTTCAGACCCATGCCACCAATGTTGTTGGCATAAGTCCAAAGAGAGGAATGGCAGAGGGCAAGTTGAAAAACGGGGGATGAGATCCAGTGTGTACATTTGCTGGTAAGATCTACATCCTCCAGCCTGCTCTCTACCCTCCCCCCTCCCTGCACCAAACGTCCCAAGACCCGCCCATGGTCTGCTCCACCCACCTTATGTGGGCAGCAGAGTGTCTGGGTGAGTCTGGCACATGCATGGCACTGCTCGCCATTTCTGCAACGGGGCCTACAGCGATGTATCATGAGATGCACTGCCATAGGCCCTTGATAGGTTTGGGCCATTAATCCAGACAAACTGCTCAGGGTCAGGCAGCCTGCTGATCCAAGTGGTATTGCACTAGACAGGGTTGCTGAAAGGCCCAAGTCTGCAGTTTGAGAGTGTTCTGAGACCTAGCATTGTCCCAGGATGCTCAGGTAGCATCAGTTGCCAGGAGTGCTTTTTATCTGTTTCAGGTGGTGCTCCAGCTGCAGCCCTGCATGGAGAAACAGATGCCGCTTCAGTCACTCATTTATTGGTCACATTCAAGCTAGGCTGCTGTAATGCGCTTGACATAAGGCTGCCTCTGAAAGTGGTTTGGAAATGGTAGCTGGTGCAGAATGCAGCTTCTTAAAGGTTCATGGGGTCCAAAAGGCATGATAGTAGGGCCTGTGTTTCACTAACTACACTGGTCACCAGACTGTTTCCAGGTTCAATCCAAAGTGCTAGTGTCAACTTTTACAACCCTACACTGACTGGGCCACTTGAACATTAGGACCACTGTTGCCTGTATGAACCAATCCAGATGTTACAATACGCCTGACAAGCTCTGCTCTCTGGCCCACCACTGATGCAAGCATGATTGGCAAAAACTGGGGATGAGACTTTTTCCTGTCGTGGCACTGCAACTCTGGAATTCTCCCTCTGGAGAAATGCAGAAAGTCTACCCGCTGTCTTCACATGGGCACAAAGAAGCCATCTAAGGACCTCCAGTGAAAAATGGACATTTTGATTGTTGCCACTCCTGGGTTTGTATTTTTTTTTTTTTAATGTTCTCGCAATTTAGTGCTCCCTGCTATTTTTCTGCTTCTTTTACTGTAGTTTACTGCTTTGATTAAATCGTTGTTGTTTGCCACTTTGGGAGGTTTGTAGTCTTAAGAGTGGGATGCTGATCTTTGAAATCAGCTGGCTCCAAACCCCAGCCCGCAGGCCAGATCTGGCACCTGCCAAAATCTGCTCCCAAGTAAATGAAGTTTACCGTTCCACTGGGAAGCCTTCTTTGTGCACCACTGATGCCCCCAAACATTGCTGTGGCCAGCCACTTCCTGTCACCCCAGCAGGCTTTGTAACTGGATTTCTGGGCAGACGCCAATGGCTACCGTTTTGTTTGGGGGCAATCAGTGGCATGGAAAGGAGGCTCCCCAGTGGAATGGTAAGCTCCATTTGTGCCAGATTTTTTTTAATCCCAAGGGATTTTTGGGATGCAGCAGTCTCCAAACTGGAGAAACATATAGATCTTGCAGAAAGTTCTTTCGGTTCCCAATTTTACCCTGGTTGCAGTGCCCTTAGCGTCACAGTGATTCTTTTGTGTTGCTCCTACCGTTCTGTTGCAGTAGGGTCTGCATGCAACTGGAACTTTCATAAAAATCCCTCACTACTCTATGAGTTCACCACAGCACCTCAGGGCACCACAGTGTACAGTTTGGGAACCACCAATGTGTGTTATAAATATGTATAATGATACAGCTTACCATTGGCTATCTTAAGTATTTTGAATATTGATGTTCATCATTTTGTACAGTGTGCATGTATATAAAACACATGCATGTTAATTTGGTACTCCTTTTAAAGTGTATGAAGCTTTTAAATCACAAAATTGAACAAGAGATGCTCATCTCAGTAGTCCTGGTCTTCTACCGTGTAGTGCTGCTGCACTGGTAGATTCTTCTATTTTTATTCTATTTAGGGCTGGCTCTAAAGTCTATTAGCAGAATCACTAGGATGTGGGAGTGGGAGTGATCACACAAGCATTTGATAAATAAACAATATATATGTTTACAAGAGGAGCAAGATGGACATCCCTCCCTGCTGATGCTGCAGCACTATGAGGACGAAACTACAGAAAATTACAGTGGAACTGGTCATGTACTAAAGAGGTGAACTTGATCAATGATGCCTTACTGTATTTTGTTGATGTCAGAGCAGAAGAGACTCCAGGTGTCAGAAGCCACCAGATGCTTTTCAGTAATGATATACCGTTCCTGTTTAATACAGTCCCAGAAGACACATCTAACAGTATGATGAGGTATTATGTATTAGACCAAATATGAGGTCCCTACCCTAAGGATTCTCCAATCCAAATTAGACAGATAATCTAACAAGTCCTTGCACAACATCATCATAAAAGACAGAAGGGAAAATATAGCATCAAATGAGAAATAGTCTCTTGGAGAAACATGAATTACAGAGAAGAGGGATGGAATAATTAGGAGGATTGTATTTTTTTAGGTGTGCGAAAGTGAGAGAGAGAGAGCACAGGACTCTGATCAGAGCCACAACACATGTTGCAAAAGCCTGAGGGAAGTGGATAAGCATGTATCAGCGATGGTTGAGGTCTAGGGATGCCTCCCTCTGTAGGGGACTGGTGCATGTAGATACTCCTCTACCATGGGCCAAACGATAGGTTACATTTAGTGCATCATTCGAGCTTGTTCTCCCCTCCCCCCGAAACAGGAGCTGCAAAGTGCTGATCCAGATCTGGACCACAAAGCATGGGAATGGGTTTTGCCCCATGGTCCCAGTCTGAATTGGTCTTCTTTACAGCTGCAATTTTTCTGAGGAAAGCTCCCAGGGAAGTCAAAAGGAATTGCCTTCCTCAGGCAAAGGGTGGGGGGATGGGAATCTGGAGTGGGATTGTGAAAGGGCAAAGGTTTAAAGCCCTCATTTCCAAAAGCCACAATCCCAATCCGGATCGGGTCCCCCATGGTTCTGCACGTAGATTAGCCCTAATTCTATGATGTTATAACAACAAAAATTTGGCCAAACAGGTGATTTAAATTCGGAAAACTTCCGCTCTTCTCTCTGCATGCAACTAGGGGCACAATCCTAATCAGGTCTACTCAGAAGTAAGTCCTATTTTGTTCAGTGGGGCTTACTCTCAGATAAGTGTGGTTAGGATTGCAGCCTGGGGCCAACATGTGCTGCTGTACATGGTTATAAGAAAAGGATGTATATTAGCTATAGCGGAAAGCTTTATGACAGGTCTGTTCAGAAAGTCGCAGTTTGGAATTCCATCTTCCAACCTGCAACTGGAGTGCCCCATCTTGCTATGTCACAGCACCCCACATTTACACTCCAAAGAGAGTGCTTCCAGGGAGCCAGGAAGGGAGCTCCTGCTGCTTCACTTGTCCTACCTCCCTTCTTTTTCCTGTTTCCTGCTCCCTTTTCCTCCACCTTCAAGCACCAAGCCTAGCCACTCTAATACAGAACCACTCATAACCTTCATTCCTTCTTCCTCCTCTCTCTACATTGATCCTCCTCTCCTCACCAGCTTCCCTTCTCTCTCTCTCTCTCTCTCTCTCTCTGTGTGTGTGTGTGTGTGTGTGTGTGTGTGTGTGTGTTCTAAGCAACAAACCCCCTTTAGGTAGTTCTCTGGGTCACACACACACACCAATACAGTGTGTGTGTGTGTGTGTGTGTGTGTGTGTGTGTGTGTGTGTGTATAATCTGTGTTATTCTTTTGCATTTCATTTTGCTACCATTTTGCCTTTCATACTGCAATTATTTTGATTCCTCCTCTTATAAATAATCCATTAAAAATTGTATGTTATGATTTGGCCCCTCCGAGTTCTCTCTCTTCCTGTTTTTCCCCCTCAACATACAAATGCCCCCTAAGCATGCCATAATTAACAGTCAAAGAGCACACTTGTTTGGCCTTTTCCTACATGTTCCTGTGCAGATATGGTCATGGTCCCTAGTTACTTACTTGTTTTGTTGCTCTCTAGCGAAGGTGCTCATCTATCTGCCCCTCAGTGTATTGATTCAGTGAACCATTATCTCATTTAGTATGTTGCTATCCAGTAAGCAGCAGCTTATATTGTAAAGGATGGTGTTTGTGAAATAATGTATCCATTGGTGCAAAAACAAATATTTAATGATTCTGATAAATGTGTTATCTCTTCTGCAGTTTCTTTTAATTTAACTCATTAATAGTTGCAACATTGTGTCTTTTGAGTAATAAACAGTTTTCTTTCTTTTGATCTGCTTCAAATATTATTAGTAAGAATGAACTGGCAGTTTCAGCATGCCTGGCTAGAACCTCTAATAGCTTTCTCCCCCTCCTCTCCTTCACTTTCTGTCCCTCCTCCTCCTCTTCCTCCTGGTTGCAAAGCACTGCTAGTCCAAATGCCCATGACTGTCTCCATCTCCTGGCTCTCTGCAGATTTCCTCTCCCCTCCCTACTTGCTTCACCACCTGGATTCTCCCATTTTCTCTTCTTCCCTCTCCCTTCTGACCATGCTTGCCCCACCACCTAGACCCTCCTTAAGGCTTCTCTTAAATTTTTTTGAAAAGGCAGAAGGCAGGTACAGAGCAAATAAAGTAAGGAGAAGGTCACGTTAAGAACATAAGATCCCTGCTGTATCAGGTCGAAGGTCTATCTAGTCCAGCCTCCTGTATCTCACAGAGGCCTACCCGATGCCTCACAGAGCACACAAGAATACCTGTGTGCTGTTGCCACTCCCTTGCACCTGGCATTCTGATGTAATCTACTTCTAAAACCAGGAGGTTGCATATATTCATCATGGCTTGCAATTTGTGATAGACTTTTCTTCCAGAAGTCTATCTAATCCCCTCTTAAAGGCATCTAGGCATCTAAGTTGTACTGGTGGACTCCTAGAGCATAACTCTAGCCCACCAGTGCCAGTTTACTGACCAGTTTCCTTAAAACTACTGTAATCTTCTGCAGAATGGAATGGGGAGAGGCCACCCAGGAGCAGAGCACTGGTGGATAGTGGGCATGGTATGCCACCTTGTGCCCATCTGCTATGTAGCTGGGTGCTCATTAGCAGTCTGCCCTTGATAATCCTGATATCTATGAGCAGATGTTACATGAAACACATTTTTTTTAGAATTTCCATTAGATACCCATGTGCATGCTATGCACATGACAGGTTTGGTTTAGTGGAATGGACAGCTACCACTGTGAACAACCTCAACCATAAATTATACACCAAGAACCAGATTATCAGTTGTGAGTTAGCTGTAGATAGTAAAATCAAGTGGTAATGGGATTCTGCAACTATGGAGTTCAGGAGCTGGATCTGTTTGGCTTTCTTTGAGTTCAGGCCAGTTTTTCCACCTGTTGTCAGTGTTGCTCTCATACACATGCATGCGGCTATCAATACATGTGTAAACACACACAGTCTTGGGCTGAAGTTTGTCCAGCCCAGAATTGAACTCATTTGGGGAATTTATAACATGAGAGGTCAAAATGCAGTATATGGCTGTTTTGGGACAGGATAGTGGAGCAAACACCCTCAAAGTACCTCTAATTAGGCTAACAGTAACCAGGAGACAAGATATTTCAAAAGAAGATAGGTTTTTTTTTAAGGACTATAAAGGAAGATGAAAAAGGCACATTTGCATGACTAGTTACGCAGAAGTTTAAGTAGCTGTGGATGAAAGAGTGCTGTGGATGAAAGTTCTGTTTGGACAGGCACAGGTTACATGAAGGATGGACAGCTGGGCTACCAGCTGGGCTGAGTGTTCTCTGCCAGAGGTGAACCAAGAGGAGAGAAGGAGAAAATTAACAGAAGGTTTAAAACAAGCACTGGGAAATGAAGAATTTTGGAAGCGATCAGAACATTATGAGGGTTAGAGGAAGAGAAGTGAAAATCTAAATCTAAAAGTTAAGATTGCAACCCACTTCCAGTTTTGCAATCAAAAACCAGAAGTGGGTTGCAATCTTTATTTTTAGATTTTCCAAGGCTTGGGGTGGCCTGCTGAGGCTTGTGTGGGGCTCTCCACATCCCAGGAGGCTGCTGCTGATACAGGTGAGTAAAATGAAGCCCTTGTCACCCCAGACAGTGGTGCAATCCTGGGGATCACATTGCTGCATTCCCCCTCCCCTGCAAAGACAGTAGTTCTCAAACTCCCATAGAGTTTGGGAACTGCTGAGGTAAGCCATGTCCTTCCAGGAGGGCACAAAGCTTTAATTGCACCCCAGTTGGAGAGGTTCTTGAGAGACAAACAGTAGGTGTGGGCTGCATCCATGCGTAGGTCATTGGTGGGAGAGGCTTCCTGGACAAAAGATTGGAAAAGGTTGTCTCCATAACCTTGCACTGGGCAGCTGAATATGATTTATTATGTAGGAAGATGTGTGGCTGCAAGCAAGATTACACCAAGGTGGAGATTCCAAGTCTTCAAGACCTTAAAGGAAGGTGACACATAGATGTTTTGCAGTGCAACCACTTTCCTTTCCAGCATCCTGATCAATGACCCTTTATTAGCATGGTCTTGATTAGGAGGAGCCTTGCCTCAGTCTCCCCAGGTTGAAGTCCTGGCTGACTCTTAGGAATGTCAGCTAAGGGACCAAGATGGAGTTAGGAGAGACATTTTGGACACATTTTGGAAAATGAGATCTTTGGCAACACATTCTTTCTCATGTTTGATCCATGCAGTGGCGTCACTAGGATTTGCGTCACCCAGTGCAGGAGGCCTGTGTGTCACCCCATGTAGTGGGTGGGGCAATGCCCCAGGTGGGCATGGTGATGTACTATTGCCCTGCCCCCACCGGTTTTTTGGCTGTACCTTTTGTTAGAACACAGATATTTCAATGTGGTTTGTTTAATTGCATTCTGCAGGAAATTATTCATTGATTGATATATAACATAATGGTCTTATTCCTCCAAATTCTGATTTTAGTGATTTTGAAAACTTGTAGAGTCTCACACACACACATCCCCGTGACAACTTACTAACACCTTATTGCAGCAGTTCTCAAACATTTAGCACTGGGACTCACTTTTTAGAATGACAATCTGTCCAGGACCTATTGGAAGTAATGTCATGGCCAGAAGTGACATCATCAAGCAAATGAAAATAAATAATTATAAATAATTAAATAAGGGAGAGCCAGTCCTGCTCCACCAAGTGAATCTACTCTGAAGTAAGTCCTGTTGTGGTCAATGGGGCTTACTCTCAGGAAAGTATGGGTAGGATTACAGCCTGTGAGCCCAAGCCTAGGCATGTCTACTCTGAAGTAAGTCCCATAGTGGTCAATGGAGCTTACTCTGTAGTCTACCTGCAATAACAACCCCCCAAAAAGAATCAGTCAGATTTCCAGCCCTCCCAGTGCCCATTTTAAAGTTCTTCTATTTCAAGCATATCAAGATAAAGACCCACCTGGTTTTGAAAGTGCAAAATAGAAAACTTCCCCTTACCAGTTCAAGCCACCTTTTTGTTCTTTTTAGTGGGGGGGGGGGGGAGAGGCTGCCTTCTGGAGCATTTGTTGCACTCCAGCTCCATGGGTCAGGACCATTCCGGTGTCCTCACATTCCCCTTTGCCTGGCCTGACCACCAGCCAAGGCATGCCTGCCTACTCGTAAGTAAACATGACTGAAAAGCTGCTTTGCTTTCCACCGGGCTCCATAGACTGGGAGGGAGGCAGCTGGGAGGGGGGACCTCCTTCTCCGGTGTTTTTTGGGGCTGCACTCATTGAATGAGGACCATTCTGATGTCCTTGGAGCCACTCAGCCTGCCTTGACTAAGGCAAGTCTGCCTACTCTCAAGTAAATGTAGTCACGTGGCTTCGTTTTGGGCTCAGACTCGCAGTTGGGAAGGGGGAGATTCTCGGGTGTTTTTGGGGGCTGCATTAATTGGATCGGGACCATTTTGGTGTCGTTGGATTCCTCTCAGCCTGCCCTTTCCGACGGACTATGGTAAGTACGCCTAATTGCGAGTAAACGCAAAATACGGCTCACTTTTACTTTCCATAGGGCTCCATGCATTTTTTCCTTCCGGTTTTTTGGCCATAGCATTTGAACGAAAGGAGCAATTTCAATTCTGTTTTCTGTACCGCACTCCGGTGGCCATTCCGCATCCAACGGTGTATGGCATGATGTGGTAGCTCCTAACCCTGTGATGTTAGTGCGTCCTCCCCCCAGGGCTCGTCACCCCCCCAGCCGTCACCTGGTGCAGCCCGCACCCCCTCCGCACCCTCCTAGCGATGCCAGTGGATCCATGTGTTCAGCAAAGGCAAACATTCTCTCAAGGTAAATGAGATATGATAATATAAGAAATACTAAAACCAATGATGAAGGATGTCTAGAAACAGCTCAACAAAGCTTCTGCAGGTTTGTCAAAATGTGATTCTCTGACAAATTATTGCCTGGGAAAAATCCTGATGGCTATTCCCCTTCATCCCATCCAACACAAATGCCTGCACTTAGCCACTCAGTGGGTCTTTAGGAAGAAAGCTAAGAGGATTTTCCTCTTCAGACTAAACCGTCTCCAATGACCTCACCCTCAGTGAATCAGCAGGTGGTTGGGATATAAAAGAGTTTGCTATGGTTTTAATTTAGGGCAAGATGGATGCACTTATTTCAACATCATTGGGTAAATTAATAAAGTCATGAGCGTGCTTTGCAGTGGCTAAACTGGTTGAGTTCAGTACAGGCTGCCCTCTAGGATTCTGCCCCCCTCTGTGTTTTACCGCTTTCTGTTGAATGTGGGCATTTGTATTTATAAATTAGCATTTACTCTACCAGAACAAAAACGTGCAGCTGTAGCAGAAGAAACTGAATATTAGTCTAATAAATCCCATTGAGAACAATGCCTATGCAATCAGATTGCACATATTTTTGGTATTGTACAATAGTATTTTAGTCCTACTACTAAGTACAGTGATAGTTTTTAGCACTATCATTTAGTATTTTTTAGAGACAATATTGAGCTAAGTGCTGTACAGCTCTCCTGGAGTGAGATGGATCATCATATAACTTGGTTAGCAGAGGCAGTGGCATCGCTAGGGGGGTGCGGGGGTGTGTGTGGTCCACACCGGGTGACACGCACAGGGGGGTGACGTGCACTGGGGGGGTGACACGCTAAAATTGCGGTGCTTAGGAGTAACCCCATCATATTAGATACCGTTGGATGCGGAATTTCGAGCAAAATGCAATGCAAAAAACCAGTGAAATATCTCCTTTCTATCAAAAGTTATGTTCAAAAAATTGGAGAACAAAAAATACATGGATCACTATGGAAAGTGAAAGTGAGCCGTATCATGCATTTACTCATGAGTAAGCGAACTTGCCTTAGTCTGTCGGAAAGGGCAGGCTGAGAGGAATCCAACAACACCAGAATGGTCCTGATCCAATGACTGCAGCCCCTAAAAACACCTAAGAAGGAAATCCCTCCTTCTTAGCAGATGAATCCAAGCAGATGAATGTATTGAGACCTATGGAAAGCAAAACTAAGCCTCACGGTTGAATTTACTTGCGAGTAAGCAGACATGCCTTGGCTGGTGTGGAAGATCAGGTGAAGGAGAGTGCAAGGCTACCAGAATGGTCCTGATCCTATGCACCTAGAGCTAACAAGTGCTCCAGAAGGCAGCCTTCCCCCCCCCCCCCCCACTAAAAAGGATCAAAACAGAGGCTTCAGCTGATAAGGTGAACTTTTTTGAGACTTGCAAAGCCAGGTGGATCCTGACAGTGATCTGGTTTAAACAGAAGTTCTTAAATTGAACTGGGCACTGGGTAGGGCTGAAAACCTTACTGGTTTGGGGGGGGGGTGTTATTGAAGGCAGGCTACAGAGGAAATTCACTTGGTGGAACAGGGCTGGATTCTGCTTATTTATTTGTTTTACTTTAATTATTTATATTTATTTATTTTAATTTGCCTGATGATGTCACTTCCTCCATGACATCATTTCTGGTGGGTCTTGCACAGATTGTCATTCTGAAAAGTGGGTCCCAGTGCTAAAAGTTTGAGAACTGCTGCAATAAGGTGTTAGTAAGTTGGCACCCTTGGGGTGTGTGTGACACTACTAGTGACCAAAATCACTAAAATCATAGTTTGGAAGAATAATACCATGATGTTATAGATCAATCAACGCGTAATTTCATGCAGAATGTGTTCTATCTTTGTTCTATCAAAAGGTACAGCCAAAAAACCAGTGGGGGCGGAGTGATGGTACATCACCACGCTTACCACCTGGGGTGTTGCCCCGCCCACTGCATGGGGGGTGATGCACAGGCATCCTGCACTGGGTGACGCGAACCCTAGTGACACCACTGAGCAGAGGTGCTTTTCTGTCTCTCTAAGCAGGGGCAGCTGGTGAGATGAGGCAGAGGGCCATAAATGGCACCACTGCCAAGTGGTGACTGTGAGGGAGGGGGGCATGTGTTTGCTGGCAGCCAACATTAGGAGGCAGCAAAGTCAGTGCAACTCATATAGTGCTATAGCACTGAGCAACCACATTGTCAGTGAATGGAAGGTAGCACCCAGCATGGCTGGTGACATGATTAACTTAGACCTAGGAAGATTACTGCTGGCCATACACAATAGCATAGGTTAGAACAGAAGCATCAACGGGGGGGGGGGGGGGAATTCACATTGCCCATTTTGTTTCTTCTCTTTTTGGTCCCACCACAGGACTACTTACAGCCTTCCACATCACCGCATGTCCACTTCTGCTTCCAGCCATGTTTTCTTGGGAGGGGGTGGGCCTTCCATTTTATCAGGTCAGACTTCTGAGAGCGCAGCTTGATGTGTATGCAAATAGATGATAGAGGTGTACGTCCACTTCTGCCTGGAAGCGTCTCTTTTTCATTAAAGTCAGCTGTATGACCCTGTTCAGAAGCAGAGCATATGGAAGGAGGAAGACATTTGAGGACATCCCCACCTTGATGGCACTTGAGAGGCATAATTTTCTGAATGAAAATCGTGTCCAGGGAAAGAGTAAAACTCCCTCTTCCTGGGTGCTCTAGTCCCAACTGGGTCATTCCCCCCTCACCATGCAGCTGTTTCTGATGGAAAAGGCAGTTCCAGCTGACATCACTCCTCTCTCATGCACCACCGCATACAGGTCTAGTTTGACCTTGAGCTGTTCCTTGTCAACTAATGCGATGCAGGCCATTGCTCTCTCTTGTGAAAAGTCAGATCTATCCTGCAACCTCCTGCTTTCCCAGCGTGCTGGAGCTGAATCACAAGTAACAAATTTATTCCCCCAGGCCTGGGCCAGAGGAAGGTGGCTTTGTACCTGCAGTGTCAGGATATTTCCTGTCAGTGTGGCAATTGCTACCATGCAGAGAGGTGCATGTGTGAAAAGACATACCAGGTCAGTTTTTAGCAACACAACTTTGCACACCATGCTATGTTAGCAGTATCCCTTCTGGAGAACCTTTTTGCTCACACTGCCAACGGGGGCATACGAAAACAGATATGGTGTCCCCCTTTGCATATGTGCCTCTCTGGATACTGGGGAGCATCACACACAGAGACAATATCCACAAAATGGAGTGTGCAAAGTTGCTCCAAAGAACATGCGTTTGTTCTTGTTTGTTCATATTTGTTCTTACACATATGTTCATTGCTTGGTATCTGCAATGTCAAGTGATGACTTGCCTGGTGTGCTTTCCTTTCAAGTTCATACAATAGAATGCTTTTCGACAGAGGCCATTTATATGGTAATCTTCAAAATACCAAGTGAAGAGACATCAAGTAAAGTGATATTCAGTAATGTACATCCATGTGCATGTTACATCTAAAGCATTGCAAATAGACTGGTGAAAGAGGTGTCCAGGGCCATCCCTGGACAGAGAGAGGAGTCTGGGCCCAGCCAGTCATGACCAGGGATCATCAGTGTCTTTCTCACCACTGGCACATTGTCAAGAAGTGGAGGCCACCTGGGTTCAACCTCAGTGGCTCAGCACTACTCTGATTGGTGCCTCCATGGAGACAAAAGATCCAGGACTTGTGGAGAGGAAGAACTGCAGAAGCATGAATTCTGGCATGCAAGGTTTTAAAGCCCTGCAGTCAGCTAGTGATGGGGAGACAAAGCCTGGTAGTGGAGTGTTGATTGCACGTGGCTTCCTGACAGAAAGAGAGCCAGTGGGGAAGCCAGGAGAAGTTGCCTTCAAGGAAACTGGAGGCAGAGCCAGGTGACTTGTTAACCTCCTCCCACTTCAGACTCTGAAGGGTGGGGGGCTCACCCCAGGCACATGCTCCTGTCTCTTTCAGACCTTCTTTTTCACTCCCTGGAACTCTGGACATAAACTATTTCACCAGCAACCTGCAAGACTGTGCGTTAGAGCCAGTGATCCAGTACTCTTGGAGTCCAGGTATGACAGGGGAATTCTGGTATTCACTAAGCAAGGTTCACAGTGACAATGTGATCATCCTTATCAATCAAGTACATCAAATAGGTACATATTTGGTGAAAATTGCAGTTGGTAAATCTTGTCGTGTGAGAGGAAATACAGGCTATCACACATGCACACACATGTACAATGTTATTTCCAAAAGATTTGTAGTAATCTGTTTTATATTCCCTTGCTTAGGGCTATTTTTGCTTTCCTCTCAAAAATAACGTCACATAAATGTGTTTGGCTGCAGTTGGTTTGGCATTCTATCCATCTGCTGTTGAAGCACTACATAGAGTAATCCCTTGGTTTACTTTCTTATCTGATTGGGAATGTGGATCTGATACAGAAGCACAAAAAGTTCTATGAGAAAACAGTCCTGAGGATACTATGTTAACAGCATGTTAACTGTAAAGTGTACCTTTACCATAATGAATTCTTGACCATTCCGTGTACATCCAACATGAACAACCCAGTTCATGTAAACATTGTCTCCATGCAATTCTCTCCACTATGTTAACAGCATGTTAACTGTCTTCTTGTTGGCATCCTTCAGTCTCGGAAGACTATGGTGTCACGCTCTGAATGGTAGTTCTGGAACAGAGTGCCCTCTCCAGTGCGCGAAGCCTGGGTAAAGTAGGTATGGAGGATAGGCTGTTACCCATGCAGCAAATCCCCCCTCTCCACGTCGCTGAAATGGTCCAATGGAAAGGCAGAGGCCAATACGGTTGGTTCCAGCGGCGTCGCAGGAGTTGCCAGAACGTGACTGTGTTCAGCCATGAACTGCCTCAGGGACTCCGGCTCCAGATTTTGCCTCGAGGTTGACTCCTGAAGCCTTTTCCATAACTGGATGTAGCCACAAGGCAGTGGAGGTTTGGGATCAGAGTTTTCCTTCTCTCAGATGAGCTGCCTTCCCAGGCTGACGAGTCCCATCTACCCGGTGGCTGTTTAGTCGCCTCTTACGACAAGTACAGCCAAACTGAGGGCCTATTCTTATCCCCAGCCCCCATGGGATATGTTAACTGTAAAGTGTACCTTAACCATAATGAATTCTTGACCATTCCATGTACATCCAACATGAACAACCCAGTTCATGTAAACATTGTCTCCATGCAATTCTCTCCACCCACCACCCCCAGCAAGCTCAAAAAAATTGCAGAGATACTAATGTAATGTGTGAATATGTTTCAACTAGCAATAACTCTTATACATTGGTTCAGATCTGTTTTTAAATTAATGAGTTGATTTGAGCCCTGTCCTGCTCTGTCAAAGGAAGATAGTCTTTCATTGTCTAATCTTTCATTGTCTAGATTTTTTTCCAAAAGTCATAACCTAAATCCATTAATGAAGCTTTCCCATGCATTAATGAGGGATTATAGTAACTTCATGATAGTAGCTTCATAGCCATTAATTTTTGTCTCCATGTCCATTTAACTGAAAATAGGATATAACTACATAAAGATGATACTGAAAGCTACATAATATATTTTCGTCTTCCTTGCATCAAATTTGAGAGGATTTCACCAGTTTTATTCTTAGAATTTCATCTTTTTCTAATCCTCCCCTTTCCCTTTTACTTTTGCACAGCTGGTTTCTTTACCTAAACACATTCTAGGATCCATTTTATTCTCTTCTATTCCCTCCCCTTCCTACTTTTCTCCTTCCTGAGTACCTTTCAACACCTATCTTTAAACTTTCTTTTTTGCCTT
Source organism: Tiliqua scincoides (assembly GCF_035046505.1). Lineage (NCBI taxonomy): Eukaryota > Metazoa > Chordata > Lepidosauria > Squamata > Scincidae > Tiliqua > Tiliqua scincoides. The sequence continues at coordinate 178,222,141 of NC_089823.1, forward strand.
TTTTCTCCTATATTCAACAAGAAGAAGAATTTGCATTTAACCCTCAAGTCTGCTGCTCTGGCCTTTCTTGCACCTTCTGGTTTTGTTCAGTGGATGTTTCTGATCTAGATTCAGTATACTGTTTTGTCTTCAGTGTTTGCTTCATTGAAATGTGGATTTTTCTGACTCTTCTACAGTAGCTGTTAACAAAGAAGCTCATAAGCAAAGAAGGAAATCCCAAGAATCTAAATGCCACTCTTTATTTCTACCACAAGAAACAAAAAATACCGTCTACTTAAGATGATAGTGCCAGATTTTATCAGTGTGACTGGTTTCCATTAACTTTTACAGCACAAAGATATTAAGAGAAATTTAGAACCATCTTATCTGCACTGGTAGATTTTACTGATCATATTTTTACTAGTTAAATAGCAGACCACATTTCTACCCCATCTACAGTCAGTACTCACCCTTTTCTAATAGGACAGCATAATCTTATTGGTTTGCCTAATAGAAGACAAAGCTTCAGGGCCCAATCCTATCCAACTTTCCATCACTGATACAGCCATCTCAACAGGAGCAATTAAGGAGGCCTCCTTAAGAAGGAAACATTTGTTCCCTACCTCAGGGCTGCTTTGTGGCTGCATTGGCACTGGAAATTTGGATAGGATTGGGCTGTTAGTAAAGTTATTGGCCTGATTGACCTTGGTGTGGGGTTTTTCCACATCCCCTATACTGCTACATGTGAGGTAGTGTTAGCCAGGCTGGTCATATCTAAGGTATACCATTATACATCTGGTATAATGAGGGACTGAGAATAGTGATGAGGATTTGGTGTACACCCTGTGATAAGCAAGAGTTGGATGGAGAGCCAGTACTGGTCTCAAGACTGGTTTGGCTTGGAAGTGCTGGCTGGTCTACCTCAAATGCTTTCTGGCAGGGAGTGGATGGTGTAATTCAGCTGCCTTAACCCCATTGAGTTTAACATTGAGAAATGTATACAAGCTGGATATCTTCAGCTTGGCGTTGGGGTGGGAACTACCTAGGAGGAATAGATAGTTGCATGCTAAATCCCCCAAGGTAGGTGCCCACACTATGAGGGGGGAGTGACCAAGTTAGAACCCACTGTAGTGTTTGTTGTTGAATTGTGTAGTTAATAAATGTGACCCAGCCTGAATTTAAACATGCCTCATGTGCTTATTAAGGAGGGTACTCGGGCAACTGAGTAGTTCCCTATTTCAATATGGCTATTATGATCAAAGATGATGTGGACTTAGGGCACAGTCCTAACCAGGTCTACTCAGAAGTAAGTCCTATTTTGTTCAATGGGGCTTACATTCAGGAAAGTGTGGTTAGGGTTGCAGCCTTAGTTGTCTCTGAAGTGCTAGCCATATGTTGGGGCTGTATAACTTCAGACAGCAGAAAGGGCTGACTTGATGAAATTCTTTTCCATAACAAAAAGCAAACAAACAACTTCATATGAAAAACAGGAATGTGAGGAAATAAGGTTAGGCTAGAACAAGAATGTGAGGAAATAAGGCTAGGCTAGAACCCTTCAGCCTGACATCTCACTTTCTAGCTTAACTAGCTCTGGGATCCTTTTCCAATGCCTTGCTCTGATGAGGCAGAGATAAGAACCATCCTTCTGATTTCTCTAATTTCTTAATCACCTTTCTGAAAACCATCTTCATGATAGTTTGGGCCAAGGTTCATGGAGGAATGCACTGGGAAGTCTTGACAGGCAAATGGGATGGTTTCATTGACTTAAATGAGACACACACAAAGAAAGATGTGTTAAAACAGTGTCTTGGTGCTTCCTGCTGCTCAAATATGCTTTCAGAAACTACATCCACATCAGATGCAGTAACTCAATGTTTTGAAAGTAATAGAGTGACCCATGGCAATAGATATTTGCCTTTGTTTGGGGCCTATCGTCTAGGCCAGGGGTGCCCAAACCCCGGCCCTGGAGCCACTTGCGGCCCTCAATGCCTCACAGTGCAGCCCTCAGGGAGCCCCCAGTCTCCAATGAGCCTCTGGCCCTCCGGAGATTTGTTGGAGCCCGCACTGGCCCGAAGCAACTGCTCTCAGCATGAGGGCGACTGTTTGACTTCTCATGTGAGCTGTGGGATGAGGGCTCTCTCCACTGCTTGTTGTTTCACGTCTGTGATGCAGTAGCAGCAGCAAAGGAAAGGCCAGCCTTGCTTTGTGCAAGGCCTTTTGTAGGCCTTGAGCTATTGCAAGACCTTCATTCATTCATATAAGTTCATTTTTAATATATTCATTTATGTAAACTTATGTAAATTTATTCAAATTTTAAATGTAAATTATTATTTTTTTTCCCGGCCCCCGACACAGTGTCAGAGAGACAATGTGGCCCTCCTGCCAAAAACTTTGGGAACCCCTGATCTAGGCCCATCCATTGACCAGGAAATTTCTTCTGCTTAGTTCCTAGTGCTACATTGTGTTTAACACCCACCACTGGTGTAATGTTTAGCCACCCGCCAGGCTTCACACCTTCCAATAATGAACAGAAATGAATTGGGTGTCAGGTTCTGTATGCAGCTAGCAGGCTAATTTGCATAAAGTTACATCCAAGGGGAGGAGCTGTGAGTGGATCTTCAAGCTTTAAGGAATGCATTAATTTTTAATGTAGGTAACATTTAAAAATAACACCTTACTAATAAATTATAAGTTAAAAGAGCCAGAAGAAGATGACTAGAGCTGCAATCTTCTATGTGCTTACCTGGGAGTAGAGTTCAATGAATTTACAGGGACTTACTTCTACGTAGACATGGACAGGATTGTTCTGTAAGAGCAATCCAACAAATTAATAAGATCATTAGAACTGGACATAGAAAGTTTAGGTTTGTGCACTTTTCATGCGTGGAAGGAAAATTGCAAAAGGGACTTTTCTCAATCCTTTCTTCCAACAGCAGTCCCCCTGCACTTCTGAAAAGTCTTTCCTAATGGGGTTAGATGGGGTGCAGGGGGCTGTAGGTGGAGGAGAATCCATCAAAATTGGGCAGAGGCTACCTTCTGTGAGCAACCATAGATCCTGATCAAGCTCTTGGGGCTACTGATTAAAGGGAAATATCAGCCATTCTAGGGTGAACCACATTGCTTACATGAGGCTTGTCCAAGTGCACATGGCAGAGGTGAGAGCTGAGTCTCAAACACCAAGTTTCTCAGAGCAAATTCCCCTTTCAGAATGACCACTCTTGACCTAATATGTGTAAGGACATGACATGCCCTAATCCTGTCCAGCTTTCCAGCACTGATGCAGCCATGACAACAGAGCCTGTGCTGCAGCCTGTGGTGGGGAAGGCAGTCGTGTGGGCTTCCTCAAGGTCAGGGGTGTCCAAACTTTTTGGCAGGAGGGCCACATCATCTCTCTGACACTGTGTTGGGGGCTGGGAAAAATTTACATTTTTACAAGTTAATTTACATTTCAAATTTGAATAAATTTACATAAATGAATACATTAAAGATGGAACTTATATGAATGAATAAAGCTCTTGCAATAGCTCATGGCCTATAAAAGGCCTTGCACTAAGCAAGGCCAGCCTTTCCTTTGCTGCCACTGCTGCATCACAGGCGTGAAACACCTAAAAGCAGGAGGGAACCCTTGTCCCACAGCTCACATGAGAGGTCGAACAGTTGGCCATCACACTGAGAGTAGTTGTGTTGAGCCAGTATGGGCTCCAGCAAGTCTATGGAGGGCCAGAACTCATTGGAGACTGAGGGCTCCCAGTGGGCCAGACTGGGAGGCCTCGAGAGCTGCAAGTAGCCCCAGGGCCAGGGTTTGGGCACCCCTGCTCAAGGTAATAGAACATTTGTTTGCATTGAGGCTGCATCAATGCTGGAAAGTTGAATAGTATTATGCTCTGAATTGCTCATCACACGTATACCAACTTCCCAGCTTTGTAGACACCAAAGGAAAAGCAAAACTGAAGCAACCTCACAAAGCAGTGCTGCATATCTTTATAATTCTACAATGGGTTAACAGCCCAATCCTATCCCCACTTACCTGGGAGTGAGCCCCATTGACTCTAATGGAACTTACTTCTGAGTAGACAGGCATAGGATTGGGCTGCAAGACAGTCAGTTATGGTCCTGAGGCTTTTTCTGCCCAGAGCCACCCCCCACTTTGCTGCCCTCCACCCCCTGACCCAGAAGTAACTGTAGTGATGTTATCACATTTCTGCAATTACTTCCAGAACCGCACCAGAAAAGGAACCATGCCTCCTTTATAAAATAAAAAAAAGGAGAGCGGAAAGACACGGCTCAGTATGGCACAGAATTGTGCCTGGAGTGGCTGCAACTCCTGGTGCAATGCTGCTCTGGGCCACATCTTTCCTCTATTTTCCTCCTTTTTTAAAAAAGAGGAAAGGGAGGAGGAGGTGGCCCAGAGCAGTGCGGAATTGCTCGATTCTGGACCTCCCCCACCTTCTTCAGGAGGAACTTTAAGAAGCTGCCAAAGCTGCTAGTTTCTTTCTCTTTAAAAAAAAATAATAATAAAAAATGGACGGGGGGGGGGGGAAGCTGGCGTTTCTGCCCCTGCAGACATGGTGCCAGGGAGTATTTGCTCTCTTGCCCCCCCACAGGCACACCACTAAAGACAGTCACTACTTTTGATGGTTCTGAAAAGGCATTAAATGAATAAGAGACCAGGTCTACCAACTGCTATTAGCCATGATAACTAAATTGAACATGACAAAGTTGCTCACAGGAGCTGAGTAACTTTGAAGAAGACTTAAAATTGTGTCCTGTAGCAAAGGATAAGAACCAGGATGGTGTGGTGGTTCTAGACCTGGAAGATCCAGGTTCAGTTCCCACCTCAGCCATGATGCTTCCTCAGTGACCTTGGGCCAGTCATTCTCTCCTAGCCTCACCTACTTCATACAGCTGCTGTGAATACAAAAAGAGGGAAGGAAAGGAACCATATACACCACCTTGAGCTCCTTGGAGCAGGGCCTAGGAGAGAGGGGTAAAGAGGGTAATTTGTACCCGGGTCCAGAGTCAGAAAGGAGGCCCAGGAGCGAAAGGAGAGGGCCCAGAAAACTCCTGGGATCTGACATTCTCCAATCTCATTGCCCACGCAGGATGTTGGGGGCAATTCCATGGGCACATGGCCATAATAATAATAATAAAAAATAAACTTTATTTATATCCCGCCCTTCTCCCCGAAGGGACCCAGGGCAGCTTACAACATATTAAAAACAGATTAAAAACATAATTTAACCGCAAATAAAAACATATTAAAACACATTAACAGATACCCATAAAAACAGTAGTCAGATAAAAAGAGCAAAACGCAGCAAATCATAGAGGAATCAGGCCTGTAAAAATACTAAAAGATATAGAAAAGATGTTTAAAAAGGCCATGAACTCAGAAGGCTTGTTTAAACAAAAAGGTCTTCAGGCCTCGCCAAAAAAACTCAAGAGAGGGAGCCATTCTCAAATCAAGGGGAAGGGAGTTCCATAACGTTGGTGCCACTACTGAGAAGGCCCTATTTCTTGCCGCCGCCCCATGTACCTCCTTAGGCGGCGGCACTTGTAAAAAGGCCTTCTCTGATTACCTAAGAGGACGAGCCGGATTGTGCGGAAGTAGGCGATCTCTAAGATACCCTGGCCCAGAGCAGTATAGGGCTTTAAAGGTCAAAACCAGCACCTTCAGTTGGGCCCGGAAACAAATGGGCAGCCAATGCAGCCCCCGGAGAAGCGGGCTGACAGAGTCAAACCGCCTAGCTCCAGTGACAACACAGGCCGCTGCATTCTGCACTAATTGCAGTTTCCGAACCGTCTTCAGGGCAGCCCCACATAAAGCGCGTTACAATAATCTAACCTCGATGTCACTGTGGCATGGATCACCGTGGCCAGGTCTGCACGATCCAAGTACGGCTGCAGCTGGCGCACCAGCCGAAGCTGAGCGAAGGCCCCCCTAGCCACAACCGCCACCTGGGTATCCAGGAGCAGCTGCGAATCCAAGTGGACCCCCAAGCTGCGGACCTGCTCCTTCAGAGGGACTGCCAGAACTACTGCCAGAAGCCATACACACCAGGCCCAGAATTGCATACATTCCTTAACAGTGTCACATCTGGGAGAAAACTGACCTGCTACAGTATCTCTTTGGTTTGTGGATTTGCTAACCAGGCAGGAGTGTATAGTGTTACCAAAAAGGGCTGTTATGTTTTAAGGGGAATTATTATATTACCCTTTTGGAAACCTCAGGATTGCAGGCTGGATAACAAAATAGCGTAATGCAGAGAAAATCCCTTGTTTAGCTTAAAGAGGAGACTGGGAGAAAGATAACTTTCAATCAACAATTATATTTTTATTACAAAACACATAGGTAAACATAATGCACATGGAGAATTGATAAGTATAGGTTTCTAGTACTTGTGTCTAGTGTACCTAGCTTTATAGTGGTTGCATGTGCCGTGTATTTGGTGCATCCGAGAAGGAATCAGAAAAGGATAGGTTGCAGGGAAGGATTTTAGGGGTCCCTGGTCAGCATAATCCAGTTGCTAACTAAGATGGGGAGAGAATGGGAGACATAGGTAGGATAGAAGGGAAAAGATTCCAGATGCAAGATATAGTTACCTGTCCTGGGAAGCAGTTGGGGGGAGAGAGTGGAAGAGTCCTATGGAAGACCTGTGCCTTGGGGGGCAGCCAGAGAGAGAGACCATGTGGCTGGAGCTTTCTCTTAAAAGGGTTGCTGCTGACCTGGAAGCTGGATGTGAATGACCCGGATGTGGCCTCCTGGATGCGCATGCTCAGTATACACAGTAGGACATGTGGAGCATGTAAGGAAAGGAAGACTGGGTATTAGCCATGACTGGCCTCCTGGGGGAGGGAGGCAGTTTGCATAAGGTGCTTAAGAGTGATAAAGCTACAACAATAGAACAATAGACTTCCTCCGAAGGTGCATGCTTGTTTTGCATAACAATTATTGGATCAGGAGGCATCCCTGCATTGCTAGAGGTTGTGCAAACTTGTGACTTCTACCAGGGCCTTGGAAAAGTGTACTGGGGGAAGGGTGTCCTATATTCTGAGGTTTGACCTGCATGAGTTTTAGTCCATAATACATACAAAATCACAACTTGGAAGGGAAAAGGAGATTTTCACGTAACAATAGGAGCTCAGTGACAGCTGCGGGACTGAAGCTGCTGCAGAAGTCAGTTTTGGTGCAAACAGGACACTTTCCATTCTAGTGTGAGCCTACATACAATGATGCTAATCTCCTGCAATGATTTTCTATATTTGAAAGATTTTAGAGAGATGTAGGAGTATGTTTGGTTTTCCATATAACTGTATCTACCTGCCAACACTGGGCAGGCAGGTAGACCTGAGCTCTGCATTGGGAAGACTGGTAGACCTGGGCTCCAAAGACTATTCCAGCTGCTGCCACTTTCCTCCTGTCTGTTTTGCCCCCATTGCCACCCCCCCATTCTGTTTCACCCCTCCCTCTTTGGGAAGGGGCCCAAAAGAAACTCTGTACCCCCTGATAAAATTCCTCTCCGAGGCCCTGCCTTGGAGAAAGGGCAGTATGAAAATGTGAAAAATAAAAATAAGTTAGTTGGACATTTTGGGCGCAATCCTAACCCCTTATGTCAGTGCTTTCCAGCACTGACATAAGGGCAATGCAGCTCTGAGGTAAGGGAACAAATATTCCCTTACTTTGCGGAGGCCTCTGTGAGTGACACCCAACTGCAGGATGCAGCACATGTCCCATTAGCTGGAAAGCAATGACATAAGGGGTTAGGATTGCACCCTTTGTCTCTTCCAGACCACTTGTGCAGTTTTTGTGACTAGCAAGAGTTTGTTACAAGTGACTGTAAGAGAAGAACTAGACCAGTGTTTCTTCAAACTGTGGGTTGGGACCCACTAGGTGAGTCGCAATCCAATTTCAGGTGGGTCTCCATTCATTTCAATATTTTATTTTTAATATATTAGACTTGATGCTACTATGGTATGTGACTGCATTTGGGGAGATGCTACAGTTCTGTACTTTTAACAAGCTACTGTGTATATTCTTTTAGCAATGATAGTAAATGGAACTTACTCCTGGGTAAATGTGGGTAGGATTGCAGCCTAGGATTGTTAAAAATTTTCCTGCTTGATGAAGTCACTTCCAGTCATGACATCACTTCCAGTGGGTCCTGACAGATACTCATTTTTAAAAGTGGGTCCCGGTGCTAAATGTGTGAAAATCCCTGAACTAGACAGTTTTGCCTTCTTTGCACAGCAGAAAAATATTATTGTTTATCTTGAACAACATAAAGTGACTGTAGCTACAGCCTGTTCATAGGATTGTCATTTCATTGTGACAATCTTACTTTAAAAAAGAAAAGCCTTTCACCAATCCTAAGTTTATTTCCTTGGAAGGGGGTCTCCATGATTTTATTAGTATCAATAACATTAAACAGTTTCACTCAGTTTTAAGTCACTCCAGTGAGCAGCTGTGTTTGATGAAGTATTTCATCTCACAAGCCTAGCCTAGCCTAGCCTAGCCGGTAAAACCCTCCTCCCATTTTGCAGCCTTCTTGGGTGTTTTAAACCTGTGAAGTTGCAAAAGTTAAAAGCACACATTTTGTACCAGCATTAGTATTTTTAATACACTATTTAACATTTATCACATTCCCTTTCTAATTACACTCATTATTATGTATCAGGTTTCAGCAGTGTGTTATCCTGGTGTTAGGCATCTGTAATGGATGACATCAACTGTTCTCAGGATCAAAAAAAAGTTGTAGGTAAATGTCCCAGAATGCATTGTGGTGCTCTCAGGACTTTGCAAGGGTTTTGGCTTTCTCATTGCAGATATAGTACTCATAGCTATCTTACTGCAGCTAGATCTGTACTTGAACTGCACATGCTTTTGGATGCTGAGACACACAGAGACAATTCTGATGCAGTCATTTTCTCAACAGAAAAATACAGATGGAAGAATTACTCTGAAAAATGCAAATCAATGTGATTTTCCAGAAAATAGTGTTGAGCAAGAATGGGCAGCAATCTGGGTTGTTTTTTTAAAATAATTTTGTTCAGATTTTACCTTATGTGGTACTATTCCTCTCCCTCCCTGAAGAAAATCTTCTAGAAATGAAAATATGTCAGAATCACAGAGCAGATCATAAATACAGATGAAGCAAATAGCTTCCTCAAGTATTATGACTGCATCTTTTAAAAATATGTTTTCAATGATTGTATATGACACCTAACCATTAACCTTTGAGAGCCAAGTGGAGTTGGTATACTGCAAAATGTTTGCTTTCCTTGCTGTTCTTGTACCCCTTTCCATTTTTCACAGATAACCTTTATTTTTACAAGACCAGAAAGTGACACCGGTATCATCTTTGCTGTAGTCACATCTAGTGCTGGGCCTGGTGAAAATATTGCTATTTTTATAAAGATATTAAGGTGCAAAGAGCTGTAATTTTTTTTGTCTTGCTCATTTGTACAAACACTGAGATAGATCATTGTTATTATTTCATAGAATCATGCAATTGGAAGGGGCCTAACAGGCCATCCAGTCCAACCCTCTGCCTGTGGCAGGAAGTCCTCCTAGAGCTTCTCCAACAGATGCTTATCAAGCCTCTGCTTGAAGATCTCCAGTGAGGGAGAGTCCACCAGCACCTCCCTCTGCAATCTGTTCCACTGCTGCCCCAAAATGCCCATCAGGAATTTTCTCCTGATTCAAAGACAGCTGAGAACAAATCTGTCCTTCCATTTGACAGCCCTTCAGGTATTTGAAGAGCATTTCAAGTTTAAGGATAAGGATGATTACCCAAAGTGGCCATAGTGAGGCAAGTTCAGGACCCAACACAAGTTTAATGGGTTGTCCATTGGATCTCAAAATGACCACAGAAAAATAAACAACCTAGATATGTTTCCAGTCAGGGAACCTGTAGCTGATGTAATAATAATAATAATAATAATAACAGGTATTTATATACCGCCTTTCTTGGTCTTTATTCAAGGCGGTTTACATAGGCAGGCTTTATCTAAATCCCTATTTAAATAGGGATTTTTACAATTTCAAAGAAGGTTCTTTCTTTCAAGAACTACTACATTCAAGGTGTTACATTCCGATCTGGCTTCACATTCTGGCCTCCATCCTCCCACGCTCCGAGCAGATGGAATTGCTCAGCTTCAGCTTGTCAGCTGCTCCAAGGTCGCACGGTGCCAGTGGCCTCGAACTGGCGACCTTGTGGATGTTATCTTCAGGCAGACGGAGGCTCTACCCTCTAGACCAGACCTCCTGTACCCAAAATAGTCTTGTGCAATATCCACTACTCAAGAAAGCACAGACAAAAGTAGGCATCCTGACTATGCAAGGAAATCTAACCTTGAAATCAGGCTCCAGCACCATAATTCATGTGCCACTGGTACAATAAGCTTACATGCAAGCCTGGCAAATTGAACTCTGTGGTTTAAGAGTTGCAGCCATATAGGCTGCAATGCCTACCCACCTGAGCCTCCAGTTAGCTGACCTCCCAAGGACCAGTCCAGCCTTATAAAGTTGGGGCTTCAGAGCTTGATACTCAGTGAGTTTCTGAGTGACTTGGCTCCAGTGTTAGGATGCTGCTTAGCCCTTTCTCCTGATTGCAGCCTTTGACATTGTAACCGCTTCTCTCCCTTGCCTCTCTGTTGTTGGGCTTGGTTCTTGGCCTCTGCCTGATTTGGACCTCTCATCTCCTTCTGGCTCCTTTGATCCTTGGTTACTAATCTGAGCCTTGACTTTTGTCTGAGTTCAACTGTGCACCTGTTTGTGGTCCTCTGATCTTTTTTTGCTGACCCCTGACTGTTTTCAATCATGTACCCACTTCTGGCCTACCTGAGCAAGCAATCACTCCCCTGGATCCCAGAACTTGACTGCTTGGAACTGGATCCTTGCTGAAGTCTGACGGTTTCCAGGACAGATCTTACATTTTGAAAATAATTTCACCAGCCATAGAGAAAGATAACACAGACCTTTCAAATGACTGGCTCTGAAGAGGAACACTTGTGATTGATAGTGGCAGACTCAAACCCCACAACTTCTTTGCCAGAGCCTGGGAACTACTAGAATAGTATTGGTATAATAATACCTCCGAATAATAAAATAGCAGCTTGGGGAGCCACGGCCAGTCACAAAACAATGGCTGTGGTGATAATTTGCAGGGGTGGTGGTGGTTGTTCTAATACACATACAACTCAATAGTGCAATAGTGCTTCAAACAAGGTTGGGCTGGAATTTGTACCTGGGAGATAGCAAGGACAAGAAAAAAAAATTCAGCCTACTGGCGTGGAGGGATAGGAAGAAGGGTCGCCCTCAGATTCACCACTAGGTTTAGCACTACCCCCTGCTTACCTCAGTTTTAAAGCACAGAAAGATGTTTATATTTCTGTATATAAATCTCTATTTACAATGTTTTCACAAAACAAAAATTTGGTTCCAGAAAACCTCAATAGCAGGACTGGTCCAAAATATGTGAAAATGAGCCTCCTCTGGGATGTGGCAGTGCCAACAGACAGAAATAAATTGTAAAAATGTAAAATAACAACTGAATTGGATTTTACAGAAGTATTCCTTCAAACTGACATTGACTAAATAAATTCAGACTTTTTTTCCCCCAGACCTATGAACAAACAGTTCAACAAGTACGTGCATGCAGTTTGCTCATGTGTGCCCAGATCTCTCCAGAGTTTAACAAAAAAAAAAAAAAACCTATCTATCCAAACCTGTTTGTTTTTATTTTATGCCAGCTTATTCAAATATGCTAGCAGTGCACACAAGAAAGGCATGGCTCCCATTGGGAAATAATGATAGTAGGATGCTATTAGCTACACATGCAGATGATGCACTTTTAGTATAATGTTCAGGAATTACTGTACCAGAAGACCCCTGTGGTGAATGTGTGAAAAGAAGATTTGCCTGTTCCCTGTTATAAGAGCAAACAGAGAAAATGGTTCAGCAGATAAATATTCAAAAGCTATATCAAGGATCAAAGAAAATGTGGAGCATATATATTGCACAGTTTTTAACATTTGGAGCCATTGGGATCCCACCATTGATGTGCTGTGAAGACATCACATACACTGGGCTGTAGCCAAAGAAGATGAATCATGACTGAATCCTATTGAAACTGAAATCATGGCCCAATCCTAACTGGGCTGGTTGCTGGCACAACACGCATTGCAGTGGCAACAACTGCTTTGTGGCAGATGCAAAGCAGCCTCTGCCAATGTGCACTGTCAGGTTGATGGCGAGGAGGCCAGAGCATCCTCTCATGCACCTGCTGACAGCTGAAGACCTACCAGAGCAGGTAAGGCAACACAGGGGGTGGGGATGGGCAGAATGGGGTGGTGACGGGGTGGGAAAGAGGGCCGATGAGACCCAGGAGGGGGGCAGACTCGGAGCAGCAATGCACGTTGAATCCTTTTGTCCTTCCTGTTATAATCTTCATGGACCTGTCCCTGGTATTGTGCTGAAGCAGGTGCAAGTTAACCACCAGTCCCACAAGGGCTTACCCTGCGGCAAGGGAACAAATGTTCTCCTACCCCAAGGAGGCCTCTGAAGGCTGAAATTCCCCCACAGGATGCAGTGGAGGCCATGCTGGCGCCACTGCATCACTGCACGAGGAATTATGGGGCTTCCTGTTTACTTTTTCTTACCAAATGTAGTATATACATTTTAGAGGACCATTAAAAGGCTTTGAAAACAACAAGTGGATAAACTTCTCTAGGTTCAGGGTCACTTTTCACATGCAATTGCCTTCTTCTAAGTCAGTGAGGAGAAGAGGCTTTTCATCAGCAAAGACATCTTTGGCATTAAGCCTGTGATCTTACAGTGCAATTCTAGACATGCTTCTCAGATATGTTTACTCAACTATATTCAATGGGGTTTACTCTCAGGTAGATGTATACAGGATTGCAGTCATAGCCAAGCATTTTACGGGTCACTGAAAGCTATTAGGAAGGGAGGTTACACCTATACTTGTGATTACAATAACTGTTAGAGGTTGCCACTTGTTGGAGGACTACACACAAGTTAGCAGGCAGGATCAGTTCTATAGATATATTTGATACTGCATCTGCTTCTTGTCACAAGGATACAGTGGACATTTTCTAAAGACACTGTCCAAGGGCAGGACAAAATAGTTATGAAGCACGCACTGAAACGGTTCCCGGCCTTGTTTTGCTAGATTCCAATATGTCTGCATTAGCGAGCACACATGATGGCAATTATGACTTTGGCACATTTGAAGTCAGCTGCTTGCTGATCTAGAACTTAGATAGGAGCAGAGATCTTCTTTGTCCAAGTTGAGAAAGAACATCTTGAATCCGTTTCTGAGCATATGAAAAATTAATTGAATCTCTATGGGCTGAAGTCTTCCCAAATGCTACACCATCAGATGGTTTGTGGTACCCAGCATGAAAAGGGATAACCTGCTCAGTCTTTAAAGTCAGAATAATTTTGTCTGCAGGGTTATTGAGAGATATGTAATGAAACGTTGCCACAGTAAGGGAGCGTTGAGCTGAAGGGTTTGTTTGTGGATTATATGTTAGGAGGACTGGAAGAGGGACGAAATATCTCAGACTTCCTTTCATCTGTTGAGTGCTGAAATGCAAGTTACATTACAAGACTGATGAAAAGTGTGCGGCAAACATAAACCCTATTACAGTGCTCATTTGATGTCGGTGAAACCCAGACTTTGGGCTCATCCAAAGATGTGAATATCTGAATGTGAATCTCCAGGGTGTCCTATGGCCTCCAGGTCAGTGGATGATGTTAGAAAGATCAAGAGATAAGCATAGGGTTTGCAATAGGTGCTATTGTTGTCCTTGGCTTTCTAATGTCGTATTTGCATTCAGATGTTTGGGTATTTGGGAAGATTTTATGTAGAATAGCATAAGTATTTTCCACAAACAAAATCTAATGCAGACTGTAGCCCCAGAGCCTTGAAAGAAAGGAAAATGTAACAACAATGCAATTTCTAACAACCTGACCCTAGAGACCTTATGACCCCCCTGATCCTATGACCCTTTATGCATAGGTGTGATTGCAAGCAGAGCACCCTTATGTTGTCCAGACCTCTGCTCCCCCCCCTTCTTGAGGCCAAGCTGGCTCCATTTTGAAGATGTGCAAACTAAATTGCCAGTCTGCACTTCCAGATCTCAGCCTTGTTGTGAGCCAATGCGAGCCTTATGCCCATACCTTGAACCCAGAGATGGCAAACAGAAGCTGCTGCTTGATGCCACCAGTGCCTGATGTTGTCCCACTCCCAATGAGAAAGAAAAAGGCAGAGCCACATGATCCTCTTGACAAAACAGGAAGGTCTTCCAATGCCTAATACTGTATTTCAATCAACAGGCACACAGAAAGATTTTTCTAATGTGAGCCAAGTGATGAATGCTATCCAGTTGGAGCTATGCAGGCATACAAATGTTACCAGGAGTGTTCTAACACATATGCATGAACAATGCACACCTACTCCAGGCACACATGCTAAGGATCCTTTAGCCATTGACCATGGTGCACCCACCTCATATAAGAGAGAAAGGAAGAATTTAAATGTAACTGAAATGAATACCCAGTTTACTGAGAGGCAGGGCCAGCTTTAAGCCAATTGCTCCCAATTGGGATCTGCACCTAAGACCCCCTGCACTAGTTTTGTATGCAATTTTATATTAAAATGTGCTTAGATCTATTTGGTCTGTTCAATCACATTAGTTTTTAAGCATGCATTTTGATTGCTTTCCATTCTACCATAAAGATCTAAGTGTTCCTGAGCCTGCCCATCCTAGAGTAGAGCAGAGTGGACCACTTAATCCTTAGGGGTCTCCAAAGCCTGGCCTGGGGGCCAGATGCGACCTGCGGCCAGCCTCTATCTGGCCCATGGCCAGCCTCTTGTCCCCTGAAAGCCCCGGCCCACTTTGCCAATCATGACTGGAACTATGCTCTGGTTGCATCTGGAGGGTATTCTAAGGGCCAGAGAGGTTGAATGAATGAGCCCATTCATTCATTTATTCACACACACAATTCACACATTCATTTATGCACACAACTAAGTTCCATCTCTAATTTATTTATATAAATTTTATATTGAAATTTTTTTCCCGGCCCTCAATACCGTGTCAGACATTTGATGCGGCCCTCTGGCCAAAAAGTTTGGAGACCCCTGAATGCTGAAAGACCTGAGGAGACAGGACCACTTTTCTCTCTAATCTGTGCCCCCCCCCCCCAGGCCAGAGCACTCAGTGATGATGTCACCACCATTGCTGAACTCTAGAGCACCAAGAGGAACGCTGCGTGGGTCTTCCATTCAAGATGCATGGCTGCACAGCCACACAGTTTAGAGGAAATGCTGGATGGGACAGGACTAAACAGCTCTTGTTTATATTAAATTGTGGTCATTATTGCAGCTAAGTAATCTCACCTGATTATATACAAATGCTGCCTATTCCCTCAGTTGTAGACTCTTGCTACCACAGGAATGGACAGGGAACTCCTTCCCCTGAACCACAAACAGTGGTGCATGGTGGTAACCAGGACAAGACTGCAGACATTGCAAGGACAGTAAAGATCATTCACGTAATCTTGACCAAAGTTGCAAATGTGGCTGAGTTCAGAACATCCATCAGAACTTTGGGATCAGGAGGCAGAAGTGACAGAACTATAATACATGAACAAAGATTTATTCTATTTTAAAAAATGATAAATATAAAACAAGTAGCCAGCTGCTCATTCTGTCTGCTTTTCAATTTTATTCAGCGAACAACGCTGTGTTGTTCAAAATACAGATTAGGTGCCTTGTCCTGTTGGACTATATACAACATATCTAAAATGACACTGTTTGTGAGGAGAAGTTGTCAGATACAGCAACTAAGTATTTGTTAGAATGACTTGTTAAGACATTTTAATGAGGAAACAGAAGACAGATTATAGGCCTTGGAGCAAGTATTGCAGATATCTTTACAAACAACATGATTAATAAAGCTGCGTGGCATATATTTCATTTGTGAAAGGTTTTGTTTTTCGCCTTCATATGTTTTTAATGTAGCCAAAAACATGGTTCAATAGTGCCACCCTGTGGCAAAAATATAAGGCCAAGCTTTCTCAGTAGATCCACGTGATTGGATTCAGCAATTAAAAGAGTCATATTGATCCTTCATTTAAAGGCTCTCTTGTGTTCCATATTTATCTATCATTAACATAGTACTCATTAACATAGTACTGCAGCAACTGTAACCCTGCAGATGCCTGATCCCGGCTGATCTCGGAAGCTAAGCAGGGTCAGGCCTGGTTAGTACTTGGATGGGAGACCGCCTGGGAATACTGGGTGCTGTAGGCTTATACCATAGTCTTTCGAGACTGAAGGTTGCCAGCCAACCAACCAACAACATAGTACTTCTAAATGTCACATGTTTTATATGAAATACTATTTAATTTTAATTATTTTCAACTTGTTTCAGTTGTTCCATACATTCAGTAAAACAAATCTTAATTTTTGCTAAATTCAAAAACTTAGTGCCAAATGCTTGTCAGTCATCCCAGCACTTTTGCCTTCATTAACCAGAACACTAGTGGGGGGAGGGGAGCAAGGACTACCCATGGGGTTGGGCTCTAACTACCCACTCCCACCAACCAGCCATCTGAGAGCCCAATCCTGTGCTTGGCGGCACGGCTCCGTGCCGCCGAGCACTGTCGCAAACGTGCTGTAAGGCACGTTTGCGAGACTCACCGCCGGGCTCCCACCCATGCTAACCCAGCGCCAGCCAGTGCTGGGCTAGCGCAGGGTGGTCGCCCAGCCTCCCCTGCTCAGTGGTCTCCCGGACTGCCCAGCCGCAGCACGGTAAGTGGGGGGCGGGGATGGGGGCAGGAAGGAGACATTCTAGGGAGGGAAGAGACCAGCGGGGGGCGGAGAGAGGGTGGGGGGAGGCGTGATGTGGAGGTGTGACACGGGGAGGGGGGCAGGTCTGCGGAGCTCCACTCTGCAGGATCCAAGGCGCTTGTGGAGGGCTGCACGCCCTACATGAGCACCTTTACCTTTGCCAAAAGGTTGGCAGTAACATGAGTAGCCCCATTTTGGGGCTACTTACCTTACCCGGGGGAAGGGGACAAAAGTCCCCTTCTCCTGAGGTGCCTCCCGTGGTAGCCCGGGGTGCGCAGGATCCAGTGGCAGCCGTTTTCAGTGCCACCGAGCCTGGGTGCCCTAGGCAGCTCAGGATTGGGCTGTGAGTCAATAGCCTTATGGATAGGCTGGTCTCATGCTACCCATTCTCTCACTCTGTTAGCAACCCTGCTGTGAGCTGGGAGTTGCACATGCCTAAAGTGTTGCCTAAACAACAGGCAGCCCAATCCTGAGAATGGCTGCCGCTGCATCCTGCACACCTCGGGCGACCACAGGCGGCACCTCAGGAGAAGGGAACTTTCGTCTCCTACTCCCAGGGAAGCAGCCCTGCAATGGGGCTACTCACTTTACTGCCCAGAAGTCTTACTGAACACAGAAGAAGTCAGAAGTCTTACTGAACACAATGGGCTTACTTCAGAGTAAAATAAATAACACCCCCATTTTCACCCCCAATAACACCATTTTCAAATTCCTTTACTTGCAGTCCATTGATTTCACAACCTGTTTCTAGAGAGCAATGGTTCCCAAAATTTACCCCATAAAGGAACCTGTAAGTGCTCTTGGGGCTTGCTAAGAGGGGGATGCCAACTCAGCAGACATGGCACTTACATGTCTGCACTGCCACCCACTGGCTAAGATAAAAAAGGGAGTTTAGACTTACCTGTGTTTGGCAGTGGTGGTTTTATGTGAAAACCAGAAGTGCCTTTCAAAGGCCTCCGGGAGGTCTTCTAAAACTCGAGGGGGTGGGGCGTTAAAAATTTGTGCCCCAGGTGCTAGAGGCTTTAGTTATGTTACTATGACAAATCCTCATGGTTGGGGAGACATGAAAACCCTGTACCTGCACTGTCTCTGGCATCTATGTACTTCCTGATGCAACATACTGATAACATTTTAGCAAATGCTCAGCTTTGAGTAACTTACTTCCTAATGGAGCGAAATATGTACAGAATTACTCTGTTCCCTCAAGGTCAGATCATTCTGTGGTTTAGAGCCCGGAGCCCTGATAAGGATCTTGGACTCTGATGTTACTTGAGCTGCAGGCTTGTCTCAGCTGACTTCAGCGAAATAAAGAGATAGCAAAACAGGCTACAGATTTAAAAGAAAAGAAAGAAATAGTAGCAGGCAATTGCTGTATAATTTGGTGAACCTGTAGGAAACAGTTTCGCTCACAGACAAAAACTACTTGCCTAATAGCTATGCCGCAACCTTTAACAGGGCTTCTCTATTAATTTACTAAATGGTAGTTTTAAATAAAGCTGTGTAAAAATCTTTCTCTCTCTTCCACTCACACAAACACACAAATTCCAGTTAAAGAAGATTAATTTACATTAATATTGTTCTTCTCACCATCTTTCAAACTCATTTGCAGCAAAAAACAAAAACAAAAATCTGTTGGTGAAGAATATAATCTGTACATTTTCAGACAAAGTTACACCTTTACAGAATGTGTTTAAAGATTGCCCTGAATATGCACACATTTTAAACCCCATATGGGAGAACCACTCGGGGCTAGTTTGAAGTGGAGAAAGGACAGGCTGGGAAAGGATTAAGAGCCCAAGCCTATCCAACTTTCCAGAACTTTTTCATCCTGTGGTGGTGCAGCAGTCACAGAGGTCTCCTCAAGGTAAGGAGATGTTTGTTGCCTTACTTCACGGCTGCATTGTGGCTGAATCAGTTCTGGAGAGTTGGATAGGGCTCTAAGCCCTGTCCCATGCTCCTTTTGTTCTCCCAATTTCCCCCTCCCAAATGCTGCTTTTCTTTAAAAAGAAGGAAAGACCTGGCATCATTGTATATGTGATTTATTTGGTACATCAGAGTCAATGTTTATTTCCATATACCTTGCCAAATCTATGAATCTGGATTCCACCATGTCCTGTCCTGTTTAACACATACCGGTATATATGAGTTGGGTCATTTTAATTCATATTGCAGTCAAAGATGGCTCAAGGAGATCCACCACCCAACCCAAAGCTCCAGCTGAAGCCATTCCTGACACTCCAACATGCACCCAAACTCCTGCCCCCCCCCCCCGCAAAATTGTAGAAGGTGGCAATTCAGCCCCCTCCTTTCTCATGTTGCTTCTTCCTCATGTGATCCTTAAACAAATCTGGAAGTACAGAACATGCCAGGGCCATTCTCAAAATGTCCTGCACTACCTGTTCTATTTAAATGAGCTGTGTAAAGAAGCAGCTAGCTAAGGGCCCTTTCCTAACCCACTTTCCAGCACTGACATAATGGCAATGTAGCTCCAAGGTAAGGGAACAAACATTCCCTTACTTTGAGGAGGGCTCCATGAGTGCCACCCAACTGAAGGATGACCCATACATCCCATTGGCACAGCTATGCCAGTGCTGGAAAGTTGGTTAGGATTTGGGCCTAAGAAGGTAGGAGGCCAGATTACTTGCTAACAGCTAGCAGAATGCAGATTGGAATGGCTCCATCTGCCATGGGCAGGAGGGAGGTGGTGGAAAACTCAGCAAGATAGTAATGTTGAACCTGGTCACCTCTCCCCTATCTTGATGAGAGCCGTATTGGTTGTGTCATGCATGGGCTGGCTGCGACTGCTATACCACACCACTAAAAAGCAGTAGCTGGATTTTAGTGCAGTGAATGTTCAATTTAACACCCATCTTCCATTTCTGGGTGCTGGGAGTGTTCCCAGCATGCTCCACTCATCATCTGGATTTCAAACAGGACCGTGTGAAGCAAGAGGAAGAAGGTGTGCTGGAGATAAAAGTAAGGGGAAGGGATGAGGTTGGATACTAGATCACTGTGCTATACTCCTCTATCTCTTCCTGCCCACTCAGCTGCTTTTCCATAGAGCTGGGTAGATGAGGAGCCAAGCAAGGTGACAACACCACAAGTGGAGTGTGCACCAATCATTTTATTTTATGTATTTTTTGGTGGGCTGCTTACGAGCAGGGGTGATGGATCTCCCCCAATTCAAGCCTGATTTGTTCAGGCCAATCCTGGGGACAACCTAGGAAATCCAAGGCAGCTTGTAAAGACCATCTGGACAATGAATAAATCTGCAGAGCCTTCTGTACTGCAGCAACATCATGTTAATTAATTGCATCTAGCTCAGATACTGCTCACTGCAAGCTCACAGACGCAGTGTTCATAGGCTAGTAGGGGAAATGGCCAGCAGTGCAGAGACTTGAGAGATCTAATCAGCCAGTCCTCAGCAGCATGTGTCCTTGATCAGAGGTGGGCCAACTGAACCTTTTCGATTTCTAAAATAAGTATTAGGTTTCTGTTGGGGCCAAACTGCAATGCTGTGATTCTTCATATTGTTTTTAAATGGAAAAAAAGGATGCTAAAATTGGGAGATAAGGACTGACAAGTGTGAAAAAGGGCTGCTTAATTCTTTCCTGTTTGTCAGCTTGAAGACCCTGGCCCTAAACTGCTGAGTCAAATAATAAAACTTAACATTTGTCTAGTGCTTTATGCTTATGTAAAGCACTTCACATATATTATCCTGATACACTGTCCTTATAACAAACCTGTAAGAAAGTAAAATATCCCCATGTGCAGCTGAGGGGCTTGTCTAAGGCCACCTACAGTGCAACCCTATGGATCTGTACTCAGAAGTCCCACTATTTAGTTTTGGAGGGCTGCTTATGAGCAGGGGTGATGGATCTCCCCCAATTCAAGCTTGATTAGTTCAGGCCACAAACTGATTTGTTCAGGCCTCCACTAGTTCAATGGGCTTTCTCTCTTGTAAATGTGTATGGGTGGCCCACATTACCCATGGATTAGGAACCTACGGATTTGACAATCCATGGGTTCCAAACTCAAGGGTGGATCCAACCTGTACCCTCTGGAGCAATGGGAGCTGTGTGTGGCCTCCTTGGCCCTCAGAAGGCTTTCTGAAGGCTCTGGAAAGCTGAAAATTGTGACTTCTGGTTTTCAGCTGAAACCCCGAAGTCACAATTTTTGGCCCTCTGAGGGCTGGGGAAGCATTCACAATCCTCAAAAGGTCCTCCAGACATGACCAAAGAGCGGCTCCAGACAGGTTAGAGGGTTTGGGGGCCTGAAGTACGCAGATTCAATCATTCACAGATTTTGGTATCCACTGGGGTTCCAAGAACAGAATCCCTGTGGAAACCAAGGGCCGTCCTGTATAGGATTGCAGCCCTAGTGTATGCATTGCAGAGGTGAGATTTGTGTTGTGGCAACCTTGATTCATAGCTCAGTCTTTTGCTGTGCTGCTCCAGCTCTCTGAATAAAACTTGTTGGCATCCCAATTATTATTTTGAATAATATTAAGACATTTCTTGTTGGTGTGATCAAAATACTTCTTGTGGCAGGGCTTGACCTCCTAAGGCACAGACATTTGGTGGGGTGTTCAGACACACTTTAGATGCATTGAGAGGTATGTGGGCAGCATCAGAAGGCCCTAATTTCCCTGTGATCTTATTTTACATCTAACTTTCATGTTAGTGATCTAAACCCTGCCAATTTATGAAGGATGACTCAAGAGAGGTGTGAGACTCCTGTAATGGTTCACGTGCCATTATCTTCAGGCATCAGATTTTTTTGTAAGTGCTGACAATCAGAATTGATAAACTGGGGTGGGGTTCAACAATTAGGGTGCAATCCTAACCAACTTTCCAGCACTGATATAGCTGTGCTAATGTGGTGTGCATGTGTCCTGCAGTAGGAAGGCAGTCAAGGGGTTTTTCCTCAAGGTAAGGGCATATTTGTTCCCTTACCTTGGGGCTGAATTGAGGCTAGGTCAGTGCTGGAAAGTTGGTTAGGATTGCACCTTTTGTCATCATTCCTTCTCTGTTATTTGGTCTCAACAGAGGAGGAACAGAGCAAACAACAACAGAGCAAGGGTCAATTACCCAGGAATCTGTTTGAAGAAGCAGGTCAGAATCACAGAAAGACAGTGCCTTGTTTATCACTGAGTAATCCAATAATGGAATGGGAATTGGCTAAAAGAGTGATAGGAAAAAGTCAGTGGCTTTCAAACAATGATCCAATCCTAAGAACCTGCTTGTGAACAAATTAGATCAGTATTCTTCAACCTTGGGGTCATGACCCCAAGGGAGTTGTGAAGCCTCAGTTGTGGGGTCATGGCAGCATATGGGAACAAAAAGGGTGGAAGACCACTTGATTAAAGCACCACCAGGTATAATGTGTACTCCTTTCATATACCAGGAGATTGTGTCCCAGTCCTGCTCAGGTTCTTAGCAATTGTGCTAAAATGGCTTTCAGTAGTACCAGGCTTCATTCGTTTTCTGCTCTCCTTAATAAGAATACTTCTTATAATGAACTGTGCTGGGAGGGTGTAATGGGGAGGGGTTTGTGTGGCAAGAGGGGAAAGTCGTGGGCAGATAGGGTCATGGGGGTGCAGGAGTGACGGTGGATCTCTGGTCTCATTCATTTATTGGGTTGTGGTATGAAAAAGATTGAAGACCACTGGATTAGATCAACTGTGATGTGACTGATTTAGAATTTCTTCTTTAGTGGCAGGAAAATTCAACTGAAATGAGAAAAGAATATTTGCTGATTGACTGCACAATCCTATGCATGACTACCCAGATGTAAACTCAGCTACAGTATATTCAATGTAGCTTACTTCTAGGAAAGTGTGTATAGGACTGTAACCTAAATTGACCACTAGTTATTCCAGTTTGTTCCCTTGATATCAACGACAGAAGAGCTGGTGGAGCTGTTTGAGCTATTTTTTTGGGTAACTAATGTACAAAGGCTGAGTGGCAGTCCATTGATTTGCTTCCTATCAATTAAAATGTTCCTACAAACAAATGGATCCTGACATATCTTAAGAATTGGTTTGGGGTGTTATCCCCTGATTTTATCCACTTGTTAACAGGTTAATGGGCACAAAGCAGACAAATGACCCTGATGCACTTTACTGAGGCATTATTTACTCTAGCCTGCACTTTCAGCTCTTGCATTCTTAGAATTCTGAGAATGCAAGAGGGATGCATCAGAGGCAAAACAGATACTCTTGTAGTATCAGCCACAGTGTCTAGACATCCTCAAATAGCTGAATGATGCAGGGTTCTGGGCTCCTTCTGTCATACATTTTCATGTTCCTCTGAGGACGGGGTCAGCCCATCCATGAAGCAAACCAAAACAAACATCTCAGGTGGAAGATTGGCAAGGGCACCAGTCTCCATCTGTGCACCCACCGTTCCTCCTCCTCCTCCTGCTGCCTAGATCTGAAGAGGAAAATGGGAATGAAACAGGATGGAGGAGCACTCTCCAACTCACTCTCTCACATTGTTCCCTTTTTTATTTTCAAACCTGGGGAACGGGAGAAGGGAGAATTCAGAGGTGGTGGCTGTATCAACACCAAACAAGGGAGGGTGGCATTTTGTGTGCCACTTCAGGAAGCACACAGGAAGTCCTGAGCTGGCCTTAAACAAGGAGATATTTAAATCTGTAGGAAAATGTGTGCAGAGTTATCTGAAGAGGATATGCATGTTTGACACCAAGTATAAACATTTCATGCTATTTCATTTTCTGGTAAGAGGAGTGCATATGAGCTTTCCAACATGATTTCCATGTGCATATGAGGAAATGCATATGATTTCCAACACATATGACCAAATCAACAGTTGCATGTTCTTCACCTCTGACCCATGTGGTTTTACATGTACCCCTTCCCCAATATAGATACTGTGGCCATGTGGGGGGGGGGATCCCATTTTTGAAGAAATGCTCAGAAATTATAGGCGCCCTTTTTGTAAATATATAATATTGGACAAGGTTAATTGCTTGATAGTTAGTACATTTAGACGTTTCCAGAAAAAATTGCTCACAATTGCAACCAGTAGAGGTGATTGGTCCAGATTTGCCAATAACCTTCAATAACTATCCACCATCCATTGGCCATCAACAGGCATATTTACTGCATAATTCGATAATATACATGACATACCATATTGGTATCAAATTTCTCCACTCTGGCACTATCAATTCTGACCACGTGAAAGTATCTTGATACTTTCACTGTGCCTCTAAGGAGAAAAAGTCAATGGCAGTATATATACTTCTGCTGAAATTGTTGGCTTGTGGTTTCTAATGCTATTGACTCTGTAAGGACAGGAAGCTTTGTACTGGAGCTATATTATTCTGTGGTTAAATATGGAGGCACTTTGTAATGCCTTAGAGTATTTTTCCAGGCTTACTAGAAACCTGAAGAGAAACTGAATCATCAAAATCAATAAGGCATTTATTTTAAGAGTGGAGAGAGGGTTCCCCCCACCTTCTTCTGGACTGAAATGCATTTCCTTTAATATTGTTCATCTTTATGTCATTATTTTCTGGGTAATCAATGTAGGACGTGCTAAAGCATTTGATATTTATTTTGGAACTGCCTCCTGCCCAGTCTTATGTTGGCATGTGATCTCCTTAGTGCACTTGTTCAAAATCTGTATTTCAGTACCAAATAAAGAAAAAAGTGCCTGATACTTTTTTCTTTGCTTGATTCTGTTCATCTTGCTGTGACAAAAGCATATATCATTAAATGCCTTTGGATGATTGACAACCTCCAGAAAATTAAACACTGTACATGTATAGAAATATCAACTTGCATATAACAATACTGCTTAATTTGGATTTTTAAAAATAGTTCTATTTTTTGTGTTTTGCATGCCCCATTTCCCCCAAGTGGTGGGAAATTACAGATTGGGGAAAACAGGGCTGACCCATACATGAGACTGTTTGGGGTGCTCACCACAGGTGGCTAATGGGCCTCTGTTCTCCCATTCACCTCTGTGGCTAGTGTTCCATCCCTGGCTCCCTGGATTCAAACAGGAAGAGGGGAACAGAGAAAAAGTTCTTCACACTTCCACTATCCCCTCTTCTGTTTTGAATCCAGGAGGACTTCCACTATCCCCTCTTCTGTTTCGAATCCAGGAGGACAGGTGTCAGCTGTGGGTAACGGCTGGACAGATTTTCATGCAGCAAGGAGTCACATAAACAATTTGGCCACTCTAGGCACATAGAGATCTCAGGCCCACCTTGGCGATGAGTGCCATTACCAAGCTGCAGAGGGCCCTGGGACAAAGCCTTACACTGGATCCTTGATAGCTCTCCCATCCACGCTTTTATAATGCACTGGTCACAGCTACCCATACTAAGGGTTCCATGTCAGGGTACCCAGACCCTCCAAACATGACTGGATCTGTGCTCTGGAGGGTGTTCTGAAGGAGCGCATGACCTCCCTGGTCCTCAGAATGCCTTCTCAGGCAGTGTTTCTCAATGTTTGTCCCCTTCACATGGTCCACCTATTGGAAGTACCACCAGAAATAACTGGCGATGATGTCATTGCTGGTTACTTCTGAACTGGGAAGCCAGATGCAACATTACAAACACTGGTAAAAGACTCAGGGTGGATGGGAGGGCATTTTCGAGCATGTAAAGAATGCACACTGGAGCCGAGTCTCCTACTGCCTGCCAAGCCAAGTCTCCTGCCAGGCAGCAGGGGTCTGAGTGTCTTGCAAGTATCACTGGATTCAACTACCACCAGTGGTACCCTGATTGAGAAACTCTGTTCTAAGGCCTTTGGGATGTCTTAGAACAGGGGTCTCTAAACTTTTTGGCTGGAGGGCCACTTCAAATATCTGGCACAGTGTAGAGGGCTGGGGAAAAAAATATAAAATTTAAATAAATACATTAGAGATGTAATTTAGATGAATGGATGGGCTCAAATGGGCCCAAATGGTGTTCAGGATTTCTCCAAGCACCAACACAGCCCAAGAAATAAAGCATACACTTAAATGGACCCCTATTCCTCCACCCCACAAGCACAACTCCAGTTGTGTTTGGTCAACTGGGCCAGAGACTCTCAGGGGATCAGAGGCTGGCCGCGGGCCGCATCTCGCCCCCAGGTTGGGGTTTAGAGACCCCTGTCTTAGAACATCACTTCCGATTTTCAGGGGGAAACCAGAAGTGATGTTTTTATAAAAGACCTTCAGAGCACATCCTCTGTGAGCCTCAGAAGGTCTTCTAAAGGCATAAAAACATAACTTCCAGTTCCCCCCCAAAAACCAGAAGTGATGTTCTAAAGCCTCCTGAAGGCCTCAGAACTCCCTTCAGACACGACTAGAGGGTGCAGGTCAGTCTTACCCTGCAGGTTCGGAACCCATGGATAGTCAAATCTGCAGATACCAAATCCGCAGATAAAGAGGACTTATCTGTACTCCTAATTTTGCCTCTCCCTAGCTACTATACTTCTGCTGCTAGAACCCCAATATTTAAAAAAAATTAAAATATATTTTCAGCACAGCATTTGAGCTTCTGTGCTGCAAAATCCTGGTATTTTGTATCCAATGTATATACACTCTTTTGGATATTAGGCACATAACATAGAAAATGAATTACTGCAGTGAGGCAGATGCATGGTCCACTGAATACAGAACGTAACCTTACACCTGTAAATTGAGACTGACTAATAGCAGAGTCGCCTGTAAACCCCTATGGGTAGCACCCATCACCCACCCCTGAATGGCATGACAGCAGCAAATGATGAAGACACTTAGATTCACCTTCACTTTTTCAGGCATGAGAGATTAAGCAAAGTCCCTTTTGACTTTGGAGGTTTACAAGGCAGGAAGATTTATTTTATGTATTTACCAGCGTTCATATCCTGCCTTTTAGTGGGAACAAACTAAGGTGGCTTGCTTCAAAGCAGCTGCTCCTTTTCCACTTCCAGGCCTGAAAAACTCCTTGTCAATATCCCATGACCTTGTGCAATGGCTGTGATAGGACTGTGATTCCTGTGACCCAAAACTCTCTGTGAACTTTTGAAGATAGTTTCATCATGGCATCTCTAACAATAGGAAGTCATTGCCCAATTCCCCTTTCCCATATCTGGTTGCTGACTAAGGATAACACTGCACTCCTGCCCAGGACCTTTGCTCTTCTAGCATCACCATCATCCCTTGTTCAAAGTCTCCTGTTCCCTCAAATTATTACTACAACTATTGATAAACCACATTTCAACACAAAAGAAGCTCGCAAAACAGTTTACAGAACATAAAGGATTCCGTCCTTGGCATAGTGTTTTTCTGGCATCAGGGCATATCTGTTTGCCGAACAGGGGTGAGGATATGGTGTATCCCAACTCTTCTTAGTGCCTCCCACATCTTTCCTACGTTTCTGCCACGTCATGCTGCAATCTCCCTGTTTTGTCCTCTCTGCCAGTAGAGTTCTGCTGGTGTCAAAGTGACATCTGAGCTACATTGATGCAGCATTTTTCTGATGTTACACTAGATTATGGCACGTGTGTCACTGCTATCAACTGTGTTGCCTAACCCTTTCTTTTGCAACAGCTAAGAACAGGGCGGGCCTATTCTCTCTTATGGTAAATGCTAGGGGCTCCTACTGCTGACCTACTTGTTCCATTTGGACTCCTGTGGCTTTGCAAACTCCATGGCAGACAGTGAAACTATTGGTGCAGCCAGATCTCACAGGAACCTGTGTTACTCTGCTGTCTGTTGGATAACTTGCAATGGCACAACAGCCCTGCTGGGAAGAGATGGTTGGCAAATAGGCAACTCCACTTGTGTATTTCTCTAACAGAGATACATTTCAATAAAACCTTATCAGAATCCACACATAGCCATCTTTCCGCTCTATAAGGACTATAGGACTGTAGTTGTAGAACCCACTGTATGGGTTCTACAATTTTATGTCTAGTTCAATCACTCTATCTAATTCATCTTTTAGTTTATCTCTAGAAGAGAGAAATAAACTTCTGTATAAGAAATTAGTTTAATCTAAGTCAGCTTAGTTTTACATTCTGCTGAGAGCTTTCCCATGCTGTCAAAGACATCTTGAAACTGTTCTTTAGTGCTCATGTGGTCCCATTCTTACACATTTTCTGCTTCATAATAAGCCCTGGAGTCTGACATGCTTTGAGTCCTGATATAGTAACTCATTCCTAACACAGACAATAGCTTTATCATATTACTATTAGATCACAAAGGCTGCAATCCTTTATGCAGTTAGCTGGGAGTAAGTCCCATTGAGTTCAATGGGACTTGCTTTTGAGTAAATGTGTATAAGATTAGTCTGCAATCCTAACCACACTTTTCCTGAGAGTAAGCCCCATTGAACAAAATAGGACTTCTGAATTGACCTGGTTAGGATTGTGCCCTAAGTCTCAGAGCTGGAAGGAGCTCTCCACTATAAGGTCTAAATTGGAGCTGTTTGTATTTCACATAGCTTGACTCTCTCCCTAAGGCTCTCACAATAAGCCCAATTCACTTGGGATCCACTATCCAAGTAACAAAGTTCCGTTTGTCTGTAGAGTCATTGTCCAGCCACTGGGTGCTGCTTGTCTTGTGCAGACTTTCCACAAAAAAAGCTGTGATGGTTTCTGCACCAGGAAGAACATTGTTTCTTTCCTGGCCCAGTTTCTACTTGCCTGCCAACTTTTGCAAACTGATTTTGACATTTGCAATGTGGCAGTTCTGCCCAAAGGTAGGACATTTCACGCTGTGGAGGCAGAAACCTATCCAGGCAATCATTTATGCAGTCTTTCACAGAACCATTCTGAGTGGTTTTTCTATGCCTCAAATTTGAATATTCAGTTTTACTTTCCAATAGCTTGTCCTGTTGATCCCATAATTATGGCGACACAGAACAACCTGTCATATGTTTAAAAAGGAAATAACTGCTGGTCTTGCTTGGCACGTGCAAAAATGGAAGTAGTTCTGGGGTGTATATGAGTATTAATTTGAATAATGGGATTTTTTTTGCAGGATGTGGGTTCTACCATATATGCATCCTACATGTGGAATACTATAAGTATCTTGCTAGTTTCAGAGAACGTCTGTATTTTAAAAGATCTCTTTTGCTAATTTAGAACAGTTAGCATCCAGTGCAAATTTGGCAGGAAATGTGGTTATAAGGGAAAGTTGCAGTGAGTCATGTTACCACCACAAAAGGAAATATGTAAGCAACCCACAGCACTGTTCACTGCCTTTCACTCTTCCTAACGTAATTTAATGCACATGAAAAAAGATCCTAGAATACTTTTCCAAAGCTGGAGCTTTATTATTTCAATAGGAGTCCAGAACAAGGGCATACAATGCTGGCAGAGAGACAGGCCTTGCTTGCAAATACCTCAGGAGTGGAATGAGTTTGTTTTTGCATCTGAATGTTATGGCTGGCTAAGAGCAACACTCTGTATCCATATCTCTGTCCAGCCTGAAATGAACATGATGCAATCTTTTAACCTCAGGCTTATAACCAATTAGTCACAAAGTACAGATGGATCTTTATTGATGTTTTGAACAGAGGTAGACAGAGGCTGGGGAGGCAATGAGGTTTAGATGTAATAATTCTGTGCCAGCTTTCCCTTAGCCACAAGCTAGGCAGCACACTGGGGTACCCAGACACCGAAACAAGGGAACTTCATCTGCTCTGTGTCTGATTTCGTTCCTCTTAATTATCAAGCAACTCTTCTTCGGCCTCAATTTCCCCTGCAGCATAGAGAATCTGTCACTCATTTAGCGAAAACTGATTTACAGAATCAGAGGGTAACTTGAAAAAGTGAACAGCTCTTAAAACAATTAACATTTAGAAAACAGATTACAGTAAAACAAAACAACAGAAAAAGATAATTTAGGAAGGTACAAGGTGCCAGATGTTGGCATAAGCGAAAAGTAAAGAAAAAAACCCTTCTTGTTTATGCTGTGATAAACAATCTTTGCACAGATCCGAATGTACAGCAAAACAAGGGAAGCAGCAATATTCGTCATATACTCACAGAAGCAAGTCTTGGCACTTGAGGAGGTGATGTCCAAATCCTGCCCCATTTGCCTGATAATGTGCCAGACTCTTCTCCTGATCCCTGGACTGGAAAAAGAAGAGGATGACAAATTAGAAGAAGTATGAACAATAAGAAGATAGTGGTGTCCTGGAGCGTAGACTAGCAAAAGTCTTATTCGTTTGGGTTTATTCCTGTGTAGGTAAGCCTGGGATTGCAGTGTGTGAGATGTAAGCTAGAAAGTCTCCATTTCAAATCTCACCTCAGTTGCCATGACGTCACTAGGCACTCTTAAGCAATATAGCTGCTATTTTCTCAGCCTCAATCCCCAAACTGCAATATGGAATCAATAATACAGGCCTACCTTAGAGGGCTGTTGTAAATTACTAAGATAAAACCTAAGCATTTGAAAACTCACTTTATAAATGCCAGCTATTAGGGAGGAGAAAGAACTAATACATTTAAATAGCAAGAAGTATAATGTTCAACCTTCTGATGGGTAATTGTACATTTCTGGTGTTTTGTGCGTGTGTGTGAATATCTTTTTTTAAAATAACACCTCCACAGCAGCGGCACCCCTGGCATTACAGCCAGGCCATGTGGTACCAGGTGCAAGGCATCCCAGAGTGCTCAGATCCCTGTGGCATCCCAGAGTGATCAGATAACCTTCTGAGGCTCTGGAGAGCCCTTTAAACAGAACTTCTGGTCTTCCAGAAGTACTGCTTAAGGTCCTGTCGGAGGCTCAGAAGGCTTTCCAACTGCTCCGGAACACTGTGCGAGGCTAGAGAACCCAGATATGCGGGAGGGCTGTATCAGCTTTAGGGGGGGGCACCAGCTGGGAAGGACACACACTTTGGTTGTGGCCCAGCGTGTGACTTCACGCAGGGTCGCCACTGCTCCACAGAGGTCTTTTAGGGCCCAATCCTATCCCACTTTCCAGAGCCAATGCAGCTGCAATGCAACCCCGAGGCAAGGGAACAAATGTTCCCTTACCTTGAGGAGGCCTCCGTGACTATCTCCCCATTGGAAGATGCAGTATGTGCCCTGCTGGCATGGTTGCATTGTTGCTGGAAAACGGGATAGGTCCTTAGTCATGAAGTGAAATAGAGCTCACATTACAACATATCAGAGGCACTGAACAGCTGGTGTGGCTATGTTATTAAGGCCTACAGATCTCTGTTGGCAACCTTCAGTCTCGAAAGACTATGGTATCGCACTCTGAATGGTGGTTCTGGAATAGCATCTAGTGTGGCCGAAAAGGCCGATTCGAGAGTGACAATCCCTTCCACACTGGGAGCAAGTGCAGTCTGACCCTGGTCTGTCTCCCTGGCTATAGGCCTTCCTTCTTTGCCTCTTAGCCTCAGACTGTTGGCCAAGTGTCTCTTCAAACTGGGAAAGGCCATGCTGCACAGCCTGCCTCCAAGCGGGCCGCTCAGAGGCCAGGGTTTCCCACCTGTTGAGGTCCACTCCTAAGGCCTTCAGATCCCTCTTGCAGATGTCCTTGCATCGCAGCTGTGGTCTACCTGTAGGGCGCTTTCCTTGCACGAGTTCTCCATAGAGGAGATCCTTTGGGATCCGGCCATCATCCATTCTCACAACATGACCGAGCCAATGCAGGCGTCTCTGTTTCAGCAGTGCATACATGCTAGGGATTCCAGCTCGTTCCAGGACTTTGTTGTTTGAAAAAATCTCTTTGTCTACAGATCTCTAGAATAAAATTAATAAAGACAATTACAGAACATTAGCAACCTACAGCACACAAAGTGATGGTGGTTCTAACCCTTTAGGGTCCAATCCTATCCAGCATTCCAGCCCCGATGCAGCTGTGCCAATGGCACAGTACACAGGGAACAGGGAACAGTACACAGAATACAGTATACTCATGGAGACCTCCTCAAGGTAAGGGAACTTTTGTTCCATTAACCTGGGGCTGTGTTATGGCTGCATCAGCGCTGGAAAGTTGGATATTATTGGGCCCTTAGTCACCTTCCAGGTTCTATTCAAGATTCCTGGGTTGCTGGAGAGGATGTTGAGATGATACTAAGCTAATTGGGAATTCTGCTTTTGATTCTTCTTTATTTGGCAATAGTCATCCCATATTATTACTTTTAGACATTACAATGGTCTCCTGGGCCGACTTAGAAACACTCACTCCTCAGCCAAATTGACATTGACAGTGTGGGTGAGCCAGGGACAAAGCTCAAAAGAAAAGCAGGTACCACAGGCCAAATTGGATTTGCCTGGCTGATAACTGTTCAACCACAAGGATTCCCCCCCATGCTATTTTATTCTCTATGGAGTAAGCCTGGTTTTAGATCAGGCAGAGTGGGAGAGAAAATCTCCTGTAACTTGATTAATGATAGGCTTGTTAGCAACTGCTTGCTTCAGAGCTACTCCTGTTCTCTGTCTGGCTCACCTCTGGTCTGGCTCTCGCAAGTTCCTGCATCAAATGTGGGGAAGGAGTGAAAACTATTGCACATCCTCTGACTCGTTCTTGTGCAACTGTCAGTAAAAGAGGCCTGTGCAAGGGAACTGCTGGGTTGTTTTTTATATGGATGCCTGAAAAGACTCTCATAGCATATCATGCATGAAGGGTGCATGCATATTTCAGTACAGCTTTCCTCTTTAAAAGACATACTTGTGTAGGGCATGAAAGATACAGGACTCCGCTTTTGTATATTTTAAAGAAAGAAGCTAAGGGCGCAATCCTAACCCCTTAAATTAGTGCTTTCCAGCACTGACAGAAGGGCAATGCAGCTCTGAGGTAAGGGAACAAACATTTGCTTACTTTGAGGAGGCCTCCATGAGTGACACCCAACTGCAGGATGCAGCACACGTCCCATTGGCACCGCTATGCCAGTGCTGGAAAGCACTGACATAAGGGGTTAGGATTGCGCCCTAAGTCTGAAACATATGTGCCTTTCATTAAATAATATGATTTGTGTGCATTTTGTATGTCAATACATATGCTTCACAAGAAGTAGCCTTAAGTACTGTACTTCTATATCTGCAATTAGGATGAGTGATTTTCAGGCCACAGGGGGGACTTTCAGAAGGGTACCTTTTGGCCTCGGTAAATGTTGGGAAGGCATGCTGTGGCCAGGGTGGGGAGGGCAGAGGAGGTTCAGGGCAGATCAGGGGGTTGAACAGAAGGCAGACCAAGGAGGGTGGGGTGGATTGGTTTGTACCAGGATCCTACCCCTGCCCGTTTGCCTGGTCCCCTCTCTTTTTCTCCTTGGACTTAAGTTCTATAGCTAGCATAGGCCCAGCTGCTGCCACCATAAGCACCTTGCTGTATGCCACGTAGAGAGGCCCAGCAGCACATGACAGCATTTCATGTTTCATGATCAATGAAATATGATCATGAAATCCCCCCCCCCAATGAAATATGGATCATGATGGCGTAAAGCACGGTATGCTTCCAAAACATGAGTTCTGGCAGTGCACACAGTCCATAGAATGAGGCTGCAAGTCTAGCATCTTTTTTTCTCATAGTGACCAACCAGATTACCCTGAGAAGCCCACTGGCAGAAAATAAGGGCAGACCTTTCTCTCAACATTGCTCCCAACTGGAGTTAAACTGTTGAAAGTGGTAAGCCTGCATCTGGGCTGTACCATTTGACATTAGTAGAAGCTCACAATTAAATCCTCCATACAAAATAGTTCCTTCCACATATAAAACTAGATGTCAAAGAGAAAGGATGTAGTCTAGCCTTTTAGCTGGCATGCTAGTTTTCTCTGCAGGGAATGTTTTTTTTATGGAGGAACATCAAGTCATATGTACTCAAGAACCCCGACCCAAGTGGTACGTGCCAGAACCAGTTTACCTCCTTAGTGGTTTACTCCTTACCAGTTTACTAGGCCCTTAATGGCAGGTCATAGACTTTCTGTGGTTCAGACACTCTTTCCTATTAGGATAGCATGTAGCATTAGGTATCAGTTCTGCCTGTATGCTCTGTGCCAGCTCTTTCTTCTTCCTCTTCCCCAGCCTTTTATTATGTACGTTTATCTGCAGGCCTTGCTTCCTCTGCCTTTAATCACCCAGCAGTCGAAAACTCTCCAGAGAACAAATAGAGGGGTGTGTATATTTATAGAGTGAATAATGGATGAACACAGGCCTGCATTTACTGTGGTGTGTTCCCAGATAAAGTAGATTATTTCTACATGGCACAGTGTTGCAGAACCTATGTTTAAAGCTAATGAGCCACAGATTAGCATCCAGGAAAGTCAATTAACACAACTGTCTTTTTTGCCTCTCATTAACTCGTATTTATATATTATTAATATGGAGGAAATAATGGACTCCTTCTGCAGTATATATGCCCACGCTGTTCCTGAGTAGTGTGCAAACATCATTCATGTTAATGACTCTGAGCATTAATCTCCTAAGTGAGACAACTCTGAAATCAAAGAGTTGTCTGTTCCTTCAGGTAAGTAATCAAACTGCGGCTACCATTATAAACATGGTTGTTTATTTAGCTATGTTCACACACTTTGGATGACTGGACTCCACCGCATCCCACCTTTCTCCTGACCACATATAAGATAAGGTAATGCAAAGAAAGGCAGTTTGTTCAGATACACATAGCTGAAAACCTGTCAATGTTGCAGAAACAACCTTAGGGCACTTAGGGCACAATCCTAACCAGGACTTCTCAGAAGTCGGTCCTATTTTGTTCAATGGGACTCTCAGGAAAGTGTGGTTAGGATTGTAGCCTTAGAGAATCAGAAACGTTTGGTACACAAGAGTAACTCCTTGAAATTAGAGTTGGCAATCAGTGGCAATTTCCCCAATTCATTTCTTTAAAAAATAAAGAATAACAAACTTGAGAAGGCATGAAAGGTCTTTTCCTTTTCCCTGTATATCAGGCTGGGATGAATCTATTCATACTCCTTAACATTCATGTGGCATGTGCCATCATGGTGTGTCCATCCAGGTATGTCTCTGACATCAGGGGATTGGGCAGCTGCACTCATCAGCAACTTTTATTTACCTTCAAACAGTTTGGAAAAGGCAGGGTTGTCAGATCCAGTTTTTTTTTTTTTCTTAAAAAAAAAGCATTAATAAGCTGCTGTGTTTCAAATAAAGCTTTTGTTAGGTTTGTTTTAAACTTTAGGATTTATACAAGGTGTGTTAATTATTTTTTGTTTTAAGGAACATTCTTTACAATTTCAGGTTTGCAGTTAATATAAAGGAGATATTATTATTATAATTATTATATCTGACAGTGGTGGTGGCCACTGGCTTAGATTACTTTAATGGAAGGTTGGACAAATCCATGGAAAGTAGGTCTATCAATTACTATTAACTATGATAGCAAAACTGAACCTCCAAGTAGAGACCAGTTTGCCTCTGAATACCAGTTGCTGGAAGCAAACAAGAAAGAACCTTCATGTCCAGGTTATGAGTCGAAAAGGAGCCTTGGTTTGATCTGCAGGGCTTGTCTTGTCCTCAACTGCTTTTTGGCAAAGAGTTTGTCTTGTATTAATAAATGAGCAACAAGTACATTTCTGTAGCACAACTCTTGTCCATTTTGTAAAACATCGGAGAAAAGATTTTGGCATAACTTCTGCTACAGTCCCCTTGAAATCAGTGACTGACATCAAACAAAGATTTCAAGGAGAAGTCTGGATACTGGGTGATGTACAAAATTATTGCAAGTATTCTGACTGATTAATGTGTGACAGACAATATATGAAATAGGGCTATGGTTTCTGCTATTTATATGATTAATATTCTATGGTGTGCAGGGCACTTGGCAGACAATGGAAACAATGATGAAATCAGCAGGAACATGGAGATGAGTAAACAGCCCAATCCTAACAAGGGCATGTTCTCATGGAATGTGTGTTCCACTGGCATGCACTGTCACAAAAGGCACCTAAAGTGATTTTTGACAGTGCATGGCCCATGGCCGACGGAAAGGTTGGAGCAGCAGCACCAGCTTGAAGTATGCTGTATCCTGCGGGGGATTTTTGTCCTGAGGTAAGCTCTGATGCCTACAATGGGTCAACTTGGACCTGCACCAGCAATATTGCTGGCACAAGTCCACAATGATCTGTGCAGGTGGATAAGGCCTGGGAAAGAGTTTGGATACAGCACATGTGCTGCTGATCCTGCCCCCCTCTTGTGCTTGACTCACCCCCACCCCCACCCCATTCTGCCCTCCCAAGCCCTGTTCAACCCCCTCCCTGCCCTCCCTCTGCACTAGACTTACCTGCTACTGTGGGCCT
This sequence comes from Tiliqua scincoides, assembly GCF_035046505.1. Lineage (NCBI taxonomy): Eukaryota > Metazoa > Chordata > Lepidosauria > Squamata > Scincidae > Tiliqua > Tiliqua scincoides. Next base: position 178,258,231 of record NC_089823.1, read on the forward strand.
CCTGATGACTACCACACAAGCAGGGGGGAGGATAAGCCCTGTCAAGTGGAGAGGGAGGAAAAGTGTGCTCCATTCTGGGTTGGGGGGGAAGCAATATCTGAGGTACTGCTATCTTCCTTTTCCTTGGATTGCTTTATACTCCTTATTAGAGAACAGTTCCTTGGCATCTATCTTTTCATCACTCTCTGAGTTGATACCAAGGCTTAGGAGAGGGGGGTAAAGGGGGTAGTTTGTACCCAGGCCCAGGGTCAGAAAGGGGGCCCAGGAGACAAAGAAGGAGGCCCAGAAATTTCCTGGGGTCTTACATTTTCCAATCTCACCTAGACTCACTGTCCACGTGGAATGCCGGGGGCATTACTATGGGCACATGGCAGTGACTACTGCCACAAGGCAAACACACCAGGCCCAGGAATGCATACATTCCTTAACAGTGTCACATCTGGGAGGAAACTAACCTGCCAGAGTAGCTCTTTGGCTTGTGGATCCACTTAAAGGAGTGTACAGGAGCTCAGCGACACAGCTGCAGGATTGCAGCTGCTGCAGAAATCAGTTTTGGTGTGCACAAGGACACTTTCCATTCTAGTGTGAACCTAAATAAAATTATACTAATCTCCTGCAATTGTTTTCTATATTTGAAAGATTTTAGAGAGACTTAGAAGTGTGTTTGGTTTTCTGTATTATTGTATCTAGCTGCCAATGCCAGGCAGGCAGGTAAACCTAAGCTCTGCATTGGGAAGAATGGTAGACCTGGGCTCCAAAGACTATTCCAACTGTTACTACTTTCCCCTTGCCTGTTCTGCCCACCCTCATTGCCACCCCCCCCCACTGTTTCACCCCCTTCCACTTTGGGAAGGGACCCAAAAGAAATTTTGTACCCCCTGATAAAATTCCTCTCAGAGGCCCTGGTTGATTCACTCAGGGTGCAATCCTAACCAACTTTCCAGCACTGACATAGCTGTGCCAATGTGGCATGCACTGCATCTTGCAGTGGGGAGGCAGTCAAGGGGGCCTCTTCAAGGTAAGGGCATGTCTGTTACCTTACCTTGGGACTGCATTGCGGCTAGGTCAGTGCTGCAAATTTGGTTAGGATTGCGCCCTCAGAGTGTGAAAAACCAGTTGCCTGTTGGAAAACAGCTAAATGGAACACTGGCTACTCCATTAACTCTTCAAAGAAATTGCACGTTTGTGTAAATAATTTGTCCTATACTTCTTGCTGAATCAGCTAGAATTCTTTCTGGGAGCTTTTTACGAGTTGCAGAGTTGTTACCAAAAAGGCTGTTTTGTTTAGGGGAATTATTTATATTAGCCTTCTGGAAACTTTTGGGACCATAGGCTGGATACAAGACAGCGTAGAGCAAAGAAATCCCTTGTTTAGCTTAATGAGGAGACTGGGAGGAAGGTAACTTTCAATCAAAGGATTATATTTTTATTGCAAAAACACACAAAGATAACATAATACACAAGGAGAATAGATAAGTATATACTTGTCTGGTGTACCTAACTCGTGGTGGATGCACGTGCTATGTATTTGAGTGCATCCGAAAAAAGAAACAGAAATGGTTAGGGTGTAGGAAGGTATTTTAGGGGTTCCTTAATCTGCTAAACCCAGTTGCTGACTAAAGATGGGGGGAAGAAGGGAGGAATAGGTAGGGAGGAAGGGGGGAAGTTTAGATGCACGATATATTTACCTGTGGGGGGGGGGAGCAGTTGGATGAAGAGAGTCCTGTGTATGGCCCCTCTAGCAGGTGGGCAGTCAGAGAGAGACAGAGACCTGAGCTCTGCGTTCTCTCTTATAAGAGTTGTCTGACCTGGAAGTCAATCTAAACTGACCGGAAGTATCCCAGAGCTGTGGGCATGCTCAGTAACACACAATGGTACACGTGGAGTATGTAAAGAAAAGGTGGAAGGGTCCAGAACTCAGTTATCAGCAAAGCTTGACTCTGGGGGAGGGGGAGTAGCTTACTTCCTGTTGCTACTGGTTTTGAGTCTGGAGGTGGCTTTAATGGTTGTGATTTAATTAACAATAGGTGGTAGACTTTGCTGCCAAAGTCCTCCTTCTTTAAGGTGTTTGCATATTCAGTGATTGACTTAAACAATAAGGACATTTCCAGTGTCTCTAGAGGAAATGAGTCTCCCCAGACTGACAAACAACATGAGAAATGAGTGAGTTTAAGATTTGACTCCTTTTGTGGCCTGAAAGAGAAGTTTTAGGCCTGCATGTTAGTAAAAATCACAACTTGGAAGGGAAAAAGGGGATTTTCACGTAACAGAGTAGCTCCTAAACATGTGTCCAGTGGAAATGAATTATATTATCATGCTTCATGCGTCAGAATTAAACAAATGTGTTTATCTTCAGTATGTTTCAGGACTGGGTTACTTATAAGGGAGAGTATACTCCAGAAGAGAGTACGTTATCAGATTTGATTCTATGCCACAGCATAGTTATGTGCATAAGCTGAAGCATTTACAAAACCTACATGGATTCTGCCTTGTATACATGAACGTTTATACTTTGGGCACATAAACATTCTCCTAGTTAAGTTTAGGAAAAGTCTTTTTGCAATTTACTTCTTTATTTAGGTCAGTTGTAAGCTTTATAGTGACTAATATCTAGCTAGTCATGTTAATACTGCATAACCATTTAAAACATTTCCCGTGTTCACTATTGATAATTAAATGCTTTGCAAAACAATCATCCCCTTCCAGCTTTTCAAATGTCACTGGACAATTATTCAGGTTAAGTGTTTGGTGAGCCCTGCATAAAAAAAGAATTATAGCCACAGGATGCTGTTGGGAGCAGTTGCCAAGAATGCCTATCAAGAGGAAGCTTCTCCAGCAACTTCATAGAGATTTCAGCAGCATATAGGAAGCTAGCAAGTCTCAAAAATTAACTGGAGCCAAACTGTTTAAACTTTAGAGTGATGTAGTACAATTCTAAGTCGGGCATCCTATTAGCGTTTGGGTAGCTGTGGGCAGCTCCTGATGCTTCCGACATTCGTACCCTTCCCCCGAATAAGGGAAGCAGCCCCGCAACGGGCAGTAGGCTATTTAGCCAGCACAATGTAAAACAGCCCCATTTTGGGCCAAGAGGACCAATGCAGGGCTTTGGATCTGGCACAGCTGAGCTAAATTCTGCCGGGCCTGCACCCTTTTGTCCCGCTCCCTCCCCCTCCCCCACCATGTCTTCTCTCTGCCCTCTCCCACCCCAGAACACCTCCCTCCATGCTACCCGGTGCTCGCCTGGAGAGATAGGTGGCACTCCACCAGCCATTGACAGGCACTGGCCCAGCGCAGCTTAGCCCGAACCTGCTCCAAGGCTGGGCCAGCAGTAACCCCTGAAAGTGTGCCTTACGGAATGTTTGCAACAGTGTGCGCCAGTGCTGAACCAGCGCACATTGTTCAGGATTGGGCCCTTACTGGGGTGCAAGCCCTATTGGACACAGTGGGACATACTTAAGTTAAAGTCACAAGTTAAAATCTCATATAAAATTGTGTGAAGAGGTTGAAGTATACCCTGAAACTGCAAGGAACTACGGCAATTGGTCACCAGAATGATGAAGGTGGGGTTTGAAAAACTGTTCTAGACAAAAGTGACAAGCAAGGTCTGAAGGGCTCAGCCCGTGGAATGACTCATTTTGTGAGGTGCCCCTTTTCAAGAACATCATGCTCTTGAGATCAATGACTTGTATGGAGGAAGATTCCTCCAAGGAGCTGGACTTAGAGGTTGACATTGTGCCTGACAAGGGACATGATCCACACCTGTTATGTGGTTAACCATGTTCCTTCAAACTGTCTTAAGAACATAAGAGCAGCCCCACTGGATCAGGCCATAGGCCCATCTAGTCCAGCTTCTTGTATCTCACAGCGGCCCACCAAACACCCCAGGGAGCACACCAGATAACAAGAGACCTCATCATGGTGCCCTCCCTTGCATCTGGCATTCTGACATAACCCATTTCTAAAATCAGGAGGTTGCGCATACACATCATGGCTTGTACCCCCTAATGGATTTTTCCTCCAGAAACTTGTCCAATCCCCTTTTAAAGGCATCTAGGCTAGATGCCAGCACCACATCCTGTGGCAAGGAGTTCCACAGACCAACCACACGCTGAGTAAAGAAATATTTTCTTTTGTCTGTCCTAACCCGCCCAACACTCAATTTTAGTGGATGTCCCCTTGTTCTGGTATTATGTGAGAGTGTAAAGAGCATCTCCCTATCCACTCTGTCCATACCCTGCATAATTTTGTATGTCTCAATCATGTCCCCCCTCAGGCGTCTCTTTTCTAGGCTGAAGAGGCCCAAACTCCGTAGCCTTTCCTCATAAGGAAAGTGCCCCAGCCCCGTAATCATCTTAGTCGCTCTCTTTTGCACCTTTTCCATTTCCACTATGTCTATGTCCACTATGTTTTTGAGATGTGGCGACCAGAACTGGACACAATACTCCAGGTGTGGCCTTACCATAGATTTGTACAACGGCATTATAATATTAGCCGTTTTGTTCTCAATACCCTTCCTAATGATCCCAAGCATAGAATTGGCCTTCTTCACTGCCACCGCACATTGGGTCGACACTTCCATCGACCTGTCCACCACCACCCCAAGATCTCTCTCCTGATCTGTCACAGACAGCTCAGAACCCATCAGCCTATATCTAAAGTTTTGATTTTTTGCCCCAATGTGCATGACTTTACACTTACTGACATTGAATCGCATCTGCCATTTTGCTGCCCATTCTCCCAGTTGTTGAGGTCCACTCCTAAGGCCTTCAGATCCCTCTTGCAGATGTCCTTGTTTCGCAGCTGTGGTCTACCTGTAGGGCGCTTTCCTTGCACGAGTTCTCCATAGAGGAGATGCTTTGGGATCCGGCCATCATCCATTCTCACAACATGACCGAGCCAACGCAGGCGTCTCTGTTTCAGCAGTGCATACATGCTAGGGATTCCAGCACGTTCCAGGACTGTGTTGTTTGGAACTTTGTCCTGCCAGGTGATGCCGAGAATGCGTCGGAGGCAACGCATGTAGAAAGCGTTCAGTTTCCTCTCCTGTTGTGAGCGAAGAGTCCATGACTCGCTGCAGTACAGAAGTGTACTCAGGACGCAAGCTCTGTAGACCTGGATCTTGGTATGTTCCGTCAGCTTCTTGTTGGACCAGACTCTCTTTGTGAGTCTGGAAAACGTGGTAGCTGCTTTACTGTTGTTTGTTTAGCTTGGCATCGAGAGAAAAAGTGTCAGAGATTGTTGAGCCAAGGTACACAAAGTCATGGACAACCTCCAGTTCACGCGCAGAGATTGTAATGCAGGGAGGTGAGTACACATCCTGAACCCCTATATAGGCATGTATAAACTGTGTCTCATAAGAAGAGCCCTGCCGGATCAGGCCAAAGGCCCATGTAATCCAGCTGTCTGTATCTCACAGTGGCTCACCAGATGCCTCAGGGAGCACACAAGACAACAAGAGACCTAAATCCTGGTGCTCTCCTTTGCATCTGGCATTCTGCAGTAGCTGACTTCTGAAATTAGGAGGTTGCACATACACATCATGGCTTGTAACCCGTAATGGTTTTTTCCTCCAGGAATTTGTCCAATTCCCTTATAAAGACTTCCAGGTCAAATGCCGTCACCACATCCTATGTCAAGGAGTTCCACAGACCAATTACACGCTGAGTAAAGAAATATTTACTTCTAACTCTCCCAACACTCAACTTCAGTGGATATCCCCTGGTTCTTGTGTTGTGTGAGAGGGAAAAGAGCATCCCTCTATCCGCTCTATCCTTCTCGTGCATAATTTTGCATGTCTCAAGCTGCACCTGCTGAAGCTACACCTGTAGAACCTCTGTCTTTGGGACACAAGCCTATGCATATCTACTCAAAGAAGCAAGTCCCACTGCATTCAATAGAAGCTACCCCCAGGAAAGTGTGCATAGGATTGCAGCCTTGAACCAGCAACAATGCAAAGTTGGCTCATTCATGCATGCACTCATAGATACACACATGCACACTTAGGTACATGCATGTATGCATAGTTACACACATGCACAGGTACATGCGTGTATGCATAGATACACGCATGCACACTTTGGTACATGCGTGTATATCTGCCTCCAGAAGCAAAAGCGCTACACTATACTATACAGAAGCACGCAGCCACAGATGCAACAGAAGGGAGGGCGGAGAGAGGGACCGAGGGAGGGAACAAGAAGCGCACGCGCAGGTGTGCTCGACTCCCCCTCCCTCGCAGTATTATGACGTCAGCGCGCGCGGGGCGGCGTGCCCTGTGACGCAACCCGCCGGACCTCCCCAGCTGCTCCAATCCTGGCTCTAGGAGGAAGAAGGGGATCGGGGGTCACAGTGGCCGCTAGCTTCGCCTCTCTTGGGGGGGGGGGCGGAGGAAGGGGGGGAGGAAGGAGCCGGATGCCGTCGCTGTCGCGTGAGGCGGGGCGGGCCCGAGAAGGGGGCTCGGCGGCGGGCGAGTGAGGGCAGCGCGGCACCGGCCTCACAGGTCGCTGCCCGGGAGATGGAAGCGGCGGCGGCGGCGCGGCGGTCGGGCGCGGCGTGAGGAGCGAGCGTGGTGGGTGCGCGCGGGGGCTGAGGCGCGGCGCGGCGATGCTGCCGGTGTACGCGATGCTGCTGTCGGCCGTGCTGGGCTCCTGCCTGACGCTCCTCGTGCAGGTGTTGCTGCTGTACCGGAGGAAGCCCGAGCCCGCCGCAGGGCCGACGCGGCCCGGCCCGCCCGGCCTCTTCTCCTCCCGGGTGTCGCCGGACTCCAGCCTCAAGGACTACTTCGTGGGCCACGTCGGCACCTCGCCGGACTCGGGTTCGGCCAACCCGACGCCCACCCAGTCCGCCTCCAAGCAGGCGCTGCCCGCGGCGCAAGAGGCGCCCCTGGTGGAGTCCACCGAGGAGACCCTGTACTGGCTCAACGCCATCTGCTTCTTCCTCTTCAGGGAGCTGCGCGACACGGCGCTGGTGCGGCACTGGGTCACCAGGAAGATCAAGGTGGAGTTCGAGGAGCTGCTGCAGACCAAGGTGACCGGCAAGGTGCTGGAGGGGCTCAGCCTGCGCGACGTCTGCCTGGGGGACGTGGTGCCTGTCTTCAGGAACGTCAAGCTCCTGCGGCCCGTCACCTGCACTGAGGACAGCTGCCCCGAAGAGCTGGACTTCGAGGTCGACATGGAGTACAGCGGCGGTTTCCACCTGGCCATCGACGCCGACCTCGTCTTTGGCAAGTCCGCCTACCTTTTCGTCAGGATCACCAAGATGGAGGGCCGGGTGAGGCTGGTCTTCACCCGCCTGCCCTTCACCCACTGGTCCTTCACCTTCGTGGATGAGCCTTTGATGGACTTTGAGGTCAAGTCCCAGTTTGAAGGAAGGCCCTTGCCACAGCTGGCCTCCATCATTGTCAATCAGTTCAAGAAAGTCATTAGGCGCAAACACACCTTACCTCACTATAAAATCAGGTAAGGTGCTCCTGGTTGACCTGGAAAGAAGCCACACTTAAACCATGTGCCTAGACCAGCCATTTTCAACCACTGTGCCGTGGCACACTGGTGTGCCACGATTGATCCCCAGGTGTGCCGCAGGAATTTAAGGGAGGGTCATTTATCTATAGGACCATTGGGGGATGTGAGCCCCACTGACAGCACAGTGTACCTTGTCAGTTGTCAAAAAGCTGATGGTGTGCCTTGACCATTTTAGCACCTTGCCAATGTGCCGCAAGATGAAAAAGGTTGAAAATGGCTGGCCTAGAGGGTTGGGGGACATAAAGGACAACATGTCATTGGAGTGTTTCAAACATGCACAAAAATGTTCTCTGAAAGTGCAGGTTAAAAGAGGAAAGTGGGTGTGAAAAGGACCTGCAAATCTGGCTGGGTTTACTTATCAGCACTCATTTGTCAGTGTTGAAATCTTCATCCCCAACCTCCTGTCCTTTAGGTAGGTGCAGAGAAATGCACAAGGTGTGTGTATTCCCTTTCTTCATGCTGGGCTTTTGCAAGAAGTGCCAGCGCACCTTATGGTTGCTGCTACTGCTGCTCCTTGCAGGAACCCGGCATGAAGTGGGTGAAATCAGTCCTTGAGTGTTCTGTGGGAAAGGAAGGATTTGTCTGTTTTGCCTGGCCTGAATTTAGTTTATGGCTAACCCAAGAGGAAGTGTGTTTTTGTGCTGGTGGTGTGGGGAGGGGCATTTGCTGCTGGAAGCAGGTAAGTTTCTCTTATCAGACCCTACTTACAAATTGCAAGGGTGCAACATCTGATTTTGCTTCTGTGAACAAATAAAGTGTTCAGGATTTGTAGGACACAGAGTTGTAATGCTAGAAGAGACTTTTAGTCTGAGTTGGGTGCTCCTTGCTCCTGGTTTTCTACTGAAAATCACTAACGCAGTCTGAAATGCATTGTTCTCCATAAGTATTGTGGAAGGTTTTTACCATTGTGGTAACTTCTCTGAATTAGATGTGTAATCTTTGATCTTTAAAATAATTTGGTATTTTACATACATGAATCCCAAATATTGCTTTCAGAATTCTAAACCTTATGCTTCATAAAGTAGTGTTTAATACTATAATGCCATGGTTCTTAAATTGTGCATCGTAGCACCCCAGGGCACAGCAGCAAACTCACATTTCTAAGGGAGACTTAGTAATGGACTGTAGGTATGCTGAAATTAAAAAATTGCTTAGATCTGTTAGGGTGTCATGAACACATAAAGTTTGGGAACCTCTGCTGTAAGGCTCTAATGAGGGAATTTGGAGGCAATCCTTATTACTGGATAAAAATTCTGTATGCCACCGTGGCTGTGCTGCAGGGTATTGTGAAGAACATCTCTTCCCCCCCCCCCCCGTCTCAGCGTTCTCTGGCTAATCAGTACTGGCTCAGAGTGCAGGGTAAGGTGGATGATTTTATTTGTAGAACTATCTGTAATCCTCAGGACTGGAAATCTGTTTCCAGTAGCCTGGTTCTCTTGAAGAAGAGATTCTTTGGGCACACCAATGTTGATGTACTGTTGGTTAAAGTGAAACTTGTACCTCTTGTGGGAAAGCTGCAGCATGTAACTGCATGAATGATTGTTGTGTCCCAGGTGTATTTGCCTCCTACACTTCTACTTTTCCATTTTGCCTAGTGTGTTCTTCATTGAGCCTGTGCCTCTTTAGCAAGGGTCATGGCACTTTACGAGAACCCTAAAATGTGTAAGGATTCTTGGGATGGTGATAATGGGAGTTGACACACTCATGCTTAGCTATTCTAGGCTGCTTTCCTCCCAGGCAAGGGTGGTTGGGAAAGGCTGTGGTTTAGTCAGCTCTGGCCAATTTCTGGTGCTCACCTAGTTTTGGCTGTTGTTGAGATTGTTTCACAGAGAGGAGGGTACCGCCCCTTGCCAGCTATCCTGCATTCAGCTTGCCCTCTTCCTGTGCTAGTTAGGATGGAAAGCGAAGCATGAGTGAGAACATTATTTCTCCTCTTTGTTGTTGCAGTGGTGTTGGTTACCGCCTTGTCCAGCTGGGAACCTGAGGAGAGATTGCAATGACCAGAGTGAACAGACATTTTCTCTACTTCATTGGCTGCTCAGGTCTCTGTTTCCTCCTCCTGGTGTGCATGTGGCACAGCTGTGGTGTTGCAAGGGGGAGAGAACAGTCTGATTGTTAGATCCACTGTTAAATGTATTATTGGTGAGCAAGCTATGAGGCTTGCTTTTGGGGGGGGGGATGGTAGCATTGTTCTTTATCAAGCAAGTGACTTGAGATGCCCTGGAAATGAGCAAGTAAATCTCTTGAATTTAAGACTATTTTACTACTGCTTTTCTTTTGTTATGGTATGCAATTCAAAAATGGGGTTCATATTACAATGCGGTGGAACTTCACTTTACAGTGGGTTCACTTTACAATAAAATCGCTTTATAATGAACTCTCAGTAGTAAAAATGAGGTTCATTGTACGGTAAGCTATACACTTTACGATGGGCTCGCTGCCCATCTTGTGGGTGATAGACCCACCCTCCTTGTGGGTGATAGATAAGCCAACCAGTGATGTGACAACTTCTGAGATGTTGGAACAAATTAACAAATGTGTTTTTGGGTTCACATTTCAATATTTTCACAATATAGTGGTATCTCCAGAATGGGTTACCATCATAAGGCAGGGGTCCACTGTATTTTATTTCGCTATAAATTTAATGGAACTTCAGTGTCTTGCTTCCTAGACAACTGTAGTTGTCAGTAAACTGTTTTGAACTGCATCTTTAAGCTTTGCCTGGTGTGAAGCTTGGCTTTGTTTTTGCAGTTTGCTTTCCCATTTTTCAAAAGGCGGGGGAGGTACCATGTGGGGATTATTTCTTTTTCTGAACAACTGTTGATATTGTTTGGGATTCAAGTGCTACAGGCAGTGTTTAATATGCAGACTTTTCTGCTTTTCTGTCTCTTCTGGCAGGAATTTTCTCAATCCCTTGAAAAGTATGCTCAGGCACATGCTGTCTGAAGTAAAAATCTGCAATTTTTGTGCGCATAGGTCTCTGGATCCTGGTCATTGTTAATAGGTATGAAAAGAATGTTTAAATTCTGAGCATAGTCTTTAAGCTTCTCTGCTCTCTTGAGCAAAATATATCTGCTGGGCCTATGTTGGCACTATGATTGGTGATTCATACCTACTTTTCTTCATTCTAGCTCAGAGTTGGTTGGTTTATGTACAAAACATTTTTAATGGAATTCAGTCTCAGTGCATTGACTCATAGCCTGCTAGGCTGCCTGCCTGTTTCATTGAGTAGTGATAGGATGAAAGGGACTGTAACCAGCAACTTCTGGGAGATGAGTCAATGCCTGATGTTTCTGAGATTATTGGAGAGAATGCTGGACTACGTAAATCTTTACCTGAAAGAAGAAAGTCAGTAAAACTTTTTCCCTTTTTTTAAATTGTCAAATGGGAGTCCATGCTCAAGATCTCTTAACATAGTTTTACTATGTCTAGCCTGTAGTGTTTCTTAATATGGAGTCTTGCTTTGCAAGCTTGAGACATGCTGGTAGAACATGCATCTAGTAAAAACCGAAATAAAACGGTAACCATCAACTACTGAACAGTTGACCCATCAATGTCCTGAAACTTCCAGCATATACTGTCAGAGCTACCTGCCTTCAACTGCATTTTTCATAGGTTACATCTTACTTACTGTATGTACTTGTGTATAAGTAAAAAAAATTATGTCTTAAAATTGACCCTGTAAACATGGGTCTACTTATATCTGGGACAATGCGAACAATAAATCTAAGAGCAGCTGCTTAGTGAGATGAGGGGCAGAGTGGACTGAGAAGTAGGACATGGGGTGGGTTAAAAAAAGAGTCATTTTACTTACCAGTGGTGGTTCTGAGACAGCAGCAGCATATTTACTTTCTTCGAACAAGAAGAGAGGGTGAAGAAGGTTATGGGAATTGTAGTCTTTGAGAGCTGCTGCTATGGAAGTACTGTACTGTATTCCTCACAAAGGCTTCAGTTCCTATAAGTACCTTAAATCTCCCTTCCTGTTTAGAGAAGAAGGTAAATTGGCTCCTTTTTTGTTTTTGGCTTTCTGTTCTGCCTCAGAACAATTGCTGGTAAGTCATTTTCAAAGAATTTCTTGCACCCCAAAGTTTTACCCTTGAATTGTTCATGGATCATAGCAAATTCTGTGATTTTTGGCTTAAAACCCATCTTTGACTTATCTGTGAGATAGACTTATATACTTGTGTATAAGTCTATGTGATATTTACAGAGAAAAAGCTGCCCCAATTCTTGGAAAGTTCAGTTCAAAGAGCATCTTCAAGATTATGAAGAAAACTTACTTTATTGTTAGTTCTTTCGCTGACAAAACAAAACATGATACGTTTCTGTAGGAGACAGAGTTGTAGAAATGTATTTGCGCAGTGAACCCCCAGTTTAAGAGACAAATGAGAGAAAGGGGTGTCTGTCTAATGCTGAAAGTTCATTAACTCATTTTTGCCTGGCACACAGGTGTACACATTTGGTCCGTGTTGCGTATATGCAATGTTGGGCAGAAGTGGCTTAAATCCAGACATCCTTCCCCCCCATTAGCCCTCTGAGGACCTCTCCATAGCTACAGCAGCCCCAGCAATGGAGAAATGTTTCCATTCCTAGAGCATCCTGCTCAAGGACAAAATATAGCTCTATAGTGCTGCATTCTGGGATGACTTTGGGAGACCCAGAAGAAGTCTTTAGAGCTGTTTTTAGCCCGAGGCTGAAGTGGCATGGTTTTGCCACACGAAGACAGGAAACTTGATTTTCGCATGCTTTTTTGTATTTAAAAGAACATTTAAACTGGGACCCTGCTATCCACAGATTTTGGTATCCGCAGGGGGTTCCAAAATGGAACCCCTGTAGATACCTGTGTCCCAACTGTACTCTATTTTTAAAGAGGTACTTAAATGAACGTAAACTGAGCAGCTCAAGAAAGTGAATGACTTATAAACAGTATATGAAATATGGGCATGCCTCCATATCTGGAAGTTCTGTTCTGGAACCCCCCCCCCCCCCCGGGTAAAGTGAAACCACAGATATGAGGAAACATCCCTCTGACCCTCTAGAGGTGGTGGGAACTCTGCTATCCTCACCTCTGGAAGGTCTTCTGAGTCTGGCAGAGACCACGCCTACCCATGACCTCTGCCAGGCTGAGACTGACACTTAGAGTAAAAAGAAAGAAAGCAACTTCCAGTTTTTAAAAAAACTGGAAGAGACGTTTTTAAGCATTAAAAAAACACATCACCTGCACACATCGGATACTTTCTTCCAGTTCAGAGCTGTGCTTGTTTCACAAGGGCAAGGTGGTTCTGAGACCTGACCTGGCATTTATGCTGAAAGCCAATACTTTGTTTCACCCATTCTAGGGGTTAGTATTTCCATCCTTCTCCCCGAATGTGTTTAAGCTAGTGGTTCCCCAAGTCATGGGTTGCGACCTACTATTGGGAACCAAACCTGGGCCATTGCCCTTTAAGGGGAGTGGATCTAGGAATGGGTTTCTTCTGCTCATATGTATATTTTTACAAGAGTAGCTCACTCTGCAGTGGGGAGTTGCATTGAAGAGATGTGAAAGATGTTTTCTATCTTGTCCAGTCTAGTCTGGGGGTTGGGTGCTCCTCCAAAGAGGAGGTGATGATTTATCTAGCTGGCGCTGCTTCTAGCAGTGTGTGTGTGTGGGGGGGGATTCCAAAGAATCAAGAATGCTCTTTTCCTCTTCTCGGAATAGGAATTTATGGTAAGCAACACTTTATCCAACACAGATCATAAAAGATGTGGAAGTCCTCTTAAAATGAATGGAACTTTTTTCCAAACTGCATCTCATTTTAAATACAATACTTTGCATGATTGAATGTTGTGTTGCAAATATGCATGTATAAAAGACTTGCAGCTGAAGATTTTGCTTTGTATTTCTCAACAGTATGGGAAATGTTGCATCCTTTATGTCTTTGGCTGTCTGGTGCAGATAGTCTTGTCCTGGTTTTTGTCTCCTCCTACCCCCTTCTCTGTGCATGCCTCCAGTTTGCCACAGACAGTTTCACACAAACTCTTTGCATTTTAGACACAGATCTAATTTTAGCTCATCTTCTACACCTGATTTGTTAAACATCTATGTACATCACTAATATGAAAAATCTGACAGCTGCTGCACTAGTTCAGGGTCTTGCGAGTTCATCCATTAGATATCTAATCTGCTTAGCATAGCTAAATCAGTGAGGGAGTTCTGTATATAAGGACATTAGTCTGTTACATAAAATGGGAGGAAAGTCTTTTTACTTCTGTTGTGCTTGAGAAATATGATTTTTAACATCTATGCAACAAAGTCAAAGGGCCCAGAGGCAAAGCAACTGAAGGAAAAAGGAGTGATATTCATGAACCTGAGGGAAGAATAGGTGGGAATAGGATATTGCTGAAATTATTTGGGACTGTGAGTTTGGGAGTTAACCCATTTCTGCTCAGTCCACAGGTATACTCATTTGATCCCTGTTGCGTATATGCAACGTTGAGCAGAAATGCCTTAAGGAGACAAGGGGTTATGAGGTCTAGAGCTGAGAGGACACCTATGCCTTTAAGAATTGCACAGAAGGTAGAATTTTGTCAGTTGTTGCTTTTGACATCACTGCAGCATCCAACTTGGAATTGTATGGGGCAATGAGGTTAAAAGAAACCATGGAATAGTATTCGTATTTCATGTTCATTAGAAGAAACTAGTTTAAGTATTTGGCTGAAGGCATATATGCCTGTTTGTAATATAGATGGTAGATTCTGAAATACTTCAGTTAGACTTAAAATTTATGTTCTGAGTGAATCGGTTGTTTATGCTGCTGGAACAAGTGTTTGGCAGTGTAAACAGTTTTATGGCTGTTGCAAACACAGCAGTTGCTGGCGAGCTTAGATGTGGCCATTGCTGCAAGCAGCAAGTGGCCAAGTCTGCATAACTGGATGCCTGTCAGTGATGGTAAGACTACAAAAGGGTTAGGAGGGAGGCAGGATGGGGGTGGAATGGGGCAAAAGTGGGGGGAAGTGACAAGGCAATGGTGGGGGGAAGTGACAAGGCAATGATGGTGAATTCAGCCTGGGAAGAGGGTGGTTTTGGTTGCAATTGCACCCGCCAACTCCTAACCTTCTTCCTTGGTCCAATCCACCTTCAACAGGCAAAGTGGAATTGTACCAGTGATATTGCTGGCAAAGATCTGTGTTGACCTATTGTGGTAGCAGGGGTTTACCCCAGGGGGAAGAGAACAAACAGGATACAGCAGATGCCATGTTAGCACTGCCATGCAGGGAGTTGGTTAGGATTGGGCTGTTAGTCATTTTTGTCTTGAAGAGATAAGATTGAACAAACATTGCTCATATAGAATACAATAGATACACATCTTGGAAAGGAGCTAACGTTCTGTTACAATACTTAATATATTGTTTATCTGCTCTGATGATTATGCTATCTTTCTCTTCCATCAGGAAGAATTTGTGGCAGCTAACAGTTTGAAATAAAAACACAATTAAAAAACAATATAAAAATACCCACAAACAGTAAGATTGGCTGTAAAAAATAACAAGCGAGCAGACATCAGCAGACACAGCTCTTAAGATGCAAACTGCATGCTGCATATTAATTTATTCAATTCATAAAACATAATTTTAAAAAAACTTAGATAAATAAAGCCACCTGTACAGGTTACAGTTCAGTGCAGAATTGGGGAGGATCCTTAACATGTTCCTCACCTCTTTTTCTTTTAAAACTGTTCATCCCCTGAACTACTTCTTTGAGGTTTCAGATTCATATGTGCCATTATAAATGTACTTACGTGAGAAAACTGGCGAGGGAGTGATTAAAACAAGAAAAAAGGTCAAGCACCTTCTTTTTTCTTGGCTCAAAATTGCAGATATTCTCTGCTTTCATGTTTTAACGAGATTGTTTGCGTTTGCATACAAATATAATTTAAGTGTAGTTAGACCTTTATATATGTTCTTAAATTGCTTGCAGAAATGTATGACAAGATACTTAGAAGTAGTCAGAAGCATTTTTTAATGTACATTCAGCGAACTTCTAAATTCCTGTTCAGCAGAAGCATGTTTGTAACTTGATACGGCATGTCTGTCAGTGACAATGGGCAGCTGATTGCTTACTATACTATATCTACCTTTAGAATGTTTGAAGGAGGAAGTAATGAAACTCTCTCCTAGGATTATTTAATTATTGCTATTTTCTCTGTGGTGAGATCTGTCAACAGCATGAAAGTGTTCTTACTGTTAATTTTATTTAAACTATGCACACACACGTAACTAAAGGCAGCTTGTATCATGATCTTACATCTGTTTTTCTTGGAGGTACTGTACCTAAGATATACTTAACAGGCAAGTGTACATAGGATTGTGGCTTTAGTTTGAGTTGTCACTACGTAATATTTGTTTTCTGTGGAATCTTTCTTTTTAAATTATCCAACTACCTGAGCGGTTTTCAGAGTTCCGTGTTGAGAAGCTGTGCTTAAAAAGCTGTTGAGTTTGTCTTAATAATGGTGGATGCTGACAATAGGAACTGGCAGGGATATTAGAATTCATTTAATTTTAGTAGTTTAATGGCAAATGCTTTAAATCTTTCTAAGCTAAAAATAGCAGATATATAAACTAACTGAACTTCTAGGCTATGATGATTATATTGGCCCAGATAACTGGCAAATGTAATTGGCCACAACTTTACAAATAAAACTCTGGCTACAATCCTAAGTACAGTTGAAGAAGCAAGTGCACTTGAAATTGGTGAAATTTATCTCTGAACTTGCATAAGTTTTGGCCTCATCTGTCTAATTTCTATATAGCCTACAGCAGTGGTTCTCACACATTTAGCACTGGGACCCACTTTTTAGAATGAGAATCTGTCAGGCCCCACTGGAAGTGATGTCATGAGAGGAAGTGACATCATCAAGCAGGAATATTTTTAACAATCCTAGGCTGCAATCCTACCCACACTTACCCAGGTGTAAGTACCATTGACTATCATTGTTAAAGGAATATACATAGTAGCTTGTTAAAAGTACAAGTCTGTAATATTTCCCCAAATGTACCATGGTCATCAAGTCTAATATATTAAAAATAAAATATTGAAATGAATGGGGACTCAGCTGAAATTGGCTCGCAACCCACCTACTGACCCACAGTTTGAGAAACACTGGCCTAAAGTGAATAGCAGTTGTGAATTGAGGCCTAAATCCTAACCAGCTTTCCAGCTCTGGCATAGCTGTGTCAATGGAACATGTGCTGCATCCTGCAGTTGTGTGACACTCATGGAGGCCTCTTCAAAGTGAGGGAATATTTGTTCCCTTACCTCGGAGCTGCATTACCCTTATGTCGGTGATGGAAAGTGGGTTAGGATTGCGCCCTAAGTTCATTATACTGTTTAAAATGCAGAATAAAATACTGTAAACATTTGATCAAGGTAATGAGATATTTCAGATGTTTTGTACTTGTGGATAATTTTAAAAGTAAATTAGCAAACACTAGCGTTGCCCTTGAACCCACAAAGGCAGCGTGAAGTTTGTTAGAGTATTACATCCCAATTTAACACTCTGATAGAAGGTATAGCATAAGAACATAAGAACAGCCCCACTGGATCAGGCCATAGGCCCATCTAGTCCAGCTTCCTGTATCTCACAGCGGCCCACCAAATGCCCCAGGGAGCACACCAGATCACAAGAGACCTCATCCTGGTGCCCTCCCCTACATCTGGCATTCTGACATAACCCATTTCTAAAATCAGGAGGTTGCGCATACACATCATGGCTTGTACCCCCTAATGGATTTTTCCTCCAGAAACTTGTCCAATCCCCTTTTAAAGGCTTCTAGGCTAGACGCCAGCACCACGTCCTGTGGCAAGGAGTTCCACAGAACGACCACACGCTGAGTAAAGAAATATTTTCTTTTGTCTGTCCTAACCCGCCCAACACTCAACTTTAGTGGATGTCCCCTTGTTCTGGTATTATGTGAGAGTGTAAAGAGCATCTCCCTATCCACTCTGTCCATCCCCTGCATAATTTTGTATGTCTCAATCATGTCCCCCCTCAGGCGTCTCTTTTCTAGGCTGAAGAGGCCCAAATGCCGTAGCCTTTCCTCATAAGGAAGGTGCCCCAGCCCCGTAATCATCTTAGTCGCTCTCTTTTGCACCTTTTCCATTTCCACTATGTCTTTTTTGAGATGTGGCGACCAGAACTGGACACAATACTCCAGGTGTGGCCTTACCATAGATTTGTACAACGGCATTATAATATTAGCCGTTTTGTTCTCAATACCCTTCTTAATGATCCCAAGCATAGAATTGGCCTTCTTCAGTGCCGCCGCACATTGGGTCGATACTTTCATCGATCTGTCCACCACCACCCCAAGATCTCTCTCCTGATCTGTCACAGACAGCTCAGAATCCATCAGCCTATATCTAAAGTTTTGATTTTTTTGCCCCAATGTGCATGACTTTACACTTACTGACATTGAAGTGCATCTGCCATTTTGCTGCCCATTCTGCCAGTCTGGAGAGATCCTTCTGGAGCTCCTCACAATCACTTCTGGTCTTCACCACTCGGAAAAGTTTGGTGTTGTCTGCAAATTAGCCACTTCACTGCTCAACCCTGTCTCCAGGTCATTTATGAAGAGGTTGAAAAGCACCGGTCCCAGGACAGATCCTTGGGGCACTCTGCTTTTCACCTCTCTCCATTGTGAAAATTGCCCATTGACACCCACTCTCTGCTTCCTGGCCTCCAACCAGTTCTCAATCCAGGAGAGGACCTGTCCTCTAATTCCCTGACTGTGGAGTTTTTTCAGTAGCCTTTGGTGAGGGACCGTGTCAAACGCCTTCTGAAAGTCCAGATATATAATGTCCACGGGTTCTCCCATATCCACATGCCTGTTGACCTTTTCAAAGAATTCTATAAGGTTCGTGAGGCAAGACTTACCCTTACAGAAGCCATGCTGACTCTCCCTCAGCAAGGCCTGTTCGTCTATGTGTTTTGAGATCCTATCTTTGATGAGGCATTCCACCATCTTACCCGGTATGGATGTTAGGCTGACCGGTCTATAGTTTCCCGGGTCCCCCCCTTTCCCTTTTTAAAAATAGGCGTGGCATTTGCTATCCTCCAATCTTCTGGCACCGTGGCCGTTTTGAGGGACAAGTTGCATACCTTAGTCAAGAGATCTGCAACTTCATTCTTCAATTCCTTAATAACTCTTGGGTGGATGCCATCAGGGCCCGGTGACTTATTGATCTTTAATTTATCAATGAGGTCTGAAACATCTTCTCTTTTAACTTCTATCTAACTTCTCGGTCAGGAGGGGCCGTTTGGGCAGCGGTATCTGCCCGAGGTCTTCTGCCGTGAAGACAGATGCAAAGAACTCATTTAATTTCTCTGCCATCTCTAATTCTCCTTTTATCTCCCCTTTCCCTCCCTCACCATCCAGAGGGCCAACCGCTTCTCTGGCGGGTTTCCTGCTTCTAACATATTTGAAGAAGCTTTTATTATTCCCCTTAATGTTGCTGGCCATGCGTTCCTCATAGTCTCGCTTGGCCTCCCGTATCACCTTCTTATATTTCTTTTGCCA
This sequence comes from Tiliqua scincoides, assembly GCF_035046505.1. NCBI lineage: Eukaryota > Metazoa > Chordata > Lepidosauria > Squamata > Scincidae > Tiliqua > Tiliqua scincoides. Next base: position 178,277,307 of record NC_089823.1, read on the forward strand.
CAGTTTATGTTCCTTTTTATTCTCCTCATTAGGGCAAGACTTCCATTTACGGAAGGAAGCTTCCTTGCCCTTCACAGCCTCTCTAACTTGGCTGGTTAGCCATGCAGGCACCCTCCTGGATTTAGTGGAACCCTTCTTTCTTTGCGGTATACACCTCTGCTGGGCCTCTATTACTGTTGTTTTAAGCAGCCTCCATGCACTCTGGAGAGATTGGACTCTTTTTACCCTCCCTTTCAACCTCCTTCTAACCAGCCTCCTCATTTGGGGGAAGTCCGCCCGTTGGAAGTCAAGGGTTTTTGTTAGAGATTTGCCCAGTATTCTTCCCCCAACGTGCATGTCAATACGGATGGCAGCATGATCACTGTTCCCCAATGGCTCAGTAACGTTTACATCTCTAACCAGGTCCTGCATACCGCACAATATTAAATCCAGAGTCACCTGTCCTCTGGTGGGCTCCGTGACTAGCTGCTCTAAGCCACAGTCATTTAGCACGTCAAGAAATCCGGTTTCCTTATCGTGACCAGAACACAAATTGACCCAGTCAATATGAGGATAATTGAAGTCCCCCATGATTACAACCCTGTCCCTCCTTGTCACCTCCCTGATCTGTTTCCTCATTTCAAGGTCCCCATCCGATTTCTGGTCTGGAGGACGAAAACAGCTTGTTTTCTGGAGCAGAAAACAGCTTGTTTATTGCTGGTACCAAAGCAAGGTAGCAAGGAGGCCAGTTGCCTCAGATCATGTGTAAGTGTAGCTAGATGCAGCTAGCCTTTTATACTCAGTTCAACTCATAGGCGTGGCTAGCAAAACTAAGGGGACAAGGGTCCAGTAACGTTCCACTTTCACTGCCCAGTCCCCCACCCACTGGTCTACCCCTCCACCCTTTGCCATAGTAAACTGGACTATACTGAAGAGATACCACAGGCAGTTTGACATAGGTTGCCTTTGCTCTGGGCTATTGTTGTTGCAAACTGACTCTTGAGGCCCTGCTATCTCTAGGGCAAGACACTGGGTGAGGGGTGGCTTGCAGCTTCTTGCTAACAAGCATCTTTAAGGCCAAAAGGAGAGTCAGAGCTGATATTAAAATGACTTTCCTTTGGCTAGAGTTTAGAGAGATGGCTCACAGCATCAATAGTGGATGAAACATTAGGAGTAGCCAACCGCCAGCAGGCCATATGCCACTTTTTGCATACATAATCTTTTTACATACAAGGGGCGGGCTAGTAGGTTGGAGGCATGGGTGTGAATTTTGCATTGAGTGGAGAATGCCCATGGTGGCAGGTGTGGAAGGGATGGATGTTTACAGGAACAGTGGAAATCCTGCTTTCCATGCAGCACGGGCATGTGCAAAACAGAGGGCAGCAAAACAGACGACTGGGCACCTACAGCCATACTGCCCTGAACATTCCAGATTAAAGTGTGAAACGTTGATAGCATCTGCATGCCATGGGTTGGCCACACCTGCATTGGAATAAAATTAACTGTTATGTTGAAATTGCCACAACGGTACTCTTGAGAGAGTGTGAGTGTGTGTTTGAAATGCCCTTAGCTTGGGGTGTGATTTTTGCCTCTATATGTTGTTTCATACAAGTATATTAAGCTGTCTTTGCCATTTGGCAGAGTTCACAGTATTTGCCATTCACACAGTTTGAAGCCTAAATAGTTGGGCGTCATCAGAAAATGAGACCAGCTGTCTGCTTACTCCAGTTCATTTATGAACAAGTTAAAAAGCATTAGTTCCAAAACAGATCCTTGGGAACTTCACTTCTTACTTCCCTCCACAGTGAAAATTTCCTGTTTTATTCTTAGTTCTAATATGCTAGGTAGAAATTTATGTACAGATTGAGCCTACTTATCTGTGGATTTTGTATCTGTGGATCTGGCTCAACGTGGGTGCCTTGGACCCACATTGCGCCAGATTTGGCCTAACCTGAGGCTTCCAAAGGCAACCAGAGCACTCTGGGGGCTCTTCTGAGGCTTGTAGAGGCCACACGTGACCTCTACAGGCCTCAGAACAGCCCTGTCATGTTCGGGTTTTTAGAAAAGTGGTATAGAAATCTAATAAATTTAGTTATAGAGTAGCTTTTGGGGGGGGGGGGCTAGGAGGAAAATTGATTTCCTAGAACTAAAAACCTTTAAATGTTTTCATCACATAAGACTAGAAATGTTTTTATACTGAATTACAATCTGGAGGAAGGGACGCAATTCTTTACAGGAAATACTGAGGAAAATGTTTCCATTTCTTACTTGTTCTGATTAAGCAGCAATAGTATGTATGGAACATTTTTGAAAAGATTATGCAATTTACAGTGTGAATATACTATAGCCATAAGCCAATACCAGGCTATTACAGACACAATTGTAGTTCTGGAGTAATTTGTTATTGCTATCTTGCACCCATCAACTCTGCAACAGATACAGCCTTTTGAACAGTTATCAAAGCCAACCTCATGCAAAATGCATTGCAGTAGTCACATCTTATGTGACTGGGCCATTGTTGATCTTTATTATGAATGATAAATTGATTATGACACACACACACACACACACACACACACACACACACACTAAAACAAAGAAGCTAAGTGGAAGCAGTCAGTTTACCTGCAGCATAAATTGTAGTTGAATAAACACTATCCTACACAAGGAGAGAATGAGGGAGGTTCAAAACTAATCTCATCATAAAGACTTGTTACACAATCCTGTAATTTGATATTCTCCTTGATATAAAGGTCATTGAAAGTATATGCAAAAAAATGATGATTTGATTGATTTGATCTTGACAGTTGAAATTAGAAAGCATTAAGAGTGATTTCATTAGAAAATAGTATTTCTGTGCTGTCACTTGTGAGACGTTCTTGAGCAGGTACTCCAATTTGGTTGGTTAAATAATAAATATTGAGCTTTAAGTGTGTAAGAAACCGGTATCTTCATAGAATTTTCATGGAACACCCCTTTGCAAATATAACAACTGTAAGACTGGGAATTCCAGCACAGCCGCCAAGGGATAGTTGTATCTTATACCTTGACATTTTGTCTTCTACACTCACTGCAGGTTTCCCCCCATCCCTATAAAACACAAATCTTTAAAAGTAACTATCCTTTCCTGTGATTTCTGTTTTATCACCTGTTTGCGATTACTCTTAAATAGTTCTCAAAATGGCAGACCCACTGAGTATGCTTCAGTGAACTGACTTTAAGCTGTATCATATTATGTGAATTCAGTATGTATCTTTTTCTCCAGTTTGCTGGTTTATTTGCTTGCATGGCAGTAGTGGTCCAGGACACCATCATACTCTCCTTGTTTTTTCCAAGCAGCAGAGAAGAATAATAAGATGGGAATTAGGGTCTGATGGAGGTGGGATAAGTATAGCAATACCTTGCACTTCCATCTGGTTAGGGACCAGAGCATGGATGAAAGTAAAGATATGGATGAATGTCAAAGCAAATTTATTTTGGGTGATGAAAAATATAAACAGCTAACTATAGTAGATACTTGCCTACAGGGTGAGAAATTTTTGCCAATAAATCAAGCTTAGATAATAACCTTGCCTCATCTCCCAGTTAGCTCAGGGGCAGAGCTTTTCAAGCAACTCTGGAGAAGTTGCTTTTTAAGCAGCATTGCTTTTCAGGTGGCACTGACAATGCAAAGTTAATTAGAGGTCATTAATCTCCAAGGCAACCCCTGGAAAACTGCAGTCAAAGTTGACCTTTTGGCTGCTCCTGAGACTTCCATTGAATTCCATTAAATTGAAGCCAGCCTCCTTCTCTTAAGTTTACAGAGCCTGCTGCAGCCTCATTCGGTTTTGCAAATGCTTGCATTTGGCAGAGGTCTGTTTTTTAAGCACTAGGATGTAATCTTCATTACCATTTGAAACAAAGTCCCAGGCTGCAATTCAGTGCACCATTACTTAAGAATAACACCCATGGAAAGCAGTGGGTCTGCTTCTGAATAAATAAGGTTGCAACTATGTGCAGCTGCACTTGCTTGTCTCTCTGCTATGAATTGAATAGCACACTCCCAGTTATGTGTTATAAGTTGTATGTTATATGTTGAGCCTCTTGCTTAACACACCAGACACATTAAAGAAGAATTTGATTTATGTGTCTCCTGCAGTGGTTCTCAACCTATTTCACTTGCATATCCCTTAGCAACCCATTTCCATAAGTTGTAACCTTCATATTAGCTAAATGTTTGTAATTGAATGAATGAATGAATGAATGAATGAATGAATGAACCTTTATTAGGCATAGATGTTTGTAATTAATATTAGCCCTCATCTCCTCCATATGAAAACCTATACTTCATGTATTCACCACAGTATTTTTTCTTATCTGTTTGAAGAAGTGAAGACTATGCCTTTTCACTCTTTTGCACCAGAAGTGTCCTGAGAGATTCTTGGTGATTGATTACTTTTCACCTGCTTAGCTTCATCACTTTGTTCTTTCAGCCATTTTCAATTATAACCACATTTCAAATTGTGCGTGCTTTCTTCATTCAGTTTAATCCAGTCTTCCACAATGGTCATTGACGTTCTTATGTTTACTTTTATTTCTGTTCCTTTTAAGTTTCACTTGCACTCGCATGCATGATATACCATAGATAATCGCCTATAAGCTGATCTCACATATAAGTCAAGGGCAGGTTTTAGAGTCAAAATCATTGATATTTTTGAGCCAAAATATAGTAAAAGATAATAAGATACATTTTTATTTAACTTTCTGTTAACAATTTGATCAATAGTTGGAACTAAATGTTTTACAGCAATACTTTGATTTCCATATTATGTTTTAACTTTTTTACTGTACTCGTTTTCAGTTACTGATTCATACATGAATTGACCACCACAAACTAGCTATTGGTGGGGCTTTCACAGCCAACTAGCTACCTCCCTTCCGGCCTTGCTGTCCCTGCAAGGCATTCCGGAGCACTACTTGCCTTTTTGTGCCATTATTTAATTCTTTATCAAGCACTCTTAAAGGTCCTGTCAAGTGACCCTGGGGGTACATGTGCCCCAGGCTGGGAACCACTAGTATGTTCTACTGGTATGTTGTCTACAGTACACTTACTCTGATAGTGTTTACAGAAAGGTTGTGAAGACCAGAATTTAAAAAGTTAAAAAATAAAAATGTATCTTATGATCTTTTACTATGTTTTTTAATAAATTAGAGACTGTACAGTTCTTGGTTAACAATTACTGGCAGGTTATTTTTCAGGATCTGGCCACAGGTAAAATCAGACAAAACTATAGTTAGACACCTTCCTACGTTTAAGCCCCAACTTATCTGAGGGTTATAGAAAATTCCATTATTTTGGCTCAAAAACCTGCCCTTGGCTTATCTATGAGATCAACTTTTAGGTGATTATCTATGGTATATCATGCATGCGAGTTCATGTGAAACTTAAAAGGAACAGAAATAAAAGTAAACATAGGAACATCAATGAACATTGTGGAAGACTGGATTAAACTGAACGAGTGAAGAAAGCACGCACAATTTGAAATGTGGTTATAATTGAAAATGGCTGAAAGAACAAAGTGATGAAAGTTAAGCGGATGAAAATCAAAGTATTGTTATAAAACATTTAGTTCCAACTATTAACAAATTGTTAATAGAAAGCAAAATAATGTATTCAGCCTTAGTTTTTGTTTGTAGCTCCTGTTTAAGTAGATGCAAAACTGTAACTTTCAAATCTCTGTGATTAGAATAGCTACTTGCAGATTAAAACAGTTTCAGTGCAGATAATCATTTTTCCTACAATGGTCTGCTGTATTCGGTTTTAACAGTGTTTCCTGAAGCTCAGCTAAACATGGTTGAGCAAATGCTCTGAGGTGGTTGGTATTAGTGAAACCATGTAAGCCTATACAGTAGAAGGTACAAAATAGTAAACTGCTAACCTTTTCTGATACAGTTATAAAAATTAATATCATTTGGAATCATAGTTCCAACATGAATTATTTAGAAGTGAAAGGTTTTTATTTTATTATAATATGTTTCTACTTCTATTAGAAGAAACATTAAGCCTAGAATCTTACATGTCTGAAGAGTTGTGATTTGGATAGGGGAGGAGGGGTAATGATTAGTAGTCTACTAGAGATAAATGAGCTCCCTCACAAATGGAACAGGTTTTTGTATTGTGACTTGGATTTAGTATTGAGGCAGTTAGTTTCTTCTTAAGATCATACTAGAATGAAACTGAGGCATTTGAGGCTTCTTTCTGAAAGAAAATATTAAGTTTGAGCTTGTGGAGAATGGTGCTGGGAGTCCTAAACTGGGGACTTTTGACAGTGAGCATATGAAACTGACTTGGCTTATTGGCTTAGCTGTTTTAGGATAGTTTCTGTACACTCGCAAAAGCTCTCCAGGGTTTCAGGAAGATCTTATCCAGTCCTGCCAGGAATGGAACCTTCTACATGTGCTTGATCTCTGTCCTGTGACCCTTCCCCAGTGGGGGAATTCATAGGCAGAGGGAACTGGTGGCCTGATTTCTTCAGCATAATCTCTGCTGATAACCAGAAGATATTCTGTAGCTTTTGACTCCAACAGCTGCTCTGAGGAGTCAGTCGGCCCCTTCTGTCCTTGCATAACTTCAGTCTTTCTCCCTATTCCGGTCTCACTAATACAGTGTTGGTTGAGCTTCTGTAGATGATCTGAAAGCCTAGCCTGAGTCTGCTCAATTACCAGTCCATACAAAGTCTGTAGATGGTGGCAGTATAAACAAATAGTATTGCTGTTGTTCCCTGCTCATCAGTGAATTAAAGTGACTTTAAAAATTGTCATGTATATATTTACAGTGTAAGAGCATGCACTGCTGCAACAAAAACTAGTTTAATGTCTGGCAATAGAGGCGAGACCATTCAGCTAAACTCCGCTTGTCAAGAAAATACCTTGTAGCAAGTGAGATGTGGAAAGCAGAAATTGTGCAGGTACAGAAGCCACTCTGTTAGGATTTCGCAGAAAGTGTCAGCAATCCATCTGCTATCCGCCAGAGTTGTGTGTGTGTGTGTCTCTTTATTTCATACCTGTGTTGTGAATGGTGACTGGAAACAGCTTTTCAATTGTATGCTGCTAACATGGAGACTGATCCATTGATATCCAGGGGTGATATCCAGGCTCTTTGTGCTTCTCTCTAAAGTAGTGGTTTGGGCCACTATAAGTAGTTGCAGAGAGGGTGCAGTGCCGGCACTCCCACAACTGTGCTAGTGCAAGGGAGAAAAGTTATATTTTTAAACTTTAAACACTTATTTGGGGGAGGGGACGCTACTGCTTCCTGAAAGGTGTGCCAAGCCCTTGGATCCCTCTGCAAACCTCCCTGTGTCTCTAAAGTGCCCCAAATGCAATTGGGAGCTACTGCCAATTTTCATCTGAAGGAGGTGCATGCCTTTTCTTCCTTTATCCTTGGACCCACCACCTTTATGAATGAGGAAGGGACAGAAAGTTGCTGATGCAAGGCCTTTCTACCACAGGATCTTCTGGGGATTGTAACCGTGAAGTAGTGGAAACAATTGGGTCGTTATACCTTAGTCCAGGAATGTCAAACATAAGACCCGCGAAATGAGTGCAGCCCCTGGAAACAATTTATCAGCCCCCTGTTATAATTGAGATCTCCCAGCATGATAATTGGGCTCTTGCATATCATGAAAATGTGCACATCATTTTTCTGTTCTGTAATTTACCGCTAATGAGTTCCTACATGAGAACAAAGTGCTTATTTCTAGCAATTATCTGTTTAATGATGTCACTTCTGGCCCTCAGCAGGCACTGTGAATGCTAACTTTGGCCTTATGAAACTTGTTTCACATAGACAGCCCTGCTTTAGTTATTTCATCCCATAGTCTGGCTTTGGAGGGACCTATCAGAGAAGGGAAAAGGGAAGAAAGGAGAATATTCTTCATGTCTTTGTCCTGTCTCAACTGTGAATTAACAATGTGATGTTTTCCATTTGTTTCTTATTACTGTCCTGGATCTTGAACTGATATTCACCGTACCAAAAAAGTGATTTGTACTTATTTTTTGACTAGGTTCAAGCCGTTTTTTCCATTCCAAGTAGTGCCACATGATGAATATAAAGATCGGAATCTCAATATACAAAATTTCTCACTAACTGAAGGCCGGTTGAAAGTTTCCTTAATGGAATGTACAAGGTATGTTCCTGGTTCTGTCTGTTTCTGGTATTCAAATGCTTGGGTTTGGGTTTCAGCGCTTGGGCTGCAGCTCTTAAAAGTAAGATTTATTATTACTATTTTGCCAAATGACATACCATTTGTTGTTGTATTTTGCTATGTAAACTGCTTTGTGAACTACGTTTTGCTGAAAAGCAGTACAGGCTTGTCCCAGTATCCATTGGGGTTCTGTTCCAGAACCCCCTGTGGTTGACTAAAACAGTGGATACCTGTGAGTGCCCCCCCCCCACTCTCCAGAGGTGGGGGGAGCTCTGCTCCCCTCACCTCCAGAGGATTCTCTGTACTCATGTTTTTTTCATAAAACCAGATGTGACTTGTTTCATTCTAGGGCTCAGTCTGTAGATAAATGAATCTGCAGATACGGGATATGTGGATATGGGAGCCCCCTATACATAAATATTCATATGTTGAGAACACACACAATACTTTTGTATTTGTATATGTGCAAATACTTTAGTTTTAAAATTGTTACTAAAACATTGGTCTGCTTATCTTATGTACATTTAAACATTATGTAGAATGGTTGCAGATTATACCACTTGCATTACTTCAGTGTAGGTGAATATCACATAGCAACATTCTGATCAGCAACTGGTTGCATGTGCATTGGCCTTCGCTGGTCCCTGTTCCCCTCCCCTCAAGCCTCTGAAGCTGAGAAGAGCTATGCTTCCCTTGCCTCCGAGGGCTTTTCTGAGCCCCGCAGTGGCAGCACACATCCTGGCTGTTTCACTTGAAAAAACGCTGCTTCTGGTTTCCTTATAAGTTTCCAGGGGCTTCCCCAGGCCTCCAAATACCTTATAAGGCAAAAAAAAAAAAGTCACTTCAGGTTTCCATCGGGAAACTGGAAGTTGCATCTTTTGACCGAAATGGCCATTCTGAGCCTCACAGAGTCTCAGAACACCTGGAGGTGAGGGAAGCACAGCTCCCCTTGGCTGTGGAGGCTTTAACATCAAGCATTGCTTGACAACAAGAGTGTGGGAACATATCCCTGTTAATTGATGCACGACTGTATTTTGCCTCTCTATTTACTGTGTTTTTTCTCCTTCTCTATACCTGTGCATGTACAATAACACACACCCCTGTTAATCCTCCCCATGCATTCATCACATACATGCATCTGTTGAAATGAACTGCAGTCTATAAAAGCTTATACTTCAATAAATGTACTAGTCTTTAAGGTGTCACTAGACTGTCATGTAGATATAGTACAATTCAACTTCAAAATGTGTTTGATCCTTAAGAACATCATAATAGCAGTTGCAATGATTGATATGGTACAATCTTGTGGGAGAATCCTTAGAAGGATAAAAACTGAAACTTGCACAATTTTATTTGATGAATACTGAGAACAGGATGCAAATTACTTGTTTGCTGTGCTGCCTGCAAGCTTAAAGATACAAGTTTGTACATTCATTCAATTAGATCTAAGTAAATATGATATGATATGAAATAAGTGGCTATTTCCCTCTGATGTCAGAAGTTTAAATTTTGATAGACTTGAATATCTAAATGAAAAATAGTTTAAATTTTAAGATCAACTTGGAGCTAAACTAGGCAAGATGCTAAATGCATCATTAACCAACATGGGATTTGTAAAAATAGCAGCAATGCATTCTGTCTGAATCAGGATTAGGATGAAGAGGTAAGGGGTGTTTTAACCCTTTCCTCCTGTGGCATTTTCCATTTTCCACGAAAAGTTGTTCAAAGTTTTGAGCCCTGAAGGTAGTGTTGGCTATTTACTGATGTTGGCTATTTACTGGCATGCATGCATGCTGTTATGAATAGATGGCTAGTGGCTGTCTGCTGGTATTCCTTGGCATCTTTTTAGATTGTGAGCCCTTTTGGGACAGGGAGCCATTTAGTTATTTGATTTTTCTCTGTAAACCGCTTTGTGAACTTTTGTTGAAAAGCGGTATATAAATACTGTTAATAATAATAATAATAATAATAATAATGGCAAGAAACTCTCCATAGAGGTTCTGAATCTTATACTGAATGTAACATGTCCTAAGCTTTAATTGATATCTGATCTGACCACGGAAAGAGTGGTGCAGCAGTTGGTGCTTACCATCCAGGTAAACCAGCTTGCTATACTACTGTAGGTAAAGCTACACAGAGCCCATGAAGAAGGAAAGAAAGCTGTTTCCTGTAGTAGTTCTGTAGACTGGGCTACTGACAATCAGCCTAACCCATCTCACAGGGGGTTTGTGTTGAGGACCGAAAGGAGGGAAGGAAGCAAGTACACCACCCTGACAAAAAGGAGGGAAGAAAGCAAGTACACCACCCTGAGCCGCTTGGAGAAAGGACGGTATAAAAATGTGAAAAATATAAAATAGACCCTTGGGTAATTAAAAAGTGAAAGGAGTGTTAAAGGAGAATAGAGAGAAGCTGAACTAATTCTTTACATCAGTGGTTCCCAAACTTCTTAGAACTGGGACCCACTTTTTAAAATGACACTACTTTGGGACCCACCTAGCTTTATGAGACTAAAAAAAAGTGTTTCAGCTTTACCAGCTGCTCAAGCTTCAGTTTTTATCCTTTTCACTGTAGTGGGGGGGGGGGTGATTGCCTTCTGGAGTGTTTGTTAAGCTCCACATTAAGGCCTGATTTATAAATGCCAAGGGGTGTGGCTAGAGTGGTGATTGGGCAGCAGTATTCCCCCCCCCCCAGTTAGCAGCTTGTTTAACCCTTCATTCACATAACCTAATTGTCAGTTTCATAACCCATCCAAAATTGGATCATGACCCATTGGTGGGTCCCCAGCCATAATTTGGGAACCATTGCTTTACATCACTGTGGAAGATATAGAACAGCTAACTGTACTGGGTCAACTTTTTGGAGGGAATCCAAAGAAGTGAATCAAATAGAGGTATTGAAATAAAGTTCTAGGTCTTATTGACAAGTTTAAACAAACACATAAAAAAAAACTTGCTCATTTTCTACTTTGGTGGTCACTTTGCAAACAGTAGAGTTCTATGAATGTTCAGATCCATTCTCGAAACTTTCCAGACCTTCTGTGAGCATTCTGGTCCTGCATTTTGAATAGAGAAACCCAGGTGTCCCATGTGATTCAAAGGGTGGGAAGAATGCACAAACTCTTTTGATTTACTAAAGTACAGTCATGCCTTGCTGAAGGACAGACCGGCACCCCCATTGTCAAGTGAGGCTTGAGGGTAAACGAAGCCACTGAAACTGAGGGGAACTGTGCTCTGCTCATTTCCGGAGGCTTTTCTGAGCCCCACAGAGGCAACACGCATCTTTGCACTTCCTCTGCAAGACTCACGATGGCTGAAATGGCCAAGAAAATGTGACTTCTGGTCTCCATCAGAAAACAGGAAGTGACATTTTTTGCCTTTCAAGGCATTCAGAGGTCTGGTGAAGGCTTCCCTGGGCCTCCAAATGCTTTATAAGGTAAAAAAAGTCACTTCCAGTTTCCTGAGGAAACCAGAAGTCATGCCTTTTCAGGCTGTTTCAGCCAGTCTGAGCGCCATAGTATTATTATTATTATTATTAACAGTATTTATATACCACTCTTCAACTAAAAGTTCACAAAGCGGTTTACAGAGAAAATTCAAATAACTAAATGGCTACCTGTCCCAAAAGCACTCACAATCTAAAAAGACATGTGCTGCCTCTGTGGAGCTCAGAAAAGCCCCAGAGGTTAGAGGAACACAGCTGCCCTTGGCTTTGGAGGCTTCAGGTGGGAGGAGGGAGGGACCAGCAGCAGCTGTTGGATGTGTGAGCTGTCGCTGGTTGGAACATCGCTAAGTGACATTTACCTGTATTTTAAAATGTTGTAGTAAGTGGCGTTGTAAGCCCTGCCTTGTTGTATGATGAGCAGAGTCACTTCCGAAACATTTTGTTTCTATGGGTCAAAGCTCTCCTCTATTGATATGTACGACACTTGTCTCCTCTGTTTAGGACAGATCCTCATTGCAGACAACTGTGTCCAAAAATGCTCCAGGCAAACAAGAAAGAACAGAGAGCTTTGTCTCAAATTGATACTGTGAGTCAACCCTCACTCCAGTTGCAGCAGTGTTGGTGCCTCTTGCAAACTCTCTCTCTCTCCATCACCAGCAGCAGGTCCCTGGAAACAGGAAATCCAGATCATACACGGAAGGCTGTCTGGAATGAGGCATTGTCTTCAAGGAACAGGCAAATGCTGTAAGGCAGTCAGTATCAGGGAACCTCGTAAAAAAGAAAATTTTATGTGGAAGTCAGGTCTGTGGGAAGAGCCTTGTGGACCCCAGCATCAATGCCTCCCACCTCAGTGGCTCATGCTTCAACACTGCCCAAGGCTGCAGTCTCAGACATCATCTTTGTTGGACCATTCCTGGAATGATCATGTTCCCCTCAAGACTTCAAACTCCATTGCTGGATTAGACGTTGTTGTCTGCACTATTTCTGAACAGAAGGTTACGAGGTTTCAACAAAATTCATCTTCCTCTGGAGGCCACAAGCCGATGTTGCTGATGCTTAGGGTACACAGCCAGTAACTAGAAGCCTAGCTTACCACAGACCTTTAGGTCTTCAAGCCAAGGGTTGTACTGAAACCCAGGAGCCTCATATAATCGCCTTGCATCACTTACCTATATCACCAGTGTTTCTCAAAGTGTGTCCTTACTCACTCACCGCAGCCCCTACCTTAACACTAACTTAAGCTTTGACACTGAACACAGTTTTAGTTGCTGTTCTGTCACCTACAGGGTTGACAATGGTGGTAGCTTCACCAACCATCTGTTGTTTCTTGAGTACAGATGGTGTTATCTGCATTACATATTTTTTCAGCAGTGCCAGCACCTCCTCTCACCCTTCCTTCCTCTTGAGTCAACTACAGTGGCAGAATTAGTCAAGCATCTACATTCATTCAGTCAACGGGTGAAGAGTGGAAAGTCTGTTTTGTTAGTGAAAGACTTGAAATTATGTAATAAGATCGTAGTTACGTTGGCCTCCATGGGGGGCATGAAGTACCAGTGTCAGGTACAGCATATTGATGACTCAGTGTACAACTTTGTGTGAGTGAGTGCTTATATGCCAGCAGCCTTACTTATCCTTTCTGTCCTCAAGACACTAAAAGAAGCTTGGGAGAAGCCATCCATTTTGCAGAGATTTGAGCAGATGTACAGTTTATGAGAGGGGAGGAATTCCTTTCTGTTTAAAACGGAATTCCCTGATAATGGAGCATACTTTGACCAACAACATGAAGGTCCCTTGGGTTCCCTGAAGGTTGGATGCAATGACAAGAAAATTCTGTATTACTGCTGGCAATTATTAAAATTGCCAACTTACTTTTCATGGTGAGGTATTGGTACACTCTTTATTCCAAAATTGAGGTGCTCTTTTCCAAATGTCAGAGGATTACCATAAAATCTCTGTCTACATTCTGCCTCCTTTCTCCCAGGCACCAATTGAAGAATTGCCTTTTGATGGGGAAGGCCTGGTCAGTGCCCTGCTGATGATTTCCTGAAATGTCTTAAAAAGGTGACAGCAAAGGCATGCAGTCTCAGCTTTCTCCTCTCCTGAAAAGACAAAGTTGAAACAAGTGCAAAAGCTCCTGTTTTTGGCACCACAAGCTCGACTCTGACAGGCCATACTGCAGAAACTTTTCATCAACTTGGGAAAGGGAACCACAACCCTTTACTTCCAAAAACAACTTCTGAAGAATAGAACTGGCAAACTGAGTTCTTGACATGTTCCCCCACAGTCTATCTGTGATGCCTACCACACCGACATCAGTATTCTATGATCCACTTTCAATGTTCGTGACATTGATGTACCATAATTGTGTCCTTGCTGTGTGACATCTATAACATTTCTGAATGCTATGAACATCAACATGCTCTCTCCTCAATTTGAAGACTATCTAAAGACGTTTATAAACATTTGGGATTCTGTCACATCTGACCTGTGCATGATCATCTTTGAATTTACACAGCTTCCACCATTGGTTATGTTCTGGGTAACTCAGCAGTTTCAACCTACTAGATGAAATAGATGCTGCTCTCCAGAAAGGAGCCATTGAGCCAGTACATCTTATGTCTGCATATGAAACATCTACAAACATGTTGAGCCACTGCTGGTAGCGCAGCTGGCCTTGTCAGCTGTCAAAAAACTGATGGTGTGTTTTGACACTGTCAGCATCTTCTCAGTGCCATGAGATGAGAGGTTGAAAACTGCTGCACTACATAAATAAGATGGTACAGGATTGAAAACCCTTTGCATGTTTGATTTGGGATGAGTAGTTTTCAATATTGCATCATCCCAACGGTTGTTCAGCTGGCCAAGTTCAGCTACTTGTCAGATGCCCTCAGCAAGTGGGGAAACAAATGAAAGGAGCCTTGATATTGCAGTGCATTGTTCTACCATTTATCAATATCAGTGTATACAGAGACATCACTAGATCACTCCAATGTGGTTGGAGATCCACAGTGTGCTGTGGATCTGTTTCCCACCAAGTCCGAATACCAAGTGCCAGAGGTTTTGGAGATGAGCTGGACATGACCAGTGTTCAATAGGAAATAAGTTTTTAGATTCTTGGGAAGGATCAATGTGTTGTACATCTTCCCCTCCCCCCTTGCCTTGGTGATTATTGGAATCAACAGGCTAGGCAACTTCAACGCTGCATTCTGGTAACACTATGGTAACTGAGGCAGATCTGGTTTGATCATCTAAGGATTGTGAGGATCTTCACCTCCTCTCCCACTGAAATGTCCTGCCTCAGAAGTGAAGCCAAATACTGCACCATGACACACTGAAACTGATGGCAAGGAAGATCCAACTATAGTAAACATCAGAGGATATCTAAAGGACATCTCATTCCACTGGAGGAAATGCTAAATCTCCAAGGCCTATTCAGCAAAGTAGAAATGTTTTCTGTGCCTCTGTGGTTTGCAGTTACTTTCATCTAAGAGATGCCTCTCTTCTGGAAGTCCTACTACAGCATGGTATCCACCTCAAATCTAGGGGTTTGCCAAACTCTTCATTGAGAGTTCATTTTGCTGTTATCTCTACTTTCCATCTGGCAATAGATGGTATATCCATTTGCTCTCACCCACTGGTCAGAAGGTTCTTCAAGGGTCTGTCTAACCCAACCATTTTCAGCCACTGTGCCGTGGCACACTGGTGTGCTGTGAGTGGTCCACAGGTGTGCCACAGGAATTTTGAGGAAGTTCATTTATTAATAGGGCCAGTGGGAGATGTGAACCCACTGGCAGCATGGTGTACCTTGTCAGTTGTCAAAAGCCTGGTGGTGTGCCTTGACCATTTTAGTGCCTTGTCAGTGTGCCATGAAATGAAGAAGGTTGAAAATCACTGATCTAACCTGTACCCACCAATCAAACTCCACGGAACTTGTGACTTTGTTACAACTTACGGGTAAACCATTTGTATGTTTGGCAACAGTAGACCAATGCTTTTTTGCATTCAAGACAGAGTCTCTGATAATTTTCTATGCTGAAGTAGTAATGTACTGTGTGCACTACTCTGCATTCACTATATTCCATCCAAACAAAGTGGTGTTGTGATCAGACATTACGTTCTTACTAAAGTAGTCTCAGTGTTCCACATTAACCAAGGCTTAATGCTGCCTGTTTTCTTTCAGATATCTGCTTCAGAAGGAGAGAGAAGTCCTCGAGCTCTTTCTTTCTGCATTGTTCTAGGCAGACAATAGGGTATTTAGCTGCTGTCTGAGTTCCCCAAAGGCCAACTATATCACCACCCAGTGACTGGCTCACAGGGTGATCAAGGCTATCTCTGTGGCTTACCAGTTAACCAAGAAGGAGCTACCACCCTCCTTGAAGGGGCATTCCAACAGAGGAATTTCACCATCTGTCATGAGCCTGAGGTGCTCCATTCCTGGTGCTCTGCAGCATAGCAACATAGTCTGTCATCAGCTTTTTACCCAGCCCTGAATATCAAGAGGCAGTGTTTTGCTTAGACGTAATCTTTCTCTGGGAAAGGGGGAAGCTAGTAAATCTCTATGTGTGACGGCACATAGACTGTTAAGAAGGAGGATAGTGTTTTGAGCGGTCATCTGTGCAGGTTAACACATTTTTGCCCAGACCACAGATGTACACATTTGGTCTCTGTTGTGTATATGCAGTGTTGGGCAGAAATGGCTTAAAGAAATTGTAGTCAATCATATGAATCTTCATTGATTAAATTTGCATATTTTAGACCTTGCATATAAATAAAATAACTTTGAAGAAACAAGTGTGTGTGTGTGTGTATACACATATAAGTATGTATGTATGTTCTCATAGTGCAAAATCCTGCTTCTTTCCAAACTTGAGTGTGTATTTGCTTGAGAAATGAAAGAACTTTGAATCTGAACTGTTTTTCCTTGCTTTTCCACTAGAGGGAGCAAATGCAGCATTATTAAACTTCTGATAAGTTGGACCTGAATTGTGTAGCTATTCACACATACTTCTACATTTAGGTAAATTAATATAATGAAATTGCTTATGATTATTTTAAACCAATTGAGGTGCATCCAGCTTGAATTTCTCCGCTATAAAATATTATAATTGTGTCAAATATGTCAATGCTACTTATATTTTTGTATTTCAGATTACTTATTTTTGGATCCTATGAGAGGGAAATACCTATTCACTGCTTGTTTGAACTCAGTGAGAAAGTTTGGGAAGAAAAACCAAGAACTTCTGTCAAAACGGTAAATTACATATAGTTTTGTATCATATCTCCTAGGCCAGGGGTGTCAAACTCATTTCATACCAAGGACCGAACAGCATTCATGGTGCCTGCTGAGGGCCGGAAGTGATGTCATTAGGCAGGTCATAACCAAAAATAAGCACTTTTTTTGCTTAGGAACTCATTAGCTGCAAATGACAGAAGAGAAACTACACAAATCTTGATCATGTTTCAAGTTATGGGAGAGCCCCATTTTCATGTGGGCTGTCCTTATAGCAGTAACACCTCAGCACTGCTCAGCAGTTGAGAGCCTGAGGGCCAGATAAAAAGCTTCTGTAGGCCTCATTCGACCCCCGGGCCTTATGTTTGACACCCCTGTCCTAGGCAATGTCTCCTGCTTAATTAGAGTTCTTCTCTCCAAGGACCTCATCTAATATTTCCCTAAACAATCTTTTCATCTTTACGAGTTTCCATTTAAATGCAAATGCAAGTGAATGTCACTTAGCAACATTCTGACCAGCGATGGGCTGCATAAGCAATGGCTGCTGCCATTTCCCACTCAAGCCAAAGGGTGCTGTGCTCCCCTCGTTTTTAGGGGCTTTTCTGGGCCCCGCAGAGGCAGCACGCATCCATGCCTCTGTGAGGCTCAGAATGGCAGTTTTGACTGAAAAGACGCTGACATTTGGCTGACTCTTTTTGCCTTGTAAGGCATTTGGAGGCTTTATTTAATGTCGGCATCGCTTGGTGACTGGGTGTGGGAATGCATTCCTGTCGTTAAGTGACACACGACTTCAGTAAATGTCTGTTATAAAAATAGCATATTCAGACATTAAGGGCACATTGCATCATACATGCCCATGCACAGTGATACATTTTGGATTGGCATAAGGCTCAATGGAGAGCCTTCCATTGAGAGCAATGGAATTTGCTTCCCCTTTGAACTGCCTCTAGGTGTCCATGCTAACCATTACATGACAGGAGATCCCCTCATACAGCCACTTTTTTCCATATGACCCTGCCTGAGTATAGAGGATGCATGTGTGTCTTCCCATTCTGTGTAATGCTAGTGTATGTGCTGACAGGGGAAGAGGTCTGCATGGAACCTTATGCTGATCTCTCCTTGGCTGTATGGCTGTGCTGGCAGAGGATGGGGGTCCATTGTGGCCTAAGCTTTTTTAAAATGTTTATTTTTGTACTGCATCTACCTGAAAATAAGTAATCGCCACTTTGACTGATTGTCATAAATATTTCAGGTAACACCCATCAAATGCTTACTATAGAAGTCTTTTAATATGCGGATTGCGATTGATCTAGTAGTAGATTTTGTTATATACAGTACACACATGGAATAACTTTTAATTAGTTAAGTGAAAACTGAGTGAAAAAGCAGTTGAACAGTGAGATACAGGGTAGTAAAAGCACTGGCGCTCAAAGGGAAGAGGGTTTATCCTTAAACACTTACTTAATAAGAATGGAGAATATTTTCCTCTCCGAGTTGGTTACTTTTTAGGGCTATCGGCTGTTGAAAATTCTCAATTCAGTTGTCTCTCTACCAACCAATTTATAAAGTATACATAGTGACAACATAGGTGCATTTTAAAAGGATAGCTCAGGACTTAATAAACAAAAGCTACCATGTTTTATATTAGGTTATCTTTAATCGGTTCTTAAAATTTCTTAATATTTTAACACACCAGAACCAATTAGCATAAAAACTCTTAGTCCTGCTAAATCAACTAACATGTGTGTTAACTGATTAGCTGACTTCAAATTATACTTGTAGTCCTGTTCTTTCTTTCGTATTTTCTGTGCTTCAGATATTTCAAAATGAGTCATAGGTTTTTATTTTGTTGCTGATTCCAGTATACTTTCCACTGAGGTTCTACATGTAAATCAACTTATTGATATTTTTCTCTTTCATTTATGGAGCCAGTGTAGTAGCTACTATGAAGGACTAAGATTGAGGAGTTTGGATTCAAATTTCCTACTCATCCATCAAGTTTACTGGGTGACCTTGGGTCAGTTGCATTCTCTCAGTTTAATGTAGCATTATTGCAAGCATTTTCTCCATTTCAAGAATGGAGAAAAACAGATATACTGCCTCACACTGCCCTAAGAAAAACTGGGATGAAAATGTCAGGAAGTAATAGATACATTTAGTGATTATGTCTGACCTGCTGATAAATTCGCTTGAATATTGTGAAATTGAGCTGCTTCATATCAAATGCATTCTAAATATATAGGCAGATTGCATTTGAATACAGTCGTGCATCACTTAATGACAGGGATCAGGACTTCGATCTCTGTCATCAAGTGGTGCTTGACTCAATCCAGTCCCTCTGCATGGAAGGGGATGCTCTGCTCCCCTCCAGAGGGTTGTCTGAGCTTCTCAGAGGCAGCGCGCATCTGCGTGCTGCTTCTGCAGAGCTCAGACTGAGGGAAATCGGTCTCTTGTGCAACTTCCGGTTTCACAGAGGAAACCAGAGATCACGTGAGACTCGATTTCCCTGTCTGAGCCCTGCAGAGGCTGCACGCGGATGTACTCTGCCTCTGGGAGGCTCAGTCAACCCTCTGGAGGGAAGAGGAGCAGAGCTTCCCTCGCTTTTGGAGGGTTGGGTTGGGCACCCCTGTCAACCACATTACATACGTGGTCATCAGTTATGCGATCCCGGTGTACGCCAAAACATCGCAAAGTGGTGTACAACTTTATTTTGCTTTGGGTTTCTGCCAAACTAATATCACCATCTGTCTCCAGTCCAATTGCACTTGACATACTTCATACTTAATGAATATACAGGGTAATAAAATAAAATCCTGACAGTCGTGTGTTTACATATTTATTGTTGACATGTGAGTAACCAAAATTATTTTGTTTTAAAAGAAACTTGGCAGCTTGATCACTGACATGCAAAAATCAAAACTGTGTGGGACTGGTGTTCTAACTTTTTATGAATTGAACGTTGCCAAAATTAAAGTGAAACTAGCTGATATTTGCTTGAACAAGGCGTTCAGTGTAATTTGACCGCTTCAACATGATTTGCAAATGTTGATCCACTAATCTTTCCTAAGTGGATTCTTTTATCGATATGAAAGTTAACACATTTCAACACCAGGTGGCAGTATTGTCATTCATATGATAAAAATTAGGCACAAAAATGGGTTAGAATTTAGAGTTGGGCTGTGTTTTTAAGTGCTTCTCTTCTCCCCTTACAATAGTTTTCTCATTAAAATGCTTTGCTGATTCTTGCACTGTTTGCTTCAACAGAATATACATTGAAAGAATGCCTAGACAAGCTGTTAAGCTCAGATTCTCCTTCAGAGCAGGGTAGCATCCTGCTATGATACACAGAGAGTATCCCTCTCCTCATTTGAGATCAGTGTCCACGTTTCTCCGACCAACTGGTATCTACCAGGAGCAGGAGCTCTTTTGCTGTGTTTCCAATCCCGGTAATTTCTTCCTTAGGAAAGCTTGCCACCCTCTAACACTGAATGTATTTATGCTTCCCTCAAAAAATACCTATTCTTAAAGAGAGGCCTTTGAAAGTGACTGACTTTGGTTCTTGTCTGCTTCCTTTACTGACAGGCTGTATTACTTTTTATAAAATTCATTTGCTGCTTTTTGTTGCTTTGATGGAGCTAAGTCTCTTTTTAAGAGCCTGATAATGCCCTGATGCTTCATAATATCAGTTGGGTTTAGAAGTTCATGAATAAAAGAGCAAGATAGATGAGTGCTCTAAAAGCAGAGATGATTCTTCTAGAGATAGTTCAGCCTCTTCCACTTATTCTTTTCCTGGTAGGGGTGGTTTTGATGCTACCATCCTAAACACAGCTCTTCCATAAGAAGAAAATAGTTTTCTATTTACTGTGTTGGGTTTTACACCTACCTATCCTCCATGGCAGTGGTTCTCAAACTGTGAACCATAGCTCCCTGGCGGGCTGTGGAAATCAGTCAGGGGAGCCGTAGAGTCCATGTGAAAACCTCCACCTTATACAGTGTATAGAATTGTAACCCTAATGAAGAGCCATGGCAATGGCCTAGTAGGTCAAGGGCGCGATCAGTCTAAAAAGTTTGGGAACCACTGCTCTATGGGAACAAAAGCGGTTCTGAAATACAGAGCTGTCCAGTCCGTTTGCCCTTCCTTCAGCATCAGTAACTCCGATGAAGTTGGTAGACTCTTGGTATTCAGTCAATCCAAGAGTCCAGCATGGTTAATGTGCCCCTTGTTAACATGTCCTTATTCTTGCCACCCTCATGGAGGAGGCACAGATATGAGGCACAGATATGTCTTGAGGATAAATCCTTGGAAACCAGGAAAAAAATGGAGAAATCTGCCTTTGGAGGGAAAAGAATCAGTTGCAGAACAGGCTTTTTTTTCTCTTAACTTTTTCTTTAGAAGCAGTTTTGAAAACTCGGTAACTTAAGACTTGAAAAGGAGGAAGAAAACAATGAGCCGCAATCCTTGCATCTTAAAGGAATTCAAGAAGTTTCTCTTGATATGGCCAGCCTCCTCTGACAGTCCCACTTCTGGCAGCTTTTGATATACTTCTTTCCTTTAGAAGGAGGAAGTATAGGGCATCCTGGAAACAGTGTCAGCTTACAGACCATAGTGAGTGTGAGTGGATCCTCTTGCACAATTTTACTCAAATCAAGGCTTATGTAAGTCTGGGAGTGCCTGTAAAAATATTACTAAAACCCACATTATCTGGCACACTCGGGATTGGGGACTACACATTACCAGAATGTGACATACAACTAGAGGTGTGATATTTTGTTGATAAAATAAAAACACATAATACTGCTTTCTGCACTTTAAAAAAAGCCTCTGAATCTGTGAAAAAAAGTCTGTACAGGGGTGAGCATGGGTAATGACTATGGTTGCATCTGCTGACACTATACCATCTATATCACCTACTTAGCACACTTTAAAAGCTATTTATAATTTCGTTTTTTTCCCAAGGAGGAAAAGTGCAGAAAGTGTTTTGTGTTTTTATTTCATTATCACTAAAAAATCACACCTCTAGCCATACAGAATTATTCTGATACTCGGTGCTAACTAGACTTAGGAAAATGGCTCTATGTCTTAAGATAGCTAGAGTTGGCAACTGGAGGACATTGTATTATTGCTTAGTTGCTGACTGACTACTATCAGCTCAATTATTGTCATGTGTTTGACCTTCACTTTGTGCAAGTATAATTAAGAGCTGGGTTGTCCGTTTCTTTTTATAATTGCAAGACATTGCAGTAGATATAATATGCTCTAATAAAACATCATTTTTCTCAAAACTTAAAATTTACTTTCATCTAGGCATGTATAAAATGAGAACAAACTATAGGACTGAAATGCATATTGTCTTTAGAAGTGTGGGCATGTCCCAGTATCTGGGTGGGTTCTTTTCTGGAACCCCCTGCAGTTATTTGAACCACAGGTTTCGTTAAACACCCCCCCTTACCCTCTGGGGATCCTTAGGGTCCTCTGTGGCCTCTGCTGGCTCAGACTGAGCTAGAGAAGACAAAAAACATGACATCCAAAACCAGAAGTGGCATTTTTAGGGCCTTAAAAGCCCTCAGGGCTTCCCTGGGCCTCCTGAAACCTTAGAAGGCATTAAAAACATCATCTTTCAGTTTCACAAAAAAAATCAGAAATCGCATTTTTCGCTTTCTCAGGCTCAGTCTGAATCCAGCTGAGGCTGCAGATGGATGCCAGTGGCTTCTGCTGGACTCAGAGCTCCCTTCGCCTCTGGAGAAGTTGCACATCGGTGGTTGCGCATGGGTGGGCCTGTGCACCTGATCTGCAGATAAGTGAATCTATGAATACAGCCCACCATAATACTGAATTTGAAGTAATTGTGGAATATTAGTAATATTCGATGTCTCACATTTATCAAAGTAATGTTAGATGTCTCACATTTATCAAAGTGGTTGACTAACTGAAGCCTGCCATTTCAATCTTTAATCATATCAAAGAAGTGAAGAGAGATTAAGGCCATTTAACCTTTTTTGAAAATGTCACTACTGTGAAAATATAGTCTTGTAAAACTGAGACTTGATTCTTTTGCCTTATTCCCAGCATTAAATATTTAACTTTTTAAATCATTTAGCCTTGGACTAAAGATGTTTGCTTTCTGTTGAAGTTTTATTTCTGCAACAGTATTGGATATACTTCAGCCATAACTGTCACCTTATCCTTGTATATTAGTACAATCTGTGAGTCTACATTCATATGACACAGCCTTTGTCCCCAGGATCCTACTACAGCAGGCATGAGCTGCAGTTCTACGTTCTACATATGAACCAGATAGCTTTGTTTCAGTATTTGAAAACACTGATAGATTATTAATTACCCAAAGCATTACCCAATAAATGCTTAGTGAAAATACCAACTTTTTATTTTTTGGCATTCCTGTTTTTAATATCCCACCTGCTGCTTCAGCACTATATTTTTTTTCCTGGTCAGTGTTGTTTTCTCTTTTCCAAACAATTCACATGGGTGATCCTAGGCAATTGGGGATCATGTGAACATGATTGCTGGCTTCTGCGCAGCCAGATCTGACTAGCTATATGGTGATGTCATTAAGGGCAAGCAAAATTGCTTTAAGAGTGAAGACAGTAGTTCCTGAATAGATGGGTACTTTCAAACCAATTACGGAAAAAGATTGAAAAGGCACTTTTTACACCACTGAAAATGTTCATGGGGAAAAAAAACAAACGTGTACTTTTGACTGGGCTCTAGTGTGCATGCTTCAGTCTTTCAGTGTGTAGTCCTTCTTCTGACCTAAGCAATCAAAACTTAAATTGGATTTTTTTTTGCATATGTTCTTTCAGAAGGTGAATAATTACTTGGTTTGAAAGGCAGGATAGAAGTCTTAAGATTTCGAAGGCTACTAACAATAAAATACAAAACTGCAGCAACAAATTAAAACCAACTGAGATACAGAACATTTAAGATTACAGTAAAAATCCAAAGTGCAATAAAACTAGCATTGGTACCAAGCAACAGTAAAAGCAGAAAATTGCAATAAAAACACTAAAGACAAATATAACAAAAAGGCATTGCACAAAAGAAGGCATTGTGCAAAAGAAGGCATTGCACAAAAACATCTATTAAAAGCTCAAAAAAATCAAAATTGCTAGCTTTTGGGTAGCAGCTCAACAGCACAATAGGAGTTGAGCAGCTAAAAAAGCAAGAGAGGAGTTGAGTGTACCAGATTGCAGCAGTAAAGATAGAGCTTTATTTCTGGTTGCCTCTGTTCCCCCATTCTAGTCTCACCCCTCTCAGGCTTCCCATGTTTTGTTGTTGTTACTTACAGGCGCTTCCTCCCTGTTCTCCTCTCCTGCTCACGCTTTGTTTTGTAATGTAGTATCAAAACATAAGAGATTTGCTTTGCTTGTAAACTCTAAATCAGCATTTCTCAAACTGTGGGTCACAAGCCAATTTCAGGTGGGTCACCATTCATTTCCATGTGTATTTTTTTAAATAGACTTGCTGCTATGCTGGCATTTGGGGAAATCTTACAGACCTGTACTTTTAACAGGCTATTAGATATTTGATTTTCAGTATATAAATACTGTTGTTATGTTGTTATGTTATTATGTATAGGCATTTAACAATGATAGTCAATGGGGCTTACTCCCAAGTAAGTGTGGATAGGATTGTAACCTTTGGGATGTTTGCAGAATTTTTTTAAACTGATCAGCAACTACTTGGGAGGTTAGGAGGATTGGGTTGGGGATGAGTTGTTGCGGCTGGAGCTTTACCCAGGGCAAGGGGACAAATGTCCCTTTACCTTGAGGAGACCTCCAGACTGCAAAATTCCCCTGTGAGATGCAGCACAAGCTGCACTGACCGCACTGCATAGGCGCAGGGAAATGTCAATAGGAATGGGCTGCCCGCCCACCCCCAAAAGTATGTACTGGTTCCATTCCAGAGGTTTGTCCAGAAGTTGGAACATATGTAAATCAAAACAGCTAGCACTTGCCAGCCCAGCACTTTCACACCTGTGCAAAAGCACCATAGTGGACAGACTGCAACTTTTGAAAGTAATGCTGCAGGTGGCCGTGACTCAGGAAGACAGTGATGAAAACATAAAAATCATAAAGTCATCTCCATAAAAACATTACAGCAGGAAAAAGTGGGGGAGGGGAGATAATGGCTTGCTTGCTGCTGTTTTCCTCACAGAGCAGTTGTTTTTTTACATGGCACAGCAGTTAGGGTAGACACCTTAACTTAGAATTCTAGTGCTTTTTGGTGCATGAGTAAATTTGCATGTGAACCTGAAGGTGTTTATTATTGGGATGGGTTATGACTTAATGGTGGTAGTTCAACTTGCATTACTTGCATTATAAAGGAGGTTCTGTAATACAATAAAAATACTGAATGATAGAAATTTAATTGGCTTCTTAAGCAGCTATAAATCCCAAAAGAAGCCAATGTGTGCATCTATTTTTCACAGATGCACAATGCTGACAATCTATTTTGTATTCACATGGTAAGCTGCTCTGTTGCTTATGTGAATATTGGACATAAGTAGTTGGCAACCTTCAGTCTCGAAAGACTATGGTATCGCGCTCTGAAAGGTGGTTCTGGAACATCGTCTAGTGTGGCTGAAAAGGCCGATTCGGGAGTGACAATCCCTTCCACACTGGGAGCAAGTGCAGTCTGGACATAAGTAGAGGTTTAAATATTTGCAGACAGCTGTGTTTTCCATTGCAAAGAAATTGATTTACAATGGCAATAGATTTCAAATAAAAATGTGATTTCCCAATTCTTTATATAAACAATATGGTCTGTTTGGGAAAAGTGATAACAATGTTTCCTTTGACTCAAGTAAACAGGGAGGTTTCCTGGTGATGTGCTTGGTTTTGAATGACTTCCTAAAGCGTGTATGATTTTCTGCAGTGAAGGGTTGCGGCCTAGTTACAAGATTCTTACAATAGGCTAATTAGCTAAATGTATGTTTGGAGACAAGGTACAGGGAGAAGGGATGTTTAGTCAACCCACTCCACAGGGGTTTTGTTCCGCCCCCCCATATGGAAACCATGGATACAGGGTAACCCTATATAAACAGAAGCCCCTGTGTTCCCTCTGCACTCATTACCTTCATTTTCCATTAGAAGCAATGGAAGCATGGGTGTTTCATGCTTAAACAAACATTTTTGCTTAACTGAAGAATGCGACATGCAGGCAAGCAGCCTGCCCACTACAGGGATGAGACTTAATAAAACATTAACAGGTCAACAGAACATTAACAGCAGGACAGTTCCTGCTTCCTGTTAAAGTTTGGTTAGTTTCCTTCTAGCATGCAGGCTTGTTGCCTGCACTCACATTCTTCAGTTAAGTAAAAATGTTCCTGTATAACCGAGAAACACCCATGCCTCAGAACAGTGGTTGAAAATCCCTGGTTTAGAAGATATGAAAGTATATAGACCAAAGGATAAGAACTGCAAGAGTTTCATGATGAAAATGGAGATTTTTCCTCTTCATGCTTTTCTGTGAAATTTTGAAACCTAACACATTTCCTCAGTGGGAATTTGAAGTGCCTGATTAATGCATTATAGTAACTAAGTAAAGAGATTTTGTAATGGTAAGGAAACAAATCTCTTTTTATTAACAAGGAATAACAAGAACAGCAAAAACACAGCACTCTTTCCAGTGTCTCCCTAAGTGATATAGTTCTCATAGCTTTACATTGACACTTTTTCCTCGTGCTTAAGAAAGTTCACATAAAAGACAAAACACAGTACAAACATTGTTCAGTTGCATTACTTCTTTGCATGTAGAACAATAAGAACTTTTAAGCTCAAAAGAATTCTAATTAATTTTGTGCATGCATGTGATTTATCAGAATAGGTTATATCCAAAGAAAGTTAATCATAGCTAAAGCCCAATAATGAGACATTAGTCCCATTAATTTCAATAGGACTTGGTCAAAAGGTATTGAGAACAAAATGGCTAATATTATAATGCCATTGTACAAATCGATGTTAAGGCCACACCAGGAGTATTGTGTCCAGTTCTGGTCACCACATCTCAAAAAGGACATAGTAGAAATGGAAAAGGTGCAAAAGAGAGCGACTAAAATGATTACTGGGCTGGGGCACCTTCCTTATGAGGAAAGGCTATGGCGTTTGGGCCTCTTCAACCTAGAAAAGAGACACCTTAGGGGGGACATGATTGTAACATACAAAATTATGCATGGGAAGGATAGAGTGGATAGAGAGATGCTCTTTACACTCTCACATAACTCCAGAACCAGGGGACATCCACTAAAATTGAGTGTTGGGAGGTTTAGGACAGACAAAAGAAAATATTTATTTATGCAGTGTGTGGTTGGTCTGTGGAACTCCTTGCCACAGGATGTGGTAATGACATCTGGCCTGGATGCCTTTAAAAAGGAATTGGACAAGTTTCTGGAGAAAAACATCCATTACAGGTTACAAGCCATGATGTGTATGTACAACCTTCTGATCTTAGAAATGGGCTATGTCAGAATGCCAGATGCAAGGGTGGGCACCAGGATGCAGGTCTCTTGTTACCTGGTGTGCTCCCTGGGACATTTGGTGGGGCCGCTGTGAGATCCAGGAAGCTGGACTAGATGTGCCTATGGCCTGATCCAGTGGGGCTGTTCTTACGTTTAACTTTCTTTGAAATACAACCCAGTGTTCTGTGTGCTCCATGCTAACATAAGATACTTTTTAAAAAATCAAGTATAGGCTCAATTTTCACATTGGCTGCATTCCTGGAAAATGGCGCATATATCAAACTTGTTACTTAAAAACATTTTCCTCATACAATGGAATTTGTATGGGTTAGGAGAAAAATTATTTAATATACCGACTGCTGACTTGTGCTTGTCCAAGATGGCATGGGGGAAAACAGGAGGGAGACTGCAGGGAGTTGGAGTGGCTGATGGCAGAGAAACCAATGAGGAAAACAAAGATGCCCCCAGGCCCCTACAGATATGTTCTGGAGGCATATGGTTCCAGAAAAGCCTTCACTTGCTGCTTCTCCTTCATACCTTTCCTGTTGCAAGAGCAACCAGTAGTGGAGCTAGAGCAGTACAAAATGGTAAGTATTGCAAGCTCCCAAATGCAAGCAGCCCCTCCCACTCAACCTCAGAGCCTGTTGCTGCCTGAATGGTTCTGAGGGCAAGTGGGAGAGACTGCTCACACTTGCGTTTGAGAGCCTGCAATGTCCATTTTGCACCGCTCTAGCTATGCTACTGAAAGCAACCATGGAATTGATCCCTCTCTGAGTGATTGGCAGAGGTACTCAGGAATATCTCTTTGCTGTCTTCCCTGGCACTTACCTACACGCACTTGTGTTTGTCCCAGCTCTTGCCCACAAGCAGAAAGTACTTTACTAGATGTGCAACATCGGCGAGCACATTTTCTTTTTTTGATCTTCTGTTGTTAGAGGAGACTCTCCACTGCTATAGGAAACTGCCAGTGTTGAACCAGTGTTGCTCATTAGCAGTTAATTGACTACAGAATTTCAAAAATTGCCAGCGTAAATTAGAGTTCCAGTCTTAATTTGCAAATCGCGCTACTTCAAAAATGTGCAAATTAAGACTTTGTAAATCTACAGCTACCAGAACTACATTAATTTGTAGTAATGAAGACTATTTAAATCTGATTGAAGTATATTGCATGGTAACTGAAAATCTGGTTTGGTTTTGCTAAGTATTTTAATTCTTTGTTCTAACAAGATATGTGGGTGGGTTTTTTCTTTTATGTGTTTGCTAGAAGGAGCTTTTACCAAAACACAGTAGTTGTATTTCAGGTATATATGTTACTTCAAATATAAACATAAAGCTTATGAGCAGAAAATGTATAATTGCATCAGACTGATGTGCACACTCTCTCCCTCCCTCCCTCCCTCCCCTGTAAGCTGCCTTGGGCACTTCCTGAGGGGGATGGGAAAGGCAGGATATAAATATTTCAAATAAATTATAGCTTCAGGAGCTGTTATATGGGTCTGGATAGTATTCCTCAATAGAAATGTCTTGAAAATACATTTTGCCCTTAATAGAATGCAGTTAATATCTTTGTGACTACTCAGCTTGGTCTTACAAATTTGCCAATAACTAATCCATGTTCAAGTGCCACATTAGAGGAATTCTTTCTATCAAATAGATATTAGAATTCAAGGGCAAAAATCAATATTTTCCATTTTTTCAGAGCTAAGAAAACATTGCAATTACATTTAATGACTAAAAATCATTGAATGGGTATAGGAACTATAATAAGTACAGTTCAATGAGATCTTTGCAGATGATTCTGCTAAATTGTTTGCTTTGGAAGAGCAACAGAGTCATCTATAAAGTTGATGTCCTTTTGATATGGCACAAATGATGATCTGGGAAACACTGATTACCTGCTGTTCTAGTTGTTGGTATATTTATGGTTTGACTCCAGTAATTGCTATTTAATTGGAATTCCTGGGCAATTCTTGCTAATTGCTAAAGTATTTCTTACATGGTTCAAGAATATTTGCTGTAATCTTAAAATAAGCACAGGCTCTTAACAAATGTGTTCAAAGTAGTAATAAAAAAGGGAAATGTTTGCTTAATTGGCCTCTTTTTAAAACATTTTGTTTTTCTGTACCCTGATCAAAATCTTTATCTGCTCCGTGGTGGAGTGTTTCTTAAGTTGTCTAAACTGGCAGCTATATAAAATGTTGAGCTTGCCCAATCCCAAGGCTCAGTATGGAAATTTGTTATGTCCTAGAAATGTACGTGCTAGAGGCAAAATAAAGTTGAGCAAGGAAGTTTAACTGTGACCAGGTTTTGGCACCATATTTTAATAAGTATATTGAGAAGCTGGAACTGGTTCAGAGAAGAGCAACAGATGGTGAGGAGTCATAAGAACATAAGAACAGCCCCACTGGATCAGGCCATAGGCCCATCTAGTCCAGCTTCCTGAATCTCACAGCGGCCCCACCAAATGCCCCAGGGAGCACACCTGATAACAAGAGACCTGCATCCCGGTGCCCTCCCTTGCATCTGACATAGCCCATTTCTAAAATCAGGAGGTTGCACATACACATCATGGCTTGTAACCCGTAATGAATTTTCCCTCCAGAAACTTGTCCAATCCCATTTTAAAGGCATCCAGGCCAGATGCTATCACCACATCATGTGGCAAGGAGTTCCACAGACCAACCACATGCTGAGCAAAGAAATATTTTCTTTTGTCTTCCCTAACTCTCCCAACACTCAATTTTAGTGGATGTCCCCCGGTTCTGGTGTTATGTGAGAGTGTAAAGAGCATCTCTCTATCTACTCTGTCCTTCCCATGCATAATTTTATATGCCTCAATCATGTCCCCCCTCAGGTGTCTCTTTTCTAGGTTGAAGAGGCCCAAATGCCATAGCCTTTCCTCATAAGGAAGGTGCACCAGCCCAGCAATCATCTTAGTTGCCCTCTTTTGCACCTTTTCCATTTCCACTATACCCTTTTTGAGATGCGGCGACTGGACGCAATACTCCAGGTGTTAGTCTGTTAGCTAAGTTCCTTGAGGAATTGTTAAAAGTGTTTGGTATGTTTTAAACATAGAGAAGACTAAGTAGCTATGATAGCTATCTACAAATACATGAAGTGCTGTCATAAGAATGGGAGAACTTACTCTCTGTGGCTCCTGAGGGCAGGACTAGAATCATTGAATTGAAACTACAGGAAAGATGTAGGCTAGACATGAGGAAGAATTTCTTAAGTGTAACAGCTACCCAGCAGTGGAACAGTCTGCCTCATGCAATAGTGCATTCTCTCTCGTCAGTGATCTTCAAACAGATGGCCACCTGTCAGGGATGCTGCTGCACTGAACAGGGAGTTGGAAGGGACCTTTCAGGTCATTTAGTTCAACTCTGAACATTCTGTGATTCTAAGGACTATTGTAAAGCAGAATCTCCTTTCATTCTGTTCAAGAAAAAAAGTGCTACAAAGTTGGTTCGGATTGGACCCTTAGTTGTTAACAAGGGCTGTAGTTATATTGAACAGTAGTACTTGGTAACACAAAGCATTTCATCTATTATGACAACAAACTGTAAGGCAGCTATTATGCCCTTATTGTGTCTGGGAGGCCATGACAGTATTACTGGTTCTGCTTGGACCTGTGTCTGTAAACATGTGTGAACTCTAAACGTTTGGAATTGTTCAAAATGTCACAAAGTCCAGCACCTGTGAATAACATGGTCTGGTGAAGGGGATAAGGCACTGTAATATATCACAAGGAGAGTCAATAGAAACAAGCCCTTTTCCAGGCAACAAATATTTTGCTTATAGAAAGGGTACATATAAACCTGTTGGGCAACTTTGCAATCCTTACACTTACCCAAAACCTTAATTAGAAGGTCCGTAATACTGGAGAAAGGAAGAGAGAAATGAGAAAAGAGTGGATTGTTAAACCAGGTACCTACTTTAAGTCCTGTTCTTAAATGTAGGGGACTTAAGGGGTCTGTACTTAAGTTGAAACACCTGGTTTTTGCAGGCCCAGCCCTCTTGTGCCTGTACAAAAGCACTGAAGGACATACATGTGGGCCCTGGGATTCGCAAATCCAATATCTGCAGCTTCAATTGTTCAGATTCAGAGGATGCCAGAGACCCACTTTTAAAAAGTGGGTTTAGAAAGTAAAGGAAAAAGCAAAAAATTGCTCTGCCTACCATAGCACGCAAAACCACTGCATTTTCAGGGTTGCAAGCCGTGTTCCAAGCTGCTTACAACCACTCCATGGTTGCACCAAGGCTCCTCCCTTCACACAATGTCATCCCAGAATGCAGGAATGGTCTACCTGGACCCAGCTAAATAGCTGGAAGTGTTTGGCGTTGACCCATGTAACAAGATTGAGTCCTGAAAGGGGCTGTAGGATATTGGTGGTGCCAATTCTGCCCCCTCCTGGACCCAATCCACCCACATTTCACTCCCTCCCCACCTGTACCACTCTCCTGCCTCTCCCACTAACTTATATTTGTCAGCGAGCAGTAGAAGTACTGAAGTGGGCGGGAAGGTGCAGGCCTTTCCACTGGCACTGCCAGCAGCGCACCAAGTGACACACTACTGGAGCACCTTTTGCAGCTGGCAGGCTGCTTTACAGCAGTTAAAACCAGCACAGACGGCAGCCGGTATTGGGTGGTGTGCACAGGATTGGGCTCTTAAATATTATCATCTGTAAACAGTTTCTCATCCAGAAATCTTTGATCTTTTTCATTCTGACTTTATTTTGGAACTGAAACTTTATTGGTCACCCTCATGAATGAACCTACACTGGGAACAGGAGAGGTGAAGTGTATCCCTCCTGGTTCTGTTGGAACATTTCACTAATTTTTTATGTCATGATATCTAGTCAAGATGGTGCTAAGTAGTTCTGTTTTGGCTTTAGCTTGATGTGGGTAATAGATTCAGAAGCAGGGAAGCTGTTTGGTCCTACATCTCACATGTTGTTTAATATGTAGAGAGAGATTGTCTGGAGGACGGGTGCTATCAATTTGCAGGTGACTGCTGTTTCTCTTCTGTGTGATCCTGAGAAAGCAGCAGTATGTCTGAACTGGTGCCTGGAGTTAGTGATAGATTGAATGTGGCTACTAATTTGAGATTTAATCAGGCAAGACAAAAATGCTTTCAGTCAGTAGGAGAACTGATCTAAGGTAAGGTGTATAGCAGGGGTGCTCAATAGGTGGATCGCGATCTACCGGTAGATCGCAAGGCAAAATGAGTAGATCGCGGAGTGCCGACCCCCCCTTCAGGTGCCTCTGGGAGGAAATGCCGGGAGTAAGGCCCATTGTACTCAATGGGGCTTACTCCCAGGTAAGTGTGGCTAGGATTGCAGCCTCACAGCCTAATCCTAGGCATGTCTACTCAGGAGTAAGTCCTGTTATACTCAGTGGGGCTCAAGGTACACCAACATACATTGTACACATAAATGTTATATGTTATGATGGCGCGAACATTGTAAAAAAAACTCTGGTAGATCTCTGGGCCTTGCTGGGTTTCAAAGTAGCTCTCGAGCCAAAAAAGTGTGAGCACCCCTGGTGTATAGTATTTTTGGATCAAATTGCACTCCTGAAAGCATCAGGTCTCCAGCATGGGAGTATTCCGACCCTGACCTTCTGCTGCATGGCCAAGTGCAAGCTGTGACCAGGAGTGCTTTCTTGCAGCTTCAACTAATGTACTAGCTGTGCCCTTTCCTGGAGAAGACAGATTGCACATGTCTCGATCACCCTTCGGTTGGTCTGTTGCAACATACTATACATGAGGCTGCCTCTGAAAACTGTTCAGAAATTGCATCTGGTACAGAATGCAACTGGACCGCTTATTGGAAGCTCATGTCATGGATCATGTGATTTCATTCCTGTTTGATCTTCAATGGTTGGCTGTCCATTTCTGGCCATTCAGAGTCCTGGTGATAGTTGAAATCCCTGTATGGTTTGGGAGCAGCATATCTAAAAGACTGCTTTCTGTCATATGAATTAGCCTGCTACTTTGAGACCAGCAGTGGGGATTCTGTTCCATGTCCAACAACTGTTAAAGGTGCAGTTAGTGAGGACTCTTAACAGGGTCTTTTCAATGCCAGCACCAGGATCTGGAACCCACTCCCCCAAGCTGCATGCTTGGATTCCCACTCCACAGGTATTATGGTATTAGTTAAGAATGTTTTGTTTCATTGATCTTTGACTTGGATTAGGTTTTCCCTTGGTTACTGACTTGGTATTAAGGGTTTTGCTGCTCTGTTTTGTTATGTATGCATCTTTTCCTTCTTTCATTGGGAAGTGTGTTAATACTATACGCTTTTATGGAACCTTTAGGGAAAAAAGCAGACTTGCAGTATAAATAAGATTTACATTGTTTAATTCTATAATTTATGGATTCCATTATTAATATAGTCATTCTTCATATTTATCTTTTCAGGCCGAGCTGTTAAAAGGAAGTTCACAAAGTGTTGGACTCACACTTCGTCAAGTACAAGCTAAGGAAGGAGAAGCAGGTTATGTTGTTATTGAGACTATCACACCAAACTCTGCTGCTGCAAATGCTGATCTTCAGAGAGGGGATCGGCTGATAGCTATTGGAGGTAAGTAAAAAATCGTATAAATTCTGTATTGGGTCTGCATGATGTAGCACTCAACACCCTTGGCTGAACTCAACCTGCCAACTGTGTATAGAATCTCCTATTTTGCTAATTGACACTGCAGAAACAAAGGTGAGCTGTTAAGGACTTGATAGGGCTGGTGGACTGCATTCGGCTAGAACAGGGGTCTCCAAATGCAGCCAGCGGCCAGCCTCTTGTCTCCTGAAAGCCCCTGGCCCACTTGGCTGAACATGACTGGAATTATGCTCTGGTTGCATCTGGAGGGTGATCTAAGGGCCAGAGAGGTTGAATGAATGAGCCCAATTTATTCACACATCTAATTTCTATCTCTAATTTATTTATATAAATTTTATATTTAAATTTTTTTTCCGGCCCTCAAAACCATGCCAGACATTTGATGCGGCCCTCTGGCTAAGAAGCTTGGAAACCCCTGGGTTAGAAGATCACTAAAGAAGTGGCTGGTTAGTTCAAATCAACATGAAATTCATTTTCCCCACCTCCTAAATTATGCCCCTTGTTGCCTTTTTTGGTTGCCAGGGACGACCCATGCCTCCTCAACCGCGGATCCAGTATCTGCAGTTTCATTTATCCTCAGTTTGCAAATTCCCCTCCTCCCTTGCACAAATTACTTATATGTCCTATATGCTTGCAGCCCTTGTCTCCTATGTCTTGCTGGTTTCAAACAAGTACAGGAAGGGATTGGAAGGCTGAAAAGAATGAGACGCTTTGGGAGTGGGGGTGTGCATTTAAGGGCTGTCAGGTTGACGTAGTTAAAGAAACAGTACAGTTCTCCTAAATAATGCAGAACCTGTGATGCTTAGTCTGTTTTAGGCTGCCTTTAGCAACCCAACAGCCCTTAAATGCATCTAGTCTCCTGTAATTGTTTGCAGACAGTGAGACACAGGGCTGCAACCAGATGGAACTAATAAGTAATTTGTTCGACATGGGAGGGCGATTTGCAAACTGCTTCTTTTAGCATTTACTCTTATCCATGGTTTCCGTGGGAGGGCTAGGCACGTTTCCCCCGCGGATACCGGGCCATGCCTGTACAAGTCTGGCATAATTCCCCTTCAAGGCATCTCAACTGTAGACCAACTTCTCTATACCTCTTGGCTTTGTGGTCACACAGTCTCCTTGTGACTAGGCAAGTATGCCTCAGCTCTTACCAAAGATCAGGCTAAGGGGAATGCAAGACCACTAGAAAAGTCCTAATCTGATGAAAATGGAGCTTGTGTTTCTGAAACCAGCCCCCCCCCCAAACCATAGTAAAAAGGATAGAAACAGAGGCTTGAGTGACTGGTAAAGTGAAACTTTTTTAGTCTCATAAAACTAGGCGGGCTGATAAAGTCATTTTGAAAAGTGGGTCCCATTGCTAAAAGGTTTGGGAACCACTGTTCTAACTAATACAAAAAAATGATTTTGTCAGTTCATATAGATCCTCTTTACCGTAGGTTTTTCATAATTCCCTCTCAGTAGTCCTTTCTTGCATCCTTTCCCTACCACCTATAGCCTCATTCTTCATCTAGGATAGGAACTACAGAGGCTGAAGGAAGGTGCACTGTATTGGCAGAAATAGAGAAACCTGAAAGTGAGGGCAGATGAAGGCTGTATCCGATTTTAATCTGCCTAAACTGTCTGCTTACCCTCCCCTCTTAAATACTGGCATCCAAACAATTTATCAAAGATACTTGACCATAAGTCGAGAAATTTCTGCCAATAAATCAAACTTAGATCATCTCCTTGCCTTATCTGTGAGATCAGTCAGGGTACTGGGAGAATCGAGAAGATAATGCAGAGATAATTAGAAGGCTGTTTGTTTCCAGGGCAACCAGGAAATTAATCTCTGCAAGCTACAGCCAAACTTCACCTTTTCACTCCTCCTAAGAAAAAAAGTAAACCTCCATTTAAATCAAGCAAGCCTCCTTCTCTGTAGCAGACCCTTCTATACCCTTGTTCCATTTTGCAAATGTTTGGCAGAGGTCTTTGTTCATCATAGCAAATCCAGTTCCCAGTCCAGTGCAGGAAATAACATGCAGGCTGAGTGCAGGCTGTAAAGATTTGGTAAAGATTAGGGACCCAGAATGCAATTCCTGTGCACTGTACCATTTGGCTTTCTGTGTGCACACGTGTGCATGATACTTTCTGGAATGGTATAAATAGGTATGCTTTCTGTACTTTCTGTACTTTCAATCTAGGCATAAATAGGTATGCTTTCTGTACTTTCAACCTTTTAAAATGTTATTCTTCAATGGTTGTCTTCTGGTTTATTTTGTTTACAGGAGTTAAAATTACATCAACAATTCATGTGCTAAAGCTCATCAAGCAGGCTGGCGAAAAAGTCACGGTATATTATGAAAGACCTGTTGGCTCAGTAACCCAGGAAAGTTTTGCAATGTTAGAAGAACCATTCTTTCCAGATGAGGACACAGGTAGTACATCAACAGAGTCTGATCTCAAAGAATTGGACTTGGAATTTGAGGATTTGGCAAATGACCTAAAGTCCAATGAGCCCAGAGATGAATCTTCAACAACAAGCCCGAAACATATATCTGTGTCAGGTGCTGCTAAATCAATTGGAACAATATCTCCGATACTAAATCGCAAGTTACAAATGGGTCATTCAACAGCAAGAGCAATTTTCAAGGAGGCAACCAAACAAGTGGGAAGTAAAAATGCTGAAAACCCAGAACAGACAAATAGACAACCACAGGCAAGTGCATCTAAACCTCCTGTACCACCCAGGCCACAGCTTAAAATATCGCCTCATAATGAAGTTCAAAATACATTAGAAACTGGTGACTTAACTTCTGAGAAACCAGAGAGGCCGCCACCACCTCCTGCAAGTAATGGAGATAAAGGTTCTGAAAAGTTAAAAAATACAGATGGGCAGGAAGAACCTTCAGGAGCTAAACTAGTTACAAACAAACTAGAAATTGTAAAGGAACCTTCAGAACATTCACAAGGTTCTAAGGAAAGCTTAGAAAACCATCATTCTTGGGAATCGCCCGAAATTCTTTATCGTAATCGATCAGGTAAATGGGCAAGGACAAAGGGCTCTTCCTACATATTTGAAGTAGAAAAACAGCATCAGTACCTAAATGTTGCGGTTTGGTGTAGAGACCCTTTCAAAATAGGCGGACTTCTCTGTTTGGGCTATGAAAGCATAAAACTTGAAGAAATAGCATTGGATTGTATAGCAACAGCCTCTATGGAATTCTTTAGAACATTTAGATTAAATCCTCCTGCACCTAAAGCTACAGTATCTAGAACTGCATTGCGTACCTTGACCTCACACAAAGGTTTTAATGAAAAGTTTTGTTATGGTGATATTACTATACATTTTAAATATTTAAGAGAGGGTGAACCCGAAGACTCAAGTTTCCTACTGGACAAAGAAAGAGAATATACTTCAGAAGAAGCAATAGCTCCCACTCTTCCAAAAGAAGATCCTTATTTTGGACACATTATTTACACTGAAAATAAGCATAACTTTCAAGACACTCAGTTTCAGAATCCAACTTGGTGTGACTACTGCAAAAAGAAAGTTTGGACAAAAGCAGCATCACAGTGTGTGATTTGTGCATACGTTTGCCACAAAAAATGTCAAGAAAGATGTCTGACTGACACACCATTTTGTTTAGGATCCTCAAGGCGGCTTGATGGAGTCCTCCGCTCTTTTAAATTAGAAACCCAAGATTCTCAGTCCACAGCAATGCCTCGTGCTGATTCAGAATTGAAATCTGTGAACAAAACCACAGGTATAACAAGACATCTTATCAATACAAGCACCCGGTTGTTAAATCTTCGTCAAACTCCTAAGTATCGTGCTAGTGAACAAGGGCCTGAGCCAGCAGAACCTTCCCCAAAGCCCACACCACATGCTTCTGATAATGAAGGTAGTGATACAGAAATTGGTGGTTCAAGTAGCCCTACCAAGCGTGTCGCTAGAAGAGGGATAAAGCTAGCAAGGAAGGAAGGTGGACTAGATGATAGTGTCTTCATTGCTGTTAAAGAAATTGGCCGAGACCTCTATCGAAGTTTGCCCACAGAAGAAAGAATCCAGAAACTGGAGGTTATGTTGGAAAAACTGCAAAATGAAATAGACCAGGAATTGGAGAACAATAATTCCTTGATTAAAGAAGAGAAAGAAACAACAGATGCAAGAAAAAAATCACTACTTTCTGCTGCATTGGCTAAATCAGGTGAGCGACTGCAAGCTCTAACACTCCTTATGATTCACTACAGAGCAGGCATTGAAGATATAGAAGCTCTGGAAAATACAGGTTTAGACCTGGAATCCAGAAAGGAGGAGAAATATGAGGAGGAGAAATATGAAGATCATGAAGATGAGAATGCTCTAGTGATGACCCCAATACTTGAAACCCTCTTAAAAGCAGAAGACGAAGAAAGGCCCAACACACCTCAAGAATCTGTAGACTGATATTTGCACATTTGGCCTTGAGAACTGGGAAAATACTTTGCACTTAATCAAAACCACATCAGAGAAATCAAAATGTAATTAAACACTGGGTTTTGTACACATGCTGCTTCTCCACAGGCTTTCTCCCTTTTACCTGTGTAAAAGTCTGGTTTGCATTTTTTTACCAGCTGTGGTACTTCCATTTATTTGGTTAAGTTCATTGATCCAAATTGTGTTTACACATTTTGAGGATTTATACTGGGATGTGTTTTTGATTGATTTTAACTTTTTCTAACATTTCATGCTGTTTATGGTATATGAGTTTTTGTTCCTTTTATTAAATAAAAAGTATGACTATTTGTAACATGCCTAAATTAATAATACCATAGCAGCCATTGAGGAACTATGTTCTAAAGATTTCAATTGTCTCATTATTTGGCTCTGACATTTGCTTTGTCTTGTTTGAAGGGTCCAATGAATTTATTTTTGTTGGAGTTTTATTTGCCAATTTATCATCATGCAAGCCAATATTGTGGCTTTTTCAATTAAGTTGGTAGTGCATATCAGAATATTTGTTTTCAATAACACTTTCAAAGAGATTTTGGTAAGTAATAGCAAACTTAACTCTTGAATCCTTTTTTGAGGGGCAATTTTTTGAGAATCATAAATGGGAGGGCCTTCTAAAGCACTTCTAATTCAACACTTTTGAATCGTATTCTGTAGATATTCATCTTATTTTTCCTTAAAGCCCATGGGAATTACATTTTGCCTAAATATTTTTGCGCCAATGTCTCAGTTTATTAGAAATGTGCGAGCAAAAGATATTTATGTTAATGTAAAAAAAATAGATGGAAAGCCTTATAGAACATATCACCCTATAATGTAACAAAGCTTCAACACCTGTTGGAGAAGCTGAAATTGAGTTGTAGCTTTTTCTGTTTACTTAAGCATTGATTTTGCCAGATTACATATGACTTCATTGTTTTAATGTGTAAACAGCAACATTTTAAACAGGATTGCTAAAATAGAGCCAAAAGCTTGATGTCATCATCACAGAAGAATTGCAGTCAGCTGTTCAACTTTATATAGCATGTAGTCTTTTCCCACTGGATTCTAAGCCCAATAGAAATTAAGAACTTTGCCTGCTCCTTTTCAAAAAAACCACATCTGATATAATGTGAGATGTTTGGAGAGATTTGATGTGCTCATGGAAAGTGCCTCTACTTGATTTTCAGCCATTCCACATCCTATCCTTTTCCCAAAGGTTCCCTGCTCCTGAGGAACTACTGAGGAGAATGCAGGAAATTTCTGTAGGGCGAAAAAGTTCCCTTGTGTGAGTTATCTTCCACCAATGCTAGATTTGGATCCAGCCCTATGTGTTTCAAGGCTTCATTTTCTGTGTGCATATTTCTGGCTATTTTAGGCACTGTGCTATATTTCTGATTGCTTAAAAAAATGCATTTTTAGAAATAGGTAAAGCTAGCACTGGTAAAATTGCTCTTAATGTGGATGGCAAATGTTCTTTTCAGCTACTGAGGGGAAAAAAGATCATTGCTACCCAAACATCTTTGATCCGAAACAATCTGTTCTCCCTTTGTTAACTCAGTAGTTGCTACATTTTAGCTAAAAAAGACAATTCTACACCTTCTAAAAATTCTTCTTTATAACTTATATTATTTTCCATTTGGGGGGGAGGGGTTCTCAACATTTCATTTAATGAATTGTGTCTGAATTTATTTTTTTAGTTGCTCACCAGCAAAGGAGATCTGGACTAATTCTCCATCAGCATTTAACTTGTGTCCAGGTACTGCCTTAAACAATTGCTGATGTTAGGTAGCAACTGCAGAAACAATGTAGGCATTTTTCATTCATGCTTTCATGTGATTTTCCAAAATCAATCTTATAGTTTATTCATTGATGAAACAGGCATGAAAAGTTGAGTATCAAAACTACTGATTATGATTGTATAATGTAAATGAAATGTAGCGCAATACTTAAAATGTTGTGTGGAAATGGGGACAAAATAATTGCACAATGATACTTTCAAAATATATAATTATAACAAATGCTAATCTTGAGGCAAACTGTATTAAAACATTAGTATATTTGCTTTTTTGCTTTACTGTACATAGCTTAGGAAAGCCACCACTTAAAGCAAGAATATCTTGATGTAGTGGTATGTAACTATTTGACAGTTGCACATATTTATGGAAAGTCTGCCTGGGATGATTGTCAGATATGATTTTATCATGAGAACAAGCTTTAATAAAACATTTTTATGAATTCTCATTTTTCAGTTGCAAGCTGTTAATATTTATAGGATATTTTCATGCCACCTCTGAAAATGTGTTCTTCTCATTCTAAGCAGCCAAAAGTATCTAGAACATGTTCTAAGGCAATGTTTCCAAAATTATTTTTGGGATTACTGATATTAGTTTGCAAAAGAGCCTTCTGCCTTTTTCAAGATTTTGGGATGCGTTTAGAGGAATATTGCAGTTTTTTCCTTTGCTGGGTGGACCTCACTGACCTCATTGTCCTCACGTTCTACCTTGGTTGCCTACAGCAGTGCATTACAAGAGATGGCTAGGAGTGATGGGTAAGTTTTCTTCCAAGGAATCTTGTATACCATTGACTTTTCATCACAAAACTCCTAGAAAGCTTCTGAAGAACCCCAGGTATCCTTGGAATACATAGTTAAAACACTGTTTAGAAAATTGCTTGGGGAAATGGAAAACTTAAAAAACTTGTTGATCAAAAAGTAAAATTGCTGTGGTGTTGAGATGTTCTCGTTTAAGTTCATGGTATTGTATATGGACTTGAACCAGATGCAGTAGATTTGCACTTGTTATGAAGGTGCATATGTAGTGAATGGTCATTTAAGTGTCTCTTGGACCAGCACTCTTACCTGAAAGTCTGCTTCTACTCCCAGATGCACTTCTTTTTTCAAGACACACACTGACATTTTTATGTGTGAAAATGCATGCATCTCCGTACATGTGTGGCTCTATACATATAAAATTGTAAGAAAAAATTAAACTTAAAGAATTCTTTTCATTCTCTTGTTGCAGATCTATAACATACTGTCTAA
The DNA here is from genome assembly GCF_035046505.1 of Tiliqua scincoides. Lineage (NCBI taxonomy): Eukaryota > Metazoa > Chordata > Lepidosauria > Squamata > Scincidae > Tiliqua > Tiliqua scincoides. The sequence goes on from NC_089823.1 coordinate 178,318,728, forward strand.
ATACATGTAGGTCTAGTTAAAAGATTTCTGAAGTAATTGTAGTGGTAACAAATTATTTAGATGCACATTAAAATTTCAAATTGAAATTAAATACTAAGTTTTGGTGTAATAGTTTTCTGTTGCTCCCTTGAATTTTGTACACACTGAATGAAAGAATGCTTTGTTTCATTATGTTTTCTGAAACGGCATTTTTATAACAATCCAGTTTGCTAACTATGCCACTCCTGATACAAATGTCACTATGAAAATTACTTATTTTGTCATTAGATTTATCTTGATAGCCCTTGTACCAAAATAGTAAAGGCTCCATTTATAATTGATTTCATTATTACTGCTTCCATCAGAACTGTAAGTAATATGAAATGGTGATTACTGACTTTGGATGTATAATTGGATCACTTTAAAAGTATTTTTCCCTCTTATGCAAGTGGTATAAAGTTACAGCAGATCATTTTTAATCGCCTTTCGTCCAAATATAGAATGGAGTCCAGTGCGACCTCTGTATCCGTGGGGGCTTGGTTCTGGAACCCCCCCCCATGGATACTGAAATCAGCAGATACTGGGGTCTCCATTTAAATGCCTGTAAAGAAGGGGGAAGTGAGAAAATGGTTTCTTAATACATTACATTAATGAAATTATACAGCATTCAGCCACTAGGTAAAGCTGAATGTAGAGTTATACAGATATGTTCTGGGGAGACCCTAGGAGGAGCTAGGAACATCTAGACCTGGAAGTGCTATTTTTAGCCCCCAGAAACTTGGAAACCTCATGGTTTGACTGTGTAAAACATTTTCCTTTTTCTTTATAGGCATTTAAATAGCTACCCCAGTATCTAGTTATGAGTTAAAGCAGATGCCAAATCCGTGGCTATCAGGGTCATATTGTATACTGGCTGCTGCACAATAATTCTGGCAGATAACTAGTGTCTGGATAATTAGGATCAGATACCAATGTTCAAATTAATTAGTAAATAAAAAGGCCAGCAATCCGATGCTTGAAATAAGGATGACGCCATTGAAGCTAAAGACGCAGGTGCCATTAAGAACTACATACTGCAATCCAATTCTGTGTTCTTCCAATATGCAAATGCTTTAACACTAAGGAAACAAAGCTCTGCTTCCAGTGATATTCTCTTGTTGCAGATCTGTAACATCCTATCTAAAAACACATAGGTCTATCTGAAAAATTTATGACATGCATTTTATTGTAGATGTGGGTTGTGTGTGAACCAGAAATGGCCTTGCTTTCTCCTCCCTGTCTCCCAGGAAGCAAGTTTTCCCTGCAGGAGCATTCCCTGAACTCTATCATAGGGTATTATGAAGATGTTCGTTAAATGGCACATGAGCTGTAGCAAAACATCAAATTGTTTATTTCTTTTCAAGAAATGTAAGATTTTTCTGCATAATTAACAAAACAATAATTGCTCTATAGCATTTTGTAGTTTGACCAAAAAATATATATATATACACACTTTACAAAACTATGTAAACAGGGTGCTGTTAAGATCCAAACCATCTGCTGATACATGAAAGAAGGCACAGAGATAATGTTTTACAAGCAATATGACATGTATACAACATCACATGCATCTGAGATTTATACCCGATCTGGCATTTGTTGGATTTTTCTTGCTATGCCTAGAGGTATCTTTAAGATCCATACATGGGGCAAGCATTGCCATAAGGCTCAATGCATTGGAGAGGGTGACCATTATTCACAATAGGCAGTATGCACCTTCTATAAAGCAATCTACCAGCCCTCCACACTCAAATCTCAGTCTGCAGAGTATTCCCAACTCACAGCAATTTACTTGGGCATCAGAGCCAGCTGCTGTTAGGAGAGGTGTTTGTTCCAATGAGTAAGAGAGGATTAGAGCCTAAGTCTTAACACAAAGGACTTTGGAGTAAAGTAAATAACCATTTTCAAACACCTCTAGCTATTAATAATCAAGTTATCAGCCAATAAGCAGATCAGTCATACTTGTCCTTCAAATGAACAATGTTCTATTTTACAGCAAAGTTTTTCCCCTCCATAAACAGGAAATTGCTCTTTAATGCATTTTTATCTAATTACAACAATCATGCATTAAAGTTAACAGCTCCAAAAAACTGACAAGTGCAAAATTTTGTAGTAATGTATGCTTAGCAGCATTGAGTGCCTCAAACTATTAATGAAGTGTTCCCTAAAAGTCAAATGAAAATGTAAAATAGTACAGGAACTGTTCATGAATGAATATTTTTAAAGGCATAGATCTGGATTAAGGTATTTATACACATTTACACTACTCATTTAGTCAAAAATATAGTGTATAATAAAAGTAAATACACAGTTTTATCACTATACAAATTCCTATAAAAGCTTTTTCCTTTATAAGGCAGTGGGTAATCTGCTTTCTAATAATGGGCAATAAATCAATCTACCTTTGGTTTTTGGTTTTTACTATCCACCATTGAAAGTATAGTACAACTAAAACCTTTGATGAGATTTTTCACAAAAACACACTGCATTGTATACACCAAACTACTTGAAATGGTTTTGAGAGATTACTCATCACTTTCCGATTCTTCATCACCATCACCTATTGGATATGACTGGATATTGTTCTGTGTATACATTTTGGTTTTATAATGACAGTTATGATCCATGAGTATTGCCTGCAAAAGAACAGAATTGTGCATTAGTATATCTGCTAAACATCTGACAGCTGTATACAACAGCAACTTACTTTCAGATCCAGATCATAATAAAAAAGTGTTGTTACTCTTGGGCAAAGCTGCTGCACATATACTTCCTGGGGCTCTTAACATCTTGCAAGAGGCAACTCCAGAATTTTCCTCTTATGCTTTGAATGAAGCATTTTAGGTACCCTGTGGGTCTGTTACGGTAGAGGTAGTTTCATACACTTCCACAAAATCCACATTTGGTTGATGTCCAAATTTCCCCAACAGGTACAGGAGGCACAATATTACAGTTTCCAGTCAAGGGGATTTAGCTCCAAGTGCTGTTAAACAAATTTCTTTAAATTCCCCATAATCTGTTTGACAAAGTCTGTGCTCATTTTAGAAGGAAACATCTAATAAGTTGGGTGTCCTTGCTTTGATTTTGTGAAACACTTAGTACTGTAGCCTACAGTACTGACTGAACTCACTGAAGGGGCAGTGCTTGATTCTCACTTTGAAAAGTCCACAGTTCTTTGCAGAGTGGGAACAATCTTCTAATTTCCAAGATTGGGCGAGCATTTAATTTTGTTGGAACTTTATAAGAGCAGCTCATTTGTGTGTAGCCCTTTAAACAGGGAGCAAACATTAAACACCCACTATCTTTTGCAAATCGTCCTCAGAATGCTTCCAGGACGCAACTGGAAGCAACTTCTGGTCACATCCAGGTATTCCGAGGCATGGGGAGGCCCATGGAGTAGGCTAGGGGCCTCAGAACACCTCCTGGACACAACTGTTAGTCACAGGCATGAACCAAAAGTGGTTTCTGGTTGCATCCTGGAGGCCCTCTGAGATGTTGGGGAGGCATTCATGGATTCTAAGCCTGTGAATAGTGAGGGCCACTTATGTTGGCCACTATAAGTTCAGGAACTTGGTGATATATTATAATTAGGGGGAAAACCCCATGAAAAAGGTAAGTATATGCAGGTATATAGGTTGTAGATGTTTGCTGCCTGGGACTGCAATAGATCTTTTAAAGATCACTTATTTAAGTGTATATGTTTATCTTGATCTGAAGGTAGCGAATTGCCTCAAGGAACTCAGCCTGCATATATGCAACTGGAATCAAATGTGTACGCCTGTGGGCTGGGGAGAAATGGCTTTCCAGTGTGAATTCTCTTCTAGGACAAGCCTTGAACATTTCTGCCCAGCCCACAGGTGTACACATTTGATTCCTGTTGTGTATATGTAATGTTGGGCAGAAATTACTTAAGTGCTTGCAGACCCTTATGGTCACTGGCTCCTTGGAAGAATGGTGTGATATTCCCATATAGGGTCTTTTCATGAAGAGAAAATGAAGAGCCTATTCAATAGGTATAATGTAAATATTCATATTTGAGAAATATGACCTAGGTCTTCATTTACAAAGAAAAGTTGCCTTTAACTCAGTGTATCTGGAACAGGGTGCAGATTCTGTTTAGAACACAGCTGTTCAAACTGGGGCCCTAACCCTAACCCGCTTAAGGGGCAGGGGTAGGAGTAAGGCAGTGACACTATTCCCAGGATCGCATTGCTAAGGGCGACTGCAGGGACTGGGATGTATTCACCAGTCCCTGCAGTAGCCTGTCAGGGGTAGGGAGCCCTGCACGAGCGTCTGCAGGGCTCCCTGACATTCCAAAAGTGAAAGTGGAGCAATTGTGCTCCACTTCTGCAAAGCCAGAAGTGGAACGATTGTACAGGGCTCCCCACACCCCCAACAGCCTGCTGCAGGAACTGGTGAGTACATTCCAGTCCCTGCAGCCCCCCTTAGCAATGCAATCCTGGGGATCGTGTTGCTGCCTTCCCCGCCTCCCTCCCCAACCCTGCAAGGACTTACTGTGGTCCTCAAATTCCGTGAGTTTGAAAACCACAGGTTTAGAATTTACTCCATGGCTAACGATTATATTCTCTTTAAGATTAAACTTAGTATTTATGTTTTTTAAGAAATTAAAAATTTGAAAAACTCTTTTAAAGTCAGTTTTAACCACAGTGCTAATGCTATGCTTCAAGCATAGCCTTTAACTGTATTTGCTGAGCTCGGGCCATAAACAGCATGTACCTGTGCTGCTGCTATTGTAACCTCTCCTACAGGGACCAATTTCCTTTGTGCATCTCTGCCAAGAGTTTTCCTCTTCTATCTTCCAATGAGACACGTAGATGGCTTCAGAGAAGATCGCTCCACTTTAACTTCTGATGACCTGGGGAGCCGTGCAGAAGCTCGCGCAAGGGGCTGGTGAGTGCATCCCAAGGGGAATGCACCTTAAGGGGAAAGAGGCCAGGGCCCTCAGGCTGGGGTGTCGTGACGCCCCAGTCTGAAAACCACTGCCATAGGGGAGCACTGGGAACATATTGCCCAACACAGCTCACTATTTCCTAACCTGAAATTTATCCTTCCTTCACAAGTGACCTGTGACTCCACCTCCTTTTTCCCCACTCTCTGCTGAAGCTAGAATCTTCTGCAATATTCTAAATTCTACTGCATCTTCTTTTATGACCTATATTTTTGTAGGAAGTGATTTCCTTACTTTTTGGCTCTTCTCCTAGAGGAGGAAACTACCAATTTTATATTCTATGTTCATTGGTGCATACCCATTTAACCTCTTAGCAATTCTACAGAAAGAGACATCTATTTCCCAGCCTCACTGAAAGAGAAAGCCATAAATTAAGGTCTCATTTATAACTATCACTGGACTTGAGCAATTCTCCTCAATCTGTGCTAGAAGGACAGAGAGATATTAGGCAAACAAAAGTACAGTAAAAAATGACTATGTCAGCACTCAGTTAAGTGCTGCTAAGCACTTGGCTAGCCGTTAACAGGAGTCTACCTTTCACCTCAAATGAGTGGGTATACCAGTTAACTGAATTTACTGGCTCTAGTTCCCTTCCTCACTTACCTGATAGGGTTCCCTCCACGGCACCTCTCAGCTGTCCATCACGAGCAACTTTAGAAATGGACACATCCCACTTCCTGCCACACAAGGGCTTATAGAGAAAGAAGTGGAACTTGTCTGTTCCTTGAGTGCCCCTTTGCCGCCGCCCCCCCCCCCCCGGAAGGAGAGAAGAGAGGCACTGAAGATGAAACCCCATTGCATAAGCAGGGGGAACCCTGGGGCTGATCAAAGCTTTGTTCATCAGCACAGCTGGGTAACTGGAGCCCTGTTCCCCATACGTACTGGATAAAGTGACTTTTACTATACTGGAAAGAAGCAAATGAGAGAGAGGTACAGGAAACTACCCTAGATAAAACAGGGTGAAAAACAAATCTATGAAAAGTCTGAAGATTTGGTAATTCTCTTTCCACAAGCAACGCAGAAACGGAAGACAGCTTAGTTGTGGTGCTCTGCATAAATCCAGAGAAGCAAGAAGAATGTATGCGGGCTTACCATTTTTTCCTCTTTGGCAGGTGGACTGCGCAGGAAGAAACACAGAGGAGCAAAGAGAATATCAATAATTCCAATAATAGTCATGAGCCATGGGAATCCGATGGCTTTTGCAATGGCACCACCAACAGAAGGACCTTTAGGAAAGATAAACTGCTTTTTACCAGAACAAAGAGAAGTCAGGCTTAAGCTAAACTCTGCTTGAGGAAAACTGATGCAAGCTTCAAAGCATGCATGAAGGATTAGTTACCGATAAAAGCACTTTCTGCCATTTGAAGTCAGTGGCGATACTGCCATTTTAACAAGCATTTCAAATCTGACGCATATTGCACTGTCCTTGTTTCATCAAAGTAAACAGACTTGACAACAATTCCTATAATTTCAGAAATGAAGACATCATTCTTTCCTGTTCTGCTAATATCAGGCAGCTATCGCAGGGCTCTGCTTTTTTCTCCTGTACTTTTCTCTCTGAAGATCTCAACACTATCATTATGACTCCTCACAGTAAAACCAACAGCATCTTGGATGAAACTTCCATCAATATTTCCTGCTTTCCTTCTGCAGACCTTGTCACAGGCATGCTCTGAGCAGCAAATCTGTACCTACGCTGTAGCCAGCCAGACAGCTGGCATTGCTTGCGCTTATTCCAGAGCATTTGTTATAAAAACAAACAGAAGTTATGTTAGATGCAGTTCAAATAAAAGAAGAAAATTAGGCCCTTACCTAAAGCAAACCCCAGGCAAAATGCAACATCCGCAATTGCGTAAATGCTCCCATAGACTGAAACATGACGCAGATCAACAAGGTAACCCATAATAGGCATCATGGAAGAATCCACCATTCCTGATTTTTTTAAAAAGAAGTCTTTTAAAAAAAATGCTTCCATTTGTATCCTTTCACATTCTCTAACACAATCTAAAGGCAGGCAAACATAAATTGATAGTTTGTTTTTATAAAGGGCATGACGAGCCCACTCATCTTATGGGCTTGATAAACAGCTTCGGCAGACTGTATCTGGCCTGTTGGCCTTAGGTTTGACTCCTCATGCCCTTTAGAACCTAAAGAATAGTCTTAATCAGTGGTTCTCAAACTTTTTAGCACCTGGGCCCACTTTTTAGAATGACAATCTGTCAGCTGGAAGTGACACCACCAAGCAGGAACATTTTTAAAACCCCTCATACGCCAAAATCTAATTAAATAAATAAGTTTACAATAAGTAAATGTTGAAAAAATTTAAATGAAGGCCCTTCTAACCCTCCCAAGCAGGTGCTGATATATTAAAAAAAAATCCCCACACATCCCAAATCCTATCCACACTTACCTGGAAGTGGGCCCTATGACAATCATTGTTAAAAGCATATATATATATATAGTAGCCTGTTACAAGTACAGATCTGAAACAATTCCCCAAATGCAGTCACGGACCATAGTAGCATCAAGTCTAAGATATTAAAAAATAAAATACACGCTGAAATGAATGGGAACCTAGCTGAAATTGGCTTGTGACCTACCTAGTGGGTCCTGACCCACAGTTTGAGAAACACTGGCTTAGTGATCCTAAGAACTTCCTTTCCAAATCAGCTTATAAGGCCAACTCTACTGCCGTTTTTGGAAAACATTTAATTTTTATGCCAGCAAGTCATTATGGGCTAATGAGAAGCTTCTAAACTGTTATACTGGCTGCAGACCAGACATTTTTTGGTGCATTTTAAAAATATTTTTTTAAAAAGGACAAAATGGTGCAAAATATATATTACAAAAGAGGAAAAAATCCTTAGCTTTATGTGCAGGAAATTAATATTTTCTGCTGGGTTAGTACTATTTCGAAACAAAATGAATTGCTACTTTCCTAAAAACATGTCACTTGAAGATTCCTGTAACACAACAGTTCTCAAACTTTTCATTCTCTGGAGCCTTTCACAGTTCTTCCTAAAAAGAGTCTTAGGTAGCCCTGCCACATGTGGATGGAGTCTTGGGGAGCCCTAGAGCACAGGGCCTAGTAGATAGCAGCCTCTTATGGTGTGCTTGGGCACACTGAGCAGAAATGGCTTGATGGACATTGGTTGGAGTGAAATGTTATAACGTAATCAAAGTCTATTAAAATCAAGAAGCAACAGCAATGTGTGGGAAGCAACTGAGGAAGCCTTTTCCCTTTACTTCTCTTCTGCCTATCACCCACTTTGTGGACTTTGCAAACAGTTTATCTTCATGTGTTTGAATGTGCAGGAAGATGGATTGTGCTCCAAGTTTTGCCACTGACTTCAATGGAAAGCAGTTGGACCAGGTTTGCTGACATTCATGCCTTCTAAATTCTTGGTATTATTAGTTACTCTTCTGAATTTCTGCCAAGGACTTTGGTGGATGTAGTTTTGTCATAAACCTAAATCTGTACTAATAAACTTACTAATGTATATTAAAAGTGCAGATTCTGAATATTCTTAGTATAACACCAAAGCATCATCACCATATAGCTTCACAATTATGCTTCCCGTCTAAATCAAGTTTTGAGATTAAGGTGATGGGTGGTACAAAGAGAAGCATTTGCATAATGGCATGAATGCAAGGTGTTTTCCCTGAAACCTCCTTCCAAGTGCAGTCTCCTGCCATCCTGAAACACTGCTCTTGAGGACTGGGACACCCTCGGTAATGGCATGAGATGTATTGAGGGGTGGGGAGTGGGGAATCCTAGAAACTAGAAGGAGCGCCCACTTAGTTTCCAAGTATGCTGCCTCTCCTCCACAACTCTACTGAAAGCTTCGTAGTTCTCAGAAGCAGCAGGGAAGAGGATGACAGCATGTGCTCACACCATGGTGTAAGCATCCTCTGCCCAAGCTGCCCAATGTGTTCTCCTTACCAATGGCAAAGCCAACCCCAAAATTGGGGGCTATGAGTCCATATATGTTTTTTGCAAGTGGTACCTGGAAACAAAACAAAAAAAACAGAAATTAAACTCTATTTAACCAGAATGGTAACTAGATCACACCATATACTCCTCAACTATGGTGAGTAATTAACTCATCTAAACTATTGATTAACTGTGCGCAGTGGGCAAAATGTCAGACTGGACAGAGACATAGTGTTATTTCTATGTATTATATATGTTGCATTATACTGCTTTTGATGAACAACAATTTATCACACTTTTGTTTACTCTCATAAGTATTTTTGAAATAACTCACACTTAACAAGCCATCAAACACTGATGAGGGCTTCAGCTTTATGAATCAACATGAAAGTTAATTCATAAATCAACGTAATATATGAATCAACATAAAGTTGACTAACTTTATGAATCAATGTGCAATCAGTAGGCTCAGGAACCACAGCTCCCATATTGAGCTGTGGTCTTATCACTGATATCAGTGTTACATTTTCTCGCAATGACACCAACAGATGCATATCACAGCCACCTGCCTATAAATCAATCTCAGAGATAAGCCGAGGGCAGATTGAGCCCAAAAATCATGGAATTTTTATGACCCTTGGATAAGTTTGGGGGGGGGGGGTTGTGTGACTATAATTTTGTATGATTTTACCAGAGGCCAGATCCTGAAAAATAACCTGCCAGAAATTATTGCCTAAGAACTGTACAGTTCCGAATGTATAAAAATATAGTAAAAGACCCCAAGATACATTTTTATTCATTACTTTTAAAATTCTGGTCTTCACAACCTTTTTGTAAACACTATCGGAGTAAGTGCACTCTAAACAACATACCAGTAGAACCATTAATCAAATCCTTTAAGGTGCCTGGTATGTTAAGCCAGAGGCTCAACACATAGCATACAACTTATAACACATAACTGGGTGGGTGCAATTCAATTCACAGTGGAGAGACAAGCAACAAGGATTGGGCATGAGCAAGCATAGTTACACATAGTTGCAACCTAATTTACTCAGAAGTAGACTCATTGCTTTCCATGGGTGTTATTCTAAAGTGATGGTGCACTGAACTGCAGCCTCAGACTTTGTTTCAGATGGAAATGAGAATGACATCCTGGTGTTTAAAAAAAACAGACCTCTGCCAAACATTTGCAAAATGGAACAAGGCTGCAGAAGGGTCAGGTGTGATCCTGCCAAAGAGAACGAGACTTGCTCAATTTAAGTGGGAGCCCTGGCTTACTTTTTTCTCAGGAGGAGTGACAAGGTTAACTTTGGCTGCAGCTTGCAGCCATGAAGATTGACTGTCCTCTAATTATCTCTGCATTATCTTCTTGCTCTCCTCTGGGCTTCTCCTGGGCCTGAACAGCCCTGACCCCAAGTGACCCACAGATAAAGCAAAGAGATGATTTAAACTTGATTTATTGGCAAAAATGTCTTGTCTTATAGGCAAGTATCTATGGTTAATTAAAAAATAAATCTCAGAGTACATTCCCCATAGATTTGCCTCATGTCAGGCCTATGGTCTCACGGCTTTTTAAAATTAGAGATATCAATATGCCTCCTAGATCTCTGATGTTCTGACCAATAGCATATTTTCACTTAAAGCTTCATTTGTTCTGTAATAATAATGTAAAAACATTTGATTTTTTTCGTCTCCCAATTCCTCTCCTCTATTATCAATACAGTAGAACCTCCAAAGTTGACCACCTCTCTATATTGACCACCTCCTTAAGTTGACCTAATTTTCACAGTATGGACAGACACTGCATATGCACTATGGGAGAGGAACCTCTCTATATTGACCACCTCCGTAAGTTGTATCTTGACCACTTCGACCATTGCACAGAGTATTAATTTACCCTCCGTAAGTTGCCCACTGAACACGATACTGTGGGCCTGTGTTTTGTCTGGTTTGTCCCATCTTGGAAAAGCAAGAAGCCATGTGACAATCCCTCCCCTATGCCTGCTAGCGCGTGTGCAAAAGGGTTTTTATAGGTGGGCACACTGCACATAGCTGACAGACCTGCACCGGCTGCCAATTGTACCTGGACATGTACCAAGTTGTGAGGGACATGAGGTTGCTTGTGCATAGTGAAGCCACTGTCCTTTCCCTTTGGTTCCCATCACCAGTGCACTACCTTACACTTATATTGAAACACAACTGCTATTTTGCTGCCTATTCTCCCGGTTTGAAGAGATTCTTCTGGAGCACTTCACAATCCCTTCTGGTCTTCACCACTCAGAAAAGTTTACTGTCGTCCACCTCCCTGCTTATCCCTGTTTCCAGGTCATTTATGAAGATGTTGAAAAACACCAGTCCCAGGACAGATCCTTGAGGCACTCCACTTTCCACCTCTCTCCACTTCTTTTGTCAATTGCCCACTGACACTCATTCTCTTTTTTCCTGGTCCTCAACCAGTTCCCAATCCATGAGAGGACCCGTCCTCTTATTCCCTGACTGTGGAATTTTCTCAACAGCTTTTAGTGAGAGACCGTATCAAACACCTTCTGGCATTTAGTGAAACTGAGGAGACCCAGTGGAGGCCAGGCAGCCTAAGTAAAAAGTGTTTTTGTTTTTTTTCAGCTGTTGGGGCTATGTAATATGCTACATGCTATGGGCTGGCAAGGGATAGCATTGGTCTGCATGTCTGCTATGAAACCAAGTATAACTTACAATCTTTTCTAAGCTTATGAATTTTCCAGGGTTGTTTTTTTTTAAGCACTGTTTGTGGGGGGTTTATTCCCTGTCTCATAGATATAGATGATATAAATAGTAAGCATCACAAGAGGATCAACTCTCATTGATATTTGCAATAAAACTTTTTAAAAATCCAATCTAAATAATAACTTGGCCTTGCATTTGTTGTCCTGGGAGCTGAACATGATATTTAAATGCCTTTTTTCCCCTTGTGGTGACCACCTCCCTATGTTGACCAATTCCTTCAGTCCCTTGGGTGGTCAACTTAAAGAGGTTCTACTATATTCATCTGTGATACAAAAGCAGAGGCTCATCTTTCAGTCTGAATACCATCTGTGTTCTGACCTAAACCCAAATACGGTATCCCTTCTTTACTCAAAACTACCTTGGAAGAGTCACCAATAACAAAGAAAGAACAATATAAATCAACAACTTTTCAAAAATAAAGAAAAGGTATCAACTTTTACTCACACACAAAATGCTTATTCCCACTATTATCATCCCAATTAGAGCACAAAGCCACCTATCAAAGGAAAAATGTTGACTTTTAGACATCAAAAAACAAACTAGTTGTGTGCTTTCCTCAAGCATTATTGTAATTAATAACAGTAAAATAATAACATGCCTTTAAAATAAGATAGCTTAACAGTCATTATCATAAAGCCTTGACATGTTTTCCAACAAGTATCAAACAATACTGAAAAACCTGAAAATATTGGAAAACTAAGAGATACATTTAAATTCAGCATACCTTCCCATTTTGTGTGCAAGGACCCCAAACATATTAGTTCCAATCAGATAAGAGACACTAGCTGGAATGAAAGCAACACCTGAAAAATATGAACAGGGTATCTTATCAACAGTGGTCCCCGAGTAAAGCATAGAAAAACTAATAAATTCAGACACAGTAATTTTGATTAGAACACATCTAATGGAAGTCCACAGTCCAAACCAGAAAATCTAATATCCGGTCTGTTCCAAGTCTTTATAGGATCTAGCAAGATTATCCATCACATTTAAACCATTATTATGCTTCAAAAAGAACACTTGCTATCAGATTAAACTCTGTGTGTGTGTGTGTTAGAGAGAGAGAGAATGGAACAAAGAGAGAAATTATATATTTCAGATTAAATATAATATTAACATTTTAATTTAAAATAATTAAGGTCAATATTACTGGCAGTAGTTTAGTGATAAAATTGTGCAGTTGTGCAATTGTGTAAAATTGATAAAATCATTTCTAATTTTGGAAGTTAATGTTTTAAGAATTAGATTGCAACTTCTAAACGTAAGTCTCCCTGAACATGGCTCCTACAGTTACAACAATCCTTAAAAAAAAAATCAGTTGGTATGGGTCATGTTTTCCAGTCAAGCCACAGGTGACCTGGTTATGCTTTTTGTCGTGCATAGGTTATGCAACCTATGATGGAACTCTACCAAAAGATGTACAGGGAAATACAATTTCCCTGAACTGAAAAATCCTACAGTCTTCATCAGTACTTGAAGCATATCTGCACTATAAACCAGACATTGTGGACTCTTTGATCAGTCGTGTTTGCTTTTCATAGGCTGAACTTGAGCCAGGACAGAATAATATTTAGATTTGAATGTTTAAGTGTTAATCCGGGGACCACATAGAAAATAGGCAAGTGATAGTGCAAGCCCATGCATGTTTACTCAGATGTAATTCCCACTGTGTTTAATGGGGCTTACTCCCAGGAAAGTGGGTACAGGATTGCAGACCTAGTCCCAAGACCGATAGAAAATTAATAGGTCATCCGTACACAATAGCATGTTGGTCAAAAGGGTAAGGATGGTAGCGACCATTCTCTACGAAAAATCAATGGTTAGGAGTTTTGAAATAAGGGAAGGGGACCAAAACACTGCATCAAGGTTGACATGATTAAGGATAATTCAATTTTGAAATCTTCTAAATTTCTGCACACTTTTATTTAACTCCTGTCCAGAATGCCGCACAACTGTACAAAAAATCTTTGAAATGCGACTGCTAATGGCCATCAAACTAAAACAGTGATTTATACAGATGACCTGCATGTTCAGTTTTGATTCTCATTTAAAAGCATTGGATTTTGTGACGTTATTTGTTTTTTAAAAGAACAAACGGGGAACATAACAGATTAATTGTGAAAGCTCATGGTCTTTTACTGATTTCCAATTGAAACCACATCAACCATGTTATGATGAACAGAGAAAAAAAGAAATCTTTGCTTGTTTGTTTCAAACTATGTAGTAGTAATAATAATACTGGTATTTATATACCGCCTTTCTGGTCATCGGATTACTCCTCTGACTTTATTCAAGGTGGTTCATAGGCAGGCTCTCTCTAAATCCCCAAGGGGATTTTTACAGTAACAGAAAGGTTTTGTCTTTTAAGAAACCCGCAGCATTTCAGTCTGGTATCACTTCTGGCCCCCAGTTGCCTCCCATGCTGGCTGACAAGCAGCTCCTTCATCTCTCACTTGAAGGGCAGCCAAGACACTTCTTTGCTCACACCAAAGAGCAGGTGGAATAGCTCAGCTTGTCAGCTGCTTCACGGAGCTGCCCATGGCCTCAAACTAGTGACCTTCAGATGTTATCTTCAGGCTAACAGAGGCTCTACCCTCTAGACCAGACCTCTTGCCTTTCTTTAAGGTGCTTGGTGTGTTGAACCAGAGGCTCTACATACAACTTACAACATATAAAACAAAACTTGAGTGTGCAATTCAATTCACAGTGGAGAGATAAGCAACAAGGAATGAATGTAAGTGCAGCTACACATAGTTGCAACTTGATTTACTCAGAAGTAGTCTCACTGCTTCCATGGGTGTTATTCTGAAGTGATGGTGCACTGAATTGTAGCCTTGGACTTTGCTGCAAGTGGAAATGAGGATTACATCCTGGTGTTTTAAAAACCAGACCTCTGCCAAACATTTGCAAAATAGAAGGAGGGTGCAGAAGGATTGGGTGTGATCCTGCTAAAGTAGCCATTTTCAACCACTGTGCCCTTGGCACACTGCTGCACCATGAGTGGCCCACTACTGTATTACTAAATACATGCCCCAGAGAGAGCCTTAGGTAATGAAGCTGCTTTTCTCCCAATCAGTTTTAATTCCTACCCAAATCTCGTAATTTTTAAAGAAACAGTACCTGTTTCCCCAATGTAAAGGGAATTCAGTGTAATATTAAATACCCACAATGTTAGTTTTATATGCTGACTCTGGAACATAACACATAAGGGGGAATGACCATATAGAATTATTTACATCTAACCTGTAAGGAAGTAGTCCCCCTTTGAGGATAGTGACCCCAGCATCTGAACCTTGCACTGCCAGAACTCACGCTCTGGCAGCACAAGGCCCTTTGCACTGGCACAAAAGACAGGATGCCTTCGCTTGCTTCCAGGCCCCTGGTGTAAGTGGCTAGTAGTTTGGTGCATGTGGCAGGAGCTCCCAGAGCTTGCACCAATGTCAATAAGTTAGTAGCAGAGAAGAGGAGATTTGAAAGAGGGGGAGGGCAAGGATGGGGAACAGGCTGGAGCAGGGGTGCTCACACTTTTTTGGCTCGAGAGCTACTTTGAAACCCAGCAAGGCCCGGAGATCTACCGGGGGGAAGGAAGCGTCTGACAGACACCCCCTTTAATGTATGGAGCCCCTGCTGGAGTCTAGTCAGTTTCGTCAGTTTTGTTGCTGCATGCCTGAAGAGCAGCTAAAGTGTCAGTTTCAGTTTAGTGTCAGCTAAATATGTCAGTTTCGTCTAGTCACTAGACGAAACTGACATTAACAGTTTGGAGAGACAGGGCTCCGCGATCTACTCATTTTGCCTTGCGATCTACCGGTAGATCACGATCCACCTATTGAGCACCCCTGGGCTGGAGTAAATGGATCTCTACGCCAGATCTCAGTTACAAAAGGTACATGCCAGAACTTACCCTTCATTTTCCAGGCCACCCCACCCTCTTCCTCTCCTCAGACATATGCCAGCTACATAACCAGCATGGGTTCAAGGAGACACATAGGCAGCCAGAAGGCTTACTCAGGGGTAAGGAAAGTTTACCATCCTCTGGCTGGCTTTCTGATCACTTCTCTTCCCCACAATAGCATGCAGCATGTACTGTGTTGGCAAGGATGCATGCTACAGCATGGCAGGGTTTAAGATTGGGCTGTTACTTTCTTTGAGAAAATGAGAGAGAAGGAAAAAAAAAGCAGCCCAAGTGTGTAAAGCAGGGGTGAGCAAGAACATACTAACAACGATTTCAGCACTTCTTATTTGGTTTTAATAGGACTCTGCTCTTTCACTTGCTCATCAGACCCCTGCTAAGTCCAGACTCTTTGTGAGGTAGCACAAAGAAGTAGCACACATACTGTCCTTAATTATATGTATAGCATAGACAATACTATAAAAGCATACAATCTGAAAACAAAATGTGTGCATATATTCACTTGCTTCGAGATAGTTTGAAAGCACCACAGTAAAAAGTTTTGGCATGATCAACACAAACATTCTACAGATCAAAAATACAGTAATCAATGAAAATACTTCATTGCACATTACCAAGCTGCCATTTTCTTGAACACATTGTCTCCATCATCCAGATGGGTAAAGCGGGTTCCAGCATAGCAATGGCCATATTTGAAAAACATATTGATCCTTGAAGAGAGATGGGAAACAGATTGCTCAAATTATTTCACTTAAATTCTAATCAACAACTGGAAAGGGCAACATTGACAGTAATAATATGTACTGTGAAGACTTGCTTGTCAAATATATAGCATTGATTTCTTTTAAATTACTAGGGGGAAAGGAAAATCATTTCATCCTGTAATTTCAGAAACATATTCCAAATGTCCAAAACTATGAACAAAAAGGTTACACTATTTACACTCTGGAAACATGGAAGGCTACAATTTGCAGTTACATTAAGAAAGTCCACTAAATCCTAAAAAGGGCAAGCACAACTTGCACAACTTCAATAGGTGGTGTGCCACGGACTCTGTGGCACTTGGTTGCACACTTTTGACTGCAACAGAATGATGTGCTTCACCTGTGTTTTCGGGAACAATCTTGGGTTGCCCTTGCACTGGCCCAGGAGTATCTCGAAAGTGCCATAAGGCACATTTGCACCTCCTTGATAGACCAGCATGAGGATGCATGCCAGCCTCCCCACACCATTCCCCAGATTTCAGCTGGTGAGTTGTGCTGGCTGAGGGCAGCCAGCATGGGGAGGGAGGGCAGAACAAAGGCATTCCAGGGTGGAGGGGGTGCAGGCAGGCCAGTGGGAGGATCAGGCCCAGGAGAGGGGCAGTACTAGTATCTGGCACAGGCACTAACCCCTCTCACATGGCGTGGCCTGGCCTTACGCTTTGCCAGTGGTGCAGATCCGAGTAGCCCCATAGGGGCAGCTGCCACACAACACAGTAGGCAAGGAGAACAAATTCCTCTTACTCCAAGTTGTGCTGCAATCTGGCCCTGCCTTGCTCTGGATGCAGCATGGGCCAGCTGACCTGCCTGCTCCCCAGGGCATGTTAGGATTGGGCTGTTAATCTTGAGTCCTGCTAGCTCAGATTGGACTTTACTTGGTTAAGCATAGGCACATTTTGCCACCCCTTCTTCAGGCATTGAAAGATAAATACAAGAAGGAAAAAGGTTTGGGGGCTCAAAGCCCACTGTGGGGCTCAAAACCACTTGCAACATCATAAAACTGCCAACATACTAGAGAGATGGTGCCAATGAGAATTAAGATTCACATATATACATAGATGCATGTGCTGATGTTTGTACACTTGAACGTGCAACATATAGCATATTGTTAACTGGGCAAAGAGGCACTTTTCCCACTGGTGCTCTCCTTACATTTAGCAGGGGAAGAGTAATTGTCCCTGTTTACTCCCAACACAGAGTCTTTTCAAGTGGCTGTATGCTGGTGATTGTGGGTCCTTTTGGAAGCATTAGTTATTTGATTTTCTCTTTAAACGGCTTTGTGAACTTTTTGTTGAAAAGTGGTATATAAATACTCTTAATAATAGTAACAGAAATATTGCAGAATAACACTTGTAAAAAATAAGCACATTCAACATACATCTAAATTTGCCAGGTTTTTTCCCTACATAGAATAATGCAAGTGACCTTCCTTCTTTTCTGTTCCACCCCAGAACCCTATTGCCTACAAGGAAAAAGGATTTGCTGTGTGATTTTTAAAAAAAACATTGGTATACATGTGCTTACATGTGAGGTGCTTCACTCTGTACTGCAGTTCAGCACTGAGTATCTTTTAATTCTTATGATGACAATTTAAAAACATATGCTGTTGCAATACAGAGTTCAAGGATCATTTTATCTTTAACATTTCAGTCTAAATTGTCTTGACACAGAGCAACTATTTCTTCTAGAAAAAAGGTTCTCTCTATCATAACACAGTTCAGCAGAAAATGAGCACTGCTGTCACTCTTTGTTCAAATACGCCAAAATGCATTAGACTGTGTATCTAGAATCCCTAAAAACAACCCTGTGATCTCACTATGGTCCCGAAGGCAAAAAGGAAAAGCTCAGCAACATTACTATGAAGAAAGATAAAATGTTATGTCTAATGTAATCTTTCCACTATGGTCTTTACCTCAAGAACTCATGTATCTAGGAGCACAATGAAGTAAATATTGCCCAGTTCAGAACTAGATATTTGAACCTAAGTAAACAACCAAAAGGGTGAATGGGGTGGGGGAACCAAAAGTCACACACACCTTTGCCTCCTTTGCCCTGCACTGGTGTCTCGCTCCATTTCCAGGCAGCCCAAAACACTGCAAAAAGGCTCTGCCTCACCCAGGCAGGGAAATAACCCTGGAGCCCTGGAAGAGGTTCCCCTTGCAAAGGAACAGTAACACTCCTGGAGCCCCTGAGCCAGCAAAGAGGCTGAAGAGTGAAAGGGGGCCCAAAAATCTCTTTAACCAGAACACATGCAGCAAGGTGGAGCTCTCTCACTTACACAGGAGAAGGTGTGGTAGCTACAGAAGGGATTGCTTTAAAAAACCCAGGGAGTGTTTGCCAGTTTCCCCCCCCCACACATTGAGACGGTGCAGGCAATCACTGACACAAGCAACACCCCCATTGTGCAGGCTATCACAGAAACAAGCAAGCCTTCCCACCAAGCAAAGCCTGAGATTTAGCCTACAATCCTCTCCACACTTTCCTGGGAGTAAGCCCCATTGACTACAATGGGGCTTACTTCTGAGTAGAAACGCATAGGGCTGGACTCTTAAAAGATCAGCATCCCAACTGTGAAAGAAGCCGGGCAGCTGGCAACGGGGAGGGCTAAGTACTGAAGGGAAGGGATTGATAACAGCTGCCTTAGTTTCCTTCTATCCAGAAGTGTCAGGCTGCAGTGTATTTGCGTAACACTATGGAATTTAGCACAACATGCTTTTTTGTTAATCATGCCGAGTCACAGAACGGAACTAACGCGGATAAATAGGCTCCACCTGTATATAACCAACACATTCCTGTAAGTGCACACTGGGACAAAAGATCAGGAGAACCACATAGACAGTCAAACAATCCACAATTACTGATCCTTTCATTGAGAAACTTGTGACAAACCTTTAAAAAAAAAAAAACTACTGCTCTGTTGAATCTGGCAACTGTATTCAGTGGTCATGTGGGTGTTTTTTGTTGTTGTTTTTGCTTTGTTTTGTTTTTTTGCCACCACCAAACAGAGAACAAAAAATTAGTGCCATTGTCCAGGACTGAACTTATGAGCATCAGGTAGCAGCCTGCCCAGTGGTCCCAGGCCAGGTACATGCCAGAAGGGGGTGAGAAGGCTTCAGTTGGACAGGGCATGGACTATTGGCCAATGAAGCAGAGCACACCTGCCCATGCTGCAAGATTCTGCAGGAGCCTTTCCATCTCCTGGGAGAGGAGACATAGGACGCTGAAGGTGACAGGGCAGGGATGGTGGAACCAGGAACGGAAGAGAGACAAGTCAAGGCCAGGAGAATATGTGGACCAGGGGTGAGAAGGGACCGGCTGAGGGTTGGAAGTTAGCCAAAAAGGAGACTCCAGATCCCTGGGTGGCTGGAGAAGACCCTTAGGCTGAGGAGGAGTCGGTGCTGTCAACCCTCTCCCTGCCTTTGTTCTAAGGCCCACACCCAGGGAAGGAAAAGGGAGACAAGACAGTTGGGCATGGCCTGGGAAGCCCTACATAGACTGCTGAGCCTATACCTGCAAGGACCCCAGTGGCAAGCAGGAGCTCAAAGCCCCCCCCCCCGGCCCCCAACAACCATATAAAATGCTGCTATGTAATAATTGCAATACCTGCAGCAATAATGATGTATGGATCCCTCAAGAGTGTCAGTAACGATGCTCCCTTCTGACTCTATTAACAGATAAAGGCAGCTCAGGGTTAGGAAAAGTGCAATTTAACCCATTTCTGCTCAGCCCACAGGTGTACACATTTGGTCCCTGCAGCATTTTTGCAACATTGGCTTAATATAAAATGGTTTAATATAAATGCATTTTTAAAATGATCTGCTAAAGTGCTTACTTCTGGTTGTATCCTAGATGGGTGTAGAATTAGCAACTGTATAGCTGAGGGAAAAAATTGCAAAAATAGGTTTTAAAAATATATATAAGTAGTAATTCAAGGTCTTGTCAAATTACAAATATTAATTCCAGTTACCTCCATCTAAAACAGCTAATGCTGCTAGTACCAAGAAAGGCGCCGCCTTCCCCACAAACTCATACATCACACTTCCAAAAGGAGGGCCCACTGTGAGGAAAAAGCATAATTTATAGTGTGAATTTTCTTAGTGTTGTTTTGGGTTATAGCAAGATCAATAGCAAAATCACCAATATTTTTAAAATTACCATTCTAAATCAGTGGTTCCCAAACTGTGGGTCTGGAACAATGGTGGGTTGTGACCTGATTTTTGGCGGGTCACCAAAGGGTGCTGGAAAGACCAGCCTCAAGCCCTGAGGCTATTCAGAAATCAGATATTGCGGCTGCTAATTACCCTGCAAAGAGCTGCGCTCCTGCAGTTTGCAAGCATGTGCAAATATAGGGAGATAAAAGTTTGAGGGGTTTTTTCCTGGTTATTATTCCTTACAAACAAACAGACTTTTCTTTCTAGCCCTCCTTTTTAAAAGTCTGGTTAACCTAGGTGGGTCCTGATTTAGTGTCATTTTAAAAAGTGGGTTCTGGGGCTAAAAAGTTTGGGAACCACTGTTCTAAACGCCTATTGCTCCTGTGGGAAAAAGGTTATGGTGATTTTAAGTGTTGCTTTCCTACATATGACAAAACAGAATTTATAACCCAACCGTACAAAAACTGACAAACAGCTTAAAATTTGCCACAGTAGCATTTAGATAGTTGCTGTCCACAATGTCAGCTATAAAATGTCAGCTATACATGAGAGTATCATTGCCCATACCCTTCAGGACACCTGTCGTATTTCTTGGATTTACAGAGGGAAAGCTGCATCAAAGATGTGAGGGTTAGAATTATCGTTAGCATTTACAAAACCCTTTAAATGTAAATTTTATACCAAAAATTTTAGCTACATTACTAAAATGAACTATATATTGAAGAGGAGACAATGCTTGTATATTAACAGCTGAATCCCCTTTGACTCTGAGCACAGAAGCAATTCTGAGTCAAAAAACACAATCAAATGATATAAATCAGAAAGACTGAATGTTTAGAGATTGCCATGTGTATGCTTCTTTCCTGAATACATTAGTATAGAAACTCTTCTTACTATTTGTTTATAAATTGTTTTAAAAATTCACATTAAAACTATATGTAACATTGCTTGAATACAGATACCAGCAAAAACAGAATTAAAATCTGTATCAGAACTGTTTATGCATTTATTGCACCCTAAATAAATGCCTTCACTGTATGATAGAGGTACATATGAAATTTTCTAAAAGCATAATTTCAGTGAATTTCTTCTAACTGACCCAATACTCCCATTGCCATGCCTCCCAAGGCAATCCCCATTGCGTTGCCTCTTTCTTCATCGTCAGTATACACGCTGGCCAACATACCCATCCCTGAATAAAAAGAAAACAGAATTAGGACGGTTTGTTTGCAGTGTAAGAGTGAGGCAGGAAATTACATAGCAATATGAGCAGTCAGGTACACAGGAACATGCTTCATGTCAGTAAAACCTCAGTAAGCTCGGATCTGAAATCCTCTTGAACTCAGAATGAAAAGAATCCCAAGAGTCTGGAGGGATTATAAAGCACATCTCTCATTCTACAGTAGATATTAACTCAACTGGATTTATGCAATTTATAAAAGAGCTTCTGAAAGCTGAATAAATTTGACAGGACACAGTGTTTTTAGGTATAACTTCTCTGTAGTACAAAACAAAAACACCAAAATCACAGAAACACCAACTACAGAATACTAATCCAATTCCATAAAAGAAATTAATGGTAAAAATGACTGTAGTTGAATATTTTTTAATCATAAAAAATGATAGACAAACCAGAGTTAACTTGATTACTGATCAAAAACAACAGATTTAGTTACCACTAATTTATATATCATACATGTTGGTACCTACCAGCTACAGAAGAACAAGAAGATCCTACACCTTGAAGGGATCTTGCTATAAATAGCAACTTATAGCTTTCTGAAAAGGCAAACACTGTGGAAAAGGCAAAAGTATTATTTTTAAAGCTGGATTAAATCTAACTAGATTTAAAAGTTAAAGATACACTAACTGCTATCAAAACTCATTTTTAGCTGTAATCTTTGACTGTCATGTCACTTTAAATGCAGCAAGAAAAAATAATGCCATTACCATTGAGCACTGTTTTTCCTGTATCTAGGCCTTCTCTAAGAATACAGAAAACAGGGCACAAGGAGGCATCTTTAATAAGGAGTCATCTGTGCAGATATTTCACAATACATTTACCAGAAAAAAAAATACTACAGGAAGCACCCCAACCAAAAGTTCAAACTCACTAGCGTACATTTTATACTGCAAAGAGCACAAGACAAATCAGGCTAATTCTGACACATGGAAAACATCACTACCACACAATTAATGAAATGTCACCATCTAAGAAGCCACTTTAATCAATGACAGAGGGCATGTTGAGTGGTATTCCTTCTCCCATTTTTCTGGAGCTGCTTGCAGGTTGGCATGAGAATAAAGACAGATGTAGTAGGATTCCTTCCCCACCCACCAACTCTGTGTTGCTGGCTGCAATGCTTTCCATTATTAGATCAAGAGAGCAAATCTGTCAGGTTCCAAGTGTGTCCAGACTAATCCAGTAGGAGTGATCACGTCTGTATCACATCATTAGGAAACAGTTAGGTTCTATAGGGGAGAGTTTCTCAGCACACTAATGGTTGCTTCTAACTAGAGGTCACATTTCTTGTCATGTTCTCTGGCACTCCCAGAGCAGAGATCTACCACCTCAGAGACTGACTGTCCCTGCATTATAGGAGAAAAGTTTATTTCTTCTCTGTCTCTCCTCTCCACTGCAACACCTGATGATGGAGACAGTATGAAAACAGCACTTACTAATTGTTGAGAGAAACATGATGCAGAAGCCAGCAAACATGGGAATCTGATAGCCTATTCTGGAAAACAGAACCAACACAATATTGCGGCTTGCTAGCATCTCAAAAGAAACATTTCTTACAGCCCAATCCTATGCATATCTACTCAGAAGAAAGTCGCATTAAAGTCCATGGGGCTTACTCCCAGGCAAATGTGGATAGGATTTCAGCCTTAGTTATTCACAAAACTAAAAAAAGTAAATTTACTTGGGTTTCCAAGTGATCTGCTCAGGTTGTGATTACTCAGCGTTAACTAAAATAAATCAGGAGCTCAGACCATTCACTGGACCCGAAAAATGATTTTCTAACTTCTGTACCAATGGCAAATGTTAGGAAGAATTAAACATTACCCCAAGCACAGCGATATCATTAAAAATACATTCCCACATTGAATTCTCCCTCGTCTCAATTGAGAGAAAATCAGCAATTACTGACAGCATATGTAATCATTGCTAAGACTGGATGACAAGACGCATCCAAGATTATAAAACTGTCTGGTGATGACAAAAATCATTAATGGGACGACATAACCATTGATGGGTATTGTGTGGCAGTCAAAGTGGGGAAATGAAAGCACCTGCTATAAATCAAGATCAAATTCTGCTTTCTGTTACCAGAGGGCAACTTTTGCTGTTTCCAGGTTGTAATACAGAGGCCTAGTCAAAATAAAACACTGTAAGTCCCATTTATTCTGAGGAAAAAGACTTACACATGCATGCTTAATTCTTCCATTGAAATCAATGGAAGCTTACACATGTTCAAGTTTTGCTAGACTGTGTTCTTAGACTGCGCACTTAGTGTTCAAAATATTATGATTTATTTCTGCCACCATTTTCAGATGATGGTACCTTGCTACTATTTCCATAGAATAATAAAGAATCTTGTAGCATCTTAAAAGACTAACCAATTTCTTTCAGCACAAGGTTTCATGGACTACTATTCACTTTATCATGTAGCATTTTTCATAGAGAACTCGGAGCATGAGAAAGAGCAGCTTTCTGTGAATCCACTGTGAAGGCCACTGTGAATCCATGTTCAAGTTGAAATTTAGTCCTAGATCTCCTGTGTCTTCTTGACACAAGTGAGAAAAGATTTTTGCCTACAACATACACTTTGGCTTCTCCTACAATCCTGGTCCATGCATGTGCTTGGTCTCTCTGATTGGATTAAGGGCCCATCCAGCTTTCCAGCACTGGTGCAGCCATGCCAACAAGGTGTGAGTTGCATCCTACAGTGGGCAGGCAGACACAGAGAGCCTCTTCAAGGTAAGGGAACATTTGTTCCCTTTCCTTGGGGTTACATTGCAGCTGCATTGGCCCTGGAAAGTTAGATAAGATTGGTCCCTAAGATACTTCTGAAAAGTTATTTTTAAATTCACTGGGAACATAAACACAACAAGAAAAATTAAAAGAACAAGACAGATTTCTGCCTGAAGTGTACAAGACAACACCACAGTACTGGTAGCAAACAAGAGAAAAAGCATACCTATTTGTCATTGGCCCTATAAAAGGGTTAGTGATAAGCTGCACTGTTGCTTTGGAAGCAAACAACAAACCAACTTGAACATTTTCATTTAATAGGTCTTTGTCTTCCTTGGGGCAGTCAGACGATGATGCCTTAGTCATATTTACCACCATTTGCTCTGTCTGAGCATGATAAAAATCTCCTGGCGTTGTCCCTTCAGAATGATTTCCAGTACTCATTGTGGAGTTGTCGTAATAGGAGAAGATACTCTGAAAACTGTCTGAGCTTAATGAAGATGCCTTTGGCCTAATAGTTGGGATTTCTGTCGCATTTTTGGGATGTTTTATGCTGTACAAGTAACTTGGAATGATTGGCACTGAAAAAAATGAACAGAAAAAATATGTAAATTTCATATAAAAGATTGTGGAAATATTACCGGCAAAGTACAGAGATGTTCATGGCCTTATACTTGAGTTGCTTCCAGTCTGAGACGTTCATTGCACTTCATGCAAAATATATGCATGAAAACCTTTCAGGCTTTCAGAGTACAGTACATGGGATCCTCTGTCAGAAAACATGACAAAATAGCTAATTTAGGGTCCAATCCTATACAATTTTCCAGTGCTGATGCAGTTGTACCAATGGGGTATGCACTGCATCCTGTGGTGGAGGGGCAGTCACGGGCTTTCTCAAGGTATGGAAACGTGTTCCCTTACCACAGGTCTGCATTGTGGCCACACCCAAGCTGTAAAGTTGGATAGGATTGGGCTCTTAGAGCTCTCTTAAGACATACATACACAAAAAATTATATATTCTACAAACAACCAGATGGAAACTCCCAATTTCAGCAGTCCCAAAATGACTGCAAGTCAATCCTCTCCCCTTGCCAATTTGTTCCACAGTTCATCAGAGCTCAGCGTCTGTTTTCAGTGCAAAGTCTGGAACAAATAAAAAAAGAGACTGGACTAAACTGAACTGCTCTTGAATATGCAGTATGAACTACTAAGTCAATAAAGACCCCATACAACAGGTACTGGAGAATAGTCTCCAGACAGAATGGAGCCCCAATATTTTGTTTCCAGACATTAAGCACTGAATGTGGGAGAGGACATACACTGGAGAGAGGAAAGTACCTTTCTGCCCCCTTCACAAGCACGCCATGGACAGGCAGAGAAGATACAAATGAAAATTCTGAGATCCTTAGGACTATCCTGCATCACTACATGGATGGAGCTTGAACTGCACACACAACAGGAAACTGAAAACAGAAGCCACACCTGAACTAATATACTTTCTGCATATATTAGCCAGCTGAACCACCACCAAGTCTTCAATAGTGCTCTGATATGAATGACAATACCTCCAGTTATTTAAGGCTCATAGTTTAAAAAATAATTTCATACTCTTCTTGCCATAAGGTGGCACAACAAAACCTCACCTTATCTACCTTATACCTTTCAGTCCCTGGGGCAAAGAAAGCACTGAAATAGCAAGATTTGAGAGTAAATATAATTAACTTTCCATACAGAAAATAATGGCTGTTTCTAATTTTACTTCTGTTTGCTGCAATGCACAAGAATTGAATTAATATATTACAAGTCATGTTGTTGTTGTTGTTCAGTCGTTAATTCGTGTCCGACTCTTCGTGACCCCATGGACCACAGCATGCCAGACCCCCCGTCTACCACTAACTTCCAGAGTGTGTCCAAATTCATGTTCATTTCCTCCCTGACACTATCTAACCATCTCATCTTCTGCATCCGGGTCTTTTCTAAAGAGTCTTTCCTACTCATGAGATGTCCAAAGCATTTAAGCTTCACCTTCAGCATTTGTCCTTCCAATGAACTGTCAGGGTTGATTTCCTGTAGGATTGACTGATTTGATCATTACAAGTCGTAGTCAATACATATTAAAAATATCTCAGACTATCATTTTCCAGAACTCTTTCATTTACTCTTGGTCTATAAGATGTTCTACATACTGTTCAACAGAAAAAATAATTTAGTTAGAAGATTTATAAACCACTTTTCCAAATCTCAAGTGATGATGAAATACAGAGTTGTATCCCAAGGTTAGTTAATTATGACTATATCCTGCTCTTTATGTAATACTTGCCAAGTGTGTAATGTGCTTCACGTACATTATTTTGGTGTTGTTCTTACAACCCTGTAAAGTTAGTATTACTATACCCATATCACAGATGTAAAGCTGCACATAACCCATTTCTGCCTGGTCCACAGGTGTACACATCTGGTCCCTGTTGTACATATGCAACATTAGGCAAAAATGGCTTGAAGTCTTAATTGCATTCTAATTATATTTACACAAAAAGAAGGAAATGAGAGCTTATGAAATAACAGATGCAAGTGAGGCAGGCTTATCAGGGAATATTCATGACAAAATCAACAGTCATTTACATACATCCTAAGTGGCAAATGTCCAAATCTATTTAATGCAGTAAAAATTATGTTTATCCAGAAAACCTGTATGCTGAGATAAGCGAAAGGATTTCAACATGAACATCATAGAACAATCTGTCATATGGCAATGCGCAGGGATACTTTTCTATTCAGAAACAAAATGTTACTTTGACATGAATATCATATCAACCTTACACAAACACTAACTCCTCAAAATCTTTCACATACTGCCGCCTGCCATCAGAGCAAGCCCAGAGACAGCAAGACAACAAGCATGTGTTATTTCTTCAAGGTGGGAGAACTGTCTAGAACAGTGCTTCCCAAACACTGGTGTTTGGGGGTTGGGACCTGATTGTTGGTAGGTCATGAAACTGACAAGCTGATAGCTGACAAGAAAAATACACTGAGCCCTATGGAAAGTGAAACTGAGTCGCACTGCACATTTATTAATGAGTAGGCAAAAGTGTCTCAGTTCATATCAAAGGGCAGGCTGAAAGGAATGCAACACTATCAGAATGGTCCCAATCCCATGAATGTAGGCCCCCCCAAAAAATACTTGAAAAGAAAGTCAGCCCTCCAAGCTGACAAATTATATTGAGCCCTATGAAAGCGAACCTGAGCCACATGTGCTCATTTACTTGCAAGTAAGCAAATGTGCCTTAGTTCCTTTTGAAGGTCAAGCAAAGGGGAACACTAGGCCACTAGAATGGTCCCAATCTGATGAACGTGGAGCTCAACAAGTGCTCTAGAAGGTGCTTCCCCCATAATACAAAGAACAAAAACCGAGGCTTGAGCTAGTAAGGTGAAACTTTTTTTTAGGCTTGTACAGCTAGGTGGTCATTTTGAATGACCAATAGTGTGTCATTTTGAAAAAGTGGGTCCCGGTGCTAAAAAGTTGGGAACCTCCTATTCTAGAAAGATGTGTAGGGCTGAGATGGTAGATCATAGGTGAGATAGCAGGCACAGATGTTAACTACCCAAGTTAAAATCATTTGGACACTTGATTTGGAAGACACTCCGATAATCATCTTGAAGTGGCAATAACTAGACAGTTAAGGAAAACCTATATTTAGGTTGATTAAAAATTATATAATTTTTCCCTAGATGCTGGATTTAGCAAACCTTTTAATACACACAAATTGACTCACAGCAAATCTTATTCATGTTTACTCAGAAGTAGGTCCCATTTGATTCAATGGAATTTGCTTCCAGTATGAGCCCAATCTTATGCATGCCTGCTCAGAAGTAGACAAGGATAGGATTGTGCCCTAGAACTACAGCCATGCCAACACAGTGCAATTTAAGTTGTCCAAGTTTTTGAGGGTATAGGTATGTAGCATACATGTGCACTTACACCTGAATGCGTTTCAGTTTAATATTGTGGATTACACCTTATAGTGCAAACAGTAACTTCTGCTGAGAATATCAATAATAGCGTTTTGAAATGCTGAAGAAACATATTTTAGGCTAGAGTTGCTTTACATCACTAAGGAAAAAAGATCTATTTAAGTAACTGATTTAAATCAAATTTCTAGCTAAAATATTTGAAGTATACATGTCATCCATGTAATTTGTGCAAGTAATGGACAAGTGAACAGAGATTTTAAAAAATAGATTTATTTATTTTTTTTAGAACTTCAAGGAAATTTCCCTCATTGGCAAAACTGACAGCATATCTTACTTAGGGCACAAGCCTAACCAGGTCTACTCAGAAGCAAGTCCTATTTTGTTCAGTGGGGCCTACTCTCAGGAAAGTGTGGTTCGAACTGCAGCCTTAGATACACAACAGAACAATACAGCAGAGTGACGGAGATAAGTTAAACCTAAGTAGCAAGAGGCAGGAGCTATGAAGTCATGAACATATTTAGAGTGCTAAGCAGATACAAACATTGTTAATCATTTATCAATCTGTCAATTTTTTCTAATTAACTATACTGCTGTGGAGCATCATTCAAAAGCTCTGGTCATATAACCAGGACCAGTCTAGCCACATGCCTCCCTCAAGTGCCAAATTGGGGAAGGAGTGGCAAACTGGCAAGGGGTGCCCCACTCCCACCTCTTCTGGTCTGCTATCCACCAGAGAACTAGGGGTGCAACAGCCCATCTCTTCCTCCAGAGCTGCTGCTTCAAACGATCGCAGTAGTAAAAAAGCAAGAAATAGCTGCAGAGTGATCCTGTTCCAATTGCTTGAGTTTCAGAACAGAATTGCTCAGTTCCGGTGGTGTAGCTGGAGGGGGGCAGAGTACTCAGTCTGGTGGCGGGGGCTCAGCGGGGCAGGCAAGTGGTCCTCCCTTCGGAGCCATTCCCATAAGGCTGCCCCCCCACTGGGAATGGCTACAAAGGGAGGGGCCGCTTGCCCACCCCACTGAGCCCCCCCACCAGACTGAGTGATCCGCCCCCCCTCCAGCTACACCACTGCTCAGTTCTGCCTCCTACTTGCCAACCCAGCTAAAAGGCCAGGTGGGCAAGAAGGAGGGAGTGGTGGAGCTCAACCCATGACTCTTTCCACCAACCTCCAGCCCTGGTGCCACCCCCTCCCTCTTACTTCCTTAATTCTGTTTTAAATATTGTTTGTTCTGCTTCAGACAAGGCTGGGCATAGCAGGGCCTCTGAGAGGAATTTTATCAGGGTCCAATATTTCTTTTGGGTCCCTTTCCTTTTCCACTGCATTATAATTTCATACAATAATTGGATCATAATTTCTATGAATTACGATATATAAAACTACATAGGCTTACACAAAATGTGGATGCTAGTCTTCACACAATACATGCAAACATTTTCAGAGATCCCAGAAGATTTCCAGCTTCCCTCCTTTGGCTCCTACACCCTCTTTTTGACCCCAGACTCAGGTACTATGTACCCCCTGTATCCCCTCTCATGCGCCCTGATGAGATAGGAAAATGTAAGAGCACAGGAAATATTTGGTCCCCCTCCTTTGGCTCCAAGGCCTCCCTTTTCACACTGGGCCTGGATACAATTTACTCCCTGCACCGCCCTTTCATGGGTCCTGGGGTGGAGTAAAGGAGGAGATGATGAGAGCTGCAGGTAAAAAAGGAGGAGGTGTGGGAGGCTCTGTACCACACTGCCTCACCCTGACCACATGGCTACTTCCCTAAGTAGCCAGGTGAGTGAGGAGGAGGTGGCTGTCAGCCCAATCCTGAGCTGCCCAGCACACAGGGCTGCATCTAGTGTGCCTCAGGCAGTTGCCGCCGCCTCCTCCTATGCCTCAATGGTCAGTTCAGGTGATCATCTAAAGTACGAGTCTGTCCTCATGATTTGCACATTCTCCCTAACCCCAGAGCTGCACAGAAAATTGAAGAGTATCTGTTTTGTCTTTGAATGAAGTGTTCAAACTTCACTTATTTGTTAGAATTTAAATTCAGATTTCATTTTATACAAGGTTACTTCTAAGGGATACTCTTATAACTGAAATTTTAAATGCAATTTGTATATAAAAATTTGATTTAAAAAACCAAGTGTCCCATTGTCATCCACTCTTATTTAGATATTTATATTCATCAACAGTTCATTTAATAGCCCTCATCAAACAGTGGTATCAAAGCAAAGTGTTTGCTGTGTTTTAGCCATTTCAAGTTTTTATATTTCCTCATAATCATAGCTTCACAGCACTAAACTGTCCCCTCTTTTACCACCTTCTTATCAAAAGGCCAAGTATCAGCAACATCTATATGAACAGCTACCTAAAGCAACCATCTCACCATGGTTAAGCTGAAGCAGAGTTCTTTCATTATTATAACATTTGCTTGAATCAATCTTGTTCGTATAAGTAGACAAGCAAATATAGACATATATGGATTTAAGGCTGCAATCTATACATGCCTACCTGGGGAGAGTCCCACTAAACACAGAAGGGTCTACTTCTGAGTAGTAGACAAGCCTGGACTGGCAATGCAAGAGAATTTCAATATAAGGTAGTCGCTTATACATGTGGTTGTTGATTATGCATTGCTGCAGTCAATAGTATCCCCACTGGTTTCAAATGTGCATACAGAATTTATTTATCCAATCAATGATGCTCAAAAACAAGCAGTTGGACAAGTTAATTAAATTTGAGACTACTTTGTTAATCTATGATGACTAAACACTCTGACAATGCAAACCAAAATAATCTCATTTAAAAAGATGAAAAATCAACAGGAAACATACATTTCAAGATTTATCTTCTCCATCCTTTGCAAAACCACAAAGGAAAAGAAAGGAAACTGCTGGGGAGATTAAAAATACAGTACTGAAGTTGCGATATTTCAGGCATATGAATATCTTTTTACACAAAGCATCAGCCAACAGTGTTTAAAAACATAAATAAAAGCAAAATACTTGCAATGGTAGGAACAAACTTTAGAAATATGTCCCAAAAGACCAACTTCATTTATAATGGATCTGCAATTGCATTTTCAGAGCAGTGCCACTCTGTGGCTCATGTTCTTGAAAGTTCGGTAAAATAAGCAAGTAGGACAATAAAGGTTCTACATACCTACAACAGTAAGCAGCATGTTGTCCAACAGCAGTGCAATGAAGACAATCAACAGTATTAGTTTCCGCGATTGCCGACTCTCTCTGAGCCAGGTGAGGACACCGAATTCACTCCAAGCCATGATTTAGTTTCCCTTGAATAATGGCTTATACTGAAAACATTTTAAAAAGGATATTTTAATGCAAATCCACAACTGTGGAAGAATCACTTCATTTTGTTTTCATGGCAGTCTTCTTAAGGGAGTGCACGATTCCCAGTCTGCCACCCTAACAGATGTGTTTGCTTCTCTTCTATTCTCAGGCATAATGGGGAGAGCTCTGGGGCTGCTTCTGCATTTGGAACCAAATCATAATCTCCAACTAAACCATTTTTTCCCTGTGTTCAGCAATTAAAAACATAATTCCAGTCAGGCTCTCATTGTTACTATTCTGTGTTAGCACTATACATTATGATTTGTATCTGCTCTTCTCACAAAACTGAATACAAAAAGAAAAAGAAAAATGTAAGCACAGTTTGAAGAATGGAAATAAAAACAGAACTAGATGTAAAAGAAGCCTGTCACTTATCTGCCCATATTGAAGCTGAGGAGGTACAGATGCACTCAAATACATGAGGGTTGGCTGAACTGGTTTAAATGCCAGATATCTCTTGCTGTTTCATTTACCCTTCCACTTCTGTGTTAATTAATCCCTCCCTCTGTACACAGACCCCTAGGCAAAAAACATCAAGCACTCAATGTTTCATTTAGAACTTTCTCGAAGCATCGGTGGACCGCGTACAGTCAATGAATATGTATCGTTTTCTCTTTCTCAAAACTGATACCTTTTCATGATCATCTAGAACTCCAAATGTAGCACATGGACTGTACACATCTTAAATTCATATTTCTCTATAGGCTCAGGAAGTTGATTATGGTTTGCTTCACCCTTCCAATAATTAATTCTTGGAAGTTCTAAATTATCACTGCTTACTATTCTGACAAGTTGGCCTCAACAAAAGTAGTCATTGCTAACAACAAATTTAGGAAAGCCAGACACTTGCACTTGTCTCTTCCAAGTCCTTCACAGGTACCCTGTTTCCAAACACTCTCCTGGACTCCTGACCTCAATGCTTTAAATGGGAATAAGGACAAGGCATCTCAGACAGAATAGCAAGGAAGGTGTCAGAGGAGGAGACTATCATTTGAAGTAGGATTGTTCTCTGCAAGCCCCTCAAGCTTCACCCAGAAAACAAGATGAGTGCGCTAAATTTTCAGATCCCACAGCCAGATTTCCTCCCCCATTTCCCACCTGCAAATGGAGAGAATCTCCACCCAGCCCCCTTACTCAACAGGCAGGAGCTGCTTCATATAAGCATAGGGTAAGTATGCAGCTTGCACAAAACAGACCCTTGTGGCCATGAAGTCCCAAGCGCAAAAAAACCTCACTATGCACTCTCCCTGAATAACTTTTACCCCAGTATAGTAATACCTTGACTTTGGTTGGGGACCATGGATGAAAAGTAAAAAATGGATGACTGTTAAAGCATGGCCATATTTAGCTTGCAAAATTTATTTTGGATGGGGAAAGTGTAAATAACTAAGGAAGTGAATGCCTGAGAAACCTAATTAAACAGAAATAAAGGGAAAGTAAACATAAGAATGTTGATGATCGTTGTGAAAGGTCGGATGAAATCGGACTAAAGAGGTAAGCAAGTGGCTGAAAATTGAAATGTGACTATAACTGAAAACTGCTGGAAGATTAAGGAGATGAAAGTATTGCTGTATACATTCATAGGGCCTTTTTCCTGCTATTTTTTCCCACAATCGCTTTATGGGGAGATGCATAAACTGGTGTTAAGGCCAGGTATTCCATGACTACCCACCTAGCAAATCTTAGTTGTGAGGCTCACCAGGCATATATGATGGGAGCACCAGGTGATTGGCGCTTTTCTTAACAAGAACAGATTCTGCATGAGTACATCTCACAGCCAAAAAGACATTTCTTGCATTTTGATGGATTTTCACACTGACTGCCTTCTGCCAGTCTTCATCTGCAGATTACCAACTTCCTGCCCCCTGTTTGTGCCCTCTCCCCTTAAAACAGGGGTGCCAGAACTCGTCACCCTGGGCATGGTGGTTGGTTGCCTCTCGTCCAAGCCCCCCCTCCTTCTCTCATCCCTTCGTTGGCTGAGCCCCAGCCCTGAGTCCCCACCGGAGATTAAGCCCATTTCAAACACACCCCTTTCCTTGGGCAAGCTCTGATCTCGCCCACACAAGGTCAAATTTACTCTCCCCCCCCCCTACTCTAGGGTTGCACCATCATACTGCCCCGCTCCAATCCACAGGAGGCAGCAGACACACACTGGCAGGGGCAAGTTGGGGGAGCCAGAACAACCAGGGCGCCTAGGGTGTCCTGCTTGCAGCCCAGGTGCTTGGCTCATGATGCACTACTGCCCCTGCCCTTCCACGCCTTCGCTGCCCTCCCTCACCGCTCCTTTCCCCCCAGAGCCCACTTTCGCCTCTCTCCCTCTCCACGCGGCCAGCAGCCCCGCTTACCCTGCCGGGGCGAGGCTTGCAGGTCGCTCTGCCCGCGCGCCGTCCGGACGCTCGCCCAGGACTGGAGAGCTGGCTGCGCCTCTGGGCAGCGGCACTTAGCAGAGCCTCCCCTGACGTCACGGCCGATCCTTATCGCGCACCAGCACTGCCTCCAGCAGTCCTGGGCTGGAGCGCAAGCAAGGGGCGAGGACGCTGCCCGGGCACTGTGGCGGGCGCTCCAGGAGAGCGTGGCTCTGCTGGCAGATGGCCCCTCGCAGCTGCCGCGCCGGGGATAACTACTAGGCAGGCAAAGCGCTCATTTGGCCAGCTGGCTGCGGCTGGCTTGTCCGTCAGGGACTCGAGGAACAGGATGCTGACCCAGGTGGTCACCTCCTCCCTTCGGCCGCCTTCCTTTGCAATCCACTGGGCGTCTTGGGCGGCCAGACGGGTCCTGTAGCAGCTTCACGAAACTCCAGGACCTTGGAAGAAAAGCAGCTGGGCTTTGCCTTTGATTGACTGACTGACTGATTGATTGATTGATTGGGCTTTTATTAACCCGCCCCCCTGCCTTTACTCCCTGCACTGTAATGGATGCGCTTCTCCAATGGATCCCATTCCCTCCCTACACAACCTGAAATGCCAATGTGCATTTCACATGAAGGAGCTCGAAAACCAACCTGAAATAAATGTTTGTGGGAGTCCGTTTCCATGGGCTTTCTTATTTCTCCACTTACAGCAAAGGAAGAGCAGGGTATAAAACTTTAAAATAAATAAATTTGGGTTGGCTGCAATACTACCTAAGTGTAGGCAACCTTCAGTCTCGAAAGACTATGGTATCGCGCTCTGAAAGGTGGTTCTGGAACAGCATCTAGTGTGGCTGAAAAGGCCAATCCGGGAGTGACAATCCCTTCCACACCGGGAGCAAGTGCAGTCTGTCCCTGGTCTGTCTCCCTGGCTATGGGCCTTCCTTCTTTGCCTCAGACTGCTGGCCAAGTGTCTCTTCAAACTGGGAAAGGCCATGCTGCACAGCCTGCCTCCAAGCGGGCCGCTCAGAGGCCAGGGTTTCCCACTTGTTGAGGTTCACTCCTAAGGCCTTCAGATCCATCTTCACAAATACAATCAAGTTCAGTAAGTAGAACATATTAATAGGACAAATTGGATAATTATAAATTTTCCCAAAATACCAGAACTCAATCAGGCTGCAATCCTAACCTAACTTTCCTGGGAATAAGTTTCATTGAACACAGTAGGACTTCTGAGTAGATCTGCCTAGGATTGTGACCTCAGGAACCTGGGGACAACTTGCATGTGGGTGCATGATGTGAGGAAGTTGAAAATCCAGATAGATAAGGTCATGTTTTCTTCATGCTTTTGACCAATTATCCAGACCGTCAACTTGTTGTAAAAGGGGTTGCACTTTCTTTGCAGGAACAGGTGCGCAGCTTAGGAGTAATCATGGATCCACAGCTACTCCTGGATTACCAGGTGGCATCTCTGGCAAGGGGGCCTTTGCCCAGTTTTAGCTGTTGTGCCAGCTGCAGCAATACCTTGGGCAGGTGAGCCCAGCCATAGTGGTCCACTCCTTGGTGACACCTTGATTAGATTACTGTAACATGCTTTATATGGGGCTGCCCCTGAAGATTGTCTGGAAATTGCAGTTAGTGCAGCTCATGGCAACCTGTGTAGTTGCCAGGGCTAGGTAGTTTTAGTCTATCAGAGATCACTATTCTGGTGGCTGCACTGGCTGCCAATTTGTTTCCTGGCTCAATTCAAGGTACTGATTTTAACCCTTCGAGCCCTTTACAACTTGGATATCTAAGGGACTGCTGTATAGTCTGTCCCATCCCCCAAGAACATCGAGGAGGACCCTTTTGCAAGTGCTGCCCTTATCAGAGATCAAAGGAATCACAGCAAAAAATTAGAGCCTTCTCAGTGGTGGCTCTGCAATTGTGGAACTCAGTGACGTCACTAGGGTTTGTGTCACCCAGTGCAGGAGGCCAGCTTATCGTCCCCATGATGCACCTCCTCCCATGCAATGGCCAGGGCAACGCTCTTAGGTGGTGGGCCTGATGACGCATCATCACCCTGCCCCCACATCATCACCCCACCCCTGCATCATCATCCTGCCCTTGCATTATCAAAATTGCACCTTTAAATTGCAGTGTCATACAATCAGCCTAAGGGCGC
This sequence comes from Tiliqua scincoides, assembly GCF_035046505.1. Lineage (NCBI taxonomy): Eukaryota > Metazoa > Chordata > Lepidosauria > Squamata > Scincidae > Tiliqua > Tiliqua scincoides. The sequence continues at coordinate 178,355,035 of NC_089823.1, forward strand.
AATCCTAACCCTTTATGTCAGTGCTTTCCAGCACTGACATAAGGGCAATGCAGCTCTGAGGAACATGAACAAAACATTCCCTTACTTTGAGGAGGCCCCCATGAGTGACACCCAACTGCAGGATGCAGCACATGTCCCATTGGCACCGCTATGCCAGTGCTGGAAAGCACTGACATAAGGGGTTAGGATTGTGCCCTCCCTAAGTGTAAGTACTTGAATTTATTTCTGCAAAAGTGAACAGGAACAAATGCACAAACAGTGCAACACTTACTGAACACCTTATTTCTTAAAAAAAAATAAGGAACAAATAAAATACACAAACATGCAACACTTGGTGAACAGCTGCAGAGGCATCACTGGGGTCTGGTCACCTGACTATAAAGAATAAATTACAATATCATATGTGCAGCCTAAATGCAGTGGCATCACAAGGATTGTGTTCTGCCAGATTCCAAGGCCAAGCTCTGCCTGGAGAATTATGCCCACTTTAAGCAAATTAGCTCCCCTTCTTTCCCCCAACAAATGACCCTGGTTCTGCCCTGCAGTCCTGCTGGACCCCATCTCCAGGGTAGCTCACCTGTTCAACCTGCAGAGGTCCTCTCTCCTGCCAGCAGCCTCCCATCACTACAGCAGCCCCTTGGTCCTCAGCAGGCCTTGGGCACAGCAGCCACACACCAAACTCCAGTGTCTCCAGCAGTCCATTAGTCACAAAGTCAGTCAGAGTATCCAGGGCAAAGTCAATAAGCCAAGTCACAGTCCAAGGTCAGATTCCAAAGTCAGTCCCCCATCTCCAACTGGTACTCCTTCTACAACCCACACCCCCCTTCCTGCCTCAGGTGCTCCTTATATCCCTGAGGGCCCTATTGCCTTCAAGTGGCTGCAGCTGTGCAGCACACTCTGCTGGATGCCCAGGCCTTACCCTTAAAGGGGCCACTGCTGACACCACATCTACCTCCTCGCCAGATCTTCCACGATTCTAGTGCAGATTGTTGTAACCCCCATTAACTTCATTTATGTATTTATTACTATATAAGAGTACAGCTCACCCAACAAATCAGTAACCAACAAAAACCCAGTGGCCAACTTGATGACACACAACTGAATAAGAGTTCTAATATTAGCTCTGATACATGGAAATGAGAGCTGACTCATACTATCACCTTACTGGTTCCCTGCTGTGTCATAACAATACCTCACTGGCTCTCAGAACAATCAGTCTCATTGGTCAGTTTTGAATTAAAGGAATTCACTTTTTGTTACATAAGGCTGTTTTGTTTTCCTTTTCTGGGTATTCCTTTTGTATAACTTTTGATAGAATACAGATATTTAAGTGTGGTGTATAGCCACACATTCATTTCTACATTGAATGATATATAACATGATGTTATCATTCAAAAATACCAAGATTTTAACAATTTTGGTCAGTAGTGATGTCACACACCCTCCATGCACATCACCCAGTGTGGCCTGCACCCCCTAGTGACTCCACTGGTCGAACTATCGTCCATTTAAAACTGCCATTTAAAACTATTTAAAAACTGCCTCCTCCATCGTTATGACTGGGGTTAAAGACCTTTAGAATAAATTTTTAGCTGGGTTGTGGGTGTGGAAGGAGGAAACTCCTGTTCTCAAAATTTGTGTCCCACCTGTGTTCTGACTTGCTCTATGATGGAGTGTCATCCACTTACAAGAGCAGACTTTACATATTCAGTTTCAAAAAAGGAAATCTTGAATCTCCAATTTCCATACTGTTCTAGTAGTTGTAATGTGATAGGATACCTGTGACCAAAAATGAATTTTCTACCTGTTCTAGAGGTATCTTAATAGGTTTGCAAGGTTGGGGTGGATCGTAGTGGAATCAGTATGTGCCAGAATCCTATCCCCTCTTTTTCAACCTGTTCTCCCCTTTTCATTCCTCAGACTTAAACCAGCTATATAGCTGGCATAGGTCCAAGAAGACACATCATAGGCCATCAGGGGACCTACAGAGAGGTCACAGACAAATATTTTTCCTTACCTGTCTCAGACCTTCTATTTGCCCTCCCTATGACTGGATGCAGCACACATGGTACAGTTGCATCGTAACTTGGTACAGTTATATTGTCGCCAATGTTGGGGGATAGGATTGGGCTTGGAATTTATGTTTGGTTCCAATCAGTGTGTAACATAAACAGTCATTTAAGTACTGCTTCAGTGACAGGAAAAAATTCTATTGGTAAATAATGCCTTTTAATTAAACATCAATAGAAAAATTACATCAGCAAAAAAGGAATTGCATCTTCACAAAACATCAAAGAAAAATTAGCCTTCAGTTGTACTGCAATCTATTTCTAAAGATAATTTTATGTTTGGTCACAGCACACAGAAGAACCAATTTGCCTATGACAGAATATCCTGTATCGTAAACATCTTGACATGAAAGACCTTCCATTCAATTGATTCTCCTTTCCTCTGCTCCTTCCACTCTCTTTTCCTCAGTGTAGTCTATGTTGACAATGGCTATTTAGTATTTCTCAAGTTTAAATCATTGGCTTTCCTAGTCTTTCAAGCTCTCCCTGCCTCCAAGGAGCTGACATTCTCACTACTAGATACAAAAAGCCAATATATATTAAAAGGGATCTTGTCAGCACCTTTGGCACAAATGGCTGTAATTGTTTTTGAAAGTACGTATTTGTGCACAGATATATGCTTGCGTTGTAGTCACATCTAAAGGTCAATATGGCCAAGCTTCCATTGTACATGGCACAACAGACCTCACAAGTATCTTTCAAACAAACTGTTCTCTCACAAGTATCCATGCATGCTAAGATCTGTCAACAAAATGCTAACTGAAATAGAAGCATGGCAACAACCAATTCTGGTGGCAAGCGTCATGATCTGAAAAGGTTTTCATTATGTCAGCATCTCATATTAATAAAGACCTTATTTCTTCTTCACAAGGTAGAAACACATAAAGCTGCCATATTCTGAATTAGGCCATTGATCCATCTAGCCAAGCTCCATGTGCAGTGTACACTGGCGGCAAGTGGCTCTCCAGGGTTTCAAACTGATTTGAACTTGGGACTTCCTGCATGAATAGCACAGAAGTACACAGGCACCACCAAAATAACTACTTTTAGGGAGGAATGTTGAAATGCAGTATTAAGACATTCTCCAAAATTTAGTGGAAAAAAGATCAATGTTTCTTTTTGGAGGATGATTATTACAGATGAGAAGATTTTCAGAATAGTCCTATGCATATCTATTCAACAGTAAGGTTGCAGTCATATACACACTTATCTGGGAGAAAGTTCCATTGAACTCAATGGAACTTACTTCTGAGTAGACATGCACAGGATTGGGCTGCACATCTCATTGTGTACAATGGGGCTTACTCCCAGGAATGTATTATAGGACCGCAGCCTTAAAACTATACATTATACAGAAACAAGTGTATTTGTTGCTGAAAGACTATACCAAGTTTCAAGGTAAATAGGCCCAAAACATTTCTGCACAGCTCTGAAGCAGAAATAATTTTTCACCAGCAATGTTTGGTGCAGATCAATGCAGCATCATGTTTATACCTTGTCAACTTTTCACCAATGGCTAAATCAAATTAATCAGAGGTTTGCGTCTGGAGCAATGTGAACCTCTTCCATTGTTTTCATAAGCAATAAGTAACTTTGGGATCTGAATATAAATTACAGTTTAAAAAAAAAAATCCCATTCAAGATGAGGACATGTTGCTCTGGACTGGCATGTGTTTTCCACCATGCTGATCTGAAGTTGGGTTTCTAAATGATCAACATGTGCCACACAATGTATTTCATAATTATTAGCTACAATCCCCTTTCCCAAGGACTAGATCCAATGAGTTAGTATCTTGCAAACCTGACTCAAGTGAACTTTATTCCATTCTACCAAATTTGGTGGTCATCATGTCATTTTCCACTTATGGTCAATTCTAAACTTCCTGTCAAGTATAAAACATTTGCTTTTTTAGATAAATGTAAATAGTAAATGTAAATGTAAATGAGAAAGCAATGAACTGTGTTTGTATGAAGAAATGAGAAAGGATGCTTAATTCAGTGACATGCTTCCAGAGTTCATGGACCACAAGCAAGGGTTCAAGATTAAGCCATTTCTGCCCAACATTACATATATGCAACAGGGAACAAATGTGTACACCTGTGGGCTGGGCAGAAATAAGTTATCAGATATGATTATTCTTTAAGTTAGTACAGGCTTGCAACTTTTGGTAGATCAAATGATGTGTTTCAGAGAAAAGAGAAACAATACCTAAAAATTCAGTTCCAATAACTTGGTATATATTGTCTCTCAGCTCACTGCATGACTTCAGAAGGTGAGTGTGTTGCCTTCTAGGGACCCCAATGTATATTGCTAATTTGAGCCTACTCTAGGTCTCATCATTGAGCGAGAACACTTTTTTGCAATAGTACAGCTCTCCTGCATAACTGAATGTTGCCTTGGGCTGTTTAGCATCCTGTTGGTGGAGAAGAGTATAATTTTGCTGTTACTTCCTATGGTTCATTAAACATTTGTGGCTAAAAAAGGAAAGCAAAATTAAGTATGTTCTCATGTTTCTCTCAGTGGCCTCCTCTGCTGTCTACAGTTCACACAAGATCCTCAAGATTATCAGCAAGGCTGATCCACAACCTCTCTGTGCACGAGGCAGCACACATGCAAAGTGTCTGGCACCATCTGCACCAAGATTGCTTCTTAGATTTAAAAAGGATAAGGAGAATGGAATGGAAGTGTGGTGGTAAAGAAAGTAGTGGGCTTCAAATGTGGGCTTCTCTATACTTCCTCTTCATTCTTGAATTCAGTGAACAAGAGGATAAGGAGGAGTAGAAGTGGGTGGACCGAGGCAGGCAGTGGGCACCCTCTGCCAAGCCACTGCCTGAGGCAACCACCTCAGTTGGCCTCATGGATGGACCAGCCCTGCTCATCTGGTAAAGATTTATGAGTCCTAGAAGTGCTCCTGTTGTTCACTCTCTTAACAAGGATCTTCATATGGCTTCCTGTCTCCTCACAGGAAGAGCTTCCTGTCTCCTCACAGGAAAGACAAAGTTGTTTTAAGCAGCTTCTGGATACAAGGCTGAAGCACCTTACAGTTTGTTTTGACAATGGCCTTCATAATGGTCTGGTGCTGTAGTGAGAACTATTTTATAATTGCACAGAATAAAGGAACATAACAGATAGAAAGAGTTCAGCATAACATTTTTCTTGCATACAGCAACATGAGGAAGCACTGAAAAGGAGGATCCCCACTGGTGGTGTGAAGTGGTACACTCCACAATTTGACCTCCTTAGTCCACTCTGTTCTACATAAGATATAGAATAATTCTCAGTCACCTTGAAAAACTGCCAAGTCATGATGGCAAGTCATGATAACCCACCCACCCTGATACGAATTGTGTCCCCATCATATACTGCACATTCCTTCTTATATTGACTAATTTCATGTACTCTTGCATGGTATGAAACTTTTATAAACCATTTCCACTGTTTTCCAAACCATGTTTGGATTCTTGTACTTTTTTTTATTCCTGTTTAGTTCTATCTTGTGATATCAATATTGTTGTTTTGGTGCTCCAAGTGTTTCTTCTGTGGAATGACATCAAGCGCTAGCAGCAAGGTATCCTATGGAATTAAAACATATATACCATAATGTTTAAACTTTGGCCCTGTTCTGGTTATATGTTCCTGTGATTTGTCTTCATGTGTTGGCTTTCCAGCATTTGAGATCACACAAAGAATCTCTCCGCAAGTATGGCTTTTGTCACTGCAGATAAATGCTGCACATGTGGGGGGGAAGAGGGCAGGGCTTTAGGAATTTGTTAGAGTGGGGCCGGGTTTGCCTATATGCTCCGTCCCAACATGAGTCCAATGTGGAGACTAATCATGGGGATGGAGGATCTGAACAACGCTCTTTTCAGGTCATCTATTACATGTATGTTGGCATCCTTCAGTCTTGGAAGACTATGATATCACGCTCTGAATAGTGTTCTGGAACAGAGTGTCTTCTCCAGTGCGCGAAGCCTGGGTAAAGTAGATATGGAGGATAGACCGTTACCCATGCAGCAAATTCCCCCTCTCCACGTCGCTGAAATGGTCCAATGGAAAGGCAGAGGCCAATACGGTTGGTTCCAGCGGCGTCGCAGGAGTTGCCAGAACATGAGTGTGAACAGCCATGAACTGCCTCAGGGACTCCGGCTCCAGATTTTGCCTCGAGGTTGACTCCTGAAGCCTTTTCCATAACTGGATGTAGCCACAAGGCAGTGGAGGTTTGGGATCAGAGTTTTCCTTCTCTCAGATGAGCTGCCTTCCTGGGCTGACGAGTCCCATCTACCCAGTGGCTGTTTCTATTACACAGAAACACATTAATTGTGGATACTTTCACTATTCGTGCTCTTTCTCTCTCTTTCTCACACACACACACACACACACACACACACACACACACACACACACACACACAGAGAGAGAGAGAGAGAGAGAGAGAGAGAGAGAGAGAGAGAGAGAGAGGCACAAACAGGAAGGGCTGGTACTGATGTGTCTTGTTACTCTAAAAGGTAGAGAGGTTCTGTCAAACAAAATAAAACTGATCAACACGAAGGCTAAATCACGCATTGTTTTACCCATCTTTTCAAATTGAGTATTCTGTTAGCACTTGACACAGCCTTGAGGGCAACTTTCCTTTAGCTCCATGATCAATAAAGAGATGCAGTGACTGCATTGTTACAAATCTAATTATTTTTTTCTAGAAATTTTTCTCTCACTAAAAGGCACCTGACAAATAATCTCCCCTATCCCTTGAGGTTAGAGGAATCCAGTCATTACATGCAAATTGTATTTATATTGACTGTTTACACTGCTCTTGAAACCTTTTGGCATTTAACCGACTAAGCATCAAACAGTAAATACCACCTTCCAGGCATGGCAGAAGTTCAGATTGATGTAAGTAGAGATCTATGTTTCAAATGTAATTAGTTTGGGGTTTGCATGATGACCTGTGTTTCAAGCGTACACATTTTTTTAATAAATAGCAATAAGCTGCATGAGCTTTAAGCATTGGCTGTGTCAGTGTGCCCCTGTTTGAGTGCATTTGTCAGGCATGTAGCTTAACTGCATATTGGGTAAGATAGGAAAAGGAAACAGTCATCTGTTCTCCTTTGGGGGCTGAACTTTGAAAGGAAAATGTCACATCTTGCCTTTAGCCCATCAGTGGTTCTCAGCAGGAGCACAGAAGTAGACAGACAGGTACAAAGCAAACTTTCTCTGAGCATCAAAAAAGGCAGAAGGTGCTGTGGCAAGACAGAGGTGAACTAATTGACTATGGCACGAGCTTTTGTAGGAAAGAGGGTACTTGATAAGAGTGTGTATTCTTTCCTTTCAGGACAAATTCTAAAGCTCTATGAGAAGCTGTACCAGTTTCATGTGATTGGAGACCATGGAAAGAAAATATACTCTGGGCCCTCCATTACACTCCCCACCTGCCCCTATTGCACACTGGATGCTACCACTGCCCCCATACTAGGAGTTCAGGGATAGGCCAGCCAGGTGGGCTTTTAGCTGAGCCTAATACAACAGCCATTAATAGTAGCTTGAAGAGAGGAGGAGGGCTGGGCCACTACACAATGGTTAAATGCCTCTCTTTTGTGCTCTTTATCTCGATACCAAGCTAAACAAATGCATCAGTAAAGCAGCTACCACGTTTTCCAGACTCACAAAGAGAGTCTGGTCCAACAAGAAGCTGACGGAACATACCAAGATCCAGGTCTACAGAGCTTGCATCCTGAGTACACTTCTGTACTGCAGCGAGTCATGGACTCTTCGCTCACAACAGGAGAGGAAACTGAACGCTTTCCACATGCGCTGCCTCCGACGCATTCTCGGCATCACCTGGCAGGACAAAGTTAAAAACAACACAGTCCTGGAACGAGCTGGAATCCCTAGCATGTATGCACTGCTGAAACAGAGATGCCTGCGTTGGCTTGGTCATGTCGTGAGAATGGATGATGGGTGGATCCCAAAGGATCTCCTCTATGGAGAACTCATGCAGGGAAAGCGCCCTACGGGTAGACCACAGCTGCGATACAAGGACATCTGCAAGAGGGATCTGAAGGCCTTAGGAATGGACCTCAACAGCTGGGAAACCCTGGCCTCTTAGCGGCCTGCTTGGAGGCAGGCTGTGCAGCATGGCCTTTCCCAGTTTGAAGAGACACTTGGTCAACAGTCTAAGACTAAGAGGCAAAGAAGGAAGGCCCATAGCCAAGAAGACAGACCAGGGACAGACTGCACTTGCTCCCAGTGTGGATTGTCACTCCCGAATCAGCCTTTTCAGCCACACTAGACGCTGTTCCAGAACCACCATTCAGAGCGCGAGACACCATTCTTCGAGACTGAAGGTTGCCAACTACTACTGTGCTCTAGGGACCCCAATTCACCTCTGGCTGCTATTTTAGGGTAAAAATAAAAAGGCAAAAGCTCTAACAATGTTTCTAGCATCATGTCTGGTTAGATCCAAAATTTATACCTTTTCTTTCACAGAATGGTTTAAAAAAACCTGTAACAAAATCTACAGGTGAAAGGGTCAGTCACTCATTCAGTTCACCAGTTTTCTTTAAGAAATGGTGACTTGGCCCTTAGTTTAATGGATGGTTCAATCCTATCCAACTTTCCAGCACTGGTGCAGCCGCAAAGGGAACAAATGTTCCCATACCTTGAGGAGGCCTCTGTAACTGCCTTCCCAACACAGAAAGCAGTGCATAACCCATTGGAACAGCAGCACCAGCACTAAAAAATTAGGTAGGATTGGGCCCCAAATGTGGTCACAATCTCGTAGGAAATTGATATGTGATGAATGCCCCGTTCCCCCCCCCCCATTTTTAATCTATTTGTCTCTGTTTTTGGACACTTTCAACTTCCCAGAAGCTCCTGTGTAAGGTGCAGCAACCTAAATATCTGTTTGGGCTGCTTGATTTTTAATAAGAACCCCTGGGGTTCAGCAGCGGACCTAGCGCTGGGCAAAGGGAACAAATGCCCTGGGTACCGAGCCCTCACAACTCTAGGACCACACAGGAAACCTCACTTAGGTTCCTGACATAGTCAGAAACTATACTTCTGTACTGTACTAGCCTCAGAAGGTTTCCCCAATCCTAATGTTGCACAAGGCTCTGTCGCACTCAAAAGGTAGGGGGTGGCTTCATGCGTGGGGGATGGCATTGCCACTGTTGGGGTTCAGTTCTGTCCGGGGGGGGGAGATTTTTCCCAGATACCCGTCCCACCTAGTCTCTGTAGCCTGGGACGGTGGCAGCAAACTACCAAGGCATTTCCTCATTCAAAGGGAAAGCAGAGAGCAGAAGGGGTACTTGCGCGCTGGTTACTAGAAGTTACTGTTATTGGTCAGCCAGCCTTCTCCCAGGTGTCCTTTCCCTGGTAAAGTATTTATGCAGCGTTGTAAGTACTGAAACCAAATGGAATGTCATGTGCCTGTTTTGAGTATTTTCTCTATTACAGTAATTTTCTGTAGGGTGAAATTTTTTATTCTTCCCTCAAGTGGCCCTGTGAATTCTGAACAGACTTTAAAAATGGAATGATCTGAAGAGGAATAATATGGTGCTGATTCATGAATGGACAAATGCAACGTGATATTACAACAAAGTGGAAACGTCTGGGTTTTGTTGTATTAATAAATGTTCCTGTGATGCTCTTAGGCACGATACATTGTTGCTAATGGAACACTGTCCCCAGCACGTACAAGTAATTTTCCCTTCCAGACATTCTCAGATTAGGTTTAAATTGCTATTAGAAAATCCTAAACATGTTTCTTTGGAGTGGTAGGTAGGGTACAGTTTCTGAGAAAGCTGTGCAGGAGAAGTAACCCGGTAGTAGCTGTTTAGCACAGAGGTGTCGTATTTTGGTAGTTTACATATACATTGCAGAGAGAACAAACTGTTAATGAAGTTTCACAAGATGTCGGTTTTAAAGAGATGGTGGGTTTTTATTGCCAAAAATATGACATATGTCAGGCATTCAATAAATTCTGAAGAAGGAAGTTATAAGTAGGGCTGCAACTTTGAGTGTTTTAATAAACAGAATAAAGCATGACCCTAAATTCAATGAATACTAGATGTGGCAAGAAATGGGTAATTGTATTACCATTGTGGGTTTTTTTTTAATTGCATGGCTCCCCAATTCAGATTAGCAGATTAGCAATTTTACCTCATTTCTAGTGCTGAACCAATTGTAGTTATTCCTTCCAAATTCTTATCTATGGATGCAACAGCTGTTGAGTTTTTGGCTCCTTACCATGCAAAAACAGTAAGTGACTGAAGATGCTTTCATAGAGAAGAAAAGAAATGAATTGGGACATCATTTGAATCAGGACTGAGCCTGGGATCCGTTTTCCTGACAGTGAATTTATGACAATAAAGTAGAAAGGGTCTTGGAGCATGTGTAGACTATATTGGTATCACTAGAAGATTAGGACAGTAGTCTCCATTGTTTAATATAGCAGGAAACCTGGATACTGTTTCTGAAGTCAGTTTCAAGGCTGGACATCCTCACTTAGAAGAAGGTCTTTCTCTTCTTTTTATGTAAAGGCTAATAGAGGCTCTGAGCACATGAGGCATATTTATTCTGTGCATTTATGACCTGCTCATCAGCTGACAAGATTTCTAGAGCAGTTTAATAAAATTACTTCTTTATCTCATCAATGAGTCCTGTACAACAGGTTAGAAAGATTGACAGGGCTTCCAACCAAGTCTGAAGCCTGAAACCTCTTTTATTTTTTAAAGAAAGACATCTTTAAAGAAAGAACAGGGAAGGCCCATCCATGGGGCTGACTGACAGCTGAATCCTATCCAGTTTTCCAGTGCTGGTGCTGCTATGCCTATGGGGTATGCACTGCTTCCTGTGTTGGGGGTGCAGTCACAGAGACCTCCTTAAGGTTTGGGAACAATTTTTCCCTTACCCCAGGACTGCATTGTGGTTGCAACAGTACTGGAAAGTTGGATAGGATTGGGCTGTCAGGCAGTTGCCCAGCCAGTGATTTGACAGGGGCAGTGGAATCACCGGGGGGGGGGGAGCGTGGTAAGTATTGCAGGTGGCACAATGTGCCATGTACGTTGCCCTTCCCACTCACTGTCAGAGCCATTGAGGCAGCAATGGCAATATGCCGTTCAGCAAACACCTGCGTGTTGCAATTGCTGCCCCAGTGGTTCTGATGATGAGTGGGAGGGCTGCTTACATGGTGTGTGTTACTGCCTGCAAAGTGTACTGTGCTCCCCCGCCCCTCCTTTCCTTTCCTTTTTGAATTAAGGAAATGGGAGCAGGAGGAGTAGTGGAGACTAAAGGCCTACCGGCAGAGAGAGAGAGAGAGAGAGAGAGAGAGAGAGAGAGGGAGGGAGGGAGGGAGGGAAGAAAGAAAGAAAGAAAGAAAGAAAGAAAGAAAGAAAGAAAGAAAGAAAGAAAGAAAGAAAGAAAGAAAGAAAGAAAGAAAGAAAGAAAGAAAGAAAGAAAGAAAGGTTTTTCTTTAAAGTGGACCAGATGCTCAAGTGTAATTTTGTATGGGCCTTATAGTATCTGCATCGTGATCTGTGAATATATTACAGGTACCTTGATCTTCTGTGAGATTGCAAATAATTATCCTTTTCAACATACCACTCCCAGGCCCCTGACCTGTGCTGAAGGCTTGCTATGACTATAATAAAAGGGAATCTCAAAAGGCTCCTTTCACCACCTCCATTCTAATCGAACCAATATGAGTATGAATTCCCTCCTTGTAAATAAAAAAGACAAAAGGCAAAGCAATAGAGGGCAAATTAGAGATAAAAGAAGTCATTTACAAGCACTGCATTTTCAGTACATCATGCTGCCTCTTTGTTCTCCTGACAGTCAAAGTCAGCTTTAAACTTTGAATCTAAGCAGAGGATCATTTCAACATCCATAGCAACTAAACCGTGCATCCTAGGGCAATTGTGAAGCAAAACATTTTGTCCCAGAGAACCAAATTAACCCAGAGTCACAGGGCCAGATCCATTCCGCACTGACATCAGCAGTAGGAGCTATGCTATGACTAAGCTTTGATGAACTCCAAGTTCTGTTAAAATCATTGATCCATGTTTGCAAAATTTTACAGCCCTGCAAATATTATGCAGGGCTGTGAGTGGGATCATGTCACCCTTCCCACGTGTTTGCCACTTACCAGAGTGGTCGAGTCATATTGAGTCCCAATAATGGGGTCTGTTCTCCTCCATTCCCAAGTCACAAGACTTGGCTTGGAGAGACATGGCTTGGCTGTCAGAGTAGACCACACAGGGTTAAATGGATGAATGCTCTGACTAGTACTAGGTGGATTAATCCTTCATATGTTAAACATCAGCCACAGAACTGGGTAAATCAACATCAAGGTGAGTGAGGGAAGAGAGAGGCTACTAGGCAGCTCTTGTCCTGGATTCCCTGTTACTGCCAGGAGGTGGCCAGTTTTATAAACCAGGTGTGCTCAAACCCTGGCCCTGGGGCCACTTGCAGCCCTTGAGGACTCCCAATCCAGCCCTCAGGGAGCCCCTAATTTTTGGCTCTCCAGAGGCTTGCTGGAGCCCGCACTGACCCAACGCAACTTCTCTCAGCATGAGGGCAACTGTTCAACCTCTCACATGAGCAGTGGAACAAGGACTCCCTTCACTGCTTGCTGTTTCATGTCTGTGATGCAGCAGCAGCAGTGATGGAAAGGCCGGCCTTGCTTTGTGCAAGGCCTTTTATAGGCTTTCAGCTATTGTAAGACCTTCATTCATTCATGTGTTCCATCTCTAATATATTCATTTATATAAATTTACTCAAATTTGAAATGTAAATTAATTCCTTTTTTCCCCGGCCCCCGACACAGAGAGATGATGTGGCCCTCCTGCTAAAAAATTTGGACACCCCAGTTATAGACACTCCTAGCAATGAGATCTCCCATGACAAATGTAACATTTGTCTAATGACAGAGTATGTGTTGGAGTGGGAGGCTGATTACAAACCACATGGCTTTGCAAGGAATTGTAAAGATAGTGTAGAAATGGAGAGGAGGGAGTCAAGCCAAACAAAATGGGAGTGAAATGTATACCTGCAGGTCTACTGAGGTGAGCATTTAACACTGGTGTTCCTGGAGTATGGGGGCAAAATGCCAAATTTCTTCAGGTGCTTGACCACTGGTGTAAAGTAGCCCCTTCTCCTCACCTTCAGAGCTAGTTGCAACTGGAAAAGCCGTGGGTTCAGCTGATTAATTGGGTTGGGCTGCCTGTTTGCAGCTTTGTTTAGATTTTGAACTTTTTGGAGAAATGGAACATCTCTTCATTTGTTTTGCCATGCAAACTACTTTTTGGGTGAAAAGTGGCAGCTTTTTGAATCAAACTGAAGGCCCCTGCAGAGAAAGACGTTGAAAGACTTAAGTAAGTGTTACTCTGTTTGTGTATGCCTGGTGTGAAAAGAGTAATTTGATTGCCTGGTTTGGTTCTTTCTTGCCATGAAAAGAAGAGGAGAGGGAGATTCCCCCCCCCCAGCTGCTTATTGGTGTGAGGAGAAATAGTAGATTTACCAAGCTTGTTATGGTTATCTGAAAATATAATTACAACTTTACAACTTTGAATTTTGGTGGATTATAAATTAACTGTCCTTGGATAAAGTTTGTGCATTGGAGCGTTTATTGCCTTGGTTTGCTACTATCATTTGGGAGTGCGGCTGGATGTTTTGACATTCTTGTGGATTGAGGTTGCCAAGGCTACAAGTATAAACACAGTAGATAAGAAACAAAAATAAAACAAGAACAGTGTACCAGTGACATCTAGTGGATTTTAAAAGACATTGTAAGAACTGGATTTGTGTTTATAAGTGGAGCAAGGAAAATACACTGTGGACATCTAGTGGTCTTAAAGAACATTAACAAAGATGGCAGCTAAAACAGTGAAAGTCCAAAGCTTGCCAGCGTTGGAGATGGGACTTGGAAAATTAATACAAAAGGAATCAAAAGGGAAAGACTGGAAACAGACTTTGCAAGATAATATGGAAAAACTGTTGGCAATGGTACAGCAACAAATAAACCAATCTGTACAGACCCAAGCCAGTGTGGATGCTTTAACTAAATAATTAGATGAACTTATAAGAAAAGATCAAGAGAAAATATCGGAGATAGAAGAAAATTAGCATAACGCAGAGACAACGTTAATGGAAATTCAAATGGATAGTGCAGCTTGAGTAGTGAGGATAGAAAATATACCAGAAGAGAAAGGAGAAGATACGTCACGACGGATTGCCAGATTAATATTAGAAGGGATTGATACATCGATGGAGGAGATATTTAAAGAACTGGATCCAGTGAGAAGAGTGAGCACTTTTTATCCGAGAAAACACGAATTACCAAGAGAAACTTATGTGAAATTTATCAGAACCTTTTACAGAGAAAAATTACTGAAGGCCTCACAGGGAAAGGAATGGATAGCAGGTGACAATAAAAATTTTGAGATATGTTCCATGGAGAGTGAGGAAGAAGAAAAAGAGAAAATAATGAATGTGGTAGAAATGGACAGACTTTCAGAAATTTTGGATCACCAACAAAAACCGACACAAATTGAGCAATGGAAACCTTTTTATGCTTGGCTGAAAATGAAGTTTTAGAAATATATGATAGGACATTTAGAGGATTGTATTATATATATAATTTGATATGGTATGATAGATGAATGATGAATGAAAAATGATATAAGGAGGTAAATTTAGAAGAGGAAATTGATTAAGATATGTAATGATTTATTAGTTTTAGCGATATATGATCATATATGATTTCCTGCACCCTCTTTTGTGTGTTATGTTTTTTGTTTTGTGTGTTTGTTTATATTTGTTTTTGAAAAATATTTAAAAGAATTTTAAAAAAGAAAAGTGGCAGCTAACTATTTAATAATAATAATAATAATAATAATAATAATATAGACAACATGACTATTGGTCAAGTTCAAAAAGCTATCCTGCTTGGTTCAGCACACATTATTTGTAAATACATTATGTCTTAGGCCCCTGGGTGGGATCCAACTGGTAATTAATGCCAAGTCCAGCTAAAGAACTGGCAGCTGTGATACGCAAGAAATAATAAAAGAGTAATGCCAATTGCCATGGAGGCCTTCGGTGCTAGCCTGAAACACCTGGAAAAGCACTTGTTCACCATCGGGAAGAGCACAAGCACCATCAGTAAATTACAAAAGGCCGCCTTACTAGGAACAGTGCATGTACTACAACAATATTTGTAATGCAGCAACATAAAAACAAAAAAATAGCTGCCTATCCTAGGTCCTTGTGAAGGACTCAATAGGTGGATATATACAAAGTATAGTCAAAAATAACATGACTGCAAAAAATAAATTATTATTATTATTATTACATAATTATTACATAATTAATATATAATATAATATTATGAATATATAATAATTATTACATAATTATTATTAATAATAATAAGACAGCAGAACCTCTTTAAGTTGACCACCCAAGGGACTAGAGGAATTGGTCAACATAAGGAGGTGGTCAAAATACAGGGAAAAAAGGCATTTAGATATTAGCATGTTTAGCTCCCAGGACATATGCTCCCAGGACTGCAAATGCAAATGAAATTATTTAAATTGAATTTTTAAAAAAGGTTTTATTGCAAATATCAATGAGAATTGATCCTCTTGTGATGCTTACTATTTATATCATCTATATCTATATCAAGAGACAGAGAATAAACCCCCCCCCACAATCAGTGTTTAAAAAAACCCTTGAAAATTCATAAGCTTAAAAAAAATTGTAAGTTAAAAAAAATACTTGGTTTCATAGCAGACAGGCAGACCAATGCTATCCCTTGCCAGCCCATAGCATGTAGCATGTTACATAGCCCCAACAGCTAAAAAAAACAAAAACACTTTTTTACTTAGGCTGCCTGGTCTCCACTGGGTCTCCTCAGATTCACTAAATGCCAGAAGGTGTTTGATATGGTCCCTCACTAAAAGCTGTTGAGAAAACAGGGAATAAGAGGACGGGTCCTCTCACGGATTGGGAACTGGTTGAGGACCAGGAAACAGAGAGTGGGTGTCAATGGGCAATTGACAAAAGAAGTGCAGAGAGGTGGACAGTGGAGTGCCTCAAGGATTTGTCCTGGGACTGGTGCTTTTCAACATCTTCATAAATGACCTGGAAACAGGGATAAGCAGGGAGGTGGACAAGTTTGTGGGTGACACTAAACTTTTCTGAGTGGTAAAGACCAGAAGGGATTGTGAAGTGCTCCAGAAGAATCTCTCCAAACCAGGAGAATAGGCAGCAAAATAGCAGTTGTGTTTCAATATAAGTGTAAGGTAGTGCACTGGTGATGGGAACCAAAGGGAAAGGACAGTGGCTTCACTATGCACAAGCAACCTCATGTCCCTCACAACTTGGTACATGTCCAGGTACAATCGGCAGCTGGTGCAGGTCTGTCAGCTATGTGCAGTGTGCCCACCTATAAAAACCCTTTTGCACACGTGCTAGCAGGCATAGGGGAGGGATTGTCACATGGCTTCTTGCTTTTCCAAGATGGGACAAACCAGACAAAACACAGGCACACAGTATCAAGTTCAGTGGGCAACTTACGGAGGGTAAATTAATACTCTGGTCAAGATACAACTTACGGAGGTGGTCAATATAGAGAGGTTGGTCTTCCATAGTGTATATGCAGTGTCTGTCCATAATGTGAAAATTAGGTCAACTTAAGGAGGTGGTCAATATAGAGAGGTAGTCAACTTTGGAGGTTCTACTGTAAAAATATGAAATTCTCCTTCCTTCTGATTTAAGCATAAGCAGTGTAGGCTGACTTATTAGGCCTATATAGAAGGTACACAGTGAATCTTCTTTCCTTACTTCTTGAATAATTTTCAAAGCCACCGGTCCTACTTATTTCAGGAGTATAACTAGAGTATGCTTCTCACAGAAGCATAATAGCTGGGGATGCTCTCATTGGCCCAAGGCAAAAGCAGGAGAAGGGGATCTGCTGCATAAGCATCTTGGTTAAGAGATTCAAGTAGCAGCTCTTCTCCCCACTCTTTTCTCCCAGTGAACAGATTTTCATCCAAGGCACCACAGAGCAGGAAGGACTTTGCTTCAGAGCCTCTAATATCACCGATTAGGTCAAGGGATAGGTCATATTAAAACAAGAAGCTAGATCTCCTTGGGGTGGGTCTTAGAGCAGATCAGCACATGTCTCACAGGAGGGGAGTGAACACTTTTTCATGTACCACTTTCCCAAACACAGTCCAGGTGGCTAGTTGTCCCTGAAGCTACTCAATATTTGCTGTAAGTTGCCACTTCTGACAAAACAAAATAGGGACTGGGAACTGTTGACACCTCTGTCCACATGTGCATAGCCTTGACCCAGATCAGGTTCTGAGGTGTGGGACACTGAGCCATGGGAGAAAGCAGCTGATGAAAAACAACTGAGGGGATGGAGAGGCCAGGGCCAACCTTTAAAGCTGAGCCTCAGGCTGAAGGAAAGCAGAAAAGGGAGTGGCAGAGAGGAGGTGGATCCTTGCATGCACCAAGATCTTAACCCCTTCCTTCCGCTGTTTCCTCTCCCTTATTCTCCTGTTCCTGCAAATTATCTTGTGTAGTTTTAAAGAGACTCATTGAGGTAGTGGAAGCTTACCCCAAGGTAAGGGAATGAAGGTTCCTTTACCTTGAGGAGATTTCCAGACTGCTGCAGAGGTGAGAAATTTCTGCCAATAAATCAAGTGTAAATCATCTTCTTGCCTTACCTGTGAGGTAACTCAGGAGTCAGGGCTGTTGCACAGCATAGATAATAACAGGGCAATCAATCTCCATGGTGACAAGGCTGCAAGCTGCAGCCAAAGTTAACCTTTCCACTGCTCCTGAGAAAATAAGCCAGGGCTAAAGGTTTCCATTTAAATCAAGCAAGCCTCCTTCTCTTTAGCAGACCCTTCTGCACCCTTGTTCCATTTTGCAAATGTTTGTCAGAGATCTAGTTTTTTAAACAACAGAATGCATTCCTTATTTCCATCTGAAACAAAGTCCAGGACTACAGTTCAGTGCACCATTGCTTAAGATTAACACCCACAGAAAGCAATGGCATCTACTACTGAGTAAATAGGGTTGCAGCTAGGTGTAGCTGCTCTTGCTCATGCTCATTCCTTGTTGCTTGTCTCTCCATTGTGAATCGAATTGCACACTTCCAGTTATATGTAGTCTATGTAGAGCCTCTGACTTAACACACCAGGCACCTTAAAGAAGGTTTTGATTAATGGTTCTACTAGTATATTGTTTTCACTTCACTTACTCTGATAGTGTTTACAAAAAGGTTGTGAAGACCAGAATTTTAAAATGTTAATGAATAAAAATGTATCTTCATTAAATTTTAATAAATTAGAAACCATACAGTTCTTAAGTAACAATTACTGGTAGGTTATTTTTCAGGTTCTGGCCTTGGGTAAAATCAGACAAAACTATAGTCAGACACCCTCCTAACTCCGTGCCCGCAACTTATCTGAGGGCAATAGAAAATTCCATGATTTGGTCTCAAGATCTGTCCTCGGCTTATCTCTGAGATCAACTTATAGGCACGTGTCTGTGGTGCTTCCCTTGCTGGATGTAGCACATGCCCCATTGGTGTGACTACATTGGTGGGCTTGGGGAGTTTAATTAGAATTGGGGTGTTTGTGCCATGTTTGAAAATGTCCAAAAGACATCCACATAATGGCTTGGGGCTATTATATTTGCAGTCATTCAGCTCATAACAATTAAATAGTATCTAGAACAAAACCAAAGGAAAGCTGCACTAAAAATAAGCTTATTAATACATCATTTTAACAGCTGATCCTGTGGGCATTAGTTGGGAATGTTTTATCACACATACTTTATTAAATGAATCATAGCTTTTCTTATCTTAAGTAACTATTGATTCAGTATAAAATGACTTATCAAAAACTGTTTAATAAGATATGATTTTGTCAGTGGTTAATTTCTAAAGTATAGTCAGCTAAACTGAAGCACATGCTTCCAATGGGAGAGGTACGCTCTTAAATCCCTCCTGCTAAAATCAATGAGGTTTTAAATAAGCTCAACTCTAATTGGGTTTTGTGTCCAAAAAAGAAAAGGTAGTTTACCCTGAATGAACTCCCCAACCTCTGACTCTGATGTCCTGTCTCTTATCTACACTATGTCATGAGATGCCAATCTTAAGTGAAAATGGGAATGGTCATTACTTGTACATACACAGGAGAACTCTTGCCTTTTATGCTTTTTTAAAGGAAATACACCAATATTTCACAAATCTGATTATACACAAGACACAAAATACAAATGAACAGTAAATGTAGTTAAGAAAATGAGAGCCCAATCCTGTCCCACCCCACCAGCTGGTGCAGCCATGCCAAAAACCAGTGTGCTGTATTCAGTGGGAGGGGTGGGGTGGATCAGGAGGCTTTGGAGGGGAAAAGGGAAATTATTTCCACTTTAACTATGCTTATATTAAAACAACAATGAAATAAGAACCCAAACAGCCAAAAATAACAATTTGTGTCAGAAATTTCAATTTTAAATTACTTGCAATAGGATGCATTGTTTACCTGCTGGTGGCAACTGCTGATGCAAACAAAGTCTCACTACACCATCTAGTGGTTACTATGTGGGACTTTGGCAGGTTCTGAACTATTCACAGCTGAACAATCTAAATGATCAAACAAAGGCCAATCTTCCTAACGCAAGTTACTTGTGAAGAGCACAATAAAATAATGATGGCAGAAACAGTAATATTGTTTGTAACTGAAATACAATCAGCTGACCTTTAAGTGCAGAGTACTTGTGTTTTCCCTTGGGATGTGGCAGAGCTGCCAGCATAGGATCTGACTTGTGCTGTGCCAGCATCCCTTTGCCATCGGCACAGCAGTTAGTTACCATTGGTCTGCCCACCTTGTTCATTCTGCCGGGTCCAGCTGACATCATCAAGTTTTGTATTTCCAGTCTCAGAAATATACATCTCTGTGGCTTGTAATTCTCACTTGAAATATGTGATGACTATTACATCCTCAAAAATTATTCTCTGGTTCAAATTTGAATTGAAGGCTGAGAAGACAGATCCTCTCTGCCTTCTTTCCTCTGGCTTACCTGCCCACATCCAAGCTCCCTCCATCCTATTTATCTGCTTACCTTTCTTGCTGCTGCTGAGAGAGTTGAATTTTGGAGATACTAAGGGAAGAGAGATCTAAACAATCAGCCATCCCCTGTTTTCTCCCACAAATTAATACTGAAACATTTGCCCTCTGCTGAAACTATGCGAACTTTTCACACTGGAGGTAAAGTACTGTGATATCACTGTGCATGAACATTATTGTGTAAAGTCCTCAAAACACACCAAAGAATACTGAATAATGTGTTAAATGTCAATGACACCTATGCATTGCACATAAATGTTAAAAGGACACAGCCTTGCCTGAAGGTTTATAACCCAATACATACACCTTGCACTTTCTTGCCTTCTTAGCTCACACTTTGTAAGTCAGCTTCTGCTCCCTCAAGAATACGAAATGAGATTTTGTTGGAAATGCACTTTGGTGTGAAAACAGATACTGTACTCCTTTGGTCTGGGTTGAAAGCCATCTGACAGAATTTACAGCTTTTCTAAGATTACAGTAGTTTTGCTTTGGGGTTTTTTTTGTGTTTTTTTTTTTGTGACAAAGCAATTTAACACACGTTCTTGCAACAACACAGTATGAAATACTGCTATTATAATGTGAGGCTGTTCTTTCGCAAGAATGCCCACTACTGCTAATCTCCACAACTTTTTCCACAGTCATTTTAAAAAATCTTGAGTTTATGTTGGAAAAAAGATGGTTATGTGCTTTTTAATAGATCAAAAGATTCAGCTTAAAACCTAGTAACACAAAACCGGGCTGCCCATGAGGCCATGTGAGGCAGTAGCTGTTAGGATCATCTGTCTCTGTTGGCCTGAGGCCAACATTTACAGCTGCCTGTGGAAGTTTGGTAGGCACAAGAGCTGGACAGCCAGGACAACAACTGCATCCTGAAGGAAAACATCTAGGGCAGCCATTTTCAACCTTTTTCAGCTCATGGCACACTGACAAGGCACTAAAGTTGTCAAGGCACACTACTAGTTTTTAATTACATTATTATGTTACAATTAATTTAATTAATATAACTAAGGGCACAAGCTTAACCAGGTCTACTCAGAAGTAAGTCCTATTTTGTTCAATGGGGCTTACTCTCAGGAAAGTGTGGTTAGGATTGGAGCCTTAGATCATACATGACAATTGAAGAAAATTGAAGACAATTGAGAAGCATGAAGTATTTGTGGTTTCAGGAAAGGAGGAATGTTTTGAAGTAGGTGAATCAAACTGTTATCAGTTGATATGCTCTGATATGCCAGGAGGTGTTGGCAAAGAGAGATGAGACTGAGCATACTGGAGGAACAGTGAGGAGATGTGGCTGAAACAAGTGCAGGATTCACTGGGGTGGGCTTAATATGAACTATATTATTTTTCTTTCAGAAATTAATATGTGAAATAAAGTTTGCCCTTCCAGAATTGCACTTTGCTCCTTCCTTATAATCCCACCTTTTTCCTGATAACATCACAGTATGTAGCTAGGAAGTGATAGTAATGTCCCAATCCTAAATGTATCTACATGGACTAGAAGGTAGTAGAAAATCAATAATACAAAGCTATTTTGCAAAACATCTCTCTCTCTCTCTCTCTCTCTCTCTCTCTCTCTCTCTCTCATGTGTGTTTGCATTGACATCTTTCTTTTTTTCCTTTAAATAGCAGATATGGGGGGCAATCTATATTGGGTTTACTGGATGTAGGAAAAAGGAGAATGTTTACCTTTTCCACTAAGGCCCAAATCCACTTTCCAGCACTGGCATAGCTGTGCCTATAGGATGTTTGGTGGCACTCACAGAGGCCTCCTCGAAGTAAGGGAATGTTTGTTCCCTTACCTCGGAGCTCCATTGCCCTTATGTCAGTGCTAGAAAGTGGGTTAGGATTGCGCCCTAAGTCATTTTCCTGATGAAAATCCTGGCACCAATAGTAGCTTCTCTTCAAGGCTAAATAGTATCTTGGGTGGAGGGATTTGCACTACGAAAATGACACCAAGGAAAGGATTAGTCCTTTTCTCACATGAGCTGGGATCTTCCCCCCAAACTCTCCCTGCTGCTTTTCAAAAGACAGAAAACTCTGGACTTTCAGAAGGCGTTCGAAACGGTCCCTCACCGAAGGCTACTAAAAAAACTCCAGTCAGGGAATTAGAGGACAGGTCCTCTCCTGGATTGAGAACTGGTTGAAGACCAGGAAACAGAGAGTGGGTGTCAATGGGCAATTTTCACAATGGAGAGAGGTGAAAAGCAGTGTACCCCAAGGATCTGTCCTGGGACCGGTGCATTTCAACCTCTTCATAAATGACCTGGAGACAGGGGTGAGCAGTGAGGTGGCAAAGTTTGCAGATGACACCAAACTTTTCCGAGTGGTGAAGACCAGAAGTGATTGTGAGGAGCACCAGAAGGATCTCTCCAAACTGGCAGAATGGGCAGCAAAATGGCAGATGCGTTTCAATCAAAACTTCACATATAGGCTAATGGGCTGTCTGTGAGAGATCAGGAGAGAGATCTTGGGGTGGTGGTGGACAGGTCAATGAAAGTGTCGACCCAATGTGCGGCGGCAGTAAAGAGGGCCAATTCTATGCTTGGGATCATTAGAAAAGGTATTGAGAACAAAACGGTTAATATTATAATGCTGTTGTACAAATCTATGGTAAGGCTACACCTGGAGTATTGTGTCCAGTTCTGGTCGCCGCATCTCAAAAAGGACATAGTGGAAATGGAAAAGGGGTAAAAGAGAGCGACTAAGATGATTACGGGGCTGGGGCACCTTCCTTATGAGGAAAGGCTACAGAGTTTGGGCCTCTTCAGCCTAGAAAAGAGATGCCTGAGTGGGGACATGATTGAGACATACAAAATTATGCATGGGAAGGATAAAGTGGATAGAGAGATGCTCTTTACGCTCTCACAAAACACCAGAACCAGGGGACATTCACTAAAATTGAGTGTTGGGAGGGTTAGGACAGACAAAAGAAAATATTCCTTTACTCAGTGTGTGGTCAGTCTGTGGAACTCCTTGCCGCAGGATGTGGTGACAGCATCTGGCTTGGATGCCTTTAAAAGGGGATTAGACAAGTTTCTGGAGGAAAAATCCATTACGGGTTACAAGCCATGATATGTATGTGCAACCTCCTGATTTTAGAAATGGGCAATGTCAGAATGCCAGATGCAAGGGAGGGCACCAGGATGCAGGGCTCTTGTTATCAGGTGTGCTCCCTGGGACATTTGGTGGGCCGCTGTGAGACACAGGAAGCTGGACTAGATGGGCCTATGGCCTGATCCAGAGGGGCTGTTCTTATGTTCTTAGAAAAGAAAGATGGTCATGTATGTATGCATTTAACCATGTATTGTTGACCCACAGGGCCTTTTGACCCTGGGGATGACACAACAAGGCTGTCCTGTTGTGTTCATTGTGACTTGCTCCCAGGAAAGGCTACATAGGAATTGCAGACTAACATCTGCAGGACCTCCTAGCTATGCTGACTCCATATTTTGCTTACTGCTACCACATTTGATACAATCTCTCATTCAGGAACACATCCAAATCTAACTCATTATCAGAACACAACTATGAGTGTATTACCTCTTTTCCCCTGGATGTTTTCAATCTTTATTGGTCTGCAGGACCTTTAAGTGGTTTCTTAATGGATTGTTTCTTCTTACTTTTGCCTTTCTATGTGTACAAACTGGACTCATTAACTTGATCAATGGACATCAAACAGCTATGCACATCATCAACTAAACCACTCAAGGCTGCACGAGCTGATTTTTCGCTCTCCCTATATGCAGTGTGATTTCATAACATTTAATTGTTTTTCTAACATGAACATACTTTTACCTTAATGTATACCCTTTCCTGTATCTTTGAGATTTTCAGACAAGATGAGAGACAAAATGCTTTCTAAGAGCTTATTTGCACATTACACCTCAGATATGGTTACCCTCCCCTTCGATTGTGTATGAAGACTGGACAGCTATAGTTAGTATATTATTTCTGTTTAATCAATTTATATGTCTCCCTTCAGTAGTGATTTTCAGTGTGCTTTACAGCAATTAGGAACAGGCAATAAAATGATATAATAAAGTACAAAACAACAAAAAGACACACATTAAAGGGGCAGTTGGAATCTTTGTGTTGCATGCTGGCAATCTGAATTGCTGAGGAAATAATGATATAAGGCATAAAAAGTATATGAAAAACATGAAGCAACTTGATAGATTAAAGTTTGATCAGAAGATGGTGCAACTGATAGCTTTCAAATATTTGCAACAAACTAGAAAAATGTTACTTTCATTCATACAGCTCTGATTATTTCATGAGGCTTTTGTGGTTGTCTGCTTGCAATTCTGCATGGATATTTTCATCTTCTGTGGTTCATTTTTCCAAGTAGTCCACAGAGTTTTTCTTCCTTTCCCCAGTTGCAGAACTTTCCCTCTGATCCAAGTAACATATGGTAGGGACTTCACCTGATAAACTGTTAGGTGTATGTGTTTAGAATACCTCTAAATACCTCTACAAGATGATTGACTTGGAGAAGGGGTGAGAGTTGACTGAGATACCCCTCAGGTGAACAACTCACTTCTTTGAATATTTGCTTGCAGTTTCACGTGAAAAACAACTATGAAATGAACCCCAAGTGAGTAAATTCCCACACTATCAGCCCAATCCTATGCAGTTCCTTAAGTGATGATGCACCTGTGCCAAAGGGGCATGCACTATATCTTGTGGGGGGAGTTTTGGGCCCTGAACACCTCCTTGGGGTAAGGGAAAATTTGCCCTGGAATAAGCCCAGGCTTTCTTGGCTTACTTGCTGCCCTGAGGTAAGACCGTACTTACGTACTACTCAGACCTGCACAAGCAATTTTGCTAGTGCAAGTCTGTGTGGACCAGAGTCAGGGAACCAAGACCGGGAAGGGGGATTAGATATCAGCAGCAACATTGCTGATACTGCCTTCTTCCTGGCCTCAATGTACCCTCATTCCCATCTCCACCCCATTCCTCTCCCTCCCCACCCCATTCCACCTATTCCCTGCCTCCCACCCATCCCCTTATTGGCACTGGAGGGCATCCTCTGGCCTCTGGTGTGTGGACCTAGCCACTCACTGCTTGCATCGGTGACCAGGTCACGCTGATTGGTGTGTTAGATTTTGCAGCAGCAATAATCAGCAGCTGTTACTCTGCACATGCTCGATCTCGTCTGATCTCAGAAACTAAGCAGGGTCAGGCCTGGTTAGTACTTGGATGGGAGACCGCCTGGGAATACCGGGTGCTGTAGGCTTATACCATAGTCTTTTGAGACTGAAGGTTGCCGAACAACCAAAGGGCCTAACACCACTGGAACATTCGTTCTGGCAGCAAAAGGCCCGAACAGGATTGGACCAAATGGATAACTTGGCTGTTAGATGGTAAAAGAAAGAGAACAAATGGAAGAGGGTGTGGAATTTTAGACATTTTAAGGGATCACAGACATGTCAGCAAATATTAAGGCTATTTTTGGTCTGATGCAATACAACTCAAAAGAAGAACTATGAAAGAAGGCTTGCATATAGTTGCTCCAAAAGACAAGGGCACAGGCATACTGGGATGGGGGGGGGGGCAAATGTTGCAACCCCTTCCCACCACACCATCTTTTTTGTTGTTGTTGTTGTTGTCGTTTTTTCTTCAGGCCCTTTTACCAGGTCTTCAAAGGCCTTCTGAGACCTCTGAAAGGCCTAACAACATCACTTCCTGTTTTCAGCGAACTGGGCCACATGAGGTCAGTATTTTGTGGTGCTGGCCCCGGGCACTACAGGAGACAGGATCACAATTGGACAAGGAGCATGTTTGCCTTCATTTCCAGGTTGATATTCTTGTAGGATATTTGCAGCAGGCAAACTGCTATTCAAATGGGAGTGTTGTATGCAGAATATTGTTTCTCTAGGGATCTAAACATGTGGGGAACAGAGGAAGCACAGGTCTGAAGAAACCTACAAACGTATGTGTACCTCTTACAAACCCAATGTTTGCCCATGTGCAAATGTTGAAAATGCCCATGTAAAATTTTATGAGGATAAAAGCTAATTGACGTTTTCTCCCTTTCAGACCGATTGACGTTTGCCCCCTTTCTAAAAGATATATTCTTATCCTGCTTTTTTGCTCCTCTTAAATAAACCACCTCTGCCTTCCTGTAGGGATCAAGATAGCTGATTCATAACGGAAGGCACCATATTATGAAACCTTTGCATTCTCATCCCTGGTGCTTGCTGGAAGGCTCCAGGATGTTTGCACAGAGATCGTAATATGTACTTATTGATGGAGGCACACCAAAAGGAATGCTCTGATAAGACATTGGCCTTTGCATAAATGCCGGTCAAATGGCTATGCTTGGAGGTGTAATTTGAAGAATAAAGGCAATGCAGCCGGAACACTTTGCAGTTTGAGCAACAGCATGCCGTTCATGCTTTAATTGTTATGTTTTTATTGCACTGTTTGAATATGGGCTATGTCACCAGGCTCTTTCATCCTAGAAATTGGCCAAAACTGTGACACAAACATATTTAAGAAGCCAAATTGTAATATATTTGCAAAGGAACCTTGAACGCGTATCACATGAAACAGATGTGGCAGGTAGTGTATTAGTAAAATGATCACACACACACACACACACACACACACACACACACACCCAGCAGCAGCAGCAGCAGCAGCGGCCTTTTTCTCCACAGCTGGGTTTTTAAAGGGGGCAGGGTGATTCAAGTCCTATCAAGGGTGACTCGGCAATTCCAAAAGTGCCCCCGTTATGACTCGTTTTTGAGTCTAGTCGCAGGAGGGCACCAGGATGAGGTCTCTTGTTATCTGGTGTGCTTCCTGGGGCATTTGGTGGGCCGCTGTGAGATAGAGGAAGCTGGACTAGATGGGCCTATGGCCTGATCCAGTAGGGCTGTTCTTATGTTCTTATGAGGGTGGTGACTCTAGATTCTACCTGAGTCAAGCCATGCTGAACCTTTCCCCTCCGAAGCCTTCTGTTCTGCCGTTCTGCTAGATACAGCACATGCCTTTTCAGCGCGGAAAGATAGGATTGGGCTGTTAGATATCTATCTCCTTCACGCGCGCACAGAGAGAAAGAGAGTACATATTTTGTTTTATTGCTGAAACAAACTGCTACATAAATGGCTTGGCATGAGATTAATGTTTCCTTCTACTTAGCTTTGAAAATAAACTTTGTTAATACCCTAAACACTCGTGCAATCCTGCTGTTTATTCATGGACAGCCAGCTATACACGAAAGATAGCCAATCATCTCTTTCTTTTTAACCTGATAAACCTTTCTTAGCATTTCAGTATTTGCATTTTGCAATTTGATTAATGGTTACTTTAAATTTTGAGTTAAAATTAAACTCAAAGATGTAAAAAAAACAACAAACCAACAACTCTAGATTTCTCCAACAAAACAGATCAGATTAGAGCAGTGTTTTTCAAACTGTGGGTCAGTACCCACTAGGTGGGTCGTGAGCCACTTTCAGGTGGGTCCCCATTCATTTCAATATATTATTTTTACTATATTAGACCTGATACTACCAAGCTATGTGCCTGCATTTGAGGAAATGTTACAGATCTGTACTTTTAACAGGCTACTATATACAGTATATGCTTTTAACAATGATAGTAAATGGGACTTACTCCTGGGTAAGTGTGGGTAGGATTGCAGCCTAGGATTGTTAAAAATTTTCCTGCTTGGTGATGTCGCTTCTGGTCATGACATCACTTCTGGTGGGTCCTGACAGATTCTCATTCTAAAAAGTGGGTCCCAGTGCTAAATGTATGAGAACCACTGGATTAGAGCATACATAAACTTTGGCACAAAATAAGCCTACTATTTTTGGACTTATTTACTGATTTTAAATATTTAACCTCCAATCAGCAAAATATTTTTCCAGGATCTTAAGGTCTTCTGTGAGGTGGCCATCCAACACCTTTATGTTTTTTTCCCCTGAACTGCTAGAGCCAGGTTGTCAGCATATCCAAATTTATGTCCCCTTGTTACTGGCATACCTGACATGTACAGGTTAAATAGTGTGGGTGCCATTACAGAGTCTTGTGGGAGGCCACTGTTTAGCCCTTACAACAATTTACATAAATAAATACATTAGAGATGGAACTTATATGAATGAATTAATTTTATTGAACTTATTAGAAATAATGCACATAAGAATTATAACACTGGCATGTACAACCGCATGAGAACTATGAACTGTTTGCCACACACCTCTTGCACAGTGGAAACATTCAGACCAAGCCAGAAACACGTGGAAACATAAGCTGTTCGGAGGCAATGGGAGGGGCAGTAAAATAATGTCCAGGGAAAAGCCGAAAACATGGAGACTATGAAAGTCCTTGATCTTAATCAGTCCGCAGCTAGCATCTGGCAGTTGCGACCAGCAATCGCAGGCCAGCACAGGCTCCAATAGTCTCCAATGGGCCAGAGGCTCACTGGAGACTGGGGGCTCCCTGCGGGCCAGATTGAGGGTCCCCAAGGGCTGCAAATGGCCCTGGTCCGAGGTTTGCCCACCCCTGTTTTAGATGAATATTTTTCATCAGTTGAAATACAGTCTATAGTTACAGTGCAGATCAAAAACTTCCAGTTATCAGTTATAATCTGTAGTGTTGAAGTATTTTCTCAGGAGCAAAGGAAACAAAGCATGTGAAGTATGAAGGCCTCTACCTGAATGAATACTGCTGCCATGCTTACATTTCTAGTCCCTCAGTCCTTGACCTATTGTTAGAAATGGATAGCGAGGCAAAGCTTTTGTGGATGAGTGTTGTGTACTCGTCCTCCAAATCTGTGCTTCTACTACTTAAAACTCCACATTGTCAGAATGCCAGTGCAAAGGAGGGCACCAGGATGCAAGTCTCTTGTTATCTGGTGTGCTCCCTGGGGCATTTGGTGGGCCGCTGTGAGATACAGGAAGCTGGACTAGATGGGCCTATGGCCTGACCCAGTGGGGCTGTTCTTATGTTCTTATGTTCACATTGCACATGGCAAGCAACAGCAGTGGCAATGCGCACTTATTTATACAGGTCAGTGGGTTGCTTCTTCAGACCACTCAACATGGAGCCTTCCAGCAAGAGCACAATTTAAAAGGCTCAGCTTTTCTGCTGAAGCCGGAAATCAAGTGCCTTGGCTTTTAGAAGTTATTGTATGTGAGAGCTTTTCTTGGAGTTCTCAGTTCCATGGGATTATGGATAGATTCAGATGATCATTTTTTTCCTCCTACGCATAATGTCTTTTGCAGTACATTTTGCTCCTAGTGCGCATGTCACTCGCACGCACACACAAACATTTCATGGTATGTCTTGCTTCTTCTCAATCAGGCAGCTCAATCCTAATGACTAGTGCAATCCTTGAAAGGCATACTCGGAAGTAAATTCCAAAGTGTTAAATGGAGATTACTCTCAGAAAAGTGCACTCTGGATTGCATTGTAAATCCCCCTCCTGCAGATGCAGCCACACCACTGGAGTGTGTACTGCATCCTTTGGGGGGGGGGGCAGTCACAGATGTCTCATCCAAATACGGGTACATTTGTTCCCTTACCTGAGTTTAAGCCTCTGTTAGCCCCATGGGTCACCTTGGATCAATGCCAGCTGGTGCAGG
This sequence comes from Tiliqua scincoides, assembly GCF_035046505.1. NCBI lineage: Eukaryota > Metazoa > Chordata > Lepidosauria > Squamata > Scincidae > Tiliqua > Tiliqua scincoides. The sequence goes on from NC_089823.1 coordinate 178,384,838, forward strand.
TCAAAGGTGATTACAGTAAAAGGAAAGGGAGGAAAATTGGAGGATATTGGTGTAGGTTGCCAATATGCTCCCTGTTCCATCCACCATTTTGTACCTTCCTCTCCCTGCTGTGACATTCCCCCATTCCTCCTCCTCCCTGCTCATGCTCCTCCCCTATTACTCGGTAACCAGCTCTATCAGAGTCAGCTGGCTCTGATGGCAAGGCTGTGGTGGTTCTGGCAAAGTGGCCACTGGTGGTGCACTGTGCATGCTATCATCAGCCATTTGGCAACACTGGAAAACTGTTCTGCTATTGTAAAACTCCCTGTGTGCTGGCCCAATCTGAGTTAGGACTAGGCAGTAAGTCTTTGACGTGAGAATTGGTCATAGCAGTGCAATGTCAGGTTACTAGAGACCTTGGGGCAAAGCCTTGAACTGGCTCCCTCAAGCTTACCAGTGGTGACAGGTAGCCGCTTCTCCTCTCCATTGGTCATTGGCAGCATTACTTACAGCCCAATCTAATGCAACTTCTCTGGCACCAACACTGCCATGCCAATGTGGCACATGCTGCATTCCATGGAGACGTTTTGAGCTACAAAGTCCTCCTTGAGTTAAGGGAACATTTGTTCCCTTGCCCCAGGGTATGCCTTCACTGCCCCACTGGGCCTACTCAGACCCACATCAGATAATTTGCTGGTGTAAGTTCAAGTGGACCTGCTGGGTAGGTGGATCTGGGCTGGGAAGGTGGGATGGTGTATTGGCAGAGCTGTTGCTACCGCTACTACCCACTCCTAGCCTTGACACACCCCATCCTTCAGTCTACACCCCATTCCTTCCTCTCCCCTCTCCTTTCTCTCTTCCCACTTCCCCCTGCCGACCACCCACACCTGTGCCAACTCAATGCTGGGACTACTCTGGAGGCTGTGGCCACTCACTGCTTGCAGTAGGGGCCCCTCTGCACAGAGTGGCAGGTGCATTTCACGACTGCCACAAAGCACACTGCATCAGCAGAACACACTTTCCAGTGGTGCAGTGGCTCTGTAAGATTGTTCCTTGGAGGCCCTACAGTGATGCAGAAGCCTGTGGGTGGTCACTTCTATTCACAGGTGGAGGTGTCAGGCACAGCAAAAGCATGAGTCTCTTGCCTGACTCATGCCACTACCACCCATACTGGAAGGGCTCAGGGGGGCAGTCCTAGTCCTCAGTGCCCAAGATTACAGATCCTTGACGCTGCCCCTCAGTTAGAGATTGTGCCCTATTATATATTGTGACAGCTGTTCTGGATCTCCAATATGTAGGATTTGATCTGAGAATTGTGGCTGGATTGTGGCCCTTCTGTTCTCTTTTAGTTCTTTTAGTTATTTCTTTTAGTTATAAAAGAACTCTTTTATTTTTATATTTATTTCTTTTAGTTATAAAAGAACTCTTTTAGTTCTTTTAGTTATTGTGAGACTCAATTTGAGTAGCTGAATATGTAAGAGTATGTATACACTATAATATGGTTCATGCAGTTATGCTAATTCTGTTCCTGAATTCTGATCCTTTAGAAAATGTTCCCTTACAACATGATGCCATCCTTCAGATATTGTTTGATAGTGGTAACCTGAAAAGGAAGCTGATTTGTTTGTCTCACCCAGATGTGCCTTCATATTGTAAGAAACAAATATGGTTGGAATTCCTCCTGAACAATTTCAACTGCCTCTTTTGTATACTTATTGCAGCGCATAGGGCCCTCAGGGACTAACTTAACATGTGTTTCTGTGGGGGAAAAGAGGAGAAATTTTTTGCCTACTACTTAACATTGATGTAGCATTAATAGTCCGTCTGAAAGCAGTCAGCAGTTCTTTTCATGTGTAATTACTTACACTACATCTGAAGTATGATTGTTGTATTATCCCAATTCTTTCATATAGTGGATAAAAGATTTATGCCACTCTCAGATCATACGTATGTACCATGATACGTATGATACATTACATCACGGCATATCATTTCAAGAAAGAAGAAAACCCCCAATATTGTGAAATTGAGGGCAGAAAGCATTTTGGAGGGGGGGATCAATGTGTGAAATTATGTGTTGGATCTTTGAATTAGCAGAGATATCTAAGAAGTATTGCTGGAAGTGCATAACAGAATATCAGCCACCCTAAAAGACATTTATCATCTGCACTAAAGGACATTATACAAGAAATTGTTCTTCCCCAAATATGAACAAAAATGGCCTTATGAAATTAAACTAGCAGAATAATGTGATGCAGGCATATTCTTTATTAGTATCATTTAGTACAGAGCATGACATATAATTAATGCTTAATTAATTACTAGCTATTAATCATGAAAGTTGGAATTACTGAGAGCCTATGTACACAGAAAGTCATGGCTTCTTCCTTTGCCTCTTGATTCTGCAAACAAAACACCTTGCCCCAACTGTATTCACCTAGATTCCCTTCTCTTCCATTACAATTTACAAATCAGTCATAAAATGATCAAAAGTAAACAACAGATACTTGGTATGTATGTTTGGCACATGTCCCAGAGGAGAATAAAATACCATTTGTCATTGGCACATGTTTATTTAAATACCATTTGTTGAAAATATAGGTAACAGTCAATGGCTTATTATTGTATAGGACAAAAGCTTTTAACAGTTTGCAAAGATGGCAATAACTCAGTTTGTTGATTTGTACTTTCCTACTCTTGGATTCCCAAAAATTGAGCTCGTATCAATGTGTTTAGTGTAAGAGGCATTCTATATAATTGAATTACATTTAAAGTTGCTTCCCGATAATGCTGAGCTAGGATTTAAAAACAGAGAAGGGTAATAACCCTACCAGGAATATTTTCTCAGTGCTACAGGCTTTAGAGTCTTTGGGCACAATCCTGACCAGGTCTACTTAGAAATAAGTTCTATTGTGTTCAATGGGACTTACTCCCAGCAAAGCGAGGTTAGGATTGCAGCCTTTGTGTTCTGCATTAGAGAATGTTCAAATAACTGAAATTTTCTTTTATAAAGGATTTGTACATTCTTGCACAGCAGCAAGAAATATAGCCTCCTCCGAGGAATTGAGTGTTATTATAATTTGTAATATATGCAGACATTATTATTATGATGCTTTTTGTGTGCACATTACCTAGGAAGTTACCAGTGTAATCGTCATAACATTGCTGTTTCCTAGAGGTAATGTTTCCCTGTAAAAAAGGCAGAGACAAGGGGCAAAAGTCCAGCTCATTCAGATGTGTTATTATTGAACAAGAAGGAAGGAAAAGCAATTTGGATCTGGTTTCAGGTGAATGCTGACTATGTGTGGACAATTCTGTCCTCCTAAAAATATCCTAGTAATTACAACTCAGAATATGATCTCAGATTAGTTGCAAATGTGGTACAATCTTTTTCTAGGCAGCAGTTGCCTGGAAAAACAACAACAACACATTGCTCTGTTTGCATATGGAAAAATGATGTGACAAAATGATACTGTGTCACTGGGAGGAAATTTTTCAGTCAAGGCTGCATGCCTTCGTAACTGCATTGCTGATCCCAGAAAAAATGTATTCATTATCCTGAACAAATCTACTTGCAATATTTCATATTTGGAGTGATAGGGAGAAGTGGTTTTTGGCTTTCAGCCATGCTGCATTTCTTCAGCTGAGGAAAGAGTGAGGGTCAGTTGGCCCTTTATCTCTACAGAGCTTTAAAACCATTAGCAACACACCCATTGTGCTGGGTACTGGAAATTGATCAAGAAGTGAGAAAATGTCCTATGCTCTACTCTGTTTTTCATAACTAGGAAAGAGCCCCATTTCCCATTTGTTGGGGCAGCTTCCTATCAGGCACAAAAATTGGACATAAGAAGGAAAATATCATACATTTCCCCCTATTTCCCACACACCCCAAGAAACATAACAGAAAACCAGCGCTTCTGAAAAAGTGCCATTATTCTTGTTGTCTTTCTTCAAACTGCTGGTATCTCTGAAGGTTTCTTCTTTTATGTAGATTCTAATTACCATTGCCTGCCCACCCAACCTGTTTCTTACCCAGTGCTTCTCTTGAAAGACCATACAGATCAGGGAAACAAGTGCCATCATTGTCTGGCGCACCTTTGATTGGCAACCGATCTGAGCAAAACTTTAGGGAAGCATTAGGGATGACCCATCCAGGAGGCCAACTGAAGTGGTAACTTCAGGCAGCAGGTGGTGGGGGATACCCACCTCCAACCATCCACTCACTTCTACTGTTCTTCCTCCTCGTCGTTCTTGGATTGGAGAAGGAAGAAGGGAGTTGGAGCAAAAGAGGAAGTGTAGAGGATAGGAGAGTGGCAGGCTAGTGGATGGATGAAGGTGGATTCTCTTCCTCCTGTTCACTTTCTTCTCCTCCACACGTCTTTTGCTCCAGCCCCTCTTCCATTTCCAAACCAAGAAGTGGGAGGAGCAAGCATATCACTAGATAAGGCGCAGCAGATTTAACATGCTGTCTCACACACACCAGGAGATCTTAGGCTAGCTTTGGGAAGCATCCTGCAGCTTCTTACTTGATGACTCTGGCATTTTTAATCTTTGGTGTCCTACACTGAAGGTTAATGACTATTCAGCATAGAGCTGCTGTCATTCAGTTATTCTGACTCTGTCACTGCAAATGGGGAGAATCCTTAGAAACATAAACGGCTCGGGCCCGGAGTATTTGAGGGACCGCCTCCTTCTCTACAATCCTGCCCATACTCTTAGATCTGGGGGGGGGGGGCCCTTTTGACTGTGCCGCCACCAAGAGATGTGAGAGAGGCGGCGGCCAGGAAGAGGGCCTTCTTGGTGGTGGCCCCCGAACTTTGGAATACCCTCCCCTTAGAATTGAGAACTGCTCCCTCGTTGCTAATATTTCGGCGTGGACTGAAGACCTTTTTATTTCAAAAAGCTTTTAACTGTTGACAGGCTGGCTGGCTTTCTTTCTCCTTTTATATTAGAATCCATGGGGTTTGTTTTAGATTTTTAATTATTTGAAAACTGTTTTAATTATTGTTTTTAATTGTTAATTTTGTATTTTTAATTGTTGTAGGCCACCTTGTGTGCCCATGGGGCAAAAAGGCGGGATATAAATCAATAAAATAATAAAAATAATAATAATAAATTTGGGGATAAAATAGTTCAGAAGTATCACAGAAGTGACGACTGCTCCAAAGAATAGTGTTAATCTATGACTTATGTTCCTTAAGAAAGGAAAAGCCCTAGCTGACTATGAGTATGTGTCTTTCCACTAGTTTACAGCAGGTCCCCACTGACAATGGAGAAATCCACCCCATTGAATTATGCTTTTCCATTGGAAAAACAAAGACACAAAAGCAAAATACTCATTTCAACCTGGTACAGCCACAACCAAGAACATGACTTTAGAACTGATGTTGGTGGCCCTCCTTTGGGAATTGAATAGGCATCATACCATTTTGTGAGGAACATTTTTCAGGCCCACACAGAAAATCAGTTTTTTATACAGACAGATGAGCCGGTCTTGCCCCAGTTTGAAAGCAATGATGACAATTTCCATGCCAATCACAATATAAAATGAGAAAAATAAGAAAAAGTGGGGATGCTTCAAGTCAACATCACCAAAACCGATGGTTGTCAAAGTAATGAAGCAGAAATAGAAAGCGCCCTCAAAATCTAAATCTTCCCAGTGTGGGAGAATCGCAGCAGCACAGGAAATGTAGGCAAATACAATGAGCATCATCAAGAGAAAGGGCACATCCAGCTTCTCTACTTCTTTCCCTATTTTATCAATATTATCAATCATGCTGCTCATCATTGTACCTGTATCTAGCTCAGGACACGAACTCCATCGTTCAAAAGTGATCAGTTTTGGTGGTGTCAGGAACTGGTTTTCCCTGGCAATAAGTCTCTCAAATATTTCCACATTCCGATCTTGCGCAGGCTTCCTTTTGAGAGACGAATTACTTCTTAGCACCTCCTTTATATGTAAAGTTTCACGAAGGACTATTTTGGTCTGCCTAAGCGATGAGGATCCCGGTTTTGAGTCTCTGCCTTTCTTGCAAAAGGATCGAAGAGTCTGTCTGGTGAATATTTTTGACTGCAGTTGTCTGACTTTATTGTAAGATGTGGATAATATCGCTGCGAGGACATCCCCCATATTAGTGAGAACTAAGAACATTAGAGGGATGCCAAATAAAGCATACAGCATGCACAAGTATTTCCCAAGTCTTGTCACAGGGTAGGTATGACCATAACCTGAAACCAAATGTAACCAGAGGAAAACAATTTCAGTTACATTGCTGCTGCTGTTTGTCTTTCCATGCATGTCACTTAAATAAAAGGTTGATGAAATAAACACATATTTATAAGCACATTTTTTTCCTTGTATGTCCATACAATTGGTTTGTTTTTTTCAGAACATGAAGCATTCATGTATTTCCACTGCAGAGAAAAATACTTCAGACGGCTTATTTGTTTTCTCACAAAGTGCACAATACAGCACAAAACACATCTTATTATTTTGTGTTGTAATGTACTGAATGGCGGGGACATGGCTGTTTCATAAGGCTAACTGCTGCAGAGTGGTAGAGAACACCAAGCTTCATTTGCTCATGTCCACCATCCCTCCTTCTCTCATTTCCTGCATTCACAAAGGAAGAGGGCAGTGGAGCAGAGGAGGAAGTGTACAGAGGAGGAGAGTGGTAGGCTAGCGGGTCAGAGTTGCTCTAACCCAGCACTCCTCTCTTCTCGATATTTCCTCAACCTCTTCCCCCCCTTTTTGTCTTTTGTCCTTAAGGATTAGAAAGTGGAAGAGGAGGACGAATGGTTGCACCAGACCTGCCACTGGTTAAGAGAAAGTGGAATTTGGCACCCCATCTCAGGAATTGGGAAGTCTTGGGTTGGCCATAGAATGAGAAGCTAAGATTGCAATGCTGTCCTCACCCCTCCCCCCCCCCCACTGTGGTAAAGCCATTTCAAAAATTGGCATGCGGTATCCAGCTAGGCAGGTTAGATCAGGAGGCTTCAGGGGCAAAAGGGAATTTAAATTTCCTTTCACTGCTATATGGCTCCTGCCCTGCAATGGGTCTCCTAGCACAAGTCCAAGGAGACAAAGGGGGTAGAAAGGCTGTGGGAAGAGCGGATAGGATCTGCCACACCCATTGCTTCTGGATCCACTCCCTCCTGCGCCTTCCCGCCCCGTTACTCCCCTTCTCCCCGTTTCACTCCTCCCGTCCCCATTCTTCCCTCCTGCCACATCTCCTCCTCTTCCTCCTCTCCTGCAGACTTACCTGCTCTGGTGTACAACAGGAGAGTTGACATCATGGGGGAGAAGGTGCCAGGTGTCCTGCCAGTGTCCCTGGCAGCATGCTGAGTAGTATGCTGACGGAGTGCATTTTATGACTGGCACTGACAGCTTTAAGGCTGTCAGCACCAGAGGGGGAGGCACAATAACAACAGTTGGTAAGTATAGGATTGGGCCATCAATTCCATATCAAAGTTGTAAAAGGCATTGAGGCAGCCCCTTTTCTGTGCATTTTCTCATTATTTGGACATTTTTCCATTATTTGGACATTTTAGAGGTCATCCCAAACCCCCTTTCCTCATCATGCAAATGCAACCTTCATGCAATACGTAACTTGGGTGGCGTCACCCGTGCCCCCTTAAAAACTGACCTTCATTAAAATCTGGTTGCTTTTTAAGTGTACCATGAGTTGATTCATCGCTAGGAAAGGTTGTTTATCTCTTGGTAATATAATGGTGATACTTCAACCAATTGCACCCTAACTTGCCGAACACCAATTCAACTCATTTCATGGGATACTTTGTGTCACCTTCCCTCAAATATTGGTATAGAGCTCATTGCAGCAGGACATTGACAAGAGGGAACATGGTAACTCCATTTTGTATACAAGTATAATATGAGGACAGCTGTTTGTGATGAGATTTGCTGCCAGGCTTCCCAGGTTGTTGATCAGGAGGTGTGGTTTGTAAACCCAAGTCGAACACAAGAAACCTTTAAAATATGCATGTGTTCTTGCTATTTAAACGTCCTACAGTCTTTAGATTCCATTCCCAATTTTGCCTCCCACTTGATGTGTGGCCTGTAAGCTCCTAATTCCCTTCCCTGTTCTTATTTTCACACCTGGAAGAAGTGCCCCATAATATGGACTTCAGAGACAGGCTAGAGGTAAAAGTTAATTGCTATAATTTAAATGTATGGGAAAAAATGTTTTTGTTTCCTTTTTATCTCTTAATCATAGTCATCAAAAGGGCTTAAGCTGGACTTTGCATTCTTGGGAAAGGTCTTAACAATACAGTCCACCCAAATACTAGCAAATGTTGCCTGAGGTCACAGGTAACAATGAAAAAAGACAGGCACTTCTTTCCTCTTTCAAATATCCTGGCTTCTCCAAAGAACCCTGAACAAATAGACTGACTTCGCCTTCCTAGGCTGCATGTGATTCTACAGACTTGCTTGGATAATCAGACAGAGCTATTTGCTTCACAAGCATCTTGCAGTTCATTGGCCAATGCTGTCTGGTTGGAACTGCACAAGTGAACTGGATCAGGAAGGGAAAGAAGAATGACAGATGGACAAACCTATCTTGTGAGTAGTGGACTGAATATGATGTTTTCATTCCTACCAACTATGGTAGTATAATCCTTTTAGTGAATGTCTACAATGGCTGGCTTAATCAGACTAAATCATCCTGCATGTTTGCAGAGATTCAAAATAATAAACCATAATATATGCTGAAAATCTGTGCTACATCTCAAATTAATGTGGGCATCTAAGAAATAAAAAAAGATCCTCTACGTGCCAAAAAATTACTAAAGCAGGGTTCACCAGACCCTGGCCCGTGGGCCAGATCCGGTGTTCCTTGAAATCCCTCTCCTCTGTGAGCAGCACTTACTGTTCTGCTGCTTGTCTCTTCACCCATGTTGGCACAGGGACCACGTCTTAGCAGGTTTTGCATCACGATGTTCGAGCCATAGACATGTCTACCCAGAGCATCCCTATGCCCACATGGGTGAATAACAAAGTGGTAGAGCAGCAGAACAGTACATGTGGCTCACGGAGGGGAAGGAGTTTTCATTGTGCAGTTTGGAGACCACTGTCCTAAAGTGACAGTTGCCTCCAGGAAGATCCCAATGCAGAGGTTTGGAACTCCCAATCAGAATTCATTTTATTTCCATATGAGGAAGCTCAGGACAAATTTCCTCTTAGGTCAGCTTGGTTTCTTATTCTAGAAGTTACCATCTTTTAGTCATAGAATGGCCTTTCTTCCTTGACAGCCCAATTCTAACCTGCGCTGGTGTGGTGGGCCAAGTGTCCTACACTGTATTCAGCTCCAGTTAGAGGGAGGCTCAAGGTAGGGTAAGGGGATTTTTAACCCCTTACCCCATGTAGTGCTCCAGCCTGCCCAATGGGGCTACTTGAATCTGCACCAACTAAATCACTGGCACAGATCTAAGCAGCCCCATGGAGGGCTTTCAGGGCCAGGACTGGGTTAGGTTACAGTGGAGGCAAATAGTAGCCATGGCAACACTTAACCTGGCCTGGAACCAGAGCAAATGCATTCAATTCTGGTCCTTCTGTGTTGATCATCTGTCTTGATCATAGCCACCCATGGCTTTTGTTTAAGTTGGGGAAAATTAATATATATAAAGCCACATCTCTTTTGGCTCTGAACAAGTTCTAATGTGAAATGTGTTGTAAAAATCATACTTACCCACTGTTGTGAACACTGTGCAGCAGAAAAACAGAGAGCCCAAGAAGGACCATTTGTCTTTGGGGTTGACAAACCAGTCTAATTCAATCTGGTTGATCAGGTCATGTACTCTTTTCTTAAACAGCTCATTTGAGGTCTCATTTTCTGTTCACAAGAAAATGAAAAGTGGTGATCATTATGGACCAGGATTTGCAACTGTGTAACTCAGCACTGACTTACCATTACCTATCTTCTGTGGAACTATACTGGGTTTAGGCAACTGAAAAACTTGGATTTAATTCTTAACACACCCCTTCCAGTGTGCAATTTCTAGAAGAAGAAGTAAATTATGTTGGGCTCAAAGTCTGAGCCTGATCTTCTCCTTAATTCTTGTACATAGTTTCCTTGTGGTTCCAAAGTATCTCCAGAAATTAATAAATTTCTGAATGGGGCACTTTTGTGTACACTTACATGTGCCCGGCATTGAAAACAGATACCAGGGCTAAGCCATGGCACAAAGTAAGCTTTGTTCAATTCCTTTATAAAGCATTACGTGAAGCATTGAGAAATTGGCAAAGGTTGGAAGGGGGAAAAGGGGTGGGTGGGTGGAGAGATGGTAAACAAAATTGAAATATTTGAAGTTATAGCAATACTTTTGTATTAACACTTTCTGACCATGCAGAGTACCACAAATGTATTTATGCACTGTAATTTAAATATAAATTTAATTTAATGTAAATTTATTAATTTAATGTATCTTACAACAACCCTGTAAGGTAAGTAAGAATTATTCTTTTCATACTACAGCTGGGAAGTCAAAACTCAGAGAGTGTGATTTGTCCCACATAGCAGAGGTATAAACTGGGGAAATTCTTATTTGCAGCTTGAGTTCGTAGCCATTACATAACACCAGTGAAAAACAGGAAGAAAATTATTTGAACAATAAGTTTTGACCTGTTATTCAAGAAATCATAACTATGCTCTTATCTAAAGACTATTCATCCTCCAGTCTGGAGTAATTCTATTTTTCCCAAATTGGACTACTCAAGAGGAAAAGATGGTTGCATAAGTACCTTTAAGAGTGCATTGTTATGCTAGGGACTTTGGGACTGGTCATAGTGATCAGTGCTAAAGGATGCAGAGAATATGCACTGTTTTACCTGAACCACGGACCCATCTGACATCACAATATCAATTCCCAGAAATGCCCCCAGAAGCCAGTCCGGTGACAAATATTCTAAACTGGGAAAGGCTTATCCACATCTTTCTGTTCATAAAACAGACATAGGTGTGCTGGGCATACGGGAGCAGGACAAGAAATCTTTTTTCCAAATAGACATTCAAACTGAAAAGCAAACTGGTGACAATTGCTGCAAATTAATATGACAATTTCTGTGGATGTTATACATACCAGACAAATCCTTTGAGAGATTCCAAAGCTGCAGCATAAAAATCCGATACGTCTCACTTTCATTGCTCTCTCGATTCCCTTCGACATGAGAAAACATGAGAGCCCCCAGCAAAGCATAAATCACGAGGGACAAGAGGAAACAGGCGTGAGGAAAGGCAGCCCAAAACATGTGGGTGCAAGTCCTTTTCTTGTGTTGGGGAAGAGATGGTTTGGACTGCATTGTCTCAAAACGTTCTATCAGCAATGTCAGACAACCCCTTCAAGAACAGCAAGCAGCAACTCCAGATAAACCTCCTCTGCCTGCGAACAGAATACTCCTTTTCAAGCTTAAAGAGCTTTTGATTTTATAACTGAAGTTATTACAATGCCCAGAGGAGCCTGGGTTGCCACTAATCATGTCTTAAAATGTATGTCTCTCAGATGATAATACATCACCCAGAGTAGCTATTGATTCCCTCCTCCAAGCTGTAATGCATACAGAGATGACCAGCTACTGTACACGTCTCAAGTAGTCATCTGAAATTGAAAGGAGAGGGTTGTTTTTTTGTACTGTGCTACAGTTTTCAATGCCCTGCCCTTTGGCAATGGCAGAAATAAATTTTCCAGTAAGAGAAGGCAAACTGCAAAGTGTAGATAATGGGAGCTCATATGCAGATAATCGATTTGTATAAAATAAGGGACATTCCCAGAGGAGTGGAGATGTAACATCAAACTTCTCCTGAAGAGCTACAATGACTCTGTCATCATATGGACTAATGGCTGTCTCCCAAGGACTTCAGTAAAACTCTCATACTCCATCTTACTATCTTCACTCAACCCCGCCCCGCCCCCAAGCGACTTGGTTTGGACACTGTTTTGTACAGTTGATCAATATCCTGCATGGGATTGAATTTGTAACCATTCTGAAAACTTAAACGTATTCAATAAGGGACCAGGAAAAATCTGAATGCACGCCTTAAATCACTTTTCTCTTTCCTGTAATAACTGCTGGGGCTGCTGAACTGTTCTTGCCATTTATTACACAAGTTAGTACTTTTTAAACTTTTAACTTGAGCAGCTTCATTCACAACTACACATCTGCCTGCTGGACTTCTAATATGTACTCTCTTGCAACAAAGTGTAAAGAGACAATGGTGCCTCCTTTAGGAACATCCTGGGGCCCCCACTTGCTATGTCTCTTGGTTGAAGAGCTAAGGGATGGAGGGGTAAAAAAATCCACCCCCCACTTGTATGGTTCTCACCTCTTCAACCCAAACTTTCCTCCAATGTTTTCCTGATATGGTATGGAGAAGTGAGCTGACACTGATCAATCTGCTACTAATCCATGTCTTGTGGGATTGTGCCTTGCTAGACTTTTAATGATGGGTAAACAAGACTAGCAAATTCCACTCAAACACTGTTGCTTACTGTGAAACCTGAAGCTCATTCATTGAGAGCGTAGGCAATGAAATATGGCACTGTAGCTGGCTGATGGTCCAACCTGTAAAGTACATTGTGCCAGTGCACCAGTTAGGAGCATCAATGGGAAGGCTTGCACTGTCCTGCACCAGTGCAAGGAGCTGGAGCAAGCAGACCAATGTGAGAGGTGCAGCAGAGGAGGGCAGCAAAATGGGGGGTGGGTGGGCAGATCTGGTCCTGGAGGAGGCAAGATTGGCAGCAGCTGCACACATTGTATCCTATCGCCCTTCCTGGGCTTGATCCGCTGACATGGGGCAATGTGGACTTGCACCAGCTATTTAGCAGATAAAAAACATAATTTTGCATCCTGCAAAATTCCCCCACAGGATGCAGTGCAAACCATGCTAGTGCCACTGCATTGGCATGGAGGAACTTGAATAGGATTGGGCTGCCCATCTTCCTGCAATCTCCCTACTGGTCAAATGTTGGGCATCTTCATCATCCTAGGGTAAGAATATATCATAGCATCTTCAATGCATCAGCTGAATACAAAGCTCTGTTATTCTAATTCCTATACATTACAGTATTTATTTACATATGTGTATTTATATCCTGCCATATTGTCATGCTGCAAAGCAGTTAACAATTTCTTTCTTTCTTTCTTTCTTTCTTTCTTTCTTTCTTTCTTTCTTTCTTTCTTTCTTTCTTTCTTTCTTTGAAAAAGAAAACATTTAAAATCTTCATACAGAGAGCAGGGGTTGCCAGCTGAGGCATATTTTCTGCCCCCAGTACCCATAATTAATTATATTGGGAAGAAAGATTTCATAACCTGGTGGAAAGGCTGACGCAAACCTACCTGTCCTGGGGCTTACTACAGTACAGGACAGGTGCACGTCCTCGCACCAGCCTCCCCAACTCACAGGTCAGCACGAAAATGCTTTATGGCACTTTTACGACCATATTGTCCAGCACAAGGAACTTGCATCTGCCCAAGGGGCACTCAGGATTGCACCTTAAATATGTCATATAGCAGTTAGTATCAGATTCCATTTTACCTCTCCAATAATGAATCATTGCAAACAGTTCAATTAAGTTTTAACCCCAAAACTACTGAAATGCATATAGAACAGCTCAGAATTGCAATGATCTAAGTCAGCGATTTTCAACCTTTTACACCTCACCGCACACTGACAGGGCATTAAAATTGTCAAGGTACACCATCAGGTTTTTGACAATTGACAAGGCACACCATGCTGCCAGTGAGAGCTCACATCCCCCATTGGCCCTACTAATAAATGACCTTCCCCCAAATTCTGGTGGCACACCTGTGGACCACTCATGGCACACCAGTGTGCCACGGCACAGTGGTTGAAAATGGCTGATCTAGGAGAAAGCAGAACACTGAAGGCATGGCTGCTCAGTCAAATAATAGAGGACACAAAAAGAGACAGAAAGGGACATGAGAATACAGAAAAGTAAAGGCACACATAACAGGATAACCAGGTGAGATCCCATAAGTAGAGGCAGCATAATTACCATAATATCACATCTATTTTGATTCTCAAATTCTGTCAGTTACTGACACTCGTCCATTGTAACACCATTGTAGACAGCCAGTTGCAGCATTTTCCATGTGCCTGTGCACATGTGCCATTTGCCACCTTCTGAGAAAATTGAGTCTTGCATGAAATCGCTCCAGCTTGCTTGGTTGGTCAGAGATCTCCTGTCACCTTCCTGTGCTTGACACAGAGTGGAGGCAGACTCACACTGCTGCTTTCTTGCTTCTAATACACACCAAACGTAGGTATGAGCATCTGCGCGTGTTCCCCAGTTTCAGCCGCACAGTAACGAACTGTAAAGTACTGCACATTTTCTAAAAGCAAAGTTAAGCGAACAAAGTCCATTTTGCTCATTAACACAAATTTTGTGTTGCTCTGAAAATATTCTTTGAAATGGGAAAAATGCTGTGGACAAGCTCAGCTCAGTTAATCTGACAAGGAAGTGCTGTTTAGAATGCAGGCAGTTCCTCTCATTTTCTTGAATCACAGAGGTTCAAATTAGAAAACTCTTTCTTTGGATACTGAAAGGCTTTTAGATAATCAATAACTCTCTTGCATTATTTTATCAATGAACTGATGTTTAGGCGCTCCATTATCATCAACTACTGTACTTCCAAGCATTAAGTGCTCAGATTTCAAAAGTCTATAACCACTGGAATTTCCCTTTCTCTTGAGTTAGTTTCATCAAGGCTGGTGTCAGGTTGATAAAGCCCTCCACTGGGCTCCCCTCTGTGGCTCATTGGATGCTACCCCATGCCACTGGCGCTGAGTATTCCAGGTTGGTGAAGTGCTAGTCATTCTTGACAGTACTGAGCTAGATTCACCAATTGCTTGCCTCAGTGGAAAGCAGTTTTGTCCTATCAGGTTGAGATGAGAAGCCTAAAATAATGTTATCAATTGGTTTTTTCCCAGAGAGAGAGAGAGAGAGAGAGAGAGAGAGAGAGAGAGAGAGAGATTATTAAAGGGAGAAGGTGATAGAATCAGCAACTAATTTAATTATAAATTATTTGTGTGTGCAGGAAAAAAGCTAGCATGCAAAGTTGTCTTTGTCAACACACAAAAGTGATATTTTTCAGGCTTTTGTGTTTCTGAGTTCTGGATATATATTGGTAAACCTGAATGTCTATGCTGATTCAAGTAGATCTAGATCAGGGCCAGCCTATTTATGAGGCCAACTAAAGCAATCACCTCGGGCAGCAGATTGATGGGGGCACCCACCTCTGTCCACCTACTTTCCTCCACTGCTCCTCCTCTCACTCCCTGGGTTGAAAAGGGAAGAGGAAGACAGAAAGGAAGAGAAAATTTTGGGGAGGAGGAGAGTGCTGAGTGCTGAGCTAGAGCACAGAAGAGTAAGGGGAGTAGTCTGCACATCACTGTGTAAGGAGAGTAGCATTTGGCATACAGCCTCATCAGGAGGTCTTAGGATAGCTAGTGGCATTTCCGGTGCACTTTACACCCAGGGCAGATGCCACACCCCCTCTGCTCCATGACGCCCCCCCCCCCACACACACTTAGATGAGCAGCTGGCACTGCTTGGCAGTGCAAGCTTGGGATAGATGGCATCTGGTGCTCAGGCACAAAGCACAGCACTCAGAAGTAGTTTGGCGGTGACATGATGACATAATCATGTTGTTGTGTCACCCCCAACTGCTTCCAGTGCAGTGTGATTTGCAGCCAATCAGAGACAAGGGTGGACCACTCCGCTCACTGCACCACAGTAAGCACAGGTGACTCAAATGGAACACTTGTTGCCCCCTAGAGCTTGACCTGGGGTGGCTCACCCCAGTTACCCCTCTAGCAAGGCCATTGAGACCAACCCAGTACTTAGAGCTAAAAACAATAAAGGACTTGAACCAAAGTTATCTTGCTTGCTGCATCAGCAAGTAAATGCTCATCATGATGTATCTGTGATGCTTTCTGCAATGATATATTATCATGGTTTGTAGCCATCCTTTGGAATTCCTGAGTTCAGAGTGGCCAGATTAGTAACACTAGAACAGATTTGAGAGACTTAGGATACATTGCAAGCAAAATGAATAAATTGAATTTGTCTGTGTGAGGCCTCCCTGTGGGGGGAGGGGAGGGCCTGCCCGGCCTTTCCAAGGGGGACCCTCTTGTGGAGGCCTCAGAAGAGTTCACCAGAAGGGGGGGGTTGTGTCACCTGGTTCCCCCTCTTTGGGTTGGCAGCATTTGCCAGTCAGGAGCAGGAGCTGCTAGCAGCAGATCCTCCTGCCTGCTCTTCTGACTCCCAACTGCCTTGTCATCCCTGGCCTCCAGGTTTATGTAGGGCAGACCCCTCCCCTTTGGCCCCTCCCCTTCCCTCACAGGGATGGTACAAAAAGGGCCTGTCTCTGGGACTGCCCTCCCCTAGGATTACCAGCACTCCGCCCCTTCCTCTCTCTGT
Source organism: Tiliqua scincoides (assembly GCF_035046505.1). NCBI lineage: Eukaryota > Metazoa > Chordata > Lepidosauria > Squamata > Scincidae > Tiliqua > Tiliqua scincoides. Next base: position 178,401,275 of record NC_089823.1, read on the forward strand.
TTCCCCTCCTGTCTCCTCTCACCTAGAGCTGCCAGGATTGTTCCTGAGAGGGCTGGGAAGGCTGCTGTCTCTGTTCTGGTCTCTGCCTGGGGTGGGCAGGCTGGCCCTGCCCACCTGGGTCCTGTAGCTCTGCAGATGACATCTGGAGGTCCAGCTGTGGGCCCCGATGTCATAGCCAGGTGCCCTGCCCAGCAAGGCAGGTCCTGGCTGACTGGGTGAGGGAGTGTTCCCCTTTTCCCCCAATGTGGGGGAGGGGCAACTGCCCAGCAGCCGAATGGCCTGCGTCCTGTCTCCCCCCCTCCAAGGCAGAGGGAGAAGCGGGTGGTTCAGCGCACCTTGTTCCTCTGCTGTGCTTTGCTGCCTACAGGAGTGCCCAAGCAGCCTATGGGGAGGTGGCCCCATGTTCCACCGGCTTCCTCCCTGATCCTCTGGCCCAGAAGCCTTCTCCCTGGGTAAGTTGGGGACTTGTGGGAGGAGGGGAACCCTGACAGTCTGTAATTAATCTCTTGTAATTAGTCTCTCTGTCTGTGTTGACACTCCGTTTTATTATTATCATCAGTGCTGTCACAGTCCACCAGATGTTTGGACTGGGGTTTTTGGGTGCTCACTAGTTTAAACTCTATCCCGGAGTGTAAGAACTGGTGAGGTATCATCTTACAATGTTTGATGTTCCTAGTTGTGTGATTCATTGCAGATATCTTGCAGTCAGAGTCTCTGAGAGGAATTTTATCAGGGGGTACAAAGTTTCTTTTGGGTCCTTTGCAAAGGGGGGTGTCAAACAGAGCAGGGGAGGGTGGTGATGAGCAAGCAGAATGGGGGCAGGGAGGGGCAAAACAGGGTGGGGGGAGGGTGGAGACAGCTGGAAAAGTCTTTGGAGCCCAGGTCTACCCCCCCAATGTGTCATTGGCAGCTAGATACAGTAATACAGAAAACCAAACACACTCCTAAGCCATTCTAAAATCTTTTAAATATAGAAAATCATGCAGAAAATTAGCATCATTGTATTTTGGCTCACACTGGAATGGAAAGTGACTTGTGAGTACTAAAACTTGCTTCTGCAGCAGCTGTAGTCTTGCAGCTGTGTCCCTGAACCCCTATACAATCCTTCATGATAAGCAGATCCACAAGCCAAAGAGCTACTGTAGCAGTCCAGTTTCCTCCCAGATTTGACACTGTGTTAAGGAGGGTCATGTATGCATTCCTCAGCCCAGCCTATTTGGCTTGCCAGTAGCTGCAGCTGAACACTCGTGATAGTGTCTCCAGCATCCAGTGCGGGCAACAAGTCTGCGTAGATAGGAAAATGTAAAATCCCAGGAAATTTCTGGGCGCCCTGCTTTGGCTCCTGGGCCCCCCTTTTGACCCTGGGCCTGGGTATTACCCCTCTACCCATCTCTCCTAGGCCCTGCTTGCAGTTATCTAACTGTTATTGTGGCAATGCCTATATTGCCCAGATATTTTTTAAGGACCTTGGGGGTTGTGCCTAGTGTACCAACAGTGGTTGTTTTCTTTCCTCAAAGATGCTGTATTTCAGTTTCCAGGACTTTGCATTTTGCAGTCTTTCCCAATTGTTTTTCCTCCATTCAGTTGTCTTCTGGAATGGCCAAATCAATGAATGTCGCTTGTTTCTTCTCAAACACAGTTGTGTTGGTGGTGGTGATGATTATGATGATGATGTTCTCAGAATCTGTGAAGCTGCCTTACACTGTAATGGAAGATCAGAAGATCATCAGGTGGATGATGTGGTGTTGACAGCAATTCCCATGTTTTGACAGCTGGTTGACAGCTCCAGGAAGGGCAGGGCTGGCTCCACAGCTGTATTCAATCAAGGCCAATGGAGACCTGGATGGACACCTTAGCTTCATTTGACCTTGATGGGACTTTGAATGAGCTAGCTCACAGCTGAGCTACATTTGGATCACAGGACATACAGGAATAAAAGGCAGCTTCAGGGGGAACAAAGCCTCAGACCTACAGGTACCCTGACCCAGACCTACAGGACCCAGATGGACCAGAACCTATGGGAGAAAGGGACTGCCAGGACTCTGCTGGAGAGGATACAGAGGAGGGACTCTGCTGTAGAAGACTGGACTGGGAAGACTGGACTGTGCTTTGGGAGATTGAGCTGGAGTGGACTTGGACTGGAGGCTTTGGACCTTTACCCACTAAGTTGAGTTTTGGGGAGGGAAAGCCTCTGGACAAGAGAACTTGCAGGGAATACATGTTCGTAGCAATAAATTTGGTTAATTGCTATAGATAAGGAGTTCTGTGTTCATTCCTTTGTATACCACAGCTGTTTCTAGAGATAAGGATGTGTTAATTAGCCAAAAAAAGTGGGCATTGGGAGATGGAACATTTTTGGGACAAGACAATACCAAGCCGGTTGGTTCAAGTCACTGACTGTCTACACTGACTGATCTCCAGGGTAGATCTCCAGGGTTTTAGGCAGGGCTCCACTCCAGCCCTGCCCCTGCACTCCAGGGGAACAATGGGTGCGTGCCCCCCCAAACTGTCACACCAGTAAGGAAGGGTGCCCACTGGGATGAGGATCAAAATCAGGCACCCACTGGGCAGGGTGTCCGCAGTAAGATTGCACCCAGCTGATGGAGCTAAGTCGGAATGGGAGCCCAGGTCTACCTAGCAGGTAGATCTGGGCTCCATGTCTGGATGGGAGTCCAAGTCTACCCATCCAGCAAATCTCAGCCATGAAGGCCAAAAGTTCAACTGGAAGCTCAAGTCTACCGATCTGGTTGACCTGGGCTCTGGAGTTAAGGTAATGCACATCCTGCCCCGCCCCCCAAGCACTGGATTCGCCCCTGTTTTCACATGCCTGTCAAGTACGCTATCACTGAACTAAAATTGCATCATTGTGCTTGGTGGTGCTTTATATGAATGTATGGTTAGCGTAGCTAAATCATTTGACACCTGGGGCCCATAAACTTTTATCACCCCCCATATGACAAAATTAATTTGTCGGCGGATAAGGGTGCCCACTAGAATGAGGAACAAAATTGGGTGCCAGTTGGAATAGGAGCCCAGATCAACCCAGTAGGTTGATCTGGGCTCCCAATCTAGATGGTAGCCTAGGTCTACCTGCCTAGAAGAGGGCTCCAGAGAGTGGTTAGAATGGAAGCGCAGCTCTACTCATCAGGTAGATCTGAACTCCAAGTCTGGACAGGAGCCCAGGTCTACCTGCCTGGAAAATGTGGCTCCAGAGGGCAGTTGGAATGGGAACCCAGCTCTACATGGTAGGTAGATCTGAGCTCCAAGTCCAGAAGCCTAGGTTTACCCACCCAGCAAACCTTGCCCACAGAGATCAAAGTTCAACCAGATCTACATACCAGGTTGACCTGTGCCCTGGAGTTAAAGTAGTGCTCATGCCCCTCCCAAACACTGGATCCACCCCTGGTGTCACCCCCCAGGGTGTCACCTTGCTCCTTATTGGTTCCATGCTGTATCATAATAACATCTCATTGGCTCTTCGAGCAATTGGTCCATTTTGAGTTAAGATAATTGTAGTTATTGTTACATAAGACAGTTGTATTTTTGTTTTCTGGCCATAACCTTTGATAGAATGGAGTTATTTCACTCTGATTTGTTTCATTACATTCTGCTATATATTACGCATCAAATGGTATATAATATGATGGTGTTATTCCTAACAACCACAATTTTATCTATTTTGGTCACTCATGATGTCACCCCCCCCCCAAGGGTGGCACCTGGGGCAGACTGCCTTCCACCTCTGCTAGCTACGTCACTTAGGGCGCAATCCTAACCCCTTATGTCAGTGCTTTCCAGCACTGGCATAGCGGTGCCAATGGGACATGTGCTGCATCCTGCAGTTGAGTGTCACTCACCGAGGCCTCCCCAAAGTAAGGGAATGATTGTTCCCTTACCTCAGAGCTGCATTGCCCTTATGTCAGTGCTGCAAAGCATTGTACAGTGCTGAAAAACACTGACATAAGTGGTTAGGATTGTGCCCTTAGATACATTTCTGGCCAATAACCACACAACAGCATTTCATTTATATGGACATTGATTTTCAACTCATATTGTGACCTTTGCCTGCTGCTATTTTGAGATATTAATGAAAGACTAATTGAAATATTAATGAAAGGGTTATTCTATCTTATATAAGGTGTATCTAATTAGATCATTTTTCTATCAATATAATTAGAGTTCTTATCTTGACCAGGTTGCTCTGTGTATCTTTATAATTATTATGTGAATTCTAACCACACTTTTTTTGTTGAAGGAATAGAGTACATTTCAACAGATAGCCTTGATCTGCCCAACCAGATACCCAGTGTATCTTTCAGTGCCAAACCACTACATGGTTCAGATTGTAACTGAAAAACAGACTCTAATAGGTCCAGTCCTATTGGGGCTTTGCACTGCCAAAGCTAGTGTTCTAGCAGCGCAAGGTTGTTTGCAGCTGTTGCAAATGGTTATGTGATATTCAGCATGGCCAGGCTGCCAGCACAAATGTTGAGCAGCTTTGGCCATATGCTAGCAGCCTGCCACTGCCATCCCAGCACTGGTAAGTCAGTGTGGGGGAGGGTGGTGATACAGGACACAAAGGGGGAGTGGGATGGAGACAGGCTGGGGAGGGGGTAGTACCAGCAGTAGCTGCACCGCCAATGTTTTATTGCTCTTCCTTGCTTCAATCCACCTGCCCAGGTCCACTTAGACTTTCGCCAGCAAAATTGCTGGCACAGGTCTGAGCAGACCTAGCAGAGGTTTAACCCCAAGCAAGGAAACAAATGTTCCCTTACCCAGAGGAGACATCTCTCCTCCCCCACAGGATACAGCCCATACTCCAGAGGTACAGCTGCATCGGTGGGGGGATTTAGGTAGGATTGGGCTGAAAGATACTTAAAGGAATAGTATGGTTAACCATGTAGATGCTTGTTTCCTGGGGAAAATTTTTCTTATCAGGAATTGAGTGACCACTTGCTATCTTTTTGATTTACCTGGCAGAAATGGATCTTCATATTCCCAATAGCACTATTGTTTAGTTTAATGCCTCTATAAATATTGCTTTTAGGTAATTATTGATGGGCCTTCTTGAGGAATGCTATTAAATCTGCTTGGTGTGGAAACTGAGAAAGTGCATATCACTATGCTGGGTTTTTGCTGTAGCATTTTAGAGAGCTGGGAGGGAGTGGGGATTGTGTGCCATCACTACACTTAAGAGGAAGCTGCCTGTCCTTCAGCCAAAGAACGCATGCAATCCTATCTATGCCTGTGTATGTGGAGCAGATGTCCCTGCCCAAAATTGCTTAGAGAAAGAGTTTCTGCACACAGAGGTCACAGCAGCAGGAACATTTCCAACTCTAACTATGTGACTCAGTAACCATGTAAAAGGTCCAAAATCTTAGATATTCAGATATGCTTCTTTCTAATGTAAATACTTCACCAAGAATCCATCATACTAATCCCTATGAGCCACCTGCTAGCTAACACTTTTTTCCTTCTAAGCAGCTAAGGAAATGTGATATATGATTGCATACTACTACTACTACTACTACTACTACTACTACTACTACTACTACTACTACTACTAATAATAATAATAATAATAATAATAATAATAATAATAGAGGTAGTCATTGGGGCACTTGGACCATCATTGGGGTACGTGGAACAATTTTGAAAGTTTTGTGAATTATTTTAAATAACTTCAGCTTACTGAAATAAATAGCAAAAAACAGCACTTTTAGGAACATTGTACATACTGTGCCAATATGTAGTTGATACTTAGGTTTCAGGCTGGAACTTGTATTAACCAACACCAGTCAACAATATTGTCAATATTTTGTTCATCATTGGACGTTTATCACAAGGAGGCCTCTGTGACAGCCCCCTCCAGAGGATGCAGTTTACGCTCCGTTAGCACAGCTGCATAAGCATGGGAGGAGCTTTAGTTAGGATTGGGCTGTAAATGATCTGCACTCTGCAGATTCACAGGGGAATCACAACACATTCACATGTATCTGGAATTCTGGAGCAAGCATAGACCCTGGCATAACTCTTGATCGAAATGAACCTATTGCAGCAGTGCAATGGGACCAGAAGGGGAGGAAAAGGAGATGGAGGTAAGGTTCTGCCACAGCCTTTGGTTCCGAAAGGAGACCTTATCTACACATTATGCACAGTGAGGTGTTAGTATTCTGGAATATTCCACTTCAGGTTGCAGGAGGGGCATCATATATTTAAGCTGCTCCCCCATGTAAAACACATCCTGCATGTAGTAAACCAGCAAACCAGGACAAGATCTGAACTAAACCATTTGCCAGTGTGCTCATGGACTACATGCCATGAGGTTGCTCTGCTTGGGGAAGCTGCCTAAGATACGAATTCTAAAGTGGAACAATCCAGAATTCTATCACCACACTTTATGTAATATGACGGTTGGATCTTATGTATCTTCATTCAAGCATTTTCTCGTATCCAACAGCCAAACGTTGATCTTATGTCTGATTGGATTTTAAGGGCTGTCATTTTTTTTTTTTTTGATTGGTTGTAATACTTCTGCTACCTCATTTTTCTCAAAAGTATAAACATCTCAGAAGGTGGTAACAAAAACCAAACACTATTGGCTTTCAGGCAGGGCCATCTCTGAGAATTGGCCCAAACAGCCATGGAAACAGCTGTCCAAATGCAATGACTTGCAGTGCTTAATTGTTCTCATCCTACATATTTATCCCACCACCACCATAAGATCCTTACAACAAACCTGTGAGGCACTTTAGACTGGAAGATGATGATCGGTTGAGATCCAGCCAGTGAACTTCATAGGTATGTGGGGAGTTGAACCTCGGTTTCCCCAGTCCTAATCCAACCACTACACCATACTGATTTGTATGAAATGGTGTAGTATGGCTCTGGGATACATAACTGCACACCACTGTCTTATGCGTTCCTGAGGCATCACAAAATTCTATCGTAGATCCCCAGATCAATGTAGATCTGGCTTGAGAGTCGATCAGTTTCATACATAAATTCTGATTGATCTGGAATTATTCAACAGTTGTACTTCAGGAGAAAAATCAGCTTTGTCTGCATTTCTTTGTTGCATTACGCAGAAGACTTATCCTACAGTATCATCAAATGTTTATAGAAACAAAAGTGATTAACTCAGCAGGCTTTTCCATTAGAGTCATTTCATTCACCTGCCTTCTCCATCATTATTTTGTTTTAATAATTTTGGACTGAGAGCTCTTCTGAAGCATATCCCAAGTAACAGCAACCAATGGGCCATTAAAATTTTGCAATGGATTTACTTGTGCTAGCAATGGCCAGTCTGTGGCAGAACCGAGGCAAATATTGAACTTATTTGCAGCCAGGAATCCCCAATGCTGAGTGGTTTAATAGAAATAAGGATTAAGAGGTCATATTGATTAACAATTACCAGTCATATGGTGATGTGCTCTTTTTCACTTTGGTTTATTGATTGGTTTACTCTAATCTTCTGCAGATTACAGTCTAAAATTAGTACAAGGGCTTCAACCAGAGCTGGATTATCCATTGCATGAGTTACTTAGCAGAAGAAGGCAGCAGCTTTAAGTGGTTCTTGATGCTGCCTAGAGTTCTGAAATGTGAACAAGATACACTTCTTCTGTTTCCTGCACAGGATTCTTTTAAAATTCAGTGCTAACAAGGTGCATTGCGTACTGTCTAGCCTTCCTAATAAAACAGGTTATTGGTAGCTATGTTCCCACCTATATAACCAAGTACCTGTCTGCCAGCGATGTTCCACACTTTTTATAGACTTCCTAAAAACAGTTACTCTGTCATTGTCAGAAAAAGTAGTATGTAAGCAACCATTTTTTAAAATTCTATTTAACCTGCATAAAGTGTCCACAAGAGGGCAGTCGAGGAGCACATGATTGATTAAAACAGAATTTAATGGAAATAAAAATGCCTAATTCAAAAGGTGACGCTTCCTTAAAGTTCCACCAATACCATTACCTATTGTGAAGCTGGATTGACCCTTGAGTCAATTCCTCTGCTCCATCCTCATCAAAGAAACACGTGTTGACTCTAGTAGACATGTTAGCAAATTTAGGTTGCTGGAATAAGCTGTGTTGCATTTTGGTTGCTGAAAACTTGCAGTTAAGTGATAAGATCAAAACACTTGGGTTAGTTTTCCAAGTATGTCCTTTCTGTGGAAGAGAGATATTCAGGGTCCAATCCTATCCAATTTTCCAGTGCCGGTGCAGCCATGCCAATGGGGCGTGTGCTGCATCCTTTGGCAGGGAGGCAGTCATGGAGGCCTCCTCAAGGCAAGATAACATTTGTTCCCTTATCTCAGGGCTGCATTGTGGCTGCACAGGTGCTGGAAAGTTGGATAGGATTGGGCCCTCAGCTACTGTGGTGCATAAGCTGGTAACATTTAGACTACCATAATTTGCTCTACGTGGGGCTACTCTTGAAAACAATTTAGGAATTTCAGTTAGCACAAAAACACAGCAGGCAGGCAGTTTACTGTGCTGCCTATAGTGAATGTATAACATCAGTTCTTCATAAGCATCATTGGCTGCCAGGTTCTTTTTGGGTCAAATTAAAGGTACTTTAGATCTCATTTTAGCAGGAAAGTAGCTCACTAGCATCAGTCATCCTAAAATTTAAAAAAGTCATCACAAATAGTCAAGTTTATTCAAGGGGACAGAAGGAACAGAAAAATATTGCTAGATAAACCTCTGGGAAGGAAGTTCCACATGTTAACACTATTACAAAACAAAACCCAAGTTCTCATCAATCTAACTTCTGAAGGAGGAGGAAACCAAAGCAGAGCTTTTTCATCAGTTTCAATGAATGAGTAGAGTGCCCAGCTGGGCCTAAATCTAGGACTCTGGGGCCATGATTTTCTTTCATCAGTTCAACGATTCTGCCAAAGAATGGAAAATGTCAAAGGAATAATATCTAATTATTCAAATCTGTGTTATCAAAAGATATTTAAAAACCTAATTGGATGGAAGATAGCTTGCTTCAGAGCCAAGGGCATCATTCTTTCAACTGAAAAGGCTAATTAAGAAGTCTATCACTTGTAACAGGTAAAGTCTCTCACAGATGGATTTCAACAGTCACAATGGGTAAGTGTTGAGCAAATAGGTGTTTGGATAAGGAGCTCCAAGAATCCTGGTAGCATCCTTTAGCTGAGATTTTGTAAATCAGGGGTGCCCAAACCCCGGCCCTGGGGCCACTTGCGGCCCTTGAGGCCTCTCAATGCGGCCCTCAGGGAGCCCCCAGTCTCCAATGAGCCTCTGGCCCTCCGGAGATTTGTTGGAGCCTATGCTGGCCCGATGCAAATGCTCTCAGTGTGAGGGCAACTGTTTGACCTCTCGCGTGAGCTGTGGGATGAGGGCTCCCTCCACTGCTTGCTGTTTCACATCTGTGAGGCAGCAGTGGCAGCAAAGGAAAGGCCAGCCTTGGTTTGTGCAAGGCCTTTTATAGACCTCGAGTTATTGCAAGACCTTCATTCATTCATATAAGTTCATCTTTAATATATTCATTTATGTAAACTTATGTAAATTTATTCAAATTTTAAATGTAAATTAATTCCTTTTTTTTGCCCCCAACACAGTGTCAGAGAGACAATGTGGCCCTCCTGCCAAAAACTTTGGACACCCCTGTTGTAAATCAAAGATCTCAGAGTGCTTCAGGTGCCCTGGATTCCACAGTAGTATCCAAGCTAAATGAGATGCAAATGGTTTATCCTCAACATGTTTTGCAAACTGGTCACAGCACATTACAGAGTGCCTATCTACTTTATTAGACAGACTACTAGGATGTAGCATACACCTCTCTGCATGAAACAGTATTGCTGAATGATAAGCGGATGACATAGTATTGAAGTAGAATTATTTATTTGCTGCTATACCACCACATCATTGAATCTGAAATGAGTTCTAAGCTGTGTCTGGATGGGTTTGGCCTGATCTTGCAGTAGAATCTTACAATTCTATTGGTTTAATGAGGACAGAATTCAGGCTCTATTGTCCAGTGAGGGAGCAATGAGGAAGAAACACATCTCTGCCCCGATATAATTGCTTGTACCATAGATCAACCAGCCAGAAACAGGAAAGATGGCTGCATCTGTTTGGCAATTCCACCAGAACTTTAAAGGAATTATTTAAGATCCATTAGATATAAATGGTCCCACACCACAGTGGAGATTCACTGGATGAGGGGGCCTCAGAATATTGTGGTTCTCCAGGACTTGGAGGACATCAACATTGGTCCCAAAACCAGCTCTATGCTCCCAGCCAGGGAGTCTGCATGGAAGCAATGTGCTAGCAAATCCCCACTTTTGCCCTACTACAAGGAGCACATACTCAAAACCTCTGGCCATCTGATACAATGTGGCATTCATACAGAACCTAGTACACCCCCTTCTCATCCTTAGGTCAGTATAAAAGTCAGTATTTGAGCCAGAACCAATTGGACCTGTGAAGGCCCCAATCTTATCCAGATGGATCTTGGTGAAACAAGCCAGGTTTGCAGACTTCATGAAATATTCAACCATGTATTATCCATGTTTTTGCTGCTGCTCTCTTCATATTTAGCAATACCAGCTGAATAGAGAAAGAACCAATGAAACTTACTGTGGGCGCAATCCTAACCAACTTTTCAGCACCAAGGTAAGCGCAGTGCAACAGTATGCTTGGGATCATTAGAAAAGGTTTCGAGAACAAAACAGCTAATATTATAATGCCATTGTACAAATCTATGGTAAGGCCACACCTGGAGTATTGTGTCCAGTTCTGGTCGCCACATCTCAAAAGACATAGTGGAAATGGAAAAGGTGCAAAAGAGAGCGACTAAGATGATTACTGGGCTGGGGCACTTCCTTATGAGGAAAGGCTACGGCATTTGGGCCTCTTCAGCCTAGAAAAGAGACACCTGAGGGGGGACATGATTGAGACATACAAAATTACGCATGGGAAGGATAAAGTGGATAGAGAGATGCTCTTTACACTCTCACATAACACCAGAACCAGGGGACATCCACTAAAATTGAGTGTTGGGAGAGTTAGGACAGACAAAAGAAAATATTTCTTTACTCAGCGTGTGGTCAGTCTGTGGAACTCCTTGCCGCAGGATGTGGTGACGGCATCTGGCCTGGACGCCTTTAAAAGGGGATTGGACAAGTTTCTGGAGGAAAAATCCATTATGGGTTACAAGCCATAATGTGTATGTGCAACCTCCTGATTTTAGAAATGGGCTATGTCAGAAGGCCAATGCAAGGGAGGGCACCAGGATGCAGGGCTCTTGTTATCTGTTGTGCTCCCTGGGGCATTTGGTGGGCCGCTGTGAGACACAGGAAGCTGGACTAGATGGGCCTATGGCCTGATCCAGTGGGGCTGTTCTTATGTTCTTATGAGTATAGGCACCTAACAGATGGGGCCTCCAGCATTGGAAGGTTAGGTGTAGTGAGAGATGAGAACCAATAGGGGCAATCTCACCATAGCACTCTGCTCAGAGGTGTACACTTTCTGAAACCGTCTGCACAGGACTCATGACAAGGGACACAATTCACAATGCCACATTTTCAGGCAAATACTATCTAGCTTATAATACTTTATCTGTTGTTAATTGCTGAAGTATTAATTAAACTTATTAACAATGAGTTAATACTGATAACGCTGGCAGTGCTATCTTTGGTATGACTATTAAAAAGTATAGACAAGCATAAATTGCACAGAATTAAATTATTAAATTTTCATTGGAATAATAACATCAAATTATTTCTAGTCATCACATTCTTTTTGATATGATTAATAAAGTAGATCAAATTAAAATGGAGCTAATTAATTAAGTGCATCAACTGGGCAAGTTTCCCTCTTATTCCCAAACTCCCACCTGTTGCTGGCAAACTCTCACTGCCATCATTTAAACAGATATTATAAATAAATTATTCAACTGAATTTAACACTTACCATACATTCTAAGAGCCAATAGCTATAATGTATTTACAAGAAAACAGGAGCCTTGTGATATTTGGGAAGGAGGTTTTTTTTTTAACTGTTTTGCTAGGCTAACCAAATTCCATTGAGGTTAACATTTCTCCAACAATTAGCTAGATTAAAGTAAAGCTAGATTATTGATCTCGTTCTTATTAGTATGGTGTTTGTTTGTCTCAGTGGGACAAGCATTGTGTAGACCAAGCTGGAGTCCAATCTAAGAAGCAGAATGTTCACAAGTGCTGGAAAAAAAGACTCCAATTTTTCAAGCAGCATGCAGATCACACCTCCACTCATATTATTAAATTCTAATTATAGCCTGTTGGTCCCTGAGATGATGGTTATTGGTAAATTTATACAGTTTTCCAAGGCTTGCATATTTTTTCTTACCCTATGGATGCTTAGTTGTTTTTTTTTAAAGCATTATGTTTATATGCACAGACAGCACCTTCTAAGAGTCATTTATTTTGTTTCATATCTTTGATTTCATATATTGGATCGGCAAGACTGGTACTAGATCATCCCAATCTCTTATGGGGTCTGTTTTATTAGTCAGCTAGGGTGAAAATCCTCATTGCCTCCTCCTCTTCTCCAACTTAAGGCACAAACCTAACCAGGTCTACTCAGAAGTAAGTCCTATTTTATTCAATGGGACTTACTCTCAGAAAAGTGTGGTTAGGATTGCAGCCTTTCTCTATGTTTGTTTAGAACAGAGGATGAGATGTGAATGGGAGAGGAATCTGGGGCACACCTGCCCCCACAGAGTTGGTTAGGAGAAGAGCCCAAAGCATGTCTATCTTAATTTCATTGTTCTTTGCAAGAGTGGCCCAAGACCTTCCAGTATCTGAGGCAGCACACTGAATGCCACTTTAGTGGTCTCTGCTTGGATTTGAAATGGAGCAGAAAATGATAAGGAGAAGAGAGTGGTAGGCTAGTCTCCAAATTTTTACTTATACTCAATTCATCCACACTTTCTCTTTTGCTCAATTACTCTCTTCCTTTTCAAACCCAAGATGTAAGAAGTGAAAGAGGTGGGCAGGCATCCTTATGGTAACTAATTGACTGCCTGAGGCAGCTGCCTCAACTGGCCTCACAGATGGGTCAGTTCTGCTTTTATTATACATTGAATATATTTAGCCACAGGTAACAAATTTCAGGAGACTAAAGAAGAAAATTACTACTGCCCATAAGTTACAAGGGTTGATGGAATTGTTTTTAATAAACAGATAATACATCACATAAATATTCTTAATAACAATTCTTAATAAGAAGAATGAAGGATTGCAGGATTTAAAGAGTCATGATGAGCACACCTTATATGGGCAAGAAATCCATCTCTTTCAAGGATCTTACCTTCAGGAGATAATTTGAAATGGTCTGTCGCTAGGAGCCCGAAACAGCAGGAAGCACCAGCAGCAACTTGGATAGGGAAGTTACACCCTGTGGGGGACTCTTCTGGATGCCTCAGTAGTCATTTCTTGGTTGGTTATTTCCTATGAAATTCAGAGATTCAGCAGCAGAGCGACAGCCACAACATTCAAGGATGTGGGGAGAGCTTGTAAATATCTTTGTTGCTTCCCTCCCAGGACTTCTTATTTGTATTACTGAGAACCAGAAGCCACATGAGACATCACTGGCTGTCTGGGAGGATGTCTTCACCCAGTGAGGGACTCTCAGATCCAAATTATTTGTTTTGCTGAATTTTAAGTGCACTATAAGTAGAGGGGTGTGTGTGTTTTTGTGATGACAACATAGCATCGCTTTCTCCACTTCTCATTTTGTAAAAACAAAAAAACACACCCTGGAATCTGTGAAAAAAATAAAACCATTTTCTAACACTTCTGCACATTGGTCACTGTAGGCTGGTTGAGCGGGGGAGGGGAGTTGCATGGATAATGACTGTTGCTGCATCTGCTGACACTATACCAACTATATCACCGACTGAGTGCACTTTTAAAGCAATTATGATTTATAATTATAATTTATTAAAAATGTGCCCTTAGAATAAAAACACACAACACCACTTTCTGCACTTTTCCTCCTTGGGGGGAAAAAATGAAATTTGTGAAAAAATAAAAATGTTTAAGAACACCTCTAAGCCACTTTGTGAACTTTATTTTGCTCGCAGGATTGAAATATTTCAGCCTTGATATACAGTTTTTTTAGGAACTTGGTCAAGCAGTAGCTTCAGATACCACTCAGTTCACAAGCACTATTATGTCCTTCCCAAAAATAAAGTCCTACTGCTGAGGAAGTGGGCTTTAACCTATAAAAGTTCATGCCACTTTAGATGTTTTAGTCTTTAAGATGCTGCAAGTGTCTTTGTTCTGTTTTCTTGAGCCTGGTACAAACCTGTAAGTCATATAGTTCAATGAGTATCCTTGATTAAGTCAATACCTTGTATTAGTGAATGAGCATTTTTGTGGAGATGAATTGCACAGGAATTGTAAAGCACTTTGGTGTGTGTCAGTTTTGCCACAAGAGGGCATCTGATCTCTTTCAGGACTGTGGAATAAGAGCTTGATTTGTGCGGCTGACCAGGCTAGAGTAAAACAGGAGATGAAGAAAGTGCAAATAGTTCCTCTGCAACTTCACTTTGTCCATACAAATGATCACTTCTAAATTTCTATCTGAGAACAATGGGCAGCTGTGATTGCCAGCTTGAGAAGACAGCACTAATGCAGAAAGTTCTGCAAACTAGGTGCATCCATTCGCATGAGTGAACAGCACAAAGGGAAGGAGTTTGGGCAGGGCAGAGGTGATCAGGCTTTTAATGTGAGAAACAGAATGAACGACTTTGAAATACTATGTGGAACCTGAAGGTAACATTTTCTGTTGGAGATCTTTAAAAAAAAAAAAAAGACACAAAGGAAAAGAATTTAAATGAATACATAGAGTTTAACTACAAAAACATGCTACAAATCCCATGTTAGCATGGTGAAGGTATTGGGCTAACCAGACAGCTGTGACCACAATACTGCTGCTCATGGTAATAGAGGAAATGTGTAATTCCCACAGTTCTACGATCCCTCACAACTGTTGGTGCTCCTGTTGGGGAGGAGAAGTACTGCAGGAGATGAATCTCTCAACTTCTAAATCCCTCCTAGGCAGAACCTCAGAGGTCCATTGCATTTTCAATGAGAACTGAGCTTTTTCTTTCTCTCCTCCCATTTATTTTATGTTTCTAATGTTATTTTATGTGATTCATCCTCCTTTCTTATTTTCCTTTAAGAACCAAACTACATTTTATGACAAATATGCATAACATGTGCGTGTGTGAGGAGCCTACCAGGGATCTGAAACACAGCAAAACCACAGCAGGTGGGTAAAGGGTGTGTAGAGGTCCAGTGCAGCTTTGTGGCCCACTAGTTGGGAGGAGTAACCCTTAATGCAAAAACCTTGGTAGATTTGCTGCGACCAGGCATTTGCACCCCAAAATATGAGGTATAGGTGCCCTTCCTCAACACACTTCCTGTGTGGGTGAGCCCAAAGACCAGGGCTTCTTCAGCATGGAAGCAGGATGTTGGACCTGGTTCTTGCCACTTCTTAGCTCCCACACTTTCCATCAGTAGTTCTAGTGCTGAGAAGCCAAGAGGAGTAAGAATAGATTGCTCTGAACATGTGAACTGGGCAAGCAATATGTAGAAATAGCCAGAGATTGTTTAAAAGGAATAAAAATGAAAAGCAGGGAAGGTTTGTGGTAAAAGTCGACCAAAACAAACATTTGTGAATGGGGGGGGGGGCAACAGACCTTAGAGATAGAAGTTAGTTAAAATGAAAATAAAAACTTGACCTGACTGACCTAGGTATAAGCCTTGACTACCAAGGCACAGTACTTACTTTTGATGCAATGTCCCTGTTCATCTCCAGGGGGAGCCAGAGGGGCTTTCAATAATGACCAGGCCATTCTTGACAGTGCTTGAATGAAGTCATATCCAGATGCAAATGAACTAGCATCCTTTATGGATCATCAAGCATTGTTCTATCCAGTCAAGCCAGCCCTGACTGTTCTGACAGGTCCCACCTGAGGCAGGAAACCTAGGGTTAGCCCTTTGGACCTCTCTTTATAGAAGCTGCGTTATACCAGATTAAATGATTGGTTCATCTAGCTCAATATTATTGACAGTGACTCTCCACGGTTTTAGACAGATCATTTTCTCTGTCCTATCTTAGAGATGCCAGAGATGCCCAGGGAAACAGGAAGTTGCATTCTTTTTGGCTCCAGGAGGCAGGAGCCATTCTGAAGAGGCCACAGGTGGACATGCGTGGTGTCTGTATGCTTCAGAAAGCTCTCCAGAGGGGACCAGAGTGCAGCTGCAGTCCCCTTCTGAGGGCGCTGGTGGGGCCAAGTCTGGTCCAATGCAGGTCCAGGGGACCTGTGTTGAACCAGATGCAAAATCCGTGGATAAACAGGCTCTACCTGTATAAGAGAAATAAATAAATAAATGCTTATTTATAGGACTGTTGCAAAGATTACAATGTTCAGGTACTGAACACTTCTAATGTGTGACACTAGTTGTTGTTATTTACAGCTGTGATCTGGTTTTAAGTGTTTTTCAAAACAGGTTTGCAATCCTGAACACACCAATAGAAATCAGGACTGAACAGAAAAGCCCCAATCAGCAAGAGAGTTAAGTGCCCTTAAGTCCATTGATTTCAGTGCCTCTAAGTGCACTTAGCTGTCTCTTGGATGGTGTCCTGAATCTATTTTGCCAGAAATAAAAGGAGAAGGAAAGTATAAGAGGAAAAAATGCTGTGGGTACAATTCTGTGCAGGATGTTTTTTCCCTTCCCAGCCTACCTCCCTTTGGCATATGTATAGGCTGTGTGCCAGGGCAGTCTAAGACAGGGGTTTCTAAACTTTTTGGCCAAAGAGCCACATCAAATATCTGGCATGGTGTCGAGGGCCAGAAAAAAAAATTAAATATAAAATTTAAATAAATACATTTGGGATGGAACTTAGATGAATGAATGAATGGGCTCAAATATCCAGGATTTCCAAGCACCAACATAGCCAAGGAAATAAAGCACAACTCTGTTTCTGGTTGGTCAACTGGGCCAGAGGCTCTCAGGGGATCAGAGGCTGGCTGCGGGCCAAATAGAGGCTCCATGGGCCACATCTGGCCCCTGGGCCAGGATTTGGTGACCCCTGGTCTAAGACATGAGAGATCTGGGGGTACTTCCCATATCCAAATCGGGCCTCCCCCATATTCCTGATCAGGTTATGAGCACTGAGAGGGAGGGAAAGAAGAAACCAGGCTCTATTGAACACTGTTGGGTTACTTCATGCACTTTTACTACACCCATGTGGGACAAAATCATACCCCATATAAGAGCCTGTACAACTTTTTCAATTCCATAGGAGCAAACCTACAGGAAGAAAAGCAAAGATAGTGAACTGTATACATCCTCAACTTTTTACATAACGATACTTCATCCCCAATCTTATCCCCTGCCACCAACACCAATGCACCACCAGCAGCACTTTCACAAGAATACAAATCAACCTGGAAGGCAGTAAAATATTTACAAGTCTGGATATGCAAATGACTGTAACCTAACACATACAATGAATCTTCCTGGAAATAGTGGCTGAACCCCCACATTAATGGCCCAGTTAATGACCTAACTGTAGCTTGGTCCAGCATGGCAATCTCTCCACCCACTCAATGTGTAGCAAACATGCTGTAAGGCCCATGGAGGTCTGTGCTGGTTCAGCAGCACTGTATCTGTTTCCTGTATCAGCTGGCACAAGTAAGTTTGTGCCAGGTGGGTGGGTGGGTGAGAGAGGGTGATCAGGGTCAAGCCTGGGAAGGAGTAGGCCCCTGCCATATCCTAACCCCCCTTCCCAGCTGGCCCAGCATTACACTGGGCATCCCAATTTGCGACACATATATAGCTGACACAGATCTGAGAAGCTCCATGGAGAGGCTGGGGCTTTATTGGAGAGGTGAGGGAAAATATGTCCCCTTACTCCAAGAAGACCTCCAGCCAGCTGCTTTGGATACAGCACAGGACATGTGGCCTGGCTGCACAAGTGCATTTTAGGATTGGGCTACCTGTGACTTTAGACCAGAATATGAGGATCAAATGACATAAACATGCTGGTTCTGGAAATGACTCCCACTTTTAAACATTTAAAGCAACTGTGTGGGGCATTCTGGATCAGGAGTGTGACATTGGGAAAGGGAGATTTAACTTCTTCCTGCATCTTTTTCCTGAATGAAATAGCCTCCACAATCCAGAAGCTGCTATTTTGCTTTCAGGGGTAACAGATATTTCTGCCCAGCCCACAGGTGTGCACATTTGATCCCTGTTGTGTATCAGGGATCCATAATGTTGGGCAGAAATGGCTTAAATGGACCTGTATGTTTCTCCCTAAAAGGCAAATGGCACCTTTTTTTTTGGGGGGGGGGGGTTAAATAATGGGAAATAATACAGATTGAAATGTTAGCCTCCCTTTCCTCAGTGTCAGAGCCCTGATTCAAATCTCTTCCCCCTGTGCCTGCTGTTTTTCTTTTTTTTAAAAGGAGATGCTGCTCACAAATCTCTTGAATTCAGTCTAGTGCAGCCCTCTGCTATGCAAAGGACCCTCACAACCACCCTCCATAGAAGCAGATGTAAAAAAATGAAGCAACATCTCACTATATAGACTGAGGACATAGTTGGCCTAGATGTTACTTACAGGCACATGATTGGAACTGGCACGTTTTATTTTAATTCAGTAAAGAACCACCAGATTGGGCCCCCCATGGAACAGAAGTGAAGACATCACTTTCATAAGAATAACTCCATCTCATGCAGCACTTTAGTTCCAAAAATGGAGACCAAATACATTTGGAAAACTTACAAACAGGATGTGAAGGCTACAGTCCCCGCCCACTGCACATTGTTTCTCCCAGAATCTGGTATTCAGAAGTATTCAAATACAATACTATTCCCAGAATCACTTGAGCAAATGCCTTATCAGCATGTGTACACTACAGACTTAAACTGATGTAATTGTTTGGCTCCCTGCCCTAGGAATTGTGGACATTATAGCTCTATGGAGAACTAGGATTGAAGGGAAGGGCTTCAGGTCAGCAGAAAAGCACACAGAGGTGTCACTAGGGTGGAGCTTGAGGGGCGCCTTCCCTGGGTGCTACGCTGGGTGGGGGCGCAATGTGCAAGACAGTCACTTCTGGATTCTCCCTGGCAGAGGAGGTGCTGGCAATTTTGCATCATACCCATTCCTTCTCCTTTTGGGTGCCTCCACAGGAGAAGAAATGGGGAGGCACAAAGCCACCAGCACCTCCTCCTCCAGGGAGAACCCAGATGTGATATCACAATGTCATGTGACATCATGACATCACTACCCCCCTGTCGTGAATATGTACATGTTCGGTCTAGGTTGGCAGTGGAAGCCTGAACCACACTAAGACAGCGTAACTGAGAAGTTGCTAGCAATTCCTAGCTGCAAGAATGTGAGTAAATAAACAAAAAGATTGTTGTCTCTCCTTTGCTGGCCAGAAAGGACAGATAACAAGAATTACAACCCATTGGAATGTTTAACACCTTAGTAGACAGAGAGGCGCCTGATCAAGCGGAATGGAATGCAGCTATGGATCTCCAGTTGGGAGGGGTAAGAACTAGGAAGGCTAGCAACCAGGCCAACTTTAAGAAGGTTCTGTCCTCAAAAGTTTCTGATTGGACAGTCTAAATAAGTATGAAGTCACCTCAGTACTATTAGCATACGTATAATAATGAGTTCCCCAAGGGGTGTGGCGTTCCTTCTTGGACAGAGTTTTGGGTGCAACATCCTGCATGCTGTGAGCTCCATTGTCCACCATGGGCACCTGGCCTCATAGGTAGCCCTAAAGAGCTACCTATGATCTACATAGCTAAAAGAGCTAAAAGATCTACAAGAGTAACTGACCTAGGTGAGAGATAGGGATTAATAGAGATAGCCAGTTAGCTTTATTATTTTATTGCTGATATGTTTCCTAGATGTTTATGCCTCTAGCATTTGCTGCCTTACTGTAACCTTATGTACTTAATAAACTAAAATATCTTTTACTAAGCTGTTTCATTGTCTGTTGGGGACAAGGGTTCAGAATCCTGCCTAGCTGTTCAGCAAACTACCAAGTACTCATTGAGGTCTAGTAACTTGAGAACTGAAGCTTTAATTGGAGAAAGAGCTCAGTGCCTGCAAGGGATAGAATTAAGCCTACAAGGTCTCAGTGTCCCTGGACTGAGGCACTGGCACATACAGGGTGGTGGCAGTACTACCGAGCAGAGGGGCCTTGAGGGCTTTAGGGTTCGAGAACCAAGAACTCTGAGCACCCCAAACCCCCCTAAGTTTGCGACATGGTGGCAGTGGTGGGATTTCGACTGAACTTTGTTCCTAAAAGTGGTTACACTTAAGGCAGAAGCAAACCTCTACAAAGATTTCAGTGTTATTTTGGCAGTAAGGGCTGTTCTGCCTCAGCAACGTTAAGCAGAACTAGCATAGGGTAGAAGACAGCAACATGATGTTCAGAGATCAGTTGCCTTTAAAATTTGAAGAGGTGTAGGGAGCTGTGGGACCGATGCCAGTCAACATACTGGATTCCCAAACCCCAAGCCCAGTAGCTTGTCATGTCAACCCCATGTCAACATGGAGCTAGATGGACCACTGATCTGACTCAATGTAAAGTATCTTGTGCTAGGGGAGGCAGTCCTGAAGGTCTCCTCAGGATATGGGAACACGTGTCCCCTTGCCTTGGAGTGAGCCTTCACTGCCGTGATGGGTCTACTTGAACCTGCACTAGTGATTTTGCTGGTACAAGACTGAGTGAACCTGGGACAACAGATCAAGGCCAGAAAGGGGTGTAGGAAATCGGCAGAGCTGCTACTGTCAATACCACCCCTCCCTTCCTGGTCTTGGCACACACCTCTCCCTGCCCAGTCTCTGCTCCCATTCCTCCCACCCATCTCTGTTCTGAACAGGAACACCCCTGTTAAGAGTATGCTCTTGAGGATCCCCACTTGTTTGCCCTCTAACAGTGACCTTGACTGGTTCCATACTATCATTTTTCTTCATTTTCCAGTTGTCTGGTCTACACATACACTCCCCACAATCCGGATGACACACATGTTCAGTTGCTGCCTCTCAGTGTTTTCCTCACCCTTCTCCCATTTCCAAATCTCTTATTTGTTGCAACTTTTTTGAAACAGAGGTGCAGAGTAACAAGGGCCAGCCCTGCCTTGAGTGATTTTTCCTTGCTCTTTCTTCACCAAGCCTTCTGATCTTTTTTCTTTCTTAGCCTTGACCCTTTCACCATTGCAGGATAAGTCCTTCCTTCTATTGCAGGAGACAAGTACTTTTGGACATATTTTACCAGTTCTTTAACATTTTCAATTGAAAATTTTTAACTAGTTATTTACTTTTGTTCCTACTGCTCACTCCGTCCATCTGTGAATGCAACAGTGATTATTTAGATGACCAGCTCTGAGAGAAGCTATTCCTGGAGACTTTTTTCTGCCATGATCTGCTGGATAATGTTGGAACCTTTGCTTAAAAGCTCTAGAATTGCTTTCAGTACTCACCTGGAGATTGATGCTGATTCCTGCAGGTTCCTCTGGGCCAATCCTGGAAGGTTGGCAACCCTAGTCATAATACCCTTACCTCCTGAGACATTTGTTGTTGTTTAACTGAATCCCCCCCCCCTTTTATTGAATTAATGAAGAAACTTGCACAGAGCTTGCTCCTCCAGGAAAGATCCTGGGATAAGACAGCAGTAAAAACTGTCAGCACAAGCCTGTGCACCTCTTCTCAGAAGTAAGGCTCATTATAGTCAGTGGGGCTTACTCCCAGGTAAGAATGGCAGCCTGTGTCAGTGAGAAAAACCTTGCTGGAGCAGAGAGTATTTGTGAGGAGCCAGCCCTTTTGCCAGCACCTGCTAAGGGGTGGGGATCCACTTCTGTTGTCAGTGTTAAATAAAGTAGGGAGCAGAGAAGCCATCACTATTTCAGCTCCAAAGTAGAGAATTGGCATGGTCAAGAATTCCTTACCTCCTGAATGGACAATATTTTCAGGTGAGGGTTTCACTTCCCAATTTATGGATCCTGAACCAATTAGAATATAGAGTATTATAATCTAATCTAGTCTAGATTAGAATATAGAGCTTGGAGATTATTCCAAGATGGTGGCACATATATATGCAACAGCTTTGCACTCTGGAGATCGGTATTTTTTTAATTAGTTTATTGTTTAGTTATTTATTGCTGAGTGCCAGACATGCCCAGATATACAGCCGACAAGAGCTATTTGCTATCAGTCTGAGCCAAAAAGATTGCATTCTGAGGGAGACTCGGGTTACAGCATTCCAGCCGAGGAGAAGCAACAAGGACAGCTTAGAGAGAGAAAACAGAAACAAGGCCGCAGAGCTGGGATCCGGGTGAGATTAAATAGCCGGCACTGCCTAGTCTGTTCAAGCCGGCACTGCCTAGTCTCTTTGTGTCAAATGTTAGATCCCTCTCAAACAAGATAGAGGAGCTGGAACTTATTATCTCTATGCAGAAAAATATAAGGGACTGTTGTGCCTCTCTTTTTACAGAGACATGGCTTGATCCTTCCATTCCAGAGGAGGCTGTTGAGTTACCAGGTCACCTAGTACATCGAGCGGATAGGACTGCGGACTCAGGAAAGAGCAAAGGAGGGTGGCTTTGTGTTTACATAACTAACAACTGGAGCACAAACGCCACAATAATGGATACGCATTGTTCTCCTGACCTGGAGTATATGGCTGTTAAATGCTCCCCCTTCTATCTGCCTCATGAGTTTACTGTGGTTATAATTACTGCAGTTTATATACCTCCTGCTGCAAATACTGTTCTAGCTATGAACTATCTGCTAACTGCTATTAGTAAACAACAACGGGCCCACCCAGATGGAGTGTATATAATTGCAGGTGACTTCAGTCAAGCTAATTTAAAGACTGTCCTCCCTAAGTTCAATCAACATGTACAACGTCCCACTAGAGGGCAAAATACCTTAGATCATGTGTATAGTAATATTGTGAATGGGTATAGGACTATACCTTTGCCCCATCTGGGACAATCTGACCATATATCTTTGTTTTTGATACCATCATACAGACCGCTTGTCAATAGAATTAGGCCTGTTGTCAGAGAAATACAACAGTGGTCAGAAGATGCATTGGAGCAACTTCGGGATTGCTTCAGGCGTACTGATGGGACATTATTTGCGGAGGAAGATATCGACATCTATACCTTGACTGTACTGTTCTATATCAAAAGCTGCATGGACACTGTCACTACCACCAGACAAATACAGATGTTTCCTAATAATAAGCTCTGGGTCACCAGAGATGTGTGACTTTTGATAAGAGCCGGAATGCTGCTTTCCGTTCTGGAAACGCACTACAGTACAGTGAGGCCAGAGCAAACTTTAAAAAAGGTATCAGGGATGCAAAGGCCATGTACAGGTGGAGGATTGAGCAGCATTTTGAAAGTTCAGATACCCGCCGGGTATGGCAGGGCCTGCGACAACTTACTGGGCAGAATTATAAAAACAGTCTGCCCAGCAGTAGTGATTCCATGGCAGAGCAGCTAAATCGGTTTTTTGGCCGGTTTGAGGAGGAGATAGCAGCCACCAACATTCCAGCTGCAGCCACTGATGGTCAGTCACTTGTCCTGCAACCTGATGATGTGAGACGGGTTTTACAGAATATTAACATCCGGAAAGCAGCTGGCCCAGATGGAATTCCGGGATGGGTCTTTAAAGACTGCACTGCAGAGCTGACTGAAGTTTTTACAAATATTTTCAATTTATCACTGTCACAGTGCTCTGTCCCTACTTGCTTGGACATCTGTTATAGTGCTAGTTCCTAAGCAGACAGTGGTTCCTTCTCTCAATGATTATCGACCTATGGCTCTAATTTCAGTAATTATGAAGTGTTTTGAGAGGCTGGTGTTGAAACATATTAAGTCTGGTCTTCCACCCACCTTGGATCCTTGTCAATTTGCATACAGGAGTAATAGGTCGACTGATGATGCCATCTCTATTGTTTTACATACAGTCCTGTGTCATTTGGAACAACAGGGTACATATGTACGGCTGTTATTTGTAGATTATAGTTCTGCTTTTAACACCATTCTACCTAGCAGGCTGTTTTTTAAAATGACTAGTTTGGGCATACAGCAGGACATTTGTCTGTGGATAAAGGACTTTTTGACAAACAGGCCACAGTCAGTTAGGATGGGCTATTATCATTTTCCACTCTGATATTAAATACAGGAGCTCCCCAAGGCTGTGTGCTAAGCCCCTTCCTCTATTCCCTGTATACACATGATGGTACCCCAACACATAACACCAATGAAATTATAACATTTGCAGACAATACTACAGTGGTGGGGCTTGTTAGCAGGAATGATGAGTCTGCTTTTAGGAAGGAGGTACAGGAGTAATGGAGGAGTAAAGAAAATAATCTCTCACTTAACATCAAAAAACTAAAGAACTTATAATTGACTTCCGGAAAAGGAGGGATGTACACACACTATTATACATAAATGGTGAGGAGGTGGAGAGGGTTGCTAGTTTCAAATTCCTAGGTATTTACATCACAGACAACCTCTCATGGACTATTAACCCCAGCATGTTGATTAAAAAGGCACAAAAGCAGTTATATTTTCTGAGAAAGCTTGGGAGGTTAAATTTGTCATAGCAGCTGCTTGTGTCTTACTATCGTTGCACCATTGAGAGTGTCCTAACCTATGATATCTTGGTGTGGTATGGAAATTGCTCTGCAGGGGACAAAAAAGCTCTGCAGAGAGTTATTAAGATCACGCAGCACATCATCAACCTTCATCTACCAGCTTTGGGGGACATCTATACATCTCACTGTCTGCAGAAGTCACATAGTATTCTGAGAGACCCCTTCCATCTGGCTCATAAGTTCTTTGAACTGTTGCCTTCGGGTAGACGATACAGAACTATTAGAGCATGCACCACACGATTCCTGAACAGTTTTTATCCCACAGCCATAATTACGTTGAATAAGGTGATATAGTTGTTGCCATGCTCCTAGGCATTATGGTCTGTTATACTGTTTTTATATTATGATGCATGTTGTATAGAATGTGTGGGTGAGTGTGCAGAGTGTGATTGTTGGAGTTGTAGTATATATTTATGCTTGTATCTCAAAGGTGCATAAATTTCATTGTGCTGTAGCACAATGACAATAAAGTTACTACTACTACTAGAGTAGCCATTTTTCAACCACTATGCAATGGCACACTGGTGTGCCACAGGAGTTTGGGGGAAGGTCATTTACTAGTAGAGCCAATGGGGGATGTGAGCCCCCCACTGGCAGCATGCTGTGCCTCGACAAAACCTACTGTGCCTTGACAATTTTAATGCCTTGTCGTTGTGTGATGAAAAAGTTTGAAAATTGCTGATATAAAGTATACAGAGAGAGAGAGAGAGAGAGAGAGAGAGAGAGAGAGAGAGAGAGAGAGAGAGAGAGTGTATATATACAGGAAAAAGAGTCTTAAGAAGAAGTGCTGACTTCTCTTGCTTCCATAACTGGGAGGGCATCCCCAAAAGATTCTTAATGAGGAAATACAAGGACAGCTGGAAGAAAGTGGAGCCTCAAAGGAGGAGAGGAGGAAGAGGTTGGGAAGGGGAAGCTGGTGGGATACCTCCAGGAGGATGGTTAGAACTGGGCCACAGGACCTCAATCTGTTGGGAAGAAGGGGGCAAAGGGCATTTCTGGGGAACTTTGTCTCCCATATCAGATTTCTGGAAGGGAAAGAAGGGTCTATTTCACAGCAACATGGAACAGCCATGGAAGCCAGCCCCAAGAGGAGCTGCTACATTCAACTAGCTCAGGTGACCCCCTGGATCACGCGGGAAGGGGCTGGAGGGGCCAAGCTGCGGGTGCCCAGGCTTGCGCAGATAGTCTTACTGCTGTCTTATCTCGGGATCCTTCCTATTTTGGGTTGGGTGGCCTGTTCCGTCTCCTCCGCAACGCCAACCCCGAGTGGGTTCTTGGCATTCGGTGCTCCACGAGGGTTCGAGGTCCAGATCCCGAGACCCCGAGAAGCCCCATCGGCCAGCAGGGAGCGACGGACGAGTGGGAGGGAGGAGAGACAAAGAACCTCTGCAAGCGACTCCCCCCACCCCCGAAGGTCCGCGTTTCAGTAGGACCTGCTCTGTGCAGGGCAAGGCAGAAAGATGTCCTGGCTGGAGGTGCAGGGCAAGGCGGGGGGGGGGGCGCGTGTTGGAGGCTCCCTCCCGGCATCAGCGGAGACTTCCAAGCCACCGTAACCTCGAGGAGTAGTAGGTGAGTAGTAGGAGAAAGACGGGGGGGAGAAGCAGTGTGAGTTTCTCTCTGGGGCCGCCGCCCGCCAGGGTGGAGAGGAGGTCAGGAGCCCGCACGCGGGTCGGGGGTGGCCCGTGTGTGACTCAGGTCCGTGGCTCCCCATGGGAAGGACTGTCGAGGCTTCTTGCGGCTGGGATTAGACGGCTTTCGTTCTCTTCTTCCGCTGAACACTCCGAGAGAGCCCGTCCGAGGTGCCCCTCCGCGCCGAGAGGAGGAACAGCCTTGCTCTCGTGGAAGGCTGCCTGCCCTGCCCGGTGCTCGGAGCTGCACGGAAGAGAGCCCACGCATTTCGCGTAAACACGCCCGCGCCGCTTTCCTGCCAACCAAGCGGCTCTGCCACAGTCTCACTGCACACGGGAAGACTGCTGAGGGTGGATTCACACGTGCGTGTACGTACATGGCTTCTCTCGCGGCTACTCAACATTCGACTCGCAACTGAGCGTGTGAACGTGACTCCTTTGACCAACACACGGACGTTTGAGACCACGTGAAAGTACTTTCTGGGGTGATGGATTGAGCGGGGGGGGGGGTTCATTCATACCTGCCTTTGAAGCCCATTCCTAAGCAGGTCTACTCCAAAGTAAGCCCCATTAAACTCAATGGGGCCCTCCTTCTGAGTAGGCATGTTGAGGATTGTGCTATTACTGGTTTAGGCTACAATCCTATTCACACCTTCCTGGGAGCAAGCGCCATTGAACATAATGGGACTTACTTTTTGAGTAGACCCGCTTAGGTCTGGGCTGTTACTTCTAAGGGTCACGTACAACGTCCAGGACCCCCGATTATTCTTCTGGCTGGCAATGGCCTTATTTCCAGACGAAACAATTTCCTCAGAGTGTCTTCCGGCTCTTGCACAGCAGAGGAAGCTGAGTCAGCCCTGGAGATATTTTTGTCAGACAGATGTCCGGACACGTGCACAGATCACTGGTGGGCAGGTTGTATTTGGAAAAGGAAAGAGGTGGTGGGTGGGTCGCAAGAGTTCTTGGAAGGCACTCATTCCAAAAGGGAAACCGTCTGGTCTAATCCACCAGGGCGCAGAGGCTCGTCGCGATGACCTGAAGAAAAGTCACTCTGCAGATGCTCAGAGGAGCTCTCCTCTCTCCTACTTCCTCTTTCCCCAGGACTTGTGCTGCGCCCCAATTGTTTCCATCTTGCTGGATAACTCGAAGCACATTCGCCTCTCTGCAGGGCCCAGGAGAGGTGGGTAGAGGGGTAATTTATTCCCCGGGCCCAGGTTAAAAAGGGGAGCCCAGGAGCCAAAGGAGGGGCCCAGAAATTTCCTGGGATCTGACATTTTCCTATCTACTCAGACTTGTTGCCCGTACGCGATGCTGGAGACATTACCATGACTGGGGGTGCTGGGTACACTACTGACGCCACATGGGTGGGTAGACCTGGGCTCCAAAGACTTTTCCAGCTGTCTCGATCCTCCTTTCACCCTGCTTCGCCCCTCCCTGCCCCAATTCTGCTTGCCTGTCACCACCCTCCCCTGCTCTGTTTCACACACACCCCTTTTGCAAAGGGGCCCAAAAGAAATTTTGTCAATTTCCCCTGATAAAATTCCTCTCGGAAGCCCTGCCTCTCTGTGTCTTGCTGTCCGGCTCCGGCAGTGCCCTGGTGCTCTTGCAAAGACTGCCGATCCCTTACCTGGGGCTGCAGCTCCTGGACAGAGTAGATCTTGGGGCAGTCTGATCTGAAAGAAGGCCCGCTTAGGGCCAAAGGAGTTTGGTGGGACTGAAACCAGGCTTCACGACCGTTGTGACTGAGAACGCAGAGGCAAGATCATTTTCAAATGGTGTAGACTGCCAATGTGTGCACACGTACCTGAGATTTAGTCCCATTTCCGTTCCTTCTGAGTACACGTGTATAAAATGAGGCTGTCGTTGAACTCTAACCCCTACTTCACTCAAAGGTGGATGCTGGAATGGGAATTCTCATCCTCTTCACAAACTGTGAAGGGGGGGGAGCACCGCGTTCGTTCATGTTCTGTGCCAATGTTCCATCTTAGGAAAGTGATGCTCGTGACTGAATGCCAGGTCCCATTCATGAGAACCTGGAAACAAATTCATGGTCACCGGGTCTGTGAGCCATGATGACACACCTCCACGGGAGCTCCTTGGGTTGGTGGTGGGGGATCCCAGAGAGGAAAGTCCTTCACACGCAGCTTCCAGACTTGCACCTGATCTGCCTGCAGTCGAAGGAAGGAATCCGAATGCTGGCTTCATTGCAGGGCCAACGCTTAGGTGTTTACCCTGAAGTCAGTCCCTCTGGGTTCAGTGGGGTTTACTCCTCCTAGGCCAGCATGCAGAGGATTGTAACCGGAGCCTGACCCAATCTGCTGACTTCTTGTTGGTCGGTCTCTTTGGGGATTGAGCTGGAAGAAAAGGACACAGCCTCATCGAGTGGTGGTGGTTTCTCAATTTTATTTTTTTCCTTTCTCTTCCTAATTCATAAATATCATGCGATCATAAGGAGTTGTGATCTTGGGTTGATGCCATCATTATGAGTTGTGTCGTCTTGAGTTGTGAGCCCCCCCCCCCCACACACACACACGTACACCCCTCTTTCCCCCAGCACTGACAGTATTTCCAGAGAAAATACGAGAAGTACGTGGAGGAGAGGCGCTTCCTGATAATTTCAAAGACAAAAGGTTGAGAAGAAAAAGCAGGTGTGAAAGTCACACTTATCTTTAATGCGTGCCACAGTCACAGACAGGCGTTACATGACTTACAGGGGCTGTATATAATTTTGCCAGCGTCATCTTCTCTCACACACAGTATTTTCAATAACAATGTGGTTCCAGTTCCCCTGCACTCTTACAGGAGCCTAAATGCTCAAAATCAGCCATCTGAGCCTGGCACTCATGAACTAGGCTTTTGCAACTTGTCCAACATGTAACAGTAAAGGCATTTGACCAGTGGCGTAGCTAGAGGGGGTACAAAGCACTAAGTTCTGCAGGGAGTTTTTGCGTACGCCTCCGTTTTGCTCCCCACGCTGAATGGCTCCGAAGGGAAGGGGGGAGGGCAGCTTGCATGCTGCGGTGAGACTCACTGCAAAAGTTAGAACTTTGCATCCCCTCTAGCTACGCCACTGCATTTGACGTGGATTTCTATCTGCCAGCTTCACATCGGTATTTTTTGGGGGGGATCAATCCACGAAAGCTAAAGGAGCACCCTCATTCATTTTCTCCCAATCTCCATCTCCTTTTTCTCAAGAACCAAGTCGAGAAATTTGACAAGCTATACTCTCAAGAAATGTCAGGAATGACCCCTCAAAAGCTTGCCTCAGTGGCCTGAAAGACAGACCCGTTAGGGGGTGAATGAGACTGAGAGCACAACCCTATGCATGTCTACACAGAAGTAAGTCCCATTATAGTCAGTGGGGCTTACTCCTAGGAAAATGTAGGATTATAGCCCAAGTCCTGCAGGCCAGGAGACGCGTTTTGCAGCTAAGACGACCAATCTAGAAACAGAGAGGTACAAAAAAAAGTGTGTGACGTCAAAAATGAGGAAAGTGCTGTGACGACAGCAAGGTGAGGAAGGAACGACTACAGAGGCAAGGAAGGAAAGTCTGTTGATGGTGATTATTAAGGTGGTAGAACCTGAGACTAGTCAAATTGGTGTCACCCTAAGAGTGCCGTAAGCTGGCTGGGTGGGAGGTAAAAGCGAAGAGTGGCGAGATCTCCGGGGACCTCCACGTGTTCGATCGACACGAGATGGAAGAACGTGAGAATGTCCTGGCTCGCAAGCGCCCTTTTCCCCGCCCCTTCCGCTGGGGGAAGTGGTCACCTCGTCAAGAGCGGGTCCTATTCCTAACCGGCTTTCAGCACCAGCCGAGCATCGTACTTCCTTGGGCCAGTGCCAGCGCCTCAGCCCTGGGGCTCGACGGACACATCGGAAAGTAGCCCCAGCGATCCAACCCAGCTGAGGCTGGGGTCTTCTCGGATTCCCGCCCCCCTCCATCCGTTTCAACCAGAGAGACAGAGAAGGCATGCGAGGGTCTTGAGAACGTGACTAGTGCGCTCCATATCCAGAAATTCCTTTGGGGAGAAACAATGGTAGGAAAGTGACTGGGGGACCCTCCACACGCAAAGCAGCGCCTAAAGTTAGCCGAAAGGTGGGGATCGTCTTCCAAGTCCAGTCCTAACTCAGAAGGAAGGGAGTCCCGCCGGGGTCTGTTGGATTGACTTCCAAATTCCGGCCCGGTCCTGAGCAGCTTTGCTGACCTGAGTTAGACGTGGCTTCCTACCAAGGGAGGAGGGCAGCCCGGATCTCATTTGAGACACCTTCGGAGGACCCAATGCACAGGCTGACCAGAGTGCCTAGACCGTTAACCATTGTATAGAAGAGGGAATTTGGGTAGGTGCAGCTTTTTCAACCCTTCCATGTCGAGCTGCACCTGCCCACATTCCCTCTTCTGTACATTGCTTAAAGGTCTAGGACACTCCAACTTCGATGTTCCAAAACCACCTTTCAGAGCCCGATACCATAGTCTCTTGAGACTGAAGGTCGCCAACAACTAGGCGCTCTGTCCTCCTTTGGATCTGGTCACCCTGCCAGTGCAGTCTCCTTGCTGGTCGGGTCGTATCCTGGCTTGCCCTGATTGAGTGCCCCAAAACAGTGAGTCTGGCCCCCAAACTCAGTTTAAATGTACATATCTGGGTTGTCCAATTTATTTACTTTAAAGGGATGTGTGATCCCAAAACCAATGGGGGGGGGCGAGAGAATTTCAAGACCTACCGTAGAGATTTCTTTTCTTCTTATCTTATAACATTTTTTGTGAACAGCTAAAAACCTGACATCTTTTGCATTCTATACATTTTATTTGGAGTGTGTGTGTGGGGGGGGGCCTTAAATAACAATTCAGTAAGAAAGTTAGGCAGGAACGCGCTCCTCTGTTGTAAACACCTGATTTCAGGTAAATACCCCGCTGGGAAATTGCATCTTTTTCAAATTCCTGGGGATCGAGCCACTGCCTTCCCCCCGCCCCTGCAAAGACTTACTGGCTCTCAAACTCTCCCAGAGAGTTTGAGAATCACTGGATTGGGCTGTAAGTATTTATAGAATTGCAGCTTAAATATCCCAGAGATCATGAGGCTTGACCCCCCCACACCCCACCCCACCCCAAATGGATATAACAGCCTGCCCGGATAATAAATAAGTAATAAACAAACCAAACTAGCTCCAGCTGAAATTTATTTTCAATCAATTCAACTCTGCTTGAGAATCAGAAAGTTGGGTGAACGTCAGTCCTTTTTTTCTCAAGCAGCGTGAATGGGAGATTCTCCCCTCCCCCCCATCCATATAGTTACACGCCAAGCTCCGGAGCACATTCACTAGGAACGAGGAAAGGCAGCCCCATTAGAAACGGAGATGCAAGTAACAATTAAGCTCTGGGGTCCACATGAGCGCATGGATCGATTGACAGACAGACGCACGCATGTACACATAGGTAGAGAGGTCTGCATCAAACAATTCACCTCCGGGATGCCACATCCTACGAGGCACCCATGAAAACCTCCTTGTTGGTTCCCAGAGAGAGAGGAGGCTCCTCAAACAACGATCAAGAGAAGCGGTGGGGTTTGATCGGCCCAAATTAAGTCACTTTCAGCTCTATTGATGGCAGCGGGAGAGGAGAATCGGTCACCGACTGGCTTCACTTTCCCACCGACATCTCCAAAGCGCTGGATTGGGGCTGGGTGGCGCTGTTCGTCCTTCCCAGGGCCCAGGACTCGGTGATTTGGGCAAACTTATGCAGGAAGCCCTCTGTACTCCAAAGGTCTTACTCGCAGGTAAATGTCTTCAAGAGGGTATCTTACGGTTGCAACCTAGGCGTGTTTACTCAGAAGGAAGTCTCGCTGAGTTCCGTAGGGCTCACTCGTTCGCAAGTGTGTTTAGGATTGAAGCCATAGGCTGCAGTTGAGTGTCCCATTCAACTCGGTGGGCATTCTGAGCAAACCCGCATCGGACCACGTTGTCAGTCACTTACATATTCTTGACCGACATGTTTCCTCCCTGTCAGTCACATGGTAAGGAAGAGGAGAACCTACAGCAGTTGGGGTTCTTCTAGTGCGTTGGCAACCTCTGCCAGTTGCTGAGATGCTGCACTCCCCCTCAGGAGCTTATAGATGTTCCTGGGAGAAATGCTAAGCTCAGCATCTCACTCCTGGTCTCTGCTTCCTTCCTGTCTCCTTTTCAGGTTTATCTTCTGAATGGAAAATATGGTGGGTTTCTCAGATTACTTAGGGACTTACCAGTAGGGTTTGTTCGCTAGGGCTTCCTCTCCAAAAGAAACTGGGCCCATTGAGGAGGCGCTCCTGGTGTGATACAAGGCAGAATTGGCCTGCTTTGGGCCTTCTTCCTCATCTGTCCAGCTGAGGTGCCTCAGGGCTTAGAATGTGTTTCCCTCTTGAGGAAAGCAATTGCTGACTCAAGATTCCCTCAAG
Organism: Tiliqua scincoides; assembly: GCF_035046505.1. Classification (NCBI taxonomy): domain Eukaryota; kingdom Metazoa; phylum Chordata; class Lepidosauria; order Squamata; family Scincidae; genus Tiliqua; species Tiliqua scincoides. Next base: position 178,434,054 of record NC_089823.1, read on the forward strand.
GAGGCACTTCTTCTCTCACATTGGGCTCTGAACATTCCTTGACTTTCATGTGCTCCTGCGCATGCCTGTTTTATGGGGGGAGGATTTTTTGAAAGCTAGAAAGAATTGATCACGCTGGTTGCTGAGGGTGCTCTCTGAACAGCTCAATTCACAATGCAGGTAAGCAGGTGTGGAGAAGTCGTTGGGAGATGCTGTGGCCTCTCTGGAGTAAATGCCATCAATGCCCACTGGAACTGATCCAGCCAGCAGGGGGATTATTTGCAAGCTGAGCCTGATCAATGCATTCCATCAGGGGGAACACTGGCTGCCAGATATCCTGACTGAGATACTGCAGGTGTGTCTTCTGCTTCAGAAAGGTGAATCATGGTGTAAACCTTCCATTCATTCTTTCCAGCCCCATTTCATTCCTTCACTTTCTAGGAAAGATATTGGAGGCTGGAGAGCAAAATATGCAGTTAGGGACTTCCAGGTCAGACAGATGGCTGAAACTGGGTTCACACGTGATCTACAGCACACTAGAGAAAATCTGAAAAGATTACATTTTAATTTGGGATATGTAGATTACCTCACTCCACAGGTGAGCATTCCAGCTAATATTTTCCTTCTGCAAACCAGGGAAGGGTACCTGCAAAGTTTTGTTTTTTTTAAAAAATGTTTCAAAAACCTCTCACGATCCACCCAAATTTGGCCCACAACCCACTGGTGGATCCTGACCCTCAGTTTGGGTAACACTGATATAGATAGATATACAGTACATATAGATATAAAAATTTCTGTGGTTCTGATTCCCAGCTGTGGGAATGAAAGGCATGGAGCATGCTAGTTGGAAGCAGTATTTCAATCTTTTATTGGACTATCAGTTAGTTCCTTGCAAGATGTGTTGGATGTCATTTATTTACAGAGCACAGACATTTGCAAACTCTCTGAAGTGGATTGGTTATTCAGCATCCAGGCCCAGATAGTTCATGAGACCGTTCATCACCCAGTAGAACTCCATCTAATGGTACTTTCAATACACTGTCGCAGTGGAAAAGGAAGGTCACTTCATCAGAGTTGCCCCATACATTCTGAAAAAAGTGTGTTTTTTCTGTAATTTGTTCATTTTTTGTTAAAGAGTCTTTCCTTATTGGTTTATCTCTTTTGCAATTGTCCAGTTACAGGTGTGCAGTTAGGTGATCTGGTTACAGCATCCAGTTACAGCATCTGTGACTTTGCATCCCTGTTCATGGTATCCAAAATACATTGAACCAGCAGTACATCAGGCCCACTACTGTTTGGCAGGTAAGCATCACGGAGAAAACAAAGCGCAGTGCTTAGTGACATCTCAGCTAGACTACTGCAATGCACTCTGTGTGGGGCTACCCTTGAAGAGAGTTTGGAGAAACTGCAGTTAGTGCAGAATGATGCAGCGTGACTGATCACCAAGGCTTGATTCTGCCATGCTCTGGCAGCTAGACTGGCTACCCATTCCATTCTGAGCCCAAATCAAGGTGCTGGTGATGACTTTTAAAGCCCTACATAGCATAGGACTGGGATACCTCAAGGAAGGTATAGTCAATTAAATACAATACAATCCAAGACTGTGCTGGTGAAAAGTGGGGAGGGACAGAGTAGTAAAGTTGGCAGAGTGCTGAGTTTTGGAGATTCACATCCCTTCTCAGCCATGAAGTAAAATTGGCAGCCTTGGGCACTATCCTCAATTTCCCCATCTCTCAGTGACAGAAGAATGGTAGAGAACTTTGCATACCCAAAACTGCTATAAAAGTGATGTGAAATAGTAGTCTGCATGAAGGCGTATGAGATACTTTTATTTCCCTTTAGACTGAGCAACAAAGTCGTTGCTAGTGAATGTGTTACTGTTCTGCTATTTCTTTGGCCTTGTTCAGTACCAAGTGCCATTCCGCTTGAATACCAAGCAGGAAAAAAATGCTACATTAGAGGAACTGATTATTTGTTCATCCATTTACACAAAATGACAATCACTGAAACAGGCTGTTGTCCTGGTTTTCTACTTTCACATTTATATTTAGATTGATAGTTTTTTTCCCCTCTTTGAACTGATATTTTCAAATATCTCTATTGACATAACATTTATTTAACATCCTGGGACTGTGATGGGGTGGCCTTAGAATCCATTCTTGTTTAATGGCTTCTATGGGATGGTTTCTATGCCATGAGAGCAGAGTTCTCATTCTCTGACATTGTGTATGATGAGCTTACGGTAATTGTTTTTGTTTTCAAAATGACTTCTGGTTCATATTTATATTGCTATTTGTCATGGGAAGCAGAAGATTGTGTTTAGACTTGAAGCTTTTGTTCCTCTGGTTCCTAGAGTAGGAACATGTGATATAAATGGACAGCACTTGTCTTGTTGTCTTGGTCAGGTCTAAAATGTATGGTGAAAAGTGGGTTGAAATGACTAATGATTTTGAGGCAGTGGCATCACAATGGGGATGCAACTAGTGCGGGCTGCATCAGGTGTCGCCCTCAAGAGAGTTGACGCCACACTGCCTGATCCTCCCTTTGGTGGATCTTCAGCCCAGTTCAGGCTGAGCAGCCTCGGACTCTTGCTGATGATCATGTTTCCACCACTTACTGGTGACAACATGAAGCAACTAGGCCTGAGGTGGTCCAGAGGTAGGCTTTTCACACTAAAACTAATAGCCTGGAAGGTTGAGGGAGACATGATTACATCACCCCAGACTTCTGAAATGCTGAGCTCCTGCAGGTAAGCTCTGCACTGAGTGACGCCCACTCCTGGGACGCCTCTGTTCTGAAGGAAATGCTTCTGGTTTCACATGAAAAGTATATTTTTACTCTGGCCCTAATATCGAATGCTTCTCCTTTCCTTCTTTCTAGATCACTGAAGCTCTCACTGTGCCTAGAAGTGCACCCACTTCCACCTCACAGCCACAGTTTTGAAGCAACTCCAACCCAACCTCAGGGTACATTATGTAGTACCTTTTCTTGCAAGGCTGAGTAGACTCATCAATACAGAAACATGTTTAACTGTTTAGTAGGTAAAGCCTAAAAGTGCAAACTCCCCCCCCCCCATGATGTAATATAGCCCCTCATTAAGAATGTGTCGGGATGGAGGAATTATCACTCAGACTGTTCCTAAAATACATATCTTCCCTATACAGTTTTAGTACATAACATACCTTTCCATATCCACGAACATAAACATTTACAGTTTCTGAAAATGCATTGCCAGCCACTTGGGGAATTCTTCTACAATGACTTCATCAGTCTTTTCAGCACCTGTTACCTAAGACCAGCATTCAATGCACTGTACTGTCAATACCCTGCTTTGGGCTCTCCATGGCACTCCTTAATAGTGCATTGGCCTCTACTGTGACCATCTGATAAGCATGGGTCCTCAGCCAGTGCCAGGCTGGGCACTACCCATTTTCAGCTCCTGTGTGGGTGTTAAAAAATCCCACACAAGATAAGTTCAGTATTTGGAAATTTGATCTCAGTATTATCCAGAGCCTAGTTCATCATCAGCCGAAATGCCCTCCATATGATTAGAAGACTTTCTAGGAATGTGTACATTAGCACAGTCATGTGAGGCCCCAGCTACAAGCTCTCCTGCTGCTTGTAAAAACTAATCCTAAGGGTGCAATCCAAACTGCGCCGGCCCAGGAGGGTCACAAACGTGCCATAAGTTCTCCTGAGCCACCTCCTCAGGAGAAAGCCAGGCCAGCACTCAAGAAGCACCGGCCTGCGGAGGTCGATGCAAACCTCTACGCCGGCTTCCTCCTTGGGAGTTGCATTGGTCTGGCTGGGCCAATGCAAGGGAAAATGGTAGGTGGGGGGTGTTCCTGGGCAGGAGAGGGAGGGCAGTGGGCAGCTCGGGGCAGGCGGGGAGCAGGAGGCAGGGCTGGGATTCTGCCGTTATGCTGGATCCCAATACCTGTTCCTGGGGACTCCAGAGGTGGTGCAAGTCCGAGGAGACCCTTAGGGGCCAGCAGCTCTTACCCAGGGGTAAGGTGAAAAGTTTCCCCTTGCCTTTGGCTAAGTCGCTTCTGGCCACTATCCTGCGCTGGACACAGCACAAGCCTCCTGGCTTGCCTGTTCCAGCACAGGATAGGATTGCGCCCTTAATCTCTCTCTCTCTACAGATCATTATCAACAATACTACACCACATAATTATCAGTCTATTCTGTATCCCATGCATCAGGTACAAAGCCATGGAACCCAAAGCCTTTTAGAAACACATTCTCTGTTTTAGAGGGCAGAAAGACAAAGCAACCTAGGGCCCAGTCCTAACACAATGATGCCTACAAGGTGCCAGCACAGGCTCTGCTACATCCTGCAGGCAGTTGGAGACCACACAAGGGTGGAGAGGTAAGTAAAAGATATTTTTAATTATCCTACTCTGTGCCCACATGGCCTCCAAGGGGTCACCTTGGATCTGTACCAGCTGTTTGGCTGGTGCAAGTCCAAGCAGACTCGAGGGGGTGTGTAAAGGGTGAAATAGTAGTCAGCATATTGGCAGAGAAGGCTCCTCCGATACTTGCCCCAATACACCCTTCTGGAGGCACCAATTCCCACCCCTGATGTGCCCCCATCCCTTTCTGCCCACCTCCTGTGCCCCCATTGTCTACCGGCTCACCCAAAGTGTCCGACTCTATTTTGCACACACAAAATAGCCACTGATGGAGTACTATAGAGGCAGGGAGAGGGATGTTGGGTCTGGAAAATGGGTATAGGATCCCAGCTTGTACTGTTGCCCCTGAGATTCATCATCTTCAGACCGCAACCCACCCTCTGCACTCCCTACCCCACACCTCACCCAAACTGCCTGTAACCAGCACTTTACAAGCTCTGAAAGTGCCTCTACCTGTTGCACCAGTGGCACACAGCAGCAGCATAACATTTATGGAGCCACAGCAGCACATAGAGCAGCAGATTGCAAGATCTACTGTTGTAAATGCTCAATAGGATTGGACCATAAGGTGTCGCAACTCTTCAACATTGTCATAGTAGATGTCTAAGAGCATTGAGAGCCCAACCATGATTTCAATGAGAATGAGTTTATTGTTGTCTCCATACCAACAAGCCACTCCACTTATTTGTTTTGCCATCGGCAAATGCCTGATCATCCTTTTATGGATATTAACAACTCTCACTTAGTGTGCAGCCAGTCTAATAATTCAGGTGTATTACCTGGACTCCAGCATTGCACTGCCTCTGACATTGTTGCTTTTAATTTGTTCAACAAGATTTTTCCACTTAGGCATCAAGGTCTTCATGCACTTCTAATTCAATTTTTCTTTTTAACTACCTGAATCATTAATTTTGCTGAGGGCGAAATTCTTTTGGTAAATAATTTATTGACCCACGTCAAGTGTATCTCCTGAATTTGTAGGCCCACATAATTTATAGACCCATGTCAAGTGTATCATATGCTGCATCTCATGGGAGTCTCAAATGTTTTCATTCAATCTGGGGCAGCTCTCTACTTTGTTCGTAAAGTAATGACAATATCTCCATCTGCTCTGCAACCGCATCATTAATAGGTGCACATCCGTCAAGATGCTTATGTTTAAATTTAAGCACGAAGGTAGTCATCCAGAATTCTGGAGGCATTCCTATTGTCAGCACAACTATACAAAACTTAAGAGGTTGGTGAAATAATCCTCATTTAAGCATTTCAGTTCATACAGATTTTACCAAAGGAGGAAGAGCTTTAAAGAAAAATCTCCCAGCAAATAATTTCTGCATTCCTTTCTAGCAAACTTTGGTCATGATTCTATTCAGTTGAAACCATTGGAACGTAAATGAGTTATGATGAATGTTTGCGGGATTATAATTTAAAAGCACCCTGGTGAACATTTTATTTATTATTCAGTAAATTTTTATTGCGCTCTTCAGCATAATTGCTCTCAGGATGGCTAACAAATCCAAAACAATTAAAACTATAAAATCAAATGACAACAACAAAACTATAACTCAGCAGGCATGAAACACAGCAGACAGAAAAACCCATAGATTAGAAATATTGATTTATTTTTGCTGCTTAGGTGTACATTGATTATTGATGAAAGGCTGAATTATTTTAACGTACTGCTGATTGTATCTTTTGTTGATTGGTATTTAGGAATGTTGCTGAGCTTTTTGTTCTATGATCTGCAAGGTGCTCTGGATTCTTATTTGGAAGAAGAGCAAAGTATAAAATGTTATGAAGGAAAATAAAGAAGTATTTCGCTGGTGCTAAAAAGAACAGAAGAGTGCGTGCCAAGTGAGCCACCTGGGGGACTGCACCCAGGGGGACCACCTGGGGGACAGTGGGGGGTGCCCTTTCCTCAACCACCACTTGGTAACAAAAGTGTTACCTCCATTGAGATACTGTAGTATTTATTTTTGGCATATTTTAGGACAATAGTTTTAAAGAAGGCTGAGAAGCATTTTGAAGGATGCATCCAGTCCTGTGGGATATTTTTCATCTGTCTTGTTATCACGTATAGACAAAGTAACTGCGTGCTATTGGGGGGGGGGGATCAGGAGACTTAATATTTTCTCATATCCCTCTTTAAGCCCTGTGATCCCCAAAACGTCTCCTTGGACTTGTACCAGCTCTTTAGGCGGCACAAGTCTGAGGAGACAAAGGGGAGCATCAGAAGGGATAGCATTCAGTTCATGTCACTCACACTGGGTGTCACCCCTCCCACCTCTCCTACATGCTCCCAGCCCTCCCCGACCCACCCTAATCCTCCTGCCCAATTCCACCCACCCACCCTACTGACTGACCAGTGTCAGATACTCGGAATCCTCCCCCACTGGGCTGAACACCTGGTTTCTTCCTTTCATAAGAGTTCAGGATGTTACTGCCCAGTCCCATCCCCCACATTCAGTGGTGTAGCTAACCCATTTGCTGCCCAGTGCAATGAACATTTTGTAGGCCCCCCCCCCAACGAAATCAAATTTAATTAATTAAATTGGGTTTTTTTATTTGTTGAAGTGAGTGAGAAATGTTAGTTAATATTTTGAAAAAGCAAGGGCATTGAAAGTTAGGATTGGGTCATAAGTTGTCTGAATTAAAACTGTTATTTATTTATTTATTTATTTATTTATTTATTTATTTATTTATTTATTTATTTGCCTATTTAATTTTTTAACCCACTTTTCTTCTGAAGGGCATCCAAAGTGGCTTACAACAATTTAAATATGTATACATGTAAAATAAAACTGTAAAAGGCAATGTAAAAAAGTAGCGAACAATCACAGGCATAATGGATTAACATACAAACACATAAAATACAATAAATAAAGCATAAAAGCATCAATAAAAGCAGCAGGTGTCAGGTGCTACAGAAGACTAAAATCAGAAGGCTTGCTGAAATAGAAATGTTCTTAGAGATCACTGGGGGTTTCTAAAAAGGGAAGAAACCAAAGGGGCCCTCTTTCAAACCACCACCCCTCTTACTTCTGTAAGTGACCACAAATCTAAAAGGCATATCTAATTTAGAGCCCAATCCTGTGCCTGTCTACTCAGAAGTAAGTCCCACTACAGTCAATGGAGCTTACTCCCAGGAAAGTGTGCATATGATTGCAGCCTTGGAGCACAATCTATGCATGCCTACTTGGAAGTAACTTGGATTGGGCTGCAGCTGTAGGCACGCACGGGTTTAACTCTTGCCCCCCTTCCCCCTGCAGGTTCCTGTGCTGGTCCCAGCACTTTGTGGAAGGTTGCTAGATTTTCCCTCCCATCTGGATAATGTTTGGAGCGGAAGATCATGGTGCCCAAGCCCACTGTGACTGGCAGCGGGAGGGGGGAGAGATCGCAGCCAGGAAGGCAGGGAGCAGGGGCGGCGAGGGGAGAGCAGGAGAGGAGTGATATCAAGAAGTTCCCTCTTGGCTGCCAGCTGTGTGCCTGCAGCTGAACCTAGGCTACAAACCTATGCGATTTCCTGGGAGTAAGCCCCATTGACTATAATGGGACTTAGAGTACTTCTGAGTAGGCATGCATAGGGCTGGGCTTCTAAGTCTCTCTTCTGTATGCCTCCCTCCTGTATGCCTGTCTGGAGGAGCTCAGTTGTTGCCCCCATACCCCCCCCAGCAGGCAGCAGAGATCAAAGTTCTTGTGGAGCGCTGCAGCCCACGTGTTGTAGCCCCCACCACCCTGTAGCCCGGTGCACGTGCTACCCCCTGCACCCGCTTAGCTACGCTACTGCCCACATTGCTGCCAATGCAGCCATGCTTATGGAAAAATGTGTTGCATCCAATGATGGTGGTGCTGGGCTGATCAGGAGGGTGATCAGAGGTAAGTAAGAATATTTTACTTACCTCTGCATAGTCCCCCTGATGGCCTGTGGGTCTCCTTGGACCCACACTAGCTACATAGCTGGTATAAACTTGAGGAGAGAAAGGGGATGGGATAGGATTTTTTAAAAAAGCATGTAGTCACCTTTTTGCTGATACTGGGTCTTAACCTCTAGTCAGCAAAATATTTTCCCAGGATCTTGAGGTCTTCTGAGAGGATACTTGGTATATGCTTTGATAGTCAATGGGATTTGCTCCTGGGTAAGTGTGGGTAGGATTGCAGTCTAGGATTGTTAAAAATTTTCCTGCTTGATAATGTCACTTCTGGTCATGACATCACTTCCAGTGGGTCCTGATAGATTCTCAACCTAAAAAGTGGGTCCCCATGCTAAAAGTTTGAGAACCATTGAATAGAGATTGTACAAGATTGTTGATGTCTTTTCTCTTCTTGGCTATATGCAGGCGTAAACCTTTCTGAGCCACAGAGCCTGCAGTTATTGACTGCAAAATAAGTTGCAGAAACACACACAGGATGCAATCCTAACTGCACCCTGGGCTGGCGCAAGTCCCTTGCACCAGCCCGGGGGGGGGGGGGGTCACAAACTTGCCATAAAGCACGTTTGTACCTCTTTGGAAGTAAGCTGCACTGGTGCATGGAGGTGCACCAGCCAGCAGAGGCCAAGTCCGGCTTCTGTGGTGGCAGAAGAAGGTAGGTCTGTGCTGGCTGAGCTCAGCTGGAGCAGGGGTCTGGGGGGCAGGAGGGGCAGAGGGCAAGGAGGGGGCAGGAAGAAGATGTTTTGGGGCTGGGGAGGGTGGGCGGCAGGTTGGCCCAAGGGCGAGCAGGCGGGGAGCAGGAAGCAGGGCCAGTACTTGGCTGTTATGCCATATTCTAGTCCCCGTTCCTAGGCTGTGCAGAGCAGCTCCTGGCTGCTTCATTCTGCTTGGATCTGCACCACCTCATCAGGTAGCACAGATCTGAGAAGCCCTATTGGGGCTGCAGTGGCTCTCCCTGGGGTAAACGGAATTTTTTCCCCTTCCCTTGGGCTGAGCCTCAACCAGTCCCAAACTTGTGCTGGATACAATGCAAGCCCTCCAGCCAGCCTGCCTGGTCCAGTGCAGTTAGGATTGCGCTGCCTACCTATCATGACACATTCTATCTGCTATTTGCTGTTGTATCCTGCAAAGCTGTCTTCTAAGTTATTGTTTAAGGAAGTTATTGTTTAAGGAAGGAGTTATTGTTATTGTTTAAGGAAGTCCTGTGGGTTATTCAAACTCAGGAAAAACCATCATACAGCTCCTTACGGCTTTCAGATTCCATATTTTTCTTAAGCACCTCCTTCACATTCTTCCATGTGTTTTTTCAAAGACAACTGAAACAGAAAAACACACAAACGTGACATCAGATCCATATGTGGATATATCAGTACATCACATAGTGCCATTCAGCACTAGGGCAAAATTACACTGGCTTCTCCTTGGCACCCTCATTCTCCCCCTGATGATGCATTGAACACCATCACTACCACCTGTACTGAGGGCTCAGGAGTTGGTCTAGTTAGGTGAGACCATGGATGGCTGTGGGCCCTCAGACAGTGCCTGATCTGGCTGGCCTCTGACATCACCACCCTAGTGCCATGAGCTCATCTCTTCCAGCATTTCTCTAAGCCAGGGGTGCCCAAACCCCGGCCCGGGGGCCACTTGCGGCCCTCGCGGCCTCTCAATGCGGCCCTCAGGGAGCCCCCAGTCTCCAATGAGCCTGTGGCCTTCCGGAGATTTGTTGAAGCCCACACTGGCCCAATGCAACTTCTCTCAGCGTGAGGGCGACTGTTTGACCTCTCGTGTGAGGTGTGGGATGAGAGTTCCCTCCACTGCTTGCTCTTTCACATCTGTGATGCAGCAGCAGCAGCAAAGGAAAGGCCAGCCTTGCTTTGTGCAAGGCCTTTTATAGGCCTTGAGCTATTGCAAGACCTTCATTCACTCATATAAGTTCATCTTTAATATATTCATTTATGAAAACTTATGTAAATTTATTCAAATTTTCAATGTAAATTAATTCTTTTTTTCCCCCCGGCCCCCGACACAGTGTCAGAGAGCTGATGTGGCCCTCCTGCCAAAAACTTTGGACACCCCTGCTCTAAGCAGTGGAATCTCTTGGGAAGGTAATCAAGTGTCAGAAGCGAGTGAGAAATACAGAAAATGTGATTTGTGAATGACCTGCAAGAGCTGGGTCATGTGGTTAAGTGACTGGCTTGCCAAGTTAATTCAATGGGGTCAATATGTTGAGTCTCTTTTAGAAGATGTGTAAGTTCTGTGGTTGCGGGGATACATAACGTGACAGTAGTGAGAAGGTAGGCATGAAGGGATGTAGGCTGAGAAGGAAAAAGCAGAGTAGAGAAGTCCTAGCTTTCTAAGGCAGGGTAATAATGGGGACCCAGGTGATCGCAAAGCTAGACAGAGAACCAACTAAGGCAGGGGTGTCAAACTCATTTCATGCAGCAAGCTGAATAGCATTCATGATGCTTGCTGAAGGCTGGAAATGATGTCATTAGTTAAGCTGGAAGTGATGTCATTAAGCAGGTCAAGACCAAAATAAGCACTTTTTCTCACTTAGGAACTCATTAGTTGCAAATAACAGCAGAGAAAATAGACCTTGATCATATTTTCAAGATATGGGATAGCCCAATTATCACGTGGCTGGGCTTTCAGCAGAGACACCTCAAGAACACAGCCCAGCAGCTGATGGTGGCGCTGGGAGAGCCCAAGAGCCCGATAAAGAGCTTCCATGGGCTGCATCTGGCCCACAGGCCTTGTTTGACACCCTTAAACCAGAGCCCGGAAGATCCTGCCTTATAAGTGGGAGAATCGAAACTTCAACTGTGATTGAGATGCTGACATTTCTAGACTGGAAGAATCCAGGTTCTGGCAACATCACTTGATGAGTTCTAAATTAGAGGGCAGAACTTTTGAAACACAAACGCAAATTATGTAATTGAGTCTTAACTAAACAAATCAAACTAGTAGCTGAGAAATGATGAACATATTTGGATACGAGGATGATATATAGCAGCATCCTGTCTGGTGAAACAAATGTGCAGCTCTTTTTTAAAACTATGCCAGCATAATGGCTGAAATAGAATCTCACCAGAGCAAAATCTATTATAAGTTCTTGGGAAATGCATCTCTTCAGAATATATATTTTACTCCCTATTAATTCAACCCAGAATGTATTGCCATATTATGTTAAGAAGGTGAAAAGGAAGTGGTTCACTGTCCATTGTACACTGATTGCCACCATCAGGACTTGTCTAATTCATCCATATCAAGCAAAATAATTCTAAACTTCACCATCTTTCTTTTACATACACCCTACCTATAATCAGTCATATTTTAACTGTTTCCAGGAGCTTTTCAGTCTGCTGATAAATACAGCTTACAATCAAGATACCAAAATGAAACAGAATTAGTGGGGGGCTTGCCCTCATTCATTTTCAGGGACCTCTTTTTTACATTCCTATAGACTCTCCCCCCCCCCTTTTAAATGTAGCCAAATGATTCTTTTTGCAACTGTTTTAAAAATACAGACACAAATTCAGAAGAAAGAAATGCTGATGAAATCTCCAGCAAGTATCTTTTCCCCTGGGGGCTAGGGATAAGAATAGGCCCTTGGTTGGGTTGTACTTGTCGTAAGAGGTGACTAAACAGCCACCGGGTAGATGGGACTCGTTAGCCTGGGAAGGCAGCTCATCTGAGAGAAGGAAAACTCTGATCCCAAACCTCCACTGCCTTGTGGCTACATCCAGTGGATGTATGGAAAAGGCTTCATGAGTCAACCTCGAGGCAAAATCTGGAGCCAGAGTCCCTGAGGCAGTTCATGGCTGAACACAGTCATGTTCTGGCAATTCCTGCGATGCCGCTGGAACCAACCATATTGGCCTCTGCCTTTCCATTGGACCAGTTCAGCGACATGGAGAGGGGGGTTTTGCCGCATGGGAAACAGTCTATCCTCCATATCTACTTTATGCAGGTTTCGGGCACTGGAGAGGACACTCTGTTCCAGAACCACCATTCAGAGCGCGATACCATAGTCTTCCGAGACTGAAGGATGCCAACAGCATCTTTTCCTCAGAGGGTTTGGAACATTCAGAGCTCATCAGATGATTTCACAAATGTCGCAAATTGCAGCCACCATGTATTACCTTGCATTTATCCATTATCAATGTCACTTCTTGACGTGCTTCCCAGTTTCCCAATGTGCTTATGTCCCTCTGTCATATGGCGGGATAACCTCAAACTGCCCTGAAATCCTCCACAGATTTTAATAACCAGTGCCATGGGCAATTCTCCTGGTAACTTTGCTTTCACAGTCTCTTACAAGTCATTAGGAAGTGTATTGAACTATATGAAGTGCCCATTTGAAGGATGAGTCAATTAAACATAATGAAATTCTCACAGCTCCAAAGTCAGAGGTCAAAGCCAAGAATTTATTGTAAATGTAGACTTCTCTTATCCTGTGACACAGGAGCAAATAAGGTTTTCTTGCCTTTTATCTCACTCAGTTTCAATGAAGAAGAGGAGTCTGGTAAAATTAGCTTGCTTTATACGTATATCCAGATATTGAGTCTAAAATTCCTGAACAGTGAAGTCCACAAACTTCCTAAGGTGATGTATGTTGTAATTCATATAGCTTACTAGGTTGGTCAGTACAACAGCAGCCATATGGATAAAGACTCCCAAGTGCAAGGACTAGTAGGCCTGTCCTGATGGACACCCAAAGATATGACTCCAAATGACCATCTCCCTAGGAAATCTGCAAATTCAGGAGACACAATGCTCCCTGCCTGGATAGGCCCCACCTCCAGACCATCCACTATAAAATGCCAGGAATATAAATGGCAGTTCATTTGAGCTGAAAGACATTACTACATATCCAGCAGCAAGATTCTGAGTCCTATGCAGGAGGAGAAACAAGGACATGCATGATCAGAGCCTTATTGATGCTTCAGGAATGGGTGGAGCAGAATGGGTGGATAATTCAGATGATAATTTAGCAAGTAGTAGCTTTCCATGTTGTGCACATAGCCATTTGGTAAGCTGGCTGGTTCATCTTGGCAAGTGGTAAGGAAATGCTGACCATGCATTTGATGAAGAAAGGATAACATAAGTGATAGAATGTGTGCCAAAATAGTAACCTGGAGCCACCAAGTTGTCAAAATATGTTTGTTTTTTTTTAAATGGGGAGGCATAATTCCCACATTCTATCTAGATCACTAACAGTGATTTGTCAGAGAGGATAGGTGGGAGGTGTCAGTAAGCAATGAAGCACAAGATCAGGTGATTCAGTGAATGAGTTTGCTGAATAAGCAAAGAATAAATTATATTGTGAGGTCTTCTCAGGGCCAGTTCAAACATACAAAAAACTTCCCCACATGATGCACTAAGACTCTCCCTGGGGATGTATTCCTGTGGTGAATGAAATGAAAATGTGTGACCCAGGCTGCCCATGGTTAGAGCCACAGCTGCACTGTGTATGCTTTGTGGCCAGTAATAGTGTTTTAGCAATAGTGGGATTGTATCCTGGTTTTTTTCTTTTTTTAAAAATGAAGTCAACATGTTATGACTTTTGGAAAATGTATCAAGTAAACCATCAAAGTGCTTAAATGCTTCTTTCCAACATTTCTTCTTACATTCAGGGATGTTGTGATGGTTTCTTTTTCTCATTTGAAAGGGTGAAGCACACTTAGCTGATAGTTTCACTGAACCATGCTGATTCCAAGCTCTCTTTTTTATGCAGTAAACAGTTATGACCTGGAGAGAGGCCAATCCTATTTGTCTGTGTTAATATTGAAGATGTTTAACACATGTGGGTTAAATGGTATCTAAAGACTGACACAGAAGAGCCTGGGTTGGCTCAAAATAAAACTCATTAGATTGTCTGCTCCTCAAGTGCTTCACTTTCTATTCAGAACTAAAATGTATAGCTGGAAGCCCGCACCCAGAATAAATTCTATTCACACATTATACAAATGCTGAAACCTATTGGATTTATAATGAGAATTTGGCAATTGTTCAATGGGAAAATGGGAGATTAGTGATACATAAGAAATGTTGATTTCTACCATTTTATGTCATCTTTCATAATAAGGCCTTGAAACTGTTTTTCTTAATATCATCTGCCAAAATTCCAAAGTATATTGCTATATGTTATTTCTTTCATGAACAAGAATTTTCACTTGCATTTTACAAGAGGAGTAACTAGAATACCATTAGTTTTCAAAGTGACTCTTTGAGTTCTTTCTTACACATGACTTTTGCCTCTGTGGAAATGCATAGAGGATGATGGGCATGAGACAGAACTATGCGCATTCACATTTACCTTTTGTCCCCCATCTGAGCAACTAAAATGCCATATATTAAATGCCTCTGACATTTGAATGTTGTTGTTGGCAACCTTCAGTCTCGAAAGACTATGGTATCACACTCTGAATGGTGGTTCTGGAACAAGACATTTGACATTTGAATACATTGAAAGTTATCTGTGGAACTCCTCACCACAGAACGTTGTGATGACACATGGCCTAGATGCCTTTAAAGAGGGATTGGTCAAATTTATGAAGGAAAAGTTAATCACAGGTTCATTACAAGTCATGATGACTATATAGCATATATGCAACCTCCAGGTTTTAGAGATAGCCTGTTTGTGAATGTCAGGTGCTAGGGAGTGGCAACAGGATACAGGATGTTGTCTTGTTGGCCACTGGTGAACCACTGTGAGATACAGGAAGTGGGACTAAATGAGCCCTTGATCCAACAGGGCTTTTTTATGTTCTTAAGTGATAGCCATGGTCTGGGCCTATCTATCACATTTCAACCTGCAGTATTTCAGCTGTGTTGAGAGCCTACAAAGAGCTTTGTAGCAATGCCACAGCATGAGCAGTGAATCTGTCTGAATACACCTCACATGAAAACAAACTCCTCGCAGATAGAAAAATAGCACATTGACAGCCCAATCCTAACCTGCACTGACTGAGTCCAGTCGCATGGCCTGAGCTGTATCCAGCTCAGGTAAGGAGGCAGCTGGAGGTCTCCTTGGGGTAAGGAAATAGTTTTCCCCTTAGCCCATGTCAAGCCTCAGCCTGTCCTATTGGGCTTCTGGGATCTGTGTCAGCTATTTAGCTGGCTCAAATCCAGGAAGTGCCTTATTATTATTATTATTATTATTAATAACAGTATTTATATACCGCTTTTCAACTAAAAGTTCACAAAGCGGTTTACAGAGAAAAATCAAATAACTAAATGGCTCCCTGTCCCAAAAGGGCTCACAATCTAAAAAGATGCAAATGAATACCAGCAGACTGCCACTAGAACAGACAGTGCTGGGTGAGGTGGGCCAGTTACTCTCCCCCTGCTAAAAAAGGAGCACCCACTTGAAAAAGTGCCTCTTACCCAATTAGCAGGGGTTCAGCCTTATAAAGCTGGGACAGCCAGGAAGGCTGAAATGGAAGGCAGAGGTGGAGGCCTCTGCCATTCCCACCCCCTCCTGGGCACCAATTTACCCCGTTCAGTCCTTCCCTCACCCAGAAATGCCCTCTCCCAGCTTCCCCACCACACCCCCACACCCCTGTGCTGTTCGGTGCCTAACCTGCTTGCATTGCTGGCCCTGGCGTTGGAATGCAGTGCCGGTAGGTTGGCACAGGACCCTCGCCAGTGCTGCTGACTCTCAGTTCATCACAGACATACCTTACAGCACAGTTGCAACACTCTGAGCTGGCATAGTGGCCACTAAGCTGGCTGAAGAGGACGTTAGAGTTGTGCTGTGAGAATAGTCTCTCCTGGACATGCTAGTAGTCTACTTGCAAGGAGCTTGTTCTTGTTGGGGGAGGAAGCATGAGGTCAACTACTTGCAGTGTGAAATGGTACAGTTCACAAAAACATCTGTCTGCTTCTGTTGAATATGTAGACTGACTTTTAGAAGAACGTTACCTTTGAGCATAGTGCTGCCTGCTAGCTTGTTTATTCATTTATGAGTTTATATTCTGCCTTTCTATAGACTCACACATGCAAAGTTCCATGCACACTTTTACAGATTTACCAAAGAAAACTTTCTGTAACAAAACACAAAACCAATTAGGATATCCTTAAGCACCTGTTCAAAACGAAATGTTTGACACACTCTTTTGAAAGCAGGTACGCTATAGAACAGGCAAATACGTTGTTTCGTGTTGTTGCGGCCACTACAGAAATTATCCTTCTCTGTTCCTCAGACAAATGTATTCTCTCCCTCAACTCTTCAAGGACTGACAAAGAGAGTGGTGCTCTAACTGTTCTTTCCCATGGCACATTTGATTTATTTTTTTTATTACACACATTTATATCCCAGTTCTAAAGAAAAACTCAAGGTGGCTTCCAAGATTAAAAGTAGTCATTCAGATACAATAAATGAGTTTTCAGTGTCTCCACCACGCATGCTTTGTGGTGAGCACTAACCTTGGAAGGGAAGAAAAGTATCTGTAAATACGTAGAGACACAGAGCAGCTAAATGTCAGGGCAACATGATTAGCTATGATGTGTTGTGTACATCTATCATACATTTGTAGCAAAACTTTCACCCAGTTAAACAAATCTCAGTTAGTTTATCATATGAGTTTTATTCAGTGTGTTGATTAACTGGTTGATTAAACATGCATACATGTGCATATGACTAAGGGCCCAATCCTACTGGGCCACTGCGCTGCTGGAATGTGCATCCATTCTGCACAGCTGGGCTGTGGCCACAAGTGGAAAACAGCCATGCAACAATGGTCTCTGGAGAAGCACCTGAGCTGGAAAGTCAGTGTAGGGGGTGGGCAATAGGTGCGGGGGGGGGGGAGGACAGGGAATGAACGGAACACAGTAGAGACCAGGGTGGGGAGGGTTGTGTGTCGAGGCCAAGAAGGGAGCAGTAACAGTGGTAGCAGTGTTGCCAATATTCTATCCCCCTTCCTGGCCTTGATCCACCTACCCAGGTCCACTTGGACTTGGATCAGCAAAATGGTTGAAGCAGGTCTAAGTAGACTCATTAGGGCAGCAGAAGCCTATCCCTGGGCAAGGGAACAAATGCTCCCTTACCTGGAGGAGACCTCTGGCACTGCCCACCCCTGCAGGATGCAGAACATGCTCTAATGGCATGGCTGCATCAGTGGGGGTGGGGTAGTTAGGTAAGATTAGGCTGTAAAACAATATTTCTCATGAAAAAGGCTAATTTCCTTCCCCTTTTTAAAAGCTATATGCATGCATCACAGTAGATGCCATTTTAGAAGATACCTTCATGGTATAAGAGAAGGGAAAATGGATTTCCCAAGGTGGTGCCTTTATAGTTTTTGTACATTTTTGTGTTAAAATAATTAGCCCCATTGTGTGGGGTGAGGCTTGACTTGGGGTAAGGAAATGAATGTCCTCTTTCCTTGAGGAGACATCCACCAGCTTCCTTGGCCCTGCAGGGTACAGCGATGGCCATTTCAACGCCGCAGTAGCCTGCAAGCTTCCAGCAGCTTCTCTGAGAAATTGTTGTCTGGCTCTGTTTGGTTACCCTTTGAAACTTAGAGATAGAGAGTGTGACTAGGTCAGCCTCTGACAAAACTGTAACATTTTTTCTAACACACACACACACACACACACACACACCTTGATTAAAGGGTTGTTGCATCTTTGTCCTTACCTCTAATCAAGAGAGATGACTTAAGAGTCACCTATTGATTTGACTGAGTTTGGGATTAATCCCATAGTATTAGAACACAAGGAGTAAATTCAAAATATTTTGATTTAAACTACATAATTGAACCAAATAACTGCATTTTTTTATTCCATACATATGATTGATGGATGATAGCAGAACTGAAGCATGAAAAGATCTGAAGCATGAAAAATGTCATAAAGACACCCACACTTTTAAAAAAACAAATATTATTATAATTTCCCCATCAGGTTTACAACAGAGCTGTGTCGCCTGGTTTATTTTAATATACATACTTGTGATTTTTTTTTTTTAAAGTGTAAAATACTGTTTTCTCTTATCTTCTTTTGTAAAAGCATATTGGTTCCCTACAGGCTACTGATACTGCCTGTAGCTTTCTACGTGTGTTTTGCTCTGTCTTTTGTACATAATAGCAGCAATGGCCAAGAACATATTAACAACCAAATCCTAAGCTTCCCAGCACAGCAGGCTACAGCAGTGCTGAAATGGCCCACCGCTGTGTCCTGCAGGGCCAAGGAATTTGGCAGAGGTCTCCTGGGCAAAGTGGGCATTCATTCCTTTACCCAGAGTAAAGCCCCAGCCCCCACAATGGGGCTACTTGAGTCTGTGCCAGCTAAATAGCCAGCTGGCACAGACTTGAGAAGCCCCAAGTTGAACTGCCAAGCCCGACACAGGCCAATGGGGTGGCCTCTGTAGGTCCCACCCCCCTCCCAGGCCAGTTCCTCTCCACCCTCACCCAGAAAAACTCCCCTGATCCTTTCCCCCCCACCCTGCCCACACACACACCCTACCACCCAGTGCATACCTTCTCACTGCTAGTGACTGGAGCCTTCCTGCCAGCACTGCTTACTCCATGGGGGGCATTAATATGCCTTATGGCCTGTTTGTGACACCCAGAGCCAGTGGCACGAGCATACAGGCTAGCACAGAGGCCCACAGGATAGTGCCCAAAGACAGTTTCCATGCAGAATCACACCTATGTAAGGTTGTTCCCTATTCACTATGAACCATGCAATAGAAAATATATCACTGTCTTGGCTCTGTCCTCCTGCACAGAATATGACTGTCACTTTCAAACTGCTTTGGACATCATATTTCCTTGTCAAAGCTTTAAGCACTTTGGGCCCAGTCGTGTCCAGCTTTCCAGAACTGATGCAGCCATGCCAATGGAACATGTGTTGCACCCTGTACTGGCAGTCACAGAGGCCTCTTCAATGTCAGGGAGTGTTTGGCTGCAATTCTAACCACACTTTCCTGAGAGTAAGCCCCATTGAACACAGTAGGACTTACTTCTGAGTAGATCTGGTTAGGCTTGTGCTCTTTGTTTCCTTACCTTGGGGCTACACTACAGCGGATGCTGGAAGCACAAAGCCCTTTATGGTATAGAGGGACAGCTGGGCTGCTGTCATGTGATTCTAGGACACTGCTGTCTATGGGTAGCATCAAGGTGCACACAGCAGCAACTCCTGAAGCCTCCACTGGCATATCCCACAGAGTCCATTCATATATTCAACTGCCAGTTTTCAAAATGCTAAGCAGTCATGGGATGGCAAAGCACTACCTGCCAGTTCTCAGTGTCCTTAGGACCAGAATATTAATGGTTTCCAATAGGAAATAATTACCAGGTTTTAGAGACGGTCCAAAGAGATGACAACACTTTAGAGGGGACATTCATATTTCTGTCCCCTGCACACAATCATCTAGGAGAAACTGCTTGAAAAGTCTGCAGATGGTGGCCCCTAGTCCAAGGCAAGATGATTGGGTGCACCACACAGCCACATTCTCACTGTCAAGCAAATTCTGTGCTTGGCAGCAGGTGTACATGACAAACTTTCCTTCATAGGGCAGGGCAGGGTGGGATGGTTTGGGAGATGAACTTAGACCTGG
Source organism: Tiliqua scincoides (assembly GCF_035046505.1). Classification (NCBI taxonomy): domain Eukaryota; kingdom Metazoa; phylum Chordata; class Lepidosauria; order Squamata; family Scincidae; genus Tiliqua; species Tiliqua scincoides. The sequence goes on from NC_089823.1 coordinate 178,453,940, forward strand.
AGGACCTGGTTCCAAATCCCCGCTCAGCCATGAAACTTCCTGGGTGACCTTGGACCAGTTAAGATCTCTCAACTTCACCGACCTTGTAGGGTTGCTGTGACGACCACAGGAGGAGAGGAACTAGGTACCCTACTATGAACTCTTGGGAGGAAGGGTGGTCTAAAAATGTGAAAAATACATATGTACTCTGAAACGGTCATTTGAATGACTGGGTGAGTTTCCAGGAGAAGAAAGTGTGCCTGTTGTGGGGCAGCCACTGAAGGAGTCTCTCTCTCCGAACCTGTGCTGTTCAGGCCTGGCACATGAGAGGCACATCAGAGGGTCCTCTGCTGATTTGGAAAAAATATGATTCTATTTTGCTTCAAAAACGAACGCCTCTTATTTCTCCTGCTATGACCTGTCGATTTTAAATACTGCATACAGTGGGGGTGTGCTTGGGTTTCCTCATCCCTCCCCCTCCACTGCACCCTGGGCATCCTTGTAGCATCATTTTTAGTCCAAGAAAGTTAACAGTCTCCCTCCTCCAGTCCCCCTTTCCACACACAAGCAAGGAGCCTTGGAGTGCAGGGAAGGAGGAGGCTGTCTTAACTAAGAAGCCTGGATTTGTGTGAGAAGTTCCCTCGCTTTCTTTCTCTCGCCTGGCCCCTACAACTCTTTTGTGAATGGGGCCAGTGCAACATGTGGCCTTTCACCCCGCCCAAGAACCAATGCCAGACAGCCACACTCAGAGAATTGTTTGTTAATAGTCCAATTAGATAATTGCCATCTTTCACTCCTTTCGCTCTAGATTTCCCATAAAGGCATGAATAAGGAGAGCAGCATGAAGAGGGCTTCTGCCCTGCAAGGTGACAAGAAAGGCTGGAGCATGCTCTCTGCACAAAGCCATGTGCTTGAATTGAATCATTGTCGCCTAATCAATGGTCTTATTGGATTACTGGCTGTTGCGGTTCTCAAAGATATTGTAGCAGAGACAATGAAATAGCGAGGGGAAAACTTTTTTCCCCCTTGAGTGGATCGAGCTGTTGAGATCTCTCTCTCTCTCTCTCTCTCTCTCTCTCTCTCTCTCTCTCTCTCTCCTGGATCCTTCTTGACTACAAAGGAAGCTTTTAAAAAGGGGGGAGGGAACAGGCTCTGCAAATGTGTGCACTGTTTGTGAAGGTGCAGAATTAGAAAGAAAGGAGGGGGAGAAGTTCTCTCTCTCTCTCTCTCTCTCTCTCTCTCTCTCTCACACACACACACACACACACACACACACACACACACACACAGAGAGAGAGAGAGAGAGAGAGAGAGAGAGAGAGTCAAGTATCTGAACTGAATGAAGGAGAGGTAGGACTTTAAGATGGCTGGCTGGTGGAGATAAGTGTTGAGAAGGTTCCTCTCCTCCTGGGTTGAAAGGAAGCCAACCCCCATCTGCTTTCTGGGATCAATTCCCAGGAAAGAAAACTTCTGGGGGGGGGGGGGAATGCTGTTGGTGTAACTTGGCTGGTGACTTCTTTTTGGGTTGGTTTGCTGGGGGGTTCAAGACTCCTTCATGGGCTCCTGTAACACCACCATTGTTCTTCTCCTTGGTGGATGTCTTAGGCGTGTCTTGGGGGGAGAGTCACCCCGTCCGGCAGGGTCAAAGGCAAGCTGAAGAAAGTTCACCGGGCTGCTGGTGGCTCCTGGCGACTCAGGCTGAGTCTTGTCAGAAGTTGGCTCCCCTGCCCCTGGCTGCGAGAAGCCTGCGAGCCCTGTCTTTCTCTCCCCCCCGATTTTGTGTGTGTGTGTTTCCTGCGAGCAAGGCCAATCATTTCCGTTGATTCACTGGGCTCCACTCGCCTTGATTGGGGACAAGCATCCAAACCACCCATTACGATGCGATATATTATCCCAACAATTTAGTGTATTCATGAGGCAACCTCGATGTGGAGGCTGCGAAATTACCCCTCATCAATGGCCGCGGCGAGCGGGAGCGCCTCGTCCCTCCTGGGTGTCGAAGCCCCACAGCCCTCTCCGTAATGAGGCGGGCGTGAGATCGTCGGAGAGGCGCGCTGTGCGGAGGACCTCAGCGCCGGGGCTCGGGGAAGCCGGACACGCGCGCCAGGGCGCCCGGCTCCGGGACGCGGCTGCCTGCCTGCCTGCCTGGGCGATCGCCACCGCCCTCTCCTCTTCCAGGGACTGGGCTGGAGACCCACCGATCCGCCGTCCACGGTGCCAATTCCGACCCACACTTCGCCCCCTTTCTTTCTTTCTTTCTTTCTTTCTTTCTTTCTTTCTTTCTTTCTTTCTTTCTTTCTTTCTTTCTTTCTTTCTTTCTTTCTTTCTTTCTTCGTCCCCTCCCTTTTTTTTTGAACTTAAAAACAAACAAACAAGCACCCAGCCAGCCAGCCAGCCAGCCACCCACCCACCCACCTACCTTGCCCTACATGTTTGGCAAACCAGACAAAATGGACGTGAGATGCAACTCCGAGGTCGAAGCCAGCCGGGTCTCCAAGAACGGGCCCAAGGAGGGCAAGGAGACCAAAGGAGCCGACGGGAGTATCTCCACGCCTTTCTTGAAAGATCCGCAAGGGACCTTCTCGGCCTCGGGGGTCCCCGAAGACTGCAACAAAACTAAATCCAGTTCCACCGATCCGGATTATTGCAGGCGGATCCTCGTTCGAGGTAGGCGAGTGGACAGCTTGTTCCCCTCTATTTGGCTGTTTTTTTAAGGAATTGTCACCACTTTTTCTTTTGTTTGAAGATTTTTTTTTTTAATTTTACATTTTTGGGACTTCTAAATGCCTCCTTTTTATTATATTCTGGTTCATCTGATTTTTTGTCAATTTCACCTGATTTTTGTCAATTTCACGATTTTTGTCAATTTCACCTGATTCCCAATTCTAGGGAGATTTCACTGTCTGGGTGGCTGGGAATTTCAGGGCACCCTTTCCCACGGCTGGTGATTAAAAACCTCTCTGCCCAACTGTGAGGGATTCGTGGTTTTCCTTTTCTCAGTGTACTTCCCTAGGAGCTGTGTTTTTTTTTGGGGGGGGGGGGGAATCAGCTGCCCCCATTGCATTTCTCTGCCCTTTTTGCTTTAAACTTCGAGACAGTTGCTTACAAGACATGGACAACCCCTCTTTCCTCCCCGCCCCCCTTGATTCTCGACACCTTTTGAAAAAGCTGCTGCTTGGAAGTGCCCAAGGAGCCTTTTGCCACCGAGCTTAAGGTATTAAAAAAATGCTCAGAATTTTAAAGAAATGCTGCTGGGTTTTGGGTCGCCCCGTCCCACTCTTGGGTGTCTGCAAAGGGGCCAGAAAATTCTTCCAAATTCACTCCAAGGGGCAACCCAAAGGAAAGAGTTGATTCTGGGTTGTTCCTATTAAATCCGTTCCTAATGTTGGGTCAAGTACAGCATTTGGAGGGTCCTTTTAGAATGCTGAACAAGCCTGGCTCCCCTTGAGTTCAGTTGCGTGAAAAGTTCACCAAAACACCCTACAGAAGCTGCCCTTTTCTAGAAGTGCTGGAGAAAATTCTGGGGTTTTGTTTGGTTTTTTTAAGATTTCCTAGAATGTATTTGTTATTTATTGGGGCTTCCCTGCCCGGTTTGTTATCTGACTTCCTGTCTCTGTCCCTCCCACTGCACCCATGATCAGAGCAGCCATACCGCAATTTTGCAGGCTTTTTAAAAACATGGGTTTAGATTCCGAAAGGAGCAAATGCGGTTTTCCCCCAGAGGGGTTTTCGGTGCCAGCGCAGGCCTGGTGAACAAACATTCCTCCCCGAGTCGGCGGATCAAAGGGGTCCCTGACCCACTCTGCCTTTCTGGAGGTTTCCAGCCGCAATTGGGAAGGTAAAACGACTGAGCACGGAGGCTGGGAGGGTTTGGCTGGAATCCGAATCGAGCCTGGCAAGGGGTTGGTGAGACCGGGGGGTCCTTGGCGGAGATCGAGGCGGAGCAGGGTGAGGGAGCGAGGAGCGGTGGCCTTGGCTTCGCGTTTGAGGAGGAGAGGGAGAACTTCGTCCTTCCAGCCGGCAGTTCCCCCCAGAGATGGGCGTCGGCTCTCCAAGCACCCCGGATGCCGTCGCCTGGTCAATCGGGGCGCCTTCGTGGGCGTTCACCCCAAATGCGATCAAAGCCGTAGGGCGGCGAGGAGGCCTCCGCTCTGGGAAGTGCTGCGGACTCCTGCCCTCAAATCGGGGCCGCTTTATTTGGGGGGGGGGGGCAACAACACTGAGAGGCCTTCAGAGGGGGCCAACAGGTGAGGCTGGAGGAGGCCTGGGTGTGCCTGGCCCCCGAGTCGATGTGGGAGGCTCCATCATGCGCCAAGCTCCCAGCGCAGCCTCTGGCCCGGTCCAGCGGGCCTTTCTGGGCGGGTCCCGGGCACGGGCTTTTCTCTCGGGGTCTCAGAGCGTCCCCTCTCTCCCGCCAGATGCCAAGGGCTCCATCCGAGAGATCATCCTGCCCAAAGGGCTGGACCTGGACCGGCCCAAAAGGACGCGCACCTCCTTCACTGCGGAGCAGCTCTACAGGCTGGAGATGGAGTTCCAGCGGTGCCAGTACGTGGTGGGACGCGAGAGGACCGAGCTGGCCCGGCAACTCAACCTCTCCGAGACTCAGGTACGGGCCTGCCTGCTGCCCCCAGATCGGGGCCTGCTGGGAGGCTTGGCTGGGCAGGGGAAACGCGGGTGCAAGCCCCCCTTGAAGCTCCCGGGCTGGCCCTGCGCTCACCTTGCAAAGGGAAACCAAAACCGTGTGTTGGTGTGAGCCATGAAGCGGTCGTGGCTGGGCCGAGTTTGGAAAACGGCCTGCTGCCAGGTCCAGCAGGTGCCTCTCGCTCTCCCAGGCGCAGACCCCGCTTTGCTGGGGAACGGGCTGCGCTTTCCCCCTTGGTCGGATCAGGCGCAGCTCAACGCTCCGATCGCCTTTCACACCCTCCTAGGCTGGCCAGGGCGAAGAGAGCCCGGCTTCCAAGCAGAAGGGCCAGGAAGCCACTGGTTTTGATGGGGGGTGAAGTGCACTCTCAGTCCTGAGTAGACATGCAATCCTGAGCCTGGTGACGCAGAACTAAGACCCTGCTGAGACTGGGGTGTTCAGGGGTCTTCCTTCCTACTCACTATGAGCCCAATCCTATGCATGTCTTCTCAGAAGTAAGCCCCACTGTTGTCAACAGGGCTTACTGCCAAGTAAGTGAGGCTAGGATTGCAGCCTAACTAACTAAAGGGCCCAATCCTATCCAACTTTCCAGCACCGGTGCAGCCGCAATGCCGCCCCAAAGTAAGGGAACAAATGTTCCCATACCTTCGGGAGGCCTCTGTGACTGCCCCCCTCCCATGCAGGATGCAGCGTATTCCCCATTGATACAGCTGCACCTGCCCTGGGAAACGGGAAAGGTTTGGGCCCTAACTAACTAGGCTGTAGTCCTATACTCACCTTGGAGTATGTCCCATTGAATTCAATGGGACTGACTTCTGAGTAGGTATGCCCACTGTAACTAAGGCAAGTAACTGGACTTTCCCCCAAACATTCCTTGCAAGGCAGAGAAGCCATTCTCCCGTCTCACGCACCCTCACTGATGAGTAACGCCGTCTCAGCCACTCTGGAAACACGTTAGAGGGAAACGCGAGTCTCACTGAAAAGCACGGGATTTGTTTGTTTCCGTGTCATGGTGCGGTTTATGGGCAGCCCCTCGGCTTCAGGCAAAATCTCGGGGATTTCCAGAGGTGCAAAAGGGGCGAGAGGGCCGCCCACCGAAAGAGCTTCAGAAGAAGGCGAGGTACCCAGGTTCCTTGACGGTGTCTGCGGGGTTTTTCCCACCAGGAAAGGCCCACTAGGAGGTAGTTCCGCGTCAGGCTACCTTCAGTGTTGGAACCAGGCTCTGACCCATGCAAGATCCGAACTTGGATCCGGACCGCAAAGGATGGTCGCATTCACGCAGTGCCTCCGGCTTGGAGCCGCCTTGCTCCGAAATGCCTGGATTGGGCCTTGGTGCAGGCCGAGCCTCTCTCTGCAGCTTTCCTTGGGAGTCAAGCCCCATCCCTGGGAGCTCCAGGCACTTTCTGCCAAGGAAGAGGGCGTAGGCGGCGTGCCACTTGTGGCAATGGCCCTTCCCAAGATTGGAGGCTTCGACCTGATGGGGGATCAGTGGGGCTGGCCTGCAGACCCCCCAGCCAGGGAATCCCTTGCCCGGCGTCGCTCTGCTCTTTCCGGTGGGACTGCGCCACTTTTGCATGCATTTCGGGTGCCACTGGTCTCTGGCCCGGCGCACCAGCCAGGCATCTGTCCTGCCTCCCCCTCCCTGGTTCCTTCTGGTTCTCCTTCTTTTGGTGGGCTTGTGGCAAGCTGTCCTCAAAAGCCTGCTTGTGCCTGGAGTCTGGCCTCGCCTTGAGGCTCTTTGGGTCGGACGCGCTTTTAAAGCCAGGCGCAGAGCCCTAAGCCTCTGTGCCACGAGGCCACATGGAACTGCTGGGCAGGACGGCTCCGCGTTGTTGTCAATCAACACGCGTAAAAGGAGCAGCCGGACTTCGGTTAAGAGTGCGATTTTAAACGCACCCACCGCATTGCCCTCGAATGGCAGAATTCGCATCACTGGTAGGCCTGTTAGAGATTTTCGAAGGGAGTTTTCTTTCTCTCCAGATTTATAGAATTTGGTTCATCCCAGACTCTCCGGGTGCAGAATGGGGGGGGGGGGGAGCATTTTCCCTGAGCGCAGGAGCAGGGGGACCAGATCCAACGGAGGACAGAGTGCCTATACCTTAAACCATCATATGGAATTTAGGCAGCTCCACATGGAAGGGTTTAAAAAACTGCACCTGCCCAAATTCCCTCTTCTATAGGACGGTTTAAAGGTCTAGGCATTCGCAGCTCAATCCTATGGGTATCTACTCAGAAATTAGTCCCATTGAGTTCAATGGGGCTGACTCCCAGGAAAGCATGCATAGGATTGCAGTCTCTGTCCTCCACTGGATCTGGTCACCCTGCCCAGGAGGCTAGAAGGGAAAGCCGTCAGAAAGATTGATTGACCGAATGAGAGAGCCAGAGGAAAGCGTGGAAGAACAGAGAGAAAGGCTCCTGGTTATATAACCTTGGGGAAACTTCGAGGTTTCCCCCGTGACTCATCAACCGAAAGAGCTGCTAAAAGGTTCTTCTGGCTTCTGTGGGGACCTGAACGGACCAGGTCAGCTGTGCTTAGTGCCTCTTGTTCCATATTAGCTAATGGAATGGATATAGGAGTGGGAAGATCCACTTTGGTTTTTGTTTACACGGCTCCTCGAGTATTAGGAGAGGGAGGAGAAAGTGGGGGGGGGGGCGCTGTGTGTCTCGTTTTCCTCCCTGAACTTGAATAGTCCACTCCAAGCACATTTCAAGGTGTGGAGAGGAGGACAAGAGACTGCAGCAGGGCCAAGGGGCGCCAGGAGCGGTTTCTGGTTTCTTGAGCAGCTCCTGCGCCGTCCTGAATCCCCCCCCCCCCCAAGATCATTAGCTTGTCTGGGGCTGTCACATCGCGCCAAGCCGGGCTGACAAATGCAGGCGCGTCAGAGACCGCGGAGTGGTGCGTAATATTGATTTGAAGGAATCATATTGGGAGTGGTGGAGGAGACCTCCAGTCGCTGGAGGGGGGGGGGGCTGCAGGCGCCTCTGCCAAGCCTGGGGTGGGAAAACAGGCTTGCTGGAAGAGTGTGCGTGGAGATCCACGGAAGACACCCCCCCCCCAAAGCACACAGGCATTGCAGGCCGCCTTCTCCAAAGCAGACGAGCTTTTTCAGTTCACCAGACGCCCCGCAGATGGGCTTAGATGGGAACTTTCCTGTGCGCCCACAGAGGCGAGGAGATCTCAGGCTCCCTGAGATCCAACAGGTGGCACTTTCAGAAGACACCCAGGCTGCTATCCTACCCACACTTACCGAGAAGTAAGTTCCATTATAGTCAATGGGGCTTACTTCCCAGCAGCATAGGATGGGGCTCCCAACCCCAGTCCTTGTATTCAAGGACCAGCGCAAGGGACGCGGGGTGGGAGGGGCTGGACCATGTGCTGGATCCGGCCCAAGGAAGTCCCGCCTAGTCCAGCTCCCTGTTTGCAATAACAGCCCGCCCGAGGCCTGGGAGAAGCCCACTCACAGATGGTGGCGGGTCCCCGTCCCGGCCGTTGTTGCCCCTGGAATAGCCAGGCGCTCAGTGCCAGGAGCGCCAGATCCCAGGCGCTTGGGGACTGATTTTTCCTCTCCAGGCAAACCTGGAATGATCCCCTCCTGGGACGGCTCAAGGCCGGTGGCTGTGGCCTCTGGGTGGAAACTTCCCCCAGCTGGGCTAATGACAGCTACTTCTTAGAAGATGAGAAAGGCGCTTTCTTCTTCACCTCCAGCCTTGTGAAAGCGATTCCCTCCCCTTAAAAAAAATCCCACCCAGAGACAATGGCTCCTTTTCGGTGGGTCGATTTCCGAGATCTCGGCTGTTCAGGGGGTGCCACTGCCAGGGCAGGCTCCTGCCACCATCAAAAGCTGGCTCCTCTTCGAGTGCAGGAGAAGGACTCTTGGCCCGGCTCGCCCTTCCCTTCAAGAGAGGCCCCCCCCCACTTTTGCCAGCTCACTTGTTCATTCCGGGGGGCCTTTCCAGTGATCACGCGAGCTCTTTTTCTCCCCCCCCCCCCAGCCTCCCCTTCCGCGATCCTCTGGCTCTCCGGGTCCTGCACTACCCAGTGGGCTGAGTGTCTCGCCCAGCCTCGTGGGGAAGGGCCGTGGAGGTGGCGGGAGGGCAGCAGGTTTGGGGTCGTCCAGTGGTTTGGGGCTACAATCCTATGCACACTTACCTGGAAGGAAGCCCCATTGGCGATAACCTACTTCGGAGTAGACACGCATGGGCTTGGGCTGTGGGGCCGGCTTCTTTCGCACCCTAACGCTGCCTCGCCCCCGCTCTCCCCGCAGGTCAAGGTCTGGTTCCAGAACCGGCGCACCAAGCAGAAGAAGGACCAGGGCAAGGACTCCGAGCTGAAGTCGGTGGTGTCCGAGACGGCGGCCACCTGCAGCGTCCTGCGCCTGCTGGAGCAAGGCCGGCTCCTCTCCCCGCCGGGCCTGCCGGGCCTGCTGCCCCCCTGCGCCTCCAGCGCCCTGGGCTCCTCCTTGCGGGCCCCCAGCCTCGCCAGCGGCCCCGGAGGGCCCGGATCGGGCACGGCGGGGGGCTCCCCGCACCCGCCGGCAGTCAGCAGCGCCGCCGGACCGGCCCACCCGTCCCCTCCCGGGGGCCACAACCTCTTCAGCCTGCCCGTGCCCACCCTGCTGGGCTCCGTGGCCGGCCGGCTCTCCTCCAACCCCTTGGCGATGGCCGGGTCCCTGGCCGGGAACTTACAAGAACTGTCCGCCCGCTACCTGAGCTCGTCCGCCTTCGAGCCCTACTCGCGGACCGGCAGCAAAGAAGGCGCGGACAAGAAGGCGCTGGACTGACGCCCCCCCTATTTATATTTATGGTCTCTGTCTGTGGCGATTATTTATGGACTCCCACAAGTTAGGTGCCCCCTCCATCCGTCCCTCCGCCGCCCCACACAGTCGCCCCACTCGCCTTTGCCTCCCAGGCTCCCAAATTGGGTCCCTCCGGCCCACCGACAGTCTTGGAAACCCCAAAAGCCTGGGGGGAGGGAGTTCCAGGAGGCTTCAGATCCGTGAAACCGAATGGGTCGCAGCAGCAACCGCCACACAAGTGTCCTAGTCACACTTACCTGGGAGGAAGCCCCACTGAGTATAAGAAGGGATGCATAGGATTGGGTTCTGCCATCCTAGCCACACTTCTCTGGGAGGAAGCCCCATTGACTCTAATGGAACTTACTTCCGAGTAGACATGTCTAGGTTGGGGCTCTAAGGCTGCCATCCTATCCACACGTCCCTGGGAGTAAGCTCCATTGACTATAATGGGACTTACTTCTGAGTAGACATGCCTAGGCTCGGGCTCTAAGACCCCAGACCAAACCAACCCGGGTGGGTGGCGAGGAAGGCACGTCTTGTAGTCCAGCTGGCCTGGCCCGCCTTTGTTTGAATTTCCAAATGGAGACAGGCAGAAGGAGGCAGTCAAGGCGGGAGCAAGGCTGGAAAAAGGTGAGGAGGAAACGATGGGAGCCCTGTTGAAAAAGAAGCCGCCTGCTACTGCTTCAAGCCTCGTGCCCAAACTCCGCTTGGAGGAGCCGCGCTTGGCTGAGAGGCTTCCAGTAATAAAACTGGGCGAAATTTTAATTGTGCGCGCACAGAGACGCCCGCGGAAGGAATCCGCGCTTGCTCTGGGTCCCCATGAGAAGTTAATCTGAAAACAGACCCCCTCCTCTTTCAAAGGGGTCTCCCTTCCCCACCCCGCTCCCAAATCGTGCCAAGGAAAGGCGCACAACGCCCACTGCACAACCCACTGGTCGACACACCTCTGGGACCCCAGTCCCATTGGCAGACCAGCAGCGCGATGCTAAGACTGCAATCCTAGCCACAGCTCACCTGGAGTGAGTCCCATTGACTCTCATGGGGCTTACGTCTAAGGGCCCAAACCGATCCCATTTTCCAGTACTGGTGCAGTCGTGCCAGTGGGGTGTGTGCTGCATTCTGTGGCCGAGGGACAGTCACTGGGGCCTTCTCAACGTGTGGGAGCACTTGTTCCCTTTCCATGGGGCTGCATTGTGGCTACACCGGAGCTGGAAAATTGGATAGGATGGGGCCCTAAGACCTTAAGACACGCATAGGATTGGGCTCCATGCGTGTTTATTCCAATCGGACTGACCCTGGTACGTGTGCCTAGGACTACCCTCTCGGTTCCAAGAAGGAAAAGGGTGTGTGTGTGTCGCCCCCCCCCCCACTCAGGATGGCAGCTCTGAAGTGCCCTCACCTTGGAAACATCCTTCTGAGGGTCCACCTTAAGTCAACCCAGGAATGGTGCGCGCTGGGGAATTCGCCAGCTGCAGTTTCTCTCCCCCATCCAAAGGAAGCTCTCGGCCAAGGCTCCCCACGCGACACGGGTGGCAGGGCCCTGAGTTTGATTCCACCCCGCAGTGCAGTCCGAGCGCAGTTTTCCTTCGTGTCAGTTATGGATTTTCGAAGGCTAGAGGAACATTCCGCTGGCGCGGAAGACGGTGGCCAACAAGGGGACTGTCCACGAATGCGATTGCGGGTCTAGAACTCGCCTAAGGATCTGACTTGAGCCCCCCCCCCCCCCAGAAGCTGGTCCTAAAGCCAGAGCCTCGAGTCTTCTCCCTCTTTCGAATCACCTTCTCATCAAATGCTCAAATTCTGCAAAACTCAAAGAAGGAAAAAAAGTGATCCGATTTGATTTGGGGCTGAAGTAACAATCGCGATTGTGCTGCTCTATCCTACCCTCGCTCTCCACCACGTAGGTATCCCAAGATCTTTTTTTCTTCCTTTAAAGAAACATTTTTTTCTTCTTTTAAAGGAGCATTAAATTCTAGGACTTGAAATTTGTCAGGAAAAGCAAAACCTCCCCCCACCCCCACTACTCACTGTCTACTCAGTTAGTTGCTTTCGTTTTATTTTTATTTTCTAAGAAGACATTTGATACCAAGCTGTTTACAGACTGTTTGCAGACCTGCCACCAAACTTTTTTTTAACCAAAAAACAAAAACAAAGAGGGAAAAAAGGCAAAAAAGAGTGAAATGGGTGATGTAGCTCCTAGAATTAACCCTAGAAGAGAGAGAACGAAAGAGCGAGAAAGAGAGCAAAAACGGCAACCTCTCATATTAATTTTATTGTAAATTATTTACTACGTCGGAAATTTCTAGGCAACTAGTGAAGGAAATCTCGAGTGGCTGAAGGTGACGCCTCCGCTACGAACCCTTGTGCTGAATGTTTTGGGTATTTGGCTGTTTTGTATTTATGTGGTGAGAGTGAAATATATTATATCTATATGATGACAGATTTTGGTCTTGTCCTTAGAATGTCCCACGCTTCAAATGCAACACTTTCTTGTCACGGTTCTGCAATCAACTCACTTTATGGGCTTTGAATTGACCTTTAAGAGCCGTATTTATAATAAAAATGAATAATAATAATAATATAAATTATCATCATCATCATCCTTGAGAAGGATGATGTCTGGATGAAACAAAACAGTCCATAACATCTACTTGACTGTGTGAAAATAATAATAATAATAATAATAATAATAATAATAATAATAATAATAATAATAATAATAATAAATTTTCACCCAGTTCATAGATAAATGGGAAAAAGACATCTCGAATAATAAGATGGGCGAGGGAACACAACAAGGGAGCCACATGGAATTTTAAAGGCCAAAACCTTTGTGAGTCTTTAGGACGCCACAAGACTTCTTGATGTGTTTGCTGTGCAGACTGAGGGCCCGATCCTATCCAACTTTCTAGTGCCTGTGCAGCCCTGCCAATGGGGCCTGCAATACATCTTATGGTAGGGAGGCAGTCAGGGAAGCCTCGGTGCTGGAAAGTTGGATAGGATCGGGCCCTGAGGCTGCAACCCTAGCCGCACTTACATGGGAGTAAGCCCCATTGACTATGGTTGGACTTATTTCTGAGTAGACATGCATAGGCTTGGGCTGTAAACCCGAATATTGGAAGGAGGGGCTCTGTACAAAGAAATTGTGTGTGTGTGTGGGGGGGGGTCCGATCCTGACCTCATTTTCTCAGAGGACATTCCGTGGATCCGCGCTTTTGGGGCAGCAGAGAGATCAAGGAGAGTATAATGATAAGAGAGAGAGAGAGAGAGAGAGAGAGAGAGAGAGAGAGAGAGAGAGAGAGCGCGTGTGTGGAGAGAGAGAGGGATAAGATGTGGGGGGAGAGAGAGAGAGGGAGAGATCAACAGGGTACAATTTCGTCTTTCTTGCCTGATGTACTCCAAGAACATGGACTGAGGCTGGTCCAGTCCCATCGCTCTCTGCAACCCTTCCCAGCTTCCTCCTACTGTCCGGACCAGCTCGATCCAGACCTGATCTGCAGCAAGAGGGTCTTTTCGATCTGCAAACGCCCTGATCGCACCCCAGGAAGAGGGAGAGCCTTTTAGGGGCTCCTTTCTGGGGGGGAGGGGTGGCTTGCAAGGCTAACAGCCAGCAGGAGGACTTCTCCTATCTGGAAACCAGTGGATGGTGAATGAGGCGTCTATTTCAGGATCAGAGGGGCATTTTACGAGAAAACAACTCAGTGCCACCGGAGTGCAGCTACAGTTTCTTCTGAGAAGGATCAGCCTCTCCTCCGCTAGCCCCCTTGTGTCAGTCCCTTCTTTGTAGGTCCCATGATTGATGTTCCTCCCAAATCAATCAGGAAACCCTTCCACTCCCTCAGCACAGCGAGATGAGAACTATGGTCAGCAGGTGCTCTGAGAGGAATTTTATCAGGGGGTACGAAGTTTCTTTTGGGCCCCTTTGCAAAGGGGGGAGGGGTGAAACAGAGCAGGGGAGGGTGGTGACAGGTGAGTAGAATGGGGACAGAGAGGGGTGAAACAGGGTGGGGGGAGGGTAGAGACACCTGGAAAAGTCTTTAGAGCCCAGGTCTACCCTTCCATGTGGCATCTGCAGCTAGATGCAGTAATACAGAAACCCAAACACACTCCAAAGTCCCTCTAAAATATTTTAAATATAGAAAATCTTGCCAAAAAATTAGCATCATCATATTTAGGTTCACACTAGAATGGAAAGTTTCCTGTGCATATCAAAACTTGCTTCTGCAGCAGCTGTGGTCCCACAGCTGTGTCCCTGAACTCCCATACACTCCTTCATGGTTAGCCAAAGAGGTACTGTAGCAGGCCAGTTTCTTCCCAGATTTGACACTGTATTAAGGAGTGTCATGTATGCATTCCTCAGATCAGCAGATATGGCTTGTGGCAGCAGCTGTCACTGCACACCCAGCATTCCTGGGCCCACTCCTTAGGCTCCTGAGCCCCCTTTTTGACCCTGGGCCAAGGTACAAATTACCCCCTTTACCCCTCTACCTCTCCTAGGCCCTGATGGTCAGCATCCCAGACACAGAGAGAGGAATCCTCATTGGGCTGTCCGGCTGCAAGCCTAAGCTCATCTGTCTGGCAGCACAATTCATTGAAGAGTCAGCATGGATGGGGATCGGAACTTTGTATTGTATTGCACCCTTTAAAGGGGAGGGGAGTGTTTCAACGAAAGGTGGCCCCACACAGAAGACTCCCACCAGCAGGGGGGAAAAAAAACTTTAGGAATGAAACTGCTGCCCTGATCCTCTTTTGCAGCACAATTCTAGGCATGTTTACTCAGAAGTAATTCTCACCGTATTGTATGGAACTTCCCTCCAGGTCACTGTGTACAGAACCGCAGCCTTAGTTGCACAATAAGTTCCTTGGAAATTAACCAGACCACTTGCCAGAACATTTTTTGTTTGTTTGATTTCTGTTTAGGTGAGAAATGGGATACTTTTAAGAGTAGATGATGAAAATCCTGTTGCCCATGAGGTTGTGAGATTATGAAACTGAGTGGAACAATCAATGGCATAGCTGAGGGGGTGCAAAGCACTAAGGGCCCAATCCTATCCAATTTTCCAGCGCGGCTGCAGCTGTGCCAATGGGGTATGCACTATGTTCGGTGGCAGGGAGGCAGTTACAGAGACCTCCTCAAGGTATGGGAACATGTGTTCCCTTATCTCGGGGCTGCACTGAAGCTGCATCAGTGCTGGAAGATTGGATAGGATTGGGCCCTAAGTCCTGCAGAGAGCTCCAGTGCAGTGTGCAAGGGGCCCCTCCCCTTCAGAGCTATTCCAGGCTTATGTCTCTGTTTTGCTACTACTGCCTGGAAAAGCTCAGAAGGGTAGGGGGAGCAGCCCCTTTCAAGCTGCTGTGAGGCTCCCTGCAAGACTTAGTGCTTGCACCCCCTCTAGCTACACCCCTGGGAGCAATTAGGACTGGTATTTAAGGAGTACTTAGGGCTGTTTTTTGTTTTTGTTTTTTAAATACATACACAATGGTTGTGTGTGTTTACAGACACACATATTCACACAAAAGGGAATCTGCATCACACACCTTCCTTAAAAACCTTAGTAATGATTATATGCTCATTTTGGTTGGTCCCAATAAAAGTACTGCTAGTTTGTGGCCTTTACATCACACAGTGTCAGAGGGTTCTGTTGTCATCTAAATTCAGAAGTAGTTTCTATTGAAAAATCACTTCCCTATCTTCAGGCTTCCTTACACCTGTAGTGCACAAAAGCATAGGAAGGATGCTGCCTTATACTGAATCAGACCTTTGGTCCCCCTAGTTCAATAGATGTTACCCTAGACTGGCAGGGCCAGTGGCCCTGATGGCCTAATGTTGATGCAGGAAGTAACTACCATCTGGGTGAGTGAGTCACCTGAATGATGCTTTTCCATTATCAGGGCAACCTGCAAAGCCAATCACAGTGTTTATCATGGTGCCAATGTAATGTCTGAATTTGAGACAAAGCAACCACAGGGCAAGAAACTTTGTGGAAATCAGTTTCTGGATGACAACATATTTGGAAAAGATCTACGCACAAAGCCACCTCACCTCAAACAATACACCACCCTAACATGCAATCAACATACAGTTTATTTATTATTTAAGCCCAATTTTCCATCACAAAAGCCACTGAATGCAACAAGATAAAATCATTAGGAGAAATATAATCCATAACACACACAGTAAAAAAGTCAGAAGAGCCAACCAAACACACTACAGAGCAAAATAAATAAATAAAATTGCAATATCAAACATGCCAATTCTATGTGGTGGACCTGCCCTCATTGTGACCCAGAGCAAGTTCACAACATGCTGCCCCCCTTCTAAAAAATACCACCCCCTCTAGCATGCCACCCCCCCCAAAAAAAAAAACTTACTGAGGCTCATAGAGCCCCGTGTGATGTTTGGCAGCAGTTGAGAAGCCTTCTGAGGCTTTTCCTGCTGCTTTAAACAATACTTCTGGTTTCCTAACGGAACCAGTTTCCTGCTTAAAACAGCAGGGGAAGCCTTCGAAGGCTTCTTACCTCCTGCCGAGTGCCATGTGGAGCCTTGCCTGTCCATGGACCATCTCAGATAGGCAGCCAGGGTAGTGTAGTGGAGCAGGCAGAGGCAGCAGAAGTGGGGGCGTGGCGAGCATGCGGAGAGCACACCACGAAAGAATGCAGTGCCCGGGGCATCTTCCTTTCTGCCCCACTCCAGTTCCACCACTGGACATCCCTTCCACCAGTGCCAGAACCAGATTGTTAGGGGCCCTGGGGTAAATCTTTGCACTGAGTTTTTCATGGCACCTCCTCCCCCAATAGTGCATTGGGCACTACCACTACTGAGGAGCTCTCTGATCTGCTTTGGTGCTCTGGATGACCCACCATTCACCAAAACTTTCTACTCAACAGTGACAGAGCCAGGCAGGATTTCCTTAGTTGGGCATTTCATCATGGAGGTGCAACAGTTGGAAAGGCCTGGTCATACACACACACAAAGATCCACCCCACTTCAGACAGTGTGGTGTTCCTGTAGGTATGGGCAGAGGTGATCCTTCAAGCTACTGTGGTCCCAAACAGCTTAAGGCAGCACTTGGAACTGAGTCCGGATATAAAACATAACAAATGGAGATGACACAAAGTTAGAGTTATATGTTCCATATATACTGTACTGTTACCAAAAAGGCTGTTTTATTTAGGGGAATTAGTATATTAGCCTTTTGGAAATTCTTAGGATCGCAGGCTGGATAACAAGACAGCGTAAAGCAAAGAGATCCCTTGTTTAGCTTAAAGAGGAGACTGGGAGAAAGGTAACTTTCAATCAAAGGATTATATTTTATTGCAAAAACACACAAAGGTAAACATAGTACACATGGAGAATTGATAAGTATAGATTTCTAGTACTTGTGTCTAGTGAACCTAGCTTGTGGTGGCTGCATGTGCTATGTATTTGGGTGCATCTGAAAAGGAATCAGAAACGGATAGGTTGTAGGGAAGTATTTTAGGGGTTCCTTAATCTGCTAAACCCAGTTTGCTAACTAAAGATGGGGAAGAAGGGAGGAATAGATAGGGAAGAAGGGAGAGGGTTTAGACACAAGATATATTTACCTGTCCGGGGGGGGGGCAGTTGGGGGAAGAGTCCCGTGTAGGACCACTCCCGCAGGAGGACAGTCAGAGAGAGAGAGACATGTGCTCTGAGCTTTCTCTTATAGTCTTGTGTCTGACCTAGAATGACCCGAATGTATCCTACAGCTGTCCTAGATGCGCATGCTCAGTATACACACAGGCACACGTGTAGTATGTGATGAACCGGAAGGAAGTCAGCTTACCAGCCAGGCTGACCTTCTGGGGGAGGGAGGCAATTTGCATAAGGTGCTTAAGAGTGTTAAAGCTACAACAAAAGAACAATAGACTTCATCCTCTAGAGATGCATGCTTGTTTTGCATAATCAGGAGACACAGTGATTAGGTTATACATTGACCTGCAAGGAAGTGGGGGTTGTGTAATTCACGTGCTTGTAGCTTGGCCATGGCCCTTAGAAACATGTGCTGGGGGAGGAGTGGCCTGCTTGCTTGGTCTGTATGATCCAAAATAACATAACCAGATATAAAAATCACAACTTGGAAGGGAAAAGGGGATTTTCACGTAACAGTACTATTGGATGTATACCCAGTGGATCACCACTTTACAATGGTCAACAGCTCAATCCTTTCATCAGACTGAGCTTCTGGAACTTGTGATCTTGTGAACACAACTTCACCTTCTTGTGAACTTGTGATCGGGCACCCAGGTCAACATATGGTGCCATAAAATGCAATGCTTTATAACACATAAGCAGGCTGCTGCTGGAAATAGTGAGCAGTGCCAGCTGTACAGTAGCAGCCTCTCTGGAACCTCCAGTGCTGGTAAGTCAGCAGCTTGTGTGGGCCATATGCAGGGAAGAGCAGGGAGTGGGATGACCAGGAGTGTTTGGGGGGGAGAGGAACTTGGGGGAGGAGGCAGGAGGTGGGTCTAGTGGCAAAGGTAACTGCTGGTTCCCTCCCCACCCCCTTTCTCTCCTCTGACACTCACCACCAAAATAGGAGGCTATTTTGATTGATGCCCATTGGTGATTGGGCATCCTACCAGGAGGTAAATACGTACAGAATGTTTTCACTTACCTCCTGCAGGCTGTCCAATCCCTCCCCCCACCACAGGACGCAGCATGTGCCTTTGTGGCGCTTCTGCATTGATGCTGCTGGAGGGGGACAGAATTGGGCTACAAATCACTTATGAACTCTCCATAGTAAAACAAGGTTCACTTTACAATATATTATTCATTTTATGATGGGCTCACAACAGAACCTTGTGGATGATAGATAAGCCAATCAGTGATGTGAATGCGAGTGTTTAGTAGCATCTCAGCCAATCACAGCATTTTTAACACTGTAGTTGTGTGATGGTGTGGAATGTACCTTGCCTGAAAAAGCTAAGCAGGATCAGCTTGGGTCTCAGCTTGGATGAGTGACCAGACATCACTGGCAAGAGAAAAAAAGGAACATTGGGGAGTGGAGAGGTGACAGTGGAACAGAAATGAATAACATCATGAAAACCAGCCAGATGCTGCCCGTGGAAGCTTGGAAAGTGCAAGAGCTGTGAAGCATAATTATGATTGCACCATGAAGGGAAACATTTGGAAAACTAGAGGATCAAATGAGTTTCTCTCATAGAATAAAACTTATAAATACCCCATTTGAAAAAGAAAAAAAATGGGTTTATGGTCAACATACTTATGTAAACCACCTGGAGTCTGTGAGTCTCAAGTCTAGGAGAATGGCAGTATATAAATACTGCAATAAATAATAAATAAAATATTGAAGAAAAAATACAACCTTGTAACTTTTGTTTTATAATCGCATTATCAGCCCAATCCTATCCAAATCCCCCAGTGGCGTGTATGTTGCATCCTTGGGGGGGGGGGCAGTCCTAGAGGTCTCCTCCAGTAAAGTGAACATTTGTTCCCTTGCCTGGGGGGGGAGGAGCCTAAACTGCCTTCATGGATCTCCTTGGACCTGCACCAGCAATTTTGCTCAATCCCTGCCAGAAAGACCTGGATCCGAACTTCTAGAAAGTCTGCCAGCTAGCTCAGCAGTTCCCAAACTGGGTCAGAACCTGCTTTTTGGTGGGTCGTGAAACTGACAGTGAAAATGTCTTGAGCCCTATGGAAACTGAAACGGAGCAGCATGTGCATGGTCACTCAGGAGTAAGCAAATAAGCCTCAGCTCTGGTGAAAGGGAATGCAAGGCCACCAGAATGGTTCTGATCCAATGAACATGGAGCTCAACAAATGCTCCAGAAGATGCCCCCTCACCATTGTAAAAAGAATAAAAACAAAGGATTGAATGACTGGTAAAGTGTAACTTTTTTTTAGTCTCGTAAAGCCAGGTGGGTGCCAATAGTGTCATTTAAAAAGTGAGTCTGGTGATAAAAAGTTTATGAACCACTGAGCAAGATGAATCAAAGATTCTGCTCAATAGAAAGCAAATTCATGTTTTCTATTGGATCATAAGAACATAAGAAGAGCCCCACTGGATCAGGTCAAGAGCCCATCTAGTCCAGCTTCCTGTATCTCACAGTGGCCCACCAAATGCCCGAGGGAGCACACAAGACAACAGACACAACCTCATCTTTTTGTGAATGAAGTTCTTCATAAGGATGCTACATACAAGAGTATATAACTGGGCTTGAGTTGAATGTTTCTCATGCTTGTTTCCTATATCAGAGCTATTTATTTGTGACATTGCTTTATGCAGGGAAATTAATTCCATATAAAGAACAAGCATGTTTACCATATTGTGTAAAATGAAAGCCAAGCAGGGATGTGTGGTGCAGGGGCAGCAGGTGAGAGAGAACCCCATTCACTTACACCTGAGGAGGCTCTCCTTACACCTGAGAAAGCCAGTGTAAGGAAAGCCTCCTTGGGTGTAAGCAGGTGGGGCACCTGCGATGCTTTTCCACAGACAACAACGGGGCAGTTCTGCATCACCTGCCACCCCCACACTGTATGTCCCTGAAGCCAAGTATCCTTACACACCAGGAATACACAGACTGGAAAGGTAGGACAATCATTTCTGCTACATTTGGTGCATTCTCATAAACATGTATTTTTCACTTGATCATCTTCATGTAGGAAAATGTGGTATTCCCTCCCTATCAGCTCAGTATTCTTCTTAGGTTTAGGCTAGAATTCAATGAAACAGAGATGCCTGCGTTGGCTTGGTCATGTCGTGAGAATGGATGATGGCCGGATCCCAAAGGATCTCCTTTATGGAGAACTTGTGCAAGGAAAGCACCCTACAGGTAGACCACAGCTGTGATAAAAGGACATCTGCAAGAGGGATCTGAAGGCCTTAGGAGTGGACCTCAACAGGTGGGAAACCCTGGCCTCTGAGCAGCCCGCTTGGAGGCAGGCTGTGCAGCATGGCCTTTCCCAGTTTGAAGAGACACTTTTGCCAACAGTCTGAGGCTAAGAGGCAAAGAAGGAAGGCCCATAGCCAGGGAGACAGACCAGGGACAGACTGCACTTGCTCCCGGTGTGGAAGGGACTGTCACTCCCAAATTGGCCTTTTCAGCCACACTAGACGCGTTCCAGAACCACCTTTCAGAGCGTGATACCATAGTCTTTCGAGACTGAAGGTTGCCAACAACAATTTCTAAGTGAACATGCCTGGAGATAAACATGGAATTAACATCACACTGTTATGATACAAGTTTGACCTTCATTTTAGGCAAACTTGGGGAGCAATCCAGAAAGAGCCCTGAGCCAGCATATGTCTTTTGCGCTGGCCAGTGACTGATGCAAAAGTGCCATAAAGCACTTTCATGACGACTTAAGAGGAGGGAGGCCAGCCTCTGGACATCAACCCAGGCCTTGTTGGGCTGGTGCAATGGTAAGCCCGCACCGGCTGAGTCAGGCTGGCACAGGGATCTGAGGAGGGCAGGCAGGGGCAGGAGGGAGGTGTTTCAGGGCAGGGGGAGGGCAGATGGTGGGTGGAGCCATGGGCAGGTGGTGAGTGTGCTCTTTAGGTGGCGCAGATCCAAGTAGCCCCATGGGGCTGCTGCGGTTTTACCCAGGTAAGAGGACACGATTCCCCCTGTCCCAGGCTGAGCCGCTTTTGGCCCCAACCCTGCTCTGGATGTGGGGCAGGTTAGGATTGGGCTGCCCAGTGATTTGTTAGGGCAATGGTTCCCAAACTTACTGTGGTCACAGGGCCCTGTCATGGTGGAGCCAAGCTAGCACATGAGAATAGTGTGAGTTCTTGTGACAATATCACAATCTTGCCCTGGCCATGATAGTAGCAACTGGGAGAGCTGGGAAGAAGAGGCTCTCTCTGGGCATCACAGCACATGGTTCAGGAACCACTAGGTTAGAGCAATGTTTTGTAATAAGCAGCTACAGCACTAAGGGCCCAATACTATCCAACTCTCCAGAGCCAGTGCAACCACAATGCAGGCCTGAGGTAAGGGAACAAACATTCCTTTACCTTGAGGAGGCCTCCATGACTGTTCCTCCACCACAGGATGCAGCACTCACCCTGTTGGCACAGCTGCATCAGTGCTGGAAAGTTGGATAGGACTGGGCCCTAAGTAAACGGAATTTCTACAGACCTGCCGTATTTCTTTTCATCCCAGAAAGCAAAGAGCAGGCAAAAGACTCAGTAACTGAGCCAAAGAGCCAAAAGTTGACAAATAAGGGATCAATGTGACCTCTAGAGAAGTTTGGAAGGTAGTTGAGGACTAACTGTAGCCTATTACTGAGTAGAAATGCTTCCTGGATGCTTCCAGACAGGGCTTTTTTGTTTGTTTGTTTTTAATGTGGTGAATGCTGAACTATAGATTATGCTGTTCGATAATCTAAATAAAATAAAATAAATAAATAAATAAATAAATAAAATAATCCCATGCTCCAAGGCGACTGCACGAATTACAGTATTTCTCATAGTCCAAATCACAAGAAAGGGAAAAAGGATGATCAGCGCATGTGATACAGTCAAAGAGAAACAAACTTAAAAGATCAGATTTAGAGATACACTCCAAAACCAGTTATGGATGGATTGGTCATAAGGACCAGTACACTGAGAGACTGGGTAAACCACCAATCCAGCAGCCAGGCTGAAAGTCAAATTCAACAAAAGGCAATTTTAGTGAACTTTTGTTGCTGTAAGCTGCCATGAGTTTCAATTTTTTTTTTTAAAGAAGGAATACATTCAAATGGCAGCATGATTAAGCAGAAGATCCATCAGTCAAGGGAGACTAGTTTGAAGTAAAAGATCTCAGTTCCCATGGGTTTGGGGCCAGGGCCTCTGAGAGGAATTTTATCAGGGGATACAAAGTTTCTTTTGGGTCCCTTTGCAAAGGGGGAGGGGTGAAACAGAGCAGGGGAGGGTGTGACAGGCAGGCAGAATGGGGACAGAGAGGGGTGAAACAGGGTGGGGGGAGGGTAGAGACACCTGGAAAAGTCTTTGGAGCCCTGTGTGACATCAGCAGCTAGATACGGTAATAGGGAAAACCAAACACACTCCTAAGTCTCTCTTAAATTTTTTAAATATAGAAAATCATGGAGAAAATAAGCATCATCATATTTAGGCTCACCCTAGAATGGAAAGTGTCCTGATTGCACCAAAGCATACTTCTGCAACACCTGTAGCCCCACAGCGGTGTCCATGAGCTCCTATACACTCCTTCACTCCTTCATAGTAAGTAGATCCACAAGCCAAAGAGCTACTGTAGCAGTCCAGTTTCCTCCCAGATCTGACACTGTGTTAAGTAATGTCATGTATGCATTTCTTGGCCCAGCATATATGGCTTGCCAGTAGCTGCAGCCACATGCTCGTAGTAGTGTCCCCAGCAGCCTGTGTAGGCAACAAGTCTGAGCAGATAGGAAAATGTAAGATCCCAGGAAATTTCTGGGCCCCCTCCTTTGGCTCCTGGGCCCCCTTTTTGACCCTGGGCCCGGGTAAAAATTACCCCCTTTACCCCCCTCTCCTAGGCCCTGTTTGGGGCAATATGCAGAAAAATGTGCTTGAAGAACACTGGAAATCCTTGGATCAATGAACTTGCTTCCTGCAGGACCTTTTGCAGAGAAGAAATCATATAAATACAGAACATAAACATAAGCATTTGGGAAAAGTGCAAACATAACAATTACAGCCACTTCTCCAGAGCTTCGGGCAACTATGTAAATATCCAACAATCAGAATGTCATTCATAGATGACATCTCCATATTCTTCACCCAAAGAAATTTCGAATAATTGCATGGCAGTGATGAACTAGAGAGTGACATCACATAGGCCATTCCATGCCTTCTTTTATGCAGATGAAGGCTGGGAAGAAAAGCCCACACACCTTTCCACTCATGTGCAGTCAAGGGCAGGAAGCTTGGATGTCAAAGCACAGAGTTCTCAGAAGTGTTCCAGTCTCACTATGCTATCATTTCTTCCACAGGGCTGAAGTTTGTAACAATGCATGCAACAGGCTTCTATGGGTGATGGGAACAAGCATTTTGCAAGAGTGGGGGTACAGGAGCAACATGGATGTTATAGCAAAAGGCAACGTTTCAAACAAAGTGGCTGCTCAGTGGCAATGAAGGGTACAATGCAAGATGTGGGTCCAGTTCTCAATCCTGAGAGATGCTGAGGTGCTCTCTGCAATACAAAACCTGCCATTTGGATGCCTATTCCACAAGAGTTTTCCATAGAAATGAATGGGAAATCTGGGTTCTCCCTTTTCCATAGATTTCCCATTCAAGAGAGCAGCACACTAGTCACACTAGTGTGCACGCTAGTCAGGTGCAAGCAGAGAAAAGGCCATGCCAAGTCTGGTGTGGTCACATATGCCCCTTTCCTTTCTATATGGAATCAAAGACTCCCAGCCATATCACTCAGGACCGAAAGGGGACTCCCCATTGCTCCAGGGCTCATATCAACAACAAAACAACAACAACAACAAAGGTACATAATCTTTTGGAGTTTCATAACCTTGTGGAGTCCACATTGGGACTGCAGGAAGGGAGCTTCAATCCTTTGCCCCCCACCAATGAGGACCTGATCAAGCCACCTGTGGCTACCTGCTGAAGAGAGAAAACTTCTGTCCATCTAGATAGGGACCACACATGAGTGCTATTTAAATGTTTAAATAAACATGTGGGACACATAGCTCTCAGCCAGTATGACGCATGAGAATTCTATTACTTGCTTTGATCCAGAAAGAAAAAAAATAAAGTTTTCATTTGGGGCCCAATCCTATCCAATTTTCCAGTGCTGGTGCAGCTGTGCCAATGGGGCATGCACTGCATCTTGTGGTGAGGCAGCAGTCACAGAGGCCTCCTTAAGGTATGAGAACATTTGTTCCTTTACCTTGGGGCTGCATTGGATTGGGCCCTCAGCTGCCTGAAAAAGGACTTAGGAAAGTGATAACCCCATCTTTGCTTTATATATATAAAAAAATCCAAAATGTCATCTTGCCCAAAAGGGAAAATTATGCTCCAATATGTTGACTTTTGTTTATTTAAACCCCAAACCTGTTTTGTGTACACATTTCTAACAGGTGATCCCTGCAGGATTAAAGACTAGATCAGTGGTTCCCAAACCCAGAAGCATTCTTGGAGGGGGCAAGTGTTTTCAGGCAACCAGAGGCCTGTGTCAAGCGGCTCCTCCCTCTCCGCTTCTGAGCCAGTCGTGGCTATGAAAGTAAAGCAGAGGCATCTCTTCCGCTTTGCTCTCGCTTTCCCAAATGGCTTGGAAGCAGAGAGGGAGGAGCCACTTTTTACAGGGCACCTGAAGACATTTACTGTATTGCCCCTCCCCAGGAACACCTCTGTTGGGACCCACTGGTGGGTCACGACCTGAGTTTTGGTGGGTTGCCAAAAGGTGATGGAAAGATCAGATAACCAATTGCCTCAAGCCCTGAGCCTATTCAAAAATCAGATACTGTACCTGCTAATTACCCCTGCAAAGAGCTCAGCTCTTGCAGTTTGAAGGAAGGGGAAATATAAGGAGATAAATGCTTGAGTGTTTTTTTCTGTTTAGTGTTACTTAAAAATAAATAAAATATTTCTTTCTAGATCTTCTTTTTTAAAATTTTGGTAAATGTGGGTGGGTTCCAATAGATGTCATTTTAAAAAGTGGGTCCCAGTGCTAAAATGTTTGGGAACCACTACACTAGACCAAAATAGTACAGGCATGCCTAGTATCCATGGGGGTTCTGTTCTGGAACCTGCCACGATTAATTAAAACCGTGGGAATGATCAGGGAATGACCCTCCACCAGGGAATGACCAGAGAATGACCATACCAGGGAATGACCCTCCACCCTCTGGAGGTGAGCTCTGCTCTGCTCCCCTCATCTCCGGAGGGTCCTCTAAGCCCAGCTTCCCAGGCCTTCCAATGCCCAGTGTTTCTCAAACTGTGGGTCGGGACCCACTAGGTGGGTCACGAGCCAATTTCAGGGGGTCCCCATTCATTTCAATATTTTATTTTTAATATATTGGACTTGATGCTACCATGATATGTGACTGCATTTGGGGAAATGTTACACATCTGAATTTTTAACAGGCTACTATGTATGATAGTCAATGGGACTTACTCCTGGGTAAATGTGGGTAGAATTGCTAAAAATGTTCCTGCCTGATGATGCCACTTCTGGTCATGACATCACTTCCGGTGGGTCATGACAGATTCTCATTCTAAAAAGTAGGTCCCGGTGCTAAATGTGTGAGAACCACTGCCCTAGAGAGCCACAGTCACAGCCCATTCCTATAGGCACAACACACCGTCACCTCTGCCTTGCTGCCATTTTGCAACCTGCTAGTGAATGGCAAGACAGCTGGAAAACGCTGCAGCACAGATACCTTGCTGGAGTAGGCAAGGTGGCAGTGGGGTAGTTTGAAGGTGGATCAGAGCAGAGATTGGGCCAGGCCAGGGACAGGAGCAGGGAGGAACTTGGTGGCATGTGCTGCAAGCATGGCTAGAAAGGGATATGATTGGGTTTTTAGCTTAGTTAATACTGAGCTAGGTAGTAGAAGGAACTCTCTGACTTTGTATAAGTCATACCTATGACATACAATAAGAGGTTTCATACGTGATAAAGTGGTAAATTTAGTTCAAAAAAAGCATATTCTAAATTTTTGGCCTCATTTGTCTCTTAATATTTAGTTTCTATGAAAATGCAAGTTATTAAAACATGGCTGTAAATTTACCAGTCAAAAACTGGTTAGTGCATGTGAAAGTATGTATAGACCCAAGGTTTTTAAATTAGTATGCTGGCCTCTTCTGGGCTAAAAATTACCACTAAGTTTAAAACAGAAAGACCTAAAAGTTTTCACCTGATGCTGAAAACAGACCAGGCAAGCATCTCGAGGAAGGAATCCCA
This sequence comes from Tiliqua scincoides, assembly GCF_035046505.1. Classification (NCBI taxonomy): domain Eukaryota; kingdom Metazoa; phylum Chordata; class Lepidosauria; order Squamata; family Scincidae; genus Tiliqua; species Tiliqua scincoides. The sequence goes on from NC_089823.1 coordinate 178,480,241, forward strand.
AAGGCAGGGTGCCACAACTTAGAAGGCTGTGCAGCTGGTCACCACCCACCACCACCCACTGGTACTCAGGGCCCAAACCTAACCAACTTTCCAGCACTGATGCAGTCACAATGCAGCCTTGAGGTAAGAGAACAAATGTTACCTTACCTTGAGGAGGTCTCAATCCCCCCACTACAGGATGCTGTGCACACCCTGTTGGCACAGCTGCATCAGTGCTAGAAAGTCGAATAGCATTGACTCCCTAGGTTATATGTGAAGAGTACTACACAGGATATAACACCTGTTCATTTTTCTTATGCATTCAGTATCACAGTACTTAAAATAAAAATCAGTATGATAATGGAAGGTAAATGACACAAGGAGCAAAAATGTCCCACCGCCAATTTGTTGCCCTGTTCACAGAAGATGAATGGAGAGGGGCTAAACAATTTTTCAGGGCAGGTGGTGAAAGAAAGAAAGAAAGAAAGAAAGAAAGAAAGAAAGAAAGAAAGAAAGAAAGAAAGAAAGAAAGAAAGAAAGAAAGAAAGAAAGAAAGAAAGAAAGAAACTCCAATGGAAGCCACTGATTTTATATGGCACCTGCTAATTTTCCCCAGAACGCAACAATACAATGTTTAACCAAAGGCATCAAAGCAAAAAATGGCAGATACCAGGAGCAGACCTCTGCTGTGGCCGATCCCTGTATCCATAGTAAAATAGTTACTTAAATAAAGAATCATGCTGCTAGCCATGCTAGCACCCTGCCGTCAAAATATTTTGAACTCTTGCCTTTCCCCACAACATTTGCTTCAGGCATCGCAGTTTCATCATCTACAACCATCGCAGCTGAAATTGTTATTTTAGTTGGGAGCTGATCAGCCTAGAAAATGTAAGGCAACTGCAAATTTTCCTCTAATCAAATGAAGCCTCACGAAGGAGTACTTTTGAGGTCTTTGGTTGCAATCCTGTCATTAGTTAAGTGTATAAATCATATTCCTGCCTTCAATATGGCATCTGCATGTGTACCTAGGATTTCACTATTTTTGTGGTGAGCTGTTCTTTTTGACAATCTCAATCACTCAATCTCTCTGACCATTCTTTCTTTTATTTATTAAATTGTCCATCCATGGTCTCTGCCAAGTTCAGACTGAGCCCAATAGTTTTTGTTTTTTTTAAAAAAGCTACTTCCTGTTTCTCTGTGAAATCAGATTTGATGTTTTTAATGCCTTATAGGGCAGTGGGTCTCACACATTTAGCATGGGGACCCACTTTTTAGAATGAGAATCTGTCATGATCCACCGGAAGTGATGTCATGACCGGAAGTGACATCATCAAGCAGGAACATTTTTAACAATCCTAGGCTGCAATCCTACCCACACTTACCCAGGAGTAAGTCCCATTGACTATCATTGTTAAAAGCATATACATAGCAGCCTGTTAAAAGTACAGATCTGTAACATTTCCCCAGATGCAGTCACAGACCATGGTAACATCAAGTCTAATATATTAAAAATAAAATATTGAAATGAATGCGGACCCACCTGAAATTGGCTTGTGACCCACCTAGTGGGCCCAGGCCACAGTTTGAGAATTACTGATTTACACTATTTACAAATTGCCTAAAGCTGTGCTAGACACTGCATTACATACCGGTACTTATCGGAAAACATTTCTATCCCACCTTTCCTCCTGTAACCAAGGCAGTTGGCCATGAATACATTTAAAACACAATACCCACACACACACACACATATACAGTAAAAACAGAAAAACGAACAGCAAACAAAACATTTAAGAATAATAGCAAGAAAAAGAATGGAGGCAGATGCACAAAAGTAATCATACTCTTAAGAGAAGCCAATAATAGAAAACCCAGAAAAGCAAAGCAGAAACTAAAGCCAGACAAGTTAAGGTGGGAAAGCTAAACAGAAAATCTGTAGTCCCCTCCCAGAAGGCTAGCAGTGATGGCACAGATCTTAACATAACCTTTCCGGGATGGGGTTATGAGTGTGACAGAGTAGCTGAAGCCTAAGACATTATGATTAGACCTTTATAAAAAATGATTTCATGCCTAAGAAAGATCTGAATCTTGATTTGTAAGATATATTTCAACAAGATATATTGCAAGTTATATTGCAAACAACTGTGCTTTTTGTCTGCTTGCTGTAAACATTCTAAATTGCTTAAGTACCCATCTGGCATTCTGTGTATTCCTAGTTGCCAGTGCCACTCCTGTTTTCAATTCAGTGCAAAAGAAAGCACTAACTCAGCACCATGCTGAACTGATGCCTTTGATTCAAGTTATGATCGTCTACTCTACAACACAACTTCCCTCCCTGTTATTGCCATCTTGAGCGTCCTCAATCCACTCGGTATCAGCATAATATACAGAAAGCATAGGGTTGCGACATCATTTTTAAATGGGGAAAAAAGTTCAGTAATGATACATAGTAGCGTGTGTGCTACATAAATGGATACTATTTTATATTACTGTGCACGAATGGGACATGCATGTATAAATGGACAGTTGTGGGGTTATTGAGGCCTGCAGATGGAGTTTAAGTATTAGTTAATACTTAACCATTGGAATTGGTTAATTCCAAGGTTACAGTTTGGAAAGTAGGTTTTCAGGGTTTGCTTGGGGTCAGCATGTAAGAACAAAGCCTGAGTAATATATGTAGTGATGTCACTGGTACTGGGGCTTCTAGTTACTCCTCTGCAAACAACTATTTTATAGTTATATAACTATTTTATAGTTATAAACAACTAAACAAACAACTAACCTCTGCAAACAACTATCTCTGCAAAAGAGATATTTAAAGTTTCAAGTCTTTGTCCTCAAAGGTCCATCTTTTTAAGAGAGAGATGGGGGAACAGAGTCATTCTAATATTCATATGATTATGCTGCATTTGAGTTAAAGATAGAAGGAGAGTCACATCAGCGAGTTGTAGAACATAATTTCTTTCCTTTTGGAGAAGGTCAGATGTCTCTTTCTTCATACTGGGGACAAATTCCTGGAATGAGAAATTGACAGTCCAATTCTATCCAGGTTATGCAAAGGTGCTGGCACAGACTCCACTGCATGCTGTTGGCCAGTCAGCATCCAGGCAGTAATGAAGAGGTCAGTAAAACTTTTTTTCCTTACCTACTCTGCCACTTCCTTTCCCCAATGGACCTACTTGGATCTAGGTCAGCTCTGTATATCCAAGTAGGTCCAAGGGGGTGTGGTGAGCATGGGCCGGGGGCATCAGATATTGGTGCCACTATTGCTGATATCTGCACCCAGTCAACCCTCAACATACCCTTACCTACTCTGCCAACTTAATTACTCTGGTGGGGGCTCTGGAGGTCATTGGCACATGCCCTCAGCTACCAGTCGATTGTGCTGGAGGCCTCAGCAGTTGCCATGCCAGCAGTCCAGACCTTGCACTGAGGGAACATGAGTTCCATAAGCACAAAGTCCAGATAGGATTAGGTGGTAAGACTGCAATCCTAAACACATTTACCAGGAAATGGGCCCCACTGAACACAGTGGAACTTGCTGAGTAAAGAAGCCTAGGACTGCAGTAATTTGTAAAGAATATGTATTTTAAAAGGGGAGGAGCTGGTGGCAATTCCAATAGTTTTGGAAGTTCATTGCATGTTACCCTAAGGTGTTTTGTAAGGGCATAAAGTACTTATACAAGACAACCCTGCTGATTTCCACCAATTTCTCTTCCCACTGCATCTCTCCCTCATCCATCTAAAGGGTCCCTCAACCATCAAGAGTGGCTTCTGGAGGCCACAAAAGCAGTGGAAAAAGGGGACGAGAAAGCCCAGCTTTGTGTGAGCTGAGTTCCTCTTCAACAACTTTAGATACAAGCAACTCATTAAGTTGATGGGTGGGAAATCTGGTGAGAAATGAATTTGTAGAAGAGGACATTATTTTGAAATATAAATAAATTTGAGAAGGGTATGGAAAAGAAACACATGGTTTAGGGAAAATGAATTTTGAAGAAAATCTGGGTAAAGAGAGAATATATTTGGCCAGAGGAGTGGTTATTCATTATGGTTGTTGCGGAAGAACTTAAGAAGATTGTTTCTGGGCCAGACTAAGAATCACATAGTTTAGTGTTCTGCTCCTAACAGCAACAGCAACCCCAGCACAGTGCCTTTTTAAGTGGCTGTTTGTTGGTGTTCTATATTTTTTGCTAGATTGTGACCCATTTTGGGACAGGGAGCCATTTAATTATTTGATTTTCTCTGTTTTGTGAACTATTTTGTTGAAAAGCTAGCACAGATTCGAGGTGACCCATTGAGGTAATGGAGGTTCACCCCTAGGTAAGGGAACAAATGTTCCCATGAGCTATAACACTGGAGTGTGGAACAGAGGCTGGCACATCACTGGGTGAGAAGGGCAGTTTTTGGCATGCTGCCTCAGGCATCAGGTGGTCTTGGGCCGGCCCTGGTGTAAGCTAGGGGAAGGAAAAAGTTAAACCTATTTTTCTTTATTTCCATTTCTTTATTTTTTATTTATTTGACTGAAATTATGTATTTTTGTATACATTCAATAATAACCCTATTCTCTGACAGTCCAATCCTATACATGCAAATTCCAAATTAATAATGAGATTATTATTAATTATTAATTAATGAGAATATGAGTGCAATGAGATTTACTCACCTGGCCATGCACTCTCTCTCTCTCTCTCTCTCTCTCTCTCTCTCTCTGGTGGGAGCCAACTGGAAAACCAAAAGAAACTTACAGCATCCTACAACAGTTGATTGATGAATTATGTATTCAGCAAAGTTGTATTACATTTCACCCATCCTACTCATAAGTAGGAAACATTCTCATTCTTTTTGCAAATAGATTTAAAATGTGATGTTAATATGATTATATTTTTCAGGATTATATTTTTCTCATGTATTAATTTGCAGCTAATATTTATGATTAACAATAATCTTAACATTTGCATAACACTTTCTGAGTGTGCAAGGAGTTTCACAGGGATTATTTTGATGGAATTGTTACATCAACCCAGTAAAATCATTAACACTGTAATCCTACACATGCCTTCTTAGGAGTAAGTACCACTGAGTTAAGTGGAAGTTACTTCCACGTAAGTGTGGAATTGGATCTTAAAAGCACATTCCAATGCATGTCTACTCAAAAGACCTGTTCAATTCAATGGAACTTACTCCCTTGTAAGCATGCATAGGATTGCAGCTAGTCCAGTCCTAACTAGGATTGGGATGGTGCACAGGGGTATTATGGAGGTGAAACAGCACTCCCCTTTGTTCACATTTTCCCAGTCACCCTTGTCCTTTGCCAATCCAGGGAGGAGGAGAAGAAGTGGAGGCAAGTAGGTGGACAGAGATGGGTAACTCCCCCCACTAATCTACAGCCAGGGTTGACCTCATGGATGAGGCTCTCCTGGGTCACACAGGCAAGCATTTCTGGTGGACTTGAGAGCCATTGCAAGCAGCAATTTTCACAGATATTAGAAATGCAATTCCCTTTCTGGCTCCTGTATGGCAAAATGGTACAATGAAATTCAAGGAGTATAACTTTTGCTAGTTCTTGCCAAATGCCTCCTTAACAAAAGGCTTGCCTGTGTATCCATAGGAAAAAATGAGCTGTGGGCTAGCTCTTGCAGCTCAATGCAACAGAGGAGAACTGAAGAATTCTTGTCCAGGGCAAGTTTGGACTTGTCAGAGGTGGACTGTTTTGCTACTGTCTACAGCATACAGTGCCTACATGCAAACTATCCCATTAAATATGAAGGCACAGAGTAAACAAAAGATTATAGCTAACCTTGACAACTTAATTAGCTTTATTCCTAACTGTCTAATCCTGAGCTTCCCAGCACCTGCTGAAGCAGCAGCACCAAGATGGCTACTGTGGTATCCACTGCGTGCTTAGAAGCAGCCGGAAGTCTCCTTTCATCCCCTTCCCCCCAGGAAAGCCCTAAGCCCTACAATGGAACTTCTCAAGTCTGTGCTGGTTATTTTGCTGACTTTTCAGCCTGACACGGAGTTCAGGATATGGTGGAGCAGAGCTCCACTAGTCCCACCCCCTTCCACTCTGGCTCCTCCCCCTACCTCCCACTTCCCCTCCCTCAATCTACTTTCTCTGCACCCTCCGGAAGCCACACCACGCCCAGTGGTTGCACTTATCCCTGGTGTGCCAGCACTGGGCCTGGCACCTGACTGACACAGGCCCAGAATCAGTGCTCCTTACTCACCAGGCCCCATATATGTGCTTCACAACACATTTACAACACTCAGTGTTGGTGTGAGGGCTCAACATCAGTACTGGGCCAGTTTAGGACTGGACCCTAAGACACTAGCACTCTTCAAACCTTTGTACATTCACTGCATACAAGAGAGGGGAATAAGATTATGTTTGAAGCCCTTTGCATTTTGGGGTGGAGGAAAAATCTGTGACAAACTCACTGCAATTGTTCCAAACCAAGATGGTTCTATAGTCCTTGGCTTGGATCCAAAGAGCTGCTTGGGCATGCCCAGTGAAATCTTATGATTTCTTCCTTTTGAATGACAGATTCTCAGTCTATGATACTGAATTAGGACAGCGTGACCAGATGTCATAATCGCAAAAGAGGACAAGGCACCCCCAAATGTGGGACATCCAAGAAAAATGCAGGACATGACAAAATAAAAGCTGAAAACACTCATATATTGATTTCATGTGGTTAATTTAAATACTATATTACTTAGACTAAATCTGAAATTATATTACATATAATTTATTACACATAACTGATTAATTGCAAGAAGGCTCTTCACTGCCTGCTCACAGGGAAAAGGAGGACATTTAAGTTCTTTTCCAGGACACAAGGCTAGAAAAGAGGACATGTCCTGGGAAAAGAGGACATCTGGTCACCCTGTGTTAGGATCTGTCATTCAAAAGGAAGCAGTCAAATATTTCATTGGGCGTGCCCAAGCAGCTCTTTAGATTCAAGCCATTATGTAGGGAAGCTGATAGCCCTGCTGCAAATAAACATGGGCTGAAGTATTAAAAGTTTCAGGATCACTCAGCACTTCAAAGACAATGCTCTGCAGCAGAACCACTTCCAGTAACCACCAGACAGTTGTTGAATGTAGGGCAATTCTGTGATGAGAAACTACCAAATGAAGCACATCCATGTTTGAAAAGATCAACAGTTTTCATATCTTTTAAAGAGAATTTATATAAAATGTTTTATAGATGGCATTTGACTCCACAGAAAATAGCAAAAATGTATTCAGGTTTCATCAAACAAGTGTTGGAAATGTAAAGAGATTGAGGGGACTTTTTATCATATGTGGTGGACAAAGTAATATTGGAAAATGATACACAAAATATTACAAGAGATATTGAATTGTGTAATACCATTCAAATCTGAAATATTCCTCCTAAACATGAAATCAGAAATTAAAGAACAACACAAGAAATACCTTATTGTACATATTAGTACAGCGGCAAGAATATTATATGCACAAATGTGGAAATCTATAGACGCTCCAATTAGAGAAAAATTAACAGATAAGATTTATGAAATAGCAGAAATGGATGAAACAGAAGGAGAAACAGAAACAGAAAGTCTTAACAGAAAGAATGAACAAAAGAGATAAGTAGAATAAGAAGATATTGGAAGCCTTTTTATGACTGGATAGATAATTTTAGATAAATAATATTGACTGTTTAGATAAATTAGTAAATATTATAATGATAAATGTGGTAACATTTGCATTGAAATGTTTTTTTCTAGACATTGTTGGTTTTTTTATTTTTTTTAAGAATGCATGTTGTAATCCAAGGCCAATATCCTGATGTGTAACCCGTGTAGACCCATCCCTGAATCCAGCCCATTTACCTGCCCTGTGTCTGTAATAAATAAACATAAAAAAAAAAAAAGGATCAACAGTTTTCCTGAATAGATGGATATTTTGAACACAGTACACAAATGTAATTACAGTATTCACATGGATACCCCATCCATCCTTCAAGGCGCTCAGGACAGGGAACATGACCATCTGTTCCATTACTGAAGAGGGAATTGAACCCAGGTTTCCTCATTGGTTCAACACTCTAGTCTAGACATGACAACAGTGTTTCTCAAACTGTGGGTCAGGACCCACTAGGTGGGTCGTGAGCCAATTTCAGGTGGGTCCCCATTCATTTCAATATTTTATTTTTAATATATTAGATCAGGGGTGCCCAAACCCCAGCCTTGGGGCCACTTGAGGCCTCTCAGTGCGGCCCTCAGGGAGCCCCCAGTCTCCAATGAGCCTCTGGCCCTCCAGAGATTTGTTGGAGCCCACACTGGCCCAATGCAACTGCTCTCAGCGTGAGGGTGACTGTTTGACCTCTTGCGTGAGCTGTAGGATGAGGGCTCCCTCCACTGCTTGTTGTTTCACATCTGTGATGCAGTAGCAGCAGCAAAGGAAAAGCCAGCCTTGCTTTGTGCAAGGTCTTTTATGCGCTTTGAGCTATTGCAAGACCTTCATTCATTCATATAAGTTCATCTTTAAAATAGTCATTTATGTAAACCAGGGGTGTCCAAAGGTTTTGGCCGGAGGGCCACATCGTCTCTCTGACACTGTTTCGGGGGCCGGGGGGGGGATTAATTTACATTTAAAATTTGAATAAATTTGCATAAGTTTACATAAATGAATATATTAAAGGTGAACTTATATGACTTATACATTTGTAATATAAGTAAATATTTTACTGCTACTAATAATGCTTAACATTTGCTTAGCACTTTACAGTGCTCAAAGCACTTCATATACATTACCATGTTGTAATATTTATAAACACTCCAGTAAGGCAGGTTAGTATTTTTATTTACATATTATGAATGGGGGGCTGAGGCTGCATGGCAGAGGCGGGATTCAAACTGGGGATACTCTGATTCATAACTCAGCCTCTTGAAAATTTAACTAAACCCTCTGGCACAGATCTCAATCCCAAAAGCACCAAGGAAACAATATTATTGGAAGAAATAGACCAATTTAGAAAAACTGGAGTGAAAAAGAGCAATTTTTTTTTTTTTTTTTAGTTTTTAAACTGATGTCCACAAAGAATTTGCGGGACAAAACTTTCATCAGTGGAATACAACTCTATGGAGTGAGCCTCCTGTTCAGAGCCCACATTCTTTGATGCAGTCTTATTCATTTTAACAGGGCTATGGAGGAGTAAACATGTAGCAGCTTACACAGATGCTCCCTGAGGCATTTGGTGGGCCACTGTGAGATATAGGAAGCTGGACTAGATGGGCCCAGATGAAAATATCTCACCCAGCTGGGCTCTTATGTTACACCACCTGCCCTGTTCTGCATGTTCAGAGTGAGAAACTGTACTTCAACAAGAAACAGCACCATCTGGTGACTCGCCAGCACAGTGTTGAAGATGTGTCTTGGACTGTGGGATCTTCAAGCAATTATATGAGGGTTAATGGAAGATTTACAGATGGTGCTGTGCTGGGCCTTTCAGAGAGAATCTGAGAGGAAAAAAATAGCACCAGACATTTTTGATTAAAGTTTAGAGAGAATCAGGCCATTAAGTCCATCATGGCCTTGATGCCATTTTTGCCTTTGAAATCTACACTTTCCTGTGTCGGTTCATCAGATTAAACAGTTTATGGCAACTTGTGTCAAAGTTAGTTCTATAGTATGCAGCAGCACAGAAATGCTATCTTCAATGTTTCGGCAAGGGACACTGATTGGTTTATAGGCAGCGAACAACGTGAGTTAAATATTTTACCTTCCATCATGTCTGATTGACTGATCAGTGGCATGGGAGACATACATTTTCCTGGGAAAGAAGCGATCCCCAATCCATTGCAGAGATCATATACACCCAATCACCAGCTTCATTAGCATTTATCAGTCCAAAACTATATTTTAACACATTCAGAGTGTATTTCCTTCCCTACTGAATAACCTTATTCCATTTCAAAAATAACTTCCACTCAATCACTAGTAGAAAATATCATCTAGAACTTTACTTGTGAAGAAATACTACTGCTCTGAATGACTGTCTTCTTTTACCATTCTTTAACAATCCCAACTATAAGTTAGAAAGATAAATTCCTATAGCTGATACAAAAATGAAACATGCAAGATTACACATTTGAAGAGCAGCAACAAAAAGTACAAGGGTAATAAATTTCCTTTGTCAGGGTAAATCTAATAATGTGGTGTGCGAACTTTTGAGTTACACAGAACTCTTTTCCTTGGTCTGAATGGAATTTTAAAAAAAGGAAATTTCTGGAAGAGAACACAGTGTTTAGTCTTGCCTGCAGTCTGTTTCAGTCATAAGGAAACAGTAGACTCAATACTCAATTATATTCTCAATACTCAATACTGACTCAATACTGCTCAATTCTGTATTTATCTATTTTTCTTATAAATATTTCTGTACAGCTTTTTTTGTCTGGGCAGCTCTCCAAATTGTTGTAGTTGTTGTTGTCATTGCTGCTATTGTTGCTAAGGCACTAGAGCATGCTAAGCCACAGAAACAAATCATTCACATGACTATATGCATGTCTGCTCAAAAGTAAACTAAATTGCAGTTGGCACTTTCTACCCATTAAAAGTTGCACTTGATGTACACTGTAAACAAAAATAGTTCAGTGATGTGCACTGTAAACAAAAATAGCCCATTATTTATTAATACCTTGTCAATATCTCACTAGCTCACTGATCCATATTATATCTATTTTCAGGATTAGCATGGAAACAAATGTTGTATTTGTTGTAATTTATGTAGGAGCATAGTCTGATGAAGATGGAATTCAACTTTTGACAGCGGAGAGCCCGGGTGCAGATCCCACCTCACCGCTTGCTTCAGTAAGCCACTAACTTCTTGCCTCAGGTTCCTAACAGTGGTGGACCGCCCCAGCCCCATGTATTGGGGCAAAAGTCTGCTATGACCCCCCCTCCCGCAGGCTGTCGCCGCCCCCCTGCGTGCAAATCCATTCACCCCACTCACCTGAGGCTCACAGAGCCTCGCTCAACCGCAGGCTACCTCCGGAGCTTCCGGAGGCTTCCCTGAGGTTTTAAACTGTGCTTCTGCTTTTCCAGAAGCACAGTTTCCAACCCTGTCAGGAGCCTCAGAGAGGATTCCACGGGGTTCAAAAAGCTCACAACCAGGCATTTGCCCCATCAATTTTTTTTTAATTTTATTTTTATAACGTTTTGAAAGGGAAAAAAAATTACAAACCATATACAAACATAAACCCATGCACAGAACCCCCCCCCCCCAATAATAATAACTTCTCAAAATTACTGCATTCTATTAGGGCACAATCCTACCCTGCGCTGGAACAGGCAAGCCAAGGGGCTTGCGCTGTATCCAGCACAGGATAGGGGCTCAAGGCGGCTCAACCAAAGGCAAGGGAAAACTTTTCCCCTTACCTCCAGGTAAGGTGCCCTTGCCCCATGGGTCTCCTCAGACTTGTGCCACGTCAGGAGGTGGCACCTCAGGAGGTGGCACAAGTCCAAAGAGAGAGGAGCAGCTTCAAGCTGCTCCGAACTACCCAGGAATGAGAGTTGGAATCCAGCATAAGTGCTGGATCCTAGCCCCGCCTCCCACTCCTTGCCTGCCCCCGGGGCCACCCACCACCTGCCCTCCCCCACCCAGGAACACATCCCCACCGCCTCCTCTCCGCCCACCCCAGAAGCTTGCGTCGGCCCAGTGTGGAGGCTTGTGTCAGCCTCCATAGGCCAGTGCACGGCTTCCTACCTGGCTGTTTGCGATGCTCCTGGGCTGGTGCAAGGGACTTGCACTGACCCAACGGCGCCTCTGGATTGTGCCCTTAGTCTAATATACTATTTATACAAATAATAAACCAACAATATATTAGATAGATACTGGCTGTATATATAGAAATCAAGAAATGGTTTCCAAATATTTAAAATAAATCCTGCCCTATCAAATATAATGGGAGGTCCACCACTGGTTCCTAAACCTTGAAATCAGCTTTTTGATAATTAAGAGATGGAAATGTGAGTTACTGCATTGCCCCAGGAGCATGATCTAATCACTAAACACATATTGCTTTGTGGTTAGCCACAGCCATCGGTACTGATGTTCTGCATTTTCTCCCTCCCGTGGAGATGCAATGATTTAGCTCTTGATTTCTCATTTCTTTGATTCTGTAGTGCACTGGTTCTCAAACGTTTAGCACCTGGGCGTACTTTTTAGGTTGAGAATCTGTCAGGACCCACCAGAAGTGATGTCATGACCAGAAGTGACATCATCAATTTTTAGGAAAATTTTTAACAATCCTAGGCTGCAATCCTACCCACACTTACCCAGGAGTAAGTCCCATTTACTGTCATTGTTCAAAGCATATAACATAGTAGCATGTTCAAAGTACAGATCTGCAACATTTCCCCAAATGCCGTCATATACCATGATCGCATCAAGTCTAATACATTAAAAATAAAATACTGAAATGAATGGGGACCACCAATTCAATATTGAATTGGCTTGTGACCCACCTAATGGGTCCTGACTCACAGTTTGAGAAACACTGCTGTAGTGAACATAAGAACAGCCCCGCTGGATCAGGCCATAGGCCCATCTAGTCCAGCTTCCTATGGCCCACATCTAGTCCATCTTCCAGCGGCCCACCAAATGCCCCAGGGAGCACACAAAAATCCTGCATCCTGATGCCCTCCCTTGCATTGGCATTCTGACATAGCCCATTTCTAAAATCAGGTGGTTGCACATATACATCATGGTTTGTAACCCATGATGAATTTTTCCTCCAGAAATTTGACCAATCCCTATTTAAAGGCATCTATGCCAGATGTCATCACCAGATCCTGTGGCAAGGTGTTCCACAGACTAACTACATACTGAGTAAACCGCTGCTAATTGGGTAAGAGGCACTTTTTCAAGTGGGTGCTCCTCTTTTTAGCAGGGGGAGAGTAACTGGCCCATCTCACCCCAGCAGTGTCTGTTCTGGTGGCTATTCTTTTGCATCTTTTTAGATTGTGAGCCCTTTTGGGACAGGGAGCCATTTAGTTATTTGATTTTTCTCTGTAAACCGCTCTGTGAACTTTTAGTTGAAAAGTGTTATAATAATAATAATAATAATAATAATAATAATAATAATAATAATAATAAAGAAATATTTTCTTTTATCCTAACTTTGCCAATCCAACATTGAATTTTAGTGGATGTCCCCTGGTTCTGGTGTTGTGTCAGAGGGGAAAAAGTATCTTTCTATCCACTCTATCCTTCTGTGCATAATTTTAGTGCTAATATTTCTGTCGTGAAATTATACAATCGACTCCTTAATAAGCTGTGCTTTCTCCTTTAGCTGATACAGTATTCTCTGTTCTTATCATTTTTGCATGTTTAAGTGAAAATAAATAAAAATTTACTACAAAAAGAAAAGACAAACAATTCCTCACTCAAACTAACCCAGCAAAACTCAGATCTGTATGGTTCTAATCTGAATTATGTCACTATTCCTAACTGCAAATTTTACTTGGGTGGGGGGCATGTAAAAGTGTTGAACTTGGTAATGTTGTATTTAGCATCACTGATAAAATTAAACAGCAAGACTTACATTCAGTGTAAGTACATTTAATCAAGTATCTCTCAAACAAGTTGCATGTCTGATTGAAAACTGCAAGATCTGAACATCTTAAAAATTCAACAGTGGACATTTTACCAAATTTTAAATTCCAAGGGCATTTTAGTCACTCCAACAGCAGAGGTTCTTCTATTGCTGATGTCCCCTTTCCATTATTCACTCCTGAGTGTAGCTGTTGTGTGGCCATATACATTTTACTAACAGTGGTCCCCAAACTTTTTCGACTGGCAGCTCCCTTGACCTAGTGGGCCGTTGGCTGTAGCTCCCCATTCGGGCTACAGTTCAGCACATTGTATAGGGCAGTGGGTTTTTATAAGAATTCTGTGGCTTCCTTGGCTGGTTTCTTCTCTCCCTGGGGAGCCATGACTCACAGTTTGGGAACAACTGTGCTAAGGGATCATCCTGGAGTGAGGCTGCATAGAATTTCTACTTTAGCAGCAACAAAACTAAAGTAAGCAAAATCATTGCTTATAATACCATTGCAAAGGATCAGGCTGCCCATGAGATAAGAATTCAAAGCATTTTGCACAGAGTAAGTGCTAGATAAATGATAGGTTATAAGGACAACCAGCAATAAATGAAAAAAAAACAACAATTTATTGGCCTGGAATGTGCTCCCTTTTCATGTCAAGGCATATCTTTTTATTCATTGTTAAGCTAATGCTGCGATAAAGCGCGAGCCACAACTGCAAAGTACATATTCTTCTATCGAAAAGTTTGATGGCAGCTAATTCCTTGGGTCTCCTATGGAGATGCCTAAGGCTTATCTCCAGCTGCTCAGGCTGGGCACTGGAAATAAAATTTGAGACTTACTGTGCCCTGTAAATGAAAAGATCTGAGGTTTTGTTATATGGTTTTATTAATAGCTTTTCCACTAATTCTCTATTCATTTACGTCCATTATGAGATTATCCTGCTAAAATTAGGTTGGTACATATAGCATATCTATAATGAATTAGGCAATTGAGTGCTTCTAAAGAAAAAAAAAAAGGACCCATATTTAAGAGTAGCAACAGGCATGATAAGACTGTTGACTGAGAGAACAGTTTTGCCTTGCCCTTGCAGGTTATAAGCATCTAGAAAGCTGCAGCTATGTGAGAAGTGGGAATCAAACTGAAAAGTAAGTAAATAACATCTAGGGGGGCTTTTTATTGCAAGAAGGCCTAATAAAGCAAGTGTATACCAGTATTGCAAAATAATGTATAGGGATGTATCTTGTTTATATTTAATTTGTCATTTTTCCCCCCAGTTTTGATCCAAATTTATTTTTGCACACTTCATCATCATACCTTGTAAGGTCACAACCATATGCATGCTTACCTGGGAACAAATCCCCTTAAATCAGTCCCCATTGAATTCAGTGGAACTTTCTTCTGACAACATGTAGGATCACAGTGCTGTCAGGTTATCTGTAGTAATTGTAGACCAAGGGCCCAATCCTATCAAATTTTCCGGTGCTGGTGCAGCTGTACCATTCGGGTATGCACTAAATCCTGTGGTGGGGAGGCATTCACATAAACCTCCTCAAGGTATGGGAACATTTGTTCCCTTACCTCGGAGTTGTATTGCGGTTGCACCAATATTGGAAAGTTGGATAGGATTGGGGCCCAAATTAACTGTCTGAACCCCTGTTTACAAATACTCTGCTCATCCCAGTAGATAATATATTCTTGAAAATACTAAACTCAAGAGAATTTCCCTAACCAGAATGCACCTTTGGTGCAACCTCTTGATTTTAAAAGTAGGCTTCCTCCGAATGCCACATGCAAGGGAGGTCTCTGGTTGTTTTGTGTGCTCCCTGAGGCATCTGGTGGGCGTCTGTACAGAGATACAGAAAGCTGAACTAGAAGGGCCTTTGGCCTGATTGAACAGGGCTCTTCTTATGTTCTTAAGTGGTTGACAGATCCACGGATTCTGATTCTGAACATTCACTTTCAGTTTCATATGCATCAGAAAATAGAGTGTTTCCATGAACTGAAATAAGCTCCTTGGGCAAATATATTCCTCTGATGCAAAAAGATAAAGGAGCAAGAGAAGTAAGAAGGCATATCCAGACAGGGTGTTTAGTCTGGAATTATTCTAGTTTACTTACTCACTTTTTAGGGGGATTCAGACAATGCCTTCCATCTGTTATCCTCTTGCATCTTCCCTGTGCTTCAGCTGTCACATTTCTTAATGGAGAAAATTCTTTTATGACAACAGCAACACAGTAGTGTAATGTCCACACATGTATACTTTGGAAGCTACTACTGTTCCATCTTTTTGGAGAGCAGCATGTATGGCTAGCCCAGCCATGAGGTGTGGCTGAAAATGAGCATGCTGTATCCAGTGGGGGAGGCTTCAGAAGGGAAAGGGGATTTAAATTCCCTTATCACTCCACAACATAGGAAGCTTCCTTCTATGTAGATGGACCATGAATCTGTTAGCACCATATTGTCTATACTGATTGGTAATGGCTCTTCAGGGTGGAGTCAATGGCTCTTCCCCAGCCTGTCTGAAGTTCCACCCAGGACTGAATTTGGGACGTTCTGTAGGCAAAGCATGTGTTCTGCCACTGAGCTGTAGTCACATCTTCAATATGCATCCATCTTTTTTCTTTTCCATCGTAAACTATTCAAAGCATGGAATCATCTCAAGTAGCTATTCTTCAAATATCCTGTAAAATTGTCAAAGGTATATCCATCAAAATTGATACAGTTCTGCCTAATTACAGGTTGAGTCTCCTTATTTGCAAGGGTTCCATTCCCAGAACTCATTAAAGCAAATCCATTGCTTTAATGGATTGCAAAAATCTCATTAAAGCAAATCCATTTAAAAAACAATGTCCCTTTGCTAGGCAATTTAAAAACAGACTTGCTGAAGTCAATGTGATGTAAGACAGAGTCATTATGAAGACAATCCATCCATCAGTCTCTCTTCAGGCACTTAGAAAGGCTTCACTCTGAGCGAGCACCCTTCCCTTCACCCAGAGCAAAGTGATTTTCTTTCATGTGCTTAGGGGGAAGGGAGGGGCCGCTTGCCTTGGAGTAAAGCTGCCCTCTCTCGCATTAACAAGGCTATTGTTAAACAGCTCTTTTCCTTTAATTTAAATGGCCCTTCTTATTGCATTGAGATAGAAAACTCCATGAAAAATTTGTGGATAATTAGGTTATAACTGTAATCGCTTGCATGACTGTCTCTCTACAACAGTAAGAAAAGCAGTTTTTAAAACTGTGGTTTTAAAGGGTTACATCGGATTTTTTCCTCTTGTTCAAGGATCAGCATATTCCTTCTCATTTGCAGTGGCCATTTGGGTTGAATCAAATCTGTGCATTAAAAATCTGTGTATAACAAGGTTGGACCTGTATTTCACTTTACATTATTATAAACAACAACAAAAAGATGTAGACTTGAATTGAAAGAACTATGAATGAGTGGAGGAAATGTTCTAGTTCTCTTCTGTGAATGCTTGCACAAGTGCTAGTAGAAGTCTTTTCACTATGCGGTTTCATGGTGTTTCAGGGTTTGTATTAACACTATGAGGAACATGGTAAATAAAAAAGATGGAGTCTGTAGAGTATAAAATTGAGTGGGCTATTAAACGTTTTTGAAATAGAGCCTGTACAAAGCATTTTGCAAAAGATTGTACAAGCAGAACAACTTCTTAGGTCTGGGGGTTATTTTTCTCACATGAGATCACAAACAGTCTGTCCATGAGCAGAAGAGCCTTTTGCCAGAAGGAGGTCACCCTTGGATACAAGCCATATTTCTACTGCTTTTTTAGGACCATTACTGATCGTTTACTTTTTTAGTACCTAACGGACAGCCCAATCCGACCCCACAGCTGCACCAACATGTGGTCTGCTGTATCCCATGAGGGAGTTTTGGCATGTTGAGGCCTCCTTGGGAGAAGTGAACGTTTGTTCCCTTGACCTGGGATAAGCTCCCACTGCCACCAGGGGCCAACTTGGACCTGTACCAGCAATAATTGCTGGTGTAAGTCCACGTTGACCAGTGAATGAGGATTGGACCCAAGAAGAGGGTTAGGATTTAGTGAGCTCTACCACCCCCTTTCTGGTTCCAATCTGCCCTCCTCCCTGACAGTGACACCTATTCCACCCACACCACCTCATTCTACCCCATCTCCGCCTCCCAACTCTGTGCAGTCATACCATCGATGGTAGTTATCTGTTGTCCGTCATCATGCAGACTCAGTCAGTCACCACTTATGGCGGTAGCCAGGTCATGCTTGCTGAAATTGTTGCATTTGCAATAGTCGTAAGGCTGTTTATGCCACCAAACGCTCATTCCGACTATGTAAACAGACTATAGCAGCGATTTTCAATCCTTTTCATCTCACAGCACACTGACAAGGCACTCAAATTGTCAAGGCACACTGTTCTGCTGGTGGGGGGCTCATATCCCGCAATGGCCCTACTAATACACTATCCTCCTCCAAACTCCCGCAGCACACCTGCAGATCATTCATGGCACACCAAAGTGCCACGGTACACTGGTTGAAAATTGCTGGCCTACAGGATTTGGCCATTAGCTACATACCATCATTAGGGCCGAAGAGCTACATAATAGACAAAAATTCAACAAGTGGGGCTCCCCTTCATTGAATCTATTGCCAAAGATTGCATTTTGTTGCATACAGTATCTGCATTTCAGGCAGCTATTTAATGGCACAGATCCTGACAGAATCCCCAAATCAATGCATTTAAAAACCACCTCAATACTTAGACTAATTAAGGTAACTTTAGGCTGATGAAAGAGGTAAATTTGTGACTGAAAAAATAAGGTCTAGAACACCCAATAAGTTGATTTTGTTGACATAGTGTGGTCTATCTTTGCTGTGGTTAAAGCTTGCCCAAAGATGCTTTGTAGAAGAAATGAGAACCTCTTGACATGCTCTTGTCAGAAAATATTTCAATGCATATATCTACAAAAATGGAAATGTGTAGAAATAAGCAAAAGACACCAAGCTGCTTATTCAAAATGGCCATTAATAGTCATTTAACCAGACCTATTTACAAGGATACATTAAGAGACTACCTAGCAGCATGCATAAGTCCCACTGAAGACAACGTGACTTACTGGCATTTAATTGATGCCAACAGTACAATCCACATTAGTGTATTTTTCTGTCTGAGGTGCTACTGGCTGCAAAGAAATAGAACTGCAAAGAACTGTAATTAAAAAACAACAACCACCCCTTATGAAAATATTTTACATCATATCAGCTGTTTGCCTTTGTCAGAAAGTAAGTCGACAGGAATGGAACATGATATTAAGGTGCCACTACCTGATAATTTCTTGAAAATTGCTCTTAAAGAGGCTAATGACAATGAAGTGAGTGAGGAAGAGCTTTCACTCACTCAGTCCTGATTAAGTGTATAGTAAGGGACACATCTACATCTTTTAGATAAACAGGGAAAGGTTCCATACCAATAGTTAGAGTATCTATTCTCCCTTTGATGTGCTATGGTTTTTAAGTAGGTGAGACCCATTAATGCTAATGGAAGTTACGTCTAATTCTCCTGTTTCATCAATGAGAGAACAGACCTTTATGTTTCCAAAGAAATTAGAGGGACCTGAAATTAAGGGCTTTTTAAAAAAGAGAGAGTGAGCGAAAGAAACAGAGAGCTTGTCTTTTCATTTCTCAGCTCTGACTACACACGAAAAGGACAGAGAGGGGAAAGAAATTACCCCTACAGTTCGAAGAGCAAAAGTACCAAAAAAAAGGCTGCGTCTGCACTATCAAATTGGCATGTTGGGGACATGGATCTGGACACAATTCTGCATGTCATAGAGCAGTTGTATGGTTGTTCTTTGAATATCACTTGCAACACAACCCTCACGGAAACGCCTTCACTCAGTACACTTTAGTTAGCACAGCTAATATGCACTTTGATTTTAGTGATTAGTTTACATATTTCAGAGGAATAATTGGAAATTTGACATTTTCATACTTTTAAGCAGACTTTGGTGGCTATCATCCGACTCTGATGACATGTTACTTTTAAATTTTCAGTTAGTATTAAACTTTTATCACAACTTCATCACTTATCTTTGTAGATTACCCACACTAAGACAAGCCACACCACCAAGACAGCTGTGGGAATCTCTAATGTCCTTTGAACTGAAGGCCAATGCAAATAGTTTTGCCTCTCTGCAATACACTGCCAATCCTGGCCTCTGTGCTGCCTGGGGACAGGACCACAGAGTGCTGCCCCCAGCATCTGGGGGCCTTCAGAGAGCCAGAGAGGCTGTGTGCCTTCTGAAACCTCTGGAAGGCCAAAAATCACTACTTCTGGTATTCAGCCAAAAAAAAAAAAAAAAAAAAAGCAATTTTTGACCTTTTTGGGGGGCCCAGAAGGACCTCAGATTGGGCCAGATTGTTGCACTAATGCATTTTGTTTGTTATTTCTATATTTTTATACTGTTTTTAAATGATAAAATATAGCTTTAAAAAACTGATGGTGTGCCTTGACAATTTAAGCACCTTGTCAGTGTGCCATGAGACAAAAAATGTTGAAAAATTACTGTTCTAGATAGATAAATAAATAAAGTCAGGCTGACTGAGGAAAGTGGTCCCTAATGGTTTGTACTCATGCACTCCTTCCTGCACCCTGATTTCCCTTTATCCTGGGTCAGCAGCTGAATGAGGGGGAGGTCTGGCAGTTTTCTCCGTTGCCTCCATCTCCAGCTACAAAGACCAGGGAGAGGAAGGACTGTCTGGGAAACTCCTGGACTGTCCCAGGAGAGCACTGTACCTGAAGCGTTTTTATTAAAAATTAAAACTGCAGTAGCATCTGTGAGAGCTATCAGAGATGACAACCCAGTGAATTACCTATGAACACTGACTAGGCAGGGGAGAGTAAAAAGATATCTAGTTAAAACTCCAGAAGAAAAGGAATTAAACAAAACAGGGGTGTAGAGGAGAAAAAGTACCAGTAGGGACGTGCAGTGTGAGGGCAGTAAGTAAGTCACAACTGCCCTGTTGTAGACCATGGAAAAGCACCGCAACTGCCCCGCCCACTTACACCCAAGGAAACTCTCCTTACGCTGGAAGAGGGTCTCCTTACACTGGCTTTATTGGGAGTAAGGAGAGCCTCCTTAGGTGTAAGTGTCCGGGATGGTTGTGGTGCTTTTCCACTGACTAAGACAGGGTGGTTCTGTCTCACCTGCCGCCCCTGCACTGCATGTCCCTGGAAATGCCTGAACTTAGCTAGATGGGCACCAAGAACAAGCTTTACCAAATTAGGTACAGTAACTAGTAATGTCCAGAAGATGGAGACAGGAAGCTACTCAAGAACAAAGCACACAACACCCCCCCACCCCCACCCAACCCTTTGCTAAACTGGGTTGGGCATTTGCTAAACCGGTACAGTATCCAGGCTGGACTTGGAGTGGAGAAGGGTAAACAAAGCAAAATAAAATAATTCCCTGACATGTCTAGTTAGGCTAGCATGCACCATCATGCCAAGGTGGAGGCGCTGCTTACACGATGTGTTGTGGAGTGTACTATACACACCACTTGACCCGCCAGCTCCGCTTCTGTATATAGGTCTATCTTATGAAATGATCTCAAAGTTTCATGAACACAAGTCCATGAAGTACTGTCAATTTCTCTTTTCTTTTCTCCTATTACCTCACTTTCTCACTCATATTCTCTCATCTCTATCTAGAACTATGTTGCAAAAATCATCCACCTCACTCATCAGTCTGACTGTATCATGTCTCTCCTTGAATTCCAATACTTGCTTCCTGCCCATTCCCAAATCCTGCCTAAGCTTTTTATACAGTTCTTACTTTTAAAGCCCTCCATGTCTTTTCCACCCTCCCATCTCTCTAATCTCACATCCCTGTAGGAGATTTTTGCTTCTGTACCACAAAAAACTATACCTGGAACTTTCTTCCACAATGTCTGCATCATATCACCGTCCTCATTTCCCTTAAATCCCTCCTCAAAGTCTACTTTTTTGAGAGGACTTTGACCCAGCCCTCTAGTCCCAGTATCACAGTGCAACCAAGCTTAAGGTAGCATATACATGCAGCTGTCACCGCCCACTCTGTCAAAGATCTTCAGCAGCTTATGGATCGTTTTAGCAAGGCCTGCCAAGACTTTGGACTGACAATCAGCCTGAAGAAAACACAGGTCATGGTTCAGGATGTGGACTCACCTCCCTGCATTACAATCTCTGCACATGAACTGGAGGTTGTCCATGACTTTGTGTACTTTGGCTCAACTATCTCCAACACTCTTTCTCTCGATACCGAGCTAAACAAACGCATCGGTAAAGCAGCTACCACGTTTTACAGACTCACAAAGAGAGTATGGTCCAGCAAGAAGCTGACGGAACATACCAAGATCCAGGTCTACAGAGCTTGCGTCTTGAGTACACTTCTGTACTGCAGCGAGTCATGGACTCTTTGCTCACAACGGGAGAGGAAGCTGAACGCTTTCCACATGAGCTGCCTCCAACGCATCTTCGGCATCACCTGGCAGGACAAAGTTCCAAACAACACAGTCCTGGAACGAGCTGGAATCCCTAGCATGTATGAACTTCTGAAACAGAGATGCCTGCGTTGGCTTGGTCATGTCGTAAGAATGGGTGATGGCCG
This sequence comes from Tiliqua scincoides, assembly GCF_035046505.1. Lineage (NCBI taxonomy): Eukaryota > Metazoa > Chordata > Lepidosauria > Squamata > Scincidae > Tiliqua > Tiliqua scincoides. The sequence continues at coordinate 178,502,430 of NC_089823.1, forward strand.
GATCCCAAAGGATCTCCTCTATGGAGAACTCATGCAGGGAAAGCACCCTACAGGTAGACCACAGCTGCGATACAAGGACATCTGCAAGAGGGATCTGAAGGCCGTAGGAATGGACCTCAACAGGTGGGAAACCTTGGCCTCTGAGCATCCCGCTTGGAGGCAGGCTGTGCAGCATGGCCTTTCCCAGTTTGAAGAGACACTTGGCCAACAGACTGAGGCAAAAAGGCAAAGAAGGAAGATCTGTAGCCAGGGAGACACACCAGGGACAGACTACATTTGCTCCCAGTGTGGAAGGGATTGTCACTCCCGAATTGGCCTCTTCAGCCACACTAGATGCTGTTCCAGAACCACTTTTCAGAGCACGATACCATAGTCTCCCGAGACTAAAGGATGCCAATGAATGACATGCACACACACTATTTCACTGTTAGACTTTACTAGGCTTTGTTATTTAATATTCTGTTGTATAATAGCTTATAGTCAAACACTTATAGCATTTCACTGATTTAATTATAGCTTTTAGGAAATAGGGTTTCCAGCCATTCAGCATTCTTATTCATAGGCTATTTTGAGTACTTGTTGAGGTATATGAAGAAACAAGATTATAATCTTCCAGTACTAGAACACCAGAATTCTAGTATTCTCTCTTAAATATACATGTTACTGAGCAAATCTCATTAAAGAAGGACTTCTGAGTAAACTTGACTTCTGTGATGTATTTATTATTACTCAATTTTCACACAGTCATGTTGTTTCTAACTGGATTTTGTATATATCCACCTATTGAGTCTTTCCCAAGGGCCTAGGATAGGCAGCTATTTTTTGTTTTTATATTGTTACATTACAAATATTGCCATAGTATATGTGCTGTTCCATAGTATATGTACTGTAAGGCAGCCTTTTGTAATTTACTGCTCGTGCTTGTGCTCATCCCGAAGATGTCCAAATGCTTTTCCAGGTGTTTCAGGATAGCACCCAAGGCCCCTATGACTATTGGGATTACTCTTGCTTTCTTGTGCTTCAGTCTTTCAATTTCTATTTGCAGGTCTTTATACTTGGTGATTTTCTCCAGTTCTTTATCTTCTATTCTACTGTCACCAGGTTCTGCAATGTCTACTATCCAGACTTATCCTTCTTGTTGATGATGGTTATGTCTGGTGTGGCAGATGTTTGTCAGTTTGTATTCTAAAATCCCAGAGCACTTTAACTTCTTCATTCTCTACCACTTTTTCAGTTGTGTGGTTCCACCATTTATTACTTGCAGGCAGTTTATACTTTTTGCACAAATTCCAGTGAATTATTGATGTAACTTTATTGTGCTTTTCTCTGTAGTCAGTCTGCACGATCTTCTTGCAGCAGTTGACTATTTATTATTATTATTTGTAGGGTCCCTGCCCTGGAGGGGCCTGGAGCAGGCCCTCCCCCCAGGGAGGCCTCAGATTGGCTAGAGGGGAAGAGGGTTCCAGCACCCTTGTCCACCTCCCTAGCAGAGCTGCCAAATCTGGCCTAGGAGCTGTTCACCTCACAGCTCCCTGCTTCGCACTGACTGCCTCTCATCCCTGGCCTCCCTGTTTTATGGAGCAAGCCCTCCCCCTTTGGCCCCTCCCCTTCCTCCAGGTGGGGCAGAAAAGGCCTTTCCAGCTCCCAGTTTCCTTCAGTGTTCCTTGTTTGCCCTGCCAGCCCCCTCTGGCTGGTTGGGGTGAGCCAACCTTCTTTGCCCCCTCCAAGGGCAGGGAAGCCTCCCCACCCTGAGCATGGGGTCCCTGCTCCAGGGTAAGTTGGGGGTCAGGGCATCTGGGAGGGGCCCTGACATCATCACCATCATCATCATTATCATCATCATCAGGGGCAGGAGGTCTGGTCTAGAGGGTTGAGCCTCCGTTTGCCTGAAGATAACATCCGAAGGTCGCCAGTTCGAGGCCACCGGCACCGTGCGACCTTGAAGCAGCTGACAAGCTGAGCCGAGTTATTCCATCTGCTCTGAGCGTAGGAGGATGGAGGCCAGGATGGAGGCCAGATCAGAACGAAACATCTGAATTGTTGTAGCTCTTGAAAGATAGAGCCTTCTTTCAATTGTAAAAAATCCCTATGGGGATTTAAATTAGCCTGCCTATGTAAACCGCCTTGAATAAAGTCTGAGGAGAAATCCGAGGACCTAGAAAGGCGGTATATAAATACCTGCATTATTATTATTATTATTTTATCATTATTATTGAATTCTAGGACACCAAAGTCATAGAATCATGGAAAGGAATATAACACCAAAAGTTAACAAGGCCAGTCTTCTATACCTTTTTCATGCCACAGCCTCAATAAATAAATTAAATATGAGACTGGAGACCCACTGCTGTTCCCACTACTTTTCCAGGACCACTACCTTCCCAGGACCCCACTCCATCACTGCCCATCCTACTCTTCTTTTCCCCCCACCTCTTGTGTTTTGACAACAATTTTGTGAGGTGACAGCCTGAGCAGGGCTGGACTTAGAAGCTGTGGGGCAAGACAGCAAGGTTGTACAGAATTATATCAAGAACTCAATTCTGATAAGGCAGTATCATTATTGGATTGGATCCAAGCCTTCTCTTGCTGAGACTTTGAAAGGTTGCCACGACCACCCAAATGAGGCTTTGTGACCCCATTAGGATTGCAACCCACACAATGAAGAACACTGTTCTGTACAAAAGGTTGGGGCCCCCACATCGAAATTATCAATAGAAGATATTACTCAAGCTCACAACTATTTGTCAACCACCTACACGTACCTCTTGAAATAAAATATTCTGGCATCTGAGGAGGAACTGAGAATAGAACCAAAAATCAATTTTCAGTTTTTTTCAGAGTCTTTTTCATCAGACTAATAGAAGGCAACCTGAGAAATGTGGCTAAGGGCATGTATTAATGTACTGCATATGCTTTTGTTTTTACCAAGGGCTACCTATCAGACAGCATGCAGCTCATGTTACATTAATAGTGCAGTCTTATGCATACCTACTCAGAAGTAAGCACACTGAGTTGAATGGGACTTATTCCCAAGTAACCAGATAGATATAGGATTACAGCTGAGACTACAATCCTAGGCAAAATTACCTGGGAATAAGTCCCATTCAACTCAGCAGGGTTATGTAAGAGTAAATGTGCATAGGCTAGCACTCTTAACAGTACAATCTATGTGTGCCTACTCGGAATTAAGTCCCATTGTGTTTAATGATGCTCACTCCCAAGAAAATGTGTATAGGATTGCAGCCTTACATGCCTTTCTATATTTATTTGGGATTTTTTAAAATCTCATTTTCAGTTTGTATACTTTTGCTTTAAATTACTGAAACCTACTCCAAAGGTTTGGGGTTAAATTTGTGACACCTTTAAATGAAGTCCAATAAGTTTCAAAGTATAAATAAGTGGCAGGAGAAGAAAACACTTGAATGAAGAAAATGTAAAGTTGATTTTGTTGTTTATTGTTGTTTCATAATCTTACTGAAGCACGGCTATAAAGGGATATCAAGACAAGTTTCTGCACATCAAAATTTACCACTCCACCACTGAACCCTCATGGGGGTTGGGGTTGGTAACTAACTAGAAAGGAAAGGCAGACTCATTGATTGTAGGCCATTGGTAAACATACGGGTGGTACCTCGGTATCCACTGGGGATCCATTCCCAGACAGCTCGTGGATACTGACACCTTCGGATAATGAAATCTGCAGGTCTTGGCACGTGTAGCCCTCTGAATGTGACCGGAACAGAGCTCTAGTCGCTTCTGGAGAGTTTCAGGTCAGGCCTGATCCAGGCTCAATGCAGGTTGGAGGGCCCATGTTGAGTCAAATCCACAGAAGAAAAATTTGCAGATGATCAGACATGACCTGTATCTGAAAATAGCTCAGAGGCTAAGAGTCCAATCCTATCCTCCCATCAGCACCACTAGCACCCCAGAGGGTGTGTGTGAGAGAGAATTGGGATACTTCAGAGGGGTGATAGAGATTTTAAACTTCTCTTCTCTAGTTTGAGAAAAATAGCTGAAATTGGAGCCAAGAGAATGACTGTTGTTCCCCTCAAAAATAGAATAGGAGGGTCATTATGTTAAAGTGACCTAAAGAGATAATGATTGGCAGAATATGTAGATCATAACTTTCCCAAAGGGAAAATTCCAGGATCTTGTATAACCAAAGTTGTGGACCAGGAATATTTTGGGATGCAGGGCAGAATGACGACCTAATTAGAGCTGAGACCATGCACCAAACCTGTCATAATAGAACATAAGAACAGCCCCACTGGATCAGGCCATAGGCCCATCTACTACAGCTTCCTGTAGCTCACAGCAGCCCACCAAATGCCCCAGCGAGCACACCAGATAACAAGAGACCTGCATCCTAGCGCCTCCCTTGCACCTGGCATTCTGTTACATAGCCCATTTCTAAAATCAGGAGGTTGCACATACACATCATGGTTTGTAACCCATAATGGATTTTTCCTTCAGAAATTTGTCCAATCCCCTTTTAAAGGCATCCAGGCCAGACGCCATCACCACATCCTGTGGCAAGGAGTTCCACAGACCAACCACACGCTGAGTAAAGAAATATTTTCTTTTGTCTGTTCTAGGCCCAATAAGCCCAATAAAGAGGTGGAAGTGACATACTGTGTCACATGGGTAACTTGTTTATTCCACGTTATTTAATGTGATTTTCTAGGTGCAGTTCTTTGAGAAACAGGATGGGAAACTAGAGTGAACATTTGTATCCAAACTGAATCAATTGGCTTGTGTAATTCACTTACTATTGTAGAAATAAAGCCTCCAAACCCTTTTTAAAGGTCTGTGACTGTTTGGCATTGCGTCAGTGAAAAGAATCTAAAAATCTTTCCAACGGGTATGGGGAATTATTTCCCCTTATCCCTCTGTAGGCTTCCTGGTCTGCAATGGGTGTGCTTGGACCTACACCAGTGCTGTAGCTGGTATAAAGCCAAGGAGAAGAAAAGGGTTAGGGAGGTTCAGAAAGAGGGGATCAGAGCTTAGCTGCCAGATGCATCCCTCCTGCTGCCTCCTTCCCCCCCCACTCCTCCCCCTTCCAGCCCAATTTTGCCCCTCCCCACCTCCACTGCTGCCTTACTTGGTCTGGCAGGTGCAGTGGGAACCAGCAGACATGGAGTGCATTTAACAACAGCTGAAGACTATCATAAATCCCACCCTCCCCAACAGCACTATCTTTTCCTGGATAGGATTGGGCTGTGGAACAAAAGCCAGGGAGCTTATCATAAGTCCCAATGGAAGTATGCTACAAAGTTGAAGACAATCAGGATTCAACTACGCAAAAGGCCCCTATATTAGCAGGAAGACCACTGTATCCAAATAGCTCTTATTTACTTATCTGTTTACAGAGAGAGAGAGAAAGAGAGAGATTTATGCAAATTATAGAATGTTCTCTCATATTAAGTACATATTTAACAGCTATAGTGCAGTAATTTAAAGGAAAACAGACAATGTATAATCCATACCCACTAAGGACAAAAGGGTCTTAAATGAGTTTAAGTCACCATTTGTGCAATGAGATAAATGGGACTACTCTTCTGCAACTCCCATTTATTTCCCTGGGGTTTGAGCAAGATACATTTTGTGTTGATTGTGCCCTTAACAGATGTTCACCTGTGATGCTATAGCTATAATGAAGTTCTCCTTCCTATAGTTTTCAGTACTGTACCTGGCATCCTAATCCTAAAAATCCTTTCTGGTGCATCTGTCTGTGATGTCATAATAGGTAGTGCACATCTTGTGAGATGTTTTGTGGAGCAGCTCTTAATACATCCTTTTCAAGAACACGCATAGTGACCCATGTTACAAGATTAGGACGCAAATCATTGTTACTGGAGCAAAGGGGTAAAGCCACTGTTGGGAACCTATTTTTGTACTATTTCAGCCCTTCTGGGAATTGCAAATTTCTTAAAAAAAAAAAATGCACTGAAATATTAAATATTTGGTGATTACATTGTTAGTGTATTTTGATCTGCTTCAACTTGTAAACATTATTTTTATGTTCAAGACCTCCAACTTCTGTTTACACCCAGAGAAGGCTTCTTTAAAGTGTTTGTCTCCCTTCTGGTTTAGTGTTTAATGAAAAGTATAGTATTGCTATGAATAAATGCAGAAAAGAAAATATATGAAATACAATCTAGCTGAATACTTGGCATTTGGCAATGATTACAGTAATAACACGCAGACATGGATCTTTCTGTTTGATCACGCTGTGGGAGGCAAACTTCTTTGACCTATGAATCTGATCTGTGAACTTTGTCAAAAAATTCAGAATTGCACAGTTGAAGTTTGTGCATCTTATTAGCATAATTTGCCACCCAAGATGTAAATGTATGTTGTACAGTGGCACACTGAAAAGACAAAATAGCACATTGGAAATTGTCAGAAAGGAATATTTTATATTATATAATTTTTGCTGGTTTTGATTATGGTTGCCATATATTTGTAATGCAGGGGCTGCTCTCTTATCATTTTGAGATGTTTATCCTGATCTTTCTACTGCGCATGAGAAAAGGCATGTAAATGAACATTAAATCATTGGTTTTGTGGGAGCAGAAGAAGGATAATTAGGGAGAGGGTGTTTATTGCTTTGTTTCCTGCCAAACCTCTAGTCAAACCTCTAAATTACATGGAAAAATAGCTTGCCTGAATACATGTTTGAAGATATTTGAGAATTAGATACTAAAACTACACAAACGGCCCAATCCTATACTTACTGGTGGTCATCGCCTCACCTCTGGTGCCACAGTCAACAACAGTTGTAAAAGGTGTTCTGGAAGCACACTGCCAGGGACTCCAGCAGCAAAAGTATTGCCAGGCTCCCCGGAAGCCTCCTGGGACCCTTACCTTCCTGTCACTGCCAGAGGATCTGGAGCCACCTGCTGATCCAGGTAAGATAGCAGGGGAGGTATAAGAACAGAATGACTGTGGGGTGAGGGTGAAATAAGGCAGTGGCAGGGTCTGGGGGGAGAGCAGAATGGAGCAGTGATGGGGCGGGGAAAAGCAGATCTGGTCCAGGATGTGGGCATGTTTGGTGGCAGCTGTAACCGCCGAATCCTAACTCTTTTCTGGCACCCAATCCCATAGTGTGGGTCCACGCAGACCTCCACCAGCTCTTTAACTAGAACAGTGGACCCACCCTCATGCCGCAGAGGCTTACCCCCGGGTAGGGGACAATTGTTCCCTTACCCAGAGGAGACATCTTGAATTGCCCTCCCCCCAGCTCAGATGGTAGCCATTTTGGTCACAGCTGCATCGTCGGGGGGGGGGTGGCAATAGGATTGAGCTCTTACAGTAGTAGGTGTGGAGATCTCAAGTGCTCATCTGTAGAGGGAATGTTTGCAGGACCTCACTGTCACTGGAGGGTTTTTTTTTTATTTGTTCGGAATTTGAATGGTGGTGTTTCTCTCTCTTTTTTCCTCTACCACAGTCCTCCCCTTTTTAATGCCTGAAATGAAAATGTGTTGGAATGCTCGGTGCAGCTTTTCACTCTCTTTTGAATGGGCCCTTTAGTTTTTCACACCAAGGTGTCCTTCGGGGTGCCAGGTCAGGCTACCAAAACAGCTTCTAGGAGGGGATTAGGACCAATTAACATCTCTGTACACAAAAGCCACTGGCAGCTGAACAGGCTGGTGGCCTGTTCGGGAGCTGCATTTTAAATAAGGGCCTTCTGTACTTGAGCTCAAGTGGGAAGAGGCAGAGAAAGTTTTTATTTATAATTGAAAACGCTGCTCCAGGATAATGTGTGGTGAAAGGCAGAGTGGTGTTCCAAAGTAGCTAACAAATATCATTTGAATATTGGCCTTTATTGTATTAATTCCCATCAAGGATACTTTAACCATATAGTAATTTCGCACTCCCTTTTGAAAATAATTTTTTTCATCCTTTTAGAGGAAAAAAATTCATCCGCACATCACATCAGACTCTTTGTAGATTTGTGTGTGCCTGTGTCTTTTGTTTTAAAGGGATACATCTTAATGCTGAGGAGCTGCTATAGCAAAGTGATCAAAACAATATTTTGTTATGGAAAGTGTCAATTATAGCAACTGCTCTTATAGGGATAGCTACTTCATGGAATCTTTCCTTTGTGGCAAAATGAAGGATATACTTTTAAGGGAGCAGGCAATAGAATAGTGTAATAGACTAGGGCTGCAATGCATAGGATGATATTTAAATTTACACATATCTTTTCCCCTGAAAGTGGAAAAGCATCTGGGGGGACATTTTGAATAGAAAAATTACTGGAGGGGAGAGGTTGAATCAATCCTTTCCCCTCTCCTGCCATTCCTCTACCCAGTTTCACAAGGTGAGATTCTTGCAAATATAAGTTATGAAGCGTCTGGTTGACCCTTGCTGCTTCTAAAAAAAAGCATTTATCAGAATGTTCATTTCAGTGAAGATCCCAGATCTCCTATCATGAAAGACAACAAAAATTCTTGTGGTATCTTCGTGACTGACACATTTATTTCAGCAAAAGCTTTCCTGGACCACAATTCACTTCATCAGCTGCAATCTGTTGCATCAGTCATGTATGTGATGAAGTTGACCATATTTCACAAAAACATTTATTGAAACAAATGTGTTTAGTCTTTAAGGCTGCAATGCTATCCACACTTACCTGGGAGTAAGTCCCATTGACTGTAATGGAACTTACTTATGAGTAGACATGCATAGGATTAGGCTCTAAGATGTCACAAGACCAACATAGCTGCTGCTCTGGAAGTTGTTACAATTAAAGAGTAAACTATAATTGATTAGCTGTTTTTTTTAAAATTGAACTCTGCCAATAAGGACTTGAGTTAACATCTTAAAATATTAGTAAGCACTCCATGTATACTTTTTTCTAAATCAGCACCTTCAGCAATCTGATCAGATGTAAAAACAAACAAGAAAGGTAACAGTTGTATTTGTATATACATGTTATTGTTTTAAGAAACCCAGTGATTTTCCAAGATCTGTAGTTTGTACTGTATGATAAAGGGATTGATGAAAACTACGGTATATCTGCATGTTTGCACCAAACCGCTATCAAAAGCAGTAGTTTAAAGCAGTTGCCTTCCTCGGAATAATAATGATAAGAATAACAAAATCGTTTTATATGAGCAGAAAGGAAAATTCATTTCCAGTTCATCTCCAGGCTTCTTGATTTTTCATTATAAATATGAATTTAATCAGATGACCTGGAATTGACATCGTAATGCCTATGATTGAAAAAAAAAGAAAGAATTGCAATGGGGAGAGAAAAAGGGCACTATAAGAAAGTTTTAAAGACACCAGGAATCAATGGAAGTAAAAAGGAATAAAAGAATGAAAATAGGCACTGATTTCAATGGGTGACAATTAGCCCTGCTCCATTGATGCCATGGAACTTAGCCAGTTTATATCAGCTGAGGTGCTGGCTAGCCCAGTATAAGTCCGTGGTCCTGGATCAAAACATTCTTAGCAGTATTTAGTCATTTGTTTTAAGGAAGTACAAATTCCTAACTGTCGAGGCAAATAGGAAACCCCATAATTATGATCATTTTCAGCCTCGGGATTTTATAAATAACCACAAACTCCACTCCAGTGAGATATTTTCAAGCAAACATTCAACGTTCTCTCAATGCCTGGCTCCCCCACCACTGCACACACACAACTCCCTCACTCTGTTCCCTCCTTTCCTTGTCTTTCGTTTCAGATACTGTATTGTGTTCCTTCCGACATGTTGATTCTACCTCATGTTTAATGGTAATTGGCAGTGGTCTAGGTGGGGATGGAAACATTGTTATGTTTTGTTCATTTTTCACACTTCAGCAGTTCTCCCTTTCTTTCCCTGGATGTGTGCTTATTAGTGTATGAAATGCAGGTGTGTGGGAAATGGCAAGCACACATTGACAGGTTACTTTGTTGGCCACTGCCTAATTAGTAGCATAGTGGATGCACCCTGCTAAGCTTTAGTGTGATGCAGTAGAGCTGGTCTGTTCTAATTTCCTCACAGCTTTGATATTCGCCAAGAGATTGACGGTTCACACAAAAAGCCAAAGCGCGACAGAGGCCTGCAGAAACAATGGCTGTTCCCGCTTGTAGACACCACAGATGTGAGAGAAAGCAGACAAAAAACAATTGGCCGACACTGTCTAATTGTCTCCAATGTCAGCATCATTAATGTTTTCCCATGTAAAAAGTAAAAGGCCAAGGTTGTATCCTCCCTTTATTTTGAGTCACATGATTATGTAACTTACTGAGATTCAGATTAAGTGTTAATTGTATTTGTGCAATAAAAGAAACTGAAGCTACCTTGAATTTAATGAATATGTACTTAATTAATTTGACAGCCTTTATCCTTATTACCTATTCAGATGATCACAATCAGAATTAATAACATTTATAAGCAATTAAAATTACAGCCTATTGAATGATAATATATGTTTACTTCCTTTTTTTCTTCTTTTTTTTCTGCTGATATGCAAATTATGACTACTTATTAATGAAATGTTGTTTGCCTCCCAGGATGAATCTTGCCTGTATGTTAAACAGCAACAAACAACTGTAATCACTTCAGATGTAATGGTGCTTTTCACAATCAGACAATTTCCTGAAGCGCAGCGCAGGACCACATCAAGAAAGGCTTCCAAAGAATTTATATATAATTGCTAGGGGTGTAAGTCTATCTGGAAAACAAAACAAAACACACCCCACAAATCTTTCAAATCACCCATAAGGGGAAGGAAGATAAAGCACACTATTTTCTTATAGTTTTTCCATTTCAAAATGCTCCTGTAGTAGAGTAAAAATGAATGAATAAATAAATAAATAAATGTAGATTATAAGTCCATTTTTGTCCTGCCTGAATTCCAATTGAAATGCACATTGAACTACTTCTAATCAGCTCTGTTGGACCCTGTCCAGCTCATAGCAGCTGAGGGGCACAGACTTGGCCTACAAGCCATCATTCTCAGCACAATGAAAGTACGTATTATTACCTGCAGGTATTTAAATTATGTGACAGGAAAGCAGCACAAACTATGTGCAAACATGGTCACAAATTCTTGCTAGCCCCCCAAATTTTGTTGTCCTTATCAACGTACAGTGGGTTCATAGTACAATATGCAAAGAAGAAATATCACAAAGTTAACACAAGGAAAATAGCTTTTGTAAGAAAATTGCTGATGCAATCCAATGATATTTTCAATGGTGAATGAATGAAGATTCTGATTCCTTGATAAATGATCAAGTGTGTTATAATAATCAGCTATATTATTGTATATAAGCACTAAGAATCCAAGACTGACATTGTCAATAGCAACAAAAAGATGCGTTGCAAAATATTGCAGTTCCAAAACTTTATAAGACTATTCCTAGCTGTTTGAATCCTTGCAAACCATTATTCTTACTAGTTCTGCCCTTTCTTTTATTCTCTCTCTTCCTTGCCACAAGCACGTGCTCTGAAACACAGGCCAATATTCCCTCTGAATAGTAAGAGCTGCATCTGCATATTGAAAGAATTATCTTATTGTTCCGGTTACTTCTAGGACTAGCAAGTAGATAAGCCAAACCAATCTAAACACAGGGCTTCAGATTAGGCACTGTATCAACAAGCATAAAATTTTCATAAACCTAAAAAATGTAATCCAACCAATAACAATACAATAATAATAATAATAATAATAATAATAATAATAATAATAATAATAATAATAATAATAATAATAATAATAATAATAATACAGGTATTTATATACCGCCTATCTTGGTCTTTATTCAAGACTTTATTCAAGGCGGTTTACATAGACAGGCTATTTAAATCCCCGTAGGGATTTTTACAATTGAAAGAAGGTTCTATCTTTCAAGAACCACAACATTCAGATGTTTCTTTCTGATCTGGCTTCACATTCTGGCCTCCATCCTCCCACGCTCCGAGCAGATGGAGTTGCTTGGCTCAGCTGGTCAGCTGCTTCAAGGTCGCACGGTGCCGGTGGCCTCGAACTGGCAACCTGTGGATGTTATCTTCAGGCAAATGGAGGCTCTAGCCTCTAGACCAGAACTTCTGCCCAATCGTTGCCCTCCAGACCAATGCGTTTTGAAGTGTTTAAAGTGCTTCACGTACAGTGTGAATGCCATGGATAGATTTAGGGGCAGGTGACCCAGGCAACCACTAGAAATGCCAGGTATTTAAGTTATTCTTAAAATGTAAAACTTTCTATAATCTTAGAAGGAAGCACATTTGCTGTTATGTGCTTATATGCGGCATAAACGAATACAGATGTACAGCTCAATGTGTATACACTTATCTTACATGACAGGAATCAGATCCTGCATCAAGGTCATGATGCAAGTTTACATATTTAGACAAATATGTCTACACACACGTAGTCTCGTAGCAAGTCTACATGTGTGCTGCTCCTATGAATGAAAGCTCCAGCAGCTGGGGGTATCTGGCTCCTGGTATACTTGTATCAGTGACGAACCTCTCAACATCCTGCATTCTGTCTGTGAATCATGGCAGAACCATAACTATAAAACAACTCCAAATTCCAGCTAATATTCCTTAGTTCAATCCCATTTCAGACTTCTTGCGCCCTCCTATGAATGGACAACGCTCACATCATGCAGTAGAACTTCAGAATCCAATCAAATATGTATAATAAATGACTTTCCAGAACTGGGTAAGGGCAATACAGCTCTGAGGTAAGGGAACAGACATTCCCTTACCTTGAGGAGGTCTCCATGACTGCCCCCCAACTGCAGAATGCAGCACATGGCCCATTGGCACAGCTATATCAGCAACTGTTACCCTGCACGTGCCCAATCTCATCTGATCTTGGAAGCTAAGCAAGGTCAGGCCTGGTTAGTACTTGGATGGGAGACTGTCTGGGAATACCAGATGCTGTAGGCTTATACCATAGTCTTTTGAGACTGAAGGTTGCCAACCATCAGAGCTGGAAAGTTGGTTAGGATTTGGACTTTAGTCATTTATTATACATGTTTGATTGGATTCTGAAGTTCTACCTCATGATGTGATCATTAGTCTTAAAGAATGTTAAACTCTACCTTGTTGGTTAATATTTAATTTAATTTTCACATGTTTATACCACTCTTCCTTCAAGGAGCCCAAGGTGGTGTATATAATTCCTTCCCTCCTTTTGTTCTCATAACAATCCTGTGAGGTTAGGCTGTGAAATAGTGATTGGCCCAAGGTTACCCAGGAAGTTTTGTGGCTGAACAAGGATTAGAACCCTTCCAGGTCTAAATCCAACACCAGAACTGCTTCACCATGCTGGCTGTTTCTGGACTTTGGCAAATCTATGGACAAACCAGCTATGAGACTAGCTGAACCCCTTACTTCAGGTAGTGGAATGGGAAAGGAAGTATACTGGTAGGGGGTGCCTGCCCTGCACCCATGCCAACCTGCCACCTTCCAAGCACATAACTGTTAAATGGATCTAACCACTGCTGTGAAAGAGTAGGACTCAAAATAGTATTCAAGGCAGACATTCCTTAACATCTCTGCAGGACCTCTTTTTTTAAATAGATTTATGCCTGTACAAAATCATCCTTTTGGACTAAGAACTTCAGCCTGAAATGTATTCTGCCTGAATTGGATCTGCTAAGATGGTCCTGTCTGCCTGGATTATCTGGAGTCTCCATTCTCTGTATAAAACATACACATACCCATTCATACAAACAAGGGAGTATAAATGTCAGGGACACTTTCTTCTAGCCTTCCATAGCCATGTAGACAGACACTCCCTAAACAAATTCTTCCTTACTGGTGGGGAAGAATTAAGGAAATTAATGTCCCTGAGAAAGGACATTCACAGAAGCCTTCCAACCCACCCACTGTCATCGCTGACACTCACAAGTTGCTTGAGCAATTGCTTCGTCAGTCTGCTTAAGACATGAACACTGTTGCATTAAAGACAGTGCTTCAGGTTCGGAGATGCACAGCACCTATTCTTCTCACTTTATGCATGGCTTTTCCTAGAAGCATTAAAAAGTTTTTCAGAGCTACACATGCTGCAAACTGTTCCAATGCTCAAGATGTCTTGAAATGGTCTCTCTCTCTCTCTCTCTCTCTCTCTCTGAGGTGATAGGTCCCATACTGACCTTCTGTACCAAACAACTAGAATGCCATTTTATACATGCCATGTAACCTTTTGATTACTTTTTCAAATGCCTAGGCATTCAACTTTAAAGTAATACAGAAATTATCTTTAATTATGTTCACTGAATCATGTTGAGAAATTACTTAGGGTCGAAGACTGAAGGTGTCAGAAGCAGAGCTAGAGGGGTAGTACGGCATGCTCTGCAATGTGCCATGTAAGCGCCCCTCCTCCTCGGCATCAGAGCCATTCGGGGCAGCGATGGTATGTTGCTGGTGCTGCCCCAAATGGCTTCGATGCAGAGGGGGCCACTTACACAGCATGTTGCAGAGTGTGCCGTACTTACCACTGTGCCCCCTCTGTTCTGGAATTGAGTTACATTTCCAGGTGAATAGCTAAACACATTTTTTAAAAAAGAGCACCTGATTTTCTGAACACTTCTCCAAGTAGTGAAATGTTCTGGGGATAGTGGTCCAAGAAATATTTTCCTTTGGATAAGAGTGAGAGAGAGCATGAAGACTTAAGTTGTTTCTAACCTACCCAGTTTCAGTGTGAGTGGCACCTTCTCTTCCCAGCACTTTTCTAACCCCTCTGATTTTCCTCCAGGGTTGTTTTTTCCCCCCTGTATGTGGTTGTTTAAATAAGTCACTGCTGAGAGATATTTCTGGGCAAATGAAACTTCAAGGGGATGGCAACTCTCTGCAGAGCAAGATGACAATCCAAAATCTGACCAATAGCATTTCTGTTGTGACCTATTTAATTGCAATTGCATTTTAAATTGCATTCATCCAGCCCATCACCAGCTCCAGAAAGTGATTCAGGAATTCTGCAACCTCCCTACTACCAACCGAGATGTAGAGCTGAGTGCAATCTGCATACTGGTGACACCCCACCTCAACAACCCTGATTTCCCACAAAAATTTCTTGTAGATACTACATAACGTGGAAGGCAAAACTGAACCCTGCAGGATGCTGAATATCAACAGCCATGATGTCAAGTCTCCAGGACCATCTTCTGGAAATTGCTATGCAATAAGAAGAACAAGAGCCATAGCAGAACAGTGCCCCCAAGCCTCATAACAGCCAGGCATTCCAGAAAGACACCACGGTTGATGGTATCAAATACCAGTAAGAGGTCCAGTAGAATCAACAGAGATGTGCTCCTCCTGCACAGTTCCTGAAGTGCAGGAGTGACATCAGAAGTCAATCAAATTGGGCACTTGCTGAGGACCCACACCTGGCCGGCCAACTCCTGCACCCTCAATATTGGTGGTTGTGGTGGCACCAGTGTTGGTACTGGTGGGTGGGTGATAGGTGCAATGAGGAACTCAGTGCTGGACTTTCTCCCAGCTCCCTCCAAAAACCTGAGCCTTGGATTGTCAGCATAGATCATAAGAACATAAGAACAGCCCCACTGGATCAGGTCATAGGACCATCTAGTCCAGCTTCCTGTATCTCACAGCAGCCTACCAAATGCCCCAGGGAGCACACCAGATAACAAGAGACCTGCATCCTGGTGCCCTCCCTTGCATTGACATTCTGACATAGCCCATTTCTACAATCAGGAGGTTGCACATGCACAACATGGCTTGTACCCCATAATGGATTTTTCCTCTAGAAACTTGTCCAATCCCCTTTTAAAGGCATCCAGGCCAGATGCTGTCACCACCTCCAGTGGCAAGGAGTTCCACAGACCAACCACACGCCGAGTAAAGAAATAGTTTATTTTGTCTGTCCTAACTCTCCCAACACTCAATTTTAGTGGATGTCCCCTGGTTCTGGTGCTATGTGAGAGCGTAAAGAGCATCTCTCTATCCACTTTATCCTTCCCATGCATAATTTTGTATGTCTCAATCATGTCCCCCCTCAGGCGCCACTTTTCTAGGCTGAAGAGGCCCAAACGCCGTAGCCTTTCCTCATAAGGAAGGTGCCCCAGCCCCGTAATCATCTTAGTCACTCTCTTTTGCACCTTTTCCATTTCCACTATGCCCTTTTTGAGATGTGGCGACCAGAACTGGACGCAATATTCCAGGTGTGGCCTTACCATCGATTTGTACAACGGCATTATAATATTAGCCGTTTTGTTCTCAATACCTTTTCTAATGATCCCAAGCATAGAATTGGCCTTCTTCACTGCCGCCACACATTGGGTCAACTCTTTCATTGACCTGTCCACCACCACCCCAAGATCTGTCTCCTGATCTGTCACAGACAGCTCAGAACCCATTAGCCTATATGTGAAGTTTTGATTTTTTGCCCCATTGTGCATGACTTTACACTTATTTACACTGAAACGCATCTGCCATTTTGCTGCCCATTCTGCCAGTTTGGAGAGATCCTTCTGGAGCTCCTCACAATCACATCTGGTCTTCACCACTCAGAAAAGTTTGATGTTGTCTGCAAACTTAGCCACCTCACTGCTCACCCCTGTCTCCAGGTCATTTATGAAGAGGTTGAAAAGCACCGGTCCCAGGACAGATCCTTGGGGCACACCGCTTTTCACCTCTCTCCATTGTGAAAATTGCCCATTGACACCCACTCTCTGTTTCCTGGTCTTCAACCAGGTCTCAATCCAGGAGAGGACCTGCCCTCTAATTCCCTGACTGTGGAGTTTTCAGTAGCCTTTGGTAAGGGACCGTGTCAAACGCCTTCTGAAAGTCCAGATATATAATGTCCACGGGCTATCCCGCATCCACATGCCTGCTGACCTTTTCAAAGAATTCTAAAAGGTTTGTGAGGCAAGACTTATCCTTACAGAAGCCATGCTGATTCTCTCTCATAGGGCGTCCAAGGGCGTTTTCATTCTGAACCATGGCCAAACCCAGATTGAAATGAGTTGAGATCATCAGTCACAATGGTGGGACAGAGGAGGCATTGAAGGTCAGTGAGGCTGGGCACTAGTCAAGGGCTTGTGCCCATCAGACCTCTGATAATACCTGTGTACTTATAGTGTCTCAGTACTTCTGATACTGAAATGCATTTATATCTCTTCCTGTCTACTTGGCCAGTCCATTCTCCTGCTCCCCAGCAGATATGATAGTATCTCACTGGATCAGGTTGAGATTTTGCCATCTTGTCTTTCTAGCTGAGTCTATTTTTCCCCTGTAGCAAATACTTTAAATTTATTCCTTTATATGAGCAAGATAGGCATAACTGGGTAAGAGGCACTTTTTCAAGTGGGTGCTCCTCTTTTTAGCAGGGGGAGAGTAACTAGCCCACCTCACCCCAGCAGTGTCTTTTCTAGTGGCTGCCTGCTGGTGTTCTTTTGCATCTTTTTAGATTGTGAGCCCTTTTGGGACAGGGAGCCATTTAGTTATTTGATTTTTTTCTCTGTAAACCACTTTGTGAACTTTTAGTTGAAAAGCGGTATATAAATACTGTTAATAACAACAACAACAACTTAGTATTTGGACAGTGTTTATAGAATGAGTAATGTGCTTCACCTTCTATTATCTTTAGGTGATTCATGCAAGAACCCTGTAAGGTACATATTATTATACTCGTTGCTGGGCAGCTGAGGCTGAGAGGGAGTGGCTTGCATAAAGCCAGTGAGATCATGGCAGAAGCAAGATTTGAACTGGGGAAGCTGGGATTAACTTCTTGGCCACTACATGACACCAGCTCTCTTACGGGATAAATGTTTCTTTCCATTGTAATTTGCATTCATACTTCCACCTACTTCAGCCAGAGTGAGATTATGTCCAAGGTATGTGTCAGTGAGTGCGTGTTGTGTTCCACTGGTGCCACAGGGAACATCAACACCCCATATTTCATCCCAGCACCAAAGTCTGCTTTGTTACCTTTGACACAATCAATTTCAATTTTGATCAAATTAATGGGTATGAGATCCAAAGTAATGTAAGGCAATGGGTATGAAATCAAAGTAATGTAATATAGTTAAGCTCTTTTAGGGCCCAGTCCTATGCAATCAGCACTGGCCCAGTGCTAGCACTGAGTGTCACAAACATCCCATAAAGTACGTCAGTGACAGTCACCACCAGCCTAACGCTGGTGCCGGCCCAGCACCCATCTTGCTGGGTCAGCACTGGCTGGAAGCCCCTTGAGTGCCACCTGGAGCTCATCCCT
Source organism: Tiliqua scincoides (assembly GCF_035046505.1). NCBI lineage: Eukaryota > Metazoa > Chordata > Lepidosauria > Squamata > Scincidae > Tiliqua > Tiliqua scincoides. The sequence goes on from NC_089823.1 coordinate 178,520,618, forward strand.
TGCTCCTAGGGTGGGGGTGAGAAAGTAAGCAGGGGTAGGGGCAACATGTTCCAGGGTGGGGGAGCATGGGGGAAGGTGGGGAGGGGGAGGGAGTGGAGCAGGAGGGGGGCAGGACTGGTAGAGCTCTGCTCCACCAGATCCAGAGCCCCCGATCCAGAACCCCTAAGGCCATAGGATGCAACAGCAGCCAATTTGGCGCTGCTGCTCCTCTGAGCACTGGGCAGCTCAGGATTGGGCTGCCCACTCCCAGCAGGATTGAAATGCATTCAGCACAGGCTAGATGGTGCCCAAATGGCGGTTTGGTTTTTTTTAACATGACAAAAAGCAAGCTAAACCAGTGGTACCACTATTTGTCCTTCCATAAGCATACAGCTAGTACTGGCAAATAGATTAATGGAGGGAACCAGGCTGTGAAAGAGCAGGCTAGGAAGAAAATGAGCATAAGTCATGTAGTACTGAGCACTCTGATAATGTAGTCTGCAGTAATGTAACAAAGAACAACAGTATTGACTTGTAGTCCATTAAAAATCAAGGTGTCAGCCTTATTTTCAAGATTTTACAGTAGCTTTTAGTCCTTTTTTTTTCTTTTAATCTTCATTAAGGATTTAAACGCAAAGGTCTTCACTTACATTTAAAATATTTTCCCAGCTCTCTGAAGCATCATAGCCCTTTGCTAATGGATTTCTGAATGCCATTTTCATTATTTTATTTTTCTATAGAACTCTCCACTTCCTTCATTACTATTATTATTGTTGTTATTATACATTTTGCTTTTGCACGTACTTTAGATCTCTTAAATATTTACCCTGCTCCCTGTTTTATATTAATAGAGATGGGAAGTGATTTGCCTATATAAACATGAATAATAGCCAAACTCTCACTCTCTCTCTGACAGCTAAGTGTATTATATGTTGGGTGCCCAGACTTTGTGAGCTGAATTGAGAACATGTAAGAGAGTTGTATTTATTGTGTTTGAGAACCATAGCTGCAACAGAAAATATGCTTTGCTAGATATTGTATCTAACAAAGCTCTCAAGGTCCACAGTGTCAAAAAAAGAAACACTCAAATACTCATGACAACACTGTTTATTTTGCATCAATCAAGGCAAGCTGCTTGCAGGCTCGCTATTTTACTCAGCTATCCTTGAGTCTCATGCAGTCATTGACACTTTTGCAAAGTGAGCGGCAAATGTACCTGTTCTGATTTGGTACTCACTTTACACTGTGGTTCTGGGTCACAACCTGATTTTTGCTGAGTCGCAAAACTGACAAGCTAATAGCTGACATGGAAAATGTATTGAACCCTATGGAAACCATATATGGAATATAAATGCTGACATGTTGAAAAAATATGGAGTTTCTGTAAAAAATAACAAAAAAGAAAACATATCAATATATGTTAGAAAAATGTTATTTTGAACCAGAATTAGAAAAAAAGAAAGAACTAATTTATGTAACTATTTAAGAGAACCCGATTATTCGACTGAATATTTTAAAGACAACAGAGTACCATTCTATCTGTGGGACTTGAGATGGCAGTTTTACCACCAAGTTTATGGAGTTTTAGAATCTTTCAAAGGACCAAGAAAGAAGACTACAAATAAAGGAAAAGGAATGAAAGACAACCAACTGTGATAAACTATTGGAGTGTTCCCTGGTCAACAGTACGTCTAATAAATTTAATTGTACTATTAGCATTAACGTTTCAAAGAAACAGAGAAATTAAAATTGGAAAAGAAAGTAAAATAAGTAATTTGGTTGAATTTATATTGTTTAAAGTAAACGCATTAAGTAGATATGAAAAAGAATGTCAGAAACCAAGTGGAAAAAATTTTGGCCTTGGGACCAGGGAACAACTGCTCCAATAACGTGACAGAAAACTGGAAATTGAAACATTTGTGCAACATTTTTCAATTAATGCTAGGTAACAATTGTGTATTAGATGTAAGTTAGATAAGATAATACATTGTATTAGTAAGAAACAAAGATAAAACCAGTAATGTAACGGATTTTCATGTACAGGAATGTAAATATAATGTAAATAAGGTGTAGTAAGAAAATTTAAAATAAAAAAATATATTCCTAAAAAAATATATTCCTATGGAAACCAAGAGGAGCAGCATGTGCATGTTTACCCATAACTAGGCGAGTGTGCCCTGGTCCACTTTAAAGTGCAGGCCAACGTGATGCTACCAGGGGTTCCAAACTCTTGGGAAGGAAGTCTCCTCCTCCAAGCTGACAAGAAAAACACATTTAGCCATATGGAAAGCGAAACCGAGCCACACATGCATGTTTACTCATGAAAAGGCAACCATGTTACTGCTCTTATCAAAGGCCAGGCAAAAGGCTACCAGAATGGTTCTGATCCAATGAAGATGGAGTTCAACAAAAGTTCCCCCACACCAGCAGAGTAAAAAGGATAAAAACAGATACTTGTGCAGCTGGTATAGTGCAATCCTCTTAAAAAAATGTCTCGTAAAGCTAGGTGGGCCCAGATGGAGTGTCATTTTTAAAAGTGGGTCCCTGTGTTAAAAAGTTTGGGAACCACTGTACCAGACAGATCAATCAATACCCTATTCTTTTAATATGGTTAGTGCACTAGCCAACGTCCATGGAAATATATTACATAAAAGAAAGAAAGCAAGAAAGCAAAATGACTATACAGTACTTATTGAAACAAGTAAAACAAACAAAAATAACATAGCTCACTAAAACACAACAATGTAGTAAAATGGCTTGGATTCCATGAAACACGTATCCCTTCAAAATATTTGTGCATATAATGGGACAAGACAGAGAATCAACTGACTTCAAAAACTGAACTGGTGAAATATCATTTTCATTGCAATGACCTCTCATTGGGGGCAATCCAAGTTCATCCTCTTCCCCACCCAGTTTGCCCCCTCCCCAACCCCTTCCACCCTCCCCTCCCCTGCCACCTCACCTATTCCAGAGGTTGGCCAGTGCTCCACAACATACACAGAAAAGCTCAGACTTTCTGCTGTAGTCCCAGCAGTACACTACTAGAAAACACTTCATAGCTTAGGCTGTTAGTATGTGGAATTCATTACCACAAGATGTGGTGATGATGACGGCTATGAGCTTGGGTGCTTTAAAAAGATATTGGACAAAGTCATAGAGGACCAGACTATCAGTGACTACTAGTCACAATGGCTATGTACTATCTCCAGGATTAGAAGCTGTATGCCCCTGAATGCCAGTTACAGGGGAGTAATGATGTGAGGCAATTTGGCAACTGTGGGCTCAAAGACAGGATTCTGGACTCGATGAGTCTTTGAGCTGTGATCCAGCAGGCTTTTCTTAAATTCTTACCTATGACAAGCCTGTGCTGATTGCCAGCCAGCTCTAGAATCTCAAATTATCCGATTGGAATTCTCTCATTCAAGCTGCAAAGCTGTTTCACTCAGCCCTCTTTCTTCACTGGTTTAATTCCTGCCCTTTTTCCAGCATGTCACCTGCATTATTCTAGGAACATCAATTGATCGATGCCCATTAAGCAAGCACCTTTATCATGCTAAAATCCTCAAGAGGGGGAGTAGTATATTGTATTGACCCAACAGAAGGACTGATCTCATAACTATACGTTGAAATCTTTTTTGCTCAAAAAAACTTTTTTTTGTAAAAGTTACTATAGTCAAGTCATGAGGGCTATAATATTGTGTTCACCCTTGGAATATGCATTAAAGGACATTGGGAGTGAAAGCTACTGACCTCACTTAACCCTGACCCCAAAGAAGATTGATCTCCATTTGGTCATTGCCTCTCTAATGAGACTGCCATCAGGGTGCCATTTCGGGCCTAATGGAATGCAGACATCCCACCAAACACAATGAAATGCCATAATCTATACCAGGGGTGTTTTGTACAGAGGGCTGAAGTTAGCATTCAGGGCTTCAGTTGAGGGCCGGAAGTGATGCCATTAAGCAGAAAGTGACATCATTAAGCAGCTAATGGCCAGAAATCAGACCCTGTTCTCATATAGAAACTCATTAACTGCAAATGACAGAAGTGAAAATACATAAATCTTGATCATATTTCAAGATTTGGGAAAACCCAATTTTCATGAGGGCTGCCATTTCAACTGTAAAACCTCAGCAGCTGAGAACCTGAGGGTCAGATAAAAAGCTTCCGGGGGCCACATCCGGCCACCGGGCCTTATGTTTGACACCCCTGATCAATACTGTGTTTGTTTGTTTGTTTGTTTGTTTGTTTGTTTGTTTGTTTGTTTGTTTGTTTGTTTGATCATAGTTTTACCCTGCATCTCTCTCCCTAAGAGGATTCAAGGTAGCTTCCAAGAAGTACCAAAAATAAAAACACAATTAAAAATTACAATATAGTATTAATAAACACTGAAACAGACTATAAACAGATTACAATAAAAGCACAAAAACAATAAAAATATTTTATTTTTTAATAAACATTTTCCTTATTTTTCAATGTAATCCTAATTTTAAAAAATGCTAATTATGTTCCACTGCCATCCATAACAGCTGATAAATTAACTCAGATGGGAAAGTTCACAACTCATAAGCTCCATAAATTTCAACAGAGAGTGGCCTCCAGACTAACATGTTCATAAACAACAGTGCTCTGTGTAAACAGAAGCTCCCTCTAAGAACAAAAGGAGCTTTCAGGTCTTTCAAAGGCCCCTTCCACTCAGGCAAGGAGCCTTAATGCCCACAGAAAGCTTCCTCAGTTCTTGCAGAGAGTGTCTCTTTAGGAAGTGCATGAAGAAATTACTCTGGATGCCACCCAAAATAAACATGTGGAAGCACCTGTGTTTTCTGATCACAGAATTGAGAGGAAGATGCTGGAAAGACTATTTATTTATTTAGAAGATTTCTATACTGACTTTCCTCAGGCAACAGGCCCAGAGTTCAATTTGAAATTCTCCTACCCCTAAAGTACCCTCCTATTTACATTTGTGCACAAGAAGAGTTAAAATGTAGCAATGGATTTTTTGAGGGTCAAATTAGATGTTACTTGAAGCATGTGATTGGGGTTTTAAAGTATTTTTGAAAAATCAGTAAATAGTAACTGGAATGGACCCCCCACACACACCAGTTGCAAATATGACATGGGGGGTGTAATATTATGCCATCACCATTCTCAGTTGTAATCCCACCCAGCCCCCCACCCCCAACCCCGGGGCTGCTGTTGCCCTGGGAAAAGCTCTCTTGGCACCAGTGGGACATTATTTCCAGTGCAAAAAGGAATCTAGGAAGGTGTCTTATACTGTGTCAGTCCACTGACTGATCCAATAGCTCATTACTACTGACATTGATGGCAGCTGCTCTCCAGGGTTGATATTTCCCAGAACTACCTGGAGATGTAGGGGACTGAACCTGGGGCCATGTGCTCTACTGCTGAGTTACGGCTCTTAGCAATCTTGGGCGCTCCAATCCAGTTCAGGACCAGAAGAGCAGTTAATCTCCCACATGACATGGCTGTAATGTATAGCGACCTGAGAGCCCAATCCTGAGTGTCTTGCCACAGCTCCTCCCCACTGGGCCTCGTGCCTGCTTAAGGCTGATTAGTTTCCCTTGTTAAACTCACAAGTGCAGCAAGCAAAAGTCCCAGTCCACAGATTCCAAGGCAGTCAGTCCAATCAGTTAAAGTTGCCAAACCGGAGTCCAGAGCCAATAAACAGAGTCACAGTCCGAGGTCAGATTCCAGGTAAGCCAGTCCAATCAATGAGAGCTGTCAAATCAGAGTCCAGAGCCAATAAGCCGAGTCACAGTCCGTCTCGTCCAACCTACACTCCTTCTACAACCCACACCCCCTAGTTCCTCCAGGTGCTGTTTATATATTTCTAGGTTCACTTTAGCCTCTAGTGGCTGCAGCTGTGCAGCACACCTCCAGCTACCACCTGGGCTTTAACCCTGCATTTACTTAGAGCAAGGGGCACTGTGGACACCACACCCTATCTCCTCAGTAATATCTTCCGCGATGTCACTACACTGAGCTGCCCAGGCGCGCAGCTGCAGTGGCACCGAAAACGACTGCCGCCACATCCTGTGCACCCAAGGCAGCCACGGGTGGCACCTCACAAGAAGGGGACTTTCATCTCCTCCCCTGGGTAAAGGGAGAAGCTCTGCAATGGGCCCCAGGATAAAGCCTCTGTTTCAGGCACAGAGCCTGACGTGGAGATTCAGGATCTGGTGGAGCATTGCTTCACCGGTCCCACCTAACCTCCCTCCTCGTTCACTCCACCTGGCACATCTCCGCTCCCTGCTCTCTCCCCACCTCCCGCCTCCCCATCACGCCTCCTCCCCATTCTCTCCCCACCCTCTGCCTACCTCCTCCCTCCCCAGAACACCCATCTCCCCACCTTCCCCCACACCCCAGCTTTCCTGTCCGCTGCTCAGTGGTTTGTGCGACCGCTGAGCAGCAGAGGTCGGGCTCCTGCAGCACGTTTGCAACAGTGCGCGCCGGCAATAAGTTGGTGCGCGGAGCTCAAGATTGGGCTCTGACTTAACTACTATTTATGGAACAAGAAACAAGCATTATAGCTTCAATCACATTCATAAGGTATAGTTTTCCTGCTTTTCTGGAAATATGAGAGAATTTTGCTGGGTTTTTAATTAGCTTCAGAAGTGGTTAGAGAAATAGCTTCATGACTTTTCTGCTTTTCAGAAGGTCTTTTGGACTGTGTGTGAGTAGATTAAGTGAGCACTTTTATAACTGAGGCTTGAAGAGAGAAACACATTCACTAAGTAGACCATTTGTTCTTTGCTGTAATCAATGTTCATAGGTAATGTATTTTTCAACAGAGTGTAGTTGGACATGAAGGCTGGGATGAGAGCTGTCACTTTTTTCCCTGGCAGGCCCCTGTGCGTTTAACATCTGTTTTATTTTAGGTGCATCTTTTCACAAAAACCGGAAGCTTCCTAAGGCCTCCCCAAGCCTCAGTTGGCCACTTCCTGGGTGTGGGAGATGGCCCCCATTTGCAGTTTCAATTATCCGTGGGTTTCAATGCTCAATGGGGGTATCGAGGAATTGATCCCCCACGGATACCAAGGTCCATCTGTATGCAATTTTATATTAAAATGTGCTTAGACCCATTCTGTCCATTAACTCACATGCACTTTTGAAGCTCACATTTTGATTGCTTTTCATTTTTTTCCCATCATGGTGATTAAATTATGGTAAAACGCATAAAGGTTCTGCCTGTCACTGACAAAGATGGAAAAAACCAACAACTAAACTAAGGGGGCAATCCAAACCTGTGCTGGAGCAGGCAAGCCACGAGGCTTGGGCTGCATCCAACACAGTTTCGTTGACTGCAGCGGCTCAGCCAGAGGCAAGGGGAAGCTCTTACCCTTACCCCTGGGTAAGGGCTGCTTGCCCCAATGGGTCTCCTTGGACCTGCACCACCTCTGGTGGTGGCACAAGTCCGAGGAGAGCGGAGTGGCTAGAAGCCACTCTGTTCTCCCCGGGGTGAGGGTTGGAATCTGGCATAACCGCCAGGTCCCAGCCCTGCCCCCGGCTCCCCGCATACCTGCCCCCGGGGCTGCCCATCGCCTGCCCTCCCCCCATCCAGAAACACCCCTCCCACCTCCTCCATGCCCCCCACGCCTACCTTCGGTGCTTGTGTCGGCACGGGTGCACTGGCCAAAGCGGCAGTGAGGAAGCCGCCGCAGAGGCCTCTGCCGGCCTCTGTGCATCGGCACATCTGGATGCGCCAAAGTAGCTTCCTCCCACGGAGGCGCAAACGTGCTTTATGGGACATTTGAGACCCTCCCGGGGCACCTATGCCGGCATAAGTGCCGGTTAGGATTGCGCCCTTATACTCACAAATGTGATTTGGAATTTTCATTTCACGCATTGAAAAAAGAACAGCCCTGACTTTTGCTAGGTGAAAGTATATTTTGTCATATGCCACTCCCACATACTTTAAAGACTTTTTTCATTTGTACAGCCACACAGCACACCAAAATTTTCTAAATCAGAAATGAGTCAATGATAAAGAGACCTGCCCCCAAGATTGAGCTATTAACAGCTTTACCGACCCTATTAAATTTGTTACTAAAGATTTATGTTATACTTTGTTATGTGAATCACTGCAACATAACAGAAATTTAACAGAAATATTAAAGGCATTATGGGAAACACATAACAAATCATATCTTTAATGCAACCCTATTACGCCCTTCCAGAGGTTCTGCGCTATTACACAATAAACATTTTGTTTGCAAGCATGACCTTTGGCAGTTTTCTATTTAGCAGTTTTATCAAGTGAAGTCCCTGGTATGTACAATGTAAGTCATTTTGATATGGTTGTAAAAGCTGATATTTGAAAAGATGACAGATGAAAAACCTCATAATGGATGAGACTGAGTGCTGAAACTTTTGTTCCAGATAAGCAGGTGATCCTAATTCTGTATTAAAAATGAACTTCACAAATTAACTTTCAGGCCACTCTGAAACAAAGGGAGTGATGTAAACACATGCAGACGATGTGCAAAGTTCAACTCAAAGCGGTAAACCGTTGAAAGAAAGCAGCTACTACTGAATATTTGTTTTGAAGTCAGGTCAGCGGTTTGGTTTAGAATTTTTAAAAGACACATTTAATGCAGTGGGATGACCTAACATTTCTTTGGAAACTATATTGTGATGGAGAAACAAATGTTAACTAACTCCATAGTAAGGATCAAAACAAATTACTGTTCACAGTGAATTTAATGTACATAATGGGTGATCTGAGATGACACAATGTAGAACAACAGACCTTGACCAGTGTGTAGTTTTGTATGCTGCTATAAAGATTTTGCTAGTTTTATTAAAATTCAGGTTTTTATCTCAACATAAGGTATGTATTCCAAGTCAGCAGGAGTTAGGCATAAACTACACGTGACATTAAACCCATAATTAGAAGACAGGTTTAATGTGGAAGTGAAGCAGTCCTTTCATCCTTTTGGAATTTGTTTCGTTGATGTTTGCTAGATTTACACACTCTGAAACACATTCATTCATCTATCCATTCATCAATTTAAGGGATTTATTAATTCAGCCCAGTGCTTTTCAACGATTAGTGCTAGTACAGTACTCACAGTATGGCAGGTGCTACATAGCCCCACTGCCATGGTCACCTAGTGGCACTGCATCATCTGACAAGACTCCTGTGGAGGTAGAGATGGCTTTGCCGGTAGTGTACCACTGGCCAAGATGTGGCTGTGTAGCTGCCTGACCCTTCAAGATGAGGCATGTTGAGGCCAGAAAGGAGGTTGCTGGACGAAGCCTCAGCTTTGTCTCCCACTCCTGCGCAGAGCTAACATTTTCTATTGTGGCAGCGATTATACTCTCAAAAGTGGCTCTCGCAAAATGTGGTGTTTATTTATTTACAAAATTTATACCCTGCTTTCTTTCCCTGCCAGACACTCCAGTTCCAGCAGCACAGTGTGCTTTACAGTGGTTGCAAAAGGTGAGCCATCATTCCGTGCAGTTTGGCCGCTGCTGCAAGCAGTGAGTGGCCACATCCTTGTTCCAGTGGCCTCCAGAAAAGCCCTGGTGCCTGTAAGTGGGTGGTGGGCAGGGAATGGAGACTGGTGTGGGAGTGGGGTGTGTTGGGGCCAGGAAGAAGGTGGTATGGGCAGCATTAGCTCTGCCAGTGTCCTATCCAGTTTCCTGGCCTCAAACCACCTACCTGAGTCCACTCAGACTTGCATTAATCACTGGAATAGTTCTGAACAGATCTAGAGGTCAGGGTAAGCAAAGGTTTACCCTGGAGCAAGGGAATATATGTTCCCTTAAGGAGGCTGTCATGGCCTGTGAGATGCAGTACGTGCCATGCTGGTGCAGCTGCATTGGTGCCAGGAGAGTTGTGCTGGATTGGGTAGTGACGTAGGCTGCAATCCTAATTGACTTTCCAGCACTGACATAAGGGCAATGCAAGTCCAAGGTAAGGGAACAAACATTGGTTTACCTTGTGGAAGCCTCCATGACTGTCCCCCAACTGCAGGATGCAGCACTTGCCCCACTGGCACAGCTGGAAACCTGGTTAGGATTGTGCCCTTAGCTACTCAGTCAGGTTCTCAGACTGGCTTACATGAAGTTAGAGAAATATAAAAATACAATAAAATGGAGCAGAGATAACATTCTAGCACCAAAATGTAAAATGTACAGATCTAAAAGGCTGAGATAAATAGAAAAGATTTCTCCTGGCACTGAAAATAAAGCAGGGATGGCACCAGTTGACCCTCCCATAAAAATATTATCCATGGGGGGCAGATGTAGCCTGGGAGTGTGGTGCATGACATGGGTCTTAAACTTTCCACCATGAAAATGCCACCCAGCAAAGTGGCACTTTACCCCAAAGTGACTAATTGCCCAAAATGGCTGCTTTGGGGGCAAATCATCACTGAGGGGGGCAATTTTTGGTGTGAAAGCAACACAGAAAGTTTTCAGCTCCCCCCTTGCAACGGCCAAATGAGGCCTATTGCCATTAGTTTTTACATACAAAAGAACCACTTCAGTTTCACTTCCACATTAATCCTTTCTTCCAGCAATGGATTTAATGTCACATGCAGTTTGACCTAGTGTTCTAATTTTTTATGCTTAATTTTGCCTCTTAAGGACTGTTACCCTGCTCATGCATAATCTCATCTGATCTTGGAAGCTAAGCAGGGTCAGGCCTGGTTAGTACTTGGATGGGAGACCGCCTGGGAATACTGGGTGCTATAGGCTTATACCATAGTCTTTCGAGACTGAAGGTTGCCAACCAAGGACAGTATGCTGTGCAGCAAGAATTCAGTTATAGGTTTGCCTTCATAACTTCTTATACGCACTGAACAACTTGCATGTATACTGTACAGTATATCCATCACCTCCACAGATTAGTAAATTCAGACATCAGAATGACTGGAAATTCTGAAACAGCTTTTAGAGAACGCGTTTTTGGAAAATGGAAAAAGTCAGAATTTGAAAATATAGGTAGCCAAATTTTATGCCCCACTGATTTGGTAGCCATCTTGGGGGTCATGTTTCAAAATGGCAGCCAAGTCTGAGCACATAAAATTTGGTTGTTAAAAATCAACCTAGATTTTTTAAAATTTAGCACACCTTTCTTCAACACTTGGTTGCTACTAAGTTTTCTCAAATGCCTTCACATCTGCCACATATTCCACAAATCTACCTAATTTAGCGGTGTGTTCAGTACTTAGTTATTAGTTTTTCATCTGGGTTTTCTAGAAGCATCTGGCTGTCATCTGTGGAAAGCGGGATGCTGTATTAGACTGGGCAAAGGCCAATCATTGGACTGGCATGTGGCCAGAGTACCAAACCCATCTAGTCACACCCATACACACCCCACACCCTTTCCTGGGACCTGCCTAGTATTCTGCCCTTTCTGTCCCAGTGCCACTGTCCACCATATACTATGGCAGCAGAAAACAAAAGTGTAATAGAAAATGCAGGCAAAACAAGAGACAGTATTACATGGGCTGGGTACTCTACAAACCAGGGTACTCTCTCTGCAGTGTCTATGGAACAGTCTTCAACAGTGTTTCAAATTGGGATTCACCGTGTATATTTTCATGTGTCACAAAACTGGTTCCAAAATGCCTCATTTAAAATAGAAGATTCTGGGAAAGCTGTCTTAAGAACTGAAGAAGAATAAGCATGACATGGAAGGGCAAACATGTTCTTATTTCCCTTTTATTGTGAATGCTGAGCAGCAGAGAATTGACAGGCGGTTGGTGGGGAAAACCTTCTCATACACACTCACTGTCTCTGCAAATCTTTCCAAACCCAGGTTTGTTTGTTGTCATCCCCCGAACTGAGTTTGAAGGCTGGAATTTAGTCTGGCTGGGGGGAAAAACCTCTGGGGAAAAACATTTGCAGGGGAAAATTACTGAGTACCAGAAGGGTTAAGCACCCCACCATCCTGCACACCAATCACCACGTGCTTGGGATGCCTCCCCTTCATGCTTGCCATCTCAGCAGTATGTAGTTCTGGAAGCGCATTTGCCAGGATAACATCGAATTCATTCCTCTGTACTCAAAGAATAAAAAAAATTCAGCCTCATTTGCAGCATGTGGCTCATTTTTCATCAGCATTGGCTTTGAATAGGATTATTTGTCACTGCCTTTTGTTATCACTATCAGAAAGAAAATCCATAAAACTACTGCAGTGTTAGGAAACATGGAATCCAAGTTGCTTGAGCCTTTGTCTTTGCATAATGGCTGAACATGGACACTGGCTCTTCTGTTGCAGCGATGCAATGCTTAAAATGATCTCATTCAGAACTAAAATCTGTACTGCCAAGGTTATTCTAATGAAAAGCTTCTTATCCCATTCTGCTATTTCTTTGGCATTTCTATGGCTTGGTATTTTTATAAGGCCGAACACAAATAGAAACATTCATATGCTCCACATCTTATTAACCTCTCAGTTAGGTTACAATCCTAAACACACTTCCCTGAAAGTAGGCACCACTGAACACAATGGGACTTCCCAGTATACATGTAGTTGCGGGGGGGGGGGGGGGTTCATGGACCCCTTTAAGAATCTGATTAAAGCTATGGACTTCCACCCCAGAAACATTCACATAAACACAATATTTTGCAGACAATTAAATTTATTGCATTGGAAATTTATTTTCTTTACTTAAACAAAATATGAAAACAATCCTTACAAAGGACTATGCCTCTCCTACACTCCCATTTTTCATGTGGAAATTAGGGCGCAATCCAAAGGTGCCCTTGGGTTGATGCAAGTCCCTTGTGCCAGCCCAGTGTTGTTGCAAAAGTGCCGTAAAGCACTTTCATGCCAACTAAGGGGAGATAGGTTGGCACACGGATGTACACTGACCTCCCCGTGCCAACACAGGACCCAGAAACGGGTGAGTTGTGTCGACCGAACTCGGCCAGCTCAGGCATCTGGGGGGGCATGGGGAGGGCAGAGAGGAAGAAGGCATTTCAGGGTGGGGGGAGGGCGGGTGACAGGTGTTCCCAGGGCAGGTGGGGAGTGGGAGGCAGGGCTAGGATTTGGCCAGGATCCAGGATTGGGCGGCCTGGGGCAGTCCCGGGATTTGCACCACCGATTTATGGGGTGTGGATCCAATTAGACCCATTGGGGCTGCTGTGGTTCTTCCCGGGGTAAGGGGAAAAGCCTTCCCTTGCCTTAGGCTGGCTCATGAGCAGCCTGAAACTTGTGTTGGATAAAGCGCAGGCTCACCAGTTAGGATTGGGCTGCTACCCATGGCTGTTTCAGAAAACAAAAAATTGAAATAAGTCCAAGTTGCGCAAATAAAACAAAAAGTAAACTTCAATTCTGCTCAAAATTAAGTGTCTGTGAGAAAGCTGCTGCAGTTTGACTTGAATAAGAAGTTGAAATTGTGGAGCGGCATTTGATGTGGCAATGCGCATATCATCTTTGACATACAGTTCATTTTGACTTTTCATTTGGATGGCAACAAATGCTGCAGACCCTGACTCATAAAGGTATGTTACGGCAAATGGAATCAGAACTCCCATAGCTTGCTTCTCCAGTTGAGGGTGGGTTTGTGTCAAAGAACACCGGAATTCTCCAAGAGCCAAGTTCAATTCATGTTACATTGTTTCCTTTGTCCTTAAGGCTGCAATTCTACCCACATTTTCCTGAGAGTAGGCCCCATTGAACAAAATAGGACTGAGTAGACCTGGTTAGGATTGTGCCCTAAGTCAATGAAGTCATCTTTGGCAAGGTCTGCATCTTTGATACTATCCCCCAAGACCATCTGATGGAACCCCACTTCAAGTGCCACCTCTGACAGAATTGAGAAGCGGGGCTTTGTATGTGGTGGCACACATTTTGGAACTCTCACTTATGAGCTAAGAACAGCCCCACTCTTTAGAGATATTCCAGGAGTGGCTGAAGACATTTGTACTTTGACTCTTTGGGGAATGGGTGGTGCTTGGGGTGGGTGAGCTGCCCTTATTTTCACTGCCTATTCCTTTTACAATATTTCCCTGCTGCAGTTTGGATGTTTTATTTCCATTTCCTTGATCAAATAGTTTTATACGGTTGCCTTGATGTGTCATTATCTATGCTGCTATGAGGTTCGAAGGTCTAAGCGCTGGTTGTTTTTCCTTCATTCTGTGTTATTAATTGTTATGCATTTTATTATTGTATTTTGCATTGGCGTATGATATGATTTTAATAATGACGAATAAATGAATTCATTTATTATGAATGTTGTGAGTCACCTTGAGTCAACACTTTGAGCCACTTTGAGCCATGAATGTTGTGAGCCACTCTTAGAAAGGAGGGATATAAATAACAGCCCAATCCTATCCATACTTTCCTGGGAGTAAGCCCCATTGATGCTAATGGGACTTACTTCTGAGTAGACATGCATAAGATTAGGCTGCTAGGGACCAATACTCTCCAACTTTCCAGTGCCAATGCAGTCCCAAGGTAAGAGACCAAATGTTCCCTTACCTTGAGGAGGCCTCTGCAACTGCCCCCCCCAGGGGATGTAGTGCACGCCCTGTTGGCACGGCTGCATCAGTGCTGGAAAAGCGGATAGGATAGGACCCTGAAATAAATTATTAAATAGAGTTTGTCTCATTCATATGGCCCAAAAATATTCACCAAGTAAGCTAAGTCATAAATGAAGTCCTTCCTGTCAGTTTGTTCTGAGTGTGAGCTTTCCTTTTCTCTCAAAAAATGAGAAACTCCTGCCCCAAGTTCAATTAAGCTGTTCAGGCCAGCAAACTTTTGTATAGCACAGGGATGCTCAAACTTTCAACTTTAGGGATGCTGGACCTTTAACAAGTGTATAGAAGAGAGAATTGCAGCAGGTGCAACTTGTCATCCCACAGATGACAAGCTATACCTGCTGAAATTCTCTCTTCTATACACTTGTTAAAGGTCCAGCATCCCTAAAGTTGAAAGTTTGAGCACCCCTGGTATAGCAGAAAAGAACTTCATAGTCTGCCCCCTCCCAGTGGCATAGCTAGAGGGAGTGCAAAGCACTGAGTTTTGCAGGGAGCCTCACCCTGGCATGCAAGCGGCTCCTCCCCCTCTCCTTTGGATCCATTTTGGGCAGTGGGAGCAAAATGGAGGCGTATGTTTACATGCCGTGGTGAGGCTCCCTGCAAAATTTAGTGCTTTGCACGCCCTCTAGCTATGCTACTGTTCCCTTTCTTCTTCTGCACCCCCCCCCCCTTCTTCCACCTCTGGAAAATGTGGTGATTCAAGGCCTTGGCTCTGATGAAGTGGATGACTTTCATGGCAGTAGACACCACTGTCAGGGACCCCCAACCCAACCAGGGCCCTGACTTACCTCGAGGGGGGGGTCCTGGAAGGGCAAGCCAGCCAACTGGTCCAAAGGAGAGCCCCCAAGCCTTCGCGGGGGAGGGCTGCCGCTGTCAAACATGACTCTGCAAGACCCCAATGGAGACAAAAGGAGGGCAACCCCAGGTAGAGGGGGAGAGCAGAGCAACCGGGGCAGGGGCTTGGATAGAGGTGCAAGAGGCGCTGGGCAACCCCACACCTGAAGAGCAAACTGAGAGGTATGGGAAAGGAGGAAAGAGGATACTGGCTATAGAGCTGGGTGGGGCCAGGGGATTTCCCTTTAAGCCTCACCAGGAAGGAAGAGGCGGGGACAGGGAAGTCATAGCTGGTGCTATAAAGAGGGAGCAGGCCAGTGATGAGCTGGCTGGCTAGAGAGAAGCAGGAGGTGGTGCTGGTTCTCTCCACCCTTGCCCAAGACCAGAGCTACAGTCACAACAGGGAGGATGACCAGGGTGATGCAAACCCCTTCCCCCTGCTACTATCTGAGGTCTCTCCCCAGGGCCACTCTGGGATCCACCCCATGAACCCAAACACCCCCACAACCACTTTTTTTCAAGTTGGCCAACTAAGGGAATAATCCTAACCAACTTTCCAGCACTGGCATAGCTGTGCCAGTGGGGCATATGCTGCATCCTGCAGTTGGGGGGGGGGCAGCCATGGAGGCCCCTTCAAGGTAGAGCAATGTTTGTTCCCTTACCTCGAAGCTGTATTGGTCTTATGTCACTGCTGGAAAATTGGTTAGGATTGCAGCTGGGCAGCCCAATCCTGAGTTGCCCGGGGCATGAGGCTGCAGCGGTTCCGAGAATGGCTGCTGCTGCATCTTGCATGCCTCAGCCTGCTGCGGCCAGCGCCTTGGGAGAAGGTGACTTTTGTCCCCTTCTCCTGGGTAAGGGAAGCAGCCCTGCAATGGGGCTAGGTAAAAGGTAAAGCCATTCGTGTGGGGTGGCGAGCCCTATACAAATGGACCCACCTCTCTGCCTCCCCTCTCCCTCCCCCACCGGCACACCTCCTGCACACCCTCTCTCCACCCCCGCCTCCCCATCACGCCTCCTCTCCACCCTCTGCCAGCCTCCCCCCTCCCAGGAACGCCTCATCCTCACCCCCTTCCTGCCCTCGCTTACCATGCCGTGGCTCGGCGGTCTTGAGACCGCCAAGCAGTGGAGGCAAGGCACCCGCCTGGCTCTAACCCAGTGCTAGCCCAGTGCTGGCCAGTGCCAGGTTAGCGTGGGCAGTAGTCCGGCAGTAGGACTCACAGACGTGCCTTATGGCACGTTTGCGACAGTGTGCGGTGGCACAAAGGTGCTGCGCCGAGCTCAGGATTGGGCTCTAAGTCTTTGACACCCATGCATGCCGCTGTAGAGAACAATGAGTCACGATGATTTGGGGAGCTTCTTCACCAAAGCAGTACAACCAGAGGTGCTGCCAAGCACTGCAGGTTCTCCATTTGTGGGAGAGTACTAAGGAAGAAGATTAAAATTATCCTTCCAGTAAAAGTTTTGCTTGGCAAACACATTGTTCACCATGTCAAAGATGTTGACAGCTTTTGTTGTTTCCAAAAGGGGTTCACAAAATACTAGAAATCCTTCTTTGATGTCAGTGTGCAGATAATGAATGAAAACCAGGAGATGGCTGCACTGAGAGATGTCAGAATTTTGTGAGCTGGTTATTTGGCTATAACTATTGATAGAATAGAGATATTTTGATACAGTTTGTTTTATTGCATTTGGCATTAAATTCCACATTGAATGGTATTTAACATGATAGTATTATTCAAAAATACCAATCTTTTCACAATTGTGGCCACTAGTGCCAAGCTCAGGTTGTTGCCCCCCTAAAACCTGTTGCCCAGTGCAATTGCTACCCCCTGCACCTCCTTAATTACATCATTGGCTGCCAATTTCTCCAAGATCCACTTCAAAATATTAGAAGAAATGTCAGCGATTCTGTAGTGAATGACAACATTTGACAGAGGCATGGCTTCCATTTCCTTCCTCTGTTCTAAGCTGCAAATAAGCTCAACCACTTCCAGGTCACATGGCTTCATCAGGTTCTCTCCAATCGTGTGTGGCTTCTTTTGCTTGGCAATGTAATAAGCAAGCTTGTAGGATGCTTTTAAGACAAGGCTTTTGTGTTCAGGCAAATCCATGTTTTGGCAAAGTTCCAGCCTTTTCAAACTGAGCCTTCTCATGAAAAAAATACACATGGACAGATTTCAGGGATAGAAAGACACAAGGTGCTCCTTCAACTTTGCTGGCTTCATTAGAAGAAGAACCCCACCGCACAAGAAGCATTGAGGCTTTTGTGTCATGTTACATTTGGTGATGAAAATGGAAACTAAAGGATATGCAAGCTTTGCCATTTTTCCAACTTCAGAATTGTTATATTGTTTGTTGTGCTGGCTTTTAAACTATGTTTTAGATTTTAAATGTTTAAATTTTTTTTTAATCTTACATTGCTTTTGGAAGGGTAGGATAGAAATGGAATAAATAAATAAAAAATAAATTTAAGCCTAAAAAAACGAACAAAAAACACACAGATACACACACAAGCACTCTGATATTATTTATATGTAAAACAGTCACTATTACTGTACACAAAATGAAATTAATAAGCTTATTAATAATAATTAATAAGCCAGCTTCTGCATTTCCTCTTCTGCTCCACCCCCTTTTCCTTTTCCTGAGGAGTGGGAAGAGTAGTTTTATTATATTAACAATGTTTTGTAATTGCTATTATAAGCCGCCTTGGGTCCCCACAAAGGAGAAAGGTGCAACTGAATCATCATCAAAACCGAGGATGAAACCTCAATCAATGACCAACTTCAAACTTACTTTATGTGAACTACATTTGTAAGCTTTTGCCCCTTTAAGAGAAGTACAGTCAACACTCTGCATATGTAAATTTGCTTCTAAGGGTAATTAATTTGCTAGAGTTAGGAATTGTTCCCTAACACTGGAACCCAGCCCATAGAATTCAAGGTAAGTTTCAGGTTCATAAGTTCAAATAGAGGGTTCCCTTGCATCTAACACCATTTTTTCTGTGGGTTCAATGATTCGTTATCCGCTAATTCAGTATCTGCTAGGTTTTTCAGGAACCTAATCCCAGCGAATAGCGAGGATTGACCGTAGCAATTCTAGAAGACAGCAGCATTTTGTAACATGCACAATATCACACATGCACCACATATCAGGCAGCCCAATCCTATCCTATGCTAGAACAGGTAGGCTGGCTGGCCTGGCTGTATCCAGCACAGGGTTGGGGCTGGCTGCGGTGCAACCCGGAGCAAGGGGAATTGATTTTCCTTACCCCAGGTAATGTGGCAGCAGCCCAAATGGAGCTACTCAAATTTGCGCCACATAAAGGGGTGGTGCATATCCAAGCAGCCCAGCACTAGGCCAGGCCACCCAGGAGAGGTGTTAGGAACCGGCTGAAGTGCCAGATCCTGGCTCCAACCCCCTCCTAGGTCCAGTCCACCCACGGACCCACCTGCCACCCTCCATCCTCCCGCCCAGGAACGCCCCAAAACCACCCTCCCCCCTCCCCCCCTAGACTCTCACGCCAGCTGAGACAGGCTGGTGCAAACTTACCTGGCACTGGTGCACTGGAGGTCAAATTCGGCCTCTAGAGGGTAGCGCACATCCGTGCACCGGCCTGCCTCTTCCCATGGTGGGAGAACTTTAGTGGGACTTGGGACACCCAACTGTGCCTTTGGATTGCACCCTTAGTCGGTTTTCAGTGTGCTGAAATGATATACTTCAAAATTACATTCTGTGTTTATTATAGGGTGGAGTGCCCCCCCCCGCAACTTATTATTTAGTCAAGGTTGTCATTTCATTACCTAAACAGGCAAAATCCACAACTGTGGAAGTGAATGATTTGCAAAAAAAACCATGCTAATGTTTCCAATCAAACACAAAAGTTATTTTTTTGAAGATTCAGTGTCATACTCAATTCTGCTACTTTAATCATAGATCTTCTTTGATTATGAATGCGTTTTGATTAGTTGGTTTTCAGTGTAGAGAGACACAGAGCTCATACTTACTCCCAAATATGCTAGAGCTATCATTTGGTATTACTGATTTGATGGAAAATTTGCATCAGTTCAGCAGACAGATTATTTTAAATTTAAAATAAATTTAAATTTATTTAAATTAAATTTAAATTCATGATGTTAATTATATACTCAAATAGTTATGGGGCATATTATTCCATATGGGGTTTTGTATTAAGTCTTGTTCGTCAGTGTACAATTATATGTCACCACACCCACACAGATGCACACATAATCTACCTACTACACAAATTATAATTACTCAATACGCACCGTTTGTTATGCACTGCACTTTGTCTACTGCATAGAATGTCTTTCTTTGATTTATAGCCCAATCCTTTCCTTTCCCCCACCAATGCATTGATGCCAAAATGGCTACTGCTGCATCCTGTGGGGAATGAAAATTGTGGAGGTCTCCTCTGAGTAAGAGAACATTACCCTGGGGTAAGCCTCCACAATGCAATTGGGTCTACTCAGACCTAAGCTAGCAAAATTTCTGGTGCAGGTCTGCATGGACCCTGGTTGCAGAATCAGGTCCGGGAAGGGGGCTAGGATTTAGCTGTGTCTGCTGCCGCCAGGCCCACCTCTTCCCAGAGCCAATTTCTAGCAAGGTCAGCCTGAAATCCTGCTAGAATAAGATTGAATGGGTAGACATGGAAAATTCCCGGATGTCTTGCTTCCAGAACCTATAACAATTTGATGCTGTTGCCTGGTAGCTTGAAATATCTATTTTTTCCTAGCTTGGTAAGGAGTAATTGTAACGCTCACTCTGTGGGTTGCTTTCATCCCTTGAATAATTAGTAACCTGCCATTTCATCCTTGAGTTGCAAGATGTCCTGTCAGGAACTCAGTAGGTCATGATGAGCCTACAAAGGTTTGGCCTTTGGCTGAGTCAGCCACTTGGTGATCTGTCATGCCTGAGCCCCTCATACAGTGTCATGACATATTTTTCTTAGATCCACCCCTTCTTTTTAAAATGTTCTATCTCACTGTAGTACATCTTACAGTCTGTCAGAATACATCATCCTACCTTTAAATTGTTCTTTCTCCTGCCAAGTTGCAACCCACAGAAGCGAACACATTCCCTTTCTCCCATCAAGACTAAAACACACATATACTGGGGAATAAGTCCATGAGAGTTACTTTCGAAAAAAGATATGTAAGATCAGACCTATACCTATCCTGAAATTTGCCGGGGTGTAGTGTCATTGTTACAGACTGTTCCTTAGGCTTGCAATTTACCAACATTTAAGTTTTTACACAACACAGGTCATAACTGTTGCCTTGCTTTTGTATGAAAAAGGCTAGGAGGAAATAGTTTCTCTGATTATGCAATGTGCACACTGAGAGATGTTGGAGCGTACTTGTGGTTCTAATCCATGGCTTGACGAGTGGAATGTTTAGTCTTGCAAGTGACTGATTGGATCTAAATCTTTTGCTCTGTGAATGGAAGGAGAGTTCCACTGATGGAAGTGGTCCTTCCATGCAGTTGGCGTAGTTAATGATCATGTAGACAAGTGCCAAGCTCAGAATGATGCCCCAGAAGTGATGTCAAGTCCAGGTTTTTAAAAAAGTGAAAATGGGGGAAAATCCATCGGCCTTCTTCCCCCAGCAGCTCACTGTGCACTTGCTCTGCCGCCTCCCCCCCCCCCCCAAATATTGGTTCAAGTATTTGGTTAATCCTTTGGCAGCTCCACTGCTAGCAAGGATGAGCCACCTGTTATCTAATACACAGACATCTTCAACCTCTTCTTCCTACAGCTGCCTACAACCTCACCACCCTAGGGATGGAACCAGTGTTCCTTCATTGCATAGTAGCTGCTTAAAAAGGTACTGAATGGCCACTCATAGCCTCTAGCTATCACCATCATTACCATTCCCCTATAGCTATGCACTCTCTTCTCTAAAGGCAGTTGATCACATCTAATTTCACATCAATTGGGATTGTTTTGCATGCCTTTTTAGGCTCACCAGGACAAGGGCAATGGATGGATTCCAGGCAGGGTTGATTAGGAAAGCAAAGTTTCATAGCCAAACGTGTGGGAGCTCTCAGGAAGTGCGACTGCCTCATTTCAAAAATTTCTAAATGTAAATTAGGTTTTGGAAAAAATGAAACAAACGCTTTCTTCCACAAATGTCTAAATTAGCTTCATTTGAACCAAGTATTCTTTGAAGTCCAGAATGGGAAACTTTTAACTGGACTCACATCCAACATCTAAGGCTAGATCAGGGGTGTCAAACTCGTTTTATACCAAGGGCCAAATAGCATTCATGATGCCTGCTGAGGGCTGGAAGTGATGTTGTTAGGCAGGAAGCGATGTCATTAAACAGGTCATAACAAAAAATAAGCACTTTTACTCTCTTAGAAAAATTCATTAAATACAAATGACAGAAGAGAAAACATGCAAAGCTTTATCATATTTCAAAA
Organism: Tiliqua scincoides; assembly: GCF_035046505.1. Classification (NCBI taxonomy): domain Eukaryota; kingdom Metazoa; phylum Chordata; class Lepidosauria; order Squamata; family Scincidae; genus Tiliqua; species Tiliqua scincoides. The sequence continues at coordinate 178,542,398 of NC_089823.1, forward strand.
TATGGGAGAGCCCACTTTTCGTGGGGGCTGCCCTTTTAGCAGTAACACCTCAGCACTGCTCAGCAGTTGAGACCCTGAGGGCGGGATAAAAAGTTTCCGGGGGGCCGTGTCTGGTCCCGGGCCTTATGTTTGACACCCCTGGGCTAGATGATCACACACACACACCTAAAGGCCCAATCCCATCCAATTTTTCAGTGCTGGTGCAGTTGTGCCAATGGGGCATGTGCTGTATCCTGTGGTGGAAGGGCAGTCATTAGGGTCTTCTTAAGGTATGAGAACATATGTTTTCTCACTACAGGGCTGAATTGTGGCTACACTGGAGCTGGAAAGTTGGACAGGACTGGGCCCTAATCCTTCCTAAGGATGGATGTTCACACACACACACATTTATTTTAAGAGTTGGAAAACCCTGTTGCCCAGTGCTTGTGACCTGAAGATAAACTGGGAAACTACTATAATAATGCCTCATGCTTGCGATCCATTCTTCACATTATGAATATTTATATACCACTTTTCAACCAAAAGTTCACTAAGTTGTTTACAGAGCAAATCTAACAAATAAATGGCCGCCTGCTCTTCCAAAGTCTATCCCAATCTAAAAAGATGCAGAAGAGACAACAGTAAACAGTCATTAGAAAAGACACGGTATTGGGATGCCTAGGGACACTGATCCTATCCTATCCGCGCTTTCCTGGAAGTAAGCCCCATTGACTCTAATGAGACTTACTTCTGAGTAGACACGCCTAGTGTTGGGCTCTTATTCTCCCCTGCTAAGTACAAGTGCCTCTTATACTTAAGAGGAGAAAAGTGCCTCTTTGCCCAGTTAGCAGCATTCATTACTTAGGGCTGTTAAATCTGTTCACGCTCAGATCTTCATGCACCAGCCTGATCTGGAGCACAACCCTATGAATGTCTACTCAGAAGTAAGTCCCACTGAATTCAATAGGACTTACTCCCAGGAAAGTGTAGACGGGATTAGGCTCAGTTCCTTGTTTTCCAGACCAAGATCTTCTTCCCTTTTCTTCTGACCAGGCTTTTTTTGCCAGGAACCACCTCTCAGGGCAACAGCTTCACTTTCACTCCTGCCTGGCTGCGGTGTGCATCCCGCACATGCTCACTGGCAGCGTCCACGGGAAGGCCGGGCATGTGCAGAAGCATCGCAGCGGCCGCTGCGGGGATCGGCCCTAGCGCACGCCTCTCCACCTCCAGCCTGCCCTCACCGCCCTGCCCAGGTGACACAGGCGCTGGTTGGACGCGAAGAAGTCCCGTTTCCGGATGCGGGTCCCGTAACAGGCGCTCTGGGGCATCATGAGCAGCTCCGAGGAGGACAAGCAGCTGGAGCTTCTCAGCAGCCTGAAAGACCAAGGTAAGCCGGGCGCTGGAGAAAGGAGAGCCGCCTGCAGCGCCGGGAGCGGCCGCAGCCGCCCCTGTTCTGAATCCAAGCCTGGGGGGCAGCTGCACTGCCCCCTCCCTGCTGTGCGGGAGCCCCATCGCAGCCTTCCAGGGGTGCAGGCGGGCATCAGGGCTGCTGGAGCCGGAGGAGCTGCCAAGCTGGAGCCAGCCAGACGACACCACGCCTGAGAGGGTGGGGAGGGCACCACAGCGCGCGCGTTACACGCGTCCCGATCGCTTGCATCACTCTGCGGGCGATGGAGCTCATCAAAGGCCCTCTGGGGAAGAGTTGGCAACCTTGTTGCCCAGGCCTGTGTAGTTGCCCAGCCACCCACTCTGGCTTTCTCTAGTCTAATGTTTGCTGCACCCTCGCTGGAAGAAAATGGAGCAGCGCCTTTCCTTTTTTCCAGGACTGGGGGCCCAATCCTGTCCAACTTTCCAGCACCTGTGCAGTCGCAGTGCAACCCCAAGGCAAGGGAACAAATGTTCCCATCCTTTAAGTTGGCTTTTGGGACTGCTTCCCCACCACAGGATGCAGCGCACGCCCCATTGGCACGGCTGCACCCGCACTGGAAAATGGATAGGATTTTCCTAAAGCCTAAACCATTCTGCTGGGATGATCTGATCAGTTTCCGCCACCCTCCCATCCATTACAGTGGTAGAATTTGCAGTTTGAACTAGATCAACAGCTGGCACACTGGCAGAGTATATGTTCCAGCCAATTTGTGGATTTCAGTACAGGAAATCCTCTAGCTTGTGTACGGCTTTACCCAGCTTTGCCACTCCTCCCCTGCCCATAAAGGTGCCTTATTTCCCCACTTGAAAACAAATGATTGTTCAGCGCTGAAACAAAGTCAGCGTGCCAAGAAAGGAGTGCAGCAGAACACCTGACGCAGCTGGACTCTTTGTTTTGAGAAATGAGTCAAAACAGAAAATGCCTGACTAAGTCAGGAGCTAAATGATTCAGATATGAAGCTGAATGTGCAGCACCCACTGTTCAAGATCTAACTAAAGAAACTCACCATTCAAATTTTGCTGGTGCTCAGCAGCTATTCCTCTGCCAGGAGATGGGGGGGAGGGGCCTACAAACTCTTTGCACTTGTGGCCCCTGTGGGTTTCAACCAGCCCATGCTGTTTCCAAGTCCCATTGGATATTTATTTTACTGAAGTTGCCTTAAAGGTTGAATGTTGACATATGTATAATATCAGGCATGCACACAAATGTGTACTTTTATGCCAATCCCCACCCTCCTCCCAGGTCCAATCTGCCCCTCCCCCACGACTTCCCCTTTGCTGGCTGGTGGGAACTTACTGGCTTTGGTGCATGGTACTCCTTGTGCTGATGCTGGCAGGATGGAACAGGCCTTCCGGCTGGCACTCCTAACTGGGCGCTGTCACAGTGTGCTTTATGTCAAGTGCGCCAGCAGAGCACATGATCCACTGGCGCAGTAGGAAGATAGGATTGTGCCATCAGTAACATTAATGTATAAAGCGGCGTTTCTCAAATTTGGGTCAGGACCCACTTGGTGGGTCATGACCTGATTTCTGATGGATCCTGTAGAGCCTTCAATGTAAGCAGGGGTAAAGGAAAGATCAGATAACTAATTATCTTAAGCCCTGAGTATATTCAAAAGTCAGATGGCTTCCAACTGCCCTGCAAAGAGCTGAGCTCCTACAGTTTGAAAGATAGCTGCTAGTAGTCCTCCGAACAGCTAAGCTCCTGCAGTTTGCAGGTTTTCAGATCGTCACCCCGTGATGGACCTCCTCCCATGCAGTGAGTGGGGCAATGACCTGGGTGGTTGGCATGGTGATGTAACAATGCCCCACCCTGCTGGTTTTTTATCTATACCTTTTGATAGAACACAGATATTTCAACGTGGTTTTTTCACTGCATTCTGCTGTAAATTATGCATCAAATAGTGTATAACATGATGGTATTATTCCTACAAACCACAATTTTAGTGATTTTGGTCATTAGGGCGTGTCTCTTCCGCAGTGCGTGTCACCCGGTATGGCTTGCACCCTCTGTACCCTTCTGGTGATGCCATTACCTGGGAACATGCTGTCTACAGAAGGCTACTGTTCAATGCAGGTTCAAATCTCCCAGATGACTGAGGTTGGTTTTCTTTGTTATATTTGTGCAGAAAATTAAGGAGTGGGGAAAATGCATTATGGTATTGTTTCCTTCCCTGCCAAAATAAACCCACAATCCATGGGATTTACAAAGGAGGAGGAGGAGGAGGATGAAAGCCACACTGGGCTTGCTGGGCCTATATTTGAACTTTAATAAGACCTGTAAAGTACATGCCCCAGTGCATGGTTGTAGGGAGGAGCTACAGTGGCATAGCATGCCATGCCCCATGCTGATGCACCCTGAAGCCCTATCCCCCTCCAGTTCTCCTTATGGAGGCTATTTGTCTGAAGAGGCAAATGGTGTCAAGGGGGTGAGACTAGGGGTGAGTTTCCTAACCATGGGGACACAGTTCATGATACTCTGACCCTGTGACACTGTAGTTCAAGGTTTACCTTGAACTTGCATTTAGCAACTACCCAGCACCACAGTGTGGATTAGGGCCCTGATATGGAGATAGAGGATATTTAACTCTTTGTTTGGTGGCTTTTCCAGCAACAATTGCACCCCGAATCAGATACTTAACCCTTAAACCTGCTGTTTTCAAACTTTCTCAGAGTTTGAAACCCATAGTAAGTCCTTGCAGGTGCGGGGGGGGGAGGCAGCGGGGGCGGGTGGAGGCAGCGACACAATCCGCAGGATCATGCCACTCAGGGGGACTGCAGGGACTGGGGTGCACTCACCGGTCCCTGCAGCAGCCATCCTGGGGTGCGGGGAGCCCTGCACGAGCATCTGCTGGGCTCCCAGAAGTGGAGCACGATCCCTCCACTTTCACTGATCTGGGGAGCCCTGCAGAGGCTCATGCAGGGCTCCCCGCACCCCAGGACAGCTGCTGCAGGGACTGGTGAGTGCACCCCAGTTCCTGCAGCCCTGTTAGAAGTGAAAGTGGAGTGATCATGCTCCACTTCCGGTTTAGCGGAGGCGGGGTGCAATAGCTCCACTTTCACTTTTAAAACATCAGGGAGCCCTGCAGATGGTCGTGCAGGGCTTCCTGCACTCCCGGGAGGCTGCAGGAGGGTCTGGTAAGTACAACCAAGCCCCAGTCACGACGCCCCAGTCTGAAAACCTCTACCTTAAACTGTTGTAGCAAGTGCCTCTTTAGCCAAATGCTCTCCATGGGGAGGGTGGAATTTCAGAACATGGCTTGCCAACATGCTGTTACTGCCCTCGCCAACCATGTGTTGGTTTACAGGATTTAATGACATCTGCACAGGAATTAAAGACTGAGATGGCACCTCTTACATATCATGGCATCTTGGTTGCAATGTTTCATTTTTATGTGTGTATATTTACTATCTGCCAACTCTTTATGCATCTGATGTGTAAATTTGAGTCTGTGAAAATATATACTAGAATAAATCAGTCTTTCAAGTGTTACAAAACTCTTTAATAGATTTAGGATGAAACATGTGGAGTAGTCAGTCCCTCAGTCTTTCTAAATCCCTTGTTATCTTTGTGAAATCAGGAGCCAAATAAACTGCCACAGTAATGGCTTTTTTTCCACTCCTCCAGATTTTGGCCTGTCGAAAGAACTGGATAAATGTCCCTTTTAACCCATTCTAATAATGACAGATCTGCCAATTTTGCCTCTTGGGGAGTTTGAGGAGACCAGGAGTTCCAATTTTTAAAGAGTGATGAGCCTGTTGACAATAAGCTGTAACATGGTGAGTGTGTCTGGAAGAGACAGGTATATTTTCCCATGAGAAAACCCTGCAAGAGGAGGCCAGTCATGCATGCTAGCATATGAAAGCACCTGATCCTTCTAATTAGCAATGTGCAGGTGTGCCCAAATGTATTTATTCATGTTCAGCTCTAAAACAGACTCTGATTCCTAACATAACATTATTTTAAAGTAGGATAAATATTTTTTTTTAAATGATCATGAATCCTTAATTTGGACTTGATAAGGTCAGGCTTGTATATAGCTGCTTACCTATAATAAGAATTGTCTCCTGTTGATGAGGCAGTTTCTGTAAACTAAAGGAGTACTAGTTCTTATTCATTGTTGACATGCCAGAATTATTTGCATTGTGGGCTAGCAATTTTGATAAGCTTGCTTGCAAGGCTGGTTTAGGTGACTGTACTGTAGTTTGGGTGGTAGGTTGTTGCTGTTTTAGGTACTTTTCATTTTGAAAAGTATGTAGTTGGGAAGTTTCCATTCATCCATTGTGGACGGTGGTCTTTCAGAAGAGACAGCATCTGCAAGCAAAAGTTGATTGCATTAGACAAGAGAATGTGACCGGCAGCCTTTTAAATAATTAACAATAAGAGATCGTCATAGTCATGCGTCGCTGTTGTAAACGGTCAAAAACCAAAGGGCATTTCTACTCCATTAACTGTGCTAACTTATCTGATTGAGGCTGCAATCCTTTCCACACTTCCCTGGGAATAAGCCCCACTGACTATAATGGGACTTACTTCTGAGTAGATATGCATAGGATTGGACTCTAAATGACCTGTTAATGGATTGGAGGGGGAGAGAGGAATCCTCACCACAGTATAGTCCTGAAGAAACTTCCTGTACCCTTATTTTTAGGTCTTTCCCTACTCTCCACTTTAGAATAACACCACCAGTGGCATTCCTGCTCACGGATTTCAACATGATGCAAGATGCAGTGCCTAGGGCACCATTGTAAGGAGCCTCACAGCCCAGATCTAACCAACTCTCCAGCACCGATGCAGCAGACCCTAGGTAAAGAAACAAGCATTCCCTTACCTTGAGGAGGCATCTGTGACTGCTCCCACCACTACAGAATGCGGTGCACACACGGTTGGCTCAGCTGCATCAGTTCTGGAAGGAGTGGGCTGTCAGCCTAGGTCAGGGGTATCAAACTCGTTTCATACCAAGGGCCAAACAGCATTCTTGATGCCTGCTGAGGGCCGGAAGTGATGTCATTAGGCAGAAATTGATGTCATTATTCAAGATATGGGAGGGCCAATTTGCATGTGGGCTACCTTACAGCAGTAACATCTCAGTACTGCTCAGCTGCTGAGAGCCTGAGGAGCAGATAAAAAGCTTCTGCAGTCCACATCCGGCCCCCGGGCCTTATGTTTGACACACCTGGCCTAGGTAATACATCTTGCTTTACCTAAATAGTTGTAGTCACCCCCCTTTCCTGGCTTTGATGATGCTGGAGTTGGAGCATCCCAGCCCCTACCACAGTTCCTTCTTGCTTACCAGAGAACCAAGCACAAGTACTGTCTGGGTCAGGTGTATTAACTAGGACTATTGAGATAATATTAGTTGGTTGGCAACCTTCAGTCTTGAAAGACTATTATATAAACCTACAGCACCTGGTATTCCCAGGCGGTCTCCCATCCAAGTACTAACCAGGCCTGACCCTGCTTAGATTCCAAGATCAGACGAGATCGGGCATGTGCAGGGTAACAGTTGCTAAATATGGAGCGCTTCACAAATTTGCGTGTTATCCTTGCGCAGGGGCCATGCTAATCTTCTCTGTATCGTTCCAATTTTAGTATATGTGCTGCCGAAGCAAGCACATAAAATTCCCCTGGGGGCTGGGGATAAGAATAGGCCCTCAGTTAGGCTGAACTTGTCGTAAGAGGCGACTAAACAGCCACCAGGTAGATGGGACTCATTAGCCTGGGAAGGCAGCTCATCTGAGAGAAGGAAAACTCTGATCCCAAACCTCCACTGCCTTGTGGCTACATCCAGTTATGGAAAAGGCTTCAGGAGTCAACCTCAAGGCAAAATCCAGAGCCGGAGTCCCTGAGGCAGTTCATGGCTGAACACAGTCACGTTCTGGCAACTCCTGCGACGCCGCTGGAACCAACCGTATTGGCCTCTGCCTTTCCATTGGACCATTTCAGCGACGTGGAGAGGGGGGATTTGCTGCATGGGAAACAGTCTGTCCTCCATACCTACTTTACCCAGGCTTTGCGCACAGGAGAGAACACTCTGTTCCAGAACCACTATTCAGAGCGCGATACCATAGTCTTCCGAGACTGAAGGATGTCAACAAGATCTAGATAATGTGAGATGCACTGTCCAACTTCAGTAGTCATTTAGGCAATGCATCTTGTATTGTTTATGAGTTCCTGACTGGGTCCATCATGACTGCTGATGCCAACTCAGCATGTAAGAGAAAATAAACTGCATGGAATTCTGTTCAGGCTGAAGTGATTGGGGGAGAGGCAGAAGGAAGGGGGATGTGACAGAGTGTCTGGGGGGGAAGGGGAGAATCTAGGTCTCTGTGAAAGGAGAGTAAATTGAGCCCATCTTCCTCCCAAGCTTTGCCTATGGCATTTCAAGAACATTCAACTGGTCATATAATCTAGAACTGTTGTTTTCCAGTGTTCTACATCAGTGGTCTCTGAACATTTTGGCCAGAGGGCCGCATCAGATTTCTGATGTGGTGTTGAGGGCTGGAAAAATAATTTAAATATACAATTTAAATAAATAAATTTGAGATGGAATTTAGATGAATGAATAAATAAATGAATGGGCTGATTCATTCAACCTCTCTGGCCCTCAGAACACCCTCCAGACACAATCAGAGCACAGTTCTGGTCATGTTCAGTTGAGTGGGCCAGAGGCTTTCAGGGGATAAGAGGTTGGCCATGGGCTGGATAGAGGCTTGCCATGGGCTGCATGTTGCCCCCAGGCCAGGGTTTGGAGACCCCTGTTCTACAGTGTGGAGAGAAATCCTGTCTTGCACCTATAAGCAAACACTGAATGCTTAGGATCAGGAACATGACTACTCAGCACCTTTGGGTGGAGTCAACAGGCAAACTTTTGCTGCTTCCTCCCAGGAGTGGATAGTGTCTGAAAAGGGCTTGTGTCTTTAGTTATTCGATACCATGTACCCATTTACTTTGGGCACAATCCTAACCCACTTTTCAGCACCAACAAAAGGACAATACAGGTCTGAGGTAAGGGAACAAACATTCCACTGGAAGTGATGTCATGACCGGAAGTGACATCATCAAGCAGGAAAATTTTGAACAATCCTGGGCTGCAATTATATCCACACTTACCCAGGAGTAAGTCCCATTTACTATCATTGTTAAAAGAATATATATAGTAACTTGTTAAAAGTACCGGTCTGTAACATTTCTCCAAATGCAGTCACATCCCATGGTAGTATCAAGTCTAATATATTAAAAATAAAATATTTAAATGAATGGGGACCCACCTGAAATTGGCCCGTGACCCACTTAGTGGGTCTCAACCCACAGTTTGAGAAACACTGATCTAGCACATTGTAATTGCTGCTCTGGTAACCAAGAAAGTTCATTTTTTGTCCAACGACACTTATCATAAATAATTTTTTTGTTTTGTTGTGTAATTTTGAATATGGTTTATGCATCATTATGTAACTTGAGAAAGAGCACATTGTGCTTTGTATGATATACTCTGGACATTTGTTTATTAGTATCCCACTTCTGGGAACAACAAATGCAATTGGAAAGAGGTGCTTATTGATGGATCATTGGCGCCTTGAAAAGATAAATAAATAAAAGTTGACTCCAGTTTGGTATACCGAGCCCCAAAGCATCCCCCTTTGTGTGTATTTCCCTCTCCCCCCCCCCAACCCTGGTAATGTCTAGTTTTGAAAAATATGCCATCCTATTGAAAGTTACCTTTTTTCTGCAAATGATAGCTAATAAGGAAACTCACAATGCAGTGACACCATTTGAAGGGCTTTGCTTTACTAGATATTATAGGTGATTGAGGATGAGGAGATGTGGTTCAGCAGCTTATGTCTAGTTCCACACATAGTATCTAAGTTTTTTCTCCAGAGGGTGTGTCCATTCCATCCCTAAAAAATGGTATGGGTGTTGATCCATTGAAAGTGTTGCCATTTCCATATATTCAATGCATTGGATGCTGTTGCAGTACTGCTTGGCATTCAGTAACAAAAGGAAGCTTCTCTTGTGAAACTGGCCCGATTCCCTTATTAGTAGTTGGTGTGAATGGTGGCATAGCGTTTGTGACTAATAAAGCGGCCTTTTTGAAGAGATCATCCAGAACCTTGAGTTTCCTTTAGTAAGTCCAGGTGAGAATCAGCTTTTAGGTTTCGTGTATTCATGCATATTACAAGATAGGCTGAATGCATAGATGATTTGTCCTTTCCACTGACTGCTTCTTGCATTCTCCCTGTTTTACCAAACTGGATTGGGAAATACACAGACAGAACTGCAGTGTGATTGAGAGGGGGTCATCCTTTTATCGTATAATGAGATCCTGACAATGTTGTCACTCCACTTGCTATTTGCGCCAAGAGGGAAGCTGACCTTTATGTCAAAAGCAGCTTTCTTCCCAGGGAAAATATAATAAAATATTCATACAGTTGGGGTGGGAGGGGCGTTCATTGGGTTACAGTGTGAGAGAAAGGATAGATTCCCCCCCATTGTGTTGGCAGATTGAGCATGCACTGCTGCGGCTGATCCCATCCCTCTCTTAGGACCCAGCTGCCCTTCCTTCACCCCTGTGCTGCTCGGCACAGAATGTACCAGGTCCTGAGTGCTCTGGGTCTTCTGCTGGCAGACTGAGGCCTGCGCAGGCTTCTGCACTGACCTTGGCAACTTCTGGGCTGCTGTGAAGTGCTTTACTGCACTTTCGTGACAATTTGCACCAGCACAGCACATGCTGTGCTGATGCTTCCTCTCTTCAGGATTGCGCCTTCAAAATTATAATTCCAAGAGTTCCCCGGGTGGTTAAACAAGTTTGATTTGCTCCTCATTATGAATGCCAAAGAAATGGACAGTGTTCATGACTCCAAAACTGCTAGCTGGCATTCTGAATGCTATCTTACCATCAGTTTTGTTTATCTTCCTTCCAGCCTAGTATCTTTTCATCATAAATGTACTATTTATTGCTATAAATGGTCATAGAGGTGCTATTTATTTATGATTTTATCTGTTTATTCCATGCATGCCACAGATGTAAAAGCAACAAATTATAGAGTTAACTTCAAACATGCTCTGTTAGGTCTCCTTGAGGTGTTACTCAATGTGTTTAACGTCTATGGTAACACTTGTGGCTGTTAAATATCCACCAGTGAACTTGCAGGTGATCTCTGTAGCTGTACATAAACTTTACAAAAAGTTAATGTGAAAGTTAATGCTATTTCTGCAATGGGAACTAAATTACCTTTTAATTCTCTTGCAGCTGTTGGCGAATATGAAGATCTAAGAGCACAGAGCAAGAAAACAAAAGAAGAGGTTTGTTCATTACAATACGTATTCATTGCACATGAAATGCTGTGTAGCTGCTGATTTTATGGACCCTGTTGGCATCTAATATTTTATTTTTATTTATTTGGGAAAGCAAATTAGCCCAGCCTTTCTGGCAACAGTATTGTTTGATTCTAAGGCTTAAACCAGGGGTGTCAAGGCCTGGGGGCTGGATGCGGCCCATGAAAGCTTTTATCTGGCCCTCAGGCTCTCACCTGCTGAGCAGTGCTGAGGTGTTATTTCTGAAAGGGCAGCTCACATGAAAATTGGGCTCTCCCATATCTTGAAATATGATCAAGATTTGCATATTTTCTCTTCTGTTATTTGCAGCTAATGAGTTCCTAAGAGAGAAAAAGTACTCATTTTTGTTATGACCTGTTTAATGACATCATTTCCTGCCTAATGACATTGCCTCCAGCAGGCTGTTCGCCCTTGGTTTGAAATGAGTTTGGCACCTCTGGCTTAAGAAGTCAGCTTTGTGCCCTTGCATTTTGACTTTGCAAGAAAGTATTTTGCAGCAACTTCTGTGGTTGTAGTGATATTCTGGGGACCACCACCATCATGGAATTTATTGACATGTTGTGCGTTTACCCAGTACTTTTACCACATAGTTGTGTACGTAGGGACATGTACGCTTTAGCAGGGGCGGGGCGCGATAGCTCCGCATCCACTTTCCCTGCTGCGGGGAGCCCTGCCAGAAGTCGCGCTGGGCTCCCCGCACCCCAGGGAGGCTGCAGGAGGCTTGGGTAAGTGCACACAAGCCCCTGCAGCCCCCTGAGCGGCATGATCCTGGGGATCATGCCGCTGCCTCCCCCCCACCTCTAGGCTAGCCCCGCCCCTTAAGGGGGCAGAGACCAGAGTCCTCAGGCTGGGGTGTCGCGACGCCCCAGTTTGAATAGTACTGTTCTATCTCATTCCACTGATAAGAGAAGAGGAAGCATTTCTAGTTCAATTCCGCTGTAACATGCGCTGATCTTCATTTGCCACAATGGACTTGGTCGGATATCACTATTTCCCTGTTTTTGCACAATATTTTCATAGTAATTTTGAACTATGAGCACATCGCACATACCTTTCAAGGCTAAACTAGCCCTGACGTTGCTGGATTGGAAGGTGGTGGGGGGAAAAGGTTAAAGCTCCTCTCCTTTCATATCACAGTTCCAATTAGAATCTCACTCCCCTCCCACACCAGCGGCTGTTGTTTACATTTAAAAAAGCAAACACACATGTAGGTCAGACAGTGTATGTACTTAACATGTGTGGCTTAAACCTTCAGTTAGGACTCAGTTAGTTGTGATTGTTTTGTTATGCATGTTTTATCTTAATTTTATGTAGCATGTATGTAAAGGCCTGTGGGCACACAGTGGCCAGTTTTCTTCCTATGTCCATCATGGTTGTTCATTCTGTGAACAGATCATCTGATACATTTGCATTAAGCAGAATCTACTATTTTGCAGGCTACAAACACCACCTCTGTGTGGTCTGGGCAGCGGCATGCGAAATTGCAGACTCAACAATTCTATTACCTGTTTGCCATGAACACCAGTGTGCCTAAAAATTGTTGAGATGTCTGTGTGAGAGGAACATGCTGGTGTAGCATAGTGGTTAAGATCAAGCTGAATTATTGCAGCTGGTCATGGTTCCATCAAGTGGAAGTTGTCCATGTTGGTCAGTCCTAGTACCAGTGGAGTGGTGGTTTACTTTTCCCAAATGGTGCATTGAATGTAAAAGCAAAACACTTAAAATATCTAAGTGCTTTACAAAATTGAGAAAAAGATACAAAACAGGACAAGAATTGGATGTTGGATATCAGGTAATCCAGAGAAAGGGGACTGCATGGGAAAAGTGGCATAGACAGGAAGGGAAATCATAGGCTAAACAAGGCATCAAGATTGTTGAAGACCGTTGACTATCAGGTTGTTAACCACAGTATAGGACCATGCTCCATGCTTTCAGCTGAGGTGTGCCAAGTTGTGGAGCTTGCCAATTTTAGACTGGCTGTGAAATACTTCATTTCAGTTAGACTTCTTGAGCAATGTATCTTGATTATATTGAGCTTCTAATTGTTTTCTGTTGAGATTTTTCATTTCCTTGATTATTATATTGTACAGTGCCTCGAGAATGTTTCCATACAGAGGTGGATAGTAAATCTTGGCTAAATAAATTATAGTAGGTGGAGCTGGGAGAATTGTGGTTGTAGCTTCCTTTCTGCACTGTTCATAATTACCCTATGGAAAAAAGAAAGAAAAAATTCAGTTTTATATAGGGTGGAGGCAAGTGATGCATGGCACACTGTCTCTGCCCGATCCATTGCGGAAACCCAGTTTATGATTTGTTTATGCATGTGCAAAAATGATGCTGTTTCCTCACCGTGATCATTTTTCAGTGTTGTTGAAAAGTCCACATGTGGAAACCTGACTTGTTTTCTTGACAGTGGTGAGGTTAACACTGGATAGTTATGGTTTTAGGTTCTTAAAGCCTGTGACCCAGGTAACCAAAAATGAGGATTAGTCAGGCAGACACCAGGCCATATGGAAAGGAGATTGGTGGACATGTGTTAACTGTCTGACTATGTGGTTGGGAAAAAATATTTTAAGTTGCTGCAGGCTGGATAAAATATTGTAGAGGGCTGGATGTGGCCCCCGGGCCATAATTTGGAGACCCCTGCTGTAGACCATCAGAATCTACTGTAGACCATGAGTGTCTATTATAGGCCTGCTGTAGACTTTCAAAGTTTAGAGGCATTTAAAGTCACCTTTGGCATTGCAACCGCACAGCAACATGGCACAGTCTTTGAATGCCTTGAAGCCATGCACATGGGTGATAGTTTTGGAGATACAGTAAGAACATAAGAACATAAGAACAGCCCCACTGGATCAGGCCATAGGCCCATCTAGTCCAGCTTCCTGTATCTCACAGCGGCCCACCAAATGCCCCAGGGAGCACACCAGATAACAAGAGACCTCATCCTGGTGCCCTCCCTTGCATCTGGCATTCTGACATAACCCATTTCTAAAATCAGGAGGTTGCGCATACACATCATGGCTTGTACCCCATAATGGATTTTTCCTCCAGAAACTTGTCCAATCCCCTTTTAAAGGCGTCTAGGCTAGACGCCATCACCACATCCTGTGGCAAGGAGTTCCACAGACCGACCACACGCTGAGTAAAGAAATATTTTCTTTTGTCTGTCCTAACCCGCCCAACACTCAATTTTAGTGGATGTCCCCTGGTTCTGGTATTATGTGAAAGTGTAAAGAGCATCTCCCTATCCACTCTGTCCATCCCCTGCATAATTTTGTATGTCTCAATCATGTCCCCCCTCAGGCGTCTCTTTTCTAGGCTGAAGAGGCCCAAACGCCGTAGCCTTTCCTCATAAGGAAGGTGCCCCAGCCCCGTAATCATCTTAGTCGCTCTCTTTTGCACCTTTTCCATTTCCACTATGTCTTTTTTGAGATGTGGCGACCAGAACTGGACACAATACTCCAGGTGTGGCCTTACCATAGATTTGTACAACGGCATTATAATACTAGCCGTTTTGTTCTCAATACCCTTGCTAATGATCCCAAGCATAGAATTGGCCTTCTTCACTGCCGCCGCACATTGGGTCAACACTTTCATCGACCTGTCCACCACCACCCCAAGATCTCTCTCCTGATCTGTCACAGACAGCTCAGAACCCATCAGCCTATATCTAAAGTTTTGATTTTTTGCCCCAATGTGCATGACCTTACACTTACTGACATTGAAGCGTATCTGCCATTTTGCTGCCCACTCTGCCTGTCTGGAGAGGTCCTTCTGGAGCTCCTCACAATCACTTCTGGACTTCACCACTTGGAAAAGTTTGGTGTCGTCTGCAAACTTAGCCACTTCACTGCTCAACCCTGTCTCCAGGTCATTTATGAAGAGGTTGAAAAGCACCGGTCCCAGGACAGATCCTTGGGGCACACCGCTTTTCACCTCTCTCCATTGTGAAAATTGCCCATTGACACCCACTCTCTGCTTCCTGGCCTCCAACCAGTTCTCAATCCATGAGAGGACCTGTCCTCTAATTCCCTGACTGTGGAGTTTTTTCAGTAGCCTTTGGTGAGGGACCGTGTCAAACGCCTTCTGAAAGTCCAGATGTATAATGTCCACGGGTTCTCCCGCATCCACATGCCTGTTGACCTTTTCAAAACATTCATGCACACTGGTCTACTAATGCCTTCATCCTTTTGTCAGATCAAATGGATGGTGGCTTCATTAATGCCAAATTGTCTGCGTACAGATGAGCCGATTGGCCAGCACAAAGTAGAACAAGCACATAGATCTTATCTGTCATGCTTGCTTGCTTGCCTGCCTGCCTGCCTGCCTGCCTGCCTGCCATTGACAAATGGTGGTTTGAGATTCTTCTGCCTATGTACCTTGAATGCTATGTACATTCAAGGCGGTTTACACAGGTAGGCTAATATAAACCACCATTTGTCAATGAGGCTTTTACAGTATTGTTCTGTGAGAGGAATTTGCAGAACCCTCAGTCCATCAGATGTTTTCCTTCATGGTGTGGTTATCTCTTCTGGCTGCATACCATTGAGCTTCTGCTGGCTATCAAGCATCCACAGTAAATCAAGCCCAGGCAGGATCTTGAGGTCTTAACAATTCTTGCCAGCTGACTTCTTCACACTTCCCCGCTCTTTCAGTGCAGTGGCTCATCAGTGGCTCTGTCCTCTCACAACAGGTAATAGCATTTTGTCAGTTTGCTTTGTGTCTCCTCTCCAAGGACATGACCTGAGTTGCTCCTACTTAGCTCTTCCAGCAGTACGACAGCTCAACCACTGGACAACACCCCCTGCGTGTTTCTGCTTAGGAGCACCTGGTGAAGCAGTGATGTTGGCAGCATGGTTTGTAGCCATGTGTTGCCCAGGGACTTACCCAGCAGCGGGAACCACCGGGCGGGATGAGGCAGGCAGGAGAAGGGGCTCCGTGCCCCCACAAACGGGTAAGAGCCTGGGGCCGCCGGCGAGGCAGGGAGACAGGAGCCCGCCGCCATAGGACGCTGCGGTGGAGCCCGCTGCCTCGGCATGGTTGCCCATAGGACGGGGAGCCGGCCGAGGGAGCAGCTGCATGGCCGCGCCACACCTGCACACTGCGGCGGGGATAGGCGGCCTCATATGGAGGAGGGCCGAGATCTCACAAGATCTCAGGCCTGCCCACTTCCCGGAAGGGGCAGAGTCTGGTGGGGCTGATGCTGGACTCATAAAGAGCCAGGCTGCGAAGGCGGGAGGCGGCGCCTCCCTGGGCTCCCCAGCTAGGGAGGAGAGGGAGCGCAGGCAAGGGAGACCGGCACAACCCCTGTGGCTTGCTGCAGGGCACCCTGCCAGAGGAGACTGGGGCAAGGACCCCTTGGAAGCACCCTGGACCAGGGGGAGGAGCAGCCCAACCCCACAGAGCCAAGGCAGGCTAAGGGAAGGAGCCCAGGGCTCACACTTGCTGGGAGACCTCGGGAGGTCATCTCAACTGACCCCCACCTTCAGGGCTAACTACAGGGGAGCAGCCAGGTGTCAACAGGAAGAGAAGGCAAGGGATTCGGCCAGAGGCCCTGGGGCAGTGAGTGACATTCCTGGGGCAAACGACCCAGCGGGCTACAACCAGTGGCTCCCCACCCAGCCTCCATCTTCACCTTGGGCCAGGACCACCTGGCAGAAGCACTGTTCGTGCTAAGCACCCTCGAGACCTGTGACCGCAACAAGGACTCAAGACGCCATAAGGAAGGTGCAAAAGACTTTTATTGAGACAATTACAGTATTCAGGGCTCCTGTGAAGTAACAGTCCTTCCGTGAATGTTAAAGTGCTAACTAGTTTAAAACGTGCCTACAAACCCCTTTTTGCTGTTTATTGTGGTCCTCGCTGCTCCAGTCGGGACTTCTTTTTGGTTGACGACCTTGCCGAGGCTCTGCCCCCAGGCCCCGCCCCGGGGATGGACTTCACACCATGGTAAACCAGAAGACAGTACTGACCTGTTTTGAAATAAAATAATATTAGAGAAACATCAGGGAACTTTTCTTGGTTCTTCCAGCTCCTCAAAAGTGCAGCACAACACAAACATAATTTTTTTTAAATTAAATTTTTTATCCCACCCTGTCATAACAAAATGACATCAAATTTGCTAAAAAGTCCCACAAAATGAAACAAAAGACATTGTCACCCTTTGCCTCTGTGCTCCATTTGCCTCTGGGGGCTTTTCTGAGCCCCGCAGAGGATCACAATGGCTTTTTCGGTCAAAAAATTGCAACTTCCGGTTTCCTTAGGAAAACCAGAAGTGACTTTTTTTGCCTTATAAGGCATTCGGAGGCCCTTCCCAGCACAGCTCCCCTCAGCTTCAGAGGCTTGGGTAGGGGGGAACAGTGACTGTTGCATATGCTGCCCATCGCTGGTCAGAGTATCACAAAGTGATGTTCACCTGTATAAAGAAAGCATGAGAAATCCTAATCATGGATCTCCATGTTGATCCTTATAATGCAATCCTATGCTTGTCTAATCAGACGTAAGCACCACTAAGTTCAGTGGAAATTACTTCTAGGTAAATATATAGAAGGCCCAATCCTTACAGCTGAATCCGATTGAGCCTTGCCGCCAGTGGAACACAAGTTCTGCTGGTGGTGACTGCCAAAAAAATGACCATAAAGCGCTTTCTGAGTAGTGTGCTGCTTGAGTGCATCAACAGACCCAAAAGGACCAGCCGGGCAGATAGCATGGTGGAGGAGGGGTGGGGGAAGATGAAAAAGGGCAGAGAGACTGCAGGAGGGAATGGATATAATGGCGATGGCACACGCTGAATCCTATCCCCTCTGGTAGCTGCCTCCGTTCAGAGGCGTAGTGAGGTCATTTGACACCGGGGGCCCATACATTTTTGTCACCCCATACGACATAATGAATTAATTAGTAATTGTATTATTTATTTATTTATTATTAATTAATTAATTCACATTTTTATACCACCCTTCCTCTAAGCAGCTCAGGTGGTGTACATGGTTCCTCCCCTTATTTTGTCCTCCCAACAACCCTGTGAGGTAGGTGAGACTGAGAGATAGTAACAGTCATGACATGAAATTAATAATAATAATGGCCAGAAAATAAATGCAGCGAACATTTCCCCACATGCAGTGGATGAAATTCTGCATCAAATGGTGCATAACATGATGGTATTCCTAAAAGCCACAATTTCCAGCATTTTGGTCACTAGGGTGTCACCCCCCCCCCCCGATGTTTCATTGGCCTGTTTGGAGTTAAGGCAGTGGTTCTCAA
Organism: Tiliqua scincoides; assembly: GCF_035046505.1. Taxonomy (NCBI): domain Eukaryota; kingdom Metazoa; phylum Chordata; class Lepidosauria; order Squamata; family Scincidae; genus Tiliqua; species Tiliqua scincoides. The sequence goes on from NC_089823.1 coordinate 178,560,405, forward strand.
ATTTTTAACACTGGGACCCACTTTTTAGAATGACAATCTGTCCAGGACCCACCAGAAGTGATGTCATGGCTAGAAGTGACATCATCAAGCAAAATAAAATAATTATAAATAATTAAAGAAAAACAGATAATTAAATAAGGGGAAGCTAACCCTGTTTCACTGTGAATTTTCTCTGTAACCTGCTTGCAATAATACCCCCCAACACAAAAAATCAGTGAGATTTTGAGCCCTCCCCAGTGCCCACCTTACCAGCTCAAGCCTCTATTTTGTTCTTGGGGGGAGGGGGGTGCTACCTTCTGGAGCAGTTGTTGAGCTCCACTATCATCAGATTGGGACTATGCAGCCAGCCTTGTATTCCCCTTTGCCTGACTTGATCAGCAATCAAGGCACGTTTATTTAATCATGAGTAAACACAACCATGTGGCTCTCTTTTGCTTTCCATAGGGCTCAATACATTCGTCTGCTTGGAGAGGGCCTTCCTTCTTGGGTGTTTTTTGGGGGCAGCTGTCACTGGATAGGAACCATTCTGGTGTTGTTGGATTCCTCTCTGCCTGCCCTTTCCAATGGACTAAGGCATGTTCATCTACTTGCACGTAAATGCACAATATGGCTTGGTTTCACTTTCCATAGGGCTCCATGCATTTTTTTTGTTTCTGGTTTTTTGGCTATAACTTTTGATGGAATGGAGATATTTCAATTTGGTTTTTTGCATTGCATCCCACCAGAAATTCCACATCCAGCAGTATATAGCATGATGGGGTTACTCCTAACCTTCGCGATGTTAGCAATGTTGGGGCATTTGTGGTGTCACCCCCCCAAGGGTGGCACCTGGGGCGGACCACCCCCCACCCCCAATTAGCTAAGCCACTGCCCCCTTTCTCTGCTCAGACTTGTGCCTGTGTCTTTTCTGGCTCAGAGGAGACCCATTGCAGGGCGGGAGGTTTATGGGAGGCTTCCAAAGCCTCCCGTTCCACCACCTTCACTGAATACAGGGTGCACCTTTTCAACCGAGCTGCACCAGTGGGGGTGGTGGAAGGGTAGGATTGACCCGTGTCAACTGAATACTATATTGTTTTAAAAGAGAAGTGAAAATCTATAGGTAGAGATGTGATGTGTCGGTGATACCGTGTTATTATACACATAATAACACTTTCTGAAAACAAAAAATTAAAATACCTCTCACATACTGGTCACTCTAGGTGGTTGGGCTGGACTAGGGTGTGTGTGTGTGAATGGGTAATGACAGTAAGCCCAATCCTAGGCATGTCTAATCAGAAGTAAGTCCCATTAAAGTCTGTGGGGCTTACTTCCAGGTCAGTAGGGATAGGATTGAGCCTGTGGCTGCGTCAGCTGACACTACACTATCTATATCATCTACTGAGTACACTCTTAAGTGATTATAATTTATAAGTATGGTTTATGAAAATGCACCCTTGGAATAAAAACATAACACTGCTTTCTGAACTTTTCCTCCTTGGGAAAAAATGAAATTTGTGAAAAAATGAAAAATTTTAGCAACACCTATACCTATAGGACAATCACAATACAATTCTAACTTGTGCTTGAATAGACAGGTTGGCAGGCCTGCACTGTATCCAGCTCAAGTTTCAGGCTGGATGTGGCTCGGCTCGAGGCAAGTGGAAATAATTCCCCTTATCCCATGCTGCACTGCAGCGGCACCAATGGGTCTACCTGGATCTGCGCCACTTGAAGGAGTGGTGCAAATCTGAGCAGGCCGGAGCTGCCCCAGGTTGCCTGGAAACAAGGCTAGGATCTGGCATAAGTGCCTGATCCTGGCCCCGCTACCTGCTTCCTCCCCACCTGCCCACAGGACTGCCTGCTGCTCACCCTCCCCTGCCCAGAAACACTTCCTCCCTACTCTCCCCATGCCCTGCCTAGACCCCCATGCCAGCTTGGAAAGGCTGGCACAAACTTACTGGGCCCAGGGTGCATGTCAGTACAGGGAGGCCGGCATGCATTGTGCCGTCCTCTCTAACACCCAAGTTGGTGCAAATGTGTCTTATGGCACGTTTGCAATAATCCCAGACCAGTGCAAGGGACTTGCGCCGGTCAAAGGGTGCTTTTGGATTGCACCCTCAGTGATTCTTGAATTACAGCCCAATCCTGAGCTGCCTGCAGCGCCCAGGCTCAGCGGCTCCGTGGAGGGTTGCTGCCGGATCCTGCGCCACCTGCACTACCACGGGAGGCTCCTCAGGAGAAGAGGACGTTCGTCCCCTTCCCCCGAGTAAAGGAAGCAGCCCCGCAGTGGGGCTACTCTCTTTAGTGCCAACCAAAAGTTTGGCGCTAAAGTAAAGGCGCTCATGTAGGGCGCGCAACCCCTGCACAAGCGCCCTGGATTCTGCGGAGCATAGCTCCATGGATCCACCTCTCTCCCTCCCCCAACACGCCTTGCGCCCGCCCCCTGGCATGCCTCCCGCCCGCCCCCACCGGCCTCCCCCCTCCCCAGAACGCCTCCCCCACACCCCCAGCCACACCCTCGCCTCCTGTTCCGCAGCCCAGCGGTCCAGGAGACCGCCAAGCCATGGAACCTGGGCGACCGCTGCACACTAGCCCAGCTCTGGCTGGTGCTGGGCTAGCTCCAGCGGGAGCCCAGCAGTGAGCCCCTCAAACATGCCTTATGACTGTGGTCCGCGCAGGATTGGGCTCTTAGTTTGTAACTGGTTGAAACAGAATTTTAATTTTTAATAATTGCATGTTCATTGCCTGCAGTGGTAGACCTGAAGCAAAACACTTCTGCAATTATTACAAGTAGCCTGAGAAAGGGAGAAAGACTATAAGTACTCCAGGAAGATTTATGTAGGCAACAATTTGTAATAACCCTAAATCAACCAATTTGAAAGAACCTGGAGCTTCCTTTATTGTGTAAATGTGCCAATACCAGTGGTAATGTAAAATTATAAGTGTCCTCAGGAACAAGTTGTTGAACTTTACAAAAATTGGGTAAATTCCAGCAATCTAATATTGCTTATGTAAGGTAGTCCATGAACCCAAACTGAGGCTTGTACAGCATCCCACAGCTGTAACCAGATATATCCACAGCCATCCTGTATGTTCCTCCACTTGGGCCTTAGCAAATTTATGGTGATGCCACTTCTGGAGTTATTAGTGCAGATGTTCCTAAGACATGCTTCCAAGATGGCATCTACACATCCAGATTCAATATGGATGTGACCTGGCCTCTGTGTGGAACAGGAAATAGGAAAAGCAAAGTTTGTTAGCTGTTTGTGAAGTTTGTGAAGGAAAAATAGCCTCTGTCTGTCTTCTAGTTTTGTGAATACAGACTGTAATCTCAAACAGTTTGGGTTTAAGCCTACATGGCTGAACTTCAGTATTATTTCTAAAACTATTGAGGACTCTCATAATTTTGGTTTGTAGTTAACAGTTCAAGATTCCTTTGAGTAAGTTTTTCCAATGCTCAATAACTTCTTTTTTCTTCCCTGGTTATAATGGTGAGTTGAATAAGAGTCATTTTTTTCCTCTTGACTCTTAATACATGTAAGCAAAATTCTGTTTTTTGCAAATTCTTCATTTTTTTATAAAACCCGACCTGTTGTTTCTTGTCTAGTCCTCCAAAGTTCTTGGATAGCAAAACAAAAGAAGGAGGAAATGCAACTTGTCTGCCTCTTCAATACAGTGTGGCTGAGTTGAAATAGCAAAATACTGACACGTGGAGCACCATTAGTCATGAATTCAACATGCAAATTTAAATGGTCCGGCTTCCCAGTATTACAGCTGGAAGCAGCAAATGTGAATAGAATCCAGCTCCTTCTTTCACATCTGTCAAAAGGGAAACCTCTTAATTTAAACATGCTTATCCCATTCACAATCAATAGTTCTGGATATATATTTTGCTGTCTAAACTTGGGAACTTTGTGGTCTAAAAAGTATAACTTGACTCCAAATGACCCATCAGTGTTTTGTATGATTCAGTTTTAAATTCGTTTGGTCTTGTACCTTTATCTGAATTCCTAATTGTTTCTCTTCGTAATTGCAATTTATGTGAAAATGATTTCCTAGAATGTTTGTTATATCTCTCTGCAGTGTGACAAAATCAAACAGGAAAGAGATGAAGCAGTCAAAAAGCTGGAAGAGTTTCAAAAAAGTAAGTACGCATTTGAAAAGATGTAAGAGTCATATGCTGGCAGACTACTTGAGCAAAAATCAGTTCTCCCTTAGAGGTCAAATAGCTTTCATGTCTCAGTCATAACTTTAACTTTGGGTCCCCTGTTCAAATGATACAGTTACAGCTCCGTCCTATGCAGGATTTGCATACTCTGTTCTGCTGTTGCAAAAAGGCAGCGGGCAGATTGCTCCATCACCAGTCATTTTGGGAGCACTGCCGCAGGAGGAGGCAGCACTCCCCGGTTATCACCGGACCCTTCCTCAGCCACAGAGCAGGTAAGGTGGGTGGAGTGGGGGTGGAGAGGAGGCAAATCTGGGCAGGAAGGGGGGTTGAACATGGTGTGGGGAAGCTGTGGGAGTGGGTGGATCTGGCTGCAATGGTCCTCTTCATCAGCAGCCTCCCTGCTCCCTTTCTCTCCTCGGACTTGCGCCAGTGGGTCTGAGGAGAACTAATGTGGAGCGAGAGGATTACAAAAGTGTAAGCAGATTTAAATCACTTTTCCCTGCCAAAGCCTCCCAGTTTGGCCCCCCTTCCTGCTGGATACAGCTTGCTCCTTTTTGTTGTGGCTGCATCAGTGGGGTGGTGGTGGTGGAGGATTGGGCTCTTATTCATATAAATTAAAGCCAGTGTGGAACAGAACTCTATGAATCTCCTTGAATGGCCGCCCCATCAGGTGGGTGTCCTGACAACTATGAAGATTCCTTTTCTCCACCTTTCTGCCATACATGGAGACCTCAGAGAAGAGGCAGAATTTCTTGTCTCTGTTTCACTCACATGGCTCTGCGTTTCATTGAGAAACAGAAGCAGCTAGGAGAACCTGCACCACCTCTATCTTCTCTAGAGTCTGTTTCAAAAACAAGGCTGTTCCCCTCACTCAAATCTTCTGGTGTATGGAGAGGGCTCTGAGAAGGGGAAGTTTTTTCTTGTCATTTTGCCTCGTCTTTTGTAGAAGGGAAGAAGCGATTCACATTTCCATCATTCTCCTAATCACAAAGAGTAACAAATTGTTCTATTGTGAAATTTCCAGTTGGCAGAATTTTCCTTGTGTGGGGAAAAAGAAATCAGAAATACATAGGGATGAATTCAAATAAAGCTGGCAATAATTGTGCCCCTTGCCAAAAAAATACAAATGTAGCTAGAAAAGGATGATGCTTATTTCTTTTGGCCTAGCTTTTGTGTTCTTTAAATGTCTTTTGCTGTGCAGAATCTCGACAGTGAAAAATGCAGGAGTGAGAGAGCTTCTGCTCATTGAGGTTTTGCCTATGGTAAACATTTGACATGGAGTGGCTCCCTTTTATTATATGGCTTCGAAAGCATTCTGTCTTCTATTTAAAAAAAAAAGGGGGAAAAGTTACATATGGCTAAAGAAAATGGTGGAAGGGGAGGCATGTCTCCTGTGTTTTTAAAGGTTGTATACAACAGGCAGAAATTCAAGTGGTGTAACCCTCATCATAGAGAAAACAGTGGGAAAGCCTACACTTGTTGAATTTGTACCTCTTATGCAGCCCGGTAAAGGCACAGGAGATTTTTTTACTGTATCTGTAATGTTCAAATACACTCTTACTGGACATGTGAACTCTATTGTAAAACTTTCTGATAGGCATCTTGTTGTCTTAATATTCTGTTCAACAGTCCCATTTTCATTTCTGGCCCCAATACTCATTTCCATGTTTTCTTTTTCTTAACAGCCCAATTACAATCCACCCTGTTCCACTTTCATACAATTTGAATTTAGAATAAAATATTGCTTTATTGGATAGCATATCATGATTTATAGTGAGAAAAGGCAGGAGCACTCCATTTCCAAAATGTCTATTCTTTTAAACTTATAGTAATAAATAAAGGTAGTTAAGCATCATACAATAAATGCCAATTTGGGAATTCTTTGCTGTCGCCTTCTTTCCTGCACTCATCAATAACTAAGGGCCCGATCCTATCTGACTTTCCTGCACCAGTACAGCCACAATGCATCCCTGAGCTAAGGGATCAAATGTTCCCTTACCTTGAGGAGCCCTCTCTGACTGCCTCCCCACCACATGATGCAGGGCATGCCTCATTGGCATGGTTGCACCAGCACTGGAAAATTGGATAAGTTTGGGCCTTTAATCAGAATTTTTTAAAGAATCTTTCATTCTTTTAAAACCCCTCTAGAGTTCTATTTTAACAGCTATTGAGGTATTGGGATCACCTTGTGAGCAAAATAATTTTGATGGGGTAGAGGGTGTCTTAATTTTAATAGAAGGGGATCTTTGATCCTGTCCCATTATTATTATTATTACTACCCACCTTTCCCTATCTAATAGATGCATCCAAGGTGACTATTTAAAATATTGTTTCCTAGGTACTTTTACCACTCTTGATTCATTTATAGAGAACTTTTATCAATATCAGAAATGAAGGTGGTGTGAAACTCTTGCTTCAGCAAAGCAAAAGACACGCGCACCCCACATCAATATTGTCTGTGTCAGAATAGGCCAATTTGGTTACAGTCTAAGACCCAGAACTGCTGACTTCTTCAGCATGGACTCCCTTATTATGAGAGATCAAACATGTTATCCATGGCAGAGAATGGGGAGCAATGATGGGCAACCCAAATAATGGCTAGTTATTTACCCAACCCTAAATGTCCACGTCCCGTCAGGAGGAACCTTAGAACAGGGATGGCCAAACCACAGTTCAGAACCCACATGTGGCTCTTTGACATATGAGTGGTTCGTGGGAACATGTTGGCTAAGCTCCTTTTTGCATCGCAATTAATATAAAAGACAGATGATAAACTTTCAAACTGTATAATTTACAGAGTATAAACTGAGAGTCCATTTGGATTAAAATGCAAATTTAATGTTCATGGTGAGTAAATATATTTAAGAATTGAAATGCTTCTTAAATACTGTGGCTTTCAAACATCTCTTTTGCAGCTCTCAAACATCTGAAGTTTATTGTATGGCTCTTACATTAAGCAGATTTGGCCACCGCTGCCTTAGAAGCTTGCTAATAAAATGGAAGCATTTTAAAGGAACTGTGGATTAGGAGGCAAATAAATAAATTAAGAAAAAAACACCTTTATAAATTATAAAACACTTTTATAAATTAAGAAAATAACACCCTTGCATAGCTTTGGAGTCACTTGCCTTTCTACTCGGGTAGCTTGTGTAATTTAGTATTTAAATTATATTTCCCTACCGCGGCCATCAAGAACCAATTTGTATTACAAGTAGAATCTATGTAATTCTGTATTGCGGTATATCCCAGTAGAATAGGACTAGTGGAATACGGGAAAGTTGTTCTCTCTGGATGCCAGACTGTCCTTTTGAGATGATGTATTTATACAGGGGGACCTCACTATCCGCGCCTTTGTTAGTTGATTCCCCATCGTTAGGAGGGCAATTTATTGAGGAACAATACGTAAACATTCCCCATGCTTACAAGGATCCCCAGATGAGAAGTCAGAGTTTTTCAGATTTTCCAAATTTCCGTGCTGTTTGGTCTTTCTGTTCACAACCCACACCACCCAGATGTGTTTCTCACTACACAGATATGCTGTGCTTCCAGTTCCCAGGGGGTCCCACCAGTGTTTTAAACCCCCCTCTAGTTCTGTTACTCACTCCCCTTGCTCCTCTGCTTAAACTTCACCCTACCTCCACCTTCATAGTTACTGCATACATTTTACATTTTTTTAAGCTAGACATAAAATCATTTATTCATTATAATAATTTGTCCATTGAATAATTATAACAATGCTGTTTTTTCATACGTAAATGCTTTAAATATTTTAAAATAAGTATTTGGGTGGAAGGGGCTGTTTCAAGTCTTCCCGTCCCAATCGGAACCTATCCCGCTATTTCTTACGGAAAGAAAATCCCAACTAACCACAGATCGCTAACCGAGTCAATTTTTCAGACTTCATCACCATCTGATAACAAAGGCCCCCAGTATCCCACTTCACATTTTTCCAGAATTGGCCTCCAGCTCTGAAAATAGGTTTGATGAGTCCTTTGAGTAAGCACTGACTTGAATTTGCTCCTGACCAGAATGCACCTGTGAGAGGAGAATGTCTCTCACCTGCATGCCATTTCTCTATCCCTCCCGCTTTCTGAAGGTGATTAAAATTTTGTAAAAAAAAAAAAAATACCTTTGCCCTTGTTTCTTCTGGTTCAGTCATATGGCCATAATGGTAACAAAGCATGTACATAAACAAGTTTAAAGCAGGCATACTGGTGTCTTCTGTTGGAGCAAGGCTTAAATATGCTAACAAATGGCCTCCTCTACCAAATATCCAGTTTTTCTCTTTTGTGATAATGTTTCTATTGATTCTTTGTGGCGTCTGGAGGTAACAAAGCACAGCTAATGGGAGTGGAAAGGCTCCCATGAATAGCTTCTCAAGAGTGGAGATGACAACAGTATCGTAGCCTGTTCTGTCAGGTCTCTATCAATATAGTTTATTTTGTTGGTGTATTAGTAATAGGGTTTAAAAAAAAAACAAAAACCACTGCACCCAATATATAGTTAATGAAAGGGTTTATGCAGCTATTGCTTACATTGGCACATAAATGCAGTTATGAGAACTTCCTACAACACAGTCCTAAACTTTGGACTATTTTGGAATGATCAGGTGGCACGTACCATTTTGAAATGATATGTGACAAAAATGTTCTTACTAAGACAAATTCCTATGACAGAGAAGGGGGACAGGGAAATAAATACACACACACATACACCCATCACCTTTGTGGCCTGTTTGCACTTATTATGATAGGGGGAATTCAAGAGTGGCAGAAAATGTCAAGTAGTTAAGGCTTAAAATTCAAAAGTAATATTTGCTCTTGTAAAATGTCATAGGTTTCCTTTATCTTCCCTTTCAGGGTTTTTATTTTTTTATTTTTTATTTTTTAAAAAAAGACATACCTTGTAAACATAGCAATAAAATGCCAGGAATATTAGGATTTTACAGCAATAATGGAGCCCATTATTTAAACGACAATATAAAAGGCAATTATATTGATGAAGAGCTACACGGGCTTTGTGTCTGTGAATAAACTTGGCCTGTGCTCAGCTTCTATTTGTTCTCCCAGCATAAACACATATTGTGCGTGATTCCTGTTTAATGGGGCCCAGTTTGTATGCCAAGCAGCTGCATTTTAGGCCCTATAGCGTGATTTCATAGCTCTCTGAAAATTGGTTCTATTCAGCACAAGAGATAGAAGGTGGTGGTAGGGGGGGAAGCTTCAACACACAATCATTTCTTTTCAATTGGAGCCAGAAAGGTTGATGACAACATGACCATTGTGTGATAATGATAAGACCACTAAGGATCTGTACTTCTCATCAAGGCTTTCACACAACAGCAGATACAATTTAATTCACTGCTCTGTCAGCAGTGCTGATACCATTATGCTGTCTGTCTCCACAGTTATAATCACTGTCCTCTGAGAAATGCAGTTGAAATGATCTTGAGCAGTCAAAGAAACTCTCAATTAAGGCTGCCACTTCCAATGTGTCAGATTGTGTCTTATGCACTTGGTACAATTTTCACTTCCAATCCTGTTTATTTACAATGTCGACCAGTAATTACGCTTAACGTGTCATTTAGTGAGGGTGCCCCTGCCAAGGAGATTGTTGGGTGCTGCAGTACCATTGAGTGGGAGTTTCTTGCAGTCAATGCCATCAGCAGCTTTTAGTCCCTGATGGGATGCGGTAGTAATGTTGATAATGCAAGTATCACGCTCATCAAGTCATAATTAGATGCCACTCAAATGTGCCACTTGTAATAACAGTGTTGATTCATGTTTTCTCGGTGACTGCAACTACTAATTAGTTAAGTGGTTTTTGGTTGGCCTGCATTTGCTGCATATTATTATTACCCCTGAAAAAATGTTGAGGTTGGAGAGGTTTCTGGCCACTTAGTGCTTTATGAATTTTAATATCGGCATAATAAGAACTTTGGGCAGTCTTGGGAATTAATATATATGTTTGTATTTAATTTTTCAGAGAATTTTTTTCCCTCTGGAATTTAAACATAATTGCAGGTTAACTAAACTTAAATGAACCATGAGTTATCTCCAGTAAGGCAGGCACTAAAAAAAACCTTTACATTTCACATGAAAAAATCAAGTTCTATTTACTACATCTATCATCTCATGTAAAGGGAATCAATTTGTTTTGTTTCTTAGAACTTTCTTGGCTAACTTTCTGAGACAACAAATCATTTTTTAAAGAAGGACAAATCCAAACAGTCACTTTTTTCATTTTGGCAATGAATTCAATTGTCATTCCATAGCAGTGGAAGGTTATTTTTCTGTTCATGGGTTTATTAGGACTGCACATTCTGTCATAATACACACATGCAACAGGGGCCCATGTCCAAGTGTGGATTCCTAACTCGTTTATGAATGTATATTTTCCCCATGTTCCTTCTTTACATTTTAGGTGTACATGGACAACACCTTATGTTTACTCCTAATAATGTGTTGGGTGTACATGCTTGAAGACTGTAGACGTATTCTTTTGGGGAAGATTACCCAATGGATTTTGCCTGGAACTAACTGATCACCTGATTTGGAGGACAGAGAAGATGTGTTCCCTTAAGACACCTTGGCTGATGACCATGATTACTTGAGGCATTTCCTCATGTTTTGCTCAACTCATTCCCTGTTCTGAAAGTATCTCTGGCATGACACAACATACTCTTGGCTTGTGACACACAGCTAAATGAATGGCCTAGCCCTAGGCTGACTATATAGAAAACAAGTGTCTTAAAGTACAGGGACTTGAGCAGAGTGTTTCACTTTTACATTTTATGATTCCAGCACGGATAATTTTTCTGAATTTGTTTATATTTTACCTTGTATATCTACATGAGAAGATGCTACTGTATGGTAGCTGTCCAGGCTCAGCTGTAACCAAGCATTTAGCATCTCACTGTGTCCATGTATGTACCTCCTTGTGTTAAGACTGTTTGCTTTCATCTCTGTGCTGGTACAGTGTCAGATGCTGATAGAACTCAAATCGTAGATAACAATTACAGCAAACAAGAGCGCAAAAGTCATTTGGTTTCCTGTTGTCTTTCAGGCACACTTCATAATACTGGTTTTCATGTGCAATGCTCTAAATGGTTTGGGACCAACGCACATAAAAGATTAGACCTAGTGATTCTGGTCTGACATCCCATAATAACCATCAAGAGTGCACCTTTGTCACAGTACTATTTATATGCCATATTTGGACCGCAAAGGCATGGAGAAGGGTGCTTTGGGTGGCTCCTCCATAACCTTAGAAGTCCTTGCCATCTGGAAGTTTGCTAAAACTCAAGCATGGTTGCCATTTTACATGGATGTGAAGAGAGGCAAAGAGAGTATGGAATGTATGTGTGAAGGAAATGCAGTGCTAAATTTTAACGCTTCACCTGGGGTTTAGTCAATTAAAAGGAAAACAACCACCATGACCCCAGTATACCTTAAGTGCATTTGCTGTGGTTATTTTTGTTTTTGGTCACTGGTCACTTTGGACACTTTATGGTGTCAAACCCCCCTCCCCCGAGTGAAAATGACAGCAATGACATTAGCAGTGTTCTGCAGAGCATCAAGCCTAGTGACCCACGCATAGCAGAGTTGCTAACCACTGCATGGAAAGACATGCTGTGGTACCTTGACCTCATGGCAGAGTCACAGTAGGAGGCAGCCTTAAGCTGCACTGAGGCAGCAGGAGGCAGAGTGAAGCTACTTCTGGGCTATTGTGACCTGAATCCAGCCTGAAGGGGGCCGCACAGGCTGGTGGAGACCTGGGAGATGGGAATGCTTCTCCTAGCCCAGGAAAAAGATCAGCCAACAGGCAAACCTGGGGCATAAGGAATGAGGCTAACCTGCAGGGCAGTGGGTAGGGCAGCCTCTTGGACCTGATGAGGCCCCAGAGGAATATAAGTGCCAGGCTCATGTTGAAGGCAGGGCAGACTCTCTGAGCAAGGAGAGGCAGGTGCTGAGGGCCAGGATACTGTGAGCCAGTTGCTGGGCAACCTCACCTTCATGGAGACAAGTTTAATGCCCTTAGGTGGAGGAAGATAAGGGTGTGAATAACCCCCCTCCTTGTCATGCCTCTGAGGCTCTGGTTAAGCATGACCCTTTTGTCTTCAGGGTCAGAGTCCCCATAAGGGAACAGAAGGAGGGGAAGGACTGCAGGACACTAGGTGGTGGCAGCTCTCTCCTGCATAGCCATCCTAACCACATAATAATTCTAGTAATATTATCAAATACAGGTGCTCAGGCATGGTACATAGACTCTATTGTGTACCATACCTGATGTGGTATCTGGGCCTGTGTAATTGTTGATTATGGTGGCTGTCTCCTGTCTAGAACCAGCAAATTTGGCAGAACTATGGGTGCTTTAAAGAATAAATGCACATAATTTGAAATATGCAATGGGAGAAGACAGCAAGCCCCCCCAAAAAACTTCTGAACTCAAGCCTTTGTATCCTCTGGAACAGTGGTTCTCACACTTTTTGCACTGGGACCCACTCTTTAGAATGAGAATCTGTCAGAACCCACCAGAAGTAATGTCATGACCGGAAGTATCATCATCAAACAGGAACATTTTTAACAATCCTAGGCTGTAATCCTACCCACACTTACTCAGGAATAAATCCCACTAACTATCATTGTTAAAAGCATATACTTAGTAGCCTGTTAAAAGTACCGATCTGTAACATTTCCCCAAATGCAGTCACATACCCTAGCAGCATCAAGTCTAAAATATTAAAAATAAAATATTGAAATGAATGGGGACCCACCTGAAATTGGCTCGCGACCCACCTAGTGGGTCCCGACCCACAGTTTGAGAAACACTACTCTGGAATATTGGAAGCATTGTAAAACCTTTCTAAATGGAATTAGCTTTTGGGATTGGAATTAAGCTGCTTGGTAGCACATGAACTTCTGTTAGAAAGCTAGAAATCTGTGTTTTGACTTCCCACTCACATTGTTCCCAGTCTCAAAGTATTTTTGTGTTTGCTATAATATAAAATATAGGGAACTGTGGGGGAATAAAGAGGTAATGTTTGAGGCCCTTGTGGGTGTTAAGGCAAATGAAAGGTGGAACTATTGAACCTCTGTAGCATTGGACTGTATTAATTTAGTTATATATGAAACACTGGAAATTGGAAATAAATAATCTGAGCCTCAATGTTGGTTTCCAGAGTTTTTCCTAGGTATTAAGCATGTTAGTGTATTTTGCTTAATGTAAGTGAAGTACTACTTATAAAAAAAAAGTAGTTGATTTGAAAGTTTAAGTAGATATTCATAGTCATAGGATGGATGTACTGAGTAAAATGGGAGTGGAAGAAGACCTGAGTCATATTAATCTCCATATGAATCAAATTTTTTCCCCCCAATGCTCTAGTTTCTCACATGGTTATTGAGGAAGTCAGCTGTATACAGAACCACCTTGAAATTGAGAAGACATGTCGTGAAAGTGCAGAAGCTCTGGCTACTAAGGTAAGAAGTCATTTACATTTTCTAAGTTTGGAACACAAGCTTAGGACAATGTGTGGAGCTAAATTTTGCAGAGTTCTGAAAGGCTGACTCAGCATGACCAGTTGCCTTCTGTCCTGCAACCGTTATGCTGATCACTCCTGGCACACTGCTTAATGCCACTCATTCTCCAAGTGTAACAAAGTCTGCACACAGGAAAGTTGCTCCACAGCTTCCCTGACCTGACAACTCTTCTATGAAGGTGCAACTGGCAATCCCACACTTTCAGTTCAGTGCTGAAGCATGCGTTTTCATCCTTGATGCTGATTCAAACATGACATTCCTACATGCAGAGCCCTTCGCTTTATGTAAGCTGACATTTGAGGGTAGGCATGCATATATATTGCTAGGAAGCTACAACTGGCCAAAAGTGACTGCACTGTGCGTATGGGCAGTCATCGCGTAAGAGTTGTGCATTGTATTCTGAATGATAGTGCTTTCTGTGTTGCACCTGTCATGTCTAAGTCACTCTTGAGCTGTGTAGCTTGTGTCTAGGGGGCTAGGGGAGCAGGATGGTGGGGACTGTGTACTTTTGACAGAAAGATAATTTGCTTTCTTTCAAGCAATGGAAGACATAGAGTTTTCACTTTATAAGTATGTGCAATCTCCAAAATATGAATTTGTTTGACTAGGTTTAAAGCACTTTAAAACTGGGAAGCATTCTTAAATGGGAAAAAGGCAATTTATTGAATATTTACCTTTTTTAACCCCTCCCCCCATTTATGCATCTGGCTTAACAGATAAACAAGTGTCGAAATGTCCCAAGTGTCTGTGGCATGAAAGAGTAATGAGCATTTCAGTGTCTGAATCAAACGGAAAAGTCAGCCAGAGTATAACATTTCAGGTGATTGTTTATGAAAGCAAACCACGGGGCAGGCAAAAGGTGACCTGCACTGCTCTGTTGATTGCATCTAGGCTGATGAGTTTACCGAGTATATAATTTTCTATATTCCATCTCATCAGAAGTGCATTATTATTATTAAAGAATGTTTTTATCTCTTTGTGAGATAGAGACAGAGATATATAAAAAAATTTTTGGGGGGTGGGTGGGCGGTGAAATACGCATCCAAACCACTTCATCATCAGAAAATGGATTGCAGCAATTTTGAACCAAATTTCATTAGCAATGCTGGCTGGTCTGTGTGCATTTGTGCTTTTATACCTCCTTCTCCCTGCTTTGAAAGTACATCTTCAGATGTGACAGAAATCTCACCAGTAGAATTTGTTTTTTATGTTTAGATACATTAAGAGTGTACTTTCTGAAGGTATTTACTTAATTGTTTGCTTAATGATACTACATTAGAATTTACAAGATAGTCAATCAACATATAACTAAGAAAATGAATTTATGCATGTAAGTATCCCTTTCTGTCTATTCTTCATACATAGTAACACTAGTGACACACTCTGACAGCCTTCCTGTCAGACTGCCCTGTCAAAGATGACTCACCCCTTAGTACACAATGACCAAGCTAGCACATATTTATTTATTTATTTATTTATACAGGTATTTCTATACCACCTTTCTTTGGTCGTCAGATTTCTCCTCAGACTTTAATCCAAGGTGGTTTACATAGGCAGGGTGTTCTAAACCCCCATAGGGATTTTTACAATTGAATAGTTCTAGTCTTTCCCAGTTTGAAGAGACACTTGGCCAACAGACTGAGGCAAAGAGGCAAAGAAGGAAGGCCCATAGCCAGGGAGACAGACCAGGGACAGACTGCACTTGCTCCCAGTGTGGAAGGGATTGTCACTCCCGAATTGGCCTTTTCAGCCACACTAGACGCTGTTCCAGAACCACCATTCAGAGCGCAATACCATAGTCTTTTGAGACTGAAGGTTGCCAACATGTAGTTCTAGTCTTTCATAGAACTCCTTGTTCCTGCTGGATTCCTTCTGGGTCTGGCCTCTCTCTGGCCCTTCACCTCCCACGCTCCACTTGATGGCAACTCCTCTCTGCCACCTAGGGTCAGTTCATCAGTATATCAGCATGTCACCAGTTCTCGGGTACTTCCAGTTGTTTCGAACTGGCAGCCTCAGATCTTCAGGCATACAAGGCAGCAGCTCTTGCATGAAACATAAAAAAACTGGCACTATATGGTGAATGGAAATATCTGCTCATAAGCCATGAATGAGGATTGGAAGAGAAGAGTGAGGGTCAAAATGGTATCCCATCCCAATAAAGAATGAAGTATTGTCAGGCAGCCCAGTCCTGAGCTGCCTGGAATGCAGGGCTGCCACAGCACCAAAACGGTTGGCGCGCTATCCTGCATGCCTCACACAGCTACTGGCGCCTCCTTGGGAGAAGGAGACTTTTGTTCCCTTCCCCTGAGTATGAGAAGCAATGGGGCTACTCAATTCTGTGGCGACTCTTGAACTGGCACAGAATCGAAGAGTCCTGTGTCAGGCCACAGGGCTGAGGATCTGGTGAACCTGAATTGGTTAGGATTTGGGCCTAATAAAGGTTTGTTGAGTTGTTGAGTAGAAGTTATGCATTGGGCATAACTTGTAGCAGTATAATTATGAGCAGAAGGTCTGGTCTAGAAGGTAGAGCCACTGTTAAGCCCAAAGATAACATCTGAAGGTCACCAGTTCACGATCATTGGAAGCTTCTGTTTGCAGCACGACCTCAAAGCTAACAAGCTTAGCCGAACTCTCTTGAGTGGGACACAAGAGGAAACTGGCAGTAGCTGTTTGTCAGTGTGAGAGGCAACATGACCAGGCAGAAAAAGATCCATCTGGAATGTAGTGTGTTCTTGAAAGACAGAACTTTTTGTTTATAGTAAAAATCCCCTTGGGGGTTTAGAGAAAGCCTGCCCATGTAAACCTCCTTGAATAAAGTCAAAGGAGCAATCCAATGACCAGAAACGCAGTATATAAATACCAGTATTATCTCATCCTCAAGTGCGCTTGTAACTCTTCACAGTTTTGGAGGGGAAAGGGAAGGAAAGCAAGTGTTCTCAACCCCAGACCTGTTCACTGAACTACAGTGAGCTTTTAATGCCAAGTCCTCTAAAAATTATTGGTTTGCGACACTTCTCAGCCATCTCCCCACCAAGGTACACTTCTCAGCCATCTCCCCACCAGCAGTGCACTGCATGTCTATCCTATTAGGTAGCCTTAGCTACCTAATGCACCCAGGATAGACTCAGTTTTCAGAATGTGTTCCCTGAGCTGCATGAGTTAATGATGCGCTGATTTTAAGACTTGGCTTGCCAGCACGAAATATGTCCATGAGATATGTATTTCAGAATATCATACAGTCATGGCATTGTGGTGACATCAAATGCCAATGTGCAAGAGTGTCAGTTTCTGCTTTATTATTTTAGTCTGCATTTCAGTTTGAACCTCTGTTATATAAAACCAAAAGAAATATTTCCTGTCTTGGACAATCATGAAACACCCCCCCCCCCCCATCATTTTACTAATGGAAATGTGCATTCAGGAGACTGGAATATAGAGTGACGATGGAGGATGATTCTCTTGCTGTTGTTTTTTTTGTTGTGCTGACCTCCTTTCAAAAATTGATTTCTCTTGTTCCTTGTAAAACATTTTCTTTTTCTACTTGGCTCCCTTTCTACAAAGCTTCCCTCTTTGAAGTTCGGCTAATCAGTTCGACATTTTCTGGTATAAGTGAAATAATAAGAAATCTGATTTTTTTTTAATGACCCAAAATTTATAACTACATTTAAAACAATATAGAAGGAACTTCTTACATTGTCCCTTAATTCTCTGTCCAGTTCTGGGATCTTACTGCCCTACTATTGAAATCTGTTGCCTGCCTTTCCAGGTTCCACTTGTAAGTTTTTTTTTCATTTCAAATTATAAAAGAAAGTAAATAAAGTTGAAATGGAGAGTTGCCCAACCCAGCTTTCTGAAACAGTGCTAATTGCTTATGTAGGGGTGCGTTGTTCAACAACCTTCCATGTAACAATGGACCGCATATATGATGGTGGTCAAAGCACAACAAAGAGGCTCTTAATGAGGCAGTCAGGACTCCCATAGCCAGCAGAAAACTGTTTACATAACAAAGAAGAGGCTCTTCATGCACAGAAGAAGCAATCTCCAGTAGCCTGTGCAGCCAGCTAGTGTCTGGCAGGGAGTGTCTGTTTACATCAAAGGCACTAGATTGGACTGAATGTTCACTTAACAATGTAATCACATAACAACAGGGAAAGGAGAATGTATCCCCGTCATTAAGTGATGCACACCTGTACAGATGTGTGCCACTTAATGATGGAATACCTTCACCAATCCCCATTGTTATGCAATTAGGTTGTTAAGCAAACATTCAGCACAATCTAGTGCCTTTGTTGTGTTAGCAGACATTCCCTGCTAGAAACTAACTGGCTGCACAGGCTACTGGAGATAGCTTCCTCTTTGCATTAAAGGCCTCTTTGTTGTGTAAACATAGCTGCAGGCTATGGGAGACGTAATTGCCTCATTAAGAGCATCTTTATTGTGCATTGACCACTTTCATATATTTTGTCCATCATTAAGCGGAACGTTGTTAAGTGGCAGATACCTGTTTTTTTAATTTACATTTCTGTGAGTATTTCACAGAATATTACATATTAACACTGTATACGTTTGGTTGCCCTCAAGAAGGGCACATTTACTTTCCTTTAGGAGGAAATAAAGAAATATGTTTCTGAGAGCACATTTAGCAACATTACACTTGTTTTATATTTGCAGCTGAACAAAGAAAACAAGACCCTGAAAAGAATCAGCATGTTGTACATGGCAAAACTCGGTCCAGATATCATTACTGAAGAAATTAACATTGATGATGTTGATCCATCCACAGACACAGAAGGTAGCCCCAGTGCATGTGACTCAGTACATTGCCAAGAACTAATAAAAGGTCAGTGCTTGCCTATAGGGTACTGTGAGATGCTCTTTTGATAAAGTGAGCATGATTAATGTAGATCAAGTTGCACTGTAGTGAGTGAATGTTTTGCTAGTCATGTAAGTCACTTCATTGTTGTTGATTCAAAAAAATAAACTATTTTTCCCCCAAGTATGATACTCTTGATAGATGACCTTCAATAGTTGCTTCATATGTTACTAATTTCCTATATAGATATATGCATATGTGCATTACTTTGTTGTGTATACCTGTTGTAGTAAGCCCTGATTAGCAGCAGGATTCTTGTGTGCATACACATACAGGCATATCCCCTTATCCATGGGAGTTCTGTTCTGGAACACTCCGCGGATAACTAAAACCATAGATACAGGTGAACGCCTGTCCCAGTGGTCTAGGGGGCCACCCCGCATCTGGAGGCAATGGGAGCTCTGCTCCTCTCACCTCCAGAGGGTCCACGTGCGGGGGGGGGGGTCTGGATCCAATCCGCAGATAACTGGATCCGTGGATATGGGATTTGCGGATAAGGGCCCCCCTGTATTTCAGTATTATAATCTACTGCTGTTGTGAATGGTCCTTTGTTCATAAATATTTGTGCTTGAAAGAGATCATCATAGACTTGCATTTCGTGGCCATTTGGCTCCACTGTTTATATTCTTTTTTACATCACTGTGCAAGTGCATGTTATTTAGTGCATCCAATTAAGTGAGCTGTAGCCCACAAATGCTTTATGTCAAAATAAATCTGTCAATATTAAAGTGTCACAAAACTCTTTTTTGTTGGTGTTTACAGGTTTCAGAGACAATTTTGTTGTTTTTTTTTTTTTGCAAAAGCACTCATAAACAGTAGTTCATTCCTTTCCCCAGTTACCCCTCGTAGCAGAGACTTGTCACAAGTCACGCTAGGCAAGCAATATTATCATTACAGATGCTAAGGATGACACAACACAATAGTGGGCTTTCAGTGGGGTTTGCAACCTCAGCAAATAGGTCTTGGAAAAAATACAACATTTTCCTTAGTTCATGGAATAGGTTTCGATAGGACTGCTGCCCTACAAAACGATGTTTGCAGCAGCAAATGCTCTTTCTGACTTGGTGTTTTCATAAGAAAAATCAAACTAAAGCAAAGGGCTAGACAAGAAAAACTGACAGATAAAAGGACTTGTAATGGTATCCATATGTAAGGCACCTGCATTCTTAATAATTGAAGAACCTGTTGATGGCTGATACTTCAGCTTTCTGCCTGTGTGCTTCATTGTATGCTTACTCTGTGTGTGTGTTTTTGTCTCCAATGAAAAATGAACTCCTACCACCTCCACCACCACTCCTGAAAATGTAGATCTACGAGATCAAATTATATCTGTTCAGGAGGAAAAGAAGACCTTAGCCATTGAACTGGAAAACCTAAGGAGCAACTTTGCAGAAGTAAGTTTTATGGCAGGGTAGTAAAAAGCTGGTGAGTGTGTTCTAGACTCTTTGGCTGCAATCCTAACCATACTTACGTGAGAGTAAGCCCCATTGAACAAAATAGGACTTGCTTCTGAGTAGACCTGCTTATGATTGTGCCCTTTGTGTCTTGTTTAGGCTTATTGTAGTCCTTGGTGTGAAATGAATTGAATACTTCCGAACCACACAGATTTTCTAGCAGTATGAGAGCCCAATCCTATGCATGTCTACTCAGAATAAGGCCCACTATAGTCAATGGGGCTTACTCCCAGGAAAGTGAGGATAGGATTATAGCCTGAGAGCCCAATCCTGTGATCAGCAGCACAGTTCCGTGCTGCCGAGCACTGTCAGCACATTTGCAGGGCTCACTGCCGGGTTCCCGCTGGTGCTAGCCCAGGAGGCGGGTTGGGGACAGGGGTCGGGAGGAGGTGTTCCGGGGAGGGAGAAGGCCAGCGGGGAGCAGAGAGAGGGCGGAGTGAGGCTTGTCGGAGGGAGAAGGTAGGAGGGTCCATGGAGCTCTGCTCCGCATGATCCAAGACACTCGTGCAGGGCTGCACGCCCTTCATGAGCGCCTTTCCCTTACCGCAGACCTTTTGGTTGGTGGTAAAGTGAGTAGCCCCATTGCGGGGCTGCTTACCTTACTTGGGGGAAGGGGACAAACGTCCCCTTCTGCCGAGGCGCCTCCCGCGGTAGCGCAGGAGGCGCAGGATTCAGCGGCAAACCTTCTCGGTGCCGCCAAGCCTGGGCGCTCTGGGCAGCTCAGGATTGGGCTGCCCGTTGCTTTAAAAATTCATGAGAATATTTCTATAGCAACTTCCTTTTCCATCTTTCTTTCCTCTTTGGCTGAATAACTATGTGCCACTAGAAAAAGCAGTATGGTTCACAGTAATTTGCATTCACATTTGGGGATTAAGGTGCTCTCTACCCTGATTTGTAACTAACCTACTGTCAGTGAAGCCACAGTCACATACTGGGTTTGCATGCCAACATTTCTATAGAAGTCAGGGATGAATCCCCCTCAACATATCTCTTTCCAGGCCCTCCTCCGGGATTTTGGGGCCTTCATGAAGCTTATTGGTTGGCCACCATAACTAACAGCAAGTGTAGTGTAGCGCTAATAAAGAGCCAAAGACAGAGCACGTAAACCAAGGATAGACTTGCTTTGCAGAGAGAAAGCAGCAAACTCCAAAGCCCCACTAAAATCAGTGAGACACATCCAAACAATTCCATTTAGGAGGATTGCATTTTTTGCTAGAAATGGGGTGAGGAATTCTCGTGACTTCTTCCAGATGGCTAACACTTCAGCAAAAACAGCAAGAATCATGCTGAGCAAATCATGCTCAGGACTGAAATAGCCAACTCCTACTGACTGTTTAGTCTTTGCATGTTGATCTGGAAATTAGTTAAAAGTCCTTTTTCATGCATTATGCTTTCTATGGACGGTATGTGTTAATCATCACCATGCATTGACAATGTGGTGGCTAGCATGAACCACCACCACCCCCACTCTTCTCACATTCACTGTTTGTCTATAGAAGTTAACACTGAATGTGGGGAGCATCTCTCCTTGTGACTGACAACCCTGAGCATTTAATGATTTCAGCCAAAGGGAGAAATCTTCCATCGTTTGCCTCTTAATGTAGATAATGAACGTGGGGAGAATAGGAGAGGTATGACTAGCTGACGCATCAGCAGCGGGAGTGGTGGTTAGCATGCACAATCCTGCTGAGCCTTTCATGCATTTGCTGTGCACAGAGCACATAATGCGCGAGCAGTGCTAGAGTTATTAGCTGCGTTTCATAGAGTGTTGTCATACTTGCTTGTTAAGTGCTTTGGTATTTGTGTTCATCACTACATTATTCATCTAATGTTTGTTTCCTACACTTTCAGTTAAATAAAGTAAAGGAAGAAAATGCAGTTCTGACAGCAGAAGTTCATAAACAGCAGAAAGTGTTGGAAAAATGTAATCGAGGTATGTAGGTGTGCTGCTCCTCCTGTTTGCTTTTCTATTTCTAGAATTTTTTCCCCAGAACATTACAGTTGTTATAATTCATCTGCCACTTTGTCATTAGGATAGACCAGTGTTTCTCAACCAGTGGTATAGGTAGCACCAGTGGTCCCTGAGGTGGTGTCTGGTGGTACTCACAGGACCCTTGGACACCTGCCACCCAGCAGCAAGACCAGAAACATGGTGCAATAAACAGCAATAGGAGGCTTAGCTCGGCGGGCAGAGCTCCAAAGCATGCTTCTCCATGCTCGAAAAAGCCCTCTTGTCTGGTGTTTGTCTCTGTTTGTCTGGTGTTTGAACCTCTTACTGGTGTTTGTCTGGCCTCTCAACCCAGAAGTAACTGGTGATGATGTCATTGCCAGTTACTTCCAGTGGTACTTCGAATAGGTGGACCATGTGAAGTGATATGGCAGAGGACAAACCTTGAGAAACACTGGGCTAGACCCTACAGTGGGATTGCAAATTTTAAAAAGCGAGTCAGGGAACAACTTTACTGGTGTCTCCCATACTCTGCATACATGGAGTGCTCCAAAATAATGGCCTCCTTACAGCAAGCAATTCTGGTCCTGTCATATCTGGAACCATTTACCACATAGATCGCTCACTATGTTGTGAGTTCCTGCACTTCCACTGCACCAGTTCCTGGTGGCTGTCTTCAGGAATGTTGAGATGTGCACTGTGATGGCTGTGAGCCATGTGGTTATATTATGTTTTTCTCAGATGTTATGGCTGAGATGGGAAGCACTAGCTGCAGAGATATTATGTTCAGTGGCATCCATGTGACAATTTTAATTAATACCCTTGGTCTAAGGCAGTGGTATTCAAACTGGGGCATCGCGACGCCCCAGCCTGTGGGTCCTGGCCTCTGCCCCCTTAAGGGGTGGGGGCAGCCAGGAGATAGGGGGAAGGCAGCGGCGCGATCTGCAAGATCACGCCGCTCAGGGGGGCTGCAGGGGCCTGGGTGCACTTGCCCAAGCCTCCTGCAGCCACCCAGGGGTGCGGGGAGCCCTGTGCAACCTTTGGCAGGGCTCCCCAGGTCAGGAAAAGGGAAAGCGGAGTGATCGCGCCCTGCTCCGCAAAACCAGAAGTGGAGTATGATCGCTCCACTTTACCTTCTGATGGGGCTGCAGGGACTGGGGTGCACTCTCCAGTCCCTGCAACAGCCGTCCCGGTGTGCGGGGAGCCCTGCGCGAGCACCTGTGCGAGCACCTGCAGGGCGCCCCAGACGGAGGCAGAGCAGATCGCTCCACAGGTGCTCAGATAAGAGTATAGGCTAGTACAATAGGAAGAGTATTGTTCTTTTTGTATTTGTATGGTTAGAACTGAAACTTTGCTGTTTGTACAAAAGAAGGAACTATATGATTTAACACAAACCATATTGTGAAAGTGAGGTTAAACTCTGGTTTCATATCCTGGTTTGTGAACCAAACTATAGTACCCAGCTTTGGACAAGTCATAGATCCAGGATATAAATGTTATGGCTGTAAAACAGAGTTGAGGAGGTCTGGGAAAGGAAGAGTGCAGTCTTGGTAGGTTTGGGGTCGCATTTCTGACCTGAACATGCCCAAGTGTGCTGATCATGTGAATCAACCCAATATGTGAAATAAGATCTTGCATCTCTTGTATCTCCTGTGTTCAAAGCCAACTGGATAGGAGTGCTTTTTGTCTAGTCCGGGCTAATGAGGGACACATTGGACTTGGTACAGAATCAAGCACTGGGTAGACAACCGGAAAAGATTAGGTTCAAGTATTCCAGAGCACATGTGTAGAAGGCATGTAAGTCTGAGAAGAGCATTTAAGGAGCTCAGATGAAAGATTCATAAAGAATCATAAGAACATAAGAACAGCCCCACTGGATCAGGCCATAGGCCCATCTAGTCCAGCTTCCTGTATCTCACAGCGGCCCATCAAATGCCCCAGGGAGCACACCAGATAACAAGAGACCTCATTCTGGCACCCTCCCTTGCATCTGGCATTCTGACATAGCCCATTTCTAAAATCAGGAGGTTGTACATGCACATCATGGCTTGTAACCCGTAATGGATTTTTCCTCCAGAAACTTGTCCAATCCCCTTTTAAAGGCGTCCAGGCCAGACGCCATCACCACATCCTGTGGCAAGGAGTTCCACAGACCAATCACACGCTGAGTAAAGAAATATTTTCTTTTGTCTGTCCTAACTCTCCCAACACTCAATTTTAGTGGATGCCCCCTGTTTCTGGTGTTATGTGAGAGCGTAAAGAGCATCTCTCTATCCACTTTATCCTTCCCATGCATAATTTTGTATGTCTCAATCATGTCCCCCCTCAGGCGCCTCTTTTCTAGGCTGAAGTGGCCCAAACGCCTTAGCCTTTCCTCATAAGGAAGGTGCCCCAGCCCAGTAATCATCTTAGTCGCTCTCTTTTGTACCTTTTCCATTTCCACTATGTCCTTTTTGAGATGCGGCGACCAGAACTGGACACAATACTCCAGTGTGGCCTTAACCATTGATTTGTATAATGGCATTATAATATTAGCCGTTTTGTTCTCAATACCTTTTCTAATGATCCCAAGCATAGAATTGGCCTTCTTTACTGCCGCCGCACATTGGGTCAACACTTTCATCGACCTGTCCACCACCACCCCAAGATCTCTCTCCTGATCTGTCACAGACAGCTCAGAACCCATCAGCCTATATGTGAAGTTTTGATTTTTTGCCCCAATGTGCATGACCTTACACTTACTGACATAAGCGCATCTGCCATTTTGCTGCCCATTCTGCCAGTATGGAGAGATCCTTCTGGAGCTCCTCACAATTACTTCTGGTCTTCACTACTCGGAAAAGTTTGGTGTCCTGCAAACTTTGCCACCTCACTACTCAACCCTGTCTCCAGGTCATTTATGAAGATGTTGAAAAGCACCAGTCCTAGGACAGATCCTTGGGGCACATCACTTTTCACTTTACTGTATTGGCAACCTTCAGTCTCGAAAGACTATGGTATCGCGCTCTGAAAGGTGGTTCTGGCACAGCGTCTAGTGTGGCTGAAAAGGCCAATCCGGGAGTGACAATCCCTTCCACACCGGGAGCAAGTGCAGTCTGTCCCTGGTCTGTCTCCCTGGCTATGGGCCTTCCTTCTTTGCCTCTTAGCCTCAGACTGTTGGCAAAAGTGTCTCTTCAAACTGGGAAAGGCCATGCTGCACAGCCTGCCTCCAAGCGGGCCGCTCAGAGGCCAGGGTTTCCCACTTGTTGAGGTCCATCCCTAAGGCCTTCAGATCCCTCTTGCAGATGTCCTTGTATCGCAGCTGTGGTCTACCTGTAGGGCGCTTTCCTTGCACGAGTTCTCCATAGAGGAGATCCTTTGGGATCCGGCCATCATCCATTCTCACGACATGACCAAGCCAACGCAGGCGTCTCTGTTTCAGCAGTGAATACATGCTAGGGATTCCAGCACGTTCCAGGACTGTGTTGTTTGGAACTTTGTCCTGCCAGGTGATGCCGAGGATGCGTCGGAGGCAGCGCATGTGGAAAGCGCTCAGTTTCCTCTCCTGTTGTGAGCGAAGAGTCCATGACTCGCTGCAGTACAGAAGTGTACTCAGGACGCAAGCTCTGTAGACCTGGATCTTGGTATGTTCCGTCAGCTTCTTGTTGGACCAGACTCTCTTTGTGAGTCTGGAAAACGGGGTAGCTGCTTTACCGATGCGCTTGTTTAGCTCGGTATCGAGAGAATGAGTGTCGGAGATCGTTGAGCCAAGGTACACAAAGTCATGGACAACCTCCAGTTCATGCTCAGAGATTGTAATGCAGGGAGGTGAGTCCACATCCTGAACCATGACCTGTGTTTTCTTCAGGCTGATTGTCAGTCCAAAATCTTGGCAGGCCTTGCTAAAACGATCCATGAGTTGCTGGAGATCTTTGGCAGAGTGGGTAGTGACAGCTGCATCGTCGGCAAAGAGGAAGTCACGCAGACATTTCAGCTGGACTTTGGATTTTGCTCTCAGTCTGGAGAGGTTGAAGAGCTTTCCATCTGATCTGGTCCGGAGATAGATGCCTTCTGTTGCAGTTCCAAAGGCCTGCTTCAGCAGGACAGCGAAGAAAATCCCAAACAAGGTTGGTGCAAGAACACAGCCCTGCTTCACTCCGCTTCGGATGTCAAAAGGGTCTGATGTGGAGCCATCGAAGACAACAGTGCCCTTCATGTCCTTGTGGAAAGATCTGATGATGCTGAGGAGCCTGGGTGGACATCCAATCTTGGGGAGAATCTTGAAGAGGCCGTCTCTGCTGACCAGGTCGAAAGCCTTTGTGAGATCTATGAAGGCTATAAAGAGTGGCTGTCGTTGTTCCCTGCATTTCTCCTGCAGTTGTCTAAGGGAGAATACCATATCAGTGGTGGACCTGTTGGCTCGGAATCCACACTGCGATTCTGGATAGACGCTCTCTGCAAGTACCTGGAGCCTCTTTAGTACAACTCGGCCAAACAGCTTTCCTACAACGCTAAGGAGAGAGATGCCGCGGTAGTTGTTGCAGTCACCCCTGTCACCTTTGTTCTTGTACAGCGTGATGATGTTTGCATCCCTCATGTCTTGAGGTACTCCACCTTCTCTCCAGCAGAGACAGAGGATTTCATGCAGCTCAGTGACGATGATCTCTTTGCAGCATTTTAGGACTTCAGCAGGGATGCTGTCTTTTCCAGGTGCCTTGCCAAAGGCAAGGGAGTCCAGGGCCACGTGAAGTTCTTCTAGGGTTGGTTCACTGTCAAGCTCTTCCAGCACAGGCAGGCACTCAATGTTGTTCAGTGCTTCTTCGGTGACTACATTTTCTCTGGAATATAGCTCAGAGTAGTGCTGCACCCAGCGTTCCATCTGCTGCGTCCGATCCTGGATGACCTCGCCTGTGGCAGACTTCAGAGGGGCAATTTTCTTCTGTGTTGGACCTAGGGCCTGCTTGATACCATCATACATCCCCTTGATGTTGCCCGTGTCAGCTGCTATCTGTATCTCGGAACAGAGTTGGAGCCAGTAGTCGTTAGCACATCTCCTGGCAGTCTGTTGGACTTTGCTGCGAGCAGTTCGGAGGACCTGCAGGTTGCGCTCACTGGGACAGGCCTTGTATGCTGCTTGAGCGCTCCTCTTTTCCTCAATGACTGGTGTCAACTCCTCAGAGTGGGCTTCAAACCAGTCTGCCGCCTTGTTGGTCTTCTTGCCGAATATGGACAAGGCGGTGTTGTAAACGGTATTCTTGAAATGTTCCCATCTGTTGGATGCATTTGCGTCGGCCGGGCCTGGAAGAGATTCCTCGAGCGCTTGTGCAAATTCCTCCACTTTTCTCTGATCCCGGGTCTTGCTGGTATCAATGCGAGGTCTTCCTTCCTTTTTCGAGTGATACAGTCGCTTTGTTTGCAGTCACTTTACTCCATTGTGAAAATTGCCCATTGACACCCACTCTGTGTTTCCTGGCCTTCAACCAGTTCTCAATCCATGGGAGGACCTGTCCTCTAATTCCCTGACTGTTTAGTTTTTTCAGTAGCCTTTGGTGAGGGACCGTGTCGAACGCCTTCTGAAAGTCCAGATATATAATGTCTATAGGTTCTCCCGCATCCACATGCCTGTTGACCTTTTCAAAGAATTCTAAAAGGTTCGTGAGGCAAGACTTACCCTTACAGAAGCCATGCTGATTCTCCCTCAGCAAGGCCTGTTCGTCTATGTGTTTTGAGATCCTATCTTTGATGAGGCATTCCAGCATCTTACCCGGTATAGATGTTTGGCTGACCAGCCTATAGTTTCCCGGGTCCCCCCTCTTTCCCTTTTTAAAGATAGGCATGACATTTGCTATCATGGGGGTACAAATGTCCTAAAGGACACAGGTTTGATAAGTTCAGGCAATTTGTTCTATTGTACTGCTGACCTGTCTTCCAGCAGGCTCTCCCTGTTCTTTTTGTTGGAAGAATGGGCCAAAGAAGGCAAGAGAACCAAATCAGTTTCAGCTGTTTCTCATTGCAGGTCAATAGGACAGGGTTTTGAGGTGAGCCTTCATCTGTGGGTATCCACTTCATATGACCATGCCCAACAAACCACTTCAGCTCTTTACTCATTGTCTTGACTTTCTGTATAAAATGCAAGTTGAGAATTGGCAAGCTCTTAGCAGCTGAGACGTTGCAAAGAGCCGCTTATGGTGCTTTGACTTGTTTGGTTCTGGCGAGAGAGTGCTTCTAAAGGCAGAGTAGATTCACTGAGATTTTGAAATTCTATGTCATTATTTTGAAAACTAACTCTTAAAGCTGAAGTGTGTCACAAGATCAGGGCCTGTGAGCAGTCATTAAGAGATTTTAAAGAGTTTATTGCTATTACTTGAAGGCCCCATTTGAGTTGTGTGGGCAGAACAATGCGAGAGAGTGTGCACAGATACTGTGCACATTCTGGGTAATTTCAGCCAACGGTGCCTGCCCTGATTTCCTGAACCAGTGTTATAAAAGCTTACCATACTGTAAGCTTCTGGGATTGGGAACCGTCGTTAACTCATGGAAAACCCCCTTTCCTTATAGGTGTGGGTTGATTCATTGAGGCTGCAATCCTAACCAACCTTCCAGCACTGACATAAGGGCAATGCAACTCCGAGGTAAGGGAACAAACATTGCCCAACCTTGACGAGGCCTCCATTATTGTCCCCCAACTGCAGGATGCAGCATATGCCCCACTGGCACAGCTATGCCAGTGCTGGAAAGTTGGTTAGGATTGCGCCCTAAGGGTAGTTTCATAGATTATGCAGTACTGTATACATGGTGGGAATTTTCAGCTCATTTCCGGTCATTTGGTTTCCAGCAAATTTTCAGCAATTTTCCGGTCATTTGGTTTCCACATTTATGTAATTGTTGAAAACATATATTTTTAACATGCACACATCAGTTTCATTACAACTAGGTCATGCAGATCTGAAACAATCTTCCATGCATATATTTTTAACTGAATGAAGTACAGTGTGAACAAATTGGTAATTTTTTTTAGATCCTGGCTGAATCCAGCAGCCTGTGTGGTGCATAAGTAGTGCCAGTCTGAACATCTGCAAGATATCCTTTGGGGTGAGATCAGAGACATAGGTAATGTTAGGAATCAGCCAGATGAGGCAGTGGTTGAAGACCCATACTTGTGAGCTGACCCAACTGAGCTGACATCAAATCATTATTGGTTGCATTATTGCCCAATGCCCCACTGGAATTGGGTAGGGACTGCTTGGGGGGTGGTAGTGAAATGCAGGGCCTTGTAGGCCCCCAGCAAGCGGGGGCCAGTACTGAGCAGAGAATTAAATTCAATTGCTTCTGCTCTCCTCTCCTGTAAACAGATCATTGCCCAAATCAACAGTGGAGTTACGGAGTTATGTACTATCTGCCTAGTGTATATGCAACAGTTGAATCGGGACCATTATAATATCAGACATTCATAGAAAGTGTTTTATGCTGTTTGTGTCACATAATCGTCTTTAAAAAAAGAAAAGAAAGAACCCAGCTCTCCTTCTAGAAGCAATTCTAGCTCACCTTAGGTTTTTGGCTTTCACATGCCTTCACTGAATGGCGTGATGTCCAGGAAAGTTGTGATTTACAGCCCAATCCTATCTGGGACTGCCCTAAAAATGTCATTGCTGTGCACTGTCATGGTTTGTCTAATCTTGTTCTCTTGGCCTAATGAAACATTTTTACTTCTCTCCCTAACCGATCTTCTTTCCCTGTTGCTTTGTGTGTGGTGTGGCGTGGCGTTGTTTTGTTGGTGTTGCTTTAAACAGTGTCTGTACTGGCAGTAGAAGAATACAACGAACTACAAGTCAGCTTTGAACTGGAGAAAGATCTGCGGAAGAGGGCAGAATCCTTTGCACAAGAGGTATTCAAATCATCAGATGATGCTCAAATAATTATTGCAAGAGCAAATTTTTTTTAAATGATGGACAACAGAAAGGCAAGCATAGTTTTCTGTAGTGTAGGGTGTCCTAGGAGGCTTGATTCTCCTGTCACAGATTTGAGGACAGTACACATACAATACATAGAACAGTGCAGAGATAGATATGTATATGTATTTATCCTTCACTCATTCTCTCAATCAAGATAAATATGTTTACCATAACTGAAAGAACTATAAAAGATATATTTATCCGATGCAATTGATTTACCACCTTGGTACATAGGTCCCTTGAAAAAATCAATTTGTGACTCAAAACATGGTGATTTCTCTTGATTGATGAATAAAACTGTCTCATTACCCTTCTGCATAAAGGTGTTATTATATTGAGTATTTTTGGAGCTTCTTTTTTATTGTAGAAAGGTGGCCATACTGCTGTGACACTTCAGAGTTCTCTTCTGAGGTCTTCCTGCTTGCCCTTTTTATCTTCACCAGAATCATATCAGAGTACTAGAGTGACTGGCTCAAGATCACCCCATGAGCTATATGGACATTTGAACCCAAGGCTCCTCTGTTTTTCTCTGAAAAACTATCTACATCACACTGGCTTTTCATTTTGTGCCCCTCCTCTTGGTTGGATGCTTATTGCACACAATATTGATTCTTCTCAGGGCTGGCTTTTATGATTTATGAAATCATCCTGTGTGGCATGTGTGGCATCCTAACTTGCCACAAGAGTCCACACAGTATGGATGCTTGGCCATCTGAGGACTTCTGGTGAGACTGGTGATGACATCATTGCTGGACACCCTCACAGATGCCCAGGAGAGACAGGCAAGGCCAGGGCTCCCAATGGGGCAGGGCTGAGGGAGGCAGGGGGTTCAAAAGGAGGAGAAGGGGTGAGAGGTCAGAACAACAGGAGAAAGAGGCAAATTGGGACTCTCTAAATGGAGCAGAGAGTGGAAGAAGAAGTGCCACACGAGAAGGAGTGATGCAAGGAATGGAGACACAAGAGGAGTTAGCACAAAAGCAGGAGGGTGCATGGGAAGGAAACAAGACTGCAGAGGCTGAGAGAAGAAGGGTCAAAGAGAGCAGAGTCCAGTCTCGAGCTGCACAACAGCACAAATCCTCCAGAGGTGTCTGACCCTGTGCTGTCAAACTGGCTTGTGTCCCTTGCTCAATGCAGCCTTTCTTCCCAGGATGTTACAATGGCATTAGATCAAGAAGCTCCTGGTGAGCATCTCGGAATTGAAGGAAACTGTCGGTACAATAAGCCCTGATGTAAGGGCCTGTTGCTGTTTTTTAAATTGTTCGGCCAGTTCCATGAGAAATCCCCCCCTTAGCAGCGGACCAACACCTGAGACTGGTTTACTGTCCTGATATAGCCTGCCATGTCTTACCCCTCCGCCCCTCAATGTGTAGTTCCTCCTTTGAGAAGGGGCATGTGAAGGCCCACACTGTATGTTTCATAGAAAGAAAAGTATCAAGGCAAATCATATCTGCTACCAGTAAATCAATAAATAAATGCATGCCAATATTCTTGTTTGGAAGTTCAAATACAATTTAGGATCCTCATTAAATGAAAACAAAGATCCCAGAGCATAGTCTATGGATGCCCAAAGCAAGATTTGTCAGCCCATCCTAATAATGCGACTGTCCCCTTGTTCCATCACATTGAAAGGTTTCATTTCTTCATGACTAAATCATGTGCATTCAGGTATGTATTGCTGTATCAAATGTGCTGTGCATTGTTCAGGAACTATTTCCAGCAGAGTTAGTGTCTCTTGTATTGAAGTGTGCCTGGGAGAGAAAAGTCAAGAGTGTTGACATAGTCAGATACTTGCTTTTGCTCCTGGACCTGACTGAAGGCCATTAAAAAGACTCTTCAGTTGATTTCAAAGAAAACTTGAGGTGTTCAATTATTGTTGTTATCTTCAGAGCTTTAAGGTATCTAGAAAGTATATCACCTGTTTGAAATAATGTGTCATTATAATGTAGGAAATAACTTTGCAAGACCATTGCTTGCTTTGAGGGGGGAAAAATACTACAAAAGCTATGTTCTTGTTTTGAAAACGTGACTTTCTTAAGTAGATGTGGCCTGATTATTCGGAAGACCTGAATGTCTTCATCATTCATGGTTTTCAGTGTATCGTAATCTTATTTAGCTGGTGCTGATTAAGGCTGGAACATCTGTCCTTAACTTATGTGATACTACATTTCACATTTTGAATTTGTAGCCTTGAGAAAATGGATGACATTGAATGATAATCATTCTATTGTTGTATTAACAAGCTTATCTCAGTGTTGCAAAAGCCTGCTAGTCAGCTAATTTGAAGTACTATTGTTCTCATTCTTGTGGCCTTGAGAACTGTCCGAAGGCTAGCTGCAGTCTGTTACAGAAAAAACCAACAAAGAGTCTTGTAGCACCTTGGCCCAATCCTGTTGGGTCCAGCAACCAGCAGAATGCACATTATACTGGCCACAACTGCTGCAAAGCAGTCATAAAGGGTGCTCTGGCACAATGTCTGGCACAATGTCTGGTACAATGTCTGAGCAGTGGCAGGAAGGCCAAAGCCTTCCCATGGGGGATTGCTAGCCACCTGCCAGAGCAGGTAAAACCATGGGGAAGGCAGTAAGAGTGACAGGAAGGTGGAACAGAGCAGGGAGGGGGCAAAACTGGGCTGGGCGGGTGGAATGGGGTGAGAAGGCTGTGGGAGGGGTGGATCTGGTGGCAATGGTTCACACCGGTTCCTATCCCCTTTGGAAGCAGGCTCTCTGCCCCCTTTCTTTCCTTGGACCTGAGTCAGTTAAATCGCTGGTGCGGGTCCAAGGAGACCCATTGCAGAACCGGACACTTAGTGAGATGTAAGGGAATTTAAATCCCCTTTCCACTCCAAAGCTTCCTGATCGGCACACGCCCCTGCTGGATACAGCGTGTCCTTTTTTGATGTGACTGCACCAACAGGTGTGGGAAAGGATAAGATTGGGCAGCAAGTAATATATTTCAGCATCTGCCTTCATTGCCTACCTCTTTAGATGCATGAAGTGGACTGTAATCCAAGAAATCTGATGCTGAAATTTTGATGCTTAACCTTTAAGGTGCTACAAGACTCATTGTTGTTTTTTTTGTGTGGCCTTGGTTAATAGCATTTCAGGGTATGTTTGCTTGGAGACAATGGAGATTGTTTGCGTGCATAAGGTTTTCGGCTCAAGGTGAACTACCTCTGAGCTATAGACATTTCCCAAATGTAAGTTCCCATTCTCTTGCATTGGTGCCTTAGCATCCAATTGGAAACATAGCCCTGTCTGTGGTATGGTAGGAATAATGTTATAAGAATTAGGCTGCAATCCTGACCACACTTTCCTGAGAGTAAGCCCCATTGAACAAAATAGGACTTACTTCTGAGTAGACCTGGTTAGGATTGTGCCCATAGTGAGACAATGGCTGGGTTCAGATTATCTTCTAAACCAGGGGTTGGTTTAATAATAATACAAGTATTTATATACTGCCTTTCTTGGTCTTTATTCAAGACTTTATTCAAGGTGGTTTACATAGGCAGGCTATTTAAATCCCTGTAGGGATTTTTACAATTGAAAGAAGGTTCTATCTTCCAAGAACCACAACATTCAGATGTTTCTTTCTTGATCTGGTCTCACATTCTGGCCTCCATCCTCCCACTCTCAGAGCAGATGGAATAGCTCGGCTCAGCTTGTCAGCTGCTTCAAGGTCGCCCGGTGCCGGTGGCTTCGAACTGGCAACCTTGTGGATGTTATCTTCAAGCAAATGGAGGCTCTACCCTCTAGACCAGACCTCCTGCCCTCCTGCCCAGTTTATCTTCTTTAAACTGGCCGGATGTTCAGCAGTGACATCGTAACATCAACTGATTGATTTAAAAAATTGATGTTGCTGGTGCAAGTGTATATTGACCAGTGAAGATGGATTTGGTCCGGAAAGGGGTTAGGATTCGGCAGGTGCCACTACCACTGAACCTTTCCTGGCCCCAATCCACCCTTCTCTCTGCCCGATTACCTCCCCGCTCTGCCCACTCCACCCATTCCATCCTTTCATTAAGCTTTCATTACATTTTTTTAAAATTCTGTTAATGTCTTACTGCCCTCAGTTTATTTTGTAAAATAAAAGAAGAGCAAGATTATTAGAAGACTTAACTATATTAACTCTTCATATGTGGTGCTTTGTCTATGGGTCAAACTGAATTATGCTAAGCATATATTTAATGCAAATGCATTAACAAGGCTTGATGTTATTTTTTCTTAATGAAGTAGCAACCAAATTGTTTGTCCTTGCCCGTGAAAGACCACTGTGTGGAGAGAGTGGCCTCCTTTCCCCATATTTTGGCCCTGATGCACAGGGGGTTTAGTCCATCTGCTGTTTAAGCTAATAAAAAAGCAAGCACATCAGCACTAAGCCCAGCATTCAAGTGGCAGCCCAGTTCTAACTGGGCTGCCCACCCGCGGGACAGCAGCACCAAAATGGTCACTGCTGTATCCCATGGGGCCAGGGAGGCAGCAGAGAGGTCACCTCAGGGTAAGGGAACATTGGTTCCTTCACTTCAAGGCATTGGAGGGGGGATAGGATGTGTCAGCAGCCTCTGCTGCCATCTCCACCTCCCTCCTTGGCCTGAACCAACCTCCCCTGCCCAGTTACACCCCCTCCCTCCCTCTCTCCACCACCCAGCAATTCACTTACCCCAGTTGGCAGATACAGGTTCAGTGCCAGTGGAAGCCTCTCTGCTGATGGCACTGGTCTCCACACAAATGCAACATGCTTTACGGCACATTTGCGACCATGCATGCGCTTGTTCTGCCAGTAGGATCCAGTTTAGGATTGGACTCTTAGTATAATACTTTCAAGTAGAAATGGAAACAAGTGACTATGATCTCTTGGAGAAGATCAGATGAACATAGCTGTCACTAAATGGTCCTGTTCAATCAACTCAGGGGGCGGGATGGGAGGAAAAGAGAATTCAGGATTCTAAGAATTGCAGCATTCAGTTTATTTAAAAGGCTAATTTCTGTCCTTTAGGGGTACAAAGATGTGCTTCAAAGTGTAAGGGTGATGCTTGGAGGAATCTGAGCATGGGGTGGGGGCAGGAAGGTTGCATTGTCCTGCCGATTATTTTGTTCAGTTTTTCTGCCTATGTGTATGTAATAATGGCGGTGAACACAATCTACTATGTTCATCGTGCATACTATGTGCATATATATACACTTTAAAAGTGCAATCTCTATATTTATCTTAGTTACTTTGGTTGCCCTTCTCATTATGGGTCCCCTTGAAAGTACTTGGCAGATATTCTGCTTAAAATCCAGTACTCAATATTTCCAAGCAGTAAGGTCAAATGCTGCTATCACTTATTGTAACAGTAGGAAAAAAAAATAGTCATAATTTCAGATAGACATGACCTCCTTATATAGGAGTTTTACTCTTCTCATGAGATTGCATGATGTTGATTCAGAGATATCAATGGGCTTCATTAATGATGAGCTCCACAATAACTCTCATTTAGATGCATTAATGGCCTTTGGGTTATTTTGTAATAATGTTTCCATTAACATGTGACATGTCTCTAAATGGATTTAAAAACCTACAGTTATGAAAAGATTCTTATGTGTGGCCTAGTTTGCATTGGAAGAAAAAATGCTACTGTAGAACTATAATTAACTTTACACCCCATAGCTTCAATTGTCATACACAGGAATTGGGTGAGGTCAGGGGAGAAATATCTTCATCACCAGACTCTTAAAACTATTACCCGCAGAGCACAATGCTGATTATTGGAGGAAAGAGGCCAAAGGAGATCTCTATTGTAAATTCATTTCATATTTCTATCATATTGTTCAGAAAATAAAATTTGTCTAGACCTTGGTGAAGATCATAAATCAAGTGACCAAGGACATCTCCATCCCATAGTCTAGCCTGAAACCAGATTGAAAGGGGTCCAGATAATCTACTTATTCCAGATTTCCCTACCACCCACTTCATCTCCTTGCCAAAAAATGGGAAGTTTGACACTGGTCAGAAATTATGCAAGACTACTTGGTCTAGGGAGGATTTATTCAGGAGATGGGAAACCACTGCCACCTTTAAGACTTCTGGAACTACTCCATCTCTCAGGATGAATTTATTATCCTCTCCACCCATTCCACCAACCCCTCCCCCCAAGGGATCATAATATCCCCCCCCCCAGATCGTAATAACCATACTGCGCAAGGATCAACAGGACAAGCGGCAGGTTTCACACTCCAGAGAATCCTGCCCACATCCTCAGGCTGTATATATGCTGAAAAGAATCCTAAATAACTGGCCAGACAGTTGCCTGAGACACATCCATAGATTGTCAATGTGGAGTCCTAGATCTAATCTGAACGACTTTATTAGCAAAATGTTCTGCAAAAGCATCACAGCAGGCATTAAGAGAGTCTCCTGAGGTGTTACATATACAGGGTGAGTCTCGTTATTTGCGAGGGTTCCGTTCCTAGAACTTACGTGGATGGCAAAAAATGGCATTAAAGCAAATCCATTAAAAAAAAAGTCTCTTTGCTAGGCAATTTAAAAACAGCCTTACTGACCTTTGTGATGTAAAACAGAGTCTTTAGACAGACAATCCATCAATCAGTCTCTCTCCAGGTGCTTAGAAAAGCTTCACTCTGATCCAGCGACCCCTCCCTTCACCCAGAGCGCAGCGCTGGGAAAGAATGCAAGTGAATATCTTTCTTTCACGTGCTCAGAGGGAAGGGAGGTGTCATTTGCCTTGGAGTGAAGCTATTCTAAGTGCCTGGAGAGAGAATGATTGATGGATTGTCAGCTAGCTGCCCTCTCTCGAATTAACAAGGCTATTGTTAAACGACCTTTTCCCTTTAATTTAAAGGGTCCTTCTCATCGCTTTGAGATAAAACCACGAGTGAAAAATCCGTGGATAATTAGGTTATACCTGTAATATACTCTGTACAGTGCAGAACTGCGCCACTGGATGGCGTCCTGCAGCAGAAGGCAAAGAGGGCCTTCCTCACCTGCATCACTGCTGCAAAATAGGCACTATGTTGTCCTCTTGCCTGAGCACAGTCAGATAGGTCTTGCGTCTTCCTCCATTATCTGGATTTTCACTATAAGAACTGTTTTATGGAACAAATAGGTACAGATAAATTAAGGAAGAGTATATAGAGTTCAGTCTGAGAAGCTTTAAACACACAACAAAAGGCAGTGCACTTGCTTCTTGGAAGGTACTGTGCCTCTATTGTCCACGAAGGCAAGCATTGCCCACCTTTTAGATACAGTAGAAGGGCATAAAAACAGCAACACCGCTGCTTTATCATCTACATTGTAGTTGTAGATTTTATAAATCAAAACAGGATGAACTAAGAGCAAAGATTAGGGTACGAGTCTGTCATTCACTTCTCTCTTGGTGACCATTCACAAGTGATTGGTGATGTAAGAGCAGCCAGCACATCTTAATAGATCCAGAAATACACTCTGTTCAAAGTGATGGGTGGGTTGTTGTATAAATAAATAAATGTTCAGATATCTGATTTCACTTTTTCTTTAATGACATGCTATTAAGTTACATAAGGAATAGGAAGAATCTATCAACCAGCCTGCTGTGGCTATAATTTAAGCTGGTAAATAAACAGCATGGGACTGCAACTAGAAATAATGGGGCATTCTGCTTCTAATACTGTAAACCTAAAATGCATTGCTACTTTTGTGGCTCTATGGATCAATTTCTCAGTAATTTCTAGATAATTACCTTATGTTTTCCATTTGTAACAATAGATGCTTTCACCTGTGCATTTGGCTGTGGTTCTTCTTTGTGTGGCATATTGATCAAAACTCCTCTTCTGATTTATTCTTCAAGGAGTCCATATTAGATACAATCTTTTGTTCATTGAACAGACAGTCAGTATTGGGAACTCATGTCAGTGACACGGACTTGAGTCACGGAAATGTGTGATTTTTGCTGACTCGGCGACTCATGAGTCGTGTGCATGGCAGACTCTGAAAAAGACTCAGCACTCATCCCCACACATGCTGACTCAAGTCTGCCTATGTCTGGGGGTGCTTGCTTACTGTTTCCGTGGCATGGAAAACCTCATGGGGTCATAATTCTGAATGGTGAGCAACAGAGAGTTCCAGCCAGGAGACAGGAAAGGGTTAATGTGAGCAGGAGCAGGGAGGTGCGACTAGGCTGTCATTTCCCATCTCTGATAGGAAGGAAGGAGCGAATGATCATTGGACAAAGTATGAGTATTCTCATATTTTTATGGGCTGAGATAGAGCTGAAGGAGAAACCAGTATGACTGGTGGGAGGAAGGGAGCCTTACTGAATGACCGGCTGCAGTAGGACTATTTCTGAGTACGGCTGCAAAGGATTGGGTCGTCCTGGTAAGCCTCCCAGCTGCTGCTCCTGACCCTTTTGCCACTTCTGTCCCTACTCTTGCACAGTCCTTCCCATCCCTCCCACCTTGTTTACAGATGGCTGGGGACATCAGGGGAGCGTTCAGAGAGAACTCCAACACACTCAGAGCCTGGCAGCAGCCCCATTTTTCCACAGCTGACTTTTTAAAGGAGGGGTGAATCAAGTCAAGTACATTAGAGTCACTAAAGAGTGACTCAGAGACTTGGAAAGTGCCCCCTTTGTGACGCTTTTTAAAGTCGATCGTGGAGAGCAGTGAGTTGGTGACTCAACTTGAGTCAAGCTGTGCTGAGTTTTTCCATCCCTGCAGACAGTCATATGCTGAGGCCACTTTTAGCAAAAGGAAGTTTTTGATAGCATTTTGTGACAGGAATTGTTTAATACTGAGACACCATCTTCTGAATATATAAAACAGGATTAATTTGAAGTCCTACTGAAAGCCAGTGTGGTATAGTGGTTGGCCTCTTGGACTAACTTTGGGGAACCCTGAGTGCAGACTCTCACTCTTCCATAAAGCTGACTAGATGATCCTAGACCAGTTACTATTGCTCAACGTAGCCTGCTTCATTGGTTTGTTGTGAGGATAACTGAGGTTAACTCATGTATACCACCCTGAGCATCTTAGAGGAAAGGTGGAATATACAGGTGGGACCTCGGAATCCACTGATTTGACTCACCACTGATACCAAGGTCCACCTTTGAATGCCTTGCAACAAAAAAGCACCAAAATCCAATTTCCTACATTTGTGCTATTAAATAATTGTAATTTAATTCCATGAGATTCCATTAGTCACCACATCTAGTGGCTGCATCTGGTATAGCATTTATCCCAATGCATTCTGGGGTGACGATGGAGGAGGCAAGAAACCTGGAAGTGGGTTTTTTAAACTATATTTCCACTGATTTTTTTTAATCCACTGGGTGTTCCACAATGGAACCTCAGTGGATAACAAGGCACAACCTGGAAATGAGAATCTTAGCATGACAGTATAACAGATGCCTCAGTTAAGCAGAACTCCATTCATCCCATTCTGGTTATCCATATATATGTTTTTCATGCAACATCTTGTCTACATAATTATATGCAAACCTCTAATTAGCTAGATATGTGTAGTATTCCTCATATCCTTTCTTAATACCTTCTCTGATTATTTCCCTTCACCTAATATTTGCACATTTCAAAAAAAAAACACAAATGAAATGAATTAGAAATGCTTTTTAAAAGTGGTCCATAAAGTGTCTAGGAAGTTGCATGAATAATAGAGATGAGAAGACTTTGACCCCGTGGTGTTTTGTTGATCTTCCAGACATTGAGTCCGCCTTGCATTCCATACTATCTGTCCTCTAACTGTATATTATGGTTGTCTAATTTCAACATTGGTGCAAGCACAGTTGGCTGCCATTTGTTGATTTTCTTCATCTCCTGCATCTATGCACAAGATCCTGCATGCTGAAAGCACCATTTTTCATTTTTTACTGTGTGATGGTGTGCTATGCGTAAGCTCATGTTTGCATACGTTTAAATGGGAAGCAAATAGATATCCCATGTGCATTAAAAATGCACAGCATTATGGGGAGCAAAAATCTAATCTTCATAGCATTTTGGTGCAGATGAGAATGAGCATAGATATCTGAACTGAGTGGTATCTTTTCAAGTAAAAACATTTCACACAGCATTCAATGTATATGCAATTTCTTTTGCATGTGACTTCCAAAGCACATGCAAAAGCACACATGTACGCACACACATTATAATATAATGCATCTATGATTGGAAATAGGTAGTTGAGACTCAATTGGGGAAGCAGTTCAGAATGAGAATTTCATGAATAACCCTAATAGCACAATGCTAATAGTGCTAGCTGTTGTAAAAGTGCCATAAAGCACGCTTACAATGACTCGTGAGTAGGCAGCGCCAGCGGGAAGTCGGTTTTCCAGAGAAATACATTCAGGTGACACAGTAATCAGTTTTTCAATTTGTATTGTCCTGCTTGGTAGATGTTTATTGAACAAAACAAGCTAAAAAGGCAAAGCCAGCTTCTGCTACAAAATCTGGGCCCTGATGATCAACTTTTGAAAGCTCTGGATGAAAATGCTAAGCTGTCCCAAATGCTGGAGGAAGAGAGATTGCAGCACCAGCAAAAGGTAAGTGTTGTGCTCTCAACAAGCACCATGCTGTAGTGTGTAATAAAACCAAAAGCAACCCCAAAACAAAACACACTGTATAAATCTGAAGAATATTTGTGCTGTAAGTTTATTAAATTAGCAAGACACCAATCTCTTTGCAAAAGTGCAGATTTTAAAAGATGGAGAGTTATAGTACCATTGGCAGCCACATTTGAACTTGGATTTTTCTCCATTAGGCCTGCTCAACTCACAAAGCTAAACACAGCGCACTTGTTACAAATGATGCCCCAGTGTGAGCTAAGTAAATGTCGGACTCTTAGACCATCTCCCATCTTGGCAGTGACAAGGCTGAGACCTAGTTAGCTTTAAGGAAGTAACAGCATGTCCTTAAATGAGACCCCCAAAAGATGCAGGTAATCTGTGGATGTGAAAAAAATAACTTTGGGTAGTGTCTTAATTAACACTTCCCCTCTCAGGGCCTCCTTCTGAAAGGGCCTTTCCTAGAAACTCCCTCTAGGAAAGTAAGGATCATTTTGCTTGCACAAGGCATCTTTTCCTGGAGGGAGCTCCCAATGATGAAAGCACAAGTCGGGATGCTGCTTTTTGAGATTACCCAATGTGCCATCATGGACAACCCAATCCTATTGGGCTGTTGGAACTAGTGTTCAACTGTATCCAGGATTGGATAACTGCTTCACAGATGTCACAAACAGTGCTCGGGCAACATGCAAAAGTGTGTACTTCCAGAATGCCTCCCGAGACGCTGGAGCGGCCCTGTACACAGCAGTGAGGCAAGTAAGGCCCACCAGACAAGCTATGTTGGGAGGGAGGGCAGAAGGGTGCAGGGGGAGGGTGGAATGGGGGAAGGACGGGGGTGTGACGGAGC
Source organism: Tiliqua scincoides (assembly GCF_035046505.1). NCBI lineage: Eukaryota > Metazoa > Chordata > Lepidosauria > Squamata > Scincidae > Tiliqua > Tiliqua scincoides. Next base: position 178,601,690 of record NC_089823.1, read on the forward strand.
TGAGAAGGGTGGCAGCGCAGGCAACTTGCGCTAGATGCTATCCCCTCTGATAGCAGCCAACGCACTTTTTTGTCTCCTTGGATTTGCATCACCCAAAGACCTAAAGTCCGAGGAGACTCATTGGCATCTGGAGGCTTATGGAGGCCTCCGGATTTCTCTCCCCCCAGCCTGTTTTGGTGCAGCTGCATGCTATGGCAGAAAAAAGGATAGGATTGGGCCAGAAGATGGATTCTTAATGGATTTGTGGCCCTTGAAAACAGAAGATTAGTTTCAGGAATCATTTAAAATTAGTATGAAATGGGTTCTCTTTGCTTCAAAACGATGTGAAAGAGGAACAGAACCTTTACAGAAGTAAAGTGACTATAAATACTGAAAAATGATTTGAGATAAATACTTGGTTTGTATTGGTTTTAATTTGTGGTGGGGATTTTTGCAATACGTTATGATGGGAGTAATGAATTCGTTCATTGTGGAAACTGTTTCAGAATAGTTAAGAAGGGAAAATTAACATTGCTTGTATTTAGGCATGGCAACATGAAAACAATGTTGATAACATGGATGCATCAGTTTGTTAATGTGCATTGGAAGTAATTGCCAGCTCCTGAGAGAGGATTATTTTCCAAATTTGTCCAGGTTGCATACGTGAAAGAACAGAAAGGTTTTTAACTGTGTTTGGGCAGTTAAATTCAACTATTTTAAAAGTCACCCATTGCAAACAGCAGGGGTTAGGAACAAGTGTGCATGTGAGAGAGTGTGGATAATAACCTCTAACAGATGGCAGTCATTTAATAACTTACATTAGTATTTTATTGCTTGAGATTTAAAACAAACAAATCCTGTGACAAAGTGTTCTCTTTATTTTGCTTTTTAAACCTCCTTCTCAACATTTAGGCACTTCAATTCTGGAACTGTTTTTTATAAAATAATCTTTGAAAAACATGATTTTGACTACAGGCTAAAAATTGATGAGATCTGAATGACTACCTAGAAGGAACATTTTCCAGTTGTTTTTATATACAGTAATTTACAGTTTGTACCAACATTGGATTGTATTCTTAATGGATTTGTTCATCTAAGGAACTAGCAAGCAGGAAATGAGCATGCTGCATGTTTAAAACTGTTTTCTACCTGGCACATCCATGATTGTCAGCAATAGAGCTGGCCAGCATCATAACCAGGCAGTTGAAGAGGGACATAGGAAACTGCCTTGTGCTGAATCAAATTCGTCTGTTCAGTTCAGACATGTCAGTACAGTGGCTCTCCTGGATTTCAGAGTCAGGGATCTTTTTCTAGTCTCCAGTTCAATCCTGGAGATGCCTAGGATTGAACCTGGAACCTTCTGAATACAAAGCATGTGTTCTCAGCTATGGCCTGTCTGAGTATTCAAATCGCACAAAGCATCTGATAATTTCTGCAAAACCCCCCAAAATGTGTCCTATCATTTAAGCAAGATGGTCTCTCTAGGCCTTGTGGGTGGGAAGTTCTTGTGGACTGAATCAGGGCTCTAACAGTTGCACAATGAGATGGGGCTTCTTTTATACACAGGTCTTCCCCATGCTCCCTAATGTTTGTTATTTTGTTTTCTTAAATGCTATGGCCCATCATGTTCTGCATGTCACAACTCCATCCATCTCCTTTAAAAAGCAAAGCTCAGATTGTGCAGTCAGAATGAAATAGAATACTACTTTAATTAAGCAAGTGTGCTTTTCCAGGAATCTTGGGATTCTAGAGTTTCTTTTTAAAAAAAACAACACCAAGGTTTAAAAAAGAATGAGATACATCTGTCAGTGCTGGGAATAGTGACAAACTATTAAATTAAATTAACCCCTGCTAATTGGGTAAGAGGCACTTTTTCAAGTGGGTGCTCCTTTTTTTAGCAGGGGGAGAGTAACTGGCCCACCTCACCCAGCACTGTCTGTTCTAGTGGCTGTCTGCTGGTATTCATTTGCATCTTTTTAGATTGTGAGCCCTTTTGGGACAGGGAGCCATTTAGTTATTTGATTTTTCTCTGTAAACCGCTTTGTGAACTTTTAGTTGAAAAGCGGTATATAAATACTGTTAATTAATAATAATAAATTGGATGTTCCTTATTTTTAGCGCTGTTATTAAGCTTGAATTGCTAATCACTAGACTAACAATAAACTGAGTTCTCTATGAGCATAACATGTTTCTAATATTTGCTTAAGGACCCAGACCTTCCTACTGCCAGAGATAGGATACTGGGTTGACCTGACCCTGTAATGGCTGTTGTTCTGTTACTTTAGTGGACGGGACCAAATATGTTGTTGATTTTCATTGTAATTGCATATTTGTCAATGGTAGGTGGAAGAACTGGAGAAGCAACTAGCTACTGAAGTTTTGCATAAAGAAATCAAATCCCTTAAACAACAGGTGGAATTACTAGAAGAAGATAAAAAGGAATTAGAGGAAAAGTGTCAGAATGCCGAAGAAAGAGTTAAAAACCTAAAGCATTCGGGTAATAATAAAGCTGATATTTTGCTTCTAGCATTAATATGACAAATGTAGATAAAATAGAATTTAAATGTGGTTTCATTGAAATTCAGTCAAGTCCATTTCCTATTATAAGGGGGTTTGCAGTACAGAATTCTGCAGAATTGTCATCTCCAAACTGTATTTACAAATAAAACTTCAAAATTTTGGAAAGCGCCATTTTTTTCAGATTTCCTCATGCTTAGTGTTGCAGTATATAAAGTATTTATTTTTAGGCTTGGCTAAATATTAAGATGGTTCATGGTTTCAAATATCCTAATTAACAGAACACAATAATTCAGAAGATGTTTTTAGATAAAATGTAGTTATATCATGCCACAGTGTCTAGTTAAGTGAGAACCTTTTCTCTCAAGTCCCTAAGTGGGAATGTGCTCAGATGTGCAAGTCACAGAGGGATTAGAAAGATCTTTGGAGACATTCTAGATATAGGATGTTATCATTATGTGAAAAGAAATGATTTAGTCCTACACAGTGAGTTGGGAGGAAACTGCTACAGACATGAAGGGATTTTTTTTCTCCGCCTTATGTTATGTGCCCTTATGCAGCTGACATTTTTAAAAGGAAATGGTGGGTTGACGGCTATGCAGAAGGAATTAACATTGCAGCTCCTATGGGTGTTAATGGCTAAAATCCATGGGAGCTCTGTGGCTAATTCCCTGCACATCAGGCTAAACATTTCCCCCTCACTATCTGACTGTAGAAACTGTCTCACTCGCTGACTATTATTTGTCCAGTTTATAGGCTAAAGCAAGACATCAGGAACACTGACAAAATCACTTTAGAGTATGTACAGTATGGATCAACTACTGTAATTTAGTTGTTACCAAAGACTTATTTGCCAGAATGGTGCCTGACCAGCTTACAACATCGTACCTATTAAATGCTAAAAACTGTAATTTACGACTCTTTATCTAAGATTGCCATTTCTTAATAAATTCAAAATACAGTTACCAGCAGGGGAAGTACTGTTTAACTATCCTAAAGCAGCTGGATTATGTGGATGGAAAATGTCAAAAGAAAAACATACTAATGCCTTTGTGCGAGGCCCTAAAACTGTTTTACAGTGTTGTGTGTTAAATTAATCACAGGCTTGTAAAGTGACTGGAAAACCTATGGAAATTACCAAGGAGAGTCACTCAGGAACCACTATAGGGCATAAAATGAATTACCTGAGTATATGTATTGGCTACATTTCAACTTGATGGTGCCCTTTAAAGGCTGATGCACTCAGCTAATAACTGAACACTAAAAATAATGGTTATTTACCATATCATAAAAGTGATAAGGAAGAATCGACTAAAGATGTTTTTAAAAATTTGTCATGGTAATATCTCTATTGAGTCTTAGGAAATAAACATAGTTTTGAAACAGAACCAGAAACAGAAGGCAAAGTTTTAAGAGCCAAAGTCGGCTGTACTTCCTTTTGGCCATTCAGTGGAGTAGTTTTAGTTCAGGTTTCAAAACTGTTTGAATTGCCAGTTCAGCAAGATAGACCAGCCCCAAAGTATACAATTATATGGCAGTAAATACAAAATCAGACCAATGAACCCTAAATAAAAGGAACACTGCTTCTATGGAATCCATACTTTTCATTTAACTTCAGTAATCCTGAATTGTTCCACCTTCCTCCCCCCAAAAATTGTATGCTTAATTATGTGGAAGAAACTTACTTTAAGGAACGATTTTAGTTGCATCCTACCCTATGTACATATTTGTTCAAAATCAGCTGCAAAAACACTAAACCATTTATGAGATTTTTTTTTTTTTAATTTTTATAGCAAGTTCAACATACAACTTTGGCAGCTGTTTTGCCATTTCTTTTCAACCCCGCCCTCTTATACTTGCACACACCAACTCCTATATATTTATTTTGTAAAAGAGCCAAGGATAGACAGGTTTGGTGCTTTGTCTTCAGCAAAAAAAGTCAACATAATAATGTAAAAAATGCAGGTTTTTGTACTGATTATTTTTTTAAAAAATTAAACTTCCTCTGTATAGATGTTTTATCTGGAATCCAGTATACCAGCAGTTTTCAAACTCTCGGGTAGAGTCCTTGTGGGGTTGGGGGGAGGCAGCAGGGGCGGGGGAAAGGCAGTGACGCCATCCCCAGGATCGCACCGCTCAGGGGGCTGCAGGGGCTTGGCTGTACTTACCAGAGCCTCCTGCAGCCTCTGGGGGTGTGGAGAGGCCTGCCCAGCTGTCTGCAGGGCTCCCCAAAGCTTTAGAAGTGAAAGTGGAGTGATTGCGCTCCACTTCCAGTTTTGCAGAGGCAGGGCACGATCGCTCCACTTTCACTTCTTCAGCTTCAGGGAGCCCTGCAGATGGTCACGCAGGGCTCCCCACACCCCCGGGAGGCTGCAGGAGGCTCTGGTAAGTACAGCCAAGCCCCTGCAGCCCCCTGAGCAGCGTCATCCTGAGGGTTGTGTTGCTGCCTCCTCCCTGCCTGCTTGCTGCCCCCGCCCCTTAAGGGGGCAGAGGCCAGGGCCCTCTGGCTGGGGCATCGCGACGCCCCAGTTTGAAAAGCCCTGCAGTATACTTTTGCTTAGGAATAAGCCTCCTGAAACAAAGTGGAACTTTTTGAGTAGCCATGCATATGATTGTACTATTTAGCAAACCACACAGAGAAGCATAGCAGAAAAGGGAATGCCAGCCACTATCATACCACCATCGCTTATTAAGTAACGAATGTCAGTTTACCTTTAAAGGACCTGCTTTTTACTTTTTAAACCCCATGTATACATAGTTCTAATTTACACTGGTGGAATTGGGGATTCACTCTGTTTTCATTTTTTTTTTTTTTGATAGTTGATGAACTTCAAAAACGAATACATCAGTCAGAAAACCCAGTGCCACCCCCACCTCCACCACTACCACCTCCACTTCCTCCTCCAAATCCTATAAGGTAAGCATATACTACAGCTTTAAGATCTTAGCTTGGAAAGAAGCATGTGCTCCCAGTGTTAAATTTAAGCAAATTAAGGATCAGTGAACTATAGGATCTTCATATATAACATAATGTTGGAATAACCTTGGGGCACGATTATAGTGTGTTGAGAACAGATACTGTAATAATGCAACTGGTAACATTCATTTGTGTGCCTTGAATTTTCATTCTATATCAACGGGTTGATAGAGTGACTGATGTCATGTTGACCAGTAACAGGTACAGTACTGTAATTTTTGTTTCCCATATAAGTTTCTTTTTGACTAACACTATTGTACAATTGTAATTTTCATTCTTGCGACAATTTCAGCTACCTTCTAATACATGATCCCCAAATGTGATTCTGTTAAAGTGTATAACCTTCAGAGCTATGTGTATATGTTGGATTTGATTGGTTTATCAGATAGGCAAGATGGAATTGGCAGCTTCCATTGCTACCATAGAGGAATCTCTTTGGTAAGAGGAATCTCTTTGGTAAGAGGAATCATAGAGGAATCTCTTTGGTATTGGTATTGGTATTGGCAACCTTCAGTCTCGAAAGACTATGGTATCGCGCTGTTTGAGGAAATAAATCTCTTTGAGGAAATAAATTTGGAGTTAATCTCTTTGCTCAAAAGCATCAGAATTATAGGGAGTCTAATGGCACAGTCCTGTGCATGCTCATTCAGAAGTACCGGAAAGTACTATTGTCTTCAATTGAGCTTGCTCCCAAGAAAATGTGTATAGGATTGCAGCCTGTAGTATGAGTCAAAATTCCACTAAAATATATTAGCTATTAGCTTCATTTGTTTAACATTCAACATATCCTGTAGTGCTTTCTTGGGTTGAAGACTAATCATGATATTGTTTGCTGATGGTTTTCTCTAGTATTTGAGCTTCTCAACTCATATGTACCGTTTGAAAGTAAGAGCCTTAAATCTCAAAAGGCAGAACTATCATCTTCAGTTTAATATGTAGAATTTTCATAACTTCCTGGTGTTCCAATATGATGACTATTTCCATATTCTTACCCAAATCTCATGAAACCGACTAGATTTAATTACTAAGATGTAGCTTTTTGTTATGAACTATTGGAAAATTTGCATCTGAAAGTTAACCATATGTCTCCAGAAATCTGGCTGTCAGGACACCAGTAATGACTGTCCTTTCCCTTGTCAAGATCCCCGCTCTCCCTTTCCATGAATTGTTGGTGAAGGTGACATGTCCTTTACTGTGACTGGTGCAGAAGTAACATGTCTCTCTTGCTGGTTCTGCCCATTCTAAAGCCCTGGATGAAGAGAGACAAGACAGGTACCTCCAGTAATGTAGGCCACAGCACTAAATTTTGCAGGGCATCTCAATGTACCATGTAAGCTGCCTCTCGCCCTCACTGGTGAAGCCATTCCTAGAGGCAAGAGCAAAGCGGAGGTTTCTGCTTTGCTTTCTCCACCAAGAATGGCTCTGACGGCGAGGGGGAGGGACTGCCAGGGGGAGGGACAACTTGCATGGTGTTTTGAGGCACCCTGCAAACTTAGTGCTGTGCCTCCCCATACCTACGCTACTGGGTACCTCCATTCATTCCTGAGGCATGCACACCACAAGTTTTGACTGATGTCTTTCTTTCTTTCTTTCTTTCTTTCTTTCTTTCTTTCTTTCTTTCTTTCTTTCTTCAAATCTAATAAAACATGACAGACTTACCAAGCATCTCTCCTGATTTCTGTGTTTGTGCCAGAATGGCGTGAGTGGGTTTTAATGGTGACCACAAAAAATGATTGGCAACTAAACCAAGCCAAAATTCATGGACCCCTATTTGTCTACACAAAAAATACACACTGTGATCTGGTAGATAAGTACATATTTTTTCCCTTTCTTTTTTATTAAGGCAGTCACTATTGAAAAGAATAAGTACAGGTTTTACAAGAAAATTGTTCATCCTTATATTTTCTTAGAACTTTCTGTTCCAGAACATTAGGAACAAAATCCACTTTTCAATAAATGTATCTGTTTGTAAGATAAGTACATACAATTTTAATGGAAACTCATCCTGCAATATTACAGCTGATTCAATCACATGAATTTCTGAACAGCTCTGTTTGTAAGTTTGCTGTTTCTGTCTTCCTGTAGCTCATGTGCCTGGCTTAATCCTTTTACTTAGCCCAACTGCTGTATTTGCTTCCAGTGCAATTTAGGTCTATTTGAAGAGAACAGTAAGTCTGCTAGTTCTTTGTATACCATGCCCCCAGCATGCTCAGTACTATATCTTTTAAAAGACTTTCCATGGCATTCCAAAAGTGGGCAGGAGTATAATCCATTTTAAACCTGTGAAGTGCTTAATGCAGAATAATATTCACACATGAGCTAAAGCCCAGAAGAAGGCATACTTTTGTCTTTTTTCCACAACTGCGTTACCTTAAATGATCATTTTATTGTCAGTCTTTTCATAAATATTTTTCAGTGTAACTGAAATATTAATGTTATATTGCAAGAATTGTTGATATTTGTCAATACTCACATTCTTTTAATTTATTTACCTGTACCTTAGAAGTTAGCAGAGGGACAGCAAGAATGAGCTCTTAGTGCCCCTTCTGTACCTAAAAGAGATATATTAAAACTTTGGAAGGATAAGTGCCTCCTGACTTATAGACAACAATTATAAATGGACAACTTTGTGGACATTGGGGAGCCATTTTTATGGATTGTTTATGGATTAAAGTTTATAGTATGGATTGCCATAAATTTTCTCTGTATTTTTGTATATACAATTAATCCTATGTACTGTATATATTTTATCATAAGTTCATTCTATCTATCTATCTATCTATCTATCTATCTATCTATCTATCTATCTATCTATCTATCTATCTATCTATCTATCTATCTATCTATCTATCTATCTATCTATCTATCTATCTATCTATCTATCTATCTTATTTTTACCCCGTCTCTCTTCCCCCAAGAGGACCCAAGGCTAAGCACTCAAGGCTTTATCCATTAAACAAATCCAATTGGTTCTTGCTGTTAACCTAATATTGATATAGTTGAAGTATCCGATATTGATTTCTTTTATCAACCCAATATGCCATTAGTTTCTGCATTTGTTTTTGTTAACAAAATTGACCAAACAGGAACAATCTAATTATTTATAGTTGCTTCTTATATATAGTTGCTTCTTGTCTTAAGAGACAAAGGGCAGAATCCTAACCCCTTATGTCAGTGCTTTCCAGCACTGACATAAGGGCGATGCAGCTCTGAGTTAAGGGAACAAACATTCCCTTACTTTGAGGAGGCCTCTGTGAGTGACACCCAACTGTAGGATGCAGCACATGTCCTACTAGCACCACTATGCCAGTGCTGGAAAGCACTGACATAAGGTATTAGGATGGCACCCAAAGTGCTCTGTTGCTTTCTTTGTTGGAATATGTAATTCCGCCATATCCTGTGCTCCTCCATATCCTGAACCCCATATGGGCCAAAAGGCCCAACACTGAGTCTTTCAAGTCTGCACTGACAAAATAGCCAATGCAGACTTGAGAAGCCCTATTGTGGTTTTAACCCCTTCCCTTGAGAAGGCCTCCAGCTGCTTCCCGGCACCTGCTGGATACAGCAGTAGCTGCTTTGGGCAGCTGCTCCAGTGGGCGCTAGGAAGCTCAGGCTAGGGCTGCCCATTGCTGCCAGTGTAGCTGTAGTTGCATTGGCATCTAAGGGTGTGTGCTATTTCTTGTTCTGTTCAGAACTGCATTTCTGAGGTACAGGACTTCCCAAGAGCTGGTGTAGCATAGTAGCCAAGAGACCACACTCCAAATCATGACTTTCTCAGTTGAGATCTCACCCCTGTCGTGATCAACTCACTAGGTGATCTTAGGAAAACTACTCTCTCTCTCTCTCTCTCTCTCTCTCTCTCTCTCTCTCTCTCTCTCTCTCTCTTAGTTCCCCAGATGCCATATGGTGATAATAATATTGACCTTACAGGAGTTTAGCAGGGACAACATCAAGATAATACATGTGAGCTCTTTGCACACTTGGAAAGAGCTGTATAAATGTTAAGTATTATCATTACTATTGATGGATAATTAATGAGATCATTAGTCAGTCAACACTGACTAACACTGGCAATATAATGCAGTGAAGGTGTTCAAATTTCATTGTGTTGATTAAATTAATCCATATTAATTTGATCTGTATTATCAGAAACAGAAAACTAGTCATATAATTGTACATAGATGGCACATTGCAACTGTTGAGATTCCTGTGTTTGAAAGCACATCTTAATAAGGTATCATTATTTTGTGCAAATATTATCTGTGGTTATCATTACAATCTTACAGTCATTACAATCATTACTTTTAAAGCTGTTTTGTTCATACGTGTGCGCATACAGGGAATGGGCACTCGTTGATTTTGTTGTCGGTAGTCCAGCTTCAAGATTGTTGGCCCAGTTGTAACAAGGTCCTGCACTGGTACGATGTGTCAAAAAGTTCAGTAAATGTATGTGTTGGGGTAGTAGTTTAATTTTTTTTATTTTTTTTTTTTTGCATTTTGGGAAAATGATTTAGTTTTTTTAAGGCTTGTATGCTCATACAGCTAGAGACTCTTAAAAAAAGAAAGAGTAAGAGGTAGCAAAATGGCTTGTTCCTCCCTATCCATTGTATATATAGCAGTGTACTGTTGTCACTGGATCAGGTTTTATAGGACTGTCACACAGAGGATGAAATATGGCTGGGGTGCACTTTTGTCTGCTTATTTTAATGTGGAGAACAAAAAATGGCAAATTCCAATTTAGTCAGTGTGTATCATGACACACTGGTAGCCTTTACGCATCTGAAGAGTTTTTGCTATTTGGAAATGTGTTTATCCTCTAACCACTGCCCGCAATTACGGTGGTTGTTTCAAGATCACAGATGTATTTATTCCTTTGGTGCTTGTTTATAGCATTCAAAAAGGTGTCGAAGGCATCCTGGTTCAATAATAACAACTTTTTTTTTCTTTTTGGGCATTTTAAAAGCTTTTTCTATATAAGAAAAATGACAAGAAACACCTCATTTGGTCAAATATTGACTTGGCAGTGCCTCTTTTTAAATAAATATCATGCTTTTGTAACTTGAACAGAAAGCATAGATCCAGTGAGAGTTTTAATTTTCCATTCTGGTTTTGTTTGTTTATCAGTAGCCCTAGTCAAGCAAATACGTACTGTAGAAGCAAGGGGACAGTGCCGTGGCACCCTGCTGGATAGCATTGTTCTCTGAAGAATAACACGTCACGTTAACATTTCTAACCCTTCAATTTTTTTATTTTGTGAGCAGGCTTTATTTTGTCACAAATGTCACCATGCCACATTACCTTTTAATATTCAGATCTTGAGTGTTTTGCACTATGCCTTGTCAACTGCAGTAGAGAAATAAATAATACGTTGGGTGTATTTTTAGGAGGTGTGACATTTCTGTCTCTGCCTGGAAATGTTTGAACACTCTTGTCAATGCGAGAGCAAGCTATTCATCGGCGAATGCTGGTTCCTTTCATAAGTGCGTGTCACATGAAAGAGGCCCCAATCCTAGAAGTGCTTAAGCTGGCACATTCTCAATGCCTCAACTAAGCCCTACAGGCACCTAAGGGCTCTCAAGCGGATTCTGAAAGTGCAGTCATGTCACATTCAAGAGAAAGCTGAGTGACTCTCTTCATTTTAACTTTGTGAAAGGTCCCTTATGTCAATGATTCGTAAGAAGTCTCATCCAAACAGCAGCATGATCAAGAAAGAAAAGGCGTCTCATCAAGAATCAGGTACTGCTCATTTTCTTTCTAGCAAAATGAATCATTTTGTCGTAGGATTCAGATGACATCTGATATCACAAATTATATCTGTGCCTTCTAGGCAATTCTTGTGAAGAGACACACTTGCCAAACTGTTTAGAATAGCATGTTTGGTTCCTTCTTCTTCACTTCCCCCCCCCCCCCGTCCCAATTTTATCCTCCCAAGCCTGTGAGGTGGGTTAGGCCTGTGCTGAATTTAGTCATAAGCTCAACAAGCTACAGCATAGGGCAGTGGTTCTCAAACTTTTTTGACAGGTGAATCCCCATTAGGGCTACAGTCCTATACATTGTATTGGATGATGGATTTTTTGCATGGATTCCATGGCAACCCTGGCTGGTTTCCATGGCTCCCTGGGGAGCCACATCTCACAGTTTGGGAACAGCTGGTTAGGTCCCTGCCATCTGCAGGGGCCTCAGAATTTTTTTTTTTTGGGGGGGGGGATTAAAATTCTACATGTGCTACACACACACACACACACATCTATTTTTAAATGGGTGTGTGGGTGTGACTGGCCCGTTGAGATTCACAGCTGAGTGGGAATTTGAACCCAGGTCTCCCAAGTTCTAGTCTGATACTCTGACCTACACCATGCAGGCTTTCAGTATATGCTTTTCTGTACCAGCATTGGCCTCTTCTACCATTTTTACATTGGACAAACCAGACTATTTCCACACAAGAGAGTAAAAGGAGACAAACTGGACAATAAAGCCAGTAACACTTGGAAACTTATTTCATTGTCCCTGAACAGACTTTAAAGTAAAATGTTATTCAATAATAAAAACAGTTTAAGCTGTTAATCTGCTGTTAACAGTTAAGCTGCTGAGTTGGAATTCATTTGCAGGCTTGATGCTATTGGGCTGCTAGAGGCTGAGAATGGAAAACAAGGACAGAAAGCAGTTGTCCCTTTTTAGGTGATCCAGTACACTATTTGTCTTGGTTTGCCAACTCCTCACCAGTTGAGTTGGGCTGCTTGACTGTCTAAGGCTGCAATCCTAACCACACTTTCCTGAGAGTAAGTCCCATTGAACAAAATAGGACTTGCGTCTGAGTAGACCTGGTTAGGATTGTGCCCTAAATCGAAAACCCTTAAGTTTTTACACTGCAATACTGAACAGCCCAGTCCCTTTCCTTTCCTCCCTACCAGTTCCCCATCCTTCCCTTCTCCCTCAAAAAACCCTTCCTTTAGAGAAGGGGGAATAGGGAGCTGAGAAGACTGTCACTGCTGCAAGTGCTTGACAGCTCTATATTTCTCTTGGCATTTCCTGAGCCTACATTTCTAGTAGACTCAGGACATTGTGTGGCTGGCTAACCCCAGGATCCCTGTCTGCACCTGTTTGTGGAGGTGGAGCACAACCCCCAGTTTGGGCCCTCTCACCTCAAACTAGGGGTATTGTAACTGGCACAGAGATTCCTTCATTTCCATGTCAGCCCACTTCGAACAATCACTCAGTATTAAATCAGATTAGATTCTTTCCCCCATTTTGATGGACTGTATTTGCTTTTGACAGCTTAGGGACCTTCCAAGCACACTTTGATGTAGTAACATCTCTAGTTATGCAATGTTATTGTAATAACATTGAATCAGCTTGAATTGAATTGAATCAGCCCCCCCCCCCCCGAATCAGCTTGTCTGAGAGGCCTCTTCTGCACGTTCCATCACCAACAGAATTGTGTCTGGTGGTGACATGGGAAACGGACTTCTCCATGGCAGTGCCCAGGCTAAAGACCTCCTTCTCCAGGAGATATGGTTTTTTCCATCACTATTTCATTTTTGGTGCTACAAAGGACTTTTTAATTCTTTTTGGCTCCTCTCTATGATATACCCCTGTTCACTATTTGATTTTTGCTGCCCTTATTATTTTTTAATTTCACAGGTTGTTTTTTTTTTTTTTTTAAATGCCTTTTATCTTTTTATTGTGAACCGCCTTGGACTCTTCCCTAATGGAATGGAAAAGTCTTGAGTAGAAGTCTTGTAAATAAAGAAATCTTCCCTCACTTCATTTGTCCATGCACGTGTACAGACAGTATGAACGTAAACTGAAAAAAAAACTGAAAAAACCCTTCATGTGCTAGATGGAGTGGGCTCTAACTCCAAACAGCTTGGCTACAATAATTACAGTGGTCTTTAAAGTGTGATAGGACATTTTGTTGATCAGAACATGGTTTGTTTTAAGTTGTTTAATTAGCAGTTTTGAAAAGCTGTGACCTTTCCTTAACTTGCACAATGAATTGCTAGCTCTGTACATAGTTCAAATGTATATTGAAACTAGAATACCTGTCATTTGATCTAGTTGTAACTTCTGACTGATTTCCTGATGGTCACTAAGGATTTAAAATCCATGGTTTCTGTTCTTCGCGTACACATCGGCTTGGTTAACACCAGGCTTTAAACAAGCAGTTTCCTGTGTCTTGTTAATGTTTTTACTGTGGATTGCAGTTACATCTGGCATTATAGCAAACGTGAACACCATGCCCCAGCCTTCCCTTCTCTTATAATTAATTGTCACGGTCTAATTAAATGGTTTTTCTCTCTTCTCCTAGAACGTCATCACGTTTATAGGAAGTTCTTTTCCTTTGTTGGAGAAGGAGCTCCTAATGTTTCCCTTCAGGTGTGGGGGTTTTACCTTTCTTGTGTGAATGACAGGTTGTTGATCTGCATGGTATTTTCTAGTGTGGGTAGTACTTAATAATTATGATCCCATCCATCCTTCTAACAACCTTGTGTAGGATGTTTACATTTTACAGCTGGGGGCTGAAACCAGGAACTGGTGCTTTTTCAGAGCTAGCCAGTGAGTCCCTAGCTTTGATCACTGGATACTTTTTTCAATATATTTTCTTTTTTGGCCAGGAGATCTCCTTTCACAATTCAATGCGATATTTTTAACCCAGTCTTCAAACTGGAGACCAAAAGCAAACTGGACCAAACTCCAAACTGGAGGCCCAAAACATCCTCCCCGGTGGGACCAGAGCTTACGATTCCATGGGGGAGCCTCTCGTCATCTTGCCCAATCTCCCCCAAACCTTGTGCTGGCCAGCTGCGTCTGCCTGGAAGTCTGGATGCAAAGCCTGGTGGGGCAACAGAAGCAGTTGACCCAATGCAAAGTTTTGGGAAATCGGGCGCGAAGATGAGAGGCTCTCCCATGGAATGGTAAGCTCCAGTCATGAGCAGGAGTGGTTAGCACGGTTACCAGATCTGGCCTGCAGGCCATACTTTGGAGAATCCTGTGTGGAGGGCTCTCCAAACTAAAACTCTTGAGTCCTTGAAATTACGGCCTATGAATCAGGAAGGTGTTCTCTCTCCTCTCCCCTCTACCCAGCTCTTACCTTTCACCACCTTTCAGGAAAAGAAAACACTGGGATTCTTAAAAGAAAGTGTCAAATTCTCTTACATTAGATATTCTCCGTTTTTAATTAGTTGTTTACCTTTGTGGGCACAGGAGAAGTAACAGATCTGAAGAGACAAGCTGTGGAAGAAATGATGGATAGAATTAAAAAGGGGGTTCATCTTAGACCTGTTAATCAGACCAATCGTTCCAAGGCAAAGGTTTGTAATTAGCAGCTTCTGTTTTCTTTGCTTTTATAATTTCAGGAAAAATTGTGTGCTTTGTGTAGAAATTGACTCTCTCTCTCTCTAGAACTGCATATTTGTGTTATTACTGTGTCTGCTGTATCCCTCTATACCAGTGGAACAGAATAGTTCTGAAGATTCTTGAGTGTAATCACCTGAACTGAGTCAGGATCCTTCATGGTGAAAATGCACAGCTGGTTTCTCTTATACCTCTTTCTTCTTACACCCTGATTTTAAGGATTTTGTAGACCCCGTCTAAGGGCGCAATCCAGCCCTTGACTTGGGCCGACGCAAGTGGCTTGCGCTGGCCCAGGAGGGTCGCAAATGTGACTCCTTGGAGGAAGCTGGGCTGGTGCTCCAAGAAGCGCCAGCCTGTGGAGGCCACCGCAAGCCTCCACGCCGGCTTCCTCCACAAGCCTCTGAAGTAAGCAGGTGGGGCGGGGAGGAGGCAGGAGGGAGGTGGGTGGGCGGGGGAGGGTGGGTGGTGGGCGGCCCAGGGGTGGGCAGGGAGCGGGAGGTGGAGCTGGGATCTGGCAGTTATGCCAGATCCCAACCCCCGTTCCCAGGGAGAACGTAGCGGCTTCAAGCCACTCCGCACTCCACTGACTTGTGCTACCTCAAACCACCTCCTTACTTGCCAGTTCCAGCGCAGAATAGGATTGCGCCCTAAGTTTGCTTTAAAAAATTTGCTCCTTGCCCTAACAACTCTATTCTGTCAAGCCCCCCCCCCGCTGTTGCAGCTGCATCACCAGATTGCATGCTGCATCCTGCAGTTGAGCAGTCGGAGGTCTCCTCAGGGTAAGGGAACAAATGTTCCCTTACGCAGGTAAACCTTCGCTGCCTGAATGGGTCTATTTGGACCTACACCAGCGATCTACCAGCGGACCAGGGAAGGGAGATAGGATCCACCCTCCTTCCCCTCCCATTTTCTACCTGGCTCTTCCCCCTCCCCATCCCATTCCGCCCACCCCTGGCTTCCCATCTGACCCATCACAGTCAGAACACTAGTTCTGGCACCACAAGAGGTCATAGGATTGGGTCATAAGTCTCTCAAATGCTGCTTTATGCTGTTTCGTAGCTTGTTTAGGTTATCCAGCTATAGCCAAGGCTGGGGGAAAGATATCTGATTGTGCTGAGTTGGGGAGTCAGCAGCTTGCTAATCACTTTGACCTGTAGTCAGTGCAGTCTTATACTACCAAGCTATAAACCTCCATAGCTTCTCTTTGTTCAAAAAGGAGAGGAGAGACTCCAGTGAGGCAGCAAAAGAACATTTTAAAATATATATCCAAAACCACTTTGTATTCAGCTTGTATTACTCCAGTCCAATGCATTGTACTTGGAAATGAAGCTGTTCCCAAGACTTCGTTGGGAAATGCCATTGCTTATTATATAGTTTTTCTTTCAAAATGTTGCAGACTCTTAAGTGTTTTATTCACTGCTTTGAAAATCAGATTGAGATGAGTGCTTTGTTTTTAATTACAGCCAGAAGTACCCAAACCCTCTGAGAGTGCAATGAAAGAGCTAAAGGGAATTCTGGTAAGGAAAAAAAACAACGAACTACTTTTCCTTGTATCTTTGGTGAAAAGTAGTCTATAGAAAGAAGGTGAATAGGTGGGTGGATGAAGAATGGTTTTAATGGAGAACTGTAGTGGATTAGAGACTGAACTGTGAATCAGGACTTTCTTGGTTCAAATCTTCCCTCTACTATGAAGCCCATTGATAGCCCAATCCTGAGCTGCCCGGCTCGAGAAGCTGCAGCGGCACCAAAATGGCTACTGCAGCATCCAACGTGTGTTGGGCAGCCCACGGCCGCTTCTCGGGGAAGGGGAACATTCGTCTCCTTCCCCTGGGTAAGGGAAGTAGCCCCTCAGTGGGGCTAAACAATTCTGCAGCGGCTCTTGAGCAGGCGCAGAATCATGGAGTTCTGTGTCAGGCCATGCAGTCCGATATGGGACTCAGGATCCGGTGGAGCTGAGCTCCACCTTACGGCATGTTTGCAACAGTGCACGCCAATGGTAAGCTGGCGCACAGGGCTCTGGATCTGGTTTGAAGCCTCCAAGTGCATATATCGGGACAGTAAATAAAACTAGCCTTAACAACAGTCCTGTAAGGACAACATCAAGCAAATGCATGTAATGTATTTTCTGCACTCAGAAAGCACTATGCAACTGCTCAGTGTCGTATTTGTGAGCGCATCCAGAATAGAGAGTGACTGCCTTATTTCCTTCCAGATATCTCAGTCGAATGCTGCATGTTGAATAGGCATTCCAGGAATTGCCATAATAGAATCTGTCTTCCTCTTTACAAATCTTTCCATTATTAGAAGTAAAAGGAGGACTTTCTAAAACCAGCTTATATTCTCAAGAGTAGTCATGAGAAAAATAGGGTTGGAAGGTGTAAAGCTAAATTCTTATATGCATATTGTTACTGTGTTAATTATGAATTTTGTGTAGGCCTCCATGTAATTGTCATAAACAAAGTTTATTAATTTGTTCCATTTTACACTTCATGTAAAACAGCTACTTTTATTTGCTTTCCTCTGTAGCATAAGGGCAATACCAAGAAATTTGCTTGCTAATTATATGCCTCCCAGTCCCCAATTAAATTCAGAACGCTAACAAAGTGCAGGATTTAACTTAATTGAATAGGAATTGAGTGCTTTTTTTGCTAAAGATGTGCCAGTTTAAAGAATTATATGCTACATTTTCCATGTTCTTCCCAATAATCATCTTCTGGGGGGTTTTATCGGCATAATCTAGTCTTCCCATCTGCAGGCTAGGAAGCATGTTTTTGTATGTGCACATTGTGCTTGCACCAGTTTCATGCGTGAAGAGGCACACTTTAATGTGGGTACAGACCTAGAGGCCTTGAGAAGACTGGCCTGGAGTAATGAGTTTGTCAGAGCTGGAACCACCCTAAACCTTGTAACCAGGAATGTTGTAGGAATTGTGAGCTCCTTTGCACTGCTGATCACTCTGATCACCTTTCTTATAGAAAGTGGGATGTGATCGCTATTTCATTATGATGAAGGTTTCAGATCATCCAACTCTGGCCTCAGATATCAGAAGTGGTAATCTGTATGTTAAGTCCACCCCCAGGCCATTAATTGAGAGATGAAGAGGCAGTAGTTGGGGGAGGGGTTGATTCTGCACATGTGCCATGTAGCTTGAAGAACTAGACATAAATAATAAAAATAATAATACAGGTATTTATATACCGCCTTTCTTGGTCGTCAGATTTCTCCTCAGACTTTAATTCAAGGCAGTTTACATAGGCAGGCAATACTAAATCCCAATAGGGATTTTTACAATTGAAGAAGGTTCTGTCTTTCAAGAACCACAACATTTCAGATGGCTCTTTTATTATCTGGTATCACATTCTGGCCTCAATTTTCCTCCCACACAGGCTGACAGCGGCCACAGAGCAGGTGGAATAACTCAGCATAACTCGGCTAGGCTTGTCAGCTGCTTCAAGGTCTTGCCATTCACGATGCCGGTGGCCTCGAATTGGCGACCTTCGGATGTTATCTTCAGGCAAACGGAGGCTCTACCCTCTAGACCAGACCTCCTGCCCAAACACATAGGTGTTTGATAAGTGACCTAAACATTCCCTTATTCCAATGGAGGAATACAGATACCTGCCTTCCATATATCTATTCTTCTAGGTCAGGTCGGTCCACCTTTTACTGCTAAGGGGGCCACAATACCCTGGCGCCACCCTCCCCAAGCATGCAAATAATGCAGAAATAATTGGTGATGACATGATGACATCACCGTCAATTACTTCCCGGTTCTAAGCCACTGAGGAGGAGGCGGCAGGAGAAGCAGGCAGAGAAGGTGGTGGGTGCAGTGTTTAAAATTACGTTTTAATCCCATGGACTATAACCAGAGAATAATTATAAATCTTGAAAATTTATTTAGCTATAACATTTATTGTGATGCAAAAAGGAGCTCAGCCAACATATTTCTGCAAACTGCACATTTTGCAGAGCCACATATGGCCACCCCAGCATATGCCATATCCCATGGCACTCAGACTACCATATCTGAGGTATAGAATTGCCCCCTTAATTTTGAAAGACTTCCTAGAACTGCAGCATTGATCCCAGCATACCTGAAATAAAATAGGATGGTGTGGTGTTAATTTGATGCATGTCACTTGAAAAGAACAGTCAGTCGAAGTGTTCTTTTTCATAACACAGTGTGCAGTGCTCAGCCTAGAGATTAGTGGCCCAAAGTGAAGTTCAGAATGGTGGTTTAATTCTGTGAAGCAGGTTAGGCAGAGAGATACTTTCTGATCTGCTTAACTTTTTCATGGATTTCTATTATGATTCTTTCACTCCTGTGTTTTGTTCTTGTATATGTTCACTGTTTTATTCTGTTTATTGTTGTTTTTATTGTATGCTATTCTGATAGATTTTCTGAAAGGACAGCCTAGAAAATAAGAAATGAAATGGAGACTTGCCAAGGCCATCCAGTTGATTTTGTAGTTGAACAGGGATTTGAGTGTGGGTTTTTGTTCAGTACTATACCACTCTGGCTTTTCGTCCATTTGAATAAGAATCTCCACTTCACCCATAATCATGCATCAGAAGAATGGAAAATTCCACTCTTTCAACCGCCTTTAAATGTTTGGTCTTTAGTATTGGGATCGAAAGATAATTGGTCTTTAGTATTAGGATCGCTTTATTTGCATTGCCAGCCTTCTAGAGGAATTATGGCACTTGTATTGTATGCAAAATTGTATGCATTTTGATCTAATATTTGTCCATGTGATGCATACTTAGTGTGACTGATTGTGTGATTGCAAATTTTGATTTACAGTATTATTAATAACTTCTCTTGGCTGCCACATTGCTGACCCTTCATTAATTTATTTTGCTTTAGGAAACACTGAATACCTCGCCGAGTTCAAGAAGCCTAAAATCCCTTGAGACAGACAGCAGTGAAACAGAGTTAGAAAGAATTTTGAGGCTTAGAAAAGTGACAACTGATCAAGATAGTAGCAGTAAGTCACCATGATTTTTTTAAGGTCCTACTACTAAATAATGTTACACCTTCAAAGCTGTTTCAGAGGTCTAATTGCCTTCCCTTTGAAACCATTAGTATTTCAGTGCTCATTAATTGAGGAGCTCTGGTTGCTTTTCCAGCTGATCCACGTTCTCATAATTGCTGCACTCTAACATCACCAGCAATGTTCAGTACACCCATCCTTGGCAACCCTTTGCTCTGGAGTTCAGACACTGACACTAGAGCCATTGTTCTCATCTCAACTGATATGCTTTCTTTTCGATTGGCGCTTAAGATGAGCACATAAATTAACACCTGGGGATCATGGTCACAAGAAGGATCATCAAAGTTGTATGTTAATGTAGTACTGTTGACAATCAAGATGGTGATTTCTAACCATTAGAAGAACCATTATTTAAGTACAAAGAACCTTGCATAGAGACAGCTCAGGCAAGAAAACCTTGAAAGAGTAATTAAGGAGAAAGTCCAAATGGCATACTCTTCAAAGAAAGATATTTATTTTTTTATGCTTCAGCTCAATGCCATTCATATAATAATGCAGACACTCAATTCTCTGGGTTTTAGGTCCAGCTGGAATCTTGGCTACTTCCGAATCCAAATCCATGCCTGTGTTGGGTTCTGCTGGAACACAATCTGGGCTGAACAAGATAGCAGAACTCAGAATGGGATCTTCAGAGTCAGATCAAAGGTATCACAAAAACAATTGAAAGGTCAAGTCCCAAAATTATTGTTCATTACGTACTGGTGTTTTCTAATGGGTATTCATGCCAGAAGAATTTAAGCTGGTGAACTGCTTTAGTCATAGTGGTCAAAAGACACTGGGATTCTTATTGGCTCCCTTATCCCATAGTGGACAATTGATTTCATAAAAATTACAACTTTTACATAAAATAACTTATACATAAAATATACAACTTTCCAGCACTGATGCAGCCGCAATGCAGCCCAGAGCTAAGGAAAGAAATATTCCCTTACCTTGAGGAAACTCCATGACTGCCCTACCACTGCAGGACCCACATTGACCCATTGGCGTGGCTGATCAGAACGAGAAATTTGGATGTGATGGGCCCTATGGGTGCTGGGAAATATCATCCCTAGCACCTACCCTCACATAATGGTTGGTTGGGATTGAAACATCACTCCATCAATTGCCAGTCATTGCCTTTGAACTTTATAACAAAAGTCAGCAGGATTCTAATTCCGATTGTAATGGGGAGGGGGGTTGACTCTTTCACTCTGGCACTGTTTTCATAGTGAAAATGCTTCCCTGTCCCCAGCCAGCTATTTTCCCCATTCAGCCCAATTGGGCTCTACTGCTGCTAGATTTAGTGTTCCAGCTGCAGTAGACTTTTACAATAATCATAAACAGCACTCCAACCATGCACTTCTTGTTTGCCACCAGGTTGACTGGAAAGGAGCACCCACCAACAAAGGGTGGGAAGTATCTTGGTGGCAGAAGGGGGTGGCACCCAGTGCGGGTGACTTGTGCTAGATGCTGTAGATGACCTCTGGTAGCAGCCATCACACCCCCTTTATCTCTTCAGACATGCGCCTGTTTAAAAGTTGGCACAGGTCCAAGGAGGTCCATTGGTGATCAGGAAGCTTACAGAGGGGTAAGGGAAAATATTTTCCCTTCCCCACCTAAGCCTCCCAATCTGCCCCCCCCCCCCCCCACCATAGCATACAGCACAGTCCTTTTTGGTGCAACTTCATATTTGACTGGGAAAAGGATAGGATTGGCTCTAAGAAAAGCAAAGGAAAATAGTAGCTTTAGGGTAATGGTGGCAGTTTTTCATTGGGGAAAAAATAGCAGGGGGAAAGGATCAAAAATGGCATTTCATTCCCCCAATTTGGATTCCTCCCCCCTGGCAGCTGCTTTGTGTGTGCGTGTGTGCACATTCGTATAAAATACAAATCCAAACAGGTGGAAATACAATGATGCATTCTCCGTCTTGTCTAGTTTGGTCCTAATTCACTCAGGAAAGATGCACATTTTCCCAACCTGACATGTACCAGTTGAAGTAACTTTTAATCAGTGGGGAAAAAGAAATGCTGAGCTGGTTGGAAGTGTTGAGATACATCACTTTGAAGCTTCCATTTGACTGAATAAATCCTTGGTCTGGTTTGCCAAGGTATGACCTGGCTGACTGTACATTTTCTTTAAAAGTACTGTTTAATCATCAAAGAGTTAATCCTGCTTCAGAAACGCACACTTCAAACAGATCCGGTGGAAGGGTCAGTTTGTTTTATAACAATTCTCGGCTTTTCACATAACTACTCTGAAGACTTCACTCATTCCCTTTTCCAGGATGTCAGGCAGTTTCACTTAAAGAAAAAAGGAAATAGGTGAGACAATCAGATCAGCAAAATGTTATAATCATGGTTAATTAAACCTCTGATTTCCTGTTCTGTCAGTGGAAAAGGAGCGCCTATTCTCAAAGCTCTGCATCTCATAGTTCAAAGGGGTAAATCTTAAGAAATGAAGTGGAAATTCAATTCGCATCTATTTTTTTGTGCTGCTTATTACCTTACTAGTGCTTTTATCATTTGTAAAAAAGAAAAATACTTATTTCCTCTCTCTTTTATAGTTTTACTTAATTCTATTTAAATCTGAGTTTTAAAAGAAAATGCTCCTCTCCCATAACATTTTCCTTCTACTTTCAAACATATTCACATATCCTTGACAAAAGATTATCTGTATTTTCTGTCTTTTTGATTAAATGTGTTTCAATTCGACATCATTGTTTTTCCATCTTTGAACCACTAGCAGGACACAAAGGCAATTTAGTTCAGAGATGAGTTTATTTTCCACAAAACAGCATTGTTCACCAGTGAATTTCAACCTATTTAAAGGAATAATGTTAATTGGAATATTCTGTTACCCTTGCTATGGTATGGTTTTTTGTTTTTTTTTTTGTCTACCTTTTTATTATAGTAAACTAAGTGGAAATTGCATTTGCAAGGAGGGAAATGAAATAATTGCAGGCCCAAGGTCTTCTAGAATGCGTAGTGAATTGACTGTGAAAAGGATCTTGTGTTGTCAGTCAGAGTTGTTAGATGCTGTAAAAGCCTATGTGAACCTCAGTTTATTGTACCGGCTTACCTATTCAATGGCAACCAAAAAAAGTTTCTTTAATTTTAAATTATCAGTTTAAAGAATTAAAACAAATGTCTGTATGCTTTGAGAGCACTGCGCTGTAGCGTTGGTGTAACATGGTTGTTCAGCCAATAGATCTGATTCGGAAGATCTGCTGATGTCCACCAAATTACATTTATTTGAAAAGGGCTAGGCACATTTATAGATACCAGTGACAGGGTAGCAACAGCAGTAGAGCAATGTGTCTTTAATCTCTGCTTTGGGTTTCCCAGACACATGTTGAAAACAAGATGCTGGATTAGAGGGACCTTTGACCTGATCCAGCAGGGCTCTTCTTAAATGTATGGCAATTTTAATGAGAAAAAGACCCAATACAGCCTTTCAGAACCTACCCAATACTTGGACCTGCAGCTCAGTGAGAGCTACAAGAAGAGCTATAGCTCAGTGGAAGAGTAGATACTTTTTATGCAGAAAGTTCAGTCCTTGGCATCTGTAGTTAGAGGGTCTAGAAAATATCCCTGTCCCTAAGAATGCAGTCACCAGTCAGCATTTAAGGCGCTAAGCTGGATGAAACAATGGTCATCACACAGCCTGGTTTAAACATGAAGCCAAGGCTGCATTCTTTTTTTTTAGCTCATAGCACTAGAAGCATTAGATAGCTTTATTTTTAGCTTCCAGCAAACTTGGGACCAGTGGCGTAGATAAGAGGGTGCAGGGGGTAGCAGCTTCACCGGGCAACAAGCCTTAGGGGGGCAACAAGCTGAGCTTGACACTAGTGGCCAAAATTGTGAAAAAAATTGGTAAGTACAAATAATACTATCATGTTACATATCATTGGAAAGGTAATTTAATGAGGAATGCAATGCAATAAACCCCATTGGAGTACCTGTATTCTATCAAAAGTTACAACCAATTAACCAGAAAATGAAAACACAACTGCTTTATGGAACAAAAAGTGGATTTCTGTAACTCAAAACCGATCTATGAGATTGCTTGTTCTGAGAGCCAATGAGATGTTAATATGGTACAGCATTGAATAAGGTGTTAATATGAATCAGCTCTCATTTCCATGTATCATAATACAGTCACCCCTGCTAACTGAGTAAAGAGACACTTTTTCAAGTGAGGTTCCTCTTATATTTAGCAGGGGAAGAATTCACCCCAGCACAGTATCGCTAACCAATAAGGGGCACACTTTGTATTTATTTGCTTAATCAAATTTGATTTTGTTATGGATGGGGGGGCTACAAAATCTTCTTTGATGCCAGGTAGCAGATAGATGCCTTAGCTTTGCCTCTGTTTGGGGAGAAGCAGCAGAGCAAGTGGGTGGCAAGCTTCTGGGCGGGGGGGAGGAGGCATGTTTTCCCTTGATTTTCACTTTTTAAAATCCTGGGCGTGACATCGCTTCCAGTTATGACATCACTTCCGTGGCAGCATTTTGAGCTTGGCACCGGGCTACACAATCATTAGCTACGCCACTGCTTGGGACATGTTTCTTTTTTTTAGGTTCCAGTGTGCTAGCTACACTAGAATTTCTCCGAGCCTGCTCAGAGCTAGAAAGGATAGCCATAACCATGCATATGTTATTTCCACCTATTTTCCTGTCTAAAGAACAGAGGACCCTGTCAAAAACATGGCAACTTCCATAGTATGTGCAGAGTATGGTTACAACATAGTGACCTCCATATAAAAGATTTCAATGAGGGTACGCCATTTTGTTGTTTTTAAAATAAGTGCACTGGAAGCACACATGCTGGAAATGTCACTTCCGGATTTTTTCTAGGTAAAAAAGGAACACAGCTCAAAATAAGAGTGGTAGAGTGCACCGTATCGTTTCAGACTGCAGGTAGGGGTACCAGTTTCTAATGCTCCACTGTATAAAACGAAATCTCTGCAAATAAACATTGAACATTAAGAAGGCTTTCAACCCAGGTCATTCCCATAATCCTTTATCTGTAGGAAGATTTTTCACATCTTAAAAATGTTATTTCCCCCACCTACACTCTCAAACTCAGGCCTTTATTTTAATTTAAAAATGATAATACCTCACATTTTCCCTCCCAAGGGAACTCAAAGAGGCTTTCAACAAGAAAATTAAAACAATCAATACAAATTATACAATAGCATCCCAATCCTATTCAAGATTGGGCAGTATTGTGGAAGCTTTTGCAACAGTGGAAGTGAGTTCCACTGTCATAAAATGGCTCTTTGACAGAGCACAAGCTTTAAGCATGCTGGGGCCAATGAAGTGTATAGTTTCGCCCTAAAATGTGCAATATAAAAACAAATTCAAAAGTAACTGGCTAGGTTTAATGATGTGGGTGGGTGTTGTGCCCACTTACGTATACTTAAGCTAAACAAGAGCAGTGGGACTAATACGTTAACAGCACAGCACGACAGCATGGGATTGATTAAGGAGCAACCTGTCAGTGTTTTGGAAAGACTACTGTAAAGGAAAAGGTGAGCAGTTTTTTCTTCTTCCTGTTTCTCATAAGAACCTAAGGACATAAGAACAGCCCCACTGGATCAGGCCGTAGGCCCATCTAGTCCAGCTTCCTGTATCTCATAGCCGCCCACCAAATGCCCCAGGGAGCCCACCAGATAACAAGAGACCTGCATCCTGGTGCCCTTATGTTCTTATCCTGCCCACTGCAAGATTTTATATGGCCCATAGCAACTTTTTTTTTGCCAGAGCATTTGCGAATGTCTGACATTTTTACTCAATATGTATTATTTTCAGTTTAAGCCATTTCTGCCCAATGTTACATATATGCAACAGGAACCAAATGTGTACACCTGGGGGCTGGGCAAAAATGGGTTAAGCATTGTTTCTTTGTAATTGTCACATTTCTCTTTTGTTCTGAATTATATCATGTTGATTACTAAAAACGATCCAAGTAAAACTTATTAATTCATTCATTTAAATTTCATTCATTCATTTATGAAATGGATTTATTTTTTTGGCCCGTGAAAGTGTGTAAAATATATGATGTGGCCCTCATACTGAAACGTTTGGAGGCCCCTAGTGTAGGTGATCAAACGCAATGGAACCTTTGGGCACAACAGAAAAGATAGGCAAGAAGATTTAGAAATGTTTACACACCTTGTAACTTGTAAGAATTGAAATAATTTTAATTGGAAGAAGTACACTAATTAGGCATGAACAGCTAAAATGCATTTGGGATATGGGCAACTTAACCAAGAAAGGGAGGCAGGTCAATGACATCAATCTGAAAACTGAGTTTATTCATCCTTGGTTGGCAGAACAAAATTCAGGGTGCAGCCTGACCATTTACATTGCCAAGTACACTTTAAACACTGCTCCTAGTTTTTTTTAATGGTTTTCTGATATTTCATCATCTTGTTTCAACATATGCTGATCTTATTGCATGTATTGGTTTTACAATTTATAATAGTATTATAATAGTAATTTGGATAACGCCTTCCAAAATTTGATATGCAATCTGAAGTTCTGTTAATTTAGAATTAACTGATCTTGTAAGAGAGAAAATCGGAATGGCCGTGTGGTGCTTGGACATCATTTTATGGCACCTACATTTGGAGAAATCTCTCTTTCCAAAGAGAAGAAGGAAGGAGGGGAATTGCTCTCTCTCTCAACCTCAGGTTGTGACAGCCAATTAAGTCTGCTTCTTTACTGAACTAGTGAGACAGAAACTGTTTGCTGCTTTGTAAACAACAGGTGTGAACAAATGGTTTATCCTGTCATTCCCTGATCTTTCTAAGGTCCATTTATCTAGTAGTTGCTTGTTATGACAATATCTTCAAGCATCTGACCAAAATTGTCATCTTTTTGCACTGTTTTGACAATTGAAAGATTAAAATAACGCTTCAACTTAAAGGAAGAGTTAAGGCACCTACCTTAATTAAGACACCATGTGAGTAGACAACACATTCACAGTCTTGCACATTGTGCTTACTTACAACTGAGCCTTCAAGCAGCCACATTTTTCCTTAGACTTTTATCTTCAGTTTTGTTCCTCTGCAGGTTGGAGGCAATTCTAACATTTATTTTGTTTTTCACACTTTTATACCACCCTTCCTCCAAGGAGCTCAGGGTGTGTACATGGTTCTTTCCCTCATTTTGTCTTCACATCATTCTTTGTTTCTTAATGTAATAGATGTTCTGATAAATCTTAAATAATTACTTTGCTGGCTTTACTTTAGGTTGAACATGCACAAAATTTTGCTTTGCAGTTTAAAATAAGCTTTGCAAGAGGTTGGTTGACACAATTAAGAGATTAGAATTTGAAAGCATTAAAGACTGGCATACCTCTGAACCCAGCTTCAGTGTGGCCCCCCAACTTGCAGAAGAAGTGGATTAGGACAAACCAAGGACAGTGTGGGTGCATGGAGGCTAAACTGTGAGCAAGCACAAAAATTGCCACCTCATTCAGTTTTCTCCACAAGTATTTAACACAGTAAGAGTCTCATTTAGCAGTTTCTTCTGAGAAATCAAGTGATATTTAATTTGGTTTGAAAACAATCAAATTCCCAAGGTTCGTGAGATGTATATACAGTGAAGGGAAAGGTGCATCTTACTTTCTCCCCTTTTCTCCTTAGTGCATTTTCAGCACTTAGTAAACATTTTCATGTAGCAGAGGACTCAGTTAACAGAACAAGCCACATAGAGGGTAAGGCTTAATCTGATGATTTTATATAATTAAAGGATTTTCTCTCCTTCCCTCAGCTGTAATCTTAGCATCACTGAATTGTCTACTGACACTGCAGGAAACAGCTCAGCCTCAGAGAGACACAACTACAAAGGTTTTCCATGTGGAGCTTGTACATGGGCAATTAAGTTGGAACAATAACTGGGAAAGAACGACAGAATGTTCTGGAAGCTGAGAATCTTCTTTTAAAAATAGAAACCCTAAAAAAGGGACATGCAACATTATGATGCATATAGCCTAATGTGACTTAAAGTGTGTAGTCTCAGTATTGTCTCAACACTCTTTAGTATATGTTATACAGCATTTATAAGAAAACTTTAGGAGACCGTTTCTTAAAATGGAAGTCTAAGATACTCCAGGTGTGGCAGTATGCTACATACAATTTCTGTCTCGGCAAGACAGAGATGGGGGGGTGACGTCCTCACATGTGGCGTTTGGACAAGTCATTTGAGTTACCCAGGAGCCTGTTACAGTTAATGATTTGTTATTGACCATTGATAGGACTGGCAATTCATACCAGCTGAGATGATGTTCTCTTAATGAGGGGATGCAGGTATTCAAAACTCTCTGAAATCTAAAGGGGAAGCAGATTCTTTTTCCTCAGTGGCCAGTAGAGGTGGCAGCAGCTGGAGAGGCCTACCAGGCTGCTTTACCACAACCTTCCACAAGATAGAGAAGCTTCTGTCTCACACCTCCTGCTCTAGGCAGAGGCAGCAAATGCAAGCCCTTTGAAGGCACCATTATTCCATTTATCGTGGTAACATCTGCGCTCTGGGTAAGCAGAGAAGCTCCTGATACAGTGAGTGAGGTACTGTTGCTTTTGAAAACGTAGATGCTTATAGCAGGGGATAGTTTGGTATATGGAACTGATAGTGGTGGTTCCTATTTCTGTCCACCTTTCCACATGTCCCAAAGAAGGAAAGTCTGCAGACCTCTCTAGTGGCTGTTTTGAACTAACCATGGGGGAAGAGGGTCTACATACTTCTCCATTTGAAAACAGGCAGAGAAGTGCTCAAATAGATGGATTTTCTCAAGATGTGTGAATTGGCCCCCAGAAATGACAAAAAGTCCCCAGAATCCAAGGTCAGACATCTTAGGTTTTACTGTTGGCATCATGCTTTTCTCCACATGAGAATTGTTAATAGGTGACCCATAACAAGAACTTGCATTTTGAGTGTTGTGTTGTTAATGGTTTGTGTTATCTTTCTAATATATAAAAAGCACTTTTATTTTATGAAGGATAGAAAGTCTTCCAAGTGACATAAATTATTACTAGAATGAATATATGAGCTTACTCAGTAATACTGAGGTGTATTACTGTTTATCTTGTTAAATCTGTATTTAGCTTTCAACCTATAGATTAAAAGGCTATCTCAGAATGCCAGGTGCAAGGGAGTGCCAACAGGATGCAGGTCTCTTGTTGTCTTGTGTGCTCCCTGAAGCATTTGGTGGGCCACTGTGAGATACAGGAAGCTGGACTAGATGAGCCTTTTGCTGATCCAGTGGGGCTCTTCTTATGTTCTTACAGCATTTAGCTGCTGTTGAAAATGTGGATGCAATGCTACTATTATGTAAATCCAGGATACCTCTACAGAAATGTTTGCCTTTGTTTTCAATAGGTATGTGCACAACTATTAATTTACATATTGACTTCCCGAGTAATGTTCTCAATGGCAAGCTTGTAGAGAGCTAGAAGTAAGCACTCTCCATCACTTTATGTATCTGTCAACAAAAATAATTAAATGCCATTCCACAGAAGTTGATTTAGAACTCAGAAAATGCCAGTGTGATCATTCATACAGTGCCATGAAGTGAAAGACAGTTTGTGTGTCCATTCATCTCACTACTTTACTGTAAAAAAAAAAATGATTGTGCAGATAGCTTTTTAAATGGTTTTTAATTTGACCTGACCCTTACTTCAGAGCAGAACAGTTAAGTTGGACAAACATTACTGAGAGTATTCAGAGGAGAATGAAGGATGGATGGCACCTCACCATCTTCTGCTTCTTTTTATATCCTCTACTTTTGCTTAAAACGTCATTGGCTGCGAGACATTCAGTGAATGAATTGAATTCATTGCAGTGAGTCTTGGGTGGATTGTATAGAATTCCAAATTCTGGCTTGTACTCTGATGTTACCATGCCAAATCTCAGTTCGGGATACAATGCAGCAAGTCACCAATAAACCTCTGTGACAGATTTTATGATTTTAACAATGACACTGCATTACAGATAGCAGCAGTTGTGTTTAAAAAAAACACACACACACAGGACTTGTGGTGGAGGGAAAGCACCAAATGAACTGTGAGCAGCAATGTGTTATTTTGCGCTGGAACAGACAACAACTTAATCACTGGATTTTTGCTGTTAAACTGTATATTATTGACAGATTTAATCTCCCATTTTTGCCATCCTTGAAGGTGATAAATATGATTGCTGTGTTACCCATTTTTATTGAAAACGAAACAGTCTTCTCGCTATTTGGCTGTGCATCAGCCGTTGGATAGCTGCCATCCACTAATGCAGGCCCCCTGCGGAGAGCCCACGGAAGAATTATACTCTGATTCACCAGATTGTGTTAAATAGTTCAGCTGTTGAGATTGGAAAGAGAGTTACCTCCAAAGTGAAATAAAAAGGACCTTGGCATTTATGGCTTTGACCATTTTATAGTGTTGGGGCAATCAGCTTTTCAGAGGTACCATTTTCTAAAATAACTCCTTTGTCGTAATGCTGCTTCCAAAGTTTCATTTGCTGTCATGTTCAAAATATTTCCTCTTCCATTTTTCAGGGAAAAAATTAAGTCTGAGTGCTAGGCAAAATTTGCATAAAATTGCTTTTTCCCCCCTCTCACGGGTTTGAACACTTACTGAACTGAATTGCTAACTGGATCAGTCAGGGCCAATTTCTGAACTAATTAGCCTCAAACATCCAGTGTTAGATGTGACAGTAGTGCATATAATTTGAACTGTGACAATCACAGAAGGCAAACAGTGGTCTGCTATTGTAAAATAGCCATTTCTAGTTGAAGACATTCAGACCTGGAAGATAAAATTCTCCTTGTATGGCATTTCTGTAGTCAGGCCTATCTTCACAAAAAAGGCAGGATTTTATTGCTTTCCTATCAATCTAAGCCAATAAAATCACACCATTTCTACTGCACTTCGCTTCATCGGGTAACCTTTCTTTCCAGACAGTTGCCTGAGCTGGTTCCATAATAGTTGGACCCATCACATTAATTTGCTTCTCCCAAAGATTCAACTGGTTTTTGTTTTTATATCAGTATTTATAGTAGCCACTATAAATTGATAGCCACAATGTGCTTTTATACCCTGTAGTCAGGATTGCCAAATCATCTTTACTTGGTTCTTTGACTAAAGTGGAACAGTTGGTGAATTAAGGCCTTGATGACACATGGAAACTGCATGTCCATAGTCGTGTAGGTGCAACCACTGTAATGTAGAATGTCAGCGTTTATAAATTTGTAACACATGATATTTATAAATGTGACATAATGCATTCTCAGAAATAGGCTAAGCTATACCAATGCAAACTCTTTTTGATACTTTCACTGATAGTTGTGTAATGATAAATGATGAAGTACAAGAGCTCTGCATGACACTCCTTGTAGCTATGACCCCATAGCTAAACCACATCTGCTACTGATACAGAATTAGAGAACATTGCTGATGGGGTTTCAGCTGGGTGCCCATTCATCTTGGGAGTTGCTGCAATGAAGCCAAGAGTCCAGTCCTGCAAATAAAAAGGAGAAAAAAAGAACATGGGCTTCTGAGTTGCCATGGGGGAAGGAAGCCAGCACCATATTGGTTTTCTTTTCCTCCTTCAAATTACTTCTATTTAAAAAAAAATATCTCAGGAAAGAATTACGAAGGCTTGAGGAAGGAGCAGTACCAGATATTTGGGGAAGATTAAGATATCACCCCTGCTAACTGGTTAAGAGGCACTTTTCAAGTGGGTGCTCCTCTTTTATTTAGCAGGGGGAGAGTAACTGGCCCACCTCACCCCAGCAGTGTCTTTTCTAGTGGCTGTCTGCTGGTGTTGCATCTTTTTAGATTGTGAGCCCTTTTGGGACAGGGAGCCATTAGATGTTTGATTTTCTCTGTAAACCGCTTTGTGAACTTTTTGTTGAAAAGCGGTATATAAATACTGTTGTTGTTGTTGTTGTTGTTGTTATATCAGACTTGAGGGGGAGAGCTCCAAAATCCACCATCTCTCAACACTGGGGCAGATGGAAAAGACCCTGCCTGGAAATGGGGGCACTTGACCTGTTTTCTCTAGTGTTGGGCACCTGACCAACCACTGCTGCATTTTTATTTACCTCTCTGTAGGCTGCCTGGTCCCCAGTGGCCAGTTCTTTTGCTGGTGTAAGTCTGAAAAGCTCCTGGGGGCTGATCCAGTCTGGGAAGGTATCCAGCATGTGCAGCTGCCACCAAGATCCACCCCCAGACCAGCCTAATCCTCACCCTGATGTGCCCCACTGCCAACTTAAAGGTGACGGAAGACGTTCTTCAGGCTGCTGTTGCCTGTGCATGGCTTCCTGCCTTTGTACTGGGTGGATCTCTGCAGGTTGCCTACTGTGCCAGGGGCCTGGCAAGCAGGATGTGATAGTGGATCATGATTTATATCCCACAAATAGGATTAGGGTATTAGTAAATGAAAGGCAGAAGCACTGCCATTCCTTATCCTTTTCCGTATACTTGCTCTTACATGCTGTTCATAATGAAAGATTGAGACCCTCCGACAACTGACTCGGGGATGAATCCACTCCTTTCAGACAGGTGACTCTACCAGAAAGTTATTCCTAATCTGTGAAATTAGGCTACAATTTTGTGTAATGAGGTTTCACTCATTTTCATCATGCTTGCTTGTGATCACATGCTAATCCTGACGCCTATAATAATTTTGCTGCTGCTGCTCTTAGCACTAAAGGATTTGCAAACACAATGTGTCATTTATATACTTAGGCATTTTTTTAAAACATGTTCTGCCTTCTAGGTCTCCAAGCGATGTGGTGCTTAAAAATAAAGCTGCTGGCACAGAAAAGCAGGCAGAGTCCATGGTAGTATTGGATCCAGGGAACACCAAAGATCAAATGCCTGAACATCTTGACAAAGACAAGATGATGGAAGAAAAAGAACAACACATTCATAAAGACACTAGTGTTGGGAAAACGAAAGAGACAGACAGCTCTCACTGCTAATTGATGTGCTAAAAGGTGTTGACTTTCCAAAGTTGATTTCAGTGAGTGTCAGTTGTTTTGTTTTTTTGGAAAGGGCTATATACTTTAATGTATTCTATGATAGTTTACTGAAAC
Organism: Tiliqua scincoides; assembly: GCF_035046505.1. Taxonomy (NCBI): domain Eukaryota; kingdom Metazoa; phylum Chordata; class Lepidosauria; order Squamata; family Scincidae; genus Tiliqua; species Tiliqua scincoides. The sequence goes on from NC_089823.1 coordinate 178,634,647, forward strand.
AGCCTTTTGTATGCATTTTCAATAGGCGCATTAGTAGACTGTATAATTGTACGCAATCCAAAGTCTCACTTTGAGTCTCTTCCTCCTGTTTATAGACAGGGTTGGGATTTTTTTTCCCTAATCTATTTATGTTTGTTTCTTAAATTATGCAAAATATCAAAATTTATTTTGATATTATTTTGTAATAATGCCTTGTTTGGGATATGACCCAAAGCCTGCTGAAACAGATTGAAAGGATAGATTCAGCCTTAATTAGGTATTCCCAGAAAGGCACTCTCTGTGCACTTTGGCTCCTACCACTGATAAATGCAACCACAAATCACTTTTTGTAGACACCGAACACAACCTACTGAGGATTTCTTGGCAAAATTCATGAAAACTTGGGCTATCGCCTGATTAAAGAAATCTTTGACTGCATGCCGAAAGACATTTCGTAAGCAGTAAGGCTCATTCAAGTTATTGGAACTGACCTCTGGGTAAACATTGTTAGTCAGATTAATTGTATGTATTTTAATTGATTACTTAATTATATCTACACATAGAAAAGCAAACATTCTTCAGGAAAAAGCATACTTTCCTATCCAGCACATGCACAAGAGGAGGGCTCAATTTATGCCAATTCTCCTTTACCTTTTGAACCCCCTGCACCTATCATAAACCCATGCACCACATAGTCCTCCACCTCCAGGTTTTCAAGGGTGCAGGAGTCCGGAGAGATAGAGGGAAATCAGCAAGAATAAAGTGTGTCACCCCAGCTCAAGCACAAGCAGAAGGTGGGGTTTTTCGATATATGAGTATTGGAGACCACCATTTTATAAGAGGCATTCACTCTGTGAGAAAAAATAAAAGACGAAGAATACCTTTTCTCAGAAACATCTGCCCCCATTGTTTATTTCAGAATCTCCTTTGAGAGCAGGTGTAGTATCAAGGCTAAGAGACTGAGCTGCAAACCAGGAATTTTTCCAGTTCAGATCTCCCCTCCTTCATGAACTCGCCAGATGGTCTCAGGTAGGCCACTCCCTCTTAGCCTCAGCTACCCAGCAATATAGGCATAGTAATACTCATCTTACAGAGTTGTTGTAAGGATACCATCAAGATGCATCCCATAGGGATGTTTCAGGCTCTAAAGGTTTCCACTGAGTAAGAGACTTTTGTTGCCTTGCCCGGGGCAAGCCCACACTGTCCTGCTGGGTCTACTTGGATTTGCACCAGGTATTTTGCTGGCGCAAGTCCAAGTGGACCCAGGAAGGTGGATCAGGGCTGGGAAGGGAGATAGGATATTGGCGGTGTCGCTACCACCAAAACTGCCCCCTTCCTGGCCTCAGTCTGACCTCCTCCTTGCCTTGTCCCCTCCCCATTCTGCTTCTTCCTCTCCCTGTCCTCCCACCTTTTTTTATTCTTATTTTTTTCACATTTTTATACCGCCCTTCCCCCAAAGAGCTCAGGGCGGTTTACACAGCTGCTCTTCCCCTCTTTCTTGTCCTCACAACAACCCTGTGAGGTAGGTGAGGCTGAGAGAAAGTGACTGGCCCAAGGTCACCCAGGAAGCTTTGTGGCTGAGGGGGGATTTGAACCTGGATCATCCAGGACTAAGTCCACCTCCCAAACCACTACACCACCCTGGCTCTCCTGCTGCCATCTGACTTTCCTTTCTGGGTCTGGTAGTGGGCCTTCTGCACTACTGCCATTTAGGGCAGTGCTCTTAAAATGGCCACCAGCAACACACTGTGTGTGTCATCACAACCTATTTTACAACAGAACTGTGTTCCACTGTCATAAATGCCTTCGCACATTGACTATGGAGTATAGGGCCATAAATGCTGCAACCCTAATTAATTAATGGGAGCTGAACAAGAGCTGTGGTGTTCTCTTATGCATTTTCCCATTCATTTCAAAGGAACTTGAACAGGAAAAGTTTCCAGTGGAATATATCCACAGAAGTAGAACTTGGTGGCACAAGTTATATATGGGCTATTATATCCTTATCCATATGATCTGTACGTAGATATTTACAAAAATGTAACATAGCACTAACTTGATCATTGTTTGTATCTTGGCATATTCTTTATACCCTCTTGACAAAGCTTGCTTTTCTGTTGGAAGGATCAGTAGCTAAAGTTATTCCAAAGCCTGAAAATATCAACCCATGCTTTCATAGCCAAAGAGAAATGAGGTCTGTCGCTATTAAATCTAGTCAGATATCAAGCAGCCCAGTTACATAAGAAGAGCCCCACTGGATCAGGCCAAAGGCCCATCTAGTCCAGCTTCCTGCATCTCATAGTGACCCACCAGAAACTTCAAGACAACAAGATACCTGCATGATGACACCACTCCCTTGCATCTGACATTCTGAGATAGCCTACTTCTTAAATCAGGAGGTTGCACATACCCATCATGCCTTGTGATGGACTTTTCCTCCAGAAATTTGTCCAGTTCCCTTTTAAAGACATCTAGGCCAGATGTCATCACCACATCCTGTGGCAAGGCGTTCCACAGACTAACTACACACCAGGTAAAGAAATATTTTCTTTTGTTCTAACTCTCCCAACACTCATTCTTAGTGTTTGTCCCATTTCTGGTGCTGTGTGAGTTTTGATCTATTTTTTATCCATTATGTTCCATTTTGATCCATTTTTAATGCATTATTGATCCACATTTTGATGCATTATGAATATGTACACTGTAACCTTTCAACTCATAATTGAGAGCCATACTTTTCCTTGAACAGACTGAGATTTCTAGCCTCTGACATTTTCAGCCCAATCCTAACTTGTGCTGGAACAGGCAGGCCAGTGGGCCTGTGCTGTATCTAGCACAAGTTGCAGGCAGCAAGAAGCTCATCCAGGGGCAAGGGGAAACTTTTCCCCTTACCCCAGGGAGAGCCACTGCAGTCCCAATGGGGCTACTTGGATCTGCGTCACCTCAGGAGGTGGTGCAAATCTGAGTAGCCTGGAGCTGCCCTGGGCTGTCTAGGAACAGGTTTAGGATCCGGTAACAGCACATTTCATACTCCCCCTCCCCTTCTCAGATATCATTCTGGGATCTTACACTACTGAAATATTCACATACGTTAAGCATTTCTGCTACCTACATCACTTAAAGATTTTCACTTTCAAACTTGCTCCTAATTTTTTATTATAATTTTATTTTAAAATACCAAAAATTAACAAATACAAACTCAAAAAATTAGAAATAAAAAAAATAAAAAACAGATATTGAACGTTGTGTGGCAAATGCAGAGTTCTAAATTCTTTGATACGCTTCATAATCATGTAGCATACTAGGTATTGTATCTTAAACATTCTATTAATTATTCTAAAATGCATTTTCAAAAACAAAGAAAACAAATTTTCTGTATATCCATTATCTACTCATTGAATTCATAATTCATTTGACCCATTTTCTCCTTCTTGCTCAGGAAGTCCATGAATGATTTCCAGTTGTTCATAAAATTCTTTACTGACTTCTTAAAGTCATAAGTGTATCCATTTCAGCAAGGTCCAATATCTTTACCCACCATTCTTCAACTGAAGGTATCTCTGAAAGCTTCTAGCACTTAGTGTAGAATATTCTTGCTGCAGTTGTCATATGTAAAAGTATAATTTCTAGATCTTTCTGAATCAAATCAAGTTTTCCCAACAAAAAAAACTTGTTCCTAATTAACTTTTAGTCAAGTGAGCTGCACCCCACAGTTGTTTTTCTGCCTCACCTCCATAAAGGATGCATCCAATTCAGTACTCTCCATAACCTAGGAAGACTATACCTCTAGACCATTTTACCCTGTGCAAAGTGAATCTCACCTTATGATGTGATTTCAGTCCTAATATGAATTATTATAATGGTGTAGGTAGGTGACTGTTTCTTTAGCGTACTAATAAAAATGTATAAAAACAGTCATAGACCTTCACATAGCCCTGTGCATATTTGCTTTATTCCAATGGAAATGTCCTTTAAAATATTCACCATTATGACAAAGCACTTTGAGAACCAGCCTATGTGCTATATTCCTACAATAAATGAGGACAAGAAAACAGGTGTAATGTAATTATCCACAGATTTTTCACCTGAGGTTTCATCTCAACAGGATGAGAAGGGCCATTTAAAGGGAAAAGTCCTTTAACAATAGCCTCACTTACCATTGTAACAGGGCAGACAATCAATCTCTCTCTCTCTCTCTCTCTCTTTCTTTCTTTCTACAGCACTTAGAACACCCTCACTATGAGGCAAGTGACCCCTCCCTTCCCGCTGAGCATGTGAACTAATGCAAAATAGAAGTGATATTATCTCCGCTTTGCATTCTTTCCCCAAGCTGCACTCTGGGGTTGCTGCCTCGGAGTGAAACCTTTCTAAGCACCTGGAGAGAGACTGATTGTCTCTCTGCTGGCTCTGTCCTGCATTACAAAGGTAAGCAAGGCTATTTTTAAACCACTGAGCAAAGGGACATTGTTTTTTAAATGGATTTCCTTTAACACCATTTTAGGCATCCATGGGGGTTCTGGGAATGGAACCCTCATGGGTACCAAGCCTCAACCTGTATTTCATTGTATTGTTATCATTAGAAAAATACTTGTAGCCTGTAGAAACATGACACTTTTGACCACATAGTAAAATAGCACACACATCACATTTGATCATCACTCATTTTCCTGAAGAAGACAATGACAAATCCTGCAGATCTACATTTCAGTGGTATTTCCAAAATCAACTGTCTTACTACAGTATACAAGTGTAATTAGGATCTTCTCTCTCACACACACACACACTAGAAATATGCAGTTCAATGTTTTGTTTGAAGTTGGGTGGTAACATTCTTGAATGCACTATAACCTTTATACGCTATAAAACAGTGATTGGTAGTTAGGATTAGAGAATGAATGTTCCATTTGTAACCTTGGTTCTGCATGTAGTAGTTCAGTGCTTATCTCCTAAAAAGCAAATCATTAAGTGTGGTATTTGTATGTAAATAGATTTTTTTTTGCATGCTTGTTAAGCAAATGTCAGAGTGAATCAAATCAGTCAGCTTCATAGAACTCAAATATGGGGAAAACATGTCCATTGCTTTATTTATCAATACTTCAGTAGTTTTCTTTTCCTATTAATTGATTTTGCACTGGATATCAAACCGTGTATCAGTTTGAATACACTGAATTGAATATGATGATTTCTAAATGTATTTTTCCTTGAATGGTTACTACTGAAGAATATTCAAAAATTTCTTAAAAGTATTTCTTTCTAGTTAAATTATTTGTTATATGATGATATGAATTATTTATCTTTTCAATGCTGATTATTAAAAAGGTTTCTGACTTTTCCCAGATATTGTGACATTTGGTGTTTTATTTGCTACAAAGTGAGAGTATGCATGGCTTTGAAAAATATCAGTTTTCATTGTGCACACAGGGATGTGCTGCCTTCAGCAAACCTGGTGACCACCATATGGAACAGGAATCCAGGCAGGTCCCTACTCTGAACATAACCTAAGAGAAAAACTGTAGTAGTAATGGAGTGCCAGCCCAGCCAAGGTCAGTTGTCTATATCAGTACTACATCAGTACCTACTCTGACTTTGAAAACCCTGTAAGTCTTTGTGTGTTGCTGGACAGGGAAAGGTTTTTCACCTGGGGGGTCAATGGCTCTCAGGAGGGTCTGGGAGGCCAGTGACCCCCTCTGTAGCCCTCCTGGCAACTTCAAACTGCTGTTTTTTTAAAAAAAAACTTCCTGTTTTTGTCACAAAACTGGAAATGCTTCCCCCCCCCCCAGTTTGAAGCTGCTCGGAGGATTGCAAAGGGATTTGCAGGCTTCCCAGCCCCTCCGGACAGCCATAGCAACCCCCAGGTAAGTGGGAAAAAATCCCTTGCCTTGCAGCAGTAGGATTGTAATGATCACATTGCTGTTGATTTCTGGGCATTCCCTTAAAAGTACCCACCTGTTTGGGAACCACTGGTCTACATAGATCTCTTGTTGTACTATTCATTTCAGTGAAGGGAAAGCAATCTATATATACATTCCTTTGTACACAAAGGAAGGGACAGTGAAATGAATGGGATGCCTTTGCACACTGGATTGTTCTATGAATTCAGCTAAGCTCTTGCATCTGTAGATGATCACTTACTAAAAACATCCATAGTATTTTGCTACACAGAGCTACATTAGCCTGAATCAGCCTGAGTTATGCACCAACTGTTTTCACTAATAATGGAACGGATGTTCCGCATAGTGCTTTTAAAAATGCCACCTTTTTTTATGGCACTAACTCTCACTGATTAGAGAACCCCAAAGTGAAGCACCGCATTAAAACTGACTAATGTTTTTTAACAACCATTTAATGGAATTCCAGGCTATTTAAAACATGCACAACTCCTGCCTTTCGCAGGTGCTTTACAGATTATTCTACATGGTCTTTTTTCAAAGACAAAAGATTCTTGAAAGTATACCCATATCCTCATAGCACAAGTAGTTTGTATTCTTGTGTGGCAAATTTCCACTAAACTGCCTTAGAAGCTGAGTGGCAGAAAGGTGGAGTACAAATGTTTTAAATATGTATTTCAAAAGACAAGGAAGACCAAGGACTTGTGGTTTTTTGTCCTCACTCTTGTTCCCTTTTGGTAGACTTGAGACAAAGGTGTGCACTCCTAAGAAGAGAATTAAAGGGTTAGTTTTGAGCCAACAATTGCCAACTCTGAAGCATCACTTCCTAGATAGCAGAATGCACTTCCCCTACAGTAGCATCACTATAATCAAATTCCTCTTCATCATCGTCTTCTTCAGTAAAGTCAACAAATTCATGCTCTTCTCTTTCACCTGAAATGAAAAATATATTACCTGAGTGTTTTAAATGAATGTATGGGCAAAACGTTGACCGTTAAAAAATGCAGAATTTATTTCAGCTTATTTTTCTGAAGCATTCTAGAGTGTAATAATCCCAACAGACCAAACTTGAGTTTGTAACCCACAACGTTGGTTGGCACAACAGGAGCTAGTATCTGTCCCATTATGTGTCAATCCCAAGAGACTATGCAACTCTTCAGAAACATTTTGTGTATATCTATGGGGGGGGGGGATGACACATGCAACAATGGCACAATTCAACCAGCATTAAGCACTCTGGCATCCTACTGACTTCAATATCAGAGAAACATCTAACATTTCCCACTGAAACCCAGAACGTAAGTGCTTAACATTGGCTACATTGTACCTGTAATGATTCAGCAGGTAAGCATGTCATTTGCAATGTAATTATATGCTCTCTCTCTCTCTCTCTCTCTCTCTCTCTCTCTCTCTCTCTCTCTCTCTCTCTCTCTCTCTCTCTCTATATATATATATATATATATATATATATATATATATATATATATATATATATATATATATATATATATATATATATATATATGGAAATACCAGGGAAGTATGAGCAGAGGTTTGCTCTGCTCACAATTCACTTCTGGCTTCCAGGTTCTCCCCTCCCCCTCTGCATCCCCCTATGCCAGTGGTTCTCACCCTTTTCGGCCCGGGACCCACTTCTGAGAATGACAATCTGTCTGGGACCCACCGGAAATGATGTCATAGCCAGAAATGACATCATCAAACAGGAAGTGACATCACTGTGATGTCAGAGTGATGTCATCAGGCAGGAAGTTCTTGTCTAGAAACTCAACATAAATGACAAGAGACAGTATTCCAGCTCAGAAGCTTCTTTCAATTCTCCCTGCCCTCGCTACCATTGCTATCAAGCAAAAAATAACACAACATCTGGAACAAAATATTTGTGTATTTATTTACTACTGTTTTTATTTCTGTCTTTATTTACAAAATCTCAAGCTACTTCTTGCATTGCGCTTGAAACTAACAAACATTGATGTGGTTGTTGATACTGTGCTCAGCACTAGCCAGAAACAAGTGCACCCTACTCATGCACCTCAATACAAGGAGTAGCTTGAGCTTTTGTAAATGAAGGAAATAAAAACAGTAGTATCCCCCTCAGAAGAAAGATAAGCAGAGACGCTTCCCCTCATCTCCCCCTAGCCTAAGCACGTCTACTTAGAATTGACTCCCATTATTGGCAATGGGGCTTACTCCCAGGTAAGAGTAGACAGAATTGCAGCCTAAGAGAGCAGTAAGAAGAGGGGAAGGGTGCACATCAGAGAAGTGGCTGGGGTAGCAGCACTCTCCCTGGGTGCTTCCCCCCCCCCCACATGCCAGGCCTGCCCTCCCTCCTCCCCCCTTCCTGGCTGCTCTCTTGGCAGCCAGGCAGCCAAGGATCCCCCCTCACCCCAGCAAAGATATAAAGAGAGGACATGCTAGCCAGGGCAGGAAAGGATTGTGCCTTCCAGGTGATTTCAGAGAGGGTGTGATGCAAAGGACCGCAGTGGGGTGGTGGCAGTGGCGGCGATGCTGCTTTCAAGGCAGGCTCACAAGAGGGGAGATCACATGGGTCTGCTTCTACTCACCCAAGCCCTGTGTTCAGGTCTCTGCCTACACTCTCCAGCCCAGTTCAGCTGCGGGGGGGGGGGGGCTGCTCTGTTTTGCAACCAGAGGCAGCCCATCCCATCAAGGCAGCCAAGCTGACAAAGGTTGGTGGGGAAAAGCCTGGCTGGCTTGTCCACGTCTCTCCCGGTCCTTCTTTGCCTGCAATCCAAGCCTGCACTCCACGACTGGCCCCCCCCCGAGAGAAGCCTCCAAGTGCAGAAGGGAGTCCAGCTGGAAGGCAGCAGCACACTTTCTGGGGAAAAGTGGCACACTGCTTTCTTTGCACATGTGCAAGCTGCTCTTAGTTACATCTCAATGCTGGGAAGCTTAAAAAAATGGCAACACCCAGGCTTTGCCCACTTCCAAAATGGTGCCACCTAGGTCTTTTGCCATCTTCCAAGATGGCTGCGGCCAGCTTCTCACAACCCACCAGAAATTGGATCGCCACCCACCAAGTAGGTCCCGACCCACAGTTTGAGAACCACTGCCCTATGCCATTACCTTCAGACACCAACCTTAGAGGTGACAGGGCAGCGTGGGAAGCTTTACTAAGGAGGTTGGGGAAGATGGCTTCCAGAAGTGCTACACTCTGGATCAGGGTGACCAGATATCCTCTTTTTGCAGGACATGTTCTCTTTTTTGGATTCTCTTTTAATGTTCTCTTTCAATGGATTATATTAGTATTTTTAACAGTACTGAAGGTTGCCAACCAACCATTTATATACCGCTTTTCAATGGAAAGTTCACAAAGCGGTTTACAGAGAAAAACAAAAAACTAATGGCTCCCTGTCCCAAAAGGGCTCACAATCTAAAAATATGCAAAAGAACACCAGCAGACAGCCACTAGAAAAGACACTGCTGGGGTGAGGAGGGCCAGTTACTCTCCCCCTGCTAAATAAATGAAGAGTACCCACTTAAAAAGTGCCTCTTACCCAGTTAGCAGGTTTTCAATAATAAGTAATATAGTGTTTAAATTAACCACATGAAATTACTATACAAGTGTTTTTAGCTTTTATTTTGTCATGTCCTACATTTTTCTAGGGGTGCCTTATCCTCTTTTGCAGTTATGGTATTTGGTCATCCTGCTCTGGATGCTACTTAGTCCTCCCCCCAATAAGCCTGTTTGTACCTCCCAAGCATGTTCCTCCACCAAGCAAATGGGATCTATTGAATGGAGATACGGAAAGTACACATTGGCTTTTCATTGCCATGTAATGGCTAGGAACAGGGCTTCTGAGTGCATACAAACAGCAAGAATGGAAAACTGGGTTCTATCATGACCCTTGGGTATCACTTTATGTGCAGGCACCACTAAAGCACAGAGAAGGATTGTGTCCATGATGTTTAGTAAAATCCAAAGAGATTACAAAGATAAAATTCCAATGAAATTTCATGGAATAGTGGCATAATTATTAAAGTGCACACAATATAAAACTACATAAACAACATCTTCACACTTTTTTTTCTTTTGATTGATGCCACTGGATTATTGTCAAAATTGCTACTAGGCATATATTGGCTATTTAAATTACAATTCGTGAATAACCATTTCTTAGTGCATTTTTGTATGGAATACCATTAGAGCAATGATTTGCAATTTACAGCATAATCTGCAACATGCCTAGGGTTAAAATTCTGTGTAAAGAGAAAAGTTCTCCATCATCTTTAAAGCCTGCAAACCAATTAATTCTGCTGAAAAGGCTGTTGCAGCCTATTCCTAAAGAAATTGTCTTATTTTAACAAACCAGGTAAACAGTTAACTCATTAGAAAGACAATATACTTTGTGGCAAATGTCATCCTTGTTTTCTGCAAGTGCTTATTTATAGTCTTTTGATTCCCCTGCCCTCCTGCAGAGTAATTTCAATCACCCTTTCTTCAGTCTTTGTGCACGTATTCATTAAACACTGAAAACAAAGTAAGAAAGACATTTTACATAGTCGTCCATTCTTGGCCAGTTCTTCTTCTATAGCAAAGAGGCGGTTGTATTTGGTCACCCTCTCTCCACGTGAAAGACCTCCCAGCTTGACGAACCTGGCGCCTAGTCCAACAGCCTTAGAAAACAAAATGCAGATTTCAACTCCCCTAGTTGAAGAAATGAAATTTTTTCCTAATTTGGTGATGGAAAACTGTATGTCTAGTATAGCATTTAACATGTGTGCTGGTGTTTATAACATTGCAAAAGCATGTCTGCAATCCCAGGTCATAACTGGTCCCCAGATGATTCATACGAGGGTCGCCCAGAAAGTAATGCACCACATTTTTTTTCTCAGCCTACAGTAATGGTATGAATGCGAAACTTTAGATATACATTATCTGAATTTTCAGGAGTGCGCACACAAATTTTTGGTTTCTTCAGACAGATAGCGTAGCTGCAGCAGTGTTTTGAAATGGCGTCTGTAAGTGATGTACGTTACAAGCAGCATGTCGTCATTGAATTTCTCACTGCGGAGAAAGAAACTGTTGGGAACATTCACAAACGTTTGTGTACAGTTTATGGAGAATCTGCAGTCGACAGAAGTATGGTTAGTCGCTGGGCACAGAGCGTGAGGCCATTAGAAGGCGGTTTGGCAGAGCTCCAAGATTTGCAGCGTTCGGGGCGGCCATCCACGGCTGTCACACCTGACAAGACACAGCTTGCTGATGTGCTCATTTGTGAGGACCAACGCATAACGACTAGGCAGTTGGCGCTGAAGCTGTCAATCAGCAAAGGAAGTGTGGATGCAATCATCCGTGCTCTTGATTACTCAAAAGTGTGTGCACGATGGGTTCCGCGCTGTCTTATGGTGGACCACAAATCTCTAAGAAAAAACATTTCTTCTGAGTTGCTGAAACGTTTTGAAGATGAGGGGGAAGCGTTCTTGTCCAGGATTGTGACAGGTGATGAAACCTGGGTTCACCATTTTGAGCCCAAAACAAAACGACAGTCGATGGAATGGCGTCATCCTCAATCTCCACAGAAGAAAAAATTCAAAGCAACTGCTTCCGCCGGTAAGGTCATGATCACTGTGTTTTGGGACTGTGAGGGCGTCATACTCATTGATGTGATGCCAAGAGGCAGCACCATTAATTCTGAAGCTTATGTGAAGACATTAACCAAACTCAAGAAGCGCTTCCAGCGACTTCGGCGCCATAACAACGCAGGTGAATGTTTGATTCAACATGATAACACTCAGCCTCACACAAGTTTGAGGACTTCGGAACACATCACTAAACAGGGTTGGACTGTATTACCCCATCCACCCTACAGCCCTGACCTAGCTCCCTCAGACTTCCACTTGTTTGGGCCATTTGCGGATGCCATTTGCGGAAGACATTTTGAGGATGACGAAGAGGTGATTCGCACAGTGCAGAAATGGCTTCGTGACCAGAACAAGGAGTGGTACCGACAGGGCATACATGCCCTTGTGTCTCGCTGGAGGAAGGCCATAGAACTGGACGGAGATTACGTGGAAAAATAGGGAGTGTAGAAGAAACATCATTCTTTCTTGTGTGTAAGTTTCATTGTGTTCAATAAATAATTGAAGAAAAAAAAATGTGGTGCATTACTTTCTGGGCGACCCTCGTACAAAACACTCTATGCTTATATTTTCAGGCAGGCCAATCCTAACCAGCCCAGCACTGGTGGAATGAGCACATGCGCTCTCACAAATGTGCCATAAGGCATGATACAAAATCACGGAAGGTCATGGAGCTGGCAGAAAGACCTGCACCAGCCTGCTGGTGCAAGTCAAAAGACTGCGCCTGCCAGAGTAGATAGGCTCTCCTTGGGTCAGTAATAGGGTGCAGGGAGGGCAGTACAGAGGTGGGGAAGAGGTGTAACAGGGTGGGAAAGGATCAGATTATGCCCAGCAGGGGGGGGGCAAGAACAGTGCCAGTGGCTACCGCCATACCAGCATATCCACTAAAACAGAGTGTCAGGAGAGTTAGAAAAGACAAAAAAAAAAATTTCTTTACCCTACATGCAATTTGACTGTGGAACTCCTTGCTACTGGATTTGGTGATGGCATTTAGCCTAGATGCCTTTAAAAGGGAATTTGACAGATTTGTTGAGGAACAGTCACACAGGTTACAAGCCATGATGGGTTTGTATGTTCCTAGGCATGGGGAGGGCAGGTGATGGGTAGCCCTGGGGGCAGGAGGGGAGCGGGAGGTGGGGCTGGGGTCCTGCAGTTATGCTGGATCCCAACCCCTGTTCCCGGGGAGAACGGAGCGGCTTCAAGCTGCTCCGCTCTCCCTGCACTTGTGCCACCTCAAGAGGAGGAAAAGACCCATAGGGGCCAGCAGCCCGTAGGGGCCACCCGAGGAGAGCTGTAGGGGCCAGCAGCCCTTACCTGGAGGTAAGGGGAAATGTTTCCCCTTGCATCTGGCTGAGCTGCATGTGGTCACTATCCTGCGCTGTATACAGTGCAAGCATCCTGGCTTGCCTGTTCCAGCGCAGGATAGGATTGCGCCCTAACTTTAAAAAATCAGAAATTGGTTCTAATGTTCTGAACTAATTTTGAACCAAATTCGAAACATTTCCTGTAAAATACTATTGAGTATGCTTGCAGTGTTGTGCTATAAAATGAATAAAAGGGTAACTATATAACATGGGGAAGTAACTATTTTAGTTTTTGAATTGTTAAAATATATACAGCAAGATTAAAACATGTTCAATCCTAAAATTGAAAGCTGAGTGCCTGATTACCAAACTACTTATTTTGAAGTGGTTACTACTTTTTCTGTGCAAGGGTTCAGTTGTGGTTCAAGGCACAGTTTTTGGTTTGGGTTCAGTTGTGGTTCATGGAAAGCCCTCCTCTGAACCAGTTCCTAAGTTCAGGTTCAGTTTGATTCTCTGACTTGAACAGTTGTGAAAACACAAAGTATGAGAAATGTCAGTCATGGAACGTTAATAAACAACTTGGCTACTGTGAGTCAAAGCAAAGGTCAGTTGGTCTAGGGTGGAATTTATGAGTTCCAGGGATGAAGAGGTTAATGACCCATTCTAAAGCAGCACACATGCCACCATAGCATGTGCATAGCATAGCATTGCAAAAGTGCCTTAAAGCACAGCATATCATTTGTCAGCACTAGAACTAAGGCCCACACTGGCTAGCAGAAGATACAGAGCATGCCAGACCCATAAATTAGGTGCTGAACGGTGCAGGGTAGGTGAAAGGTGGGAAGGCGTTGTAGTGAGGCAGAGGAAAAGCAGTAACAGGGCAGGATGGACAGAAGAGGGAGCAGGATTGGCTGTAGTGATGCTCTTTAGACTCTCACACAACACCAGAACCAGGGGACATCCACTAAAATTGAGTGTTGGGAGAGTTAGGACAGACAAAAGAAAATATTTCTTTACTCAGTGTGTGGTTGGTCTGTGGAACTCCTTGCCACAGGATGTGGTGATGGCATCCAGCCTAGATGCCTTTAAAAGGGGATTGGACCAGTTTCTGGAGGAAAAATTACGGGTTACAAACCATGATGTGTATGTGCAACCTCCTGATTTTAGAAATGGGCTATGTCAGAATGCCAGATGCAACCAGGATGCAGGTCTCTTGTTATCTGGTGTGCTCCCTGGGGCATTTGGTGGGCCGCTGTGAGATACAGGAAGCTGGACTAGATGGGCCTATGGCCTGATCCAGTGGGGCTGTTCTTATGTTCTTATGTAGTGGTGCATGACGAATTCTATTCCCCCTCATACTATCAGAATTAAATTCTGCAAAAGAAGAGAGTTGGAGAACAGGATCTGAGGAAACTTCTACAGCCTCAGGAAGAATTGTGTATTTCATTGACAAAACAACAGAGTGAAGGGGTGGTGCAGGCTTAGGAAAAAAGAAACAAGGGAGGGCTGCATTTCACACATTGGTTTTTAACTTGACTATATTTTAGTGATCACTCCTCTATAATTATACTTTATCAGAAAGGAACCAGCCTGAGTCCATTAAGCTCTGCTTTCCAAAATTAATGTTACTGCTCTATGTTTTGAATAATTTACTTACCTTTTCCTTAAAATGTCAGCAAAAGACAATACATATTTTCAAGGTGCTTCCCTTGCCCCTTAAAGTTCAAAGATTAACTCTCCTTAAAAGGTGACTTTCTTGAAAAAACCAATTTCCTAAAAGATTATATGTCTTTCAGCTACAAGCAACATTTCTGCTATGGACCAGTTCAAGATAAAATGTAGTATTTGAACAATTGAGCACCTTTCAGTACTTACCAAATCCACAAGACTATCATCAGAAGACTCTCCATCTGGGCTTCCTAATACGGAAATATGCCTCAAACCTATACAGGATGGAAAAGGGGTTATTTTCCCCCCATTATTCTTTATTCATTTGTACCCTGCCAAAGGACTCCTTGTCTTCTATGAAAAAATAGTAAATTTGCATGTATCTATTACTTGGTATTTTTAGCCCTAAGCAAATGTTCTGTAAGCATGGAGATTCTTCATGTTTTATAGAAAGCTGGTGAGTCCATTGCCATCTTGTGCCCTAGGCCAGTGGTTTTCAAACTCTGGGAGTTTGAACTGCAGTAAGTTCTTGCGGGGGCAGGGGGGAGGCAGTGATGTGATCCCCAGGATTGCATCACTAAGAGGGCTGCAGCAACTGGGATGCACTCACCAGTCCCTGCAGCAGCCAGTCGGGTGCAGCGATCGTGCCCCGCCTCCGCAAAACCGGAAGTGGAACATGATCGCTCCGCTTTCACTTTTTAAGCTGCGGGGAGCCCTGCAGACACTCGCGCAGGACTCTCCACACCTCCGACAGGCTGGTGCAGGGACTGGTGAGTGCATCCCAGTGTGCTGCCTCCCCCCTGCCCCCACCCTTTAAGGGGAAAGTGGCCAGGACTCTCTGGTTGGGGTATCGTGACGCCCCAGTTTGAAAAGCCCTGCCCTAGGCCCATTTCGTCCCCCCAATCCGCTCTCCATGTTGAGAACATTCATTTGCAGTGAGAAGTGCTCTCCAGAGGGAGATATCCTTCCCATGATTAGGGGCACTGGGCATCTAGCATCCCAAGTCACAGGGAGGATCTTTCCCTGCAGACAAACTGCAGCAACAAACATGTTGCTGGAGACAAACATTGGGGCAGGGCTCTGGAACAGGGGTGAGTGGGCTTATCAGCACACTCCAGATAGCCAGCATACATTTTCTCTGCATGCAGAGGGAACATCTGAAAAGGACCATTTCTCACTTTAATCAATAATTTGGCCACAATCCTAAAAGACTAATGGCCCAGTCCTATAAAACTTTCCAACACTGATGCAGCCATGCCAGTGAGTTTGTGCAGGGCCATGTAGAGCTGGATACAGGCCCAGCCAGATGGGAAATGTAGGCTCCATTTCAAACTGTACTTTTCAAGTACTTTTGAAAAGTAGTGATGGGAGAGTTAGAACAGACAAAAGAAAATATTTCTTTACTCAGCGTGTGGTTGGTGTGTGGAACTCCTTGCCACAGGATGTGGTGATGGCGTCTAGCCTGGACGCCTTTAAAAGGGGATTGGACAAGTTTCTGGAGGAAAAATCCATTACAGGGTACAAGCCATGATGTGTATGCGCAACCTCCTGATTTTAGAAATGGGTTATGTCAGAATGCCAGATGCAAGGGAGGGCACCAGGATGAGGTCTCTTGTTATCTGGTGTGCTCTCTGGGGCATTTGGTGGGCCGCTGTGAGATACAGGAGGCTGGACTAGATGGGCCTATGGCCTGATCCAGTGGGGCTGTTCTTATGTATGTTTTTTGTAATCAATGCTAAATACATATGATTTTTATATGGATATGTACATGTACATGTGGTATATGATATACTTACAAGTAATAGAACAGAATAAAAGAAATAGAACCCCCTTAAACCACCTTATTCTGTTGCACATTGTGGTCTTTCTCTATAAACAGCAAAAGTAGTAATTGCCTCCATTTGTTACTCAAACTGCTATAGGCTGAGCTGATCATTTAGTAGCATCCTTTTGAGCTGGGTTTCTTGAGTTTCTGGGCCTCCTGCGAATAGCAAAACTGTCTGGCTGGCACACCAATTTTGACTGACGCATGCTGCACTTCATTGGAAAAACCAGAGGTGCCCTTTTTAAAAGTTTTGTAGGCACACAGCCCTGCAGAGGACTCCCCACGCACACACAGGCCCCCCAGGACTGCAGTGCTGGCTGCAAGTAAGTAGAAAACCCCCTCTGGTCCCCAACAGCAGTGCAATCCTGGGAATTGCATTGCTGCCTTCCCTCTGCCCTTAAAGGGGCATTAGCAAGTGTTTCCCAGGCTGATAGGTCATGACCCACCAGTCTGGGAACCAATGAATTAGAGTATTGTTTTCTACTAAACATTTCAACAAGCCATTAACCAGTATTAAACTCATCTTAATATCGTGGGAATCTCCACACACTTAAGGACCTTCCGATCATCCAACACCCAATTCATAAATATCATCAAAAGTAGAAACAGTCAAATATTTAACACCAAACATCTCATCAAAATTTTTCCATGAATTGTCACTTAAATTTAGCACAGAGTTGGTTTCTGTTATCTGCATTTTTTATATTTTATCTGTTTTAATCTTCTTTCAAATTTTAATATTTACTGCTAAAGGATGCCCCTTAACTCAAAATCATAGGCCCAGGTCAGCTGGTCCCACTGGCCCCCTTCTGTTCTGGCCTGGGTGTGTGCTGCATCCTATGGTGAGGGAAAGTCATGGAGACCTCCTCAAAGTAAGGGCATGTTTGTTCCCTTACCCCGGAGGTTGCATGGTAGCTACTTCGGTGCTGGAACATTGGATAGGATTGGGCACAAAGTTACATGCATTTAAGCACACTGATAGAAATTAGCTTAAACCCCCTTATTCTGTGCCACATTGTGGCCTTTCTCTATAAACAGCAAAAGTAGCAATTGCCTCCATTCGTTCCTCAAACTACTATAGGCTGAGCTGATCATTTAGCAGCATATTCCCGACAAAAGGTTAGGCTTTGAGATATTTAATTCTAGACTTTTTCTCTTGCAGAGAAATTGGCTTTTCTTTGTAGATAGAAACACTCCTCCAGCTGGTGTAAGTGAACTTCTGAAGCTTGCTATTCATTTATTTCAGTGGCTCTCTTACAATTTGAAGACTTGAATATTTCCATGGTCATTTTATTACAGAAACCAATGCTATGAGAAATACGCCCTATCCCCCAGGCTCTATATACAACGTTTTGATCTGAACTATATTCTAAGAATTCAGTTCAATTTTTGGGGAACATGAGCCTCTATATTGTAAAGCCATGATGAAAGTCCATTTGTCTAATAAGCCATTCTGACATTCTCAATTACTGTGTTTAAATAAAAATTGTTAATACTTTTTCAGATTGTATAGTCAAATCTATACACTATATGTAGTGCATTTTAAAATTCTTTTCTCTACTCACCATGTAAAAACTGGGTCATTTCTAGAAGGTCAGAAATTGTCATTTCGTTATTGTATTTTAGAATGAGACCACTACATTTTGGTCCATTTTTGTTTTTATCCTCTATAAGTTTAGACACATTTCTGCATGAATCTTCTGCAAGAAGATGACATTTTGACCCGAGAATATTACATAAAACAGTCCATTGTGATCTGTCCTATATAGAGAGCAAAATAAACAAGAATTCAAAGACTGATACCAGTGAGCAAAGGAAGACACTGCCATGACTTTTAAAAAAACGCTAGAATACTCTTCATAGAAAATACAGATTTTAAAAGTAAATTCAAAAATTAGGCACTTAGGGCACAATCCTAATCAACTTTCCAGCACTGGCATAGCTGTGCCGGTGGGGCATGTGCTGTAACCTGCAGTTGGGGGGCAGTCACAGAGGCCTCCTCAAGGTAAAACAATGTTTGTTCCCCTACCTCGGAGTTGCATTATCCTTACCTCGGTGCTGGAAAGTTGGTTAGGATTGCGCCCTTAATGTTCTATAATAAAGAATACTATAGAACTATAATGAAGTTCTATAATGAAAGCATTTTTCTGTTTAGTTTTAAAAACTGGTCTGTTGGGTTTAACAGAACTGAATCACAGATACATCCACTGCTCAGATTTTAATTTCACACTTTTTAAAAGGAAAATTACAAGTCTACTAGAGAAAAGCTTCAGAGTATTTCATCCTTTGTAATATGTTTGTTAATACCTCTCTATAGCAGTTGATCATTCTTGTTTGACTATACTTTAGCAGCCCAACCCTGGCACAACACCGCAACACCGGCGCTGGGCATCACAGAAGTGTTGTAAGGCACTTTCCCACCAGCAGAAGAGACCCAGTGCCATAAGAGAGGCCAGCGCCAGTTTGTGCCGGGTCTCTGTGCTGAAGGATGCCCAGGAGGACCGTTGGCAGTGAGCATACCTGCTAAGAAGCGGGGATGCTTTTGAGACCTGGAGGAGAGTGAAGGGAAGGCAGGAAGGGGTGGAACTGGGCAGAGGGAAGGCCAGCAGGCAGGCAAATCAAGCCCAGGAGGGGGGCAGGGACAGTGGCAGAGGCTGCTGCTGGATTATATTCCCCTTCAGAGCCGCAAAGCCCAATACAGGTTTCTTCGGTTCTGCGCCAGCTCAAGGACCCACACAGATCCAAGTAGATCTATTGGAGCCAGCCATACTTGACACAGGGTAAGGGAACCGATCAGTTCCCTTACCCTGAGGAGACCTCCAGCAGCTTCCTTGGCCTCACAGGATACATTGGTGGCCATTTGGGTGCCACTATACCACCTCAGTCCTACCACTCTACTCCACAACTTTGTCCCTCCAACCGATCTTGCATCTGCAACTATCTGACATGTCTGCCCTCTCCTAGCACACTTCCTTCATTCACTGTCATTATTTACCCTGCTGAGCAGGCTTGAAGCCTTGATTATATCTTTGAATGCTCTCTTTCCTTCATTCCCCATGTCCAGATTTTGGCCAAATCATGTCACTTCTTCCTCTACACAGCATCAGAAAACTATGGCCCTTCCTCGATGTGAGTGAAAGCTCTAGTTCATGTACTGGTCATCTCTCACTGTTCAGGGCCAGTGACAGAAAGGATATATATGCGCCATATAATGCTAAAGGGTAAGATTCAGAGCTGGCTGCCAACATCAAATCTGCATTACTGTAACATAGCTCCAGGGTGGAGCATAACCTCCTCTCTTAAGTCAGTTTCTAAGTCCTAGATGGGCAAGGTTGGCCCAGAAGAGAGTCAGAGCAGGGAAGGGCAGCTGGCAGGCTGACAGCTGAGGCTGCCGATAGATCCTATCCCCACTCTGATGTCTGAAATCCCAATACGGGCTACTTGAATCTGTAGCAGCGATTTCGCATAGGAGCTGCAGGGGTTCTGTTGTTCCCAGTGTTCCCTTACCCTAAGGAGACCTCCAGCTGCTGCTCTGGTTCCACAGGATAAAGCAGTGGCCATTACAGCACAGTGCACAGTGCCAGGTAAGCATAGGATTAAACATATTATGTTTAAAATCTATTATTCCCAAAGTTTAAACATCTTTAAGTGTTTCTTTTATTTTTGGATCTTGTTCAATAACTTACACATAAACAGAAAAAAGCAACTCCTACCTCTTTCCTCAATGGATCTATTAATGCTATAATATAGGGAAATTTATGAATCAAGTCCTCATATACATCCACCATTTCATCTGGGTTCTTATGTGTACCACATATTATTTCATATTTTCCCTTTGACTGGAATTAAAAAAAAAAAAGACAAGATAATACTACTAGCAAATTTGAAGCTAACCAGTTTTCTTTTTAATCAGCAAGGATATGACTCAAATATGAATGTGCTGGACACAGTGCAGTACTACCCAAGGAGTTTTTTGTTTTGTTTTTAATGAATGATATGCTTCGCCTTCATTCCATGTCCACACACTCAACAGACCCCTATTGGGGGAAAAGGGAAGAGATATTGGCAAAGAAAAGGGTGGCAAAACTTCAGATATTGAAAATAAAACTTACATAATCCATGAGTTCATGAGCAGCACAGTTAATGCCCAAGTACATATCTATTCCTAGTTCCAACGAAAGATTTGTACAAGCTGTTTGGATCAAGGTCAGAGGTTGTTCCAGACTTTCACTCCCAAATACCAGACAGCCTAAGTGAGACATTTTTTTAAGAACAGGTGGCTGCAAATTAATTTAAAAACATGTTGGTATTGATATACACAAATGCATTCACATACAAGAAATGTTCTGCCAATCCCAATATAGCACAACCACCTTGCAAAGTCTCTATCAATACCATATAGTATCAGTGGGATGTTCTTTCTTGTAGACTTATAGGTCAGTTAATTACTTTTTTCTGTGTTTCAAGTGGATAGAATTTATCAGAACCTACAAAATAGCAGCTGGCTCCCTGCAGCTGGCTTAGTTAAGGTTCCCAGTTTCAATTATTCAAATGACTGGGCTAGGAGTCACACTTTAAGTGGTGGTTCTCTTATATTTGGCAAGGGGAGAACTATCTCTATTCAGGCCAGCATAGCATGTTTCTCCAGTAGCTTTCCTAACCGTAAGAGCTAGTCAGCACTGGATGGGCCTGCCTCATGCAGCTATGGACTCTCCCTCATTAGAACTTTCCAAGCAGAGGTTGGGTGGCCATCTGTCAGGGTTGCTATTAGCGGGTTGGACTAGATGACCTCCAAGGTTCCTTATAACTCTAGTATTCTGTGATTCTGTTATCATTCTGTTGCTTTCAGATGACCATTGATGTTTAATCAACTGTAATGCAAGACAAAAATAATGAACATGGTCTGGTCAGTAATAAGCCCTGAGTCAACAGACAAGATTTATGTCTACTTGTTAGAACTTAACTCTTTCTCTAAAGCCATTGGGACTTAACAGTGCTTAACCTTGGCAGTGATATGGGCAAGGTGTTGCCCAAGTACTTACCGGGGCAGGAAAACACCCCCGGGAGAAGGAGCAGTGGGACAGATGAAGGAGGGGGCCCCGCAGTCCGAGGTTGGCAGGGAAGACAGGGAGGCAGAATCCTTGGCCCCTGCAGGGCTTGGGAGTGGCGGCCAGCCGCTGCTGCTCATCCATCAGGTGAGGCGCCGGCCACCTGTATCCCCAGGCCACCGAACAGCAGCTGTGCGGAATTGTGCCTACATGCAGTTGGGCTATTGGGAGGCCCAAGATCTCATGAGATCTTGGGCCCAGCCCGAGACAGGAAGGCATGGGGCTGACGAAGGCTGCTGGTCAGGGACAAGGCACTTCCCTCACAGGAAGAACAGGTGCTGGTGACCCTGGGCAGCCCCAAGATTCCCCTTGGGCTGCTTCCACCCCACCGGGGCAGGGTGGATCAGCCTCCCCAGCAGCAGGAGCGGCAGCACCAGCGGCAGGAGCTATAGCAGCTGCAGCGGCGGCGGCGGCCACAGCCACCTACATAAACCCAGCAACAAGGGACCTGGAAACCCCTGGGACACCCGCCCTTAACAGCATTGGCAGAGATAACCCCAGAGACATCAGGTTAACCTTCAGCAGTTGGCTTCCCCAGGATCTTCTGTGGTCATATAGCCTGACCCCAGATGACACGTCGAGGGCACCTGTGCAGGCAGAAATTCTGGGATTTGCTAAAGGGGCCAACGGCACCCACTACCGCCCAGTCTGCCAGCACCTTAGCCTTGGGATCCACAACCTTGACCAGCCTGCAGCCTCCACTGGCCTTCCGGCCCAGCACAGAGAATGCGGCACAGTTCTTGCAGAAAGATACTTGTGAGGGGCTCCTGTGCCATAACAGGACCCCCAATGAATGTAAAGTCTATCACACAATTAAACTGCATCTGTAAACCACTCTTTGCAGCTCCTGGTTATCTTCACTGCTGGGGTAAGTTTACAGTTGTTCAGCCCTTTCCAGTGGAAGCTCCACCTCTTGGCTCCACCCCCAGGATGGACATCACACAAGGTTATTAATATTTGTAGCCTTCTTGTCCCAGGGAGTTTTTGGCAGATGAGACAACAAGCCTCTGAGTTTCATCAGATATTGATAAGTCTATTACATTACAAAGCTTGACTATTTGGCCCTAATATATTAGTTCAACAAAATTCCGAGACTAGTCTTATCTTACCTACCCCACCTACTAAATCAGCAGTTTGTAAGCACAGTTTATATAAAACAATGTCCTTTCTTTAGACTTTCTCTGCAATATTTACTATGTGAGTTCTATATCACATTATCAAGTTGAATTTTGGCATAATTAAAACAATTGAAATATAAAATCCTGAAGTATCACTGAGAAATCAAAATCAACAAATTTACACATTTCAATTGCATTCAGATTCTCACTTGAAAACACCAGCAGCCCAGTCATACTCAGTGCTGGCACAGAGGGGCTGGCCAGTCCACATAGAGCTGAAACTGAACAGGCTGGAGGTCTACTCATTGTAAAGGAATATTTGTTCCCTTAACCCATGTCAAGCTCCAGTCTGCCCAATGGTGCTACCTGGATCCCAAGCCCCTCCCCTGTTCTGCCCTCCCCCACAGGGGAACACATTCCCCCACCCCAAACGGGCCCACTGCCAGCCAGCAGTGCTACTTACCGCAGCCGGCGTCCTTCCTGTGCTAGGCCAGTACTCCCTCCACCCCCAGTGCCATAAACATGTTTTACAGCATGTTTACGACACCTAGCGCCGGCTCTGCAGCTCAGCCCTGGCACTAAAGCCTGATAGGATTGGGCTCTAAGAGAGACTATGCTGAACTCATGGCTGTTTCTCCCACTTCCTGCCCATGGCAGCAAGAAGTATGGCAGCAGTGGGAAGTATGGATTAACTATCGGCAGGCTTGAGAGTCTAATAGATTGTGTCATGATAGAACCTCTGGATGGGATGAAGCCCTGAGTTCTGCCAGAGAGACGTAGTATTTGTCTGAAATGTTATGAACTCCAACCAAGCCATTATACTTTCTAGTATTTGGCCCAAGCTGTACATGTGTCAATAATCACATGTCCTGCTTTTCTGCAAGACCATAAATTCATTCCAGGAAATAAATATGTATCAATATATGATAACCTATGACATTGCTCTGTCAATAAACCGACTATTTTATTATTCTGTTTTCTGTGATGTGAAATAATCAACACTTAAACTGAAAACTACATTCATTTTTTCCCCTTACCGGAGCTTTTTTCCCTCCATCTTTTGTAGAAGACTTTTTGCCATCTGTCACAGAAGGAGCCTGCTGCAAAGGTTTAAGAAAATGTTTTGAAATGAGAATTCTAGGCAAAAATTTTAAAAGAGCTAACATATTTTAGAGTAATACCTAAAGGATAACATGTACAAGAATATTGAGAGTTATTCAGGCAAATGTTTTCTGGGGTACAAAACAAAAGAAAACAGAGTTAATTCGAGTGCAATCTTACCCTGCGCTGGAACAGGCAAGCCAAGAGGCTTGCACTGTATCCAGTGTAGGATAGGGGCCCAAAGCGGCTCAGCCAGAAGTAAGAGGAAACTTACTTCAGCGTAAGGCACGCTGGCCCCTAAGGGTCTCCTTGTACTTGCGCCACCTCCTGAGGTGGCCCAAGTCTGAGGAGAGTGGAGCGGCTTGAAGCTGCTTCGAACTCTCCAGGAACGGGAGTTGGGATCTGGCATAACTGCTGAATCCCAGCCCCTCCTCCTGCTCCCCACCTGCCTGCCCTGGGACTGCCCTCTGCCCGCCCTCCCCCTGCCCCAGAACGCCTCCCTCCTGCCTCCTTCCCGCCCACCCCAAAGCCTTGCATTGGCCCAGCCTCCATGTGCTGGTGCAGCTTGCTCATGAGGAGGCTCATGTGACCCTCTTGGGCTGGGACTTGCACTGACCCAAGGGCACCTCTGGAATGCGCCTTTAACTGTATTGTCTGTCAGCCAATTGGCAACAGATTTCCAGCTCAGAATATGAATGATGCCACTGCTTTTGAATGGAATACTCCCAGAAAATAAAAATGAAGCACATGAATGAATTTTCATAGGGTTCAGCCATAGTATCAATGGCTTTTGCAACAAGGCATCACAACCTAAGAACCACTAATCCTGGCTCTCTAGTACCAGTATAATTTCACACTAGTGAAGCAGTAAAGCAAATGAGATTTTACTATTAATTTAACGAAATTAGAGTAAAGTTGCATTTACTCTGACTTCAGTATGATGCCTCTGCTTTTGGGAACATGGAATTGAAGATGAGGTTTTCAATTTATCTTGAAATGAAGATTTTAATACCATCATCTGAAAATACCCAAAGATCGCTGACAACATTTAAATGCACATGAATAAGACTACAGTATTCTTATAATCAAGACCATATAAAATTTCAACCACATTGGTTTCCAGTATGTTTCTATGTGCAATTCAAAGTGCTGGTTATTCACTTTAAATGGGTTAGAATCTACCAATGCCTTGAGATCTTCTGGAGAACTCCTCCTGCACATTCTGCTAATTTCTGAAGTACAGTCAGAGGAGATACCTGGAAGGGTCTCCTAAACTGAACCCCCCTGTGGAATGCACTCCCCCGAGAGAGGTGCTATATCTCTTCCCACTTTGCCTTTTCATGCCTTTTGAAGACTTATTGGTTTGGTTGTTTGCCATGTTGTTGGCAAACAACGTATTTTTTTTTACACATTTTTACATTTTACTTGTTTTGTTGTTTTGATTTTTAACTTATTGTATTATTAGTTTGTTTTCAGCTGCCTCAAATCTTTTGAGAATGAGGTAAGGTAGAACGTTTTTATAATAAATGTCCAAAGCTCCTTTGGACATGTAGAACTAGCCACATGGCTCTTTGGATACAGGCCACTGTCTTTGGTAAGCTCACCATCTTGGACTGCAAGTTTCATTTGGCAAACAGTTCCATGGGACAACCACACTCTGCTGTTCTCTGATTGTTTTAGTGAAAACAATCTTCTTTCAGGAACTGACTCTAAGCAGAGCCTCTCTAATGATTTTTGTCACTAATTGGCTGAATGTTATCTTACCACTTTACCCAGTGGTTCTGTCAACTTCATAACTTGTTTCTGAATATCCAGACATCTTTCTATTCCCTGTAAATTGAAATATAGCATACAAACAAATGATTATGTTCATTAAAAAATTTTGGTGGTCACTGCTCATTAAATTGCAGGCACTTACAATTGCAGGTATGGTCCAGGCTATGTAAAAAGCTTTGGAAAAGTCACAATTTTAGTAGTGACATTGGGCATGGAGAGTACCCAGAAACAGCTGGATCCAGGTTTCGGCAGCAGAAAGAAGAGATAAGCAGATAGTTGATGCAATAGTCAGGGATTACTCAGGGTGTCAGAATCATGGGCAGAAGCAGAGTGCAACAGAGGCGGAACGAGGACCAGCAAGCAAGTGGCCTTCAGGATCGGCAAGAGTTTATTTAGCTCTGAATACTATCCAAAGGTGTGTTGCTCAAAGCTCCACCTCCCTGAAAATGGCTGGCCTTGGTATGAGTGGTTTGCATCAGTCTTGAGTAGGATAGATGCAAGAACACAACCAGTTCTGCCATTGACTAAAGTTAGTATGCAATGTATGGCTATACAAATTGTGTTATGTATATTCTGAAGCTTCTACTATAACCATTCTTTATTTAGAGTATATAATGATTTCCACCACCTCAAAAAGGTGATGATCCATTTATCTAATTCAGGGGTGTCCAAAGTTTTCAGCAGGAGGGCAACATCATCTCTCTGACACTGTGTTGGCGGCCAGGGGAAAAAGAATTAATTAACATTTAAAATTTGAATAAATTTACATATGTTTACATAAATTAATATACGAGGTGGAACTTGCATGAATGAATGAAGGTCATGCAATAGCTCAAGGCCTGTAAAAGGCCTTGCACAAAGCAAGGCTGGCCTTTTCTTTGCTGCAGCTACTGCATCACAGATGTGAAACAGAAAGGAGTGGAGCGAGCCCTCATCCCACAGTTAATGAAAGAGGTCATTCGCCCTCATGCTGAGAGCAGGTGCATCAGGCCATTGCAGGCTCCAGCAAGTTTCCAGAGGGCCAGAGGCTCATTGGAGACTAGGATGTCCCTGAGGGCTGTATTGGGAGTCATCGAGGGCCGCAAGTGGCCCCAGGGCCGGGGCTTGGGCACCCCTGATCTAATTAAATCTGATTTCTACCTGGTCCACTATCAATTGTGCTTTTCAAAATGACATACAGACACAGTTTTAATTTGAGGGTGTTACTTGGTAGAGTAGGAGACAAACCTAAATCTCTTAAAACCAAAGTTTAAGATGTCTAATATAAACATTTCAATTATGACTGTTCAGACAAATTGTTAACTATTCCCTCTATACTGAGTAACATGAGAGGCCCCATTTTGTGCAAAGAAAACTACTATGACATCAAACTCTTTTAAAGTTTCCCAATTTCACCATTATTCTTTTTCCCTAGACAGAACCACCTGCCAAATTAAATTTACATCTTCGGGGAAATTGACCCCCAAAATTCAGGTCAAAGGGGGAGTGAAACAGGGGTGCATTTTAGCACCCACTCTTTTTAATCTTTTTCTACACGATTTTACCCCCTTTTTGGACATTTTTCCAAACTAGGTTCAATGCATATTCCAGCATTGCTTTATGCAGATGATGCAGTGCTAGTATCCTGTACACCTATTGGACTTAAGCGACTGTTAAATAGAACTTCTGACTATCTGAAATGTAACAAATTCGAACTGAACTCTCAGAAAACTAAAGTTATGGTCTTTTCAAAATCATGGAGCCCAGGCACTTGGTCTATTGGAGGGGAGAAACTGGAACAGGTCAAAAGCTTTAAATATCTTGGAATTCACTTCCACTACAATCTTTGCTGGGGTACTCATCAAAAATTGGTTACCAACTTGGCCCGTGTCACTTTGCAGAGCACTAATCGATTCTTTTTTAGTCAGGGCAATCGTATATACCAGCTGCTCTCAAGGTATTTAATGCCAAGGTATCGGCACAGCTCCTGTACGGGTGCCCTATCTGGATTAGTGCTATAAATCACACTCTTGAGAGTATCCAAGCTAAATTTTTGAGGGCTATCCTGGGTTTACCTAAATCTGTACCATACTCTGCATTATGTTTGGAGACCGGACAATCGCTCTTAGTATCAAAAGCATGGCTTTTAACCATACGCTATTGGCTCCAATTACATTATAACATGAAACCAGGCAGTCTCCTATCCAGAATGCTATCTGAGTCTGGTTCTTCTAAATGGTATAGCCAAGTTAAATCAAAAATTGAATCAATTGGTTTTTCATTGGAATTTTTAAGTTTCTATCCATTCCCTGGAGTTTATCAAAGGGTATAGCAAAGAATGCTAGACATTGAGGCACAAAACCTCTTTGAACTTGCTTCTAGTATTTGCTCCCCTCTTAATTTCTCTATCCCACTAAAGTATGGGCAAATGGCTCCTTATCTGAGTATTCTGATCAACCCTTCTGAACGTCGTGCAATCTCCTTGGCAAGATTCAATGTGTTTCCATCCAAAGTCACAGAAGGCAGATATAGGCAAATACCATATAAAGAACGCCTCTGCCCTTGTAATTTGGGAAATGTTGAATCAATCATACACATTCTTTTTTATTGTCCTCGGCACACTACATGACTCCACTTCTCCGCAAAATGAATGGGCTTTCGGATGAGGCAAAACTGAAGTGTCTCCTAAATGACTGCTCACCAGATGTGCTAGAGGGAATTTCTAAATTTTTACTTTTGGTGATTTCTAAGCCTTCTTAATGTAATTTGTCAAAAATGTTGATACTTTATGTTGAACTGTAAATGTTTTATTAGTAATTTAGTATCTTAACTCCGTTTTTGATAAACGGGATTAGGACTAATTATGTTTGCTTTTATGATTTCTCTATCTATGCCTAATAAAGGTTTATTCATTCATTCATTCATTATTCTTTTTCCCTAGACAGAAGCAGAAACATTCACTGGGAACGTCCAAGAAAGCAAGTACCACTGAAATGAGAGCTGCATAAAAAGCACAGAAATGTATTGCACTTTTCCATCTCTTTAATATTTTCTCTTATAACTAATTTTACTACAGATGTTTAAGAGCCTAATCCTGTGGTCTGTGCTGCGCCTCCGCAGCGCAGACCACAGTCGCAAATGTGCCGTAAGGCACGTTTGTGGGGCTTACTGCTGGGCTCCTGCTGGAACTGGCTCAGCTCTGGCAGGCACTGAGCCAGTGCATGGCGGGCGCCCGCATTCCGTGGCTCGGCGGTGTCTGTGACCACCGGGCTGCGGAATGGGAAATGGGGGGGGTGTCTGGGGCGTGGGGGAGGCGTTCCGAGGAGGGGGAGGCATGGCTGGGGGCATGGGGGAGGTGTGTCGGGGGCGGGGGAGAGGTAGATTCGCAAAGCTGAACTCCTCAGGATCCAGGGCGCTCGGGCAGGGCTGCGCGCCCTACACGAGTGCCTTCACTTTAGCGGTGACCAAACAGTCACCGCTAAAGTGAGTAGTCCCATTGTGGGACTGCTTCCCTTACTCGCGGGAAGGGGACAAATGTCCCTTCTCCTGAGGAGCCTCCCACGGTAGCGCAGGAGGCTCTGGATCCGGCAGCAGCCCTTTGTCGAGCCGCCGGGTCCCGCAGCTCCGGGCAACTCAGGATTGGGCTGCCCGGCTGTGATCCTGTACCCAGTCATCCATTCTTACTGAAATTCCGAATTCAAGAGCTATCAGATGTAGGATCAAGCCCTAAATATATAACAGTAACTTTTAATGAACTGATTATAGTGTGCCTGAGTTCTTTTCAATAGTATGTGCATTGTGATAAAAGTGAAAACAGAAGCATTACGTACTTGTTTAACTGATAACCAAGCTGGAGGTATAAGCATCACTTCTTTCATTAGATTTAGTTTCCCAGGTGATGATTTCCCACAACTTAGAACTGTTGTCATCGGCAGTGGCATAATCAGTTCCTTCAGCAAATCCTATAATGAGGAAAAAGGCAAGTGTACCCTAAATGTACGCTAAAGCTATATGTTTGCATTCATTCAAATATTATTGATTAATGTGAATTGCCTTCTGCATCATCTGGATTGAACAGAAGGTTACTAAATAACCTTGTTTGATTTAAGCAAACCTTAATTTGCTTGCATTCCTGCAAGCAAATCAACACATACCTCTATAACTCTGACTAGCAAGCAAGACAGAGTCTCAATGTTGTAACATTTATTTTCTGGTACATAACATTTACACAGCCTTCCTATTAACTCAGCACAGAGCACCACCTAAAATCCAGTAAGATCAAATATTAAGCTCAACAGGATTCCTCACCAACCCCTACCATGTCATAAAAAGTGTCTCTTGCATGCAGCGCAAAGGGGCAGCAACACATGATATTGGAGCTGGGTCTTAGTATGCAGACATCAGCAGGGCCTTTATGATTTATTTGATGGATTCCTTTAGCAAAGAGTCAGTTGCAGTACTTTTACTAGAATGTGGTCCTGATCCAAATACAATGGACCTTTGTTTTCTGTGGGGGTTTCATTCAATCTCCTGAATAAATCTGAACAAATTCAGCAGATGCCAAAGTCCATCACCTGATGCTGCAATGATTTAACTGGAGGCCGCAATGGGTCCTCCAGAGGTTGTGCCAGGTTCACGGCCCACTCCATCGGCTTCCCCGCCTCCTCAGAAGTGAACAGGTCACAAGGGGAAGCTATATCCGATTTGTGTCTGTGACTTCTGGTTGCATCCAGGATGTGTTCTGAGGCATGGAGAAGATCATGGAGTGGGCCGCGGGCCTCATCACACCTCAGAACACCTCCTGGACATGACCAGAAGTCACAGATGTGAACCAGAAGTGGATTCTGGAGGCCTTCTGAGGCACAGAAAAGCCCAGGAAGTGGGCTGCAGACCTCCCCACATCTCAAAACACCTCCCAGATATCTTGTTCATGTGTCTTCCAATCACATCCTGGAGACTCTTTCAGGTATAGGAAGGTATCCACAGACAGTGAAATCTATGGGTGCTGAACCCGCAGATACCGACAGCCCACTGCACCACTGATAATGCTTCAGCATTGGAAAGGCAGGACATAATTAAAAAAAAAATCAGATAAATAATATGTAAAAGATTTGCAGATTGCAAATTCAGCCATCTGTCTATATTACTTATTCATCCATCTTGGATGGGGAAATCTGGAACACATGCAACAATTTGTGCAAAATATCAAAACCTTCACAAGTACCTGACTGTGTTTCAGCAGCGCAATATGTAAGTATAAAGGTATGTCTCTGACAGTCGCAGCAGCCTTTGCAACAGCAAGTGATATACACCCAATAGCCATGCTACCTTTAACTACTGGTTCACTGGGTTCTGCTGGAGGAATCGGCTTCTCCATAACTGATAGTTTCTTCCCTGAGAACAAGAAGAATCTGTGTTGCGTTGGTTTGAACTTACATTATCAGCATTACATGGGCCAACTTATTTACAGTACATACTTCTGACTTGAATGTCAGAATGATTTTACTTACTGTTCCACTGATTTCAGTGGAGCTTGCTCCCAGGAACGTATGCATAGAATTGCACCCTAAAATGGTGACAATTTGATTCTTTATATTAAGGCTGTGAACTAAAGAAATTAATAGCCCAATTCTATCCTTTCCCCACCATAGAATGCAGCCACACTCCGCATTCAAACAGGTGTGTTGCATGCTGAGGTAAGAGTTGGGCCAACCAGGAGGCTTGGGAAAATCATTTCCTTTACCCCTCCATAAGCCCACAACTGCCAATGGGCCTCCTTGGACCTGTACCAGCTCACAGCTGGCACAAGTCCAAGGATATTAAGGGGGCATGTCAGCTCCCTTCAGAGGGGATAGCATCTGGCACAAGTCTATCTTGCCAGGTGCCACCCCCTCCTGCCTCCAACATGTTCCCTGCCTCGGCCTGTTCCACCTCAGTCATCTCACCCCCTGTTCCATTATGCTCACCCCTCTGACTTACCTGTGGGCTCCTCTTCACCATTGCTACATGCAGAGTCCTCTCTGCAGCAGTGGAAGTCAGAAGCACATAGCTCCATGAGCTTCCAAAAGGTGTTTTGTGATGCCATAAAGTATCTACCGCCACCAGAACACTAGTTCCAGCAGTGGTACTGCCCAATAGGATTGGGCTGTAAGAGGCAGGCCTCCCACTGCTTATTCTGCAGCAACCCCACCAGAGTCAAAAAGACTGCTCCAGGAAGACGTACTTTGGGGACTGGTTTTCTAATGCCATTTTAAAATTCTTCATAAATAGTCAACTTGATTGGATTTCTTGAATTTTAATATCTTGAATTTTAGACTTGAAAAAATCTCTCTTCTTCAATGTAAAAAGTTGATATTTCAGGTTCCAAATGTTTGGACAGAACCCTTCTTTCTTTTCTTTTCCTTGATTTTTTTTTAACATTATGTCCTTCAATCCTCTAACACCCAGAGATCCAGACTTTTCAAACAATATTTTAAGTGCACACAACTCAGAATCCAAGGTAGATTTTGAAAATTACTCAGCTCCCATTTAGACACCTTAATAACAGTTAGATTTTTGTAGCAAAGAACTTAGCAGCCATCAACTCCCACTGTGACATTTATGTCCTCAAATCCTTATCATCCAATAGTTTGCTTTGATTCCCATATAGGAGCTGGCATCTTTTGAAAATCTGACACTAGTTGTGGGTGCTGAGCGCCTTTGAAAATCTGACCTTTAATCCAAGCACTTAACAGCACTTTTGAACAGCAGAACATAAATGCCACCAAGTGCAACCATGGAACTCTAGGCAGGTACACAGCTAAAGAGGACTTTAATGTGAAGCACACCTTAGATTTGACTCTTCTGATGTCCAGAATGCACAGCTAAGGAAAATGATGAATGAGGGGGTCAAACATGAGGGAACAGCATTTGAATAAGATATATACTCTGAAGACTCTGAGAAATCGGTTACATTCTCCATAAAATGGCAAGGTTCTACTCTTCAAGGCAGAACATCCATTCTTTTTTCAACTAAGGCTGTTAAATTCCAAAAAAATATTTCCTCCAAGAAAAGTGCTAATTGTTAATCCGTTCATTTTATTTTACCTAAGAAATCAATGATACCAATTATAAACCAAATTATAAATGATTAAATTATGAATGACAAATTTCATATCTTCTAATAAAAGTAGAGATACGACAAATATGGATGACATGAAACATTAAGGAGTAGATGTGTGTGTAGCATTTACATTCCCCATTGCACCTAATGCCAAATAGATCATAGTAACTACAGTCATTATCCACTAAGGTTAGTTTCCTGGAAACCCTTGTGGCTAGCAAATTCACAGATAACAAACCATTGATCCTATGGGATCAATAGGCTTAGGTACAAGGGATACCCAGGGCAAGGGGTACCTTCCCTACTATTAGAAGATTCTAGCAGAGACCCTCAGGAAGCCAGCAGCATTCTGCCCCTCACAGATAAGTGAATTTGCAGATAGCGAATACACATATAAAGAGGACTGAGGGCGCAATCCTAACCGCTTATGTCAGTGCTTTCCAGCACTGGCATAGCGGTGCCAATGGGACGTGTGCTGCATTCTGCAGTTGGGTGTCACTCATGGAGGCCTCCTCAAAGTAAGGGAATGTTTATTCCCTTACCTCAGAGCTGCATTGCCCTTATGTCGGTGATGGAAAGCACTGGCATAAGGGGCTAGGATTGTGCCCTGAGTGTATTTTCCAGTCTTTTTCGTCTGTGCAACCCAGAGGCATACTCAGGGCTTTTGGCACCCAGGTCAACAAGGCTGTGACATCATGAAGCCATGCAGCATCATGATGTTATTTTCAGAGTTTGCACATTCTAAGCAGCTGGTTGGGCGATTTTGCCAGACTGGTTGCTGAGAGGGCGCATGCATCCGATTTGCTTCTCCAGTCGGGAAGCAGTTAGAGTGCATGTTCTGGCGCCTCCCCTCCTCCAGTTGGCACCCAGGATACATGCCTTGTTTTGCCCTGGGACAATATGCCACAGGTACAACCCCTGTTTGGGGACCCTGCACTACAATAAGAGGAAACAAAGAAGAAACAAAATAGGTAACATACAAACACAGTCCCTCTGCAGATGCCATGGTTCTGTTTGGGATCATAAATTTTGGCTTGCTATATTATGTGGGAAACAAATGTGCTGAAGGTGGGATGAGAAAGCAAGCAGGGTCAAGAAAGGTGTCTCCTCTTTCAAGAGGAATGAAACTTGGACTGTGCAGTGGCTCTCCATCTTTTCCCTCCCAGAAATATGCTTCTGTAAGAATTTAAAAAAGCCCAGGACTATGAAATCAGTTTCTTAACGGAGATGTTATCTTCTTTTAAATGATACCATTATATCATTATGATGCTACAATAATGATATTATTATATAACCTGGTTTGATTGATTTCTTTTTTCCAGCAGGTGCTGTGGGAGGTGTAGAAACAGGAACCACTACTTCCGGGGTCTCTTTTTCTTTTTCAGTTTTCCTTCTTTCTTTGTCTTCTTCTGCTTTCTTTGCAAAGTATTCACTGTGGTGAAAGGAAATTGCACAATAATGGGTTGCTTTATAACATTACAAATCTCAAAGATTCTTGGGAAGATTCCTGATGTACTACAGGCTATTCTGACATGAGAGATTAGAGTGACGCTGTAATTTGTTTGTTGTGCCTCTATAAATAGTCCTACATTTCTGTTAAATTTTCTCCTGCATATTTGGCACCATTTGAAAATTAAACTTGCCCGTCAACATGCAGTTTATTTTGCTGGGAAGACAAATAGCAGTTCTAAGAGCCCCATGGATAGAAGCCATCTGGGAGCAAGTGCCAAATACAGTTTAAGCATTTGTATTCCCTTTTCTGCCACTGGTGCCTCCTTCCCTTCTGCACAAATGATCTCAGCCCACAACCCAGCATTGGCAGATGAGCATGCATGCGTTTCAAACAACTGCACAGGCTTCCTCAGCTGGTAACACAATGATCACAACTGCTTGATTGTTAAATGAGAGAATAGTGAGTGAACCTCATGGAAGGAAAATTTCTGTCTAATTAATTACACAAGATCCTGTTATCTTTTGATCAAACATTCAAGTCATATTGCTAAACAACTCCTCAACAGTGTCTGAAGTTTTCTTAATAGTGATTTCAAAGCATTATTCCATACTCTATACACATGCAGACATACTATCTAATTATATACAAAGTTGGAGCAATTATTTATTACGCTGGAAAAATGTTTAAATGTGAAGAAAACAAAGGTGAGAGTAGAAATGTACTGGTTGATAAATGATATATAGGGGAATCCACTTACAACTCTATCTGTAATTAGTTAAGGAAGTACAGTCTTGCAGTCGATCTTATAAAGAATTATATTTTCCATACTGAAGTCAAAATGTAAAATAAGATGTACAGATGTACCTCAGAGGAACTAGTCTCCATTCACTAGGCATCCATTGATTTTAGAGATGCATGTAGCCAGTGCAGAACTATAACAATCTTAGGATCACATGTTTTGGTTCCTGCTCTATGACAGTATGACAGTTCCTGCTCCTTAACAGTATTTATATACCGCTTTTCAACTAAAAGTTCACAAAGCGGTTTACAGAGAAAAATCAAATAACTAAATGGCTCCCTGTCCCAAAAGGGCTCACAATCTAAAAAGATGCAAAAAGAACACCAGCAGACAGCCACTAGAACAGACAGTGCTGGGGTGAGGTGGGCCAGTTACTCTCCCCCTGCTAAAAAAAGGAGCACCCACTTGAAAAAGTGCCTCTTACCCAATTAGCAGGGGTTACATCTGTACTTCTTACAGTTTGGGATCTTGAGTCTAAATGTGGTTACTATAAATAGAATTCAGCCTGTGAGAAGTCTAACTTCTGCTGCAATTGATGGGCAGCCCAATCCTATCCAGGGGTGGTGCAGCGGGGCCACATGGCCCATGCTATATGCATAGCTAGGAAGGAACAGGTGGAGGTCTCCTCGAGGTACTGTGACATTCATCCCCTTACCCCATGTAAAGCTCCAGCCTGCTCAGTGGGTCTACTTGAATCTGTTCCTATCAAATGCTGGTACAAGTCTGAGAAGTGTCCTATCATACTTTCAAGCCTAGAAGCGGGAGTAGGATTCTGCATTTGCTGGTGCTGTGATCCACCCCGCCCCAGGACTATCTCTGCCCCATCTCTGCCTCTCCCCACCCCTGCACTGCCTAGTTGGAGTTTAGATGCTCCGTCAGGTGCTG
Source organism: Tiliqua scincoides (assembly GCF_035046505.1). Lineage (NCBI taxonomy): Eukaryota > Metazoa > Chordata > Lepidosauria > Squamata > Scincidae > Tiliqua > Tiliqua scincoides. The sequence continues at coordinate 178,670,251 of NC_089823.1, forward strand.
TTTTTGGATCCTGCAACAAGAAAAAATGACAACAAAATGCACTAGCTCTTGAGTAATTTAGAGCCCAATCCTATCCCACCTGCCTGCCCCCCCACTGATGCAGCAGTGCCAAAGAGGTGCGTGCTATATCCAACAGGGAGGCTGTTTTCCCCTTACCCCCTGTAAGCCTTCCTTCCTGAAATGGGCCTCTTTGGAGTTGCTTCAGCTGTTTAGCTGGCGCAAGTCCAAGAAAGAGGCACGGAGGATAGGATCCAGCATATGCCACTGCTGCCAGAATACCCCTTCCCATTGCCTCCCTGGACCCATTCCTCCCCCCACCCCACCACTACATTATCTTGTCCAGCAGGCACAACAGAAACCAATGGCAACATTGCAATGCTGCTGCAATTTTGAGCAGTGCACACAAAATGGCTGCCAATGAAGCACTGTGTGTGCTGTTGATGGCCATTTTACAACAGCTGAAATGCCTTCCGCACTCACAATGCGCTCTGCAGGACAGACCAATCAAGGATAGAATCATGTTGTTAATTAGATAGATATTACATTTCTTGCACACTAAACTGAAAGTCTATCATGAGCTTCCTACTGATCACCAGTCTCATGTGGTTAAGGCACAGTTCTGTTGAATTCTTAAGTATGTTATATGGTAATGCAGTTGTTCTCAAACCTTTCAGCACCGGGACCCACTTTTTAGAATGACAATTTGTCAGGACCCATCAGAAGTGATGTCATTAATCTGGAAGTGATATCATGGCCAGAAGTGAAAACAGGAAAATCATCAAACAGGAAAATTTTTGACACCCCATATCACAAAAACAAATCAATTAAGAGCCCAGTCCTGTGATCGGTGGCATGGACCACAGTTGCAAACGTGGCAAAGGCACGTTTGCGGGGCGCACTGCCGGGCTCCTGCCAGTGCTAACCCAGCACCAGCTGGTGCTGGGCTAGCGTGGGGTGGTTGCCCAGCTTCCACAGCTTGGAGGTCTTCCGACCGCCAAGCTCCAGAACAGGAGGCAGGGGCAGGGAGGATGCGTTCTGGGGAGGTGGGAGGCCGGTGGGGGTGGAGAGAGGGCGAAGGGAGGTGTGCCGAGGGGTGGGCAGGAGGCATGTCGGGAGGAGGGAAGTAGGAGGGTCCGTGGAGCTCTGCTCTGCAGGATCCAAGGCGCTCGTGCAGGGCTTCGTGCCCTACACGAGCGCCTTTTCCTTTCCCATTGTGGGACTGCTTACCTTACTCGGGGGAAGGGGACGAACGTCCCCTTCTTCCGAGGCGCCTCCCGCAGTAGTGTGGGAGGCGAAGGATTTGGTGGCAGCCCTTCTTGGTGCAGCTGAGCCTGGGCACCCCGGGCAGCTCAGGATTGGGCTGTAAGTAAGTAAATTAAAAGTTTACAATAAGTATAAGTTTAAAAATTTATTTAAAACTCTCCAAACCCTCCCAAGTAGTTGCTGATCTGTTTTAAAAAAAACCCATCATTGTTAAAAGTACAGGTATGTACCACTTAACAACAGGGATACATTCTCCTATCCCTGTTGTTATGCAATTAGGTCACTAAGTGAGCATTCAGTCCAATCTATTGCCTTTGTTGTGTTAACAGAGTCTCCCTGCCAGACACTTGCTGGCTGCACAGGCTACTGGAGATAGATTGCCTCTTCTTTGCATTAAGAGCCTCTGTGTTGTGTAAACAGACACTCTGCTACAGACTATGGGAGACGCGATTGCCTCATTAAGAGCATCTTTATTGTGCTTTGACCACTGTCATATATGTGATCTGTTGTTAAGTGAACGTTTGTTAAGTAGCGCATGCCTGTATATACATAGTAGCCTGTTAAAAGTACAAATTGGTAACGTTTCTCCAAATGCACTCACATACTATGGTATCAACAAGTCTAATATATTAAAAAATACACAGTGAAATGAATGGAGACCCACCAGAAATTGGCTTGCAATCACCTAGTGGGTCTCAACCCACAGTTTGATAAACACTGTAGTAGTACATAATGGGTGACTGTGGGTTCAATCCTATCCAATTTTCTAGCAGTGGTACAGCTGCACAGTAAGGGAACAGTAATGCAGCCCCACAGTAAGGGAACAAATGTTCCCATATCTTAAGGAGGCCTCTGTGAATGCCTCCCCACCAAAGGATGCAGTGCACACCCCATTGGCACAGCTGCACCAGCACTGGGAAATTGGATAGGACTGGGCCCTGAAGCATACTTTTCTTTTCCATTCAACATAATGGGATTTCAAAAGGAAAAAAAAAATTACTGAATAATAAAGCAGAATAAATATGCAAAGCCTACCTTAATAACTCATCAACTTTATGCTGGTCACTAGGATCAAGGCCCTTGAGCATTTCATCCAACGACTCACTTATCCATCCAATTGCTGTATTTATAGATTCATATAGTTCCTTTTCATCAGCATCAACAGCCTCTGGTGAAACACTTTCAAGAATTTCAGCATGAGAAGAGATGGTGCTGGAACAAATCCTCTGCAGAACAGTTTTTAAAAGCAGGCTTACCATTGAAATTCTGCATAATAAATATGACATAGAATCTATTTTCTGCTAAGGGCCTATTTAAGTGTTATTACTGTTCTTTGAGGGGTTTTGTGTGTTTTTTTTCCTTCTGCTGACAAATATAATAAAATTCATGCCAAGACCTTTACTAAGGTTTTCAAGGAATTTGATGACTACAAAAGAATACACATCTCTTTGTTATTTGAATGTTTTTTAAATTATGTACCTCTTTCTCAGGACAAACAGCACTGTTAATATGAACCTTAGAGTATACTAAATTGTTTATCTTACGATTCTCTCTTGCATAAACCTTAAGACAAAATTTTAGAGATGAAAGATACAAAAACATAGAGTGGCCTTAATCTTTCCATTCAATCTCCTTAAATCCTCCAACCTGAAGCACGCATTCTCACGTTTGGTGAAACCCTATCACAGTAATTTTCAATCTTTTTCAGATCACGACACACTGATAAGGCACTAAAATTGCTGGGGCACACCGCCAGTCTTTAAATTGCCTTAAATTATTACCATTAATAAGTACAATTCAATTTACTTAATTAATAATTTAATCTCAATAATTTAATCAAATCATTACAGAAAGTGTAAGACAGTGTTGGCAAAGAGAGGTCAGACTAAGCTGGAGGTGTGCTGGAGAAATGTGGGGTGGGGGCAATGAGGAGGCATGATCCAATTCAAGTTTCAAGTGCGGGTTTCAATTCAAGGGGTGTGGGTGGGGCAAGACTGCATGGCAAAGGATTATGGACCTTTGGAAAGTGGAACAAACTGAGGGGAGGGATTGGAAGAAATGTGTTTAGGTTTTCAGGATGGGGGAAGGAATGAGTTCTGCAGGCAGGAAGGAGTGGGGTGGGGAAGAAGAGGAGAAAGATGCATCAATTGCCTGCTTGTGTGTGAGAGAAAGAAAGCGCCACTAACAACTTTACTTTAAGGGCCAAAAAGCATCCTGTCAGTGGAGGCAATGCAGGGAGAGTTGCTTTGAGGCGCTGCCTCAAATTTACCTGCTTGAGCTTTTATCAATAAGAGGTGGCCCTTAGGATTGGGGAAAAACATTTATTACAGATCCTTTTTCTTACTGCTATAATAGGAAGGGTTTGCTACATACACTGCAAATTGAAAAGGAGGCATGGCAACTTGAAAATGGCCTTGTAGGAAAAATCCAGTGCTTGTAGGAAGGACCTAGTTAGGGATATCTCCTCTCTTAGAGGAATCAAAATTACAAATTAAAACCTAATATAAAAAATTCAAAACAAAGCCTTTTCTTTCATCTACATGTAACAACAACAGCAAACAACCCTTTTTTATATGGCACTGTCCTAAATGGCCAAAGCACTTCTTTCCCGTTCAGGTAGCTTGTGGATAAATTCATTTGGGGGCTGCATATTGTTCTCAGGCTGCCAATTGGCCATGCCTTATTCAATGTACATATAATGTTGTTGGCAACCTTCAGTCTTGAAAGACTATGGCATCGCACTCTGAATGGTGGTTCTGGAACAACATCTAGTGTGGCTGAAAAGGCCGATTTGGGAGTGACAATCCCTTCCACACTGGGAGTAAGTGTAGCCTGTCCCTGGTGTGTCTCCCTAGCTACGAGCCTTCCTTCTTTGCCTGTTTGCCTTGGTCTGTTGGCCAAGTGTCTCGTCAAACTGGGAGAGGCCATGCTGCACAGCCTGCCTCCAAGCGGGACGCTCAGAGGCCAAGGTTTCCCATCTGTTGAGGTCCATTCCTAAGACCTTCAGATCCCTCTTGCAGATGTCCCTGAATCGCAGCTGTGGTCTACCTGTAGGGCGCTTTCCCTACATGAGTTCTCCATAGAGAATCCAACCATATAATGAGTACACTTCTGTACTGCAGCGAGTCATGGACTCTCCGCTCACAACAGGAGAGGAAACTGAACACTTTCCACATGCGCTGCCTCCGGCGCATTCTCGGCATCACCTGGCAGGACAAAGTTCCAAACAACACAGTCCTGGAACGTGCTGGAATCCCTAGCATGTATGCACTGCTGAAACAGAGACGCCTGCGTTGGCTCGGTCATGTCGTGAGAATGGATGATGGCCAGATCCCAAAGGATCTCCTCTATGGAGAACTCGTGCAAGGAAAGCGCCCTACAGGTAGACCACAGCTGCGATACAAGAACATCTGCAAGAGGGATATGAAGGCCTTAGGGATGGACCTCAACAAGTGGGAAACCCTGGCCTCTGAGCGGTCCGCTTGGAGGCAGCCTGTGCAGCATGGCCCTTCCCAGTTTGAAGAGACACTTTGCCAGCAGTCTGAGGCAAAGAGGCAAAGAAGGAAGGCCCATAGCCAGGGAGACAGACCAGGGACAGACTGCACTTGCTCCCGGTGTGGAAGGGATTGTCACTCCCGGATTGGCCTTTTCAGCCACACTAGACATTGTGCCAGAACCACCTTTCAGAGCGCGATACCATAGTCTTTCAAGACTGAAGGTTGCCAATACTTATACATAATGAATACTGCAAAATGATTTGGCATAATACAGCTCATACCTTGTCAAGATTCTTAACACGGCAAAACACTTCCACTTCTAATGTTGGCCGAGCAATTCCATCCAACATTCTATTTCCAGTTAATTTGCATATCTCTGGAGGTTTTGATAATCCAGAAAAGTAGTTTGCCTTGAAAATAACAGTAATTGCAATTAGTTTACACTAATATTTCTATGCTAAATCAGTATGCAATCTTTTGCGGCACACATGTTGACTACAATGTATCAAGGGGCAGCCCAATCCTAACCAGTGCTGGCGAAGCACCCATGCTGTGTCCAGCACTGGGAAGGAGCAGGCTGGAGCTCTCTTTGAGGTAAGGGGACATCTGTGCACTTACTCCAGGTAAAACTGCAGCCTGCACAATGAGGCTACGTGGATCTGTGCCAGCAAAATTGCTAGCACAAGTACATGCAGCCCCATGTTGGGCTTCCAAGCACGGGGGGGGGGGGGGGGGGAGGGAATAAAATTTGGCATGCACCAGTACCATCAATCCCACTCCCTCTCCTGAGCCCAATCTGCCCCTTCGTTGTCCTGTTATACCCCCTCCCCCTGCCTCTTTGCCATCTGGTGGGAATTTAACTGCTCCATCAGTCATTCCTGCCAGATCCAGCACTGGTGAGGTGGCACAGGCCTTCCTGCCAGGACTCCTTAGTCTTCAGGTGTCACAATGTGTTTTACAGCACATTTGCAATACTCTGCACTAGTGCAGCAGTCGCCGCACTGGCATACACAATGAATAGGATTGTAAATTAGCAGTTCTTGTATCTCTATGTTAGGTTCATACTAATCACTGGTAAAAACCTCAACCCCCTTTTTAACAACATGATCTCAGTTGTTATAGAACACTAAAGATTATTCTGAAGGAATTAGATGGAAAGCTGTTAATTGTATTCATTCATCAAAACCTAGTGCAACCAAAATCTCTCCTTTGGATTGACCTATCTACACTGATCCTGCTAGTTCCTAGCCTGCTATTTGGACTAGCAAGGATCAGCATAGGGCACAATCCTAACCAACTTTCCAGCACTGGCATAGCTGCTGCAGTGGGGCTTGTGCTACATCCTGCAGTTGGATGGGGGCACCCGTGGAGGCCTCCTCAAGGTAAGAGAATGTTTGTTCCCTTACCTTGGAGCTGCACTGTCCTTATGTCCGTACTGGAAAGTGGGTTAGGATTGCATCCTCAGGGATTAGCACAATCTCTTTGTGGTTTGCTGATATACTGCCTGACTCTAGGAAAAAACTTCATCTGAAATATTCCAAGAGACTGTGAGGTGCATGCATTAGGAGGACTGGGAAAAGCCATTATCAGTCTAGGTTTCTTCTGAGCAAAATATACCGAATTGTACTTCATTATGAACTGCTGGAATGGGATAGGAAGGAAATATTTTGGTAGCCTAAAGAGAACAAATCCTCTAAACAGATTCTTTTTTCCCCACAAGCTCCAGCAACAATGTCTGTTGAAGCAGTTATATTCATTAAACATTCATCCCACCTTTCCCTCAAGGAATTCAGGGCAACATACATAACTTTCACTTCCCCTGTCAGTCTCCAAATAACTCTTGTGAGGTAGGATAGGCTGAGGTGTACAATCACTTGTGTTTCCTGTAAAGTACAGTGGTTTACTTTTAATTAATCTTATTCAGCTAACTGTATGGGCTAGCTACCAGGTAGATGGGACTCGTCAGCCTAGGAAGGCAGCTCATCTAAGAGAAGGAAACTCTGACCTCAAACCTCCACTGCCTTGTGGCTACATCCAGTTGTGGAAAAGGCTTCAGGAGTCAACCTCGAGGCAAAATCAGGAGCCAGAGTCCCTGAGTGAAACTGCAAACAAAGCGACTGTATCACACGAAAAAGGAAGGAAGACCTCGCATTGATACCAGCAAGACCCGGGATCAGAGAAAAGTGGAGGAATTTGCACAAGCGCTTGAGGAATCTCTTCCAGGCCCGGCCGACGCAAACGCATCCAACAGATGGGAACATTTCAAGAATACCGTTTACAACACCGCCTTGTCCATATTCGGCAAGAAGACCAACAAGGCGGCAGACTGGTTTGAAGCCCACTCTGAGGAGTTGACACCAGTCATTGAGGAAAAGAGGAGAGCTCAAGCAGCATACAAGGTCTGTCCCAGTGAGCGCAACCTGCAGGTCCTCCGAACTGCTCGCAGCAAAGTCCAACAGACTGCCAGGAGATGTGCTAACGACTACTGGCTCCAGCTCTGTTCCAAGATACAGATAGCAGCTGACACGGGCAACATCAAGGGGATGTATGATGGTATCAAGCAGGCCCTAGGTCCAACACAGAGGAAAATTGCCCCTCTGAAGTCTGCCACAGGCGAGGTCATCCAGGATCGGGCGCAGCAGATGGAACGCTGGGTGCAGCACTACTCTGAGCTATATTCCAGAGAAAATGTAGTCACCGAAGAAGCACTGAACAGCATTGAGTGCCTGCCTGTGCTGGAAGAGCTTGACAGTGAACCAACCCTAGAAGAACTTCACGTGGCCCTGGACTCCCTTGCCTTTGGCAAGGCACCTGGAAAAGACAGCATCCCTGCTGAAGTCCTAAAATGCTGCAAAGAGATCATCGTCACTGAGCTGCATGAAATCCTCTGTCTCTGCTGGAGAGAAGGTGGAGTACCTCAAGACATGAGGGATGCAAACATCATCACGCTGTACAAGAACAAAGGTGACAGGGGTGACTGCAACAACTACCGCGGCATCTCTCTCCTTAGCGTTGTAGGAAAGCCGTTTGGCTGAGTTGTACTAAAGAGGCTCCAGGTACTTGCAGAGAGCGTCTATCCAGAATCGCAGTGTGGATTCCGAGCCAACAGGTCCACCACTGATATGGTATTCTCCCTTAGACAACTGCAGGAGAAATGCAGGGAACAATGCAGGGAACAATGCAGGGAGTCTTCGATGGCTCCACATCAGACCCTTTTGACATCCGAAGCGGAGTGAAGCAGGGCTGTGTTCTTGCACCAACCTTGTTTGGGATTTTCTTCGCTGTCCTGCTGAAGCAGGCCTTTGGAACTGCAACAGAAGGCATCTATCTCCGGACCAGATCAGACGGAAAGCTCTTCAACCTCTCCAGGCTGAGAGCAAAATCCAAAGTCCAGCTGAAATGTCTGCGTGACTTCCTCTTTGCCGATGATGCAGCTGTCACTACCCACTCTGCCAAAGATCTCCAGCAGCTCATGGATCGTTTTAGCAAGGCCTGCCAAGATTTTGGACTGACAATCAGCCTGAAGAAAACACAGGTCATGGTTCAGGATGTGGACTCACCTCCCTGCATTACAATCTCTGAGCATGAACTGGAGGTTGTCCATGACTTTGTGTACCTTGGCTCAACGATCTCCGACACTCTTTCTCTCGATACCGAGCTAAACAAGCGCATCGGTAAAGCAGCTACCACGTTTTCCAGACTCACAAAGAGAGTCTGGTCCAACAAGAAGCTGATGGAACATACCAAGATCCAGGTCTACAGAGCTTGCGTCCTGAGTACACTTCTGTACTGCAGCGAGTCATGGACTGTTCGCTCACAACAGGAGAGGAAACTGAGCGCTTTCCACATGCGCTGCCTCCGACGCATCCTCGGCATCACCTGGCAGGACAAAGTTCCAAACAACACAGTCCTGGAACATGCTGGAATCCCTAGCATGTATTCACTGCTGAAACAGAGACGCCTGCGTTGGCTTGGTCATGTTGTGAGAATGGATGATGGCCGGATCCCAAAGGATCTCCTCTATGGAGAACTCGTGCAAGGAAAGCGCCCTACAGGTAGACCACAGCTGCGATACAAGGACATCTGCAAAAGGGATCTGAAGGCCTTAGGGATGGACCTCAACAAGTGGGAAACCCTGGCCTCTGAGCGGCCCGCTTGGAGGCACGCTGTGCAGCATGGCCTTTCCCAGTTTGAAGAAACACTTTGCCAACAGTCTGAGGCAAAGAGGCAAAGAAGGAAGGCCCATAGCCAGGGAGACAGACCAGGGACAGACTGCACTTGCTCCCGGTGTGGAAGGGATTGTCAATCCCGGATTGGCCTTTTCAGCCACACTAGACGCTGTGCCAGAACCACCTTTCAGAGCGCGATACCATAGTCTTTCGAGACTGAAGGTTGCCAATATAATATGGGCTAGCTGAATATGCATATGAGGTGAATCTGCATATGAGCAGGACCAGTAGTTCTGAAACAGAAAGCATAATTTCTTGTTTCTGGATGATGCCAATGTGTGCTGTAACAGACATCTTTTCTGAGTAGATGTTTCTTCCTGTATTGAAGGAATAAAGAGGAGATTCAAGCCTCCAGGGGATTTGGTTATCTTGAGTTGGCTGGTTATCTTGAGTTTAGATGTAAGGGTTGCAATGCACTGCAATGCCAAGTCCACTGTGAGCCCTTCCAATGCTGAACAAACAGCTTAAAAGTCTAGTGTCCAAAGGAGTGTCAATTTTCTGTGCCCCAAGAATTAGTCCCACACTCATCATTGCCTTCACCTCTTTTGCCTGTGGAGCTAAAACTTTTGGGAAGGGCCAGGGAGCAGAAGAAGTTTTCCTCTTTTTCTTCCAGCATCCTCTCACTCTGCCTGTTTTGAATAAGTAACAGGTGGAGGAGGTAGCAAGGGGGTCAGTAAGGTGTGTTCCCACTGCCCCAATTCTGTTCCAATCATCTGGATTGCAGCAGCTTCCTCCTTCAATCCCACTGCCACACTTGCTTGCCACAGTGGCACTGGTGAAGGAAGTGAGGCAGTGGCAAGGTGGAGACAGCAGGCAGATGTGGTGCAGCCCCTCATTTGTCACAGCTTACTGTTCAAAGCAGCCACATCACTTAACGTCATAGAATGTGCAAGCTCTTGGTTTTAGAGGCAGGCTGCCTCTGATTGCCAGATGCAGGGGAGGGCACCAGGATGCAGGTTGTGCTGTTGTCTTGTGTGCTCCCTGAAGCATTTGGTGGGCCACTGTGAGATACAGGAAGTTGGACTAGATGGACCTTTGGCCTGATCCAGTGGGGCTGTTCTTATGTTCTTAGAGGGAGAGGTCCAAGACATCAAGTGAGTTTTATAGCTAAGGATAGTGTTGTGTTTAAACAACATCTTTAAAACAGACTTTGGAATACAACTGCAACCAGCACAAGTGTTTTTGATGGAATCTCATGGATTTGCCCTGATGAGGCTCGTGTAAATATGTGCACAACAGAAACTTGCAGTGCAGGGGCAGAAGGTGAGGCAGAACCACCCCATCCATAGTCCATGGAAAAGCACCCCAGCCAGGGTGACCAGATCCAGTGGAGGACAGAGTGCCTGTATCTTAACCGTTGTGTAGAAGACGGAATTCTGGCAGGTGCAGCTCAACATGAAAGGGTTTAAAAAGCTGCACGTGCCAAAATTCCCTCTTCTATGCAATGGTTAAAGGTCTAGGCACTTTGTACTTCATTGTATCTGGTCACCCTGACTGAAGCTGCCTCACCTGTTTATAAAAACATAAGAAGAGCCCCACTGGATAAGGCCATAGGCCCATCTAGTCCAGCTCCCTGTATCTCACCGTAGCCCCTCAAGTACTTCAGGGAGCACACAATAAGACACAACCTGCATCCTGGTGCCCTCCCCTGCTTACACAGAGAAAGCAGGTGTGAGGAGAACCTCCTTGAGTGTAAGCAGCTGCCATGCTTTGCCACGAACAACAATGGGGCAGTTCTGCCTCACCTGCCACAGGATTGGGCTGTGAGGTTGTAGTACTATCCACGCTTACCTGAAAGTAAGATTCATTGACTATAATGGGACTTACTTCTGAGCAGACAGGCATAGGATTGGGCTCTCAAGCTGGAATACCTGGTTGGTAAGCTAACAATCAGTGGCGTACACTGGAGGGGGGCACTGTTTAGTAAAAATACAATGTAAAATACAAATGCAAAATGCAAGAACTTGTTCTCAGGGTTCTTTATTAAATCATTCTAATAAAATTTTAAAAATAGATTAAATTTAAAAAAGAAAAGTGTGCCCAGGCTTCCCAGGGTCCTTGCACCCACTGACACAACCATGCTTCGGGACACTGAAGCAGAAAAACTCTTGCGAGATGTTTATATCACTTTAAGGATGCAATTCTAAATGCAGTCAATTGGGAATAATAACCACCGAGTTTCACTTAGGCTGCATGTCACTGTCTCTTCCCCCTAACCCCATTCTTCACACACATCCCAGTTCCACTCCGGCTATGCCGCCTCTCCCACTGCGCATGCGCACTAGAGATTACCTAGTCCCACTCCGGCTATGCACCACTCCCACTGCGCATGCGCACTAGGGATCCCTTAGTCCCACTCCGGCTATGCCACCATTCCCACTGCGCATGCGCACTAGAGCGCCCCCTCCACCACGAGCCAAAGGCGCATGCGCCGGCGGGGGGGGAACCTGTGCATGGGGTTCAACGTACGAGGTGCCCGTAGAAGTCGTTGGGGCGCTGGTAGAACATGGCGTTGAGCACCTCCTCCAGGCGCTGCGGCACTTCGTTGCTTCGGTAGTACTCCGCAGCCTGGTGTTTGAGGTCGCCCATGGTGGTGAACTGTCGCTGCTGCTCGCTCCCGGCGCCGCTGGCCCGCTGCGGCTCCATGACTTCCAGAGGCCTGCAAGCGGAGTCTGTTGCTAGGAGACGGGGACGCGCACTCCACTTCCCCGAGAGTTCCGGGTTCTCGCGAGTTTTGGCGCCCTGAAGGTTCCACGCGAGCAGCTCTCGCCTCCCCTGGGGGGACGCTGGACGGGCGCTGCTTGCTGCTGGTTTCTCTGCTCCTGCAGACCGCCTGCCCAATCCTCTCCACACTTTCCTGGGAGTAAGCTCCATTGACACTCATGGGACTTACTTCTGAGTAGACCTGCATAGGACTGGGCTGTGCAGCTCCCTGCCCCACCTGGCAGCAAGCCCCACTGAACATGAAGAGCTTCCTTTTGAGTCAGCGTGCACTGATTGCACTGTTAGTTTGCACTGATTAGCATTGTTAGCGGCTCCACCATAGTGCACAGCTCAAGTCGTGCACAGTACTTACTCTCTTAAGTAACTCCGCTGGCATCCTTGCGCTGTACGAAATGAATTGTCGATTGGAGCAGGGCCATTTCCAGGTTATAGAAGGGGGCTGTGGCCCCCCCCCCGCCTCTGCCTCACTCCTTCCAGAGGGGCCAATACTGCCTGTTGCACTGCCCAGGGAGAGGGTGAGCGAGGAGGTGGAGGAGGCTACTTCTGTATAGAACAGCACAGGAGAACTTATTCCCCAAACAGAATTTTTCTTTAAATTCACAAGCTCCAGCAAGAGTGCCAGCTGAAGCAGTTATAGTCATTCTTCATTCATCCCCCCTTTCCTTCAAGGAGTTCAGGGCAATATACCTGGCTTTCACTTCCCCTTTCAGCCTCCGAACAACCCTATGGATGTGGGAGAACCCGTAGACATTATATATTTGGACTTTCAGAAGGCGTTCAACATGGTCCCTCACCAAAGGCTACTAACAAAACTCCACAGTCAGGGAATTAGAGGACAGGTCCTCTCATGGATTGAGAACTGGTTGAAGACCAGGAAACAGAGAGTGGGTGTCAATGGGCAATTTTCACAATGGAGAGAGGTGAAAAGCAGCATGCAGCAAGGATCTGTCCTGGGACCGGTGCTTTTCAACCTCTTCATAAATGACCTGGAGACAGGGTTGAGCAGTGAGGTGGGAAAGTTTGCAGACAACACCAAACTTTTCCGAGTGGTAAAGACCAGAAGTGATTGTGAGGAGCTCCAGAAGGATCTCTCCAGACTGGCAGAATGGGCAGCAAAATGGCAGATGCACTTCAATGTCAGTAAGTGTAAGGTCATGCACATTGGGGCAAAAAATCAAAACTTTAGATATAGGCTGATGGGTTCTGAGCTGTCTGTGACAGATCAGGAGAGAGATCTTGGGGTGGTGGTGGACAGGTCGATGAAAGTGTTTACCCAATGTGCGGCGGCAGTAAAGAAGGCCAATTCTATGCTTGGGATCATTAGAAAAGGTATTGAGAACAAAATGGCTAATATTATAATGCCGTTGTACAAATCGATGGTAAGGCCACACCTGGACTATTGTGTTCAGTTCTGGTCACCAAATCTCAAAAAGGATATAGTGGAAATGGAAAGGATGCAAAAGAGAGTGACTAAGATGATTACTGGGCTGGGGCACCTTCCTTATGAGGAAAGGCTACGGTGTTTGGGCCTCTTCAGCCTAGAAAAGAGGCGCCTGAGGGGGGACATGATTGAGACATACAAAATTATGCATGGAAACGAAAAAGTGGATAGAGAGATGCTCTTTACACTCTCACATAACACCAGAAGCAGGGGACAACCACTAAAATTGAGTGTTGGGAGGGTTAGGACAGACAAAAGAAAATATTTCTTTACTCAGCATGTGGTCGGTCTGTGGAACTCCTTGCCACAGGATGTGGTGATGGCGACTGGCCTGGATGCCTTTAAAAGGGGATTGGACAAGTTTCTGGAGGAAAAATGTATTATGGGTTACAAGCCGTGATGTGTACGTGCAACCTCCTGATTTTAGAAATGGGCTATGTCAGAATGCCAATGCAAGGGAGGGCACCAGGATGCAGGTCTCTTGTTATCTGGTGTGCTCCCTGGGGCATTTGGTGGGCCACTGTGAGATACAGGAAGCTGGACTAGATGGGCCTATGGCCTGATCCAGTGGGGCTGTTCTTATGTTCTGTGAGGTAGGATAGGCTGAAAAAAATTCATTCTCGTGCATTGCCTGAGCGTACTTGATGGGCCCAATTCTCTGTACCATGAATGAGGGGGTGAGCCACTGGGTAAAGATAGTACTGTAGGCTGTTTGCATCAGGAATAACATAGATTTAGAGCAGGGGTGCTCAATAGGTGGATTGCGATCTACTGGTAGATCGCGAGGCAAAATGAGTAGATCGCGGAGTGCCGACCCCCCCCCCCTTCAGGTGCCTCTGGGATGAAACGCCGGGAGTAAGGCCCATTGTACTCAATGGGGCTTACTCCCAGGTAAGTGTGGCTAGGATTGCAGCCTCACAGCCTAATCCTAGGCATGTCTACTCAGGAGTAAGTCCTGTTATACTCAGTGGGGCTCAAGGTACACCAACATACATTGTACACATAAATGTTATATGTTATGATGGCGCGAACATTGTAAAAAAAACTCTGGTAGATCTCCGGGCCTTGCTGGGTTTCAAAGTAGCTCTCGAGCCAAAAAAGTGTGAGCACCCCTGATTTAGAGCATATTAAGTTTAACAAGTTCATGTCAACATAAACATAACCCCTGCTAATTGGGTAAGAGGCACTTTTTCAAGTGGGTGCTCCTTTTTTTAGCAGGGGGAGAGTAACTGGCCCACCTCACCCCAGCACTGTCTGTTCTAGTGGCTGTCTGCTGGTGTTCTTTTTGCATCTTTTTAGATTGTGAGCCCTTTTGGGACAAGGAGCCATTTAGTTATTTGATTTTTCTCTGTAAACCGCTTTGTGAACTTTTAGTTGAAAAGTGGTATATAAATACTGTTAATAAATACTGTTAATAATAATAATAAACCTCCATGTGTTTCAGTGCATCTCATCATATTTTAGGGCAGATGAGCAGAGGTAGGAGCAACCACCTTATTCTGGGTCTCTCTTACACTTCCCCACTGCCAATGTGACATTATGGATTAAGCCCACTAGGCTCAGACTACTGAAGGTTCAAAACAGGAGCCTGAACTCTTTCTGAGCAGCAGCAGTGGGTACTAGCTTACCTGCCAGCTAGAGAGAAGTGACAAGCCATTAGGAAGAAATGGTACTCTCATTGGGCAGTCCGGCTCAGGACAAGCCTTCTCACCATACTTCCCAAATAGAGAAGGCAAGCTGCTCCTGCTTCCTCCTCTGACTTGCACTCTCACCTGTGTTTCTTCTGACTAGCATGATGGGCCCAATTCCTACCACCATGCCTCCCAAAGGGGAGAGGACAGGTGAACAGGCAGTTTAAAATAACCAGGCTTGTGGTTTGACCTGAATTAATTCAATATGTACTAACTACTTGGACTAAATTACACTTGAATTGCCAAAAACAGCAAGAAAGAAAGAAACATGGTCCATCTGCCAAGTGATTAAACTAGTATGGAAGTGAAACTGACATATGCCAGTGTGGGGGGAAAAAAGTGCTCTGTTTCAAAAGATCAGTGTCTGTTCATACATTGGCTCTTTGGTTCCATGGCAAAGAGTTTCCCCAGATCTATTTTTGGAAAGGTATAGCTGATTGTACACATCCCAATAAATTATACAATGTTATGTTTTCATATGAAAATGGATAGATGGTTGTTACCACTTTTTATAGTAGAGTGTTGTCAATATATATTGTTAGCATTTTTGGACCATGTAGTTGAACCTCTGATATCTTATATTCTCATATCTTAACATTCTCATATATAAAGTGGGGAGCACTTCTTAAGCACCATTTTTTGGCTGCATACAGGAAGAGCTAGGGAAAAATCCCGTATTAGTAACATTTATTTATTAAATCTGAACATATTAATAAACTTGCTTTAAACTGCTCCTTTTAAACAGGCAACTGAGTCTGGCTCAGTTGGTAGAGCTGCCGCCTTGTATGCCTGAAGATCTGAGGCTGCCAGTTCGAAACAACCGGAAGTACCTGAGAACTGATGACATGCTGATATACTGATGAGCTGACCCCAGGTGGCAGAGAGGAGTTGCCGTCAAGTGGAGCATGGGAGGCGAAGGGCCAGAGAGAGGCCAGACTGGGAAGGAATCCAGCTCGAACGAGGAGTTCTATGAAAGACTAGAACTATTCAATTGTAAAAATCCCTACGGGGGTTTAGAAGAGCCTGCCTATGTAAATCGCCTTGGATTAAAGTCTGAGGAGAAATCTGACAACCAAAGAAAGTTGGTCTATAAATACCTGTATAAATAAATAAATAAAATATTTAAATTTTCCATTACAGACAACTTTGGCCATAGTTTGGTTAGAGATGTTTAAGGCCCTTTTATTTTTGAACAATGTGTGCCATTTCTGAGGTTGGTTATGATCTTTATTGCCAGAAATTTTCTAGCATACACCTTTTAGGATCAAAAAAGGGTCTTTGAACAACAAAATTGCTGAAGATTACTGTCCTGAAAGAGACACAGATTACAGCTTGCAAAATGTCTAGCCAGAATAAAGCAACTAAAAACCCTCCTGACTTTACTTCTGTATTTTAAAAAAACCCTTTACTTTTGATGAAAAGAAACATTTCACAGTCTAAATGATCACTTTTAGCCTGCAATTTCCGCCCCCCCCCCCAAAAAAAAACTTTCATTTTGTTACTTTTTTCATTGGTAATTTTGTTGAACTAACTGAAAATGGATACACTTAAAATGCCGTTAGCTGTATACTTCTTCAGATCTAAAATCAATGTGCATGGACCTCCTTCATTGTATGTTCACTTCTGTGGGCTGGGAAATAATGAAGAAAAATCTTCACTGAATCATTTTCTTTTCCTTTATCATCCTATCTGAAGTATCACAGTACCTCTTCAGGAAGTTAATCCCCCCTCATATCTCTACATTCACCAAAAACATTCCTTAAAGGACATGCAAGCGTGACTTCTGGGAATTGCTACATCTCACAAGTTTTAAGTAAATTTCAGGAAAGTGTTGTTCAGTTCCATACATTTTCTGATGCAGTACTTGCCCCAATATGGATGTAATGCTAAACCATGGTGAACAAGACTAAAGGATCCAGGGGCTCTTGTTTCCCACGGCCCCATTCATAAAAAAAGGAGAATAATGATGATGCACAGATGTCATACTGATGATGCATCAGCATGAGGACACCACTCCATGGGTGAAGGACTATGTTAGGTTTTCCATGTCTGCTGCAGATGTTACTGAGAAGGCCTTTGCCAGTATTATTGGGAGGGCTGCTCTAGCATGGCATTGCCTGGTTGGGATTGCCTAGTATATGATTGATGTTGCACCAACATCCATGCTCCATTGGTACAGTGTCCAAACAGAATTGAGCCATAAGTCAGCCCCCCCCCCCCAGTTTGGTCAGAATTCTCAGTCAAAGACCCTAACTGCATCCTGGTGGGTTGTTTAACCCAAATGTTTTATAATCATTCTGCAACCATTTATTTTCAGGTCATGTCTACTAAATTCTACATACTTTTGTAAGGCTTAAAGGCCATCTTAGTTTTATGGCCTCTCTTCGCTTCTCTACGGTTGTCTTTATTTCTCTATTTTTGGCCTTACCCTTTGGAACTAACTACAGTTATAAGCACAAATGATTCATCCACTCCCTCAAACAACACAATGGGCATGGCCATAGCATACAAAGATAATAATTATAAATACTTGCCATAGGTTAGTATGCTTTTCAGTCATGACATTCATTGAATTTACAATGAAGTTGATGAAAGAAGCTGAGATTGAAGGCTTCACTTCAGGTATTCCACTAACAAATTTGTTTACTTCCAAGTCAAGAGGCTCTCAAGATGTGGCCTTGCTTACAGGCTTAAATCTACTGACAATGCATGGTATGGCTAGCCATAGCTTTTTCCCAAAAAAGGCAAGGCTTCTTCTAAGAACCAACCAACCAGTGGGGTGAGGGGGGTTGCTCTGAAGAACCCAAGTTAGGCTTTTTCCCCCCAAATGCTTGTGGCACCTGTTGCTTCCTTGCCATTCATCCATGTCAAATACCATGAGACTGGCTTATATAACATGTATACAGGCAGCATCATGCTCATGTGTAAAACATACATGTTGTGCAGCAGTGTAGAATGGTCACAATGGCCAACCAGCTATCTCTGGCAGATCCATAAGCAAGAGATGAATACGTAACTCTGCCCTTCCATTATTCCCCTTTGCAATTGCTATTCAGAAGCATATTGCAGCCATCTTGACTAATGGGCACTGATAGACTTGTCCTCCATGTATTTGTCTAATCCAGTGGTTCTCCAACCTTTTAGCACCAGGACTTACTTTTTAGAATAACAATCTCGGAACCCATTAGAACTGATATCATGGCTGGAAGTGACATAATCAAAGCACGAAAATTTTTTTAACATCCCCCATACAAGACTAAATCAAATTAATAAGTAAATTAAAAGTTTACAATAAGTATAAGTTTAAAAATGTAGTATTTAAAATAAAGAAGAACCCTCCTAACTATCATTGTTAAAAGCATATAATTAAAAGTACAGATTAAAAGTTTAAAAGTACAGATCTGTTAAAAGTACAGATCTGTAACATTTTCTCAAATGCAATTTCACTGTAAACTTGATGGTAGCAACAAAGGAAAGATATTAAAAATAAAAAAAAAACACATTGAAATGAATGAGTACCCACCTGAAATTGACTCCCTAGTGGGTCCTGAGTGAGAAACACTGGTCTAATCAATTAGCAGGAAATAATCCAATTATTTTAGGATAATTGTGAAATCAGTAGTGTAGATCTCCAGACTGAGAGCAAAGTCCAAAGTCCAGCTGGAATGTCTGCGTGACTTCCTCTTTGCCGATGATGCAGCTATCACTACCCACTCTGCCAAAGATCTCCAGCAGCTCATGGATCGTTTTAGCAAGGCCTGCCAAGATTTTGGACTGACAATCAGCCTGAAGAAAACACAGGTCATGGTTCAGGATGTGGACTCACCTCCCTGCATTACAATCTCTGCACATGAACTGGAGGTTGTCCATGACTTTGTGTACCTTGGCTCAACGATCTCCGACACTCTTTCTCTCGATACCGAGCTAAACAAATGCATCGGTAAAGCAGCTACCACGTTTTCCAGACTCACAAAGAGAGTCTGGTCCAACAAGAAGCTGACGGAACATACCAAGATCCAGGTCTACAGAGCTTGCGTCCTGAGTACACTTCTGTACTGCAGCGAGTCATGGACTCTTCACTCACAACAGGAGAGGAAACTGAATGCTTTCCACATGCGCTGCCTCCGACGTATTCTTGGCATCTCCTGGCAGGACAAAGTTCCAAACAACACAGTCCTGGAACGTGCTGGAATCCCTAGCATGTATGCACTACTGAAACAGAGACGCCTGCGTTGGCTCGGTCATGTTGGGAGAATGGATGATGGCCGGATCCCAAAGGATCTCCTCTATGGAGAACTCGTGCAAGGAAAGCGCCCTACAGGTAGACCACAGCTGCGATACAAGGACATCTGCAAGAGGGATCTGAAGGCCTTAGGAGTGGACCTCAACAAGTGGGAAACCCTGGCCTCTGAGCGGCCTGCTTGGAGGCAGGCTGTGCAACATGGCCTTTCCCAGTTTGAAGAGACACTTGGCCAACAGTCTGAGGCAAAGAGGCAAAGAAGGAAGGCCCATAGCCAGGGAGACAGACCAGGGACAGACTGCACTTGCTCCCAGTGTGGAAGGGATTGTCACTCCCGAATCGGCCTTTTCAGCCACACTAGGCGCTGTTCCAGAACCACCTTTCAGAGCGCGATACCATAGTCTTTCGAGACTGAAGGTTGCCAACTACTAGTAGTGTAGATACTTTTAGGAAATTACAGCTTTTTAAATTTGCGTGAAGATTTTCCTTCTATTTCTGTGTTTTCTTTCATTGTGCTAGTAGCATTATTTATGAAAAGGGGGGAAAAACTAGAATCAAAATTTCTGGTTCTAAACCAGCTAGAGTTGCAAGCATCTAGTCACTCTTTAAGAACTGGTGGCTTCTGGTGGGGATGCTTATGAACATCACTGAGGCCTGAGAAAGCATCACAGACGTGCATCGGCATACCCTTGGTTAGGCATGTACAAGGCTGCTTCCATGCCAAGATATCTCTTACTGGATTGGGAAGAATGTATTTCATTTCTATTGCCTCCTTGTTTCTATGGATAAATTTCTATTTATTTATAGTCATTTTACATTTTACTTTGTTATTATAGATTAATTCCTAGAGTTATATCAGTATAAAATGAGTCTATCTATAGTAGTGATTCTAAAAATGTCTTTGAATATTCAGTAATTTTCAATAGATTGTCAGTGATTATTGGCTTGTCTTAGTCCAGAGAATATAGCTAATTTTTCAAAATGAGTTCCTATCTGTACTTATGCTAAGAGAAAACAGGTTTAATGCTGCATTGTTATGCCAATTAATTATATGTAATTTTTGCTACTTAGTTATGCCTTGCTGGATAATCAATATTTGTACAAGGTAACATAAAATTATGTATATTGATTGATTATGAGGACATTATTTCTCTCATTATCTATAATTTCAGAGTATATTTGTAGTAATTATTTGAGATTAGCATCTGATATTGGATGGTGACTGTAAAATGTTTTGGCATTAAGCTTTCCGTTTCTCAGCCACATAGTTTTTTTTAAAAAAATTGTTTATGTAATTATTACCCATTCTTCTGGGATATTTATTATGTTGGTTTTTACTTCTTCCTGTTTTGAACTTTTAAATAGATTAAGGGGGACTGAGTAACCTTTTTTTTTTTTTTTTACAGATGTATAGCAATCATTTCTTTTTGCAGTTTGAATTACTGAATGGCTAGATGCACAAGGATATTGTGTCACATTTTAAAAATAGTTGATAAATGCTCAGTGGTGGTTTGTCTGGTTTGGACAGTCAAACAAAATGTGCTGAGCTTTGTAATTTGATCCAATGAAATGACCAGTTTAATCACATTTTAAAGGAAGTGCCTCCAAAGATGTTAAACAAAGTTTTGCCTTGATATTACTAGTATTGTCCAGTATAGTTCTTGTGATCACAGTGTTTGTTTGCTGTGGTTTTGTGGGCCCACACCCCAAATAGAGTGCACAGTCTTATCACAACCAGTGTTAACCCATATTTGCCCGGCCCACAGGTGTACACATTTGGTCCCTGTTGCGTATATGCAACATTGGGCAGAAATGGCTTTAAGCAGATTGAAAGGTGCACAGCTCATCATAAACCTATACACTAAAATATAAAATATATACATTATATATTATAAAAGTTATACATTCGGAAGGCAGACTACCACAGCTGCCTCTACTATCCCTAGTTGCAATGAGTGTGTTAAGCCCTTGTCATTCCACACTATGCCAGATGCGAACTGCATAAACCAAAGCTATACATCTCACAGCCAGATTCTGTAGCTTCAAGCCTCCTGCACACAGCCTACTTCTTTAGGAAGCACACATTCTCTGTGCTGGAGGGTCATAAATGCCAGGCGCCATCATTGTGGAGACCTGACAACAATATCAGGTGATGGCTGCCTTGTTTTCTTGGATTGCTGTATGTCAGTTAACCCCCCTTTCTCACATTGCCCCACAGCTTCAGAAAGATAACTTGTCCTTCCCTTGCCCCTCTCTTGTTGCCAGGCTACAATGGAGGTTCATGTGTTGCCCTCCACTTTGCCCTCTGTGGAGCGTTGACAGTCATAATACAGTGTTTTTGTAGGACAAAGTTCCAGAAGACTTCAAGCATTGGCCACAAGGCTCCCTGACACTTTTCCAGCAGCCACACACATCATCTGCCACAGTGCTGCTCTCTCCCCTTTTCAGTGGCTTCTAAGGCCATTGCTTTTTCTGTTAGTAGACCATTACTACACATATGTTCTCCTGGTTCGGAAATCCATGATGCAGGTGCTAGAGCATCAGCCTGCACTGAATGGGGTTGCACTCCCCCTCAAGGAGCAGGTCTGAAGCTTGGGGCTCTACCTGGGACTCACAACTGCTTCTGGATTGCAAGGTTACCAGGGGGGCATTTGCTCAGCTTTGGCTGGTGTGCCTGCTGCAACCATACTTGTATTGTGTAGATCTGGCCAAGGTGATCCATACCACAGTGACATCAAAATTAGACTATTGTAATGCACTCTACATGGGGCTGCCCTTGAAGATGGTTCAGAAACTTTAATTAGTGCAGAATGCAGCAACCTGTGTGGTCACTGGAGGTAGGTGGTTTGATTTGAAGGGCCACTTCTCAGGCTACTGCACTGGCTGCCCATTTGTTTCCAGGCCAAATTCAAGGAACTGGTCTTGACCTTTAAAGCCCTACATGGCTCAGGCCAGGATATCTGAGGCACTGACTACTTCCATATAATCAGTCTCATCTTCTCAGGTCATCAGAGAAGGCCCTTTTACAAATGCTACCACCTAGGGAGTTGTGGGGGCAGCGGTAAGAAATAGGGTCTTCTCAGTAGTGGCACCAGTTCTTTGAAATTCCCTCCCTTTTGAGTTACGAACTGCTCTCTCCTTGCAGACCTTCTGTCAAGGCCCAAAGACTTTTTTATTCAGGCAAGACTTCTGAGTCTTGACTTTTTAAATTAATGTCTGGTTTTCACAGGCTTGTCCTTTTTAGGTGTTGCTCTGTAGATTTAAATTATGTTTTCTGGTTGTTTTTAATGTTTGTTTTAATGTTTGAAAATTTTATGGATAGGGCAGAGTATGATTGTTTTAACTCTTTTTTACTTTTCTGTGCCTGCCCTTTTGTTAGCTGCCTTGAATTCTCTTGGGGAGAAAGGCAGGGTATAAATACCGCAAATAAATATATTAAATATATAAATTACTATGGCCATTACTTCTGCTAGTAATAAGAAAAGCATTTATCACGTCTTCTCTTGCCCTTTTGTCCTAACAGCCTAGCAACATGTCTTCTTTGCTTTCCACCCTGCACTTTTGGTGAGTTTAGTTTCTTCCCTTCTGGTTGAAAGTGATCGGCAGTGTCTGAGAACTCCCTGTGATGGGAAGACTGCACTGCTGCTACTGCCTTCTCCTTTGATTCCAGCTTATGGCAGAGAAGGGAAAGGTATGGTCTTTCCCCAATAGGCAGAGTAGCATCTCGTAATTTTTATTTTAATTCTTTTTCTTAAATTGCCAAAGAGCAGCATGTCAGCTGCAGCTTGGTCATACCTGCCCTACTGCACTTGAATTCAGTGAAGGCCTTTTTCAAGGATGACTTTATGTACAAATATATGAAAATGAGGATGCTTTTGATTTGGAGAGACTCTGACTCTCCATAGGGTTTTCCCATGAAGGTGATCAGGAATAAAGGGTGTTTTAGAGTCCCTTTTTCAACCAATTAGTGCAGGTTGGTCTTTGACTTCCAGCTGCTCTAATGCTCTGGGATACAAAAAGAAACAACTCAACATAATGGCTCATCGCACTCCGACCACTGACTTCTCTAAGCTTATGGAAAATGGGCATCAATTTTCCCTAATCCATTTGGATTGTGGTGTGTGCATTCTTATCTGCTTCACAACATAGCTTATTTACATAGTAAAGAGAATGATTTCAAGGCTTACTAAGAGATTCCATTGTACTCATGTTATGAAGGAGGTGTTATAAGCTATCATGTCAAGGCTTACTTAAAGACATTAGTTCAAGGATCATTGACACAACAGAGTGCAATGACTGTCATGGCAATGTTGTCATTTGTTGTGTTAATGCACTTGTAGATAATGAACACAAAGTCTGCATCTTTGGCATGCTTTTATGTACATCGATCAGTTATTCCTGTGCTGATGCCTTGTTAACATCTCAAGCTGCAAGATTAGGATACTTATAATTGAATGTTAAATAATTTTGAGGATATTACTATGAATATATTAATAAAAAACCAAACAGTAACTAGATCTCTAGCATTTGCATGGATATACACAACTAGGCAATTAAAATATACATATCAATTTGAAACTAGGGTAGCTAGTAGGTAGGGTGGCTAATTTTGCCCCTCGCAAATTTAAAATGTACAGAAATAATTAATTCTTACACAGAACATTTGTGGATTAAAATACAGAATTTTTCTTTCTGAAACTCATATTCATAACTCATATTCAATTAAGAGAATGTAACAAAACATTTTGCATTCTAAATTCTTCCTATTTTTTTCAATGGCATTTTGAGCCATCATCAAAGGGATCTGAATAACCTTTACAAATATATTCACTATTCAGCATGTGTTCTGTGACCTCACTATATTAATTTTTTTAAGTAGTAACTTATATTGGATTTGACACAAGTTTTAATGTTCCAGATGGACTGATTTCGTTGGAGCTGAAAGAAAACATGTTAATTTTATATCAGTTGTATCTTATTAATATTATTATTAATATTATTATTAAAAACTACATGAAACACAATCAGCCATTGAAATCACGACTATGGACAAAACAAACCAAAGTGGTCCCCATTGTTATCAAGGCACTTGGAACAATCTTGAAAAGTTTTGCGAATTATTTTAAACTGCAGCTTCCTGAAATAACACCATCAGATCTGCAAAAAACAGCAAAAAAAAAAAAAATCATACATACTGCACCAATATCTAGTTGATACTTAGGCTGACACTTGTACCAGTTGTTATATTTGTTTCTGAAGTCCTCTTTTTCCTGGCTCAGAGTTATAGTAATAAGCCATTATGGCATGATTTTCAGCAACACTATTGCTGTTTTAGTTGTTTTCCTTCTCCAATTACCTTATAGGGCTCAGCCCTGGTTGCCCAGCTGTAGCTCCTGAGTCCTGTAGCCCATCTGTCAGCAGATGTCCAGGTAGTCTAACACCTGATGTGGTCCTTGTTGAACTGGACAATGACCAATCTGGTATAGGATTATGTTTTATTGGTTTCACCATACTAAGAATGGATTTGGGACACATTTAGGGCCAAGTCCCTTGGCTGGCCCAGGAGGGTTGCAAATGTGCGATAAGGCACGTTTGTGCCTCCTTGGGAGTCAGCTAGGCTGGTACGCAGAGGTGTGCCAGCCTGCAGAGGCTGGAACAAGCCTCCATGCCAACAGAAGCACCGAGGCTTGCGTCAGCCCGGCTGGGGCGATGCAAGGCTCTGAGGTATGCAGGGGGGGTGGGGAGGAGGCGGGAGGGAGATGTTCCTGAACAGTTGGTGGGTGGCCCTGGAGGTGAGCAGGTGTGGAGCAGGAGGCAGGGCTGGAATAGGGCAGTTATGCCAGGTCCCAACCCACATTTCCAGGGAGATGGGAGTGGCTTGAAGCTGCTCCACTCTCCTCACACTTGTGTCATCTGAAGAGGTGGTGCAAGTCTGAGGAGAACCATAGGGGAAAGGGCACCTTTCCCAGAGGTAAGGGGAAAAGTTTGCCCTTGCCTCTGGCTGATCTACTTTTGGCCCCTATCTTGCACTGGATACAGCGCAAGCATCCTGGCCTGCCTGTTCCAGCACAGGATAGGATAGTGCCCTTAGTCTGACTTTTCAGCAGAGGCCTGTCTGGTTTCGGTGGCTCTGTCCAGCTTAGCCTTCTGCCTCACTGAAGTACACAAACCCCACCACCAATATAAGTAGTGTCCCATGGGGTTTTATTAGCAGCCCAAGAACAGGCTATTTGAACAAATGCAATAAAGGCCAGAACTGAAAAATCATCAAATGATGCAAAATGCAGTTTGTTCAAAGAAGGCAAAGAAACAACTGACCACATACTTAGTTCCTGCAAGAACACTGCACAGACTAATTATAAATCTGGACATAATACAGTGTCTCAAACAATCCATTGGAATTTATGCAGAAATTAATAATTGGTGGAAGAATAAACAAGAAAAAGTGACAGAAAGTGAGAAAGTCAAGATCTTGTGGGATTTTCGAATACAAACTGATAAAGTTTTGGCGCATAATACACAATTTTATTTCTATTACAGTAATAGAAAAAAAGTAAAATGACCATTGTCAACATAGCATTACTTGGCAATAGTAGAATTGATGAAAAAGAGCATGAAAAAATTAGTAAATATCAATTAGTAAATTTCAAAAAAATTGAAATCCAAAGATTATGGCGCAAATCAGGAGTGGTTATCCTAGTTGTGATTGGTCACTGGGTGCAGTCCCCAAAATGCTTGAACTGCGTTTAATGCATCTGTACATTGACAAATTTACTATCTGTCAGATTCAAAAAACTACCCTGCTTGGTTCAGCACACACTATCTATGAATACATTACAACGTCCTAGGCCCCTGGGTGCAGCCCAACTAATAATTACTGCCAAGTTCAGCTAAAGAACAGGCAGCTGTGATATGCAAGAAAATAAATAATAATATATAATTATATTATACTATTAAAAGTAAGGCTAACACTAATACTAATAAATAAGTATTGCCATATTGTATATGCTCTGGTACGCAGTATGTTTTCTGGAGATGCTTGTTATCCCCACTAGATTGTTTTCACTTCTTCTGGATATGTGTAACACAAGCACTTTAACAAAGTTGGCCTGAATTCATTAAATTGATCTCAAGTTATAATATCCGAACCCAAAACCAGTTTTATTGTGGTGCTTAAAAGATATGCATAGCACAGATTTAGAATTGGTGTCAAAATTAACGACTTTGACAAAAATAAAGACAGCCTGGGTGGAATACAATATCACCAATTTCAGAATGGACGGGGAAAGTCATATTGATTTCAAAGCAGTTTTTAAAAAAGAAAGAAACGTGAAATGTTGCCGATGTCTTTTTCAATAATTTTTTTTGTAAGAACCAGGCATATAGCTTTGCAAGGATAATGCAGGATCCAAAGAGTAATATAAATGTGTAATTAAGAACATTTAATTGGTGCAAAGAAGGGTAGCCAAGAATCAAAAGCATTTTGCAAATAGTTTTGCATGTCCAAGGGGTTTTGGATTGATGTTTCTGAAACACCAGTTTTCATTTTGACAAGCATAACAAATTAGTATTGAAGACAGAGACTTCCCAAAGCAGTTTTTGATAGAGTGCATGGGGGCCGTTTGCTGTTGAAACAACAAAAAAACTCAGTAGTAGTATAGCAGAAAGCCTCCACTGAGTGCCTGTAAGCTCTTGGACTCTTAGATCAGCTATAATAAATTTGTAATACCAGCAAAATAATTATATTACCAAGAATAGTAAATAATGATACCTAGATGGTTCATTTCAATATCATACCATTTCATTTCATTTCGACAAGACTTCATTAATGCCCATAGAAGTATGAATATTTAGTCTTACAAACATTTAACAAGGCTTTTAAAAACTTGAATTAATTTCCATAGTTCCATGGGATTATCTGATTGTGCTATATTTTTTAATGGCTTATGGTTTGAGTTTTAATAACAGGTAGAACCAGTGTCTATAGATTTTAAATATGGAAGGAACTATTACAACTGTATAAGATATCACCTTTTTGTCAGCAATTCCTTTGAGTGATAGAGAGTAATGATTCTTTTTTAAATTGAAAGCCACTGTTAGTGTACTAGAATCTCATAGTTGGATACATTTTGACATTAAAATTGGTTGTAACTGCATGTTAATGTATCTGAAAGCTCTCTGCAGCCCAATCGTAACCTGTGGTGCAACAGGTAGGGCATAGTGCAGGTTACGTTAGCTGGAGGTCACCACAGGGTAAGGGGATATTTTTCCCTTTACCCTATGCTGAACCCCAGCCACCCCTCTGGGGTTTCTCAGATCTATGCCAGATATTTAGCTGGCACAAATCCAACTCTGAGCCTCCAGTTTAAGGTTACCTTGACTAGGGTTGGGAGTTAGGATCTGGCCTGCATCACCATGACCATTCTTGCCTCCTTCCTAAGCCCAATCAGCCTCCCATTGGGTCCTCACCCAAATGCCCCCTCCCCCCAGAACACCCTCCCTACATCTTCTCCCATCCCCTGTGCTGCCCGGTGCAAACTTACCTCGGCTGGCACAGGTCCAGATTTGGCCTGGTGGAGCAGGCACAGGCCTCCACACCAGCCCAGCCAACTCCTAAGTTGGCACAGACATGCTTTATGACACGTTTGCAACACTTAGGAGCCAGAGCAAGGGACCTACACCAGCTCAACATAGCTTCTGGATTGCACTCCTGCAGCACTCGCCTCCTGCACTGGTGGGGGAACTGGGAGCTGCTGGCAAGCACACAGAGCCTCCGGCCATTAGCACCAGCAGCTCTGTAGTGCACAAGTAGCAACACTGTCTTGGGGCAGCAGGTCATAAGATCCACTATGGTAGGCCCTCCATAGGATTGAGCTGTCCCAATCCCCCCTGCATTTATCAAAGAGCCAATCTCTTGTTCTTTGTCTTACAGGAAAAACTGTATCAATAAGTCTGCCAACTATAAGTGATGGTGAATTAAAAATAGATATTATGTTCTTGGATGACTACAACTGTCTACAGTGTGTGTGTGTGTGTGTGTGTGTGTGTGTGAAAAATATATTTATAAATATACAGGTTGAGCCTCATTATTCGTATGGGTTCCGTTCCCAGAACTCACGTGGATGGCAAAAAACACACTAAAGCAAATCCATTTAAAAAACAAAGTTCCCTTGCTCCCCTGATTTAAAAACTGCCTTGCTGACCTTTGTGATGTAAGATAAGAGTCATTAAGAAGACAATCCGTCAATCAGTCCTCCTCCAAGTGCTTACAAAGGCGCTTCACTCAGCCCCTCCCTTCACCAATGCAAAGTGATCACCTTTCTTTCACGTGCTCAGGAGGAAGGGAGGGGTCAGCTGGAGAGAGAAGGATTGATGGATTGTCAGCCAGCTGTCGTCCCCCCTCTCATTAAGGAGCTATTGTTAAAGGACCATTCAGTTTTTTAAACTGATTTTACAGGGATGCATTTTCCCCTTCTCCAGGGATCAGCACATTCCTTCTTATTTGCAGGGACCATTTGTGTTGAGTCAAATCCATGTATAAAAAATCCATTGGGCCATTGGGAGATGTGAACCCTCCCCCCACTAGCAGTGTGATGTACCTTGTCAAATGTGTGTGTGTGTGTGTGTGTGTATGTATATGTATATGTATACATATATATGATTTTTGGTGATGTAGTGCTCACTGCTCAAGAGATAGTCCACCTTAAGCTGAAAAATAATGATGGATCTATAACTATCTCATGCAAATACCAAAGAACAATATTTTTCTAGGCAATTTTAGACAGAGAAAATTTGCGGATGGAGTGGGAAGTAGGGCAGTACCATAAGTCATGAGGTGATATGGAGCTGAAAAAGAGGTATCCAGTTTAATTTAACATTGTGACAGGAGTGGAAACAAGCCGAGCCCAGGAGGGAAGTTTTAACCTTTAAGGTTAGAAAATATCTTACACATCTGCAAGAAGGAACTGGTGTCAAGAGAGACAGCAGCTTATCTTGAAACAAAGTGGCCTTTACATGAACTCCCAATACAGGCTGAACAACTGTGTTAAAAGTCTGAGCTATTTTTAAAAATGCAATTCTGGAAAGTGGTTACTTGGAAGAAAAGAACACACAAAAAGCTAGCCATTTACTATGGTACAAAAACAAAATAAAATTCTCCAACAAATATCCAAGAGCTTAACTTGTTTTTACTCTCCTTTCTTCCTGGCATATGTCATAGTAGACTAGAAACAAAGAATGATGGGAAAAGGAAGTTAACAGAATATAGCATTATTTACAACTTTCTTGCATGTTAATAAATATGTATTTCACAGCCTATCCTATCCTATCCTTCTCCCTCCCCTCCTCCCCCACTGATGCAGCTGTGCCAAAAAGGCTATTTTCCCTTATCCCCCCATAAGTTGCCAACGTTTTTCCCCAAACCTGTGCCAGCTCTTTAGCTGGTGCAAGTTGGAGGAGAGAAAGGAGGCATGTTGGCTACTACTGGAAGGGATGGCATCTGGTGCAAGTTGCCCACACTGGGTGTCACCCCCTCCCGCCTCTGTCATTGGCTTCCCTTTTCATTAACATTGGCACACATTTTCAAATTTAGTCATTGAATCATGTATTTAGAATACATTTGGCATTCCAATTTTTATAGCAATAGTTGTCATTTGCTATTTTGTCATTGGAGAAATAACCTTTTAAAGATTATTTCGTTTATTGCAGTGATATCTAATGTGCATTCAAAGCATTTCTAATACGTGTGATCCGTTCAGTGCCTACAAACAATGCAATGAAAAGATGAAAGTGACCGCTTTCTTCCAGTCTCAAGAGGTGGGTGGCGCTTAACACAGATGGCATACAGTAGCTCTTTGGCTTGTGGATCCACTTACCCTGAAAGGAGTGTATAGGAGCTCAGGGACACAGCTGTGGAACTACACATGGAACTACCCATGTGTACCAAAACTACAGAAGTACATTTTGGTACACATGGGACTCTTTCCATTCTAGTGTGAGCCTAAATACAATGATGCTAATTTTCTACAATTTTCTATTTTTTTTTTTAATTTAATTCTCTCTCTTGAAAGAGACTTAGGAGTGTGTTTGGTTTTCTGTATTACTGTATCTAGCTGTTGGCACTGTGCAGGCAGGTAGACCTGGACTCCAAAGACTATTCCAGCAGATGGCACCTTTCCCCTATCCTGTTTTATCCCCATTCTGCCTGCCCCCATTTTCATCCTCCCACATTCTGTCCCCCATTCTCCCCCTCCCCTTTTGGGAAGGACCCTAAAGAAATTTTGTACCCCCTTAAAAAAATTCCTCTCAGAGGCCCTGGCTGCATCCTATGATGGGAGGGCAGTCCAGGAGGAGGTCTCCTCTAGGTAAGAGAACATTTGTTCCCTTACCTGGGGTTAAGCTGCTGAATCGCCAAAGGGTCAGCTTGGACCTGAGCTAGATAAATAGCTAGTCACATCCTCATGGACGTGTGCCATGTGATTGGGTCTGGGAAGGGAATTAGAAAATCAGCGACACCAGTGCCACCAATTCTGTCCCCCCGATCCACCCATCTCTACCCCCATTCTCACCCTCCCCAGCCTGTTTCACCTCATCCCTGTCCCCATTCTGCCCTCCCATGACCCTTTTCACCCTGTCACCACCCCTCCCACATCTTCCACAGACTTACCTTCATCACAGACCTTTGTCAAAGGCTCACACCTTCCCACTGGTGCTGCTGGCAGTGCACTGTTGGAGAACCTCTTGTGACTGGAGCTGATTGTTTTATGGCACTCAGCACCAGTGCAGGAGGTGCACCGCCATTGGACAGCAAGCATAGGATTAGGCTGAAACTTTCTTATACTGGAAGATCCTGTGGAAACAAGATTTTGAAAAGTGAGGGAGAGAAGGGAGTTGGAATGTCTAAGGTAGTGTTTAATGTCTAAACTGTGGGTCGGGACTCAATAGGTGGGTTGCGAGCCAATTTCAGGTGGGTCCCCATTCATTTCAATATTTTATTTTTAATAGATTAGACTTGATGCTACCATGGTATGTGACTGCAATTGGGTAAATGTTACAGACCTGTACTTTTAGCAAGCTACTATGTATATTCTTTTATCAATGGTAGTAAATGGAACTTATTCCTAGATAAGTGTGGGTAGGATTGCAGCCTAGGATTGTAAAAAATGTTCCTGCATGATGATGTCACTTCCAGTCATGACATCACTTCTGGTGGCTCCTGACAGATTCTCATTCTAAAAAGTGGGTCCCAGTGCTAAATGTGGGAGAACCACTGGTCTAAAGAATTGCTGCTCCACTGTTCAATTTGGTACACAGTTGACCATGGTGAAGGTGATTGGTAAAATTCTGATTTTGATAGATTAGGTCCCTGCCTCTGGCATGGATTCAGCAGCAACATCTGGCACCATTACTAGAAGTGCACTGGGCCTGCAACATTAAAATTTCAGAAAATGTTGCTGCTGTTTCAGGAACCTATATAAAGTGATCCAAGACCTTGTTTTGGACATCAAGTCAAATATTTGTGATACTGAAACCATTTTCATTGAGTAAGATTGTGAGTTGGAGACAAAGTAGAAACTGAGGGGCAAAATCTACCACACATGCCTATACCCTAATTCTGCCTCCTCCTGGTATGATATCAGGGCTGTTCTTAGGAGCTGCAGGGCCAACTGGAAACATTATTTTTTTGCTGGGCCCCAAGTTCACAGCCAAGGTCTGTAGAGTCTTAGATATACAAATACAATTTATTATAGACTATATATCTCTATGGCAGAATGGAAAGCAATCCAAATGTGCACTCATAAAGTGCACGTGAGTTAATGGACCAGCAGCCCAATCCTAACTTGCACTGGAACAGGGAGGCCGGCATGCCTGCCCCATATTCAGTGCAGGTTTCAGGCTGAAAGCGGCTCAGCCCTTATCCTGGGGAAAGCTGCTGCAGCCCCAATGGAGCTACTTGGATCTGTGACACCTAAAGAGGTGGTGCAGATTCAAGCAGCCCAGTGTTGGCCTGGACTGCCCACGAATGGGCAGGATCTGGCATAACTGCCAGGTCCTGGCCCCACCCCCTGCCCATGGGTGTACCCACTGCCCGCCCTCCCTCTGCCCCATAATGCCTCCTCCCCAAGGTCCCTCCAGACTTCTACACTGGCCGAGCTTGGCAAGTGCATACTCTGCTGACATGGAGGCTGGATCTGGCCCCCGCCAGCCAGCACACCTCTGTGCACCAGTGTGGCTGACTTTTGAGGAGGCACAAATGTGCTTTACCGCGCATTTACAACCCGCCCAGGTTGGCACAAGGGACTTGTGCTGGCCCAGTGCAATCTTAGGATTGCGCCCCAAATGGATCTAAGCACATTGCAATATAAAGTTGCATACAAAACTAGAGGAGATTACTCTAGTGCGGGCTCCCCTTAGGTATGGGCCTAATTCGGAGTAATTGACCCAATTGACTTAAAGCCAGTCCTGTATGATATGGTATTACCATTTATTCATCCATTTATATTCCACTTTTCTTCAGTGTTAGTGCTGCTCTCACAGAGGCTTACAGTGAAAATCCAATATGTACAATATATAGGGTCATAGCATTACCTTTCGGCTTTTCACTGAATTCATAACACTCAACAGTGTACAAGCAGAAAAAAGAATATATGTCTATACTTTAAACAAAACTATTTAACAAGCCACTACAACAAATAACAACTGGTCACTACCATTTCAAGAAATAAGAAAAACATAAGACTGTTGCTTTACTCCTTTCTATTTTATTTATAACTAATACAAACTACAATCTATTACCTTTCCTCATAGGTTAATGTATAATTAGGAATTTTTTTTTTCCATCTCATAACTTGTCTGCATCACTATAGCTAGAGGGACAATCCCATGAAAGTCACATTCAGTGCAGCGGGACTTACTTCTGAGATCTCATCAGGCTGTAATTACACTCCAGTATTTATTTACTGACCAAGAGCTGTCCTCTGAGCTCTGCTGTAAGCACTGTATACAACTTGATTGACAAGAGTGAGTGAATAAGATGCTCAGCATGCAAGGTCTGGGCTCCAGTCCTAAAGCCATTCACTCAATAAGTATGATTTATAAGTATAAGGATTGCATCCTTCTTCCACTTCAGTGCCAGGCATCAGTGAAAACTGTCTGCACCAATAGCCAGGCTTGATGACTGTAGACGTGTGTAAATTACATTGATGCCTACAATTTATAGGATGAAGTCTCTGCTCTGCAGTTTTGTGTGTTAATAACTTTTAATTTTAACTAAACCAATGTACTAAACATACACCTACAATCGTGCAATCCCACACTTGTCTGCTTGTAAGTAGACCCAATTGGGTTCAGTGGGACTTACTCCCAAGTGTATCTAAGACTGCAGTCCTACATACTGAGGTTCCCCCCAGACATATTTGAACAATGTATCTTTGTAACTACGCCTTAATTTCCTTCATTCTATTCAAACCTTTGGGAATTTATAGACTAATATTGCAGTCCATGAAGACTAATGCTATCATTTCTTTCTTTTTTAAAAATGTACAGGGTGACCCAAAAAAAAACAGAACCCACAAATCTTTGAATAAAACTGTTAATTTTAATTTTTCTTCTTTTTTCTTTCAGGGTATACAAGACGACTTTGTGCATGAAATATTGGAACAATAATCTTCCTCAAACTCAATAAGTTTGAGTCCAGTAAGTTTCTTGAAATTTACTGGACCTTTGTAGGATTTAATAAAATTTTTATGGGTTCTGGGTTTTTTTTGGGTCACCCTGTACAATCAGGAAATACTTCATAACCTTCTGTGAAAGAAAAATGTTCCTCACTTGTAAGGTACTTAAAAGATATTTCTCGTGTTCTCTCGCCAATGGCCTTGGTCCACACACCAATTCTAAGTTCACGTAAGACCTGCTGTTCTCGAAAGGGATACACATTAAAATGTTCAACCAGCTTAGTGGGGCCCAGACAAGCACCACAATGCAAGTAGGGATGTGAATGCCACTCCTCATTGGTTCATTGATTTGAAGGCATCAGCTGAAAAATCTTAGACTTTTTTATTATGTACCTTTGCTATTATTTTTGAATATAAAAAATAATTAGATGGCATCCAGACTAGAAAGCATATAACAACAAGCCTATATGTCCAAATTCAAGTTTATAATCTAAGGGCATAATCCTAACTTGCACTGGAAGCAGGCAGGCCTGCAGGAGCCAGGAGAGTCACTAAAGGGGACCCCACGTCATGCTGCAGCGGCCCCAATGGGTCTACTTGGATCTGTGCAACTGGACAAGATGGCACAGATCCAAGCAGCCTGGAGCCACACCATGCTGCACGGGAACAGGGTCAGAATCCGGTATAACTGCCAGATCCTGGCCCCACCTCCTGGGCCCTGCCTGCCTGCCCGCCCCTGAGAACACCACCACCCGCTCTCCCCCTGCCCCAAAACACCTTCTTCCCGCCTCCTTCCTGCCATCCCCATGCCCCCCTCATACCCCTGCATCAGCTGAGTTTGGCCAATGCAACTCACCTTCTCCCCGGAGCCCACAGCAGCATGGGGAGGCTGGTGTGTGTCTATGCGCTGGCCTATCTCCCCAACAAGTAGTGCAAAAGTGCTTTACGGCACTTTTGTGACACTCCCAGGCCAGCACAAAAGACTTGCAGTTGGCCCATGTTGGATCTGTGACCGTAAATAAAGAATGAAATGAAATGAATGCAGTTGGTCCAAATGCTTTACGGCACTTTTGTGACACTCCCGGGCTGGCACAAAGGACTTGCAGTTGGCCCATGCTGGGTCTGTGACTGTAAATAAAGAATGAAATGAAATGAATGCAGTTGGCCCAAGTGCTTTATAGGATTGCACCCTAAATCAATACTGAGCAAATCAGCTCATTATGCACAACAGATGAATCAGTACTGAAGCAATTTTTAACACTTTCCCATAACCATTCCAAAAACCTTTCTGTTAACAGTGATTCCAAATTCCACTTCCAAGATTAAGAAGTCAGATACAAATCCATTAGTGAGCAGTAGGCTGAAGTCCTTTTTCTTTTATTCCAAACAAGGGAGTCAACGAATATTTTAAACATACCATTTCAGACATTTCCAGGGAACAGAATGGCTATCTTAGCTTTCTCCACTACACCTGCCCAAGGCCTTGTAAGACCAACAGTTTTGCCTTATCATGTTTAAAATCTCAAGTCTGGGGATCCTGTTTAAAACTGCAGTAGCTAATCTGTTTTTCAAAATCTCTAGTTTGGAACAGGCATGAAATGGCAGCTCTAGGCATTTCCATTCTTCACACCTTTAGTGTAATAATTAGCTATTAACAGGATGAAATTTGATTTAAATAACTTGTTGGCTCACATAATATTCTTCAAGGAATGGTTGTTGCTTAGAGCTACTGAGCAAATCTCTGTAAAACAGACTGACTGTGGGATTTGAGCCTCTTCTGTGTCACTGCTGCCGCCATGTGACGGGCAGTGAGGTCTTCACATAAAATCAGGAGCAATATTCTGAAACCTGTGTGCGTGCGTGCATTAGCGTATATAAACATTTTCCGTATCACTATGGCCTCCTATATGTGACCATTTTTAGAGGTAGTAATGAAGCCAGTGGCACTAGTAGTAGCTGTTAACAGCGCTTACAAATACTATTGCACACTGGGATGTATTTTCATGATCAAAGTTTTTTAAATACCACCAGTGGCAGGGAATAAACCAATGATATGCACTGCCTCCTTACGAATCTTCCCAAGAACACCTGTCCTATTCCTGAAGCTGTTGTACAAGTCCCTTCACCATTGGAGGTGTAGTGGGTAAGCAAAAGGAGTGGGGCTTTTTCCATAGTGGCACCCAGTTTATGGAATAGCTTGACTTCATCACTGCATATTTTAAAAAAAGCAAGGAAGAGTATTTTATTCCAGCACCTATTAAGGAATGCTGCCTAGCTGATATTTTAGTCTGCAACTAATGTCTACTGGGATGTTTGTTTTATATTGTGTTTGATTGTATTTTATGACCTTCACTGTTAGCCACCTTGAATGCACTGTTTTATTCAGAAAGATTTAAAAAAAATACTCCAGTATTACAGTGCAGCACTTTTAGTTTTGGTCCAAGAGTATATTGGACATACAATAGTTTTGGTAGTCTAGTTACAGTGATTTTTCAACCCTTTTCATCTTACGGCACACTACAAGATACTAAGATTTTCTGGTCACCCCACCATTTTATTTATTTTTTTACAATTGACAAGACACATCCCACTGCTGGTGGGTGTTCACATCCCCTGATGACCTTACTAATAAATGACCCTCCCATAAACTCCTGTGGCAAACCTGCAAACCATTTGTGGCACAACAATGTGCCACAGCACACCAGTTCAAAATCGCTGGCCTAGGGCATCATGACCATGTAAGCTGCATGCATACTACTCTTCCCATCACCCTCTACCTTTTCTCCTCCTGGGTGTCCAGGACATGACCTGAGGCTTCCAAGTATTCTAGACAGTGCCGAAGGAAGGAGGAGAATGGTAGAAGCTGCTCAAGCAGCGTGCCTCTTTGTATTTTTCCTCGCCATAACAAAGAGTGGACGGCTTCCATGAGATCTATACTGTAACTCCAATTAAGAGAGCATTTCCATAGCCAGTGCCTCTCATGTGTATCATGGTGTGTTCAGATGGAATCATAACTTCTTGTATTTATGCAAGGAATATGCAAGGCCAATGAAGGGCAGTACTTTCTTCTCGTCAAGCATAGTGCTCCTTCTCCTCTAACTGCAGCTATGTATATGGGTCTTTTCATTAACTTGAAATAAAGGATAATGGCTAATTCACTGGTCTCTAGGAATATATTGTTGAAGGCAGGAAGTTGCAAACATTTTGCTTCTACTCTCAAAATCTGGTCATTAGTTATCTTTCAGGATTTATGTCCACCAAAGCAAATAGCATGAACATTCATTAAAACATCAAAGACCACTTCCCTTTCTTAATGTGTATGTGCTTCATTAATATCTTGGCCTATCCTATGGAAATGACTGAATGGCAGGCAGTGCCCTGGGAAAGCTGGAAGCCACGGGTATTCCATGCAAATGCACAAAGAGACACATCCATATGTAGGATCTGCTTCTCTTTTTCAACCTTGCTCCCGAACTGCCCTGAAAGCTTTTCAATTGCTGTGACATTTTCAACCAATCGAGGAACAGTCATCTCAGAGCAATGTTTTACAGGCAATTACATTGTCTGGTCATTGGAGCAATCCCATCCCTGTCCCCTTTATTTCCACCAATGAAAGGAACCAAAGCGATCAAGTTAAATCATTACACAAAGCGGAGAGATGCGCATGGTAGAATAAGGGGGCTCATCTCGTTAGCAGGTGTTTGAGCTTCAGGGCTTAGGGTTGTGTATAACGAAGTTGGCCTTTTAAGGCAACGCAATGGGCTTACCTCCTGGAGCTGTTGACAGGTTTGAAGCCTCTCTCTCTGAGCCCATTGTGACCGCAGTGGGGGGCACCTGCAGAATATGTGCCAAAGCAAGACAGGGAGCAAGAGCTGTTCAATGAGCTAGCTCCCCAGCTGGAGAGGAGCCGCACTAAATGGCTGGGCTAGGATAGGACTAGGCATGGGAAAGGGGTCACAGAAAGGCACCTGAACATTATTGACTTTTGGAGTGCTCTGAGTGTCAGGTGTCTGACATCCCTTAACTGGTTTTCCTTCTGCTTTGCTTAAAATGCGGAGGCATTTAGCTTAAAAAGCAAGATGCTCCTTTATGATCGGCTTCTCTGTCTCTCCCCATTCCCCCACCATTATGTATGTCCTGCCCAGTTTCAGCTTTGTTCACATTTCCACCTTGCAAAGACCAGTGGGAATTTTATCTCCCTCAGCCTGTTATTTACAGGTATTGTGAATAGTCAAAATAAGCAAATATTTGATTTACTCAGTTTATGCAGCATAGACACAACAAGCTATTCAGGATTATCTTAAGTAAAGGATGAGCAGACATAGACTTTTCTGCATGCATGTTATTTTGATTCTCTGGATGCTGTCAACGTTTGAGGACCACTGAAAGCCAAAATGGAAATATGTGGAATGCCAAGATATTTTTTAAAGAATTGTTGATAGGGCTGAAACAGTCAGTTCAGCTTTTGGTCAACCATAAGGTGCCCAGAGCTAATTACGTCAACATAATTTTTAAAAAAAATGTCTTAACACAAATACTTACAAAAACTATAGGGACACATTTCTTGGATAGTTTGCACCAGGAATCAGCATTGTTGGGCAATGGATGAAGGCCCAGAGGCCTCAGAAGGGCCCATCATTGATCCCCCCAGACCTCTTCTGTGCCCATAGCTTTATGTACGGTAGTGGACTGACATAGGGCCCAATCCTATCCAATTTTCCAGCGCCGGTGCAGCGGTGCCAATGGGGTGTGCACTGCATTCTTTGGTGGGGTGGCTGTCACAGAGGCTGCATTGCAGCTGCACCGGTGCTGGAAAGTTGGGTAGGATTTGGCCCTCAACCAAGAGAATCACTCTTGTGACCTCCTGTCTTCCATGTCTTCTACCAAAGCAAACCTCAACCCAGACGTGAAGGTATTTAGGTAGGAGTATTTAGGTATTTAGGTGGAGAGCAATTTGCTGAGCCTCCCCCCGCCAAAAAACATGGAGGCAACCCTGATTCCCCAAGAGAGTGCCTTCTGTGACTGTGCCTCTCATGCAACATATGCATGTATCAACTAAAAACTATTATTATTATTATTATTATTATTATTATTATTATTATTATTATATGCCTCTTTTCAGCAGGAGTAGTTCACAACATGGTTTACATGGCAAAAGGTAAAGACTCCAAAGAGACCTCTGGCTGCCTCCCTGGCCCCACCAGATACAGCAGCGACTATTTCAGTCCCGGTAGGATTGGGCTGTTAGCTAGAAGTTATCCATGCATAACTCAACACCTTATCAACATCAACAAATAGGCTAAAGGCTTTATCTGAGCAAAATGTGGACACATTTTCACAGAATGACTCTTGCTGAGTACAAGAAATCATTACAGACTAAAGTAACAAAATGCATGTTAGGTCTTTCATTTTCCTCTTGATAGTCATATTTTGTCTCCAGGATTTATTCTGCAGCAGATGCCAGCCTATGAGTGACCACTCTAGTGTCCACTCATAATTCAATGCGTGATGAGCAGATTCTTGGATCGATGCTGCTTTTGACTTGTCAGGGGAATGCCGGTGCTCTGTCCTCATTCTTTTTGAGTTCTTACTCTCCTCCCCTTTCATCTCAAAATGGCAGGAAGGTGACCATGTCTTCCTCCTTTCTGGGCTTGTTTATACTTTTGAATGTGTCTAGGTCTGCTGGAGGATTCCCCTGTGTTGCACGGATACACACATCCCCTCCCCCCTTGGAGAGTACAAGTGAGCCATTCATGCAGAAAAAAAAATTGCCTGTGTGAGGTGGGGAACGATGCCACTGACATCCCCTATTGAAATACTCTGGCTGTTCATTTACATTCACACTTAAAGAAAAAAAATGTTAACTAATGATGTTAAATGCTTTGCCAAAGGTCCTAGCAGGTCAGTTGCAGAAGTACCATTTCGGCCTAATTAGTGCTCCTGGGGTAGCCCAGGGGCCTCCTGATACAGCGGGTGACAAGCCAGGAGCTGACAGCTTCAATTGGCTGTAGTGGGAAGGTTGGACCGGTCATGTTTTCTAACTCAGCCAGGTGTTAGCTGAATGCGGGGGAGGACATGGCCAGTCTCGCGCTCTTGTTTGATCTCCCTTCCTTTCATTTGCTCTATTTGGAGTCCTTCCCTTTGCCTGTCCCAGCTTGTGTCAAGGTCAAGAATGGCCTTCACTAAATCAGCAGTTTCACTTATTTCTGGGCGGTCATTAGCAGCAATCATCCTCCTTTGCCAATAAACCCAGAGGCGTTGGTGCAGAAACAATACAGGGGCTCCAGAAAGCCACCCACTTCACATTGTAAAGCTGAAGCCAGATGAGACAAATGAACACAGGAGATGGCAGAGCCCAGCCACCCCATGAGTTTTGTTTCAGTCCCATTACCAACCAAAGCTAATATCATTAATCATACCTGCACTTATCCAATCCGTCGACCAAGTCATCCATTGCGCAGACAAAAGAGAACCGTGTTCATAAATAAAAATCTGGGCGCGGTGGTGTCTTTGTTTTCTCTCCTCTAACTTCGCATTTCACAACCACGTTGAGAAAGTTACTTGCAAACATCAAAACAAAATGCTAATGTCATCCTTCCCTAGTTCAGTGGTTCCCAAACTGAGCCGTGGCTCCCCAGGCTGACAAGGAAACCAGCCGGGGAGCCGTGGAATCCTCATGAAAAATCCACTGGCCTATACAATAAATAGGACTGTAGCTCTAATGGGGACTTGTGGCCAAAAGCCCAGTAGGTCAAAGGAGCCACCAGACGAAAAAGCTTGGGAAACCACTGCCCTATTCTCTTCCCCTCTAAGCGGGAGCCAATATGTACAGAAATATAGGCTCTAGCAGAGCATGGGGCCCAAGGCAGTTTGCCAGATGCAGTCCTTTAACCCAGCAGCATGTCCACTGCTCTTCCTACTTCCACTTCATAGATTCAAAAAGGAAGAGGAGAACGGTGGGCTAATATATTGGGGCCACTTCCTCTGTTGTCTGCTGTTTTCTTGCCTTCCCTTTGAAATCCAGGGGATAATGGAAAAAGGTAGATGGCAGAGGCAAGAATAAGAATAATAATTTTTCAGGAAATAAGTCTATTGGTGAATTAATAATTTTTATTGTTACATGCACATTTTGTTACAAACATTTAATGTAAATATTAAGGAATACATGTATGTGATATTTATTCATGTATATAGTTTTTAAACTGTTAGCTGATATTGGTTTCAAAAATCACAAATTTAAAGGGGCAAATTTTTAAATATATTTTCTGATCGTGATTATTAAACTTATGCTTTAATCCAGTGGACTCTTGGTTTATACCTGGTAAATAATTATAAAGCTTGAAATTTTTTATTTATCTTTTATAGTAATTGTGATGCTGAAAGGAGCTCAGCCAATGTATGCCTGCGAGTCACACATTATATGTCAAAGAGCTGCATGTGACTCATGAGCTGCAGTTTGGTCACCCCTGCTATATATTATTCAGACTGTATTATTGACTGTAATCTTGCTGTTGGTTCTTAATTATTTAGATGGAACTTGTGACCCAAAAAAAGAGCAAAGATACATGCAAAGTGTTGCACAAAGTCTTTGCACCAGTGTACCTGGAGATATACTGGCGTATCTTAAGGATAGGATTGGGTGTTCAGAGACCAAAATTTTGGTTTTATGGACTGGAGAAGTACCACCTATGAGACAGAGCCTGTAGTCCCAAGCACATTGTCTTGAGCCACTGTTCAACCCAATCCATGTTGAGTTCTGTGGAGGTGTACAGAAATATAGGTTCTGCTAGGGCAGTGTTTCTCAAACTGTGGGTTGCAAGCCAATTTCAGATGGGTCACCATTCATTTCAATATTTTATTTTTAATATATTAGACTTGATGCTACCCTGGTAAGTGACTGCTTTTGGGGAAATGTCACAGATCTGTACATTTAACAGGCTACTCTGAATATGCTTTTAACAATGATAGTAAATGGGACTTACTCCTGTGTAAGTGTGGGTAGGATTGCAGCCTAGGATTGTTAAAAATTTTCTTGCTTGATGATGTCACTTCCGGTCATGACATCATTTCTGGTGGGTCCTGACAAATTCTCATTCTAAAAAGTGGGTCCCGGTGCTAAAGGAGTGAGAACCACTGTGCTAGGGACAGTTTGTATAGAGCAGGGGTGTCAAACGCATTTCATACGGCGGGCCGAAGTTAGCATTCAGGGTGCCTGCTGAGGGCCAGAAGTGATGTCATTAAGCAGAAAGTGACATCATTAAGCAGCTGATGACCAGAAAACAGCACCTTGCTCTCATATAGAAGTTCATTAACTGCAAATGACAGAAGAGAAAATACGCAAATCTTGATCATATTTCAAAATATGGGAAAGCCCAATTTTCATGTGGGCCACTGTTTCAGTGGTAACACCTTAGCACTGCTCAGAGCAGCAGAGAGCCTGAGGGCCGGATAAAAAGCTTCTGGGG
The DNA here is from genome assembly GCF_035046505.1 of Tiliqua scincoides. NCBI lineage: Eukaryota > Metazoa > Chordata > Lepidosauria > Squamata > Scincidae > Tiliqua > Tiliqua scincoides. Next base: position 178,712,473 of record NC_089823.1, read on the forward strand.
GCTGCATCCGTCTCCCGGGCCTTATGTTTGAAACCCCTGTTATAGAGCATGGAACCAATCATGATGAGGATGATGATGATATACAACATTAATATTGCACCATCAGTATACATGGTTCCTGTCCCAATTGTCTTACAAGCTAGATATTAACCAAGGGAGACAACAGTGGGAGGGGGGATTTGAGGCAGTGGCAAAAAGAGAAAGCATATGCAATTCACAGCGCAATCCTATTATGTATTCTGTGCTGGCTAGGGTGTGGAAAACGTGCCATAAAGCGTGTTTGTGATTACTCTAAGCAGAGCCAGTGGGGAGGCCTGCACTGCCCTGCCAATGCTGCATCCAGATAATTGTCCGCAGGCAGAGGTGAGTGCAGTGCCAGGCAATGGAGGGGTGGCAGGAGAGCATTCTGGAGACGGGGAGGGAGCGTTTATCAGTGGGGGAGGGTGGAATGGGGCAGATCAGGCCTCGGAGGGAGCGAGAGTGGCAGAGCAGGCCTCCACCTATACTATAACCTGTCCTCCCGCCTGGGCCTGAGTGCCCTACACAGGGCTGGTCAGCCTTGCATCAGCAAATTAACTGGTGATCTGAATAGCCCCATTGGGCAAGCTGGAAAAATATATCTCCTTACCCCAAGAAGACCTCCAGTCTGCTCCCAACAAGCACTGGATATAGTGGCCCTGCTGTGCCAGAACTAGTTAAGACTGGGCTACCCTTTACATATACAGTACTTAAGTTTTACTATAGTAGGAAGCGAAGAGTAAGGTGTCATGCCAAAAGTCTTTGTGGGAAAGGAAGATTTTAAGATGGAATTTGAAAGTGAGCAAGTAAGCCCCTCACAGGCATTCTGGGAGGCAGTTCCAAACATAAGGGACAGGGAGAGAATAATAATGAAGTCAGGGGGCAGGAAGCTTCTGAACAGTTGAGGTTGGTAGTATTGGCCATTACAGGCAGCTGAAAGTTAGAAGCAGAGAAATGGGCACTACCCAAGAGAAGCATCACTGCCTGTGCCTACGATTGTCCCTGTTCATGGGTTTTTGTCATGCTTCAAAACCTTGCAAAGCCTGTTTGACTCGAAATGACTGTGGGGCCAAATAGTGGTGCCCCTATCATACTCCTACTGTGTGGTTTTGATGAGAAGAACAGTCGCTACAAGTCACTACATCAGTAAGCAGCAGTCGCCAGACACAGATGGTGCTCAAATCAATGGGGGCTTTGAGGGCTGACCCAAAGTGTAGTTTAGGATCAAGAGTGAGAAACTCTTAATGTTCCCTTGGAGTCTTTTATATTTGTTGTTCTCTTGTATCCTTTTCCCATGTCCTGTTCCACCACCTCTAACAAACTCTAGAGTGTTCACATTTTGTTCACTATTGTGACTCCCCCCCTCCCCAGAGAGATTTACAGCATTTTGTGATAATGTGTTTCTTTTCAGTTCTATTATTTCCACCTAAAGATGCACAATATCTCCAAATAGTTCTTAAAGATTGCCCAGAACAGAAAATGATTCAAAGCAAGGAGAAAAATCATTGAATACTTTAGAAAAAGACACACACAAAATAACCATGCCACCATATAAGTATAGAAGGAGGACTAAAGCTGCCTTTAAACTCCCTGCAGGTTTAATAAGAGTGTCCATTAAATTTTCTGGGTATAGAAGGATAATTTGCCAAATAGAACCTTCACTGTAGTGCATTGGTTGCTTAGTGGAGGTTTTTTTTTTTTTTTTTTTTTAAATCCAGCTCCAATATAATGTAGTGAAAAATTCAGCTGTATGGTCACAAAGCTACGAAATTGTCTTATCTGTCATTTGCACAACGTCGGGTTCTTAAAAGGAAGACCACAATCAAAATCAAAAGGTGCTTCACTGCCTGGAAGAAAATAGAGTCTGTAAATGGACAGATGAATTATGCGTTTGCTGCAAGGATTTCACAGGAAGTATTTACTGAGGGAGAAAATTATGTTTTATCTTATAACAACTGAGGAACAGAGTTTGTAACAACACGGAACACCTACACAGTTCACTTAATTTTTGTTGCATAGGAACACGCATCAAATAGTTTCCACCAGATCTGGGTGGAAAATTGGCTTTTTTTTCATTGTTTACTCCCCAGTATGAGGATCCTTAACAAATCTCTGTGAAACACCCAGGAGACCTAAATGCGCTGCAGTTCAGGTCATTAAGTAGTCAACAAGGAAAAGAAGAAAAGCAGCACAGCATTTGCTGAGTTTCTTGCTAAACAAGGTAACGTATTTCAATGGCAGATTGATGGAGTTTAAATGTTACCTCCTTGTTCTTGAAAGCTGTAGTTTAAATTCAAACTTCAGATGTAACTGCTATTTACAGTATATTCAGAAGTGCCTCTGGAATGGTTTTAGCTTACGCCAGAGGCAAGTTGGAATAGACCCAGCCAACAGAGAAACTCGAAGTAGTTGAAGTGCAGCCAAGTTTGCACAGCTTTGAAGAGTACAGATGTTTCCAGCCTAACTGAGCATAAGCCAACCAGGTGTGGAGGTGGGAAAAATTATTGGAACTGGACCTAATATCAGTGTGATTGATGTTGATGCACCAAGCTAGTCCATGATTATATAGGAAGCTACTTTATATGGACTCAGACCATTGGTCCATATATCTCAGAACTGTCTGCACAGACTGGTGGCAGCTCTCCAGGATTTCAGAGAGGGAGGCTTTGCCTACCTGGAGATGTCAGGGATTGAACTTGTATGCAAGTTCTGTATGCAAAGCATGTGCTCTACCATTTGTTCTTTCTTGGTTTTTTCCAATTTTCAAGTCCGAGTAGATCTCCTTACATTGTGGAGACTTAACTGAATGTTCCCTTATCCAGAGGAGACCTCTGCAACTGCCCCTCCCCCCCCCAGAATGCAGTGGTAGCCATTTTGGTGTCAATGCATCGGCAGGGGGTGGGGGAAAGAATAGGATTGGACTGTAAAAAAAAAACAACTAGAAGCCAGCAGCATGTTTAGGGTGCAGACATGCTTGGAAAATTCTGTTCTGTAGTTGCTCATAAGGAGAGTTCTGCTATCAACCTCCATCCACTGCTCTATATTTATATTTGTAAATAAAGCAAATTCAGGCAGGCCCCCATAACAGGAAATCTGGCATCCATGGTTTCAATTACACATGGATCTGGAGTGGCGCCGCCTGCACTCCCATTAATGTTCTTTAAATGCTTACTGGATCCAAAATGTTCTGGCTTTACAGGTCGCTATAAGCTTATAGTGATGCATAAGTTGCCTCCTGGCTTGAAAAAACTAGAAAACTTGGAAAAACTAGATTGAGGTTAATAGGAAGCAGTTAACTTCTGCTTCCTATTAACCTCAATCTAGCCTTTTCAAGTGTTCATGCTACCAGTAAGCATTTAAATAATATTGATAGGCACACAGGGGTGTGTGCAGGGCCCACATAGTCAGGGTTCCCCATATCAGTGGTTTCTGTAGCCATAGAATGTCCCTGGAATGGATCCCCCAGGGATACAGGAACATGCCTGTATTACAAATATTCCAAAGTCTGCAGTTGTTCTCTTCTCCAAAGCCTGAACCCAGGTGTGCCCTGGAACTTCTCACCACTCAGGGAACTGGGGCAAGCACATAACATTATAAAATCTGTTAAAAGAGAACATTCCTTGCAGCATGAAATACCTAAGACACAATCTGCAGGTCATTTATTTGGGAATTGTCCAATAAACTTCTGACAACATGAATGACTGCATGTTGTTGGATTGATCTCAACTCTGAGAGGCAAATCTAATAAAGAGTATGTTGGTCTAGGAAATGGCCTACTACTAATTTATTCTGCTAGGGGGAGGGTGGTTAAGTGGCCCAAGATTCTCAGCCAATACAGCATATTCTCAAAACCATCATGTTTTGACATCTCATCACTTCTGTGTGTTCTTCACATGCCTGCAAAGTGGAGATGCAAATTACGTTGAGAAAATTATGTATCATGAAGTGCTCGTCTTAGATGACATGACTGTGCTCAGTCCACTGCGGGACAGCCTGTACTAACACATGCGCATTTCCATACAAATTACAGCATCCTGCTGCCAAAAGATCAATTAGAGTGTCTGAGACCACAGCCTGCCATTCAGGCGCAAGGGAAAACATAGGCCTTTGGGATAAAGAATTAGAATGTTCTCAGGCTCTGGGTAGAAACCCTTGGATAGCCACATTCCCTGCAGAGGGTGTCTTACTCAGTTGATGAGATCCAGCAGGGCATTTTTAAGGATCCTGTTCTTTACACTTTTCTTTCAGATAGGTGAAGTAAAAAAAACTGCAGACATTTCTGAACCTGAAGAACAGCCAGACGCCACTGCAGCAGGACCCTGTTCTAGGGCTCCAAATGTCTCCCCTTGCCACTGCCTGCACTCTGCTTCCAACACACGCACACATTCACAGAAATTAGCAGGCAGGCACATGCGCAAGTGCACACACAAAATGTAAGGTAGTCATTTTGCATCCTCCTGTGGTGGCAACTGGCAGAGTTTCCACCTATCTGTTGATTCAGCTCCACCACTCCTGCTCTTTGGATTCAAAAAGGAAGAGAGGAGAGTGAAAGGGGTAGAGGGGAAGAGGAAGTATGGAGGAGAAGAGTGTGGTGGGCTAGACATTCTATCCCACCACTCTTTCTTTTCCACTGTTCCTCTCTTTCTGATTGAAACCATAAACCAGGAGGAGGGGTGTGACAACTGGTGTGCTTCTAATAAGGGGGATAGCATTTGGTGCACAGCCTCAGGTGTTGGGGGCCTTAGGCTGGCCCTGGCTAAGGGTTCTCACAGTGTTCTGAATAGTTGAGAAATTAAGGCCCCAATCCTATTCAAATCCCCACACCAATGCAAGGAGGCCAAGGAGGCATGCACTGCATCCTATGTTGGGGTTCAGTTGCAGACGACTACTCAGGGTCGAACAAAAAAAAGAGAACAAAAATTATCTTACCTGGGAAAAGCCTCTGCTTTCCTTATGGGTCTTCTTAGTTCTGTGCCAGCTATTTTTCTGGCACAGAACTGAGGAGCGTGAGGGAGAGGGAAAGGGAGCCACAAGGGGGATAAGATATGGCCACATGTAAGGGCCACCGATCGTACCCCTTCTGCCCCCTTCCATCTCCCATCCCTCCCTGCCCAGAAATGCCCTTGTTCCTTCCACTCCCTCCCCCATCCCTCCCATCACCCTATTTCCATCACTGCCTTACCTGGTGCTGGCAAACGGTGTCTTCACCACCACAGTTGTGTGCAGCCACCAGCTCTTGAACTGGTGGCCTCACTGCACTTGCCAGCAGGGTCAGCAAGCACAATGAATCCATACCCTTGTGCCAGCGGAATGTGTGTAGGATTGGGCCGTCAGACTACCACCTAGAGCAGAAAGAATGATAGTAGTTTAATGTGCAATGAAGAGTTTCCAGATTATAGACACCACTATAAAGGATCCCACTTTGGTTACTGTCCTATGCCATAACATAGACACTTGGTATAGTGATTAAATGAGACCTGAGTACTAAGAATCTAAAGTGATGAGCATTAGCTTGCCTGGTGCATATTAGTGAACATGCTCATCTTAACTGTTATACAACATGTGCAAGACATGACTATTGAAAGTGGTAGCTCCAAGACAAGCAGATACTTTAGCAGCTGGTCAAGGAGGCAGGCAAACAAGCAACTCAATATATGGTCAAACAGTGAGCTACGATGGAGAAGCCATGTGAGCATCAGCAGCTTTATAAGGGCAAATGGGATGCTGTTGGCCTCCTTCTGGATTAGGAGCTACACTATCGCCCTCTGGCTCTCAGGAGTGGTGTTGCTGCAGCACGGTAAAAATCAGGTCAGCACTATTCAATGGCCATTAAACCACCATGGTGTGATCTAAGATTCTATTGTTTTACGTGGTTATGCCCCCTGCCTTAGGCAGAGCTTTGGAAGTAGAGGGAGGCTATGGAAAGCAGCTGCAGAGGATAGGGGGCTGGGACTGCTTATCCAGCTGCACACCAACAGCCATAACTCTTCCTCATAAGAACAGCCCCACTGGATCAGGCCAAAGGCTCATCTAGTCCAGCTTCCTTTATCTCACAGCGGCCCACCAAATGCTCCAGGAAGGACACCAGACACCACCTGCCTCCCGGTGACCTCCCCTGCATCTGGCATTCTGACATCTGGTTTTTCCACCTGTTTCATGGCTTGGAAAAAGAAGAGAGAAGTGGTGTTCAGGACTATTATTCAGCAGCAGAGTATCTGCTTTGCAAGCAGAAGGTTCTTGGTTTGGTCCCTGGCATTTCTAGGTAGGTTTGGAAAAGACCTACCTGTCTGAAATGCTGAAAAGTTGCTGTCTGCTAATATGGACAATATAGTGTGCTATGTAGACCCATGGTCTGAGTCAGCGTCCTATGTTTAGCTTCTAAACTCCTCAAGCTTTCTGGGATACTAAGTGGAGTAGGAACAACCCACAGGCCTTCCTGAGAAAGAAAACAGCATCTTAGGATCCCTTCCTTTGTCCCTTCCTTCTTGAGACAGCAGAAAGCATAGCTAGAAGCTTTGTGGTGGCTCTGGCATGCCAGACTTCAAGGTAGAGTGCTGGAACTCCCCACTTTAAGGAAGTTTCCACCTCCCAGTATAAGGTGAAGGAAACTGGGCATGGGCAGCATTTAATGTTCCCTTAGAGTTGTACAGTAGAGATTCTGTTTCCATAGATCCAGACCACCTGCTACTGACTTCTGCATTGCCATCCCATTTTGCTACAGTACTATCTCAGTACTCCAGGCAAGTAACATCAGGGATTTAACCAGGACCCCATAGGCTCACTGCCTAGCTAGCACAGAACACAGGATAAGTCCTCAAAACAGCTCAATAAAAAGATGGCCTCCTGTATTGTGCTATCTCATCTTGGGAAGTGTGTGCAAGTGTGCTGAGCTTCTGGATAAGATATACAAGAGGGTTCTGCAACAGTAAGTTGCATCTCCCCAACCCTAATGCCTTTCCTTCTACTTAAGAACATAAGACCAGCCCCACTGGGTCAGGCCATAGGCCCATCTAGTCCAGCTTCCAGTATCTCACAGCGGCCCCACCAAATACTTGTCCCTCACCTGACACTGGTTCCTGGGGGCAGGGACTAGGAGGAGGGGGTAAAGGGGGTAATTTGTACCCAGGCCCAGGGTCCAAAGGGGGGCCCTGGAGCCAAAGGAGGAAGCCCAGAAATTTCCTGGAATCTTATGTTTTCCTGTCTACTCAGACTTGTTGCCTGCATGGGATGCTGGGGACACTACTGATGCCACATGGTTTGGTAGACCTGGGCTCCAAAGACTTTTCCTCCCCCTACCCTGTTTGGACCCTCCCTGCCCCTATTCTGCTTGCCCATCACCATCCTCCCCTGCTCTGTTTCACCCCTCCCTCTTTGCAAAGGGGCCCAATAGGAACTTTTTACCCCCTGATAAAATTCCTCTCAGAGGCCTTGCCTGGGGGCCCCCAAGCATAGTGAGTCCATGTCAGGCTTTTATATTTTTCCCCTTTTACTTTTTAATTTTAATTCACAAACTTATCTACTGTACTTCTGATGTGCCCCCCCCACACATACAGAAACCTCTACATTGTCTGTGGGTGACCCTCTCTTGCTTTCAATCTGATAGGCACCATGAGTGTACTATTTCTAAAGTATCCACCCCATGCTGATATGTTTGTAGCCAAAACAGAACTACCCACTAATACAATGGAGGTTTCTGGATACTTACTGTGTTCTAGAGACTTGCAAACCTTTCAAAAACAAAACCCCCAAAATGCATTGTTTCCTGGAGAGTTAAAAGGAGTCTAGAGGAGTGTTTCTCACTAGGTAGATCACTGCTCTCACTAGGTGTGAGAACCACACAGTGTTTCTCACTAGGCAGATCATGAGCCAATTTCAGGTGGGTCCCCATTCATTTCAATATTTTATTTTTAATGTATTAGACTTGATGCTCCCATGGTGTATGACTGCATTTGGGGAAATGTTACAGACCTGTACTTTTAGCAAGCTACTATGTATATTCTTTTAACAATGATAGTAAATAGGACTTACTCCTGGGTAAGTGTGGGTAGGATTGCAGCCTAGGATTGTGAAAAATGTTCCTGCTTGATGATGTCACTTCCAGTCTTGACATCACTTCTGGTGGGTCCTGACATTCTATAAAGTGGATCCTGGTGCTAAATGTGTGAGAACCACTGTCCTAGAGAAAGATCATACTGTTTTTCCACTGCCAGGGCAGAGGGGGTGGACTTCTGTGGTAGCAGAGCACACCTGAGCAGAGCCAACCCTATTCTCCCAGCCTGACATGTCCACTTCTTCTCCATGGACTTATGCCAGCAAAATAGCTGGCATAGGTCCAAGGAGACCCATGGAGTGCCAGGTGACCTATAAGAGGGAATATTTTTATTTACCTTTCCCAGGTCATCTGGTCACCTCCCACCATAGCATGCAGTGCACTCTCCATCAATGTGGCTGAATAGCATAAAATGGTGGGCGATAGGGCTAGGCCACTGGTCAGCTGGATAGACACATGTCTTTGCTATTTTCTTGAACATCAGGGTGTTTGCTGTTCAAGAACCCCAAGAAAATCCCCCCAAATCAAATGATCTAGCTTTGTGGCCTTCTGTGACAGCTACTGAAATGGAGCACTTGACTGGCAGTCTTTCATCTTGGCAAAGACCTGGCAAAGAACTGCGTAACTGCAGAGGTCTTAAAAGATCACACTGTGAGCAAATAGAAAAGAATTTCACCAAAAGGTGTCTGGTTGTTGCTAAAACATGTACAGTTTCACAATTTCCATAACACCCCCCCCCCCCAGTGAATGGTTAGATGAAATTAGTGAAGGAAATCATTTAAATTTTGCCTGTGGGCAAATCATTTCATAAATTATTGATTAGGGAGAAATCATTGCCCTTGAGACCAGTGCTCTGTTTTCAAGTGTTTTTAGTTGCAAGGGTTGGTTTTATTAAGCCAAAGTACAATTGCTCATTTCTGAACCATTTGTACTATGTAACTGACGCAAGTTTTGTCAAGGGTATTATTTGCACATACTCATTTAAACAGTGTTTTAGCATGCGTTTGTTGCACCTGTACTATTATATTTTTGGATTTTTCCCCCATAAGGCTTTTAAATCTGCTCTTACTCAGTGAAGCTCTGTGTGTGTGTGTTTTACTACTGCTCTTAATATTGTTTAACCCCTTTTTTATTTTATCTTGTAGCCTTTTGCGTTTCTTTTTCAATCTTTTTTTAGCCACCTTGTGCCAACCACTAGCAAAGAAAGAGATGCAAGCCATTGAAGGCTTGCAAAAATACACTGGAATGGCATTATAAATGTGGTTGTACCTTGTAGAGCCACAAGATGGCAGTGGACTGCAGGATATGTACTTCCAAACACAAGTGTATAGTAATTGATTCATTCTGCTTTTGTTAGGTGTAAGTGTTTGAGACCTGTCAGTTTTTAAGTTTAAAAACAAGCAATTTTTTAGTTGCCAGCGATACCTCAAGGACTGAATTTTTTGCATTCTGGCATTTTTGCAAGGTTAGATAAACTTTTTAAGAATAGGGTAAGACCACTGGTTGGGCATCAAAGGGCCCAGTCCTATCTAACCTTCCAGTACTAATGCAGCTGTGCCAATGGGGTGTGTGCTGCATCCCATGGTGGTGGGGCAGTTACAGGGGCCTCCTCAAGGTAAGGGAACATTTAGACTGCAATCCTAGCCACTCTTTCCTGGGAGTAAGCCCCACTGAACGCAATGGGACTTACTTCTGAGTAGACATGCATAGGATTGTGCTGTTATTCTCTTACCATGGGTTTGCATTGCTGCTGAATCAGCATTGGAAAATTGGACAGGACTGAAGCCAAAGTGCAATCGTTCCCCCCCCATCCAGTGGTGTCACTAGGGTTCATGCCACCAGGTGTGGGAGGCCAGTGCATCACCCCCTTAGTGGGCACAACACTAGTGACCATATATATATATATATATATATATATATATATATATACACACACACACACATACACACAGACACACACACATATACAGGTGGAGCCTATTTATCCACATTAGTTCCGTGACTCAGCGCGATTAACAAAAATGCGTTGTGCTGAATTCCATAGAGTTACGCAAACACACTGCAGCCTGACACTTCCGGATGGAAGGAAACTAAGGCAGCTGTTGTCAATCCCCTCCCCTCCGTGCTCAGTCCTCCCCTTTGCCAGGGCTTCCTTTACATGGGATGCTGATCTTTTAAGAGTCCAGTCCTATGCGTTTCTACTCAGAAGTAAGCCCCATTCCAGTCAATGGGGCTTACTCCCAGGAAAGCGTGGAGAGGATTGTAGGTTATATCTCATGCTTTGCTTAGTGGGAAGGCTTGCTTGTGTCTGTGATTGCCTGCACCATGGGGGGATTGCTTGTGTCGGTAATTGCCTGCACCATCTCAATGGGGGGGGAATTTGGCAAACACTCCCTGGGTTTTTTTTTAAGCAATCCCCTCTGTTGCTACCACACTGCCCCTGTGTGAGTGAGTGAGAGCAAGCAAGCTCCACCTTGCTGCAGAGATTTTCGGGACCCCCCTCTTCAGCCTCTTTGCTGGCTCAGTGGCTCCAGGAGTGTTACTGTTCCTTTACAAGGGGAACCTCTTCCAGGGCTCCAGGGCTATTTCCGTGCCTGGGCGAGGCAGAGCCTTTTTGCAGTGTTTTGGGCTGCCTGGAAATGGAGCGAGACACCAGTGCAGGGCAAAGGTGTGTGTGACTTTTGGTTCCCCCACCCCATTCTCATTGAGACAAATCTGCAGATAAAAAATCTGCAGATAAATAGGCTGCACCTGTATATATGGTCACTAGTGTCCGTCCGTCCCTGTCTCCCCCCCCCCCATCAGCTTATTAACTTAAGTTCTCAAACTGATAGCACTGGGACCCACTTTTTAGAATAACAATCTGTCCAGACCCACTGAAAGTGATGTCATGGCTGGAAGTGACATCATTAAGCAAATTAAAATAATTATAAATAATTAAAGTAAAACAAATAACTAAATAAGGGGAAGCCAACCCTCTTCCACCAAGTGAATTTTCTCTGTAGCCTGCCTGCAATAACACCCCCCCCAACAAAAAAAATCAGTAAGATTTTCAGCACTACGCAGTATCCAGTTCAATTTAAGTTCTTCTGTTTAAACCAGATCACTGTCAAGATCGACCTGACTTTGAAAGCCTAAAAAGAAAAAATTCACCTTGCTAACTGAAGCCTCTGGTTTTTTTTTAATTGAGGGGGCTGTGTTCTGGAGCATTTGTTGAGCTCCATGTTCATCAGATTGGGACCATTCTGGTTGCCTTGCATTCCTCTTTGCCTGGCTTGACCACAAACCAAGGCACGTCTGCTTACTCATGAGTAAACGCTTAGTTTCACTTTCCATGGGGCTCAATACACTCATCGGCTTGGAGGGAGGGACTTCCTTCACAGGTGTTTTTGAGGGGCTGTGTTCATTGGATTGGGATCATTGTGGTGTTGTTGGCTTCCTCTCAGCCTGCCCTTTCTGATGGACTAAGACAAGTTCGCCTACTCACAAGTAAACTGGCGACAGAGCTCAGTTTCACTTTCCATAGGCTCCATGCATTTTTGTTTTCTGGTTTTTTGGCTATATCTTTTGATATAAAGGAGATTATTTCACTCTGGTTTTTTTCATTGCATTCCACTGTAAATTCCACATCCAACATTATATGATATGATGGTATTATTCCTAAAAACTGTGATTTTACCGCATGACACCCCCGTGTGCTTCACCCCCTGTACGTTTCACCTGGAACTACCGACACCCCCCGCATCCCCCTAGCGATGCCACTGCCCATATCCACAGGGGATATGCCACGGCAGATACCAGAAACAGAGGTTAGCAGCAAACCCTAAACTTACCATGGCACCAGAAGGCATTCAGGGACATGACACTAACAAGGAGCGGTTCCCTCCATTCCCCCATTCCCCCCATTGCATAAATGACTTATCTGACTCTGTTTGCAGTCCTCTTGTCACTGTCTGCTGTGCTGTCCGCTACCTGTTAGCATTGCATTGTTTGCAGTCCTCTAACCTGCTTCCAGTCAGCGTCGTGCAGAGCCAGTGAAAGAAGGACAATTTCTTACTACAGACAGTTGCCCTAGAAACAGAGCCGCAGGACCCAGAAAAGTCTCCGAGAAACTGGAAGTCACATCCCAAGAGACTAACAGCCCAAACCTGAGCTGCCCCGCGCCTGAGCTGCCATGGAGCCAAAATAACTGCTGTGACAGATAGCTGGCAGCAATTTCCCCCGAGTAAGGGAAGCAGCCCCACCATGTGATTATTCGACTCTGCATCGGTTATTTAGCCAGCATAGAGTAAGGACGCCTTGTGTCAGGCCATGGGGCCCATCATGTTACTCCAGATTCAGTACAGCTGAGCTCTGCCATTCTACCCCATCCCGCCCTGCTCCCTCCTTCCACCATGCCTTCCCCTGCCCTCCACCCACTCTGGAATGCCACCTCCTCCTCCCCAACTTACCTCTCTACTGCCTGGCACTCCTGGGCCAGCGCTAATGCCCACAAATGTGCCCACAAATGTTGACCTGGTGCACACTGCTCTGGATTGGACCCTAAGACCATAGAGGTCACTGTTGTGAGAAAAAAACATTGAAAATCACTGCCTTAGAGAGGGAATATAGTTCATGATCTAGAATTGACAGTCTCTCAAAATAAGGATCAGCAGGCAATCAGTGGGGGCACAATGCTCAGTACCAACTGGAAAAGATAAATGGCTATTAGCAGGATAGGATGCTAAGAAAAGAAATACATCATTGCTTGGGACTTTTAAAAACATTAAGTAATAATATAACCATAGGGGAGTTAATTTCCTAACAGTTTATGTCTAGCAAGATGACCTTTTGTCCTTAGCACTTACTGCCAGGAAGTGCATTCCCTTCTGGTCACTAAGCTCCGCAGTGTGATGTAAATATTTTAAGGGGGAAAGTGAGGCAGGTCAGTAAAAATGAAATTCCAGTGTCTTGGAACATACAAGGAAGAGAGAGGTTGATTTACACCCCTGAATAATCCATTCCCTCCTATTCTAAATGTGTATAGAAGTTTATTGATCTTGAAGCCGGCCTGTGCTTTGCGTCTTGCTTTATGGTAAGGAATTGCATATGACTGTTTAAGCTTTCCTCTCAAGTGATTGCCTTGGGAAATCTTAATATCTTCATGGCTTTGTACTGAGGGACTTGCACTTCCTCGCTAGAGTTTGCTAATCGTGGTAAAAGTTTACAGGAAAAAATTACTGCCCCTTTTCAGTTATAAAAGAAGGAACTGGCTCTGGTTGGATGATTTGTCAACTTAAAGAAAGAAAATGGAGGAACATGACCTTAGATTGTGATATGCCAATGCAACATTCATCCTCTTCACAATGGTACAACTACCGCAATATTGGGAGTAACAATCAATGAATGCTAAACAATAGCATCTCTGTCATTTTATAGAAGTCATTTTCCAACCTTTCACTCCATTCTGCCAACATTCTGCCACATTCCAGAGTGACCTAGAAACAGAATTTAAAGTAAGGCTGTGCAGATATGGGGTGACCTGGTTCTTACAGCCTCCTGTTCAATTTTGTGGGACAAGCAGTGCTCCACCTAAGGCAGTGGCCTTGGCAGTGAGCAGGACGGTAAAGTGAAGGTGATAAATACAAGTGGAAATTGAGCTTGGGAAGGGGAATTGAATTCTTCATTCTTCTTCCAGTGATCAAATCTGATGAGCCTTTAGTTACTGGTACAAACATTAGTCTGTACCTATCTGGGAGAGATTAACAAATCACAACAGAGGATTAGGCAGGATCTGATCGCTCACAATTTTGCTAGTTTTGGCTGTGTTTGCAAAATGGATATCTTCCAAAACAGAAGAAGTCTGAGATCTAGAAGTAATTTGCCAAAAGCCATTCCCTCAATCCCCTATCTTCTACCCCTTACTCCATGACATGGCAATGGCAAGTCATACCTGAAAGCCCCTCTTCTCCTTCGCCTCTGAAGTTGAAAAAAAGGGGGAGGGAACAAAAGTGCAAGTGACTAGAGAGGACTGCATGCGGAGAGACCAAATTTAGGCTTTTAGGCAGGAAGCTGAAAGCCAGGACCTCAAAGGTAGCGTTCTCTGAAGTGCTACCTGTTCTACGCGCAGGGCCAGCTAGGCAGGCGGAGATCAGGGGTCTCAATGCGTGGATGAGACGGTGGTGTAGGGAGGAGGGGTTTAGATTCATTAGGCACTGGGGAACGTTTTGGGACAAGCGGGGCCTGTACAAGAGGGATGGGCTCCACTTGAACCAGAATGGAACCAGACTGCTGGCGCATAACATTAAAAAGGTGGCAGAGCAGCTTTTAAACTGATCCCTGGGGGAAGGCCGACAGGAGCCGAAGGGCATCTGGTTCGGGACTCCTCATCCCTATGGGATGAGGATGGGGAGGTTAGAGAACAACAAGACATAGGCGGAGTAGGAGAAGAAATTGGGAAAGGTAGCGTGATGGGATGTGATAGACGGTTTGGCACAATGAGAGGATGCGGGGACAAAGGAACGAATAAGCAGCCCATCCTGGGGCATTCCGTGTACAAATGCTTTTATGCGAATGCCCGAAGTCTACGAGCAAAGGTGGGAGAACTGGAATGTCTGGTGACAAGGGAAAACATTGACATAGTGGGCATAACGGAAACCTGGTGGAATGCGGAGAATCAGTGGGATACCACAATCCCGGGCTATAAACTCTACAGGAGGGACAGGCAGGGGCGTGTTGGAGGTGGGGTGGCCCTTTATGTTAAGGAAGGGATAGAATCCAGCAAAGTAGAGATTGAAGGTGGGTCCGACTCCACCGTAGAATCTCTGTGGGTTAAATTACCAGGCTTGTGCAGCGATGTAATACTGGGGGCGTGCTATCGTCCTCCAGACCAGAAATCGGATGGGGACCTTGAAATGAGGAAACAGATCAGGGAGGTGACAAGGAGGGACAGGGTTGTAATCATGGGGGACTTCAATTATCCTCATATTGACTGGGTCAATTTGTGTTCTGGTCACGATAAGGAAACCGGATTTCTTGATGTGCTAAATGACTGTGGCTTAGAGCAGCTAGTCACGGAGCCCACCAGAGGGCAGGTGACTCTGGATTTAATATTGTGTGGTACGCAGGACCTGGTTAGAGATGTAAATGTTACTGAGCCATTGGGGAACAGTGATCATGCTGCGATCCGTTTTGACATGCACATTGGGGGAAGAATACCAGGCAAATCTCTAACAAAAACCCTTGACTTCCGATGGGCGGACTTCCCTCAAATGAGGAGGCTGGTTAGAAGGAGGTTGAAAGGGAGGATAAAAAGAGTCCAATCTCTCCAGAGTGCATGGAGACTGCTTAAAACAACAGTAATAGAGGCCCAGCAGAGGTGTATACCGCAAAGAAAGAAGGGTTCCACTAAATCCAGGAGGGTGCCCGCATGGCTAACCAGCCAAGTTAGAGAGGCCATGAAGGGCAAGGAAGCTTCCTTCCGTAAATGGAAGTCTTGCCCTAATGAGGAGAATAAAAAGGAACATAAACTTTGGCAAAAGAAATGTAAGAAGGTGATACGGGAGGCCAAGCGAGACTATGAGGAACGCATGGCCAGCAACATTAAGGGGAATAATAAAAGCTTCTTCAAATATGTTAGAAGCAGGAAACCCGCCAGAGAAGCGGTTGGCCCTCTGGATGGTGAGGGAGGGAAAGCGGAGATAAAAGGAGACTTAGAGATTGCAGAGAAATTAAATGAGTTCTTTGCATCTGTCTTCACGGCAGAAGACCTCGGGCAGATACCGTTGCCCGAACGGCCCCTCCTAACCAAGGAGTTAAGTCAGATAGAGGCTAAAAGAGAAGATGTTTCAGACCTCACTGATAAATTATAGATCAATAAGTCACCAGGCCCTGATGGCATCCATCCAAGAGTTATTAAGGAATTGAAGAATGAAGTTGCAGATCTCTTGACTAAGGTATGCAACTTGTTCCTCAAAACGGCCACGGTCCCAGAAGATTGGAAGACAGCAAATGTCACGCCGATCTTTAAAAAGGGAAAGAGGGGGGGCCCGGGAAACTATAGGCCGGTCAGCCTAACATCCATACCGGGTAAGATGGTGGAATGCCTCATCAAAGATAGGATCTCAAAACACATAGATGAACAGGCCTTGCTGAGGGAGAGTCAGCATGGCTTCTGTAAGGGTAAGTCTTGCCTCACAAACCTTATAGAATTCTTTGAAAAGGTCAACAGGCATGTGGATGTGGGAGAACCTGTGGACATTATCTATCTGGACTTTCAGAAGGCGTTTGACACAGTCCCTCACCAAAGGCTATTGAAAAAACTCCACAGTCAGGGAATTAGTGGACAGGTCCTCTCATGGATTGAGAACTGGTTGGAGGCCAGGAAGCAGAAAGTGGGTGTCAATGGGCAATTTTCACAATGGAGAGAGGTGAAAAGCGGTGTGCCCCAAGGATCTGTCCTGGGACCGGTGCTTTTCAACCTCTTCATAAACGACCTGGAGACAGGGTTGAGCAGTGAGGTGGCAAAGTTTGCAGATGACACCAAACTTTTCCGAGTGGTGAAGACCAGAAGTGATTGTGAGGAGCTCCAGAAGGATCTCTCCAGACTGGCAGAATGGGCAGCAAAATGGCAGATGCGCTTCAATGTCAGTAAGTGTAAGGTCATGCACATTGGGGCAAAAAATCAAAACTTTAGATATAGGCTGATGGGTTCTGAGCTGTCTGTGACAGATCAGGAGAGAGATCTTGGGGTGGTGGTGGACAGGTCGATGAAAGTGTCGACCCAATGTGCGGCGGCAGTGAAGAAGGCCAGTTCTATGCTTGGGATCGTTAGGAAGGGTATTGAGAACAACACGGCTAATATTATAATGCCGTTGTACAAATCTATGGTAAGGCCACACCTGGAGTATTGTGTCCAGTTCTGGTCGCCACATCTCAAAAAAGACATAGTGGAAATGGAAAAGGTGCAAAAGAGAGCGACTAAGATGATTACGGGGCTGGGGCACTTTCCTTATGAGGAAAGGCTACGGCGTTTGGGCCTCTTCAGCCTAGAAAAGAGACACCTGAGGGGGGACATGATTGAGACATACAAAATTATGCAGGGGATGGACAGAGTGGATAGGGAGATGCTCTTTACACTCTCACATAATACCAGAACCAGGGGACATCCACTAAAATTGAGTGTTGGGCGGGTTAGGACAGACAAAAGAAAATATTTCTTTACTCAGCGTGTGGTCGGTCTGTGGAACTCCTTGCCGCAGGATGTGGTGCTGGCGTCTAGCCTAGACGCCTTTAAAAGGGGATTGGACAAGTTTCTGGAGGAAAAATCCATTACGGGTTACAAGCCATGATGTGTATGTGCAACCTCCTGATTTTAGAAATGGGCTATGTCAGAATGCCAGATGCAAGGGAGGGCACGAGGACAAGGTCTCTTGTTATCTGGTGTGCTCCCTGGGGCATTTGGTGGGCCGCTGTGAGATACAGGAAGCTGGACTAGATGGGCCTATGGCCTGATCCAGTGGGGCTGTTCTTATGTTCTTATGAGAGCAGCATCTCATCTCCATTCATGGCAGCATAAAAAGATGAGGTGGCAGTGGCAATTGTGGCACTCACATCTGCCCCCTCATAATTGACCACCTCAGGTGACCCTTTCAGTTTCCCTCATGATGAGACTGGCTCAAGTGTCCCCCCCCTCCTAATATATATGTGCCCTCGTAACTTTGGGAGACACATTCACAGGTGTGGCTGAAATGTGCTTTTGAATGTCTCTCTTCATTCATATGTGCCACATGTATGGATGTTCACAAGGTGAAAAAGAAGCCAGAAGAGACAAATTTCAAATTTAAGCCAAAACTGATTAAGAACATAGGAACAGCCCCACTGGATCAGGCCATAGGCCCATCTAGTCCAGCTTCCTGTATCTCACAGCGGCCCACCAAATGCCCCAGGGAGCACACCAGATAACAAGAGACCTGCATCCTGGTGCCTCCCTTGCATCTGGTATTCTGATAGCCCATTTCTAAAATCAGGAGGCTGCACATGTCCAGTATGGCTTGTAACCCGTAATGGATTTTTCCTCCAGAAACTTGTCCAATCCGCTTTTAAAGGCATCTAGGCCAGATGCCATCACCACATGCTGTGGCAAGGAGTTCCACAGACCAACTACATGCTGAGTAAAGAAATATTTTCTTTTGTCTGTCCTAACTCTCCCAACACTCAATTTTAGTGGATGTCCCCTGGTTCTGGTGTTATGTGAGAGTGTAAAGAGCATCTCCCTATCCACTCTGTCCATCCCCTGCATAATTTTCTATGTCTCAATCATGTCCCTCCTCAGGCGTCTCTTTTCTAGGCTGAAGAGGCCCAGATGCTGTAGCCTTTCCTCATAAAGAAGGTGCCCCAGCCCAGTAATCATTTTAGTTGCCCTCTTTTGCACCTTTTCCATTTCCACTATGTCCTTTTTGAGGTGTGGTGACCAGAACTGGACACAATACTCCAGGTGTGGCCTTACCATCACTTTGTAAGCTTCCTGTGTGATAATGTCTTGAGAAGTGGCAACTCCTTTGAGGCTCAGACTTTCTTTGTGGACAAAAGTAGGGAAGAAATCAAGGGACCACCTAATATGTTTATTACATTTTTGTCCTGTCCTTTCATCAAAATACTCAGGGGGGGTTATTTGCATGTTATTATCACAAGAATCACGTAAAGTTGGGTAAGAAAAGGTGATTGGTCCAAGGGCACCCATCGAACTTCACAGCCAAGATTTGAACCTGGGAATTCCCAGACCTAATCTAACTACTGTACCCCATTTCCAAATAACTTGTTCATTCTTCTCTCCCTGCTTCTTGTGGATGCCCGTCTCACTTCTGATAAACCGGGCACCCACAAACAGGGCCTCACACTATGATTTGAGAACATGGTATGAAGTCCAAAGGACAGTAGCTTGGCTTTGGGATCTGCTTAGGAGCCTACGTGGAGATATGTTCTGAGTCAGGGCCTATTTCAGTTCATGCTCTGCAATATTTTCTTTCACAGTACTTCTAGGTCAATTTATTGGCCTCTCCTGGAAGTTGCCCATCAGTAAAGGTTCACATTGACAGCAGCATCCCCCACTTCCTTTCCAGTGACTGCAGTTAGTTACACAGAAACTATCTTCGTACTGAGATAGTTCAAATTGCTCTTTGCTAAGTGCCTTGCATTGTACTTGTCTATGCAAAGAATTGATGAGGAATCTTATTACAGTTTGAGCTCAATTGGTGTAAAGCTATCTTTCAGACAACTGCAGTGCCTGCTAATTTTTGTGGTGGTGTATTTGATGACAAATCATACAAAAAGGAAGACACAAACGTACCATTTCTCCTAGGTGCCCTCTGCAGAGTTGTGTGTTTTTGTAGGCTTTCTTGGGTCTGTGTACCTATTTTATGGGAGGTGGGTTTCACTGTTCCTTATACGACCATGTACATCTGCAGCATGCTTTTATGACATCTGCAGCATGCTTTTATGAACGTTCTACTGTTCTGTTATGGAGGTAATTACGTCTAATTTGGCAGCAGTTAAAGGAATTAAATACAAGGTGTAAATGTATGGTTATCTGAAGGGACCAGTTCCATGTCAGTTTCATTTGTAACATTGACAAGATCTGAATTAGTCACACAGTATCTGGCATCATTTCTCTTTCAGTATGTTGTTAATTTAGAATAATCATATACTGTAAATTTATCAGCTTATACTGTATTTCTTTTCGAAGTGATTGCCTCTGGTCATGTCTACTGCTGATCATTTTCCTATGCCTCCTTTCCTATTATTGGTTTTTTTTTCTTACTGTTAGAAGCTTTGCCACTGTTTACTTGGATCTCATCAGAAGCCATTTTACACTGATGACACTATAATCATCCTTGCCATCTTGTATTGTCGTCTATATGAGCCTTCAAAAAGATGCAAAATGGAAACGGAAATTATGGTGTTTTCAGCCTTGTGATAATTTTGATAAGTTCAAACTGCATCATGTATTCACAACTGGAAATGCTCTTCAAACCACACAGCCAACATGGAAACACTGAATGTTTGACAGTTCACATTGAAGCCTGTTTTTGTTGACTGGGGGGCTGGTACTAAGGCAGGATTCAATTACATCTCATTCCAATCCTCCATCACATGTTATAGTGAAAATGTTATGTAGTGTATATAACTACACATGTATATAGTGAACATATAGTGAATGTTATAGTTTCTCTTATAGTGAACAAAATGCCACCTCCCCTTCCTGCCCACTTGGTGCACCTACCTGATATCCTTGGATGTTCACTATAGTAGAGTGCTAAGACTTACTGAAGGTGAGACTAGATAAGCAGAATTGTCTTTAACAAAATCTTTCTCAGCTGATGGCCACACACAAACCACAGTCCACTCCAGTGACGTCACTAGGATTCACGTCACCCAGTGCGGAAGGCCTGCGTGTCACCCCATGCAGTGGGTGGGGCAACACCCCAGGTGGTGGGCATGGTGATGTTCCATCACCCCGCCCCCACTGGTTTTTTGGCTATACCTTTTGATAGAACACAGACATTTCAATGTGGTTTGTTTTATTGCATTCTGTATGAAATTACGCATTGATTGATATATAACATGATGGTGTTATTCCTCCAAACTCTGATTTTAGTGGTTTTGAAAACTTGTAGAGTCACACACATACACACACACCCTGTGTCAACTTACTATCACCTTATTACAGCAGTTCTCAAACTTTTAGCAACTGGGCCCACTTTTTAGAATGACCAGGACCCATTGGAAGTGATGTCATGGCCAGAAGTGACATCATCAAGCAAATTAAAATAAATAATTATAAATGATTAAATAAAAATAAAATAAATAATTAAATAAGGGGGAGCCAGTCCTGTTCCACAAAGTGAATTTTCTCTGTAGCCTGCCTGCAATAACACCCCCCCCCCCAAAAGTATCAGTGAGATTTCCAGCCCTCCCCAGTGCCCAGTTTAAAGTTCTTCTATTTCAAGTTTATCAAGATAAAGACCCACCTGGCTTTACAAGTGCAAAACAGAAAACATTCCCCTTTCCAGCTCAAGCCTCTTTTTTTTGTTCTTTTTAGTGGGGGGGGGGGGAGGCTGCCTTCTGGAGCATTTGTTGCACTCCAGTTCCATTGGATCAGGACCATTCTGGTGGCCTCACATTCCCCTTTCCCCTTTCCCATTCCCCTGGCCTGATCACAAGCCGAAGCACATCTGCCTACTCGCGAGTAAATGCAACCATGTGGCTGAGTTTGCTTTCCATAGGGTTCAATACAATCGCCAGCTGGGAGGGAGGGACCTCCTTCCCGGGTGTTTTCGGGGGCTGCATTCATTGGATCAGGACTATTCTCACATTGTTGGAGTCCTCTCAGTCTGCCCTTTCCGACAGACTAAGGCAGGTTTGCCTACTCATGAGTGAACACAGCCACACGGCTTCATTTCCCTTTCCAAAGAACTCAATAGACTCGCAGCTAGAAGGAACCTCCTTCTTGGGTGTTTTGGAGGGGCTGCATTCATTGGATCAGGACCATTCCAGTGTCGTTGGATTCCTCTCAGCCTGCCCTTTCTGACAGACTAAGGCAATTACGCCTACTCACGAGTAAACGTGCGATACGGCTCACTTTCCACAGGGCTCCATGCATTTTTTTCTTTCCGGTATTTTGGCCATAACTTTTTAAAGAAAGGAGCCATTTCACTCAGGATTTTTGCATTGCATTCCGCTGGACGTTCTTTATCCAATGGTGTGTGGCATGACAGGGTAGCTCTGAAAGCCACAATTTTAGCGCATCATCCCCCCAGGGCGCGTCACCCCCAGCGCATCACCTGGTGTGGCCCGCACCCCTGCACCCCCCCTAGCAACGCCACTGGTCCACTCCATTTTTAGAATCTTCCCTGTCCCTTCAGTCCAGTTTAAGTCTTGGAATGGACTATTAGTCTGTGACCAACCCAGGGCACTTCAAATTCCACTGGACCAAAAAATGGTTCAATCATTTGGTTCAAATGTTACACTTCCACACATCCATGTGGAAATGTAACATTTGAATAGAGCCTATATGGCTAAAATCCCATTTAAGTAGGCCCATTTTGTATGTTTTTGTTAGAAATCTGGGTACCTACCATGTGAGATTTTATACACATAGGCCCTATTCAGATATTATGCTTCTCAAAGTCCACAGACTTTGGAGATGTGAAAGGCACACAGAGTGGGTGAAGAGGGAAGGTGGGCTCTCACACCTCCCCAACATGTATAGAGAAGGGTCCATGGACCGGTATCACTTAATCCAGTACTCACTCATCAAAAAATAGCCATTTCTGATTTTGAAGATACTGTAGGGGGTTTTTGAGGGCAAACTGATCATTATATGAACAAACTATTCCACAGAAGGCAGTTTCTGAAGACTGTGAAAGCTCCAGCACTAATAATGACTTATGATACCCTGAGGTCCTCTTCATGGTCCTTTTCTCATCCCTCATGTTAGTCCATGTCCCTCCCCACCAGTCTGCATTGCAGATGCTGGGAATCCCCTTGCCAGCACAGAGGGCTCTGCCAGTATTTCCCTCAGGAGCAATGCTGGCAAGGTCACATTGAAAGCAAGGTACAGGGTCATTTTGTGTTTGTGCTAAAGCAACTAAAGTGAGAATATGGAAAGATCTTGTCCAAATGAGACCTTAGACTCTGACAGCCCAATACTAAACACATTTCTAGGAAGTGGATTACTGTATACAGGTTTCAGTTCACGGGGACCACTGGATTTTAACTCAGCTTTAACTCCCATTTGTGTCAACTTTGCATTTTAAGTGTGCTTACATCAAGGAACACAAATTAAATCTGACATTTCTGCTACAGTTCATATTACCATATATGAATATTTGCAAGGTGGAAATGGATAGATCCTGTACACAAAGATATGTCACAAGTTCCTTTAGCATCTCCCTCTCTCATCCTGTCAAAGGTTATGTAGGTACATCTTTGGAAGTTTCTTTGAAGCAAATCTATGCTAGTATAGCACCATTTTGTAAAACTAAATGAAAAGATCAGATAATTATCCTTACTGAAGTGTAACAATATTGAATAGAATTGGCAGGGCAACAAATGTTTTTACAAGTTTTTTTTTTTTTTTCTGGGGTAAATGAATGGAGGGCTGCCAGATAACCTAGAAGGGAAGCTACCTATTTGCGTGTTAATTCATTTAACTGTCAGAAACTGTAAAAATAGTTCATTGCCTTACGCTGAACCAAAATTGAGTCACCTGGAGTGATCATATAAAGAAGCCGACGTGGAAAGATATTCATTTTGTCGTTGTATGAGAAAGTAATGTCACCATTACCTTGTTCTGACCAGGGCCTAGGAGAAGGGAGAAATTTGTACCCAGGCCCAGAGTTGGAAAGGGGGCTCAGAAGTCAAAGAAGGGGGCCCAAAAAGTTCCTGGGATCTTGCATTTTCCTATTTCATCTGAACTCGCTGCCTGCCATAAAGCTGGGGGCACAACTGCGGACATGCAGTGGCAACTGCTGCTGCAAGCCATACACACCGGGCCCAGGAATGCATCCATGACCCTCCTTAACAGTGTAAAATCTGCTACAGTAGCTCTTTGACTTGTGGATCCGCTTACCATGAAGGAGTGTATAGGAGATCAGGGAACAGCTGCTACAGAAGTTCATTTTGGTGCATACAGCAGTGTCCCTTCTCAGATATAAAGATACTAATTTTTTGCAATGGATTTTCTATATTTCAAAGGTTTTAGAGAGACATGGGAGTTTTGTTTTCCATCTTACTTTATCTAGCTGCCAATGCCGCATGGTCAGGTAGACCTGAGCTCCACATCAAGAAGCTTGGTAGACCTGGGCTCCAAAGACTTTTCTGGCTGTCAGCACCCTCCCATTGCCCTATTTCGTCTCTCCCCTTGTTCTGTCTGGCCCCATTGCCCCCTCCACCTTTGGGAAGGGACCCAAAAGAAACTTTGTACCCCCTGATAAAATTCCTCTCAGAGGCCCTGGGTCTGACTATTTTTAACATTGCCATCACCAGCAGGTTCAAATCCTAATTTTCCAGCCAGTCAGTTTCATTGGATGGTCCCTAGTTCTAATATTGTGAGAGAAGGACAAAAAAAATTTTCTACTCCCTCTCCCTCCACTCAAAATTGGAAAATCTGAGAGGGAGCTGGAAGGAGGGAAGCTGAGAGCTCTGAGGCTGAGCCATTACAAATCAAGTTGAAATTTGGAGAAAGGAGACCAGGGTGACATCAGGGTTGGTCAAATCGGGTCAGGTCAGGTCGTCCCCATGCCTATCAAAGTGCTACCAGGCCAAGATGACTGCTGAATCTTCAGTGTTACTAGTAGTAGAAGTGGTCAAAAAATCAGGAGGTGGATAGAGTGCTCCATGGGAGGCCTGTGGAGGGCTTTGCCCCAGATCTCCAAGCAACCTGGTGCCCACACTGGAAATTACTGAGGGATTTCTAAGTCCAGTTCTCTTATAATGGCTGAGAGGAATTTCCAAACTAGGTAAGCTCATTTCTGAACATCCGACCCTTCATTTCTACATTTGTTCTCACTGTTAGTTTCAAATGTCCATGAGACACTTTGCATGTGTGAATCAAACCTCAGTACCAAAATAGTATTTAGACAGCATTTGGTATTCTACGTCAAGCACCAGGAGATCTGGGGCCAGCCGAGATAGCTTGCTTCCCTACTCAGTTATCTTCATTAAATTGTTCCTCAGAACCTTTCCCTTTCATTCTGCTCCTTTGCACATCAACAACATAACAACAGCCTCATTTAATTTTTAATTTTATAAGCTTTGACAGAGAAGCATCTTGGATCAAGTTGGATGAGACTGAAAATGACAGAGAAAGTTTCCTTTTGCCAACTCAACCCTTTTGGCTCTGTTACTGGACAGCTTGACATGAAAGGAGATAAACATAGGCTGGAATCTGAAACCTTTTCTGCAGTGACCTTGTTTTAGCAAACTCTGTTCTTATCGTCTGGTCCTCATTCTTGCCTGTGCTGTCATTCCTCACTGCACATTTCTCAGCATGAACTGTTTCTACTTAGAAAATTTTCACTTTTATACTTTAGCTGACAAAATTTGATGTGACGGAGATAGCATTCATGTGCACAACCCACATAGAGAACTTTGCACACAAACACTAAATATGCAGTCATGGGATGGGCTTGTGATCACGAGGCATGGCCTCTCTCCTTGTATTTAATATATGCATGAGGATGTCTGCTCTATAAGCATGGCAGAGCAGTGTAGGCTGGAGCAGAGCTCTGGAACCTATCCTACATAGGATAACTTTTTCAAAGGACTTGAGCTGAGAAGAAGCATCATGTGCAGCAGGAAGCTGAGAAACTTAGAAAGGTGCCTGAGGTACAGGTGTGCTGTCACTTAACAACGGGGATAAAGTCTCCAATCCATGTTGTTATGTGATTAGGTCATTAAGTGAACATTCAGACCACTCTAGTGCCTTTATTGTGTAAACAGACACTCCATGCCAGAAACTAGCTGGCTACACAGGTTACTGGAGATAGATTGCTTCTTCTCTATATTAAGAGCCTCTCTGTTGTGTAAACAGACAATTTGCTGCAGGCTATGAGAGTCCTGACCGCCCCATTAAGAGCCTCCTTGTGGTGCTTTGACCACCCTCTTATATGCAGTCCATAATTAAGCAGAAGGTTGTTAAGTGAGGCCTGCCTGTATCAGCTCATGTTACGTTAAGGCATGAGCTTACGTTAAGCTCATGTTACGTTAAGGTATATTCTACGGGAATATACCAGAGAGTAAATCTTATTGATCACAGTAACTTTCTTGTGAATAAATATGCACTGCAATATACCTTTTATATTCATTTGGAATTTTTTAAATTCGAGTTTTCAATTTCTGTACACTTGTTTTAAAACTATTGCTTCCTACCTTGGGGATGGAATGAAATACAATAATTTTTGAAGTACAAATAAATGGCAGAAGAAGAGAACACTCTTAAGTAATTTAAAGTTGATTTTTGCTTTGTTATAGGCTTACAGCCCAATCCCAGTGGGGCTGGGTGGCAGAGGAACATGTGTTCCATATTTGCCATAAAGCAATCAGTGCCAGCTGTAAAAGGTGCTTTGGAGCAGCCAGAAGAAGTCACCAAATGAGGTAAGGTGGTGGGGGGTGGGGTGGGGTGGGGTGGGGTGAGCGTGGATCAGAGCAAGGGGAGGGCAGAACAGGGCAGCAATGGGGAAGGGAATGGGCAGAACAGGTCCAGAAAGGAGGTTGGTTTGATGGCAGTGGCAGAGCCTTGCCCCAGGGAAGGAAATGACTGATCCCTTACCCAGAGATCTCCACAACTGCCCTCTTCAGGCGGGATGTAGTGGAGACATTTTGGCGCTGCTGCATCAGCGGTAGGGGGGAGAATAGAGTTGGGCTGTTAACGGAGCATGACTGGGGCGGAGGAACGGGACTTAATCTCCTGCACTTTATAATGTGGCACTTTACCAGTGCCTATAAACCCCAATAAATCCAGACCAGGTTCAGAACAAAACAGTAGCACATCATGGGCTTTTTTATTTCTTATCTTCCTTTATTAATACATGCCCCTTGCTTTTCCTCCCTTCTTCATTTAAAATTCTGAACTATGATTTATAATTATTATGGGTAACAGCCTCTACAGCAACCAGAAACTAGCAACATCCATTTTGACATAAGTGATAAATTACCATTTGTCACTGGTATAATCAAGTATATTACACTGTGTAAAAATAATGGCATCTGCCATTTTTTTTTCTGTTTGTTATGCTGTATGGCCCTTTGGGTCTTGGAGATAATTTATCTCTCATACATTCACCCCATCCACCCACCAACTATCTCTCCCTCCTTCCCCATTGCAGACAATTCTAGGAAACAAAGATTTACACTCACATTAAAAAAAAAATTATTTGGAAAATGGTGGGACATTGTATCAGCAAAGATATTGCACGAAACCCCAATACAAAAGTCTGTGTCCTCAAATTGTTTGGGTTTCCAAGTGTCCTTGCTGAGATCAGCTGGCATTGCATGAGTATGAAGTCAATCTTGTCTCCTTTTCAGCTTTCTCTCTCTTTTTTAAAATGGCAAGGAATTGAGTCTCGTTTCACATCTAAGCTAAAACAAAGCCAGCAGATTTTAAGTGTGCATGCATTCCTCCAAAGACCTCAAACACTCACACTTGTTTCACTGAAATCTATATAATGGCATAGCAATAAAAGTATGGTAAAATTATCGATACTTCAATCTTATGCAGGTTTATTTGGGAGCAAACCCATCTGATCCTAATAGAACCCGATCCTGCAGCCTGGGTCCATGCAGATGTGCACCAGCAATTTTGCTGGCATGGGTCTGAGTAGATCCCTCCATGCCACAGAGGCTTACCCTCAAGTAAGGGAACGAACATTATCTTTTCCAGAGGGAGACCCCCAGGACTGCCTCCCCTCTGCAAGATGCACCACAGGCTGTTTTGGCACTCCTGCACTGGCTGGGACGGGGGAGCATAGAATTGGACTGTGCTACTGCTGACCTTAATTTACCTGCATTATTATTGAATCTGCATTATTATTGAAACACACAGTTTTCTGGATATTTACCCAAGGGACACTATAAGGCAGACTGACATCACTTGGTCACCTTTTGACTCTAATAAATATTCTCAGTCTCTGTGTTAGAGACACTAAAAGTACCATGTTCTTCATAAGGTTATTGATGCTAATGGATTGTTCTTCACTGAGAAGTCTGAAAATGAGAGAAAGAAATTGACAATATTTGCTTGATCTACCGAATACATTGAGATGTTCTTATTTTAACACATTCATGAATGCCTCTTACAATGCAATTCTATGCATGTTTACTTGGAAGTAAATCCTCTGCATCCAGTTGGGCTTACTCACTATTAGGTATGCTTAAGATTGCAGACAAGTGTACCATCATTTACATTCCAGAACCCCATAGTCTTCAATGGAAATAGGGCCCAGCTGAAAATCTTGATCACAATTGAATAAAGAAGTTATAGAATAATTATTAATATATTAAGGCTGCAATCCTGTAGCCGCAATCTTGTACCTACTGAAAGTCCAATCCTATGCATTGGATTCAGAAATCCAATCAGGAATCAGGAATCAGTCCCATTATAGTTAGTGGGACTTACTCCCAGGAAAGTGTAGATAGGATTGCAGCCTGAATTCAGTGGGGCTTACTTCTGAGAAGACATGCCTAGGATTATGCTGGAAGCACTTTGATTTTTCTTCTCCTTAAATGAAAAGGAGAAGCAATTACATTTGAACCATCGTAAGAAAAATGTTACTGAAAACCTTTATCTCTAAAAGGGAGAGACCACAAAATGATCAGGAAACCACAAAAGGGAGACCCAATACTAACACTGAATAATATGAAATATTATGTCTATAATCCAAAAAATAATAAAACCAAACAATTGATAGTAAAATTCAAACACAAGGCAACTCCTGAAGTCACCAATACAATATCACTACAAATATACAGTTCTACAAAATATTCAGTTTTGAAGTCTGTCAATATGTTTTAGTATTTGTCTTACTCGTAGATGCAGACAAATGTGCAGTTATTCCATGAGAAAATACATCTGGGAACGTTTCAACTCATGTGGGATTTATGACCACACATTCACTGCAATGCAGGTCTTCCTGTGCATGCTAGTCCCTCCTCAAATGCTGCCAAATCCTTTGGCAGTCTTCCTATATCCCAGCTGCACTTGCCAGCCCACATGGCTGGGAGCTTGATGCCCAGTGCAATTGCTACCCCCTGCACCTCCTTAGCTATGCCACTGGAATTACATGGGTTTTGCAACCGTATGTTCAAAAAACCCAT
This sequence comes from Tiliqua scincoides, assembly GCF_035046505.1. NCBI lineage: Eukaryota > Metazoa > Chordata > Lepidosauria > Squamata > Scincidae > Tiliqua > Tiliqua scincoides. The sequence continues at coordinate 178,741,394 of NC_089823.1, forward strand.
ATAGGAGGCTCTGGACTCACAGATCAAGAGATGAATTAATGGAAAAGAGGTACTTAAATATTCTGTGGCAAAAAACCCAAAAAACAACAACAAAGAAGTCTCACGGATAAGGAAACGCATGCGAATTTTGCTCCCAAATGTGTGCTTATTCCATGGGAAATGCCCGTTTCCATGTACGTTTTTGTATGATTGGTCTGGGCCTCAGTCGTTGAATGGGGTAAAACAGACGGAGCAGCAGAGGAATCTATTTGTCCAAATTTATATAGAAGCTACCTTCTACAGAATTGGACTACTGGTCCATCTGGCTTTATGTTGTCTATGCTGGTTAATGGTAGCTTTCTGATTTTGGGGGGTGATCCTAGTACTGTTTGGGGGTGCTGGTGATTGAACCTGGAGCCTTCTCCAAGCATACCACATACTCAGCCACTGAGCTATGCACCCTCTGCCCTGAAAGGATTTTGTGTAAACTACAGTGCAATCCTATCTTGCGCTGGAACAGGCAGGCCAGGAGGCATGTGCTGTCTCAAGCGCACGATAGGGCACCAAAATGGCTCAGCCAGAAACTTTCCCCCTTAAACCCGGGTAAGCCACTTCAGCCCCTATGAATCTCCTCGAACTTGTGCCACCTCCTGAGTAGGCATAAGTCAGAGGACAGTGGAGTGGCTTGAAGACCCTCCACGCTGCTCGGGTATGGGGGCTAGGATCAGGCATAACAGCCAGATCCCAGGCCCGCCTCCCACTCCCTGCCCACTCCCGGGCCGCCCTTTGCCTACCCTCCCCCCGCCCCGGAACACCTCCCACCCGCCCTCCCCAGACCAAGCTCAGCTGACGCAACTTACCTGGGGGAAGTTGCGGTGGAGGCTATGCAGCCTCTGTGCTCCAGTGCACCTCTGTGTACTGGCTCGGCTTCCTCCTGAGGAGGCACAAACGAGCTTTACAGCAGGTTTGTGACCCTCCTGGGCCAGTGCAAGGGACTTGTGCCGCCCCAAGGGTGACCCAGAATTGCGCCCCTAGTTGCTCTTTTGCCTTTGGGGAAAAAATGTAGGTGTCAGTATTAATACTAAGAGTTCATTTTCATATTATGGCTGCAATCTTATACATACTTGCTTCGTATGTATACGTACTTACTATACATACTCATTTTCACTAAACTTAGTGGGAACTGCATCCAAGTAATTATACAGAGGATTGCAGTGTACAGCCCAATCCTAAATGCCTATTTTGCTGGTTGATCTCACACTCTGCCAGTGTAATGCTAGGCCCACAATTGTTGCAGCTGCTCTGTCATTCCACAGCTCACTGGCAGCTGGTAAGTGGTGGGCTGCAGAACCTCCATGCTTATCTGCAAAGTTGGGGGGGGGGAGACTGGATTTTGGGGTAGATCAGGGCGGGGATTAGGCCAGGCCAGGATTGGGAGAGGGAAAGAGGGGGGAAATCTTAGTGACAGCAGCACATGCCTAATTCTATCCCCTTTTCCAGCCCAGACCTGCCCCCAAGGGCCCCTGAGAAGCCAGCCAAAGAGCTGAAATAGGTCCCAACCAGCCTCTGGAGAGATAAGTAAACCTTTCTTTACTTTCCTCCTCCAAGCTGCTTGGTCCTCAGCTGACTCATAGCAGGAAGCACACACTGTGTTGGCAGCACTACATACTCTGGACCAACCCTGGATTGGGCAGTGGAAGGCCCTCTTGTCTAGCAGGTTGTACAGCTCAGTTGTTTGGAGTCACCAGCCTGGGTTTATGCAGCCTCACTGTATATCTTAAGAAGGCCCACAGCTTTCCTTATTTCACTGCCAAGTGAGACTCTTGACAGCTAGCGTGCAAGATGGAGCCACCATGTGGAGGCTGCTTTGAAAGGCTTTGTGTGGTAGCTGCCTGTGCACAGAGAGCCATTTGTGTGCATGTCTCGCCATGCAAATTGGCTAATTTTTCCCACTGAGCTGTATTGTGAGCCAATGCACAGGAGCAGCTCACCACACAAAGATAAATGTCAAGGGAAGCAATTTAAAGCATCTTTCTCGGCCATGTACATCATCCCCACTGCTGTTTTAATTTGAGTGCTGCCCTGAGTACTGTCTGCATCTGCAGTACCTAGAAAGGTGACAAAGTGCTGCATGGTTTACAGGCAGCAGAATGGTGGTTATTCTGCTTGCTATGGCTATCTTGCATCCATTGAGCTGAAGCTTCCTAAATATCGAACATACAAACCCCTTGTGATAGGGTGAGTCTGACAACCTCTGGGTTTCAAAATGCACTTCCTGCTTCTGTGGAAAAGATGACAAGTCGAGGGGCGCAATCCTAACTAACTTTCCAGCACTGGCATAGCTGTGCCAGTGAGACCTGTGCTGCATCCTGCAGTTGGGTGTAATTCACGGAGGCCTCCTCAAGGTAAGGCAATGTTTGTTCCCTTACCTCAGGGTTGCATTGCCCTTATGTCAGTGCTGGAAAGTTGGTTAGAACTGCAGCCTAGGAATGGTCTGAAAGAATTGCTGGGGGTGGGGGTGGTCATTGTTGAAAATCTTAACTTCTCTGGCCTGTTTCAAGGAGCCACTTGGGGTTCAGAGTGCCTGCACTTTATATGCACTGAGATCACAAGCGTTATTCATCTGCTCTTCTTCTATATGTTGTTAGCTTTGTCCATTTATTATTTGTGCAAAGTGCCTTTTCACCAGCATTCCCTATCTCCAAGTTCATTTTGATATGTGAGTTATGTTCCCTTGCTGAGACCTGCATGTTCCTGCTGCTCTGCTGTGATTGGCTAGTTGGAGTTAGTTGATATTGATATTTTTTCTTGTGGCTGTGGGTGGAAAAAGTTGGGGGGGGGAATCAGTCACCTGGGATTCTCCATGGCTTCCAGTGGGAATACTTTTTATTATCTTTTGCAGGTGTAATATTATGCCGTCATTCTTGGTGGGAATAGGTTCTGACTGAGCTTGGCTCTTTCCCTATCATGCCTTTAATTCTGTCCAAGTTTCCCCTTTATGTGGGTAGTGTCCTGCCAGCTTATCCTGGCAAAGACTTGTGCCGGTGCAAAAGTATCACTAAACCAGCACAAATCCACAATGTAAGCACAATGTTTTGTTCAACATCAGGGGATTCAATCATCTGGTTGGATAACAGAGAGTTATTAGTTCCGTAAGCACTGAAAATTGCTGCTTGGCTTCTGAGAAAAATGTTTTATTTTTGTACCCACTCAACTCTGCTCCTCCTGTATTATTCACAACACCTACAATCAGGCCTGTAACTTAGGCAACCTGACTTGATAAAGATTAACGTTGTCAACATGCTTGACATTCAAAAAGATGCTGCTATCTGGCAAATGCCATCTTTATGTGTACATTTAGATTGCTTTATGTTTCAAGGGGGGAAAAAACAAAGAAATTCAAAAGGATGCTTGAATGTGTGTATATAACCATTTTGCTTCCTATTACATCCATTATTGTAATATACAATTTCAAATACAGAATAAACAATCTCAAAGCCCCAAGTTAATAATGTGATACACATTCAGGGATTTGTGGAAGTTTTGCTTGTTAGGAAACTGTAACATGAAATGAAAGTTGTTCAGTTTCCTGTTTCCTACGGGTTTGCTGTCAGATGCTAAATTTAGAATCTGCTTGTAGCAGGCTAAAGGCCAGATGTTGCTTCCTGATATGTGGGTATGGAAGACGAGAAAAAAAGGGAACCCAGAATTCCATGGCATGTTGTCCTTATCCCCCCGCCCCCCCGGGGGAATTTTACTCTGAATGATGAATACTTGGAACTCCAGAGCCAAAGCAAGTGAAGAGCTTCATTTAAGTGCTGAGCACAAACTCCTTTATAGCTACCGTTGTTCAACCAAGATATATTTCCAAAGCTTTTAAAATGTATTTTTAATAACAGCACTCATTCTGCACTTTCTGATTGTGCAAAGTGCTTCACATGTATTACCTTGATGTTATCAAAAACGCTGTAAGGTAGGTATTGCAACTCTTCTATTGCAACTGGAGAGCTGAAGAAGCCTTTTGCCTAAGGCCACCCAGTGAATTCATGGCGAGGTGAGATTTGAACTGGGGAGAGACTTGCAGCTCAGTCTCTCAACCATGGCACCAGTATTTAACTGTCCAACTATTTATCAATTATTTCCGAATTTCTTCTTTTTAGCCTTTATGCTATGGTATTCTTGGAGCTTAAATTGACCCAAGGCCTTATTTTAATTAACTGGTCTTCTGGAACATGAGAAGCAACATTAAAGAAGAGAGTACCTCTGAGCATTTGCAGATAGCATTTGCCAACAGTTAGCCTCTGCACAACAGAGATGGGTAATCCAAACCTAAAGGTGGCAGCACTGCTAGGTGCAGCAGCACCAAAGTGGCTACTGCTGCATCCTGTGGCACTGGGGCAGCTACCGGAGGTCTCCTCAGGGGAAGGGAACTTTTGTCCCCTTCCCCTGGGGAAAGCCCCAAGCCTTGCAATAGGGCTTCTCAAGTCTTCATTGGGCTATTTGTTGGCACAGAGTTGAGAGATTCTGTGTTGGGTTGAAAGACCCGACACAGAGTTCAGGATCCAGCAGTGCTCCGCCGGTCCTGCTCCACTTCCTCCCCCACCCTCTCCCTGGAATGCCTGCCCCTGCCCCCCCCAGCTCTTACCTAGGTCTGGTAAGCTCTTACCCAGCTCTTACATTGCCCAGAGCTCTTACCTAGGTCTGGATGGCATTCAGCTGATGCTGGGTCAAGAGCAGGGGTGTCCAAACACTGGCCCAAGGGCCACTTGCAGCCCTTGAGGACTCCCAATCTGGCCTGTGGAGAGCCCCCAGTCTCCAATGAGCCTCTGGTCCTCTGGAGATTTGCTGGAGCCCGTGCTAGCCCAATGCAACTGCTGTCAGCATGAGGGCGACTGTTGTCAGCATGAGGGCGACTTCTCATGTGAGCTGTGGGACGAGGGCTCCCTCCATTGCTTGCCATTTCACGTCTGATGTGTGGCAGCAAAGGAAAGACCGGCCTTGCTTTGTGCAAGGCCTTTTATAGGCGTTGAGTATTGCAAGACCTTCATTCATTCATATAAGTTCCATCTCTAATATATTTATTTATGTAAATTTATTCAAATTTGAAACCTAAATGAATTCTTCTTTTTCCCAACCCCCAACACAGTGTCAGAGAGATGATGTGGCCCTCCTGCCAAAAAGTTTGGACACCCCTGGTAGAGCCAACTTGTGACGGGCTGGCGCTGATTTAGCTCAGGGTGTCGCATGCACACCTCATGGCACTTTTACAACACCCAGCACTGGTGCTGGAGATCAGTGCTAGTGCTGGCCCAGTTCAGGACTGGACCCTAAAAGTCAAAGCTTCAGTTTTCAAAGGATTTAGCTTACATTTGCATATCTCTCACACCAATTGTCCCTTATTAAAAGAATTAGGAGATAAAGCATGGTTAAAAAAAATGCTGCATACAAATATATTAGGTTCCTACTAGAGCACTTTGTGGTACTGAGATTCCTTTCACACATTACAAAAGTGGCACTAGCTTGACCTGCTCTGAGAACATTTGGGGCTCATTTTTGGTTACTCTTCAGCAAACCTGTAGGGTCTCCCCTGACTAACCATGCACAAATGATTTATGCACCATCTTTGTTGAACACAAACACATGTGACAAATGAAAGCAAGGGACATTGACTCATAGTTCAGTTTTATCTGATTATGAAAATGGTTGTGTGACAATTGAGCCAACTCTCAGTAATTCCCCTATTTAATCAAACGATGGCCCAGGTTGAAGGGCATTGACCACAAACTCATCACAAGAGTTCATCAATATGGGTCTTATTCAGCAGCTCCTGGCAAGCCACAATGGGCTGGAACTGATCTGTGTCTGGTTTCTTGCCTATAAAAGGATGGAGAGTTTGACATGTTATCTTCATGCAACATGGGAGAGAGGCCCACAGTTCTCTCATACCATGTGGAACTTTCTTGTTCTGGAGGATTTCTCCTATATATTTTTTGTGCAAAGCAGATATCCAGCAGAACCTCAGTCCTGCCTTTTTGAGACCTCATATAGCATGGCTGGCCAAACTGGCTTGCAAGCTACATGCAGCTCTTTGACATATAATGTGTAGCTCTCAGAAATATGTTGACTGAACTCCTTTTTGCATCACAATTAATATAAAAGGTAAATAAATGTTCAAGCTTTATGATTATTTACCAGGGATGAACTGAGAGCCCACTGGGTTAAAATGGAAATTTAATGTTCATAGTGAGCAAATATATTTAAGAATTTAAATGCTTCTAAGTATTGTGGCTCTCAGACATCTGAAGTTTATGGTATGTGGCTCTTATGTTAAGCAAGTTTGGGCAGCCCTGTCATATAGGGGAGAGGCAGAGGTACAGCCCTCTGACTGAGGCCAGAGTAAGGCATGCATCTGTGCAAGAGTGCATTTGTGTGCATTTGTGCAGAAATGCACATTTACTCAAAGGTAATGTGCAGCAGCATGGCAATCTCTTCTCTTTCCCTTCTGTACAACAAACTAGTGTCATCCCTGATGGGGAGCAGATGGGACATCACCCTACTGCCACTGAATCTTCTCTTGCTGAGAATTCCATAGTGGTTCAATTCACTTTACTTGTGCAAGGTACTTGTGGGAAGATCCCTCAGGCATTCAGTGGTGTGTTTGAAGCCTGTGTGTCTGAAGGCACCTACCTAAATGTCATCCATGATGGGAAGCAGATGGGACATCACCCTATTGCCACTGAGTCTTCTCTTGCTGAGAATTCCATAGTGGTTCAGTTCACTTCACTTGTGCAAGGTACTTTCTGTGACTGCCTGGGAAGATCCCTCAGACATTTATTGGTGTGTGTTTGAAGCCTGAGAGCCAAATCCTATCCAACTTTCCAGTGCTGGTGCAGCTGTGCCCATGGGGCATGCACTGCCTCTTGTGGGAAGGCAGTCCCAGAGGCCTCCTCAAGGTATGGGAACATTTGTTCCCTTACCTTGGGGCTGCACTGCTGCTGCAGCAGTGCTGGAAAGTTGGATAGGATTGGGCCCTCAGTGACCTCCCCTATTTAACTGAACAATCTACAGTCCAGATGTACAGCCCCATCCTAGGCATGTCTACTCAGAAGTGTCCCATTGGAGTCAATGGGACTCACTCCCTGGAAAGTGTGGACAGGATTGGGCCGGTAATCAGCCAGATAAGGAAGCTAGGCCGGAGAGTACAGTATTCATGGCTTACAGCCTATGCAGCTAAAAACAAAGCACAAGTGTGGGGAAGGCGATCCTTGACATTTAGAGAGAGATCCTCTTCCAAGCCGGGGATCCTGGCCCGGGCGACCTGGGAGGCTTCCTTTTGAAAGCTCTTTTGTGCTTTTCGCAGTCATCCTCGCGTGCTGGTGGGTGGGCGGGAGAGAGGGAGGCAGGCAGCCCACCCACTCCAAAGGGGAGGGGCGCTGCAGAACCGTGAGCAGCCGGAGCCTTGCAAGGGGAAGAAAGGCTTGTGAGCGCAGGGTCCAAAGCGAAGCCTGCCCTCCGGCTGCCTGCGCCGCCGCCGGCGGTGGGTGGGGAAGGAGGAGGAGGCGGGGGAAGCCGCAGGAGCCTTGGCTGGGTCGCGGTGCGCGGAGGCGACTGCGGCAGGCTTGGCGTGCGCCGAATGGCTCAGGCTGCAGAGTGAGAGCCGAGCAGCGCCGCCCTGCTCACTCCCCTCCCGGCGGATCTGGCCCTCGTGCGTGGCTGAAGGACGGAGCGGAGGCTGCAGCGGGCGCCTCCAGCCATGGCGGGCACCGAAAGCGTCACGGCAGGTAGCGATGCTTGGCGGGGGAGGCGCGGGGGGGGGAAAGGCGGCTTCCCTTCCCCGTGGAAAGGGACGTGCCTCTGCAATGCAGGAGGAGCCCTGCTGCCTCGAATCGTGGCCGGCGGTGGCCCCGGAGCAAGAGCTGGTCTCGGGGCCACGGTCCTCCCTGGGGACCTCAAGCTCTCGCCGGCTCTGCAGCTTCCCTGGGAAAGGGAGGCGTGCCGTGGGCAGAGGGCTCGGGCAAGGCAGGCCTCCATCCACCTTGCCGCAGATCGAGCAGCGATGTGGGGTGCGAGTGAGTGGGCAGTACCTGGACACAGACAGGTGCGGGGCCTCTCCATGCGTGCATGCAGACTAGGGCTGCAGTCCTGTCCCCACTTACCTGGGAGTAAGCCCCGCTGACTATAATGGGACTTACTTCTGAGTAGACATGCATAGGATTGGGCTCGGGTTGCAGTCCTATCCACACTTTCCTGGGAGTAAGCCCCATTGACTATCATGGGACTTCTGAACATACATAGGGTATGTGAGGCTGCAATCCTGTCCACACTTATCTGAGAGTAAGCCCCATTGACTACGAGGGGACTTTCTTCTGAGTAAATGTAGGATTGGGCTTTAGGGCTGCAGTCCGATCCACTTTCCTGGGAGTAATCTCCATTGACTCCAATGGAACTTAAGTAGACAGGCATAGGGTTGGGTCGTACTCCAAGTGGGCAGAGCTCTGTCCAGCTGCACTCACAAGAGAATAGAGTGTGATCTCGGTCTGCACATGTACTGATTGTACATACAACGCAATGCACCCACCCACCTACCTCCTATCATCATATAAACTGCGCGTGAATGCCCGCTGCATTCTATATGCGTACACACTGATGCGTACACGGGGATGCATTGCGTTTTACGTATGTACAATCTGTATGGTATACCCGTAGGGGAAAGTATGTACGCGTGCCTGTTAGAGACCAATGAGGGAGCGTGCTGTGTAGACCCATCTCCGCGTGTATCGCGTTCAGACGTGCAAGTGATGCAGGCTCACCCAGAAGATGGAGGAGAGAACTGCAAAACCGAGCGTGGCTGCTTGTGGAAGAAGCTTTAGGGTTAGTTTGGAGGGGAAAACAAGCACAGACCAAACAGGAGCTTCCTTACGCATGAGCTGACCCGGCTCAGATGCGTGTACCGAGCTGTTAATTGCGACGGAGAGCGGAGGATAATGACCGGCCTTTCATTCGCACAGACTAATTGGGAGGCTCCTGGGCTGGCGAGCCAAGAAACCCTTTGCTCTTCCACTGAGGCGTGTGAGTTGCCCGGGGTTCCAAGTTGGGGAAGCGCAGGCAGGATCATCTGGGCTCGATTTCCTGCCACTTGCTTGCAAGCTCTGCAAGGAAGGGGGCGGAGGCGCTCTGGCCACAGCCTGTCTGCTGCGAAGGCCGGCCAGTCTCTGGGAGAAAAGGGCTGCTGCACCGCATGGGGCGGAGAAGCGCCTGGCGATAGGATCCAGGTGGAAAAATAATGCGGAGGAATCCGAGGCGCCCCTCCCCCGCGGCGTGGCTGGGAAGAGGATGCTCCTCTGCTCTGCGGCGGGGCGGGGCGCCCGGCCAGGGATCACCAGGGCTGGCGATGCAGCGCCTTCCCGGAATCGCAGTGACAGCGAAGGCCGGCCAGGACGCAGCAGCCCTTCCCTTGCCTGTTTCCCTTTGGCAGCTCTGCTCCAGGCCAGGGGAGCCAGGCAGGAGGTGTGAGATCGCCAAGACCTGCCTCTGCTTTGGAGATAAAGCGGAACAAAGTTTTCCACCCATGGCTAATAATTTCCACCTTCAAATAGCATTTGACTCCTAGAGCAGCAAGGAAAACCCAGTGCATGCCCAAGCGGACGGATGCCAGAACACATTGCATCATTGGGTGGGGGAAGGAGACCGTGTGAAATCAAGAGGAAAAAGGGCCACATCTGCTGGAAAAAGCCAATTTGATCTGAACTTTGGCCTGTTGTCTCCACCACCATCTCCTTGTTGTCAATTCCTGCTGCGTTTAAAAATCATTTCTGCCCAAACCCGTTGTATATACGCAGCGGGGATCAAATGTGTCCACCTGTGGGCTGGGCAGAAATGGGTTAATGAAAATAGTGCATGTCATTGAAGATAAAGATTCTGTCTCCAGGTCTCTGAATCCCCAGTTGAACTCTCAGAGTTATTTCGTATTTGGAGGTCTCTCCCGTTTCCATAATATTTGTGGATAATACAGTACTTAATTCCATTTTCATTCCATAGTTTTAGGATTAGTGCCCAGGGGTAGCTCAAGTGTTCTTGCTGCATTGAAAATGTGGCTGTCCCCACCCTACACCTTGTAGTATCTGAGGATACTGATACTGTAGATATCTGAGGATATACTGTACTCAGATATCTGAGGATATACTGTAGTATCTGAGGATACTGAGGATACTGAGGTGGATTATGTTCTGCCTTCCAGGGTTATTCCTATCACATTCCATCTATTAATGGCTGGAGCAAGGAGACTGAAACAGGGAAGGCCATGGGGAATAGAACACACCCTGGTCTTGACTGTGGTGCCCCAAGGTTCTGGAATGGGGGTAATCTTGTGGTCTTTCCAGATCAGGCCAGTACTTCTCTAATTCTCATGCCCCAGTGTCTTTTGGGAGGGGCTGGCGCATGGTGCTCACCATGTTTAAGTGCTAAGAGGATGCACATTCATAAGAACTGTCAAGAACTGAAAATTTTGCCAGTGTACTTTGCTTGATGCTAGCGCATGGGATGTATGGAGGATGATAAATCCTGTACCTTTCAGTCCTGCTTGCTACATAATTCTGTGGAGTGTTGATAATGCAAAGAGAAACTTAACTAGCTGAGAGGCAATTCATCTGTATGCATCCAGTTCATCTGTGTGCATCTGCATAGAGAATCCTTCATAATAAAGTAATTTAAATACAGCACACCTGAAACAGAAAAAAGACAGCATCCATTTGGAAGCGTAGCAAGATTGAAAGTTAAAGGGAGCTGCTTTTTATGTGCACATATTGTGTGTAATTGAATATCTCCTTTTTCAGAGGAACATCATTTTAAACACCTTTTTAATTTTCTTAAATATGCATTTGAAATGCCCCCCCCTTTGACTGTACAGAATTAAAGCATTACAGAGGTAGATATTGAATAATATGAAAAAGAGTAAAGGGGTAATTACTTAACTGAAATATGATGGATGTGGTATTTTCTTTTCCCACATGATTAATGAATCTGCTATAGAATTGATGCAGAAATAAAACTAAGGAGGAACTTTCTTTTATGGTGCCTGTATGGTATGTGATTTAGTAGAACCTCTATTTGTCATATCAGAAATGCTGAAATCTGGATATCCTTACGTATTTTTTTTAAACGTCTGAATAATGATGCTACTTTCTGAAATATTACATTGCAAAGTGAATGGTGATGGGGTCTGTTTCTCTAAGCTGCGCTACAGAGACAGCACTGCCGAAACCAAATGAAAAAGCAAAATGCTGCCCGCATCAGCTATTAATCATGTTTATGGTTCCAGGTCTTACAGCACTGCAGTATTTCCAGCAGAAACCCCAGACAGACAGTAAAACAGCTGTACTGAAGCTTCAGATACTGCTAATCCCCAAATACTGCAGCTGAGTTGGTTTGGGTGGTGTCAGTTTGGCAGAGATGCTTATGGTAGTTGCTCCATCCTGTGACCTTCTGGTCGGTGAAATATAGTGCAGAGATCCAGATTGTTTATAACAAAGACACAGGCAGAACCTTCTATTTGTCCTATCTTGAAATGCCGGAATGTAGTGTGACAGTTTAAGTAATCTCTAATGCTTGTGGCTGGTCTCCATGGTGTAGTGTGGACGGGGACACAGGGGTGGTTGTCCTGGATGCAAAATTCTTAGGGGTGCAAAATTTCAAAAGAAAAAAAGTACCGTACTAATAAATAAATAAATAAATAGTGCGTCCTCCCCCTCACACATAATTTCTTGGTGCTGGTCCTGGGCAGGGTGGTGTCATGCCAGCTGCCGCCAAGATGTTGGTGACTGGTGTGCACCTGATAGCAGTCTGCAGCAACTGCAGCACGAGCACTGAGGTACTTAGGCTTGGGGGCTAGTGCTGGGGGGCTGCTCAATGCCTCTTGCTTGGGAGGTGACTGGGGGCATAGAGCAGGAGAGAGTTGGTGCTGGGGGAAGCGGCGAAGCAAGAGGTGGCAGCAGCCGTCTTTTACAAACAGTTCCTTTTTTTTTCTTTAAAGTGGTGGTGGCCAACATAGCCATTTGTCACCTCTTGCTTCAGGGGCTTGGGAGGGCCAACAGAAGGGGCCTGGTGCTGGGGGGGGGTCGGCATAGCAAGGGTTTTCAGGTTGTGATGTCACTTCCGGGACATCATTTTTAGCCCTGCCTCAGGCTCCAAAATTGTTGGCTATGCCACTGGCTGGTCTTTTAGGGAGTGGGACTCAAGGGTACCTACCACTTTTGCAGCACCCAGCACAGGGCAGGGTTTTGTCTTAGGCCCAAATCCTGTCCATTTTCTCGCCCACCAATGCAGCCACGTCAAGGAGGATTGTGTTGTATCCCATGGGGGAGGGATGATGTGATGGGAGAGGGAAATAAGATAAAGTTTTATTTACCCTATTCCACCCTTTGCCTGGCGCAAATCCTAGGGATCTGAGGAGGCATTGCGAGGATGCATGGCAGGCACAGGATGTTGGCCATGTTGTTGCCACCGATATCCGCCCCCTGCCTGCCCTTAACATGTCCCCAATCTCCTCTCCATTCCACCCATCCCTCACCCCTGCTGCCAGCCTACCTTCACTGGTGGACACGGCAGAGCCTGTTGGTGAGCCTCCAGAACCAGTGCTATTTGTAGCAGTGGTTCTAAATGGCTGGTGATGGCATGTTGAACGCTCTTCTGGAGACCACTTGATGACAGTGGAAGTCTGTTCTGCTGTTGTTAATCCCTTAGCCCGACGGCCCAGTCCTGATTTAGATTGGGCTGTTACAAATGTAGAAAAGAAGCAATCCTTTTGTTTCTGTAAAGTTCTGAAACTCTATTAGTGAGGGTTGATTCATTTTGGAACTAAACCACTTGTAAGAAGGACTACTTGATGATGGTACACAACATTGTCAACTCTACTAACTAGGGTGTCAAAAACTTACAGGCAGGATACTGTCTTTGACTGAAATTCACTTCTCCCTGTTTCCCCAAGTCTACATAGGAGCAGGAATTCTTGTTCACAAAACATCACATGGTAGTCCTTTTCACTTGGGCAGTAGGAAACAGGCCATTGACAGCATTATGCAGGAACTCGAGACAGACAGGACAAAGATTGCTGTACACGGTGAAATATTTTTATGAAGTAAGTGAATCGCTGCTTGAGCATTTGCCCAGGATATGATCAGGCTGTCAATAAAATAATCTTTAAGCTACTTTCTAGGTCTATGATATCTAGTTTAAGGGCCAAATCATGTCCAGTGACAGCACACTGGATGCAGAGCCATCAGCATAGCATCCACTACATCTAGCATGCTATCTGGGGACTGGGCCAGTTGGGAGTCATAAGAAGTGAAATACCTTACCTTACTGGCCATTGCATAGTCCCCTATGGGACTTACCTGCGCTATTTAGCTCTTTTGCTGGCGTAGCTCTGAGGAGCCTGCTGGGGGTGTGTCTGGCCTGAGACGGATGTGGCAGATTCAGAGTGTGATTCTGATTCAGGATGTGGCGGATGCTACTGCTGTGCCAATTTGCTCCATCCCTCCCTGAACCACCCTGATCCTCACCATGATCCATCCTGATCCCTACCCTTCTACCAGCGAAACCTTGCCAGTGGCCGATCTATGCCATGTTGCTGTTGATGCTTGGCTTTCCAGCTGTTGCACCAGCAGCAGTGCTGCATGGACTGTGCCATTGGGGCCCTCATTGCACTGATGTACCTGGCAGTATGCCAGCACATTGGGCCTGTATGATTGGTCCATAATAGTGCAATCCTATGCATGTCTACTCCAGAATGAGTTCCATTTAGTTCATTGGGATTTCCTCAAAGGTAAGGGTGTATAAGATTGCAGCCTAAGGGCCCAATCCTATCCAACTTTCTAGCACCGGTGCAGCAGCGATGCAGCCTGGAGGTAAGGGAACAAATGTTTCCTAACATTGAGGAGGTCTCTGTGACTGCCTCCCCAACAAAGGATGCAGCACACACCCCATTGGCATGGCTGCACCAGCCCTCGAAAATTGGATAGGATTGGGCCTCAGGCTGCAATCCTATATGCATTTTCCTGGAAATAAGCCCCATTGAACACAATGGTACTTACTTCTGAGGAGACATGCAAAGATTTGCACTGTAAGGCTGTTACAGATGCATCCTTGCGTCCAAACCATACCTTGAACATGTTCCCCAGATTCCCATTGTCTGTGAGTTCCTCAGAAAGAAAAAAAAGTAGATGATGGAAAATGGAACGTTGCTTACCCAATTCAGTTAAATGTTCTTACAAAGAATGATTAAAGAGGAATCAAAACGTTTCCACTGAAGACTCAGTAAGACCTCTGTGTTTTAGTTCTATGGTCTTATTATTTTGGTTGATTTCCATTCCATCAGGTTGAAATTATCTTGTACTTTTTACCAGTACTATGCATGCTTACCCTGAGTCTCACTGAATTAATGGGGTTTATGCCCTGATAAGTATGCATAAGACTGCATTTGAGGTAGTTATCAGTGGTGGTTTGTGCAGGGGAGAGGAAGGTAATCTGTGGCTATCAGGCCTCAGCAGCAATCAAGGGAAGGCAGACTTATGTGCATACCAGCAGGTGTTGCTTGGTTGCCATTGAGGCTGTGGCAGTGTCATGCAGGCATGTGGCTGTTGCATGGACATTTGTGCCTCACATGGGGTCCCTCCTTTCATTCACTGTTCAGCTCTGGCAACCACATGCAACCTTCATCTTCAGCATACACGTTACCACTATAATTATTCTCTTGAGTAGTTTAATGTAATGAACTTGAACACTTCCTGGGAAAAGACTGATAACTTCACTGTAAGCATTGATTCTGTAATAAAAATCTTATCTCGAGATCAGTTTTCTCTTTCATTGATATCTTGGCTGCGTGTTATGTACGCAGGTGTCATGCATTCTCAGTCACAGATTGCTCAAAAGTAAAATGTTTTGCTATCATTTAGCCGCAGACTCAATGGGAGGTTACAAGCAGTTTCTGAATACTGTGGAAATGTTGTGCCTAGCTCAGCTGGTGCAACATGTGCTGAACAGCAGGTCTGAGCGTCATCCCAGGTTTGGGAAACCCACAACAGGACGTGCCATGTGTGCCCGGTCATTACTCACAGATATAAGCTGAAATCCAAAGACTCTCTGACAGAGAGGTGTGTGTGTGCATTGCAATTTTTTAATCAGAGTTAACATATCGCTAGTTTCCTCTGCAGAAGTCACAAATTACTCTTTAAATTCCCTTTGAGTTTCAGTAAGTGTAGATATTTGGCATAAGAGGAAGAGAAAATAGAAAGAAAATGTAGGATGTATACACTGGAAGCACTTGCCTTTTGAAAAGCTATTGCAGAAAATCCCCAAACTGCTTTTAAAACTTGGGGTGTTGCCTCCTTCCCTTCTTGTGGCCCAGCCTCTGCTTCCAGGAAGCCCAAGGGCCTCAGGAGTTGAAGCCATTTCCTTCCATAGACTCCCCTTCCTCTCCTGACCACCAATGTGGAAGGTATTTCACCACTCAAATATTAGGAGAGAGATCTGCTATAGAAAGTTACAGAACGAGTATCTTCCTGAGAGTAAATGCCGCTGGACTCATGGCCTAATCCTAATCTGCTTCCCTGCTGACATAACTAGCATTGTGCCAGCAGAGGCTGCTTTACAGCTGTCGCAAAACAGCCTTTACCAACATGCTACAGGTCTACTGGTGGGAAGGCTTCAGTGGCCTCCTGCACACCAGTTGGCCCACGGAGAGCCAGTGGAACAGGTAAACCCATGCAGGGGGTTGGAGGGAGGTAGGGAGGCGGGTTGAATGGGGCAGGAAGGGGTGGGCAGAATGGAGTGATGATGGAGTAAGAGGAGGGCAGATCAGGCCTGGGTGGAGGTGGGGTCTGCGGCAGCACATGCCAAATCCTGACCCCTTCCTAGGCCTGATCTGCCTTCATTGGTCAGTGTGGGCTTGTGCCAGTGACTGAGCTGGTGCATGTCCAAGTTATCCCATAGAAGCTGCTGGGGCTTAGGCAGGATCAATGGGACAAACATCCCTTCACTCCAAGTAGACATCTAGCAGCTGAGAATTCCCTGCGGGATGCTGCAGAAGCTGCACCGGTACCACTGCATCATCGTGTAGGGATTTAAGTAGGATTGGGCTGCTAGTGGGACTTATTTCAGAATAAGCAAGTCCTGAATCTCATAAATTGCATAGGGTGGGCTGCAGTCCACAGTACAGAACAGCCAGTCTTACTTTCCTCTTTCTGTCTCAGATTTTCCCAACTCTGTTTCTATCTCTCTCTAACCACCCACCCCCCGCCATAAACTGCAGCTCAAATTTTTGCAGGTATTAATGTTGAAACAAATCCTTTCTCTACCTGGTTAGGAATCCAGATGCTTTCTTTAACCCTTTGATCTGTCCTGGAAGCTTTTTCTGGCTTATTTGCCTCCTCTGTTTCAAATCTTTGCAGTCTTCTGGAGTGCAGTGAGTACCCACTGGGGGCCCAATCCTATCCAGTTTTCCAGTGCCAGTGCTGCTGTGCCTATAGAGTATGCACTGCATCCTGTGTTGGGAATGCAGTCACAGAAGCCTCCTTAAGGTTTGGGAACATTTGTTCCCTTACCCCAGGGCTGCATTACGGTTGCATTGCGGCTGGAAAGTTGGATAGGATTGGGCTGTAAGGCAATGGTTCTCACAAATTTAGCACCGGGACCCACTTTTTATCTGTCAGGACCCACCAGAAGTGATGTCATGACCAGAAGTGATATCAACAAGCAGGAAAATTTTTCACAATCCTAGGCCTCAGTACTTCCCACACTTAGTCAGGATTAAGTCCCATTTACTATCATTGTTAAAATAATATACATAGTAGCTTGTTAAAAGTACAGGTCTGTAACATTTACCCAAATGCAGTCACATACCATGGTAGCATCAAGTCTTATATATTAAAAATAAAATATTGAAATGAATGGGGACCCACCTGAACTTGGCTTATGCCCCACCTAGTGGGTCCCGATCCATAGTTTGAGAAACACTGCACTAAGGAAACTGCCATCTTCTTTAAGGTGGGCCTGTTTTGATTACGACTTCAGAAATAAAGGAATTTTTTTCTGAGTTTTTTCAAAAAAATAAGTTTTCATTATAGAGAGATAATTGATACCAAAAGGAGCAAGAAGTGGAGTAACTGTATGAAGTTGCAGATACATGCTAACATTTTTTAGAATTATGCCCAGACTTAGGGTTCTATAAACTGAAGAACCAGTTATATATTGAGAGATTAGTGTTTTTATTACCAGATGTATTAATGCATTCAGTACCTGAAGGAAAAACATATAAAGAAGGATCCCTTTTACACTCTTAAGGCTAAAATCCAAGTTCTGGATCATAAAAACAGAAGAGAAAAATTGCACTTGTAGTGTAATCCTGTTCATGTTTTTTCAGAACCAAGACCCTAAGTGTTTAGGTACTTGCTCCTTGTAACTGTGTATCAGATTGCAGCTATCATGTTAAAACTTTCATAAAAATGAAGTTTTATAAAATGTTCCAATATAGAAATAGTATCAAACGAGAAACAAAAAGACAGGGACTAAAAGCAGCATAAGAACAAAATCTTGCTGGATCAGACCAAAGGCCCATCTACCCCAGCCACCAGATTCCCACAGTGATCTACCCGCTGCTGCTAGGAAGTCCACAAGCAGGCGAGAAGGGCATTCCTCTCTTCCACTGTTGTGGTATTCAGGGCACACTGGTTTTAAACCTGGAGGTAACATATACAATAGCTCTCAAGTGTAGTGTCTAATACTAGGCCTGTCCTCCATGAGTATGTGTGATCTCTTTTAACACTAAGCAAATGTGGCCATCTCCCCATCTTGTGGCACCCAATTTCATAATTAATTACGCACTACATGAAGAAGTATTTATTCTCTTCTGTTCTGAATCTCCCCCTCCCATTAGCTTCATTGGATGACCCTTCAAGTGTTCAAGTGTTGAGAGAAAGAGAGAAACATTTTCTTTAGTCACCTTCAGTGCATACACATAGTGCATATTTTTTAATAAGCCTCGTTCATGGGTCTGTCTCTTTCACAGTGGGGTAGCTATGCTGGGGTGCCTTGCCCCTCCCCCCTGCAGTGATCCAGAGGTTTTGTTGGGCTCTCTGCTGGGGGAGTGCACAGCATTCACCACCCAAATGTTCAGAGCAATGAGCAGAGCACTGAAGGGCCCTCCTGCCTGCCCATAACTCCGTTTGGCTCCAAATCAGAGCCGTTCCTGAAGGGGCGGGTGAGATGATGATGCAGAGGGGCTCATATGCAGATGAGGTTGCATTTTCTCTGTTTCCTTCTCTATAATACTAAACTATATTCTATTTTAACATGTGAGTATTCCATTGATGATTTCACTAAATTGTGAACCATTACCCTGGGTAAGATAATCTGCATGCAGCTTTGCTGGTAAGATCACAGCATTTTTCACATCATTTACTTTTCCCCAAAATATCTCTCCAAGTTTCCTTTCTTCCTAATAGCAAATTCACCACTGAGATTTTACTTTATTATAAAATGTTCATAGGCAAATTGCTGCATCATGGTGTATGATGCATCATGGTGTATGATGCAGCAAGTCTGATGTTACAAACATTTGCAAGGAAGGTGTGATTAAAGACTGAGGAAAAAATGCAAAGCAAGGAAGTTGTTTTAGCATCGATTGACTTGATAATCCCTGAAAGAAAGATGATGGTGCCTGCACTGCCCAGGAAAGAGAAAACCTCTAGAAACATCAGGAATCCTGAATCTGTGATCTATAAGGAGTTGGAATTTGGTCTCAATCAGAAATATAAAGAAAAACCGATCTGGAGGTCAGAATTCATCTTCAGTTCTTGCTGGATAATAGAGCAGCAGCAGAGTGTAGGAAAGGTGAGAAGAAGACTTCCCTCATGATCTTTCCAGTGCTGGGCTGAAGAGTTCTTCTCTGCTTTGCATTGCACTTTGTTATACCATATAACTCTGTCATTGAAGGAACAGGACACAGTGGAGCTATCTATGTTTATGTACAAATATATCTCAGTTTGTGCAGTAAGGCATATGGCCCAATCCTATCCTCACTCCTGCTGCTGGAACTAGCACCGTAATACACTTTGTAAGTGTAGGAGTTTGTGTCACCAGCAGGAAGCCTTGCGCTGGTCCGCAGGTGACTGTGGAAGGAACACCACACACCAGGGCAGATAAGGTCTGCACTGGGTAGCAGAAGGACTGAAGAAGGGTGGCAATGGGGTGGACTGGGCCAGGGAGGGGGTGGAATTGGTGGTGCTGGTGCACACGATATCCTATCAACTTACAGAGATGAAATCTGGGAACACTTATCTACTTGGACTTGCACTGGTGATTTAGTAGCTACAGGTCCAAGTAGGCCCATTGCACTGGCTAGCGCTTTCCCCAGGGCAAGGGGACAAATGCCCCATTACATCAGGGAGATCTCCATACTGCAGGTTTCCCCTACAGGATGTATCATAAGCCATTCTGACACCGCTGCACTGGCATGGGAGACTTTTGTTAGGATTGGGCTACCCCAAAGAAACTGATACTATACTGAAGAGCTTCAATAAATGAAATCAAAGTAGTGCAAGACTGCAAGGAAAGTGTCAAACTGAAGAACACATAACCAGAGCAATTACGATATGCATTTTGGAGAGAGCTTTGTGTCTGCCCCTCATAAAGCAGGCGGGAGACTCATTCTCTCTAATGTATAGACAGATAGAAAAAGCTGCCATCATTCTGTGGTACAAAAGAAAAATGACAGTGCTTAGCTGTACCATGTGTAGTTGCAGGACAGGAGGTCTGCTCTGGAGGTCCAGGAACCCATGAGGCCTATGGGCTAATTATATGGACAAGGAAGGTCTCATCTGCAAAATAAGACTAATACTGTACTTATCAACCGGCAGCCCAATCGTGAGCTTCCCAGCAGCCATGGCTACCGCTGCATTCCATGGGGCTGGGAAGCAGTGCCGGGGCTACTTGGGGTAAGGGCACTTATGCTTCCTTACCCCATGTAATGCCCAGGTGGCCCCAGTGGATCTCCTCGAATCTGTGCCCACTATTGAGAAGGCACAGATTCAAGGAGACCCGTCTTCGGTGTCCTGGGCCAGGAGGTAGGATAGGATATGGCAGCAGGATCTGCCGCAATCTCCGCTCCGCACCCCCCTACCCCAGACCACCTCCCTCCCTACCCCAACTTACTGTTCCGCCACCCAGCGCTTTCATGGAGTGCATGGGCTCGCACTGGGCCAGTGCTGACAGTCGCAGGCGTACCTTACGGCACATTTGTGACAGTGCGTGCCAGCGGTGGGCCGACACGAGCCCTTCAGGATCAGGCTCTAAGTCACTTAAGGGCAACCACAATAAAGATGTGTTATAAAGCACTATCAGTGAAGAAGGCTATGTATGTTGGTAGTGTAGTGATAACACGGTTTTCATAGGAGCCAAGAGTTATCTTCCTGGGGTTATGCATTGGTAGAATCTCAATGTTATTCCCTCTTAGGCAATTAAACACTAAAAATGCTGTTTTGTATTTTACTGCATAGAGGGTTTGAGGAGACTGAAACAGAGCAGGTAAGAGAAAATCACTATTATAGAGCATTATTCCTTGAATGTAACTGCCCCTTCATAGCACTGTGAGATTTAAGCAGAACCCCCCATTGTTTTGATTATAGGATGTGTGCTCCACAGTGGTGTCCATGGAAACCCAAGAGGAAGGAGCTATATTAGCTAGTCGAGTGAGTGAAACTAGAATGCATTCTATTAAATTGTCTCCTGACAAGCCCAAATCGCCTCCTTCCTTCTCGGAAGGTCTAACAGAAAGTAGTAATTGTCACATAAAGAACAATTTTTTTTACATGGACGTGCAAATATTTGAAATAGTTGTTTGAGCATCTGCCCAGCAAACTACAGTCACTTTCCATCTTCCCAAACTGTTTTATGGGTTGAAATCCTCTTCATGCTTGGAGAGGAATATTAGGAGGGGAGAAGTTCTCAGGTCAAAGTCCTCGAGTTTTGACATCATTTATTGCTGTGTTGCTGTAATCCTCAAGACTTTTCAAAGATGTTTGTGGTTCTAAAGGATTCTGGTAACTTGTGCTTTGTGGCAATAGCCAACTCTGCTCCTCCGAAATTCATGTATACTTCACACTGCTCTATCAGTAGTCTGTATTGGGTAATCACAGTATCGGTTTCGGTGGCTCAATCCTGGTGGATAAAGGGACTCACCTCCACCAACAGACTACCTTCTTTTGTTTTCTGTACTTCCAAATGTTTATTAAAAGTTCTAGACCACAGTCACAGGAAGACTATAACATATCCTAAAGCAAAACAAAACCAGATTTTTCAGCTTGCCCTTGCAAAATTTTCAGAAGGCAATAGAGATTTGACGTGTGTGTTTATGTATGTGTGCAGGTGTGTTATTTTTTAAAAAACCATACCCTGTCATATCTTCTTAATAAATAAGATGCTCAAGGCAGCTCATGTATGAGTCTCAAAGGCTGCAATCCTATACACACTTTCCTGGGAGTAAGCCATATAGAACACAATGGGACTTACTTCTGAGTAGACATGCATAGGATTTTACCCAAAGAAACTGAAGGCTGCTGCAGACTATGCATGCATAGTGCTGTACACAAAATTCAGGAACAAAAAATGGAGCACATCATTTCTTGCATTGTGCTGATTAAAGGATAGGGCTTTGTGCCTTCTATCCCAGTGGCCTACACCATGGCTTCCTCATGAGGAAGCTGCTTGAACCATTCACTAATGAGGTTATACTATATCTCCAAAACTAGACGTGATAGGGCAAAACGGATGCCATTTTGGGAATCAGCACCCCAAATTCATATCAAACCACCATAAAGTTTGGGAAAAGCTTTTCTGATCCTCAATTTTGTAGGCCTGTGTAATTTGTAATTGGAGCAAGCCTGGTGTCTTTATTGCAGTGGGTGCTTTGTCACAATGGACAGACTGGATGTTGTGATCTAACCCCTCGTCTTCATTTGTGTTCCCCTCTGCAGAATATTCAGTTGGCTAAAAGTCTTCCATTTTTTTTTCAGATGCAGTATCAACGGCTGCCTATGCATCTCCAGCTAGAAGTCTGGGAGACCCAGGAATAACACCACTGTCCCCATCACATATTGCGGTGAGAAATATATAGCTTCTAAATATATTTTATATAGTACTGCTATTATTTATCTCCCCCCCCAAAGTGAGGAGTTTCCACTACAGTTCTCTCTGATTGCTTGTCTTGGCTCATTCCCGCCTCCTCCCTGCCTTCCCCACACAGCCCCCAGATCCCTGCAACAGCCGAGCTCAGCCGATGCAAACTCACCATCCCCAGAGCTTGCATCAGCACAGGGAGGCCAGCACATGTCTGTGTGCTAGCCTTTCTTCCCCCGGAGTGACTCAAAAGTGCTTGATGGCACTTTTGTGACACTCCCTGCCTGGCACAAGGGACTTGCGTCAGCCCAGGGTGCAGTTTGGATTGCATTCTCAGTGGGGCAACTCAAACCTGTGCAAACTCAGTTGCTGGCACAAGTCTGCTTTCCCCCATGCTAGTAGATCTGGCCCATGAAGGGAGATAAGATGCGGTGTGCACCAGTGCCGTCAATCCCACCCCTTCCATGCTCAATCCAACCCTCGCCCCATCACCACCCTCTCCCATTCTACCCCTGCCCAATTTTCCCTCACCCCTGCAATGCTTAACATGGAACTCACTGAATCTGGCACACGCTGCTCCTTGTGCTGGCCCGTTTGGGTTGGTGTGAGCCTTCCCACCAGGCTGGGACTGCTATACTGTCGCAAAGTGCTTTACTGTACTTTTGCAATGGCTGGCACTATTGCAGCACATGCAGGCTAGGATTGGGTCCTTATTTGCTTTGTTGTGGGACCATGGTAGTGTTTTCTCCCCAGCTAATTCCAGAGTAGTTTATGAAGTCGCATGCTGCAGCAACCTTGCTAAAGCTAAGCAAGATTAGTTCTGGTCAGTACCTGCATGGGTGACTGCATGCAAACAAGCAGTCCTCATAACATACCATTAACCAATAGCCTTCTATGTTGAATGGCAAGTTACTGATTCCAAACAAGAGAAGAGATTCTGCGAAGGAGAAATACTGGGAGAGATCTTTTTCAGTAGTACCCTGGAGCTAAAAATCAAGAAGTTTGCGTCAGTGCTCACCAAGACCTGGAGGGCAATAAGAGACCAATGTGACTGGATACTAAACTGACAGCTTACTTGGCATTACAAGGTAGAGAACATTCTGAGCCTGCAAAAATTCACTGTGTCAGGCTTCATCTGCCACAAGGAATCCCATGTTGACATTTTGTGTGATTTTGTTAATAGGCTTTTACAGTTTCTATGGTGATGGCAAGTAATAGTGTGCTTTTTGCCTCTGGCATATAATGTGGAAATGTTTAATTAATTAATTAAGGTCATTTCTATACCCCTTTTCTATCCTAATACAAAGGTGCCAAAAGTGGTTTACAATCATAATTAGAATAACAATAAAATCAAAGAACAAAATGTAAGAATCAATCTGACAAAACTTTTCTTATGGAAGTTCATTCTACAGAGAGACCTTGTAAAGCTGCTGCTGCTGCTGCTACTTCTTCTTCTGTTACTAATGCCCCCAGGTCTTTTATTATGCAAAATGATTTGCATGTGTTTGCGCAGACTCGCTTCAGACTTGGTGTGAACAGTGGCCTGTTGTGTCTGCCAATAATTTGGATTAGAGCGATGACATTTTGCTATATTTTCACAATGAGAAGCTTGACGAAATCTTGGAACTGAAACTGGCACTCCCCTGAAAGTCAAGCTGAGAGGAGGGATATAATTCTTCATTTAGCTTGTGGTAACCCATTTTGCTGCAAAGAGATCTTGAAAACTTGGAGGCTGGATTCTCCTCAGGCCAGGTACCTTGATTTGCTCAGAAACAGTCAGGTTCCATGCATCAGTCTTGTCCCTTGACACAAAAATCCTCCTGCAACCCAGTCGCCCCTATGTGACACATGGACCCCAACATCAACTGATGGCAGTTTGATACTCCTATAAGGTTAGCAATGGCTCCCTTTTAAGACCTCTGCATTGAAGGTAATACTGTTGTTATATCCTAAGGAGTGTATATCTAATGGGCACAGTCACTTCCCTAAATGCTTAAATCAGTGGTTCCCAAAATCCTACAAGGTCACAGTCCACTGCTATGGTTTTTTCCTGCCATAGCGTGCAGCTGTGTCAAAACAGGCTGAGCTGAATGCTTGGAGGAAGGGAGGGCAGAATGGAAATTTTGGGAGGAGAAAGGAAAATCATTTTCTCTTACCCTTCAGAAAGCCTTCTGCTTGCCAATGGGTCTCTTTGAACTTGTGCCAGTTCTGGCACAGTTCTGGCACAGTTCTGGGAGAAAAAAGGATCATGGGAGCTGCTGCTGGAGGAGATATCTGATGCAAGTCACCCAGGCCAGATGCCACCCCCTTACCTCTGACATGCCCCCAGCTCTTCCCCTGTTCTACTCAGTAACTCCCTTTGCCCCATTACACCCACCCTGCGAACTTACTGGAGTTGGTGGGCCTTCTTTGCTTCACTTTTGTAACCCCAACAAGTTAGAATTTGTGCTAATTAAATTATGACTGTGTGCAATGCAATGGAGCTTTGTTGTGTATACAACATATAGTGCATTTCAAGAATTGTCCGTTTTTTTCATTCACTACTTTTCTGAACCATCAGTGAGTGGTCCATGTAGATCACAGAAATTACAAAGAAGGAACGAGAGTGGCCCTCTCATCCATTCATCAAATTTACAAAATTTAAATATCAGTGCGGCATTGTATTAAGTTCCCATCCATATTACTGTGTGAGCCCTGCTGATATTTAGGAATTACTTATTTAAGTGTTTTTCAAACTATGGATTGGGACCCACTAGGTGGGTCACAAGCCAATTTCAGGTGGGTCCCCAGTCATTTCAATCTGTATTTTATTTGTAATATATTAAATTTGATGCTACCATGCTCTGTGACTGCATTTGAGCAAATGTAACAGATCTGTACTTTTAACAGGTTATGAAGTATATGCTTTTAACAATGATAGTCAATGGGGCTTACTCCTGGGTAAGTGTGGATAGGATTGCAGCCTTTGGGATGTTTGGGGAATGATTTTCAAACAGATCAGCAACTGCTTGGGAAGGTTAGGAGCATTCTTTATTTTAAATAATTTTTTTAAAATTTATACTTATTGTAAACTTTTAATTTACTTAGATTTGATTTTGTCATATGGGGAGTGTTAAAAATTTTCCTGCTTGATGATGTCACTTCCGACCATGACATCACTTCCAGGTTAATGCCGTCACTTCCAGTGGTCCCGACAGGTTGTCCCTCTAAAAAGTGGGTCCCTGTGCGGAAATGTTTGAGAACCAACGACTTATTTCATTCTCTCTAATAGTGATGTACTTTGGTGTAAAAGAGAGTCAGTGATGTTCACAACTCCTTGAAATAATCTGTTCTTTTTATGGTTTCATCAGAAGGACTCCGATGCCAATGATGCAGAAGAGGAGTCATTTCTCGTTGTTGTGGCTATTGATTTTGGCACGACTTCCAGCGGCTACGCCTACAGCTTTACCAAGGAACCAGAATGCATTCATGTTATGAGGTAAAAGCCAGCAATGCAGCCTTATGTGTGTGGTGACTGGGATGCCTGTGACTGGCTAGTTATCGCAGTATTTAGACATTTCCTAATGATCAATCAAACATCACTTAGGGAGTTCATCAAGCCGCTAGCAAGGGCTGCTAGGAAAAATGCCATTTCAAGGGCTCACCCCATTTCTTTATGTGACACTTCAAAGGATTGGAACAAGTGCAAAGCAGAGACAGAATTCACTTAGTGGGCATCATTAATAAAACCATATGGAAATCCCTGAAACATGGACTGGAGCCTGGAAATAGTTGAGTAGCTTCGGGAGTGGACATTGCACTTTCTCTGCCGTAACAGTAGATAGCCAAAAGACAGAGTTGTAATACATTTTGCTGGATTTAGGCCCCAGGCATACAACTGCCCAGAGGTTGGTGCTGTAGCTTCTAGTTCAGCAGTTTCCAGGTAACACATGGGGGCTGGTAGGTTCTTCTTAGGTCTTTAGAACCTCAAACCCTTGCCTGGCTCTTCAGTCTAAGCATGTACTTTTATAATTGAAGAAGACCAAACTGCTCTCTGACTGTCTGTGCCCATGTGCTGTTCAGTTATATATATTTTGGTGACTTTGTTTTCTTGTTTAACTCCATTAATTTTACACAAAGAAATAATCTTGTCAGATGAATAATGTCAGATGAAAAGGTGAAAAGTGTTAGTATAGGTCGCACTGAGACAGTTCTTCCATAAACAAGAAAAGAAAGCAGATTTCTAATCCTGATTCCAGAATTATACAAGCGATGGCAAATGTTTTGCTAGAATAAACTTTAACTGGCAAAAATGTCCAAATGTTCAGCTAACCAGCAGTTATGTGCTCAGGAAGTTTATAACATGTAATCTTAGCAATCAATAAATTCAGTGGCTTCTCTTTTATTTCTAAAACAAGAAAGTTTGAAGGGGGAAAAAAGCATCTCATGGTCTAGTTTCATGGATTTAGTAAGTGGAAAGGGTTAAGTATGTAAAACAATATAAATTACAAACTGTGTGACAGCATGTAATGCTGAGGGGTATTATAAACACTATGTTTACATCATGAGTGCAGTTTGCAAGATACTTTCATATATTTTTGCACAGGAAATGGCATTTTTGGCTGCACGGTCCTTGAGAATGTTTACGCAAAAATAGAACCTCCATTTTCTAGCCTTGTCCTTTTTAATTTAAAAGCAGCCTGTCTTATTTCAATCCTGTCAGTATTTTTTAAAAGGTTGTTTCCTTTGCTTTTACTGTTAATACAGCTGCAGAAACAACAGCTGATCAGTGCAGTGGGTTAGACAGACATTTGAGGGTTATGCACTCTGTGCTCTGATGTCCGCATAGTTGGACAAACAGTGGTTCCCAAACTTTTTCAAAGCTCTAGATTCTGCCTGATTTATAAGTGCCAAGGGGTGTGGCTATAATGTTAGTTAGGTTGCAGTGCTCCCCTCCCTCAAGTAACAGCTTGTTTAACCCTTGATGCACATAGCCTAATCTGACCTGTCAGTTTCACAAACCACCAAAAATTGGGTCATGACCTGCAGTTTGGTAACCACTGGTAAGGGATTGGAAGATGCTGAAAGAAGGGAATCAGGGATGAGAGGTTCCTGTAGATGAAATACAAGGAGTGAGTAATGTGAGTTAATTTTATGTTCGTTTAATATATTGTTACTTTAAAAATGTGGGGCTGTTCAAAAATACTTTGGAAAGTGTAACGGAGGACTGTGTTGCGTGATGACAGGTCTGATAGAACATGGATATGGGAAGGTTATGTAACAAAGATTCAGCTATAAAAGTCTACTGAAGTCATAAAAGCCTACTGGTTCAAATAAAAATAAAGTAGACACATACAAGCTTACTGGTCCAAATTAAGTCCTTTTATTTTAGTGATACATACGCTCATGCTTCATTCACTCCTACTGGTATCCTACTGGGACTAGGTGCATGACTGGGCTCATGCTAAGTGATATTTGATTACAAACCAGATTCTGCTGAAAGCATGTCTTTAGACATACCTGTCATATGCTCTGTATTCTCCTTTACTTTCCTGAAACTGTTTAGAAGGGACCATGGTGCAAAGCTGGAGAATTTAATCTGTTCTTACTGCTACAGTTTAACATTATTTTAGTCCCAGCATTATGCAGAGTACTATACTGAGAATAGGTGTAGCTGACAAAGCTACATTTGATGCATAATAACATACATGCATATCAGAGCTACATTAGATGCATAATAAGGGGCAATAAGTGATGGCAAAGGTGTAGTGGGGATGGGGTGAAGGAGCATCAGGTAAGAAGGTGCAGAAGACCAGTATCAAACTGACACTGCTGGGCTGATCAGTCATATAATTGTCATTTTTGCTAGCTGAAGCTCTGGCCCATTGTTTTTAAGCTAAGCGCATCATCGTATAATGAGATTTACATGGATGAATGACTTACTGCATCTTGGTAGAAAGGTATTGAAATTCTGTGATGCTCCTGGTAATATGTATTCTCCAGTACCATAATCACAGACACATGAACCACATTTCCCAATAGGGTTATCTTTACAGTACCTTGTAGACATAAAGGCTAGTGAACTAAAAATGAATTTGCCAAAACCTGACTTTTAATGTTGTTTCTATGTTTGTAATAGCAGAAGGGCAGGAGCAGTCCTGTCCTAGAAAGACAATACAGCAACAAAGGGTACAAGATGCTCTTTCTGTTGGCTGATTACCATAACCTAAAACTCTTCAAAAAAAATTCATGCTGCTAACAACCCAGTCCTATTCCTATCCTCCTCCAGTTCATTGCATACAGCACCACTTACAGAGCATGCACTGCTATGGGCAGGGGTCATTGGGAAGCCTGTCAGAGGTCAATAAAATATTTTCTCCTTACCTCTGTGTAGGCCTCCTGGTGGGCTATGGGTCTCCTTAGACCTACACCAGCTACGTATGCAGCAGGTGTATGTCTGAGGAGAGGAAAGGGATAGGCCTGGACCAGGAAAGAGTGATAAGATCTGGTGTGTGTGACTGCTGCCTAGATCTACTCCTCCTGTCCCTGAATCACCCCCTGATTTGGCCCACTTCCTGCCCCAGTCCTCCCCCAAACCGCCCACAGACCTCCTCTGCATAAACGTGTTTCTGCTAGCAGCTCTGTAATGTGCGATGGTGGTGCAAAGTTTGTGCTGACAGAAGGTGATTTACAGCAGCAGATCTCTAGATCCACTGGTGTAAGTAGCCTGTAAGATTGGGTTGTAACTCACATTCTCTGAGTTAGGCATATTAAGACAACTTGTTTAGCTTTTCTTATTTTTGCATAATATATAGTTTTTTCTCTTAGTTAAAGGGAGAGGCAAAGAGCTAGAGAAGGGAGTCCCAGCTCCTGACTGCTGTAGACAGTGCTTAGCTTCACCCTGTTTCCTGAGATTTTATGAGACTTTGCCTGACTTTCAAGCCTATGTTCTCAACTCTTCAAACCAGAAACGTACAGCCCAGTCCTACCTAACTCCCTGCCCTGATGCATCAGTGCTAGTGAGAGATCCACTGAATCCCACAGGGGAGTTTCAACCTCAGGAGGCAGAGACCATTTGTTTCCTCCTCCAGTGATATCAATGGTGCAAATCCGCATTGATCCATGAAGGTGGATCAGGTCCAATTAAAGGGTTTGGATTAGGCTGGTGTTGCTGCTGCTGAACCCACCCCTTTCACAGACCTGATCTGCCTTCCTCCCCATCCCATCTCCACACTGTTCCACCGACCCACCTATTCTACCTCATCCCCGTCCCAAGCAGTCTTACCTGCCTAGTTTACCTGCTGCTTCTGGTGGCAGCGAGGCTGTGTTTTCCAGCATTGTCGTGTTTGTGACAGCCAGAAAGCGCATTATGCCAGCAGAACGCACACTTAGGATTGTGCCATTAAAAAAAAGAAAGAAAGCTGAGAATCACTGCAAAATGAATTCAGTGTCTGTCTACCTATTTGTGCAACATCTAGCACGACCACAGACTACACATGGCATTGCCTGTGCTTTGAGAGTATTGGGTATCCAATTTGTGCAAGAAATTAAAGGAATTTATGTGTCATTCATATACTAATGTAGCTTTGCAAATCTTAGCTGTAATATCAATGGAATACTGTGTTGCTAACTGAACTGCAGCTCAGAGCTATTCATCCCAAAAAGGGGTCTAATGCAATTTCTGTTTGGAAAAAATAGAGAGCTGTCATAATTATTCAACTGCTAAGTGCACTTTCTATTAGCATAACAGACCATGAATGAGTCAAAATTACAGTCATTAAGGATTCCTGATCAAAACAGTGTCTTTCTTCTTTCCCTGAATATGCAGCTGGTGCGTAGGATTCAACAAGCACCAGTTTCTGCTTAGAGGCTGAACAGAATACAGTGTAGTATTGATGGCATCTTATCTGATTTATTTCCCTGAAGACTAGAGAGCTATATGTGGGCATTCAGTCAAATTTTGAAGGTGGACACACTTAAGGTTTGGCATTTGCCATTGATTTTTGCACATTCCTCTACTTTAGGACCAAATTCTATCCAACTTTCCAACCCTGGTGTAGCCATGCCAGAGGGGTGTGTGCTACATCAGGTGGTGGAAGGATAGTTATGGGGTCTCCACAAGGTAATACAGACTTTGCCAGTATTTCCTCTACTTTAGGGCCAAATTCTATCCAACTTTCCAACCCTGGTGTAGCCGTGCCAGTGGGGTGTGTGCTGCATCAGGTGGTGGAAGGATAGTTATGGGGTCTCCACAAGGTAAGGCAACATTTGTTCGATCACCAAGGGGCTGCATTGCACTTGCACTTGCACTGGCACTGGAAAGTAGGATTTGGCCCTTATTCTCCATGATGTTGTTTAATCTTCTTGTAAAGCTATCTAAACCATTGACCATCACCTCATTTTGCAATGACTTCTTCAGGTTAATTTGTTCATTTGTTTGTTCGTTCAACCTTTATTTGGCATAAGTATTTGGTAAATAAGGTCTCTGAACAGATAACATACTGAGAATAGAGACCTAAGCAATACACAGAGATAGGTAGGTAGGTAGGTAGGTAGGTAGGTAGGTAGGTAGATAGATAGATAGATAGATGTGTGTGTGTGCACACATAAATGTACACACAAATACATACAAACATAACATTATACATACGTGCATATATTATTTAAAAAACAGAAAACAGCCAATTACAGACTTTGCCAGGATGTGATCTACTCAATGGTTACTTGGGACCAATAGCTTGGCTCGGTTCAAGTTACTCAGGTTTAGAAACTGTGCAACTGAAAGTGTTATATGCTCGTTGTCACCCCCAGAAGGTATTGAATTATAGCATTTTCTGAATGCCCTGATTTAGCACTGAGCAAGGGAGAGAGAAATTGATGTCTTAGCGCTTGATATTTAGGACAGCGCAGCATAACGGTTAATTCTCATGCCCTTAGGTGGCCTCACTTCTCACTATGGGAACCCTGGCTTTACCCTTTGAATATTATTGCTTCACTGAGGAGGCACCAAGGTATAGAGATGTCCCTGATTTTGAACTGTGGATTTTGATCTCAGATCTTCTGGGAGCTATTCTGCTTTTCATTAAAAACATTTCAGAGTGATATTCCGTTCACATAACTGCTTGAACAAAGTGTGCTGTGTGCATGCTTAAGCATTTCAAAGTCTTATTGATTTTTAAATGACTTCCTCTATGTTTTAGGCGATGGGAAGGAGGAGATCCTGGTGTGTCCAATCAGAAGACACCAACAACTATCCTTTTAACTCCAGAAAGAAAATTCCACAGTTTTGGTTATGCAGCCAGAGATTTCTATCATGACCTGGACCCTAATGAATCAAAGCACTGGTTGTATTTTGAAAAATTTAAGATGAAGCTTCACACAACTGGTGTAAGTAATGACTGAATTCTACATTCTTCCTATTTCTTTTCTCAAACATAGCATTTTCTTGCAATAACATCTGTTGATCTTGTATGTAAAACTGGTAATGTAATACTTTCAATGGCATTTTGTTTCCCTCTCTCAGAAGGGTTCTCAAACCTTTTAAAATTAGTACCATTCTTAACACCACAGGTTGAATTATGGTCATAAAAACATCTACACACCACGTCATGTCTGGGATTAAATTTATTTTAGTACAGGCAAGTTGCAGGAGGGCTCACATAAATATCAGGTCAATTAACACTGTATGAAGAAGATGTGTTGAACACTGAACATTGGCAAGCATGAAAGGGAGATGTGCCTGCACATATACTGGGCAAGTAGAGAATATGCCCTAAGAAGCCATGATTAGCCATGGTCCCATGTGTTGGTTGATGACCAGGTTTGCAGGTGTCTCCCTTTTATATCTTGCAGTGTGCACATTGGGTCAATTCAGATGGTGCTTTGAACTGGTCCCCTTGATCATATAAAGCTGGCACTGGGCAAACATGTTATCCCCATTGCTCCATCATGCAGTACCTAATTGCACAGGAGTAATTTGTACCAACTGCTCTTCTACAAGGTATTCAAATACAATTTTAAAGTCCTATTTGAACAGTGCATAGAAAAAACACTCCCCCCTCTTGCACAGTTAGATGCTGGTGCACCCACACACTGAGGAGGGAGGAGAATGTGAATTCCCATGATCTTCCCTCATTTGACAGAGAGGGCTGGTTCAGAGTATTGGCTAAACTGGCCCTGTGTTAATCATTTGAATGTGTACTGCATTTCTGAAAGACACTTTTCAGTTACAAGATTACATTTGTGGCTGCATGCATGTAGATTACATGTATGCTGCAAAAATATTTATGTAATTGAATCCATATGCACACCAGACCAGAAATACAGTTCAAATATTACTAGTCAGTCACAAATTTGCCTTATTCCCCTGATGCTCGTGGCAGTCAAATTCATTAATTCATTCATTACTGTGACTGCCATGAATTTAACAGAATTTCGGCAACTTTCATTTCTAAGAGTTGTATTAAATCTGAAATCCAAAAACAGAACAGATCCTCTTGACAATTCCACTTTTATCCAAGAGAAACTGTATTGGATTTTTAATATATTCTTTGTCAAACAATTCCCTACTTTTGAAAGTAACCACAATAAAATTCTGTAGGTTTTCTGTCTCCTTTCTTTTAAAGGTATTTTTCCAATATAGTATTATATAAGAATGGAAAGATCAATCAGCCCAATCAGCCCTGCCAGTCCATTGCATGCAATGCCACTAATGGGGACTCACTGCATTCAAGGGTGAGAGGGGTGACCAGATGGCCCGGGAGAAGTAAAAATATCTTTTTTACTTATCTCCCCATAGTGCTTCTTGGCTCCATTGGGTCTCCTTGGGCCCACATCATGTTGGGCTAAGGAAAGGGTGATAGGATCCCAGCATACACTGCTGCAGCTGAGATCCTCTTCCTTCTGCCCCATAACCTCTCATGAGCCTTCTCAAATAACCCAGTCACCAACCTACCTGCTTCTCTGTTCCTGCACCATCATTAGCAAGCAGTTCAATGTTGGAGGTTGCCAGCTTAAGGCCACCATAGGATTGGGCCATAAGAGTTATAAAGGTTGTCATTTCATCATATTGCACACATTGATTTTGAGCCTTTGCCATGGTGTTTGGCTCATATCGCACTGTCAGCTGTATTCACTATCACAGCTACCTATGAGATGGCCATGAGATATACAAACTTTAAAGAAGCATAAGCTAAACTTGTGTCTCTTCGAAACCAGAGCTAGCAAGTGCAAAGATCCTGACACTTTTAAGGACATTGCAATGACACAATCCAGGAAATACTAACTAGTGTTGAAACTTTCTATCCAAGGGAAAATTACACAAAAGGCGTAAATATTTGGAGTAACATTTGAAAAAAATAATGAATCTCTCAAGAGTCGCAAATTCCATTTTCTCAAGTCAAGAGCATTGGATTCTGACACTTCCTTTTAATAATTTCCTGATGATTTCCTTCCTCCAGAATCTCTCTCTGGAAACAGACTTGACAGCTGCAAATGGCAAGAAAGTCAAAGCACTGGAAATATTTGGCTATGCTCTGCAGTACTTTAAGGAACAAGCATTAAAGGTAAAGAAAACCTTCCTGTTTTCAGCTGTATATTTATAATTGCAGCAAAAGCTGGTCCAACAAATTTAACCTTGCCAGACTTCAGCCTGCAGCGGTATTTGATGTAAACAAAATGGAACAGCTGTAGGAAATGCAGGAACTCTGATGATGCTGAAGTGTCCTAGATACTTGCACATGACCTCCTTCCTCACGAAGAATCAGTATCTAGGCAAATATGTAGAATCCCATGATGCGCGTACCGGTGGTGTCATGCCAGCTGTGTAGCAATCAATGAAAATTATTTCTGTCCTATATTTCAACACAACGAGAATATTTTCTCTGTGTCAAGATATTTGTTGAGTTAGACTAACATGCATATGAAGCGTGTGCTTGGCCTTGACATGCTTGTTTTTTGTTCTTTAAATAGTAGGTTCAGGGGAAGGATTTGAATTGGTACTGTGGAGTGGACGTTTGGGGTTCTCCCTTGGACCCTGTCATGATCCTGAGCCACTACTGTCACAATCTGCTCAAGAGCTTCCAGAGCTGTGTGGTTGGCCTGGCCCAGCTCCAGCTTATTTTCTTTCCAGATTGTAGCCCTTTCCTGTACTAAACCTATCTGTTAAAGGTGGCTTTAAAGTAGCATTTTGTTTGGTCCTTAATTGTCAGGAGGAGTTCTCCCATTCAGTGTCCTCCCAGGCTGGCCAGTCTTCTCTCTGGTTCCCTTCCCGATGGGAGAACAAAGGTGTGACATTTAAAATCGGCAACCACTCAATTTAATCAGCAGCTATTGACCTGTGCTCCAATAACCAGCCTATCTCTATGTCTCTTCCTCCTGGACACAGGGCAGACAGCCATGTGGTTCTCAGCCCTTCTGATAAGGGAGTGGAGGAACAAACCTTGTGAACTCTTTTTGGTGATCCTTTTCTAGTTTCAGCATAGACCCTTAAAAAAGAGTGGACTTGTGACATGCAGACAAATCGATTTTCCTTTTCCAAAATGTCAAGTATAAGGCATGTTGAATAAAGGATCTGGTTGCAAGTGAAACTTCAGTTATTTACAGGTTGTTGGTGTTGTACTTCTCAGTAACTGTATTTCAGTACCACACTATCCCAGTGTTCAGAATCCAGATTTGGAGAGCCAACTATATTTTACTTACAGTAGGTAAAGTTGTTACATCAAGGGGATACATCAAGGGGATACATCAAGGGGATGTATGATGGTATCAAGCAGGCCCTAGGTCCAACACAGAAGAAAATTGCCCCTCTGAAGTCTGCCACAGGCGAGGTCATCCAGGGTCGGACGCAGCAGATGGAACGCTGGGTGCAGCACTACTCTGAGCTATATTCCAGAGAAAATGTAGTCACCGAAGAAGCGCTGAACAACATTGAGTGCCTGCCTGTGCTGGAGGAGCTTGACAGTGAACCAACCCTAGAAGAACTTCACGTGGCCCTGGACTCCCTTGCCTTTGGCAAGGCACCTGGAAAAGACAGCATCCCTGCTGAAGTCCTAAAGTGCTGCAAAGAGATCATTGTCACTGAGCTGCATGAAATCCTCTGTCTCTGCTGGAGAGAAGGTGGAGTACCTCAAGACATGAGGGATGCAAACATCATCACGCTGTACAAGAACAAAGGTGACAGGGGTGACTGCAATAACTACCGTGGCATCTCTCTCCTTAGTGTTGTAGGAAAGTTGTTTGCCCGAGTTGCACTAAAGAGGCTCCAGGTACTTGCAGAGAGCATTTATCCAGAATCACAGTGCGGATTCCGAGCCAACAGGTCCACCACTGATATGGTATTCTCCCTTAGACAACTGCAGGAGAAATGCAGGGAACAGTGACAGCCACTCTTTATAGCCTTCATAGATCTCACGAAGGCCTTCGACCTGGTCAGCAGGGATGGCCTCTTCAAGATTCTCACCAAGATTGGATGTCCACCCAGGCTTCTCAGCATCATCCAGTCCTTCCACAAGGACATGAAGGGCACTGTTGTCTTCGATGGCTCCACATCAGACCCCTTTGACATCCGAAGCGGCGTGAAGCAGGGCTGTGTTTTTGCACCAACCTTGTTTGGGATTTTCTTCGCTGTCCTGCTGAAGCAGGCCTTTGGAACCGCAACAGAAGGCATCTATCTCCGGACCAGATCAGACGGAAAGCTCTTCAACCTCTCCAGACTGAGAACAAAGTCCAAAGTCCAGCTGGAATGTCTGCGTGACTTCCTCTTTGACGACGATGCAGCTGTCACTACCCACTCTGCCAAAGATCTCCAGCAGCTCATGGATCGTTTTAGCAAGGCCTGCCAAGATTTTGGACTGACAATCAGCCTGAAGAAAACACAGGTCATGGTTCAGGATGTGGACTCACCTCCCTGCATTACAATCTCTGCGCATGAACTGGAGGTTGTCCATGACTTTGTGTACCTTGGCTCAACGATCTCTGACACTCTTTCTCTCGATACTGAGCTAAACAAATTCATCGGTAAAGCAGCTACCACGTTTTCCAGACTCACAAAGTGAGTCTGGTCCAACAAGAAGCTGACGGAACATACCAAGATCCAGGTCTACAGAGCTTGTGTCCTGAGTACACTTCTGTACTGCAGCGAGTCATGGACTCTTCGCTCACAACAGGAGAGGAAACTGAACGCTTTCCACATGCGCTGCCTCCGACGCATTCTCGGCATCACCTGGCAGGACAAAGTTCCTAACAACACAGTCCTGGAATGTGCTGGAATCCCTAGCATGTATGCACTGCTGAAACAGAGACGCCTGCGTTGGCTCGGTCATGTCGTGAGAATGGATGATGGCCGGTTCCCAAAGGATCTCCTCTATGGAGAACTCGTGCAAGGAAAGCGCCCTACAGGTAGACCACAGCTGCGATACAAGGACATCTGCAAGAGGGATCTGAAGGCCTTAGGGATGGACCTCAACAAGTGGGAAACCCTGGCCTCTGAGCGGCCCGCTTGGAGGCAGGCTGTGCAACATGGCCTTTCCCAGTTTGAAGAGACACTTGGCCAACAGTCTGAGGCTAAGAGACAAAGAAGGAAGGCCCATAGCCAGGGAGACAGACCAGGGACAGACTGCACTTGCTCCCGTTGTGGAAGGGATTGTCACTCCCGAATTGGCCATTTCAGCCACACTAGAAGATGTTCCAAAACCACCTTTCAGAGCGCGATACCATAGTCTCTCGAGACTGAAGGTTGCCAACAAGGTAAAGTTGTTGTAAAGGGTCTACTTATACAAGTTAAACTGTCTGTTTGTTACTAACTTAACCTACTTTTTTGTTTATTTAGAATAGGTTTATTATTGTTGATTATTATCATTTTTCTCTGCATGCTATAGTCAGAAGTGACATGAGTTTCTACAGTCCTTAGCTCTGTGGTAGAATGTCTTAAGTTTGGTCCTGGGCATATTCAGTTCAAAATCAGTCAATTTTATTGTTTTTACCAAAACACTCAGCAGCATATACAATTATGAGCATATATAAGTAGGGACAGCTATCCAGAACAAAGCACACTCAAATTTCTTACAAACAATTGCTATAGCAACACACAATGGGGCAAAAAATCAAAACTTCACATATAGGCTAATAGGGTCAGAGCTGTCTGTAACAGAGCAGAAGAAAGATGTTGGGGTGCTAGTGAACAGCTAGTGAACAGCTCGACGAAAGTGTTGACCCAATGTGCGACGGCGGTGAAGAAAGCTAATTTCATACTTGGGATCATTAGAAAAGGGATTGAGAATAAAACATAATATTATGTCATTGTACAAATTGATGGTAAGGCCGCACCTGGAATATTGTGTCCAGTTCTGGTCGCCACATCTCAAAAAGGATATAGTGGAAATGTAAAAGGTGCAGGAAAAAGAGGCTACAGCATTTGGGGCTCTTCAGTCTGTAGAAAAAAGGAGCCTAAGGGGGTATATGATTGAGACATACAAAACTATGCAGAGGATGGCTAGAATGGGCAGGATTCCCTCTCACACAACACCACAACCAGGGGACATCCACTAAAATTGAATGTTGGAAGAGTTAGAACAGATAAAAGAAAACATTTCTTTACCCAGCGTGTAATTAGTCTGTGGAACTCCTTGCTACGGGTTATGGTGATGGCATCTGTCCTAGATGCCTTTAAAAGGGGACTGGAAAAGTTTCTGCAGCAAAAGTCCATCACAGGGTACAAGCCATGATAGGTATGTGCAATTTCCTGATTTTAGGCTACCTCAGAATGCCAGATGCAGGGGATGCAGATCTCTTGTTGTCTTGTGTACTCCCTGAGGCATCTGGTGGGCCACGGTGAGATTCAGGAAGCTGGTCTAGATGGGTTTTTGGCCTGATCCAGTGGGCTCTTCTTATGTTTTCAGGTTTTAATGCTCATTTTGACAACGTTATGATTCTTTGCACTTTTTTAGTGGTTGTTGGCTTGTGTATATCATCCTGTAGAAACCTAATTTTATAACAAAATAGCTCTATTGGCCGTTCTGTCTAAAGAAGGGAGAAGCCTGTTCTTCTTGGGGCTCCTGTAACGCAGAGGGCAGAACAAATACATAATACAGGAGGTTTCCACCATATTGATTCCACAAATGGAGAGTCTAATTTAAACACAGCATTGGGTAAATACCCGTCAATAACCATGATTTCCATAGTCTGAAAAAGGATGGTAGTGAATGCCTCCTTTTGCTTACAAGCAGTAAGTTCATCAAGATAATCTTCATCTTGGTGGCCTCTGTTCAGTTCCCACATTGGAAATCGTACAGAGCCACTCAACAAATATCAATTACAGGTAAGTGCAACCTGGATTTCTCAGCCAAAGAAACCTGAGCCATGACAT
This sequence comes from Tiliqua scincoides, assembly GCF_035046505.1. NCBI lineage: Eukaryota > Metazoa > Chordata > Lepidosauria > Squamata > Scincidae > Tiliqua > Tiliqua scincoides. The sequence continues at coordinate 178,779,879 of NC_089823.1, forward strand.
CTCAGGTTAAAGGATTTCAGTTTTGAATACTGTAAAAAATCTTTGTTTGGGACTCTGGAGAACCAGTCAGAGTAGACTCGTGTTGGATGAACTTTCTTTGACTCTGTATAATGCAGTTCCTTACATCTTTTTCCAAACCCCTTTATATTGCCAAATAATCTTCGGAGACACATTGACTATGTCTTTCCCTTAAAAAGCTAGAATCATATGCAACTCTGGACAGATTAGTACATTAAAGGAACAGGAGAACAGAGACCGTGATATGGTGAAGCCCATCTTCTCTAGGTGGCAAGCCAACAGACAGTATGTTTGAGCAGAAACATATGAAATGATGTAGCGGTGCTAAAATGGCTACCACTGCATCCTGTGGGGGGCTGTTGCAAAGGACTCTTCTGGGTAAGGGAACAACAAATCCTTTACCTGGAAGTAAGCTTCTACAGCACAAGGGAGTCTACATGGAACTGTGCTAGCTAAATTGCAGGATTGGGTTCAGGAAGGGAGTTAGGATTTGATAGCTGAATCCAGACCATATCCACCCATATCCTGTTGCAGCCCTGTTCCACGCCACCCTGCCTCTCCCATCACTTTACCTCTCTCAGCAGCTTCTTCCACCTGCTCTGGAGCACACGGGAAGGCTCAGGTCTTCCCACTAGCACTGGCTGCTTTACAACAGTCAGCACCAGCGGACCATGCATTTCACTACTACCAGGCCCCATTACAATTCGGCCATTAAAGATGTTAACACTTACATTGATATGTTGATGGTCCATCCTCATTGGCAATCTTTCCAATGTGGCCTACACTCGCTCCATGTTTTTCGGTCTAGTGCGACTGTCGTCCAGTGCGGCAGTCCCTGTGGTTTAAATGACCTGGAAAAGGTATCTGACCAGCGATTAGCTGGTCGGCCGCGGGTTCTTTTGACATGGTATGGGATCCAGTGCATGATTCTGGTGCTCCATCAGTCGTCTGTTCAGCAGATGACGTGTCCTGCCCATCTGTGCTTTGCAGAAGCCATGTACTTGAGTGGGTCGCGGATCTTGGATTCTTGCTGGAGTTCTTGACTTCTGAGACATGTTGCCATTGCTTTCAGCGGTTCATTCTGAGGAGGCATCTTTCAAGTGCCCGGTGGGTGGTTCGCATGGCAGTAACTATGGTCTTGTTATCGGCCCATGTTTCTGTGGCATAGCAAAAAGCCGGAAGTACTATGGAGTCAAACAGGTGGGCTCCCAGTTGTGGATCCTGGATCTGACTGGTGACTTCTCGGATTAATCCCATGGCAGCCCTCGCAGCTTTCCTTCGTCTCCCAATCTCCATCATTAGATCGTTGGCCATGTTCACTTCACGTCCCAAGTAGATGTAGCTGTCAACTTTATTCAGGGTGGCACCACAGAGTTGCATGTTGCTGTTGTCACACCATTGGTTGGTCATCGTCTGAGTTTTATTCATATTCGTCTCCAAGCTTTGCCTACTTTATTCAGCTCATTCAGCATCTCGTTCATCTCCATTGTATTGTTGCTGATAAGCACGATGTTGTCTGCGAACCGCAGTTTTGAGAGCTTCTTTCCATTGATCAACAGACCCTTATGGTCCCAATCAAGTTGGCTCATGGCATACTGAAGAGCTGAGGTAAAGAGCTTCGGGGAGATGGTGTCACTATGTCAGACTCCTTTTTCAATGGGGATGCTCAGCTTGCGGTCAAACAATTGGATGGTTGTTGATGTCCCGGTGTTGCATTGTTCTAGGATGTTGATGTATGACGGGTCCATTCTGGCGTGCAGGAGAGTGTTGAGGACGGCGTTGACTTCTGCTGAGTCGAAGGCCTTTTTGTGGTCCACGAACATCAGCATAAGCGGCATCTTGTACTCTTGGCATTGCTTGATCAGCTGGGTAATAGTGTGGATATGATCCATGCAGCAGAAGCCCTTTCAGAAGCCGGCTTGTTCCACTGGCTGGTATGTGTCCAGTGTTGACTCCAGTCGGTTCAGGATGATCTTGGTAAAATCTTTGTAGGGGATTCATAGCAAAGCAATTGGCTGGTAGTTGCCGACATCTTCTTTGTCACCCTTCTTGTGGATCAGGACCGTCTCTGAGTTTTTCCATTGCTTGGGGATATTCCCAATCTCAAGGTAGGAGTTAAAGTGAAAGGCCAGCAGTTTGTGGATGCTTTCATCTCCTGCTCTGAGGAGGTCCACAGAGATTCCGTCACAAGGCCTGCCATGTTGCTGTTAAAGAATCCATTGCTGAGTACCGGAAGAAGAAACTCCTTTCAACTGCTGCTCAGCGAGGTAGTCTGAAACGCTGTCGAAGAGACCTTACTGACCAACAACTTGTTACCACCTGCCTGAAGGATAGCACCGGAAGACCGAGAACCGCAAGAGCAGACGTAGAACACATCACTGCGAACTTCTACACAGAGCTATACCAATCCACTACGCCTGTCCCAAGGTGTCCCTCTCCAACAGACGAGAAGCCACTGCCCATCCTCACCTGTGAAGTCAAGAAAGAATGTTGAATGACTGAATGGCCATTCAGTCGCTGAAGAATGTTAGCACTTACTTGAAATAAATAAAATGTGTAGAATATGGTTTCTCGTAAACCAGCAAATTTTTTTTAGCCTGAATGCTTAATAGAATCCATTTAGAGCAGGCTGTACCTTCATCATGAAGTCCGGATGTTGTATACATTGTTGCCAGATTTTGTGTTTGAACTGGAGAAAAACTTTTCCTTCCTGATTTCTCACTTTTCTGTTGGCTTTCTTGGCAAGATGTAACCAAAACCCGGTTCTGACATTCTATGCGTTCTTAAGATGTCTGTCAGTGATTTGAACATGCTGCCATAGACTTAACATTAAGAATAATGAAAAGTGCAACTTATTTTCTCAGGAGCCAGTAGAAAATATCATTTTTTGGAACCAGCTGTCATTGATTTGAAACCTCACTGCCACTTGTCTGCTTTCATTTTTTCCAGGAACTGGGTGATCAAGCAGGATCAGAGTTTGAAAACTCTGATGTACGATGGGTTATCACAGTGCCAGCTATCTGGAAGCAACCTGCAAAGCAGTTCATGAGGCAAGCTGCATACAAGGTAAGATGAGATGTGGCCATAAAAGAAGTTTAACAACCTTGGTTGGTTCTCTGGTTAATATATATGTCCTTAAAGTCACAAAGCGATGGTCAACTACTGCCTCTCCAACTCCCTGAACGTGCCTCAGTTTCTCCTATAATTTTTAAAAAAAATTTGTTTAGAGGTTCTGCGTAGTACAACAGAATGATACAAAAAATTAGGGAGAAGCTGTGTTAAATCCATTAGGACATTAATGTAGTATTTATAATAGGCTTATTGTTAGGCAATTAGCTCATTTCAAATTCAAGAATAGATGAAAATGAGATCTTTTTAAAAAAACTCTCTGCTCTGAGGGATAGGGCATGCATGCTTACTTAAGCTGCAGAGTTCTAGGAATTAAATTGTGTTTCTAAGCTATATCAGTGATCTAAGAGGCAGGCAGCTTGCCAACATTGTCCCAAGCATATATTGTCCAGAATCCTGTAAAACAGGATCTTTTATCCCATGTCAGCAGACTGCATTAGGAAGCTAAACCAGTCTGAGGGCTGGTACAGATTACAGGTCCATTGGTAACTTGGAATCACCTGTGGGGAAAGGGCAAGTACGTGCACATCTCCCATCACCCAGTGTCTTGTCATTCCACTGGCTCATTGCTTGGAGGAGATTCATCTGAATGGCCTGAACTGTGCTGTTTTAAATATGACTGGAACTGCAGTTTAAAGTTTAAATGTTCAAGTAGTATTTAAACTGTTTGTGATGCGGTCATAATCATGTGAGGACAAGCTGCCCTCACATGATTATGCAGCAGAATAATGGCATGCCAGTTAGAGGGAAGAAGTCCCTCACATGTGTGCAAATGTTCCTCCCCCATGTGTTTTGAAGGGTTCTGGTGTTCATATTGTTTGAATTGGCCCTGAAACTCCTAGGCTTTAGAGCTTGGCCAATGAACTGATAAAAGCCTTTAGGGTAAGAGGGTATCCACCCCCTTTATGATGCAAGCCAATCACCAGTGAATAAGAGGGGATACTTGTGATAAACCAGTTTGAGCAAGGCAAGGCAGGAATGACATCATGCACCAAAGCAACTGTGATCCTGGCCCCTGTGCCACCTGAGGCCAGCACTGCAAAATGCCACCCCCAGGCCTAAAAATGTGACAAAAGTGACATTTTTAGACCTTATCAGGACCAAAGAGAGTGCCCTTGGCATCCCCAGCCCCTGGTAAGCCTGCTAAGGCCTCCAGAAAGCCTAAAAAGGACCCAAAGGGGTCCTTAAAAGCCTAAAAAGTCCTGTAAAGGGCCTTAAGGGCGAAAAAATGGGTGGTGGGGGAGAGGGTCATGGCTCAGCCCCTGCCATGTGGTACCCTGGAGCACTTGTCCTCCTGACCCCTCAGGTATACCAGTGCACCAGAGCTGGACACATCTGCCTGGCAACCAGCTGATTAGCATTTAAAATGAGGCATGCGGGCAGTTCTCATCAGGCATACAGACAGTCCACAAAACACTTCCTGGAAAGTCTGCTCAAGAAAAAAAAGTTGAGCAGGCCCTGCACTGTATGTGATTGAGATTCATCTGAATGGCCTGAAGTAAAGAAGTAAAGAAAGTTAAATCATCACATATTCTACTTAGGGCTGGCTAGTCTGCAATCTTTGCTAACTTCCTAAATTAAACCTCTGTCATTTTAAGGTGCTAATTCTGCTAATATGCACATTGTTCACTACAAGAACATCCAAGATAATTTCTGCTCTGAAGACCTCCACATTTGTATCTGGAGAGGGGAGCTCGTCTAAGAGTAGCATTCAGTATGATGCAAAACTATTGAAAGAGCCTCACTTGCTCCATCATGTCCTAGCTCACACACTGAATGAGTGCAGATGTCGACATTTTATTCAAAAAGGCCAAATTCCATGATCAGAAAGCATAGATAGTTCTGAGGTCAACATACATTAAGCATGTTTGCAACATTTTTTTTTATTCCAGGGCAAGGCGAGGATTATGCAGAATGTGGTATAATTGGTGGCAAGGGAGGTGATGGAAGTGGTAGGATGCAGTGAAGGCAATACGTGTAAGGGGAGGCTGAAATAAATGATTGTGGGATCTTGGGAGCTGCTAAAGAATTTACGGCACCCATTACTTTGGGTTGCTGAATCCCGAGTAAGCAGTCTAGTTCTTGAGTTTTGCAGAACCGTAAGAGCTCTGGGGTTTTTTGTTTTTAAAGGAAGGTGATACATATGCCAACAGATTCTGCACCTTCCAGCCATCTCTGTGCTGCATGGCACCATCACAACTATGCAAATTCCTAGAGTTCTTACACAGCCACCTATAGTGAGAATGTGCCGACACTAACAAGAACAAAAGCAAAAGGTGCGAGAAGCAAAACAGTCCGCAAGCTGAATGTATAGGATGTACATAATTAGTTTGCAGCATGCCTGTTGTCTTTATTTAGATTCCTCTGGCTACACCTATCTACACAGCTGATCCCTCCTTTGTTTCCTGCACACTGAAGGAGTTTAGAAATCTGTCTGCAACATAGATATTACACAGTGGTTAATGTATAGTAATATCTTGAATGCAGACATGAGATGCAACCAGTTTGAGTGGAGGAATGGCAGAAGGGGGGGGGGAGAGAGAGAGACTGCTTAATCCTTTCCCTAATGGCAACTTTTCTACACAAAACAGAGCCAAAAAAACAGATCCAACCATCCTGCTTTTCCATCTTCTGGGTGAAAGACAGAGGTATCTCAGAGGTGCTTTTCATTAAAAAAAAAAAAAAAGCACAAAACCGTCATCTGAAGACTTTTACATACTTGATGTGTCATGTACAGTTTGGTCCTGATCGAAGACTAAACTGGATATGCAGAAAGCAGGACCAGAACAAGAATCACATGCCTTGAACTTTGGCAGTTCTGAGGAGTGTTGTTTTTTTTTTGAGCGATGCCATCTGTGGCTCCTCTAATCCTCCAGTCTGCCGTTTTGAACTAGCAGGGATCATCAGTATAGATACTAGCACAATCCTTATGTGTCTTTTGCATGTTGAGTGCATTGAAACAGGACAATTGACACCTGATCTCCCCTAGTAACCATGGTAGACCTAAACTTCATCTGACATTTCTTAAATAATGGCATGATAAATTTAAAAAAGGGGTGGGAGTAAATATCCATGATGATGAAATTTTATGCCTCTTATTTTCAGGACAGAAATACATTATGTCAGAATTGAAATTGTGAACTAATATAGGGATTATCTAATTTCAAAGTGTGATGCAGAGGAGAAAGTGATGTTCTCTTTGTATTATTAAGAGCCCAATCCTGTCCTGGGCCTGCCCATAGTGTGCAGTGGTGCTGGTACAGCCTCCCCTGCATGCTATGGGTCAGCTGGGGACAAGAAAGTGACAGAGAGGTAAGTAAAAAAAATTTCTACTTACCTACTCTTCCACACCATAGTCCCCAGTGGGCTCACCTGGAGCTGCACCAGCTCCTTAGTTGACATAAATCTGAGTGGCTCCAGGAGGAGCATGTTGAGGCCAGGGGCATAGGATATTGGTGGAGCTAATTTTGCGGATATCCACCCCAGCCTGCCTTTGACATGCCCCAATCCCTGCTCTGATCTTCCCCTTGAACCATTCCACCAACTTACTTGCTGCGGTGGGGGCTGAATGCTCCATTGGTGTGCACCCAAACCATTCACGCTGTTTGCCAGCCGTTCACGCTGGCAGCACCAGCCTGCATGCTATCACAGCGGCTGCTGCACAAGTTCTGTCAACTCATGGGACAGATAGGATTGTCCTGTAAGAAGCACATACCCCGTCTTCCACACACATATACACCCTTTCTGATCACCATCTTCTTTAAGATGCTGTAAACCAAGAAATGAACTCAGTGGAACCTACATCTGAGTAGTCATTGGGCTGCTAGTGTCTGTTCTTTATTTTAGACTTGTCCATGTCTTTGCCATGTTTAGATGTGCATATCTTTCCACTAGTTAGCAGCTTGTATTTTAATTTCTTTAGCTAGCAAAAATGGCATAAACCACTAGCAGTGACTATGTGATGCATGTTTCCTATATGTTGTATGAGTATTTCAAAGTAACCCCCTAACATTTTGTTTAGAGCCACCCTAATCATTTTGAATATCTTTTACCTGTCTCTAATGTTGAGCAACATTTTTTTCAACAGTCTATGTTTGTGGGATTGCTAATACTAGTGCCAGAAGCAAATCACTTAAAGGTTCTCATGGAAGGACACGGTCATAGGTAAAGCTGAAACATTAGAGACTCGTGTGTTATCTTTGTCTGTTGTCGCTTGCCTGGTGTTTATGTGCATGTGTACCCATGGAATAGAAACCAGTAGTGCAAGGAAAACAGGTAGTCTAATGATCTATTCATATTTCCCATTTGTGGCACAATGGAGTGTTGTCAAATAGTGTCTGCATCTGTTGTAATTTTTTTGTCTGTGCTTGTGTGTTTATCAACCAGCCTGATAGTTAGTGAAATTTTAGTTGAGAATTTGTAGTTAGCGTGAATAAATCTTAGGAAAATATCGACATGGAAGTACAGGTAGTTGAGGCCCACAAAATGGTTGTGCTGTGTGTTATCTGAAGGAGCCTTCTGGACTGTTTTGGTTGGAAAAATGGAATAAAACTGGGAAAACATAGATAAAATAAAATTATGTATTGCGTCGAACATTATAACAGAAGGAATTACAGATAATTTGGATTAGTAAATTATATTCCAGTAATTGTTGTAGGACCCAGTTTATTCTATAGATCAAACACATCAGATCAGGAGTGTCAAACTTAAGGCTGATGGGCCAAATGCAGCCCACAGAAACAATTTATCTGGCCCCCATTATAACTGGGTTCTCCCAACATGATAATTGTGCTCTCTCATATCTTGAAAATATGAACAAGATTAGCACATTTCCTCTTCTGTCATTTGCAGCTAATAGTTTCTATGTGAGAACATAGTCCTTATGTCTGTCCATCATTTGCTTAGTGATGTCACTTCCTGCTTAATGATGTAACTTCTGGCCCTCAGTAGGCAGCACGAATGCTAACCAGCCCTCTGTTTGAAATGAGTTTGACACCCCTGCACCAGATATATTAAGAGAAAATAACTATCAAGTACTAGAATAAGCAGAGATTATAAGAAAAATTTGCAATTATCTCATGATTGAAAAATGTATTGGTAGCAGAAACAGAAGGTGCCCAGTGGAAGAGGAAGATAGCTATGACATTGCTTTCAAGCATAAGGTTACCTTTGTGGCAAATCACTACTTATGGCAAGCATTAGTACTTGGTAATCTGTAAGATTTTTAAATTTTTCTAACCTTTTAAATGTAGTGGTAATATAATGGTGTTTAGTTTCCACAAGTATTTAATTTTTCTTGTCAACCCAGAAATAATTGCATGGTGAAATTCTGGTAAGCCTCTATACTACTGGTGGCCCCCATGTGGTTAAAGGTGGTACCTTCCACTGGTGCTTTTTAAGGGATGATGCTGTATCATGTTTAGTTTCATTGCTGTTGAGAGTACCAAGGTATGCAGTGGCGTCGCTAGGGGGATGTGGATGGTGCGGGCTGCACCAGGTGATGCGCACAGGGGGGCTGGCACACACTGGGAGAATGACATGCTAAAATTGCGGTGGTTAGGAGTAATACCATCATGTTTATATACCATCGGATGTGGAATGTCTAGCAGAATGCAATGCAAAAAGCCAAAGTGAAATATCTCCTTTCTATCAAAAGTTATGGCCAAAAAACCAGAGAACAAAAAATGCATGAAGTCCTATGGAAAGTGAAACTGAGCAGTATCGCACATTTACTTGCGAGTAGGTGAACTTGCCTTAGTCTGTCAGAAAGGGCAGGCTGAGAGGAATCCAATGACACCAGAATGGTGCTGATCCAGTGAATGCAGCCCCCTAAAGCACCTGAGAAGGAAGTCCCTCCCTCCAAGCAGACGAATGTATTGAGCCCTAAGGAAAGCAACACGAAGCCTCATGGTTGCGTTTACTCATGAGTAAGCAAACATGCCTTGGCTAGTGGTCAGGCCAGGCAAAGGGGAATGTGAATGGTCATGATCTGATGGAACTGGAGCTCAACAAATGCTCCAGAAGGCAGCCTCTCCCTCCCCCCAAAGGATCAAAACAGAGGCTTTAGCTGATAAGGTGAACTTTTTTGAGACTTACGAAGCCAGGTGGATCCTGACAGTTTTCTGGTTTAAGCAGAAGTTCTTAAATTGAACTGGGCACTGGGTAGGGCTGAAAACTTTACTGATTTTAAAGGTGGGTTGTTATTGCAGGCAGGCTACAGAGGAAATTCACTTTGTGGACCAGGGCTGGCTTCTACTTATTTAATTATTTGTTTTACTTTAATTATTTATACTTATTTATTTTAATTTGCCTGATGATGTCACTTCCACCATGACATAACTTCTGGTGGGTCTTGGACAGATTGTCATTCTAAAAAGTGGATCCCAGTGTTAAAAGTTTGAGAACTGCTGCAATAAGGGGTTAGTAAATTGACACCCTGGAGGGGTGTGACACCACTAGAGGACAAAATCACAGTTTGGAGGAATAATACCATCATGTTATATATCAATCAATGTGTAATTTCATGCAGAATGTGCTCTATCTTTGTTGTATCAAAACGTACAGCCAAAAAACCAGTGGGGGCAGAGTGATGGTACATTACCACGCCCACCAACTGGGTTGTTGCCCTGCCCACTGCATGGGGGGTGATGCGCTAGCTTCCCGCACCGGGTGACGTGAACCCTAGTGATGCCACTGAAGGTTTGTACGGTTCCTTAAAGCATGAGGAGGAAGCGGAAGAGGAGGAGGAGGAAAATAATTATTTACATGAATGCAAGGAATTCTAGATATTATCACTTGAGAAATTTTGGCTACTTTGAATTTCTCAAAATAAGATATTCCAATGTTTCTGCATCCTGTTATGTTGGCTTTTATTAGACTTTTTTGCCCCTGAATAAAACTCAACCCTTTGAAACACTTCAGAAGCTACGTTAGATATGCATAGGAAGTTGTTTGTTATTGATTGATTTTAAAAGATTTCTATCTTGCCTCATTCTCAAAGGACTCACACAACACATCATAAAAACAGTAAAACAACAATACAACAGTATTGTTTAGCTAAGGAAGAGGTCACAGGACCCCAGGCAGTCCTCTTCCGCCTGTGCTGCAGCCACTGGGTCCTGCCCTCTCTGCTCACCCCTGGGGCTCAGAGTGCCTTCCAGAATGCCTCTGGAAGGCCTTAAAATATGACTTCCAATTTTTTGGCAAAACAGGAAGTGATATTTAAGGCCTTAAAACGTCACTTCCGGTTTTGCCGGAATAATGAATTTGACATTCTTAGCCATTCCAGAGGCCTTAGAAGGTGTTCTGAGGCTCAGGGAAGCTACACATGGCCTCTCCAGGCCTCAGAACACCCTCCAGAAACTACAGGAGTGCAACGCTGTTCACATTTGGAGGGGGTGCGGAGGTGGCGCAGGTTGGGGCAGCCCTGGAAGGTGTGCCCCGGGGCAGCACACCTTCCAGCTATGCCACTGCAATACTGCGCATCAGAAACCAACACAGGTGGAAGAGACAGAAGCAGCCAAAGACTGAACAAAACCAGGAAGGGCAGGAGTAAATAAATAGGTTTTCAAGGAATAAAATAACAAAAAGGGGGGAATGGGAACAGTGAATCTCCTGGGGAAGTGAGTTCCACGAACAGTTCTATGAAGTACTGAACTGGCTCTCATTTACTCATCACTTCTGAGTCTCCAAAACACAGCATCTCTCTCCATTCCAAAAACCACAACCTCTCCCCCTCACAAAACCAGCTGTCTCCAAAACCAGCGCTTTTCAGATGGATTGCACCCACCTGAAAGTGCAACATGGCTGTGCATGTGTGCATGCTTCTGTGTGTACATATGTACACACACTTTCAGTGTGAACATTTGTTCCACTGTCCAGTAGTTTCCATAGGTTTGCAATTCAGGCATCATTGTTGAAAAGGAGCTGCTGCTTAAAAATGTATTTATTCTTCTGTGGTCATCTGACCTTTCATCTTTAGTTTAGATAGGTTAGGAAACACTACAGTAGAGATAGCACAAAAAAGAATGTCATTTCCTACATGCTGAAGTTATAATTAATAAGAGCCAGGCAAACCATAGGTGGCATATAATCTAATTATATTTGTTATTAATGCATTATTAGTGTGTTATTAATATTAATGTGTTATTTCTTAAGTAATTAAAAACAAGATGTTGTATAGTATGACAAAGTTATGTGCTTTTGGTAGATCATGGGCCAGTTGGAATTTGGTTGCTAACTAAGCTTTGTTTGTATAGGTCACAAATTTTTAGCCCATACCTAAATGTTTTATATATATATAGTTCTTTCTGAACTCTTAAGTTTTGTGGAATGTGACTGGATATGGGCAAAATATCTGCTGAATCCTGCACTGAACATACAGTGTCATAAGAAGAGCCCTACTGGATCAGGCCAAAGGCCCATCTAGTCAAGCTTCCTGTATCTCACAGTGGCCCACCAAATGCCACAGGGAGTACATTGTGTCTGTGAATTGGATGGTATGTCTGATCCTCCTCCTCTCCTCCAATACCTCCACTGCCTCAGTGTCGGGAAAGACCTCTTCCCGAAGCCCTGGAGAGCTGCTGCAGACAATACTGAGCTAGACAGATCAATGGTCTGACTCACTGTAAGACAGCTTCATCTGTTTGATCGCATAATTTGCTTCTAAGTATTCCAGATTCCCTGGCAAGATAACTGTAACTTATAGCCCAAACTATTCAAATTGCATGTTTGCAGTTAGTTTTTATACTAAATTCTGTTTGCTTGGCTTAAGCTGTCTACTTGCAGGCATGGCTCACAAATATGTTTTGATGCAGGATTTCCGAAGGCATTCATGGGATATTTGATTTTATAGAAACTGAAATAGTATTTTTAGGATAGTGGATGATTGATTTGATATTGTACAGCAGACATGTTATAGTTGTTGTCAGTTCCTGGCTAATTCCTATATCTATTACGGAAAGCTCTTCAGGAACAAAGGCAAGTGATGATGTAAAGCTGCAAGGCTGCACTTCATTTCCTGCCAACCTTTGCAGAGAGTAGCCAAAGCATCAGGAATTAACCACATTAGCAGTATTACGGGAAATGGAGGAACTCATTTAATTGACACTTGCTGGTAGAGACAGATTGTTGTCAGTGAACGGATCGGCATTATTACTGCTAGTTCTCGTGGCCGTGATTCTTCTGGTGATACTTTTCACTTATGGACTCTCTTTTTAGCATAAACACCCATGCTGTTACAAAGCTATAATTTAGTATGAGCATTGCAATATTTTCAAGCCATAATTAATTAAGGAAGCTTAATTGATCGTAGTGTTAAAATGCATGGAGCAGGAAATGTGCACTAACAGATTTCAATTTGCACCTGCTAATTGCGGCAGTTAGGTTTGCGCAAATATATCGAATGCGCCACACTAATGGAATACTCCGCAATCCTGCATTTGTACGTATAGCATAACTAACTGCTAACAGCTTCGGAACTTAAGCAGAGCAGGACCCGAGCTGATGCGCCTTGTAAATGACCAGAAACATTTTAGCGCATCCTTGCAAAAATATGACAACTGACAAACTAAATGAGCTATCAAATGTTAGCGCTATCTATAAAAGCTGCACTTACCGACCGACCCTCTGCATCTTGTGAAACACAATTTATCACTGATTACGCTCCTCTATACTATGGCTTCATCCACTACACTGTGGTGTTTTTACAGCAGCTGTGGTTTGTGGGGGGCAGCTAAAACCACATTGTTGCTGTGGAAAAGCAGAATGTGTGCTGGGTAGAGAAGCATCTCTGTCCTTTTTCTAAAAAGTGCCAGGATTTGCTTCGATTGAGGTGATCTGGGAGATGTTTCCTCAAAGCATTTGCATTTTCAAGGGCAAATGATGATGGACCAAGTTTCTGAAACCTCTCATATGGGTCCACATTTAGGAGGTGGGAGTGGGAAACTACAACACAGGGAAGGGGAGTTTTAACTGTCATCATTGTCACCATCCCCCACCGTGGTCCCAATTTGGGAAGGGGAAGCATCCATGAGTGCAAATTTTATTCGTCATTTCTATAGTACCTTCAGCAAATGACTCAAGAAGCAATTTATTTTGCAAAAATTTTTAATGAGGAGAGGCATATTACATTGGCTGATAACAATCTTTTTGCTTGTTTGTTTTTTTTTGTTTAACCCCTCAGCCAGAGACCTCTGAACAAAAGGAAATTCTTGGGCAATATGAGGAAGGCTTTGGGCTGGAAATTAATTTACATGAAATCCAAAATATTGTGCCTTTGTATGAACTCAGAAGCGTGGGTCTCTCTCCAGACAATCTCCTATCTGACAATAAGGACCCACTGCTTTAAATACCTAGAATCATCACCACTTAGCAATTAATTAAATTAGCTCTCATGTGTGAATATGGACCCATTAATGCTAAATTAGATACAGTTTGAGATCTTGGCACACTTGGATCTTGGTAAATTTAGCATGGTTAGAGAGGATTACTGCCGTTCAGATGAGGCTTCTTCCAAAGATAAACTTCTTTTTTCAAGCTTTGCCTGTGTAGTACTTATGCAAAACTTTCATAAATGCCCATGAATCACGCTATATAAATGCTGATAAGAGTAATAATAAATGGCAAGCACTTCTAGAAATGTCATTAGATCGTGGTAGTAGGTCTAGGATTGGAAGAAATGCTTTTGCCAACTTTTCAGTAATAGAGGTTTCAGGGTACCAAGTGTCCTCTTATTATGAGGCAGTTTAGACAAATGATAGACATGATTGGAAATTCTGCAGCAGTTTTGTGAGTTGCTACAGAACCCTGGAGTCAGAACTCATGCAGATGTTGCACTTACTATGGATGTATGATCAGGTGTGGTGAGGTGGATTGTTATCACATTGGTTTTTATTCTAATTGATGCTTTGCAGGGCATGGTGGGGTGGTGCTCTTATTCATTGTGGTTGAGAGTGATAACATTGTGTTCTTAGGCTCTCTGTTGTCTGTTTTTAAAAATTATTATTGAAAGCATGGAACAACTTTTCTGCTTAATGGTTGAAAACATGGCGCCACATGGTTAATGCTCCCTTCTGTGGCGGCAGCAGGTGCTGCAGTTATTTATAGCAAAGTGAAAGCGTTGGAAATAAGGAAGATGAGTAATAATGTAGAAAGGGGGGAAGAAACCCTGTGGAAAGGACAATGAAAAAGAAAATAAAGAACCAAGTTGGTGCAGGGGGACAGAAGTGATGGAGTCATAGAGAATAAAGTAGGGGGTAAAGTAGGGGGGAGAAAATATGAGGAAAAAGTGAAGGAAATAAAGAGTTAAAGGAGAAACAAACAGTAGGGATGGGCAGGGAGAGTGAACCCGAAAGAATAGGACATTGGAAGGGATGAAAGAAAAGCTAGACATGAGACAGAGCAAAGGGTGAAAGAGGAATGAAACAGAGAGCAAGAAGAGTGGGGGAGCTGAGAAGAGATGCAAAGTTAACAGTGGGAGAGGGAAGAAGCAATGGAAGCGTGTCAGTGCTGCTCCAGGGCACAGTGAGCTGAGGAAGGGCTGCTTTTAGCAAGTTGTAGCAGCAGCTGACAAAATAGAAAATAAAAAGCCAGTCCTCCTGAGCAGCTCTTCACGTGATCACTGCCGTCTTGTCCCAACTGTCTGGGAGCTCTTCTGTCGCAGAATCCAAGATGCGAATACCTGAGGTGGGAGGAGAGAATCAACGTGCCCCTCACACATGGAAAGCAGTACAGGTGAACAGCAGCGTCACACAATCAGATATTATTTCCTGAGATGTGTGTAACAGCCCAGTCCTATCCCAGATTGAGCTGTTGTGCACAGTCATTTACAAAAATGGAAATAAGTGAACCTTTGTACACTTGCTCTGGGGAAGGCCTCTGTTTTCTGTATAGGTCTCCTGCACCAGCTCTTTTGCTGACCCAGGATCGCAAAGTAAGAGTGGCGGAGAGGGAGTGGATTTGGCTGCATTGGAGTGCCGCCAAATCCACTCTCTCCCTTCCTCATTCCACCTCCCTCCTCCCTGCCTAGAAACTCCCCCATTCCTTCCATTCCCCTCCCCATTCTGCCCACCACCTGCCCCAACCACCAACTTGTTGGCGCCGGCAGATGCAGTCAGCTCCACTGATGCGCCCACTGGGCTGCCGTTGATTCCGCCGGTGGCCTCACACTACTCATTGGCAGAAGTGACGTTTCACTAGCATCCTCCTCTTTCTGCCAACAGAATGTGAGCCAACAGTGGATCTTCCTAGAGAGGAGGCAAAACCAGATTATTGTTACCTGGTCTGATATTTTTCTTTCAACCATATGAACAGAATCAGTTGGCATCGAGTCTGCCCTTTCTTCACAGTTCTGGAAGAACACTGCATCCATTATTGTAGAGGTCTGCAATCCTTAATGCTTTTTTGTACTGCATTAGCTCAGTACTGGCTTTCTTGCAATTTATCATGCAGCTTTCCCCCCCTCCCCCGATTTGTATTCATGCTTTTGAGGCAGGATGCATCTTGCTTTATGTGATTTTCCCCCCAGTATTTGATTACTATGGTGCTGCGTAACTTAAGATTTTGAATTATTAAATTCTAGAGCATGATGTATAGGCATGTTAAAATGAGAATTTCAAATTGGGTGGGTGGGTGGATTGGTGAGTGTGTGAAAATTATGATAAACTCAAGATTAAGTAAATAGTTTTTTTAGGCTTTCTATCCACACCTTCTATACAAAGGTTGCACCGTCCTAAAGGGAGTTGAATTGGTGCAGGCCTCCCTGTTCCTGCTTAAATGTCGCAAATGTGCCATAAGACATTTTTGCATGGACTCAAGGGCCAGCAGCCACCAGCACAATGACATACACTGACCTGCGGGCACTGGATCCAGTCCCCATACCAGCTGGCACAGTTAAGTGTGTGCCGGATGGCGCAGGGGTGGGAGAGGATGGCAGGAGAGCGTTTTGGAGGTGTGGATGGGGCATTTCTGGGTAGGGGAGGGTTGAACAGGGGCAGATCAGGCTCAGGATGGGGAGAAATCGACGACAGCAGTGCACGCTGTAACCCCCACTCCTGGGTTTTGGAGAACTACATTGGCTTTTTGGATGTGCACCAGCCAAATAGCTGGTGCAGATCCAAGTAGCCCCATAGGGTAGGCTGGAGAAAAACATGGGCTAAGGGAAAAAATATCCTCTTACTCTGAGGTGACCTCCAGCTCACTTCAATCCTGCATTGGATACAGTGCAGGCCATGCAGCCTGGCTGTATTGGTGCAGGGTTAGGATTGCGCTTTTAGTAGAAATACATGGACAAAAACAGATGAATTTTTCTCCACTGGTTGAGTTTATTTCCAGCTCAGCTCTGATGAGCTGTCAAATCAATGTTCAGATTGACATGAAAATAACTGGTAGCATAAAGGCTAAATGTCACTATTGTCACTCATTAGGCATAATTCAGTGAACTAATTATCTTACTCCATACTTAAATCATTTGTTTCAAAATGCTGTGGGAACCACAGATCTTCCAGACTTTTTTCCCCTCCAAGATTCCTCCACAATGTAGTTCTTCAGCTGAAAGCAGATCTCTTCACAGAATCAAATGGATAGCTCGAAATTCAAACTGAAAAGATTGTTGAACTCAGTAACCCATTATGGTGAGAACTTGAATAACTTCAGGCTTTTTAGCATCGAGCCCCGTGTCTCTCACTCTGTCAGAAGCAGTCTCCACTGATTATGTTGACAGTAGCACGAGGCGGCAAAGGCGAAGAGCGGGAGGTCTGCATGTAGTTTTCCAAGATTTTAAGGAGCATCTGCCTGCCTCTGAGGCATCAGGAATGTCTTGAGCAAGAAATAAAACCTGTGTGTGTGTGTGTGTGTGTGTGTGTGTGTGTGTGTGTGTGTGTGTGTGTGTGTGTGTGTAAAACTTTTTCGCAAAGTGGTAAGAAATGCTTCTAAACAACAACAATCTTTCAAATGCAATGGATGTACGTATCTTATTTCAAAAAATCACATCCTGATGCAACCACCTGATACTGAAAGTAAAAGCCTTCCTCATGCACATACACACATGTGTCAAGGAAGTGTGACACATTTTCACACTTGTGAAAGATGCTCATTTTATTAAGATGCTCATTTTAGGTAAGATGCTCATTTTATTAAGGCTGAAAAAATCTTTCGTTAAGTTGTTAAATCTTAATTGCTAATATGAATCTTGCCAGGTCCTTTAGACACCAGCAAGGGCTTTTTCGCAAGGGCTTGTTTCTTTTGTTGCATCAGAAGCCACTTTTGACATGTTGCCAGATTTTGTAAGAAAATTGTTAACTGGCATGTGGGACTATTATTAGGATAAAGTGCTAAGAAGCCCTTATTACATGCACATAACTTCTCACATGATTCTTTGAATCATGACCCAAGAGTATAATTTTCCATAGGCAGAATCTAAGTGGGTCAGAAGGAACTTAGCTTTTTATACTGGTCACGGATACAGTTGTGCTTTAAGGATGACCTTTTGTTTTTGGGATTTAAATCCTTTCTTTAGATATCCATAAAAGAGGCTCTGTGCATTATCTTGTATAAAGAAGTCTAATCATAGCCTTCACTATGTATTGTTCTGTATGGTAATGGGGAATGTGTTTTGTCAAATATCACTCCAGCACCATCATTTACCCAAAGTATATCATAAATAAGACCAGTATGCCTTAAATAATAATGCTGAGGCATTAGTAGTACGTTTTGTGTCTATCATGCTTTTATTTTCCATGGCCTATTCTTTGTAATCCTTCAGAAAACCAGCATTCCATTCACAACCTGCAATATGTTACATAGTTCTAGAATGTAGGAATGTCCTTTAACATGGAACACAATATATGTCTCAAAGCTTCCTAATTAAAAGCTGCTTCAGTTCTTAAATCAATCCTACAATGTTGTGTTGTATTGCAAATCTTTAGGAGTTATTTCTGATGGAACTACATATATCAGAGTACCAGAGAAGAGGATTTACTTCCATGATTACTACTGTCTTCAATCTTCAGCTGAACACATTACCTTGAACCCTACTTGGTCATGCATGCAGCAATGTAAAAAAGTTCTTTAGACTGTTCTGCCACTCTTAGCATTGACCTTCACACCCCTAAGAATGCAATTTTGCTTCTGAATGGGGTACATCAAACAAGAATAGGCATTACAAACAAGAGATAATAGATGAGGAAAGATGCATACATTTGTGCAAGTATCATTGGCCGATATAATTTTTTAATATTTATTGTTCATTTGTGCTTGATTAATTTATTCCAAGTGTAGTCCTATTTCCAGTGACATAACTTGAAAAACATGTACCCTTAAGCTGGTTAGAATCTTCAGAGACAGGATTTGTGTTCTTTTAATAACCGTATGATCTAGGCAAAACTAAGCATATTTAACCGCATTGGCTTCCGTCAGTTGTTGTGAGTTAAATGTGCTTAATGCTGGCTAGAATGCATGCTGAGTTGCTAGCCCTCAGGGCTGTATTTACAATATATCCTTGGCTTTCAGAACAGTTATGAACATATTCAGGGACCAGAATGATAACTTAGCAGCCTAGAAAAACTATTAACCCCTACTAATTGGGTAAGAGGTACTTTTTCAAGTGGGTGCTCCTTTTTTTAGCAGGGGGAGAGTAACTGGCCCACCTCACCCCAGCACTGTCTGTTCTAGTGGCTGTCTGCTGGTATTCATTTGCATCTTTTTAGATTGTGAGCCCTTTTGGGACAGGGAGCCATTTAGTTATTTGATTTTTCTCTGTAAACCGCTTTGTGAACTTTTAGCTGAAAAGCGGTATATAAATACTGTTAATAATAATGTTAATAATATTTCCATGTTCCTGCATAACCCAATCTTGTTTAGGTGAATGGCAATGCGTCTTTCCTGTTTCGTATTGGGCAGAGAGATGGAAATAGCTATGTTGAATGCTGGTGATGCTGTATGGCATATCCGCTTCCTCTGGGAGCTGGCCACAGCCTTGACTCCATGGACCTGTGATGATGTCATCACTGAACAACCCCAGAAGACAAGATGCCAGCACCTCACCAGTTGGCAGCAATGCTTCAGAAGGCAAGGGTGTGGAAGTGGGAAGATGCAAAAGGGAAAACTGAGGAGAAGGGAGGCAAGAGAGAGAAGAAGGATGAGAACAGTTTGGAGGTCGAAAATAGGAGAAGCCAAGAGAGGAAAGTATCTGAAAGCTCAAAGACAGTCATAGGAGTCAGGAGGGGAAAGGAGAGCTGGGGGGAGGGGAGGGGAGAAGGATGGACTGCAAGCGAGTGTGGCACAGTGGGAGGCAAGTAGTGGAAAAGGGGGAAAGGACCAAGGGCAAAGAAGCAGACATCCTGGTGGGAGGGTCCTGAAAAAGGAGAGAGCAAGAAGTCACAAGGGGGAAGCTGGCAAAGGCTCAAGGAGGGAGGCCAGGGCAGGGGGGCTCCAGGCAAAGAGAAGCTTCCCAGCCTGATCTTATACCAGAAAAGATGATCTGGGGGAGGTGGGCAACTCTCTGACCTGCGTCGCTCAGTAACAAAAGGGGATTGTTGCAGACTGGTCCTGAGGCCACCCCCTTCTTGTATGCCCCCTCAAATAAACAACATGTGAGCGCAATGGCCTGGTGTAAAGTGTGTGATGAAGAGTCATCCCTGAAAATGTTTCCCTGTTCATACAATGTGGACGTTCCTCCTTTGGCAGGAGGCAGAGGAGGTGGGGCATCTATAGACACAAAGGCCAAAACTGGCTCTGTTCCTTTATACCAGCTGTTTTCCGCCACTGTGCTGTGGCACACTGGTGTGTCATGAATGATCTGCAGGTGTGCTGCGGGAGTTTGGGGGTGGGGTGGGTCATATATTCGCAGGGCTACTGGGGGATGTAATCCCACAGTTGGCAGTGTGGTGCGCCTTGTCAGTTGTCAAAAAACTGATGGTTTCCCTTGACAATTTTAATGCCTTATCAGGGCGCCATAAGATTTTAAAAAGTTGAAAATTGCTACTTTATACGAAATCTGGAATTTCCTGTTAAGCTTGGAAACCTATAATACACTGTTGTTTTTTTTAAAAGAAAATATATCTTTATTTAGGTTTATTGCATGTACCTGCTTTACTAACTACAGTATATATTCTGTAGGGAAAATGCATGCATCCTTCCCAATTATGAATACGTGAAACGAACTAGGTGCTTTACTCTCAGCTAGTTAAACATGGTTGCAGATGTTCTTTAAAAAATAGAATGAAAAGGTCAGGACTGGCAAAAGAATTTCACTGTAGTCAGAGCTTTAAAACTGACTGATTGTTCAATGTTTCTTTAAAAAAAAAAAACCCTCCACTTTGCCTCCTGTTCCCATGATTCTTTTTTCACAGGCAGGAATGGCATCCCCTGAGAATCCTGAGCAACTGATAATTGCCCTGGAACCAGAGGCCGCATCAATCTACTGCCGGAAACTCCGCCTTCATCAGATGATCGACCTCAGCAGCAAAGGGCCCATCAATGGTTATAATCCGAGTGAGAGTATTGGCACAGGCTTTACCCCAGGTACCAGATACCTAGCAGGCTGTGGTTCAATTCTAGCTCTTCTACCGTCATTTCTTGTCAGAGTCTTTTGCCCCCAGATATCTTCAGAACTTGCTGGCATGACTGAAGAGGGATTTACACAATCCGTTTAATCTGAATTAGGGCTCAATCCTAACCCCTTATGTAAGTGCTTTCCAGCACTGGCATAGCGGTACCAATGGGACGTGTGCTGCATCCTTCAGTTGGGTGTCACTCACGGAGGCCTCCTCAAATAAGGGAATGTTTGTTCCCTTACCTCAGAGCTGCATTGTCCTTATGTCAGTGCTGGAAAGCACTGGCATGAGGGGTTAGGATTGCGCCCTTAGTTCTCGTATGATGTGTGATAACAATCCTGTTCATACAATCAGGCTTTAAAAAATGTGGACTAATTTGCAGTCTGCGGAATATGTGTAGTTTATTGGATCTTTCTAAACGATAGGATCAAATGTGGGAATGACCAAATTGAAACAAAAGAGATTAATTTAAATTTGATGATCAGGACATTCTTCACACTGGGTAGGGAGAGAATAAAGACAGAAGAACAGCCTTTCCCTACCTTTTATCCATCCTGATTTTGTGAATAAAAGATGATTAAGGTTGCAATCCTATACACACTTACCTGGGAAAAAGTCTCATTAAACTCAGTGAGGCTTACTTCTGAGTAGACGTGCCTAGGATTGCGCTGTATAGCATCTTTAGCGTAACTAACAGCACAATCCTAGGCATGTCTAGTCAAAACTAACAGCTTAATCCCATTGGGTTTATCAACTGGCAGAAACTAGCAGTCCACCAGCAGATACTGCCTTATAGCAGTCTTAAACTGCACAACTGCACAAGAGTTGTGGCTTATTTTATAGATTGATTGAACAGAATATAATTGAACGGAAGCACAGAAATAGTAAGGATATTCACAGACTCCCTCAACCAGAACATAGAAAACCCCGCGCAGCAGAAAATATGAGCATGGTGTCATTGTTCGCAAGGTAGACTAGTATTGCGAAATAATCCAGTAACTTGAGCCTCTGTCAACACTGTTGAAATCTGTTTAATCATAACCTTTTAATTGTCATCTCTAGCAACTGGGATGCTTCACTGAGTACATGTGCCTTCAGCAAATAACTTTACTCCACTAAGTATTTATGTAATCTGCAGGGGAAAAACCCTCTTCACAAGTTGCCATGAGACCAAATGCATTCAAGACTGTGAAGCACTTTGCAAAATTAAAACTGGTCTTGAGTGATACATAGTAATGCTGTATACATCTACAGTCGGTTCTCTTTATATGTGAATTCACTCTTTTGTGAGTGGGAGAATTGCTACCTTCTCTCATTTTCCACGCCTGTTCTCATCATCTACTATGCAGAGACCTTCTGGAGGCTGCGGGGACCTTCAGAATAGTGCCTGTGACCAGCACGGACCCCTTTAAAATGGCCTATAGAAGCTTCTGCCAATCATTTTAAAGGGGTCTGTGTTGGTTGTGGGGGCCATTCTGAAGGTCTCTGCAGCATTCAGAGATATTTTGGCACTTTCTTCTGTACTCTGTTCGCTTCCGGAAGGTCTGCTGAATTCTTCTCATGGTGCCCCTTCCCCCCATACCCCTTTGTACCTAACCCCATTGATCCCATAGGATCGATGAATCATTATCTGTGAATTCGCTATCCACTAGAGTTTCCAGGAACCTAATCCTAGTGAATAAAGAGAGCAGACGGTATTGAGAATTAGGTTTTTTGCAGTTGACCTTACAGTGCCTTAACTGTACAGTTGACCTTACAGTGCCTTTCAAAGGAAAGACCCATGGGAAACATAAGTTGTAAACATTGTTAGCTAACCAAAAATGTGTGGATGCTATTATAAACCCTGTGTGTTATAATTCTGATTTTTAGCTCTCCAAACATAAATATTTTTCAGTATGAACAGTCCACTCCCATTCATTTCAGTGGGGCTTCACAAGAGAGCAGTGTGGTGGATGGTGCCCATTACAGTCATATCCCATTGAATGTGCCTTTATTTTTTCTCAGCATCTCTACTGCTTTTATACTGCTGGCTTGAGATCTAAATGAGAGCAACATTTGATATGATTTCATTTTTCTCTCTGTGTGTAGATTTATGTGTCAATTATATGTGCAGTTTTATTATTCAGCATTTTCTTAGCAAAACTCAGAGCATCTGAGAACTCAACTTCATTTGTATTAAATAATGGAAAAAGTGCTTCTGGATTATATTGTTACTACAATACATTGATCTTGATTTATCATGAATGATAAGAAAATCCTTCCAGTTATTCATTTAAGAAATTTCTGGACCAGACACATTCCATATGTACAGTAACAGTTAGCTCCATAGTGATAATGACAATAACTGAAGTGTTCAGAGATGGAGACCATTTCAGAGGTTTTCCTTAAAGGCATTTTCAGGAACTGTCCTTCCTTTTGAACAGCAATGGCATTTGTGTTTGCCACAGCAAAGTGATCACCTAAAATTACTTTGTAAACACCTCAACCTAATACTACCCATTCTTAATACAAATGAATTAAAACATGTGTCCTGATTCTCTGTCAATTATGCCCTCTGCTGGCAGAAGTATAGTTACAACCCAAAATGATCTCAATATAAATTCCATTTTGTTAATGCAAAATTAAAAGCTTTCAGCCTCTGGCACTGCCATCTTTGGAATCCATTCATTGTAAGAATTAAAAGAATGTCTCCAAGTGGGGGGCATGGCTTTTATCTCCAAAGTATTTAGAATATTGAATAGTCTGCTAGAACTTAACAAAATGATAACTAGCCAGCCTTCTTGCATTCGCTTCCTGCAACATACGCTTTCAGCTTGTTCATGCTTTCTTATACTTAAGTCATTTTCTCTCTGTCATCCACTAGCTAAAGAACATATACGGCGTAACCGGCAGAGCCGCACCTTTTTGGTGGAAAATGTCATAGGAGAGATCTGGTCCGAGTTGGAGGAAGGTAGTGTCCTTTCCGGAATGACCTTTGCTCTTGCTGGTTTTATACTGCCAGTGACAATGTGTTCTGTACAAAATTGCTTAGTGTTTTTAAGTCACTCGGGAGCACTTTTAGTAGCCGAAAGGCACATGTGTCCTTTTTGTGGCCCCTTCAGTCTGAAAGTTGCGTGCTGTTAATAAAATACACCACAGAAAACAGTGTGGTGTGAGAAATGCAGGTACGCATTTTAAGGCAGCCTTGCAAATTCATATTCAAACCCAATTTCTATTCTTCTTCTTCCTCCTTATCACATAGGACTTGTTTCTTCCCCCCTTCCCTGCCCCCTCCTAAGCTATGTAGAAGCAAAAATAATCTACCTGTTTGAGGCTAGAAGAGAGAAAAAGAAAGCATGTGTAGACCTCAGAGTGCCACATTCTGCTTCATCAGCTGGGAACTGCCTTATGGTGCTATCCCAACCCTAGCTTTGAGGCTGGAACCTGGAATAGCGTCATGGCTGTGATCATGGGCGGCAGTGGCAGCAAGAGGGGACAAAGAGAGAAAGAAGGGTTGGGTGCTGTTTGCATT
Organism: Tiliqua scincoides; assembly: GCF_035046505.1. Lineage (NCBI taxonomy): Eukaryota > Metazoa > Chordata > Lepidosauria > Squamata > Scincidae > Tiliqua > Tiliqua scincoides. The sequence continues at coordinate 178,804,089 of NC_089823.1, forward strand.
TTGTGATTCACCAAGGACTAATTAATTGCTGGAGGTTTAAAGTATGAATAAGAGCTTCACATTTTCAAAAAGAGCCTTATAGACCAACTTGTCTTGATCCAGCTCACACTCTTGATTCTGTCCACTTTAAAAACAAGTTGTAGTGTTTGTGGGTGACACACACCATTCTGTTTCTCACTCTGCACATTTTTCCAGTGTCTATGCTTACAGCTGTTAACATGCTGCACTGCAAATCTTATTCCCATTATCAACCTCTGCATGTTTTTTAGATAGCAAACTACGAGTAGCAGGCAATTTCATTAGACAAGGTGTTCATGCATCTTGTTAGTGTCTGTAAAAAGCTTAAGCATTTGATTTGACACTAATACAGGCTGTGCCTTGTTGTTACTCTCATATTAACAGGTGACCGGTACATAGTTGTTGACAGTGGAGGAGGGACAGTTGATGTCACTGTCCACCAGATCAGATTACCTGAAGGACACTTGAAGGAACTCTATAAGGCTACTGGTAAAATTGCATTGTTCACTCTTACCATTTGTAGAATCTTGCATTTCACATGACTGTGCTGTTATCGAAGCAATGGTGAGCCTTCCCACCTGCATTGTGGGATCACCAGCTACCTGCTGAGGCAGGAACAGGGGTGGGTGAGGGAAGAATGAGGCATTGACGGGGCAGGAGTAGGATGAACAGGGCAGAAATGGGGCAAGGGGAGGGTGGATCAGGTCCAGGAAGGAGTTGGTTTGGCATCTGCAGTGACCACCAAATTCTAGCCCTATCTGGATCCATTCCCATGGTGTGGGTCCATGCAGACCTGTGCCTGCTAATTTGTTAACACAGGTCTGAGTAGATCTCTCCTTGCAGCAGAGGCTTACCTCTATTCCCTTACCTGGGGGAGACCTTTGCGACTTCCTCCCCTTTTTGCCTTTTTGGTGCTGCTGCATCGGCAGGGTGGGGAATGGATAGGATTGGGATCTTAGGCAAGTAAATGGAGCTAGTTCAAAAAAGTGAGGAAGAAAAACCCTTTCATCTGCCTCTCCTTATGAAGTTGTTCCTTCCCTGACCTGTGACTAATGAAGTAATATCTAGTAGAACCCCTGGATAATCAGAGTAAGAAACCATCTTTCAGTCTAGGATAATTCACATCTTCATAGGTGTAATTATTGAACATATTATTTGTACTCAAAACCTGGCAAATACATCTATTATACGTCACTTATAATATACTCATAAGTACAATTCTTCAGCAGAAAAGTCCTTTTTGGGCATTATTCTTCCCATTCAGTGCACATGTGGAGATGGGTGCACATTGACTAGATATGACCCACACTGGCATGTTCCTGGGCCAGCCCCCACCCCAATTCAATGCTGGTCTTCTGATAGTACTAAATATGGGGAGAATTTCTTGCCATGATTTAGAACCTTGGCCAAATCCCACTGAATGGAACACTCCACAGTATGTATCTTTAGAATTGTATAACCTTAATTGTCTCTAAGTTTTCCTGTACCATGTGAAATGTGCTTTTCTGTATAATTTCTTTATGCATATTGCAGTGCCTATACAATATATTGTGTTTCTGTTACAGGTGGGCCACATGGTTCCTTAGGTGTGGACTACGAATTTGAAAAACTCCTGTGTAAGATATTTGGAGAAGATTTTATTGAACAATTTAAAATCAAGCGTCCTGCTGCCTGGGTTGATCTGATGATAGCATTTGAATCGCGCAAGAGGGCAGCGGCCCCAGACCGGACGAATCCACTCAACATCACTCTTCCTTTCTCATTCATTGACTACTACAAGAAATTCCGAGGTCACAGTGTCGAACACGCTTTAAGGAAAAGCAAGTAGGTGGGAGGTCCAAAGAATCCAGAGGTTTTAGATGGTGCACAGTGCCAGAGAGAAAGGCATAATTTGTTTGTGAAATGGGGGAAAAAAATTACTTTTCACAATATGTGAGTGTGGAAATTTCCATGGAAGTACTAAGAAGTCATATGTTCCCCTCAGGGAAATCTGGTGCTTTTCCCCACCCTCAGATCATGTCAGAATCACACATAGTCACACCCTGGCTGTATTTGTAGGGTGGGTTCAAGCCACCAGAAATGCACCATCAGGGTCATGTTTCCACCCATTCACTCATCTGGATTTTTTTCTGTCAACCAACAGCTCTCATGCTGAGTTACCTGAGGAGAGAGAAGGCCAGTGCCTTGAACAACCTCCACGCTTCTCTCCCTCTCTCATGGCACAGTCCTATACTTACCCTGTGCCACTGCAGTAACCACTGCACCAGCGCATGCTGTTGCAAACATGCTGTAAATCATGTTGCAATGGAACAGGAGTGTCCGTTGGAAAGATCTGTGCCATCCTGCCATCACCAGTGTAAGGAGGAATATGTGCCAGAGCAGGCAAGAGCTGCTCCAAGCATTGCAGGAGTGGGGAAGTTCAGGGGAAGGCAGGGAAGGGAGTAATGGGGTAGGGAGGGATGGGATGGATGGACCAGGTCCCAGGAGGATGCAGGTTCAAGTATTCCGATTGTACAGGCTGGGTCTTTCCCCAGGGCAAGGGGATAAATGCCCCCTTACTTGGAAGAGACTTCCAGCCTGCTCACTTCCAGCACAGGATGCAGCGCAACCACGCTGGCCCTGCTGCATTGGTGCTAACTAGAATTGGGCTGCCCAACAGATATCCCTGTACAGTCACACACATGCTCAAGCCTTTTTGGGGTAGTATGCTTACATATATATCAGGCAAGTTGTTAAAGGTTCTTTTTATTCAAATGAAGGGAAACTTTTTATGGGGGATTAAAATGGAACAAGGCCAAAAAAATAAAAAATAAACAACCAATCACATTCTATACTTGAGATCAAGTGGCAAAGCTCAAAATAAAATCAAAACAGATTGAGTGTTTCTCATGGGGCCAGAGCAGCTGCTGGAGTCTCATCGGGGTAAAGAAACATTGAAACGTTGCTGGCCCCAATGGGCCTCCTTGGATCTGTGCCTGCAACCTAGCAAACACAGAACCAAGGAGGCCCATGTTGGGCTTCATGGCTCTGGAGGGGGCATACGATTCAGCAGCATGCCCCCAGACCCGATTTGCCTTCTGCCCAGTAACACCCCCTTCCCATCTTTCTCCCACCCTCCTCTATATCCTCTGCCCTAAAAAGCCTACCCACTGCCCAGTAGGGGTACAGAGGGACCCCATATTCCCGGATCCCATATTTACACTTACCTGTGGATCAGGTACCTGCAGAGCCACCATGCACCCCCTCTGAAGGTGAGAGGAGCTGCATTCCTCTTGTCTCCGGAGGGTCTTCTGAGTCCCACAGAGGCTGTGTGCATTTGCCTGCAGCCTCTGCCAGACTCAAAATGACTGAAACAAGGTAAAAAAAATCGCTTCTGGTTTTACCAAAAAAGCTGGAAGTGATTTTTTTTTACCTTCTTTCAATCATTCTGAGCCCAACAGCATTTTTACAACACCCAGCCCTAGCAGTGGAGCTGGAGGACCAGCACTGTGACCAATAGGATCAGGCTTTAAGATTTCCCTGGGTTAAAGCATCCACTTACAATTCACTGACACAGGAGAGAACGTTCTTCCTAACTAGAGCTTTTGTCTTGGCTGGCATTTTGCAAAGCCTAACTTGCATCTTGCTATCTGTCTTAACCGAGCTGGACAATTTTCTTTTATCTCATTTTAGGGAGATAAATCCCTAGCTCTGATAGGCTGGTTTAAAATTAACAGATGTTCACATTTCCACTCCCAAGTCAGGTGAGTGAATGGAACCAATGACCAGGTGTGAGCTAAGAAATATTCCACTGATCATGAATTTGTATACTCTTCATCATGGCTTTAGTTAATGTAAACAACCTCAAATCAGTGGTGTTTCATAAACAGGATAAAAATAGCTTATGAAGTGATCCTTTTACATCAGTTAGAAGTGGGGGGGGGGGGGAAACAAATGACCTAGATGTAACCAAGTTGTAGCTTGTTCAAAGTGAAGCACTAACAAAATTCAGTGTTGCTACCATTTCCTTGATTTGAAGTAGTAATTATTTTATTGTATATATTAAGTAACGTGGAAACAAATGGGTGGTCAGGGATGGGAGTGGCCAACAATTAAAGTGCACTGGCAAGTCCTGTTCACTCACCAATGTATTCCTGAAACCCCCTGCCCTCCATGCATTGTCTGTCTTCATAGACAAACACTATATCATGGAGAGACAAACACTCCCCCTAACTGGAAATATTTGATTCCCAGTTTTCCCATTCACAGAAGGAATCTCTCCCAGGGTCAGTGATAGAAGGGAACAGGACTGGTGTTTCCCCTCTACTCCATGCTCATCTCCCTGTGGAGCCAAGTGTCTGATCAGGGCTCAAGTCTGTATCAATTTACTGTTCCTCTCAGAACTTCATACGTTTTTATTTTTCTTCGATATCTGTAGTCAAACTACATGTGATGCATAGTTCTGTGATTCTTTTTCCTACACATGCAGACACATTTGTGCTGCCATTTGATGTGAAAGATAATGGGTGCAGCAGGGCAGGAGGAGAGTTTTAAGCCTTACACCTTGAGCCATTCTTTCACTGGAAATTCCTACTTTTCTTCCCCCATCCCCATAAAGAAAATGATACAAGTACCCATATTTTTTTTCTTGGGGAAAGTAAACGTAGTTGCAGGCAGGAACTGTTAAGAAGCAGTTCACTCCCCGCCCCTCCAGCTTTCCACTTCAAATTCCAGCCTCAGCTGGAAAATGACAAAGTAGTAAATGTGTCATTCTTCCCCATCATAGTTATTACTGTACATGAATATGCTGTATTATTATCACCATAGAGTGCAGTCATGGACAAAGAAGGTAGCAGCACAAATTCAAACTCAGCACACATTGATTTAAGGACATAAAATAAATATTTTTTAATAAAAAGGAACCTATTGGTCTGGACATGTATCAGACAGTTTCAGGGGAATGTTTACTTGCTTAAAAAAATAAAAGGCCTCATACATTTTCCAAGGAGAGCTGTGCCACATCTGTGTTCTCGAAAGCACATCCTGGTAGTACTTAATGCATCTCAAAGAGGAGGTCTTAGCTTTAAAACAGATGTTAGTTTAAAAGCGAACTTTCTTCTTGCAGTGTGGATTTTGTGAAATGGTCCTCTCAAGGAATGCTGAGGATGAGTCCAGATGCAATGAACGCCCTCTTCAAACCCACCATTGACCAAATCACACAGCATCTCAGTACGTATCATGTTGAATTTCTGAGACAATTTTTGCTTAATTAAACATTAAACATTCAAGGAGTTTTCTCTATATAGTATAGTAATCCAGGAATTGTTTTCCCAGTGAATATCCTGAGATAATTTCTCCTGTGTGGCATTCAACCTGTCCTCAAACCACAGCAGCTGATACACGAGTCACTAAGTGTGCAGTCCTAATCTGTGACTGTGCAAGCACAGTGGCTGGTATGATGAAAAGGGCACAGGAAAGCCCCCTTCTTTGGGCAAAACACTGCTTGTAGTTCTCTACATCCAAACTACTGTCAGTGTCTGGATATATGGCATCTGCTTTATGTTATGATAACTGTATGTTTGTAGAGTCAGAACTTGGGAAATTGGTGGATGGTCTTCCCAATATTAAAATTCCTCCTAATTACATCTCTCGATTAAGTGATGCTTAATTTATCAGTCATAGAATGTGAGATTTGGAAGGGGACTTCGAGGAAGGGGACTTCTGGTCCAACTACCTGCTCAGCACCTTTTAAACAACATATTGGTTAAATATGTTAAATAACATACTATTAAATACTTTTACATAATACAAAAACCTCAACCTAGATGACTTTGTAGACAGAGCAGGACAAGTACAATCATTTACTTTTATTAAGGTGCAAGTTCTCATTATGAGAAGGAAAGGCCATCTCTCTCATTTCTTATTATGACAACATCATAGAACCAAAATAGCCTAAAAAAAGAAAAATATGTGTGCCCAGTCTCTGAGCCCTACCAATTAAAACTGGCCCCTACCTATTAATTAACTAGGGTATTAGGTGATTAACTTACCAATTAAACCGATTACCGCTTGCAGCCCTAATGTCAAATCCTACAATTATTTCATTCTGTGAACAGCCAGAGTGGGAAGAAATATTTGAGATGTCAAGCACGATTTTAGTCAGCAGACGTTCAATAACATCCTAGGATTGAAGGGTATCAGGCCCATTTCAATTTCTTCATGCTTTCATCCTGTGTATGATTGATTTAAAAGGTGCATATTTCATTTTCACTTATGAAGCTATATTGGCAACCCATCCCAACTCACACTGAAACAGGCAGGCCACCTGGTCTGCCCTGTATCCAGCATGGGTTTGAGGCTGGCTGCCACACAACTTGAAGCAAGGGGGAATTCATTCTCCTTACCCCGTGTCGCACGGCGTTCTCCTTACCCCATGCGGCTACTTGGATCTGTATCGCATAAAGAGGTGCCACAGACCCGAGTGACGTGGCGTAAGGCCAAACTGCTTGGGAGGGGGTTAGGATCCGGCCTAAGTGTCAGATTCTAGTCTCGTCCCCCTCCTCCTCCCACTGGTCCACCTGCTGCCCACCCTGGAACACCTTTCTTCTGCCCTCCCCAATGCTGGCCACCCTTGGCCAGCATAATTTACCGAAGTTGGGAAGCGATCCTGGGAGGCTGCCGCGCCACCTTGCACTAGCTTCCCCGACTCTAAAAGAGGTGAAAACTAGCCTTACTGAGTGTCTGTGACACTCCCGGGCTGGCCCAAGGGTGACCCAGGGTTGCACCCTAAGTGCTCTTTCCATTTGTAGTTCTTACTGGTAGATCCTAACCATGGTATTGTTTTACTGACCCCATAGATTTCCTGACTAAGCCAGTTTCTTTCTCTGCTAAGGTGAGCTATTTGAAAAGCCAGAAGTTACTAATGTGAAGTTCCTGTTCCTCGTGGGTGGATTTGCTGAAGCGCCACTACTACAACAAGCCATCCAGAATGCATTTGGCTCAAAATGTCGAATTATCATTCCTCAGGATGTGGGGCTCACTATCCTTAAGGGAGCAGTGTTATTTGGCTTGGATCCTGCTGTCATAAAAGTGCGCCGTTCCCCTCTGACCTATGGCGTAGGGGTCCTAAATCGTTATGTGGAAGGGAAGCACCCTACAGAGAAGCTGCTTGTTAAAGATGGCACCCGCTGGTGCACTGATGTCTTCGACAAATTTATCTCTGCCGACCAGTCGGTGGCACTTGGTGAGACTGTGTCACGCAGTTATACCCCTGCCAAGCCTTCCCAACTGGTCATCGTGATCAATATCTACAGCTCTGAACACGATAACGTCAGTTTCATTACTGAACCAGGAGTGAAAAAGTGTGGCACACTCCGTCTGGATCTTACAGGAACAGATATATCGGTGCCAAGCCGGAGGGAGATCAAAACGCTAATGCAGTTTGGGGACACTGAGATTAAAGCCATGGCAATTGATATTGCCACCTCTAAAAGTGTCAAAGCTGGAATTGATTTCCTAAACTACTAATCACTGTCCTTCCATCCCCACTGCCTCTTATTTCAATGCTCAATTCTTATGTTTTCCACTTGTCATCAAATGGACTTGAATTTTAACAGGCAGATAAGGATAGCCATTGAAAGAGAACATGTCAGGCTTTTGTTTTGTTTTTGAAGTGATCTGTTCAGTGGCCCCAACACATGGTTATCTGGTGCTAAGCAAAATAACTCCAAATGGCTAAGTACATAATGAGAATTAGTCACTGGATGGTCACTGCCCTCTGGATTGGGAAAACAAACTATAAGAAGTCATACATATGGTCTGTATTTGTGACTAAAACTATCACTGCTGATATTCCTGGTCCTGTATTTAAGGCTCCAGTAATCAATTTCTCTCCCTGATATCAATGCTTACGGCAGCAGAATATCATCTTTCCAGAATCACTGATCTCTAGCAGCTAATGAAGGGGGCCTGTGCCATTGGCTATTGTTATTCATGGAGGCTTGTAGATGTTTAGCAGTTTTAAAAAGCAGACCTCTCTAATTTACATATTTGAATATGCATGCTAGAGCACAAACATCTGGCCTGTCATTTTAAAATAGAAATGAACAATATTGACAACCCAACTTTAGAAATTGGCTTCCTTTGCTACCAAAGTATATTTGCTCCGGGATAGGCACACATGATGTATTTGGAGTGGTGCTTTTCTGTTCTGTTTAAGAAAAACAAAAATCTAGGCCACAAAACATTTGCATTTCCACTCCTTCTCTTTCTCCATTGGATGAGTCTTGTAGAAGTCCTTCTTTTCAGTAGTTTTAGAAAATTATAATGTGTCCCCACATCACATTTTACTTCGGGAAAGGAGACACTTTTATACATACCTCCAGCTAGCCAGTTCATGAAGAAATATTTAAAACAAATAAGGGAGTAGAAGTTAACCAGAAAATATGCCTGTCCTCAGGTTGGAGAAAGTCAGGGACCATTTTCATTCTCTCTCAGATATCTGTTAAGTTAGTTGGATCTGTGTTGGAGTGATAGCTCTAGAATACAGTTTCAGAAAAATGCTATATTTTCATTGAACCAGTTAATTTCACCTATTGGTGGAGGAATTATACAGCTTTCAACATTATTCAGAACTCTTTATCAGGAAAACATAAGAAGTTAGTAATCCACTTGCAGACCAGTTGCTTGTCTTTGACAGACATGTTTACCTCCCCTTTGTCTTCCATGATGTCATTAATGTTCCATAAGCTGGGTGTTTCTTTTATGAAGTGTGCAGTTTCCAAGCTTCCCCACATCTGTGACAAACCACATCTTTAAGCTTTAAGGAAGCTTAAATAACTCACACCTGCCAAAACAGCCAGGAGATCAATGTCAGCAGGGAATAGCAAGAAAAATTTCCAAAGTCAAGCTATGCTATTTCTGACCAAAAGAGGGAGCCAGAACACTGCTATGTGCATGGTTCAAATGGCTTCCAGGAGAGGAGAGAGGAGATCCCCCCCCCTTAAAAAAAAGATACATACCATGGTTTCAGAACAATCAAAAGCTGAAAGTGACAAATGGGATGTCTTCCAAGTGTGAATAAGAGCAATGGCACACAAGCTGTATGTGTGGAAACTGCTTTGAATTGTAGTACAATGATGCTGTCTGACTCTGACAACTGGTTAGTCTGGAGTGACTTACCATCTAGAGGCATTTGATGTTACTGCTCACCTTGGCAAACTCACCTACTGTGATTAAGGGTGGCTTGGTAAAATACACTTCTTTTCATGGTGCATTCTTTCAGTTCAATAGTTTAAAATACATGGAGGCAACTTCAACATCGTACAACTGAGAGTCACTACACGGACACAGAGTCATTCATTCAAAAACAGATCCCAGTACTGTGCGGAAGGCTCCAATGGGTCTGCTGTGGTCAGCTAAAAATGCTGTCATTTTTCACATCACTTTGAAAACATTTCCATCATCCACTGAAATCCATCATGCTTTGAAGACGCTACTGGAGGGTTAATTGTTGAATTGAGCCTATTAGCTATGCATGAGTAAAAAGCCATAGAATCCCTTTACTTAAAAAGAAAAAAAAAACACCTCAGATTCTTTGTCAGGCACTTAAATAATATTGTAGGGGCCAGGTCTGCATTGTTCAATCAGTATTTTAAATTCTCAGTGAAGAAGTGAGGGGCACACTCATATTTTTGTTTGTTACATTGTTCCCTGATAGAATGTGAATAAGCTTTGCAGAATTATCTATCAAAGGGATAGACTGGATAATTCTAGTCACAGTGTATCTGGCCTGCTGTTTCTTGAATAATTATTCTTTTGGAATAATTAGAAAGTGTGCATGTTGGCATTATCTTTTATGCTGCCCGCTGTATTTTAAAGTCAAATATTTAATTTTTATATCTATGTATATGTCTCTGTATGTTGCCTTCCATGCTTTACAAACAAGCAACTCTTTGGATGGGTTATGAAAATCATTTAATGTACATACAATATTTAAATATTGTACAGAAGTTTTCTTTCTAAAATGCTGTTTTCTTGTATAGAATGCTCTTTACCCCTGTTGATTTGCATTCGGTGGTCAATTTTAAATAATACTGTTTCTCAGTCTGCTTTGCTAATTATAGGCTTTTAAAGATGGCAAGATATGACATGCACAAGCTGATCTTTTAATAAGGGGAGAGGAATGTCAGGATGTCAGACAATACCACGTTCTTCTTTTACACAAATAATAGCATGCACGCATACTGCTAGGTTTTTAATTCTTTTGGGGGGGCTTTAATGGTTCCCAATGACTTTTATAGGAAGGCATAGGAATGACAATGAAGCAATCCTTCTGTTAGTAAACTCTCTTATATGAAGACTAACAGCCCAATCCTGAAGCCGGCAGTTCCAACAGGTGCAGCGGCACCAAAATGGCTACCCCTGCATCCAGCAGCACCACCAAGGCCACCGGAAGTCTCCTCGGGGAAAGGAAACTTTCCTCCTTTTCCCCTGGGGAAAACCCTTGTCCCCTCAATGGGGCTTCTTACGTCTGCACCAGCTATTTGGCCAGTGCAGACTTGAGAAACTCTGTGTTGGGCTTTTTATCCCGACACTTTGTCAACGCTTTATATCCCAGCTCGAAGGATAGTCCTGCCCCAGTTCTTCCTGACTGGTGCTGGCTCACTTCCAATTGCCTAAGTGCTGACTGGTGCTGACCCAATGCCAGTGGCCCCTCCTCTCGGCATGTTTGCAACACTGAGTGCTGGAGCTCAGCACCTGCACTGAGGATGCTTAGGATTGGGCCCTTAGGCTGCAATCCTCTACACATTTACCTGAGAGTAAGTTCCATTAAGCTCAATGGAACTTCTCAGTGGACATACATAGGCTCTCATTGAGTGATAACATAGGAGCATGGTGTTATCTTGCACGATGTCCCATTTGAAAACACATGTTCATTTCAATAATATCTCTTATTATTTGAGATATATCTTTATACTTACTGTTAGACTGGGCCTGCCGAGCTTCTGATCATTCAAACACAATGTGGGCCACCAGTCACAAATAGCTATTTGTTTTTAGGGGAGGAGCCATAGCTTAGTGGTAGAGCATCTGCTTTACACACAGAACATAGGATGGGGAAAGACCCTTATGTGAAACCCTAAAAAAGTCACTGTCGGTAAGCATAGACAATACTGAACCAGATGGACCAATGGTCTATTCAGCACAGGGCAGTTTCATACATTCTTATGTTTAAGGCAGCTTCATATAAAAATAGGGGGATTGCTCTGGTGGGCTGCATTTAGCACAGTGGCTCCCAAGTTGTGCAAACTAGCACCAAAATGGCTACCCCTGCATCCAGCAGCACCACCAAGGCCACCGGAAGTCTCCTCGGGGAAAGGAAACTTTCCTCCTTTTCCCCTGGGGAAAACCCTTGTCCCCTCAATGGGGCTTCTTACGTCTGCACCAGCTATTTGGCCAGTGCAGACTTGAGAAACTCTGTGTTGGGCTTTTTATCCCGACGCTTTGTCAACGCTTTCTATCCCAGCTCGAAGGATAGTCCTGCCCCAGTTCTTCCTGACTGGTGCTGGCTCACTTCCAATTGCCTAAGTGCTGACTGGTGCTGACCCAATGCCAGTGGCCCCTCCTCTCGGCATGTTTGCAACACTGAGTGCTGGAGCTCAGCACCTGCACTGAGGATGCTTAGGATTGGGCCCTTAGGCTGCAATCCTCTACACATTTACCTGAGAGTAAGTTCCATTAAGCTCAATGGAACTTCTCAGTGGACATACATAGGCTCTCATTGAGTGATAACATAGGAGCATGGTGTTATCTTGCACGATGTCCCATTTGAAAACACATGTTCATTTCAATAATATCTCTTATTATTTGAGATATATCTTTATACTTACTGTTAGACTGGGCCTGCCGAGCTTCTGATCATTCAAACACAATGTGGGCCACCAGTCACAAATAGCTATTTGTTTTTAGGGGAGGAGCCATAGCTTAGTGGTAGAGCATCTGCTTTACACACAGAACATAGGATGGGGAAAGACCCTTATGTGAAACCCTAAAAAAGTCACTGTCAGTAAGCATAGACAATACTGAACCAGATGGACCAATGGTCTATTCAGCACAGGGCAGTTTCATACATTCTTATGTTTAAGGCAGCTTCATATAAAAATAGGGGGATTGCTCTGGTGGGCTGCATTTAGCACAGTGGCTCCCAAGTTGTACAAACTAGCTATAGAACAAAGTAATAAATACAGTGACAACCTAGAAAACTGGAGAACATGAATGCAGTTTGCTTACTAGGGAATTAAAAAATGTCTCAGTCCTAGGGTAGGTGATAGGGCAACTATTTTTGATTTACCACCTCTTTTGATAGGCCACGTAGTGCAATCTGCATCCCAGTCATGGAAATATGATTGCATGTGGCCATGCCACATGGCCATCTAAAGTCCTCCTGACCTTTGAGTAGTCAAAAAAGTGGATGATGACCTCCTGATTGTCTTAGAGCAGGGGTGCCCAAACCCCGGCCCGGGGGCCACTTGCGGCCCTCGGGGTCTCTTAATGCGGCCCTCAGGGAACCCCCAGTCTCCAATGAGCCTCTGGCCCTCCAGAGATTTGTTGAAGCCCGCACTGGCCCAACGCAACTTCTCTCAGCGTGACAGCGACTGTTTGACCTCTCATGTGAGCTGTGGGATGAGGGCTCCCTCCACTGCTTGCTCTTTCACATCTGTGATGCAGCAGCGGTAGCAAAGGAAAGGCCAGCCTTGCTTTGTGCAAGGCCTTTTATAGGCATTGAGCTATTGCAAGACCTTCATTCGTTCATATAAGTTCATCTTTAATATATTCATTTATGTAAACTTATGTAAATTTATTCAAATTTTAAATGTAAATTAATTCTTTTTTTTTCCCGGCCCCCGACACAGTATCAGAGAGCTGATGTGGCCCTCCTGCCAAAAACTTTGGACACCCCTGTCTTAGAGTATATTTGTTCCAATTGTCACATCATCATCTATTTAAAAGGGGGCAGGAAATGCAGGTCCCAAATTTATAACTACTTTTAACATTGCTAGCAAAGGAGCAGTGCTACTACATAAGGACTGGGTAAAACTGCCATCCTTCATATTCCCTGTCCACATTAGGAAGGGATTTCACACTATAGGAATTTTGAAGCAATCACCAAAGACTGTGAAATTCTTAGCACTTGAAGGGTTGTTCCCCTCCCCCCTTCACCTTTTCAGGCAAGTTGGAAAAATATCCTTTGGGTAACAATCTCCTGAGACACTTTCCAGCTTTTAGATGTGCCAATTAATTATAATCCTTTATGACAAATAGTAAAATGTCATCATTATGTGCCTGCTCACCCTTCTTCTGTATCTGGACTATACAGGACAATGGCCTGCTTTGGTTTGGTTCTCAGTATCATAGTGGTTGATCAGAATCACTAACAGCCCAATCTTAACCAACTTTCCAGTACCAATGTAGCCCTTTCTCTACCAATGCAGTTCCCTTACCCTGAGGAGGCTTCTGTGACTATCCCCCACTGCAGACTACAGTGTGTGTGCCCTGTTGTCATGGCTGCATTGGCACTGGAAAGTTGGTTCAAATTGGGCTGTAAGTCACATACTCCAAGCTATTACTAGCAGTTTGTTTCATTCTATATTAAACATTTTCCTTTGTCCACATAATTGGACAAGATTAAAGTGGGGTAGAAGGGTGGGCTTTTTGAGTCACCCAACATATATTTATGAATGCTGTCAGTAACATGTAATACTTAGAACCAGGATACCACTTTCTTTGTGAATCAACACTATAGAGCCCCCCAACCCATTATCTTTCCTGAACAAAATATGCATATATTATGTGTTAACTAATCTACTTTCACTGCTCTTTCTAAACCACAAAATGTAATTCTGCAATATTGTGAATCTGGTTTTGTCTCAAACCAGAAGTTTCTTTACTTCTGCACAGAGATCTAATTCATCTTGCTAACAGGACAGTTCCATGAATCTGGAAGAGAACTGAAGTTCACCTAGCAGTACAAAAGCTCACCGGGAAAGGACTCCTTTTGGATGCAGACATGATGGTGTCTGATCTGATTTCATTCCCCTGATGTAATATTTTCATTATGCCTGCAGCCAATGATGGGAGATGACTCGCAGATGGCTGCAACGCTTTACAAAAATATACTGCAGCTGACACTGCTTCAGCGTATGTGTGTTCTTGCCAACTGATTCCCACTGGAGTACGTAAAACTAGGGCAATTGCAAATGTGTTGGTGGAAGCACTCTGGGCTATAGCCACATAGCAGTGGCTGAACAGTAATTCACTGCCTCTTATCTGTAGTTTTAACGTTTTAAAGGAAACGTCCAATAGCCTATTTTTTTAAATGCTGCCGTAGCACTGCTACTATTGTGAGATGCAATTTTTCCAAACACTTTCTTTTTCATCCAACTCTGTCCTCAAATTGAGAATAATTTTGCTGGACTTGCAGACTGCCACTCACAATCTACCCCCCCCCCCCCATTATAGCCAAGCTAGGATAAGTGTCTGTTGCAACGCTTTAGAGATAGACCTAGAATGTGATTCTGTGACTAGTATGTATCCATATGCTACAGGCATATGGATAAAATGTGGCATATGTTGGTTAGCTTATAGATAGAACTTAGCCTGTCTATTAACTTGGTAAAAATAATTCACAGGCAAGGAAGAAACTAATAGATTAGGTATTTAAGTAGCTTCTGCTGCTGGTTTCTCACAGAACTCTTGATCAGTAAAAAATGTAAGAAAAGCATTGTGCTCAGTGCCCTAATAAGAGGACACAAACATACAGCCTGTCAGCAAAACTGCTTTCATTGGAATTTTCTGTCTGAGCAAAATTATGGAAGATGTGGCCCAAAATGACTTAGTCTAGACCTGCACATTAAGAACCAACTACAGTAGAATCTGATACACGTCCAGCAGTGCTCAGAGTCACCTGGATCAGTACTCAGTCAGAGCACTGTATGGCGCTTCCATAAAACCCCAAGCATTTGAATATATTGTTCAAGGATGTAATTTTCAACCAACAGCAATGTCACTGCTATGGTAAACTGCATATTTATGCTACAAATAAACCACGGCGCATTGTGTAGGGCGTAATGTTACAGTACTCTCATTTGCAAATCCTTCAAATACATTGTAAAAAAAACACAATAATATTACTGGTCATTGTGATTTCATTCATTTTCCCTTCCTGTTGCAAGACTAGAAACCTCACTGGCTTCTGGAGCACATTGCAGCTTGTGATTATTGCATCTTCTGAATACTGTGCCCTTCAAATGTGTCAAATAAAACACAGTAAATCATGTGTTGTGCTGATTATCTTTGGCTTTTGCATGCAAGTTTGTTTCCGACCCCCCCCCCCCCAAAAGAATGAAGTGCTGTCCCCAGGCAAAATCTGGACTAATCTATTACAGTGTTTCTCAATCAGTGGTATAGGTACCACCAGTGATACTTGTGGTGGCATCTGGTGGTACTCACAAGACCCCTGAACACCTGCAACCCAGCAACAAGACCAGGAATGCAACACAACAAACAGTGGTAGGAGCCTCCAAAACATGCTTTTCAGTGCTTGAAGAAAACCCTGCCATCCATCCTCTTACTAGTGCTTGGCAAGTTGCATCTGACCTCCCAACCCAGAAAAAACTGGCAATGATGTCATTGCCAGTTACTTCTTGTGGTATTTTGAATAGGTGGATCATGTGAAGTGGTATGGCAGAGGACAAACATTGAGAAACACTGGTCTATTGAAATGGGCACACACACACCCCTGACCTTCTTAAGCCCTATGTTTGGTGTTGATCGTTAGGTTACTGGGGAGTAATAGTAGGAGAGGGCTGTGGGTTGGGAAGGGCTTGAAGACATCTGACTGGCCATTGTGCCCATGTGAAGTCTGGGCTGCTTTAAAACTCCCAAGAGCTGAAAGAGTTGTGAGAGCTCCTTTACGGTGCTGAAAAAGGGCAAGATCCTGCAAACCTTGTGTTACGTTATCTCTGTTACGCCTGACCTGGACGAAGCAGTGTCTTCTCTAACCAGGGTGACCAAATCCACTGGAAGACCGAATGCCTATACTTTTAAACCATCGTATAGAGAAGGAATTTGGACAGCTGCAGCTTTTTCAACCCTTCCATGTCGAGTTGCCCCTGGCCAAATTCCCTCTGCTATACATTGCTTTAAAGGTATATAGGCACTCTGTCCTCCACTGGATCTGGTGAGCCTGTCTCCCTCTCAAGACTGGGATCTGACAAAAGCTGTCCTCAGAGAAGGAACCAGGTCGTCCTGGCGAGGCAATGGACCCCCGCCCCCCACCTCCTGGAAGCCAAGTTAAACTTCCCCACACATACACGCTCCGGGTCTTAATTTGGGGTAGGAGGTTCAGAGCCCCATCCTAGGCATGTCTACTCAGAAGTAATGCCCATTACAGTCAATGGGGCTTACTCCCAGGTAAGTGTGGCTAGGATTTCAGCCTCCTTAACCAAGAAGCAAATCCCGAACGCACAGGGGCTGTAGGACAGCAACCTAAGCAAGTCTACTCCGAGATGAGCTCCACTGAGTTCAGCGGGACTTACTCCCAGGTAAGTGCTTGGAAGTGTGCAACCCAAGCTTTCCAGTTCACACAAGGACCGTGATCCTGCAACCTGTTAACCTTTTCCCTCCTTGCTCACGGTGGGCGGGGGGGACGGGACTGATTAGTAAACCTACACGTGTCCAATTGCTACGTGGAGGGGGGCGGTGTTGATTTTCCTCCTCCTGGCCCCACAGCGCCCCCGATGGAGCTGGATTGCCCTGCCTTGCCTGTGAATGGCAAGGACGTTCCGGAAGCCTCTCCCTCCGCCTACGTGTGGCAGTGGTCGGGCTGAAGTCACAATGCCCTGGGATGGGGCTGGACAGGGGGGAGCTCACCTGTTGGGGAAGCGGCCGGTTGCAGAGGGCTTTATTGTCCGCAGAGCTCAGCTAGGTAAACGTTCCAGCCCCCTTCCCTCCAGTGAGGCATTGTCTCGTTTGGGAATCCCAGTTTGCAGGGCTGGCCTGATGGTTTCTTAGGCGGGGGCCAGGCACATGAAGGCACATTGGTTGGAAGTTAACCCCCAACCTCTCCCTTTCTGGGAATTACCTCTGTTTGCACTTTGATGCTCTGTTGAGAGGAGGATCAGGAAATGCAGCCAGCCCAGAAACCAAGGAAACCACAGCACATCTGATGTGCTGATGGCCAGGACAGGCTTTAAAAGTAATGACACCCACTAAGGGATGGTCCATGTTTAGCTATGTTGGCTGGATGACACCTACGCAGGAAGCTGTGCCTTAAACTGAGGGCCCAATCCTATGCATGACTACTTAGAAGTAAGTCCTCTTGTGTTCAATGGGGCTTACTCTCAGCAAAGTGTGGCTAGGATTGCAGCCTGAGGGCTAAATCCTAGCCAGTTTTCCAACACCAGTGCAGCCATGCCAATGGGGCATGTGCTACATGGGGGGGGGCAATCATGGAGGCCTCCTCCAGGTAAGGGAACACTTGTTCCCTTTCCTCAAGGCTGGAAAGTTGGATAGGATAGGGCCCTCAGTCAAACTGTTGGCTCATGAGTAACTCTTCTCAAGGTTTCAAACAGAATTTTCCTTTTCAGCTTATTTTGTAACGACTCACACAAATTGAGAATGTGATGAATGCACCAATGAATGAATTTCAGGTGTTTGTGAACTGAAGTGGTAGAAGACTTTGAATTGAGTCTGTCTTTCATTGGCTTTGTAATGTTAAGGCAGCTGTTTTCAATCACTAAGTGTGGATCAACTAATAGTTAATTCGCCATGGTAATGGAGGATTGCAGAGGGAGAGAAGGGATGGATCCCAAAGAATCTCCTCTATGGAGAACTTGTGCAGGGAAAGTGCCCTATAGGTAGACCACAGCTGCAAGAGAGATCTGAAGGCCTTAGGAGTGGACCTCAACAGGTGGGAAACCCTCGTCTCTGAGTGGCCCGCTTGGAGGCAGGCTGTACAGCATGGCCTTTCCCAGTTTGAAGAGACACTTGGCCAGCAGTCTGAGGCAAAGAAGGACTCTGTCTCCATAGCCAGGGAGACAGACCAGGGACAGACTGCACTTGCTCCCAGTGTGGAAGGGATTGTCACTCCCGAATTGGCCTTTTCAGCCACACTAGACGCTGTTCCAGAACCACCATTCAGAGCTTGATACCATAGTCTTTTGAGACTGAGGTTGCCAACTAGTAATGTACCATGAGTGGGCCACAGGTATGCCACAAGAATTTGGGGGAAGGTCATTTATTAGTAGGGTCAATGGGGGATGTGAACCCCCACTGGCAACATGGTGTGCCTTGACAATTTTAGTGCCTTATTAGTGTGCTGTGAGATGAAAAAGATTGACAATTGCTATGTTAGGGTGTGGATTCAGTGCCTTTTTTTTTGTCATAGCCTGAAAAAGCATGACGGCATTTCGACGGCAGGTAGATGAATGCCACCCTCTGATCCCAGGATACACAGGTAGGCTTGGTCTGAATGTTGACCCTGTTTCTCAGCTGATAACTCAGTGGAAAAGAAAATACTTTTGCCAAGAAGGATAATGGTGCTACTACCTGCTAGGGTCACTCTTAGCACAAGTATTGCTTAGCGCGTGGATATTCTTAGTACCTATCTCCTCCTGAAGCTATCGCATTGCCAACAGGTGCTGCAAGCTGTATCATTAAGTGCCCAACTAAGGGCACAATCCTAACTAGGTCTACTCAGAAGTAAGTCCTATTTTAGTCAATGGGGTTTACTCTCAGGAAAGTGTAGTTAGGATTCCAGCCTCAGTCACCTGCCCTCAGGCCAAGGACCTATCCCCTTATCTCCCTACCCAAGGATGCTGCTGCCTTCATTGTCCTTCTTGTTCTCCCTCCTGTATCCTTGTTGAAGAGCTATCTTGCTGCCCCTTATGTCCCCTCCCCAAACCCTTGTCTGAAGGCTTTTCTTTTACTTGCTTCCAATTCCTGCTGAAAGTCCACTATTTTCTGATACACTTTGGAGCATACCCTACCTACTGTAATTGTATGCATGTCTACTCAGAAGTAAGCCCCACTGGTTTCAACAGGACTTACTCCCAGATAGGTGTGTATAGGACTGCAGCCTAAATCCAAGAACACAAAACTGAAGTACTGGTATTCTCTTCCTCTGTGTTTCCTTCTTCCACCTTTCTCCCATCCTCTTGTTCTTGACTTCTACAGTGCAATCCTATGCATGTCTACTCAGAGGTAAGTCTAACTGTATTCATTGGGACTTACTCTCAGTAAAGTGTGGATGGAATGGTAGCCTTAGAGCCAGATCCTGAAGGGTTCATGCCAGCCCACTGCCAGCATGCACTGTCACAAACATGCTGTAAGGCAGGGATGGGAGGGGTTGGTGATGGCAGCAAGCCTTGCCACCATATCTTATCCCCCCTCCTGGCCTAGGAGACCTGACACAGGTCTCCTCAAATCTGGACCTGGTCAATAGCGGGCACAGATCTGAGGGGACCCATGGGGCCACCTGGGGATTTAGGCTGCAATCCTTAACCACACTTTCCTGAGAGTAAGCCCCATTGAACAAAATAGGACTTACTTCTGAGTAGACCTGGTTAGGATTGCAGCCTCAGATAATAAGGAATAATAGTATAGTACTATGAGTATGTGAAAAGTGCTTTAACATCAAATTACACAGTGGTCCAGCCCAGTCACAGGGAGGGGGGCTCTTTTCACATCTGTATATCACTGAATATACAGGGTCCAATTCACTCACCATTTGTATCCTCCCCACGCTCTTCACATACGCAGGCATTTCCTGCTGATCACTCTCTCTATCAGCAACCCTCCCAAAAGCATGGATATGTACTTGTGAGATGTGATGAGTCCAGTGGGAATGCACCTTGGGTGTTCTGAGATGAATTTGTAGTAAAGGTGGGCATTTCTGGTTTGGGTTTGGCACACTGTTATGTTTGGAGTAGGAAGACAAACTGCAGCCAGACAAAGTTCATGCTGTGTGTGTGTGTGTATTTATTTACACCCCACCTTTTTGTCCTTCCAGGAACTCAAGGTGGTTTACAAATGAAAACAGCCAATAAAGAGAAACAAATGCAGCACATATTAAATTATATAGCCTTTAATTATGTGGCAGGATATGTCAAAATGACAAGTTGATGATGACTGGGAAGGGGTGATCACTGCCAAAACCTGGAGCTGAAGAAAACCTCCTAAATCATTTTCACACACTTGCTGCAACTACACAGAACATAATTGGCTCCCTTTCTGGTCACTTTACACAAATGATGCATAAGCAGTGGAATTATTCAGTGTTTCCAGTGTCTGTGCAGGTTCAAGATTATTATTTTGTTGGTAAGCAGAGACTATCCCATTGATGGCTTCTTAGTGATGCTTTGAATTGCTTCTGATCCCTCTTCTAGGCTATATTCCTCTTAGATTCTACCGAATTGGGACTAGCTTTGGAAGCGATTCTGTGTATTGTGTGAATGCGTTTCGTAATGCTACTGAGAGAAAAGAGCAGCAAACCTGTGAACTGCAGCATGCAGCAGCTACAACACCACAGCTCCCACCTCTTCGCTCCAATGAAGAGATGATAGATGTACTTGATGACTATAATTACAAACGTCATCCTTATGTGCTGGGTACAGTATGCGTCACTTCTAACTAACTTGAATGTAGCCACACACACTGCAAACGTTATCACCTTTTACAAAATACTTATCCACCAGGGAGCTCTGTTGCTTCTGGAGCACTGGCTCTTACACATTTAGCACTGAGACCCACTTTTTAGAATGAGAATCTGTCAGGACCCATCAGAAGTGATGTAATGACTGGAAGCGACATCATCAAGCAGGAAAAGTTTTAACAAATCTAGGCTGCAATCCTACCCACACTTACCCAGGAGTAAGTCCCATTTACTATCATTGTTAAGAGACTATACATATTAGCTTGTTCAAAGTACAGGTCTGTAACATTTTCCCCAAACGCAGTCACATCCCATGGTAGCATCAAGTCTAATAGATTCAAAATAAAACTTTGAAATGAATGGCTACCCACCTGAAATTGGTTCACGACCCACCTAGTGGGTCCCAACCCACAGTTTGAGAAAGCAATGTACTAGAGTACAACAGGGAGCTCTGATGTTACTAGAGTACAACAGAGTCCATGTAGCAGGATTTTGTTGGTGCATTGTTGGGCTGGTGTTGAAGTGGGTCACTTCAGAGACTCTTGAGTTGGACTCAGTTACTTCTTTTGGAAAAAAAGCCCCTCATGTAGGATACTCATAGAAGTCAATTTTGGACATTTGAGATTGGAAATAGCATGCACCTGAGGGGGTGTGAGTGTGTGCGTTTGTATGTTAAGAATTGTAAGTTCCTTTCTGGAACAATCTGCAGGGTAAGCAGAAGATGGCATGGCAAGCTGGTGGTTATTAATATGATTTGTTGGTTTTATAGGTTTTGTTAAGTGTATAGTTTCAGTTTAGGTGGAAATAAAAGAAGGGAGGAGAGTAAAGATTCATAGGCAGGGCGTAGAATGGTTAGCCCTCCTGGAATTCCATCAGCAGGCTTGGCCACCCACAGGCTGTTGTCCAGCAACAAGACCACAGTGTGGAGAATTCTAGAACAGAGGGTGGAACTGAAGATCCTGTGTTTCCATGGCACTTCTGTTTCTCTTTGGAACCATTCATCCTAAATTGGATAACTGATTTTACTATACTGGTTGAGATTTCTTAAAAAAGAAGATAGAGCCTTGAGAAGTTTGAGGTAGCGGTGATAATTAGAGAAGGAAGACTAGGAAATTGAGTGGGAGAGGAGAAAAAACCTGGAAGTAAAAGTGTCAACTGTCTCTCACAGCCCAATCCTAGAACGCTGGTTCAGCAGAGAGTCATGGTCTCCACTGTATCCAACACTAGTTGGGAGCCAGCTGGAAGTCTCCTTGGGGTCACTGAAGAGACTCCTCCCCATTTTAGAACCATTGCATGTTGCTGTAATATGGCTTTTACAAAGTGTATGGGAAAAGCAGTGAGAACATTGGACCCTAGCATTTGTCCAAGGGTCCCGACTTACTGACCCTGAGTATAGGGAAAAGAGATATAAGAAGAGTAAAGTGTACAGTTACACATCATCCGCAGATTGTTTCACCACAGATGGCAAAGCCTGGGTCTAAGGACCTCAGAGCCTTAAAGGTTCCAGCCAGCCTTCTCAGTCGTGTGGTGTGCAACCTCCCTGCAACTGAGAAGACCTGCCAGATATGACCTCTGGTTTCGTCCCAGAGGTTCTCTGTGGATCAGACCATGGATTTGCTTATCTGTGGTTTTTAGCATCCATGGGGGTTCCTGGAACAGAACCTCTGCAATGCCAAGACTCTACCTGTATTTTCATACCAACTTAAGTCAGTTCTGTATTTGATCTTATTGCTTAGAGCAGGGGGTGTCCAAAGTTTTTGGCTGGAGGGCCACATCATCTTTCTGACACTGTGTCGGGGGCCAGGGGAAAAAAAGAATTAATTTACATTTAAAATTTGAATAAATTTGCATAAGTTTACATAAATGAATATATTAAAGATGAACTTATATGGATGAATGAAGGTTTTGTAATAGCTCAAGGCCTATAAAAGGCCTTGCACAAAGCAAAGCTGGCCTTTCCTTTGCTGCCGCTACTTTGCTGTTTCACAGGCGTGAAACAGCAAGCAGTGGAGGAAGCCCTCATCCCACAGCTCACGCGAGATGCTGAGAGCAGATGCGTTGAGCCAGTGCGGGCTCCACCAAATCTCCGGAGGGCCAGAGGCTCATTGGAGACTGGGGGCTCCCTGAGGGCCACATGTGGCCCCAGGCCAGGGTTTGGGCACCCCTGGCTTAGAGATACTCTCAGCTCCTATTTCGAGCTTTGTCACTAGCATTTCCTGATTCCTCCCTAACAAGCCATAAGGCGGCCATGTTTGAGCCATTAGAAATGTATCCTAAGGGGGACAGGGAACCATGATTCCTTCTGAGCTATATTTTACTTTGCAAGTAAGAAGTAGGGCTGATTAGCAGTGTTGAGTTCCATTTGCTGTGAGTTCTTGTGGCCAAAACTGTCTCTGTGATTTTTCTGTTCTGTCCTTTTCCTTTAATAAAATGAGAGAGCTTAAGGCAGCTTTGATTTCCTTCTGAAAACCTTGGCCTTTGTTCCTGTGTAATGGAGTACAGATGACAAATTCTAGTAGCAAAAGCTGTTTTTGTTTTTGTAGTCTGCTGCCAGGAAAATTCATAGCAGCAGCCTGTGTGTGGCCTGAATGGTGCAGAGGAAAAGTGCAGCAGATATTACAGCTGCATTGATGAATTGTAGTGTTTAAGGGGGTAATGACGGTTCTCTCTTTGGAAGAAGTACTAGGGAGGTTTTTCCAAGTCTTTTGTAGAAACGTCATCTGAGACTAGCAGCACTAAGCCGTGACAAAGAACTCTGATAGCTCTGTTATTGCAGGCAAGAGCAATAGAAATTGCTTTCTGTCTGACATTTTATCTACAGCTACGTGGACCTATCCCATGACCTCCAGATCACAGCCAAGAGGTATAGAACATAAGAGCCCTGCTGGGTCAGGCCAAAGGCCCATCTAGTCCAGCTTTCTGTATTTCACTAGATACCTCAGGGAGCACACAAGACAATATAGTTGGATCCTGGTGCCACTTCCTTGCACCTGGCATTCACTAGTGACAATCTGGTGCATTCCCTGGCACCTGGTAACCTACTTCTAAAGCCAGGTGTTTGCACGTAACCCATCATGGTTTGTAACCTGTGATGGACTTTTCCTCCAGAAATCTGCCCAAACCCCTTTTAAAGGCATCTAGGCCAGACACCATCACCACATTCTGTGCAAGGAGTTCCATAGACTAAGTACATGCTGGGTAAAGAAATATTTTCTTTTGTCTGTTCTAACTCTCCTGACACTCAGTTTTAGTGGATGTCCCCTAGAAATAAAGTAGTGCACGTTTTGGAATCCATTTTCAAAAATATTGTATATCTAGTTGAAGGGTTTATATACCACCTTTCTTCCTAAAGTATAGAGCACTCGAGACTGTTTACAACAAATAGTAAAGTATCAATGCACAATAAAACAGTGCTAAAAACCTATGATATAGCAGCATAGCTAAAATTAACAGGAATAAAAATAGAAAATGCAAGTAGCAGAGACCAAAAAAAAAGCTAAGCACCAGAAATATTTAAGAGGGAAAAAATGGTAAAAAATAAGTTTTGAGGCCTCATCCAATGAGGGCATAGTCCTACCATGAAGGCATAGTTCTTAATTGTACTGGGAAGGAGTTGCATAATGGTGCCACCAAACAGTAAGTCCTGCTTCTTGTCACACCCAATCTGGCTTCTGCCCGGGAAATTCATGGCTACGAGTGGCCTGAATGTTGTAAAGGAAATATGGTTGGCAACCTTCAGTCTCGAAAGACTATGGTATAAGCCTACAGCACCCAGTATTCCCAGGCGGTCTCCCATCCAAGTACTAACCAGGCCTGACCCTGCTTAGCTTCCAAGATCAGACGAGATAAGGCATGTGCTGTAAAGGAAAAGTGCAGCAGATATTACAGCTGCATTACATGCAGCATGGTCCCCTCACAACCTCAGAGGAGAGGCTGGTTCATATGAGAGGAGTTGTTCAGTCGTTAAGTCATGTCCGACTCTTCGTGACCTCATGGACCACAGCATCCCAGGCCCCCCCCCCCCCCGTCTACCACTAACTTCCGGAGTTTGTCCAAATTCATGTTCATTACCTCTGTGACACTACTAACCATCTCACCCTCTGCTGTCCCCTTCTCCTTTTGCCTTCAATTTTTCCCCAGCATCCGGGTCTTTTCTAAAGAGTCCTCCCTTCTCATGAGAAATACCAAAGTATTTCAGCTTCAGCTTAACAAACAGGGTTGATTTCCTGTAGGATTGACTGATCTGATCTCTTTGCAGTGCAGAGAAGACATTTCCTCAAATGCCTTGATCCCAAGCTGTAAGATAGACAAAGTAGATGTTTATGTCTTGCAGGAACTTAAATATTTATCATCTGGTGGGTTTGCCCTAACATTAAACCATTAAAACTTGGGCAATAATAGCCTCGGTTTGAGCTAACACAGGTAAGTGCACAGAGGAAATTGCTTCAGAGTATACAGTTGATGGAGTGACATCTGCACTTGGCTGCTTTGTTAACCAAGGGGAGCACTATTGTATTTCCTGTTGTGTCAGAGTCCATGTCTATGTATATCTACTTAGAAGTAAGTCCCATTATAGTCAATGGGGCTTACTCCCAGGTAAGTTTGTATAAGATTGTACCCTTAACTGTATGCTTTTTGCAATTGGAATTGTGTACTTAATTGTATCACTTGAAATTTCTAATTTTGAACCTACCGTATTTTTCGCTCCATAAGACGCACCTAGTTTTTAGAGGAGGAAAACAGGAAAAAATATTCTGAACCAAATAGTGTAATAAAATATTTAATAAACTATAACAGAATAACACTTGAACCATGTAAAGTGAACAGCAGTCAACAGTGGCATTAAGAACCATTATCACCATCATTAACAAATGGAGAGACTTAAGGGTTTGAGTACTCTGGTTTTCTGGAAACCCCAAGAACTCAGAATTTATAAGGCTCACAAAAGCAGGTGCACACAAATAGGGTATCACATTATCTTTCTGCTACAATGATGTTCTGCCAAATTCCAATCCACTGGGCCTTGTGCCCACTTAAGGCTGATCAGTCCCCCTTGTGCAACTCACCAGTGCAGCAAGCAAAAGTGAGTCCAGTTCCAGTCCACAGATGCCAAGTAAATCAGTCCCATCAATCACAGTTGCCAAATCAGAGCCCAGAGCCAATAAGCCAAATTACAGTCCAAGGTCAGGTTCCAGGTACGGTAGGTCAGTCAAATCCGTCAGGGTATCCAAGTCCAGTCACAAGCCACAGTCAGATTCCAAATTCAATAAAGTCAGTCTCCTCTCCTACCTCCAACCTGCACTCCAAAACCCACAAACCCTTTCTGCCTCAGGTACTCCTTATATCCCTGAGGGCCCTATTGCCTTCCAGTGGCTGCAGCTGTGCAGCACACTCTGCTGGATGCCCAGGCCTTACCCTTAAAGGGGCCACTGCTGGCACCACATCTACCTCCTCGCCAGTTCCCATACAATACAATACAAATGAACAAGTGGAAAGTCCAACCACAACTTGAATTCTCAAGACACAACAAACCTCTGGATTTATGGTGAGAACTGAGCCTTACCTGGGGCTTGTGCAATAAGCAAACACTGGCATTCTGACCAAGGAGACAGTTTTTTCTTTATGATGGCAGGGGGGGGGCTTACATTCAGATACTGGATGAGGTGAGTGAAAGCGCCCCTCCCCTGCTGTGTGAGTGTGGGGGGGGGCAGAGCATCTGTGTGTGTAAGAGAAGGGGGCAGCCTGTGTGTGTGAGAGAGGGGGAAAAGTGTTTGCGTTGTAGAGAAGTTGTGATGCTCCAGGTTTGGGGGGGGAAGAGTCTGTGATGCTCTAGGCTTGGGGGGGGAGAGAGAGGCTTGGGGAGAGAGAGGCTTGGGGAGAGAGAGAGAGGCTGTGATGCTCCAGGCTTTGGGGGGGGAGAGAGGCTGTGATGCTCCAGGCTTTGGGGGGGAGAGAGGCTGTGATGCTCCAGGTTTGGGGGGCAGAAGAGAGAAGCTGTGATGCTCCAGGCTTGGGGGGGGAGAGAGAGAGGCTGTGATGCTCCAGGCTTTGGGGGGGGGGGAGAGAGGCTGTGATGCTCCAGGCTTTGGGGGGGGGGAGAGGCTGTGATGCTCCAGGTTTGGGGGGCAGAAGAGAGAAGCTGTGATGCTCCAGGCTTGGGGGGGGGGAGAGAGAGGCTTTCCTGGGAGTAAGCCCCCCTGACTCTAATGGGACTTACTTCAGAGTAGGCATGCACAGGATTGGGCAGCGAGACTGCCACCCCACCCATGCTTTCCTGGGAGTGAGCCCCAGTGACTCTGAGACTTACTTCTGAGTAGACACACGGGCTTGCGAGGCTCAGGCTCTGGCGGGCTGCGGCGCCTTGGAGCCCTGCTCATCGCCCTCACGCTCCGTCCAGCGCTGCTACAGTCCGCCAGGCGCTGAGGGAAGGCAGGAGCCCCTCCCCGCCAGCTCAGCCTCTGACTGCCCGGGGAAGCCGGGCAGAGCAGGCAGGGGGCGGGGCCGGGGCGGAGTTTTTTTGTTTTTTTTTTTTTGCAGTATTCGCTCCATAAGAGAGCCACTTTTGGGGGGGGGGGGGAAATGCGTTTTATGGAGCGAAAAATAAGGTATCTTAGAAATTCCTTGCTTGCCTAGACCCTACTCTCTAGTCTATCACTTGCGCAAATATGCTTATGGAGCACAGCTACAGACTTTGCTGAGGAGGTTCATCAGGCCGTCACACTGGTTGCTTTTAAACAAGTCCTCAAAATATTCTGCTAGGCACCTAACTGATTCTAGCTTAATGTCTTACAGTGGGGTTTTTTCTTTCAGCTGGTGATTTTATATTGCTGGTGTGTATTGTTGTTGACTTGGGGATATGGTTTTATGTTCTTAATTATAAAGTGCTTTTGTGTGAATTTTTTTTAGAACTGATATATAAATAGATTTAATAATAAACCCTGAAACTATGTAGAACAGTTATTTCTCTTACTGGCTGAGGAAAATCATACTTTTTGTAAAAAATTTCTTTGTCTTGGCCCCTTGATTTTGCGCTTTTGGTGTATTAAAGGGAAACTTCAGTGAGTATTCTCCCTCTTTTTTCAGTTAATGGTCTGCAGTGATTGACTGATAGTATACTACAGGATGTCACCATTCCACCCCACTATTCCATATGTCTCTAATGGGCCTGCTGGTTGTTGTTACCATGAAGCATTGAGCCACCAAGCAAATGCAGCACAAATCAGGTCCCAACATTGGTGCTTGATTACGTTTTGTTTCATGGAGATGAGTAGGAAGTCCTGTGGCATTAAACCATAACATTGGGATGACCATGGCATGCATGTAAAGAACCTTCATATGCTTTCCAAATCTTGGAGCTGTTGCTCTAGGTGCTTTTTTTCTTTGTTAGAACCCATAGATTACTTTTTTAATTATTATCTTTAAGAACAAGAAACTTTAAAATATTACATTTCATCATAATGCAGGGCCTGTAGAAACAAGACGAGGTCTCCTGGAGCCACCCATTCCAGGCTGGACTGGATTTGTGCCCAGGTCCAAAGTTACAGAGTTTGGTCATGGAATGCGGTACCACGTTATGGCAGAAAATTGCTATCAAGATTTTAAGAACTTGCTGGAGAAGGGCGGCCATGATCCTGCTAGCACAGACATCAAGTATGTTGGCATAAAGATCTTTGAAATGCAGAGCACTGGATCCGAGTAGCCACGTACAAAGGATGTTCTATAATGGTCTTTACTCATCTATGATATTATATGTGTGTGTGTTGTACCTTTTCATGCACAGTTTATGTTTTGTTCCCTGGACATTCTGTGTAAGTAAGTGTTAATGTACTGGGAAAGGAGAAAATTCTGTCTAAAAAAATCCAAAAAATTGCACTGAACTTAAACTGGAGGAACTTGATGCATTCTAATATCTTTCCAAAACTTCTCAGGATTTCCTACATGTGACCAATTTTATCCTTCACAGTGGGCAACTGGGTGGTTGATTGTAGACTGGCACAAATCATTTTGGTAATGTCAGTGGGAGTGTTCATATGAATTTAGGGTTGCTAATTTTTTTTCCTAAGAAAGTGGTCTGTGAGTGTTAATAGCCAAGATCAACAAACAGAATTGTCAGATTCCTAATGTCAACCAAAAAAGTAAGTCTTGTGATCAGCAAGGATAGCCTTCATTATAGAACGAATGCATTTATTTAAAACAACCACTGTAGACACAGGGTGGCAGAAAGAAACCATTTCAAAATGATGCGAGACTGAGATTGTTTTGGAGTGTAGCCTTGCTTACATGGGCAGAGTTGGTACCAGATTGTATGGTCCCTATACTAAGTCCCTTCCTGCCCCGAAATGGCCAGGCACCAGCGGTCTGGAACGCTTCATAGCAGCTATGCTGGTGACTGACTTAAAAAAAAAAATTAATAATGCAATGTGCTTCTCCCATCGCTGCATTACAGTCATGTGGCAATGGGCTAAGCCTGTCGCATCATTGTTTTTTGTTTTTTTTAAATGGTGGCAGCCAGAGCACATTATTCTGCACCACTGCTCCTTGAAATTGATGTTCTAATAATCCTGGGCTCTGGGTCAGTGCTCAGCTTGGCCAACCCATGATGGCCAACCTTAGCCTGGGTTTGATTGGAGGAAAGAGATTGCTATCTATTTTCCTGAAAGAGATCTGTGCCAGTGTGCAGGCCCCTTATCTTCCACCATGTTGTTGAGAATCTGTCCTGGATACTTGGCAATGACATCACACATCAATACCAAACGTCCAAGTTACTGAGTTCTATACTGTGTGGAGTTCAGCTTTGAGTTGCTCAGCCACACAGCTTTGGGGGGGAACACAGGTAGCTACAATGAATATATGCTATCTGCCATTCCTCCTCTGAAAGAAGTCCTCATTAGAAAGGTACAAAAGGGCTGCAGTAACTTTGGCACTGTGAAACAGGAAGCCACAAAGTCTGTCTCATTAGAACAGTGATGAACTACTAGATTCAATGAACAAAATTTGTGGGCCTCTCTCTTTTGCTCTGTACAAAAGCAATGGTTCATCAGGTATAACTCTTTCCATCATTGTGATACATGGATAGGGAATCAATCAATCAACCGCTTGTTGACGTTTTGCCTTGTTATACATTTAATATTTCCTTGTTAAATGTGCAAAGCAGGAAAAAAAGACAGCCCTGACTGGATTTTGCCTTTTTTAAATAAAAAAAAAAGGAAGAAAAAGGGTTTAACCAGTTAGCAAGAAAAGAAAACAGGAGAAACATGGCAAGACACTCACTTTTACTTTTGGTTTAATCATGACTGAAAAGTATGTAAAAAATATTGATAGTTAAGACATTTGGAAAACAACAAATACATCTCTAGAAATTCATTATGGTGTTTTCATTTAGGGGAGAGGAACATGTAACCAAGACCACGTTCTCACGCCCACAGCAGAGATTCTATAGGTCTGAGGGGATGCTGCCCAAGTATACTGGTCATATTCCACGTAAGGCATTATGGATACTGTATTTTCCTTTAAAGCTTACAATTTTCTGGGAGCCTAGTCAGGGGATTGTGTTTGCTTGTCTTATTCTGGGTTTACCTTCTCCATTCCCAGTCTCCACAGCTAGCCCAAATTCTCCTAGAACCTAAGCTAGTACTCCCCAATGCTCCCTTGACCTTGTTGTGTTAAATGCCATTCCCCCTCGTACCCAGCAGGACATCTAGCCACCATCCTCCTCACGCTCCTTAGACTTGAAAAGGAAGGAAATGGAATAGAAGAAGTGTAGAGCGAGGGGCAAGAGCATTGGAGAATTTCCCTGTTCACCCTGTTGTTGAACACAGAGAAGGTGCCTTGATATAAAAGTTCTTATGTGGGACCTCTGGTTTCTGCCTGGGGAGTATCCCCAGAATATCTTTCAGAATATCCCAAATTCTACAAAACAGCTACTAGGAAGAGAGAAGAGTGAATTCAGCCCGGTGCTTCCTTTTCAGACACTCCAACACTAGAATGTTATCCTTTTGGACAGGGCTCCAATAGTTGGATCAGCGAGGAGAACTATATGAGCAAGAACCCATTTTGAGCATGTGATTCCCCATTTGGCTGAGAATATGTGTGTGGAGGTCATCTTCCATGGAATCATGGAACCCCAACCTGGGTTGGGATGTCAATCTGGCCATCCCTGAGATAAAAGATTCAACACTGAATCAATATCCCATTATATCTATGTTGGTGTTTTAGGACCAGGGTATATTTCAGGAGTGGCCAAACTGCAGCTTGTGAGCTACATGCGACTCTTTGACATATAATCTGCAGCTCTCAGAAATATGTTGGCTGAACTCCTTTTTGCATCACAATAATATGATGTTGGCATCTTTCAGTCTCTGAAGACTATGGTATCGCGCTCTGATAGTGGTTCTGGAACAGAGTGCCCTCTCCAGTGCGCGAAGCCTGGGTAAGGTAGATATGGAGGATAGACTGTTACCCATGCAGCAAATCCCCCCTCTCTATGTCGCTGAAATGGTCCAATGGAAAGGCAGAAGCCAGTACGGTTGGTTCCAGTGGCATTGCAGGAGTTGCCAGAACGTGTCTGTGTTCAGCCGCGAACTGCCTCAGGGACTCTGGGTCCGGATTTTGCCTCGAGGTTGACTCCTGAAGCCTTTTCGGTAACTGGATGCAGCCACAAGGCAGTGGAGGTTTGGGATTAGAGTTTTCTTTCTCTCAGATGAGCTGCCTTCCCAGGCTAACGAGTCCCATCTACCCGGTGGCTGTTTAGTCTCCTCTTACGACAAGTGCAGCCAAGCTGAGGGCCTATTTTAATCCCCCAGCCCCCAGGGGTTGTTAATAATATATACATAAAAGATATATAAGAAATTTTCAAGCTTTATAATTATTTACTGGGTATAAACTGAGAGTCCACTGGATTAAAACGTAAGTTCAGTGTTCATGGTGAGTCAATATATTTCACCTTATGGACTGGAGACATCACAATGTGGGCCTCTGCCTCTTTTAGCTACTGAGAACATGGAGGTTTAGACTCCCTAATGGAACGCAGTTGTCACGTGGCTTTGGGAGCAGAAGAGGCAAAGTGATCCTGTTTTGCTCACTTTCCTGGGAGGAAGTGATTAGAACAGGATCACTCCACTTCCTTTCTCCAGTACTACCAACTGCAGTTGCTTGTGACAGTAGCACTTGAGCAGTATTTCCCAACCTGGGTGTTGCGACCGTCCAGGGCGGCGTTCCCAACCTTTGTTTGAGGCGCTACCCCATTAAGGAGCGTAGCAACCCAACCAGGGACCCATAGGTGTGATTAGTACAACACTTCCAGGTTTTGCTGCAGTTGCCACTGCCGCCGAATGCATGTAAGTAAGATGGGGTTTTTTTACGTACTTGCATTTGGCGTTGGTGGTGGTGAAACCCATAAGTGCCATACTAATGGCACCTATAGGTCTCTGGTCAGGCTACTACCCTTCTTAAGGGGGTAGCGTCCCAAATAAAGGTTGGGAACAACTGCAGTAGAGGAAGAGGTTAGTTGCTGCTGTTCTCATCCCTTCTCGTTCACTTTAACTGGGCAAGAAAAGGATCACAGTTCGGGGTGAATTGGCTGGGTGGGCAGTGGGCTGGAGGGAGGCAGAGGTGGACATGGTGGGATATTCTGCATTAGTTCATTGCCTCTTCTAGCCTGCAGCTTGGAGCAGCTGCTTCAGT
The DNA here is from genome assembly GCF_035046505.1 of Tiliqua scincoides. Lineage (NCBI taxonomy): Eukaryota > Metazoa > Chordata > Lepidosauria > Squamata > Scincidae > Tiliqua > Tiliqua scincoides. The sequence continues at coordinate 178,836,481 of NC_089823.1, forward strand.
TCTCCTCATGGCTAGACCAGCCCTGAAATACACCTTTATGTCTTTCAGATGAACGTTCTGGCATTGGAAGGACATTTGGCAACATTTCCCGAAGCTGTTCTGTTTGCAATCACATGGATGAGAACTATGGGGCTTATCTTGCCAAGAAACGCAAGGCTGAACAGGCTCTGGAGCAGCTGGTGAATGAGAAGAAAGCCGCAGATGTGTAATGTTTTGAACTTTGGCAACAGACAATTAAAAACGTACAGAAATGACTGAGATGAACATGAAGGATTCTCTATTTGATCATGTTCCTAGTCAGAGGGATTGTAAGTATTTCAAATAAGAAATGTAGCATATCCGTTTCACTTGCAGGGGTGTGTTGTGGTGGCTGTTGGGAACCATGACACAGCTTGTAAACTGAATTTGCACTAGAAAAATATTGTTCTGATGACTCTCTCAGGAATCAAAAATTCAAAATATATAGTAGTTTCTTTTATAATTGAGGAAGTGTAAAAATGAAATATCAAGTGCTGTGAAATAAAACTGGCAGAATGAAATACCTCAGATCAGTTATTTCTAAATGGATTCAACACTTTGGAGTAAGAGTAATGTATTTAAGTTAGGGTCAAGGATTAAAATAATTTGACAGGAGCATGGTCAGCACAGGGAGGCCAGCTCATGTCCATGCGCCGGCCTATCTCCGCAAAGATGGCGCAGAGGCCTTGTTGCATTGCAATTGCATCACTACTGGAAAGTTGGATAGGATTGGGCCCTAACTAAACCTAGTTTAAAATTCATCAGGTTGTACCATTATGAGGTTGTACACTATTTCAATCTGTCCAACCATAAACAGCCCTTTCATTATTCTTACACAACACTTGGAGCATGAGATTAACCATTTAAGAGCAGAACTGAACCATATTCTACTCTCTTGAAAAGCCTTACTGAAGTCATCTTTTATTGCTCGGACTAAATGACTAAAGATTGTGCTGTTAGTCACTTGAATGCCCATATGTTTTAAACACAGTTTGAACTGGACTCCAACAAGAGATTCAGCTAGTTCATGCCTTGATAACACTCTACTGGAAGTGTAATACTTCTACAGGTTTTTTTTTTTTAGTTAGTTAGTTAGTTAGTTTGTTTGCATGATATGCAATGCATGATATCCAGTGAATGTTTGGGGGTGGATCCATAGCTGAACAGGAGAGCACATGCTTTGCACGCAGAAGGTCCCAGTTTCAATCCCTCACATCCCCAGTTAGGACCAGGAAAGACCGCCATCTCTGAAGAGGCAATGCCAGTCCATGCAGACAAAATGGCCCTGAATGGATTGATGCTCTGTCAAGTCAACTTCATACATTCAGCGCATCCAGGAGCTACTGATACCATTCTGTGACTTGGTCCACTTGGCATCTGGAAGTGACATCAGCCACAAAACTGGCAGACTACATGTTGAACCAAAGCTAGAAAGGAAGCAGTCAGTTTTGTAGTTCACTGCATGCCTCTGACAGCCATGTTCCACATGGCAAATGTGTTAACAAGATGGGAGATTCATAGGGGGAGCCTGCATTTTACTTTCTGCCACATATTAGAACTGAGAAATGTAATATTCCCATAGCAAAGGTACTAGCAGAAGGGAAGGCACTTGGATTCTCTAAAACGGCGGTATGCATTTATTATACCAAGAAATAGTTGTTTAAAAAGGCTCAGAATAAGTTTTGAGACTTATCTTTTAGAAAGAATTACTGTACTTTTGCAGTACTACTTTCAATCTACTGTTCAAAAGTAGAAAAGCTGAGTGTTTTGCTTGCATGATAGAGCTTTGATTCCCCCTCCCCCCCCAAAAAAAATTTCTTATGGTAATTGAGGTACATTTCTTTCACCCACTTCCAGGTGTATTCGTGTGCACTCATCTATTTAGATAATGAAATCACCCCCATTTACTTTGTCAAAATCAGAAGGAGACATTTGCGTTCACCTCTCTAATCAGTTCCATAATTTGTTAAGGGTTTGTTTTTTTAACACATGCATAATTTTAATTGCACTGTTTTTGCATTCAGTCGCACCTTGTTGAGCATTTAAGTTTTAATTCTTTCGCTTAAACTCTCACCCTTTAGACTGTGATTTTCCTCCTCAGCCTATAATTTGTACAGTCTGCCATCAGAAGAGGGAGGCAAATGAGATGGCATCTGCTGCATTGCAAATTATAATTATTAACTTTATTTGCATTAGGAATTAGCTCTTAAAAATCCCTTGTTAGTGCAAGAGTACCGCTTCAGTGTAGTTCTGCTCAGAAAGAGGAAAGTGGATTGTGCCACTTGGGGAACCTTTTTTTCCAGAATGTGGAAAAAGACCTTGAGGCCTGATCAGATATGTGGAAATAGAATCTGGTATAGTCCTTCCTGGGTGCCACCTCTCCAGCTGAGCCTGGGAATTGCATACTTGAATGTACCATCATGTGGATAAAGTTAAGTAAAAACCCTTCTCCTTGACATGGGAGCTTTTAGTGTGCAAGGGAGTCTGTGTTAATCTCTCCAACATGAGAACCCCACTTGGCCTTATTGTAAGGGCCTGTAGTTCTGTTGTAGAACTATAAGCTATAGTTGCCTGCAGAGCATACCAGGTTCAATTTCCTAGAATCCTAAGATTGGCTGAGAAAGAGTCCTGTCTTTAACCCTGGAGAACCACTGCCAGAAAATATTGAGCTAGGCAGACTATAAATACAGGTCAGCCCTCGGTGTCTGCTGGGGATCTGATCCTGCACCCCCCAGTGGATACCAAACCTGGGGATATAAAGATCCATAGTGGGGACAGAGGACCTCTGTACATGGTCGGAAGTGCCTTCTGGTTGCATCCAGAGGTGATCTGAGGCACAAGGAGGCCACATGCAGCCTCCTTGCGCCTCCGAAGGTTTCCTAGAGGCTTCTGACTTCTGGTTTTTTGTCAAACAGGAAGTGTCTCTCAGAAACCTCTCTGAGGTAGATGGGACTCATTAGCCTGGGAAGGCAGCTCATCTGAGAGAAGGAAAACTCTGATCCCAAACCTCCACTGCCTTGTGGCTACATCCAGTTATGGAAAAGGCTTCAGGTGTCAACCTTGAGGCAAAATCCGGAGCCGGAGTCCCTGAGGCAGTTCATGGCTGAACACAGTCACATTCTGGCAACTCCTGCGATGCCGCTGGAACCAACCGTATTGGCCTCTGCCTTTCCATTGGATCATTTCAGTGATGTGGAGAGGGGGGATTTGCTGCATAGGTAACAGTCTATCCTCCATATCTACTTTACCCAGGCTTCGCGCACTGGAGAGGACACTCTATTCCAGAACCACCATTCAGAGCGTGATACCATAGTCTTCCAAGACTGAAGGATGCCAACAATATATAGGCATGCATTGCTTAAAGATGGACCACATATAAGACAAAACACAAGAGGCTCTTAATGAGGCCATCAGGTCTCCCATAGCCTGCAGCAGAGTGTCTGTTTACACAACAAAGAGGCAATCTATTTCCAATAGCCTGTGCTGCCAGCTAGTTTCTAGCAGGGAGTTTGCACAACAGAAGTACTAGATTGATCTGAATGTTCACTTAACAACCTAATTTCGTGACAGCAGGGATCTCCTTTTGCACACCTGTGTGTGTGTGTGTGTGTGTGTGTGTGTGTGTGTGTGTAAGCCCTGATCTTAGATCTGCATATTATCACTACAACAGTTCTGAGCTCTGTTTTTACGCTACTATAATTTTACAATTTTATAACTGTGATTTTACAGTTCAGTAGAATAGTTTGGATTTGAAAACTTCAGTTGAAAACATGTTTTTAAAAAACACAACGTTTACTGTGTAAAGTGCAATATGAGAGTGTGTGGGGGGAAGGGGGAGAGACTGCTCAGTCTTGTACATATTTTGAACATGTTTTGTTGCAAATAGCGTTCTAATAGATATGACTGATTATATGGTAAGGAGAATAATAATTTATGTATCTCAGGCTGTAGGCCTTTTGTCAGCAGTATAACTGAGGAATTTGACACCTTTACAAGAGAACAATGTGCGTCAACCAAAATATATATCAATTAGGCTGCAACGAGACATTGAAATGAATGTTGCAGGAACATGCTGTATTTACAAGTAATATATGGTTTATAGCCACTTTCATTTTCAAACAACAAATGTTTTTATGTTGTCATTTTAAAAAAAAATTAAGCCATTGGAAAGGTCATAAAAATATCCCCATTAGTACTGAAAAGCCAGGGAAATGGACAGTAATTTGGTGTTCATTTAACTTTGCATTTTATGTGATAGCTTTGTAAAGTGTTGTTAAAATAAACACCAGTCAACAAAGCAAATGCTGCCCCGCTTCATTATCAAAAGAGGATGTTTGGTAACCCATCGTTAACTGCGAATACATTGATGCCGAGAGCAGCAGCACCAAAAAGGCTCGATAGAATTTTCTAGGGCATATCTTTAAAACTAGAGAATGGGCTTTTGGACCCAGTTAGTGTTTGTCAGCTCGTAGACTTTGCTTCATTACAACTTCTTCTTGTAGCTGTTTCTGCAAAGTCCACACTTTTTTTAAGGGCCACTTTTTCTGGCAGGGCTCCTGTGCCCTAGTTAGGACAGACAAAAGAAAACATTTCTTTACCCAGCATGTATTTAGTCTGTAGAACTCCTTGCCACAAGAAGTAGTGATGGCATCTTGCCTAGATGCCTTTAAGAGGGGATTGGACAAAAATCTGGAGGAAAGGTTTATCACTGGTTACAAGTCATGGTAGGTATGTGCAAGGCAGAGATACGCTGCTGCTGATTGCTAGATGCTAGATGCAGGTGAGGGTACCAAAATGCAGGTTGTGTCTGTGGTCTAGTGTGTTCCCTAAGGCATTTGGTGGGCCACTGTGAGATACAGGAAGTTGGACTAGATGGGCCTTTGTCCTGATCCAACAGGGCTCTTCTTAATTTCACAACAAGCAATTTTGCCCAATGTGCAAGTGCTGTGATGGTTTTCCCCATCACTAGATGCATTTCTTCTTTTCATGCTGTTCAGAGGCATAAGAGCTTGGTTAGGAAAACACTGGCAACCCTCAGCACATAGCTCAAAAAGGGGGCTTTCTGAACTCCCTTTTCAAGGTTAGTCAATAGACAAATATGTCATACTGTAACTTGAGTTCTTCTACTTAAAACGATTAAAAATGTTTCCATTGAATAACCAACCTTGGTCTCATTGTAGATGAGAATTAGCTGCTTTGAATAAAAATAAGCTTGATGGGAAATCATTTTCATTTCCTGTTACATTTTTGGTTGAGACAGAAGGTTGTGACTGGAAGAAAACATTTTTTTTTTTGCTTCCTTAAAGGCTTTTGGGGCAGATCCAGCCCCTTCCCACTACGCGCTGTTAGCCACACAGTCTTTTTGCAGTGACAGATATGCTTTTGCTGGAAAACTAACAGGAATGGCGGGGAGGAGTCATTGGTAGGAGACTCCTATGTGTGCAGCAGTATACCAGAAAGGGGAAGAGTATGCAGCAAGGGACAGGGTTGTCTCTTAAATTCTTAACATGCAATTATTTTTGTTAAAACTGAGGGCGCAATCCTAACCCCTTATGTCAGTGCTTTCCAGCACTGGCATAGCAGTGCCAGTGGGACGTGTGCTGCATCCTGCAGTTGGGTGTCACTCACAGAGGCCTCCTCAAAGTAGGGGAATGTTTGTTCCCTTACCTCAGAGCTGCATTGCCCTTATGTCAGTGCTGGAAAGCACTGACATAAGGGGTTAGGATTGTGCCCTAAGATGCACAGAATAGATCCACAAGGAAGCCACTCCTGCTGTATGTTTTTAGTCTGTGTATATATAGGATCTATTGGACTATTATATTCAAAGAACTGTATGACGAAGGTTATCTCAGCGGAATCACTTGCGTTATGAAGTCAAATGACAGCTGGGTTAATGCTTTGGAGCCAGATATACTGATGCCCCAGTCCTATGTGGGCCTTGCAGTGCTGGAAATTGCACTCTAGCAGTGCAAGGTCCTTTGCCGCTGCATGAAATTCGAGTCACTGTTGTGTGCTTACAGGCTGCAGTTACAAATGGGGAAAAAGGGTGGAGTGCAAGCCATTGGATCTCAGAGGACTGCCACTCTTGGTAAGTTGATGGCAGTGTGTGCCATGAATGGGAAGGGGTAGGGGAAGTTTCAGGCTGGGGAGTTTTGGGTAAAGGAGGGGGGCAGGGGTGTATCCAGTGGCACCAGCATAAGCCAGGATTTTATTCCTTCTTTTCAAACCCATCCCACCCATTTTCTCTGCTTGGACTTACACCAGCTATATAGCTGGCATAAGTCTGAGGTGACCCACTGGCCACCAGGAAGCTTATTCAGAGGTAAGTAGAAAATATTTCTGCTTATCTCTGGCAGGCCTCCTGATCCCCCCCCCCCCACACACACACACATAAGAACAGCCCCACTGGATCAGGCCATAGGCCCATCTAGTCCAGCTTCCTGTATCTCACAGCGGCCCACCAAATGTCCCAGGGAGCACACCAGATAACAAGAGACCTGCATCCCGGTGCCCTCCCTTGCATCTGACATAGCCCATTTCTAAAATCAGGAGGTTGCACATACACATCATGGCTTGTATCCCATAATGGATTTTTCCTCCAGAAACTTGTCCAATCCCCTTTTAAAGGCATCTAGGCTAGACGCCAGCACCACATCCTGTGGCAAGGAGTTCAACAGACCGACCACACGCTGAGTAAATATTTTCTTTTGTCTCTCCTAACCCGCCCAACACTCAATTTTAGTGGATGTCCTGGTATTATGTGAGAGTGTAAAGAGCATCTCCCTATCCACTCTGTCCATCCCCTGCATAATTTTGTATGTCTCAATCATGTCCCCCCTCAGGCGTCTCTTTTCTAGGCTGAAGAGGCCCAAATGCCGTAGCCTTTCCTCATAAGGAAGGTGCCTCAGCCCAGTAATCATCTTAGTCGCTCTCTTTTGCACCTTTTCCATTTCCACTATGTCTTTTTTGAGATGCGGCGACCAGAACTGGACACAATACTCCACCATCAACATGGCTGCATCAGTGGTGGAGGATTGGACTGCGACCTTAGTTAACTAGTTGTGACAGAAGGTAGAATACACATTAAAAAATACACCCCACGGCAAGCAATGTATTGCAGATGGATGGCATCATTATTACACATCACTACACATTCAAATATGCATACACATTCTGGCCCAATGAGTGAAGAGCAACTTAAACACAACAAGAGTTAGACTTGGGGCAAAAGCCTTGCTGGTTGGGCTGCAGCAGTATGGCATGCATGGCAGCACTATGGTATGGCAAGACAGGGCTGGTAGGTGTGTATGAACAGCGCTACCGAAGGGTTCTATTCACATCGAAGGGGTTGGGGAGGAGACAGAGGTGAAACTTGGGTGGAGCCTGAAGAGCATGACTGCCCCCCAGGCTCAACCTACTTACCTGTGCACTCTCCCCAGTGGGTCAGTGCAGCTGGCTTCATATCACCATTTTGTCTTCTGTGGAGGCTCCCAAGCAGGGTTGGGAACTCGGACTCAGACCTGACTTGCAAAAATGCATGATTTATGGGTGACTCGTTGACATGTGAGTTGTACTCATGGAAGACTCTGAAAAATACTCGAGTGAGGGCCTCCCTGACTCAGCACTCATTCCCACACATGCAGATTTGAATCTGTCTGGGTATGTTTGCTTACTGTTTTCACAGTGTGGAAAACCTCATGGGACCATGAGTAGGTCCCAGGCAAGCAGTAGGAAAGTTCCAGCCAGGAAGCAGGAAAGGGTTAATGCTCTCCTCTTGCAGTGAATGGCGGGGAAGAGGGACTGGGCTCTTTTCCCATCTCTGATAGGAAGGAAGGAACAGATGATCATTGGACAAAGGATGGGCATTCTGATATCTTCATTGGCTGAGGGAGGGAAGGAAGGAGGAAAGGCCAAGGGGGTTCTTGCCTTATGATTTGCTTGAGAAGCCCAGGAAGGGTGAGATTTGCTTAATAAGCCTAGGGAAAAGGGGAGGGAGTTCATAGTGATCATGCTTTGCACCGCATGGCTGGTGGGAAGGGGAGAGCTTCATTGAATGGCCAGCTGTAGAGGGACTACTTCTGAGTAGAGCAGCAAAGGATCTGGTCATCATGGTAAGCCTCACAGCTGCTGCATGTGACCCTTTTCTCTCTTGCAGCTTCTGTCCTAGCTCTCGCACAGTCCCTCCCATCCCCTCCTGCCCTGTTTACAGATGGATGGGGACAGCAGGGGAGTCTTAAAGGAGAACTATGACACACATGCAGAGCCTGGCAGCAGCCCTGTTTTTTTTGTGGTGGGCTTTTTAAAGGGGGGGGGGAATCAACTTGAGTCTTTTAGAGTCACTAAAGGGTGACTCAGCAACTCAGAAAGTGCCCCCGTTATGACTCTTTTTCAAGTTGGGTTGCAGGGGGGTGGTGACTCTAGACTTGAGTCAAGCCCCACTGGATTTTCCCATCCCTGCTCCCAACCTCCAAAGGGAAAGGGACGGGGCACACAAAGCCACAGCAGTGAGTTTCCCACCTTCCAGGGAGGACTTGGAAGTGATGTCACAGCGTTGCATGATGTTGTGACATCACTGCCCTGGTTGCCAGGACGGTATGTTACACCTCTGGGAGCAGATATACACACATGTATGTGTGCATAGGAACCTGCTCCATATACTGCACATGCGTCTGGAATCCAGATTTCTTCCCTAATGTGCTCCAATGCGCTTGCATCTATGGACGAATAAGCCTCTGCTCTGCTTGGGTCCTTCACTCAGACAAAAGGGCTTTTGCTTTTACAAGTCAATTTTAGATCATTCCTTTCACTTCATAGAGTAGTGCCCATAGAAAGTAATAAATAAGCAGATAATGACTACCAGGGCTTAGAAACGGCGCAATAGAGCATTGTGACACTTTTATTAAGTTGGGCATCTGAGCCTTTGCATATAATTTGCCTTTTGTTAGCACGGTGTAAGAGTTTGCAGAACTTCTTCTCTCACAGTTTCGCTGCCACAGAAATTGAATCTGAGAATGAAAAAAAAAAAACACCATTAACGTACAACAGTTTTAATGTTGATTTTATATCACAATTCTGATTTTTACTGTGATGGAAGTTATAGCTTTTTATTTTTGCATCACAGAGTCTCAGAAAACATAAATGAACACTCACTTTCTTTGTATTTCTTATTTTTCTTTGATTTTGTATCATTATTTCACACAGTGGTGTTTCTCTTACATTAGTTCATCCCAGCGTAGAAGCAGTGTGATGTAGTGAATTTTGAACTTTAAACAGAAAGACTTGGGTTCAGATCTCACCCCATCCACCATAAAGCTTATTGGGTGACCTTGGGTCAGTTACTCTCTCTCAATTTTAACCTCCCTCACAGGTTTGTTGTGAAGGGAGGAACCAGGTACTCCCTTCAAGTGAGGATAGTATATTCAAGTGAAAAATATTATCCAGGGCTGTTTGCTGCTGTATTTTTTAATAAGTTTTAAAAAACAATTATGACCCTGTTTGGGACATAGAACCATCTTTTCTTTATTTCGCCACTTTGAGAACTTTTTGTTGAAAAGCAGTGTATCAATACTCTAAATATAATTGTTAGAAAGAGGTTGGTTAGCTTTCTTAAAATGATATTAAAAGAACATTCAGGGATTTGTGAACCAGTTTGGGTGGAAGAGGAGACTTTACCACCCTTAGCCCACGATTTCTTGGGTCGTGGAGATGTCTGAGAATTCTCACATTTAGCAATGCTTGCTCCCCTCCTTTCAAAGCTTAATCTGCACGTTCTGTTTACTCATGCAGATTTCCAAGGAAATCAACAGGGCTGTCCATGTCTGCTTTAACGCTTTCATCCTACTTCTCACAAAAAAACCACTTTCAAAGTGGATACAAATATCTGTTAAATTGCATCTAGAGTATTCAACAATCAAACTATCAATTTGTAACGGAACCTCCGAACTGTAGATAATTACCAAAAAAAAATCCTCTAATAATATTTCTTTAAAATACATATCTCAGAAGAGACTGGGACAAATAGGGGAATGCTTTTCTGGGAAGAAAGGAACAGCCTGGTGAGCTGGCCAGCCTGGTTTTCTTTTGGAGAGGACTCCTCAGGGATGCTGCCTCTACAAAGAAGGTCTTGGCTTGGATCACTGCTCACCAAGCTTCAGATGGCACAAACACTCAAAATAGTTCTGCTTCTGATGTTTCAAGGCACAGATTGTACATATGCCCTTTCTCTGCACAGAACAGTGAGCATGGGAGCATATGGTCTTATTCAACTCAGTAAACTGTACAGAGATGTAATTTTTTTGTGTGTTTTGGTAGTAAGTCCTACAGGTGCTTGCTGCCACAATCAGTCATTTATTTATTTAAGCAATATTTATCCTGCCTTTTGCTCTGAAAAATACCCTAACAGGTGCCTTGAAGCTCAGGAAAAAATGTTGGTATTTCATAAAGTGTGATAATTCCCCATTAAAAACTACTCTTCACATAATAAGTCTTTCAACTGAATTGCAAGCTTTGGTGCACTTATACAGTGGAATCATATCTTACACGGGGCGGGGGGGGTGAGATTCTGAAGTCAGTGCATAAGGTAAAAATCACATATAGACAATTACCCTTGAAAAGCCCTTAAATCTGAGAAGTATGTCGGAATCATACTATGAGAGGCATGCAGGAACTCTGACTGACTGAGGGAACAGCAGATTCACATCTTTGGTCTTACACTTGCTCTGGGGTATTAGACTCACTGTGGAATGGCAGGTGGAACTGCATTATTTTAAAACTGTGTTTTTCTCTCTCCCCTCCAACTTTATTTTTTTGTATTTGCAAAGTGCATATACTTGAATCCATGCAAGTTAAATGTGTGTATGATGTGATTCCACTGTATTGTCATTTATGTACTTCAAAGTATTTATTTATAAGATAATTTTAATATTAGGTGAAAAGATGTTAAAGAAGTATTCATAATGTGCTAAAACATCAGTATCTTTCTGTTCAAAGAAATGAGGAATGTTTTTAATAGCTCTGTAAAACTGCATTGCCTCCCTATTTAGTAAAACAAGATAGGTGTATATATAATATTATTGTATTGTAATAATTAAGACTTGGTGCTTTTAAAAATGTATACATACACGGTCCCATCTTCTCCATCTTGTACTGTAATCCTGGCTGCTCCCAGTTTGGGCAAAGTTGGGTTAATGATATTGTTGTTCCAAAGAAATTTAACCTTAGTAACTGTTCCAACATTAAGTTCTACATCAATTAATTCAGTATAAGTCTCATCAGGGTGAAGCTTCCCCCTTGGAAAGAAAACAAATTTATAATTTTTTGGGGGGTGACCTCTTTTGTTTCAATTAGTATACATACATATGTCCATCTTCTCCAGCTTGCACCAGAATCTTTGCTGCTCCCAGTTTGGGAAAGGTTGGGTTTATGACATCATTATTCCAAAGGAATTTAACTTTAGTAACTGTTCCAACATTAAGTTCTACATCAATTAATTCAGTATAAGTCTCATCAGGGTGGAGCTTCCCCCTTGGAAGAAAAAATATGATATAATTTGTTCTAAGTTCATGCATATATGATATATATGACATTTATTCTGCAACAGCCTGCTCTGCACCAGTCTGCTTTTGGTTTCAAATACACTAGAAATATGGAATAGTTTTATATTATTGAGAGTTTGAGATATATTTCAGCATCTACAGCAAATGCAATGACAGGCTGTACCGTGAGCATACTATTTTCATGTGCATATGTTTACTAGGAATAAGATGCATCCACCACCACTCACAGGTTTAACTTTAAAAATTGGAGCTGGGGTTGAAACCTGAAGAATGAGGACATCAGGAACTCACTCTGACATTTTTAATAATGCCCCCCCCCTCCCAGCAAAAATAGGGATAATACATAAGAACATAAGTAGAGTCTTGCTGGATCAGACCAAATTCGCCCATCAGATGCCTCAGGGAGCACACAAGACAACAAGATAGCTGCATCCTGGTACCACTCTCTTGCCTCTGGCACTCTGAGGTTTACTTCTACACAGTGATGCATCAGGGTTACATATGTACCAAAAAATAGGAACTGTTTGTTGTAAATGGGGATAAGTGGAGCACATAGGAACACGGGAGCTGCTTTATCCTGAGTCAGCCCATTGGTACATCAAACTCAAAAGTGCCTAATCTGACTGACAGCAGTTCGCCAAGACTGCAGACAAGACCCTGTCCCAATCCTACCAGCAGAAGCCAGGAACTGAACCAGGGGTCTTCTGCATGCCAAGGCCCTCTTATGTAGCTACGGCATGGATTTTCAACCTTGTTAATCTCAGAGCACACTGACAAGGTGCTAAAATTGCCAAGGCATAACATCAGCTTTTTGATAATTGACAAGGCACACCTGCTACTGGTGGGGGGGCTAACACCCTCCAATGGCCCTAATAATAAGTGACCCTCTTCTTAATTCCCACAGCACATCTGCAGACCATTTGTGGCACACCAGTGGTTACACCAGTGGCACACCAGGGGCCACAGCACACTGGCTGAAAATAGCTGAGCTCGGGTAATATCAAGGCCATGTTGCAGAAGCTCTCCATCCAAAGGCTTGTCAGGAATAAGAAGAGAGATATATAACTGTGCAAAGTGATGTACAGATTTGCATATTACTGTGTTTCAGGGTCTCTCCCCCCCTCCCATAATTCTGTTTGAGAGCCATAATACATTCAGCCTGGTTAAAAATGATTTAGTGTCAGAGTCCTGTAACAATTCCCTGCTATTAAAGCTACTTTCCAGCACTAAAACATGTTGCTGGCTGGACTAAATAAATAGCAGGCTGGAAGTGACATGTTTATACAGCTATAGTATAACAAGGCTTTTAGCTCAGGCAGTCTCTGCAAACAAAAAGTGGGAGCTGAAAATCACAACTGTTTGGAAAACAGAAGGCTTTCCCCTTGAAGCAGATGACATTTGAAAAGAGAGAGCTGCCAGCTTAAAAGGGTTGGTACTATGTGTTTATTTATGAGAGGCCATATGTGAGTGGGATAACATTTAAAAATTCCATGCAAGTCTTACCTTGAAACCAATGAAGCTGCACTAGATTTGAAGAGTGAAATCAGAATGCAGATCATATTATATTATTACCTAGAGCTAGAGTTCAACTCTTGCTTCCAAAATTGTCTACTCTTGTGGTGTTTTTAAGTGCTTAAGCAGAAGCACACAGAAAGCCTTGGTGCGATGGCAATTGCGGGCAAACCCTCCCTTGTTGGCAAACCGACAGGGATGCTAGTTCCCAGGCTGAAGTGTGACAATAGCTGATACAGCACTCTGTGAAGAAGCACCCATTGTTCTCACCCCTGTATGAGATTCTAATGTGGCTTTATCTGAGAACTGAATGTAGCTGTTAATGTTGCAAGTACAATAAAAACGCAGGAGGAGGCTAGTAGAATCAGCTTTTCTCTCTCTCTGCTTTGAATCTAAAAGTCTGTCTCTCGTCTCTTCCTTGGCTCCTTGATTCTTTCCTGCACTTATCCAGCAACCTAGCCCGGGGGCTTGGTTGCTCCCCCAAGGGTCACTGCAACATACTCTTTTTCCATGGCTGCATCCTTGTTAGGGCTATACTACTACATATAATATTCAATTCTATACCGGTTTAACCATCATGGTTTCCTCCAAAGGATCCGGGGAATTGTGGTTTGGTTGCAGCATTGAACATTATGTTAAGAGTTTTGTAGCATTCATCACAGAATTACAGTTCCTGCCAGGCCCAGTCTGAGCCCTGCTGCCACTTGAAGTGGGGCAAATTTCATGCCCCTTGTCACCTGCAGGAAAATGCTTTCTGTTTATATTCAAATAGAAGGAGGAAAAGGCAAAATGAAAGTAAGGGGGAAATCATCACACCTGCCCCCCTCTTGCCCCATCTGCTATTTTCTTAAGCAAGTAGGGGAGGGTGAGGGTAAAGAGGAGGAGATGGTGGCTTGATAAGCAGCAGGCTGGTAGGGGACAGGGCACACCCACCAGTTCAACACTCCCCCCCCCACCCCACTGCTCAATGCAATGTCAACACTTGCATCATGCACAAACCAGCCCTGGTTTCTCAGGTTCCCTAGGGAGAGGGAATGACTTTCTCCCTAGGGAAAGATCAGTCTGGTGTACATATGCCCTCAGAAAGGCAAAGAGATTTTTGTCAAAAATGTGTGCTCTGACATAATAGGGGTGATTCCTTGCATGCACATTCACACAATCACACAATTCTGAGTCACACACACTGCACTCTGCAACGTTAAGTTAATGCTGGCAAATGGAGATCAAGCATAAAGCAAGGGTATCAAGCAAAAGTATAAAGAAAAGCAACACAATAATTGGGAAAATGGGGTAAATGTCCCTAACACAGCTGTTGACCAACATCCAAAGACCCATGCAACCCATTCCATGTTCCCAAAGGGAGCATTGGTCTTGTGTTTACCAAACAGACTCTTATGCCACATGGCAAAACACTTTGGAAACTAAAGGGATGTGGGAACGTGTCCAATGAACACGTGTGTATAATTGGACATAATCCAGTGTGTGTAATTAGCTGGCATGCTCCCGTTTGCTTCTCCTATGCATCAGTTGTAAATGACAGAATGATGACTGGAGCATTGTAATGGGCATTTTTTTTTTACTGAGAATTATTAAGACATTGATTGAAAATGAACCACGGAGTATTGTAATTCCATTCTATAAATCTGTTGCTTAAGCATACTGAGAATACTGTACCAGTTCTGGTCAACCCATATTCAAAAAGAATACAACATCACCTTTGAGAATTGTAGGTGTGCTCAGGACAGTTTGATATTCTTTCTGAATATGAGGTGACCTGAACCACAATTTCCAAGTAGAAAAAGAAACAAAAAAAGGAAAAATACAAAAAAAAAAAATATTGAATAGAAACACACGTTTTAAAATGGGTAATTTTGCAAACACAGAATTTACCTGAAAATCTCATATTGCTTTGTGTTCCCTCCACTTCCGTACAGAGCAATATTTATGTATCCACGAATACTACTCTTTCCAGAGAGTGTGACTGACAATTTGTACCTCCATCCTATAAACCACAAATAGGGAGTTTGTTTTAAGTCAGGTGGTTTCCCATTGTTATTCAAAACTTATTGTTCCTACATGCACTTTATCATAGGTGCTGATACTTTTTTTCTATGAAGTCTTTAGACCACCTATAGATTAGGAATAGTATCAAATCAAACACATTGCAAAATATCTCTCTTCAGATTTATTCATTGCAATCATCCTGAGGCCAAGGGCCTAACTACCACTGATCTAGACATAGCTATATACACGAACTAAAACATAGAAAGTGACTATGATACAAGACAGTGTATATACATGAATGTTGCAGTGTGAATAGAGTGTATATGGCTCCAGAGGACACAATGAAATGTGGGTGTGTATTGAATGCTTATCTTTATGGATCTTCTTTCTGGATCAGTGTAGCTGTTGATGCAAAAAGTATAACCCATGGTAGTGCTCCAATGGATTTTGGAAGGATACTTCCTGACATGTGGCATACTTCTTGCTCCACATGCAATATGGAACTCCACCACAGTACAGAAAACTGTAACTTGCTTCAATTTCATGCAGTTCTCGGAGCTCTCAGTATCAGAAGTCAATCCTCAGTGTTTACTACAAACAAGACGTTTAAACATACACCGGAAACTTACTGCTAAAGTTCTTTGCATCTGCTGTGTTCAGATAAAGCTTCTGAAATTCAGAGGTGATCTTGTTTTTAAATTCAATGGCAAAGTGACCCATTTTAGGACATCCACCACTGGGACATGGAAAGCAGCTCTACGAAAACAGACACAGGAAAAACTCATACCTTTTCATTAGTGCAGTAATTTCTATCATGCACATTGCACCAATGGAAAAGCTGTACCTAAAAATGCTGCACAGCATAATTCCCCGCAACAATGACATTTTCTTTGTTTAAGAGCAGACTGGAGACCCCCTGTCATGTTATCAAGACAGTTTTAAAAAACTAATTATTAGGTTTCTACCAGTTTAGTTCTTAGGCAACCTTGAATACCCTCCCTTCTTTTGGGGTTCTATTGTCTTCAAATCTATTATGAAAGGTTTTTTTGGGGGGGTGGTTTTTTTTAAAGCAACATCATTACAGACTCTGTTATCTGAGCCTTGCTTCCACAATGCTCGGGATTTATATGAGTTAATTGTGTGTCTCCTTCACACATGTTCTTATGGAAACAGTGCTTGCGTGTCTTCTAATGGTCAATATTATCTGAAAGTTTTGCACGTTCTATAAGCCAGAAATATAAAGTTACATTGTACATGTTATGTACAATGCTCTTTGGGCAAAATCCTAACCAGGTCTACTCAGAAGTAAGTCCTACTTTGTTCAATGGGGCTTAATCTCAGGAAAGTATGGTTAGGATTGCAACCTTTGTCATGGAAAAATAATATCCTATAATTTGATTATTTTAAACTTTTATGTTCTTTGGTGGTAGGGTAGTTACACTACATATTTCAATTTTACAACAGTATAACCACCATGATTTCCAGAAATGATCCTGGAAATAGTCCCTAGAATGTATAGTCCTTTTTCCAAAGATAATGCCAAAATTAAGGTAAGTATTGAAAAACTATCTGCAGTATTCACAGGGTCTGCTCAGCATTATGACAGTGACCCTCCCCACAAGATTTCAGTAACCACTAATGGACTTGTCCAATCATATGAGTATCACTGCCTTTAAATGCCAGAACACACAGGATCAGTTCGCACATAATACTAAACCATGGTTTGACATTATATAATTGAGCCTTAGCTCACTCTTTTCCTTTCCCCTTGCATACTGCACTTAATTAGCCACTTCATGGTTTACCACAATATCAAAACCAGCAACCTACAGCTCGCACTTAACATGCAAACAAATGTCAAACTGTGACTTGCAATCAGGAAGCAAGCACAAACCATAGTTTGCTAGTTCAGAGGCAATAAACCGGGAAGTAACTATCTGGGGTATGTGAGCACTTGTCTCTCTATGGCAGGGGTGTCCAAACTTTTTAGCAGGAGGGCCACATCATCTCTCTGACACTGTGTTGGGGTCCGGGGGAAAAAGAATTAATTTACATTTCAAATTTGAATAAATTTACATAAATGAATATATTAGAGATGGATCATATGAATGAATGAAGGTCTTGCAATAGCCTATAAAAGGCCTTGCACAAATCAAGGCCAGCCTTTCCGTCACTGCCGCTGCTGCATCACAGACATGAAACCAAAGGCTCATTGGAGATTGGGGGCTCCCTGAGGGCCAGATTGGGAGTCCTCAAGGACCACAAATGGCCCCAGTGCCGGGGTTTGGGCACCCCTGCTCTATGCCAAATGATGATTTGGCGTTATACATGAACCAATCTTCAGTCTTATTTCTCAAACATACAGAACAGCAAAGGATCCTTGTGAATCCTTTATGTGGATAAAGAGGCAATAGCCCAGTATTTCCAGGACACCTAAATAACTTACTGTTTCAAATAAGTTGTATGCAGCACAGGGATAGCCCAAAAATCCATCCGGAAATATAATGCTGTCAGAATAATATTTGTAGCTGCGCAAATGGTTACAGGCCACAAAGTCACGGGTTCCTATGAAAAAGAAACAGATGCTATGTGTTGTAGATTATCTTTTGACTGTTTTCTTTGTATGATGTGGGTTGGCCAAGGCTATGCGCACACCATAAGGATCACTTTTCAGTTCTTGGACTGAATGGAATGGAATACTGTCTGATCGCTCATCATTATCACATGAAAAATTGACTTGAACTAAATCACTGCTTCCCATCCACTTGTGAGGTTGGGGTATGTATCAGCATTAAGGGATGAACAAAAATAAATTTGGAGAGAACTATGGCTAATAGCCTATTCTGGAGACTGCTGAGTCTTTAGACATGGGAAACATATTTATCTGAATTTAGAAATCTTCACACAGTGTTTTATTCATATTTTTGGTCATAAGAACATAAGAACAGCCCCACTGGATCAGACCATAGGCCCATCTAGTCCAGCTTCCTGTATCTCACAGCGGCCCACCAAATGCCCCAGGGAGCACACCAGATAACAAGAGACCTGCATCCTGCTGCCCTCCCTAGCATTGGCATTCTGACATAGCCCATTTCTAAAATCAGGAGGTTGCACGTACACGTCATGGCTTGTAACCCATAATGCATTTTTCCTCCAGAAACTTATCCAATCCCCTTTTAAAGGAATCCAGGCCAGATGCCGCCACCACATCCTGTGGCAAGGAGTTCCACAGACCGACCACACGCTGAGTAAAGAAATATTTTCTTTTGTCTGTCCTAACCCTCCCAACACTCAATTTTAGTGGTTGTCCCCTGCTTCTGGTGTTATGTGAGAGTGTAAAGAGCATCACTCTATCCACTTTATCGTTTCCATGCATAATTTTGTATGTCTCAATCATGTCCCCCCTCAGGCATTGCTTTTCTAGGCTGAAGAGGCCCAAATGCCTTAGCCTTTCCTCAGAAGGAAGGTGCCTCAGCCCAGTAATCATCTTAGTCGCTCTCTTTTGCACCTTTTCCATTTTCACTAAGTCTTTTTTGAGATGCAGCGACCAGAACTGGATACAATACTCCAGGTGTGGCCTTACCATTGATTTGTGCAACAGCATTATAATATTAGCTGTTTTGTTCTCAATACCTTTTCTAATGATCCCAAGCATAGAATTGGCCTTCTTCACTGCCGCCACACATTGAGTCGACACTTTCATCGACCTGTCCACCACCACCCCAAGATCTCTCTCCTGACCTGTCACAGACAGCTCAGAACCCATTAGCCTATACGTGAAGTTTTGATTTTTTGCCCCAATGTGCATGACTTTACACTTACTGACATTGAAATGCATCTGCCATTTTGCTGCCCATTCTGCCAGTTTGGAGAGATCCTTCTGGAGTGCCTCACAATCACGTCTGGTCTTCACCATTCAGAAAAGTTTGGTGTCGTCTGCAAACTTTGCCACCTCACTGCTCACCCCTGTCTCCAGGTCTTTTATAAAGAGGTTGAAAAGCACTGGTCCCAGGACAGATCCTTGGGGCACACCGCTTTTCACCTCTCTCCATTGTGAAAATTGCTCATTGACACCCACTCTCTGTTTCCTGGTCTTCAACCAGGTCTCAATCCATGAGAGGACCTGCCCTCTAATTCCCTGACTGTGGAATTTTTTCAGTAGCCTTTGGTGAGGGACTGTGTCGAACACCTTCTGAAAGTCCAGATATATAATGTCCACGGGTTCTCCCACATCCACATGCCTGTTGACCTTTTCAAAGAATTCTAAAAGTTTTGTGAGGCAAGACTTACCCTTACAGAAGCCATGCTGATTCTCCCTCAGCAAGGCCTGTTCGTCTATGTGTTTTGAGATTCTGGCTTTGATGAGGCATTCCACCATCTTACCTGGTATAGATGTTAGGCTGACCGGCCTATAGTTTCCCGGGTCCCCCCTCTTTCCCTTTTTAAAGATTGGTATGACATTTGCTGTCCTCCAATCTTCTGGCACTGTGGCCATTTTGAGGGACAAGCTGCATATTTCAGTCAGGAGATCAGCAACTTCATTCTTTAATTCCTTAATAACTCTTGGGTGGATGCCATCCGGGCCCGGTGACTTATTGATCTTTAATTTATCAATGAGGTCTGAAACCTCTTTACATACATAAATCAATAAATTTATGGTTAATAATGCAATTTCATAAGGCTCAATGAAACAATATTTGTTCATCAACTCACTAAACAATTACACTGAACAAACAGGCAAGTAGAGCGGAGTTGAAATAATTGTCATACCCCATACAGATCAAATTTGCAACAACAGGCATTCATACCTGGATGATGATAGTCAGCTATCTGATAGTATTTGAAATCTACTTTTGATGGTTGGTGTTTGGTAGCTGTATGTAGAGTGTGTCTTAAAAAAACCTACATACACTTTAATTCATTCATACTTCCTTGTAGAAAACCTGCAACACTTGAACATCTAAGGGTCACAATGGACAAGATGTGCAGAACCATCCCAGCCCATACATGTGGCTTAGTCACTGATGTCGGCCATGTATAGATGCCAGTGGAGAACATTTTTAAAGCTCTTTGTCTAACTTACTAAGGGCACAATCCTAAAAAGGAGATGGGCTGACAGAAGTTCCTTGCGCTAGCCCACCAGTGTTGTGAAAGTGCTGTAAAGTACTTTCACACCACTGGGAGAGGAGAGAAGCTGGCACAAGCTGGCACATGCCAGCCTCCCCACACCAATGGGGTAAGTTTGTGTTGCCTTAGCTGAACCAGTGCAGGGGTCTGGGGGGCAGGGGGAGGGTGGGGAAGGTGAGAGGGAGGTGTTTTGGGGCAGGGGAGGGCAGGCAGCGGGCATTCCCAGGGGCGAGAGGGAGGGGAGCAGGAGGCGGAGCCAGGACCTGGCTATTATGGCAGATCCTGACCCCGTTCCCAGGCGGACCAGGGCAGTCCCGGACTGCTCAGATTTGCACCACTTTTGAAGATGGCTTGGATCCAAGTAACCCCACTGGCTCTTCGTGGGGTAAGGGGAAACATTTATCCTTGCCCCTGGCTGAGCCTCTGTTTGCCTGAAAACGTGCACTGGATACAGCACAAGCACACTGGCCTACCTGCTCCAGTGCAAGTTAGGATTGGGCTGCCCCTAACTAACTAACTAACTAACTATGGGTCAAACATTTGTTTCTGTATACACCATAGGCAGTATGTACATAACATAAGAACATAAGAACATAAGAACAGCCCCACTGGATCAGGCCATAGGCCCATCTAGTCCAGCTTCCTGTATCTCACAGCGGCCCACCAAATGCCCCAGGGAGCACACCAGATAACAAGAGACCTCATCCTGGTGCTCTCCCCTACATCTGGCATTCTGACTTAACCCATTCCTAAAATCAGGAGGTTGCGCATACACATCATGGCTTGTACCCCATAATGGATTTTTCCTCCAGAAACCCGTCCAATCCCCTTTTAAAGGTGTCTAGGCTAGACGCCAGCACCACATCCTGTGGCAAGGAGTTCCACAGACCGACCACGCGCTGAGTAAAGAAATATTTTCTTTTGTCTGTCCTAACCCGCCCAACACTCAATTTTAGTGGATGTCCCCTGGTTCTGGTATTATGTGAGAGTGTAAAGAGCATCTCCCTATCCACTCTGTCCATCCCCTGCATAATTTTGTATGTCTCAATCATGTCCCCCCTCAAGCGTCTCTTTTCTAGGCTGAAGAGGCCCAAATGCCGTAGCCTTTCCTCATAAGGAAGGTGCCCCAGCCCCGTAATCATCTTAGTCGCTCTCTTTTGCACCTTTTCCATTTCCACTATGTCTTTTTTGAGATGCGGCGACCAGAACTGGACACAATACTCCAGGTGTGGCCTTACCATCGATTTGTACAACGGCATTATAATACTAACCGTTTTGTTCTCAATACCCTTCCTAATGATCCCAAGCATAGAATTGGCCTTCTTCACTGCCACCGCACATTGGGTCGACACTTTCATCGACCTGTCCACCACCACCCCAAGATCTCTCTCCTGATCTGTCACAGACAGCTCAGAACCCATCAGCCTATATCTAAAGTTTTGATTTTTTGCCCCAATGTGCATGTGTGTCAGTTATAGCATTATCAATTTGACACTATAAAGTGTGTGTACATTTTCTTGAGACACTCTGTATCTATCTCAGCCTGTTATTAATGTCACTATGGCTGCAATCCTAACCACATCCACATGAGAAAAAATTGAACAAAATAGGACTTACTTCTGAGTAGACCTGGTTAGGATTCTGCCCTATGATACTCAGTGAGGGCCCAATCCTATCCAGCTTTCCAGCACTGATGCAGCTGTACCAACAGGGTGTGCCCTGCATTCTGTGATGGGGGGACAGTCATGGAGTCCTCAAGGTAAGGGAAGACTTGTTCCCTTACCTTGAGGTTGCATTGCGGCTCCATCAGTGCTGGAAAATTGGATAGGATTGGGCCTTAAGTGATTTCCAGCACCTGACAGTGTTTTTTTCTACCTTTTGACATTCAGTGCTTGAAACTAAACCAGAGCTGAGTTCTTGTTCTGCAGCATTTGATACCCATACCAGAACTGGATGTCAGGGAAACTTCTTGTTAAAAGATGTAGAAACATTTGCACGCTAGAGTAGTTCCCTATATCTCTCTCAGTAGGCTGCACTCAATTGAAAATGCACACAACTTTCTGATCCGTTGGAATCAATACTAAGGAACTATCAGCAGTCAAATTTGCAAGTGAGGGGTGTACAATATCAAAAGTATAGGACCACTGATCTCTTTCAGTCCCATCTCACTGTGAGTACAATCCTAAAGGAGTGCTCCACCGGTGTAGCAGCTGCTGACACCAGCCTAGAGTGTCACAAAAGTGCTGTAAGGCATGTTTGCAACAACTTGAGAGTCAGCAGTGCTGGTACCAGATAGGATTTGCACAGACCAGCACAGGGACATGGAGAGGGTTGTGGGGAGGGGGTGCTTTGAGGGGGAGGGTAGAACAGGGTGGATTGGGCCCTGGAGGGTGAGGGATCAGCAAAGGCTTCCTCTCCGTATTCTGTCCTCCCTCCTGGGCTAGGCAAGCAGACACAGGGCCCGCTCAGATTTATGCCAGCTAAATAGCTGGCAGAAATCCAAGTAGCCCCATAGTGCAGGCTGGAGCATACTCAGGCTAAGGGGAAAAATATCCCCTTACCCCAAGGAGACCTCCACCTGGCTCCCAACTAGTGCTGGGTACAGCACAGGGCATGTGAACTGGCTGCACCAGTACAGGTTAGGATTGGGCTGCCCATCTGTTAGCAGAATTGAAAACACTTTGTTCTTTTTCAGTTCCATGATGACGAGTTAACTGCATAACAGAATATAATTATTTTAGCTGCCAATAACAGTAATTGCAAGTGCAATAACATAATCAAATATTAAGGTTATCCTTTCCCTCCATCCTACTGTTTCTGCCACAGATTTGACTGATTCAAGAGATTTGAATGATGTTCCTTCCTCAGTCTTCAAACTATTGGAACAGTTTAAGCAGTATTTACTTCCACCATTAATTGTCTGACAGCTTTTCTGGATGAGACACGCAATCAAATTCATTCCTGTTTGTTTCTATTCTGTAGGCTAATTGGAGAAAGCTTTGGATGCAATGGAACAACTATAATTAAGTTTGTTTCTTTTTTAGAAATCTGCCATCATGATGACATATCATTCAATGAAAATATGCTATGCCTATTAAGTTACTTTAAAAAAAAAGAGTTTCTGGTAAAACTGATCAGACAGGAGGCTCTGGGTTGGATGGAAATGATGCAGTCTGGAATATTTCAGTGACAAAATTCATAAGCACTCACTATATGCTTAGTATAACAACATCCTAATTTGTGGGGATGATGATAAAGCAGATGAGTAGTTCTATAACTGGATAGCCCTTAGCTATATTTGGTAGCTTTTTGTTTTCTAAAATTAAGTTAACAAAGATTAAAAACTGATTATATAATTTGAAATAAACTGACATGTTTAAGTAAGCTCCATAAGCTGCATTCTAGAGAACTCTCATAGAACTAAAACATTACATCAGAGTAAACCCATTCTTCCCTGTTCCTCATGAGGTTCTCTGAAGAAAACGTCTTTGTTAGAAATTGCATAGCAGACACACAGCACAGTCAGGCTTGGCCTATCCATGAGGCTAACAGGAGCAATCACCTCTGACCAGGATTACCCCTTCCCTGCATATAGAAACCTTCCCCCCCCCCCCCATCATTCTTACCTTGACAGAGTCTGAATGATCCATTAAGAAGTTCTGGAAGCAGCTGGTAGCTTTTGCAGCCAGTTCCCAGGCTCTGCTTAGCAGTGTACGTTTGCAGCATCACTACTGCAGTTATGACTGGGGAAGGCTATCATAATGGGCTCATAGGATAGGGTCATTAGTTGTTCCATTGGAATCAATTAGAATTGTCATATTCTAGTTCACAAAGTCCAGAGTAATTTGCATATAATGCAAATCAAATGCCAGTGGGGAAGGGGTTAAGTATCACCACAACATTCTCTTCCAAATTGGCCCCTCCCAGTGCTGCTCTGCAGCAAGGCAATGGGTCATTAAGCTTTTCTTGCATGCTGCTGCATGTACAATGTATTTGAAATCCACCTGGAGTGATGTATTCTGGGGTGACATTGATTGAAGGGAGGAGACACAGGAGACATCAAAACTCAGCAGTTTCACCATGTAAAGGTAGACTGAGCTATTTTCAGCTGTTTTCTTTCCCTACAATTTTTTAAGGGTGTCCCCAGTTTCTGCGGAACTGCAGATAACTGAAACTGTAGATAACAGGGTATGCCTATAAATGTTTTTAGGACTAAGGGTGCAATCCAAACTGCGCCCTATGCCAGGCTAGGATGGTTGCAAATGTACCGTAAAGCATGTTTGCGCCTCCTCAAGGGGAAGCCAGGCCAGAGCTCCAAGAAGCACCGGCCTGACATAAGTCTCTGCGCCGGCTTCCCCTCAGCCGCTTGTGTCTGCTCACCTGTGCTGCGCTGACACAAGCAGAAAAGGTAAGCATGGGGGGCGGGGAGGAGAAGGGAGGGAGGCGTTCCTGGGCAGGGGGAGGGCGGGCGATGGAGCGGGAGAGCGGACGGGCAGTTATGCTGGATCCCAACCCTGTTCCCAGGGGAACGGAGCGGCTTCAAGGCACTCTTCTCTCCTCGGATTTGTGCCACCTCCAGAGGTGGCGCAAGTCCAAGGAAACCCATTGTGGCCAGCAGTCCTTACCCAGGGGTAAGGGGAAACGTTTCCCCTTACCTCTGACTGAGCCACTTCTGGCCACAATCCTGTGCTAGATACAGCGCAAGCCTCCTGGCTTGCCTGTTCCAGCACAGGTTAGGATTGCATCCTAAGTGTTTTTAGGGTCTCTGAATGCAAGGGAGTGGCAACAAGATACAGGTATCTTGTTGTCTTGTGTGTTCCTGGAGGCATCTGGTGGGCCACTGTGAGATACAGAAAGCTGGAGTAGATGGGCCTTGGCTTGATCCAGCAGGGCTCTTCTTATGTTCTTATGACTACAGCCTCAGTCACTGGCATCTTTGCTATAGCTGTGTAAACACACCAGCTGAAGTTTTTCATCATGCTCTCTTGATACATACCTTCCCAGATTCCATCAATGTCCACTATTTGCGAAACTGGGTTTTTCTTACATCCAGGCATATATTCTCCTCCATTTGGATAAAAATCAAGGTGTCCCACAGCTTGGCTCATTCCAAAGCCTAGGATATTGAAAGCCTAGGATTAGCGTATGTTAAATTTGAATACTTCAAGCATACTATGGCATCTCCCTACAGGTGTTATGTAGAATATGTGCTTTTGGCTTCATATACTGGGAAGGAACCTACTACACTCTTTGCTCAAGAGTATAGTAGTATGTACAATATGTACATACTACTACAGTAGTATGTACATGTATATACTTACTACTGTAGTACTGTATGTACTACAGTAGTACATACAGTAGTATGTACAAAGAGTATGTACAATAAAAAAAATTTTTCTCTTATCTTTTTGACTGTTGATATAATCACACATTTTACACTTTTAAAACAAAATTCCAACCTGTGAGATCAACCTGAATGTGCATGTTGATGCTACAGGGCAAAAAGGACAGGGCAGAGGAAATAAAGAAGCGTTGTTGGAAGCCAGAGGTTGGTGGGGGTTGACAATAGTTTTTAGTCCAGTGGGAGTCTCCGTAACAAGACTGTTACCCATAGTGGAACCGAGGTATAAACAGGGAGTAATCTGGAAGTTCTGAATACTTCATAGTCTCGTAAGAGGGTAGTTGAAATATGCAGAGACATTTAATTAGGGGAAAAAACCCTCTTTTTTTCCTCTGCTGGTTGGCAACCTTCAGTCTCGAAAGACTATGGTATAAGCCTACAGCACCCAGTATTCCCAGGCGGTCTCCCATCCAAGTACTAACCAGGCCTGACCCTGCTTAGCTTCCAAGATCAGATGAGATCGGGCATGTGCAGGATAACAGTTGACAGCAGAAGTACTGTATGAGTCTTTTGTTAGTAATGAGGGAATAGGATGGAGGGAGGGAGGAAAACTCTCATTGAGATCTAGTAACTTAAATTGGCTGCCTGTCTGAAATTTCCCTAATCATGTTGAACTGGGTGCATACAACCTGTTGAACACACATATCATTGTACATTTTAGCTACTTACCCAGGTATGGAATAGTAGGTGCTGAATCAGTATGGATAACATCAACAAATTCAGCATCGGTTTTATCCAATCTGATTGAAGTTGGTGTGCCTTGAAAATATGGCTGAGCAGGATCCAGTCCTATAAAATCACACATTTTAATACATAACAACTTTCAGAGAGGGGTAACTGTATTAGTTAGTTGCAGAAAATCCAACCAAAATTCTTTTAATACATTAAAAATCAGTTGATTTAATGTTGCATAAGATTTCATGGATTAGAGTTTATTCATAAAATGGGTTAGCCACAGATGACACATACGTAGGATAAAATGTGTGATCGGTGGGGCCGAAAAGCCATGAAATGTATTCCAATATAGATTTGAAGAGCAGGCTTGCACAAATGCCGATAGCTCCAATTATCCTGAGGGCCTGTTGTCTGCCATGCTGGGGATGAATTACTCGCCCTACTCCTAGTTTTGTAGCACAAGTGCTTTTAGGCAGTATTGCTGTGATACATCAAGAAGAGAAGCAACCATTGTTGCACACCTAGGGCACAATCCTATCAATGACCCACTAGGGAAACCAGAAAAGGACCCCCCTTCTTAAGGGGAATCAGCAGCAACACAATCACTATGATCCCACTGCTGTCGGACAGGGAGTGGGTTTTCACATACTATGTCTCGCCTGAG
This sequence comes from Tiliqua scincoides, assembly GCF_035046505.1. Classification (NCBI taxonomy): domain Eukaryota; kingdom Metazoa; phylum Chordata; class Lepidosauria; order Squamata; family Scincidae; genus Tiliqua; species Tiliqua scincoides. Next base: position 178,863,437 of record NC_089823.1, read on the forward strand.
GGTCTGGCGAGCCTGCAACCCCCTCTGCAGCCCTTCCCAAGGCTTAAAAATGTAGAAAAAAGGGAAAAGATCCAGTTTTTCTCCTGAAACAGGAAGTGTGTTTTTTCTTCTTCCTTTTTCTCCATTTTGAAGCCACAGGAAGGGCTGCAGAGAGGGGTCACAGGCTTCCCAGACCCTCTGGAAAGCCAGTGACCCCCAGGTAAGTGAAAACCCACTCCCTGCCTGGCAGCAGCATGATCGCAGTGATCACATTGCTCCCCCCCCCCCACACACACAAAGACTTACAGGGTTTCCAAAGTCCAAGTAGGACTTTGGGAACCACTGTACTAGATGATACTGAAGCATAAGATACAGGCCTATACACATTTTGTTGTCTTAAAAGTTAGACCTATTCTTGGGTATACTTAGGGTGCTGAATTCATAAATAGCATCGATTTGCCAGATTGGTTCAAGTTTGGGGGATGTGACATAGCCACCTTATTTGCTGATTCAAGCAGCTCCCTTATGAGGAAGCTATGATGTCAGCTTTCTTATGAGGAAGCTGCTTGAATTAGCATATAATCATGCTTGAATCAGCATGATGCATTCTTAAAACTGCAGCCAATCGGGCAAAACCAATGCCATTTTTTGATTTAGCACCCCCAAAAATATCCTAAATCTGTTCAAACTTCCTTGGCAACAAAAATGTTTTTGGGTTTTTTTGCCTGTGATTCATTAGTTTCAATAGGATAAATGAGGAGCAAGTAGGCTAAGGTTTCCAAATAGCTTGATTATATTATGCTTGGGACCTAAAGTCTGAAATGTGTGTCCACATTTTCTAAAGACTTTCACATGATTAATTTTCCCCTTTCCTCCAGTACTGATTTTTCTCTTTGTTTTTATTTACATAATTTTGAAATTGATTTACTTGATTTTTTTTTTTTTACTGAAAGCTGAAATTGATATGCAGCAGCTTAAATATTTGGCAAGCCCTTAGAGTAACAAGCAACATTTTTCCTTTCCCAGCAGCATATGTAAAGTTGGTGTTAAGTTGACTATGTCAGACTTTTGATTCAAGGGGCATCAAGCCCAAGACCTTCGAAAAAATTATCTAGTGGAAAACTACTAAGTAATTTGAATTTGAAATTAGTTTATGGTATGTAAAAAATTCATTGTGTTACGAATGAGAAGTCAAAATAGGTAACTGATAAAATGTATAACGTAGTCAAACCTGCTGTTATGTAACATGGAATAATCAACATTTTAAAATAAATCTTATTAATGTGATTTAGGGCTCAATCCTATCCAACTTCCCAGTGCCATTGCAGCCCTGAGGCAAGGGAACAAACACTCCCTTACCTTGGGGGGGGGGGCTCTGTGACTCCCCCACTCCCTGCAGGAAGCATGTCCTACATGCCCCACATGGGACACATGTCTATCAGCATGGCTGCAGCAGCACTAGAAAGTTGGATAGGTGGCGGTTCTAGCTGCAAAAACAGCAAGCTGTCTCCAGTGGCGCCACTAGCATTCGCGTCACCCGGCGCGGGAGACCTGCGCGTCACCCCATACGGTGGAAAGGGCAACGCCCCAGGTGGTGGGCATGGTGATGTACCATCGCCCCATCCCCACTGGTTTTTTGGCTGTACCTTTTGTTAGAACACAGATATTTCAATGTGGTTTGTTTCATTGCATTCTGCATGAAATTACGCATTGATTGATATATAACATGATGGTATTATTCCTCCAAATTCTGATTTTGGTGATTTTGAAAATTTGTAGTGTCTCACCCACGCGCACACACACACACCCCTATGTCAACTTACTAACACATTATTGCAGCAGTTCTCTTACTTCTCACTGGGACCCACTTTTTAGAATGACGGTCTGTCTAGGACCCATTGGAAGTGATGTCATGGCCAGAAGTGACATCATCAAGCAAATTAAAATAAATAATTATAAATAATTAAATTAAAATAAAAGAAATAATTAAATAAGGGGGAGCCAGTCCTGTTCCACCAAGTGAATCTACTCTGAAGTAAGTCCTATTGTGGTCAATGGGGCTTACTCTGAGGAAAGTGTGGGTAGGATTGCGGCCTGTGAGCCCAATCTTATGCATGTCTACTCTGAAGTAAGTCCCATAGTGGTCAATGAAGCTTACTCTGTAGTCTGCCTGCAATAACAACCCCCCCAAAAAGAATCAGTGAGATTTCCAGCCCTCCCCAGTGCCCAGTTTAAAGTTCTTCTATTTCAGGCATATCAAGATAAAGCCCCACCTGGCTTTGCAAGTGCAAAATAGAAAACATTCCCTTTACCGGTTCAAGCCACTTTTTGTCCTTTTTAGTGGGGAGGGAGAGGCTGCCTTCTGGAGCATTTGTTGCACTCCAGCTCCATCAAATTGGGACCCTTCTGGTGGCCTCACATTCCCCTTTGCCTGGCCTGACCACCAGTCAAGGCACATCTGCCTACTCATGAATAACGCGACCATGTGGCTGAGTTTGCTTTCCATAGGGCTCCATAGACTCGCAGCTGGGAGGGAGGAACCTCCTTGGGTGTTTTTGGGGGCTGATTCATTGGATGAGGACCATTCTGATGTCCTTAGAGTCCTCTCAGCCTACCCTTTCTGACAGACTAAGGCAAGTTCACCTACTTGCGAGTAAACGTGGCCACGTGGCTTCATTTCAGGCTCAATAGACGCAGCTGGGAGGGAGGCAGGGACCTCCTCGGGTGTTTTTTTGGGCTGCATTAATTGGATCAAGACCATTCTGGTGTCGTTGGAGTCCTCTCGCCTGCCCTTTCCGATGGACTAAGGCAAGTACACCTACTCATGCGTAAATGCGCAATACGGCTCACTTTCACTTTCCATAGGGCTCCATAAATTTTTTCTTTCTGGCTTTTTGGCCATAACTTTTGAATGAAAGGAGCGATTTCAATTCGGTTTTTTGCACTGCACTCCGCTGGACATTCCGCATCCAAAGGTATGTGGCATGACAAGGTAGCTCCTAATGCTGAGATTTTAGCACGTCACCCCGCAAGCGCGTCACCCCCCAGTGTGTCACCCGGTGCGGCCCGCACCCCCTTAGCGACGCCACTGGCTGTCTCTTAGTTCCAAGCTTTTTCTTCCCCCGCCTTGCTTGTCAAAGATTGCTGTTCATTATATGGCCGAAATGCTCAAGCAACCTGATCCCCATGTGGTTATTACAGTCCCATGTGCAGTATTCCAAAGCAGCAACCACCTAGTATGTGGTCTTCACCAAACATAATAATATAATTGACCGTTGCAGCCAAAATCACTTTTACAGCAAGCAGGTACCTGTTTGAGAGCTAAAAGATAGAATCTCCATCCATTGCCACCCACTGCTGAGCCAGGCAAGAATCTCTCTTTGCAACTTCTGTGAATTTTACAATAGCAAAAAAGCTTTCTAGAAGGTTCAGGATGGCTTTGCAGCTAATAGATCTGTGCAGCTAGTCAAGTGTTCCGCTATTGGTTTATCAGCAGATTGTATAAAAATTTCGTAAGAGCATGTCCCCATGGGAATTGCCAATGCTGGATCATGAGAAATGTATGTTGTAATATGAAAATTTTGCACATCAATTGTGTAGTCTTCTTCATGCATTTGAAATGTATTTCTATAGAGACTTGTTTCCATTTGATTTTCTCAGAACCATTTGGCTTGGCTGAAACCCCCAGCCTACTTCGTTCTAAGCATCAACCAAAATGACTGCTTGATAGGGGACATTTTCAGCTCATCCCCATCAAAAACTATTGTGCAACACTGACAGGCTGCTTTACTCCCAGGTTCTTCACAATTGATCTGTTTATACCTGATGGCAATTGCCAAAAGTTCCCCCTTCTTGGAGACAGGAGACTGGGAGCCCAATCCTATGCACGTCTACTCAGAAGTAAGTTCCATTATAGTCAATGGGGCTTACTTCCAAGTAAGTGTGGATAGGATTGTAGCCTGTGTTACCCTGCTGGGTTCTCAAATGTCACTCTATAGAAGACAAGGAATATGCAACAGATATTCATGCTTATGTGTTTTAACATTTGTTGGTTCTTATGCTCTTAATTTGGTATAATTGGCCACTATTATTACAGCACTGCAACATGCAAGATAAGATTCAACAATTCTTGGTTTCATATTGATTTGTGACATATTGCATTAACCTACCAGTTATTCTTCCAACTCCTGGTACTCTTTGCCCCATCTCAGCAGCTGCATGTGCCCCAAGGCTGTGGCCTATGAAATGTACCATGGAAGGAGAGTATCCATATTTTGTCTAATGGGGGAAAACAGAATGTATGCATGGGTTGAGGGAGACCAGACCGCATGTGGTATAGGTGAAGGAGTTTCGTGTGTTCTTCACCATTTGTTCAGCTATTTTCAGTCCATGTTTTCAAAACTACATTCAATCTCACACTTGACAGTTTTGCAATTGCAGTCTGAGTCGATTGTAAGCAAATTACGAGGCAAAGCAAACACACAGCTACTGTTTGCCACATACTGAATTCAGCTCCAATCCACTGCAGGCACAAACTTGTCACACTTGTTTTGGGTGACTTGATGCTCAGCCCAAGGGTATTCAAGTATGTCACAAAGTCACCATGGCACAGGCCTCTAATTTCATATTTTACAGGTTTCACCATGTTATATGTCAGCCCACTTATATCTTACATCCTAAGCTCTCACTCATTTATCAATAGGAATTCAATGAACATTTTTTTCAGAGCTGGGGATGAGTACTGTACCCATGAAAAGAATAATTGTTGGATTTGGACGTCAGTGTCTGAACCAGCTGTCTATCGATGGGCTGCTTAGAAGTCTTGGGCAAGTACCGTAATTATCTTTTAGCCTCTATTAAATGAACTAGACTTGACTTCAATATGCTGTTCAGTATTGACAGCAGTGCATTTGCACTGGAAGCAAACTATCATATACCTATCCCCTTCTCCATTGTTACCCACACATGTGCAAAAGGGTTTGGCTTGTGCAATGCCCAGTTTTCTAAAACTGGTAATTTAATAACTCTACATTCACTTTGCCTAACAATTCTTTCTCATATCAAATGTTGCTTGGAAAGTTATTAGATTTCATTTTTGTCTAGGCTTCATCAAGTTCACATATCTTGGCCTGGAAATATTCCAGTAGCTGTAAGATCCATAACTATGGTATAGTGAATGTAAGTTCCCTTACCTTGAGGATATTGATAAAATAAGCCACTTCAGCTCCCACCACGCGGACATTGTTTGCTGCCTGGGTATATGCACATCTGGAACCACTACTCCAGTCTATGCAGATACAGTTCACATCTTCCACTTGAAACATTCTCTAATGCAACAGCAGAAAAACAAACATCAAGGCAGGGTTTCTGCCACCACACATCTACCTGGCTCTACATGTTACAGTTTCACCTAGGTCTCAACAAACAGGAGCATGTTCACCTTGGTCACTCTCTTGCTTGTACTAGATGGTCTATCTGAGAATATTCTGTGCCCTAAATATAAATAATAACCCTGCTTCATCCCTTTCAGTGTTTAGAGGCATACTCGGGCTGAATAGAGAATGCATATATGTTGCAATCCACTTTGGGAGATGTTACCCCAACTCCATGGAACCTGTCTCTTAGTGAATTCTGCTTTCTGCAGTGCTGCTGAAGTATTAAGAGTGTGGGAAACTCCCACAAGGATAAGCTCTTAGAACTGGGGCTCTCAAGACATATCGTAGTGTATCAAGTTACCTCTGATATCAATCAAACTTATTGAACCTCCTCAGGAATAACTATCATCAATAGGTTGTTTTGCTTGCTAACTTGCTTAAATAAGTACATCAATTCTTAACATCAAGGAAGTCAGCAGGGGCCCTTGAAGTTCTCTGAGGAACACACAGAACCTTTGGGATGAGGGAAATTCCATGCAAACTAGAAGACTTGCCTTATTGGCTCTTCTTTTGCACTCTCTTCCAAGCAAGTTCCTCATGTTGCCCTGATTGGGAAAAAACAGCCCAATCCTACAGGCTGTTTACACTGCTGGAACAAGCATTCTAGCTGTGTAAATGGCTTTACAGCTGTCACAAAAGCAGCAGCACCCACAAGCACAGCCTGGCCACTGGTGCAAGCAGTGAGCAGCCGGGTCCACATGACAACAGACAGCTGATGCCTGCCATTGACAGGAAGATTGTGCTGGGGTCAGGAGGGAGATGGGGAAGGGGTAGAATGGGATGGGGAGTAAGCGGAGCGGGGAGGCAATGGGGCAGTGGGGAGGATGGATCAGACCCAGAAAGAGTGTAGGTTTGGCGGCAATATTGCTGGCACAGGTCCAAGTTGACACATGACAGCAATGCGGACTTACCCCAAGGAGGCCTCAACATACTGAAACTCCCCTCTGGGATACAGTGGAAGCCAAATTGGTGCATCTGCATCACCACGTAGGGAGCTAGGTAGGACTGGGCTGCATGGCAAGGATATCTCATAACCCAATCAAACAATTTTACAACTGGTTGAGTGAGAATTTGTAGTCCTCCTAGGACGTCCCTGCATTTTCTTAGGATAAGGTCACATTTTCAGAATAAGGATGTTAAACATCTGGAGGTGGCAAGTCTGAGTTCATTGTAGTTTGTTGGACTCCATGACCTTTTAGTCCCTCTCAAAATACATTTTGATTGTTCTTAGAAAACATAAGTCTGAATGTCATAATTAAAGGCAAGTTCTTTTGTTGTTGTTGTTGCTGCACCATATCTTAAAAGTGACAAATTTATTACTGAGAAAGAGAAGTGATAATTATCTGAAACACCTCTCGAGATAAGAATTGATTTCACAGTTACTGCATGAATATTACAGTGTATTGTACCCTGCACATGTCTGACAGCCAGTTTTCTTCACCCTGGTCTATAAATCCATGGGTAATAAAGCGAGTCATCTTGCTGGCATCAAAGTTTGAGTAATCAATAGTTTCTGGATTGATCGCAGATATTTCCTGTGAATAATATAAAAACATATAAGCACTAAGCTTATTATGAAAACAAAAAAATTTCTACCCTCCCCCTTTTTCCCTTGGGGGACACAAGATGGCTTACCATGTCAATTGAAAAACATTATTGATACAACAGCACAATAAAACACAGCGGCCATTAAAATAAGATCAAGCTGAAGAACAAAAAAGTTTAAAAGGCTAAGAAAAACCCTATGAAAAAATCCAGATCTTCAACTTCTGGTGAAATACTAGCAGGGATGGAGATAGCAGCACAGAACGCGACAGAGAATTTGACATTTTGCGGATGCATAGTTCATCTCACATGTTACTGCCAACTGAAAGACTAGCAGGACTTGCAAGAAAGCCTCCCTCCCTGAGTTTAACGGATGGGTAGATTTACAGCGCAATCCTATACTTCTCTTCTGCCGGCCTAGAGTGTTACAAATGTAGCTTGTGACACTCTAGTAGCTTGCGACTACTCTAGCCTGCTGGCACTGTATTCCAATCTTTAACCACCAGCAGACGTGAGTACTCTGCCAAGCGGTTTGAGAGAGGAGAGTGGCAGGAGGGAGGAACAGAGGTGAAGAGAAGGTGTAAGGGGGTGGGGAAGGTGGAATGGTAGTGGGATAGGCCTGAGAGGGGTGAGATTGGTGGAGGAGGCCTCCACAATATCCTAACCCCCTTCCTATCCAAACAGCTTTACATAGAGCTGCTCAGATTGATGGCGCAATTCTAACTTGCGCTGGAAGCAGGCAGGCCAGCAGGACTGCACTGCATCCAGTACAAGTTTGGGGCCAAAAACAGTGCAGCCTCCACAAAGGGTAACTTTTCCCTTACCCCATGTCACCCTGCAGTGGCCCCAATGGGTCTACTCAGATTTGTGTTACCTGATGAGGTGGCACAAATCTGAGCAGCCTGGAACTGCCACCAGTTCATAACCACCCAGGACATAACCACCGGATCCTGGGCCTACCTTCTGCTCCCTCTCTGCCCATCCTGGGAACTCTCACCACCTGCCCTCCCCTGTCCTGAAATCCCTCCCTCCCGCCTATTCCCCACCCTCCCCACGCACCCCCCCCAGACCCCTGTGTTGGCCAAACTCGGCCAATGCAATTAATCCATCCTCCAGGCCCTGTGTCGGTGTGGAGAGGCCAGCACACATCCGTGCGCTGGCCTGTCTCCCCAGAAAGGGGCGCAAAATTACCTTATGGCACTTTTGTGACACTTTTGGGCCTGCGCAAGGTCCAAGTGAAGGGCTGGATTGTGACCTTAGTGATTTAGCTGGCACAGATCAGAGTAATCCCATTGGGCAGGCTGGAGCTTTACACAGGGTAACGGAGGAAATATTCCCATACCTCAAGTACACCTCCAGCCTCCCCTTAATTGGTGCTGGATACAGCATAAACCACTCAGGCCTGTTGCACTAGTGCAGGTTAGGACTGGGCTGCCCTTTAGAGAAAGGCAGGCCTTCTGGTATCTTGGTCCTAAGCCATGCAGATCTTTAATGGCAACAAGCAGCACTTTTGAATCATACCTGGAATCAAACATTAGTCAAGGTAGCTGAAACAACAATGGCTAGACATGATTGAATTCACTTTGCACTGGTCAACAACTGAGCGGCTGCATTTTTCACAAGCATTTTCTCTCATTTGCTAAAAAATGAATCAAAAGAGCATCATGATTGAAAATGACACAGGAATGTCTTCCTTGTGTTGTGTCTATTCCTAGCCCCATCAAACAGATTCAGAACTGAAGCATGGGATATCAGCTGATGGGTTTCCAAACAAAGTGAAGCTATGTATATCTGCTAATTAATAAATCATTATTGGAACATCCTTATATTTTTCCCTTCTGTGCTTGCTGTGACATCTGATGTGCCACTGTGAGATACAGGAAGCTGGACTAGATGGGCCTATGGCCTGAAGAGCGGGGCTCTTCTTATGTTCTTAACATATGGGAAAGCAATGCAATATTTATCTTGGAATGGGTTTTACCTGAAAGTTATTTGGGTTCTTTTGTGTGTAGAGAAGGAAACGAGTATTTATCCGCTCTGGAGTCCAGGGTAACTTTGCAATTGGTCGTTCTACAGTTCCTGCATATGGAATGTCATCTGTAAAGCAGCCCAGACGGGGATAGCAGACTTCTTTTCCTGTTATATGTGAACCAAATAATCAGGCCGTGAATGACCAAAAAAATGGTTGAATTTACATTCCATCCTTTTATTGCACCTATGGCTATAAAATGACCAAATGACTGCTGCAAAAGCCCATAATTATTCACTCAGGCAGCCCAATAGTCCTAAGCTTCCCAGCGCTGCCAGGTGCAGCAGTACCAAAATGGCTACCGCTGCATCCAGTGGGGCCAGGGAGGCCGCCAGAGGTCTCCTCAGGGGAAGGGGACTTTTGTCCCCTACTCCCGAGGAAAGACCCAGGCCCTGCAATGGGGCTACTCGAGTCCCCACAAACTATTTTGCCAGTGTAGATTTGAGAAGTCCCATGTCAGGGTTTACAGTTGGTCCTTCCCCCTGTTCCCCTGTTCCCTGTTGACAATAGCAAACTAGGTGGATGAACGGTCTGACTCTGTAGCAGCTTCCTATATGCTCAGGTGCAGTCTTTCTTCCACAGACTTGGGAGCACCCATTTGAAACCCCATGGTGAAAAAGTGGTTCAGTGGGTAATTCTGCCTGAAGAAGGGGCATCTGAGGTTTCTCTATTCCAAATTGCTCCATTCCAAAGCTGCTTTTTCTTTTGAAAAAAATGGCTGCCGCATTCCTGCAATGCACGTGTGTGCGTGATGTGTAACTAGACCCTAAAGCACAGAGTTGACAGGCCTCTGACAAATATTCCCACATTCTCACTTCTGATGAGGAACTCCTCTACTGAGACACCTTGCTTTTTTTTTACTACCCCATTACTTCTGTCTGGCTTTTCTTTTCCCTCAGCACACTTGACACATTCAGCTCCCTTTCTCTGTTATAGACCCATTTCACAAAGCAACATTTTTGCCAGCCAACATTATTGTGGGTGGGGGGTGCTACAGAATTCTGTGATAAAAATGATGGCCAATTTCAAGTCTTACCTCTAGCTGCATTGATCAGGAGAAGTGCAATGCTCCACAAGGCAAGCATCTAAAATGGATTAAAAAAAACAACACACATACACAGAAAAGATGGATGACAGGAAGTCTTGTCCATTTATATTGATTTTAGGTTTACCTCCTTGTGCCATTACAACAGCTATAACACACAATGAAAGTGCATCTGCTGCAAAAGGGATTTGATGAGATAGGACGTGACTCACCGTGCAGTCTCTGCTTTCTTCTCTGCACAAAGCTCAGCAAACTAGACCTGACCTTTTTATAAACTGGCATATCCTTGAGGCTTGTTCACGAAAGCAAAAAGGGCATATAAACATAGCAACTGATGTGTATATTTCAGATTAAGACTATCATAAATACACAAAGCAGGAGCCACATATTGATATATAAAATGGAGATGGAAAGAGGAGTTTTTGTTGATGAATTGTGTGTTGCTATAACAGCAAAGAAACTTGCTGAGGAACATGATTGATTAATAGCCCAGTCCTAATCCATGCTGGGAGGCTGGCTGGCCTACCATGTATCCAGAGCGGGCCAGTGGCAGCTCAGCCAGGGAACCATTACCTCAGATAAAATCACAGCAGCCTCAATGGGGCTACTCGGATCTGCACCACCTAAAGATGTGATGCAAATCCAAGCAGCCCGGAGCTGTTCTGGGCTGCCTGGGATTGAAGTTAGGATCCTGCACAAGTGTCAGATCCTGGCCCCACCCCCACTCAGTCGCTGCCTGCCCACATGCCTACTCGCCACCTGCCCTCCCCCTGACTGAAACACCTCTGTCCTGCCCTCCCCATGCCCCCCACAGACCCCCACATCAGCCTGACTCAGCCAGCATGGACTTACCTTTCTGACCGCCCAACAGGGCTTGGGTCTGCCTCCCTCCCTCCCGCCACTGTTAGGCCAGCTCAAGGGACTTGCACAGGTGCAAGCCTGTGCCCTAAAAGTTATATTTCAATGTATGATCATTTTAAAGATAACTGAGTTCTTCAAATTGGTTATAGCTCAGTAGTAATGCACATGCATTGGAAGCAGAAGGTGCCAAGTTCAATCTCTGGCATCTTTGGGTAGGGCTGGGACACACCCTTGCCCAAAAGTCTGAAGAGTCACTACCATTCAGGGTATACAATGCTGCAGAAGGTGAGAGTGACTACTAGCTCTCCCTGGAGATGCAGGAGCCCACCACTTCTCTTCCTCTTTCATTCTATTTTCCTCCTTTTCCAATTCAGCCTCGGGCCTGTGCCTGCATTTGTGATGGTTTCCAGTCGAACTAAACAGGATGTAAATGCTATACTTATAGAGTTAAGCTGGAAGATTGTTTTAAAAAGCAATGATGGCAGAATTCTGAACAAGAATTCTGAACAAGAATTCTGATTTAGTGTGCCCTTCTGTTTCACTGGAAAACTATTCATCGCCCATTTGGAGGCACTATGCAAGGGGAAGGTATTCTCACGTCCTTCTTAAATACTGGACTGTGCTTGGAATATGGTGATGTATACAGTTAATTTCTTTCCCTTCCTCAGAAGATTCTAGTTCACCTTGAGGTTTATCAGATCTCTCTCTGCATCTATAAAAAGAACTCCTAGGGCCACATGACACACGAAGGCTTGGGTATGTCCCAGTCTATAGCAGTGTGAAGAAAAAAAGGGTCACCACCTGTACACACAAAGATGAAATTGCCAAATAATATCAAAGAGTTTCCATTAAACACACACACACACACACACACACACACACACACACACAAACACACTCTGTTTTTAGCTCACTCGGGGCCTTATTCTATCTTTGAGCAAGTATAGAAGAGCCTCAAAGGTCTTAAATACAAAACAGGTCTATCATCTTATTAATTAGCTTTGGACTGCAATCCTATGCACAATCTTCTGGGAGCAGAGCCATTCAACATGGTGAGATTTACTTCTGAATACAGATACCCAATCAAGGAGGAACTACCGCTAGGAGACCAATCCCTAAAGAATGGCCCAAACCTATTCCCATCCCACATCAGCATAACTAGTGTTGCAGTGGTGAAGGCTGCTTTACGGCAGTCGCGAAGCACCCTTTGCTAACATGCACAGCAGGCCCACTGACAGGGAGACCAAAGTGGCCTCCCATATTCCAGCAGACCCACAGAGATCCACTGGAGCAGGAAAGCACACACAGGGGATTGGAGGAAAGTGGAAAGGGGTTGAACAGGGTGGGGTGGGCAGAACAGGGGAGGGGTGTACAGAATGAGGTGGTGACAGGGCAGGGAGGAGGGCAGATCAGGCCTGGGAGGTGGGGGCAGGTTAAACAATGATGGGACATTGGTTGGCAACCTTCAGTGTCGAAAGACTATGGTATAAGGCTACAGCTCTCCCAAGCGGTCTCTTATCCAAGTACCAACCAGGCCTGACCCTGCTTAGCTTCTGAGATCAGATGAGATCGGGCATGTGCAGGGTAACATTATTATTATTATTATTATTCATTGTTGGCAACCTTCAGTCTTGAAAGACTATGGTATTGCGCTCTGAATGGTGGTTCTGGAACAGCGTCTATTATTATTACTATTAACAGTATTTATATACTGCTTTTCAGCAAAAAGTTCACAAAGCAGTTTACAGACAGTCAAGCAACTAAAAACATATGACCCCCAACCCCCTTCCTGGGCCTGATCCATCTTCCCAGGTCAACATGGACTTGTGCCCAGTGATTAAGATGACACAGGTTTGAGTTGACCCATAATGGCAGCTGGGGCTTACCCTGAGACAAGGGAACAAATGTCCTCTTACCCAAAGGAGACTTCCAGTAGCTGAAAATTCCCTTCGATATACACTAGTATCCACACCGGCACTGCTGCACTTACTGCACAAGGGTTTAAATAGGATTGAGCTGCCTGAGCCTTTTCACATCTAGCAACAGATCCAGGTTTGCCACCATCACTCAGCAGGAGCCCCAGCCAATACTGGGAACTCCAACCCAAGGCAGACATTGTATCTGCTATGTAGAGCCAACACGTGACAAGGTCAACAAGAGTGTGCAGGACAGGGCCTCTGAGAGGAATTTTATCAGGGGTACAAAGTTTCTTTTGGGCCCCTTTGCAAAGGGGAAGGGGTGAGAAAGCAGGGGAGGGCAGTGACGGGTGAGCAGAATAGGGGCAGGGAGGGGTGAAACGGTGGGGGGAGGGTAGAGACAGCTGGAAAAGTCTTTGGAGCCCAGATCTACCAACCCATGTGGCATCAGTACCGTCCCCAGCATCCCCAGTCATGGTAGTGTCTCTAGCATCCTGTGTGGGCAACAAGTCTGGATAGGAAAACGTAAGATCTCAGGAAACCTCTGGGCCCCCTCCTTTGGATCCTGGGCCCCCCTTTTGACCCTGGGCCCAGGTACAAATTACCTGCTTTACCCCCCCCTCTCCTAGGCCCTGGTGCAGGGCACTCACCCTCCCTCCACCATGCTGCTCACTGCCCATGCCCTGGTAGGGCTGAATGCAGGCCATTTCCTTAATGGAATGTGGAAACCCAGAACCCCTAAGTTTGTCATGTACAATTTAGATTTAAAATTAAAAGAATCTTCAAAGTACCTAAAAATGCAATATGTGAAGAAGCCTCTTTGAGGCAGCAGCATGATTTTATGGGTCAGTGCATATTACTGTTTCCTTGGTATATAAATATCACATCATGTTTAAAGGGCTAAATTTAGTGAGCTGTCTCAAAGCAAAGCAGGAGTTTTCTGAGGTGTTTGGGGTTTATGAGGCAATATTCTATTTTCCTAGTATCATATCTGAAATGGGCTGATTTCCAAATGTCCATGTGTCTTTGTGCAATTTACAGACTGAAGGAAAAATAATGGTTTTACCTCCTGTCAACTGTCTCATGAAACAGAAGACAAACGAAGGTCATTTTTAACTTCTGCAGAGTCTACATTATTGAATAGAAATTGGTTTTTTGGGGACAGTTGTGTCAAGCAAATGGTAACTCCAAACATGGCTTATTTTGATAAGCAGGGCATGCACAATAATGCTGCATCGCTCAGCAATTCAATCTTGGCCAAGGCTAAAGTCGTCGTCCCCATTCCGTTTCCTGTGCTGCCATGCTACACCTCCCCGTGTATAATGCTTCAACCTGTATACAGGTATTATCCAGGCACACTAGCGCCTGTATATTCTGCTGAGGAGAACTAGGCATGGAGAATTAGGTGACAGCCTCCAACACCCTACTATATTTTGTGCGAATTCTTTGGAACATTAAGAACATAAGAACATAAGAACATAAGAACAGCCCCACTGGATCAGGCCATAGGCCCATCTAGTCCAGCTTCCTGTATCTCACAGCGGCCCACCAAATGCCCCAGGGAGCACACCAGATAACAAGAGACCTCATCCTGGTGCCCTCCCTTGCATCTGGCATTCTGACTTAACCCATTCCTAAAATCAGGAGGTTGCGCATACACATCATGGCTTGTACCCCATAATGGATTTTTCCTCCAGAAACTCGTCCAATCCCCTTTTAAAGGCGTCTAGGCTAGACGCCAGCACCACATCCTGTGGCAAGGAGTTCCACAGACCGACCACGCGCTGAGTAAAGAAATATTTTCTTTTGTCTGTCCTAACCCGCCCAACACTCAATTTTAGTGGATGTCCCCTGGTTCTGGTATTATGTGAGAGTGTAAAGAGCATCTCCCTATCCACTCTGTCCATCCCCTGCATAATTTTGTATGTCTCAATCATGTCCCCCCTCAAGCGTCTCTTTTCTAGGCTGAAGAGGCCCAAATGCCGTAGCCTTTCCTCATAAGGAAGGTGCCCCAGCCCCGTAATCATCTTAGTCGCTCTCTTTTGCACCTTTTCCATTTCCACTATGTCTTTTTTGAGATGCGGCGACCAGAACTGGACACAATACTCCAGGTGTGGCCTTACCATCGATTTGTACAACGGCATTATAATACTAACCGTTTTGTTCTCAATACCCTTCCTAATGATCCCAAGCATAGAATTGGCCTTCTTCACTGCCACCGCACATTGGGTCGACACTTTCATCGACCTGTCCACCACCACCCCAAGATCTCTCTCCTGATCTGTCACAGACAGCTCAGAACCCATCAGCCTATATGTGAAGTTTTGATTTTTTGCCCCAATGTGCATGACTTTACACTTACTGACATTGAAGCGCATCTGCCATTTTGCTGCCCATTCTGCCAGTCTGGAGAGATCCTTCTGGAGCTCCTCACAATCACTTCTGGTCTTTACCACTCGGAAAAGTTTGGTGTCGTCTGCAAACTTAGCCACTTCACTGCTCAACCCTGTCTCCAGGTCATTTATGAAGAGGTTGAAAAGCACCGGTCCCAGGACAGATCCTTGGGGCACACCGCTTTTCACCTCTCTCCATTGTGAAAATTGCCCATTGACACCCACTCTCTGCTTCCTGGCCTCCAACCAGTTCTCAATCCACGAGAGGACCTGTCCTCTAATTCCCTGACTGTGGAGTTTTTTCAGTAGCCTTTGGTGAGGGACCGTGTCAAACGCCTTCTGAAAGTCCAGATATATAATGTCCACGGGTTCTCCCGCATCCACATGCCTGTTGACCTTTTCAAAGAATTCTATAAGGTTTGTGAGGCAAGACTTACCCTTACAGAAGCCATGCTGACTCTCCCTCAGCAAGGCCTGTTCGTCTATGTGTTTTGAGATCCTATCTTTGATGAGGCATTCCACCATCTTACCCGGTATGGATGTTAGGCTGACCGGCCTATAGTTTCCCGGGTCCCCCCTCTTTCCCTTTTTAAAAATAGGCGTGACATTTGCTATCCTCCAATCTTCTGGCACTGTGGCCGTTTTGAGGGACAAGTTGCATACCTTAGTCAAGAGATCTGCAACTTCATTCTTCAATTCCTTAATAACCCTTGGGTGTATGCCATCAGGGCCCGGTGACTTATTGATCTTTAATTTATCAATGAGGTCTGAAACATCTTCTCTTTTAACCTCTATCTGACTTAACTCCTCGGTCAGGAGGGGCCGTTCGGGCAGCGGTAACTGCCCGAGGTCTTCTGCCGTGAAGACAGATGCAAAGAACTCATTTAATTTCTCTGCCATCTCTAAGTCTCCTTTTATCTCCCCTTTCCCTCCCTCACCATCCAGAGGGCCAACCGCTTCTCTGGCGGGTTTCCTGCTTCTAACATATTTGAAGAAGCTTTTATTATTCCCCTTAATGTTGCTGGCCATGCGTTCCTCATAGTCTCGCTTGGCCTCCCCTATCACCTTCTTACATTTCTTTTGCCACAGTTTATGTTCCTTTTTATTCTCCTCATTAGGGCAAGACTTCCATTTACGGAGGGAAGCTTCCTTGCCCTTCACAGCCTCTCCAACTTGGCTGGTTAGCCATGCAGGCACTCTCCTGGATTTAGTGGAACCCTTCTTTCTTTGCGGTATACACCTCTGCTGGGCCTCTATTACTGTTGTTTTAAGCAGCCTCCATGCACTCTGGAGAGACTGGACTCTTTTTACCCTCCCTTTCAACCTCCTTCTAACCAGCCTCCTCATTTGAGGGAAGTCCGCCCGTCGGAAGTCAAGGGTTTTTGTTAGAGATTTGCCTGGTATTCTTCCCCCAACGTGCACGTCAAAACGGATCGCAGCATGATCACTGTTCCCCAATGGCTCAGTAACGTTTACATCTCTAACCAGGTCCTGCGTACCGCACAAAATTAAATCCAGAGTCACCTGTCCTCTGGTGGGCTCCGTGACTAGCTGATCTAAGCCACAGTCATTTAGCACGTCAAGAAATCCGGTTTCCTTATCGTGTCCAGAACACAAATTGACCCAGTCAATATGAGGATAATTGAAGTCCCCCATGATTACAACCCTGTCCTTCCTTGTCACCTCCCTGATCTGTTTCCTCATTTCAAGGTCCCCATCAGATTTCTGGTCTGGAGGACGATAGCACGCCCCCAGTATTACATTGCTGCACAAGCCTGGTAATTTAACCCACAGAGATTCTACGGTGGAGTCTGACCCACCTTCAATCTCTACTTTGCTGGATTCTATCCCTTCCTTAACATAAAGGGCCACCCCACCTCCAACACGCCCCTGCCTGTCCCTCCTGTAGAGTTTATAGCCCGGGATTGCGGTATCCCACTGATTCTCCGCATTCCACCAGGTTTCCGTTATGCCCACTATGTCAATATTTTCCCTTGTCACCAGACATTCCAGTTCTCCCATCTTTGCTCGTAGACTTCGGGCATTCGCATAAAAGCATTTATACACGGAATGCCCCAGGATGGGCTGCTTATTCGCTCCTTTGTCCCCGCATCCTCTCATTGTGCCAAACCGTCTATCACATCCCATCACCCTACCTTTCCCAATTTCTTCTCCTACCCTGCCTTTGTCTTGTTGTTCTCTAACCTCCCCATCCTCATCCCATAGGGATGAGGAGTCCCGAACCGGATGCCCCTCGGCTCCTGTCGGCCTTCCCCCAGGGATCAGTTTAAAAGCTGCTCTGCCACCTTTTTAATGTTATGCGCCAGCAGTCTGGTTCCATTCTGGTTCAAATGGAGCCCGTCCCTCTTGTACAGGCCCCGCTTGTCCCAGAACGTTCCCCAGTGCCTAACGAATCTAAACCCCTCCTCCCTACACCACCGTCTCATCCACGCATTGAGACCCCTGATCTCCGCCTGCCTAGCTGGCCCTGCGCGTGGAACAGGTAGCACTTCAGAGAACGCTACCTTTGAGGTCCTGGCTTTCAGCTTCCTGCCTAAAAGCCTAAATTTGGCCTCCAGGACCTCCCAGCTACACTTGCCCACATCGTTGGTGCCGATATGCACCACAGCCGCTACCTCTCCCCCAGCACTGCCTACTAGCCTGTCTAGACGAGAAGTGATGTCCGCAACCTTCGCACCAGGCAGGCAAGTCACCATGCGGTCCTCACATCCGTCGCAAACCCCCCTCTCTATGTTTCTAATAATCGAATCCCCCACTACAAGAAGCCCCCGACCCCCCTCCCGCCGAGGAGTATCCCGAGTGCGTTCAGATACGGGCCCATCCCCTGGAGAAGGGGTCCCCCCTAGGGGATTGTTTCCCTCCTCTCCAGGATGACGTCCTCCAGTCCCGAGACTTCCCACCCGGGCAGCCGAGGAGCTGCACGCCTGAGGTTGGGACGAAGCCTGATCGTCCCCAGAAGTCTCCCCACGGTCCTCCTCTGGCTGCCTGCGCTTCTCCAGGTCGGCCACCAAGGCTTCAAGGGAGCGGACGTGTTCCCTGAGAGCCTGGAGCTCCTTGCATCGAGGACACACCCATGACTTATGCCCCAGAGGCATATAATCATACATGTGGCACTCGATGCAGAACACTGGATAGCCCCCACCCTGCTGCTGGCTGTCTGACTGCATAGCTTTTTTGTTGTTGTTGTTGTTGTTGTTTTATTTAGGGGTCCTTTTAAAAACCATACACTGGATAGCAACCCTTTTCTCTAGGGAAGAGGAAGGGCAGTGTATGGGGCCCTGGCCTCCTCGCCCTGCTGCTGAACTCGCCCAGATGCTAAACTCTCGTGCCTTACCTGGCACTTGGTTCCCAGAGGCCACACGCGTCTGCAGAGAGCCTCACGCGATGGCCTGCCTAGCTTTATACTCCTGGCTGGCTCCTCCCCCCTCCTTCCTTCCTGATTGAAAGGGGGCTGGCCTTCCCAGGTGAGTTTACAAAAGCTCAGGAAGGCAAATGGCTGCTGATGGGCGTGACCTACTCTGCAGGCTCCTGAATGGACTGCTTGGATTAGCCTAATGGGGCTCTTAATGGGTTGGGAAGTGCCCCTTCCTAGGTCCTTTCCCTCCTAGTTCTGTTCTCTTAGGCTGGACTGTTTTTGTAACCTCAAGCTAGTTTTTATTTGGGTTTGTTTAAGTATTTATTGCTCTCTAGATCCTGTGTCCCAATTTACTGACCTGTTTAGGTTATGTTCTAACTTAGATTAGGTTTAACCTGGGTTAAGTATAGGTTTAATTTAAACAGTAGAAAAACCTGCTTTTCACTTTATCCTCCTCCCTTCCTTCGATTAAGTGCTACCTTAGGTGCAGCTAACTTTCAACTTTGATTTAAATGCCTGACCCTTGGGCACTTACTCACGAGTAGGACTCTGCTCCTACTCAGAGTAGCCCTATGTACCTCCCTTAGGTGCTAACTTTCAATTTTGATTTAAGGTTGCTTTAAAGGTAAGGTTAAGGTTAGAAGACAGGGAGTTAGAAAGACAAAGCGTTAGAATGAGTACACTTACCTCCTCCTCCTGCTCCTCCTCCTCTCCTTCTCCAAAACTCAGAGGTCTCCTCGCCTTCTCCTCGCCCAGATGCTAAACTCTCGTGCCTTACCTGGCACTTAGTTCCCAGAGGCACTTGGTTCCCAGAGGCCACACGCGTCTGCAGGGAGGTAACTAGTTAGGGGGGTAACTAGTTAGGGGGGTAACATTAGGGAGGTAACTAGTTTGGGGGATCACAGTGATGGTTTATGTCCAGTTTCTGGTCAAATTTTTCTTTGTGCTTTTTGTTCCTGAAAGGTTTTCCCCAGAAATTCTTGATTAATATGAACTGTAATGGGGGGGGGGAGGTGTCCAACAAGTGAACTTGGTGATTACCCATTGTCAGTGAAATACCAAGGTCTTTTGGCACCCAGACCTATAAATTTTTGGCAACCCCCCCTGACAAAATTATTCCCAGTAACACTCGACATGAAATGAATAATAATGATGGCTAGAGAAGATGCATTGACAGTGAACATTTTCTTTTATTGAAATTTGTGTGGCAGTTGTGTTTTTATCTAAGTTATCTAACACTTCCAGCTATAGCAGGGGTGCCCAAACCCTGGCCCGGGGGCCATTTGCGGCCCTCAGGGGCTCCCAATCAGGCCCTCAGGGAGCCCCCAGTCTCCAATGAGCCTCTGGCCCTCCAGAGTCTAGTTGGAGTTGCTGGCCCGATGCAACTGCTCTCAGCATGAGGACGACTGTTTGACTTCTCACCTGAGCTGTGGGACAAGGGCTCCCTCCACTACTTGCTGTTTCACATCTGTGATGCAGCAGTGGCAGAGAAGGAAAGGCTGGCCTTGCATTGTGCAAGGCCTTTTAGAGACCTTGAGGTACTGCAAGACTTTCATTCATTCATATAAGTTACATATCTAATAAATTCATTTATGTAAATTTATTCAAATTTTAAATGTAAATTAATTCTTTTTTTCCCCCGGCCCCCCACAGTGTCAGAGAGATGATGTGGCCCTCCTGCCAAAATGTTTGGACACCCCTGAGCTATAGCATCACTTCCAGTGGGTCCCGGCAGATTGTCATTCTAAAAAGTGGATCCCAGTGCTAAAAAGTTTGAGAACCACTGTCTTAACCTATACAGTCCCAATCTGTGACAAACATACGTTAGAGCACAATCCTATTCATTACTACTCAGAAGTTAGCCCCTTTGAGCTGAATGGAACTCACTCCCATGCATGTATGTATAAGACTGCAACCCAAATCAGTCTATTTCTCTCATAGCTGGGTTGATTCAGAAAATTTGTTTTATGACATAGCAAGATTTGCTGTGGCAAACGTCAAAAAACCCATTCCAAAATCTACTTCCATGTGTTAAGTACATAGAACTTAGTACAAAAAATACTGCGATTTCACTTTCAAATGCAATGGTTTTGCACAAAGCTGAAATGGTGCAGGAAACCATTACACATCTTGCTTTAAAACAGAAGTGCTTCAACAATCCCAGCTATTTCAGTGGTGAAGTGGAGGAAGCTGTTGTTCTATGATCTTCTTCCATTAATGTTCAACATGGTGTAAGTGTTTGAGGAATCCCATATAGAACTGTTCCATTGCCACAGAGAAGAAACCTGGGGATGGAGGGGAAAACTTAAGTGAATATGTAGCTCATTTTAACTAGTTTCTCTCCCTGCAAGATGTTTTCACCCCATCCTGCAAGACAATTGCTAAAAGGGAAGAGCGTGACCATCAGCCTATTAGATATATTCTTGATTGTTCTAGGTGGCCCACAGCAATACCCTACCAGCCACAAAATCTGCAAAGGATGTACTGGAGATGCTAAGGAACCTGGAACTTTCTGTAACAAAGGTGCCCAGCTGAGCTATAGTAGAGGACAGGACAGAGTACTGAGCTATAACCCCAGCCCCTAGTAAGGAAGAAGTTCCACGCATTGCAGAGTTTCCTTCTATTACCTTTTGGTTTTCTTTATATTCATGCAGTCTTAAAGCTAAATGCACTGAAGCTCCACTCCCCCCACCACCACCTCCCAATCAATGGGCTATAAGCATACATGACTGTCAACGTTTCCCAAATTGGTACTTGTTGTTAATAATGAAATCAAAACATCAAAATGCCTGTACTTACTCATGCCCATCCTGTCCACGAATTAGACTCACTCTTTCTGCTCCCAGTCGAGCCCAAATGAAAGTTGAAAACTTCTTATGCCAAAGAAATTCAATTTTTGTAGCCCTTGCAGGATTGATCTCTACATCAGTAAGCTTTGGGTAGATGTGGGCATTCTGAAGGCTGCCACTGTGAATCGACAAATGAAGAAAATAATCAGAGAGATCTGTACATCAGTGGCTTCATTTTAGAACCACTATTGTACAGTATTTCGTATTGTGTTGTTACATAAGGGAAAGGTGGGATATAAATGTTTAAAATTAATGAATAAATTCTGGTCAACCTGTCTGTGATGTTACTGATAATCATAAACATTTTTTTGTCACTCATAAACGAAGCTGGATGAAGACCAATAGCCCAATCCTGAGCTGCCCAGGGCATGGGACTGCAGTGGCGCAGAAAATGGCTGCTGCCACATCCTGCACACTTCGGGCAGCCGCTATTATAGCTTCTATTCATCTAGCAGAGCAAGAAAGCCCAGAATTTCCTCAGTACCAACAGCTACAGTACCAATTGCTACTTATAAGGGTGTATCGCAAGTCACTGTTGTTATTTTGTGATTTTTGATAGCCATCTTGAAGCTTAAGTGAAAAGTTGGGTATAAATCCCTAGAATTAATAAACACTAAATTGTGTGTTCATGCATGCATGCATATGTGTGTGTAACAGGAACACTTTTCTTAATTTAAACCTGATTTCATAAAAATGCATTTACCGTACTCTTTCCTCCTTTCTATTGGACCAAAATGCTTCCTCCAACCTCAAAGTTTGCCCCGTTTATTTCAGTGGTGGAAGCAGAACTGTATGCTTATGTCCCTGAGAGAACGGACAAGCTTCCTCCATTTAAATAAGATCATTGCCCATGTGCAAAGTAACTCTAGACATGTCTCAGCGTGTACATACAGGCAGTGGCGTAGCTAACCAAGTTGCTGCCTGGTGCAAAGAAGATTCCGTAGCCCCCCTCCACTGCAGTGATAGCAAATTTAATTGATTGATTGATTGATTGATTAATTATATTGGGTCTTTTTATTTGTTAGAGTGAGCAATGTTAGCTAATATTTTGAAATAGCAAGCACTTGTTGAAAGTACTTGTTGCACTTTTATAGCGCAATCTATTCATGTCTACTCAAAATTAAGTTCCATTGTGTTCAATGGGGCTTACTCTCTGGCTAATGATTGTGTAGCTAATGATTGTGTAGCCCGGTGCCAAGCTCAAAATGTTGCCCCGGAAGTGATGTCACAACCGGAAGTGATGTCACAACCGGGCTTTTTAAAATGTGAAAATTGCGGGAAACCCACCTCCTCCCTCCAGTCAGTGGCATAGCTAAGGCAACTAACTGCTACCCAGGGTCAAAGAAGATTTTGTAGCCCCCTGCATGATAAAATTAAATTTAATTAAATAAATAAATAAAAAGTTATTGGTTCCATGCTGTATCATAATAACATCTCATTGGCACTCAGAACAATCAGTCTCATAGGTCGGTTTGGAGTTAAGCAAATCCACTTTTTGTTCCACAAGACAGTTGTGTTTTCATTTTCTGGTTAATTGGGCATAACTTTTGACAGAATACATATATTCCAGTGTAGTTTGTTTCATTGCACTCTGCATTAAATTACCTTTCCATTGATATATAACATGATGGTATTATTCATACATACTAAGATTTTCACAATTTTGGTCACTAGTGTCAAGCTCAGCTTGTTGCCCCCCTAAAGGTTGATGCCTGGTGCAACTGCTACCCCCTGCACCCCCTTAGCTATGTCACTGCATACAGGATACTTTGAACTGAAGCTCCATTTAGCTCTAGACTGTCATAGTTTAATGTTGTTCACATTTACCTTAGAAAGTATACAGTCCTGTATACAACTAGAAATTCTCATGGAGTATTATTATATCACTTTTCAACCAAAAAAAAAAAAAAATCAGTACATTTTGTACATCAGTACAAAAAAATAAGATAAACAAAAACATGCTTTAACTGGATCTAATTATATCCTCAAAATTGCAAACCTGCAAAACCTGCTGTTCTACTGTAGTAAACATTCATACCTGGCAATTTGGTACTCCTTTGTGTTTCCATCTTTGCTATTGAAAACGATGTTTATTTCTCCCTTTGTTTTTGTCATTCCAGATAGTTTCACAGATATATTATACCTCCAGCCTACATGATAAATGTATAATGAATCCAGAGGTTCGATAAAGTAAGAAATGCAAGAACTTCAAACAGATGGGGAAAGCAAATTGAGGATGGGCATTCATGTCTAAGGGAAAGGAAAACAAAGAAGAGGAAAAACCAGTATTTATTGCTTTAAAAAGAAGCAATTTTAAAGTATCTTAAACAATCTGGATAGGAATGAATGGGACTTTTAGCGCCCAATCCTATCCATTTTTCCAAGATAGGTACAGCGGTGCCAGTGGGGCTTGTGCTGCATCCTTTGGTGGTGTGGCAGTCACAGAGGCCTCCTCAAGGTAAGGAAATATTTGTTCCCTTACCTCCAGGCTGCATTGCAGCTGCACCAGTGCTGGAAAGTTGGATAGGATTGGGTCCTCAATCTTTGAATTGATTCAAAAATTTGAATAAGAGTGCTGTTGTTATGTTGGTTCTGACACTGAGAACCCAGTCCTATTCGTTTCCCCCCACAAATGCAATGGTGCCAAAATAGCTACCACTGCATCCTGCAAGGGGCAATTGCAGATAGGGCCCATGAAAGGGGGGTAAAGGGTATCATTTGTACCCAGGCCTAGGGTCGAAAAGGGGGCCCAGGAGCCAAAGGAGGGGGCCCAGAAATTTCCTGGGATCCTACATTTTCCTATCTCACGGACTTGCAGCCCATGTGGGATGCTGGAGGTGGAACCACAGCCATGCAGCAGTATCTGCTGCCCCAAGCCATATGTGCTGGGCCAAGGAATGCGTACATGACACTCCTTAACACAGTGTCCAATCTGGGAGGAAACTGGTCTGTTACAGGCTCTTTGGCATGTAGACCCACTCATCCCATTTCTGCCTAGCACTCAGGTGTACACGTTTGATCCCTGTTGCATATATACCATGTTGGGCAGAAATGGCTTAAGCACACTTTTCTGTGAGTAAGCCCCATTGAACACAGTGGGACTTACTTTTGAGTAAACATGAGTAGGATTCTGCAGTTTATTGACTGCAAAGGTAGAAGAACCTTGATTTCTCTAATTGTTCTTTCCCTCCTCTTCAGTTTAAAACCACACATACCCAATTATTAAATGCAGTAGTTTGCTTCTCATTATAATAATTGAAATATGAAATATCCAAATGCATCTTAAATTTATTTTCCATATTTGTTCATTTATCTCATATACAATAACGTTCCTCTGGACATTGTTTATTAAATAGACAAATTGTCCAATCAGGTAGTCCTATTCAGAATTAGAATTTTTCTTGGGAAGCCTCTTAAAATCAATAGGATGTACTTCCTGTAAGTGATATTAGGATTGCAACCTAAAGGTGTGTGTGTATCTGTTTGCCTTTGTGATTTCTGAGTTGTGACCTTTAATGAAAATGTTTATAATTGAAACAATACTTATTACTAGTTATAAGCGACTTCTGCAAAGATGGACAAGAGCCAAGCCCCCCTCCACTGGTATGGGTATCTTCAAACACCCACTCTATATCCTTGTCGGTCGAAAATAAATTCATATACACAAAAAAGTGTATTAATTCCTAAATGTCAAGGAAGTCACAGTTATGTGTACAGTTTTGATCCTCAGAATCACAGCTTCTGCATAGGCCTCCAAAACAGAAAAGTTACCAGCAGATTGTGCAGCAATTCCATCCATATACATATACATGCAAGTTATTGTAATTTCTGCACTCACTAGTAAATGGTTCTGTAGGTCCTGTGTTTAAATAATACTTTGGGTTGTTCTTCCTCAGTTTATAGCGAAACCGGTCAGCATATTGGCCCATCATTGGGCAGCCTTCTCTGGGGCATGGGAAGCAGTTTCCCTAGGAGAAAACTAATGCATTGGTCATCAAAGCATGTTGTCTAGTTCTGTCCTAACAGTTGTAACTTCAGTTCACAAACACATTTCTGCAGTCAACACCTTGGACTATACAGTTTAAGCCCACTACTTTTTTAAAATGTGAAGTACTGTTTGATGGTCACTTTCTGTCAGGAAGCCCTTGCTCCTAATCCCTGAGATTGTGGCGCTTACTGGTGACATCTTAAAAGAAATGCCCTGGCATTGACAACTGAGCACTGATAACAGTCCTAAGCGAAACTCTTTTGTATATCCTGAGAAAAATGTGGATAGGTTCCATAGTCACCACAAACAATACTGACAATCTGACATCCTTCTTGATGTAACATTTTCACCCTGCTTCTTGTGCCCCACCAATATGCCTAGAGTAACATAAACAATAAAATAACCAACTAAGAAAATACAATAACATTAAATTAAGAACGAAAACCACCAATGAAGGAGCAGCCATGGGAAAGCCATCAACGAAATGGCATCAACAAAAACAAGTTACCAACAAAAATTGTCTCGAATCAGCAATGTGAAAAGTACAGTAAAACTACACAGTTCACAGCTTACTCTCTTCTAAAATACATTCAACAAGGTGACAAAACAGGCTTCTCTGTTCAGTGGGTTCCAACAAAATAAATAAGCGCACATAAGAGCCTGTTGTCAGTCTTGTGTTACAAGTGCACAAAGAAAGCCAGGCTGCTTCAATATAAGTAGGCCATAGCAACATGCTTACCTCTTTGAAGGCTGTGTATGATTCACATGGATAGCCAAGGAATCCATCAGGATAGAGAAGACTGTACCTGTAATACTGATAGCTTCGTGCATGGTGGCAGTTTGCTACTCCACGACGCGCTGCAAGAAGAAAGATGTCAGCTTCAGTGAGAAAACTGTTCCTCTGGAAAAGTTGACTCTTTATATTATAACTCCATAAGGCTTTACTTGTGATATAACAGAAACCTTGTTTTGCAAAATGTAATATTTAAAATCTGGAGGAAGTGCGTAGCATGTTGTCTGTTGGACTTTGACTACCAAATTCTAGTTCCATTGAGGCAGCAATAACTGGACTGGTTTATTAAGGTCCAGTGGAGTATTCTGGCAAGGCTCTAAACCAGGGGTGTGAAACCTGTTTCATACCAAGGGCCGAACAGCATTCATAATGCCTGCTGAGGGCCAGAAGTGATGTCATTAAGCAGAAAGTGATGTCATTATTCAAGATATGGAAGAGCCCATTTTCATGTGGGCTGCCCTTACAGCAGTAACATCTCAGTACTGCTCAGTTGCTGAGAGCCTGAGGGCTGGATAAAAAGCTTCCGCGGGCCGCATCTGGCCCCCGGGCCTTATGTTTGACACCCCTGCTCTAAACGCATGCCTACAAAGAGGATTTCTCTTGGTTAATTCATTGCATGTGACATAGTCTGAACAGGCATTTGCTACATTTTGAGATGTGTTTTCTCTGGTCACACCCTTGGGACTGCACATGTTCAACACTTGTTTGAAAGGGGCAATGCCAAATGAAGACAATCCCCCTCCTCACCAGTTGTCTTTAACTTGTCAAGATCTATCTCAAATCCCAATTTGCACATGGGACCCATTTACAAGAACCCAGTGGGTGGGTTAGTGGGGTGAGAGCATAATTACAATTCTTTTTCCCATCCAATGACTGATGGATGGTGCAGTCGGCAGGTGCTACTTCTGAATCAGTCTGGCTTTTTGTTTTTTCCAGGCCATTTTAAAGGAGACAAGGGGCATGGCAACAGAGAGCACAATAAAATGGAGGGAGATAAAATGGAGGGAGTCAAAGAAGAAATCAGGCAAGGCAGGCAGAGACCAGAGGGAATGCCACAGCAGGAGACAGTAGGTAAATGGCCCCACAGAAGATTTACTTTATTTATTTAAAGATTTATTCTGTGCTCACTACCCCCCTTCCATAATGGGGTATTCAGGAAGCCTTACAATATTTATTAAAATACAAAGATTTGGGGGGGGGTTGTTGAAACTAACCAATGCGTCCAGCAGGATTAACCTCATCTAGAATCTCTAGGCCTGTGTACTCTTCAAACTGGGTAGGCCTGAACCTCAAAAGAAAATGTCAGCAGAAGCAGCTTTGCCATGACCCACCTAAGGTTGGGTTGCAACCAGTGGCGTATGAAGGTCATTTGGCACCAGGGGCCCAATGAATTTTTGACATCCCCTCCATATGACAAAATTAATTAATCTGGACTGCAAGTCTGGGTGGGAGTCCAGGTCTACCTGCCTAGCAAACCTTGGCCATGGAGGCCAAAGCTCAACCAGGAGCCCACGTCTACCTACCTGGAAGAAGTAGCTCCAGAGGGCAATCATAATGGAGCTCAAGTCTACCCAGCAGGTAGATTTAGGCTCCAACTCCGGACGGGACCCCAAGTCTACCCACCCAGCAAACCTCAGCCACAGAAACACAAATTCAACGGGAGCCCAGGTCTACCTGCCTGGTTAACCTGGGCTCTGAAGTTAAGATAGTGCTCATGCCCCATCCCCCAACACAAGCTCTGGATCTGTCCCTGACTCAGTGGCATACTGCCCCTGCATCTGGAGGTTCAGTGTAGCTATCATGGTTAATAAGCACTGATAGAACTATAGTCCATCATCAGTGTTTAGAATTCACTTTAAAAGTCATCTAGGCCAGTGTACTACAACAACACCCAGCCTTTCCACCAATGGCATCACTAAGGTTGGTGTCACTCGGTCCAATAACTCATGGTGTCACTCCTATTAACTTTATTTATTTTACTATAGAACAGTACGGACTACCCAACCAATCAGTAACCAACAAAAAAAGGTGGCCAACTTGATGACAGTCACACATTAGTATTGTTCTAGTATTAGCTCTAGTATAGTTCTAGTATTAGCTGTACTACATGGAAAATGAAGCTAACTCATGGTAATATCTTATTGGTTCCATGCTGTGTCATAACACTTTGTTAGCTCTCAGAACACTCAGATTCATTGGTTAGGTTTGAGTTAAGAAAATCCACTTTTTGTGGCATAAGGCAGTTGTGTTTTTCTTTTCTGGTTATTTGGCTATAGCTTTTGATAGAACACAGATATTTCAATGTGTAGTAGTAACTTTATTGTCATTGTGCTACAGCACAACGAAATTTATGCACCTTAGAGATACAAGCATAAATATATACTACAGTTCCAACAATCACACTCTACACACTCACCCACACATTCTATACAACATGCATCATAATATAAACACAGTATAACAGACCATAATGCCCAGGAGCATGGTAACAACTATATCGCCTTATTCAACGTAATTATGGCTGTGGGATAAAAACTGTTCAGGAATCGGGTGGTGCTGCTCTAATAGTTCTGTATCGTCTACCCAAAGGCAACAATTCAAAGAACTTATGAGCTGGATGGAAGGGGTCTCTCAGAATACTATGTGACTTCTGCAGACAGCAAGATGTATAGATGTCCTCCAAAACTGGTAGATGATGTGCTGCGCGATCTTAATAATTCTTTGCAGAGCTTTTTTGTCCCCTGCAGAGCAATTTCCGTACCACACCAAGATATCATAGGTTAGGACACTCTCAGTGGTGCAACGATAGTAAGACACAAGCAGCTGCTGTGACAAATTTAACTTCCCAAGCTTCCTCAGAAAATATAACCGCTTTTGTGCCTTTTTTATCAACATGTTGGTGTTAATAGTCCATGAGAGGTCCTCTGTGATGTAAATACCTAGGAATTTGAAACTAGCAACCCTCTCCACCTCCTCACCATTTATGTATAATGGTGTGTGTACATCCCTCTTTTTCTGGAAGTCAATTATAAGTTCTTTAGTTTTTTGATGTTAAGTGAGAGATTATTTTCTTTGCACCACAATAACTCCTGTACCTCCTTCCTATAAGCAGACTCATCATTCCCGCTAACAAGCCCCACCACTGTAGTATCATCTGCAAATGTTATAATTTCATTGGTGTTATGTGTTGGGGTACCATCATGTGTATACAGGGAATAGAGGAAGGGGCTCAGCACACAGCCTTGGGGAGCTCCTGTATTTAATATCAGAGTGGAAGAATGATAAGAGCCCATCCTAACTGACTGTGGCCTATTTGTCAAAAAGTCCTTTATCCACAGACAAATGTCTTGCTGTATGCCCAAACTAGTCATTTGAAAAAACTGTGCCTTGTTTCATTGCATTCTGCTGTAAATTACATATTGAATGATATATAACATGATGGTATTATTCCTAAAAATTACAATTTCCACAACTTTGGTCACTGGTAGTATCATCCCTCCTGAGGGTGTCACCTTACTAACACCTTATTGGTTCCATGCTGTGTCATAATAGCATCTCATTAGCTCTTCAAACACTCAGTCTCATTGATCCATTTTGAATTAAGGAAATGTACTTTTTGTTACATAAGACAGTTGCATTTTTGTTCTCTGATTTTTTGGCCATAACTTTTGATAGAATGGAGATACAGGTTGAGTCTCATTATTCGCGAGAGTTCTGTTCCAAGAACTCACTGGATGGCAAAAAATGCACTATAGTAAATCAATTTAAAAATCAAAGTCTCTTTGCTCTGGTAATTTAAAAACAGCCTTGCTGACCTTTTGAAATGCACACAGAGGCAATCAATCTCTCTCCAGGCGCTTAGGCTTCACTAGGAGCCAGTGAGGGGAAAGAATTGAGGAGGTGATAAGAGGTGATAATCACTGCCATTTAGCCTTCTTTCACATGCTCAGGGGGAAGGGAGGAGTGAAGCCTTCAGAGAGACTGATTGATGGATGGTCAGCCAGCTGTCCTCTCTCTCATTATTAAACAACTGTTTTCCTTTAATTTAAAGGGCCCTTCTCATCAGCTTTGAGTTAGAAAAATCTGTGGATAGTTAGGTTATACCTGTAATCACTTGCATGACTATCTCTCTGCAACAGTAAAAAGCAGTTTTTTTAAAACTGTTATTTTAAAGGGATGCATTTTTCCCCTTCTCCAGGGATCAGCACATTCCTTCTCATTTGCAGGGACCATTCGTGTTGAATCAAGTACATAAATAAAAAATCAGTGTATAACAAGCTTGAACCTTTATTTCACTCCGGTTTTTTTCATTGCCTTCTGCTGTAAATTACATATCGCATGGTTTAACATGATGATATTATTGCTACAAATCATGATTTTAGCGATTTTGGTCACTAGTGGTGTCACCCCCCAACAACTTGGCACCCAAAGCCCATGGCCCCCCCCATTTGTACACCAGTGGACACAACACACTTCTAACTCCCAGCCCACGTGCTGACTGGATCTGTTCTATGCAGTGTATCACCTTTCCTATAATACTGTACTCATGCTAGCTTGATTATCACCTGACCTTCTGCTTTTTTAACCTCTTTCTAGTTTATACTAGGACATTAATAATAGGTTTGAAATCTATCACTGTTGTCTTCTCAATATTGGCATAAAGACAATTATGCTTCTCACTCAGACAACTTACCTATGTCCCATTTTCCCTGAACTCTCCATCCTATGTTCACTTTGCAAGGCACAGAGTGCCTTTGTGGAACTCAAAATGCAAACCCTAACTCCCAGAAGGTGTACAGAACTTTGGCTGGTTTGCTATTCTACAGTATATAGTCCAAGCAGTATAACTGGAGATTTCACACTAGGAAGCACCAAGAATGCACAGCATGTAAATACCATAGAAGATACAGACAGGGAAGGCTTACCTTTAACCAAGGTTTCAAGGTCATTTTCTGACAGTAGTGTTTCGCTAGCATCACATCCACTCATAAAAGTTCCACCATTGGGATAAAAGTCAAGATCACCACATGGAGAAAGCATTCCAAATCCTGAAATACATTCATTATGCACTAAATGAACAGATCAGCTCTGCATGCTTTTGACACAAAATTCATTTGTGTTTGGCAGTTACCTATAGTGGGAAACCGGGCACCATTGGTATGTATGACATCCACAAATATAGCATCAGTTGGATCCAGCCTGACCATGGCAGGGAACCCTTCAAAACAGAATCCAGCCGGGTCCAAGCCTGAAAAAAACAAATAATCCCATTAGAAATATAAATTGGGAAATGCTGACTTTTCAGGCTGAGAATCTAGCTTCTCTGACAAAAAATTGGTGAACTGTATTGTAAATAACTCCAAAGACAGAATGTATTGGTAAAAGCAATGCTAAAGTATCATAGAATCCTATTATACCATATTGCAAACAAATTCAATTAATCGTAAGGATAAATTATGGAATCTCTGAGACATGCTGATATTTAAAACTATATAGTAAGAATTCTCCCTGGTTACACTTTACACAGAATGCAGTGAAGTCAAGTATATGCAATCCAGAACTTCAGGAGAAGCTTTGGAACAGTGCTGCAAGCCCACACACTCCCAATTCGCTTCTTGAACTCAGATAATCCCTTCCCTTCCTTGATTTTCTTTAATGACAGTATAACATTCGTATTGGCAACCTTCAGTCTCAAAAGACTATGGTATCGCGCTCTGAAAGGTGGTTCTGGAACAGCGTCTAGTGTGGCTGAAAAGGCCAATCCGGGAGTGACAATCCCTTCCACACCAGGAGCAAGTGCAGTCTGTCCCTGGTCTGTCTCCCTGGCTATGGGCCTTCCTTCTTTGCCTCTTTGCCTCAGATTGCTGGCCAAGTGTCTCTTCAAACTGGGAAAGGCCATACTGCACAGCCTGCCTCCAAGCGAACCGCTCAGAGGCCAAGGTTTCCCACTTGTTGAGGTCCATCCCTAAGGCCTTCAGATCCCTCTTGCAGATGTCCTTGTATCGCAGCTGTGGTCTACCTGTAGGGCACTTTCCTTGCACGAGTTCTCCATAGAGGAGATCCTTTGGAATCCGGCCATCATCCATTCTCACGACATGACCGAGCCAACGCAGGCGTCTCTGTTTCAGCAGTGCATACATGCTAGGGATTCCAGCACGTTCCAGGACTGTGTTGTTAGGAAATTTGTCCTGCCAGGTGATGTCGAGAATGTGCCAGAGGCAGCGCATGTGGAAAGCGTTCAGTTTCCTCTCCTGTTGTGAGCGGAGAGTCCATGACTCGCTGCAGTACAGAAGTGTACTCAGGACGCAAGCTCTGTAGACCTGGATCTTGGTATGTTCTGTCAGCTTCTTGTTGGACCAGACTCTCTTTGTGAGTCTGGAAAACGTGGTAGCTGCTTTACCGATGCGTTTGTTTAGCTCAGTATCGAGAGAAAGAGTGTCGGAGATCGTTGAGCCAAGGTACACAAAGTCATGGACAACCTCCAGTTCATGCTCAGAGATTGTAATGCAGGGAGGTGAGTCCACATCCTGAACCATGACCTGTGTTTTCTTTAGGCTGATCGTCAGTCCAAAATCTTGGCAGGCCTTGCTAAAACGATCCATGAGCTGCTGGAGATCTTTGGCAGAGTGGGTAGTGACAGCTGCATCGTCGGCAAAGAGGAAGTCACGAAGACATTTCAGCTGGACTTTGGACTTTGCTCTCATTCTGGAGAGGTTGAAGAGCTTTCCATCTGATCTGGTCCGGAGATAGATGCCTTCTGTTGCAGTTCCAAAGGCATGCTTCAGCAGGACAGCGAAGAAAATCCCAAACAAGGTTGGTGCAAGAACACAGCCCTGCTTCACGCCGCTTCGGATGTCAAAGAGGCATATACAATGTCAGTATAACATTACACCACCGTCATCTTGAACCATGGTTAACAGTGACCTGGATTGACTTTGTAACTGTGGTTTGAAACTGTAGTTTCAAGGCAGTTTGCAAACCATGGTTATGGGATTATCCTGATTGGTTACAACAGAGATGTAATGCTATAACATAGTTCAAACAAACTAGAGGAATTTGCATTAGAGATGGAGAGGAAGCGAACGGTCAAGCTGGTAGCCTACTCTCAAGAATACCATGGCTGGGTTGGGTCAAGTTTCATCATGTGAAATGGTTGGGTTTCGGATCATTATGTCTGCACCCAGCTTCTGTGTCGGCGAATTGGAAGGTTAAAATAACGGAGTTACAACATAATCCTATAGAGCCCAATCCTATACTGGATTATACTGTGCAGAGGGGTATATGACATTTCCACTGTTGTAAAATGACTGCTGATGGAGTGTGCAGTATGATGGAATGGAGCAGTGAAATGAGTGGAATGGGGGGCATGAAAGAGGTGGGAGGAGGTGTGTTCTGGCATGTGTGACCCGCATCAGTATTCTATCCCCTTCCTCACCTCCTGACATGCCCCCTTTCTCTCCTCGGACTTGCACCAGCTCAAGAGCTGGCACAGGTCTGAGGAGACCCATTGGTGACCAGAGTTAAGGGAAAATATTTTCCCTGACCTCTCCCAAGCCTCTCAATCCCCCCTTCTTGCAGGATGCAGTGCATCCTTTGTGGCACAGCTGCATCCGCAGGCAAGGGGGAGAGAGAAAGCATAGGATTGTGCTCTTCCTATAGCAAGGAACTATAGTAGCTGTTTCATTGAAAATCAGGATCAGGCACATTTACTCCCTCTTCCTGACTCCACTCCTGAACATTTTCCTCTTTTTGATAAATACCAACATGGTGAAGCTTTTACCAGCTAGCCAGCCATGCTGATATGAATTAAGCTGGGGCCAGGCAGGATAAGTGTGCTTTGCAAGCTATGCAAATGCTTGCTCAGTTGAGGCAGTGTCTCTTTGGCCGGCCTGGCATAGCGCTACCTGGATGAGATTGCTCAGATTCCAGCAAGTGCCGTGATCTGCTGGCCGAGCATCGGGCACCCTTAGGAATGGGACCCAATTTGGCCAAATTGGCCTAAAGCTGGCCCTGATTGCTTGCCATCACAACAGGGACTGGGTATGTGGGTGGGCATTTTACTCCGTGGATTGTCACCATTTCCAGCTTTCAGCAAGGCTGATGTGAACTGATTTTGTGACCTCTGAAAGAAATGGCATCGCATTTGCCTTCTACTTCTTGATAAGGAAATTTCTTCAGATGGCATAATACCAGTCTACATTAGTCTTACTGAACAGTGGCAAATTTGTTTACAGGTAAACCTTTCTTGTGCCACATCGTCCCAGACTGTTATAGTGCTTGTCGCACTGAATAGCCTACCAGTTATTCTGCCGATGCCCTGAAACGTTTTGCCAACCCCACGAAGGCGTCTTCCTGCTTCTCCAGCCGTATGAGCGCCAAGACTATGCCCAATGAGGTGGACATGAGCAGGGCAGTACAGGTACATTTTCTAATAATTCATGCATAAGAAACAATGATTAACACTTAAATGATTAGCAAGGACACAATTTTTAAAATGTTGAATCATGAAAAAGTTTAAATCAAGAACAACTCATCCATTAGGTGAGGTGATGTGGGTTGCATCAGCAGCAGTTTACAGGGTAACGAGGGGTTGCAGATTGGGGTGCCCTTCACTCTGCCATCACCACCACCTCCCTCCAGTCATTCATGGATGCAACCCACACTCATCCACGCTCTGCATGTTAAAAGCAAGCAGAAATTGGATCACACGTCTCCTTACCTTGTTCCTGGAGCAGTTTCTTCAGATATGGAAATGCAGGACTTCCAGTTTGATTTACAGGGACTCAGTGAACAGAACTCCTTCATGTGGTCCCTTTAAATGATCCCAGAAGTCCTGCACTTCTGCAACTGAATAAATTGCATGAGAAGCACAGTAAGCAGCTGCTCTTTAATTTTCTTAGAATTCTGCAGAAGCAGTGGACTCAAGGCAGTGTCAAGCTGTGTGTTCCAAGTTGTGCAACGGCTGATTTGAATAATGATTTAAATGCAGAAGAATTGTTCTCAGGACTAATGTCGTAGGTCACAGGCTGGGCCAGAATTATCTAACATGATATTCTTCTACTGTTGCAGTTTTCCAGATGTACAGAATTTATTGACTATCTTCTAGTTTTCCAGTATGTCTGCCAGCCAATGTCCACATCAGCTTTTCTGCTAGTCTGTTTGTTGACCTCCATCCATATGATCATTTGTAAGTCCTCCAATATATTACTGGAGCTCAAGAATAGCATTTATGGAAATAGGTTTTGTTGAGGAGAATGGGCAACATCTTACAGAATATGAACAGACCCATTTGATGTACAGTATGCATAAATATGTGCAAAAGTCTAATTTCTTCTTCCTTTTTAACCAATAAAGTTTAGAGATCTATGTGCTTTACTGAGATTATGTATCCTCTGATAATGCCTGTACAATCTGACCTGGGCATCCACAGGGGGTCTGCAGGGAACCCCCCGCAGATGACGAAATCTGCAGATAGTGGAATCCACAGGTGGGCCATACAGGTTCTCCAGATGTGACTGGAGTGGTTCTCCAGTCATGTCTGGAGGTGCTTTGAGGCTCGCTAAGCCTCAAAACCAGAAGTGCCTTTCCGACACCTCCAGAAGGCTTTCTGAGGCCTGCAGATGTAACCAGAGATGTTCTCCTGTCATGTCCAGGAGCTCAGGTTTGGCCTTCCATCACGGTTTCGGAACCTGCAGTGAGTTAAATACACATCTCCTGAATCTGCAGATGACGGACCTGTATCTCCTTTTCAGAAAACTCATATACAGCGACAGGAAACAATTGCTGTGGGCAAAGTCTTGTTTCAAAATTCTAGTTTACAAATATGAAATATATGGAAAATTAGAGACTGGTGCATTATGAGTGGACATAACAGGCTGCATGGATGGGGGGAAGAAATGAATTGAAAGCCTAAGACTTGGTCTGCGCAATAATTTCCATAGTTTTTTTCTGCAGCAGATGCCTATCAGTAGTTGAAGTCCCAACTACTTTGGCACTCATGTCCCAAATTTCCCCTATACTGTGAGTGCCCATTGTGGCTAACAAAATATATAAATATATAATCTCATAATTTAAAAAAAAACTATATAAAAGGAATGAAGCTACTGAAAGGCATCTGCCTATAAATAAGGGCCCAATCTTATCCAGTTTTCCAGTGCCAGTGCCTCTATGCCAATAGGGTGTGCACTGCACCCTGTGGTGGGGAGGCAGTCACAGAGGCCTCCTTTATTCCCTTACCTTGGAGCTGCATTGCGGCTGCACCAGTCTGGAAATTTGGATAGGATTGAGCCCTAAAAAAGCAAGCAAGCAAGCATTTTTTGCATGGGATCTCGTGCTTTGTTGACGTCATAGGAAAATTGGCTCGTTTAGTATCAATCTGTCCTGTTTGAATGTTTGAAACTTAGTACGGACCTTAAATCAAAATCATTCTTACCGTGAAAGTATTGATAAGATAAGCTATCTCAGCCCCCAGAACACGGATATTGCTTGCAGCTATGAAGTATGTGCATTTAGCGCCATCTTCCCAATCTACAGCAACACAGTTGATATCTTCCACCTTCACCAATAGCTACAATGTACATTTGATGCATCAAAAGAAATACATTGGGAAGTTATTGACACATTAAAAGGCAATCCTATAAGTGCTTACTCAGAAGTAAGTCTCACTGTGTTCAATGGGGCTTATTCCTGGCTAATGACCCAATCCAATTCGCTGGCTATGCCGATTACTAGTGTCTGTACCTCAAATAGGAAATTAGACCATAGAAATCATACCAAACACAGCTCCACAACCCATCCATATTTTCCAGTGCTGGTAAATCCATGGATAATAAAACTTGTTTTCCTCAGTGGAGAGAAATAAGAATTTTGGATAGTTGATGTATTGATGGCTGATATTTTCTGTTTGGAATATAAGAACAGCGATAGTCAGATGATTCAACACTTCAAAGAACTTCAAAATAGAGAAAGTGTTTTCACATGTGTGCTTGTGTTTACACACACACACACACACACACACACAGAGAGAGAGAGAGAGAGAGAGAGAGAGAGAGAGAGAGAGTCCAAAATGCTTCACAGTCTTTCTCATTATCTGCATAGCATTCCTGCCAGTTGCATTCTCGTTTCCCAGTATACAAATGATGATGAAAAGGGTGAGATGCTGCCTTATCTGCTTATACAGAGGCCAGAGCTAGCACACCGTCTATTAGACAACTGTCTAGGATTCCGATTCTAGGGAATCAGATAGGATTCCGAATAAACAACTATAGGATTGCACTGTTAAATAGCTATGCATGCTTACCTAGGAGTAAGCCCCGTCCCTTAGTGAGACTTACTTCTGCATAACATGCATAGGCTTCTTATGCTAATAAACAACTGGACCTTAGCTCTGGCCCCTGACAAGATGGGAAGAAGTAACAAACATGACAGAAATTAAATAGCAATAGCTTTTAAATAGATAGCAAAAAAAAAAAAAAAAAAGGAGATCTCACTTGTGATATATTTCCAGTCTCTCTGGTGAAAAGAGAAAAGGTGATATTCATACTCTCAGGAGACCGAGGTAAGCCCAACAGGTGCCTCCCATGAATTCCTGCCCAAGGGGGTTTATCAGAAAAACAGCCAATCCTTTTATAGCAGACTTCATTAGCTAGAGCAGACGCAAAGGAAATGGTTAATATATGAAGCAATATCACCAATATTGCTGGTGCCACGTTGCTGGGACAGAGCTCTCTACTAGGCCACCCATAGTTCCCTCTTGCCTGCCCCCCAATGACACAGTGGGCACAACCACATCCAACAGTACTAAGAGCTCAAGAGTCAGTCCAGCTAGATGAGCCCATTGCTGGGTATAGGGCCTCAGGCTCAGCCAATGCCCCACTTGGCCAACCCCTGATGTCCCTCTGATCATCACTGTTCTTCATTGTCAGAGGATAACATGCCCTATTATCATTTGAAATGGTGTTTCAGACTTTTCATGTGACTATTGGAACTTGATGAACCATAAATGTGTCAAGTTTTGTCATAGGTATTTATTGATTGGGTTATATGTATAACGGCTCAATCCTATGCATGTCTACTCAGAAGTCCCATTTATTTCAAAAGGACTTGCTCCCAGGTGTGTACAGGCTTGCTGCCTGAACCACTATCAAGATATACAAGTGTAAAAAAGGAATATAGTATGCAGTGTGAAAGAACCAAAAAAAAAAAAAAAGCTGCAAAAAACTCAAGTCAGAAACAAACATAATATTGACACAATAAAACCAGGACTATTCCAAAGCAAAGAGCTGACAAAACATGATTTTGTAGTCAGAATGCCCTAAAATGGAGGCCAGATGGGTGCCCTGAGGGAGGGCTCCAAACTTCAGTGCTGCTAACAGGAGGCTCTTGTTCCAGATTCCCTTCCCCTCTTGTGTGACCAGAACTTTTTCAGTTCATGAAAGTACCACTTAGGATCCAACCCAGAGTGCACAAATCTAGAAGATCTGGATTATCCCAAATATTGAAGCACTGTCCTTTTCAAAATCTAAACTCATAAAATGTCTCTTCAAAAGAGTGCTGCTAAAATAGTAATACATTACATGTAAAGACATATACTTTTATGAATATCAATATGGTACATTAAAACTTTGTACTGTATACACTAGTGCAGCAGTTCTCAAACGGTGGGTCTAGGACCCGTCAGTGGGTTGTGACCCAGTTTTTTGTGAGTCACAAAACTGACAGGGCAAATTAGGCTATGTGCACCATTATAGCCACGCCTCTTGGCATTTATAAATCAGGCAGAAGTCTCTAAGGCTTCTAAAAAGTTAGAGAACCACTGCACTAGTGGAAATTGATTTATAAGGAAGTTGGTCCCATATGATTTTAATGGAACTTCCATTATTTCCAAATAAGGCTACTTGAGATAAGAGGTCAGTATCTATTTTCATATCATAATTTGTTTGAACGTTAAATGGTTGAATATCTCTGGAAGGACACAATGTATAAAATATTGCCTCACCTTCTACTGTACCAAAGTAAAAAAGGGCAGCAATCCAAATCCCAGTAATCTACAATGAACATAAATACACATGTTAAGTCTACTTCAGCAACATAATTATATCATTATTGGTCTCCTCAACAGTGGTGGAATTGAACAGGGTCGGGGCAGAGTGCAGATCTAGAATTTTGCTTATAGCAGGAGCTGTGGCATCATCAGCAGGATCACAAAGGTACTTCCTTTGAAACTTTTTTCAAAGGACCCTTAGCTGAAGAGTGTAGGCTTAGGAGGAGACAAACTGAGAAACTGCTTAGGGGCATAACTGTCAATCCATCATACCACAAGAGGCAGACGGATTATGGGTAATTCCTGAACTTCAAAATGTAGCACTATGCCACTGGTTCTCAATGCAGAGAAAGTGAAAGCCTAAAGTTCACTTGAAATCAATTGAGTCTGTGGTCGTGACCTATATCTCATTAACCCAGTAGCATTCCTAGAGGGCTGGGCACAGCACTACATTTTGTAGGTGCCTCAACACACTGTGTAAGTGGTCCCTCCCTTTCACCATTGGAGCCATTCTGGGTGGTGAGAGCAATTGGGTGGGGATGCCTCCACCTGCTCTTGCCACCCAGAATGGCTCTGAAGGCATGGGAGATGGCCCATTTATACAGTGTTGTGGCATCAGCAAAACATGCTGTGCCCGTCCCCTGGGAACACAACTGCCTTCGCCCTCTTCTCATATAACCTCCATTGAACATGGTCCCTTTCTTATAAAAGCCAGACACAGGTGGCCAGCAGGTGTGTTGGCTTCATGACAATGTGGGAATTCTCCCAGGTCTTCAGCACTGCATCAGGGAGTGCCTCTGTGCAGCAGAGTGTGGGTTTCCAGCATGCTTTCGCTAACCCCACCGTGTGCTTTCTACACTTCATGACAACTTTCTACACTTCATAGCAATCACTAAAAAAAACTTGTGACTGTGTAGAAACAACCAACAAATGTATAAACCTCAATTCTGTGACAGGCTCTGCTTCCCTAGCTGTAATTTCCTGCTGACAGGTCCAAAGCTGGGGAGGTGGGGGGGGGAAGGAAGTGTACCAGGACA
This sequence comes from Tiliqua scincoides, assembly GCF_035046505.1. Classification (NCBI taxonomy): domain Eukaryota; kingdom Metazoa; phylum Chordata; class Lepidosauria; order Squamata; family Scincidae; genus Tiliqua; species Tiliqua scincoides. Next base: position 178,903,725 of record NC_089823.1, read on the forward strand.
GCTCAATTCTGTGACAGTCTCTGCTTCCCTAGCTGTAATTTCCTGCTGACAGGTCCAAAACTCTGGCAAAAAAAATCCAAACCCTTTTGCTTCAGAAACCTGAGGTCTGCTCATCCCTTCCTTTGAGCACTAGTGTACCTGAGGGGGGTAAGAGGGGGCAAGTATACCCGGGCAGCTCACCAGGGGGGTGACAGTGCCATCGACTGCCTCCCCCCACGCAGCCTCTCAGAGCAGTTGCACATTGCTTGGAGCGGCTGCCCACTTTTATCGCTTTGAAAAGCGAAAAAAGTGGGTGGCCACTCTGAGCAGTGTGCAACAGCTTGGAGTGTTCCAGAAGTAACTGTGGTGGCATCATCACACCACCACAATTACTTCTGGGTCAGGATGGGGGTGGCATTTCATGGGATGGCCCCAGGGCAGCAGAACAACCAGGAACCATAGAGGACAATTTTTTCTTCACTGAATCCGTACAAAACCACTACAGTCATACTGTCTCCAATTCACAGATGATAAGAAATGTTAATCAAAGTCAATTCAATGATAACCAATACAGTACAAGGGACACATTATCCAAACACTTTTCTAGCCTTTCCAGTTATATGAAAACTGCCCTAGATCCTTGCTTATCTCTTCTCTTTGTGCTCTGTGGTAAATACCCCGGAAATGACTTTGGCTTCCAGTGACCCAAGAAATCAGCATTTGACAAAACATTCCCCTTTATTGCACAAGTCTTTGGACTCCATCACTCATTAAAACAATAATAGGTCAAGTCATATATCCAAGCTACCTATTCTAGCTATCTAAACTATGGAAATGCTTCTGGGAATGGAATCTGAGGTAGCAATTTAGGATGTGGTGGGTGTGGACATTTTCTATTATTAACTTGATGTGAATCTGACACCACAAGTGTTGGAGTTGCCAACAGTTCTTTCATCCTTGCCACTAGAGGGTGTTTTTCATTGCCTTCCGTAACTCAGAATTTGTCTTGTCAGACTCATCCTTTGGTACTCTTCAGACAATCCTCTACACAGTATCCTGTGTTATATTCCTAGTGATGGTTAAATAATACACTGTGTCCCAGATGCATTTCCATTCTGTTTAAACTCAATAGTTCATCTTGCTTCCTTACATCAAATAAATTCCCCCAAGCATCCGTATGTCTTATCAGCCACTTACCATTGTAAAGTCAACTTCTATTAATGCTGTGAAAATCCCAATCAAATTGTGTTCCTGCTGGTACTGTGCTGTTCTCTCTTTCACATGCCCACACCTGAGAAGCACAATGACAAGATGATGAAGTTCTTAGTGAAGGGATCTGAGTAGAACTCCAAGTTGGTGGGTGTGGACTCGATCCAGAGAACCTAATTATCCACTTATGAGTGTGTGGGTTGGACAGGCATCTTGTAATTGTCAGGTTCATGTTATCCTTGCTAGTGATATCCTTGTATCTCTGGGTTTTTTGTTTTATTTGTGTATGTTTCTCTTATAACCACTGAAATTTTGTCATTTGTTTAAATTTTAAAAAAATCAGTATCTTTTGTTTGTAACTTGTTGAAGTCACAGACTATGCAAAAGAGAATCTAATACGCAGCATATATTTTCATTTTAAACAATGCATGAGGAAAGAATTTGGAGTTATTTTCTCAAGGCAGGAGGTCTGGCTCAGTTGGTAGAGTTGCCGCCTTATATGCCTGAAGATCTGAGGCTGCTAGTTCAAAACAACCAGAAGTACCCAAGAACTGACGACACACTGATATACTGATATACTGATGAGCTGACCCTAGGTGGCAGAGAGGAGTTGCCGTCAAGTGGAGCATGGGAGGCGAAGGGCCAAAGAGAGGCCAGACCAGGAAGGAATCCAGCTGGAATGAGGAGTTCTAAGAAAGACTAGAACTATTCAATTGTAAAAATCCCTATGGGGGATTTAGAACAGCCTGCCTATGTAAAAGTCTGAGGAGAAATCTGACGACCAAAGAAAGGCGGTATAGAAATACCTGTATAAAATAAATAAATAAATCATATTGAAAGAAGACGTATATATATTTAAATATACAACATCCTGGGCTTTGGCAACTTCTCCTTTAATTTATGAGGTCTTTCCTAAATTATGTAATGTTTTATAAGTTTCAGAACTTTATTCACACCCTTCTGATTACAGTGCTGAAGCAACCCCAAGCCCAAATGACAGGAAATGTGTCATCATTCTCACAATCATGGATTAGCAGGCCAATTTGTTGGGTTCTGTGTTCAACACATAGAAGCTGTTTTACCAGGAAAAATTTGTCCTAATTGGCAGAAAGATAACCAGACAGAAGATTCCCTGCTCTTTCCCTTCTCCTCAACTACTCAATTCCCTTCTTCTGCATCCTTCAGGAAACCTCCAGAATACAGGTAGAACCTGTATCGCATGCACTTCTGGTCTGAGAGGCAGGTTTCTTGAGTAACCTAGCCACAGACACACTCATAGCCACCTGTCCTCAAAAGTTAAGGTTCCACCTTCCAATTGGTGGAATTTGCCCAATATTAAGGGCAAACCTCTGCTACCAAGATGTTTAAAGGAGCCATTGGTTGGTTGGTTTGAGGGCTGTACCATGTGGGCTGTTGTTTTCTGTCATGCCCAACTGAAGTTTCTGTGATGGAATGTTAGATGGAATGTTAGATGAAATGTGGTGTCATTTCACAACATTCACAAATAACACTTTGACTCGCTAACCTAAATCATCCAAGAGGAGACCAGAACATGGTTTGGGCTCATAGCAGAGTGCACAGATGACGACTTTGCTATGGGTGCCCAGATAGAAAATTAGTCAGTCAGTCAGTCAGTCAGAGACCCCTCAAGCAACCATGCATTTGGTGTGCTTGCAGGTCTTTAAAGAAATGTCCTTTCCTTTCAGATATGATGGTTTCTACCTAGGCGTAAACAATGGGTAAGTGGAAAACTAAAGGCGCAATCCTAACTCCCAGGTTAGGCCAGCACAAGTCACTTGCTCTAAACTGAGGGTGTCGCAAACGTGCTGTAAGGGTGCTGTAACATTATGGAACTCCCTTCCCCTTGATTTGAGAATGGCTCCCTCTCTTGAGAGTTTTCGGCGAGGCCTGAAAACACTGTTGTTTAAACAAGCCTTCTGATTTCTGGCCTTCTTAACTTTTTTATACATCTTTTAGTTTTACAGGCTTGATTCCTCGGTGATCTGCTCTTTTACTCTTTTAATCTGACTACTGTTTTTATGGCCTCTGTAGTGTGTTTTTAAATGTTTTTATCTGCTTGTATTAATGTTTTTAAAATCTGTTTTTTTATATGTTGTTAGCCGCCCTGGGTCCCGTTAGGGAGAAGGGCGGGATAAAAATAAAGTTTTATTATTTATTATTATTTAAGGGTTACGAGTTGGAGAGGCCTCCCTGTGCCGGATCCAGGCCTGGTACAGTAAGATTGCATCAGCGGGAGGCAGGAGGGGGGTGTTCCAGGACAGGGGGGAGGGCCAGTGGCAGGAATTCTTGGGGCAGGCAGGTGGGGAGTGGGAGGCGGGGCCAGGTCCTGGCAGTTATGCCATATCCTAGCCCTGTTCCCTGGGCAGTGCGGAGCGGCTCCAGGCTGCTCTGCTCTGCTTGTATCTACACCACCTCCCAAGGTGGCACAGATCTGAGTAGACCCATCGAGGCCACTTTGGCTCTCTCTGGGGTAAGGGGACTTGCCTCGGGCTGCACCACAGTTGGCCCCAAACTTGCGCTGGATGCAGTGCAGGCCTGCTGGCCTGCCTGTTCCAGCAGAAGTAACATTGGGTTGCCCAAAAAGTCCAATGTGATGCAACAGGCTGGTTTCCCTGTGTTGTCCTTTGCAGACAAGCTGTTTTAATATGAATGATTGGTAGATTGGTGAATGAATGATGGGTGCTGAAATAAAGGACATGCAAGACATATGATGAGAGACCATCTGATGATATCCACATTTGTGGAGAGGGTAAGCATTCATTTTCCTTGTATTCTGCAAATGAAATACTTGGTCTTCAGGGTAGACTTCTGGCATCCGAAAGAGTCCAATTTTATTGTGGTATTACTTTGCTGGGCCAGAGCTAACATTATCAGATTCGCAAAATTAAAAAACACACACACATGTAAATAATTTTCATCTGCAATATGACATTTTCAATAACATTTTAATATTCATATTTTAGCAAGCTGTACATGTTTGCCAAACTTCAGATTGGACAACTTTAATGTCTCAAAGTACAGAACTGGTGAGGGAGGCAACTAATCAGTTAATATTTTCTGAAACAAATAAAACATTTCAAACCCAGAGTAAAGTTTATTAAAATGGAACGCTTGCCTTCCCTCCCTTTCTTCAACATGCGGGTTGCACAGACTGAAAACCTTTCCAGTGTTTCCAAATCCCTCTTAATCCAAACCGCTTCAACAGGGTGTGTCATGTCCATTCTCAAAAAGCTGATGGTGTGCCTTGACAATTTTAAGGCCGTCTCAGTGTGCCATGAGATGAAAAAGGTTGAAATCTCTGTTGCCTTCCCCCTTCCTACTTCTCAGCCTTCATATCCATTAATAATAGAGCAGATAAAATTTTAAAACCCTTAAAAAAACTACTGTCAAACAATTCTAGCAGTAAGACAAAACATTCCCATTACCTTGTTACACAACTGAGTGATGGCTAAATTTACCTACAATTACTCACACTAGTCCCTGCGTGTGATGCACCAGCGATAACACGGCATGTGCTGAATCCTGCAGGGGAGTTTTGGCTTCCACCGGTCCCCTCATGGTAAGGGAATATTTGTAACCTTGCCCTAGTAGGTTGAGTGGGTCAACTCAGACCTACACCAATGATATCACTTGTTCAAGTCCGTGTTGGCCTATGAAGACGAATCAGGCCCATGAAGGGGGTCATGTTTTGGTGGGTGCTGTCTCCACCAAACTCACCACATTCCTGGGCCCGATCCCCATCCCAGTGCCACCTGCCACCAGCTGTGCCTTGTGCTGTCAGTTGCTACTATCCTTTAGGAGCCTGGTCTGTTCACATTCATTGTATATCTTTTGGTTGTGATCTTACTACACCTGCCTGCCTGGTGTGGTTTATTACTTTGTTTTGTCTTACTGCTAGAATTGTTTGACAGTAGTTTTTTTAAGGGTTTTAAAATTTTATCTGCTCTATTATTAATGGATATGAAGGCTGAGAAGTAGGAAGGGGGAAGGCAACAGAGATTTTCAACCTTTTTCATCTCATGGCACACTGAGACGGCCTTAAAATTGTCAAGGCGTACCATCAGCTTTTTGAGAATGGACATGACACACCCTGATGCTGGTGGGGGGCTCACATTCCCCAATGGCCCAACTAATAAATGACCTTCCCCCAAACTCCTGAGGCACACCAATGTGCCATGGCACACTAGTTGAAAATCACTGCAGTAGAAGGCTTTGAAGGTGAAGATAAGGAGCTTGTGGGCCCAATCCTATCCAATTTTCCAGCACCGGTGCAACCGCAATGCAGCCCCAAAGTAAGGGAACAAATGTTCCCATACCTTAAGGAGACCTCTGTGACTGCTGCCCCACCACAAGATGCAGTGCATGCCCCATTGGCACAGTTGCACTGGCATTGGAAAATTGGTTAGGATTGGGCCCTGTGTTGGATCTAAGAGCAGACAGGGAGCCAATGCAAGGAACTGAGGAGAGACTTGTTGATGTGTAAAGCGAAATGAATGGCTGCTTAGGAATTTTTGCTTCTCTTATGCTTGTTTTGATATTTTTATGAATGGTTCTTAAGCTGTGTTGAATGCCATTTATGGGGAAAAGGCAGTACAGCATTTATTAAGCTACATAAATACCAATCCAGTCAGGAAATGGGAAAAATATATATCAAGATGGATACTTAAAGAGGCTCCTGTCCATGAAAAATAGGGTTGAATACTCAGAAGCAGTCCTGAAATAAATTCATGGCTTTATTCCAGAGTTTCTCAACAGTTCCGAAAACAGCCAGCTATTCAGAAGAATGCAAAAGTAGTTTAAATACTTATTCCTTGCAAATACAGTACTGTTTGTAAAATACTGTTCTGAAAGTAGCATGGAAATCTCAAAGTAATGAAGGTTTTCATTCCAGCATATTAATTTTTTACCCCACTACTTTTCATTAAGCTCTTGTTAGCAAAGTAGTAACATCATTCCAGTTTGACAGCTGAAAAATCTTAAAAGAAATATGAGTTAGGGCGCAATCCAGTCCTTGACTTGGGCTGGCACAAGTCCCTTGCACTGGCCCAGTAGAGTCGCAAACGTGTCATAAGGTACGTTTGCGCCTCGTCAGGCGTTGGCTAGGCCGGCACGCAGTGGTGCACTGGCCTGCAGAGGCTGGAACAAGCTTCCACACTGGCAGAGGCACCAAGGCTTGTGTTGGCCCAACTGGGCCGATGCAAGGCTCTGAGGTAGGCGGGAGGGGGCAGGAGGAAGGCATTCCTGGGCAGGAAGAGGGCAAGTGGATGGTGGGCGGCCCTGGGGGAGGGTGGGCGGGGTGCGGGAGGTGGGGCTGGGATCCGGCAGTTATGCCAGATCCCAACCTCTGTTCCCAGGGAGAATGGAGCAGCTTCAATCTGCTCCGCTCTCCTCGGACTTGCGTCACCTCAAGTGGTGGCACAAGTCCAAGGTGACTCATAGGGGTGCCTTTCCCAGAGGAAAGGGTACCTTTTCCAAAGGTAAGGGGAAAGGTTTCCCCTTGCCTCTGGCAGAGCCGCTTTTGGCCCCTATCCTGCACTGGATACAAGCCTCCTGGCTTGCCTGTTCCAGCACAGGGTAGGATTGTGCCCTTAGTAAGATGTACCAGATCTTGTGCTGCATTTATTTTCTTTAACAAATTACACATTGCCTTTTGTGTCTTAAAAAGCATCTCATAACAATATAAGCAATATACAGAATATAAAGCATTGAATAACTACATCTTGTCAGTCCATTTCTGGGCACAATTCAAAGTGTGGGTTGTTACCCATAAATTCCTGAATGGCTTGGAATGTGGTCACCTGAAAGCAGCAAATAATATAGAACACATCAGTCATAACTAGGAGCCTGATGGCACTGTGGGTGCAATCCTAATTAGTAGGATTCCTGAGAGGGTCGCAAATGTGCCATAAAGCATGTTTGCACCTCCTCGAGGGGAAACCGGGCAGGCGCTCTGAGAAGCGCTGGCCTGCAGAGGCTGACATAAGCCTCTGCGCCAGCTTCCCCTCAGATGCTTGCGTTGGCCCTGCTATCCTATCCACTATCCTGTGCTGGATACAGCGCAAGCCTTTCTTTCTTTCTTTCTTTCTTTCTTTCTTTCTTTCTTTCTTTCTTTCTTTCTTTCTTTCTTTCTTTCTTTCTTTCTTTCTTTCTTTCTTTCTCCCTAGCCTTTTAATCTGGAATTGCCATCCTTTTTCTGGAGCATCCAGGTGGTGCCATCATCTGATTTTTTCTGTGTTATCCTCCCATTACTCGTTCAGCTCTGATTTGTGATAACTTTTTGTGCAATGAAATGCAGGTGCAGTACCAGTCTGTTCAGTGTGACTAGGCAAAGTTCTAGCGAGATTTTTCAGGGTTTCTGTGCCTTCAGCTAAGATACTTCTTGTTTGTGGGTCTTGCCTGTTTTATGGCTTCGTATTTAGCACAGCTAGGGAATTTATCACAAATTACCCCTTACCTGCCTGTAAATAGCTGTGCTTAATTGCTCCAATGTCAGCTTCTGTTCCTGTGATGTGGAGTGGGGGTATACTTTAGTTACTGATTAACCCATCTTTAAAAAATAATAATAATCATACAGCACCATTATGCTACCATTATGACTTGATTTGTGATTGGGCAATGGTCTTGCCAAGGCCAAACTCAGAGCAAATGGGTCATCTGATTTGTTCATCACTAAACCTCCATTTTGCATGACATTCAACTCTTCCAGATGTCAGTTCAGCTTCATCTTGCAGTGAATGATTCAGAACATTCAGATTAAGAGCCCAACTCTATGCATGTCTACTCAGAAGTAAGTCCTATTAGAGTCAATAGGGCTTACTCCCAGGAAAGTGTGGATAGGATTGGGCTGTAAGTCACGTGGCTGATTCTGGGCAGGAAAAGGACCATCACTTTACCAGAAGCAGACTATAATTGAACTGTTTGTAAATGTTCAGTTTATGCTGAACCAAGGAATTAGGGAATTAAGGAATTAAGTTTATGCTGAACCAAGGAATTAAGGACCAAGGAATTAAGTCAGATAGAGGTTAAAAGAGAAGATGTTTCAGACCTAATTGATAAATTAGAGATCAATAGGTCACTGGGCCCTGATGGCATCCACCCAAGAGTTATTAAGGAATTGAAGAATGAAGTTGCTGATCTCTTGACTAAATTATGCAACTTGTCCCTCAAAACAGCCATGGTGCCAGAGGATTGGAGGATAGCAAATGTCACACCGATTTTTAAAAAGGGAAAGAGGGGGGACCCAGGAAACTATAGGCCAGTCAGCATAACATCTATACCGGGTAAGATGGTGGAACGCCTCATCAAAGATAGAATCTCAAAACACATAGACGAACAAGCCTTACTGAGAGAGAATCAGCATGGCTTCTGTAAGGGTAAGTCTTACCTCACAAACCTTTTAGAATTCTTTGAAAAGGTCAACAGGCATGTGGATGTGGGAGAACCCATGGACCTTATATATCTGCACTTTCAGAAGGCATTCGACACAGTCCCTCACTAATGGCTACTGAGAAAATTCCACAGTCAGGGAATTAGAGGACAGGTCCTCTCCTGGATTGAGATCTGGTTGAAGACCAGGAAACAGAGAGTGGGTGTCAATGGACAATTTTCACAATGGAGAGATGTGAAAAGCGGTGTGCCCCAAGGATCTGTCCTGGGACCGGTGCTTTTCAACCTCTTCATAAATGACCTGGAGACAGGGGTGAGCAGTGAGGTGACTAAGTTTGCGGATGACACCAAACTTTTCCAGGTGGTGAAGACCAGAAGTGATTGTGAATAGCCCCAGAAGGAAGTCTCCAAACTGGCAGAATGGGCAGCAAAATGGCAGATGCGCTTCAATGTCAGTAAGTGTAAAGTCATGCACATTGGGACAAAAAATCAAAACTTCACATATAGGCTGATGGTTTCTGAGCTGTCTGTGACAGATCAGGAGAGAGATCTTGGGGTGGTGGTGGACAGGTCGATGAAAGTGTCGACCCAATGTGTGGCAGCAGTGAAGAAGGCCAATTCTATGCTTGGGATCATTAGAAAAGGTATTGAGAACAAAACGGCTAATATTACATTGCCGTTGTACAAATCGACGGTAAGGCCACAACTGGAGTATTGTGTCATTCTGGTCACCACATCTCAAAAGGGATATAGTGGAAATTGAAAAGGTGCAAAAGAGAGCGACTAAGATGATTTCGGGGCTGGGGCACCTTCCTTATGAGGAAAGGCTACGGCGTTTGGGCCTCTTCAGCCTAGAAAAGAGGCACCTGAGGGGGGACTTGATTGAGACATACAAAATTATGCATGGGAAAGATAAAGTGGATAGAGAAATGCTTTTTACACTCTCACATAACACCAGAACCAGGGGACATCCACTAAAATTGAGTGTTGGGAGGGTTAGGACAGACAAAAGAAAATATTTCTTTACTCAGCGTATGGTTGGTCTGTGGAACTCCTTGCTGCAGGATGTGGTGATGGCATCTGGCCTAGATGCCTTTAAAAGGGGATTGGACAAGTTTCTGGAGGAAAAATCCATTACAGGTTACAAGCCATGATGTGCATGTACAATCTCCTGATTTTCTAAATGGGCTATGTCAAATGCAAGGGAAGGCACCAGGATGCAGGTCTCTTGTTATCTGGTGTGCTCCCTGGGGCATTTGGTGGGCCGCTGTGAGATACAGGAAGCTGGACTTGATGGGCCTATGGCCTGATCCAGTGGGGCTGTTCTTAGGTTCTTATGCCTGACACTCTTCTTGCTCAGCCTGGTCAGTGAGATTCAGGGTCAATCCTTTTTATTATTATTATTATTATTATTATTATTATTGTTGTTGTTGTTGTTGTTGTTGTTGTTGTTGTTGTTGTTGTTGTTACTATTAACACACACAAACATACAAACCTATACATTTAGGAGTGCTAAATACCATATACCATTACTAATTAATCATACTATATCTCCTAATCTACTTACTCATCTATTTCTACCTCTTATTGATTTATCCATTTATTTATATAATATACAATAAAATTTCCCTAATGCCCTATACTATATTTTCTAAATATTCACTTTCTACAAAGCGTAAATTAACTTCAATTGCTCATTAATATTAAAACAAAATAATCTAATTACCAAAATTATCACCTCAGCTATTTCAACTCCAGTCTAATTCTTCAATCTAATTACACTTTTTTTCTTTGACATAATAACCACATATAAAACAATTCTTCCACACGTTTACATTTCCAGCTATATTTTTTAATACATTCTAATTCATATTTATCAATTTCATACGTATTCTTTTTTTTCCCCTTCAAATAAATTTGGACCATTGTTATTAGCTGAATAAATCCTCCAATTTTCTTTAACCCTCAGATTACCCCTCAGGGTTCTTTTTCTTTCTTACTTTCCATTTTTTCTCCTGTAATATTTTTAATAATTTATCTCTATAACAGAATTTGATAAATCCACACTTTCTTATATAGGGTGTGTTCATTCTTCCAGTTAACTGGGATATATTTTCTCCTTCTTGTTCCAACAGATTTTGTGATTTGTGCACTCCTGTTACTCTGTCCATCTTATCTTTCTTAATCTCCATCAGTGCCTCTTCTTCGTCCTGTTGATCATCCTGTTGATTTTCCTCCTTGTTTGCTTTTTCACTCCCTTGTTTATCTTCTGCTTGTTTCTTCACATCTTCCAATTGTTCCTTACAGACATCTATCTGTTGGGAAAGAGTCTACAGACCAGCTTGAATCTGCGAGGACCAATTCAGCTGTTGTCGCTCCATAACAAGCAATCTCTCCGTATTCATCAAGATTTTCTGTATCCACATTTCTGGAACAGAGTTCATTTTGCAATTTCGCTCTAGTCCACTAGATGTCCACAACATATTATTCTCCTCACTTCCACCACGTCATTACTACTCTGCCATCCACATTCCTTACATACCTCTTGCAGATAACAGTTCAGTGCGGTTGACGGAGAGAAAAACAAAAAGAAAGAAAACAGTCTCACCAACTCTGCTCTTTCAAATCTAATGAGAATTATATTTATATCCAATTATGTCCAAGAATAATTCTGGATTTTAGTTCACACCCAAGTTATAGTTGTAATTATAATTCACGACCAATTTATTCCATGACAGAGAAAAAGAGCACTTTCAACCTCCTTAAAAAGTCTCTTGTTAACGCCTCCAATTTATCCAGGGCTTTTAGACAAATCAGTCAATCAGAGCCGGGGACAATATTAACACTTGCTTATCTTAAATTTCCAGCTTAAACTTTACACTTCACGCTTCCCCCCCCCCCCAATATGGCATCTCAGCACGGAGCCAGCAGCTTGATTGCAGATCACTGCACCTCCCCCAATACTGTCACAAATGGTTAGATTCCTCTGAGAAGAAAGCCCCCCCCCCCCGGTCGGGCTTTCAGTTTCCCAGATACCTGCACTGATGAAGATCTTGTCTCTCCTAAAAAAGATCTTCAGGTCCTCTTCAGACCTGCAGTATTTGGGGGAAAACAAACTGTCTCCCAGGAGCTCCTGGGGACATGTCTGTTCGTCCACTGTTGGCTCCTCCTCCTCCAGATTCAGGGCCAATCCTGAACTCCCGCAGCACCGGTGCTGAGCTCCAGCGCTAGTTCTGCAAATGTGCAATAAAGCACATCTGCAGTACCTGGAGAGAACATAAGAACATAAGAACAGCCCCACTGGAACAGGCCATAGGCCCATCTAGTCCAGCTTCCTGTATCTCACAGCGGCCCACCAAATGCCCCAGGGAGCACACCAGATCACAAGAGACCTCATCCTGGTGCCCTCCCCTACATCTGGCATTCTGACTTAACCCATTTCTAAAATCAGGAGGTTGCGCATACACATCATGGCTTGTACCCCATAATGGATTTTTCCTCCAGAAACTCGTCCAATCCCCTTTTAAAGGCGTCTAGGCTAGACGCCAGCACCACATCCTGTGGCAAGGAGTTCCACAGACCGACCACACGCTGAGTAAAGAAATATTTTCTTTTGTCTGTCCTAACCCGCCCAACACTCAATTTTAGTGGATGTCCCCTGGTTCTGGTATTATGTGAGAGTGTAAAGAGCATCTCCCTATCCACTCTGTCCATCCCCTGCATAATTTTGTATGTTTCAATCATGTCCCCCCTCAGGCGGCTCTTTTCTAGGCTGAAGAGGCCCAAACGCCGTAGCCTTTCCTCATAAGGAAGGTGCCCCAGCCCCGTAATCAGCTTAGTCGCTCTCTTTTGCACCTTTTCCATTTCCACTATGTCTTTTTTGAGATGCGGCGACCAGAACTGGACACAATACTCCAGGTGTGGCCTTACCATAGATTTGTACAACGGCATTATAATACTAGCCGTTTTGTTCTCAATACCCTTCCTAATGATCCCAAGCATAGAATTGGCCTTCTTCACTGCTGCCGCACATTGGGTCGACACTTTCATCGACCTGTCCACCACCACCCCAAGATCTCTCCTGATCTGTCACAGACAGCTCAGAACCCATCAGCCTATATGTGAAGTTTTGATTTTTTGCCCCAATGTGCATGACTTTACACTTACTGACATTGAAGCGCATCTGCCATTTTGCTGCCCATCTGCCAGTCTGGAGAGATCCTTCTGGAGCTCCTCACAATTACTTCTGGTCTTCACCACTCGGAAAAGTTTGGTGTCGTCTGCAAACTTAGCCACTTCACTGCTCACCCCTGTCTCCAGGTCATTTATGAAGAGGTTGAAAAGCACCGGTCCCAGGACAGATCCTTGGGGCTGGCAGAGAGAAGGGCTGGCAGTGCTGGGCCAGCATCAGTTGGCACTGAGGCTCAGCACCATGTGGAGGGCTGACCAGTGCTCCAGCAGCACCAGCTGGCAGTAAGTAGTTTTGAGGTGGAGGGAGGCAGGGATTGGTGGAACAGTGCAGGGGACAGTGGAGTCAAACCAGGGTGGGAGAGGGGTGGGAACAGAGGAGTTCTGCTTAGCTGGATCTTGAACTCCATGTCAGGCCAGAGCACTCCACACGAAGTCTCTCAAGTCTGCACTGGCAAACTGGCTGGCACAAACTTGAGAAGCTCCATTGCGGGTCTGAAGGTTTTCCCCGAGGATGCAAGTCCCCTTCCCCTAGGAGAACTCCCGCTGCAATTTCTACCTGATGGACATTTTGAAGTTGGATGTCTACATGGGACTCCTCTATGGAACTGATTCTTAGTATTAAGGGCCCAATCCTACCCAACTTTCTAGCACTGATGCAGATGTGCCAATGGGGCATACGATGCATCCTGCAGTAGGGAGGGTGTCACATTTGTTCTGTTAACTTGGGTCTGCATTGTGGCTGCATCATTGCTGGAAGGTTTGATAGGATTGGGCCCTAGCAGTTCTTAAGCAAGCCACTTCCTTTTAGCCTTAGCTGAAAGGGGATATGGGGATAACAGTACATTTCCGGGTTATTGTGAGGCTAACATCAAGATAGTACATGCAGTGCATTAAACATATGAAAGTGCTATTATTGCTGAAGTGGCAATATATGATTAGGCTGCCAGCGGTTAAAGCACACTCTGCCAAACTTTGTTTGGACAAATCTGCTGGAGTGTGGTTGTCCATCAAATGTTTCTAATTTGCTTAATTGACTGCCTATTAATTTGCATTTGTTGTCAACAACCAGTCATGCTGTGCCTTGAAGAGGAAGCTTCTTCTCCAGTTTGCATACCGTAACCGCAGTGTGCAAACTGAGATGCGATCTCAAGGACTATGGAGTTGATCCAGGTTAGGAATGCCAAGAAAATAATGCTGATTTTTAGCAGCAGAGGCACTATTAAATTGCAAAATATTATTATGGCTGCTGGCCAACCATTCCTTTGGTAGGCAGATTGCTGATTAATAATCTAGGTTAGTTGGTTGACATTTCCATAATCACTAGCTTCCATTTGTGGAGGGCAGTTTTCTGTTAGCTGGTAGCCTCTTTGTTTTTCTGAATGAGATATTCAACAGGGCACGGAGATACTGACACCCTACCAGCAAAGGTTTGCCAACTGTGACTAAGGGCCCAATCTTAAAGGCCCTCAGCATTGGCACTGCACTCCAGTCCTGGTACTGGGTATTATAAACATACCATAAAGCACATTTATGGCAGCCTCCATGCAGGAAGCACCTGCACTGGCCCAATGCCAGATGGACACTACCTGGAGCAAGGGTGTAATGGAAATGCACAAGATCCTTTGAGGAGATAGGATGTGGTGTCAGCAGTGGCCCCTTTAAGGCCTGGGATTTCAGCAGAGGGTGTGCTGCACAGCTGCAGCCACTAGAGGCAATGAGGTCTCTAGGGATATAAGCAGCAGCTGATGAAGGGAGAGTTTGGTGGGCAGTAGAAGCAGCGCCTATGATAGGAATTTTAGCAAGGGGAACAAAGTTTCTTCTGGGCCCCTTCCCAAAGGGGAAGGGGGGCAATGGGGGCAGGCAAAACGGGAGACAGAATAGGGTGGGGGAGGGTGCTGACAGCCACAATAGTCTTTGGAGTTAAGGTCTATTAGGCTACTTGATGCAGAGCCCAGATCTACCCAACCACGCGACATTGGCAGCTAGATAAAATAATACGGAAAGCCAAACACACTCCTAAGTCTCTCTCAAATTTTTGAAATATAGAAAATCGATTGCAGAAAATTAGCATCATTGTATTTAGGCTCACACTAGAATGGATCAGAATGAACTTCTGCAGCCACTGTAGCTCCATAGCTGGGGCCCGGAGCTTCTATACACTCTTTCATGGTTATGGGATCCACAAGCCAAAGAGCTACTGTAGCAGGCCAGTTATTTGACACTGTGTTAAGGAGGGTCATAGATGTTTTCCTGGTCCTGGTGGGTATGGCTTGCAGCAGCAGTTAACACTGCATGCACATGGTTGTGCCCCAGCATAATGTGCTGGCAGTGAGTTAAGGTGAAATAGGAAAATGTCAAGTCCCAGGAGCTTTCTGGGCCCCCTCCTTTGGCTCCTGGGCCCCATTTCTGACCCTGGGCCCAGGTACAAATTACCCCCTTTATGATTCCGGCAGCTGCCTTAGGTTATCAGTGTTTCTTATTGTTTGCTGCTTTTTATACGGGCTGCTGGTTATGTGATAGTTTGTTTTAATCTCAGCTTCTAGTAATGGCTTTTTATGATTTATTTGTATTTTATATTTTTTCCTTTCTGTTAGCCACTTTGAGTGCTCTCAATGTAAGGGGAAGGTGGAATACAGATGCATTAAACAAACGTATTTCAGCAGTGAAAATCTTAAAGAGCTTAAGAGTGGGAAGAAAAGACAAGTTCTTTATGTGAAGTTACAGCTATTTATAATAACTATCAAATAAATTCAAATGTGCTTACAAACTAAAGAAAACCTACAGGCAATATCCCCACTAATGCTTCCACCCTTGGGAGCTCCCTCTTCAAACTAAACTTTCTTCTGTGAATGGAAGGAGCATTCCACCACCGGTGCGAGGAGCCTTTCCACAAGCAGAGTGCTTCTTTCATTCACTGAAGAAGCACCCATTGGCAGAGGGAGCTCCCAACAGCAGAAGTTTCAGCTGATACGCCACCCAATGACAGGTGCTTGCCCCACCAATGGAGTATCCTTTAATTCAGTTATTTTCAACCACTGTGCTATGACACATTGGTGTGCAGATAGTTTGCTGTGTCGTCCCCCCCCCCAGGAGTTTGAGAGAAGGTCATTTGTTAGTATGGCCATTAGGGGATTTATGTCCCCCACCTGCAGTACAGTGGCCTTGTCAATTGTTTTTAAAACAAAAACAAAAACTGTTGGTGTTCTTGACTGTGTGTTGTAAGATGAAAAAGGTTGAAAGCCACTGTAAGATTGGGCTTTACAGCGCAATTATATTTTGGGGGGAAGCGCCAAGCCTCACAATGGGGCTTCTCAAGTCTGCGCCAGCTGTTTTGCTGCGCAGGCTTGAGAGACTCCATGTTGGGCCTTCTGGTCCAACACAGAGTTCAGGATCCAGCAGAAATTTGCTGGTCCCACCAGAGATGATCCAGCTCTGCTCTGCTGGTCCCACCACCCTCCTGCCCTAGTTCCTCCCCCCCATCCCGCTTCCCCTTCCCTCCCCCCAGAACATCTTCCCCCCACCCCCCAAGTCCCTTGCGGCCAGTGCCGACTTGGCACAGGGTTGTCACAGATGTGCCTTATGGCATGTTTGCGCCACCCAGCGCCGGCGGCATGCTCATACCACCAGTGCTGAAGAGCTCAGGATTGGGCTCTTAATCCACTAATTGCATTTATATCCAGCTTAAGTGACAGTACTCCTATAAGGCAGGAGGTCTGGTCTAGAGGGTAGAGCTTCCATTTCCCTGAAGATAACATCCACAAGGTCGCCAGTTCGAGGCCACCGGCACCGGGCGACCTTGAAGCAGCTGACAAGCTGAAGCCGAGCTATTCCATCTGCTCTGAGCATGGGAGGATGGAGGCCAGAATGTGAAACCAGATCAGAAAGAAACATCTGAATTGTTTGTGGCTCTTGAAAGATAGAGCGTTCTTTCAATTGTAAAAATCCCTACGGGGATTTAAATAAGCCTGCCTATGTAAACTGCCTTGAATAAAGACCAAGAAAGGCGGTATATAAATACCTGTATTATTATTATTATTATTATTATTATTATTATTATTATTATTATGGACAAATAGATTTTTATCTAGCCATCTCAATTGATTTTGGGGCTATGCATGAGGCCTGTAGTCAGTAGATGTGTCCAGATTATTCTATATCCACCTTCCTTAGCCATCATACTTAATCTTACTTATAGATATTAGTTGTCTGACCTCCCACTCAAGAGTGCAGGTTTGCACAGCCAGATCAAATCTCATTGTGTAACTCTTTCATAACTTCTTTAAGAAGGTGGGTGCAACAGGTTTGAACCGGTTTTCCTGGTATTCCACCCACATTTTATTATAACAGTGATGAACGTAATTACTAGTTTTATTGTTCTAGCTACAACATGCAGAACTGGTGTAGGAGATTTTTACCCCCCCCCCCCCCCGGTGAATGTAACTGATCCACATGAATCTGAAATAATTCTTCCTCCAAAGCTCAAGGGAATTTGTTTAGCAGGACGGAGGCCAACATCATGCTGTGTCTAGTGGTGGATTCTTCTGCCTCAGGAGCTGGTATGCTGCAGGATGAGGACCTAATTGCAAAGGAGCTGAATCACTCTGTAAGTAAATACATCATCCAGGGTTTCTCTAGGGGACACTTTTTGCCCCAGTAGCAAGATTCCAATACTCCCTGGGTTATGTCAGAATGCCAGATGCAAGGGAGGGCACCAGGATGAGGTCTCTTGTTATCTGGTGTGCTCCCTGGGGCATTTGGTGGGCCGCTGTGAGATACAGGAAGCTGGACTAGATGGGCCTATGGCCTGATCTGTTGCAAGGTGCAAAAACCAAGATGTTACAAGGGATCCTAGATGTTACAAGAGATCTCAGATGTTGCACTGTAATCCCAGGTACCAAAGCAAACTCAGTAGACAAAAGTGATCAGATCCAGGCTTTTATTGTAAATCCATCAACAAAAGATTGTAAATCCATCCACGTCCCCAAAGGAGACTGTGAGCATAGGAAGTGTGAAGAAGAGAAGCCCCAAAGGAGACTGTGAGCATAGGAAGTGTGAAGGAGAGAAGCCTGTAAGGAAACTGCTTGCACCAGAAGTGGGGAGAAGAGAAGCGTGTAACGCCTCCTTTAGCTGACTTTTATTACAATCTGGGGTTCCCTCCTTGAAACACATTTGGAGACAATTCATTGGTGGGTTCAAAACATCCTTTGTTTTATAACAGGCCATCTCATACATCCATCATATACAATATACATACCCCCAGCAGTTAGCCAATGGCACTGCACACAAACCTGACCTCATCCATAACCATCGGATGATGTTCTGTGGCCTTTGTAAGGCCTTTGAAATGCAACATACTTGCTATTGACGTCACGGTGTGTGTGTTCATCTAAAAACTGCTGTGAAATGATTTTCTCTGGGAATCTGACCTTTGCAATGTGTTAATCCGGAAGTGCTTTGATATCATGTCTTTTAAACTCTAGAATGCAGTTAGTCCACTAAAACGCAGTTAAAACATTACTATTTGTTAGTCACACTTATGTGTATCCCAAAACTGATTTCAAAATGAAAAACAAAAAAATATAAAAGCTAAGCTTACTAGTGTTCTTCTATGAGAGCTGGTGTGAATATGTGCTTTCTAGTATGTGTGTGCTCAGCTTAGTGCTCTAAAAGTCTTCAAACTGAACGTTAAAGCAATGTTAAAACTTTAAGCCGAATTTCAAACTGCTAGATTTTTTTTCTGTGCTCTGAAGACAAAGACTTCATTTAAATGTATCAATATTGTTCTAAGAGAACAGATTGTGGCGGGCTGCCCAATCCTAGCCAAATGCTTGTGAGACTCAAGTTGAACTTGATTGGACATTCAGAGAGAGAGATCAAAAACCATGCTGTTTTTACATTTCAGGTAAGCATTCTATACCATAACTTCTACTGATAACACCTTGCATCAGATTCAGTGGGGCTGTTCTTATGTTCTTATGTTCCCTCTGACTGGATTCTTTATCCTACCACTGCTCACTCAACTGTGGAGGCTACACACAACAACAAACAAACTTGTGGCAACCCCACAAGGCATGGAAGACAATTGTACAAGGACAGAAGGGGGCACCTACAGCACTGAAGGGGAGTGTTTTACAGCCAGCTTGGATTGTCTGCTGGTCAGATTATTAGCAAGCCTTCAACCTCCTTACCCAGGAGTGTGCAAACAGCCATTTCTTCTGTTTTCTTCCTGCTCCCTGAATTCAGAAAAAGAAGAGGAGAATGGAGTGGAAGAGGAAATGCAGAAGAGAGCGAAGTGGTGGGCTACAACATGATGCTATAGCCCCCAATTCTCCACTCCTCCATGCCTCTGTGTCAGTAAGGCAATAAACTTTGTGCATAGGGCCAACTTTGTACCTTAGAGCCTAATCGGATCCTTTTCTCTTGGGGGGGTTTCCTCTTTGGGGAGGCGATTGTAGGGCTTCGGAGGGGAAAGAAGCAGGAAGGCTGTGAAACGAAGGGATAGGATCAGGTGCATGCCATCACCGCCTGGGCCATCCCCTTCCACATTCTCCACACCCCATTTCTCCCCTTCACTGCCAGGTTTCACCCCCCACCCACCCACCCCTCCACTACTGCCTTACCTGCTCCAGCAGGCATGGGGGGGGTCCATTGGTGGATGCAGAGTTCTGCCGCCTCTTATGCAAGGGATCCCAAAATTGCTGCTGACAGAGCGCTCCTCAAGCTGTTGGCAGCCATTTTGCAAAAGCAGGACTCTGTTCCACTGTCACAAATGCTTCTGCGCAACTACCCAATCTTGAATCCAGAGACACATTTCAACAGTGTCTGTGTTTGGCTACCAAGGAAAACCTTGCTTTGTTCCATGGTTCTAGCTTTGTTCATGGTGCTTTCCAGGCAAAGCACCATTAAAGATGAATGTCCTGATGAATACATGGTTGCGCCCAATCATCAACTATAACTTCCCGTATGAATGACACTTAATGAGGGGCTTTTGTGATTAATTTAGTTTTGTGTAACATGTTGGATTTCCAGCTGTTCTATTTCCCTGTCCTTAATGTCAAGGCCAGATTAATTACTATGCTAAGTACTCTACAGACTAACAGCACAATCTGATATATGTGTGCTCAGGAGTATGTCTCAATGACTTTAATTTGATTTACTCAGAGCAGTGTGTATAAGATTAACCTACCAATACTGTTGTGAAATTGGAATTTGATACATGAAAGAGCTTGATACTCAGGCTTTGTCCTTGAGCAATTCCTGACCTGTATGAGTTGCACAGAAAAGAGAACCCCAGGGAGAACAAGCCAAGAACCAGAGCACCTTGAACTCCAGCAGTAGCCTGATATTGCTTGCAGGTGTGTTCTGCTACCATTCCATTGCTCCATCCAATGCTCCACCTATATGTCTATAAATGAAGTAGGTATTACGAGTAGGTGGCTCGTACTAAGCCACCAAAAAGTCTCTATTGATCATTCCTCCAAAGGAAACTGGACCCTGGGTGGTGCTGTGTTGGGACATGAACATGTAATGGTATTTTCACAATTGCTTTCATTGTAATCTCAGAATCTTTAGTGATACCCCCACCACTCCATTGTTGAGTCCCAATGTTCACAAATGAGAGACTCCCACTACTGTAAACATCACCACACACCATCTTAGGATGGAGAAGCTAAGCCTCTACAGGCCTTAGCTTGAAACATGTACATACTGTGCTACTCATGGTAGAAGGAGTACCAAAAATGCACATCAAGAAGAGTACAAGTAAAGCAATGCATGCATGTGAACAGGAATCTGAATTTAAATCCACTGGCTCCTCAATCAGTGTAACAACTGGATTTCTACACATTTAACACTGCACTAACATTCCCACAAACAAAATAAATTGTTTTATTAAATTAAATAAAGAGACATTAAATTAGGAAGATAATTAATAATTTGAGTTCCACTCTGATTCAGATTTACCAGCATTTTTCTAAACTCTCCAGCTTTTGTTTGGATACAGAGAGGACATTTGGTATTCAGAGCTTTTGAACCAATTTACAACCAATTTAGATCACTTTTTATGCTTAGACAGGTCTGGCTCCAGGTTTTTTTTTGGGGGGGGGGTTCCTCCAGGGGCCCCCTTCTTCAGAGGGTGGAAGAGGAGCAGGGGAGATGAGAGAGAGGAGAGAGATGGGCATCCACCAGAAACCTGTTGCCTAAGGCAGCGTTTCTCAACATTTGTCCTCCACTGTGTCACTTTGCATGGTCCACTTTTTGGAAGTACCACTGGAAGTAACTGGTGATGACATCATTGCTAGTTACTTCTGGGTTGTGAGGCCAGATGTGACATGACAAACACCCAGAAGAGTTCAGGCTTGGAGTGGACAGAAGGGCTTTTTCAAGCATGGAAAAGCATGCTTTGGAGCTTGGCCTGCCTAACTGAGCGTCCTACTGCTGTTTGACATGTCTCATTGCTGGTCTCACTGCTGGGCGACATGTGTCCAGGAGTCCTGTGCATACCACCAGACACCACTTCAAGTACCACTGGTGGTGTCCGTACCACTGGTTGAGAAACACTGGCCTAAGGCAAGTGCCCTGCCTGCATGGAAAGCATATCATGGAGCTGGGTCCTGTTCTCTGAATGTGTATGGAGCAGCAGATGTAGTAGTTATGCATCAAGGGACTTTCTCAGCATAAAATCACTAGTGCGTTCTGTCATGTCCTTCCCTCCCCCGATACAAAAAAAGAGGAACACATTTTTTCCAGGGAGGAGGAAGTGTGCCTGAAATGATCCTCCTCTGCATTTCAGCTCAGTTGTAGCAGAATTGCATAGTGCAGACCTAGAGATGCCTGCGAAAGGAGATGAGGCTTGTTTGGAACTGCTTTGAGTGATCCAAGAAAGGAAAATTTGAGTGTATCAAAATATGAAGAGGATAAAAATCTTACCAACTCTTCAGTCAATTAGGTCTTTTCAAAATAGGACCATCTTCTCAGTTATGGTTTTGCAAAGTACTCAACAATTTGCAACTTCAATGCTGGAAATCCTCTCTAGATACATGTTTAGACTGCCACCTAGTGGCATTATATGTTACATTGCCGCTTCTCTTCAGAACATGAATGGTGAGTAACATTCAAAACATTGGAGAGCTGAGGAAAAACACTTCTACCCTTGTTAGTCATGTGAAAGATTTTCCCATTCACAAGCACAAAATCCTTGTATACTGAGATCTTTCTTCTAAAAGAGCACAAAACCAAGTTAAGATAATACGGAGTTCCCCTCCCCTGTGTTTCAGGAGATCTGATTATTCACATGCATATTTGATTATAACATTTGGACTTGCTAGAGTTCAGTGTTTTTAAGTTACTCAATTGTGTTATTGGTTTTAAAATTTTAAATCTTTGTACATCACCCAAAGAGTCTGCAGCTAGAGTCTAGCTGCATAAATATTATAATAATCTCTGGTTATGAAATGTAACCACAACTTAAAATGCACAGCTTTCTTGGGATTTAGTGTGGAATTCATCCAGGGGCAGGTCTATGACTCTTGCTGTTAATCCCCACCTACCCACTGCAATCTATTTCCCCCCTGTTGAAATGAGAAAGAGTGCTCCTACTCCTAGGACCTTTCATGGACTTTTGGTTGCTTAACATTTTAAAAATGAATTTCTTTGAAGGCCTTTTTCCTCCCTTTCAGCAGCACACATTCATGTCAGGTTTTTAAAAACTGATTAACCAGGATACAGCATAACTCTTCTTAACATCCATCCTCTAGGGATGGAATCTTAAGCAACTAATGCTACAATAAGCATAGCATGAACATATCTGTCAGGAGAATTTGGGGAGGCTGTGCAGTAGATAGATGTTTTGGGTACTGAAGCAATTCTGTCAGGGGTTTACTATCCCCGGAGTAACCAGAGGCATAAAGTTATGCCCTGGCACCCAGGGCAGTGAAGTCATGCTGTTATGCCCCAGCACCCTGGGACAGTGTTATACAGTGTTATATGATGTTGTGACATCATTTCCAGGCACTCCCCAGAGGAGGAGGCACTGCCGCCCCCAGGACAGCCTGAGGTTGCTACTCTCAAAGAATCTACAGAAGCAGAAGTAATAGAATAAGGGTATCCCATGCCTTCTTTCAAGACCCCAGCTCCAGAACCCCCACCATCACTTGCAGGGTTCAAAAGCAGAAATATAAGGTCTGTAGCAACCAGGGTTGAAGATGCAGTGTTCTTTTGGCAGCCCAAGACCCCGCATCTGTCAGTCCTTACTTGAGAGGTTCTGAGGTTCTTACTTGCTGAGGTTTTCAGAAGGGGCAGGATTGGAGAGCCCACTATAAAGCTGTTCAGTCATAGCCCAATAGTTGCTGTAAGTCCACAGCTCCTTGAGGACAGCTCTGCTAAGCTCAGCTCCTGCTGATTCAGGCCTCCAGACTAATATCCTATTCCTGTCAATTTTGGTCCTGTTGGACAGTGTTATTTCTTTTTCAGACTTCCTTGCCTTCAGTCTTCTCTGGCCGCTCAGATTCTGCCGGGATGTTTTCCTGCCCTGGTACCAAACAGGGACATTCCTTTCTATCGTTTAGATCAGGGGTGTTCACACTTTTTTGGCTCGAGAGCTACTTTGAAACCCAGCAAGGCCCGGAGATCTACCAGAGGTTTTTTTACAATGTTCGCGCCATCATAACATATAACATTTATGTGTACAATGTATGTTGGTGTACCTTGAGTCCCACTGAGTATAACAGGACTTACTCCTGAGTAGACATGCCTAGGATTAGGCTGTGAGGCTGCAATCCTAGCCACACTTACCTGGGAGTAAGCCCCATTGAGTACAATGGGCCTTACTCCCGGCGTTTCCTCCCAGAGGCACCTGAAGGGGGGGTCGGCACTCCGCGATCTACTCATTTTGCCTCGTGATCTACCGGTAGATCACGATCCACCTATTGAGCACCCCTGGTTTAGATACATGGGTACTGTCTTCACCATTCTGTTGAATGAACAGTGTACCTTCTTACGGGAGCTAGAATCTTTCTGTGAAGGCAGGTGATGCCTCACTGGAGGTAACACTGTAATGTCAGGTAGTCCAGTAAAGAACAGAGAGAATCAATGGGGTCACTGAGGGCCCAATCCTATCCAATTTTTCCAGTGCTGGTGCTGCAGTGCCAATGGGGCATGTACTGCTTCCTGTGGTGGAGAGGCAGTCATGGAGGCCTTAAGGGAACATTTGTTCTGTTATCACAGGACTGCATTGCGGTTGCACCGGTGCTGGAAAGTGGGATAGGATTGGGCCCTGAATCAGGGAAACAGGATACGAACTCTATGGGAAGGGTAGGGAGTGTTGCACTGGAGGTGGCATTGCTCTGTATGTCAAAGAGGGTACTGAATTCAGCAAACTAGAAAATATACAGGGACCAGACTCCACTGCAGGCTCATTGTGGATGGAAACACCAGGTCCACAAAGAAAAGAGAAAATGCTAACACACAAAGTAGAACTAGAGACAGGCTATAGCTCTTTTTCTCAGATCAGAGTGTGATCTTGGTTTGCAGGAAAAAGTAGGCATTGAAAAAAGAAGGTGGTGTCGTAATGAGTGATTTCAGTCATCCAACATACACTGGGTAAATTAACGTTCAGGTCATGAAAAAGAGAAAACATTCCTAGATACACAGTGACTACCATGGTATCCAGTTCAACAAATCTATAATTGTAATGAGAGGTAATTACTGTAAACTGTAATTAGAGATAGCCTGTCTCTGAATATTAGATGCAAGGGAGTGGCAACATGATATAGATATCTTGTTGACTGAGGCTCCCTGAGGCATCTGGTAGGCCTCTGTGAGATGCAGGAAGCTGCACTAGACAGGCCCTTGGCCTGGTCTCCCAAGATTCTTCTTGTGTTTTTATGTAATTGCAAAGTTACAAGGAGATCCAACAGACATGCTGAACTTCAAAAAAGGGGACTTTTAAGAAGAATGAGAGGACTTGTAAAAAGGAAGCAAAGAACAAAAGTTAAAAGGATCTAAAGTAACAAGCTCATTGAGAATGTACACCACAAACAGCCCAATCCTATCCAGCTCTGGCACAGAGAAAGGTTCCACAACTTTGCAAAAAGTCGGGGCTAGCAGCAGGTACTGCTGACTGCTGAGTTGGTCAGTCCACCCCTGATCAGCCCTTTCTTTGGCTTTGTTATAAATGTTTTGCTGCTTTTACTAATACCAATTGCAGACCTGTGCTGCCCGCGGGTACAGGACTGCAAAATACTGCCCCCCCCAAGAGGAGACTTACCAGTTGATTCTGGAGCCTCATGTGATATCCCCTGGCCTTCCTAAAGCCTTCTGAGGCCTCCGGATGGCCGTTAAACAGTACTTTTGATTTTCCAAAGGGAAGGGATCCAGAAGGCAGGTGGCGGAGGCAGTGATGGCACAGAGAGCACAGCGGTGGGGTGGCAACAGAATGGCGCCACAGGGTTTTGCTCCCCCTGACCTCCCCAGGACCGCCAGTGACTAGTATCATAACAGAACACCTTGAATAGCAGTAATATTTTTGTTGCTGATACTGAGTACCTACAGTCATATTGTTCATGGTTTTCAGTCCTATCTTTCACAAAAAATAGATATTAATATAGAGGGGAAATGGCCTGTTAAACAGCCTTTAGGTGTAGCCATATTGAAGGCTAATAAATATTGTTTGTTTTTGTTCTTTTTATTGTAATTTAAACCTTGTTTAAAATATAAACCATATTTAAAATGTAACTCCTCGTCCCCTTTCTTGTCTCTCTTGTGTCAACCTAAACATTCTTAAGAGTATTTAGATTATAAGCTTCTCTTTTCTTTCTATATGTAAAACACCAGACACACTGATGGCATTAAATAAATAAATAAATAAATAAATAAATAAATAAATAAATAAATAATGGTAATCATGGTTGCATGTTGTCTTGTGGTATTCTTTAATCTTAAAGGGAGATAATAAATAATACATTAAATAAATAATTCTAAAGTACTTTAAAGTATTTCCAAATAGGCACATCATGATACACTCACAGGCCAATCCTAACTGCTACTAGAGCAGCGGAGCCACTCAGCCCATGTTGTATCCAGCACTTGGAAGGAGCAAGCTGGAGGTCTCCTTGAGGTAAGGTGACATTCATCCTCTTACCCTGGGTAAAGCCTCGTCATGCACAATGGGACTACTCAGATCTGTGCCAGTGATACCAGATGTCTGAGAAGCCTCATGTTGGGCTTTCAAGCCCAGAAATGGGAATATGATAGGTTATGTACTGCTGCTGCCACCAATCCTCTCCCAAGCTTGATCCACCCCTCCCCATCCTCCCCCTGCCTTGGTACACCCCTTTCCACCCCAATTTGTGCTCTCTCGCCTGGCTTCCGCCCCTGTGCTGCCCCGGCAGGAGCTTACCTGCTCCATCAGGTGCTTCCACCAGCACATTTTACTCACAGGGTTTTGCAGAGCACTTTATGGTACTTTTGTGACATCCTAGGCCGATGGAGAGGTTACTGCACCATCATAAGCATAGGTTAGGATAGTGCCATCAGTAGTGCCATCAGATAGTGCCCAGGAAATAAAAGGCAAATTATATGTAAAAACAGGGTTCCCCTGGTGATCTCATTCTGCCTGAGCTTCCCAGCCTTTGTGGTAGCAACAAGAAGACTACCAATTTCCCCAAACCCCCAGTTGGCCTAATAAGAGTGACGTGGCGAGCAAGGGAGAAAGAACCATCATTAACCAGTAGGCCCTGCACCCATTTTGCCCTCTGCCCCTCTTCCTTCACAATAACTTCTTCACTCAACAAGTTGCAGACATCTGCCAGAAATACGAAAATTAACAGCTTTCTGTGGGCTTGAGTCAGTGCTATTATGTTCCCAATTAAAAGGTGTCATGAGACTTTGATTGCCAAATATCACATTTAGTCATGTGTGAAATGTGTAGGAGGAATCCAGTGATTTCCTGTCCCCTAGCAGTGGCTTTATGTGGGAAATCCATGGGCAGGTTGCATGTTAGCCAGTTCTGATTGCATCCAGCTTCTGTTAGTGCCTTATTGCTTGTTTTCAAGCCCTAGAAAGCATCATTTGAAGGAGCAATCCTTCATCAGTTTGGAACTTAAGGCTGAATAATATCTAGTTCTGCTCATACGTATTTCAGTTGTAGTCACATTGCATCATGGGTTTGGTAGTTTTAG
Source organism: Tiliqua scincoides (assembly GCF_035046505.1). Lineage (NCBI taxonomy): Eukaryota > Metazoa > Chordata > Lepidosauria > Squamata > Scincidae > Tiliqua > Tiliqua scincoides. The sequence continues at coordinate 178,930,688 of NC_089823.1, forward strand.
AACTGCATAAACAGGTGCTTTCTTGCATGGATCTTGTCCTCATATTCCAGAAAAGGAGATATGAACAACAATGAACAGATTAATTAAGGGCCTAATTTAAATAACAGCAGAATCTTATGTAGATCTTCTCAGAAGTAAGTCTCATTATGCTCAATGGTGCACTCCCAGGAAAGTGTGTATAGGACTGTACCCTAAAAGTCTGACATGACATCCGATCCAATTTTCCAGTACTGGTGCAACTGTGCCAATGGGGCATATGCTGCATCCTGTGGTGGTGGGGCAGTCACAGAGGCTTCCTCAAGGTATAGAAACATTTGTTTCCTTATCTCAAGGCCACACTGCGGCTGCACCAATGCTGGAAAGTTATTATTTTATCATTAACAGTATTTATATACTGTTATATATACCGCTTTTCAACAAAAGTTCACAAAGTGATTTACAGAGAAAAATCAAATAACTAATGGCTCCCTGTCCCAAAAGGGCTCACAATCTAAAAGATATAAAACACCAGCAGAAGCCACTAGAAAAGACACTGCTGGGTTGAGGAGGGCCAGTTACTCTCCCCCTGCTAAATAAAAGAGGAGCACCCGCTTGAAAAAGTGCCTCTTACCCAGTTAGCAAGGGTAGGGTAAGTTGGATAGGATTTGGCCCTGTTAGAATTCCACCCTAACAGTGTGGGCTTACCTACCAGAGCCAGGGAACCTCCATTTCTGCCCTCACCCTAGATGGGCTTCATCGCACTAAATCAGAATATTTCGGTCAATCAATTTATTCAATAAATTGATTGACCAATAAATAAATAAATTGATCAATAAATCAATATATTTTGGTCCTTGCTCTTCCTTGCTGACATTTCCAACTGTGTGCAAAGGAAGCTTTTCATGTCATCAGTCTAGAGCTGGAGACTGAAAGCGGAAACAGTGGGCCCTTGGCATTTCAGCAAACTGGAAGTGTCTTTCAGAGGCCTTCTAAGGCATGGGAAGGTCACGCGTGACCTCAGAAAGGCCTCCAAGAGTGCAACAGGCTTTGGATCCTTGAGTCAAAACCACAAATGATGAGCCTGCAGATAAGGAGTGCCCACTGTACCCACAAGGCCTTTGAACTTCTATTGTGCTTTCATGCCACATGAATATGTATCCTGAATCTGTGAGTAATAGTTCACACCTGACATATGGCATGTAGTCCAGGTGGTACTTAAGGATACCTCTTTTCAGGGAGGGGGATTCAACATGCAAAGAGTCAAAATGATTCCTGTTGCAAGCTTTCCTTCCCAGGGCTGGCTCCAAACCTTCTGATGTCTGAGGCAGCATGCCAAATGCTGCCCTCTTCACCCAATGGTGTGCCAGCCTCAGTTCCTCATAATCTCCAGTGTTCTAGCTCAGCATTTGCCTCCTCTCCAAATTTCTTTTTCAGTCCAGAGAGTAGACAGAGGAAAAGTAGTGCAAGCAAATATGCAAACACAGATGAGTTCTCCCATCAATCTTCTGCCTGAGACAATGGCTTCAGTTGGTCTCATGGATGAACCAGCCCTGTTTCATCCTGAACACCAGGGGTGTTGTTCGGGGAACGGGAGGAAGTAGCACTCAGAACATCTCTTACAGCAGGAACCATGATGTCATTAGCAGGAAGGCTCTGTTACTGCCTTTAAAATGTCTTTCGAAGGACTTTAGCCACAGAAGTATCAGGTTCAGTAGGAGGCGAACAAAGAACATTACCTAAGGAAATGTCAATGTCTAGACCAGTGGTTCCCAAACTGTGCACCAAGGTGCCCCAAGTAATTATTAGCTCAATTACTAGGGGTCCAATATCATCCAACTTTCTAGCACAGATGCAGCCATGGTGCAGCCCTGAGGTAAGGGAGCAAATGTTCCCTAACCTTCAGGAGGCCTCTGTGACTGCCTCTCCACTGCAGGATGCAGTATGTTGGCACAGCTGCATGAGCACTGGAAAGTTGGTTAGGATTGGACCCTAAGGGGCTTGGTTCATCCCTGCTGCAGCAAAATCAAAAATGCAACAGGTTTGAAGTTTGGAATGCTTCCAAGTTTATTCTGCAGAAGAGAAACAATCAAAGCTGCACAATGGGCAAGCAGGCCGGCAAGTCTCTGCCCCTAAGGGACAGGGCCATGATTAATTATATAAGCAAGTCATACAAGCAAGCAAGTCTTGCTTGGGGACTGAGCTCATTGCACAGGGTGGTCCTGGTTACCGTCCTACCCTTCCCATCCACCCTTATCTACACCCTTCCCTTTTTGGCTGAGTTTTCTAAATTCTTCAGGCCCACTTCCTTTCCAGTAACAACTAGTTTTCTGACCTTCTGCATGGTATGGGAACTTCTGGGCTCAGCTAAAACTTCACTGGTTCTCATAGTCTAGTTACTTGCTGCTTGGCTCTCATGCTAGCTCAAAAACTGCTTGTGTCTTGTGTTTCAGCCATGTTTTTTCCTTACAAACTCACAGGGGAGCGGGCTCTCTCGGGCACTGCCACCTTGGCCAGGCCATGATAGCTGAAAATCACATGTGATCTCACATGGTCTCACAAGATTTCCCATTATCTCAGGGGAGTGCAGGCAGCTATTTCATCTTCCTGCAGTGCGGTGCCCCCACAACAAGGTGCTGTGAAAGAATTGCTGCAACAGTAAGGGCGCCGTTATCAGGGTAAGTTTGAGAGCCACTGGTCTAGTCCATTATCTTTCCCAAGGGATCTCTAAGAGTCAATACATAGCTCATGCTAGACAAAGGCAACACTCCTATGTGTACTTGCATAGAGTAATCCCCATCGAACACAGTACTTTCTTCTGAATAAACCTTTTTATTCATTTGTTTTAAACTATTGCAACCCACTCCAAGAGTTTAGGATGAAATGTGCTAGAGAGATCATCAAATGAACTACCTTAAGGCTTGAAAGAAAGCTCAAGTGGCATGAGACGAAAGCACTCTGATGAAGTTTAAAGTTGATTTTTGTTGATTTCCAACGAAAACCAGAAGTAAAGTTCAAAGGCGCTCCAAAGGCTTTCTAAGGCCTTCAGAGGGCCGAAGTAGTTGTGCTCGGCGTTCTTGGCCTCAGAAAGCTTTCTAAGGCCATTAGAGGACTTTTGAATATCACTCTGGTTTTTGTCAGAAAACTGGAAGTGATGTTTTAAGGCCCTCAGAAGGCAGACTTCTGGTTTTCTGATGAACACCAAAAGTGATGTTTAATGGCCTTTTGGAGGCAGAAGGCCGCCGGATGGGGAGGCTGCTGGTGAAGAAGAAAAGGGCAACCCAGAGCGGTGAAAAGGGGGGGGCACTCCCCATAGACATGGCACTCCAGGACCTTTGCCCCCCTTAACCCCTTCAGTACACCAGTGCCCCATAGCTATGCTCCACTAAGACCATAGAACCAGAAGTTACATTAGCAGTTCTTCCAGAGGCCTCAGAAAGCTCCCAGACTCAACAAATGGGGGCACATTTCCCTTGGGAAGGGGGCAGCATTTTGCAGTCCTGGCCCTAGGTAGCACAGCGACCAGGATCACCACTGTTACTGGGGTATAGGTATGGGGCTATCATGACAAGCTTGCACATCAAACGTAACCACTGTACCACTGCTAAGTGCTAACGCTCCTCCTGCAGCTACAGGGAAGATGCCCTTCTGTACTCTCTGTCCAACCTTTCCTAAGGAGACTGTATCACAATATACTGTACTATGCTTGGGACCAAACTACACATTATAGGAAATGCATAATTTGGCCCAAGGGTGTTTTTGCTTTTTTTTTTGTTTGTTTAAATAGTGCACAGGGGAGCATGAAATAGGAGGAAATTGTTTGGAAAGGGTAGGGAGGCTTTATAATGTTTCTCCTACTATGGTTCTGATCCTGATCTCACACCCTGTGCACTCGTTGCAGCAGGGGAAAAAATTCCTTTGGCAGCCAATGAGAGCTTTTTTCCTCCTCTAAAACAGTGTAGGTGGGGCACATGATTGGGGTCAGAATCACCACCTTTCTCCGTTTTGGTTTGTCCCTTTTGGCAGGCAAAGCGTGATTTCAACTCTATCAATCACTGCTCCTAAGCAAGAGTTGTGAGGTTGAGGGCCCTACCCCTATGCAATAGATGCTGCTTTTGCAAAAGTGTCAAAACTCCTGCCTCAAAGTAAGGAGTGATTGAAGGTTACTACACGAGTTTGTCTACTAAGAAGCACAAGCAGGACAACTGCAACATAGTCATTCCTTCTGTCAGAGAACATTAATTTCAGTCTTAATAGCAGAGCCAAGTTCCTTGTCAATTTCCATCAAAGATCGTGGGCAGTACACCTACATATATTTATTCTAAATGCAATCTGTCATTAGGGGAAGTGAAGCATTTCATTGGGGATGCAGAGAGCACTGGCGCTGAGGTTCACTCGATATCTTGAATGGTATGATAAATTTATATCCTCTTAGATGGAAATCACACTAACAGCATTGTGTTGCAGCTTATCTTGAAGTATGTGACATCTATCCTGACTGATTACATGGGCAGTACATTGATGACACTTCCAGATGGTAACATTCTGCAGGCTGACAGTAAAATGTTATCTCACAGCTCCTCTATCTTGTTCTCTGAGTTCAGTTTGAGAAACACAGCAGTTAATGCACTGTGGGCTGAGCGATGCACGCTAAGGTCATTTGGACAGAACGATGGAACACAAGATCCTTAAACAATGTTGAAGGGTCTTGTAGTTCCTAACAGCCCAATTCTATGGGAAGGACAAACATTCCCTTACTTTGAGGAGTCCTCTGTGAGTGCCACCCAGCTGCAGGATGCAGCACACATCCCATTGGCACTGCTATGCTAGTGCTGGAAAGTTGGTTAGGATTTGGGCCTAAGTCAATACCCCTTCTCAAATGTGATGGGTAGAACTGAAGTTGGCTCAGCCTTCCTCATGCAGGCCTGTTATCTGCTTGCAGCCCCACTCAATGGTCCCTCTTCATCAAGGCAAGAACCAAAACCCACAGCTTAGGAAAGGTAAAAGGGGATGAAGTAGAAACAGTAGGGGCTTGTGTATGTGGTGTATCTATTCCCCACTAGAGATACTAGGCTGCACACATCATTTCTAACGAAGGAAGCTTCACCAGGGGAAAAGGAAAAACTCCCTCTGTGTCTATGGTTGCTTCCTCTCCTGTTGCTTCCTCTCCAAGGCGTGATGGAGCGTGCATGGTGAGTAAGTGGAGAAAGCAGGTGCTGACGCAGGGTCCAATCCTGAATCCTCCCAGCACCAGCGCTGAGCCCTAGCACTGGTGCTGGGTACCATAAACGTGCTGTAAAGCATGTTTATGGTACCAGGAGAGTAGGGGGAATTTGACCAGGCCTGTGCCAGTCAGGCTCTGGGCCCAGTGCCAGCAGGAAGAGGAGGACACATCACTGGTGGGGGCAAGTGAAACTGCTGGGTGGTGGTACAGCTTCTGGGGGCGGAGTGAGGGCAGAGCAAGGGCCCCTAGTGGGGCAGGGAGAGGGACTGGGGTGGGAGGGTTGGGATGGTGGAGCTCTGTTCTGCTGTATCCTGAACTCCATGTTGGGCTGCAAAACCCAACATGGAATTTGTCAAGTCTGTGCCAGCAAAATAGTCAGCGACAACTTGAAAAGCCCCATTGTGAGCTTGGGGCTTTCCCTGGAGAAAGGGGACAAAAGTCCCCTTCCCCTGAGGAGACTCCTGATGGTTTTCTGGCACCCATTGGATACAATAGTAGCTGCTTTGACTCCAGCGGGCACCAGGAAGCATAGGATTGGATTGCCTCTCCTATTCATGCATGTAGATATAGACTGGGGAGAAATATCATTCAATCCAGTACACTATCACATTGAAGGGATTGTATGTTTCCTGCCCAGACCTGTCTGACTAGAATTGTAACTCTGACAGATGCTACTCCTGGACATTTCTTTTTTCCAACATGATGTCATGTCATTAAGCCCAGGAGACCCTGCTGAAATTGTAAGGATTGATTTCAGTAGTCACCTGGAGACAGATGCTGATTCCTGGAGGCTGTCATGCCCTAGCTAGTTTCCTGCATTCTTGGAGAGGATAATGAGGAATGGACATGTACTACACTTTGAGAAGCCCTGGAAGAAACATGAAAGAAAATTCTGCCCCAATGTTTTGTTTTTTTTCAAAAGAACAGTGGTCAGATGATATTATGACCAGCCAGTTTCAAATGCAAAACTTATCAGTGCCATTGGTAATCTCCCTCATTATATTTAGAAGACTTTGCTAAAAATATTTTGCAATATTAAATTATGACTTTTATTGCTTTATAAATTGTAGTTATATTGTTTGATATCACTGTTGCAGAACCAAGGGCCCAATTCTATCCAATTTTCCAGTGTCGGTGCTGCTGCTCCTATGGAGTACACACTGTGTTGGGGAGGCAGTCTTGGAGGCGTCTTCAATTATAGAAACATTTGTTCCCTTACAGCTGCCCCAGTGCTGGAAAGTTGGATAGGGTTGGGCCCCAAGTCATCCCATTCTGCTCCGAGAAGACATCCAGCAGCCAAAAATTGCCCATGGGATGCAGTGTAGTCTACGCCAGGGCCACTGCATCACTACACATGCAGATTAAATCTGCAGATTAAATCTGGCTACATCCAGTTATGGAAAAGGCTTCAGGAGTCAACCTCGAGGCAAAATCCAGAGCCGGAGTCCCTGAGGCAGTTCATGGCTGAACACAGTCACCTTCTGGCAACTCCTGCAACGCCGCTGGAACCAACCGTATTGGCCTCTGCCTTTCCATTGGACCAGTTCAGCGATATGGAGAGGGGGGATTTGCTGCATGGGTAACAGCCTATCCTCCATACCTACTTTACCCAGGCCTCACACACTGGAGAGGACACTCTGTTCCAGAACCACCATACAGAGCGTGACACCATAGTCTTCCGAGACTGAAGGATGCCAACAAGAGAAGTATAAACTATCATTTCAGGTAAGCATTCATCTTTTGCTTCTGTCAGATTCCTTGGAGTTGCAGATTTTCTGCCTTCTGTTGTATTGTTTCTTTGCCTGTTGCCGTCTGCTGCAGCAATAAGCTTTCATGGATAAGTGGATTCTTTTAAGGGAAGGGTGTAAACAATGAGGTTTTGACTTGGTTCCATATCTTCTGGGATAGCTTGTTCCACAATTTAAGTCTCTAAACTGCTCTTGGCCTACTTTTAAGAAGCCTTTTGAATTTTAAGTCAGTGGGAGTTACAGTGTGTCTGGAACCAAAGCCATTTCAGAACTTCATTAGCAATCTTTCTTTTCATGGGAGTAAAATCAGAATAGATGGAGATGCTACCTTAAGTGTAATCAAATGTTGATTTTTGCTGTTGTTGTGTTTATTCCAAGATAGGCAAAAGAACAGACAGAAGGGCTATTGGTCTCCACTAGAGAGACAGGAGGCTTGAAGTCTCCCTTAATGTAATTAGTTGCTTGCAGTGGTCAGGAAGGAAATTTCCACATTCCCTGGTGTTCTGTCTTTCTCCTTCTCTTTGCATCTTAAAATGAAATGTGGCCAGAGTTGGAACAAGGGAGTAGTGAGAATTTTATCTCGGAGGCAGTGCTGAGGCATTGCTTTTATAAAGTTGATGTACATTATTATGGCTTGAGAAGCAGTTCTTTCATCCCAGTCAGATTGGTATTTTATTTTTGAAATGTTTATTCTGCTTCTCGGCAGTCCTCCCAAAGTGCTCACCCACAAAATATGAGTGCATTAAAAAAATCATTTAAAACAAAGGAGTATCAAAACACAGCTCAAAAAAATAGCAGCAGAGATTGCTACCATCAGGGTAAAAATTTTGCAAAAAGCAGGACCCAGGGAGCCCTCTGAACTAGAGGAAGGCCTTTTCACTCTTGTAAGTTTGTGTGATTCAGCCAATCCACCTCTCCAACTGCAGCCCTCTATATTGCATCCCACCCCTCTCCACACACACTCCATGGCTCTGTGTGATCTCTATGCACAATTTTCTGCATCCTGCCTGATCATTTGCTCTGGAATAACAACCTCTGAGGTTAATTTGGTCTGAGGGCACATGATACAGGTTTCAATTCTACTTTGCTGGGAGTAAGCCCCATTGAACATAGTGGGACTTACATCTAAGTAAACATGTATAGGATTGCAGTGACAGTAATCCTGCTGAAACTAAGCAGGTCTAGGTCTGTTCAATACCTAGAAACCCCATGTACATCAAGCATTTAATAATGGAAGTGAGATAGATATAATAGTGAGATAGATATAATAAGGAAATATTTTATTTCAAGTGTAAAGAATGATTCAACACTGAACTGAGTGAACAAAACCTTAGAAGATCAAGACTGACTCACTAGTCAGTTCCTTTGCTGTTAGGGTGAGAGTTGGCATTTTACAAAGAAAAGTGTTGGTATTTTTTACATGTAGGTGGTCATATTAGAGGGCCTGCTAGTCTTGTCTGATTTTGTCTTTCATGCACTGTACTAAAGAGAGTCTATTCAGAATTTAATTTATATACACTATATTAAGGTATTACCCCACTTTGAATTGCACATTGTAGTGCACAAACCACTAGATGGCACAGCTGCACTCTTTTCTCTGTACGGATAATCAGGCTTGTTGAAACATTTCTAATCTCAAGCATTCCATTTTTACTTGGATGAATGCGCAATTGTTATCCATTGCTGCAAACCACGCACACCAAAATTGTGTATCCAAAATTGTGGATAAATTTTGTATCCAGGAAACTGTAGTTCTTCTCAAGATAGAAGTCATAGTAGCAACGGGTGCACTATCTGGAATACACTTGCAGGACTGCCATCGTGGATGCATAATACTGGATATTGCCTATGATATGACAAGTGATGCAATTCTTCTCTTCAGAAGTGTGCACAATTTAGGTCTTTTAAAGTTTGCTTTCAAGGCTAGGAGTCATCCACTGAATCATTCTTGCAGGGAAGCACTCACTGGTCCTTTTGTACTGAGCAGCACTCACCTAGAATCTGTTCTCATTTATGAAACTTTTGCAGGGCTGGCCCATCTGTGGAGCCAACTGAAGCAGCTTCGGAAAACTGGTGGGGGCATTCATCTCTGGCCATCCACTGCTTCTCCTTCTCTTTCCACCCCATGGATTGAAAAGGAAAAAGGATACATAAAGGCCAATGAACAATGGAGGAGAATGCTGAGCAGATGAGAATGTTGAGAACATTGGTGAATGGGAGAAGCAGATGCTGGCACAGCATCAGGTAAGGGGAGCAACATCTGGCATGCTGCCTCAGGTGTTTGGGCATTCTTGGATTGGCCTTTACCTTTTGCTTTAATTATTTGAAAGTTATGAACGCCCTACTCAGGCACAGCCCACTCCATCTACAGTATCCTCTTGCAGAAGGGTGACAGGATGGCCCCAATACTTACCAATTAAGATGTGTGGTTAGGTAAGTATGTGAAACTGCACCAACTCAGGTAAACATGGGTACTTGGGGGTTCACTTCCAAGTGAAATTTCAACATTGATACAGAAGAGAATACAGGTCCAGCCTTATTATACACTGATTTTTTATACAGTTTTGACTCAAAACAAATGGTCCCCACAAATGAGAAGGAATGTGCTGATCCCTGGAGAAGGAGAAAAATACACCCCTTTAAAATCACAGTTTAAAAAACTGCTTTTTACTGTTCCAGAGAGACAGTCATACAAGTGATTACAGGTTTAACCTAACAGATTTTTCTATCTCAAAGCTGATGAGAAGGGCCCTTTAAATGAAAGGAAAACAGTTGTTTAATAATGCCAGAGAGGGCAGCTGGCTGACAATCCATCAGTCATTCTCTCTGCAGGCTTCACTTCCCCCTGAGCCCGTGAAAGAAGGCTAAATGGCAGTGATTATCACCTTCTCCATTCTTTTCCCCCTTGCTGGGGCTCCTGGTGAAGGGAGGGATCAATGCCTCCTAGTGAAGCCTAAGCTCCTAAAGAAAGACTGATTGTCTCTGTGTGCATTACAAAGGTCAGCAAGGCTGTTTTTAAATCACCAGAGCAAAGAGACTTTGTTTTTAAATTGATTTGCTGTAGTGCTTTTCTTGCCATCCATGAACAGAACCCTCATGAATAAGGAGACTCAACCTGTAGTGCTGTTTTACCCCTAGAAGCAAGTGAAACCCATGTAGTCTAAGATCCTGCAGTGATATGTGGTCCTTCAGATCCAAACAGCAAGTCAGTCAGCAACATCCAATACAACATGCTAGAAAGAGAGAGAGAGAGATCACAAAAGGCACTGAAGACACACCACAATAAGAAACCACTCATCCATTATTTATTTCACATTTGATAAAAAGTATTAGAAATGGGATCCTTCTGGCAAACTTTTCAACATTTTCATCATTTGCAAAGATCTGTTTAGATGATGGATGTTCTTAATCCTTTTTACAATCAAACCTACTGAGCTTCAGTTAAAAACAACTTTGCTTTGCACAAAATATCTGGTGTATCGCTAATAATCCCATGTATTCATAGCCATTTGGCAATGTTCTGTTCTCTAGCATGCTAATTAAAAGTGACATAATATCCATCTATTCTTTCCTCATTATTTAAAGAATTACTCTTCCTTGGTTCAGGCATCACAAAGGCACATGCATTTGTGTGCACACATACACAAACAAACTGTGCACAAATGAATTAAATGAGCATTAGGCTCATTGAACTAAAGAATAAACAATAGTTACTAATTTGAACATTTTCATAAACAACAACCTAAATTCACACTTCATAGTTGTTTGCTTTAACCATAATTGTGTTTTACTTCATTCCTTTTGAGTAATTTGTTGAATCCCATGTGATTTAAATTGATCAGTTTCATTTGCTTGAGAAGATTTTATTCTATTTTATGCACATTCTGCAAGTTCTATTCATTTTGGTTTGTACTGTGCATTTGCTGTTTTATATGATATCACCTGCAGACCAATCCTATATGGATACTGCACTGGTGGCACAATAATGCTAGTGTGAAATCCATCATATCCAAAGTCTGCCAAGGCGATGCCATACCACTGCAGCCCTCTCAGTAACATTGGTGTAGCCCTTCCTAGTAACACCAGCAACATCTATGGAAACTCTCATTTAGCCCCATCATCCCTAGAGTGGTGTCCTGACACTGGAGCTTCACTGGTGTGATGTCTGAGGAGCCAATCTCCACATCTACCCATCTCCAATGCCAGAGTCCAGAGTGAAACGAGCCAGGGTGAAATGAGCAGGAGCAGGGCCAGGGCCAGTGAGTAGCCAACACTAGCGAGGGGCATCCTCCACCAGCCACTAGGAAGGAGCAACACAAGAACAGGCACCACTGCCAATCATAGAGAGATGCTCAAAGGCCACCACAAGGATGCCACAGCATTCCCACACCTTACAGGATCTAATTTGGCATCAGCAGCAAAGGGGAAATAGCAAAGAGCTGCTTGGGATTCATGCACTAGAGTTCAAGCCCCATTAGCTCACTCACACAAACACACCCAACTAAGGAATACCTTTTAAAGCATAGCAAAGCAAAACTAGAATGATAGCTCCTTCAGAAGAGGGTAAGCAAAGGGAAACAAACACACAAGTCTCTCCAGGGCAAAGGCTTGAACTTCTGTGGGAGCACTTGCCAGCTGGAAGGAACCAAGACAGTCTTAACAGTACCAAGGCAAAGCGGGATGCTGGTAGCAAACTGCATAAAGATACATTCAGCATTTAACACTTTGTAGGAGGATACTACAGTACTGGGATTGGCATGCTGTGATTGACTGTCAAATGTGGTCTTTATCCCAGGCTCCCTTGTAGAAAAGTGGGCAGATCAGGGCAGGGATGTAGCAGGAGATCCTGGTGTTTTTCCCTTCCCCATAGTTCCCTATGGAGTTGCACCTATCAATGTCGGTTCAGTCACTGCTGTAGTGTTTTTCTGGTGTTGGGGGTGTGTCTGAAGAGATGCATGTCAACCCCTCTTTGTCCTGCCCACATCTCTTCCTCATCACTACCTCACGATGTCCTGCTTTCCTTCCCATTTTTGCCTTTTCACCAGTGGTGCTGCTCCAGCATCTCAGCTATGTCAGTGTGGCATTTTTCCAACATTCCAGTGGCATCTATGGCATTTTTCCAACATTCCAGTGGCATCTATGGCATGTCTGGGTGAGCTTCTAAGCTGGTGGAGATTCACCATTGTACATGAAGATGTGCCAGTGAGTGTATCATGAGGATGAGATTGGGCTGTAAATAAGCTAGAATGGGGACATTACCAAAATAATACAAATAGATACTCCAGTGTGACATTTTTGTTGGAAGTACATTGCTGAAGGTATGAGTGGATGGCCCAGGTATCCTACTAATGTCTGTTGCAGCACTTCAACTCAAGCCTACTTCAACTGCTATACGAAATAGCAGGTAGATGCTGATGGTTTAGTCAGCTTCACAGGTCATAACTGTAGGGCTTCCATCAGTTCTTGGCATGGTTTAAATCAGCCTGAGTCATGTGGGTATGCTTTAGGGTACAATCCTAACCAACTGTCCAGTACTGGCATAGCTGCACCAGTGGGGTATGTGCTGCATTCTCCAGGTGGAGGGCAGTCATGGAGGCCTCCTCAAGGTAAGGTAATGTTTGTTCCCTTATCTCAGAGTTGCATTGCCCTTATGTCAGAGCTGGAAAGTTGGTTAGGATTGTAGCCTTAAACTGCTAATTACACGGGGAGGTGCCCACATGGTTCACTCCCAGTAGCACAGTGATTTTCAACCTTTTTCATCTCATGGCACACCGACAAGGCACTAAAATTGTCAAGGCACACCCACAGGTTTTTGGCAACTGACAAGGCACACCATACTGCCAGTGGGGGGCTCACATCCCCATTGGCCCTACTAATAAAAGATCTTCCCCCAAATTCCTATGGCACACCTGTGGACCACTCGCGGGACACTAGTGTGCCATGGCACAGTGGTTGAAAATGGCTGCAGTAGCATCAAATATCATCTGAAGTAGTCATTTATACATACTGTTGGGAACCCAATCATGTTCAGAAGCAGTACATTTCTAAATACTAGATGCTGAGACAAAGCCTGGAAGAAGAGGGTATCGCCTTCATGACCTCCTTGCGGGCCCCCTGAAGCATCTGGTTGATCACTCTCAGAAAGCGGATACTGGACTAGATGAACAATTTGGTTTGTTCCAGCAGGCCTCATGTTCTTATGACTCATAATTTGACCTACAAAGGTACAATCGCCTTCCATTGCTTGTTTATTAAATAGGGATGCCTACAAGGACTCAATGATGGATCTGAGCCAACAAGGGGTGGATAATGAGGAAAATCTTAGGGTTGAGGTTTCTAACCATATGTGGGACTGGTATTTTATTGTAGGTAGAAGACAAAATATATTAAATCTATTTTGTAGACAAGGTACACGCATATAATGTTAATATTATTAATAGTTTCCAGTATACAATTAATTTATAAATGATACTAAATTAATTTAGTGTCATTTATAATAATAAAATAATTCTGTTGGTAACCCAGGCATGTTCAGAAGCAGTTCATTTCTGAATACTAGATGCTGAGACAAAGCCTGGAAGAAAAGGGTATTGCCTTGATAAATTTTGTTAATGTGTTTATATAGGAGAGATAAATTTAGACAAACTATAATCTGTATACAGTGACAATCAAACAGTGACAATCAAAATAATACTGGGATATGCAGCAGTGCAATTTTGAGTATAGTAACTTCCTCAGAATCTTTTTTTAAAGGACCACATGAAAATTAAATTGTTCAAATCACATTTCCTAGATCCTGTGATATCTGCATTTTGTCTATGAAATGAGCCTACAGGTTGAACCTACTCATCTATGGATTTTATATCTATGGATTTGGCTCAACGCAGGTCTGTGGGGCCCATGTTGAGCCAGATTTGGCCCAATCTGAAGTCTCTGGAAGCGACTAGAACTGTGCTCTGGTCACCTTTGGAGGCTCTTCTGAGGCCCGTAGAGGCCATGCAGAATGGCCTCCAGAAGTCATAAGGCGGCATTTTCAGTTTGGGGGCAAAAACTGGAAGCACCCTTCTAGGACCTCCAGAGGCCTTTCTGATGCCTGTAAAGGCCACACATGGCCTCTGTGGGTCTCAGGAGAGCCTCCAGAGGTGACTGGAGAACAGCATAGCTCCGGTCACCTCCAGAGGCTTCAGGTAGGTTCAGAAAACTGTGGATATTATCTGTGGTTTATGGTAAGTGCAGGGGGGGGGGTTGGGAATGAAACCCCCCCAGATAAAGAGGCTCCACCTGCATTTTGTCTCTACAGCCTCACAACTCCATATTTTGTGAGATCTCTGGGTTTTTGTGAGATATCCCTGAGAGCCAGGTGGTGTAGTGATTTGGGAGGTGGACTTAGACGTGGAAGATCCAGGTTCAAATCCCCCCTTAGCTTCCTGGGTGACCTTGGACCAGTCACTTTTTCTCAGCATCCCCTACCTCATAGTGTTGTTGTGAGGACAAAAGGGGGGGAGCAGCTGTGTACACGGCCCTGAGCTCTTTGAAGGAAGGGCGGTATAAAAATGTGAAAAATAAAATAGATAATAAATTACGCAGCTAAATCTAAAGGCAGGCCTGTTGCATTTTCCCTATAATATGGGACACTATAAAATCAATGAAGAGGCAACTAAATAAGGAAAATCTGTTCTATTCAACACCTCATGTCTATCCCCTCTAAAAAATTATGTAATGCAAAAATCATGCTGGAATCAGAACTGGGTCTGAGGTCCAGAATGCTCAGCTGTATACCACTTACTTTCCCAGTGATTCAAGGAGGCAAGAGATTTGGCTGTACCTACATCTGACAATCATATCTCAATAGGAGTTATTTTCTGTACTCCCTTGATACCTCTTTAAATTGTAGAAAAGAAAAAAAAGATTGTTCCTTAGCCGTTTCTTCCATTCTTGGCCTGATCTTCTTTAATATGGCTGGGGAAAGCAGAGATAGTGGAACAAAGAAAACACTATGGAATCCAAATGAATTTGTTCCATTCAAACCAAAGTTAAATTGTATGGAGTCAGCTTTTAACCCATCAAGCCCATCAGTCCTAATGCTTAACTTAAAATGTAATTTGGCCCTGGCTTACCAAGGTCATATTCTCCAGTGTTTCCCAAACTGGGTGGCGAGCCCATTTCAGGTGAATTCCCATTCATTTCAATATTTTATTTTTAATCTGTTAGACTTGATGCCACTGTGGTCCGTGATTGCATTTGGGGAAATGTTACAGCTCTGTACTTTGAACAGGCTACAATGTATATGCTTTTAACAATGATAGTCAATGGGACTTACTCCTGGGTAAGCGTGGGAAGGATTGCAGCCTAGGATTGTTAAAAATTTTCATGCTTGATTATGTCACTTCTTGTCATGACATCACTTCCGGTGGGTCCTGACAGATTCTCATTCTAAGAAGTGGGTCCCAGTGCTGAAAATTTGAGAACCACTATTCTATCCCATTCACATATTCAAAATGAATTATGAAAAAAATTATTTCCATATGTCAACTTATGAAAAATTGTTGATGCAAGAAAATTTAAAGCCAATGGAAAATATAGTGAAAACCACATGCACTGTGTTGAAGAATTTGCAGGAAAACAAATCCTATTTATAGATTATAATGATAAGCAATATGTTTTAATACAAATGCTTATTAGGAAGTTTAATAGTTCACATTGTCGTGGATAGAAAATGATCTCTGGCAATCTTGTGAAAGTTAGTGAAAGTTTTACCTGAGCAAAGCAATAAATCAACTCCCTGAAATAAACTTCCAAACCTCATCTGGAACTTATTAACAATGGCTTACTACTAAACCCCCATATTAAGCACTAAAAACCTCTCAGAGAATGTGACTAGATATCCATAGGAAAATTCTCCCTGCTGTAGCACTGGAATGTGCCTCAATGGGGTCACCATCATTTACCTTCCACAATATACCTGGAACCTTGCCTCATAGGGAAACTGACAAACACAGAATGGAGATAATAAGGACAAGCAGTCCATGTTGTGGGGGATTGTGCGCTGTTGTCAGAGCCTGTGAAGACAGAGTGTAGGCAGGCTTTTACTGTTGAATATGGGAATGGGAACACTGCCAAAAAAAATATCTCCACAAAAGGAAAATGATTTGTTTACAGTTGCTAGACACCCATGCTGATGAACAGCCGAAAGAAAAGATACAATATGTGTTGTGAAAAACAGACTCCTTGTTTTACTAGCAGGAAATGTAGAGGATGATAAATTTAACAACAAAGGCTTACAGAAGCAGCATTTTCCTAAATACTGCGAAGACTTGTTTCTGTGACATTTGAATCCACCATATGTTATTTATTTGACTGAAGATGTTTTTGGTAGCAATTTCTGCAAAAAAGAAAAGAAACACAGCTAATTGTTACTATACTTTCTGTCCTTTAAAAATAATTCTTTTTCTTTCTTTTTTTTTTTTTTTTGGTATATACAGGTCTGGACCCCTTCAAATGGGCGAGGCAGAATAAATTGTGAAAGAAAATAAGGGAGCAAAAGACTCTTTTTATTCCTTTGTTGACTTTCCTCCCCAAAATCAATCCTTTGGTAGGGGGGCGGGAGGGAAGCAACAGAATAAAGAGTGTTGTCAGTCCTTGTCCTACAAACACCAAATTTCTCCAGCCTCCAACACTTCAAATTAAACCCTTCCTTGATCCCTGAAGCAATCATTAGTTGGAGGAATTTGAGATGGGAAGGAAGACTTGGGGCGCAATCCTAACCAACTTTCCAGCACTGACTTAGCTGCAATGCAACCCCAAGGTAAGGTAACAAACATGCCCTGACCTTGAAGAGGCCCCCTTGACTGCCTCTCCACGGCAGGATGCAGGGCACGCCACATTGGCACAGCTATGCCAGTGCTGGAAAGCTGGTTAGGACTGCACCCTTGTTTCCCTCCAAGGCTTCTGGGGGGAGGGGTATTTGTAGGTTCTTGTCACCAGGGCCTGCCTGCCCATGAGGTGAGGGCAATTGCTTGCTTTCATGGGTGCAGGCAGTACCCTGCCTCCATCAACCCCCTCACAGCTGCCTTCCCCTGCCTCCATTTGCCCCTGCAGTTCCTCCTCACTCTACCTCTCTGTGTTTTGCAGGAACAGAACAGCATGAAAAGAGCACAGCACTCTTTCAAAACACAGGGCAATGTGGTGACTCATGACAAAGAAAGAGTTAGGGGTAGGTGGGCAAGCTGAGGAGTTCGGGCAAGCTGCTGAGGATATCTGAGTCAAGCACACTTCACATGACCAGGGAGGAATGACTTCACAGTGGGGGGTGGGGGAGAAGGAGATAATGTGTGAGTTTTTCTCCTGCTGCCTGCCTCAGCAGTTTGATTCTCTTTCTCCTGTGCTGCCAGAAAGTGGGAGTGGGGTGGATGTGTGCCAAGTTAATCTTCCTCCCATGATGGTCTGAGTGCATGCATGCTCAGGTCAACTTCCCAGCTGCCTGAGCAAAACTGGCAGGCTTTGGAAAGTCAGAAGCCATTGCAGCTAGAGAGGACCTGTGCTTGGTGCTGAAGGACTAGTAAGACATGGCAGCCCTGAGGTATCTCATTCCTCCCTTCAGGCCACTGTTTTGCCTCCTAAACTTTTCCAACATAAATTTGTGTGTGTGATGTTGGGGATCTGAGGCCATATCAGCACTGCTTGTCCTTCCGGCCAGCCAGCCAGCTGCTTCAGTAACAAGAGAAGGGTTACTGGGGGCTGAAGTTTGGGAGCAGGCAAGAAAATGCATGAGAGAGAGAGAGAGAGAGAGAGAGAGAGAGAGAGAGAGAGAGACTGCATATCCATCTCAGAAATTGTCAAAGAAATTGTCAAAGAAATTGCCTAAAGTGCCCTGGTGACCCTGAGATGGCTATATTCTTATGCAAACGATGCAATAGGTGACTAGCTTCTTTATAGATTCATAAAATCCATATTGCCTGTATGGTGTATAACCAATCTTGTTACAAGCTAGAAAAAGGCACATCTGTTAGTTGAAGATGTTCTTACTTAGGAATGTGCTTTGAACTTACTTGATCCATTTGGCAAACTGTATGTATCTTGCGAATGACCCATACTTAGAGAAAAGGTGGAATATAAATAAAATACGCTGGAGTTTTTCTAAGGAACTGAAGATACTCTTGACCCCTTACCAATCATGTGCCAGTGGGGAGGAGCGGTGCCATCTCGTCTCAGACACCAAAATGCCTCAGGCCAGCCTTGTTGATAGCACAATTGAGCCAATGCAATTAACATCCCCTCTTTCTTTGTGTAGGTACTCAAGATATTCCCCAATTACAAAGGTGCATATGTGCTACCTCCTGCTGGAGCTGCATGGTGTGAGGGAGCAGGAATCATTCTACTTTTAAATCCCCCCATTTTTGCAAGTAGGATCTACAACAGTGACTACATACTCTCCCACTGAGTATTTAAAGGGACAGGCAGGATCCTCTAGCACAGTTTTTCTCAAACTGTGGGTCGGGACCCACTAGGTAGGTCATGAGCTCATTTCAGGTGGGTCCCCATTCATTCCAGTATTTTATTTTTAATAGATTAGACTGCTGTGTGACTGCATTTAGGGAAATATTACAGTTTTGTACTTTTAACAGGTTACTATGTATATGCTTTTAACAATGACAGTCACTCCTGGGTAAGTGTGGGTAGGATTCCAGCCTAGGATTGCTAAAAATTTTCCTTCTTGATGATGTCACTTCCAGTCATGACATCACTTCCAGTGGGTCCTGACAGATTCTCATTCTAAAAAGTGGACCCCAATGCTAAACGCTTGAGAACCACTGCTCTAGCAATCTTGCAGTTTAGTCTCAACCCAATATGACTGCCAGTTCTGACTATGAATTGTCTTTTGTCTGCCTGCTTGGTATCTGACCTTTCTTTTGATTTCCCCCATTTGATTTGGCAAAGCTTTTTCCTGAGCACCAGCAGTGGGCAAGTGGGCTCAGTTATCTTCTAGTAGTCCATCTTCTGGAGCTGTGAGAGTTATGGTGGTTGGAACCTAAAGGGAATGGCATGGGAGTAATGGGAATTGGAGTTTGTTCTAGCAGATCACTGTTTGAAGGGCAAAGAAGTTCCACCTGTCTGCTAGTATATTGTTTATACAGAAGTGTTCTATGCGTGGAATAAAACAATCTTCCCAACTAAAATGATCAAACATGATAAATGTTAAGTTAAAAGGGCATACCATCTGCAGAAATTCAATTTCCGTTTGAAGAGCCTCACAGACATTTTCCATTTCATCTTCTCTGTAACTCTCCAATTCCTTTTTAAGCCTGTGCCAACATTAAAAAAAAACAAAACTAATATGGTGAGGTTATCAGTTGCCTTCTTTTTTCACAGCAGATTCAGTTCTTAATTTAACCCTGATCACCTCAGTAGACTCTCATTAAAGTCCTATAAATTCCTAATGTATGGATCACATGTCAAGATCCAGTTACGAATATGGACCAGAGTTTGCATGATTGCTGGTTGTGATAGAAACTATATTACAATGTAAATCATTGCATAGCACCAGCAATTGTGTAAAGTTGTGAAGAAATTAGACAGTCTCCAGGGAGGAAGAACGTATATATCTTGAGGAACTATTGCAAGACAAGGTTGAGTTGCAAGGCTATATTTTTTCCCCACTGTGGGTTGTTTTCATGTTATAATCTGTTATCAGTTATAGGCCCTAATCATTCAAAAATTTCCTTTAATTTAATATGCAGATAGTAATCTTTGATTAATATGATTTGTAGGCTTTTGTTAATTTTGTTTCCAGAATTGCTGCTGTTTAGTCTCCACTGCTTCCAGCATTTCTCCATGGGCTTCCATCCTTTCTTAATTCTCTCCATGGCAAGGAAAAAAAATAGTTAAATCAGGATATTCTAATAAACAGATTGTACTTTAGTGGTGGCATGAGAAATCTACTGAAATTTGGGGGATGTGTTCATTTTATCCTGGCTTGTTCATTATACCCTCTGAACTTGTCTCAATGTTGAGGATCGAACAACAGTCAGACAGCTCATTAAAAATCTGGGCAGCAAATAACTACACAGGAGCAGAAAGGTGACTGATATGGGAATATTAGCTTCTTGATATGGAATGTGTTCACCAAGGAATAAAAGAGCTTGAAAAGTAGGAGTTCACACACTGGATACCACCCATTACGTTTGCTTAAGTGGATACTTGCTGGACCAAGAGAAAGCTATTTCAGATCTTTTAATGGTTCAAGGTATATGCAGCAATAAAATTATACTGCAGTCCTTGTCATACTTGCCAGGAGATAGGAAAATGGAAGATAAGTGTAAAGTTGTGTTAAATCCATTCATGATAATAGAGGAGCAATTTGGAGGGTCACCATGAATATTTTTGGACTGTTAAGTGAACCTATATAAGAAAATGGTTATAGTCTGGTGGCCGTGAATACATTGCAGCACTGAACCTGGGCTAAGATTTGATATATATTTGATGTTAAGGGGAGTCATGGGTTTACTTTGTATCTAAACAACATTTTTCAACTTGTATGTTTCATGGTAATGTTATCTCTTCCATACAGAATGGCTATGTTGAATGTAATGGTGGCACATAGCCTTGAATTGAAAGAAGTAACTTATCTGAGGTGGACTTAGAACAGGTGGATTGGTCTTATCTCAAAACCCAGCTTCATGTGTCCATTTTGATGCAGCTTTATTCGTGCCTGGTGCCCTACAAATTCACATAGGAATGTGCAATTACAAAGCACACCATCATGTCCTTTTGTGTACTTGCACTTTTTTGTTTACAGTACCAGCAAAAAGCAGCCACAGGTGTGCCTTTCATTAGTATAATGTGGCCATGTGTTTATAAAAGTAGGTGCAATCTTGTTATACATGTATCCATTTGCGTGATGGAGAAGAAAAGAAGCTCATATTGAAGAAAAGAAGCTCATACACCTGAGCCAATTGAGATGAACACAGACAACACATATCTTTCTCTACACCAGGGGTGTCAAACATAAGGCCTGGGGGCCAGATGCGGCCCGCAGAAGCTTTTTATCCAGCCCTCAGGCTCTCAGCTGCTGAGCAGTGCTGAGGTGTTACTGCTGAAAGGGCAGCCCATACAAACATTGGGCTCTCCCATATCTTGAAATATTATTATTATTATTATTATTATTATTAAAGATTTATGATAGATTCATAAAGAAATATGATAAAGATTTATGTATTTTCTCTTCTGTCATTTGCAGTTAATGAATTCCTAAGTAAGAAAAAGTGCTTATTTTTGGTTATGACCTGTTTAATGACAATACTTTCTGCCTAATGACATCACTTCCGGCCCTCAGCAGGTATCATGAATGCCATTCAGCCGACGGCATGAAACACGTTTGACACCACTGCTTACACCATGCACTTACAATCTGCAGTGGTGCAAGTGCTCTTGAACCTCATCATATCAGTGTTCTGCTTAGTTTACATTGTAAGTTGGAGGATCAGTTCTCCCATTAATTCAGTTTGGAAAACGATACCTTAAAAAATGGCAATACTTCTTTTGTTCCCAGCAACCACGGTTATGAGGAAACATAATAATTTGAAATGGCAATTACACAGTTCTATAACAAGAAGCTAAATGCAAAGTGTGAGACAGTATGGCTGTAGTACACCTTACATTTCACCTCACACTCACATATAGACCTAGTCTTTGATATAGTTTTGCAACTGCTTTACTTAGCAGGGAGCAGTAGAGCATGGGACAGTAAGGCCTGGTTCTATGCCAGGTCCAAAGACCTTTGTGCACCAGCAAAGCCAGCCCAAGACCTCTTGCCACTTAACATAGTATATTAAATGATGTCCCCCCCCCCATTACCTCTCTTCCCTCCATTTCCTGGATTGGAAAAAAGAGAGCGTGTCAGAGAGGAAGAGGTAGTATAGTGGAGCCAACCTTCAACTCCTTCTTCTGCTTCATGTCCCTCTTCTTTCTCCAACCCTGTGAGTGGGAGGAAGAAGGGAACAGTGAAGGTGAGTGGGCAGATAAAGGTGGGTACCCTCTGCCAATCTGCTGCCTGGAGGGACCACTTCAGTTGGCTTCATGAATGGGTCAACCCTGTAACCAATTACAAGGAGAGTTCTGCTGGATCAGACCAAGGGTCTGCACAGATCAGTATTTGGCCAGATTAATGCTTCAGGCAAGCTTGCAAGAAGAACATGAAAACAACTGCCTATCCCTCTTGTTTACTCATCTCACCTAATATTTAGAGATTTCCATACTCCAAGAATGCTAACAGGCTTTTGACACCTGTAAACTTTGTCGCACCTGTGTCGCAGGTTAGCTACACATGCAGGGACATGACTGATAGTTTCACTTTTGAATTGCTAGGAGAAATTTCTAATTGATACTTGATCCAGATTGTCCCCACTACCAACATAGTTTTTTTTTTTTTTTCACCCAAGGAGGTAAGCTGTCATTGGTGCCGATGGCAACAGAAACTGTGGTAAACCCAATCTGGTCTGAGCCCACAGTGATCGCAGAGGATTAAACCTCCCTCCCCCATGCTGCAGTCCCAATTTGGTTTGAACCTTCTGTGGTTGCTTCTTAGGTAAGGGGGGGGCAGCACACCAGACTCCAACACATAATGCTTATATATGTAGTTGGTAGAACCCTTGCTATTCTCACTGAGTTTTGAGGAAGTCAGTAAGAGACATTTCTGCTTAGCTGCTTGATTGAGTCAGTCATTTTTTTCCTATTTCTTTTATTAAAAACTAGGTAATTACAATATGTGCTAGGCATATTATACTCACAAAATCAAGAATGCCTGTTGGGTTACAGGCTATACAATCAATGTTGTGAGGATGCCTAAGTAATGAATAAATTATGAAAGTTTGTCACTAAGACTCTAGAGGCAATGAAAATATTTCAAATTATGCATAACCTGAAATGTGCATAACCTGAAACTGTAGCACTTCAGAAACAAAAAGAAACTTAAGCATAGATACTTTACTATCACTTTAGGTGACCAAACTTTGGAATATTTCACATACAAATGGTGATGAAGCAAGAACCTTGTTGAGATGACATTAACTATAAGCTAAGCAGCTGACAAAGAAAGAAAAGTCTGAGAAAGACAGAAAGAGAATTGTCGTCTGTGCTGCTGTGAAATACAGTAACTTTTTTCTCCATTGAGAAAAAACTTTTAGGAACCATAAAGCCAGTTAAGAATTGGCCATAAGTGTTTGGGAATCTGCATATTGTTGGTTCCAAACTTTGTAAGGAACATTCTTTTGTTAGCAAGTGCTTGCTTACTTGCTTTAGCAAAACTCTGATTTCAGTATATAGGTAAATTTCTTTTCAACACTTTCAATCAACATGTTTTTTCTTAAGAAGAGAATTGTAAGGGAGTGGGTAAACATACAAGTATCAGACTTCAAATCTGAAATAGATAGGTCTCTGGGGACTAATATCAATTGTGTTTCTATCGACCAAAACATACAGGAAATGATAGGTAGACCAATAGCTCTTCCAAGCCGAGTTTCCTGTGTATGCATTTGTCTAGGAAAATTACTCCCAAGCAAATTTCCAATGTCAGACTGCACCCTAGAGCAAGTTTTTATTGTTGGATTATAAACTCTGAAATTGGGGTTCATAATAGAAACCCTGACACAGTTCTAACAATAAACAACCCCACTGGGCATTGACATATAAAGCTTTAGGAAATCAATGAGCAGATTGTCATTACAGAAACTCATTCTGTATCCCATAGATTACCTCAGAGATGGATATTTCCTGCTTATAAAATTTAACATAAAATTAAATTGAAAATATTTGCTCAAAACCAACAGAATCATGGCCTTAGGCATTTCATTGTTAATATGAAGGATTTGTTCAGCTCTAGTGGACATATTTCCTGGATGATTTATGTGAATGCAGTGTCATTTGTTCTTTCATGGTTTCAGTAATGAGCTTTCGTTTGCTATAATAAGAAATATAAGAAGCAATCCGAGTTTCTTCCAGATTAGTCAAGTATACAAAACCCTCAAGTATTAAATAATATAAATCTATTTCATACTATTTCAATACTATTTCCTGGCTTCTGAAAACCAGTGCAAAAATGTATGCTTCAAAAATAGCAAGTCCTTCTCCAAAATTTCCCTTTATAATGGACTGGTGGTGAAAAATAGTGGAAAAAAAAGAATACTACAACAAATGTAACTGAAAATGAGTCTAGTCACATGGGACTTATCTGTGAATGAAAATATGGCTGCAGCTTGTACATACAGAAAAAAAGGAAAATAAGCCCTACACAAGGCCAAACAAAAGTTTCCACATTGTTTTGTAATTGTGGGTTCCCACTTTATCGAAGCACAAAATTTTCAATAAAGTATTTCTGCATATCTTAGGTCCCACTCAACGCTTCAACAGCATGTCTGCTGGCATGCAGATGCAGTGCCTGATACAAAGTTTTTAAGTATAACTCTCCCTACAGAAAGCTACAGTATAAGTAAGGACTTTCTGACATCCTTAATGTGGGATAACATCTAACTTGAGGTTACCTGATTCCCAGATGCTGCCCTAGTTCATATGTTTAAAATTCCCCTTAGTGACACCATCACCAGATCCAGTGAGTGACATAGTGGATCCACAGCTGGAGTATTCATACCCAGTGTAGTTCCACCAGCAAATCTTACACCAGCACGCCCTTTTTGAGGGCAGCACTGTATAAGTGTGACTTTCAACAGTTGGATGCTATCACAGATGCTCTAGCCCACATGTGCCTTCCCTGTGTGACAGCAGCAATGGCGCTGCTCCACATGAAGGATTTCCAACCAGTGGCAAACTTCTCCAGCCCCATGCCAGCTGTCGCCGCCTCCCCAAGCAAAAATCCACACACACCCCCACTTACCTGAGGCTCACGGAGCCTCGCGTAACCCAAGGCTGTGTCAGGGAAGCCTCTCTGATGTTCCCCACCGCTATAAACTGTGCTTCTGGAAAACTGGAAGCACAGTTTTCAACCCCTTCAGGAGCCTCAGAGAGGCTTCTGCGGGGTCCTAGAGACTCGCGCCTGGGACATTTGCCCCATCGAACCTAATGGTAGGTCCGCAACTGTTTCCAACATGGGTGTCAAACCTAAGGACTGCGGACCAAATGCAGACCCCGGAAGCAATTTATCCCAGTTCTAATTGGGCTTTCCTAGCTTGATAATTGGGATCTCTCATATCTTAAAAAATGATCTAGTTTTGCATGTTTTCTCTTCTGTCATTTGGAGCTAATAGGTTTCTGTGTGAGAACGAAGTGCTTGTTTCTGGCCATTATCTGCTTAATGATGTCACTTTCTGCTTAATGTTATCACTTCCGGCCCTCAGCAGGGACCATGAATGCTTACTTCAGCCCTCTGTATGGAACAAATTTGACAACTCTGTTCTAACATATGCACTGAGGCATTATCGATAGGCAACCAAAAAGCCATGTGGGAAAAAAGTAGTCAAATCTGTTGTAGATGGGAATTAGATTTACTCTCTGAGCTAAAATTACTTGGTATCACAATAGTACTAAAAGGAAACATAGTAAGCAACTAGAATGGATCACTGAAGTAATTTTTATACTAAACCCTTAAAGTTGCAACAAATACTTTTTCTTAGAAGAAAACTCAGCAATAAAACACATTTTACTTTTATATTCAACATCTTGAAGCTGTGTATGTTGTTAAGATGGTTTTGAAGCTCTTGATTTACTATACTGAGAACATAGTGAGATTTCCAGTTTGATTTTTCAGGCCAGGAAATGGCTGTATTTTGACCTGGCACATGATCACATAATGCAGTAGGATAATGGTCCCTCTTCAAACCATGCTACATTCCCATTTTAAGTCTTTGTGGATCTTTGCTGTCAGTGGAGTACATTTTGTTACTGGGATATTTCTTGCAGACTTGCAGGACACTTCAAAGCCTCTGAATTCTGTGATGCCTAACCTGCCAAACTGGTATGAAACTCAATGCATTTTGTCAAATTTCTATTATTACTGGAAACCCTTTCACCAGTGTCCTCTCACCACCCTTTTACCACTGTCAGGGTCTTCTCAGTGAAGTTCTTTTTAGCACCCATTTGTCTTTCATCCTTATTATCCTTCATCCTCTCTTGTGCCTCATTAATTATAAATGAAAAGGAAGCAGAATAAATGCAGATTGTACTTTAGGAAATTTGTGAACATTCAAGTTAATGCTATCCTGTCTCCAGTTATACATTGGTAAGTCACACTAATTTTAATGCAACATACCTAAGATTGCAACTTAAAAGTTTTCCAGGAAAAATAATCTAGTTTTAATGGGTATGCCTCTTTTAAGGTTCAGCTTGCGCATGAGTTGTAAAATGCAACCTTTCCCAACATGATGACCCAGATCCAAATTACTCTCCATATACATTGGCTGCATTTGCTTTTTTTTTTTTTCTTTTAAAGTGGAAGATCCAATCATCAATCACCTGTCATTTTGTTTTGTTGTGCCCTAAGTGACACTGGTCAAGCTACTACTGCTCAACCTCAGTTGTCCTTCTGCAACATGGGGATAGTAATAACCTATTTTACAAGATTTCAAGATTATTGTAAGAATTACTGAGATAATTATGTGAAACACTTGAAACACAAGCTAGTATACATGCTAAATATTATGTAATAATATCAACTTTATCATCATTAACATTCTAAATTCAGAAATAAGGTTTCCAATCCAATGATCAAATTAAACATATCAGCAATTGTGGATGGAACTAGAAACAGTGTGAAATGCAACACATCTTAAGTTGCCAAGTCTTTCAGGATACAACATGTCATGAGATGTTTCACTTGGGCTTGGTTGTATATTGGTTTACACATAGTTCTACATAAAATATATGTTGGTGGAGCATTCCCCTCTGCTGACCTTTGTGAAACTACACTAAACAATTTGATTTTTAATTAGTTCTTTATCATTGTTAAAGAATTGGGGGGGGGAATCACTCTGACAAGATTACTGAGTGTGTATAATTCTTATAAAATAAATAAAGAATCAAACAGTTTAATCAGTCAATCAACAGGCAGTCCAATCCTAAGCTGTGCTGGGGCAACCTCGTTGCATGGCTCAACTGAAGGTTTGGATTGCTGTGTATCTGTGATTTTCCTGCTGAGTTGTCTTCTTACCAGGTCTAATGACACTATGCCTTCTTCATTAAGAGATACATAATGCAAAATTACTTATCACTTTGAGAAGGTACAGTGGATGTATCAAACCCCTCACTACATGATACAGCTCAGCTGGGTGACATTCTGCAGACAAGATGGTTGCAGAGACATAAGCTTTCTGTGCTGCTGCCACTGCCACGAAGTAGGCTCTAAAATGAGCTCTAGCTCATGTCCAGTCAGATTCACTACATTCATATTGAGTAGTATATCTCAAGTTGCAAAACAGAATGCTTGCCCATTTTTTGTGAGTTAGATATTAGATAAACATTAGATAAAAATTAGATTTATATTAGATAAACATTAGATATTTTATCCATCTATGTATCTGAAGAGTACATATGCCTCCAGTTTTAATCCAGAAAAAAACTGTATTCGGGAATCAAAAATTTAGGAAACACTGCCATAGGGAGCCAAGTACAGTGTAAATTATAGGAATTTCAGAAATTATAAATGGATGTCATACACATTTTTTTAAAATTTACAATTTCTTCTGCTGTCTCTTTTTTCTGTCAATAAAAAATGCAATAGGTACTATGGAGTTAGTAATTTTATGCACAATCAGTTGCCTACTTCTGTGCAGTGGAAAAGCAGAACATTTTTAATGGAAATCAATATGTTTTAAATTAAACACCAATATGTTTTAAATGAATCAATATGTTTTAAATTTTATGAAATAGATGTGAATCTTTTACCCTCCTTTTCTTCTAATAAGATCAAGATTTTAATTAAAAATAAAATTCAGCTGTTTTTTAAGAGAAAGGACTTATGCAATATTCTTAACTTACCCTTTTCCCCTTCTCCTTTTTTATACAAATCAACCTTTAGCGTAGAAAATTATTTTACTAATTTAACTTCGTTCCCTTTACGTAAGGCTTTTACTGCATTGCGATTTCAATGTATGCAATCTGCTGTCTTAGTAGGGAGATATGAGAACATCCCATATGATCTAAGACTTTGTATATGTGGAGCAGATGTAGTTGAAGACATCTTTCATTATTTATTTACTTGTCCTCTTTATGAAGCACCAAGATCTAAATTCTTGTCACCTTTAACCCCCTTGCTGCAGGATAGATCTCCTGTAGCCCAGGTTTGTTGTCTTTTAGTAGGTGCTGATATGGGGATTACTTTGCAAGTGGCTAGTTTTGCTCTTGCAGCGTTGAAAATTCGTTCAAATTATGTAAAATCTTGTGCAGTATAGCGATTGTGTTTATGGGAAATTAATTTATTTTATAGAGCTGATTCCGCCAGGGTTTATTTTATTTCTATGAAGTCAGATTTGGTTCTATTTCAGTCAGCTCCGGGTTAAGCTGTAAGCCTTTATAAATGGCTTTTGATATTGTGGTTTTTTCATGTTTTTTTCCTTTTACTAGTTGAATTTACTTGTATGATGCTCATAATTGTTCCTCTTTTTTAGTCTATGGACATATTGTAATTTATTGTTCTTTTATTGTAATGACCTATGGTTACCACAATTAAACTTTGACTGATTAAACACATACATAGGCCTTTGAAGGGCTTGGGTTAAGAGGTGCATACTGATGCTTGGGTCTACATTAAAAAAAAATAATAACATGCAGGTGCAAGTCTTGAATAACAGTGTACTCATCTAAATGTACCTCTTTGAACGGAGTCCAAAGTATGAACTATGTTTTCAAAAAGTCTACATAAAAAGTGGAGCCTTTGACATGGCAGCAGCCCTTTATCTTTGATGATTAACTGTTGCATGACTTACATTCAGTAATTCTAACAATTCTGTCATTGTTTTGTATAATATTCAACCATTTGAATAGCCTTATTGCATCATTTAAGCTTTTTATACAAACATCTCAAAGCATTTTTCAAACAATTAACCTTCATTGTTTAAATAGCTCACAGCACAAAGAACTTAAATGTAATACCCAGCAATCCAAATCACAGTGAGTCAGTTGCAGACTCACGTATAGTACTGTAACTAACCTTGATCCTCAGCATTTTTGTACTTAAAGTAAACACCACTTTCTTAATTATGCTGTATTGAATGTTAAATGACACTGCAATAGCAAGATATTCAGAGAAGTGTATTATTTAGAAGGATGATGACAACCTCATACATCAGAAAAGCTAATGTAGCATAATAGAATAAATAATGCAAAAGCAAGTTGTAGTGTGCTGTAGCACATCAGCTGACAGACTTGCTGCTGGTATTATCATTTACTGCTTCTCTTTGATATATGTGTCATTCTTACAGTTTTGCTTCTATACACAAATTCAGAAGCAAGTATATATCGTTGAGAGGATTTTGTTCACGCTTCAGCTTCATGAGTGGAAGAAAAGGGCCCTGGCAGTTTGCCTTTGCTTTATCTTGTTAAAAATATTCATTCATTGGAAAAGAATCTCACTGAAAAGGCCACACTTAAGGAAACCTCACATGTGCAATTTGGGGTTTCTTTTACTCTGCAGCAAAGACAGCTACACATGAAAGACTATAGCACCTGTGATCAGATTAATGTGGTTAGTATATGATGCATCATATATGCATATTCAGCGATGGTTGAAAATTAAAATACAATCATTTTTGATTTCAGGTACAGCAGATCACTGACTTACAGAACCTCAACTTACTTAAATTTATGAAAGATTTGCAAATATTTCCACAGGTGCTGCTATCCCCCCAGCCCAGATAATCCTTCAAGAAGTGGTCTGTCTTCATAGTCTCCAGTGAGGCAACCAGCAGCAATGGAAGCTGCAAAGGGGCAACCAATGATAAGGCTGCTAGCAGGAAAGAGGCTGAGGGCTCCAGCCAGTTCTCTTTGGAGATAAGGGATGCTGGGGAGCCCAGAGAACTGGTCTGCAGGACGGAGGAGGACTTGGATGGAAGAGCCCCTCTTCCATCTTGCTAAACTCTGAGTCTCATGTATATTACTCACAATGGAGTCCATCCAAGAGGGTTCTTCACTCCTTCCTGTTTACCTGCTTCCCCCATGATGAAAAAATCAGGTTGAGCTTGCCATGTACCCAATAAGAACACCCCAGCAGATTTGTGGAGAAAATGCAAATACTGAAGAGTTTCCTGCAATGTTTAAAGAGGCAGCATGGAAGGGGTAGGTAAGGTGATTCTGTCTTAAATAAAGATCAACTTACATGAGATTGTCCAAAATGGAACCTTTATATAAGTTAGGGAGCTATATTATAACAGAAAGTATACTTTTTACCTTACGTATTCTGCATCAGTCTGAGGTTTTTCACTAACTTTGATTTTTTCTGTTTCTAAAAACTTTGTAGTACATTTAGCTTCTCTTACTTCTTCTTTGAAATCTAAAAAAAGAATTTGTATTTAACACATGACCAATCTTACTGGATTGTAGATTGTCACAGGTTGTAAATTAAGATTAAAGGCTGGGATACAAAGAAACAATATCAGTTCTATACAATACGAATATCAGTTCAGGGAACAGCTTGTGAAGCCCTGCCACCATATCCTAAACCCCTCCTGGCCCAGAAGATCCGATACGGGTCTCCTTGAATCTGCGCCTGCTCAATAATGGGCACAGATCCAAGGAGACCCATCAGGGCTGCCTAGGGATTACATGGGGTAAGGAGCTTAAGCTTAAGCTCCCTTACCCTGAGTAGATCCTGTGCTGCTCCCATGGAATGCATTGGTCACCATTTTGGTGTCGCTGCAGCCTTGGGCTCTGGGAAGCACAGGATTAGGCTGCCTGACAGCTACATTGCTGTGCAGGTTTCATTGCGGCTGATACAGCTTGCACTGGAGTAAGGGGACAAACGTCCCCCTACCTTAGGGAGACCTCCAACAGCCAAAATTTCCCTGCAGGATGAAGTGTAGTCGGTGCTGATGCTGGCACTGTAGCACTTTAAGAGCATGGGAGAATTTAGTTAAGTTGGGCTCTAAGAGCCCAATCCTGGGCTTGATGCACCGGCTTACCACCTGCGTGCACTGTAAGGCGCATAAGGCATGTTTGCGAGGCCTAACACTGGGCCACACCCATGCTAGCCCAGTGCTGGCTGATGCTGGGCTTGTGCTAGGCGGGCACCCGGCCTCTGCCACTCGGAAGTTGCACGAACCACCGAGCCACAGAGAGGAAAGCGGGGGCGAGGTGGTGTTCCGGGGAGTGGGGAGGCGGGCGGAGGGTGGGGAGAGGGTGGGGAGGAGGCGTGATGGGGAGGTGGGAATAGGACGGGGGGAGGCATATTGGGGGAGGGAGTGGGGAGGGAGGAAGTTGAGACCGGTGGGGCTTGCCGACTGACAGTAGCCCCATAGTGGGGCTACTTCCCTTACCCGGGGGAAGGGGACAAAAGTGGCTGCCCGAGGTGCGCAGGATGCAGCGTTAGCCATTTTTGGTACCACCGCATGCCCCTTGAGCTCAGGACTGGGCCGCCCCTATATTTTTTAAATTACATTTAAAATTACATTTAAAATCAAGTGGTTATCAAGTAAGGTCGCAATCCTAACCAACTTTCGAGCACTGACCTAGCTGCAATGCAGCCCCAAGGTAAGGTGACAAACATGCCTTTACCTTGAGGAGGCTCCCTTGACTGCCTCCCTGCTGCAAGATGCAGTGCATGCCACATCGGCACAGCTATGTCAGTGCTGGAAAGTTGGTTAGGATTGCAACCTAAGTCAAATACCTTTGAGTTTGTTCTGGAGAGTACATAACTCTTGTTTTAATTCATTCTTCTGCTCCTGAAACATTTTTAATTGAATGTTTTCCTTTTCCATTGATTCCATTTCTAAAAAGGTAATAATTTTATTGTAAAGTTCATTAAAGTTGTAATCTCTCCGACATAATCTTAATACTCTTTAACTATTGCAAACCCTCTCTTGGTGTTTTGAAGGAGAATTGTGTATAATCATAAAATGCAACCTGAAAAGACTTTCATACAATATGCTGAGCATCTAATAATCACATATGGAAAGACTTCTTAGTAACAGAGATATGCATGTTTTCGTTGCTGCACAGAAATATACGTAGTTAATTTGAGTCTGTATAAAAAAAGTGTTTGTTTAAATCTAGGTAACAGAAAATAGGATGTATATTAGCGACAAATGCACATTACTTAAGATACTGTTTTCCAAAAGTATAATCTGCAAGAGCAACAAAATGCAAGCAATGCTAACAAATATTATTTGTGCAAAAGTAATTTTATACTGTAGACATATCTGTAGTTTATATGTGGTTCTTGTTGTTGGAGAGCTAACAACAACATTTGAACTTTGTGCAACTCTGGATTAAGTACTGCTTTGGAACATTGCTGCTTCTTTTTGTTCCATTTCTTTTTAAAGCTCTTTGAACTATTGAGTACGTTGTACTGGGAAGGCAAGATAAATGAAACCATCAGGTTAAATGTTTTGCCACAATTCTAAGAAGCTGTTATATGTGTGAAAAGGGACTGAGCACCTGGCAAATTGCAACATGTTGTTCCGCCCAGGTACAATAGAGGAAACAACAGAAATGTTGCTTTACAGTAGGTTAATACCAGGACCATTCACATTTTCTTATACACTTAATACACAATTGACCTGTGTGTGTTTCAGCAACATGGAGCAGAACACAGGGGTTGCAGTTGTGCCTTATTCACTTCAATGAAGCTTATAGCTCTGAATGGAAGATGAGGACTACACTGTTTGTTCCCAATATTGTTGTGATAGCTACTTTATAAGAGTACTTATGCATGGTGGTTGCTGTTGGAGGAAATTAAAAATAGTTTCCTCTTTGGAGGGGAAGTAGAGTAGCTTAAGCAGTGGACCCTCCTTTGGGTATCACCTAAGAGAACCTCCCTCACCGGGCTGACTGCTATTCAGTAAAAAAGACAAAGAGGCAATGGCTTGTTAGCTGCAAAAAAGAAGTTATTTACTTACAGTTCCATTGAGTGTATATTTACAGCATCTGATTAGGATCAGAGGTTCAGCTAACACTTAGAGATAGCAAGCTGCCTCGCCCTGCATGTCTTGTGCTCAAGATGGCCTGGGCATCAGAGCCCTGGTGTGCGCCATCTTAACAGGTCGGTGGTCAGAGGACAAGAGAGGAAGTGCTCAGAGGAGAAGGGAAGCATAAAGGGTTAGGGCTACACCACCACAAGGATCACAGAGAGAACAGGTAAAAAGGTCAGAGTCACTGGGTCATAGCTTGACCCCTTCTGGACAGCATCCTGCCCCCTCTGGACAGCAGACGGAGTTGCACCAACTCCAACAGTTGCCATATTACAAAATATTATGAATAGCGTCCACAGTTTCTCCATCTCCAGAGCAAAGATTCTTTTTTCCAAGCAAGGTGTCCTTACTCCAGTGGTTGAGAAACCATTGGTGCTAATGCTGATCACTCAATGTAAGCAGAGGGGTTTGTGTTTTGTTTTGCCCAACCTGGAGCTTGAGAGTCTCCTCCCCTGTGGGGGGATTGGAGAAGGGCTGGAGCTGGGCAGTCTCAGAGGTCTCTTAAGCCACCAGCACCCAGCACTCTTCTTCCTTTTGCATGTGCCAAAACAACTCCTCCTTTTGATATGTTGGAGCGCCACATTTTGCAGTTAATGTTCTATACAACAGCCAAGGAACATGCTTGATGCTCCATGAGAGAGTCTGCTGTTCTTCATTCAAGGTAAATCATTGTCTTACAATTTAATAGGACTTTCCAGCTTTGAACAAAATTGTAAAACTGTAGTGCCACAGAACTACAGCATAGCCATTTATATTTTCAGATAATCCACGATAAAATAATTAAATTTAAGACATACCATTTCTCAAAACATTTTCTTTTTCTTCCAGTTCACATATTTCAGCCTGGACTTGTTTTTTAATTAAAAGCTCCCTGCTGGATGTTAACTCATACTCATTGTTGAAGTCTGCAATTTCCTTCAAAAATTTCTCCTCTTCTATGGTCATTTTTCTCTTTATAGCTATCTAATGATGGGATAAAATAAAAATGATTGTAAGAGAAAATAATAAATCTTTGTTAAAATAAAACAGAAGTTATTACTAAATACATCAATCTAAAATGCACTCACGTCTTAAGACCAGGAAGACATTTTTTAATACTAATCATAATGCAGTAATGTGACCAGATGTAATCTAAACATAGAAGAATAATAAGTATCAAGGTATGTTATTTTGAGTAACAAGACAAGGCTACCTTTAGACAAGGTAAAAAGTTTTAAATTCACATATTCAGATTCCTGTTCAGGCATGAAAACAGAGCAAATCATTGCCTCTCGCTTGCATGGTCCTAGCCATGTTTGCTTGAGAGTAAGTTCTATTTATTTTCACTAGAATTTGTTTCAAAATTGCTTAAAAGTACATTTGGGGGATTTCAAGAACAGCAGCATTTCCCACAAGGGTTTTGTGAGCATAAAGACTGTACACTGAAAATACTGTGGAATGAATAGCATCATAAACCCACGCCATCAATTGTAACTAGAATTTGATGATGGAATCAGTGGAGTTTATGGCATAAAATAGTGGGGATTGTGACATCTTTTAAAATCTCCTATCAAGTGAACTGTGAATTTATAGCCTAATACTATCAGTAGCGGACCTCCCCAGCCCTGTGTCCTGGGACAAAGGTCTGCGATGGCACCCCCTCCAGGATGCCACCCCCCCCGCGTGCAGTCCCCCCCCCACACTTACCTGGAGTGCAAGGAGCCTCATTTGACTCCAGGATGCATCGAGGAAGTCTCCTGAAGCTTCCCCAGCGTTTTAAACTGTACTTCCGGCAAACCGGAAGCACAGTTTCTGACCGTGTCAGGAGCCTCGGGGCTTCTGTGTGGTCCCAGAGGTGTGTGAGGCTTCGCACCCAGGGCATTTGCCCCCTTCATTTAATGGTAGGTCCGCCAATGAATATTTTTCAAGCCTGGCCGCAGCATGCAGCACCACCAACACAGCATGACCTGCATGTTCTGGGCCAGGATGGGACCAGGAAGCCCAGAAGAGGTAAGTAAAGAAATGCTGTACCTATCTGTTCATAGATTTCTTATTGGGTCTCCTCAGACCTATGCCAGCTCTTTGGCTGGCATAAGTCTGAGGAGCTTCTGGAGCATCCCGCCAGTGCCAGTAAGCCAGTGTGGGGGCATGGGTTGGACACAGACTTGCACCATCAAATGAGCTGGCACAGGTCCAGGCAACAGAGGCTAACCCCCAGGCAAGGAAACAAATGTTCCCTTATCCAGAACCCTGTCACATATTATTTGCTCCTAATCTGGCAAAAACAGGAAGGTCTATAAACACATACTTAGAAAAAAAGTCTGAATTTATTTTTATTAATTATATTTATGAGGTATCTTAAATAGATACAAAACCAAGTTTAACACTCAGATTAAAATTTGATTCTTATCTCCACCCTGAATAGTTTAATTGGATACTAGGTGGCCACAGCCTTTATCAAATTTCTGTAACTGAGATCACTCAAGATGTTCTGATATATACAAACTAAAATTTCAAATATTGCGTTAAACAAAAAGCATCAATACACATTATTTTTTTAAAACATAGAAAGCAGCATCTACTGATAGCTCTGTGCTTTCATCCATCACCCATTATTCAGCACTTCAGCCCTGCCCTGTCATATGAGACCTAACCTGCCACTTACAATATATAACCTGTAACTCAGTAATAGCTCTACAGGAAGTTCTTTGATAGGTTAGAGCTAGAATGGCTGTGCTGAATACAGCTATATCATGGGTAAAGGAATCAATTATCTATAACATTGTCCCTGGAAACGTACAAAGGTTTCACGAAGAGCTGTCATCTGATTTAGAAGTTCGGCTTTTTGTTTTTCTAAACTTTCCTCCCATTTCTTCAAAAGTTCCGAATTAAAGAGTTTTTCAGATAACAACTGAACCTAAAAAAAAAAAAAAAAAAGCCATTGCAAATATATGGATTACCAAAATTTACTACTGCTGATATTGAAATGTAGGTGAAGTCTTTAACAAGAACACAGGATCTTACACTAAATGAAACCTATCATATAAAGGACCTACGTAGATTTTTAAAAATCTAAACTAGATGTACCCTTTCCTAATAGTTTTCAACATATCCTGGATACATGTGGATTTAACAAGTCATCAGAAGCTGTCTTCATTACTGCTCTTATCCAGCATGAAATTCTTGTAAGTACCTATATTGTCCCAGCATGATTCAGTGTTCCAGGGATTGTTTTAAGCTGCACAAACCTGGAAAGCTATAAAAGCCTTGGAAAATGGCAAGTGAGCCATCACACAGCAGCTAAGTGGTCTGCACAGCAGCATGGATCCCTTAGTGCAGCGATTTTCAACCTTTTTCATCTCAAGGCACACTGACAAGGCACTAAAATTGTCAAGGCACACCATCAGTTTCTTTTATAATTGACAAGGCACACTGCACTGACAGCAGGGGCTTGCATCCCCCAGTGGCCCTACTAACAAACAATCTTCCCCCAAACTCCTGCAGCACATCTGCAGACATCCATGGCACACCAGTGTGCCACAGCACAGTGGTTGAAAATGGCTGCCTTAGGGAATGTTGGTCCCAGGCTAAGACTGTACTGATGATTTAATTAACCTCATACAAAATCTGTTTCTATTCTAGTCAATTGAATCTGTCCAATTCAGAGGTGAGTACTGAGGTGAGGAAGTAATAATAGAATGGCATTTGGTCTTACATAAATACCAGTAGTTTCTGGGGAAAGGCATTATTTTCCTGCAGTAAGTCTCCAAGATGCCAGGAATGGGAGGCTGGAAATTATCCAGTACAGTAGGATCAAGGGAAATCTTTATCAGGAGGGGATGCACCACCTCCATTTTCAATGCCAGTGGTAGCATCCCCTCCTCGAGTGGATGCATTAACCACTCTCCCCTCCTACTTAGCCAGACTCCCCTAGGCAGCTCTTATAAGCCACACAGGGCTAGGGTTGAACAGGTAAAAAGTTGGTCTTAAGCTTCAAAGAATCTGGTCCACATCCTCAGGTTGTACATGCTTAAAAGAATCCATACAATCTTGTGTTGATGCAGGGCTGGTGGTGCCTGGTGACAGGGCAGTAGATAGGGAGGGGGAGTAACAGAGGGGGAAAATTGAGATGGGGGCTGCTAGAAGGTGTGTCAGGGAGGGAAAGGGGCTGATCTCCATAGCAATGGCACCACTGATATCTTATGCCCCCTATCCAACTTCGACATGTCTCCTTGGATCCACTCAAACTTCAACCAGCCAAAGAGCTGGCAAAGATCTATGTAGACTCATAAATCAACAGTGAGATTACCTTGAGGAGAATTAAGGGCAAGGGCCCCTCCCACATCTCCAAACTTGAAACCTCTTTCACAGGGGATTGAGGAGGGCATGTATAGGGACCAAGTGGCATAGGAGGGTGAGAGCTGGCTTTCTGGCAGACAGGGTAACCCCTACTAACTGGGCAAAGAGGCACCACAGCTGTAGTGATATGAAAGGCTTTCTCTTGCATATCTGCCCTCCTGTATCTGCTAGGGGAACAAGAAGAAGGTTCTATGATTTTGTCTTGGAGTAGTGAATCTGGAGGAGACATCACATGGGATAAGACAGTCTCCTTGTGTCATTACATACAGTTCTTTTTCTTTCTTTTTTTTGCGTTAATCACAACATTAACCACAACATTGTCTGAATTAAACAGACCCACATTAGAAGCAGGACTAATTATTCAAATATGGCTCAAAGGGTTAAATTGTTAACATGATTTCCAATTCTTAAACTCTGTAATTTCCTTCCTTCCTGGTAAGCCACAAACCCCTGGCTACAAAGTTCCAGTAAATGTAAAAACATCAGGTCAATGCCTTTGTCCAAGGGTAAGTGTGTATACAAAGTGTACGAAGTCTGACATGAGTTAAGTATGGGAAACTATTTTCTGAGAGATGAATTTGTCTATTTTAATCTTTGCTAAGAAATTGCCCATCTGCTCTCTTGCTAAACACCCAACTCTCAGCTTTTCTACTCCTCTGCTCCCTCAAGAGCACTGGCTACAATCCAACTAGACAAACTGAGAAGAAGAGAGAGCCTCAAACTCTTCTGTTACAGGTACTGCTTTTGGGGAAGATGAAGGCACACACAATGTTTAGAGACTGCTAGTTATATTTTCCTGAACAAAAGAGATCAAAGGAAAGTACTGGGTTGAATGTCCAGGGAACTACTCAGGGTGCTCAGCCCAGATTGGCTCTGGGTATTGTACTACATTCCTCCAAGAAATAAAAGAGTTTCATTGGCAGAATTAGTTTCCTGAGCATATCAAGAGGGTGGCTGGGCAAAGCTGAGGGATTGGCTAAATTAACAAAAAGAGCAGTAGGTCTTTTGCAGGGGCATATTGATTGCTTTAAGACACTTCCTGATAATCATTGCAAATTGAGACAAAGGGCACCTACTGAATTTTTGAGGTGAAGCAGCCAAAAGAATCATGCGTGCTTGACCATGTTTCAGGCAGAGTTTCAACCAGGCTATTTATACAGGAGGCCACTCTTCTTCCATTATTCCCTTCTGGCACTGTTTTTGTCCACGTTTTGGCTTTTATTTAGCCAAGTACTTATTGTATCCCATGCTGGAGAAAAAAACATTGGGACAAAATGGGGCTGTCTGGCAACTTGTTGGTACCAGAAGATGGTGCTAGAAAATTTTGCTCTGCCTATTACAGTTGTGCTGCAGGGTTCCATGTGGCTCTATTTTGTCCCTGATACTAGTTGACACCTATTTTACATGGAACCTCTTGAAGATGTCGTTCAGGTAGTGGAATAGCTAATGATCGTGTAGCCCAGTGCCAAGCTCAAAATGTTGCCCCAGAAGTGATATCACAACCGGAAGTGTCGTCACACCCAGGCTTTTTAAAAAGTGAAAATTGGGAGGAACCCACCTCCTCCCCCCAGCAGCTCACCAACCACTTGGTCTGCTGCCTCCCACCAGTAAGTGGCATAGCTAAGGCATATATCTGCTACCCAGGGTCAAAGAAGGTTTTGTAGCCCCCGCATGATAAAATCAAATTTACTTAATTAAATAAATAAAAAGTTATTGGTTCTATGCTGTATCATAATAACATCTCATTGGCACTCAGAACAATCAGTCTTATAGGTCAGTTTGCAGTTAAGCAAATCCATTTCTTGATTCATAAGACAGTTGTGTTTTCATTTTCTGGTTAATTGGCCATAATGTTTGTTAGAATACAGATATTCCAGTGTAGTTTGTTTCATTGCATTCTGCATTAAATTACCTTTCCAGTGATATATAACATGATGGTATTATTCATACCTACCAAGATTTTCACAATTTTGGTCACTACTGTCAAGCTCAGCTTGTTGCCCCCCCCCAAAAGTTTGATGCCCGGTGCAACTGCTACCCCCTGCACCCCCTTAGCTATGCCACTGTGTTCAAGGATTTGGAGTCAGATATTATCCTGGTTGGTCACTGTAAAAAGCAAGATGCTTTTTGCCTTATGCATCAGGACATTTTTCTGTGTTCGCCGAACTCTATCTCCCTTCTTCAACTGAGTCAGGTGAGACAGTAAAAGTACTGAACAGGTGCTTGGAATTGGTAAGTCACTGACATTCAATCAAGAACACAAAGGTTCTGTTATAATACTGGAATAAGGCAGTGGTGTTCAGAATAGCATTGCAGTCTCTTGAAAGGATTGTGCTGGGGTGCTGTTAGAATCAGCTCTTCATGCCATGGCTTAAAGAATCTTTTGCAGGTTTAAAGGCTGATGCATCAGCTGCAACCTCTCCTGGACCTAGATGGCCTTGCTATAGTTATTCATGCTCTGGTAACATCCGGTTTTGATTACTGCAATCATGTGTTGTATATGGGGCTCTCCTTAAAGACTATGCAGAAATTCCAGTTGTTTCAGAATATGGTGACCAGGTTGTTGACTATTATTGGTTTCTATTAGCATATCTCATCAGTATAAAAATCTACACTGACTTCCAATTTCCTTCTGTGTACAAGGTGCTGATTCTAACCTCTTTATGGTTTCAAGCTAGGCGTGAGGGACTGCCTGCTTCCATACAAACCTGTTCATCAGAGGCTTTGGATTAGGTGTTCTCACCTTCTGAGGTTAGGAGCATCCCAACTGGAGATAAGGCTTTTGGGAGGATGGTACCCCCATTATGGGACACTCATCAGGCACTGATTAACTTCCATTCTTATTCTCCCAACCTCTTAATTAGATAATGTATTGGTGGCTTTGATTATTCTGTTTTATTGATGCTTTTT
The DNA here is from genome assembly GCF_035046505.1 of Tiliqua scincoides. Taxonomy (NCBI): domain Eukaryota; kingdom Metazoa; phylum Chordata; class Lepidosauria; order Squamata; family Scincidae; genus Tiliqua; species Tiliqua scincoides. The sequence goes on from NC_089823.1 coordinate 178,971,007, forward strand.
GGGGGATGATTTTTATTGCTTTTTAATTTGGGGGCTGTTTATGCTTCTTTTTCGTTTTAAACTTCTCTCTACTTTTATTGCTTTTTTATTGTTATACCATGGACCCTTCAGATCCACAGGCTTGGCATTGATGGATTCAATCAACCACTGTTTGAATTTTGCGAGGGCAGTGCTATGTCTCTCTCTCCAGCAGCACTCATTTGATGTATTTTGTCTTTCCTCCTGCTTTCTTCCCATTGGCTGGAGGTGTGAGCCACTGAAAGAAGTGGCTGGTGCTGGATGAAGTAGTGAATTGGAGGAGGGAAGGTGGCACAGGAAAAGTAGTGGAAAAACTTTTTTTTTTTGTAAAACTTGATTTCATAAGTTTCATAACCTAACTGGATAGGGAAAAGTTGCCCAAGTTAGATTGTATGGGTGTATAAGACCTCTTAAAAAGCTTGGACTGTCTCCTTTCCCCCTCACAGTGGCCATTGAAACACCAGCTCCCCTGTGAGGAGGAGAAGAAAAAAAGAGTTGACAGTTTTAAGTTTTTATCATTGTATTTTTGGTCATTGGGGGCTTCTTTGGAGCTTGAAACTGGAGATTTATGACTGGATAGATAATTTTAGTTAACAATATTAATTGTTGAGATAAATCCAAATTTTTATACTGATAAATATGATGGTTTTTGTATTGATGACTATTTTTCTTTTTAGTCGTTTCAGATTGCTTTTTTTTTTTTTTTTTTTGGAACAATACATGTTGTAATCTATGGCCAATACCCTATGTGTAACCTGTGTAGTCCCAGCCCCATGTCTAACCCATTTTCCTCACCTGTATCTGTAATAAATAAATAAAAATAATAAAAATAATTTAAAAAGGAGATTGAAACTTAGGATAAAAATATCCAGGACAAATAAATAAATGAATACATTTATTTATTTGTCCTGGATATTTTTATCCTAAGTTTCAATCTCCTTTTTAAATTATTTTTATTATAATATATAATACATTGATAAAGTGTAATTTGTAGCGAAGTAGGATTGTTAGGCTTGGTTGGAGAGCATTTCTACCTCTCCAAGGTAAATCTGAGAAATTCCCTAGGAAAAAATCATGACACTTAACATGGATTATTCATATTATGTGTTAATAGAGATGGTGGGTGGATAACATGGGAGAGAATGATGATGGACGATAGAGAGATGATGGCTCTCCAAATACAGTACTGTATTGCCTTTCTTTTAATTAAAACTAGCCATGTCAACCAGGCCTATATAAGGCCAGCTCATCACACAACTGTGTGTATGGCCATGCTTCCTTTTTGTTTGCATGTATCTTTGATATAAATGAGTGATAACAAAAAACAAATTCCTACCTTTAGAATGCAATGTGAAAACGGACTATTAAACTACCAAGTCCAGTATAGAACAGGGAGGCAGCTGCAGTGTGGCCACTAAACTCTTGAGTTCTGCTGAGCAGGTACTGAAGTACCGGATTGCTGCCGAGAAGCTACACTAAAGTACCTATACAATATATTCTTTAGAACAGCATTTTTGAAAAGGAAGCACTGAACCTTGAAAGGCAAAATGCTATAATTCAAGTTCTAATTACATGCTACCTAGTTTTTCAGAACATACCAAAAAATTTATATTTCCTGGGAGCATTCCCTTGACCACAAGCGGTCTCTGTGAAATAGATGTAAAAACAGATTTGAACTCTAAGTTTCAGCTTCTCAGGTTTCTTTTCCCCCTCTGTGGCTCTATATTTACAGGTGTGAGATTGTACAAGTTTAAAATGCTTTATAAAAGTAAATGTGAAGCAAACAGGGGGCAACTTACTAGCTAGTATTACAATGGAATTTACAGTGGCATAACTAGTTGGGATCCTGCATTCTCCCAACAGCAATGTGGAAAGCCAGCATAGCAACTGACATTCCCATAGGCACCCTAGCAATACCATTAGAACCCATTGATCATGAAACTTCTCCTAAAAACATCCCTATTAAATGGCAAAATCAGCATAAATGGAAGGATCAGCATGTGGCAATCCTTGATATTGTTTAACTCATTCTACACTCCCCACCCACCTACCCACCCAAAAACACACACAGGCAAGATGCAACGTCATTGACAGGAAATGTTCACAGTGCCATCACAACTATACTAAACAGCAAATCATGTTTTGTTGGAAAAAGTTAGTTACCAAGCAGGAGGTCAAATAGCCAAGCAGCATAACAGCCCTTTGTGCAAGAGAAATTACATGCACACACATGAAGGGAAGGGATGTGATAACTCACACAAAGTGTGCATGAAGAGCTGTTCTCTGTCTTCTTCTCTGAAATATTTGATGCCTGCTTGCAGAAAGTCCCAGGTTCAGTCCCTGAATCTCCAGGTAGGGTTGGGAAAGACCCCAGTATGTAAGTACAAAGAAACGGGGATTCATCTAATTCTGGCCTAGGCCTCTCAGTTTGCTACTGGAATGAACCAGTGTCTTGAGACTGGAGTTTGGGGGAGCTCAGAGCTTCCAAGAGCTAGGGAGTTAGCCCCTAGGGCTTCAACTTCCCTGCCTAAGGACTAGCTGTTTAGAAGGGGTGGTGGCAGTAACCAGAGGGCAGTTGCCCTGAGGACCTGTACACTCACCTGTGTTTGACCACTTAGATGAATGTGCACTAGAATCAGTACTCGGCTTTTTGCCTGGGAACTGTAGCCTGCTGTCTCACAGAGTGGTTAGGCCCTTGAGAGGGAAGGATACCTAAGAACTAAATTGGGAACATCCATTTCTAGGAGTATTAAGGCAGTGAGCCAGGAGTGTCTAAGATTGATCAGAGGGATCCAGGACCGTGACACAATGTATATTGGTTTTTCCTCTGCTTGTGAGGTGCATTGCGTCTTGAAAAATAAATTGATACTAGCCAAACATGTAAGTTAATAGGCATTGACCTTCTTGTAATTAATTCTGTGGGTTTAAAGCTATAATTGGTTTAGAAATGCTTTTCTAGCTTTCCTCATTAGTAATTCATAGTAGCTGTTCCTCTACTTTCAAGACCCTCTGTATCTACTGTGGAAACCATTAATGTAAGTCAGAATGAGTCAATAGCAAATTAGTGATATACAAATAGAATTTTGATTGTCATAAATTAGTTTTATAAGCAGCAACACAATGAGCATCATTGTGCAATCAAACAGAGAGGACAATGAGGTTCCTGTCCTGTGACCTGGGCTTACTGCTGAGCCAAAGGTCATGAAAAATGCAGCAAGTGAAGACGGTCTACTAAATACTTGTGTAGTGCTCTGGAGATTGGTGTTTCCTTATGTGAACTCTCTAACTCTTCTATAGGTTTGTGGCATTTGACAAAAAGAAGATTACCAGACAGAACTTTCCAAAGTGAAATAATGGACAACTTGCTGCAAAAGAGGATTTTCTTTTTTTAAGAAATTGCAGGGTTCAGAAAATGAGGACAGCTCCTGAAACCAGAGAGCAGCCAGCAGTTTTACAAAGCAATGAATTGCATTCAGTATGTTTACTGAAATGAAATGATATGAATGGCAGGAAACATGATAGAAATTAACACCAATAAATACTGTGACAGCTTAAGTGAACACTGGATGCTCTGCTGTCAGGGCCTACCCAAAACCTCCTGATGCCTGAGGCAATTGGCCAAATGCTGCCTCCCTTACCTAATGTTGTTCCAGCCTCTGCTAGCAAGCACCTGCCTCCCTTCCACACTGTGGCGTTGCTAGGGTTTGCATCACCTGGTGCAGGAGGCCAGTGTGTCATCCCTATGATGGACCTCCTCTCATGCAGTGGGCAGGACAACACCCTGGGTGGAGGACATGGTGACCATTGTCCTGCCTCACTGGTTTTTTTGGCTATAACTTTTGACAGAATAGAGATAATTCAATGGGGTTTATTTCATTGCATTCTACATAAAATTATGTATCGGTTGATATATGATGTATTATTTGAAAATACCAAGATTTTAAAAATTTTGACCAGTAGTGGTGTCACCTCTCCTGTGTGCATCACCCAGTGCAGCCCGCACCCCCACACTCTCCAGTAACGCCACTGCCTCCACATTTTCTCTTCCTCTCTGTCCCCTTCTTTCTTTTCCAATCCATAGAGTGGAAGGAGGAGCAATGGAGGCAAGTAGGCAGAAAAAATGGGTCTTCTCCACCAACCTGGTGCTTGAGACGACCATTTCCATCGGCTTCATTGATGGGCCAGTCTTGTAAGCAGTACAATAGTATCATTGTGAACATTACAGCTTAACCTTAATGCATAATCCTATGCATATGTACTCAGAAGTAAGTCCCACTGTACTCAATGGAGCTTACTCGCAGGTGCAACCCAAGTCAATTACTCCAACATAATAATGGTGGCCCTACCTGAATATCTAATTCTCTTTTTGCTTCATCTAATTGTTCTGTTATTTGTTTCATGTGTTCATGAGTCAGGGTTATTTCCTGTTTAACTGCAACACAAAATGAACCTTTAGATAGCTGGAAGAAATTTGTATAGTAATCTTGTAAATCTTGCTGTTTGTAAGACAATGGAGTAGTATAAACAGCAGACAGACAGACAAAAATGAAAACAACAGAGAGGCAAAAATTCAACCAGTGGTGGACATCTCATGCTGCAAAGTTCACCATAAATTTGAGGATCACTGCTAATCTCTCAGTGGCAATGGATAGGGAACTGCATGTGGAAGTTTACTCTCTAACAGGTTGCCCTAATTTGGTATGAGGTCACAATTGGAGGTTTAGCCTCTGTTTTGTTGCTATGAAAAAATAAAGGCTTATTTCCTTTTCAGCTTGTTCCATTCAGCTCTGAGCCCAGAAAGGGCCTGTGAGTTTACCACCTAGTAACAGGGCAACACAATGCGTTTCTGTAGTATCATGTCACAGATCTCTTGCTCTTGATGAAATGCTCTACTGTCTACGGTAATTCCTCAGCATCACAGTGCATCTAAAGTTAGCTGTCCTGTATCCAGGTTGCCAGGTGACAGCCCTAAAAGGTATTAGTGGGCCAAAGAAGCGGGGAAGGCAGGTGGAGTACAGCTACGACAGCTGGTATGCTTCCTGTCAAATGGTACAGTTGGACTTGGAGGCTATATTTGCAAAAGATAACATGTACTGGAATAATTTTAGTTTCTATCAGTGCATGTAGGCATCTCAAAACCATAGAAAAGGGGGATTTTTTTGTACCATAAATCTCAGGGGTCTGAAAACCTTGGGCTAAAAGAATCATGAGATTATCTTCAATCACAAGAGGGTGACATGAATCATCTAGCGGTCTTTTAACTTGCTTTTCGGGCCTTGAAGAATGCAGCCACGTTTTCTGATTTTTTTCTCCTTCAATCACAAGGACTGAAGGATTACTTCATAGTAAAAAGTCTTTTTTTTCCTTATGATTTTCTTGTGAATCTCTCATGGGTTGCCTGAAATCACAAGCTGCAGCTGGGGTTGCCAACTTTGACTGAAGCTGTTTCTGGAGGTTCAATTTCCAACCTGATGAATGTTGGAAATTTCTCTGGAGGCCCTGTTAATATCTCCAGGATTGCTTTTAGTAACTGTCTAGAGATCATTGCTGATTCCAGGACCATCCTGGAGTGCTGTACAATTGTTAATTCAGAAGTAAGTTCTAGCAAACATAATGGTGGGGCTTACATCTAAGCAAAAGAGGGCGAGATTGAATAGCAAAGTCCAAAGCCTGTGGACTCAGAAATAAGTTCATTTATACTCACCCTCCAAGAAGGGTGTGTAGGATTGCAGCCTAAGGGCACAATCCTAACCAGGTCTACTCAGAAGTAAGTCCTATTTTGTTCAATGGGGCTTACTCTCAGGAAAGTGTGGTTAGGATTGCAGCCTAAATTTGTTTTTAAATTGTATATTTAAAATTGCCAAAGGGTGACCCAGTAGTGGGGGAGAAATTAAAACAAAGCAAAAAGATGCATGAACCTGGCATTCACTAGGTAAGGCAACAAACAGCAGATGAGTTTCGAACTGGCCATAATAGCAAGCCGAACCGGCCCCTTTGGCCCCACTTATTTGCCTCAAATGACGCAAAGATGGCTGCCAACCTTGGAGCATGAGGTGCCTCTTTTCTTCCGCTTTCTGCTCTGTCAGGAGAATTTGCTGAAACAGAGAATCTAGATTCATATTGGCTCTGCCTCTTAGGTAGTCGATAATGGAATATGGGATATGAGGTTATCTTCTTCCAGCAGAGAACGATGGGATGTGATTAGGGACCTGCTTGAGGGATCGAAAATGCCCACTTTCAGCTACCTCGCAAACAGCTTTGTCCTCCGCCCCTCCCCCACACCCCACTGCTTGGCCGCCTCAACGTCTCCCTGCTGGCTTGATAGGCTGAGATGGTTGCTCAGTGTGGATGGAACCAGTACAGACTGCAGGAGGAGGATGGCATGTTTGACAGCCCGATCCTATCCAACTTTCCAGCACCGGTACAACTGCCGTGCAGCTCTGGGGCAAGAGAACAAATGTTCCCATACCTTAAGGAGGCCTCTGTGACTGTACCCCCAACACAGGAAACAGTGCATACCCCAATGGTACAGCAGCACCGGCACTGGAAAATTGGATAGCATTGGGCCCTGAACCCCCTTCTAAAAAATTTTTTAGAATCTTTATATGTGTGTGTGTGTGTGTGTGTGTGTATGTGTGTGTGTGTATATATATATATATATATATACACACACACACATACATACATACATACATACATACATATATATATATATATATATATATATGTATGTATATGTATATATATATATATACAGGGCTTTTTTTCTAATGGAACGCGGGGGGATGGAGTTCCAGCACCTTTTTGCAGGGGTCCCTCCCCTTTGGAGGCATTCCAGGAAGGGGGGGGAGCAAAATAGAGGCATTAGCTGGGTGGGTGCTGGGGGGTGCAGGGTGGGTGGGTGCCTGGCCCCTGCCTGACTACACAATGACCCCCTCCTGCTCCCATCTCCAAGCTCTCGCCTGAGCCCAGCCTGCCTCCCCTCCCCCCACGCTCTGCTTCCCAGTGCAGCTTCCAAGTCGGTGGAGGGCGCGGGGGACATGTGCCGACGCCGAGGAGGAGAACGGACAGCCAGCCAGCCAGGCAGACAGGCTGCGGCACCCACGGAACGCCCAGGTACTGGCTTGGCGGAGGAGGAGGGGAAGGAAGCTGGCTGCTGCAACCCCGTGCCAATCTGCAGCAGGAGCCTAGGCTTGTCTACTCAGAAGTATGTCCCATTGTGCTCAATGGGGCTTGCTCCTGGGAAAGGGTGCATAGCCTTGCAGCCTGAGAGCCCAAGCATGTCTACTCAGAAGTAAGTTCCATTGTGTTCAATGGGGCTTACTCACAGGAAAGTGTCATAGCCTTGCAGCCTGAGTAGACAGGCAGAGGAAGGGCTCTGAGGCTGCAGTCCTCTTTCCTGGGAGGAAGCCCCACTGCTTCTAGTGGGACTGACTTCTGAGTAGACAGCCACAGGCTTTGGTTCTGAGGCTGCAGTCCTCTCCACACTTTCCTGGGAGGAAGCCCCACTGCTCTAATGGGACTGACTTCTGAGTAGACAGGCACAGGATTGGGCCCTGAGGCTGCCATCCTATCCACAGTAAGCCCCATTCACTAAAGTGGACTTCTGAGTAGACATGCATAGGATTGGGCTCTTAGGCTGCAATCCTAGGCACTTTCCTGGGAGTAAGCTCCATTGACTAGAATGAGACTTACTTCAGAGTAAGTAAGGCAGGGTAGGAGAAGAAATTGGGAAAGGTAGGGTGATGGGATGTGATAGACGGTTTGGCACAATGAGAGGATGCGGGGACAAAGGAGCGAATAAGCAGCCCATCCTGGGGCATTCCGTGTATAAATGCTTTTATGCGAATGCCCGAAGTCTACGAGCAAAGGTGGGAGAACTGGAATGTCTGGTGACAAGGGAAAATATTGACATAGTGGGCGTAACGGAAACCTGGTGGAATGCGGAGAATCAGTGGGATACCGCAATCCCGGGCTATAAACTCTACAGGAGGGACAGGCAGGGGCGTGTTGGAGGTGGGGTGGCCCTCTATGTTAAGGAAGGGATAGAATCCAGCAAAGTAGAGATTGAAGGTGGGTCCGACTCCACCGTAGAATCTCTGTGGGTTAAATTACCAAGCTTGTGCAGCGATGTAATACTGGGGGCGTGCTATCGTCCTCCAGACCAGAAATCTGATGGGGACCTTGAAATGAGGAAACAGATCAGGGAGGTGACAAGGAAGGATAGGGTTGTAATCATGGGGGACTTCAATTATCCTCATATTGACTGGGTCAATTTGTGTTCTGGTCACGATAAGGAAACCGGATTTCTTGACGTGCTAAATGACTGTGGCTTAGATCAGCTAGTCACGGAGCCCACCAGAGGACAGGTGACTCTGGATTTAATTTTGTGCGGTACGCAGGACCTGGTTAGAGATGTAAACGTTACTGAGCCATTGGGGAACAGTGATCATGCTGCAATCCGTTTTGACGTGCACGTTGGGGGAAAAATACCAGGCAAATCTCTAACAAAAACCCTTGACTTCCGACGGGCGGACTTCCCTCAAATGAGGAGGCTGGTTAGAAGGAGGTTGAAAGGGAGGGTAAAAAGAGTCCAGTCTCTCCAGAGTGCATGGAGGCTGCTTAAAACAACAGTAATAGAGGCCCAGCAGAGGTGTATACCGCAAAGAAAGAAGGGTTCCACTAAATCCAGGAGAGTGCCCGCATGGCTAACCAGCCAAGTTAGAGAGGCTGTGAAGGGCAAGGAAGCTTCCTTCCGTAAATGGAAGTCTTGCCCTAATGAAGAGAATAAAAAGGAACATAAACTGTGGCAAAAGAAATGTAAGAAGGTGATAGGGGAGGCCAAGCGAGACTATGAGGAACGCATGGCCAGCAACATTAAGGGGAATAATAAAAGCTTCTTCAAATATGTTAGAAGCAGGAAACCCGCCAGAGAAGCGGTTGGCCCTCTGGATGGTGAGGGAGGGAAAGGGGAGATAAAAGGAGACTTAGAGATGGCAGAGAAATTAAATGAGTTCTTTGCATCTGTCTTCACGGCAGAAGACCTCGGGCAGATACCGCTGCCCGAACGGCCCCTCCTGACCGAGGAGTTAAGTCAGATAGAGGTTAAAAGAGAAGATGTTTCAGACCTCATTGATAAATTAAAGATCAATAAGTCACCGGGCCCTGATGGCATACACCCAAGGGTTATTAAGGAATTGAAGAATGAAGTTGCAGATCTCTTGACTAAGGTATGCAACTTGTCCCTCAAAACGGCCACGGTGCCAGAAGATTGGAGGATAGCAAATGTCACGCCTATTTTTAAAAAGGGAAAGAGGGGGGACCCGGGAAACTATAGGCCGGTCAGCCTAACATCCATACCGGGTAAGATGGTGGAATGCTTCATCAAAGATAGGATCTCAAAACACATAGACGAACAGGCCTTGCTGAGGGAGAGTCAGCATGGCTTCTGTAAGGGTAAGTCTTGCCTCACGAACCTTATAGAATTCTTTGAAAAGGTCAACAGGCATGTGGATGCGGGAGAACCCGTGGACATTATATATCTGGACTTTCAGAAGGCGTTTGACACGGTCCCTCACCAAAGGCTACTGAAAAAACTCCACAGTCAGGGAATTAGAGGACAGGTCCTCTCGTGGATTGAGAACTGGTTGGAGGCCAGGAAGCAGAGAGTGGGTGTCAATGGGCAATTTTCACAATGGAGAGAGGTGAAAAGCGGTGTGCCCCAAGGATCTGTCCTGGGACCGGTGCTTTTCAACCTCTTCATAAATGACCTGGAGACAGGGTTGAGCAGTGAAGTGGCTAAGTTTGCAGACGACACCAAACTTTTCCGAGTGGTAAAGACCAGAAGTGATTGTGAGGAGCTCCAGAAGGATCTCTCCAGACTGGCAGAATGGGCAGCAAAATGGCAGATGCGCTTCAATGTCAGTAAGTGTAAAGTCATGCACATTGGGGCAAAAAATCAAAACTTTAGATATAGGCTGATGGGTTCTGAGCTGTCTGTGACAGATCAGGAGAGAGATCTTGGGGTGGTGGTGGACAGGTCGATGAAAGTGTCGACCCAATGTGCGGCGGCAGTGAAGAAGGCCAATTCTATGCTTGGGATCATTAGGAAGGGTATTGAGAACAAAACGGTTAGTATTATAATGCCGTTGTACAAATCTATGGTAAGGCCACACCTGGAGTATTGTGTCCAGTTCTGGTCGCCGCATCTCAAGAAAGACATAGTGGAAATGGAAAAGGTGCAAAAGAGAGCGACTAAGATGATTACGGGGCTGGGGCACCTTCCTTATGAGGAAAGGCTACGGCGTTTGGGCCTCTTCAGCCTAGAAAAGAGACGCTTGAGGGGGGACATGATTGAGACATACAAAATTATGCAGGGGATGGACAGAGTGGATAGGGAGATGCTCTTTACACTCTCACATAATACCAGAACCAGGGGACATCCACTAAAATTGAGTGTTGGGCGGGTTAGGACAGACAAAAGAAAATATTTCTTTACTCAGCGCGTGGTCGGTCTGTGGAACTCCTTGCCACAGGATGTGGTGCTGGCGTCTAGCCTAGATGCCTTTAAAAGGGGATTGGACGAGTTTCTGGAGGAAAAATCCATTATGGGGTACAAGCCATGATGTGTATGCGCAACCTCCTGATTTTAGAAATGGGTTAAGTCAGAATGCCAGATGTAGGGGAGGGCACCAGGATGAGGTCTCTTGTTATCTGGTGTGCTCCCTGGGGCATTTGGTGGGCCGCTGTGAGATACAGGAAGCTGGACTAGATGGGCCTATGGCCTGATCCAGTGGGGCTGTTCTTATGTTCTTATGTTCTTAGAGTAGACATACCTAGGATTGGGCTCTTAATCCTGGCAGAGATATATATCTGCACCCGTTTTCACATGCTAAGGGCATAAGAACATAAGAACATAATAACAGCCCCACTGGATCAGGCCATAGGCCCATCTAGTCCAGCTTCCTGTATCTCACAGCGGCCCACCAAATGCCCCAGGGAGCACACCAGATAACAAGGGATTCTACATGAAAAGGGATTCTACGTGTGTATAACGTGCTGTCCAGCCTTGCCAGAGATCCTCCTCATCCTTCCCCCATAAGCATGCCCTCCACCAGCCCGCGTTTGCAGCTCCTCTCCAGCAATGCACAGCAGCTGCTCAGGGCAGCAGAGAACATACAATTGCATGCGAAGTGCCTTCCCAAAGACACAGAGTATTCTGATACCTGAATTAAACCATATTTAATCGCTTGTTTGCAAACGTAGCTGTTTCTATGTGCACCTAAGGACCCCTCTCGTGTAAGAATTCCTTTTTTGTTCTTACTCCCACAGTTGCTTAGAGTAATTTTATTACATGGAACTCATGTAAACCATTTTCCGGAATCCATTCACTGCTTCCTCTCCTCGAAGTAGTGCCACACTACATACTACATGCTACAAGTGCACCTGTACAGTATTTTTCCCCTTGTGTAGAAAAAATAGCTAGGGGGAAGGGGATGTGGAGATTGACAGCCCAATCCTATGCATCTCTACTCAGAAGTAAGTTCATCTTTAGGGGGGAAGCACATAAAAAATATTTTATTTCTCCAATAAAAAATGGTTTAAAAATAAATAAATAAATAAATGATTAACAAGTTGTGAGTTCCTGCACCTTTTTATTTACAAAAAAGCACTATATATATATATATATATATATATATATATATATATATATATATATAGAGAGAGAGAGAGAGAGAGAGAGAGAGAGAGAGAGAGAGAATTATTATTATTAGAATAATATTCTAATATTAGAATTAATTATTAGAATTAAATGTTATTATTTTGAATCTTTATATAATCTTTAGAATCTTTATACATATTATATATTTTGAACTTTGAATGCTCTTTCTCACATAAAGCTCTCGGCAGGTAGAAAAACAGCACTTAAGGAGTGTGCTGATCAATATATTATATTATAAATAATTAATATATAATATTATATATAATATTATTAATATATTATATTATATATTAATATATTATATTAATATTATATATATGTAAACTTTACATATTATAAAGATTATTTAGAATCTTTATATAATCTTTGTTCAACAACAAGAACAAAAAATAATTCTTGAAACAGTTTACAGCCCAACCCTATCCACACTTTCCTGGGAGTAAGCCCCATTGACTTTAATAGGACTTACTTCTGAGTAGAAGTGCATAGGATTGGGGTCTAAGGGCCCAATCCTATGGTCTGTGCTGCACCTCCGCAGCATTGACCACAGTTGCAAACGTGCCGTAAGGCACATTTGCAGGGCTTACCGCCAGGCTCCCGCCGGATGTGGCTCAGCTCTGGCCAGCGCTGAGCCACCGTCCGGCGGGCGCCCGTGTTCCACAGCTCGGCGGTGCCTGCCACTGCCAGGCTGCGGAATGGCAAACGGGCAGGGATGGCGGGTTCCGGGGAGGGGGGAGTCCAGCGTGACGCAGGGAGGGGTGGGGAGGCCGGCGTGAAGCAGGGAGGGGGGACGTGCCAGAGGCGTGCCTGGGGGCGGGCAAGAGGAGGAACCGCCGAGCTCTGCTCCGCAGCATCCTTGCTGCTCGTGGAGGCTGTGTGCCTTACACGAGCGCCTTTACTTTAGCAGCGCCCTTTAGAATAGCCCCATTGCGGGGCTGCCTCCCTTACCTTACTCCCAAGGTACCTTACTCCCTTACCTTACTGCCCCGATAGCGCAGGAGGCGCTGGATTTGGCGGCAGCCCTTGTGGTGCTGCCGAGCAGGGGCTCCCTGGACAGCTCAGGATTGGGCAGTAACATAACAAAAGCATAAGCGTACCACTTGAAGTGGTTCTGCCTATAATTCTGTCGTCTCAGTCCAGCATCTTATACGAGCATCTCGTACTTTGTGATGGTTAGAATTGGGGATGGGGAACCTGCAGTCTTTTAAGGGTACCAGTTGATGCCTTTTGTGTATTTGTCTGCAAATACTAAAATCCGACTTTTATTTCATGACATAAAACAAACTCAAGGTATTTTTTTCTGTAACTTTTTTTAATCCTTTCCTGTCAGTGGTAACTTGGTAACTGGTGAACTGGCAACCACCCAGTGACTTGCATCATAGGAACTTCTTAGGGAAAGCAGCGTAATGTGAGAACTTCTTAGGGAAAGCAGCAGAATGTGTTAAATAAAAATGTATGTGCCTTATTCTAGTTAAGGAAAATAATAATGAAATTATATATAGAAGTAAAATATATATCCATTATGAAAAGGTGCTCTACCCCTGGTTAGAGCAGTTCTTAAATTTAGAGAAAGTGTGGAAGAGATGAACATGGGGTTTGTTTGGGCAGTGAACATTCGTTGTTGTTGTTTTTTTTGTCTTTTCTAATCTTCCTGCCAAGAGTATCTGCCTGTCTTATTTAAAAGCTATGTTTAAAAATGCAAATGTGCACATATATGTGTATGGACAGGAAGTAGAACACAGCTAAAAGAAAGGAAACTAAGGAGACAGAATAAATGAATAACAGCCCAATCCTAAACTGCCTGAGGCGCCCAGCTTCGGCGTCACCAAGAATGGCTGCCGCTGGATCCTGCACATCTTGGGCTACTGCAGGCGGCACCTCCGGAGAAGGGGACTTTCATCCCCTTCTCCTGGGTAAGGGAAGCAGCCCTGCAATGGACCAAAAGGAGCCCTGCATAAACGCCTTGGATCTGGTGGAGCAGAGCTCCACAGTCCCGCCTCCCTCCCTCCCTCCCCGCTCCGCTCCCTCCCCTTGGCATGCCTCCCCCGCCCTCTCTCTGCCCCCTGCCAGCCTCCCCCTCCCCAGAACACCTCCTCCCCACCCCTGCTTACCGTGCCACAGCTCGGCGGTCCGTGAGACTGCTGAGCTGTGGAGGCTGGGTGCCCATCCCACATTAGCCTGGCGCTAGCCCAGCAATGGCCAGTAGCCCGGTGGTGAGGCTCACAAATGTGCCTTACAGCATGTTTGTGACAATGTGCAGCGGCACAAAGCTGCAGCACTGAGCCCAGGATTGGGCTCTCAGTTGAGAAGGTGAATTTGGGGTGGTGATGGGGAAATGTTTTAATCTTTTTTCCTTAAAAGTTTAAGCAAAACATGAAGAATATGGGTAAAAAGTGAACTTTAGGCAGCTTTGCTAGATTTGACAAAAAATAAAATAAAACCAGAGAGAACATCACAGTATACTTGATCAAGATGGATACAGAGGCAAGATTTTCCAAAGTTTTGAAGAGGATATTGCAAAGGGAGCAAGTGGGACCTTGTTCCTTCTGGGATGCTAGGTTCATATCAGAAATCTGAGAGCTGGTCTAGATATTACTATAACAATGTAGCCACTGCTGCATCAAGAAATCATGCCATATTTGTGAAGTAGCCCCATTTTCATTGTGATTTTTACCACATAGCTAATCTTCTGTTTTGAAATGGGAGATGGTTTCTACCTTGGAAGTATGGAGAAATCTACATAAAGAAACAAGAGACCAAATCATTAAAAAAAAAAAATCACTATGTGAGAAATTTATTCATGGTAATGTTACAATGAGAGCTCTGTAAACCAAACAAGGTTTCAACCAGAGACAGGCAGAATCTGTATCGGCGGAATGAGCATTCTGCCAGTGCTAACTGCCTTACAACAGTCGTAAACAACACTTTAAAACACATAGAGGTGCATGCTAATGGAGAGCCAGCAGGAAGGCTGTAGGCTTCCCACACGATGGCAGATTCCCTTGGACCAGCTGAGGCTAGTAATTTTGGCAGGGAAGCAGAACAGGGTAGGGGAGGGTGAAATGAACCAGAGGAGGGCAGAACAGGAAGGTAATGGGTGGGGAATGGGTGTACTGAGTCCAGGAAAGAGGCGGGTTTCGCAGCAGCCATGGCTGCCAAATCCTAGCACCCTTTCCAGACCCTGTCCCACAGCATGGGTTCATATGGACCTCAGCCAGTGAATTTGCTAGTGCACATCCAACTAGACCCCTCCACACTGCAGAGGATTCCACCCAGGTAAGAGAACTCAATCTATATGTATAGTTTTATAATGTGAACATTTGTGTTTGAATTCAGCAGGCCTACCTCCTTATGCAAAATGAAAGCAGTTCATAAAAATGATGCAAATTTGTGGTAATATGGTTTGGATAAGAGCCACTTGGACGATTAATAACAATCTTCTAATGCTGCTAAAATACTTATCAGAAAGTATTTACAGTGTTTACGGTAAGACTTCTGTAAGCAACCAGTTGGCCCCATATAGTATATCTTCAAAACTCTGGAAAATCTTGCCTCTTTATCCATCTTGATCCAAGTATACTGTGATGTTCTCTCTGGTTTTATTTTATTTTTTGTCAGATCTAGCAAAGCTGCCTAAAATTCACTTTTTATCCATATTCTTCATGGGTATATATTACCATAGATCACTTGAAGAGGAGTTTTTCACACCAACAGTGCCAACTTTTGATCGAAACAAAACCTCAGATTTACTGTTATTGAAACATTTGTTTTAAAACTCTCCTGGAAGATAATGCCTATCTCCTTATAAGTAAATGCATCATATTACTACTGTAATCCTCTTTGCTTCCTTTCATATCCCCTTTAGCAATTTTTTTTTTGTTAATATAATTGCAAAATAACTGAATTATGCATTGTGGTTTTCTGCTATGAAAAATACTTACAGAGCAGGAAATTTAGACTCCAAAGCAGTTTTATAAATAAATATTGCTTTCCTTTTTGTTCCCTGGAAAAACTGAATCCCTTCTCTTCCATTTACCCTGTTCAACATATCTCATCTATGTTTATCCATGAAACTTGTCAGGTTAGCAGGGGAGGATAGCCCTTGCTTTCCGGATAGCAAAGTGGCACGGGAGCGTAGGAAGACAGCACAAGAAGCAGGCGATCCCATACAGAGCCAAAGAAGCAGACACAGGTTTGTTTGTTGCAGAAGCATGTATTGGTAATAATAATAACAACAACAACTTTATTTTTACCCCGCCTTTCTCCCCGAAGGGACTCAAGGCGGCTTACATCAGGTTAAAACAGATTAAAAACATAATTTAAAAGACAGATAAAAGCATATAGGGCAGGAGGTCTGGTCTAGAAGGTTGAGCCTCCATTTGCCTGAAGATAACATCCGAAGGTCGCCAGTTCGAGGCCACCAGCACCGTGCGACCTTAAAGCAGCTGACAAGCTGAGCCGAGTTATTTCATCTGCTCTGAGCGTGGGAGGATGGAGGCCAGAATGTGCGGCCAGATCAAGAAAGAAACATCTGAATGTTGTGGTTTCTTGAAAGATAGAACCTTCTTTCAAATTGTAAAAATCCCTATGGGGATTTAAATTGCCTGCCCATGTAAACTGCCTTGAATAAAGTCTGAGGAGAAATCTGAGGTATAGAAATACCTGTATTAATAATAATAATAATAATAATAATAATAATAATAATAATAATAATAATAATAATAATAATAATAATATCATTAAAAAAAAGTAGTCAGATAAAAAGTAATCAGGTAAAAAGAGCATAGAGCAGCAAATCATAAAAGAATCAGGCCTGTAACATATTAAAAGGTGTTGAAGATGTTAAAAAGGCCAAGAACTCAGAAGGCTTGTTTAAACAGAAGGGACTTCAGGCCTCACTGAAAAGTCTCAAGAGAGGGAGCCATTCTTAAGTCAAGGGGAAGGGAGTTCCATGGCGTTGGTGCCACTACTTAGAAGGCCCTATTTCTAGGCCAGATGCCACCACCACATCCTGTGGCAAGGGATTCCACAGACTAATGCTAGGTAAAGAAATTTTTTCTTTTGCTTGTCCTAATTCTCCCAGTACTCAATTTTAGTGGATGTCCCCTGGTTCTGGTGTTGTGTGAGAGGGAAAAGAGGATCTCTATCCACTCTGTTCATAATTTTGTATGTCTCAATTATGTTCCCCTCAGATGCCTTTTTTCTAGACTGAAGAGCCCCAAATGCTGTAGCCTTTCTCAAAAGGGAGGTGCCCCAGCCCAGTAATCATTTTGGACACACTCTTCTGCACCTTTTCCATTTCCACTATATCCTTTTTGAGACGTGGTGACCAGAACTGGACGCAATACTCCTGGTGTGGCCTTACCATCTATTTACACAATGACATAATATTAGCTGTTTTATTCTCAATACCTTTTATAATGATCCCAAGTATGGAATTAACCTTCTTCATCACCATCGTGCATTGGGTTGACACTTTCATCGAGCTGTCCACCACCACCCCAATATCTCTCTCCTGATCTGTCACAGTCAGCTCAGAACCCATTAACCTATATGTGAAATTCTGGGTTTTTGCCCCAATGTGCATTACTTTACACTTATTTACATTGAAATGCATCTGCCATTTTGCTACCCATTCTCCCAGTTTGGAGAGATCCTTCTGGAGCTCTTCACAATCTCTTCTGGTATTTCACCACTCAGGAAAGTTTTGTGTCATCTGCAAACTTGGACACCTTGCTGCTTAACCCTGCCTCCAGGTCATTTGCTACTATCTTTTGCGTGTTTGGTGACACCTAAACTTAGTCCCCTTCCATCCTCATTAGGGGGCTGGTGTTTGTATTTAGATTTTCATCCATTCCAAACATGTGCTTGGCCAACCATCTGCTAGGCACTTGCAGATATGTAAAAGAACTGTGTATAAACGAACACTGTCTGCTGCATGCAAAAGTAGTCCAAGCTGATTTGCCACCTGTACCCATTCCTAAATTTCTCTGCTATCCCATTTATGTGCAGCGCCACATCTTCCTGCTCCACTCCATTACCACTTTTTTCAAAGTGACTTGGTGGGGAGAATCTTAGGAGTGGAACATCTCAGCTTCAAGCATTTGCTGTCCACTTTACCAGAAGTGTAGTGGAGCTCAGTGGTGTAGCTGGCGGGGGGCAATCCGCCCTGGGTACCACCCTTGAGGGGGTGACACCACAAATGCCCCAACATCGCTAACATCATGGAGGTTACGAGTAACCCCATCATGCCATATACTGTTGGATGTAGAATTCCCGGCAGAATGCAATGCAAAAAACGGATTGAAATATCTCTTGTCCATCAAAGGTTATGGCCAAAAAACCGGAAACCAAAAAATGCATTGAACCCTATGGAAAATGAAACTGAGCCATATCGTGCATTTACTTGCGAGTAGGCGAACGTGCCATAGTTCATCAGAAAGCGAAGGTTGAGAGGAATCCAATGACACCAGAATGGTTCCTATCCAATGAAAGCAGCCCCCCCAAAAACACCCAAGAAGGAAGTCCCTCCAAGCAGACGAATGTGTTGAGCCCTATGGAAAACGAAAGTAAGCCACACGGTCACGTTTACTCGTGAGTAAGCAAATGTGCCTTGGCTCCTGGTCAGGTCAGGCAAAGGGGAATGCAAGGCTAGCTGCATGGTTCCCATCTGATGAAAGTGGAGCTCAACAAATGCTCCAGAAGGCAGCCCCTCCCACAGAGAATAAACCAGAGTTGGTAAGGTGGGCAATGGGGAGGGCTGAAAATCTCACTGATTTATTTGTGTGTGGGGGGGGTGTTATTGCAGGCAGCAATCCCCCAAAGAATAAAACAGAGGCTTGAGTTGGTAAGGTGGGCACTGGGGAGAGCTGAAAATTTCATTGATTTTTTTTTTCGGGGGGGGGGTGTTATTGCAGGCAGGCTGCAGAGGAAATTCACTTGGTGAAACAGGGCTGGCTTCCCCTTATTTATCTGTTTTTCTTTAATTTAATTATTTATAATTATTTTATTGTGCTTGATTATGTCACTTCCAGCCATGACATCACTTCTGGTGGGTCCTGGACAGACTGTCATTCTAAAAAGTAGGTCCCAATGTTAAAAGTTTGAGAACCACCGCCTTAACCTAAAACAGGCCAATGAGACATCTGGGGGGGGGGTGACACCCTAGTGACCAAAATTCTGGAAATCGTGGCTTTTAGGAATAATACCATCATGTTATATACCATTTGATGCAGAATTTCATCCATTGTTTGTGGAGAAATATTTACTTCATTTATTTTTCTGGCCATTATTATTATTCCATGTCATGACTATTACTATCTCTGTCTCACCTACTTCACTGGGTTGTTGTGAGGACAAAATAAGGGGAGGAACCATGTACACCACCCTGAGCTGCTTAGAGGAAAGATGTATAAAAATGTGAATGAATGAATGAATGAATGAATTGTGTCATGTGGGGTGACGAAAATTTATGGGCCCCAGGTGTCAAATGACCTAGGTACGCCTCTGATGGAGCTGGAGGAAGAGGAAGTAAGCCCTCCCCATTCTCTTTTATTCTCCTTGAGTGCATGAGAAAGGAATTGGACACTTGGGTGGAGGAAGCAGCAGGCTGAGAAAGGTGGCAGGTGGGAAAGGGTTGTGGTGCATCCCCCTCCAGCTTGCCGCCTCCCCCATCGCATCATCTGAAGAAAGGATTTCAACTGGCTTCATGACTGTGCTGACCCTGGCTATTGCTGGATTGTGTTTCTTATGTGTCAAAATGATTACTTTTAAATTATATATGTCATTGCAATATCCTGAATTGTGTGCACTTCTGGATTTATTCAGGCATATGCAAAAAGGACCAAAAACTGGGCAAATGCTTCTGGGACAGTAGCTGTCATGAGTGATATTGGGATTTGATTAGACATTTCTATAACTTAACTGCCCATTTGGGGCTATCTGGATTTGTTATGATCCACTCCAGAGGCAAATGATTTTTATTGCACTGCAATTTTTGGAGTCAGTAGTGCAACACCAATGAATTTGATCAACTGAAACCAAAATTTGGTCCTTTGTTGGTAAATGTATTTGTCACATTGGATGCCACTGAATCAATTTATTTCTTTGGATTAGAAATGAATCACTTTAAAATTGCATCTTTTAACTTGTCAGGGATGCTGAACTGGGACAATCAGGATTTCATGACAGAAATACATCCAATATATGCTAGTGGATCTCAACCCCTTGAAGTTTAAT
The DNA here is from genome assembly GCF_035046505.1 of Tiliqua scincoides. Taxonomy (NCBI): domain Eukaryota; kingdom Metazoa; phylum Chordata; class Lepidosauria; order Squamata; family Scincidae; genus Tiliqua; species Tiliqua scincoides. Next base: position 178,990,985 of record NC_089823.1, read on the forward strand.
GCTGCTTTTCACAGGAGACAAGTTGTTTTGGCATCTTCCTAGTCTCTGTGGTGATCACACATTTACAGCCCAATCTTCTTGGGGCTGGGCAGCAGCAGAACTCAAGTTCTGCTGCAGCTAACTGCCATAAGCAGTGAGCACTGGCTGTAAAAGGTGCTGAGTAGCTCAATGCTGGAACCTTCCCACCCCCACCAGTTAATCCCCAGCCACCCCCAATCAAGGTAAGATAGCAGGAAAGTGAGAGGAGAGGAGAACAAGGTCAAAGAAGGGGTGAAACTGTTTGGGAAGGGGAATGTAATGAGGCAGGAAGACAGTGTGAGGGGGTGCATTCAGCAGCGATGACACATATTGGATCCTATTACCCATTTCTGCAGCCTCCCCACTCTCTCTCTCTCTCCTCAGTCTTGTGCTAGTGAAATTTCTAGTACAGGTCCGAGGAGATCCATTGCAAAGTAGGAGGCTTACAGAGGTGTAGGGGGATTTAAATTCTGTTTTGCCTTCGCAGCCTCCCAATCCACCCTGTTTTTTGCACAGCTGCACCAGAAAGGGGGGGAGGCAGGACAGAGCTGTAACTAGCATTACATGTGCCCAATAGTAATGCTTTTTGATTGAAACAAACAAACAGACAAACAAACTATGCCACATGTGCTAGTGCAGAAATGTCTCCCTCCTTACCCAAGTAGAAGACTCAGAGCCCAATCTTGGGCTTGATGCGCTGCCTTACTGCCGCTCTGCAGTCACATGGAGAGGAAAATGAGGGTAGGGAGAGGCGGGGAGGAAGTGTTCTGGGGAGGGGGGAAGCAGGGAGAGGGTGGGGAGTAGGCATGATGGGGAGGCAGGGAGAGGACGGGCAGGAGGTGTGCCAGGGGGATGGAGCAGGGAGGGAGAGAGGCGTGTCTAGTGGAGCTCCGCTCCACTGGATCCAGAGCATTTGTGTGGGGCTTGGCGCCCAACACGAACATAAGAACAGCCCCGCTAGATTGGGCCATAGGCCCATCTAGTCCAGCTTCCTGTAACTCACAGCAGCCCACCAAATGCCCCAGGGAGCACACCTGATAACAAGAGACCTGCATCCTGGTGCCCTCCCTTGCATCTGGCATTCTGACATAGCCCATTTCTAAAATCAGGAGGTTGCACATACACATCATGGCTTGTAACCCGTAATGGATTTTTCCTCCAGAAACTTGTCCAATCCCCTTTTAAAGGCATCCAGGCCAGATGCCGTCACCACATCCTGTGGCAAGGAGTTCCACAGACCAACCACATGCTGAGTAAAGAAATATTTTCTTTTGTCTGTTCTAACTCTCCCAACACTCAATTTTAGTGGATGTCCCCTGGTTCTGGTGTTATGTGAGAGTGTAAAGAGCATCTCTCTATCCACTTTATTCTTCCCATGCATAATTTTGTAAGTCTCAAACTTGGAAGTTTACGTGAACGCTCTTACTTCGCTGCTGACCTTTTGGTTGGCGGTGAATTAAATAGTCCCATTGCGGGGCTACTTCCCTTACCAGGGAGAAGACGGAAATCCCCTTCTCCCGAGGTGCAGCCTGTGGCTGCCGTTGGTGTGCAGCATGGGGCAGCAGCCGTTTTTGGTGCTGCTGCAGCTGTGTGCCACGGGGCCTCAGGATTGGGCTGCCCAGATGGTGTGCTTCTTTAGGACATAAAAATGCTGATAATCAACCAATTATGTATGTATGTATGTATGTATGTATGTATGAATGTATGTATGTATGTATGTATGTCCCCTGATGGCATATGGGTCTCCTTAGAACTCCAAGGAGTGCTGGGGGTGGGATGGGCAGAGAAATAGGGGATAAGATCCAATGAGATCCAACATGCACGACTGCTGACAGATCCATTCCTCCCTCCCCAGCACCACCTCCCCAGCACCTTCCAGATACCGCTGCCCGAACGGCCCCTCCTGACCGAGGAGTTAAGTCAGATAGAGGTTAAAAGAGAAGATGTTTCAGACCTCATTGATAAATTAAAGATCAATAAGTCACCGGGCCCTGATGGCATCCACCCAAGGGTTATTAAGGAATTGAAGAATGAAGTTGCAGATCTCTTGACTAAGGTATGCAACATGTCCCTCAAAACGGCCACGGTGCCAGAAGATTGGAGGATAGCAAATGTCACGCCTATTTTTAAAAAGGGAAAGAGGGGGGACCCGGGAAACTATAGGCCGGTCAGCCTAACATCCATACCGGGTAAGATGGTGGAATGCTTCATCAAAGATAGGATCTCAAAACACATAGACGAACAGGCCTTGCTGAGGGAGAGTCAGCATGGCTTCTGTAAGGGTAAGTCTTGCCTCATGAACCTTATAGAATTCTTTGAAAAGGTCAACAGGCATGTGGATGCGGGAGAACCCGTGGACATTGTATATCTGGACTTTCAGAAGGCGTTTGACACGGTCCCTCACCAAAGGCTACTGAAAAAACTCCACAGTCAGGGAATTAGAGGACAGGTCCTCTCATGGATTGAGAACTGGTTGGAGGCCAGGAAGCAGAGAGTGGGTGTCAATGGGCAATTTTCACAATGGAGAGAGGTGAAAAGCGGTGTGCCCCAAGGATCTGTCCTGGGACCGGTGCTTTTCAACCTCTTCATAAATGACCTGGAGACAGGGTTGAGCAGTGAAGTGGCTAAGTTTGCAGATGACACCAAACTTTTCCGAGTGGTAAAGACCAGAAGTGATTGTGAGGAGCTCCAGAAGGATCTCTCCAGACTGGCAGAATGGGCAGCAAAATGGCAGATGCGCTTCAATGTCAGTAAGTGTAAAGTCATGCACATTGGGGCAAAAAATCAAAACTTTAGATATAGGCTGATGGGTTCTGAGCTGTCTGTGACAGATCAGGAGAGAGATCTTGGGGTGGTGGTGGACAGGTCGATGAAAGTGTCGACCCAACGTGCGGCGGCAGTGAAGAAGGCCAATTCTATGCTTGGGATCATTAGGAAGGGTATTGAGAATAAAACGGCTAGTATTATAATGCCGTTGTACAAACCTATGGTAAGGCCACACCTGGAGTATTGTGTCCAGTTCTGGTCGCCGCATCTCAAAAAAGACATAGTGGAAATGGAAAAGGTGCAAAAGAGAGCGACTAAGATGATTACGGGGCTGGGGCACCTTCCTTATGAGGAAAGGCTACGGCGTTTGGGCCTCTTCAGCCTAGAAAAGAGACGCTTGAGGGGGGACATGATTGAGACATACAAAATTATGCAGGGAATGGACAGAGTGGATAGGGAGATGCTCTTTACACTCTCACATAATACCAGAACCAGGGGACATCCACTAAAATTGAGTGTTGGGCGGGTTAGGACAGACAAAAGAAAATATTTCTTTACTCAGCGTGTGGTCGGTCTGTGGAACTCCTTGCCACAGGATGTGGTGCTGGCGTCTAGCCTAGACGCCTTTAAAAGGGGATTGGACAAGTTTCTGGAGGAAAAATCCATTATGGGTTACAAGCCATGATGTGTATGCGCAACCTCCTGATTTTAGAAATGGGTTAAGTCAGAATGCCAGATGTAGGGGAGGGCACCAGGATGAGGTCTCTTGTTATCTGGTGTGCTCCCTGGGGCATTTGGTGGGCCGCTGTGAGATACAGGAAGCTGGACTAGATGGGCCTATGGCCTGATCCAGTGGGACTGTTCTTATGTTCTTATGAAATGCCTCATTATTCTCCCTCCTCCCCCACTGCCCACCCCACCACCACTGTACCTCTTCCACTGGTGGTTGAGTGTTTCAGTGGTGCCTACACACGGTCATTAACCATGTGCACTAGTGACAGTGTTCCACGTATCATCACTGCATCTGCAGTGCCAAAGGAGAGAATCTTCCATTATCAGCTACTTCAGCATAAGGCAGCCATAAAATTGGAACCTCTGTTCAGAATAAGGATATGCATTTGCTTAAAATAACAGAGCTGTATAGGAAACAAAATAACGTACAGCTATAAGTGAATATTTCAAAAGCTGTTTAAAGGGGGAAATTGTATTTATACTAGGAAATGTGATTTGGCTTTGTAATAATTGTCTCAGATTATGTGAAGATTTATGTCCAGTGCAATTCAAGTGACTGATGTGAAATGTCATTGAAGGAGAGGTCTCACCATGCTTTTCTGTATTGAGAAGTTGTTTGTTGTTTCGAGATTGAGGGGAAATAGAATGACACCATTAAGTAGTAAACTCCTATTTTGGACATTTAGAAAAAAATCTATATTGGATTCAAAACATTTAACACTTGAATAAGTTGGCTAATGTCTTTGAAAAGCACTAAATGCATGTTCCGTTTTAGTTGTGCTTGAGAATGTTAGAGCCCTTAGCATTTTGCTGTGAAGTAAACAACTTTTCAGCAGATGTTCTTTTAAAATGAAGCAGCTATTTGTATTGTGACATCTCAATTTCTGTCTCACATCCAGAATTTTATATAACCCATCTGGAAAAAAATACTTTGGATCTTTTCTGATTAAATGTGAAAATTACTCAGTTTTTGAAAACCTTGAGTCCTCTATTGTGTTTATTCATAATCATACAAACACCTGTTTTATTTGCTTTTTGATAATTACTGTATACTGTTACTAAATGGATAGATTCCCAGGATTAAATTGTGGTCACAATAAGCCCCTTGATGTTTTACTCATTTGGCCCTGCTGATGCATTAAATGATGCGCTGAACTATCCAACAATTTCTAATGGTCGTGACCCTAGCATGCATGTGTTTGAAAAAAATATAACTGTTCTGTATGTGCACTTTCTTATACAACTGCATAAAATAAAATTAGATTTAATGCTGAGATATGGAAAGGAATCAAGATAACCTCGCCTAGAGAATGAGTGTGTGAAAGTAAGAAATTACTGTACTCCATTACATTTTGCAGGTTTTTCCTGCTTAAATTAATGGCCCAATCCTGTGGGCTCATTATGCTGGTAAAACACATGTTCTACTAGCATAACATGCTTTGCGGTTGTCGCCTTTTAGTCTATGTGCTTCCTATGCTGGACTAAAATCTGAAGAAGTTTTGGAATACCTCTTCTGCTTTTCAGAGGCAAAACAGGCTTAGCAAGCCTTTCACATCTGTTCAGTATGATAGCCAATTATTTAAGCGGCAAAGGCGAGTGCTACATATACAGCCTTGTTTGAACCTGTATATGCTATCAAGTGTGAAATGGAAAAGTCTTATCATAAATGTGTGGGAAAACTTAGCAGACGCACACTAAAGAATGTGCTTGGCTGTTGAACTTGTGATTTAAATGAAAGAAAATCAACAGTATGATTTTGATTTTGATTTCCACTTGCAGTTTACTGAGCATTCATTTTGAATCTCACTGGTTTCTTATTAATACAAGTGGCTCCTGGCATACTTCATTATGCTCCATACATAGGCAAAGCATTAGTTTTGTGAAGAACATCACAGATAAAGCAAGCAGGTATTATTTATCAGCAATTTTGTACAAACAATCATTCTTATAGTCCAAACGCTGCATTTAAGAGCTTTAGAATGTCTCTTTGCCTGCTTGTCTGTAATGCATGAAAATAAATCTTATTTTATCTCTTGAAAGCTTTAAAAATAAAACAACAAAAAGAAAGGAAATTTTAATGAATACAAAATATTGTGTTATTGGTCAGTCATAATTATTCTCTCATTCAGATCTCTGTTCATAAAAAAATTACTTGCATATGACCTTTTCCTTAAATATTGTCATAAAGTAAAATAACTTTTGGCAACTCGCAATAAAAGTTTAAAATTTAGGTCTGTTGGCTTTTGTTTGACATTTCTATGAATGATACATATCTATCACATGAAAGTTGCATAACCTATCTAATTATATTTCTTTTTCACTCATCTGTTCTTGATGTAAGAAGGCAGTTCTTAGGATACATCTGTAAATTGGATATTTACAATTGAGGTTAGGGTTATTTTTCATTGATACTGTCAAGTTCTTCAGCGTAATACAAACAACAGAATGACTGCTGTCCTAAAGCAAAGGCACCTTTATGCCACAACTTGATCGCCTGCTATTACTCCATGATCAGATACATGAGCTGACATGTTGTGGAACTGCTTTCTTTACGCTGCATCAACTCCCTGGCCATACAAAGAAAACTTTCTTGACTTTTATTTATTTTGTCTAAATATTTGTATCCTGCCTTTCTGTCTTTGAGGGAGATGCTCAAGTTTGCTCACAACGTATTTATTTAATTGTAGATTTATACTCCATGTTTTGATCCAAATGACCCCCAAGTTCTGGGTTTACAATGACAAATGAAAACCACAGGAATCCCTCAGCCCTCTGACCGGTACTCGCCAGTTCGAGGCCACCGGCACCGTGCGACCTTGAAGCAGCTGACAAGCTGAGCCGAGTTATTCCATCTGCTCTGAGTGTGGGAGGATGGAGGCCAGAATGTGTGACCAGATCAAGAAAGAAACACCTGAATGTTGTGGTTTCTTGAAAGATAGAACCTTTCAAATTGTAAAAATCCCTAGGGGAATTTAATTGCCTGCCTATGTAAACCGCCTTGAATAAAGTCCGAGGAGAAATCTGAGGACCAAGAAAGGCGGTATAGAAATACCTGTATTATTATTATTATTAATTATTATTATTATTATTACCTGATCAATAGTGAGGACCAGACTAATCTTTCCCTTAGCAAGGTGTTCATCCTGGAAGACAGACTGTATGACTGTCTACACCCTGGGCACATGACCACGAAGCTAGTCCATAGGGTCCCCCTGTTTCTTTACTTGCCTTTCTCCCCTGCCCCCTCCCCTATGAATGATATATGCAACCTCGTCATTACAATGCTGCTGCAGGTAGCTTGGCAGTATGCTGGTATGTGCCAGGACATGACATGTGCCAGCGTGCCAATGCTATTTGTACCCCTCCAGGTGCATTTTAGCAAGCTGACTTGCAGCAAGATGATGATGTACAGGGTGTCTTGTCTTGTAAGTGGCATCATGTGTGGGCACTGCATACGTTGCCCTCCAGTGTTCCCTCTCAGCCGAGCTCCACGCAGTATGGAGCTCAGCAACCAGGACATTTGGCAATAACCTGATGACAAAAAGAAGACAATAAAAGGACATGCAAAGCATCATTTTACAATAATAATTGCAAAGCAATTGCAAAGCAGATTGCAAAGCAAAATTGCAATAAAGCAATTGCAATAGCAATAATTCATGCAAAGCATCATTTTACATTCCAAGTCATAAAAGAACTTCTAAGGGAAATAACACTTGAGAGCAAAATCCTAAGCATGTCTACTCATTGTGTCAATGAGACTTACTCCCAGGAAAGTGGGATTGCAGCCTGAGTCATATTGCATCCAAACACTACAAATCAGGTAAATTAATATTCTGATCTAGGCAATTGATTGCTAGCTTTGGTGACATCATGACCTATCACCAGCTGCCTTCCAAACTATTCCTTTCTCAGATGAAGAAGTTGTACTTGGCCTGCACACATATGAGTGGCTGGCACTGCGAATGTCTGGGAAAGTCAGAAAAATGACCACCGATCCGGGTCTTTGAAAGGCAAAAGGAAACACTGAAATGCAGCAGTTTGGGTGTGACATCTGGATTCGTGTCGTGTGTATTCTCATTTCCCAAAACTGATATGCAATGGAAAATGAAAATGCAATCATCCCTTTGGAAATGCCAAACTATGCAACACAACATGCTCAGCTGGAGCGTATTAAAGGGAAATATCAAACTAGTACAAATATAGAGGCAAAGAAAACTGATTACATGAAAACCATAGAGTACTCTAGGGTATAAACAAACATTATTCTTGCTACATTGGGGGGGGGGGGGAATCAACACATACCGGAAGATATATTCTAAAGAAACTGAGTTATGGTTGAAATTGTATATTGCACATCCAAGGCTGCCTGTGGGAGACAGATGACGTATGCACAGCAACTGTGTGTGTTCCTGGCAGGCTGTTGTAGTGCACAAGAGGAAGAGAAAACAACCCCTTGGAAAAGCCAAGTACCTCTTTCCCTGCAGTACCTCCATGCCGTAAAAAAGGCAGATTCCACTGGCTATGTCAGCCCAACAGCAAAATTAGTTATTTGCTAGTCACGTTGACATCCTGCTGAAGGCCTCCTTTGTGCAGACTTCAGGGTGCATATTCCACTTCCCAAGCAAGATCAGCACAGCCATGCACTTAGCCCTAATGTCTATATTTTTTATTTGCCCTGGGCCCCAACAAATAAGACGTGCAAGTGTCACTTTTAGTACCTCAATCACTTATGCAGGCCTTCTCAAGGGAACATTTGTTCCCTTACCTTGGGGCTTCATTGCAGTTGCATTGGCACAGGAAAGTTGGTTAGGATTGGGCCCTAAAGTAATTAATTGACCCAATTCCTCATAAACTGCTTTTCCCTATATAACAATTTCAAACATGTTGAGATAATGTCAAATGTATATTTATGTAGTACTATAAACATATAGTGCTAGATTTATAATAATTTAGCCACATGATATGTACTATGCAATATAATTTTTAAAATCTAATAAATAAGTTAGATAAAATGTATCCGAAGAGATGACTGCAAAAACTGCCACACAATAATTCAAAAAGTATTATGTGAATCCACCCTAATACTGAAATTCTAAGCATACCTGTGTTATTGAAATCTGTGGAACCTGCTTTTAGTTAAACATTGTTAAGAGTAAGCTGTAAATGTTCAGACTTCATTTAAAGTTTGTTGTTCAAAGTGCACATGAGTGAGACATAACATTATGCATTGTGCAGAGACAGATGTTTTTCCCCCTCTCTTGTAATACTAGAACCAGGGGTCAGTAGCATACCACGGACAGGGTGGGTGCATGCTGTAAGGAGGTGCCAGCGTGCTGTCCCTTCAAACACCCGGTAGACGTGGGGAGTCTCAAGGCAGAGGCCTGGTCTATCCAGCATTCAAATATCTGGCAGACCTGACCTCCTTGAGGCGGAGGCCAGATCTATCTGCTGCTTTGAATTCTAGGTAGACCTGGCTCCCCTGAGGGGGTGGCTCTCAAGATGGAGGCCTGGTCCACACATGGCTTTGAGCAACCAAGGGCAGGGCAGTGGGAGAAATCCACCCTGGCAGAGGCATATCATGGGTGGTGCAGGAGGGGCAGGTGCTCCAGGTACCAGTTGATGAGGGGCGCTGGTCGCGACTAAGAGATGGAGTGGGGCAGCAAAGATGGAAAAAGTGGAGGAAAGTTGAACCCTCCCACCCTCCCCTGTGACCTTTTGGCTCCGAAAATGAGCAATTCCAGATGCTGGGAGGTGTGGCGGGGCAGTGCAGGGGGTGGCATGGTGACACAGGGGGCAACGTAATCTCATCACTCAGCCCGGACCCAATTAGGACCTTACAGCTCTGCACCCCAGTTTCCAGCGGGGCTAGGTATGCCACTCTCAGGGGTGATGCAATGAAACAGATTGGTAGACAGACTTATAAATAGGTACTAGTCATGAAACCTCCAATTTTAACAGCACTATGCCCCTGAATACCAGTTGCAGGGGAACAATGATGGGAGAGGTATACCTTCTCTCTTGCATAGGGCTTCCCAGATGCAACTGATGGGCCACTGAGGGAAACAAGATGCTCGGCTAGATGGGTCTTTGGCCTGATCCAGTGGGACTTTTCTTAGGTTCTTACATAACTAGCTTTATAAAGGAGAATATTGAAACAGATAGGAGATGCATCTGAAAAACCTTGTTCCACATTGTCTCAGTCTCATTGTCTGAATCTGTTTTCACTCTGCAATGTCTGTTTTCGTGCAGGTAGCTTTAATTTTAATTTTGTATGTGCCATCAATTCTTTCGCTCTATTTCCACTCTGCCCTTATTGGTTACCATGTAGGCATGTGCAGCTCTCTTTGGCTGCAATCTCCTACACCAGTGTTTCTCAAACTGTGGGTTGGGACCCACCAGGTGGGCTGCAAGTCAATTTCAGGTGGGTCCCCATTCATTTCAATATTTTATTTTAAATATATTAGACTTGATGCTACCATGGTATGTAACTGCATTTGGGGAAATGTTATAGACCCGTACTTTTAACAAGCTACTATGTATATTCTTTTAACAATGATAGTCAATGGGACTTACTCCTGGGTAAGTGTGGGTTGGACTGCAGCTTAGGATTGTTAAAAATTTTCCTGCTTGATGATGTCACTTCCAGTCATGACATAACTTCCAGTGGGTCCTGACAGATTCTCATTCTAAAAAGTGGGTCCCGGTACTAAGTGTTTGAGAATCAATGCTGTACACACTGGGATTTCCTTCTGAGCAGACATGCATAGGCTTGCTTTGTTTGTATCTTCAACCACGTTCCTTCAACCACTGCAATGGAAACTTCTCTCTTCCCTTCCCCTTTGCATTGCCAAAAGATACTTGGTTTTGTGCTGTCTTAGGGCATGAACCAAACTGATTATGGAAACACACATTACTGCATTATTTTTTTTAAAACTCTGACCATTATTTAAGGAAAACATGATATGCTATGTCATTTGGGTGTTAGCCTCAGAAAGCATCATCTACATATACCAGTATTTTCCACTGCAGCTCACAAAATCAACACAATCTCCAGGAAAATAATAAACATTTGGGTATCTTGTCTACTTGCAAAACAGTTCAGTGGGAACCGCAGGCTGTATTATATTTTCCGTCACATCTGCAATAAATTTATATGTGTGGCAAAAGCCATTGGGAAGATCTTCTGGGAAGAAAATACATGTCATATTTAATCAAAATGGTAGCATAAAGAGTTGCAAAATACTTGTATGGAAAAGAAAGGTTTGTGGTTTTTAAATAAATCCTGGAAGGTCACAACAATGTAATTGCTGCAATCTTTAAAAAGAAAAAATCCTAAAACTGTGGTGGGGGAAAGTCACTCAGAGAACAGCCAGTGAAGCCTACTATGTTGCAAAGGGGATTACTCAGCTTCTGTTCCACCCTCCTGTTTACCAACAGCTGCTGCACACATGAGGCTGCCACCAGGTAGGGCATGTGCACAGATGAAGCTTAAATTGACTCTGTTTCATCACTTTGTAATGCAAATATAAAACCTCCATTGACCAGGCATGCTTATTTGCAGTCAAAATGCTTCCCCCCTCCATTGCATTCCCATCAATAATGTGAGAACATACTGCTTTAGATCATAACAATATTTAAATCCATGTTAGGACACTGAAGATGTATACGTCCCAGAAAAAAATAATAATAAAGTCGGAACTTGAATCTGATGATGTGAGTTTATTACTAAAGTTTGGTTGTATTAATATGTTAACTTTTCTATCTCTCCTTTCAATAGCCCAGTTCCTTTTTGCATAGTCCTTCTTAGGCTTTCCAGATGCCCCCTCTTTTCAAATCGCTATTGCTACATCTTTTATTTGTAAACAGACCACAGATTATTAAAAATGCATAACAATGGCCCTTATTTACTAAAGGTTTTTTGTTTTTGTAATAGCATGCAGAGCAAGCCAGCAAAGAGGAATGAAACTGTGCTGGGGTAGAGGATGCTTTAGCATTTACTCCCATTGTAGTTTCACCCCATTTTGAGCCCTCCCCATGCTATTTCCAAATGTCAACCAAACACAGGGTTATGATAAACGGTAATCATCATGCGTAGTTTGACCCGAGACTCTCTCCTTACTGTGTGAAGGACATAAGAAGTGTGTATGAATGGCAGCAAAGTCCTGAGATTCTGTAACAAACTGCAAGTCCCAAATGAACAAAGACACTCCAACACATAAAGACAAAAGACCACTCAGGAGTTGTGACAGTGCTACTTTAAGGCTTCATCTCATCAGAGTCCTCAAGCTCTAAAGCCCATTGTGACCCTTGTTTCAGGAGATTAGCTGCCCTTTCCTTATCAGATCTAGATGCTGTCCAAAGAAGACAAGATATTTTATCTGAGTGCCTTATATTAGAACAGTTAAGTTACAACATCCTAAAGGGAACTACAGTTGCATTGCTACTGTTATTAATATGACTGTTCTGTTGTTGTATGTTGTTCTAATTAGATGGTTCCTTCCTATAATGAAGAGGGCAAATGAATCCCTGTTTAATTCAGTGGAGTTAACCACAATCTTTTTTTTTTCTTTTTTCATGCTCAGCAGCAGGATGTATGTGATTTGCATTGTTGCATTGTGTTGCTAAGCAGGATGTTGAAGTCCTGGGCCTCCAAGTAGGATTTTAAAAAAATGCAAACACTTCAACGGGCAGAACCAGCAAGAGAAGGGGGAGCCAGGAGGAGGAGAAAGAGTGGAGAAGGAAGAAGAGAGGAAAGGAGAGATGGATGCAAAAGAGGAGAGTAGGGCAGATGAAGAAAGAAAGAAGGAAGAAAAAGGGAGAGATGGGGAAGAGGATGCCTGCAGGTGGAGCTGGCCAAGAGAGACCCAAAGCATGGGTAGAGTCTATGCACTGGCGCCTGATGAAGGCCCAGCCTCAGGCTAGAAGGGGACAGGCAAAAGACAGGGCACCCCAAAGTGAGAACCTGGGAAATGTGGGCTCCCTCTCCTACTGAAGCCAGGGCCAAAGCCAACTGAAGCAGCTTTGGAGCTGGCACCATAAGCCACCCTTGTCAGGATCATTGCATCAGTTGGCAGCATGGAATGAGTCCAGATTGGCCTGATGGACAAGAGGATCCCTAAGGATGAAGGTTTTTATCTTAAAACAGAGAGAATTCAACCAGCACAGACCTTATAACTTGATCTAAGCTGCCAACCCAAGCATCGGTATCTCCAGCTTATTTGGAGAGATGATACCTAAAGGACGTTTAACAAGCCTTGAGGCAAAAAGATTGGCAGTGAAACCAACCACCAGGACCCCAAACAGGTGAATCTAGAGGCCAAGGTAGACTGGAGTGAAATTTCTCACAATTGGTACTTGCCAAGTAAACATGCCAGGTGACTGTCGCCTCTTTCTTCTGAGCAGGGACATCCTATCTGGCCCCACCCAATGTAGAGCTTCTCCCTGTGAAAAGAGGAAGTAGGTTGAGGCAGCCCCCACGTGAAAAACAATTTTAAAATATTTCAAATAAACATAAAATATTAGAATCTACCCTATGTATGTTTACTAAGGGGCAGCCCAATCCTGAGCTTCCTGGAGTCTGCTAGAGCAGTGGCTCCAAAGCAGCTTCCGCTGTATCCAGCAAGTGCTGGGAAGTAGTCATAAGTCTCTTTGGGGGAAGGGGACTTTCATTCTTTTCCCCCAGGAAAAGCCCCATGCCCCGCAATGGGGTTTCTCAAGTCTGTGTTGGGTATTTTGCTGGTGCAGACTTGAGAGACTCTGTGTCAGGCCTGCTAGCCTGATATGGAGTTCAGGATATGGCAGAGCACAGCTCTGCTGATTCTGCCCCATCCCACCCCAGTTCCTCCCTCCACCCCACCCTTGTTTTGCTCTCCCCCTGGTATCCTCTTCCTGCCAGTGCTGGGCCCAGCACGTAACTGGTGTGGGCCCAGCACCAGCACTCTCTGCTCACCGGTTGCCATCAATTTGCTTCATGGCATGTTTACAGCACCCAGCACCAGGGCTCAGTGCCAGCACTGGGCCAGTTTAGGATTTGGCCCTATGACCACCACTGTCCTAAGCAGGAATTACTTCCCAGTAAATTTGTACTGGATTGTACTGGGTTGCAGCCTCTGCGGCAGCTTCTGCAGGGCTGGGCTGACGCAAGGCTCTGGGGTGGTCGGAGAGGAGGCAGGGAATATTGGTTCAGGCAAAAACTCTTCTACCCAGGCTGCTTACAAACCAAGGCACAAAAACTCAGATCCAAATGTTGAGACCAAAGGCAGTTTACTTACAATCTGATGCAGACTTAAACATTTCTCTCATCAAGGTTCTTAAAACTAGAAGACCAGGAGCCCTAAAAAGCTGCCCCTGGATGCATGCAAGTATAAACCAATAGTTAAAAACAGAGATTAAAATACACTCTCCTGTTCTACCAAAGTCAGCAAACAAGAAGCTATATATACATAAGGAGGAATCAGCAAGGGGACACACCCTTTAAAAAGACCATTAAAGGGACCACATAGAATTTCAATTTTAAAGAACCAGATACTCAACTGATAACCACTACTCAGTGTTGTTATTCCCCAACAGGGAGGAGGCAGGAGGGAGGCGTTCCTGGGCAGGGGAGGGTGGGTGGTAGGCAGCCCCAGGGCAGGCGGGCAGGCGGGGACTGGGAGGTGGGACTGGGATCCAGCACTTATGCAGCAGAGGCCACTTTGGTGGCACTGCACAGTGCAGGCTGATCAAGGATAGGATTGGACCAATAGGTTAACATGAGTTCCATTTTGTCTCTCAGATAGCCCCTGGGGAAAGTGATTACATTAAGCAAGTTTGCTTCCTGCATTTGATTCTTCTCTTTAGCTCAGAACTTTTGGGGGGGGGGGAATTCAGCACCTGAGTGCTCCTGCTAATGATGTCACAGCTCCTGGTGTAGAAGGCCTAGAGCTCTGCTCCTTTCCACTCCCCCTTGCCCACATCCCTGGCTGGTGCTATAACTGCTAATAGCTAATATTGATTCAATGGGTCAGATCACCTTTCCCTCCTGAGACAATATTATGTCTATTCATCTCATCAGTCACATGCTTTATCTACAGCAGTCCAGGATGCTGTATTCCTACAGTACAAATTATGATGATTGACTTCAGGGCCAGTCTCCAGCTTCCTGCTATGTCAAAGCACCACCAGGAGATACAGGCATGCTTTCTGTGGAGAAATAATCCATGAAGAATCCATGTGATGCCTGGTTTTTTAAGTTTCAGTCAGAGAAATGAAACAGCAGATTCAGAAATTGTGTCAGATCTAGTCTGCAGCTGATTTTTTAGCACTGTCTTGACATGTCAGGATAAATATTCCCGGACAAAGGGAAGAACACAATCATTCATACAAGAGAAGTCTTCTGGTAGGCCTTAAATGAAAATATGAAATGTAGTGGGGGATTAACAATGACAATAATATAAATATTTTTCTTTTTTCCTTTTCACTGGAACTGTGCAATATATATTTTTTAAACAATTGCTGACAGTGGGTGAGTGGCCATAAATTCAGCTGTATAGATCCCTGCCTCTTATAAACTGTATAGACATTTGTGGCTGATCTGTGAGAAGACAGATGGAAGGGAATTGCAAGTGAGACTTTATTATTCACACAGGTGTGATTGCTGCGGCTTCTTTCTGAAAGGGGCTGGCACTGCTGTTTGAATGAGCATTGTTTCATAAAGTTTATATAAATGTTGGGCCTCCTATAGTGACATAGGAAGCTGCCATATATTGGGTCAGTCTACTGGAACATAGGAAGCTGCCATATATTGGGTCAGTCTAATCTATCTTAGTAATGTCAACAGTGACTTGTAGCAGCTCTTCAAGGTTTGAGATGGATGTGTTTCTCTTCCTTACCTGTAGATTGCACCTGAGGCCTTTTGCATGCAGAGGAGATGCTCTTCCGTTGAGCTACAGGACCTCCCTAAGCAGGTATGGCTATAGCATAACAAGCTTAGGCAGCAGTCTAGGCAGTCTAAGCAGTCTACTAAGTCACTCTGACTTAGGTGGAATATTCAGCCCCACGTGCCCTCTAGATCAGTGTTCTTCAATTGGTCAATTGTGACACCAATGGGGTCATGCAGCCTCATCTGGGGGGGGTTGTGGCAAACTTTCAAAACCTGTGCAAGAAGGGCTTATATTCAATCCAATAATGGTACTGCCTTATCAGAACTGAGTCCTTGAGATAATCCTGCACAGTCTCTTCTCACTGTTTTGCTTCACAGCTCCTAAGGACAGCCCTGCCTCAGACTGCTATCTCACAGATTTTTTGTGAAAACACAAGCAGCAAGAGGAAATACGGCAGGCAGAGGCAGGTGGTGACGGGAGTGGGTGGATCAGGTCCCAGGAAGGAAACAGAATCAGTGGTGGGTCCCTAGTTTCATACCTCATTTATTTATTTGGGGGGAGGGGTCAGGGCACAAAAAAGGTTGAAGACCACTAGATGGTTTTTGTGCCAGTGTATTTCATCCCTCAGATGAGGATACTTCTCCATCTTTCTTCAGGACTGAGGATAGATTCTCGATGAAGGGTTTCTTGGCATTTAGCCAGTGTAAATGTTTGGCGCGTCAATGGTACAACCACATTCTGCATGCCGATGACAATACACTGGCTCAGAATGGTCTTCAGTTGGAGATCAATGGCAAATGACCAAAGGGCAGATCGAAGCAGCGCTCGCTTGATACGTTGCATGGCAACATGAAAATCACCTGCCTACATCTGGACCAGGCCCACGATCAAGAGAAATGGCTACTCCAATCCAGAATAGTGGGCCCCGCCACCAACGGGACAAACACTAAAGAAGAAGAACAAGTGTTTTGGAGCCCAGTGCAGATTCATACAAAAGCTCAGGCTGTGAAAGCAAAAGTCTTGATGGCAGATGGCAATGCAGAAATTCCAGGAGACACACCAATCTTTCACCTTTACAACCTGATATAATGCGTCACGCTCAATGCCAGTTAAACTGTTCCCTCTCTTTCATCATCTGCTACTGAGGTACTTGCAGAAGGATGTTAGGACTTTACCTGCAAGAGGGTTTCTGGATCCATTCTGTAGAACTCAGGTTGCAGGTGATGCAAAAAAATCTAGACTCAGTCAGGTCTGTCTCTAAGATTTCAGTTTTTTGGAGATTCGAACTCCATCCAGGAACAACAAACTAATAATAATAATAATAATAATAATAATAATAATAATACATGTATTTATATACTGCCTTTCTTGGTTGTCAGATTTCTCCTCAGGCTTTATTCAAGGCGGTTTACATGAGCAGGCTGTTCTAAATCCCCATAGGGATTTTTACAATCGAAGAAAGGTTCTATCTTTCAAGAACCACAACATTTCAGATGGATCTTTTAGATCTGGTATCACATTCTGGCCTCCGGTTTCCTCCCACGCAAGCTGACAAGCAGCTTCTTCATCTCTCACATGGAGGGCAGCCAAGACGCTTCTTCGCTCACAGCAAAGAGCAGATGGAATAACTCGGCTCAGCTTGTCAGCTGCTTCACCATTCACAATGCTGGTGGCCTTGAACTGGCGACATGCGAATGTTATCTTCAGGTAAACATAGGCTCTACCCTCTAGACCAGACCTCCTGCCCAGAAAGGCAGTTAGAGAGGTAGTTAGATACTGGGGGAGGCCATCATCCTCCATAACAGACCACCACAGAAACAGCATGAACTTGACCAAGCAGATGAGTTCACATCTGGGAACAGGGCCTCTGAATGGAAATTTATCAGAGGGTACAAAGTTTCTTTTGGGCCACTTTGCAAAGAGGGAGGGGTGAAACAGCTGGGGAGGGTGGTGACGGGCAAGCAAAACAGGGGCAGGGAGGGGTGAAACAGGTTAGGGGGAGTGTAAAGACAGCTGGAAAAGTCTTTGGAGCCCAGGTCTACCAACCCATGTGGCATCAGTAGTGACCCCAGCATCCCATGCAGGCAACAAGTCTGACTAGGTAGGAAAACATAAGATTGCAGGAAATTTCTGGGCCCCCTTCTTTGGCTCCTGGGCCCCCCTTTGGACCCTGGGCCCGGGTACAAATTACCCCCTTTACCTTCCTCTCCTAGGCCCTGTCTGGAAAGGACAATAGTGTTTGGCTGGAGAATTTGACAATAGGAGTTACAGAGGAAATTCTGTTGCCTTTTCTTTACTAAATTAGCTTCAGTAGTACTTTAGCCACCAGCAGGGTCTCAGGCATAGATGCAAGAAGCAGGATCATATACCTCAAGGAGGGAGAAACTCTGTGAGAGGCTCTGGAGGATTTATGAGCCCAGAAGAGTTGCACAGCCTAAAGGAATAAAAGCTAAAACCCAGGGTGGTAGTTAAGGGTCCATGTCTGTTCCTCCCTTGAGCCATTCTCTTTTCATTAAACAACCCTGGCATTGGGCTGGAGATCGCTGAAACACTGAGACATACCTGCCAAGTTATGACACCTTTGAGAGACTATTTTATAACAATAAAGTTTCAGCTTCTTTCATCACAACACTGTGTGTCAGAAATGAAAGAGAGGCTCAGCTGCTCACATGATATACAGGTTGCTGGACTTTGCTTGCCTGCAGGACTTTACCATGTCAGGCTGTAGGTGACGGATGAAACACATGAATTTCTGCCTTCAATATATGAAAACATTTCCTGAGCATACAGAGCTAGCATGTACAGGAGGAGTGTTGGGGTCTCTCAGTCCCATTTTCATGGCTTGCACAAATACTGCATTCTGCTCAAGTACAGTACTATTCACAAAACTATATCTAGAGGGGGAAAAAAATCACAGGAATAATGCCTGGAATGCTCAGTTAACATTTGTACATCTCTCTCTCTCTCTCTCTCTCTCTCTCTCTCTCTCTCACACACACACACACACACACACACACACACACACACACTTCCCTCCCCCACCAGAGCAGGAGCACACATTTGTCTTTGATGTAGCATACCAAATAAAAGAGTTACACAAGTAATGAATTTGTCCATCCATGTCAAAGAATATATACATTTCAATGATGAGCTATATACATCCATCTATCAGTTGCAGGTATCTATTTAGCATTCAGCAGGCTGATTTGTCTTCCGAGCTTTTGGCATGCTTTTCCCTTTCAAATTAATTTGTGTGTTAATCCTTTGCAAGAAATCAATTCCAGTCCAAAAGCTCATTAGCTTGAATATATATTTTTAATTAAAGTATGGTTAGCCTAGCTTTTTAACTCTACAGATTTTTCCCTCCAACTTAGCAAGCATCTGGGCAGTAGAATAACAATTTGTTTGGGGAGGTGGTTTTGTTTCTGCTGCTGCTTCCTTCTGTCTCCTCTTAGAGTCCCTTGCATTTTGGACCATTTTCATTCTCTCTGCTGCCTCTTTCCTCCATGCCCATCTTTCTTCAAAAAAAGAAGGTGCCAGACTACCAGGAACAGGCAGGGCTCCAGATCACTTCACCTCACACTCCTGGTTGATACCTGGCAAGGAGCTGGCAGTGGTGGCACACAGCAGGATGGTGGAATTGGGCTCCTCAGGCAGTGCCTGAGCTTCAAGTAGGCTTGCTACTGCTTTGTTTGAAAACAGGGCAGCAGAGCAAAAATTTGGGTCAGGTGAGCATGGGCAAGGTGAGGAGATTGCAGTGGTGGCTGATGGCAGGGCCAATGCGAGAGGATGCAGGGGGGTAAATTGTACCCGGACCTGGGGTCGAAAGGGGGACCAGGAGCCAGAGAAGGGGGCCTAAAAATGGGATCTTACATTTTCTGATCTTGCCAGGGGCAGGGCCCATAGGGGGTGCAGGTGGTACATCATGCCTGGTCCCAGGGTCAAATGGGGCCCAGGAGCCAAAGGAGGGGAGCTGGAAATTTCCTGGGATCTCAGAAAATGTTTGCATATATTGTGTGAAGACTAGCATTCACCTTTTGTGATAGCCTCCATTCTGTTATGTATCATAATTCGTAGAAATTGTGATCCAATGATTGTATGAAATTATGATCCATTGGAGAAGGGGAGCGGCTCAAAAGAAACTTTGTATCCCTGATAAAGTTCCTCTCAGAGGCTCTGGTTGATGGGTGCAGGGTGCCACTTGTGTCCATTCACTGATCAAGGCAGCCCATCTCAGCTTGCCTCATGAACAACCTGGCCCTATAGGATATGGAAGAAATGTTGCAGTTCTGCATAGGATGGCATGCGATAAGGTGCTATATGGACTACATCTGGGAGTACCCTGTGGGTTCAACCTTATACATATTTACCAGGCTGTGGCAGTAAGTCCTACTAAACACAGTGGGATTTACTTTGGGTAGACATGCATAGAATTGAAGGTACATGCTGAATGTTGGTGCTGCTTAATGTTAATCGGCTATACCTAGAGGAAATCTGAAAACTTGAGTAAGGGACCAGTGAAGTAAAGTTAGGAAACAATCTTAAATGGTGAAACCTCACCGCAGGCTAGAGAAATGGAGTAGGTTCATCAGAAAGCAACGGAGTCAAAAGCGAACCTGTTTGAGTGATTTAGGATACTTCGGTGATGGGAAAATACATTTTGAAGTGGTATAACTGGGGAGTAAAATTTGCTTCTGAGCATTAACTTGGAAAGAATAGAACCAAAGGGTGAGTTTTTCCCATGGAAGTCTTTTCAAGGGTTTCCTGCTGCAGGTCATCCAGGATTTTGCAAAAGTCCTATGTGTTTTTCATGTGTTGAGATAGTGAAGTTAAGAGGAGAGGAAAGAGAGAGACTTTGCAAAGACAAGGATGGAAAGAGGAACAGCTTTCAAAAAACAGCTTTCAAAAAGCAACCATCAGTATGAGATTTCCTGTAAAAGAATACTAAAAATGTATGAAGAGCTTTCAAAAACCAAAAATCAGTATGAGATTTCTTATAAAAGAATACTTAAAATGTATATGGCCAGTGGAGTTTCCTTTTTATCCCTACACTTTTCTATTGCTTGTTAAGCCATCAAAGGATAAAGTGAGAGCCACAAGGATTCACTTTTCATTCAGCTTTCTTATCACATTCTTGATCCACGCATGTTTGTTCTGGCTCCTTTGCAATCACTGCATTTGGAGCCAAAGTAGACCTATACAGAAACTTTGGGATTTGATGATTGGAAGAGAAGTAGCAAAGGGGGCTTCTCTGGGGTTGAAACACAGTCAGTGGGGAAGAGTTAAGCACCCTCTTGCTCTCCCCAGTCCTCCTGAACTATCATTCTGTCCTGTTGACATCAGTATCTGCTTGTCCCAATTGCTGCTTATGCAAAGGATATCACTAAGATATGTCATGTAATTATTTATTGTGTCATATACCCTGCCCTTCCTTCAAGGAGATCAGTGATGTACATGGTTTATCCCCTTCCCTTTTATCCTCACAACAACCCTGTGAGATAGACTGAGAAAGTCTGACTGACCTAATAAACAGTATATTATCTAATCATTATTTGCCATTAAATAACTTTTGTTCAGTTACTTAAGAAGCAGGTTATTGTTAACAATGTTAACAATTGTGAACATTATTAACAATGATAATCATAATTTATATATATATATCTACAGTACATTGATATCTATATCTTACAATACCTAAGAGGACAAGGGCTCACAATTTATAATTCAATGCACGGTATATAAGAGAGGGAATACAGGAAAGGGAATAGGCCTGACTTTTGTGATTTCAATACACGTTAAATGTGTGTTGATCTCAAATGTTTTTCCTTGTGTCAGTTTGTAACTGGGGGCCCAGTTATTCTCCATTCAGTTTCTCTTCTGCCATGGTCTCTAGGTCTTTGATTTCAGATTCCTCATCTGACAAGTGGGAGATCATTTTTTTCTTTTTGAAACAATAATAAAAGTGAAATTAAATGAAGTCTGCATTTGTCCGGAGGCTTAAGTCAATTACAGTGTTGTATTTTATAGAAAATAACTGGAAACTTTTTATATTGAATCTGAAAGTTTCATTTCTCTCTTTTTATCTCCTTTAATCCTCATTCTTCTAGAATGCTGTTCTGCCAGCAATCTACATTCAGAAAAGAAATATTTCCACTTAATACTTTCATCACAAAGAAGAGGTTTGGAGCCCTTACGTGTTTTGTTACTTTGGTCTTTCAAAAGCCACCTCTGTGATTTCATTCCCTTCCAACTGGAACATCCTCCTCTGCATGCAGTTTGCTGGTTTGTTTGGAGATTTCATAAAACAAATGCATATACTCTGTATGTTGAATTTGGATTAGCAAAGCATTTTGACAGATGCCTCCAGGCTAACACAAAAGAGTGAAGCCTTTTTGTCATCACAAAATACAAGGAGGTGGTTTCAGTTTACAGACTGGCAGTGGAAACTTACTTCCATATATTATTTTGCCAAATCTATTAGCTAGTAGTATAAAATTTACTTAGGAGGCTCACCTCTTAAAATGAATTCTTAAAGTGTGGCATAAATGGGCAGAGAATGTATCACCAATCTTCCCACCATGATTTTTAAGCTCTTTGTGTTCCAGAAGCCAAATCTACCATCTCCAAGAAAAACCTGCTTGCCCACAATGTGCTTTTGTGGCTACGCAGTCCAAGTGTATTGGGAGCTTTGATTGCAGTGGTAAATGAAAATAACTGCATGCACCATTATGTAGATACCTGGGAAAGCTTACTCTTGGGCATATTCTTCATGATAGTGCTTCGGTTCTGGTTTTCTGGCCCACTGCAGGACCAGAAGGAAACCAACTCAGCAACTTAAGTGACATACCAAATGCTACCCCTCTCCTTGCACAGCACCTTGCTGTGCCAAATGCCAACCCCTTAATGCAGCAGTGCATCAGCCTCTGCCTCCATTACTGCTGCTCCTCTCATTGCACCCTGGATTAGAAAAGAAAGGGGGGAAAGGAGTCCCCACTGTGTCCACCAGTGCCTAGTCCATCACTGTCCTCTCCTCCATGCTTCTTATTTTGCTCCCTTCTTCCTTTTCAAATTTAGGTAGCAGAAGGTGGCACAGCTGAAGCAGAGGTGGCTGGGCACAGTCAGGTGGTAAGTGTGCACTCCATCAGTTCACCACTAGAATTCACCACTTGGCTTACAGTCCAATCCTAACTAACTGTCCCTCAGCTGATGCACCCATGCCAAAGGACTGGACTCTAGGGGGGATGGGCAGTCCCTGAGGTCTCCTGGAGATAACATTTAGAGCAAGCCTCTGCTGCGCCAATGGGTCTCCTCAGATCTGTGCCAGTCATTTTTCTGGTGCAGAACAGAGGAGAGTAATGGAGCAGGAGAAGAACAGGGTTAGAACTGACACACACTTGGACTGACACACACTGGTGCCTTTAAGATCCCTCCCTGTTCTGCCTCCTGCCTGCTCCCTCCCCATCCAGACACTCCCCCATTCCTCCGTCTCTCCATCCCATTCCTTTCCCCATCTTCTCCCTGTGCCTGCTTATCTGTAGTCCTGCAGGTAGACGACAGTGGCAGCAGACCTCCAACATAGACACCATTAAATGGCCATCTACAACAGTGGTACCACTATTCTGTTGTCATAGCCCAGCAGTTCCTCAGATTAGCCTGCCAGCCTCTGGGATGCACGGACCTTCGCCCTGCCATTTGTGGTAGATATTTGGAAGTAGACCTCCTACTTCTATGTATGTATATGCACTTTCCTTTCTCATTTCCAGTGAAACTAAAAATGACACAGAAGGAGTATCTGGCTTTCATATAGAAAAGAATGGACACAGAAGTTGTATTATATTAGCAGTGAATGAGTGGGGACTCCAAAACATACTCTTTCTATCAACTCTACTATGTATTGCTTGCAACTCATTGGATAAGTGGAGGTTAGAAAGATGGGTGAAAGAAGTAAAACTTATTTGAGATTACAGGTGGGACCTTTGTAGTCTGCAGAGGACCCATTCCCAGATCCCCTGTGGATACCGAAAATTGTGGAAAATCAAATCCATGATTTTCTTTCCACCTGGTCCACCTGCAACCGAAGCCTTGCTCTGGTCACATCCAGAGCCCTTCTGACCTCGGAGAGGCCGCACACCACTGCATGTGGCTTTTCCAAGACTCAGAATACTGCCCGGAGCCTTAAGAACACGACTTCCAGTTTTCACTTCCAGTGAAAACTGGAAATCATGTTAAAATGGCCATGGGAGGCATTTTGAGCCTTAGATAGGTTGCGCATGGCCTCTCCAAGGCTCAGTAAGCCACTTGGAGCCTTTAGAATGTGGTGGCGCATGGCCTCTCCGAGGCTCAGAAAATCTCCCAGACACGGCTGGAATGAGGTTCTGGTCGTGTCTAGGAGATCTGCTGGGGGAGCACCATCTGGGGGTCCAGTATTTGCGGTAAGGCAAATCTGCTGATGCTGAATCCATAGATAAAGAGGTCCCGCCGGTAGTCTCTAGTTGTGGGTTCATCTGGGCCTAGAATTCTTCAGAGCCCTGAGGAGGGCATACAAGCTCAACCAGATCTCTGATGCAAAAGTGAAATTTATGTCAGAATGCCAGATGCAAGGGAGGGCACCAGGATGAGGTCTCTTCTTATCTGGTGTGCTCCCTGGGGCATTTGGTGGGCCGCTGTGAGATACAGGAAGCTGGACTAGATGGGCCTATGGCCTGATCCAGTGGGGCTGTTCTTATGTTCTTAACTATTTTGAAAAAAAATTATTTTCAATTCTTCCATGGCCTGTCTCATCCTGAGATTAGCATGTGGTTTTAAACTGGGTGGAGTTTGGAAAAATATTGCAAATAATTGTTAGAGTGGCCACCAACAATTAGCTCCTTTGGCTTTACAAAGTTTTGGTGCAAGATGGTTTCAGGCACATTCAGCTGTCCCTGTACTCTCTTAGACTTTTTGGCAACATGTTGTTAGGTAGGATAATAGACCATCAAATGTATGGATTTATCCAGTTAGTAGCAACAAAGCATCTTGCGGTGAGCAAAGGCAGGCGATAACTGAGGGCCCAATCCTATCCAATTTTCTGGTGCTGTTGTGTCTATGGGGTATGCACTGCTTCCTGTGTTGAGGAGGCAGTCGCAGAGGCCTCCTCAAGGTATGGGAACCTTTGTTCCCTTACCTTGGGACTCCATTGCAGCTGCCCTGGTGCTGGAAGGTTGGATAGGATTGGGCCTTCAGTGTATTGTAAATTCTTCAAAATTACGATAACTAGTTTTCAGTAATGAAAATGAATGTTAAATATAAACCATGCTATTGTTATTTACCCCTGTGTTTAGTTTCTGCTTTGTAATCATGAAAGAATAGCATTGATTAGGGTCCATTTTCCTGAACAAGTGAATGCCCAAATTACCCCTTGTTTCTGCCTTAGCACACTTACTGCTGACCATTATATGATGATTAAGTGATGAAAGGTAATTATCTGCCCACAGTCCATTTAAACAGCCACAAAAACCAATGAATGTAATTCACTGTATTTCCTAAATATGGGCTATTACATTTTAACTGTTCTGTGTGAACCAGACCTAGTTAAAATTTTTGTAAATGAAAGATGATTCTATATGGCATTGGTACCCTGGTAAGTTCTAGACAGTAATATTTTGCTTTTCAAAGAGGGCTTCTTGGTTATGCTATTATACAGTTTAAAAGTTATGGAATTTTTAGTCACAGACGTACAGGAGTTTATATTTTCTTCATTAATAATACTTGTGGGGATGAGGTCCCAATCCTATTCAACTTTGCAGCACCAATGTAGCCATGCCAACAGGGTGTGTGCTGCATCCTGCAGTGGAAGGGCAGTCACAGAGACCTCTTCAAGGTAACTCCATTGCAGTTGCATCAGTGCTGGAAAGTTGAATAGGACTGGGCCCTGAAGTGGCAATCTTGCACCCAGTCAAGCTCCTGAAATCGTATGGAAATTGGTGGGATTTAAGCAGCCTAACTGCAGCCTAAAATAATATTTACATTTCTGCTAGACTTCTGGTTAACTTTTCTTTTTGACTTTTAATCACTTCAAACCCAAGATGATTTTTAAAAACCACCGACCTGTCAGAGTCATCACATCTTCAATTTTTTCTTAATAGATCACATCTACATTGATGTGAACTATTAGAGTCCCGAAAAAGCATTGTTTGATGCCTGTGAGTGTAGTCAGCAATCAGTGATGTGAAATTTCTGCCATTTGTACCTTTAAGATCTGGCACATCATCTTTTATTCCATTTAATCTGCTTACCGTAGATGAAAGTAGGGGTTGAACCGATGCCACAAAGAACATTTGCTCATGAAATGGTGCTCGTTTATCCTGCAGTAAGTATATCATTCTGACATTTATTTGCAATATTAATTGTACTTATTGATTAAACTCTTGCACACGTTGTAAACTGATTCAAAATACCACAGAAGGTGACATTAGTCTGGTAGCTGCATGGTGAATAAGCCGTATGGTGAACGATCACAATAAAAAGCGTATTGTCTGTTAAAAATATTGTTTTAAAGTGAAACTGTATAATGTAGAGCTCATAAATTAAAATCTGATTTTTCAGCCTTGACAGGTTGGAAATGAAATGACAGCATTATTAAAGTGGGACCCCCAGACATGCAATAGGAAATAGAGAATCACATTGCAAAGTAAGCTCACTCTTATGGTGCGTTCTGTGCCCCCTTTTATGGCTTGGATGACAAACTCTGAAGTCTGAACCCAGAGACCAGTTTGAGCAGTAGTGGGCTGCATTCTTGATGCACTGTGCACAGGCCTGCAGTTCTGTCTTCCTTCAGTTCCGCTGAGCAAAATATTGATACTGTCAGCTTTGACAGCTGTTGGTGGAGCAGGACAACTATCTGCAGAAAGCCACAAATCTTATCTTGACAATAGCAAGGTGACCGAGCCCCATACCTCTATAATGTATAGGTCTTGCAGCCCAAGCTTATGCATCCTTACACATAAACAAGTCCCATTGAGTTCAGTGAGATTTACTCTCGAATAAGAGTGTTTAGGAAGTCTGCAGCTTTAGGGCCTGAAATCCTTACGAATGTTGCCTTTAGTCTTTTGTGTGTGCTAGGCAGTCTTATCCCAATGGCTAAAAACAGTATCCCATATCCTTTTAGAAATCAGAAAGATTTTTCCAGCAGTGAAAACTTAGGGAAAAATGTTCAAAGTCAGCACCTGAACTCTCTTGCTGACTCCTGCTTTAAGTCTGAGAGCACCACCACCCCTCAGCTACACCCCTGCTCCCGTGGGAGGGGGTTTTATATCTGTAGCATCATTACCATGAAAGTTCTGAGAAAGCTCATCATATTTCTAATGGGAAGAGGTCAGACAGCAGGATCTCTGAAGTCTGTCTAAGGGCTTGGACATATTCATATCTGTGGTAACCTGGCTCAGAAACAAATACATAACCAATGCAGTGCGTATAAGGTAGGTGTGACGTGTGCTCCTATCACTGTACATCAACCATCATTCTGGCAGTCACATTTTTTTACTACTTTCCACGGACTTTGACCAACTGTAGTTTGCAAACTGTTTCAGATGTGCAAACTGTTGCACATTTCAGCCCCATGTGCATGGCAAAATTCCAGTTTGGATTACTGTTTGGCCATTATGTTGACCAATGACTGCTATAGTTGCTACCTAGTAGCCATGTTGACTAGAAATTGAATGTGTCCACTGGCACCGAAATATTATACCCACAAAAGTAAATGACACCAGACAGTGGGTGTCAAGTCAAAAATAAAATCCAGTGACAAAAAACTAATCCTTGCAGAACCAATAGCAAAGATCACATTTCTGTTTCACAAATCTCCTCTGCTCCCTCCGGTATGACAATGTGTGGCCTTTTAGCGACTTTCTTCCTTGCCTCTTTATTCTCTCCTTCCAAGTACAATTCTGGCTCAGCCACTTAAACTTTTCCCAGACACATCATCTTTCCTGCTGACTCCTCCTTTTCCTTTCAGCTTAATACAATGAAGAGTTGCTGGAACTTACATCTTATGCCTTACGTAAGAGTTTCTTCAGTGTAATTTAACAGAATAAAAATAGTGATATAATGAAAAAGGGAGCTGTGATGGATAGAGTTTAGCACTGCCTGATGCGGGGACTGCTGCAGTAGATGTGAAAATTGAAACAGTTCTCTTTAGCTGTAGCCAAACGAGGGCTGAAAATTACATAGCAGGGTATCTACGTGCCAGGCAAGTTTTGTCATACCACAAACATTTTCACTACCGTGAGCTTCTGTGGAAACAAAGAACATGTGCCTGTAGAGTCCAAATAGAACTGATCACAGCTATGAGACAAAACTTAAGACTGAACGGCCATTGACACAGAGATATTTTTCCCATTTCTAAATATATTTGGATAAAAAAGCATGCCCTCAGTGAAGACCTCCCTGTCCCTTTATCTTCTTGTCCGTTTGTTCTGTTTTAAAGAATTCTGTTTGCCAAGAGTGAACTGAGGTGTTGGTATGCTTATCAACTTGTACATGAAATGGGGCCCATATGGTTTCTATGTACTTGAGGAACTCCCTACATGCACAGAAGTGAATGGCAACCCAATAATATCAACCCATTGCACCAATGCGCCAGCATCACAGTGTGCTTTACAGTGCAACAGCATCACAGTGTACTTTATAGTGCTGCAAAATGTGATACATCATAAAGCGCAACCTGTCTGTTGCTGCAAACAATGAGCAGAGGTGGCCAGGTGACAACGGCCTTTGTGAGAGGCCAAGTGCCAGTAAGTTGCTAAGGGTTTGGGTGATAGGTTAATGGCACAGGCGGTGGGTGGAACAGGGCAGTGACTAGGGCAGGGATGGAGGTGTGTCAAGGCCAGAAAGGGGGTGATATCAGCCACAGTAGCCCCACCTGGGTAGATGGGACTCGTCAGCCTGGGAAGGCAGCTCATCTGAGAGAAGGAAAACTCTGATCCCAAACCTCCACTGCCTTGTGGCTACATCCAGTTATGGAAAAGGCTTCAGGAGTCAACCTCAAGGCAAAATCCAGAGCCGGAGTCCCTGAGGCAGTTCATGGCTGAACACAGTCACGTTCTGTGTTCAGAACTGCGATGCCACTGGAACCAACCGTATTGGCCTCTGCCTTTCCATTGGACCATTTCAGCGACGTGGAGAGGGGGGATTTGCTGCATGGGTAACAGCCTATCCTCCATACCTACTTTACCCAGGCTTCGCACACTGGAGAGGACACTCTGTTCCAGAACCACCATTCAGAGTGTGACACCATAGTCTTCCGAGGCTGAAGGAAGCCAACAACAAGCCCCACCAATATCTTATCCCCCTTCCCTACCTTGATCCACCTACCCAGGGCCACTCAGACTTGTGCCATCAAAATTGCTGGCACAGGTCCAAATAGACCCATCAAGGCAGCAAAGGTTTACCTCGGACAAGGGAGTAAATGCTCCCTGGGGAGACCTCCAGGACTGCTTCCTTGTAGAATGTAGCAAGCATTCCAGCAGTACAGCTGCAACAGCAGGGAGGATTTGAATAGGACTGGGCTGCAAGTTCATGAATTTAAAGAATCTGTAATCAGCCTCCAAAACAAGACTGAGCACGCTCAGTGGCCTTGACAAACCTCACAGAACATTGAGGTGTGAGTTGGAATAAAATTCAATAGCAGAACAAGCAGTTGGAACAGGGAAGGCAAATTGTCCTCCTTGTCACTTGGGGCCCAATCCTAAACTGGCTGAGCACTGGCGCTGGGTGTCGCAAATGTGCTGTAAGGCATGTCCTTGGCACCAGGGAGGAGGGGCCGTTGGTGTGGAGGAGGAGTAAGTGGCGATGCCACAGGAGCAACCTAAGATAAGTCGCAGTGCCTGGCAGCGGTGTGGGTTTTTGGGGTGGTGGAGGCATTCCAGGATGGGGAGGGCAGGGTGGGGGAGTGACTGGAAGGGGGTGGGACCATCGGAACAGGTTCCACTGAATCCAATCCTCTGGGTGCAAAGCCCGACACAGAGAGTCTCTTGTCTGTGCTGGCAAAATAGCTGGCACAGACATGAGAAGCCCCACTCTGGGGCCTGGAGCTTTCCTCGGAGAAAGGGGACAAAAGCCCCTTCCTCCAAGCAGACCTCTGGTTGCTTCCCGTCGCCTGCAGGATACAGCGACCACCATTTTGGTGTCGCTGTTCCTCTAGGCACCAGGAAGCTGAGGATTGGGCTGTTGGGCATTAGGAATAGGGGGATGCAATATTTGGTTGAATTTTACCATTACAATCGCAAAATAATTTGGATGAATAATGTTACAGCTATGGTAATGATTTTATTATGTATGCATTGATACTTACAGTTATCCTTGATGACATATTGTCAGAATTCTTTGTTAATTTTTTCAGCCAGTTCAATATGTTGAAGAAAGTGCATTATCCATTCAATGACAATGTGAAGTTTTCCCTCTTTGCCTTCCAGTTTTGGTGCTTCTCTTTTTTCCTTTTCATATGCACAATTATCAATCATACATTTTTTAAATGTACAGTTTCTACTGAGAAGAGTGGTTTCCAAACTTCTTACTTTCAGGGACCCCTTTCCACATTGACTTGTCTGATGAGGAAGCCCTGGGCATCACAGAAGATTCTGGGACATATCTTTTGGAGCACGCTCAGAGTGCTGGCCATGCTGTTCTGGGCCTCATTCTTGTCTCATATGTGCAGAACGCATGTGATAAACATACCCTGCACATTGTAGGGGCACCTTGGAGGTGGGAGTCTGTCAGAGAAGCTTGTAGACCGTTACTGTTCTTGCCATTGGCGAATCCTTGATAGGCTTCTGAAGGACATCTGAGTCCCTGGAATGCAGGGAATGCAAACGTCTCAGGCTGCAATCCTAACCACACTTTCCTGAGAGTAAGCCCCATTGAAGAAACTAGGACTTACTTCTGAGTAGACCTGGTTAGGATTGTGCCCTCAGAGTACTAAAAACACCTGCATTATTCATTTGGATTTATTTTTTGTATTGTGGCATGAGATACTTTGAGCAACAGCTAGGGGGCTCTGTCTGTCCATCTTTGAGCTAGTAAGACCCCACAGGGCAAAATAAATAGAAACAGGCTACCCAAAACATGATCTTTTTGTCTAGGTCTCATCGTGGTAATGGAAAAAGTCTTGAAGTAACAATACTGCATTAATCTCCCCTTGAAATACGTTTCACTTATATAAATTACACTATTTGTATACATGGTCTGATGCCTCTATACACCCATAATTATTGCCTTTTTGGTTATTGGTTTTTGTTTTTTTCTTTAATGAAATATCACGAATTCTGCTTTCATTTAAGGAATTTGATCAACATTAAAAATTTTAACTCATAGCATTTTAGAAGCGTGCAGCGCAATCCTATCATGCACTGGAAGAGGCAGGCCAGGAGGCCTGCGCAATATCCGGCACAAGATTGGGGCCTGAAGTGGTTTAAGCCAGAGGCAAGGGGAAACTCTTTCCCTTACTCCCGGGTTAGTCACCACAGCCAGAATGGGTCTCCTCGGACTTGCGCCCCTTCTGGAGGTGGCATAAGTCTGAGGAGAGCAGAGTGGTTTGCTGCTACTCTGTGCTGCTCGGGGAACAGCTCAGTTGGAATCTGGCATAAGAGCTAGGTGATGGCCCCACTTCCCATTCTCCACCTTCCCGCCCCCGGGTCTGCCCTCCCTCCACCCCAGAATACCTCCTTCCCACCTCCTCCCTGCCGCCTCCCAGACCCTTGCATCACCCCAACACTCTGAATAATCTCACCCAGCAGTTCAATGTAATGATGACAATGTAATAATATGACAAAGTAATAATAATATGATGAGGACAATGTAATAATAATAGCATAGGATACAAAAAAGGACCTTTCTGGCATTCCACAAACAAATGGTTGGATGAGTCTCTCAGTGCCATTTCTTGGGACCTGACTTTGAGGAAGGACCAGAATCACTGAGCTCTTCATCCCCGTCCAGGCAAAGTGACTCAGAAGAATACATGACTTATTACTGCCAAGAGAACTAGGAGAAGTGCACCAACAGGAATGTATCTTCCCTGTTCACTTCCCAGTAACAGTCTAGGCTGTCTTTGTCCCCAAAGCCAGGTCAAAAGCCCGACTCTCTAGCTAATCATTCAAGAATTCAGACGCTAAGTTTAGAGGCCATGTCTGTATTAAGAAGTTCATAATAAGAATATAATTGCAAACTTCTAAAACTTCGAATTGCAATTCTTTAGCAAAAGAGCAGCTGAAATGAGACTGAGGCTGAGCCAGCAAAAACAGTTGCACTGACTCCACGGTATTTTTAAGCAAAGCAGGCAAGCAGGCATTGGTCCCTGGTGATTTTGGTATATTGCCTCTGTCACTTAAAGGAGAAGAGCCTTCACTAGCATCATTTTCCAAAGACATTGACAGTTCTGACATGAACAGTTCAGCCTGGGATTTAATTTGTGCCTAGGCTGAGTCCTGGAAGACAGAAAGTGAGACAATGATGCACCTGCATCTCTATCTCCTGTGAAAGGACAACTGCCAGAGCCTTGAGAGCACCTGCTAAGGGGCAGTCCTTTCAAGTTAAGAGTGTGTAGCTTCAAGCCATGCCCCTGCCTTGTGCCTCTTTTTGCTTAATCAATACTGACTCAGCTTCAACCTCATTTCATTCACCCTTCCCCCCCTCTTGGCTTATTTATTTGCCGTTTCCAGCTTCTTTGGCCTGTATTTTCAGCACTTTCATTCCTGTTAAATCCGCGAAAAGGATCTCTGCAAGATGTGGCAATTGTGTTTCATGCTTGCTGGACATGGTCCAATTGCTCTAATAATTCAGCACTACCTGTCAGTTTAACCTTACATTGTCTTTCCGTAAGAATAGCTCCTGTCGGTGGAGGTCACCAGCAAAGCAGTCCTCTCTCTAAGGGACTACACAAGGCACTGTGCTTTTGATTCTTTCTCTTTTTATTTATGTACTTGTTTCTGTATACTTTTATATACTTTTGCTTCCAAGCTGAATCTCCAAAGGCAACAACAATGCTTTACCAAAAGCAAACTGCTCGTGCTCTTGTTGCTTGAACTGTGCTTTCCCCCATTCCTCACAAATGGCCACCGAAACACGAACTGCCCTAAAAGAAGCAAGCAAAGCATATTCCCCCCACCACCGTTCCCCCATTCAACTTTTTTTCTGTTGTAATAATTCTCCTTTGTTTGATTTTCTGTAAGCTGTTATGGGAGCCTTGTTGGCTGAAGGACAGGGTACAAGCACAAATAGATGAACAACAGCCTGATCCTGGCTGAGCATTTACGACAGTGGAACACCGTTCTGTGTTGTAAATGGCTATATGGCAGAGCACACAGTACATCATGGCACACTGCCATACTGAAGCTCCACCACAAATGGCAGTGGTACTGAAGGTTCACTTCCAGACCCAGCAACCTCTGCCACCAAAGGTAAGCTGGTGGCGGGGGGAGGGGCTGTGTAGGCAGAACACAGTGGAGATAGAGGCCTCCAGAGGGGTGGCTGCAGCGGGCAGAGGAAAGATACCAGTGGCGATGGCTCCACTGTTATCCTCGACTCCCACCTGGCCTCAACACAGCCCTTTGGTTCTACTTGGACTTGTACCAACTACAACTAGATCCATAGCGGAGCATCACATGGCTGAGTAAGGTAATTTAAACATTATTTTAATTAACTGTCCACCTCGATATGGTCCCTGCCTGGCCACAGGATGCAGCAGAGCTTATGCTAGCACTGCTGTACCATGCAGGCAGGCACTAGTTAGGACTGGGCTGTAAGTGGCCAACAATTATTTGTTAAACTAAGCGATCTGCCCCAGGAATGTGTCATTTCAACACCTGCTGTCTGAAGGCACAATGTATGCAGTTTAGCTGAACCAAGAGGGCTAATTGACTTTGAAGTCAACATTATTGTTTATCATTATGTATATCGTGTCATCAATGTTCATGGCCCTTGACAAGAGAAGGGAAGGCAAGACACTGCTCTTAGGGGCCCACAATCTAAAAGAGATAAAAGGGAGACAATAGAGGAAGAGGAGGGGAACAGTGGCAGGGATGGTGTGGAAGAATCTTGATACGATTGAGTTATCTGTGCGAGTATCACAGTGGGCCTGGGCATGCACAGATATCACAGCACCACTGTAAGTAAAAGGTGAGTAGAGAGGAGAGGAAAGCAGTGCCATGAGATCAATTAAGGCAGTAGAAGTCAAGGAGAATATAATACCTCCCCCAACCTGGCCCACTATGATATCACAGCAGACCAGTCAATGGTAGCAAAAGAGGACAAGATTTTCAGCCCAGTTCTAACCCCCTCCCCTGCTAGTGTAACTAGTGTTGCACCAGTGGCGGCTGTTTTATGGCAGTCTCAAAGCAGCCTCCAGTGGGGTACACTACAGACCCTCTGGAAGGGAGACTGGAGTGGCCCCAGATGCGCTGATGGATCCACAAAGATCCACTGGCAGATCTACAAAAACCTGCCAGCAGATCCACCAAGACCCGCCTGGGCAGGTAATTGGAGGGAGGGGATTGGAAGGGAGGGGTTGAATGGGATGGGTTTGGAGGAACGGGGCGGTGATGAGGGCGGCAGGGAACTCAGATCAGGCCAGGGATGGGGGCAGGATCGGTGGCAGCTTATGTCGAATCCTGACTCCCCTTCTGGGCCAGATCCATCTTTCTGAGTCAATGAGTACTTGTGCTAGCAATCAAGCTGGCGCAAGTCTGAGTTGGCCCAGCCAGCTCCTGGGGATTACCCTTGGGTAAGAGGAAAAATGTCCCCTTACCGCAAGGAGCCAAAAATATGACACGGGATACAGCAGTAGCCCTGCCAGCCCCTTTGCATTGCCATATAGGGATTTAGATTGGATTGAGCCATTTGTTACAGAACCAAATGAAATGTATCACCTTGAAATAATCCTTCTCTATTCACAGTAACAAATACAGTTCAGATTCTTCCCCAAGCAAAAATAGTGGAATATAATAGTATTTGTATACTCTCTCCCCCCCCCCCCCCGCATATGCAACTGAATATGACAGGATGGGTAAAGTGTGAGAAAGAATAACTAGTTAGTACTGAGTGACCCTGAGAACAAACCTTACATTTCTCAGCAGCACTCTTTTGCACATTTTAAGCATCTTTTGTCATTTTTAAAACAGTTCTTTGAGTAATGCCTGGGAGGCAATTGGTGCTATTATCACAGTATAGTACTCTTAAATTGTACACTGTTGACAAAGATGCGTTCTATTTGTGACGGGAATAATTGAAAATTATGTCCCACTTGCCTCAGAGATTGGGAAGGGCATGGGTTGACTATAAGAAGAGTGAATAGAGGGAAGAGGAAGGCACTGTGTAGGATCAGGAGCTATGCAGAGCTCCTCCAACTCTCGCCAGTGCCACAGAAGATTCCAGCTTGACCGTCTAGTGCTTCAAGTCTTTCAAGGCTAGCCCATGACACACATCCTACCACCATGGTGCCTGGCACAGCACAGTGAAGCGTCAAATTCCCCCATGCAGCACCTTGCAAATACCACCTGGAGGCACACAGCTGCTCCGCTCACCTGATGATGCGTGACTCTTCCCTTTCCTGGTGTCCCACTAGTAGCTTTACCACCATGACTTTTGCTGTTCATCCTACTCTCAAGTCTCACTTCCTGGATTTTAAAGGGGGAAGGGCACATGAAGCAGTGGAAGAGAGAGTAGAGCAGGGTGGTGGGCTACAGTGTCTCCACCCTAGCCCACCACCCTCTTCTTCTCCACACCTCTGCAAAATTTCCCTCTTTAGTAACAATGGTGTTAGTGACTGGTGAGCTACTGGTGTGCTTCCAGGTAAGGTGGGTGCCAGATTGATTGCACCAAACTTCTCCCAGAGATGACCATCTCAAATAATTTCATTGGTGGAGTAGGCCAGAAGCCTTTAGGAAAACCTGACTGTATGTTTACTTAACCAATATGAAAGCTAGAAACAAAATCTTTTAACTATGGAAGACATGCTTGTTAGGACTGTGCAGAAATATTCAGGTTCAGTGCTAAAGGCAGAGTCTGTGATCTACTCTGTGATTGTTGCTGTACTAATACACAAGCTCCTTGTTACCAATTGTCACTCATGCTGACGGCCGTAACCAAAGGTTACAGGCAATCCTATCCCTTGCCAGTTCATAGCATGCAATATCACCAGTGGTGTGCTGCATGCTATGGTGGTGGCAGAAGTGAAGCTAGGAAGGGGTGGAGTGGTAAGTACAGCATGTGCAGCAACACGCCATGTAAGTGCCCCTCCTCCTCAGTATTGGAGCTATTCAGGGTAGTGATGGTATTTTTCCATTGCTGCCCTGAATGGCTCAGATGCTGAGGGGGAAGGGTGCTCAGACAGCACATTGTGGAGCATGTCATACTTACTGAGCCACCCCCCCAGCTCTGCCTATGGGTGGTGGTGGGGGTAATCAAAATAAAGGTTACTTCCCAGCACATCACCAGTGGATCTCCTCAAACATACACCCACTATTGTGCATTTGTTAGTCCAAGGAGGGAGGGGGTGAGGGTCCAGGCCAGGAAAGGAGAATAGGTTGCTGCCAAGATCCACCCTATCCCACCCCCTGCTCATCCCACTCCCCGCCCTGACCTACTCCTGATCAGCCCATGAACTGCCCCCTTTGCCACCTTATCTGCACTAGCAGAGCATCAGGGTGACTGGCACATGCACGTGGTACAACACTTGTGCTGCCATAAGTGGCCCCTAAATTGCCAGGGGTATATGCACTTTCACTTCATTTTAATGTCCAAAGTATTGTCCAAAATATGGCTCAAGGATTCAGTTGCCTTTAGATGTGTTCATTCCATGCCAGTATACTGCACTGTCAGTAACCAGACATCTTGTGCATAGACTGTCAATTTTCCTTTGCTTATTTTAAGCTTATTCTCTATATAGTGGAAACATACATAGTCCATACATAACTTTGTATGGAGTATTATTTAAACAATACTAAAAAGAAATGACAGACACTTTATTACAGGAAGTCTGCATACCCTGAGTGCATTTTGTGGCAGGAGGCCAAAATGCAAAAGACTTTAAAAGAAATAAGCATCCCATATATATATATATATATTATTGCACCTGCATTGTATCCAAAAAATAGACAGGTAGATCCGAGGGTCCCACAGCTGCTACACTGTCAGTGTAACTTAATTGTGATGTTGTGCACACACAATTGCAAAGTCAGAACCATCACTCAAGCTACAAAAACAGGCACCAACACAGCAAAAACTGGCACATACAGTAGTTCCACAAGATTTTGGATAGCTCAATTTCCAGTCACAGTCCTGAGGTCACGTGTGTCACTACCACGTTAGTCATGCAGGGAAAGTACCAATCAATTCACACTGATCGTCAAATGATCCCATGATATCACCCAACCTTGTAAATTTGCACAGCATACCATCAGGGAGACAGAAAGAGGCTTGCATCATCTTCACCAAGGCAGATCACTATGGTTGCTGAGGACAGGAGGACAAAAACTGACAACCAAAGCCACAAGCTTCAAGACTTCAAACTGGCAGGGGCATAGCCCTCTGCCGGCACAACAGGGGGCTACAAGTATCCCAGCCAGGTGGTAGGGAAGCTTTTCCGGGCAGGGGAAGGGAGAAAGTGGGGAGACGGCAAAATACATATCCCATGAGAGTCCTCAGACTTATACCAGTTAAATAGCCGGCATAGGACTGAAGAGACCCATTGGCAGCCTGGTGGCTTATGGGAAGGTAAGTAAAAATGATTTTTACTTATATCTCCTGGGGCCATCTGGTCACACCTCCCCCCCCCCCCCACCATTGCATGCAGTGTGTGCTCCATAGGCTCAGGATGGAGGGGGATAGGATTGGGTTGTTCTAGAATGAATTGATTCAATTACAAAGGCAATGTGGTCCCACCTTGTGATTCTCAGAGGCAGGCTGCCTCTGATTGCCAGATGCAGGGGAGGGCACTGGGACGCAGATTGTGTCAGTTATCTTGTGTGCTCCCTGGGGCATTTGGTGGGCCACTGTGAGATACAGGAAGCTGGACTAGATGGGCCTTTGGCCCCAGCAGGGCTCTTCTTATGTTCTTAACTAAGGAACTCTGGAATGTCTCTCTTCACAAATTTAGTTTCAAGTTTTTATTTATGGCAATGAACTGCAGTCCAGGCTGGGGGGTGGCCCTGAGC
The DNA here is from genome assembly GCF_035046505.1 of Tiliqua scincoides. Classification (NCBI taxonomy): domain Eukaryota; kingdom Metazoa; phylum Chordata; class Lepidosauria; order Squamata; family Scincidae; genus Tiliqua; species Tiliqua scincoides. The sequence continues at coordinate 179,028,546 of NC_089823.1, forward strand.
CTTGGTAATGTGTATCCATTTTCTACCCATCATTCATGCTTGAACCCCAGTGGAAGGGTTTCACCATCCTCCTGCTAGTGCAAAGGTATCACTACACTGGCATAATTTTTTTCCTGCCATTTAAGTGTTGTACTCATGGTATAATGGGCTTTAAGAGCAGTTCCGCATATCTTGAGGATACGATTGATGGAAAAGTTGGAAGAAAAAAATATAGACATAGTGTTTGAGAAGTACATCAACAAGAAGGGGAAAAAATCTAGATACACCTGTCACCAAAGTCACTTCCTACCCAGCAGGATAAGAATAACATAGAATTTCTTGTTGTTTGCAGAGAGCTTTTTTAGCTTTAATGTGCCATGAAGCTGCATAGCAAAGGGATTAGCTATGTATGTCATGAGGTTTGCATGTAATTCTTGACCTGTGGCTTGACTGGATTTTTTTTCTTTTTCAATAAAACACACAATTGGCTTCTAAGGTCTGTTTGTAAGAATTGTGTATAAATCATTTAGTCTGCCTCTGCTGAGCATCAGCTTTCAACTGCTCTATATCATATTTCATAGTAACGTGCTTCTCTGTAACATTCTTTTATATTTTACAAATAGTGATTCTTCATACATGGCTAGCATACCCTGGTGGAGTTATTACTGATCTATAGTGAAGAGAGAAAAAGATATTTATCCTGTGTCTTTCAAACCTGTTATATATATGGAGGTAGATATATTTTCATCTGTTAAAAAAAAAAAAAAGTGTGACTGGCCATTCCACGCAGCCAGGCCGTTGCTGCAAACAGCAAGTGGCCACGGCTGTGAGCCAGTGTTTCCAGAGAAGCCTTGGAACCAGTAAGTCTGCATGAAGGGTAGGCAGTAGGCAGGGGATGGGTGGGAAGAACAGGGAGGAGAGTGAGAGAAATGGCGTGGGTAACAGCGTGGGGAGCAGAAGCAGAGCTAGGGGGCGATGTGGTAAATATGACACGCTCTGCAATGAGCCATGTAAGTGGCCCTTCCCCCTCGATGTTGGAGCCATTTGGGGCAGTGACAAGCAATGTACTATCACTGCTCTGAATGGCTCAGATGCCACGGGGGAAGGACCGCTTACACGGTGCAGTGTGGAGCATGCAGTACTTATCGTGCTGCCCCCCCCAGCTCCTCTTCTAGTGGGGAGGCGGATGTCTCATGGCAAGGCAGGGAGGTATTGTGGCAGTAGCATCACACCTCAATCCACCTACCTAGGTCCACTCAGACTCAGGTCAGCAAATTAGCTGGTGCAGATCTGAGTAGACCCATTGGGGCAATGGAAGCTTGCCCTAGGGCAAGGAAACAAATGTTCTCTTATCTTGATGAGGCATCCAGGATCTGGGATGAAGCATGCACCGCATTGGCAGGGCCGACATCCATAAGGCACAGTGGCTAAGGCCCGTGATACTTTTAGAGGCCCACAAAAATGCTTTTATTTCTTTCAGCATCAGAAGAAAAAACAAAAGAACTTCTAGGGTTGAAGAAAATGTTTTTTTTCCTCACATCTGAAAAAAATGAAACTTTTAGGGCTCATTAAAATCTCTTAAATTTTGCCTAAAACAGAAGAAAATGTTTTTAATATTGATATTATTATGGTGGGAGGAGCTCACAAAGGCAAAAGGGCATAGGGCCCAAGGAAGTCATAATGTGGCCCTGCCCACCGGTGTGGCTTCATCAGCGGAATTGGGGGGAAGACTTAGGTTTTATCAGACTGGCAGCCCAATCCTATCTACACTTTCCTGGGAGTAAGCCCCTTTGACTCTAATGGGACTTACTTCTGAGCAGAAATGCATAGGATTGGGCTGTGGATGGTTTGAGGTTACATTTAATTAATAGTTCAGAAGACTTGAATTCATTTATCTGCTAAGACTGCTTAAGTAACTGCAGTCCTGCAGCCTGTTACATCTCTGTACTGACGATATTGTCACAGTGTGATCGCGGATTCTCCCGCCAAACCATATACCACATTGTGTCTGGCTGCAAACCGAGTGCATATACTGGCCCATGGTCTGACTTTTCAATGAAGATAACTCTGTCCTTGAATGGCTGGACGAACTGGACATTGACATTTGATCTAGTCTAATTGATATATAAGTCCATGTATTATCTGCCATACGCTAAATAAATAAATAAACTGACGATGGCACAGAAAAGTAAGTTCCATGGATTATACTTGGATTTTTAAATAGTATGTTAGTGTAGAAGTCCCTTTAAGGATAGTGGGCTTAAGTAATTTCTGCTCAGTGTTGCATATATGCAACAGGCACCAAATGTGTATACCTGTGGGCCAGGCAAAAATGAGTTAAGCAGTTATAACTACTTAATATATGTAGTTGGATGGACACAATTGAATGGACACAATCCAATGAGCAATATCCTTTAATCCTGTTGAAATAAATGGGATTTAAGCTTTAGTATTGTACTCCAAGCCAGTGTGATTTACTGGAGAGAGTGTTGGGCTTTGACTACTCTTCCTTCATTCCCAGCTCAGTCATGAATCTCAAAGCGTGGACTTGATTGTCACTAACTCATAGCCTCACTCATACCCTACATTACAGGTTTATGGTGAGGATAATATAGGATAACCCCATGTATGTAGTACATGACACTCATGCAACTGTCTCCAACTTTGCTGAGATTGGTGAAGCAATAAAAAAACAGTTCCAAGCTATTAGCTGCCATGTTGCAACAACTCTGTGTGACTGTACCTGTTGTATCCATTTTCTGTTTGCATTCAGTTATATATGCTGCACTGTAAAATGGTTGCCTGCAGAAAAAACATATTCTTCTAACTTTCAGTTCAGCTCTAGGCAGAATAATAGGTCAGCCTAGGAAACAGAAATCAAAAGAAACTGTTGGAAAAGTTAAAAAAAAAAAGGTTTTGGGGAAATGGTAAACTAAATCCACTACTTTGGGAGAGTGAAACTTAGAACTACGTGACCGGATAAAATTTGAGAGGAAAAGTCAGTGTTTTCCTCTATAAGTGGAGTTGAGCTACAGCTTGAGAGACCTGGGGGCAGAGGTGGGGAGCCAGAGAGATCTACCACTCTTACAAAGGAAGAACCAAGACAAGGAACTGGACTGAAAAGCTAAATATTGTATGAATATTGTTTTAATTGGGAAATTTAATTTGGAAGAAGTCTAGTTACACTTAGCTAGATGCATCCATACAGTCAGTTATCTTTATATGCAAATTCGCTATGTGAGAATTTGCTTATCTTCGAGGGGCAGAATTGTCACCTGCTCTTTATCAGTGACTCTGTTCTTATTATCCACTAATACTATCTGGATTGGGTCAATTTTCTGCATCAGATAGGCATTGGTATTGGCCATGGAGAATGGTCAGAAACATTTGTGTCAGCCTCAAGACTTGCCCCACCATCTTGGGGACCCCAGCTGAACCTCACTGCCCTGATGATGATAAGAGGTCTCTTGAAGCATGCTGAGGGCAACCTGAGGGCTGCTCTGAGGCTGGGGCAAGCCCAGGGAAGGAGTCAAGAGACAGGTGGTGGAGGAAGATGATGGGTGAAGCAACCCCCTTCCTACGGCTGTACTCTGAGGCCTTTTTGTTGGGCCAGCAACTTTTAATGAGTCAAGGGATAGCCAGCATAGAAAAATCACCACCACCACAACCATCAAGGGATATCCAGCACAGAGGAGAAGAATCAGATGTTGGAGATGTTGATGAGCCCTTGCTATCTCTCAGCCCCATAAAGTTAAGATACTGGTTCATAAAGTTCAAACTTCTTTAAGACTGCATTTCCTGTTATATATGTTTACTGAAACCATTTTCAAAATCTAAAAAATCAATTCTTATTGTCTTTCTAATGGCCCAATCCTATCCAACTTTCCAGAGCCGATGCAGCTGCAGTGCAGCCCCAAGGTAAGGGAGCAAACACTCCCTTACCTTGAGGAGGCCTCCATGACTGTCCCCCACACTGCAGGATGCAGTGCACGTCTCAATGGCATGGCTGCATTGGTGATGGAAAGTTTGGTTTGCATTGTTACTTAGTGATGGAAAGTTAGGTTTGCATTGGTGATGGAAAGTTGGATAGGATTGGGCCCTTACTTTCTGAGGGCTTTTGTTTTCCTCACACTATTCCTAATGGACAACTCAACTCCACCTAGTACAAGTACCTAGTACAAGTACAAGGTAAAGAGGGTCCAATCTCTCCAGAGTGCATGGAAGTTGTTTAAAACAACAGTAATAGAAGCCCAGCAGAAGTGTATACCACAAAGAAAGAAGGGCTTGACTAAGTCCTGGAGGGTGCCCGCATGGCTAACCAGCCAAGTTCAGAGGCTGTAAAGAGCAAGGAAGCTTCCTGCCGTAAATTGAAGTCTTGCCCTATTGAGGAGAATAAAAAGGAACATGGCAAAAGAAATGTAAGAAGGTGATATGGGAGGCCAAGAGAGACTATGAGGAACACATGGCTAGCAACATTAAGGGCAGGGCCTATGAGAGGAATTTTATCAGGGGGTTCAAAGTTTCTTTTGGGCCCCTTTGCAAATAGGGAGGGGTGAAACAGAGCAGGGTAGGGTGGTGACGGGCAAGCAGAATAGGGGCAGGGAGGGGCAAAACAGGGTAGGGGGAGGGTAGAGACAGCTGGAAAAGTCTTTGGAGCCCAGGTCTACTAACCCATTGGGCATCAGTAGTGTCCCCAGCATCCCATGCAGGCAACATGTCTGAGCAGATAGGAAAACATAACATCCCAGGAAATTTCTGGGCCCCCTTCATTGGGTCCTGGGTCCCCCTTTGGACCCTGGGCCCAGTTACAAATTACCCCCTTTACCCCCCTCTCCTAGGCCCTGATTAAGGGGAATAATAAAAACTTCTTCAAATATGTTAGAAGCATGAAACCTGGCAGAGAAGGGGTTGGCCCTCTGGATGGAGGGAAAGGGGAGATAAAAGGAGACTTAGAGATGGGAGAGAAATTAAATGAGTTCTTTGCATCTGTCTTCATGGCAGAAGACCTCAGGCAGATACCGCTGCCCGAACGGCCCCTCCTGACTAAGAAATTAAGTCAGATAGAGGTTAAAAGAGAAGATGTTTCAGACCTAACTGACAAATTAAAGATGAATAAGTCACCCGACCCTGATGGCATCTACCCAAGAGTTATTAAGGAACTGAAGAATGAAGTTGACTAAAATATGCAACTTGTTCCTTGAAATGGCCATGGAGCCTGAAGATTGGAGGATAGCAAATGTCACACCAATCTTTAAAAAGGGAGGGAGAGGGGACCTAGGTAATTATAGGCCGGTCAGCCTAACATCTATACTGGGTAAGATGGTGGAATGCCTCATCAAAGATAAAATCTTAAAACACATAGACGAACAAGCCTTTCTGAGGGAAAATCAGAATGCCTTCTGTAAGGGTAAGTCTTGCCTCACAAACCTTTTAGAATTCTTTGAAAAGGTCAACAGGCATGTGGATGCGGGAGAACCCGTAGACATTATATATCTGGACTTTCAGAAGGCATTCGACATGGTCCCTCACCAAAGGCTACTGAAAAAACTCCACAGTCAGGGAATTAGAGGGCAGGTCCTTTCCTGGATTAGGAACTGGTTGCGATCCAGGAAGCAGAAAGTGGATGTCAATGGGCAATTTTCAGTGGAGAGAGATGGAAAGTGGAGTGCCCCAAGGATCTGTCCTGGGACCGGTGCTTTTCAACCTGTTCATAAATAACCTGGAGCCAGGGCTAAGCAGCATGTTACTAAAAAAGCCTGGTTTAGTTGTTTAGGGGAATTCTTACACCTGGTCTATTGGAACACCGGGATCTTAAGACTGGATGCAAACCAGTGTCCTGCAGAAATTCCTTGTACTTAAAGAAGAGACTGAGAAAAATATTCCAATAAATGATTACAGTTTTATTAAAAGGGACACAAAATAGATATCTAAGGGTGCAATCCTAACCCCTTATGTCAGTACTTTCCACTGAAGAGATTGTGAAGAGCTCCAGAAGGATCTCTCCAAGGTTGTATCTGTTGCCTGTGTACTCCCTGGGGCATTTGGTGGGCCACTGTGAGATACAGGAAGCTGGACTAGATGGGCCTTTGGCCTAATCCAGCGGGGTTCTTCTTATGTTCTTAAGTGAAGTGGCTGGCACTAGGAGTAAGGACTTCCCCAGATTGTCTTTGGTGAAGGCAGCTTTAAAATAAACTTCCATTTGGGGGCAGCATGGAAGACTACAGGAAGGAAGGTATCAGAAAGAACTTACACAACTTGTGTTTGCTTGTCCTCCCTCACAGCACAAGTGACTACTGCCCCTGGACTGTGATATGGGTTTGTTTGCACTTAGCTGCCTGTATTGGCACTGGAGGGAGTTGCATCAGTGTGAATGTTTGGTTCCAGTCGTGACCTAAGCATTTTTTCTGCTCTGAAGTTAGGCTCCACGTTGAAGTCACCAATAAGACGTCACGTGACAAAAAGTCAATGTTTTGTTGCTTGATGCACTCTTGCTTCACTTCAAAATCTCATTGCTTGAATCTGTGGTTCTGAAGAGTGTCAAAGGTCCTTCCCCCTTTGCCATTTCGACAACATTGACTTCTCTTTTTCCATTCATCTCCTTGGCCTTCTGCATTCATTATGAATTAAACCAGCACTAATCCTCTTGAAGACAAAGAGGTACCACCTGCAAATGAGAAATTTTGGTTCCTTTGCCTGTAATATTTGTGAAAATCTGACACTTTCCTCTCCTGCTTCTTTGCAAATGTCAAAACATCTGTAAATATTGAGAAATAGAGTCAGGTTCTGCCGTATGTGTACAAGGGATAAACTCTGGAGTTTTAGCCCAATTTGCATTTTTTGGTTAGACTCTTTGAGCTCTCCATAAGTAGTGACTGTGTGAAAACTCACAATTCTTTGCTTGAACCATCTGTCAAGAAGTTGTGACATATGCTTGCTTTGTTTATTCAGGAGGCAAGTGTAAATTGATACACCGATCTAGTACTTTGTTCAAATGAAGGCATATCTGAATGTATGTCACAACCACATGCCCGTGCACATATATATCTCTAAGCCTCATGAAATTTGCAAGAGTTCTGCTGTTAACAGAAGGGCACATTTTTACATAGATTTCTGCCTCCAAGTGAAACACACAATAAGACTGATTTTTGCTGTATCCTTCACAGGGTGTTTTTTTTTCCCCACTTAAAAAAAGTGTCTTTCAATAAAGAAGCTGCAAATGGTACCTAACCTCAGAGCTTGTTAACTAGCTAGTTTTATTAAAAGACAAACAATCGATCCAACATCAGTCTTTTTCTCCACAGCATGAATTGGTGCCCTCTGATCTCTTGTTCTGACTCTTTTGCAGAGAACCAAAATGGGGCTATAAAAACAGTGCTTTTAATACAACAGAATTTGGAAAAAAGAAGAGTGCCTTCATGCTTCTCTTGATTCACGATCAGGGTGACCAGATGTCATAACTACAAAAGAGGACAAGGCACTCCAAAATGTAGGACATCAAAGAAAAATGTAGGATATGACAAAAGCTAAAAACATTTGTATATTGATTTAATGTGGTTAATTTAGACACTATATTACTTATTATTAAATTTAAAACTATACAGTTTTACATATAATTTATTAATTACAAGAAGGCTAAGTGCTGCTGCTGGCAGGAGCCTACTCACAGGGAAAAGGAGGACATTTCTGCACTTTCCCAAGACATGAGGGTAATAAAGAGGACATGTCCTGGAAAAAGAGGACAACTGGTCATTATCATCATCAGTATTTATATACCGCTTTTCAACAAAAAGTTCACAAACCAGTTTACAGACAAAGGGCACAATCCTAACCAGGTCCACTCAGAAGTAAATTCTATTTTGTTCGATGGGGCTTTCTCTCAGGAAAGTGTGGTTAGGATTGCAGCCAAAGTCAAATAACTAAATGGCTCCCTGACCCAAAAGGGCTCACAATCTAAAAAGATGCAGGCCACTAGAAGAGACACTGTGCTGGGGAAGGACAGTTACTCTCCGCTGCTAAATATAAGAGGAACACCACTTGAAAAAGCGTCCCTTGCCCCGCTGGCAGGGATGACAGAGAAAAGTGTCTCTTGCCCCATCAGAGGATCACCCTGTCCAGGATGAGCTCCACGGATGGGCTGAAACCGCTTAGTCCGGAGAAGAGTAGCCGAAGCTGGACATGGGAGCTGGTGTGAACAGCTTCTCCTTGAAAGGCGCCCAAGGTACGAGCTTGCAAGCAAAGCATTCATTGGAGCATGTCTGCCTGGGGGCTCAGTGCGGGTCATTTCCTGCCAGCCCAGGGCTGCCACCCAGCTCCCCTTTCGATGGCTTCTTCCGATCTGGAAATGAGCAGAGCTCATTCTTCCGATGCCAGCTGTTTGGAGCCCCCACCCCCACCCCCACCCCCAGCAGCGCCTACAGGGACGAGGAACAGAGCGGGGCGGGGTTGATGGTGCATGCGGGGGGGTCACCAAAACTTTCTCGAACGGGTTTCTCCCCTGGATTTGTTGCTGTCCCCAAACCCCTCAGATCCCCCGCAGGCTGTGATCGGAAGCAGATCCAATGGGTTGGAAATAGATCCCAAGGACTGGGTCAGTCCTACCCTCCCTCCCCCCGTGAAAGGTCGCATCCCCCCGCCTCAATTTGGATGCCAAGAGTGCTGCTTGCAGTTTGCAATCAGGTTTTTTTTTTTTGGGGGGGGGGAGAGAAAGATCCAGCTTTTTTGGTCCTTGTGGGAAGGGGGCCAGTTGTAGCCAGGGGGGCTGGCCTTGCTTTAGCTGGGAGAAAGGTGGCAGCTGCTGGCCACGCGCTGCACCTGCCGGAGCCTTCCCGGTCCGCGCGCGGGATCAATAGCAGCGTCTGCTCGCTGCGTGCGCCCGGCTCTCCAACAGAGGGGGCACCACCAGAGAGAGAGACACACGCACAGAGGGAGAGATCCCGGCAGCCGCCGCCGCACAAAAGGCATCTCGGAGGGTTCACCAGGCTCAGCCTCTTCTCCTCCTCTTCCTCCTCCTCCCCCCTTCCCGTTAGCCACTGCGCCCCCCCTTTTCCATTGAGCGAGGATGGACAAAGCGAACTAGAAACAAATCAGGAAAGCCTGCGGACTTGGGGAGGCGCAAACTCCGCTTGGGGGGGGCGCGATCGGGCTTGCCCAGCCAGAGCTGTGCGTAGGCAGCGCGATGCTGACTTGAAGGCGGCTGGCGAGGAGGAGGACAGCGGGCGTTGCTTTCCTGGAGCAGCCTTGGGTGGCTGCGGGACTGGGGACAAGCGCCTCTGGATCCGGGTTGCTGCGCTTCTTCTTTGGAGTCCCTCTTTCTTGGAGTCCCTCCCCGGGAAGAAGAAGGAGAAAGTGCTCCTCACCCAGAGAGGCAGGAGAAGCTCCTGCTGGGGGTCACACTCACTCCCATTGAGAAATCCGCGCGCCTGTTTTCCAGAATGATGCTGGGATGTGAGATCTAAGTGAGAAACCTTCCACTGCCTGTCTGTGTCTCTCTCTGTTTTGTTTTGTTTTTTTTTCTCCTTCCAGAGCAGCTGCTCTTGCTGGTACTCTCAGTGGACGGAAGAGAGAAGGCGGGTGGGCTGGGGATTTTTCTGGGGAATTCCATGGATATGAACTTGGGGGCTTCGGAACCTCTCCCAGTTGGAATATCTCAGTGCTGATCGCCTTTTGGAGTGGCACGAAGGAGCTCACTTTGGGGGGAACGACCTGCGGCACAGCAAGATGTCCCTGGCCAGCTTATACTTCGTTTTGCCCTTATTGGGTAAGTGTCTAGCTCTAGATGCGGTTCAGTATTGGGTTGGGACACACACACACACAGCCCAGTACACGCTGGTTGCCATTAAGCTGGTCTGCTCTCTGAAAACCCGGAAGTTTTCTGTAGTTCGCAACCAGCACTTTGATTTGCCTGTTCCCTTTAATTTGGCACTTCTGTGCAGGTGAAGCTCACTGGAGATGAAAAAAAGATACTGACTCCTTAGTTAAAGACCCAACAAGCAGCAAGTTGGTAGGGAAACTTTCCCACCATCTCCTCTCGTCTTCAGCATCTTAACGAGAGGCAAAGTCGAGATTGGCATCTTTAAGATAAACAATCGCACCCTTTCTTTCCTACATTGTGAGTCTCCAAGATGATTTATGTCTGAAATCTGGACTGCTTTCACAATAGGCATGCAACATTTCTCTCTGTGTGTGTATACACGTGTGTGTGTGAGTTGCATGTTCCCATAAGCAAGAAAAGGAATTCAGCCTCGTAACCAGGATGAGTTTAATTTGCCTTCCCTGCTGCAGTTTTCTTGGTCGAGGAACAAAAACGGTCCATTTTTCCCTTTCCGCTGGAAAGGTAAAAGGCTATTCTAAGTGCAGCCTTTGAAAAGAGTCTGAAGATGCTAAGTGTCCCTGTCAATCAGTGGGAAGACCTCTCTCATCTGGCTGTTTCTGAATGCAATTGAAATCACAGCACAGCCCTTGTAAAAACTGAGAGCAAGTGTTTTAACCCCCCATTGTTGCTCTAGGTGCATGAAGTGTCTATAACCCAAGCAAGAGGGTCTTAATCTGCAAGTTCACCCATGGGGTATTTTTGAGTCTTAAGTCATCTGGGACTGAAGAATATACACTTTTCTGGGAATTCCTAAGGAAACCAGGATTATGTGAAGAAAAGCTCAGTTGAACTCTTTGACTGGGGGAAGTGGCTGTGCTATGGGGCTGGCAAACCGTGTGGTGGAGGGGTGGTGGTGGAGAGGTTTGGCTTTATAATTTACTAATGGGGCATTCATTTGGTAAGAAGATCACTTGAAGCCCTTTATTTATCAGGGGAAGAGGCTGGCTACCTCCTTGTTGACTTAAGGCAGTTCCTTTTTCAGGAACTCCTTATCCTTGATAAAAGGAGTGATAACAGAGCCTTGCCTTGTACTATAATTTCCTTGCACTCAGGCTTTCTGGGTCAGCACCTTTGTCCTCGCAGCCTCAAAGGGACTTACAGGGCATTTCCTTGTGCTCTTTCTGTGTGTTTTTTTTTAATGTAGAAGTGCTCTTGTCTGCAGAAGTGAGCGGGCTGCTTGGAGGGGACCGTCTGGATTGCGTGAAAGCCAGTGACCAGTGTATCAAGGAGCAGAGCTGCAGCACTAAATTCAGGACGCTGAGGCAGTGTGTGGCTGGCAAAGAGAGCAACTTCAGTCGGCCGACAGGCCTGGAGGCAAAGGATGAGTGCAAAAGTGCCATGGAGGCTCTCAAGCAGAAATCGCTGTACAACTGCCGCTGCAAGAGGGGCATGAAGAAGGAAAAGAACTGCCTGCGCATTTACTGGAGCATGTACCAAAGCTTGCAGGGTACGTTGTAACATGCAGAAGCCCTTTTGACTTTCCCTTGATGAACATGGGATTTCCCAGTGCCTCTGATTTGTCTTGAGTTGACTTCCTAATCCTCATTGTGTTCTTCCACTGCAAACTGGGGACCTTTCATACCACCCAGCCAGAGCAGCTGTTGCTGGCTGCTGCAGCAGTCCCCTGGTGTTGGGAAATGCAGAATAAAGATTTCCTCCAGGGGGACTAAGCTGACCTTTGTAAACCGAAGTCAAAAGATTAGGGTATTAGCAAGCACACAATCTACAAGAGAATTGGTTAGGTTCTTTGCTTCCTTACCCACTTCCTCCCCCAAAGGATCTTAAACACTTGTTAATGAGATCTAACCTCACAAGATCACAGGGGTCACTCCTCACCCCTGTGTCAAAGGGGAATTAATTGTTTCCTCCCTGACCTGCAGAGTTGCTCATGTTCTGTGTTTAAAAGCAGCCTTCTTTGAACTGGTGTCTATATCAGCTTAGCAGGAGGTGGATACATCAGGAAAGGGGGATTCTGTATTTTGTGTAACATTAAGGGATCAAGTGAGGATAGAATACTGATAGTTCAGTGTTAGAGTGATGAACTTGACAAAACAACCATTGATTCCTGATTTGACAGGACTTTTAATGTAGTTGTATTGGCATCTGACCCTTGCTTGATTGGGAAGTTGAGGCCCAGTTCTGTTGTCCTTGTGATCTTGCTGTGTCTTATAATGTCTACTCTGATGCTTTCACACCTGTAGTGCTTAATTGAAATCAATACTTTAGTCAGCGACAACACTGAAATATTTAATGACTTTGGATTTATTTGCTCTTGCTTTCGCATTAAATTATAGTTATTACTGGATAGTCTTCACCATATGCTAACACTCCCTCACTTTTAAAATAGAGTGGTTACTGTCAGATGATTCTGTTTTCACTGGATGTCCTTTGTCCAAGAAAGGATTATTATAGCTAAATGCAAAAATAAGTCAGAACTATAGAGCTATATGGGGAATTCTTCTTTAGTCTCCCCAACCCCCCATTGTTCTTGAAGTCAAATTTATTAGAGGTAGCCATTTCACATGTTGGAGTCTGAGGAAGAGTTGTTGACAAGGTGCTTCTCCCTATAAAAAGCTTCCAAGTGCTCTCAAAGTCTGAATTTTGAGGATAGCAACAATTACAATGAGTGAATCATAACATAGAAGGAAACTTATTTAATCATCTCCTTTACTCTAAAGGAGTGCCAATATGTAAATGGAAAAGGGTAATAAGTCTGAGTAATAATTCTGGAGTGGCCAAGCTTGAGAGTTGTTGTGCATTTGAAGTTTTCCCTTTCTCCTCTTACCTCACTTTTGAGAGTGGAAAGGCTTCTGCTGAAACTATTTGTAATATCCCCAGCCTAAAGGTAAAGGGTTTGAGGTGATGAAAGATGGTTTGAATTTTGGAGAGAAAATGCTGGCAGGAAGACTATGGCCACATTGGGGAAGAAGTGGTCCTTGTTTGGATGGGTATATTCGTGGAGGGTGATGGGTTGGAGCTCTGTGTCATATTCAGATTTCTAAAAGTAGTAAAGTATGAAAGAAAAACCAAGACTTTTATTGTCTATAGGAAACGACTTGCTGGAAGAGTCACCTTATGAACCAGTTAACAGCAGGTTATCGGACATATTCAGGCTAGCACCAATTGTATCAGGTAAATGAATTTACAATTCTTCTACTAAATGGGAACATTCACCGAAGGCTTTCTTAAAGATGTGGAATAATGCTTTTCCTGCTGCTTAAAAAAATCAGCGCAAGTCATCAGAAAATGGAAATAGGGTTCCAGAGGAAATACTGTACGGGTCTCCTGCACCATAGATTCTATGTATGCTAAATGTGTTGTACTGAATGTTGTTTTGTATAAATGCTTAGCTCCATAACCTTCAAGCTAGGTTGAGGTTGGACATGTCTGATGTTCACTGGATGACTGCAGCATCTCAAGTGGTGACTTGCACATGTGAAAGAGTCATTGCAGGCCAAGCATCTCATAGATGGAGCATTCTTGTGAGCTGACACCACAATAGATAGAATGCTCTTCTTTTGATTTGTTTCACACATTCAGCTCTGAGTCATCAGATTCTGAGACATCCAGTGGTTTGCACATTTGTGTGAATAAAGCCTATGTCGTTGGTATTTATGGGACATGATACATTTTTTTTAGTCCATAAAAGCAGTTGGTGTCAGAGAGCATGTAGAGCATAAGTGGAGTATATTGTACTATTAAGCCAGAAAGATACTTCCTATAATGTTCCAGTTTTCATCTTTGTGCATCCAGTTCCTGGGAAAAAAAGGGATAAATGCACCTGTAGGTGGCAATCTGATTCTCTGCCTTTAGAATTTACAATTTAACACCAGGCTGTTGATGCGGCCTGTGTAGATTGCCCAACTTTTTGACACAAAGGCATATGAGATGAGTCTGTTTACGCTCTTGGAGAGAAGGATATGAATGTGTGCCTCCTCTTGAATTAAGCATTTTCCTGTTTGCTTGAATTCTTCGTGTATTTGTGGCAGTTTTGCTTTTGAAAGCCTCTCTTTTTGTATGATTTTCTTGAGCTAGTCTTGCAGTACTGTTGCAGAATGGAACTGGTGCTATACTGTTTGTGCTATAATAACTTAAAAATTACATTTCTTTTGGATCAGAAATAGGTTCTGACACTATAGATGTTAGCCTTCATTAGCATTTTACTGTCTAAGGTTAATATTTAACTCCAGAATTCATGGCCAGATTATATTTCTAAAGTAAATCAGTGATATAAGCCACTGTAGGTGCCTATACTTGCACTTAACTGCTTAATTTCTTGTTGAGGACAGCAGCTTTTTTTGGCTAAACTATGCAAGAAAAAAAGAACCCCCAAACACCAGAACAACAAAGTGCCAGGATAAATGGTGTAGAGCGGAAATGGTTTCTTGAAGGCTGTCCAAATAAGTAATATATGTCAATTTTGTTTGAACAAACCACTGCAAACCTCGCAAACTGAACTCTTAATGTCCCTTTAAATCTATTTAAGATCCATTTTTTAATCCACTTTTTAAAATTAACTTGATCTGAATGTAAGCACTTATTCTCTATCTATTCTGATTTCTTCCTTTTTCACATGCTTTTCTTTTGTTTGTGACAGGATTTGTTTGTGTAAAGTGCCAAATCCATAAGTATCTGCAGCAGTGATTGTAACTGATACATGTGATTCACTTATGCTGACTGGGTCTGTCCTTCCACCTGATATCCACAAGCATCAATGGAAAGTACATATGTGCAGGTTTTGTTTCAGGGATGGGTATATGATGTAGATCAGCCATTTTCAACCACTGTGCCGTGGCACACTGGTGTGCTGTGGATGATCTACAGGTTTGCCATGGGAGTTTGGGAGAGGATCATTTGTTAGTAGGGCTGCTGGGGGAATGTGAGCCCCTGCTGTCATTGTGGTGTGCCTTGTCAATTGTCAAAAAACGGATGGTGTGCGTTAACAATTTTAGTGCCTTGTCAGTGTGTCATGAGATGAAAAAGGTTGAGAATCACTAATGTAGATACTTCATTAGGGCTACAAACTTATCCATATTTACCTGGGAGTCAACCCCATTGACTATAATGGGATTTACCTCTGAGTAGACATGCCTAGGCTTGGGCTGTACGTGAGATTGTACTGCATATAGTAAGGAGGATTCCAGTGTTTGGAAAGTGTTGGTGCCATCAGCAACAGATACCTCTTTACTGTCTCTTTACGGTGTAGCAGTGTCAATTTATTGAAACTGCCTGTTTCACTCTTCTGCCTGTATAACCAAAGCACCAGAGTTTATACTGTATTCTTGGATTTTGCTTATTGCTGATTTGATTAGCAAAAGTTGCTTAAGGCAAGGTTTCTATCTGCTGTACTGCCAAACCTGGTCAGTGTTTCGTTTATATATTAAGCTACCAAAGACAACATTTTCCCTTACCAGGGTTATGCGAGCATAATAGAGGTCAGTTGTTGGTCTGTGTAAGACCGCCGTTTTGTGTGATGTTCTGTGTCGCTTTTCCTTGCTTCGATCTGAGCAGGCTCCTTAATATTTTATTAGATGCAATTTGGGAAATCTCCATAACTGTCTTTAAGAATGACTGTGGAATGAAGAGTGGGTTGTTTAAAATGAATTGTTCACTCTCCTTATTTGGCACGTGTTTCTTCACTAAATGTAGACTATGATTTCCCGGTGTCACATAACAGATGAACTCAGCAGTTCCTGCACTTGCATTTATGCATTTTTTTAAAATGAACATATTAACAGAATAAGTCTGTGTTGTTGTCTTAGCTGCAGACATACAAGCTTCTACTGGTGAAATACGGACAAAGTCATGCAACTTAACTACTGCATGATATGTGAGGGCAAGTGAGATAAAACCATCCTTTTGTCCCTTAAAGCGCAATCCAGATGCATTCTGTGCCGGTGCAAATCCCTTGTGCTGGCCTGGAGGTGTCACAAAAGTGCCATGAGGCACTTTTGCGCCGCCTCAGGAGTTGGGAGGCCAGCACACAGATGTGTGCTGGACTCTGGAGGCTGAATCAGGCACCACTGTCCCAGCAGAATGGTGAGTTTGCACTGGCTGAGTCAGGTCTGTGTAGGGGTCTGAAGAGGGCGGGGGAGGGCGTTCTGGGGGGCAGGAGAGGGCAGGCAGAGGGTGGGCCAGTGGGAGGACCAGGCCTGGGAGGGGGTGGAGCCAGGATCCGGCACTTATGCTGGATCCTAACCCCCCTCCTGGATGGCCTGACCTTATACGAGGCTGCTTGGATCTGTGCTACCTCATTACGTGATATAACCCTATAGGGGCAGCTGCCATGCAACATGAGGTAAGGGGAACGCATTCCCCTTACTCCCAGTTGTGCTGCAACCTGGCCCAGCCCTGTTCTGGATGCAGTGCAGGCCAGCCAGCCTACCTGCTCCAGGGCAGATTAGGATTGGACTACTAGATCGTTGTGTGCATCAGCATCTCATATGGGTAGAGGCTTTTAACGAGGAATGCTTGTCCAGCACAGCACTGCAAATAATAGTGGTTGCACTAGCCTGAAGGATATGGAACATGTCCCATGCAGGCTGTCTCTCTCCACTAGTTCTGAGATTCACACCTTTTCAAATACATTGTGCTGCATTTTTGCATTTAAATCCATTACATTGCAGAAGGTGGAGAAGTATATCTAACAAAACTGTTGATTTGGAGATACGGTATCATTTAGTTCACTTTGTTCTCTATGTCTAGTCTTAGTTCCTTTCCCCATCTACTTGAAATCTAACATCTGCAGTTAGTTCTAGTTTTGAAACGAGACTTGTACTCCATCCTGCAAGAGTCCCACCTTCTTGTGTCTAGCTCACATATCTTCAGCATTAAGTACTTCTAAGCCACTGAATTCTTAATATTGGCTTGAAGCAAAGGATATTTTGTGCCAGAAGCTGAAGAGGCTTTTACCTAGGTACGACTTGATTCAAAATAATACCTATGGTTCATATTTACCAGGAGGACCATATATGAAATTTTCTATTTGGTCATATTTGTGCACCTCTGTTGGCATGGGAGCCACTGGACATGGTATAATCCTGTTCTACTGGGTATTTTATATGTGCAAATGAAGCAATCATGTGGGCCTCCCTGCTCATGTGTCTTGTTCATAGCACCAAGGTGAAGGGGGCTGTGCCCTTCTGCCCAGATGAATGAGGGGAGGCTTTAAATCTACTTCTTTTCCCACCCTGTTCCATCCTGATGCACTAGTTTCACTGCTCAGGATCCAGTAATGTTGCTCACAAGATTCCCATAAATTAAAAAAAGCAAGTGGATTCATGTAGGCAATGTCAGCCAGAAATATGTATTAAGTGTGAGCATGCTAGGTGTTTTAAAAGCTCAAACTGTTCTTGTATATAATGTCTGCTGCTGGTGATTATCTTGGCCTGTTTTGCTGGATCCCACATGAGGGTAGCAGAAGCAGAAGTACACATTACAGACTCCTACATACTCCTGTTGCACATAATTGAACCACCAGTCTGGCTCTTTTAAGATTTAATTGCTTGCTCCAGCAGTCCAAGGTCATTTAGCCCTTGTCATGAGAATAATACCAGTTAGGCTCTTTAGAGGAACAGAAGAGTGGACTGTGGTTTCGCTACAGTTTTTTTTATCTCATGGATGTTGAATAACAGTGAAAAGGCTCTTTCCTCTGCCAAAGGAGTTTCTGTGTGTGTAATTCTCAAGATCAGAACCAGCGTCTGCTGCAGCATGAAAGTTAAAAAGCCACAGCATGAAGGAGCATCTCTTTCTGCACACATTTCTGGTTAGAACTGATGTCCAATGGATCAATGCGCATTGCCTGCTATGATGGTGAAAGAAATCGTCCATCAGAGATATAGAACTGGGTTCTAGGTCAATCTGTGAATTAAAATTAACTACAGTATATGCATGTCTGCTGTTGTATTGCTTTTGTACCTAGGCTAGAGCATTGTTGCTATTGAACGAGAGTGTTGTGCAATGGCGCTTTGGAATGTGCAAGTCTGAGTTGGAGGGGAGATGTGCATATGTTTTTCTTTGTCAAAAAATTATTCCAGAGTTGGAAATTGCTCTTTATAATGCTGCTAAATTGGCACACAGACAAAATGCAGCTTTTAACAGTAGCTTGCTTGTGACTTTATAGGCACTTCTAAAAATAAAAACAATTCAGGAAATATAGAATACCAAAACCATTATTGAAACATTAAAAACACCAGGGTCTTTTCAGTAGCAAAGAGTATAAAGGTTACATCTTTGATTTGCATTTTGAGTGAGTGATGAGTAAAAAACTAAAATCCTATTGGTAGCAGCATATCCTGGTGTCAAATAACATTTTAGAAAGCAACGGATTGTGAAAGGGTGCTAGAATTTGACAATCAATTACCGTATTTTTCGCTCTATAAGACGCACTTTTTCCCCCCCAAAAAGTGGGGGAAAAAGTGTGTGCGTCTTATGGAGCGAATACTGAAAAAAAAAAAAAACTCCGCCCCTGGCCCCGCCCCCTCTGCTCGGCTCCGCTTCCCAGGAAAGCGTGGGTGGGGTGGCAGTCTTGCTGAGCAAGCCTGCGTGTCTACTCAGAAGTAAGTCTTAGAGTCACTGGGGCTCACTCCCAGGAAAGCGTGGGTGGGATGGCAGGCAGGGGTGCTCATTATGTCGATCCTCGAGCTACCAGTCCATCTCCAGGCGAAATGAGTCAATCACGGGCTTCTCTCCTGTCCACGCATCCCTAGGAGTGAGCCCCTGGCAGGCTTGTGAGCCCAGGGAGCGAGCCTAGGGAGTGAGTCCAGGGAGCCCAGGGACTGAGACGGGCTCCTCCCTGGGAGAGGAGGCGCTGGCAGGCTTTTCTCCCGTCCACTCATCCCTGGGAGTGAGCCCCATTGGCTCTACTGGGGCTGACTTACCTTTCCCCTGCTTTTGCACTGGTATGTATGGAGATCTGCTGGCCCCCCTCCACTTCCATCTGTTGGTTCTGTGTGCAAGGGGTTTTGCAATGGTCTTGCTGTGATGTCTATACAGAGATCTTACCTGCCCCACGCTTTTCCCCTGCTTTTGCACTGGTATGTATGGAGATCTGCACACCCCCCCCCCTTCCATCTGTTGGTTCTGTGTGCAAGGGGTTTTGCAATGGTCTTGCTGTGATGTCTATACAGAGATCTTGCCTGCCCCACACTTTCCCCCTGCTTTTGCACTGCTATGTATGGAGATCTGCTGGCCCCCCCCCCACTTCCATCTGTTGGTTCTGTGTGCAAGGGGTTTTGCAATGGTCTTGCTGTGATGTCTATACAGAGATCTTACCTGCCCCACGCTTTTCCCCTGCTTTTGCACTGGTATGTATGGAGATCTGCACACCCCCCCCCTTCCATCTGTTGGTTCTGTGTGCAAGGGGTTCTGCACTGGTCTTGCTGTGATGCTTATACAGAGATCTTACCTGCCCCACGCTTTTCCCCTGCTTTTGCACTGCTGTGTATGGAGATCTGCACACCCCCCCCCACTTCCTTCTGTTGGTTCTGTGTGCAAGGGGTTCTGCACTGGTCTTGCTGTGATGCCTATACAGAGATCTTACCTGCCCCACACTTTTCCCCTGCTTTTGCACTGGCGTGTATGGAGATCTGCACCCCCCCCCTTCCATCTGTTGGTTCTGTGTGCAAGGGGTTTTGCACTGGTCTTGCTGTGATGCCTATACAAAGATCTTACCTCCCCCACACCTTTCCCCTGTTTTTGCACTGGTCTGTATAGAGATCTGCTCCCCCCCCCTTATATTGGAATCCAGGAAGATCTGGTGAGGAGGTAGATGTGGTGTCAGCAGTGGCCCCTTTAAGGGTAAGGCCTGGGCATCCAGCAGAGAGTGCTGCACAGCTGCAGCCACTGGAAGGCAATAGGGCCCTCAGGGATATAAGGAGTACCAGAGGCAGAAAGAGTTTGTGGGTTTTGAAGGAGTGCAGGTTGGAGGTAGGGGAGGAGACTGACTGGGTTTATTGAATTTGGAATCTGACTGTGGATTGTGACTGGACTTGGATACCCTGATGGATTTAACTGACCTACCTGGAACCTGACCTTGGACTGTAATTTGGCTTATTGGCTCTGGACTCTGATTTGGTAACTCTGAATGATGGGACTGATTTACTTGGCATCTGTGGACTGGAACTGGACTCATTTTTGCTTGCTGCACTGGTGAATTGCACAAGGGGGACTGATCAGCCTTAAGCGGGCACGAGGCCCAGTGGATTGGAATTTGGCAGAACATCATTGTAGCAGAAAGATAATGTGATCCCCTATTTGTGTGCACCTACTTTTGTGAGCTTCATAAATTCTGACTCTAGCGATGATGAGTTCTTGGGGTTTCCAGAAAACTAGAGTGCTCAAACCTTTAAGTCTCTCCATTTGTTAATGACAGTGATAATGGTTCTTAATGCCACTGTTGACTGCTGTTCACTTTACATGGTTCAAATGTTATTCTGTTATAGTTTATTAAATATTTTATTACACTATTTGGTTCAGAATATTTTTTTCCTTGTTTTTCTCCTCTAAAAACTAGGTGCGTCTTATGGTCAGGTGCGTCTTATGGAGCGAAAAATACGGTAGATATGCATATCAGTGAGTAAATTGGTATTATGTACATTTACCGTTTGTTCATTATCCTTTTAAGAACCCAGTCCTAAAAGCATCACTTTAGTTCACTGGGACAGCACCATATGCTTGGTGATTCAGGCAGAGCCCTAAGTCCCCCCTAAATTATTGTACCATTAGTACTATAAAATTTGGTGTTACATTGTTGTGGTGCCTAGGATCCAGAGATGCTGTGATGGTCTTCAGAATCTCATGCAAATGACTGTTGGCAACCTTTCCTGATTTACTACCTTTGCCTCATGTCAAAGTTGTCTGCAAGGACTGGAAGATAAGTGTAGCTTCCCAAGGGAATCTCTCTTTCCAAAAGAGTAATCAGGCCCATACCTTTGTCTGTAAATCCCTGCTAGGATTTGCCTGCGAATCCCTTTCTCGGATTTTGCCATAGCCTGTCCACATAATTTGTAAAACCGACTTCCAAATATACCTGTAGGTTTTGGTACTGACTCACAAGTTACCTGCTGAGATGCTTATAAAGCTTCACTGATGTTCTCCTGCCACTTTTCTGAGACTTCTCAGCAAGCATCTTGTGAGTCAGTATATGGAATTTACAGAATATTTTGGAGTCATTCTTGCAAACCTCTGTGCTCAGGTTTACAGTATTGTGAATTATTTCAGTGCTGTGTAATATTCACGAGCATTTACAAATTACATTACATTCTCCCTGCTACAGAAATTTGAGGTCATAGAATATCCACAGCAATTCAGCTTAGTGAGCTAAACTGAAAAGGGATTGTGGCTGAGAAAAATATTAGTTTTAGGGACAGTAAAAGCTGCTTGGATAAGGTAGTGGAAAGTGTTTCCTGGAGAGAAAGGAGGTCTGAGAGCCGGAAAGGCTAAATGAGAAAGTAGTGAGAAGCAAAATAAACTGAAAACACAGAAACGGTTGATAGTGGAGACACGGACATGAACAAAGAAGTGTCCAGGAAGACATGAGGGACTGGACCAAAACCTTACATAAAGCTCAAGGACAGGTAAAGCTTTGAACTGATGCCAGGAAGGAAGCAGAAATGGCAGTAGAAGATGGAGAAATTGGAATGGCGGGTGAGAGTAGTGAAACCAAGTTTTGTTTTGCTTGCTTCCTCCCATGGTAGCAGCAGCCTGGCATTTGGAGAAGCTCACCTGCTATCACTACTGAACATGGCTGCTGAAGTGAAGAGTAGCCTAGGCATCACCACCTTCCTTGAAGCTATAACCTCAAGCTAGGCTGCATGCTGATAATAATTACCTTACCTCAGATTTGGCTTTTGTGCCCGTATGGATCACACAGTACCTCCTTCGCCTCAGTTCTGCATCTCCTGTGACTTGATAAGCGCTGAGGCTGCAATGAACTGTATGCTATGGTGCTTTTCTGTGGCTGTTGAAAAAGGGGGGGGGATTCACAGGAGAGTGGTATATAAGAAGAGAATTCCAGGGTGACTACATGATTGTAACCTTTCGTGCCTGATGAGTTCTCACAGTCTCTTGAACCCCACTTGAAGCACACTTTAAACATAATAACAGCAGAGTGCGTGACTGCGAGAAGAGCTTCTGAGAGGAGTATTTTGCTTGCAGTGCTTCATTGGAAGACTTCCTAGAGAGGCTACCATAACAAGAGGCCAGGATTAGAAGCTGTCTATGGTGAACAGATACTATGGTGCAACTATTTAAAAATATTAAGGAAGAAAGAGAGACATCTTTAGGAATGACAGAAGAGTGGTGTACATTGTTCCGGAAGAGGGACAGCTTCCAGACCAGAACAGGAAAGAATTTGTACTTCTTTTATAAAGTACAAACTTTTAGGTACAAGACCTAAAAGCAATGTTTCTCAGACTGTGGATCAGGACCCACTAGGTGGACCACAAACCAATTTCAGGTGGGTCGACATTCATGTCAATATTTTATTTTAATATATTAGACTTGATGCTACCGTGGTATGTGACTGCATTTGGGGAAATGTTAAAAACTCTGTACTTTAACAACCTACTATGCATATGCTTTTAACAATGACAGTCAATGGGGCTTACTCCTGGGTATGTGTGGGTAGGATTGCAGCCTAGTATTGTGAAAAATTTTCCTGCTTGATGATGTCACTTTCGGTCATGACATCACTTCTGGTGAGTCCTGGCAGATTGTCATTCTAAAAAGTGGGTCCCGGTGCTAAAAGTTTGAGAACCACTGTCTAAGAGATAATAGTTGTACTGGATCATGCGTTCGTAATTACCAAAAGAGCTACAATATGCATTGACCTCAGTAGGACATTTTGCCATGTGAACCGTTCCATCATTTTCCAGATAGTTTTACATAAGACTCTGATATGAATATATAGAACTGTTTGTGCCCATTGACATTTCTGACTGCAGATTCTTGTTGCAGAGGCAGCCAAATTTGCTTCCAGGCAGACAGCAATTAGCATCAGTGTGCATGGATACTAGTAGCTGATTCCTACTTCTGCTTTTTTTTTTCCAAATCAGATTGGACCCTGCACAGAAGGAAATCACTTTGCTAACAGCTTTAGCAGCTTCCTGTTTGCATTCTTGGGAACATAATTCATTTCATGAAATATTGTGAGATGTTGGACCTCTGACCTTTCTTGAAAGGCTTTATGAGAAGTGGGGTCCTCAATCCTGTGATTTCTCATGCAGCTTTTAGCATGTCCTCTATTGCCATTTGTTGCCACAGTTCCTCTTTCCATCTCGTAGCTTCCTCTTTTGATGAAAGGGATGCTGTCCTGTCAGTGACATGTTGAGTTTCAATACCCTACTTAAATGAATTCCAGATTATGAGTTGTGGGAACCTTCTGGGTGGATTGCCTGGCTGCTTGGAATTGTATGCAAATTATAGTGCCGCATAGAAGAATAATGGAGGAAGGTGGTGCATGAATCGGATCAGCAGCTGAATCCTGAACAAACACTACACCTCTCTAGTGAAAAGTTTGAGAATCACAGCTTGTAGATTGCTGTATATTTCCAGTTAATAAATTTTTGCATGGATCACGTACTCTAATATTTAAGTGTTTCTGTCTTGTATGTTATTTATTTATTCATCTCTGAAAAGTATTGACATAATTTGGTGTGATCATAGAATTCATTCACTGTTGGCACTATGTTTAAAAAAACTATTACTGTACCAGACACAAAGATTTCATGTTTTAATATGAAAAAATAAGATTTCTTGTATTCTAGGAGACAGAGTAAGCAAGGAGAAGATAGACTGTGCTAGGATTAATCTCATTTAAGCTTTGAGAAAGAATGTGCTTTGCAACTGCATCTACATTTTAAAAGCATGATCTGATGGACAGTTTTTGGTTTGCTACCGAGCAATTTTCCAGTGTAAACTTGGCAATTTTGTTTTTTTACATTAGCATTTTGCTAACATTTTAAAATAAGCAATGTGGCAGTTTTCTGTAGCTAAAGCTCATGCAATTACTTGGAATCATTGCTATTGAAATAAGTCATTAACACAATTTCTGTTATTTACTTGCTCAGAAGCACTTTAATGTCAGAGTCGAGTGAATGAAAGGCAATTTTTGCAAATGTCAAGTTATTGTCCTGTGTAGACTGCTCTCCTGTTACAAATGTAACATGAGAGATAACCAGCACAAAATAAGTGTAATGGCAGAAAAATAGCCCATTTGGGCTTTAGAAATGTGTAGAATAACTGACAGGTTTTTGAGAGAGCTGATGATATCAGACAATTTGAGCAGTGGAGATGAATCTTTCCCCTCACAGTCTATGTGAATCTTATTACACTGCTTGGTGTCAAAAAATTACATTTTTCCATTAAAGTTTTGACATGCAATGGATGAAGTGCAGAAGATGTTCTTGTATTTTTTTTTAAAGTCTGTACGTAATCCTAGAGTTAAAACGTAAGTAACAAACAGCATTTACCATGTTCTCCCAATCAAGTGCTCTATTCACTTATCTCCATAAGAGATAATTCCACCCCATTCCTTCTAGTTTATTCAGCACTCTTTTTAATCCAGATTTAGCAAAATCCTATCTGTTCTTTTGCAATACCCCAATCTAATTACTTCTGATCAATTGTTATTTGTGCTTCTGGTAATGTGTCTTTCTGGTGACCAGGCACACAGTAGTCCAGTTTGGATTATACTGTCTTAGCTGTACCCTCTCCTCTATCCATTGGTTAAAGAGGAGCAGATCTTATACTCCTGCCCCTCCAGATGTGTTGTTCCCTTTCTTATAATTGCATTGGGAGGTGGTTTATCTGAATCACACCTTACAAACTCTGTAAATACTACTTTAAGTATTAGATTACATACAAATGGGCAATGTGGATAAACTTTTTTTTGATGCAATTAAGAGGGACAGTCCTGGGGAGTGGGGATAGTGGGGAGTGTGCCCATAATCACATGGGGAAGAGTAATCTTATGTAAACTAGCTCTAAATAATAGTGGAATTTCTGATAACTGTATCTATTCTATATACTGACCAATTGTACCTATTTTACAGCTATAGATTTGTCTTTTATGATATAATACTATTTGTCCCCTCTTTTCTGGGAGTCAGCATTGACCCTTTGGTACTGCTGCTCCTTGGTGGCGAAAAACCCATATTACATAGTACAGGAGAACTGTACAAGAAGTCATTGTGGGCAAGGAGATGGGATGTCCTCTTATAAAATCTAAATGCTATATACAGTGTTCCACATATGTGGTACTAGTGTAAACTTGCACCAGCAAAATGTTCAAGACAATAGCAACAGAGGGCAGTTTAGGGGCAAATAGGGTAACTGATAATCTTGACCAATGGTTCCCAAACTATGAGCTGTGGCTCCCCAGGTAGCTGCAGAAACCAACCAGGGGAGCCATGGAATCCTTGTAAAAAACCTGCCTCCCTAAACAATATATAGGATTGTAGCCTAATGGAGAGCTGCACCAATGGCCTGGTAGGTCAAGGGAGTCGCCAGGCAAAAAGTTTGGGAACCACTGGTCTTGACTATTGACTTGTTATAGGATGGTTTCCAGTTGTTCTCACTCCTGCATATGTTATGTGTCACATTCGCTGTATTCCTCAGCCACAACCTTGATTACAATCATGGGTGCTCCAGTTCCCTTGAATTTATGAGATCCAGCAAACATATCTGTGCAGAATTTCTGTTCTAGTACTGTGTCCAAATGGACTGTGTTGGCTGGTAGAACACCATCTCGTATGCTTAGTTAATTTGTCATGAATGGCATCATGTTTGATTACAGGTAGTAACATAGCTGTCATGTGATTAAAAAAATGAGCCAATTCATTATAAACATTTTAATTACTAGATCAGTTTGCATACATTTGTATACTGAAAAACAATACTACTGAAGAAAGAGCAGTTTCTTTTGTTTTCAGATGACGCGTGCGTGTTTCACAGCATATTAGCTACCGTATGAGACAGAGCAAGAGATGACTCCTCTAAGATGGTGCCTTCGAATTGTGGTTTTTGGAAGCAGTTCTAAAAATAATGTTTTTGTTTTATTCCTGCTGCATTAATTGGGAACCCTAATGGATTAAAAAGGGTTTTAAACAATCTAACTGATTAACCAACTCAGCTTTGCATCCGTAGTAGTAAGTGGTGACAAGGACTTCTTTTCATGGCATATATATGTGCAGTAACAAAAAATAATGGCCAGCCCCATAGTGTTCACAAGAACGGAGCAGTTGTGGGCTCCATTGCAGCACTCTTATTATCTAATTATGTCAAGGGAGAGCTCCATAGTTAGATAAGGTCTGTGAGTGTGCTGATTATACCCATCTTTGAGATCCTTGTAGTTCTACCCCCACTCTACTTGTGGAAAGATGGCACGGAGCAGTAAGCACATCAGTGGTGCAGACATGGCTTGTTTTCTTCCTCCTGGTTCAATAATGTCTGAAGAGGGCTACTGATTAATGAAAAAATTAATAAATAATGGGAGATTACTGAAAAATTAAATAGAATCATAGGTGGTATCTTGTTCAGAGCAAGATAGGTGGCAGAGATTCATGGTTTTTTTTCTTAGATTGTAAGGAACATGCACATATTTGTAGTGACGTTTCCATTTGTATTCCTTAACACGTTAAAACTTTTTGCATATTGCTAACTTTACAATAATGATAATTTTTAACCTGCAAACATATCAATCCTTTCTTTAGTTTGGTATGAACCTCAGCATGTTTTTGGGAGAACCAGTCATTTGACGTATTTCTGTGTGATGTTTATATTTTTCAAGGACAAAGTCACTAAAGGTTTTACCTGCCCTTTGGCATTTAAGTCCAAGGTATTCTTGTCTAAAAATGTAGAATTCAACGAACTGAATGTGCTTTATGGTAGCAGCTTTGCATTAGTAAGGTTTTAGAATTCCTGTCAAAATGACTTTAGAATTCCTGTCAAAAATGATAATTTTCTGTAGAAATAATATTGTTTATTAATAATTATAGATACTATTTTTGAGCAGATGAAATGCTATGCCATTCGTTTTTTGAACTGTCATGTGTATAGCTGTAGTTGGACATGTCATGTGTATAGCATGTAGTTGGACATGTAGTTGGACGCTGGTTAGCAACCTTCAGTCTTGAAAGACTATGGTAGAAGCCTACAGCACCCGGTATTCCCAGGCGGTCTCCCATCCAAGTACTAACCAGGCCTGACCCTGCTTAGCTTCCTAGATCAGACGAGATCGGGCATGTGCAGTTGGACCCTAGATACTTGCCTATGGGGCGATAAATTTGTCCCAACAGATAGCTCCTGAATCTACCCTTGGCCTTATCTGCGGGGCCACTCGGGGTCAGGGCTATTTCAGGCACACTGTGGAGCAGCTGGGGTGCTGCTGGGGAGGGTGATGTGCCACCCACTCCCCAACGCGCGGGAAGCCTGACGGAGCTGCTTGCCTCACCTGCTGCTCCCTCCTTCCCACCTCACGTGGGGAGCCCGATGGAGCTGCTCCGCTCGCCTGCCTCGCCTGCCTCCCTCCTTGTTGCTGCTCCTGGGCATTGCAGTCCTGCCTGCTCAGGCTGCCTGGTTTCCTTGGCTCTGACTTCCTCCTTCTCTGCCCCTGCTCGTCATGGCAAGGACAGGAAAGAGGAGCAGGAGCCTGGAGCGCCTCCCATGCTTGTCATCAGTGGGGCTTACTCCCAGGAAAGTGCGCATAGGATGGCAGCCTTTGAGCCCAAGCCTGTGCATGCCTACTCAGAAGTAAATTCCATTATTGTCAATGGGGCTTACTCCCAGGAAAGTGCACATAGGATGGCAGCCTTTGAGCCCAAGCCAGTGCATGCCTACTCAGAAGTTCCATTATTGTCAATGGGGCTTACTCCCAGGAAAAGATTGTAGCTTGAAGATGCTGCTTCTTCATGCAGAGTCTACAGCTCTGCATCTGCTTCTTCCGAGCAAGAGGGAGGAGGGGAGCCCTCCCACACAGCCTCCCTCCCGCCTGCCCACCCATCCCCACTCCTGCAGTGCCTGCTTCTTTCTGCCCTTCAGCCCCAGCTTCTCTCTTCCTTCCACCAGCCTTCATTCTGTTGTACTGTTTTCTCCCCCTTCTCGTCTCCTTTCCCCACTGTCCCTCTTTCTCTGCCCCCTATTTACAAGCCATGCAATCAGGGAAACTGACCAGGAAACCCCCTGACAGCCTTGATCCTGCTGTAAATCAAGAGGAGGAAACAGCCCTCAGACCAGGTGAGTGTGGGCTTGTTGCAGCTGCAGGATGCACCTTCCCTGAAATTGGAAACACTCCCAACAAATGTCTCACAAACTACAATTCAGAGCACCATTACTTAGGAATAACACCCAGGGAAATCAATGGGTCTGCTTCTGAGTAAATAGGGTTTCAGCTATGTGCAGCTGCACTTGGTCACAGCCATTTGCTGTTGCTTGTCTCTGCTGTGAATTGAATTGCACACTCCCAGTTGTGCTCTAAGTTGTATGTTATATGTAGAGCTTCTGGCTTAAGAGCAGAAGACTCTGCCTTTGCACTGTTTTGCATCAGAAGTGTCCTGAGAAATTCTGATAGATCACTTTTTTATGTTTTTTTCCTGTGCTGGTCTTCAATCACTGGTTCATACATGAATTGATCACCAAAAATTAGCTATTGGTGGGGCTTTCACAGTCAGCTAGCTACCTCCCTTCCTGCCTTGCTGGCCCTGCAAGGCATTCTGGAGCACTGCCATTATTTCATTCTTTTTCAAGTACCCCTAAAGGTCCTGTTGAGTGTCCCTGGGGGTACATGAACCCTAGGTTGGGAACCACTGTTCTATTAGTATGTTGTTTACAGTGCAGTTACTCTTTGATAGTGTTTACAAAAAGATGGTGAAGACCAGAATTTAAAAGTTTATGAATAAAAATGAATCTTATGATCTTTTACTATATTTTTAATAAATTAGAGACTGTCAGTTCTTAGGTAACAATTACTGGTAGGTTATTTTTCAGGATCTGGCCTAGGGTAAAATCAGACAAAACTATAATCAAACACTCCCCAAGTTTATGACCCCGACTTATCCGAGGGTCATAGAAAATTCTATGATTCCTTCAAAACCTGCCCTCAACTTATCTGTGAGATCAACTTATAGGCGAGTATCTGCAGTACTTCATTGTCATTGACAGCTCAATAATGCTTTGCTGAAACGGGTGGAATTTTGTAAACACTTTCGCCTCCTGCAAAATTTGACATCTTTTCAGTCATTTTTTGCTCAGATATGGTGGAGAAGGAGGATGATGGTTCCACTGTCCAGACAAGGAAGCTGATGCCCCCTTTTGAATTGTGTGCAGTTGTCTAGTTGAGGCAGAATATGGATGGAGAGGCAGACTGAAATGTATTTTCACAGAATATTAGACTTGGAAGAGACTTGGGGGTCATTATTCGATCCCCTGGCTCAGTGGCAGGCAACTTCAGCATCCCTGACAGGTGACCACCCAACCTCTGCTTGAAAACCTTCAGAGAGGGAGACTCCACAACTGCATGAGGCAGTCAGTTCCATTGCCAGACAACTGTTACCCTCAAGAACTCTTCCACCTGTTCAGCCTACATCTATTTCCCTGTAGTTTCAATCATGAAGAGCTACAAAGACAAAAATCTCCCCTTCTTTTGCATGATGGTCCTTTGCATACTTGAAGATAGTGAATGTATCTCCCCTTAAGGCCCAGTGCTGGGTGTTGCAAACATGCCATAAGGTATGTCTACAGCATCGAGAGAGGAGGGGCCACTGGCGCTGGGCCAGAGCCAGTCATCATTGAGCCTCAGCACCACTTGGAGGACCAGCTGTTATCAGGATGGGGAGTGGGTGGAATGGGGTGGGGGAGGGTGGGGCAGGCAGAGGAACCAGGATGGAGGAAGGGATGGGACCAGCAGAGCTCTGCTCCACCAGATCCTGAACTCAGTGTTGGGCCAAAACACCCAACACGGAGTCTCTCAACTCTGTGCTGGTAAAGTAGCCAGCACAGACTTGAGAAGCCCCATTGCAGGTCTTGGGGCTTTCCCCAGGGAAAGGTGATGAAAGTTCCCTTCCCCGACGAGACCTCTGGCAGCTGCTGTGGTACTGCAGGATGCAGCAGTAGCCACTTTGGCGCTGCTGCACCCAGCGACACGGCCGCCTTTAGGACTGGGCTGTTAGTCTTCCCTTTTTCAGGCAAAATGTACCCAGCTCTTTAACCATTCCTCTAAGGCAGGGGCGTCCAAAGTTTTTGGCAGGAGGTCCACATCATCTCTCTGACACTGTGTCAGGGGCGGGGGAAAAAGAATTAATTTGCATTTCAAATTTGAATAAATTTACATATGTTTACATAAATGAATATATTAAAGATGAACTTATATGAATGAAATGAAGGTCTTGCAATAGTTCAAGGCCTAAAAAGACCTTGCACAAAGCAAGGCTGGCCTTTCCTTTGCTGCTACTACTGCATCACAGACGTGATACAGCAAGTAGTGGAGGAAGCCTCATCCCACAGCTCACACGAGAGGTCAAACAGTCGCCCTCATGCTGAGAGCAGCTGTGTCAGGCCAGTGCGGGCTCCAACAAATTTCCAGAGGGCCAGAGGCTCATTGGAGACTGGGGGCTCCCTGAGGGCAGCATGTGGCCCCAGGGCCAGGGTTTGGGCACCCCTGCTCTAAGGGCTTGGTTTCCAGAACTCTCAGCATCTGAGTTGCTCCCCCCCGAACCTGTTCTAGCCTCTCAAAGTTTTTCTTAAAAAGTAGTGCCCAGAACTGGATATAGTATTCCAAGTGAGGTTCAAGTAGTGAAGAGTAGAGTGGATATATTACTTCTGGTGATCTGGGGTTAATGAAGTCCAGCATTACATTAGCTGTTAATTGCAACTATATCACACTTCTGGTTCATGGTCAGCTTGATCAGACTGCATTTTTCTCACGTGTATTGTTGCCAAGACAGGTCTCCACCATCCCATACTTGTGCCTCTGTTTTTTTGTACCTACATGCAGCATACATTTCTTGTGATTGAACCTCATCTTGTTGGGCCTAGTGTTCAAGCCTGTCAAGTTCATTTTGAATCTTGATTTGGTTTTTGAAATGGCAGCTATTCCTTGAGCTCTGTGTCATCTTTAGATTTGATAAGTATTCCTTCTATCCCCTCATCCAGGTAATTTATGAAGTGTTGAAGAGCACAGGGCTAAAACCAGAATCTTTTAACGCTCCAGTTGATGCTTGTGTCCAGGTTGATGTGGAGCCATTTTACACTGTAAAACATTCACTGGGAAATGTTGTTCAATCAGCTTTGAATTCACCTAATGGCAATGGTGTCTAGCCAACATTTTACCATTACCTTTTATTCACAAAGTTATCATAGGAGACTTTGTCAAAATGCTTTGCAGAACTTTAGGAATGCATGTTCACGGTGTTCCAGTGGCCTGCGAGAAGGATAGTCTCGCAGACTATGCAAATGCATAGTGCTTATGAATGACATTCATATCTGGGAGAGCATCCAGATGCATTTTTCTGTCTATGGGAATGTTCTATGTTCCTTTAGAGTGAATGTTGTATGAGAGTTGATCATGTAGCTGAGACATTGCTGATCATGTGGCAGCGGCAGACTCGAGGTGAAGGGCAACCCAAATCTGCTGCCATCT
Organism: Tiliqua scincoides; assembly: GCF_035046505.1. NCBI lineage: Eukaryota > Metazoa > Chordata > Lepidosauria > Squamata > Scincidae > Tiliqua > Tiliqua scincoides. Next base: position 179,060,030 of record NC_089823.1, read on the forward strand.
CACCCCCTTGCAATCTGCCACTGATGCAGTCCTAATGGATGGGCTATCCCTTACCTAATAGATGGGCTATCCCTGCCAAAAGCTGTTCATTTTGTCGATACAGTTAAGATTGAAGTGAGGGCTCAACATTTTCATTATAAATTCAGAAATTATTTTAAGGAACAGAGTAGATATTTCTCATTATTTCTTTAAAAAATCATGAACATTAGGTGTACTGGAACATTAATTCATGTAGAGAAAATGTGGCTTTTGGGGGGAAGCAGAGAGCAGTCATTTCATTTTGAGCTCACTCCTATGGTTTTCCATGCCATTGCATGCAGATGTGCTAAAATGGGCTGTACTGCATGCTGTGGTGGTAGTGGTGGGGAGAGATTTTCCCTTACTTCTCTGTAAGCCTTCCATTTGCCAGTGGCTTTCCTGAAACCTCCGCCAGCTTTTTTAAATGGTGCAAGTTCAAGGAGACAAAGGGGGTGTGCTGGCTGCTACTGTAGTGGATAGCATCTGGCACGTCACCCGTGACTGGTGCCACCCCCTCCCACCTCTGTCATGCCCTCAGCCCATCTCCTGTTTCGTGCCGTTCTACCCTCCCCCCCCATCTTGTTCTGCCCCTCTGCCAACTCATGTTTATCAGCGTTCTTTCCTCGCTAAGTGCGAGGCCACTCTGGCTTCTATGGTGGCATTCTGGATCGTTGATGAGCACCATTTGCGACAACCATAAAGCAGCGATAAAGGCATTGGGTTGTTAATTTTAGTTTTCTTACAAGTACAGGAGAGATTGGAGTACATGAAATGTTCAGATAGTTGATGAAATAAACTACTTTGATGCCTTGAGAGGTCAAATTGTATGTGTTTCTAAGCAAGCATTCCCCAAGGCGGGTGATGTGTGAGATGTCTCTTCCTGTTGTTAATGTTCCATCTTCACAGAAGTAAATTAAAGAGGATACTGTGAAGATGACGAGGACTATGGATTTAATCTTCTCTGTAATTTTGATCATGAAATTGTTGGCAGTTTGGGTGTAGTTGGAGAAGTAGGGTGGATTTACAGCTTTGTAGAAACCCCTCTCAAAGTCAAGGCTTCATTTGATCAACAAGGTTTATGGAAGGAGGAGGAGAAGGAGCAAAAAGCAATTATTTTAGAAAATTTTCTGTGACTAAGCAGACATTTTTGTAGTTTTTTATTTGAAATGGCATATGATGTTTGTTCCCCTTTTAAGTAAAAAAAAAAAATAGAATGAAAATGAAATATTTCCATTTCAGCCGTGAGAAGAGGACACCTGAGCAGTGTGTATTTTAGAACTTGCAAGCAGTCTTGTTCATTACTGTGCTCCTTATTAAGGAAGCCTCTTCAAGATAGCTCTGACAACAGTGTAAATGGGAATGCAAAAATTGAGGTATCCAGTTTCCCTTTGCATTAAAAAAAATTGGTTCTGATGTCTGTGGCTAAAGAGGGCAGGAAACAAGTTTCTCCTCCCCCTACATGTATTTCTCTGTGTTAGATGCCACTGTCTGTGCTTTTAGTCTTTCTTAGTCCTGCAAGCAGCCACAAGAGAAAGGGTTTTCAGTTCAGATTTACAGGTAGACTTCAGCCCTGTATCAGGAAGTGAAGGAAGGAACTGACTGTAGAAAGGAGTGGTGGTGGTAGGAAGACCCAAATACGCTAATATGAGCAGGAACTTTCCTACGCCTGGTGGGGATGTTTCTCTCTCTTTCTTTCCAAACTGGCTCCTAGAAAATCACTGCATGCTATGGCTGTGTGTGTGTGTGTGAACAGACTTTCCTTGCTTATGTAAGGAAAATTCCTTCCTTCCTTCCATATGCAAGATTTTCTTTACTTATGTCCCTGGAGGTTACCTGGCCTCCATTGGGTCTCCTTGGACTGATACCAGCTATTTAGCTGGTGTAAGTCCAAGAGGATCTAGCGAATGGGTATTCAAGGGGGAACAGAAACTTGGCATGTCTGGCCGTGCCAGGATTCTCCCCCTCCCACCCATGGTGCAGACCACTCCCTGCCCTGTTCCTCCCTGATTCTTTTCCAGATTTACCTGCTCCAGCAGAGGACTGGGGAGCTTCTGCGGGCTAGTGGCTTCTGCATACAGTCTCTAGCCATTTGTATTGGCATGTCAAGCCCACAGAATGATGAAGTGATGTTTATGTCATCATTGTGAGATTTATGATGGTGGATTGCAAGATCTGCCACTGTAAGGTCTTGATAGAATTGGGCTGCAAATTTAAAAAAAAAAAAAAACACCTTAAAATATGGTTATGGCTTTGTCCAGAGGTTCCCAAACTGGGGTGTTGCAATGCTTCAGCCAGGGCAGCCCACTTCTTACCCCCAGAAGGGGCAGGGTGATGGTAGCGACACAATCACCATGTCGCGCCGCTGCTGGGGATAATAATAATAATAATAACAACTTTATTTTTACCCCGCCTTTCTCCCCGAAGGGACTCAAGGCGGCTTACAACATATTAAAAACAATTTAAACAACAAATAAAAACATATTAACACATCATAAAAAACAGCAGTCAGAGTAAAAAAATAGGTAAAAAGAGCATAGAGCAGCAGCAAGTCATAAAAGAATCAGGCCTGTAAAAAATATTAAAAGTTGTTAAAAAGATGTTAAAAGGCCGAGAACTCAGAAGGCCTGTTTAAACAGAAGGGTCTTCAGGCCTTGCCGAAAGGTCTCAAGAGAGGGAGCCATTCTTAAGTCAAGGGGAAGGGAGTTCCATAGCGTTGGTGCCACTACTGAGAAGGCCCTGTTTCTTGCAGCTGCCCCACGTACCTCCCTAGGTGGCGGCACTTGTAAAAAGGCCTTCTCTGATGACCTGAGAGGGCGAGCCGGATTGTACGGGAGCAGGCGATCTCTAAGATACCCTGGTCCAGAGCAGTATAGGGCTTTAAAGGTCAATACCAGCACCTTGAATTGGGCCCGGAAACGAATGGGCAGCCAGTGCAGCCGCTGGAGAAGCGGACTGACAGAGTCAAACCGTCTACCTCCAGTAACCACGCGGGCCGCCACATTCTGCACTAGTTGCAGTTTCCGAACCGTCTTCAAGGGCAGCCCCACACAGAGCGCGTTACAGTAATCTAATCTCGATGTCACCAAGGCATGGATCACCGTGGCCAGGTCTGCACGATCCAAGTACGGCCGCAGCTGGCGCACCAGCTGAAGCTGAGCGAAGGCCCCCCTAGCCACAGCCGCCACCTGGGAATCCAGGAGCAGCTGCGAGTCCAGGTGGACCCCCAAGCTGCGGACCTGCTCCTTCAGAGGGAGTGCAACCCCATTCAGCACAAGCCGATAGTCCAGCACCTGCATCGAGGATTTCCGAACCAGGAGAGCCTCTGTCTTATCCAGATTTAACTTCAGCTTGTTAGCCCCCATCCAGATCCTCACTGCCTCCAGACAGCGCTCCAGGCCCTCAACCGCCACCCTGGAGTCTGGAGGAAAGGAGAGATAGAGCTGGGTGTCATCAGCATATTGATGGCACCCCACTCCAAACCCCCGGATGACCTCTCCCAGCGGTTTCATGTAGATGTTAAATAGCATGGGGGACAGAATTGAGCCCTGTGGCACCCCGCATCTCAAGGGCCAGGGTGTCGAACAGGCATCCCCCAGCACCACCATCTGGGACTGACCCTCCAAGTAGGAGCGGAACCACCGCAAAACAGTGCCTCCAGCTCCCAACTTGGCCAATCGGCCCAGAAGGATACCATGGTCGATGGTATCGAAAGCCGCTGAGAGATCCAGCAGGACCAACAGGGACGCACTCCCCCTGTCCAGTCCCCGGCGTAGGTCATCCACCAAGGCGACCAAGGCGGTTTCCATCCCAAAGCCCGGCCTGAAGCCAGATTGAAAAGGATCCAGATAATCCGCTTCATCCAAGACCCTCTGGAGTTGGGACACCACCACCCGCTCAATTACCTTGCCCAGAAACGGGATGTTGGAGACTGGCCGGTAGTTATCCAACACAGTGGAATCCAGGGAGGGCTTCTTCAGGAGGGGGCGAACCACCGCCCGTTTCAAAGCGAGTGGTAACGTCCCCTCCATCAAGGAAGAGTTGACCACCCTCCCTGTCCACTCAGCCAGCCCACCCCGGGCAGCTCTTATCAACCAAGCTGGGCAAGGGTCGAGCAGGCAGATGGCCTCACACTCCAAAGGAGTCTGTCCACATCCTCAGGCTGTACAAGCTGAAAAGAATCCCACAACACAGGACAAGCAGTTGCCAAGGGGACATCGTCAGACACTGTCAATGTGGCATCCAAGTTGTGACGATGAGATGAGGTTTTTTTAACCATTTTTGCCCAACCCACAGGTGTACACATTTGGTCCCTGTGTATATGCAACATTGGGCAGAAATGGCTTAAACTTGCCCCTGGCAGTGCTGGCCCTCTGGATGCGGGGAGCCTGTGAACCTCTCTGTAGGGCTTTCCAAGCCTCAGAACAGCTAAAAAAAAGCTATCATAATCCACTTCCCGTTTTGCAATAGCAAACCAGGAGTGCGTTGCTGTCACTTTTTTAAAGCTGTTTTGAGACTTGTGGAGCCCTTCAGAGGGGTCTGTGGGCTCCCTGCACCCTTCAGAGGGCTGGTACTGTGAGGGACAAGTAAAAAAAAATCCCTTTGTCTACAGCAGAAGTGCAATCATGGCAATTGCGTCACCACCATAGTCCCTTCCTCATGAGCTCTTACAGCGGCCCTAATTCTCCCAGAGAGTTTGGAAACCAGTGGCTTAGTCTGTCCAAATGCTCATTGAAAATCTTGTCCCGTAAGCAAGGACACTTGTTTACACTTCCTCCTGATCTGCGTATTTTCGTGCCACATTACAGGCCAGTTTTGATTCATGCTTATATGCTGAGATGATGCATTTGAGGCTTCCAACTTAACTGTCATTAATATTATCAAATGGCCCTGAAGTTAAACGTTGCCCATACTGAGACATATCCCTCGATAATGTGGAGGCGCATCCTTATGAAACATAGTCCTAGGATAACATATTCTATTTAGAATGACCCTTTGAGAGTGGCAGCCCAATCCAATCTAAATCCCCATGCATGGTGACAGCGCAGGCTACACTGCATCCCAAGGGGAATTTTTGGCTGCCAAATGTCCCTTGGTGTAAGGAGATATTGTCCCCTTGCCCCGGGGTAAGCCCCAGCAGCTGCAGTGGGTCAGCATGGATCTGCGCCATCAATATCGCTGGCTCAAGTCCGCATTGATACATGCAAACGGATCAGGCCCAGGCAGAACCTTGGAATTTGGCATGTGTTGGTGCTGCTGATCCCTAACCCCTCCTAGGCCAGATCCACCCAGCTCTGCCCCATCTCCCTGTTCTGCCCTCCCCTGCCCTGTTCAGCCCTCACCCCACTTTCCCCCTGCCTCTGTGCTAGACTTACCTGTTCTTCTGCCTCCTTCCAAGTTCCCTCTTCTCATCTTATATTGGTACAGAATACCTGTGATGCTGCGTAACATATTTATTCCAAATGATCCTGACAGCAGACCTCCAAGCTCTCCTGGAAGGTGATAGTTCACTTTACAAGTTTGCACAGACCGTGTACTTGGTTCATTTCAAAGCTGTCCTGTTGTCTCATGAATTGTTAATGATGCAGAAACATTTCACATAATGACACCTCAATTTCCTTGGGTTTTCTTGCTCATGTGTATGTATGAAATCTTCTGGGAAAAGGAAATATGTCCTATATTCTGGGGCTGGCAACAACGATCATCATAATATATGCTTCTGTGGTCAGGTAATATTTCTGCTAGGAATGGGGCACCCAGGTGCAATTTACTGTCCCTAAATTGCTTATCATTTGCAGGACACATCATTCCAGTCACTGCGACCTGACCACTTGGAGACCATTTTTCAACATACATAACAGATTTTCAACTCAAACTTCTGGGGTGACAGACCTGCCTGTGCTACCTTTGCAGAGGTGATTGGGAAAGTTTAGTGGAAGGGGCTTACTGATAGGAGACAAGGACCTCATACAGCTGATTGCTACTAACTTGATTCTGCTCTTGAAAGCTGGCTTGAGGATCTGGTGTCCTTGGTGTTCTGTTAGCCTCTGCAACCATTTGCTCTGGAGCATCCACAAAATTAGAGAATGCTGTATTACCTTATGGCAAGGGTGTCCAAACATTTTGGCAGGAGGGCCACATCATCTCTCTGACACTGTGTTGGGGGCCAGGAAAAAAAGAATTAATTCACATTTCAAATTTGAATAAATTTACATAAATGAATATATTAGAGATGGAACTTATATGAATGAATGAAGGTCTTGCAATAGTTTAAGGCCTATAAAAGACCTTGTGCAAAGCAAGGCCGGCCTTTCCTTTGCTGCTCCAGCTGCTTCACAGATGTGAAACAGCAAACAGCAGAGGGAGTCCTTGGCCCGCAGCTCGCGCAAGAGTTCAAACAGTTGGCCCTCATGCTGAGAGTAGTCATGTCGGCTCAACACAGGCTCTAGCAAGTCTCTGGAGGGCCAGAGGGTCATTGGAGACTGGGGGCTCCAAGCAGGCCAGATTGGGGGTCCCTGAGGGCTGCAAATGGCTCCCAGGCCAGGGTTTGTGCACACCTGCCTTATGGGAAGGAAGTACCGGCTCTTGTACCACACAAAACCCAATGCACAAATGCAGTCATTTTTGTGGAATCTCTAACTGAAAAAAAGAAAATCTATCTCACATATGATTTTATCAGAATGAACTGATGCCCCGTTGTAATATCCTTACATTTTTGCAAAAATTGGTCTTTTATGGTACCTGTTTAAGTCAACTGCAATTGTGGTGGTCTCTTAAAAGAGTTTTAATTAGGCATTTCATAGTTAATTTATAACAGACCAAAATTGGTCACAGCTGGCTGGATAACTTTGGTTTATATCCTCCAGTGACTCTGTCACAGCTTCACAGTATGTAGGTAACTTTCATTAATGCTAATAGAGCTTAGGCTTGTAAATTCTTCATGGTATCAATAGGCAAGTAGATTGCTTTTTATTTCATTTATAGAAAACCCTAAAAGTAATGGGCTGTGGAACTACTTTTATAAATCAATGCTTCTTTGAGGCCAACAAAATAGTAATAAACTATTGTTCCTTTTCGGCTTGTTTCAAAATTAAGCTGCAGTCCCCAGCATATTTACTTGGAAGGGAGTCCCAGTGGAGTTGATGGGCCTTCCAAGTATACATGTTTCAGATGAGAGTAAATCTGCAGTGCTCCAGCATGAGCTATAATTTACTATTCAGTGCTTTAAATGAACAGGAGATTTAAATGTATGCATGTAGCCCCAGACAGAAGAAAACAAAACAAAAGGCATATCAAAAAGCTAATCAATAAGTAACTATACCCAGGACAGTGACTTGAGGCAAAAGAAATTGATTTGGTAAATAGCAATCTTTTTCCTAAACTAAACTCAGTGGGATTTTTTTTAAAGAAAACAATTGGAAAGACTGTAATGCAGGCAGTAATCAGTGTCTTGGCCAAAGTACTGTAAACAGAAGAAAATTAAGATGCTGTCATTTAAAAGAAGGCTCTGATTTACAAGTTGCTGAAATTATTTTCCACACACCAAACAGGACAAATGGTTTTCTCTCCTTTAAACAATAAAGTGCACTAATTTAATAGCTTGGGATTTCATTGTGGGAATTGATATGAGGTAGAGTGCTTTGCTTCTAGGCACACGACTGAAATCACAATGACACCACAATTCAGGAGTTTGCAGCGTAACTGCAGCACCACTCAGGCTAGGGCAGTGATGGCAAACCTTTTAGAGACCGAGTGCCCAAACTGCAACCCAAAACCCACTTTTTTATTGCAAACAGTTCAAACAGCAATTTAACCTGAATACTGAGGTTTTAGATTAGAAAAAACAACTCATACATTAACATCTTTTACCTACTATTTCTTGTAACCCATAATGAACTTTTCCTCTAGAAATTTGTCCAATCCCTTCTTAAAGGTATCTAGGCAAGTTGTTATCACTGCTTCCTGTGGCAAAGAGTTCCACAGACTAATTACATGCTGGGTAAATAAATATTGGCAGGGAAGGGGTGGCTGCAAGACCTTGCCACTGCTCATTTTCTCAAACAATAATATATATATATTTTTAAAACCCCACCCACAGAAGTGGGCTCTAAGGCTGCAATCCCAGCCACTCTTTCCTGGGAATAAGCCTCATTTACTCTAATGGGGCTTACTTCTGAGTAGACACGCACAGGAGCAGGCTCCAAGGCTGCAATCCCAGCCACTCTTTCCCGGGGGTAAGCCTCATCCACTGTAATGTGGCTTACTTCTGAGTAGACATGGACAGCAGCAGGCTCTAATCCCAGTCACTCTTTCCTGGGAGTAAGCCTCATCCACTGTAATGGGGCTCACTTCTGAGTAGACATGCAGGATTTGTCTCTGGCTGCGCTGCTCACCCCCAGCTGCGCCTGTGCTGTGGAGGAAAAGCCTCTCCTGGTGCTGAGTGGGGAGCTGCTCATGGAAAGGCGGGCTGCAAAGGCTCGCAATGGCTGAGGAGGAGGGCGGCTCAGGATTGGCTGGGGGGCAGCCAGTGAAGGGCCCTGAGCCATTCCAACAGAAAAAGCCAGGAGCCTGCTGGATCGGATTGTAGCCTGAGAAGTGGAAGTGTGGATCGGATTGTAGCCTGAGAGCCCAGTCCTATGCCTGCCTACTCAGAAGTAAGTCCCATTCTAGTCAATGGGGCTTACTCCCAGGAAAGTGTTGTAGTCTAAATCTCATGCTTTGGCTTGTTGGGAAGACTTGCTTGCTGGGCTGTTTTGTCTGTGTAGATTGAAGCACAGAGAGCCTGCACCTTCTCAGTTTGAGGGGGGGAATTGGGAAACACTCCCTGGGTTTTTTAAAGCAATACCCTCTGTTGCTACCACACCTGCCGGTGAGTGAGTGAGTGAGAGCACACTCTACCTTGCTGCACATGTTCTGGCTACAGAGGTTCCCCCCTTTCCCTCTTCAGCCTCTTTGCTGCCTCAGGGTCTCCAGGAGTCTTACTGTTCCTTCGAAAGGGGAACCTCTTCCATGGCTCCAGTGCTATTTCCCTGGAGCAAACCAGCGAAGGGCAAAGGAGTGTGCAACTTTGAATTCCCCCACCTGAGCTGAGACACTCCTATGATATGAGCTGTTGGCAATTGTGACCAGTGCTTATATCTGCCAAGATCACCACACGAAGCCATTTACCATGGCAGCCCTGGACATATGGCATATAGAAAGAACTATGCAAATGGTTGGGGAAAAAATCTGCTGCTTTTGTAGCTGTCTTTATTCTTAATAGCTGAGTACAGCAATTCAGACCAATCCTCTAACTATGTGCTGTTTGTTTGACAATGGTCCAAGCCTCAATTTTACACTTTGAGAACTGAACCTGAATAAGACTTGCCATGTTCAAACCAATACAATTAATGGCAAGGAAAGGATACACATGAGGCTATTGCAAACCTGCAGAAAACTAAGAGAGCCTCCTGCTTCAAGAATACTTAAGACAGAAAAGTCAGAGGCCTGTTTTCAGAATGTAGATTTTATAAACATATGGCAGGGTGGGGATCAGGTGCTAAGCAAATGGGTTGTTGTACTCAAACCTGCTTCTTGTTCAAACCTGATTAGCATCTTGTTTATTTTAAATGAGCATATGACAAAATTGGTTCTTGCTCCAAGTTTGAGTTTAAAAACAATTGCAGGGCATGTTATACTGGATTAAGTTGTTTTAGGAATTTTTTTTAAATTAAAAAATACGTAGATGGATAAATAGATCAAGCAAGCAAGCAAGCAAGCAAGCAAGCTCTCTAGTTTTGCATTAATTGAGCATTGCTGGACCACAGGTAGGTATCCAAGACTTGACTGTAACATGGGATGCAACCATTCTTACACATAGCAGCACAATCTCATTCAGTTTAACATGTTGAAAGACTTAACCATGTGACCACAACAGAAATATTTGAATTTATGGGATAACTAAAAAATAAAACAAAGCAGTTGTTTAATTCTAGAAAAAATTATTTCTTTGGCCCACCGTACACTACTCCTGCTTGAATGAGCCAGTGTTTGTATTTGTTCCAATGAAAGAGACAGTTTCAGCATAGCAAAATCTGAAGTTACAGAAAGAGTCAATTGCATCTGTGGTTTTTGTCCAGGGCCATGCAGCCCTTCCCCTTCTTAATTTGTGTGCAACGTCTGCTTCCTAGCAAAGGCTTGCTTGTCAAGTACCAAGTGGCTGCAAATTCAGCTGGAACAAGCTTCTAGACAAGCTGTCAGGTAGCAATTGTTGCGTGCAGAAGTTCAAATAAAAAGAGGTAGCTTCTGGTTCACGAGTATGCAGTGAAATCTGCCATGGAAAGCTTTGTCAGTGGTATTTTTGACTTCCACATTTTGTTCCTTTTTGGAACAGTGCACTGCAGGATGTCGATTTTTAGATGTAGCACTGCTAGCTGATGGTCAAAGCAAGAAGATTTTTTCCCCCTTTTTGGAGGGAGGGGAATTGTTCACTTGTAGATCATCAGTTGTATCCTGACCCAGGTTTTATGTAAAAAAAATGCTCAGAATGTGGCATTGTTCCAGGAAACGCTTCTTTCTCAAATCAATAGTGGTGCTAGAAATTGCAGTGGGGATAGAAAAGACCCTCATTCTGACATTGTTGAGTTCTTCAGCATCTTTATCTCTTATGCTGGAACTCACTTAGGTGAGATGTTTTATCTGTCCTCGTTTCCATAGTTCTTGTTGAAGGGGTAGTAGAAAACCTTCACCTCTACTCTTCTCCATAGCTAGAGCTCCAGCCTATCAATATTTCATGGAGAGGGTTGACGGCAACACAATCCAGTGTAACTCTTCCCTGGCAAGGCACCAATGAGGTGTGTGCTGCACCCCAGAGGAGGGTTTTAAGCCCCGGCGACCTCCTTGAGTTAAGACAACGTTTGTTCCCTTGCCATGTGGCAAGTCTCCACTGCCCGGATGGGTCTCCTTTGATCTACGTCAGCTATTTTCCTGGTGCAAGTCCAAGTGGACCCAGGTAGGTGGATCAAGGCTGGGGAAGGGGGATAGTATATTGTTGGAACCGATGCCACTAGTACTGCCTCCATCCCACCCTTGGCACCCCTGATCCCCACCCTGGTCCCTTCCCTGTTCCACCTGCCCCCTGCACCAACTTAGCAGCGTTGGGATACCTGCAGAGGCTGCTGTTGCCTGGCTGCTGCCACTCACTTTGCAGCGGTGGCCAGGCTGCTCTCTACGGCATGAAGCATTTTGCTATGGCCATAGAACATGCTGTGCCAACAGAACACAAGTTCCTGCGAAGCGGCAGGCCCATGGGATTGTGCCATTTAAAATCTTTGATTTGAATGAGATGCAGGTAAGGGCTTTGCCCTCAGAATAGATTCTATTAACTTGGATGTTTGCAAATACCTTGGCTCTACAAGAGGAAAAATAAGGGAAGCTGGCAACACTTCAGGAACGTAGTTAAGCTTTCAGTGGGCTGTTTTCAGATATGACACCAAGTTGTGTACTTCTAAATAAGGAGACAGGCAAGAGCTGTCATTTTGTTGTGCTTTTCTTTACTTCTCAAGCTGTTCTAGTTCATGCTTAGCATAGCACGTTGTGTATTACGTTACCAGCAGTTTCGCACTGGAGGAATTTACCAGCACTTTTATTTGCACTTTGAAGTACAGGTAGTCTGAAATCATTCTCTAAACAGAAATGATATTCCCTGACAGACTCCATTGCTGATCCTGCTCCTGCACTGTGAACACCCTGCTCCCTGCCCTGATACCACAATGTAATGCAGGTTTATAATGCTCTTTCTTCTAGTTGCCCAGGGCAGCATGCATGTTTGCTCCCTGAATTTTGTGACTGCAGTGCAAAGAGAAGCAAGCTGGATTGGGGGCATGGCACACAGGCCACACAGCAAGGCTGAATGAATTCACCTTGAAGATGATCTGATGTGAATCTCAGTATCTGATTCTGGGCAAATATTGTATTTTCTAAAAAGCATACTCAAATAAGTCATCTTCTCCAGGTATAGAAATAGAAGATTCCATGCCATGAACTGAGGCTACAATCCTATGTACACTTACCTGGGAGTAAGTCCTATTTAATTCAGTAGGGCTTACTTCTGAGTAGACATGCCTAGGATTGAGCTGTTATGTCAGTGCTTTATCCCAGTATTCCTTGATAATTACTTGGAGGTTTCCAAAAAGTTCAAAACTTCAGAATTTCTTTTGAATTTGAACTTTGGCATGTTTTCAGAAATCTGCACTTTTATTATAATAAAGTAAAAAAAAAATCAGCCCTTGGCTGCCTAAGGTTGAGAATAGTCACCTGTGTAATGGAATGGTTGCAATATACAGGAGTGTGTCGTTTAACAATCGTTAGCTTAACAACGGATCACATATATGATGGTGGTCAAAGCACAATAAAGATGCTCTTAATGAGGCAATTGCGTTTCCCATAGCCTGCAGCAGTGTCTGTTTTCACAAGGGAGAGACTCTTAATCCAAAGAAGAAGCAATCTATCTCCAGTAGCCTCTGCTGCCAGCTAGTGTCTGGCAGGGAGTGTCTGTTTACACAACAAAGGCAATAGATTGGACTGAATGTTCACTTAATTAACCAATTGCATAAGAAGTTGGGATAGGATAATGTATCCCCATTGTTAAGTGGCACACACCTGTAGTTTTGAGATGTGAGAACATGCTTTGTCTGGTTTTGGGGATGTCAGCTGTATGCCTGAGTTTTGAAATACTGTACTTAAGAAACACAGATAGGATTTGTAGGCTGGGAGTGCTGCCCTTGGGTTGCTTAGATGCCTGTTGATCAAGAAAATCAGCCTTTCTAGAGAGTGTCACAAAGTCAGTTCAAGGCATCACTGAAATACTGGCATCATCTAGTCCACAATAAACCATTCCTAATTGTCAATTGATCCAAACAGCAGGGCTCAGCAGAATCCCAGCATTCAATGAACCAAAGTTATCTCCGTCAGCAACCTTTACTTAAATCTTCAAGAGACATTTTATTCAAACTGTACTGTCTCTCATTGCAGTTCTGAAATGTATCCTAGGATGTCTGTCATGCTTCATTACGTTTTATACTATAGTTAAAATTTAAACAAGCATTTTTTTCAGGATTTTTTCCTCTGCTGGAGATTAGAAAATGTAGAGATCAATTCAAGTAAATATGAAAGATGTCATTTTTATGTTTTGGATGGGTGGGCAATAGAATAAAAGAAGGTGACATTTGATAGTGTACATAAATGAAAAAAAAATGACAAACCTGGGAGAGAAAGCACCCTGTATGTCATTCTATCTATTACACTTTTAAAAAATCACAGCATTTAATGTTGCAGTGTACAGTTGATGAGAATTTGATTCCTTTAGAAGCATGTATAGAGTTTGAATTAGATCCTAAAGAATGAATGGAAGTTAGCTTTTCAGGCATACTAATCAGTGAAAAATACTTACAAAAAACAGCTTGGCATATATCCTTCAAATAACCTTGCTTGGTTGTTAGCTATGCTTTTCCAACTGTAAAATATTCACAAAGTTGATTCTGACAGAGCTAAGAAAATTATAACTGATCATCTTAAATCTTTTGCTACACTGAAAGGATAGAAGTTGTTTAGGAAGTGAAGGAAATTGAATTCATGCATTTCATGTATATAGGCTAGGATGCAATAAGCAGAGAGAGAAAATGTCTCTGTTCTATTCTGTTGCACAAGCACCAGTGCCAGCACCAGAACAAATATTGGGGGCACAAAAGAGGCAGAGCTCATTGTAGGAAGTGCTGTTATGGACTGTTAGATTTTTGAAAGAGAAATCATAGAATGGGGTACAGCCATTGTTTCATTGGTAGAGCTTTGCATGCAGTTGGTCCCACGTGCAATCCTTGGCATCTCCAACTGGAACTGGGAAAGACCCCTACCTGAAACCCTGGAGAGTCACTGCTAGTTAGAGTAGAGACACTGACCTAGATAGACCAAGGTTCTGATTCATTGTTAGACAGCTTCCTACGGCAATTATAATTGCAATGTATGACAATTTTTAGGACCCAGGGCTGTAGCTTGGTGAAAGACCACACTTTTGGCTTGTAGAAGATTCCTGGTTCAATCTCAGTTATCCCCAGACAAAGCAGTTTAAGACCCTGCTCAGAAGCCTTGGGGGGTTACTTCCATTCACTGTCAACAACATGGACTAACAGTGTAACTCATGATGAGGCAGATTCTGAGGATATGTTTCATATCAACACTTTCATCCTGAACGTATTTCCTCTGAAGCCACAGTCTATCAGGGCTTGCATTACAGTATAAGAAGTATAGTACATAAGGAAAATACAAGTGAAAATATAGTACATAAGGAAAATCACTCGTACAAGTGATCAGCTATAGACTCTAAATGGGCCATTAAACATTTTTGAAAAGAGCTTGTACAAAGCCTCGCACAAAAGCCTGCGCAAGCTCTGGATATGGGAACATTTTTCTGCCTAAGTTGGAGACAAGAGTAAAAGAGGCTGCTCACTACTGAAAGGGCATCCTTGGATCCAAACCATTATGTATGTACAGTGTTGCAAGAAGATAGGCCTTTGGTAAACATACATTCTCCTTGTCTGTGGAACCACAATTCTACAAGCATATGTCCTGCAAAAATTAAAACTGCAAATAGGACTGCAGCATGTGGGGACAAAAGTATCTAACACCTCTTCTCCCACACAAGAGTGCCTATGAAGCTGATGGTTGCCTGGGGATCAATGTTCCCAAGAGTTCAGAGGGGAGGATTTTCACTGTAACTATCATGAAGTCAAACGGTTTAATACCCCTCCCCATGTACTGGTTGAGTTTCCTATTTCTTTTTTTTTTTAAAGACTGAAGAGCTAACAATTAATTTAGCTCCATGCATAGTTTGGTGCTCAGTCAGTAAATCCCAGCTTTTTCATTTAGGCTTGCAACAACTTCACAACAATACTTAATTTCCATTCAATTCATTGGACCAACTCTTGGGTAGGGAGTCTTGTTCAAAAAAGAACTTGGAATAAGAATTATAAGGGTGGAAAGGTATGTTTTAAAGTGAAATGGTTTGAGTACACATTGACTACATTCTGGTGCATTTGGTTTCAGGGGAAAAGATGTGTATTGAAACCACCTTCATTCACATTGAGAATGTCTGTCATTACCTTGAGATATTTCACCCTGAGAACTGCCTTTAGTATGCTTGTTGAAAAATGAACATACTCATTAAGTAAAATTACTTTCAATAATAGGCATCTCTCTGAATGTTAAGCTATACCCTAAACTATTATTAAAGGTTCAAAATAAATACTTTGCTTTTCTTGATTTCAAATTCTGAAACTTGATTCTAAAGCTGAACTTGTAATCGTTGTTTTAAAATAGTCGTCATAAAGTTTTCATCATTTTCAAATATTTATCCTAAATTATGTAGTTCGGTTGCCTTTCTAAGCCAAGCTGGTATGGAAAAAAGTGTCCTTTCACAAGATGCCATGCACCAATATTTAAAGGCCATGTGTTATCTGGGAGAACTCCTACCGAGAATCAGCATCTCTAACCATAGGAATTAATAAGCATCGTACTGCAAACAAGGGACCTTTTGAACCTCTTCATGCAAAACAGCATGAGTTTTATAGCTGCTGAGTGTACTTCGGAGTTAATTAACATTTAAAGTCTAAATAAAATAATTCTCCAGGGGAAAAGGGGGGGAATGAACCAAATTCAAGTGGCTGATGCCATTGTTTTGTGCTTTATCAACACCGAACTGAAATAATGCTTAGTAGCCATGTTTGAGTTGCTTGCTATGGAATGTTTAATCTATATAGTGAAATGAGATAAAAGTCATGTTGAGGGAGGATGCAACTTACCTGCCTGACACCCTAAAAGCATTTTAGAGAGCAGCTGTTGGTGCAATCTTCTGCATCTAATACTCAGTTATTTCTGAAGGGGACAATACTACCAGGAAGCATAGATTTTTCCTACTTGTTAGTCATAGAATTATTGCTGATAGGGACTTCGTTGCTGATAGGTTATCTAGTCTAGTCTGCTCAGTGCAGGCCACTGCTACAAAATCCCTAAAGGGGCTAACCAGCCTCTGATTGAACACCTCCAATGAGGGAGAGCCCGGTACTGCACAAGACAGACATTATATAGCCCTTACGCAGCAGCAGACCTGGCACTTTGCAAACAGGCAGATGCCCCGGGCTCTGAGTCTGCACACTTCTAGGACCACGCAGGAAGTCTTTCTGAGGCTCCTGCCGCGTTCAGAAACTGTACTTCTAATAATAATAATAATAACTAGGTATTTATATACCACATTTCTGGTCATCGGATTATTCCTCTGACTTTATTCAAGGCGGTTTACATAGGCAGGCATTTCTAAATCCCTCAAGGGGATTTTTACAATCATAGAGGTTCTCTCTTTCAAGAACCAACAACATTTCAGAATGGATCTTCCTGGTTTGGTCTCACTTCTGGCCTCCAGTTCTCCCGTGCAGGCTGACAAGCAGCTCCATCTCTCACATTGAGGGCAGCCAAGACGCTTCTTGCTCACACCAAGAGCAGGTGGAATCACTCAGCTGGGCTTGTCAGCTGCTTCAAGGTCTCGCCATTCTCAGCCATTCAGGGAGCTGCCGGTGTCCTTGAACTGGCAACCTTCTGATGTTATCTTTGGGCTAATGGAGGCTCTTCCCTCTAGACCAGACCTCCTGCCCAGTTCTAGTTTTCTGGAAGTATAGTTTAAGACGGCGGGGAAGCCTCAGAACGCTTCCCTGGTTGATCCTGGAGTTGTGCGAGGCTTCATTTCACTGCAGTGAGTGGGGGGGGGGTGGCTTTGCGCTGGGGAGGTGGCATCTTGTGGGGGTGGCATCACTAACCTTTACCCCAGGCGCAGGGCTGGGTAAGTTCGCCACTGCCCTTACGGTTAGAAAGTCCTTCCTCATGTCTAACCTAAATCGTCCTCCGTGTAGCTTCAGCTCATTGAACATAAGAACATAATAATAGCCCCACTGGATCAGGCCATAGGCCCATCTAGTCCAGCTTCCTGTATCTCACAGCAGCCCACCAAATGCCCCAGGGAGTACACAGATAACAAGAGACCTGTATTCTGGTGCCCTCCCTTGCATCTGGCATTCTGACATAGCCCATTTCTAAAATCAGGAGATTCCACGTACACATCATGGCTTGTAACCCATAATGGATTTTTCCTCCAGAAACTTGTCCAATCCCCTTTTAAAGGCATCCAGGCCAGATGCCGTCACCACATCCTGTGGCAAGGAGTTCCACAGACCAATCACACGCTGAGTAAATAAATATTTTCTTTTGTCTGTCCTAACCCTCCCAACACTTAATTTTAGTGGATGTCCTCTGGTACTGGTGTTATGTGAGAGTGTAAAGAGCATCTCTCTCTCCACTTTATCCTTCCCATGCATAGTTTTGTATGTCTCAATCATGTCCCTCCTGAGGCGCCTTTTTTCCATACTGAAGAGGCCCAAATGCCGTAGCCTCTCCTCATAAGGAAGGTGCCCCAGCCCAGTAATCATTATAGTTGCTGTCTTTTGCACTTTTTCCATTTCCACTATGTCCTTTTTGAGATTGGTTTGTGCTCTACCCTCAGGAGCCACTGAGAGTGAGCTCTCCCTTTTCCCTGGGAGATAGCCCTTCAGATACTTGAGGATGCCCATCGTATCTTCCCCCTTAGGCTTTTTTTCTCCAAGCTAAACAAAGAAACCCCTTGGGCTTCTTTTCTCCAAGCTCCTTCAGCTGTTTCTTGTAGGACTTGGTTTCCAGGCCCCTCACCATCCCCCTTTCCCCCTTTTTCAAATATAGGAACAGCATTTGCTTGTTTCCAGTGCACCTCACTGCTTCTCCAGGAGTTTTCAAAGATTACAGACAGTGGCTCCAAGACCACACTACTTTTCTGTACACTGGTGTGTAATTAATTCAGTCCAGAAGACTCATATTCATTTGAAGTAACTAGATGTTCCCTTGCCATCTCTTTACCTATCTTGAGCCATGATCCCTCCCATTAGTGTAGCTGTTCTTAGCTGTAACACCTTTTCCTAATTGGACCATCTTTCCCTTATGCAAAATAAGAATTGAGTGGGTCTGCCTTCTTTCTGTTGTCTGTTACCACGTCACCATCTTCTCAATGCCACAGGCCTACTGCTTCCTTGATCTTCCTCTTTTGACCCCCCCCCCCCCCACAATTTTTTTGTATCCCTTGCAAGCCTCAGCTTATTCTGTGCTTTAGCCTTCCTAATACCATTCTGCAGGTGCAAACAGTATTTGTGCACTTTTCCTTTGTCCCTCTTTCCACATTGTTGTACATGATCTTCTCGTATCTTGGCTTCTCAGAAAGCTCTTTGATGCTGCCACCCTGGTTTCCTGAGATGTCTCCCAATTTTTCTTCTCATGGAAAGAAATTGCCATTGTGCCTTCGGTAGCCAGCTTTTCAGAATATCTCGTTCCTCATGGGATTCTTTTTTTTCCTTTAGAAGCTCTAGCCATGGAATATGACTTACGGCCCAATCCTGTTGGGCCTCGCCGCCAGCGGAATGCTGAGGCACGATATGCTGAAGCAGGTAAGATGGTGGACAAGGTGGGCAGGGGATGGCAGAACGGGGATAGGGAGGGGTGAAACTTGACCAAGGGGAAGGAATGAGGGCAGGGACGGGTGGATCTGGCAGTGATAGTGCTTGCCAGATCCTACTCCCTTGAGCAGCGGCCTTCCTGCCCCTTTTCTCAGACTTGTGCCAACAAAAACAGTAGCACAGGTCCAGGGAGACCTATTGTGGGGCAGGAGCCTTATGGAGGGGAATGGGGATTTAACCCTTTCCCTTCCAGAGTCTCCTGCTCCACCTCCACTTCCGCTGGATACCAGATGATCACAAGGTTTTTTCTGACCTCTGGAGGGGAAGCCCTCAAAGGGAAACCCGTATCCCTTTTGGTGTGCAAGTGCTGCTGGGATACTTGCAGAGACAAGAAGTCTTGATTGGCAGCACAGGAGGGGGGACTAGCATGACTATTGTCACAAAGAAATTCCTCGATGGCATTGAATGTGTGGTCACAAATCCTCTGTGAGGTGACTCTCACAGAGGTCACTCATGGATCCTTTTTGCCACAGAATCACTGCATGTTTGTTTTGGGTTTTATATTGTGTTAATGCCTGCTGGTCTGCCTCAGATTTTCAGTTTTCTCATTCTGCCTTCTCTTTTATGTTCCAAAATATGTTAAAGAAATGAAAATAGTGACCCAGTTAAGAAAAGATGTGCTGTTTTCTCTTTCTGCTTTTTGTATCTGAACTTCAGAAGTCAGTTGGGGGCGTTCTGTGGCTCTAAATTTGGTATTACCATACTTCTTCCTGCAAGTGTTTGGCTTAATTTTTAGGTCAGCCAGTGGTATATTCCTCACCATTTGAAGTCATGAAATTAAAAGTGCTAGTGTCAAAAAGCACATTTTTAGAACTAAGCTCTTGAGAGGGGAGGCCTTAGAAAATATTTACTGGTCTCAGCAACAAAGAGTATTCTGTCATGCAATGGTTTCAGCATGAACATATTTTTCCCCACTTTCCTTTGAGGAAAATAGCAGGTGCCTATTAGTGATTGATGTTTGTGTGTTTGGGGCTGAAGCATCGTTTGAGAGAAGAAACTGGATGATTATTTTTGTTGCTGTATTCTTCGCTTTTTAGAACTTTATTTTCATTTTGGATCATCCACAAGCTTTTGCGGTATGGCAGAATATGCATATAAATACAGATTTCCCCCCTTTACTGAGACTGTGGACATGCAGTGAGCTCACAGGATAAACAACAGTGGGGGACCATCTGTGTGATGCCCTGCTTGTGGATTTCTGGAAGTATCTATCCAACTGCTGTTAGAAACAGCTGGACTAATTGGACCTCTGCCATCAAGGCACTTCTTCTTCTCTAGTGTTCTTAAATGTAATTTTTTTTGGATGGTAGCCATGATCGTAGCAACAAATGTGTTGTTTCTTAGCACAGAATTAACATGCTTACAGGAGTAATGAGGTAGTGGTGCTTATGCATTAGGACAGATTATCCAATGTTGATTATTTAATTTGGTACGTAAAAGACTCTTTTTAATTTCATTGGGTGTTGAGTATTTATTTCTACAAAACTTGTGATATGGAATGCTGTATGCCAGTCTATCAATCCCACTTGAGCTGGTGGGGTTTATATCAAAAGGACTGATATTTGTATAATTGCTAGGTATAAATATGGATGTAGTTAGAGATGAAAAATAATAGACTGATCGTATTTTAGAGTATGGTTGGGTGGAGGTACAGAGTTTGGGGGACAGTCATCTTATAAAAGTTTAGGGTGACCATCTGTATAGATGTAATCATAGGTCGTTCATTTTTTATACTAGCTTTAGAAGCCGTTGAGAACTAAAGAACGTCCCATAGAATTTCTTAGGAATCAGTCTGGTCAGCAATAAGGATCTGTCTCAGGGCAGAAGTTTTTTTAATTATTGCAGGCATACAGAGGCTCTCTGGCTAGACACTGCTTTTGAACCAAGCTCTCGGTGTAATGGCTATTGACATTTTTATATATTATTTTTAAATTGCAAGTTGAAATAAAAGCCTAACCAGAGAGTTATACGTTATGCAGTCAGGTTCAGCAGATGTTTGCATTTGGGTTTACTAGCTGTTAGCATTCAATAAGATCTGTAATATACCCTATGAGCGCTCCGTGGGGAATATATAAGTTTATGATTAAATTAGCCAGTGGACTCATAAATACAACTCAAAGAGCATTTATCTGGGGAAGTCTGAAAATATTGATTTGCAAAGTAGGAGACATGACTTTAAAAGCAGTTTGAGACACATTTGCTGATGCAGAGGGAGGGGAATACTTTCATAAACTTCTGATAACAGTTTTAGTATGGAGATTGGTGTTTCTCTTTAATTATAATGGGAACTGAAAAGGAAATGAATTCTACTAAGTTTTGTCATGCTTATGGTGTGATAAATTGTTGATAGTGTGGTGTGGTTAAAGGATGCTTAATGAGTCTTGGTAGAAAGACAGCAGCTCATTACTAGGACCTGGTAGATCTGTACAATCTGGGACTTGTAGATCTGTTGCATTGGGGAGGAGGGTTTGGAATAGGAAAGGGTTAGGGAAAGATTGGTGAGTGCATAAGGTGTGAAGCTGTGCTAACAATAACTTGGTCTCAGTCCAAATGTTAACTTCTGTGATGTGGCTGTTAGTCCTCCTCTTTTTGGCTCCCACTTCACTGGAGGGAGTCACTTGAGTCGCCGTCATGTCTCCTCCATCAGGTATGAAATGTGCATCTCCCGCATGGAAGATGTAATATGCAGTGACTACAGCAGTGTGGTCTAATAGGACTGCCTTTGAAGATTGTCCAGAAACTACATCTGCTGCAAAATGCAGGAGCTAGATTGCTAACTGGCTCAAGCATTAGAGAACATGTTTTGCCAATTCTTAAAGAAGTACCTTGCCAGTTTTCTCCTAAGCACAATTATTGCACAGTCACATGGCACCAAGCACATGTCATTGACAGCCATTTTACAACAGTGGAAGTTGCTTCGACTGTTCTATTATAACCTTTTAAAGTGGTGGCTCACATGCACGATCTCGTCTGATCTCAGAAGCTAAGCAGAGTCAGGCCTGGTTAGTACTTGGATGGGAGACTACCTGGCAATACCGGGTGCTGTAGTCTTTTGAGACTGAAGGTTGCCAACCATTTTAATATGATCTGCTCAGCAGCCCAATCCTCCATCAGATAGCCCAGTGGTTCTCAAACTGGGGTGTTGCAATGCCCCAGCCAGAGAACCCTGGCCTCTGTCCCCTTAAGGAGCGGGAAGGGGGGAAGGCAGCGATGCAATCACCAGAATCACATCACTGTTGAGGGGCACAGGGGCTTGCTTTGATTTACCAGAGCCAACAGCAGGCTCCTGGGTGTGTGGGGACCCCTGTGCGAGCCTCCGCAGGGCTCCCCAACATGTGGAGACACTCAAAATAACAATCACTTCTGGTTTTGCGATCGTGTCCCCAGGAGCTTGCTGCAAGCTCTGGCAAGTCAAAGCAAGTCCCTGTGCCCCTTGAAAGCGACATGATTCTGGTAATCGCGTTGCTGCCTTCCCCCTCCCCCACAAGAACCTACAGTGGAGCTCAAACTCCCTGAGAGTTTGAGAACCACTGGGATAGACTGCCCGTAGCCTAGAAGTATGTGTTTCATCTTTTTTTTAATCATAGCTTTATTGACATAATAGACATACAATAGACATATAAAATCCAATGAACAGTTTAAAAAACGAAAAACAAAACATTATCCTTCCTTTGCAATTGCAGTTTGCCGCCTCCTTCTCTTAATAATTAGATTTAATAGAGATGCTATTTTCAGGGATAGATATTCATTATCCCTGAAAGGATAAGCTGATTTTTTTCTGAGTCAACCCAACCCATTCTTCTATAAATAAGACCTTCAAGAAAAACTGAACGGAGGTCCTCATAAAGGGGAAAATATAGAATCATATGTTGTAAGGATTCAACCACACCTAAAGAGCAAGCACCTAGTCTCATGTCCAGAGGGATTCCTCTGAATCTGCCATATAGCATCTCAGAGGGCATAGTGTTACTTCTTGCAAGCTCTATACTTGTTAGGGCATTTTAAAAAGTAAAAATATTTAGCCATATAACAAGGACCTGCAGATGTAAGGGCGAACAAATCTTTTGTGTTTGTTCCCAGTGAGTAAGATAAACTGCAATCCTGGGTTTTACTGACACAGTGGGCTTACTTCTGAGTAAAATAAGTAGCACTGTTTTCAAACACCTCTATATAGCTTGTAGCACAACCCAGGGCTCCCCAATGTTCCCCACACCGTGACACATCTTGTGATGCTGGGGGAGGCCCCAGGGTGGCAACACTCTGTGGACCTCGGTAGGCATCAGAATGACCTGCAGAAGCCTCTGAAAGCCACTTCTAGTTTTTGGAAGCAAAGGAGAAATAGCTTTCCGGAAGTGGCTTTCACAGGCTTCTGCAGGCCATTCTAAGGACTTGCAGAGGCCTGTAGAGTGGGTTGCCAGCCCAGCACGACCCGGAGGCGGCCTTACCGGCCTCCAAGTAAGTCATTTTTGTTTCTGGAATGGCTTCTATTTGGAGCCATTTGGACGCAAGGGTGCAGGGGGAGGGCACCCTGTGACCCACCTCACATGGGTTTGCGACCCACACTTTGGGAACCACTGCCATAGCCCATAGGATTGGACTGTCATAGTCATTCCATATGTGTTCTAAGACACTGGCTAACCATACACCTACTGGTCTTTGTCCAGTTAGCCTTGTTGTGATACTCTTACCACACCTATGAACTTTGGCTTGGGCACAGTCCCCAGTTGCACGCTAATCCAGATGCACCTTGTCCACCATCCTATGTCTGTTTGTGCAGAGCTGTTGGTTACAATCTTTCTATTGTTAATGTTTAATGGTTTTTCCCCTACAAAATTCTCTTCTGACACAGCATTTCCGGCCTTGGTTATCTCTGCCACTGAACTCTTTACCTCTTGCTTCAGCCTTTCTGTCAAGCTAAGCAAATAAGCAAAAAGTCATTCATGCACAATCATCCCCCAAATGCATTCTGCTGATCTATGTTATTTTTACCATAGATTTATACTCAGTACTGACACCATGTACTGTTGTCACAGTAATCTGCCTGAATATTCAGACTGTGTTCAGTGGCAAAATTCAAACTGTCTCAACCTTCTGAAGTTGATGGATAGTAACAGGAACATGGTCACCTTGGTTGTGGCAACGTGCCTCTGAAATGTTTTTCCTCTTTTCATTGATAGTCTTCATCTCTACTGTACATGCTTCCCCCATCAGGTTTGATTAAAAAGCGGACGATATAAATATTTATAAGTAAATCCAGGAACAGAGATAGGAACCAGGCTGCCAAGGTGGTGCTTGAACTGAGCCTTAGAGTACAGCAGTTGGAGAGGTGGAGTATTTGGAAGTTTCCAGGAAAGCAGAGCCACAGCCAGATATGAAATGCTGCTGTCATTGCATCAGTGCAGATGATGTTGCAGCTGCTCACAGGAGCAGTGATGTGGGTTTTCTGGGGGGAAAAAATTGAATGAAAAAATACAGTGTCCAAAATGAGTTGGGATTCTGTCTCATTTGTACAGTTTGTGCTTAATATGGTAGGTAACATTAACATCTCAACAGTTTTTCAATAGCCAAAAGTTTTTGAATTGAAGACATTGATTAGGAAAAAAAAAATTCAATAAAGGGGTGGTTTAACTGTTATTTTCGAACAAATTCAAAGCCTTCCTTGAAATTATTTTTGCGTGAGTACTTGTAAATATTTTGAGACATGACAGCCTAATTGCATACACTTCCCTACAGTGTTTAAATATTAAGAAAAAAAAATGAAGATACTGAAAACTCTTATCATAAGGATTTCAGTGCATTCATTTATTTTTGTTGCCTGTGCATGTGGGATTCCTAGGGATAGTCATCTGAAGAAGATTGGTGATGACTTTGAAATTGCATCCATTCATTTTGCTCCTAATTTATTTCATAAAACAATGAACTTTGGAGAAATGGAACGTGTTCTGCAGAATATGTTCCACCCTGTATCACTGGACAAGAGTAGACTGGCATGTTATAATCTAAATGATCTGTTATTTCATTGTGCAGTCCACCATGTGATCATGGCATTGTTTAAGGAAGACCATTAACATATGGTACTAGTGGAGTGCACTGCCTGCCTGATCACCATACCATATGTCACTGTTGTGCCCTCCCCCCACCTCATCCCAAGGGGGAAGATCCATATCAAGGGGGCATTGGTATGACATAAGGGGCAGACAGTGGAACAGATACTTGATCTCTTGCGGAAGTTGATTGCGGAGATAGCAGAGAGTTTAAGAGGGAAAGACCTTAACTCAACAGGGTTATTCCACTGAAATCCCACAGTCTCTGATGGGCAGCCCAGTCCTGAGCTATGGAGCGCCCAGGCTTAGCAGCACCTAAAAGGGCTGCTGCCGAATCCTGCGCCTCCCGCGCTACTGTGAGAGACTCCTTGGGAGAAAGGGATGTTTGTCCCCTTCCCCCAAGTAAGGTAAGCAGCCCCGCAATGGGGCTACTCACACTCACAAGTAAAGGCGCTTGTGTAGGGTGCGCAGCCCTGCACAAGCGCCCTGGATCCTCCTCCCAACCGCCCCTTGGCACGCCTCCCACCCGCCCCCACTGGCCTTCCCCTTCCCTGGAACACCTCCCCCCGTCCATGCCCCCGCCTCCTGTTCCGCAGCCCGGCGGTCTCAGAGACCGCAGAGCCGTGGAACTTGGGCCACCACCCGGCACTAGCCCAGCACGGCTGACGCTGGGCTAGCACTGGCGGGCCCCCAGCGGTGAGCCACGCAAACGTGCCTTACGGCACGTTTGCAACTGTGGCCGCAGCACGGAGCCGTGCCACTGACCACAGGATTGGGCTCTCAATCTGTAGTTGCACCACACTAGGCTTCTCCCCCTTTGCTGCTCTATGTGGGTGCTCTGCACCTCTAAGTCCATGGGAGTAAATGAGGACACAAGAGGGTCCAGATGATGTGGCAACTCAGTCGAGTTCCCAAGTGTGTCTTTGCTGAGTCTGTAGAGCCTCTGGGAGTCTATGTCCCTGAGGAAGGAATGATGAAGGAATGTCCCCAGGTACTTAGGGCCATATATCTCTGTTTGGAAGTATTTGAAGGGATCACCACTTTTTGAGGTTCTATAAGAGTACCAGAGGTCAGGCATCCACTGGGTCACTCCCCCATGCCCTGTTCTTCCCCTTACCAGTAACAAATATAGTAGAACAGGGTTTCTCAAACTGTGGGTTGCGACCCACTTGCTAGGTCACAACCTGATGTCTGATGGGTCTGAGTTGGGCCCTCCTACCAAATTGGTGCCCTTCAGATGCAATTGGGGGCAGCACTGGGCCTCTGCAGGTCTCTAGAAGCAGCCAGAAAGTCACTTCCAGTTTACTTCTGGGTTTGTGAAAGTGATTTCCAGTTGCTTCAGAGGCCTGCGGAGGCTTTTGTTGTTGGAAAAGAAGGTGGGTCGCAGCACCCTCCAGCACAACCCCTGTAGTAGAAGATGGCAAGTAAGGACTTGCCCCTTCATAGAAAGTGTAAGGAAGCCAGTGGCTGAAGGAATAGTAAAACAGCTCCAAACATGTTTCTCAACAAAAAATCAGTGTAGCTAAAGTAGAACAGTACTGTCACACTTGCTTTCTATTAGACTGGCAAAGAGTAGATCGGAAAATCTAAAAAAATTGTTCTTTTCTGCCGAAAGCCTTCAGTGTCACCAAAGTTACAGAAGGCTGTCTTCAGGAAAACTTTTTTTTTTTTTTTTGAAAACATGGAACATTGCAGATACTCACTTTGAGAAAAATCATATAGAACAAGCTATGGCTGGTTCACACATTTAAAAGTCGGTTCCCATTCCTCCCATTGTCCTTGTTTTTTTGTTCCCTAGTATATACACCTGTATTATTGCTTTTTTCCCCAACTCTTAACTGAAAGTTTCATTTCTGCATTTAAAAGTCATTTCATTTTGCAAGAAGTAAAGGTTGCAAGCAATCAAATACATTTAGAATAGTATAGTTTATCCTAGACATAGTTTTAGGTGAACTCTCGGAGGATTCTAACCATTTCTTTTCCCAGATGTGAATCATTTGAGCTTGCCTAAATGACAGTTATCCATTGTTTTTATTCAAAGTGCTTTCCTGAATTAGTTTTAGGGACTTCTACTTAATCAATCTCACTCACGGTAATGTTTGTCACAGAAATGAGTTTTCTTTATCTTGTATGCCTACAACATAATAGGAGGTTTTTACATATTCATTTATTATTTCAAAAGGTGTATACCAGTTTTCAACGTATCCTCAAAGCTGCAGTCCTCCATAGTCTTAACATGTTTCCTTCAAAAGTGGGTACTACTGTTCTAGAAGTACTCAGCTCTGTATAACCTTTTTGTGATCTGAGAGATTATATTCCACCATTATGCAATGTTGGAATTTAGAGCAGCATACATAGAGCTCTCTTGTACAGTGGGCCGTCCTTATCCCTGAGTTCAGCACCTATGGATTTGATTCAGCGCAGCACATAACCTCCTGGATGCGACTGGAAGCTTCCTGGAGGCATCCAGAATATATATTATTTGGCAGAGATATTAGTTGGTAAGATAAAATCTATGTGATTTCATCTTCTCTGTTTCGGATGATAATCCTGGAGAGTGAATATGAAGGCTACTATCATCATCATCATCATCAAAGACTACAATAATAATAGCAGTCTTCGTATTCACCTCCAGGATGAAAATGGTTTGATTTTTTCACAGATTTAGTGATTTGAAAAAAATGAAAAGACAGAAAGCAATGTTACATATTTTTATTCCAAGTTCTCATTTTTATTAATTTTAAACCTTTAAAAGTGTACTAAGTAGGTGATATAGTATCAGTAGATGCAGCCACAGTATTGTTTCCAACTGGAAAAGTAATCTCTTTTCATTTCTGGATAATATCTTAAACACAAAAATGCGGTCTTTTGTATTTTTATTCAAATACTTTAAACACAATGTGCAGTATTTTGTGTTTTTAACAAAACACCTCTACATAAAGTTTCCTTATATTGAGTTGGATCATTGATCCAGCTAGCTGACTATTGGCTACACTCAACAACAGCAGTTCTCCAGAGTTTCAGATAGTCTTTCCAAGCTCTTTTTAGAGATACCAGGTAGTGATCCTGACAAGTTCTGCAGAGACCATTAGAACATCACATCATAATACTGGGAGATAATAGAATACATAATATTCAACATCTCTTGGACACTCGGGCTATAAAATTGGTCCCACTGGCTCCGTGGAGAGACCAGGGTTATCCTCCATTCCATTCTTGGTCTCCGGAAAAAAGGGGACAGGAGTGTGGTGCTAGTCTAAATGGCTCAGCAAATTTCTACACAAGAAAAGCTTTTGAATGGAGACTCTGTGGTCAGGATGGGGATAACCAAGGACACCACTTGGTTCAGCTGGGGAGCCCATTCCAGGAACCAGCTAGCTCAAGTTATCTGGCTCCTGCAGAAGGCATAGAGGCATATCAATTAGCTTGAGAAATAAGGTAACAAACTGGTACTGCTGGCCTTCAAATAGATTACCAGAATGCATGTTCTCATCTGGACAGACAATATGCTAGCAAAGCATACATCAACAGACAAGAGGGACTCATTCCTTCTTGTTGCAAAAAGAGGCATGTGCACTGCTCTGGAGGGCAGTCTTACCTTCTGTGAGTGACAGATCTGGGAGAGTGGGGTAGCCTTGCTCCCTAGAGAAGATAATATAAGTCTTGGACCTTGCCTACTGTTCCATGAGAATGAACTAGCTCTAAGGTTCTGGAATGCCCTCTGGAAGATGATGAGAATGAAAATTCACTCCAAGAAAAGTTGCTCTCTTTAGCTTTAAATAATCCAGTGATTTAATGTGAAGTCAAGCAACATTTTCTATAAACAAACATCTTCATTCTATACAGAGGAAACCAAAATTCCCTGATCAGCAAAGATGAGCAAATCTAGCACCGCTTGACTCAAGTCGAGTCTCTGCCCACCGTGACTCAACTCAAAAACAAGTCCTAACGTGCGAACTTTCTGAGTCACCCAGAGCGTTTTGGTGACCTGGAAAGACTCAAGTCATGAGTCTTTCCCTTTAAAAAGCCAGATGTGACTGCTAAGAAAAAATTGACACTGCTGCCTGGGGGTGTGTGTGTGGGAGTTCTCTTTAAACATTCCCGTGAGGGGAGGGGGTGACACAGACTGCATGAGAGTGGGACAGAAGTGGCAAGAGGGAGGAGGGTCACATGCAGCAGCTGGGAGGCTTACCAGTATGAAACAGTCCTTTGCAGCTCTATGCAGCAGACCCATTTGCGCCTGTTCAATGAAGCTTCCTCCTTCCAAGTAACAACAGAGCCCAAAGGAGCCATGCAGTTGGAAAGTGTGATCGCTACAAACTGCCTCCCTCAGCTTCCCTGCCCACTTTCTCCCCCTCTCCTCAGTTCTCCAGCCAATTCTAAGGCAAGAACCCCTTGAGCACCTTCTTCTATCCTACTTCATCCAAAGAAAAAAAAGACAGATTCGCCCATCCTTTGTCCAATGATCATCAGTTCCTCCAGAAACAGAAAAGAGAGCCCGCTCCCACTTCCCTCCCCCCGCCTCCTGCTTGATGCAAATGAAAAACATTAATCCTTCCCTGCCTCCTGGCTTAAACTTCCCTGCTGCTTGCCCAGTCAGAATGATGGCCCCATAAGGTCATTCACACTGCAAAAAAAGTAAGCAAGCACACCCAGACACAGACAGACTCGAATCTGCGTGCATGAAGACTGAGTGTCAAGTCAGTAGCCTCAGGCAAGAGTCAGTGCCAGAGTTATTGATGCAGGTGACTAGAGTGTACGTACGTGTCAGCAAAATGTGTTTTTGTGACTCGGACTCACCTGACTGGAGTTCCCATTCCTGCTGATCAGAATTGTGCAAATTTGCAGAAAGGTATACCGTTTCTGGTGTATTACTTTGGAGAAATTTTCCCCTCAAAGTTGGAATGAAATGTTTTATGTACAAATGGTCAGGCAAGGAATGAAGGAAGGTGAGGGACAGATAGAATTATACAAGTGTTGGAAGTGACAGTAAGCTAAGTGACACTTGAGAAAAACTTGACACTTGAGTAGTGATTAGTGTTTGGGCAACTGCTAATGGTTGGCTTTTATGATAATTGACAGAAAAGAAAAGAACTGTTCTAGCCCATTTCTAAGAAGTAATGTACATTTCTCTTATTTCTGATACTTCCTTCGCCAAGAGTTTCTACGCATTTAGGAGGAAGATATTAGCTTTATTAGTAAGTAAAGAACAAAGGGATTGTGGGTAATTGTATAAAATATAACGGCTCTTTACACATTAAACTGTCCCTTGTTACATTGATGTACCTGGCTACAATATTTGTTACAGCCCAATCCTGAACTGCCCGGAGCTGCGGGACCCAGCGGCTCCACAAAGGGCTCCCGCCGAATCCAGAGCCTCCCGTGCTACCGCAATGGGACTACTCACTTTAGCGGTGACTGTTTGGTCACCACTAAAGTGAAGGCGCTCGTGTAGGGCGAGCAGCCCTGTCCGAGTGCCCTGGATCTTGCGGACCTTGGCTCTGCGGACCCGCCTCCCCCTGCCCCCGGGAACGCCCCCGACCACGCCTCCCCCCTTCCCAGAACACCTCCCCCACGCCCCCGAGAACACCCCCATTCCTCAGCCTGGCGGTCGCAGGCACCGCTGAGCTGCGGAATGCGGGCACCTGCCAAGTGGTGGCGCCAGCCGGAGCTGAGCCACCTCCAGCGGGGGGCCTGGTGGTAAGCCCCGCAAACGTGCCTTACGGCACATTTGTGACTGTGGTCTGCGCTGTGGAGGCGCAGTGCAGACCATAGGATTGGGCCCCTAGTCTGTACCGGAGTGCAGTTACTTGCACATTTTGTTCAATACAAGTTGAAGTAAATGGGTGCATAAACACTGGGCCTTATGACTTAGCAAGCGTGGCAATTGCAAGCACACTTGCTCCTCTGCCCAGAGCATACTCTGAGCAGGCCTTGATCACGGGCTGAGGCATGAGACCCAGTAAACAAGTGTGAGATGGCATATTAGAAAAAAGAAGCGTTAAGACCTTAGGAATGTTGTTATCTAGGAATGTTATTATCAACAACCTGTATTGTGCAGGGGAGAGAAGGGAGTAAAAGCAAGGCTGCTAGCTCATAAAGGAAACTTCGCTCCCTGCCTAAACCCTGAAACCTGACTCCATCTCTTGATTGCCTCTCTGACTCCTCATTGCTTCACAGGTAGAATTTGTGTACAGTCTGCATAGTTTGTTGATCTGTAGAAATGAACCCAAATTTAGGCAAGTTAGGTAGGATTGGGCTACTTAATGCATACATGATGCTATTTGTGAGTAGCAGACAGAAAAAAAAAGTTCACTGTCTTGGTATGAGACACAGAGAGTTTATTTCAGTTTTAAGCCTTGTTCATTGCTATGCATGTGTAATGAAAATGCGCAAGATCCCTTGAGGAGAAAGTGTGTGGTGTCAACAGTGGCCCTTTGCTCTGGCAGGCAAGCACAGTCTCTAACTAGCAGTGGGTATTTTGCACAGCTGCAGCCACTAGAGGCAACCAGGTCATTAAGGGATAAAAGAGCACCTGAAGACGGGAGAGTTTGGTTGGTGTGGAAGAAGGGAGCTTGGAGACATTGAGAGAGTAGAAGGAAGGAGCTTGGAGGAGAGAGAACTGATGGATTAATGGACTGAGGAACTAACGAACTGGCTGATGAAATACTGGACCTGCTGAGTGTCCGATAGACTAACTGTCTAATGGACAGATGGGTGAATGAACTTCTGAGGATTGCTGAAATAGAGACTGCTGAAGACACTGGAGATTGGTGTGTGGCTGCCAGTTCGAAGACCTGCTGAGGACCAAGTTGTTGCTGTGGTGACTGGAAAAGCTGTTGGCAGGAGAGGGGAGGAAGGAGGACCTCTGCAGGTTGAACAGGCAAGCTACCCTTGTGATGGGGCCCAGCAGTGCTGCAGTGCAAAACTAGTGCCATTGTTGAGGAACACAGGGGAGCTAATTAGCTTAAAGCGGACATACGTTCTCTAGGCAAAGCTTGGACTGGGAATTTGTCAAAACAGCATAAGGTTAAGGCCTTTCATGGCGAATGCTGACCCTGAGACAAAATTCTCAGACTCTTATACACGATCTGTTTGTGATTTTTAAATTGTTTTTATCATTGTTTTAAAATGATTACAAGATTTCTTAAGTGCCATATTGGGAGAAAGGTGGGGTAAACATACATTAAATAAAATAAATACGTTGTACCTACAATGGGTGCTGCACTTTTAAGCTTCTTTTCAAAAAAGCATGATAGCTAGAACCTACAAACTTGCAATAAAAAATGTGACTGGAAAATTCTAAACTAATTTGTGGGAAAACAAAATGAACCAAGGGAACTGTGGTGCCTGTCAGGGGTGGTATAAAAGGGTGACAAAGTTGGACACCAGACAAAGACCCATGCCACTTCAGCTGAATTCTTTGACTTCCCAATACTGGTTAGTCACCATAGAGTCCTCCATTCACCAAAGGGAAAAGTGGGTGGAGCTACTGCCCTCTGGGGTCACCCATTGCAAACAAACTGGGGGTGGAGGGGATGACCGACTTTGCTGCTGGGTCTCAAGTAACCTAACTCTGGCACTTGATACCTGTTAATAATTCACATCTTAAAAAATAAGAGTGGTGACTACTTTAGAAAACTGCTGATCTTCGTATGCTCTGCGATACTTGAAGGGGCTGCTGTTGCCACTTATTGGCTGCATAAAGGAAATGAGATCTGTATAAAAAAAAATGGTAGCAACTGCTCTAGGTTATATTATCAGTGCAAAGAAACTGTATTGAAGAACACAGAACAGCGTGTAATAAATGGGAAAGCACCCCTTTCTGCAGTGTTTAGATGATATCTGGGTTCCTTTTCACAGGGATAACTTTCTTTTCTGAGTCTCTCCCAACTGATGCTGCACAAAAGACAAAAGTGATTTTGAGCTGTCATCAAACCTCAGTGCCACTTTCTCTAATGGTGCTGAATCTCTGCAAGTTATTTCCAAGAAGAGTTGAGGGAGCCTAAGGGGTGCCTCGGTGATTGACAGCTATTGTCAGCAAAATGTCATTTGCCTGTGTCAATAGGGCTGGGTGGCTGTTCTTTCTCATGAAACACCAATTTGAAATATGTCCCCCAGACGATGCTTGCTGAAATTATATAAAACAGATCTTGCATTAGACAAGAATTCTGATTAATTTCTACTTTCTGTTTAGTAAAAAAAAACCTAGAAAGTCATTGTGATCTCAAAGCAAAATTGCTTTCATTGTCATGATCCTTGCTGTGATGCATTAAGTACTTTTTAACTTTATTGTTAACTATGTCCTGAAAGGCTTTTTTTGCTGTTCAACAACCAGTTCATTTTGCAACCATGACTTCATCGCAATGATGTAAAGTTTTCTTGTTTCTTAGCTACACAGCTGGGAAAATGTGTTTTTCTGTATCCATAAAACATTTCTGGCAGACTATGGGTGAAAATGAAATCTAATCATATGCTTTTGTGAAACTGTCAGTAGGTTTGTGCAGCAAATGAAAACCTCTATTTTAGGTGTGCAAATTCTGTTTTTTATACCTTGCTGTCTGTGTTCCCTTCTGAACATGTGGTGGCATTTTAAGAAGTTGCTTGTCACCCCACAGAAGCCAGTAGGAATGCAAGAAATGTCAGCCTAATTTATTCTCATTGACCTATAATATTGTTTAAATTAAAAACAGAGGGCACGGTCTCAATCTCTCTTTCAAAGAGAGCATGTTAGCTAATCAGTGGGACTTCCAGGGACTTCACTTTGACCTGGATCATGCTTCCTTTACAAAGTCAAGCTATGTAACAATTGGTCTCATTTGATGGTTATAATTCTATTTTTTTTCCTCCTTCCCCTTTCCCTCCTCCTTTTGGAAGAGGGAATAATGTTGATGCTTCAGTATCAGGAATGTGGCATTGGCCATGTTTAATAATCCTATGAGACTGTTCTTGATAGAGAGATCTAAACACAGGTTTTGTGTCCTGTTTATGAGAGATCCATCCAAGAGAAGATCTTGTGACCAGCCACCAGAATTAGTTACAGCTAGAGGAAACATTAACTGCAGGCAAGGAAAACCAAGTTTAACTTTACAAGCCTTCTCATCATACTTCTGCACGTAGTACAATATCTGCCTGCTCAATCTATCCCTGCAGCACCCATGTTGGTTTTGGCATGGCATTTAGTCCAAAAATATGTCTCAGACATCATTACAGCACAAGGAAGAACAGCCCCTTAGTACATCCCCCAGTAATTGACATGGACGTGCTTGTTGCTCAGATTGGCTTTTGACACGGCAGCGACGTTATCTCAACTCCTTGACAGAATATTCCTTTCTCTCTCTACTGACTATTCCTCTGACTGATACTCCGCTGCACTGGAGTGATGAAAAACAGTTAAGGCTTCAACCTGATCCAGTGATAGACCAGTGGTTTTCAAACTTTTAGCACAGGGAGCCACATTTTAGAATGAGAATCTGTCAGGACCCACTGGAAGTAATGTCATGACTGGAAATGACATCATCAAGCAGGAAATTTTTAACAATTCTAGGCTGCAATCCTCACCCACACTTAACCAGGAGTAAGTCCCATTGACCATCATTGTTAAAAGCATATAGACAGTGTCCTGTTCAAAGTACAGATCTGTAATACGAGGGTCGCCCAGAAAGTAATGCACCACATTTTTTTTCTCAGCCTAAAGTAATGGTACGAATGCGAAACTTTAGATATACATTATTTGAATTTTCAGGAGTGCGCACACAAATTTTTGGTTTCTTCAGACAGATAGCGTAGCTGCAGCATTGTTTCGAAATGGCGTCTGTAAGTGATGTACGTTACAAGCAGCGTGTTGTCATTGAATTTCTCACTGCGGAGAAAGAAACTGTTGGGAACATTCACAAACGTTTGTGTACAGTTTATGGAGAATCTGCAGTCGACAGAAGTATGGTTAGTCGCTGGACACAGAGGGTTGAGGCCATTAGAAGGCGGTTCGGCAGAGCTCCAAGATTTGCAGCGTTCGGGGCGGCCATCCACGGCTGTCACACCTGTCACACGTAGCTTGCTGATGTGCTCATTCGTGAGGACCGACGCAAAACGACTAGGCAGTTGGCGCTGAAGCTGTCAATCAGCAAAGGAAGTGTGGATGCAATCATCTGTGCTCTTGATTACTCAAAAGTGTGTGCATGATGGGTTCCGCGCTGTCTTACGGTGGACCACAAATCTCTCAGAAAAAACATTTCTTCTGAGTTGCTGAAACGTTTTGAAGATGAGGGGGAAGCGTTCTTGTCCAGGATTGTGACAGGTGATGAAACCTGGGTTCACCATTTTGAGCCCGAAAAAAACGACAGTCGATGGAATGGCGTCATCCTCAATCTCCGCAGAAGAAAAAATTCAAAGCAACTGCTTCCGCCGGTAAGGTCATGATCACTGTGTTTTGGGACTGTGAGGGCGTCATACTCATTGATGTGATGCCAAGAGGCAGCACCATTAATTCTGAAGCTTATGTGAAGACATTAACCAAACTCAAGAAGCGCTACCAGCGACTTCGGTGCCATAACAACCCAGGTGAATGTTTGAGTCAACATGATAACGCTTGGCCTCACACAAGTTTGAGGACTTCGGAACACATCACTAAACAGGGTTGGACTGTGTTACCCCATCCACCCTACAGCCCTGACCTAGCTCCCTCAGACTTCCACTTGTTTGGGCCATTAAAGGATGCCATTTGTGGAAGACATTTTGAGGATGACGAAGAGGTGATTCGCACAGTGCAGAAATGGCTTCGTGACCAGAACAAGGAGTGGTACCGACAGGGCATACATGCCCTTGTGTCTCGCTGGAGGAAGGCCATAGAACTGGACGGAGATTACGTGGAAAAATAGGGAGTGTAGAAGAAACATCATTCTTTCTTGTTTGTAAGTTTCATTGTGTTCAATAAATAGTTGTTGAAGAAAAAAAATGTGGTGCATTACTTTCTGGGCGACCCTCGTATTTCCCCAAATGCAGTCACATACCACAGTAGCATCAAGTCAACTATATTAAAAATAAAATATTGAAATGAATGGGCACCCACCTGAAACTGGCTTGCGACCCACCTAATGCATCCCAAACCACAGTTTGAGAAACACTGCTCTAGATAAGTCTTCTGTTGAGGACTGTTTCTTCACAGGAGTAAGCTCTGTGATGGTATCTAGGATTGTATTTTTGTATTTACCATATCAGGAAAGATGCCGAGTGAGGGGGTGAGCAGCCCAATCCTATCACTGGTGGCTCCATTGGGTGCAGTAGCACCAAAATGGCTACCGCTGCATCCAGCAGCACTGCTGGGGCTGCCAGAGGCCTCCTTGGGGGAAGGGGACTTTCCTCTCCTTCCACCAAGTAAGGGTGCAGGAGGCGCAATGGGTCTCCTCCATTCTGCACTGGCTATTTTGCTGGCGCAGACTGGAGGAGCTCTGTTTTGGGCTTTACAGCCTGACATGGAGCATAGGACCTGGCAGAGCAGGGCTCTGATGATCCCATCCCATCCTGTACCACCCTGGTTCCTCCCCCTGCCCCACCCTTCCCTGCCCTCCAGGCCCTCACCACTGCATGGAGGTCCTACTATGCTCCAGCACTGACCTCTGTGCTGACTGATGCTGGGCTGCACAGGCACTGACTCCTCTCAGGGTGTCACGGACATGCCTTATGGCATGTTTGCAACACCAAGCACCAGCACTGGAACTCAGCACCATCGGTGAGGTATGTTAGGATTGGACCCTTAATCATCACAAGTAGCTCTCAAAGAAATGGGGCTTCCCAGGAACAAGAAAGGAGTACCATGCCAGAATAAAGACGACTTGTTCAGAGCTTGTATTGGAATCATGAGTTGTGGTTGGTCAACAGAAATCAGGATACAGAAGGCACGTTAAGCAGAAATAGGATTTTAAGGGCAGAGGAATTTGAGAAGACACCAAAACCCTGGAAGCTCGGCAGACACAGAAAGCAAATGCCTTTACACAGTGTATACGCGCTCTTTGGCAATGATGATATTTTGATAGAGATCCAACCAGCGACGCCCCAGCCTGAGGGCCCTGGTCTCTGCCCCCTTAAGGGGTGGGGGCAGCCTAGAGGCAGGGGGAAGGCAGTGGCGTGACCCCCAGGATTGTGCTGCTCAGGGGGCTGCAGGGGCTTGGGTGCACTTACCCAAGGCTCCTGCAGCCTCCCTGGGGTGCGGGGAGCCCAGCGCGACTTCTGGCAGGGCTCCCTGCAGCAGGGAAAGTGGATGCGGAGCGATCGCGCTCCACTTCTGCTTTAGCGAGGGCTGGGCACAATCGCTCCGCATCCACTTTCCCTGCTGCGGGGAGCCCTGCCAGAAGTTGCGCTGGGCTCCCCGCACCCCAGGGAGGCTGCAGGAGGCTTGGGTAAGTGCACCGAAGCCCCTGCAGCCCCCTGAATGGCACGATCCTGGGGATTGCACCACTGCCTTCCCCCCCGCCCCCGCTGCCTCCTCCCCCTGCAAAGACTTACTGGCTCTCAGACTCTCCCAGAGAGTTTGAGAACCACTGAGTTAGGTGGATAGAGGATGGATGATGCCTTGACCAGCACCTCCAATATGCCGAACTGGAGAGGGATTAAGCAAAACAAATTTTAGGAGTTGTTGTTTAAGCAGTGTGCTTCATGATTGTTGGGGTTCTGTCTGCAGGAACGTGTGAAGGGAGAATTCCACTGGATGAAGAATGGGCAGGTTCAAAAGGTATCCCCAAGGCCACTAATATTTCAAAATGGAAAAGAAGTTACTGTTTTATGACTACCATCCCAACTTAGGCCCAAATCCCATTGGGCCTTGAGTCAGAACTAGTGTTCCAGCAACACAAGCGCTTTATGGTAGTACAAATACTGGTCCACCATTGTGCATATCTGGGCCACTGCTGCGAACAGGCAGTGGCAGGTGCAACAGTGGCTCCAGAAGCCTCCGTTTGCACAGTTAAGTTGGTGGTGGAGGTGTGTTGTGGGTGCTGGGGGAGGGCAGGGGGTGTTCTGTGGTGGATCGGGGAGGGCAGGGGCAGAGAGTGGGAGGGGCAGATCTCGGTGACACTAGCATGTGCCAGATCCTATCCCCTCTTTCCCTGGCTGCCCCAGCCCTTTTCTCTCCTTGAATCTATGCCAGCAAAATAGATGGCATATGTCCAAGGAAACTGCAGGCAATAGAGCAGCCTCCTGGGGGATAAGTAAGAAATAGTTTTACTTGCCACCTGCTGGCTGTCCTAGCACCCCTGACCACCATTGGATGCAGTGCATGCTCTTCCAATGCAGCTGCATCAGTACCAGTGGGAAGTGATGGGACTGGGCAGCTAATTTGCCTTGTCTCTGCAGCTTCCAAGAACCAATTTTTGAGTTTTCCACTGCTACTGAAGTCCGTTTTCCACAATAGCTTTGCTCGCTGTAATGAGGTTGGTGGCTTCCAGGAGAACAGTCAATACTCTATGAACCAATGAAAGCTGTTTTTGACAGATTATTCTGCAGTGATTATTCTGGATGTTCTGTATGTGTGTGAGCATTTATCTGTTTTGGCTGGTGAAAATCCTCCTATGTGCTTTTGTTTCCTATACACCACCAACCCCTTTCCAGCTGCTTTTGCCAACACAGTTTTCACCCCCTGGCCAGTGTGCGTAATGTGCAGCTTCTGTAGCTGCAAGTAATATCTGTCAGTTACTCAGCCAAGAGATAGGGCACATGCACAGAGATGTTGGCATCATCATTTCTGTTCCCTGGTTAGCCGGCATACGCCACCTGCTACCCATTGGCTTAAGTTCTTCTCTCTGATCTTCGGTGTAGCAATGGGTTCAAGAAGTTCTGCTTGGGTCACATTTAATGGTGGCATGCCAGTACTAGTTTGGCACTGTCATCTCTCTCTCTCTCTCTTTCTCTCACCCCCCCTTGAAAAGCACAACACTGAATTACTATGTTATGTGGTTTCATGAGCATTTTATGTGATGTAGATTTTTGTGCTAGCATGAAAAATCTGCAGTTCCATGAATTTTAAGCCCTTTCTCTTTCCGATGGCATCCATGTGTGGAAGGTGGTTCACATATTTCTCTGTCCTCTCTTCTGTGCTGCTCCAGAATGAATAGGTTATACTGCCAGCCCAGGATATGAGACAGATATGTAAAAAAGGCCCACATCTAGGAGTGCTCTGCCCTTTCTTCACAGCTCAATCCTATCTGGATGCCATGCTGGCATTGCATGGATACCAGTGTAACATTCATCATACCTTAAGCCCATACTGGCAATGCCAAACCAGCAGTGCCCTGGTGCTGACATAACAAGGGCCAGTGCCAGGCTTATTCTGGCAAAGCAACATTGGCACAGACCTTACCAGTAATACTCCCTGGCATCCATGGAAACTCTGACACAGGCTGTTATTCATAGAGAGGCATCCCAATGTTAGCACATCATCACCATGACACTGACACATCACATATGTGACTTCTTTGTGCCATTGCCATGATGTCCAAGGAGCCACTCACTGCATCCAATCAACCTCAACACTGACAACGAGAGCAGTGCTGCCAGGGGGAACTGAGCTGGGGGTGGGGGTTGTGAGGTGGGCTTCAGTGAAACTCTGCAGAAGACTAACCACCTGCAGTAAGGGTGCAGTCAGGTGATTGTTTAACCACCAGTAGCAATGGCTGGAGTCCCTGGCATTTCCCACGAGAGAGCAGACACTACCTGTTTTTAGCTGTTGCAAAAGGAAGGGATGCTTAGGCAACGCAGTTGGTAGCACAGAAACTTGATAATCCTGAAAGGCCAGGAAGTATACATGAGACTCTGTCATGAGAAAGAGCATGAATGTGTGGCATCATGGAATTCCCTCCCCCGCTTTACTTACCTGTGTATGATGCATTGTGCTCAGCTCCCCTGTTGGAATGGTGGTTCCAGTTAGTTGTTTGTACATGGAGTCCTCCTGGGACAGAATATCTACAATAAGAGTTCTGAGAAAACGAGTGTTAACACAATATCTTGCCATACAAGTTGTGACAAGAAAATGTTTATGCAAAGTGTTCCTCTTGTGCGCCAAGTGCCCTTTTACCGTGGTTCCTATCGCCAGAGTTCTCCTTTGAGCAACCAGAGAAGTACAGCCTCATGCTATGCACCTGATAATTTGAGCTGTAATCTCCTTGGTAGGGGCTTTAGTAGTGGGGCTGGAGTGCTGTGATTGGCTGCCAAATGTCTGTATCTTTCATTGTAGGAAAGTGGGTGGGGCACAATGGTGCTAGGAGATGCAGTTTATCATCATCTTTGGAGTCATGTGTCCTGCAGTCCCACAAGCTGCTCAGGGCTGCCCTCCTATGGTTTGATCTAGGATTAGGGTTCCTAGTAGCATCGATGGAGCCCTTCGTAAATACTACTGTATGTGCTAGGGTAAGGTGTTTGGATGAAGGTTTTTGGAAGGTGTTTAAGTATTTGGATGAAAGTGCATAGCTTGGGGTGGGGAGAAGGGGAAGTGGAGTTTCCTCTGCCGATCTACACATGTTCAGTATTCATATGATCTGAACAGTACTAAGCTATGGTTTGGTGTTACATGTGAACCAAGCCAAGGTCTATGAAAATCAGAAGGGGTCGTGAAACATAGTAGGATTTCTAATTTATAAGCACTTTTTAACATTGACCTTTTTAAAGTCAGTGTTTACTGGAATCTGCATTTGAAAGAGGAGGAGGTTGCATGGAAAATTCTGACCAAAGAATTGTTTCAGGTCATTTGGTACAGTATATATTCCTCCACAAATTTTTGCATCAGGTGCAGTTAATTAGTAATGGGAATCTCATATGTATTATTATTTTGTTTTTTCTAGACTAGGGTCACAGAGTTGGAAGGGAGCCCATTAGTCATGGGCTCCCAGAACTAGATGGCCTGCTATAAAAAAAAAAAGGGACCATAAATCTTGATGCACCATGACAGCTTTTCCTGCAAACTTTCCTTGACAGCTTCCAAGGAAAGGGATTGTCCAACTTCCATAGGCAGTTTGTTCCATTATTAATAGTGAGTTTTTTCTAAGTTTTAATTTAGTAGTCTTTTCAGTGCGCCACAGGGGGAACAATTACAAATTATTTTTCTCTCTTTATTCTGAATTCTATAATCATGTAAGAATGGGAGCTCACCATCAGCATTTTCAGAAGTGCAGACCTCAGGCTACATTATTAAAGAACATACGCTTGCTGTTTGTCTGTTGTAGGTAAGCTTATGTTCTTTAATCAAACCGAAACAATCAAGACCATATTAAATGTATATCACTCAAGATTGAGTCCTCTGAGTCTATTATGGATGTTGTCCCCAAACTAATGAAAAGGGGAAGCATCTAGAGTTTTTATTTACTGGTAGGTTTACTTAGTTTGACAGGAAATGTAGGGGCTCTTACAGATTTTTACCATCATTGCTGCTTTTCTTCCATGAGATGGTATGGAACTCGCATGTGCCCATCCTTAAAGGTACACATGCCCATTAGAACTATTGCTTGGTCCATAATTAACTACTATGTACTATTGTCACCCTGTTGTCTTGAAAAAGTGCCATATTTATTAAGATCCTTCCATGGCACGTACTAGGATATACATGTATGGTTGACCTATACAGTAGCCCAGTACATACAGGCATATTCCATTACTGGGAAGGAAAGTGATGGCTACAGTGCCTATATGATCCAGTTCAGGAACAGCCATATGTGGTGAAAATTCTTGATGTTTCCCTATTATTTTTTGCCTGCTTTGGACATTCAGATGTCCCCAAAAGTTCTTGTATGGGAATCACCTTCCAGAAGGAGCTGCTGAATCATTTGAATGCAGTAGCCCTGTTTCTATTGCTCTTGTCTTTTTGCCTTTCTTCCCCCAACTGACCAGTAAACCAAGAACCTGACTTTGAAGCAGATCATTGATCTGTGAAGCCCACCTGATTCCCCAGTGTGGGAAATTTAAGGAACTCATGTGGCCTCAATTGATCCATATCACAACTGGGTTAATGTCTACAGGTTATAAAAAGAGAAGTCATTCACCTTCCATTCTGATCTCTCATCAAGTGCGTTGAATGCAGTGTGTTAGATCACCGACCTGCCAATCCTTTGTCTTAGTCTACCCTTCACCTTTCTGTGATTCTTCAAGTTATAATCTCTCTCTTTTTTCCTTTAACCTTTTGCTGTTTTGGTGTTTTTATCCTTTTACTGTAACTATTTTAACCTGCCAACTCTCAGTTCATTCAGGAATTGGTTGCCCTGCCATCCCAGACCTTCAGGCTTTGCTACAGTTTGGCTATTAAGAGGATCCCCAGGGATTTGGAGATGTTTGTCAACCTTGGAGGGGGGCCTTCTTCAAGATGACCTTCTTTTGTCTGAATTTCCCTGGACTTGGGTGATGGAAAAAATCTAGCATCCCAGTTAAACTCAGTTTTGGAATGAGATGGACTTTAAGTGGATGCCAGCTGCACTGACCACCTACCACACTAGGCGTAAAGGCCAATTAATACATTATCAGATCTGTGTGACAGCAAAGGAAACTACCTTCCACTGGGTCAAATCACTGGTTCATCTCGTTCAGCATTGCTTTTACCAGTTGATAGTAGCTCTCCAAGATTTCAAGTAGAAGGCTTTTCCTGCTGTACCTGGAGAGCCCAGGGATTGAACCTGAGACCTTTTGTGTACACAAAGCAAGTGCTGTACCACAGAGGTGTGACCCTTACTTAATTGCTTCTACTTCTGCTACTACTGTAATTGCTTTGAATTACAGTGCTTGCTTCTGCTTCTCTTGCAAATACAACCAGCTCTGGGCTGATTCATAAATTACAAAAGCATTGTGAGAGCCAATGTGGATGCCACATTGCTTTTCTTAGGGAGCAATCACTTGAGTTGGGCAATGCATGTGGTTACTTCCTACACCCACAAGGGAAGGGCAACAGCAACGCTATCAGAGTTGTAGCAGGACCCTGTGAGATTTGATTCTCAATGAAAATTGGTCTTTTTTTCCTATCTTTTCTCTTTATTGAGACTTTTGAGTCTTCATATACTAATATTTGGAGTAACACGTACCACATTTTCCTTCTCTTGTGTCTGGCATTATGTATGAATGTTGATAAGGGGCAACATATTACAAACTCTTAGAGTACATATCAACTAGCTACATTATAGGCAGTGTTTGCAAAAGCCATAGAGTATCATAAGGGGTACAGGGGAGATAAAGGTGTGAACAAACCCTGAGATGTGTGTGTGAGAACCAAGTGTATAGACGCAGCTAGAGAACAATGTACCTTTTGTTTGACGTTCTCATTGTCCTGCCTGCACCTGTGTCCTGTTGTGGCAAAGAAAAACAAAATTGCGAAAATTATGCCTTTATTATTACAACCACAGAACCATTTTTAGAGCCATGCAGTCATCCATGAATATGGTGTACCAAGTAAGACTCTCAAAATGAGAGACATCCTGTGGAGAGCTGACTGTCTGAAGTGCTAGAAAGGTTAATTTTGCTAGAATTAAAGCAAACCCAGTTTCCAGAATATATATATATATATAGTTGAATATATATAACCACGGTTGAATATATATATATAGTTGAATATATATATTCAACCATATATAGTTGAATATATTAAATTGACCTGTATTAAATATATTAAATTGACCTGTATTAAATTGACCTGGGTATTTTGAATTTTTCAGATTTTTAAGAGCAGATGCAAACTGGAAGCAGTATCACGTTGTGAGCAAAAAGTAGACTTATAAGGCCATGTAATAGAGTAACCTTTACAATTGTAGATCCCTCAGCATGAGTTCTCTTGCTGCTCAAAGATCTAGCAAAATAAATTCTTCAGCTGCTAACTGATAAAATTGTGTATCCATATTGCAAACATCATCACCGATCATGATTAAATGGTGCACTGGTTGAAAAATATAAAGTCAGAATGTTTGGAATAGTTAGAAATTAATGTCATCTGTTG
This sequence comes from Tiliqua scincoides, assembly GCF_035046505.1. Lineage (NCBI taxonomy): Eukaryota > Metazoa > Chordata > Lepidosauria > Squamata > Scincidae > Tiliqua > Tiliqua scincoides. The sequence goes on from NC_089823.1 coordinate 179,103,658, forward strand.
ATAGTATTATATAAAAATCAATCAATGTCCTGTTGGTTTCCAAAGAATTGTGTAAGTGACCTTCAGCAAATTTAAATGAGTGGCATAAGAAGCCATCTGTACAATTGGAAATTGACTGGTGAGTCCTTTTGTTCTTTTTTATTTCTTTCCGATTACTTTAAAATGTTTCCATGTATTAGGGGACAGATGTATATAATGCAGTTAAAACATTACAATTTAGCTGCTGTAATGCACGTTGCCATTTCCTACAGAGTAAAAGGGCATAGTTAGAAATATGTTAGTTTAGTTGATTTTGCTGAATATAAGGCTCCTGGCTCATTCACATTATGATGCCTGAAAACTTTATTACCTGTTGTCAACAAATGTCATTTTAATTTAATTTCTGAAACTGGAATTTAAATCTTAGGCACGTACTTCCTTTATAATTATATGTACTCATTTGAGCAGCATATGGTGAAAATGTATAAAGCTTATCAGAGTTAAAGAATAGGAACAAGAAAATGAGGCTTTTATGGTGATTGCACCTGTATGGGGGCTTTAGAAGCTTATGATCTGAATCATTTATAGATGCACACTCAACATGGCTCGAACATAACTAGTACTGTGTGCTTTTATGCTGACTAAATGATAGGCAAAGCAGTTTGCAACCTATGTCTCCCAGTAGGCTGTCATCACAGAAGCCTTGTAATATTGCTTTTTAACCTTCGCACTGGCAGCTATCCAGAAATTATTACGTTGATACCAAAGCGCTTTGCACCAGCCTTCTGTGCTTTGGGCCATATGGGAACAAATGAATTTTTAAGTTTATCTCTCCCTGCACCTCTTATGTTTTATATGCTGAAAACATCTTTCAGCCTATTTGTTTTGCTCCATCCTTGGTAGCATGAAAGGAAAAAACTTACCTATTCTAGGCAATCTTTTTCTTTCTTTTCTTTTTTTTTAAGGGTGGGGGCTCATATGAGTTTTGCTATCAGAGGATAAACTTTGCTTGATAATATTCAACCTGAATGTTGTTCATTGTCATTGATTTAATTGGTTTAAAAACCCTGACTTAAATTGTAGTATGGGTAATTCAAATAGCGCTGCAGTGATATTTCTGTACTTAAAAACTCTTTTATTCTGTTTCTATATGTTTATGAATATATTCACTTAATATTCATTAAAGCATTATATTACTGGAGGGTATGAAACTTCTGAAGCTATTAAACTGATATGATACAAGGAGACAAGTTTTGGATTCAGTTTATGTATTTAAGCTATGTTTTAGGGTCTGGCTCTCAGGAGCTGTCTACAGTCTAGTTCTGAAGAAGCAGCAGTGTCTAGCGGACAGGCTTCTAAATTAGGATCCAGGAAGTTTAGGTTCTATTCCAACTCTGACACTCTCCTACTTCATGACCTTGGGAAAAACACCACGGACTTTCAAAGACCATTTGGGGCCCCCTCCAGCTCTCTTTGCATTTAATGGACAATTGACCTTTAAGCAGAATCTTCATTTTGAGTTTGAAAATCCAGTCTTTAAGCCTTTTGTGGTGGTTTTGTGGCATTTTTACTGTGTAAGATGATGCTATATGTGAAGTTGCTAGTCTCAGAGATGCCTCTAAGGGTTCCCAGAAATAATTTTCCCCAGGGATAACATTCCAAAAGGTAATTTTTATTTATCCTCATACAAAGGTGGAGAAGGTTGCATTGCTCAACTTTTTTTGTGCCTGGGCTAAGCATCCTCAATTGGAGGCCTTATCAGTTTCAGCTTTCAATCTACGCTCTTTATCTTCTGCACTAACACACACCCCAAGCCCCTAGTGGTCCCCAGTCCTTTTTTTCCCTCTAGTATCTGGGGTGTGCAGACTTGGATTTGCATTGATATTGGCTTTTCAGATATTGCCAGTTGACTGCCTTATGTGACTGCAGTCAAATATTCCATGAAGCCAAGAATGGCACTTTGTAGATGGCAACATATTTTTTTAAAATTTAATTGTGTCATTTGTTATCAAGGACATATTGAGGACTGCTTGTTCCCTCAGCCTTCTCTGATTAAGGATGTCAAACCTAGCAGCATAGCAAAGCTTCTCCTGTTGGCCACCTGCTACACTTCAGGCATCTCCAAACACGAATGGAAGCACAAACAGTCAGCAGTGGCAAAAGTTTAAGTCTGGAACTGCCCATCACTCCATCTCATTTGTTGTAAGAATCAGGGAGAACCCTCTTCATGTTTTTAAAAGTCATTTTTTAAAAAAATTTTGAAAACAGGTCCAGCCTATTTATACACGGATTTTTTATACACGGATTTGACTCAACACGAATGGCCCCCTGCAAATGAGAAGGAATGTGCTGATCCCTGGAGAAGGGCAAAAATGCATCCCTTTAGAATCAGTTTAAAAAACTGAACAGTCCTTTAGCAATAGCCTCATTAATGAGAGAGACAGAGGGCAGCTGGCTGACAATCCATCAATCCTCCTCTCTCCAGGTGACCCCTCCCTTCCCATGTGCATTGGTGAAGGGAGGGACTGAGTAAAGCGCTTGGGGGATGACTGATTGATGGATTGTCTTCTTAATGACTCTTAACTTACATACAAAGGTCAGCAAGGCTGTTTTTAAATCATAGGAGCAAAGAAACTTTGTTTTTTTAATTGATTTGCTATAGTGTGTTTTTTGCCAGCCAGGTGAGCGCTTGGAACAGAACCCACGCAAATAATGAGGTTCAACCTGTAATTTGTTTGTGTGAGCATAAGTATCACAGTTCTTGATGATTAAAGAATCTGTTTTATTGTTCAAATAAAGTTAATGCTTTGAAAATACTGGACCATTATGTGGATATTTGGTCAATATTTGATGAATCAACTGACCAAATCATTTTTGACAGGTCATATGACAATCTCTAGTTTGGATGTTCTTCATTCTCTGCCAACCTGTGTTTTTGGAAATTTATTCTCCTTTTTTCAGTGCTCAGCATGTAGCCTGCTAATCTCTTCATTGCTTCCTATCAGTATGACTTGCCCATATTTCCAGATGGTTTCTCTCCTGAACTCTCTGGAAATCCACAGAGCACCTAGTAAGCTTCCTCACATGATAGCATTTGAAGAACTTTTATGTGAGCAGATGAATAACACATCAGCCCAATCCTATGGTTGGGCTGCTCTGCTGTAACTTGTATTATGGCAGTGAAGTCTTACTTATGGTGTCACAAAATGTGACACTCCACATTGCACTTCCAAAGTGCTTTCAGAAACTGTAAATTGTGCTGCCCACACAGTAGCAGCCTTTCTGAAGCCTATGGTACTGGTAAGTCAGTGGTGGGGCAGATCTTGGGTGGGCAGTGGGAGGGGGAGGTTCAGAGCATTTTGTGGAAGGAACCAGGAGGTGGGGAGGAGACAAGAGGGGGTGGATCAGTTGTAATGGCACACACAGGATCCTATTCCCTATTTTTTAAACCTCTCTCCCCTTTTCCCTCCTTGGACATACATCACCAAAAGAGGTGGTGTATGTCTGAGGAGACCCATAGGCAGTCACAGGGCTTACACGGAGGTAAGTAAAACTAACTTTTTTTTCCTGTTTGCCCTCTGGTTGTTCTCTGTCATTGGATGCAACATGTGCTATATTGGTGCTGGTGGCGGGGGATAGGATTGGGACATGTATGTATGTATAGTATTTTTATCCTATCTTTCTCCCACATCAAGACTGCTCAAGATTCAAGACTGCTAACAATAAATTAATTATTAGTAACTAATAGTTACTAGTAGTAACTACTAGTAATTAGTTGTTAGTAATAACTACTAAGAGTGTAGTAGTTATTCACTGCTATATCAGTCCTGTTGAACATCACTAGATATATAGGCTGGTGATAATGGTATTTTCACTCCTTATGAGCATGAGGTATATTTCCCCCCCCCCCCACCCTCTTTTCTTTCATGCTCTGGGATTCTTGTCCACCAGCCAGACATAATCCACTGTATAAAGATGTCAGCCAGATTCCATTAATATATTTATTGGAGTCTCACAAAGCCAAACTCTCCCAACCCTCTTTGCACTTGCAGGAAGAACAGTTTAGCTCATGAATAAGTAGGCTGTCAGATCTGAAGGTTTTATTGCTTATCTCCTTTTTTTTTCTTTTACACCTACTTGAGCTGTTGCTGAGCTGTTGCTGAGCACATGAATACCTGTGCCATTTTAGTCACCTAGGAATGGACAAAGAACCACTCTTTAATATAACAGGGTTCGGTCTTCCTGTTGGGTGCTGTGTCTGTGGGCCTTGGCAGAAAGGACAGAGGCAAGCTATTGTGAAGACTTGGTCAAGTGAAATATCAAAATTATACTGTCTCAGCCCAATTTGGCACAACTCCCCCAGCATCGATGCAGCTGCACCAATTTGTTCCCTTGTACTGGGGTAAGCCTTCAGAGCCCTGCTTGGTCTACTCAGGTCTGCGCCAGCTATTTTGTTGGCACAAGTCCAAGTGGAACCAGGTAGGTAGATGAAGGCCGAGAAGGAGGACAGAATATTGGTGAACTTTCTACTGACAATACCATTCCCTTCCTGGCATCAACACGCCCATCCTCCTCGCCCTGGTCTCTGCTCTATTCTTCCCCTCCTCATTCCTCTCATCCCTGCCCAGCCCTTGTGATAACTTACCAGCTTTGGAGCTTCTCCAGAGGCCACTGGTGTACAGCTGAGCCTGCTTGTTGTCGGCAGAGGCGGTCTGGCTGTGCAGAATGGTGGGTCATGTTTTGTAATGGCCGTAAAGCACACTGCTCCACTGGAACGCAGGTTCTGGAGTCCAGTGGCTCAATAGAATTGGGGTCTTAGTCTGTGGGTAAGAGGGCAAGGCATTGTTTGGCAAGGCAGACTAAATCAGGCAGGTCAACAGGCACCAGAGCCAGAATATGAAGATGATCGGTCGCAACAATTGCACAGGAGCAGTGAAGTGCTTTCCTAGGGATGTTTGAAGCATGTCTTTTTATTTCCATGAAGGCTTACCCCAAGGCAAGGGAACAAATGTTGCTACCTAAATAGCAATTGCTGGCACAACTCTGAGAGGACCCAGGAGGGCAGTATGAGGCGGGGAAGGGGGATAGGATATTGGTGCCGCTGATCCAGCCCTTTCCCAGCCTCAACACACCCCCTCCCCGCCCCATTCTCAGCCCTAGTCATCCTCCTCCCTGTCCTCCCACCCGCACTTGCCCCCCACGCTGACTTGCCAGAAATGGGACTTTTCTTGGGGCTGCTGGTGCATAGCCCTTACAAATGGTGTTTGAGACTGCTCTAAAGGTGGTTGAGCTACTGGAATGTAAATTCCAACAGTGCAGCGTGCCCATAGGATTGAATAATGAGGCTGCAATGCTATACATGCTTACCTGAGAGTCAGTCCCATTTAACTCCATGGGACTTACTTCTAAGTAGGCATGCCTATGATTGTGCTATTTTAGTAGAAGACTGAGTAGTAGTAGAAGAGTACTTCTGAGTACTAAGTAATTAGAAGACTGATTCCCAGTTTGTATCCTGCGGTGTGTGGACTGAACTACACATTATGCGGGACAATCATAATTGAGCACCTGACTTTAAAAAACAAAACATAAATGTTTCCAGGGGGTGAGATGTTCCATTTTTTACTGGACAGTGATTCGGGTGATAATGTATTAAATATTTACTTCTTTTTTTTTTTCCCATTTGAGGCCATGTGAGGCTTTGAAGGCCCCATTGCTCTTTCCCTTCAGGTGAGCCTACAAGGGGCCTCTAAGACCCAGCTGACTCAGTTTACTGAGTCAGGCTGCCAACTGAGGGGTGTGGGGCAGAGCCTGCACCTTGGGACCACCTGTGCTGGAAAGCAGCAGCAGCTCTGAGGGCCCCATTGCTCTTTCCCTTCAGGTGAGCCTACAAGGGGCCTCTAGCTTGCCAGAGGCGCGAGCCGAAGGGCAAGAGCCCAAGGGCTCTTTGCCCCTGGCTCTTTGCCTAGTGGATCGAGACCTAGGAGCCTGGAAGATTCATTGCTGTGGACTGCGACCTCAGACCGCTTAATGCTCCAGATCAGCAGTGACAGCCCGACATCCTTTCCCCTTGTGTAGTGTCTAGCTGCACAAGTGTGAGGCATCGCTGAGGGGATGTTAGAAGACATCGGGTTAGCATTAAGTTTGAGAGTGGAACTGCAAGCTGCCCAGTGCTGAATAGAGCAGCAGTAATATCTCCCCTCCTCCTATGTGACCGTCTGCTGGGGATGATAGAATAACATCGTAGGCGACAGTAAGAGACACTATAGCAGCCTGATTGAAGAACCACGGTGGGTGCAGCTCGCATTCTATTACTTGCGTCCAGTGTTGCCCTGTTCTTGGCCTGGTCTGCACCTTTCGGGGAAAGTTATGGGTTGGTGCCCCCTCCTCCCTTGTCTTATATTCAAGTCCTGATGCAGGAGTAAGAGATGAGTAGGGCTGTCCCTGTGAGAGAGGGAAGGTGGGTGAGATTGCACCTCTGTGAGAGAGGGGCGGGGAATGATTTGGTGCACTGATATCAGGACTGGATTAGACAAGGGAGGTGGTTTGGGAGTGGATTGTTGGACCTTGCAGACCTCCCTGCCTTTCCTCACACCCCTTCCCCCAAATCTCTGGCTTTTAACTGTGGGTGTGGACTTTTCTAGTGTCAAATTTTTAATCTGAGCAGGTGCATTGTTATAGTGGCATTTAGGGCGGGCCTCGCTGGTAAGTTATGTGTTTATCTTCTGAGGGGAGCTGTGGGGAGGGGAATAGTGCCACCATCAACAGAGTGATGGGCCATGGAAAATATGGTGGTGGGGTGAGGGCTGGCCGTTCTAGGGTAGGGAGGGTCCATCGTAGACAGATCGTCCCTCTTTCCAGCCTTCCCTCCAGCTCTCTGATGACCGGGGGGCTTTGGCAGTAGTGCCCTGGGTCTGAAACTGCTGCTCTTAAATGCCAGATCAGTCAACAATAAAACCTGTCTCATCCAGGATTTAATCCTAGGTGAGGGTGCTGATCTGGCTTGTATTACAGAGACCTGGTAGGATGAAGTGGGAGGAGTGAATCTTTCCCTGCTTTGTCCTCCAGGTTTCTGCATAGCGCAGCAGCCACAACTGCGGGGACAGGGAGGGTGGGTTGCGATAGTCTATCGGGATTCCATCTCCCTTGCCAGGAGCCTTGTCCAGCAATTCACTGGGTTTGAGTGTCTGTATGTCTCGCTGGAAGGGCGGGACAGGATTGGGATTCTGTTGGTGTACCGCCCGCCTTGCTGCCCAACAGTCTTCCTGCCTGAGCTGACTGGGTTGATCTCGGACGTTGCATTGGAGGCCCCCCGCCTATTGGTGATGGGGGACTTCAGTGTGCATGCCGAGGCCCCAGAGGTAGGCGCAGCTCAGGATTTCATGGCCGCCATGGCAACCATGGGCCTGTCACAAAAGATCTCTACCCCAACCCATGAGTCTGGACACATGCTAGACCTGGTGTTTTTGTCTGGGCAAAGGGATGGTGATCTGGATGTGGAGGAGATCAACATCACTCCATTGTCATGGACAGATCACTTCCTGGTAAGGCTTAGACTTGTTGCGGCCTCCTGTCTCCGCACAGGCGGAGGACCTTATTGAATGTTTCGCCCCAGTAGACTGATGGATCCGAATGGTTTCCTGAGGGCTCTGGGGGATTTTCCTGCTGCTAAGGCCGTGACTCATCTGAGGCTCTGGTTGATCTCTGGAACACGGAGATGGCCAGAGCTGTGGATGAGATTGCTCCTGAGCGGCGCCTCCCAACCAGCAGAGTCAAAGTGGCTCCTTGGTTTACCGAGGAGCTTCAAATGATGAAGTGCCAGGGTAGGCGTCTTGAGCGATGGTGGAGGAAGACTCATGACAGATCTGACCGGACACAGGCTAAGGCCCACTACAGGGCCTACTCTGTGGCAGTAGTAGCAGTGAAGCGCTCCTTCTCTGCCACTATCGCATCTGCACATGGCCAGCCAGTTCCATGTGGTGCAGGTTCTCCTCCATCAGACTCCATCAGTGGATCAGGAGGACCACATGGAGGTCCGCTGTAACACTTTGCCAGGCACTTTGCGGATAAAATCGCTCGGATTCGCCATGACTTGGACTCCATGTTGACAATGTCTAGTGATGTCCCCATGGCACCTGTCAATCCTGTTTTGTGGGATTTTTCAGCTTGTAGAACCTGAGGATGTGGACAGGATCCTTTGGAGTGTGAGGCCATCCGCCTGCCTGCTGGATCCATGCCCAGCATAGCTGGTTAGATCTGCCGGGGAGGACTGGCCGGGTGGACAGAGAGGGTAGTAAATTCATCTTTGAGGGAGGGGGTGATGCCTCTGGCATTAAAGCAAGCAGTGGTTCGCCCCTTCCTGAAAAATCCCTCTCTGGACCCCTCTATGTTGGATAATTTTCGGCCAGTCTCAAACCTCCCATTTCTGGGCAAAGTGATCGAGCGGGTGGTGGTGTCTCAGCTCCAGAAGATCCTGGATGAAGCAGATTATCTGGATCCCTTTCAATCTGGCTTCAGACCTGACTTTGGGACGGAGACGGCCTTGGTGGATGACCTATGCCGAGGGCTGGACAGAGGGACCTTTTGCTAGTCCTTTTGGACCTCTCAGCAGCTTTTGACATCATTGACTATGGTGTCCTTCTGGGATGGTTGGCCGAGGTGGGGATCGGGGGCACTGTTTTGCAGTGGTTCTGGTCCTTCTTGGCCGACAGGTCCCAAATGGTGGTATTGGGGGACTCCTGTTTGGCACCCTGGCCCTTGAGGTATGGGGTGCCACAGGATTCTATATTGTCCCCCATGTTGTTTAACATCTACATGAAACCACTGGGAGAGGTCATCCGGGGATTTGGAGTTGGGTGCCATCAGTATGCTGATGACACTCAGCTCTATCTCTCCTTTCCACCTGACTCCAGGGTGGCTGTCTCTATATTGGAGCATTGCCTGGAGGCAGTTGGGATCTGGATGAGGGCGAACAAGCTGAGAGTAAATCTGGACAAGGCATAGGTCCTCCTGGTGCAGAAATCCACGATGCGGATGCTAGACTATTGCCCTGCTCTGAAAGGGGTTGCACTCCCCTTGAAAGAGCAGGTTCACAGCTTGGGGGTTCTCCTGGACTCGCAGCTCGTCCTGGATGTCCAGGTGTCGACTGTGGCCAGGGGTGCCTTTGCCCAGCTTCGGCTGGTGCACCAGCTGTGGCCATACCTGTCTCAGGCGGATCTGGCCACGGTGGTCCATGCCATAGTGACATCAAGATTAGATTATTGTAACGCGCTCTGAAGATGGTCCGGAAGCTACAACTAGTGCAGAATGCGGCGGCTCGTGTAGTTGCTGGGATCGGCGGTTTGACTCTGTCACCCTGCTACTCCGGCGACTGCAGTGGCTGCCCATTCGTTTCCAGGCTGAATTCAAGGTTATGACCTTTAAAGCCCTAAACGGCTTGGGACCAGCGTATTTGAGAGACCGCCTTCTTCCGTATAATCCAGTCCGTTCTCTAAGGTCATCAGACGGGGCCCTGTTGGTTGTGCCGTCATTGAGAGTGGTGAAGGGAATGGCGGCCAGAAACAGGGCCTTTTCAGTGGTGGCACCTGCACTATGGAATTCCCTCCCCTTTGAACTGAGAGCAGCTTCCTCATTATTAACGTTCCTGTGGGGCCTGAAGAGTTTTTTATTCAGGAGAGCCTTCGAGGCACTATAAGGCTGTTTTTATCAATTTATAAATTATGTCTTTTACTGCGTGCTTTTAATCTGCTGCTATGTATTTTGTCTTGTTTTAATTGTTTTTAAGTGTTTTGTATTTTTAATGTTTATCTGTTTCCTTGTTTCCTTGTATTTTAACTTGACTGTTAGCCAGCTTGGGTGCCCTTCGGAGAGAAAGGCGGAATACAAATCTAATAAATAAATAAATAAATAAATTGTTGCAGGGGAAGTGGTTTTGATCAGGGTAACAGTAGGGGAGGAATGGATTACATGCTCTCTCCCAGAGTGCTGCTGCTGTGAGCAAATTTGCAGTCTACCATGACTGCACTCCAGTAAACAAAGGAATGGATGATAAATCATGTATTCCCTGTGTAGTGTGCAGTTTGATCCCGACTCTTTCTTGCTTCATCTGATAGAAACTCAACCAAACTTGAGCCATAAGGTCTGCATTTGTCAACATCAGATTAACCCATAAGTTAAACTACAGAGAGTCTGGTTACGACGAAGGGGAAAGCGAAAACAATGTGGTCCCATATAGTACATAATGCTGAATTTGCTCCCCTAGAGGGAGCTCCTATCTTCTCCAGGTTGGCCTTTAAAAACATTCTTTTCTTTGTACCAAAAGCTCTGTTGGATCCTAAACATTTTTATTTTTCTACTGTAAGGAGCACTGTTGTGATGGTAAAAGGAATAGCAAGTCTTTAAAAAATGGAATTTGTAAATATGTTTACATAGCAATGTATGTGAATTATTCAGTGGATTCCCAAAGCTCCAGAAACATGAATGCTGGGGCTGCTGTTTCCTGTTTGCTACATCCCAGAGCAGTAATACAAACTTCCACGTGGAGGAATATAAACAGACCCAGGTTGCCTGGTACTATGCAGCTGGTGACCCAAGTGCTTCTGCAACCATTTTCTTCCGTTTTGTTTGCAAAGAGCCTGCTTCTTATAAGGCTATCCATTTGCTAAAAATGTGTTGTTGTTTTTTCCTTCATGCTTTGTATGCCTCTGAAGTGCTAGTGGAAGTTTGCTTACAATTAATTATGATGATGATAGATGGCACCTTAATATGAGCATTCAGCATCTTTTTCATTTGCAGGGAGAATTCCGAGGATAATTGGATGGGAAACAATATGGCTTTGTAATGCCACTGTTTTTTGTGGCGCATGCCCCCTCCCACAGATAAAGAGACATCAGTCTCCTAGAATTACAGAATATCATAACGTACAAGTAAAACTAATCAGATATGCCACATGCCCTCATTTTGTAAGTGCAATAACTCATTTGGCTGTTAGCAAAGCTTTGCTTAGTGATGCATCAATAATTGGAAACTGTCACAGTCTATATATGAAATAACACTTTTTTCTTCCGTTTGCTGTTTTGTTCTGCGAAGAACAGGTTGAAATCACTGGCTTAGGTCTGACTCCATCTTGTAAGCCTGCAGCCATTTTGCAGCAGCTGTGGGAGAAGAGCTAGTTGGAGGGCTGAGAAGAAGTGCCTTATCTGGGCAGCCCAATCCTAACCAAATTCTTTGCGCTGATGCAGCGGCACTGGTGCAGGCAATGCTGCATCCATAAGGGAATGTTGGCTGCTGGAGGCCTTCTCGGGATAAGGAGACATTTGTCTCCTTGCCCTGGGGTAAGCCCCAAGAGCCTCAACTTGTCAACTTAGACCTGTGTCAGCAATGTCGCTGGTGCAAGTCCTTGTTGATCTGTGCCGGCAGATAAGACCCAGGAAGGGGAAGGGGATACGGCGCAAACTGGTGCCTCTAATCCCACTCCCCTCCCAGGCCCCATATGCCCACCCCTGCTTCCATTGCGCCAGCGCGCCTCTTAGTTAGGATTCGGGATTGAAGCTCACTTTGGCTGAGATGAGAAATAGGGAGCACCATGCCTGCGTGAATCAGCTCTAATTCTGAGAATTGCAAGGACTCACCAGTGGCTCTTTAATCATTGAGATGACCGAATAAGACATAATGAACAGTTGCAATCTCCAATAGTTGGACAAAACGTGTGCTTCTTTTTCTAATTTTATGGGTTTATATTCCATTTTTCCTATTAAAAAGAACCCAAAGTGGCTAACAGTAAAGCAAGTACAAACCATAAGAAGGAAGGGGCATAAATAGGAGGTGGCTGTGGTGTGACTCGGAGTAAGGGGTATTTGTCTCCTTACCCTGAGTAACGCCCCATCCACCGCATGGGGCTATGTAGATCTGTGCAGTCAAAATTGCTGGTACAAATCTGAGCAGACCAGTATAACACTGGGTGGGTGAGCTGGGAGGGGGTTTATGAACTGGCCTAAGTCACCGAGGCCGGGCCCACTCCCATCCCAGACCCGGTCTGCCCCACTGGTCCTTGTGGTCCTTGCATGTCCTTGTGCAAGATGTGTGTCCTTGCAGCGGTCTTCCTGACTCCGGAGTAATTGGGACCTACGCTGGTCCATCTTGCCCTTAGGATTGTGCTCTAAAAAGTATGTTTGACAGTTGCTTGTATATGACTGCCGTTGCTTGCGGGAAAAGTTCCTATCTCTGGTTCCTGTCTCTGCCAAATGGAAAGAAACCCGCCCCCTTTTTTTCCTTACTGCTCTGTGTTATGCAGAAATCTGTTTTCTACTGTGTCACCGTTCAAGAAGTGATTTTACCTTATCAGTACTGTATACAATAATTGATATGCACTTTGGAGTCCTGCAATGGCTTGAAAAATCCAGGTGATTCAGGAACAAAACTCCCTCAAGCTATGTGCTAGTGGATAATCAATCATGGCAGTACTAAAATAGTTCACACGGATGACTTTATTAATCATATTTTAACGCTTCTCTTTTAAAAACATTCTCCAAACTCAATGTGAAGTTCTCGCAATAGTAACTTTTAAAAAATTGTACCTTTTTTTTTTTTTTTGCTGTCGGCAGGTTCTGTTCCTGAAATAGTCTGTTTTGTCTGTGCAAAAGTGAGCAGTTCTCAAGTGATACCATCAACTGGAAAAATCACACTTCTGTCTGAAAATGTGTTACTAATGCTACTTGTAACACCTGAAATAACTATAATTGAAAGTGATCTGAGGCAAAACAATTTCTCTGCTTTATTCAGTTTGTTTGCCTTGTATGTTTTGATGGTTCTTTAGTACATAGATATTTTCACCATTTCCCAAGCCATTCAACCTTTCACCAGCAGCAATGGGTAGAAAATAAGTATCTTCGAGGAAAAGAAGTATGATCGTAAAACAAGAACCAGATATTATCTGGGGACAAGAATGATATCTGAAAGCACTGGCAGGCATTTAAAATGGCATTTTACAAGACTCTGGCTCTTAACCAACTTTTAACCAAATATGATTTTGATAGGCTCATCTCCTGCATAACCATCTTTATCTTCTTGTGGTCAATGTGTGAGAAAAAAGGATGAAAGGATTTTAGCATGAACTTTGCTGGCTAAATACAGTCTGGAATGGATGCCATGTTTCCAGATCTCTTAACCTTGGTTAACAGTTTGAAACTGTTTTCACATACTGCAATTAATGCTGGAAAGGAAAGATGGGGAACATTTCCATCAGAAGCAGGGAGAAGGTAAGGGATCAGGAAACAGTGCATTTACACTGGACTGTTCTGTACTGAAACACGAAATGATAAAATTAATCTGGGCTCCAAATTCCAGGTCTACTCGCCCAGCAAACCTTGGACACAGAGGCCAAAGTTCAACCAGGAGCCCAGGTCTACCTGCCTGATTGACCTGGACTCTGGAGTTGTGCTCATGTCCCCTGGAAACACAAACACTGGGTCCATCCTTGACTCAGTGACATACTGCCTCTACATCTGGAGGTTCAATGTAAACATCACAGTTAATAACCAGTGATAGACCATAGTCCACCATGAATGTTTAGAATCCACTTTAAAAGCGTCTAAACCAGTAACCAACAACACTCAACCTTTCAGTGGCATCACTAGAATTGGTGTCACTGAGTCTGGTAACTCATGGTGTCACCCCCATTTATTTATTTTACTATATAAAAACATATGTTACCCAAAAAATCAGTTACCAACAAATAACCAGTGGCCAACTTAATGACAGTCATACAACTGAATAGAAGTTTGAGTATTAGCTCTGATACATGGAAAAGGGAACTGACTCATAATAACATCTTATTGGTTCTATGCTGTATCATAATAACACCTTGTTAGCTCTCATAACGCTCAGGCTCATTGATCAGTTCCCTGCTGGAGGCAGGGGCATTCCAGTTTTAAGGAAAACTACCTTTTTGTGACATAAGGCAATTGTTTCCTTTTCAGGTTATTTGGTTATAGCTTTTGATATACTCCCCCCCCCCGGGTGTCACCTTACTAACACCTTATTGGTTCCATGCTGTGTCGTAATTACACCTCATTGGCTCTTAGTATAATCAGTCTCGTTGGTCCGTTTTGAGTTAGGAAAATCTATTTTTTGTTACATAAGACAGTTGCATTTTTGTTTTCTGGTTTTTGGGACCATACCTTCTGAAAGAATCTGGTTTTGAAAGAATCTGGAGTGAAATAATTTTCACTGTGGTTTGTTTCATTGCATTCTACTGTAAATGATGCATCAAATGGTATATAGCATGATGGTATTATTCCTAATAACCACGATTTTAGTGATTTTGGTCACTAGTGGAGTCGCCTACCCCCTGCCCCCCTAGCTATGCCACTGCTTCTCGGTAAGCCATTTGGTATCTACTATTGTTATTCTAGTGACATAATGCCCTAGTATAAATCAGCTGAATTGGCTGGTACGTCCTCTTTGCTCGTCTGGACAACATCAAAGCATGAATGCTAAATACATTATTGATATAAAAAGTAGAGGTGATTGCTGCTGTCTGAGAGATATTACAAAGTGTATTGAATTGGATCAGAATTCTTCACAGTAGGCATGCAGACAATTGAAAGAAGCTTTTAAGAATTGTGATTGTGTCTGGAGTCTTAAAGGGCAACTGTTGCCAAAAGCTTGTATTTATTTCATTTTCTGAGATAATGTGGTTGGAACAATTTTCTTTTGTTGTTGATTGTTCTTGCCAATGTGACTTTATTATTGTAGTCCATGTCACATGTGGTAGTCCTTAAATGGCACTTTTTAAGCTAGAGGTTGTAGGCAGAGCTGGCCCAAGATGGCCTGATGCAGCATGCCATATTCCCCCCCCTCCCCATTTCCCAGTGATGTGCTAGAATCTAGCTATGCTGCCCGGGAGCAGGGCTATATAACATTGCCGCCCACCACAGAGGAGAAGACTGCCACCCTGTCTCATCTGAAAGGCCTTCAAACGGTTTGTCAGAAAACCAGAAGTGAGGTAAATGCCCTCCAGAGACCTTAGAAGGCCTTCAGAGGATCAGGGAGGTTGCAGGCGTCCTCCTGGCCCTCCGAAAGCCTCTAGAAAGGGGTGAGGAAGGTGGCGGTGGAGCGAGGAAGGTGGTGGTGTGTGAGGAAGGTGCCGCTGCCCCCACAGGTATGGCACCCCAGGGCTTTTGACCTCCCCTTATGTACACCAGTCTCCAATGTTCTAGCTCAGCACTCTTGTTCCTTCTTAACGTCTGTCCTCTTCTTCCCTTTCCAATCCAAGGAGTGGGAGGAAGAGCAGGAGGACTGCAGTCAAGTGCGTGGACCGAGATGGGCACTTCCACCTGTCCACTGCCTTTGGCAACCACTTCAGTTGGCCTCATGGATGGGCCAACATTGGTAGGACAACAGAATGCAGCTGCCAGCCTGTTTCATGGAACTAGCTTGGGGGTCTATATTATACCAATTCTCTGAGGAGTCCATGGTCTGCCTTATTCATTTTTGTACCATTGTACCACTGTGGAAGTTTAGTTTCCACCTGGAGCAGTACTGCTTGTCATACATAGAATGAAATGTCTGGAGACTATACAATTTACAGCCGGCTAGAAACGAACACTAAAATATTTATTATATGATTTTATTATGTAAATTAGCTGGCATGCTAACTACTAACAATGGAAAAAAGCATGCTGCTTTCCTGAAGAAGTAATATGGCATTGGAAAGCAAATCCAGCACAGTGGG
Source organism: Tiliqua scincoides (assembly GCF_035046505.1). Classification (NCBI taxonomy): domain Eukaryota; kingdom Metazoa; phylum Chordata; class Lepidosauria; order Squamata; family Scincidae; genus Tiliqua; species Tiliqua scincoides. The sequence continues at coordinate 179,119,367 of NC_089823.1, forward strand.
TAGCACTGAAGTGTTTAACGTGGTGGTTCTCAAACTTTTAGCACTGGGACCCACTTTCTAGAATGAAAATCTGTCGGGACCCACTGGAAGTGATGTCATGGCCGGAAATGACATCATCAAAGAGGGAAATTTTTAACAATCCTAGGCTGCAATCCTACCCACACTTACAAAGAGTAAGTTCCACTTACTATCATTGTTAAAAGCCTATAAAGAGGAGACTGTTAAAAGTACAGATCTGTAACATTTCCCCAAACGCAGTCACATACCTTGGTAGTATCAAGTCTAAAAGGTTAAAGATAAAATATTGAAATGAATGGGAACCCACCTGAAATTGGCTCTCGACCCACCTAGTGGGTCCTGAACCACAGTTTGAGAAACACTGGTTTAACACAAAGAGCTTAGAAATATGTGGCTACTACAAAAGGTTTAGAGGTAGGTAACCTGAAGAGTTGCAGCTTCAAGGATTTGTGTTGGATCCCATTCCATTCAATATTTTGTGAATTAACAATTTGTAGAAAACACTACTGGATGTATAATCTTATTGCTTAGAGATACCGGAGATCTGAAAGAGCAGATCTGCTTGGGCATAACAGTGAAAGGTTTTCTGTTGCTCGATCCTCATCATATGGTATGAATTGAGTTTGGGGAAGCTAAATATATAATATATCCTTTCTGTTCATACGAAAGTCCCAGGCTCTCCCTTTTAACTTAAGTGAGGACCTTTACTTGCCAGTTTATAGAGTCACTATTCCATGGGAAGCTGCCTTATGCCATTGGTCAGGCCATTGGTCTACAGTGCTTCCCAAACTCCTGCAAGGGATTTGGGAGTACTGTAAGTGTGTGTGGGGGAGGGGGGAAGGCAATAATGTGATGCTACTGCTGGGAATGGGAGGGGATTTTTTTACTTACCTGCAGCCAACTCTGCAGTCCTAAGGGGGTTCTGGGCAGCCCTCCATAGGGCTCCCTTGGCATGCAAAAGTCTTTAAAGAGGGGGCACTTCTGGTTTTATTGTGAAAATTTTTTCACAATAAAACCAGAAGTGCCTGTTTTTTCCCCCTCTTTTTTTTAGATTTTTGCAGGCAGGGGGAGCTCTGTGGAGGATTGGAGCCCTGGCTGCAGGTAAGTAAAAAACAAAAACAACCCTCCCATCCCCAGCAGCAACAAAATCTTGGGAATTGCTTGCTGCCTTCCCCCTTCCCACCCCTTAAAGGGGCAGGGACAAGTGCTTCCCTGGCTGGTGGATCACAGCTTAGCATTGTCAACACTGATTGTTAGTGGTTCTTGAGGACTACAGACAGAAATCTTTCCTCTGCTCTAACTGGAGGTGCTGGAAATTAAAATCTGGGACCAGCTACAGTGGAAAGCATGTGCCCTACCACTTGAAACCCTACCACCCTGTGAAATCAGACCTCCAAAGAGTCAGACTTTGGCATCTGCGTAGGCTTATTCATTGTCTGTTTAAGGGGCCACAAGTGAGTATGACAGTTCAGGATAGATACTGATCAAGTTACAGAAGTAGCTGTTGAATAGCAAAGAGGGCAAAGGCAGGTAATGAATCCAGGATAGGCAAGATATCGAGTTGTTGAGGTGGCAACCAATTGTCTGATTGACCAGAGACAGGTGATGCCATCCCGAATGGGCAAGAGGTCAGGCAGAGAGGTAAGCAGGTTTTCAAACACAGCAGTACATGCAATGGAAGCAGCAGTGGAACAAGCTGAAATCTGAGTGGTTTGCATCGACTGAAGAGCAGATTCTGAGGCTGGGTATGTATGGGCCTTGGCAGACTGGCCCTTGGAATCGTCTTAATGCATATTCAGTAATGGGATATGTTTGTACTGCAGCTTAGGTAGTGCTGTTGAATTGCAGAACTCAGTCTGTGAGCCTTGAGGTTGACACACAGTGGCACAGTAGGTGAGGAGCCAGGGCCTGGTTGCTAGAAGCCCTTTGTGGCTCCTCCTGGACCTTACAGACTGCCACTCAGAGTTGACAGTACTGTGCTAGATGGACAAATGGTAGTTGAGCTGTTCACACATTAGGCTGCTTCCAGAATGTTTGTACCTGGGTGTACATTTCCATGTGAGAGACCGTACCTGCGTTCATCTTTACCTATAAACAATCGATGTACAGTGTAAAGATTGAATCTTCATTGAATGGAATGTGTGAATAATTGTACCCAGGCACTGAACATAAGAACAGCCCCGCCGGATCAGGCCATAGGCCCATCTAGTCCAGCTTCCTGCATCTCACAGTGGCCCACCAAATGCCCCTGGGAGCGCACAAGACAACAAGAGACCTGCATCATGGTACCCTCCCTTGCATTTGGCATTCCGACATAGTCCATTTCTAAAACCAGGAGGTTGCACATACACATCATGGCTTGTAACCTGTGATGGACTTTTCCTCCAGGGTGTATACTGTGATTGTACTGGGCACGCAGACATTCCTAGGTACAGTTTGACATGTGAACAGCCCTAGCATAAAGTTCAACTTTTTAAGTCTTTTGCAGGCATTCTGTCCCTTGTAAGGTGTAGCTTCACACATAGCTTCTGATCTTGTTACTTGTCAACAGCTGAAGCTACAGCATGCAGTACCACAAACCTTTTACATTACTGCAAGCTGTTTGTAGGAAGTTCAAGGCTCTGATAGATTTGGGCCACTGCTTGATGTGGCCTAGAAATTCTTGTCCCAAATCTGTGTTTAAACACGCTAGCCCTATGGAAATGACTGATTAAAACGTTCAGAGAGCACAATTAACACAAATTTTTTATTGTACTTCCCTTAAAAAAATATTATTCTACTTTAGTGCTTTAAGGGTTGTTGGCTTCTAACAAAGATCTTTGGACTAAAACATTTGTAATGCTGGAACTTCTAAGGATTTACCATGAAAGCAGAGAAAGGGGGGAAATCTTGACTGCCTTCTAGAAGGGCAATAGAAATGTTCCATTGTTATCTATTTCCTTTCCTTTTTTTTAGCAAATAGGATTACCGTCATTCACATCAAATTTATGGTGAAATGTCTTTGAATGATTACAAAAGAATAAATTGAGCTGTGATATTTTTCTTTAGGAAATGCAGTGGCTTTTCCTGAATGCTCACACCCCTCCTGTACCTGTAAAGGCTTTGGGTCAAGATGTTATTGCCTGAATACTGTAGATTAGATCTTTGATCAGAAAGAATTACTGAATAGATAAAATTGATTATAATAACTGAGCATGCATTGCCTCCTGTCCAACAAAAAGACAGCTCTGTATTCTACCTTTTAGCATCTAAAAGTTTGTAAGAAACTGTGATTGTATCACAAATGATTGACACTGCATGAAGAGATCCATAGTTGTCATATATCTTCAATTCCCGTTTTCCTTCAAGTGTTTGATGTCATCATTTCTGGGTGTATGACAGAGGGAGACCAACTAACTGGTGGTGACCTAAGGATAAATTTGTGAGAAAACAATTGGAGAAAACAGTTCAAGAATCCAGCATTCACAGTGGTGTTGTACCAGTCCAAAATGTCAAGTGGCAAGTCCATTATCATTGGTCTGTAATAGTTTAGCAGTTTAGCTAAATAGTTTAGCTAAACTAAATACTAAACTAAACTTGCTAAATAGTTTAGCAAGAACATGAAAGGCACTGTTGTCTTCGATGGCTCCACGTCAGACCCCTTTGACACCCGTAGCGGAGTGAAGCAGGGCTGTGTTCTTGCGCCAACCTTGTATGGGATTTTCTTCGCTGTCCTGCTGAAGCAGGCCTTAGGAACTGCAACAGAAGGCATCTATCTCTGGACCAGATCAGACGGAAAGCTCTTCAACCTCTCCAGACTGAGAGCAAAGTCCAGCTGAAATGTCTGCGTGACTTCCTCTTTGACGACGAATCAGTTGTCACTACCCACTCTGCCAAAGATCTCCAGCAGCTCATGGATCATTTTAACAAGGCCTGCCAAGATTTTGGACTGACGATCAGCCTTAAGAAAACACAGGTCATGGTTCAGGATGTGGACTCACCTCCCTGCATTACAATCTCTGCGCATGAACTGGAGGTTGTCCATGACTTTGTGTACCTTGGCTCAACGATCTCCGACACTCTTTCTCTCGATACCGAGCTAAACAAACGCATCGGTAAAGCAGCTACCACGTTTTCCAGACTCACAAAGAGAGTCTGGTCCAACAAGAAGCTGATGGAACATACCAAGATCCAGGTCTACAGAGCTTGCGTCCTGATTATACTTCTGTACTGCAGCGAGTCATGGACTCTTCGCTCACAACAGGAGAGGAAACTGAACGGATTCAACATGCGCTGCCTCCGACGCATCCTTGGCATCACCTGGCAGGACAAAGTTCCAAACAACACAGTCCTGGAATGAGCTGGAATCCCTAGCATGTATGCACTGCTGAAACAGAGACGCCTGCATTGGCTCGGTCATGTCATGAGAATGGATGATGGCCGGATCCCAAAGGATCTCCTCTATAGAGAACTCGTGCAAGGAAAGCGCCCTACAGGTAGACCACAGCTGCGATACAAGGACATCTGCAAGAGGGATCTGAAGGCCTTAGGAGTGAACCTCAACAGGTGGGAAACCCTCGTCTCTGAGCGGCCCGCTTGGAGGCAGGCTGTGCAGCATGGCCTTTCCCAGTTTGAAGAGACACTTGGCCAACAGTCTGAGGCAAAGAGGCAAAGAAGGAAGGCCCACAGCCAGGGAGACAGACCAGGGACACACTACACTTGCTGCCAGTGTGGAAGGGATTGTCACTCCCGAATTGGCCTTTTCAGCCACACTAGATGCTGTGCCAGAACCACCATCCAGAGCGCGATACTATAGTCTTCCAGGACTGAAGACTCGCAGTGTGGTCAGGTCTAATGCATAGATAGATTAAAGTAGAAACATTACTGAGAACTGCCTGGTCATGCACACTAGGGTTAAGTGCTAGATATGAGGTCTGATACTGCAGGATAGTCAGAGATAAATGTATGAAATGCTGTCTTCTTCAAGACATTCCAGTTTGCCAGTGGACCTCCTCCTCCCACCATTGAAATCCCATCAGGGGTATTGACTGGATTCCTATCCTTGCTGCACCACTTCTTTCCCATCTACTCTAGTACATTAACAGAATATACGCTAACCCTATCCCTTCTGCCCTCTAAAAGCAGTGAATTTATGCCACTGAATTTATGCTATTCAGCCATGCATCGTAGGCACCATCTTTATTCATCACTATTTTCTTTAACAAAGGTTATGCTTTATAATCCGATTGCTTTTTGTGGCCCTTCTATTTTATGACACATTGTATCACATTTATCAGGCTGTATACATGCATAAGTGTAATTCAGCTATGAGTCCAGGAGGCAAGAAGAGTGTAAAGTTGCCCCTCGTCTTAAGTGTAGTTGATTTGCATGAATTCAACTTCATATGGTTGGCAAACAGAAAGAAAAGAAAAACAGCAGTTTAAATATTGCAGGCAATTCTGTCTCCTATTCCACTCACTAAATACATGCCCCAGAGTGAGCCTGATCTAGGAGAATGATGCTGCTGTTTTCTCTGCTTACAGACCTCTTGTAACTTTTAAAGAGACCATGTGCATTTTCCAGATGTCAAGGCTTTTCAAGGTAATTTTGATTGTACACCATTATAGCTTTATGCGCTGACTGTGGAATATAACCCTTGCCTAAGATAAGGGGTGACTTTAGATGCAGATGGAAAATGAACCCTCCTTCCTGTTTCCTCTTCATTTTCCCCTAAATTGTCTTGTTTATGTTTGAACTGTCAGCCTATGGTCAGGTCCTGTTTTGATTTTGATTTTTGTATAACACCTAGTCATTTGGAACATTTTTAATACTATAATAAATAATAATGAATTGAAGGTTGGTCTAGGCACCCTAAAATTCGGGAAGAGTAGATTTACTAGCAAAGTGTGTTGTGATCTGCATTGAAGCAACTGAGCTCCATCACACAGTCTTCAGAACTGGAAAAAAATGTATAGGATCCCCAGTACATTATGATTGAATATGCAGGAATGATGACTGATATTGAATCCATAATCTTGATGTAAAAACATTCATAAATGCATTGTTTTCACTTGATTGACAGAATAATTAAATGTTGAGTGAATGTGTCAATAGTTAGGTTTTTCCGAAATTCTAAAATTAATCTACCACAAGACTTTAAAGATGTATGATCATAAGTTTTTCTAATTTTAATAATATTATTTTTAGTTTTAAGTATTTGCAGATAAATCATTTTTAAAAGCTTATTAAAATGTTACATGAATATTTTTCAAGTATAATTTATGTTATCACTGGTGCATAACCTTTCAAATGAATAATTTACAGCTCTGAGTAGTCACATTTGATCATCTTTCATAGTATATTATGCTGGCGTTCTACTGAGAGATTAACACTTATTGGCCAAGTAATAGAACTAAAAAAAATTAATAATAATCCATTTGTTTGCCTATTCTCAGCCACCGACATTCCCTTAAAAACCAAAACCTATTAGCCTGATTTTAGAATGCTGAAACTAAATCTGTTTCAGCTCATTTTGGAGTCTTAAAAAGCAAGAAAATGGTGCATAATATATTGCAGACTCAAAAATAAGACACTGAAGAATATTTCTCAAAAGATTAAAATGCAGTGTTTTAGAATGATTTGAAAAGGTTGGTTGGGTGATGCAGGGCATTAATTAATTCTTGGCTTTCAATAAGTTGTATGATTCCCATTTTCAGAAAAGCTCTGAAACTTAGCAATGCCACTCTCAGTATTGCTGGTGTGGTCCTCCAACAGCCACACTAGCACACCAGCCCCACTAATCCTACTCGGGCTACCCGCACTGCAATACAGCATCTCCAAAACAGCTGCTATTGTGTCCTGCTTGGGCAGGGAGGCAGCTGCAGATCACCTAAAGGTAAGGAAAACTTTTGTTCCAGTAGCCAGTGTTTGGGCCCCAACAGCCACTACAGATCTACTTAGATTTGCGCCATCTCAATTGCTGGCGCAGAACCAAGTGGCCCCATGTAGGGCTTTCTGGATCAGGAGGAGGGTTAGGATGCAATAGCAGAGGTCTCCACCATCCCTTCCCCTCCTGGGCCTGAACCGTTCTCCTCTCCACCCTCACCCCACCCCAGAACAGCTCCACCTCGCCCGATACTGCCCTTCTCCACCTCCCCACAATTCTGGCATTCTGCTTACCCCAATCAGCTTGCTCAGGCCTTTCCACCAGCGGCACTGGCCTCCATATGGCCACAACATAATTTACAGCATATTTGCAACCACACATGTGCCCATTCCATTGGCGGGAGCCAGCATAGGATTGGACTGCTTAGTCACACTGGTACAGACTTTCCTAGCAAAGCCAGCAGAACCCATGGAAACCCTGACATAGCCACTCTTGGAGGCACCCTGGGAGCAGCATCCTGGCATTTGTTAGCTTGACGCAAGTGTGTCATCAGTGTAACGTCTGTGCATCATTGATGTTGCATCCATGTGTCATCAGCATGATGTCCAAGGAGCAGTCCAGCTGACCTAAATTCTGGTGTGGTGATGTAGTAGCTGGTCTGCCAGGGAAAGTGTTAGACCACCAGCAGAAGTGATGATCTGCCAATAGGTCAGCACTTAGTGAAAGAAGAGAGTCTGCCGGTAGAATTGCTGGTGGCCGCGTATTCTCACAGGTGTCAAGTACCCATACTTCAGAGCCTGTAAGGCAGTGGAGGGCTGTGTGTGTGTATAACAGGGTGGGGGTAAAAAGATCAGGGCAGAGATTGGGGCCTTGGAGTGTCATGACAGGGGCAGGTGGAGAGCGTGTATTGATGTAGCTGCTAATCGCTCCGTTTTGGCCCCAACATGCCTCTTTGCTTCTACTTGAACCTGTGCCAGCTAAAGAGCTGGTACAGGTCCATGTAGATCCATGGGACCCATGCGGGAGCAGAATCAGACTAGTAAAAGAAGTGGTAAGCTAGCGCTGCTGTGCCTCGTGGGCAGCCTTTAGTCAGGATTGGACCTTTAAGGTAAGCACTAGCAGATGCAATAGGTCAACTCTGACGTGCACCAGAGATATTGCTGCTGCAAAACTGTGTTAATCTGTGCAGGTGATTCAGGCCTGGAAAGGGGGTTTGAATATGGCATGCACTGGCGCCACCAGTTCTTCCCCCTCCTGTGACTGATCCACCCACCCAGCCCCCGTTTCCACCCCGTCTTGCCCTCCTCCATCTCATTCAACCTCCTGCCCTCCCCTGCTCCTGTGCTGTACTCTGTCACCCAGCCTCTGCACATGGAAAGACTCCAGCCTTCCTTTTGGCACACCTGGGCCTTACGCTGTTGCAAAGTGCTCAGTATGATAGGGCAGACAGTCCCTTCCTCTTTCTGTGATGAATAGGTATAACAAAGGCAAAATCAAATTCTTCCCTATTTCATAAGTTTAGAATGTGCCTTTAGTTGCTATAATGTGGCTGCTGAAGTGCTTTAGGATTGGGCTTTTAGTCTTACATTAGGCTGCTATGATCTAACTTTGCTATAAGCATTTTATTTTGCATAATGCAAAGCAATTTGTAATACCAAATAAAATTCAAAAGCCTTGATTAAGAATTGGAGTTTTCTGATATTTCCAAATCACTCAAAGTGAGAGCTTTGTGCCTCCCCCACCCCTTAAAGTCAACTAGATCTTTTGATTTAATCATGGTAACGTATTTAAGAGAACAATGTTTTATTGTGCAAGTTATTACTTTAATAATAAGCAACTAAAGGAAAACCAATATCTTAGATCCAACTTGGCAGCCACACACAGATACTGGAGCTATTGTTAGAGATAGTGGGAGAAAGCCTGGTTAGTTCAAGGTGTACACAAAAATAACAAAACAAAAACCTGAAATGATGGTTAAATTGCATTATAACTCAAAATTAAGTTAATTGCTGTTGCTTGTCTTGTTGCTGCCTGGTTCTTTCTTCATAGCTGTTATTTCCTAGGAAAAAAAATTGTTCAAATTCTTAAAGTGGAATCTTAACATTTTCTTTTGAAGCAATATTTTCAGAGTTGATTTGCAAAAGTAGGCTAACATGCACGAATCAGAAATAAATGTATAATTAACCCCTTTTCATGAGAAATTAACATTCATTTTCTTTGGATTAGGAGGAAAAAGCATAATACAGGGCAGGTTTGGCATTCTCTGTCACTGTCTCTGGGGACCTTTAACACTCTTACAGGATTAGTTCCGGCAGTGATTCATCTGGTTACCATGCATACAGAAGTAGTGCACAGCTTCTGACCATCAAAGAGGCTTTCCTAATTATCAGCTTTTACAAGTGAACACAGAAAGATTAGAATATAAATATTGTCGAAATATGGCTTTAGGGCTCTTGAGGGAACAAGATAAAATGTGCTCTCTCCTCCAGGGAATAGTAAGATGTTTTTGAATGAAACTTTGCTGTATTGTTTATGACATGCCAGTATTTGGAAGATACTGAAGGGGTCTGAGGATGCTTCCTGAGTGTGGATGGTGTGTCCCTTTTTACAAGGACATTGCATCCATCTCTCCTCTCACTTCAAGGATGTATCTCCTCAAACAGACGCCAGATTTTTCAGTAATATAAAAGAAATGCACTGGTGATGAATTTAAAGAGAACTACAGCCCAATCCTATTGAGTACTTATGGTGGTGGATTTCCCAATCCACCACCATAAGTGTGGTACGGCATGGCAAAAGGTGCACTGCTTTGTGCATCGGGAGACCATAGGTGGTGCCAGACTGTGCCAAAACAGGTAAGATGGTAGCAGGGGCAGGTCCTAGGCAGATTGAGGGGGGGGGGAATGCAGGCCTGGCAGGGGGTGGTTCAGGGGTTTTTTGGGGGTGGATCTCAGCGGCAGCAGTGCATGCTGGGATCCTATCCCTCTTTCCTGCCCCAGACCCATCTCCTGAGGCTCCTTGGACTTACCAGCTAAATGTAGGTCTGAGGAGACCCATTGGCGGCCAGACAGTCTACCAGGAGGTAAGTTTAAAATAATTTTATTTACCTCTTCCAAGCCATCTGGTCACCTCCTCACCGTAGGATGCAGTTTGTTGCCGTCGCTGCATCGCGTAAACTGGTGGGGGATAGGATTGTGGCCCAAAAGTCTTTCAGGAGCAGGACATGGATCTGTGAAAAATAACTACAATTTATACCTCCTCTGGTGTTGGACAGGTCCCAGTATCATTTCCCCACTGGCAATGATAGGGAAAGCCAATATAGGTGCTACTTATATTGATCAATATCCAGGTTACTTACAGTCCAATCCTAGGCATATCTACTCAGACATAAGTCCCATTGAATGCAGTAGACTTTACTCCCAGGTAAGTTTAGGGGACGCTGTGGCTCTAGGGTTGCTGTGGCTCAGTGGGTTAAACTACTTGGCAGTTTGAATCCACGCAGTGGGGTGAACTCCCGTTGCTTGTCCAGCTCCTGCCAAACTAGCAAGTTCGAAAGCATGTCACACTGCGAGTAGATAAATAGGTACCACCTTGGTGGGAAGGTAACGGTATTCCATGTGCTTAGGAGTTTAATCATGCCGGCCACATGACCACAGAAACTGTCTATGAACAACACTGGTTCTTAGGCTTAGAAACAGAGATGAGCAGCACCCCTGGAGTTGGAAACAACTAGGCTTAATGCCAGGGGGAACCTTTACTGAAGTTTATTTAGGATTGCAGCCTAAGTTAAGCATGTAATTGGGCTGGCCGGCCAGGGAAGCCTTATCCCAAAGGGAACTGAACATAAATGGTCATAGTCTATTCACAAAAGTTGGACACAATAACAGTATGAAAAGATGAAAAGATAGACTCCTATTGTACTTCTCCTGTTCCTGTCTAACAGGACATGACGTATCATCCAGATGGCAAGAAGTCAGCATGAGAGGCATTGCTAGCTGTGGTTGGGACAGTCAAACTCTAATTTGAGTTAGGATTCACTGAGAATCTCTAGAACCTATCTCTGATTTCCAAGCTCAGCCTTGGAACTTGTGGAAAACATGATAGTATCACTACTTCTCCCCTGCCACTGAGTAACCTCCTGGCTGTCATCAGCAGAACTATGAACCCACAGTCAGTGAGTATAGATGCTAATTCCAGGTTATGTTTGAGCTCCAGCTCTTCTCATTTTAGATATTAAACACGGAGAGTGGCTGACCTGGATTTTAACTGAGCAGGCATTTACATACTGAAAACTGGGCCACTCATTATCAAATTTCTTCAAACACTACAGTGTCAGTTGCAACACATTTGATCATTACGAGGCATTTGAGAGAATATGAGTACGACATGAACATGGTGATAAATTGGTTAATGGCTTAAATTGCCCCCCCTCCTGCCTCTTACTGAAATCATTTAATGCAACACTCTGGCCTGCTGTTTTTCATTCCTCTGCTCATGTTTCATCAATTAACTTCAGTTAGTATATTTTGGTACAGTCACTCTAAAAGCTGTTTCACATGTTACATTTCCCTGCTCACATTTTAAAGATAGATGCAGGGAATTGGTTGGCAAATAGCTCAAACCTTCATGTCTTGTCATATGTGACTAATGAAATGTTATATGTCCCTAATATGCTTGTAGGAGATCTCAATTTTGCTCCATCCAGATAGACTCCATCCACTGCATTGCTGCTTATTTCAGTATATTTTAAGAATGGAAGTAGGAAAAGGGGGAGGGGGGAAAAAAAAAAAACATTGCCTGTAATCTACATTTTACTTATTCTGCCTGGAATGATTTTGGTGTTCCGAGTCTAAGAAGTGTTTTGAGAATTTTGTTTTCTTTGTTACTTAACAAAAGTAAATTTAGCAGTTGAAGCTTTTCCCTATCAATACATCTACAGGCAGAAGGGTTCTGAGTAGCACCCTGGTGACTGTGTATGTCTCTAACGGTTCTTATTCATGGATCCTGTGCTGTCCCTCATATGGGGTCCTGGTTAAGGTAGATAAAATCAAGAGGATGAGGTTCCTCCTCACTAAGAACAGAGTGGCTTTGGTATCAACGTATCCTTTTCTTCCATAGATCCAGTATGGAGCTGTTGTGCAAGATGTTTGGCCTACGAGGACTTGGAGCAGTGATTTTGAACGTTTTTCTCCTAACAGCACTCTGAACTCTAGCTTTCTCTGTGATCTTCAGTTCTTGTGATGTCACTTTTGGCTTCTGGGAGACTGTATGATTACTGTCATACATTAATGATTACTGTATGAATAAGAGTACTGTCAGATTACTACAGATTACTGTCTGTAGTAATGAATTGTCTTTCCCTCTCCCTCTGCTGTCAGAGGAAGATGGGCATGGAAAACCTTTACTACAGTCAGTTGCCCTAGAAGCAGAGCTGCAGGACCCTGCAGAGTTCTTTAGCAATTTTCAGCTGCTGTGCTCCAAACTCCAGGGCATTCCTGCAGACCTTTTATAGCATATCAGTGTGGTGCAGCACTCTGGTTGAAATTAAAAAAAAAAAAATCATTTCTAAATGTTTAAAATTCCATTAAAATATTAATTTTGTCCACTTTTATAATGGTGTTCATGCACTGCCTGCAAATTAGTTTGATGTCCTAAAAAAATGCTGACTTACCTTTCTGTTTTTGGCTGCCTTTGGGTAATGGGTCAGAGAGCATTTGTGGCAATATGAGGAAATCAGTGGTGTGTGAAAAAATTGCCAGTATCAGAAGGGCTCTTTTGAATCCTGTTTCTGGCAAGGATGGCATCATTGGTTAGGAGACAACATATTTTATTTTACTTTCCCATTCTTTTACTTTCTTCCTTATCCTCCTCTTTCTCTTTACTCCTGAGCAGTCTGGAAAATTAAATACTTAAAATCAAGCTGCAAAATGGAAATAAATCTCCACAGTAGAAAAATAAATAGAAAATCTGACAAAAAAAAAATAGGAATACACATTTCAAAGCAACTTTGTGTTGTGTGTGTGTGTGTGTGTGTGTGTGTGTGTGTGTGTGTGTGTGTGTGTGTGTGTGTGTCAGATATTTGAGAGGTTTATTAGTGTGTGGCCATAGCAGCAGTGATCTTCCAGGCAGTGCTAACTGGTAGCCACATTTTGTTTTGCTGCCTTTTCAGCAATGATGGAACTCCCATGGCAGTCACTGACCAGCCACCACCATTTTTTTCTGCTAGTTGCCTCCAGAATTATGCGACAACATTGCATAATGCTTAGTTGGGTTCTGGGAATGGGAAATGGCATCCACCAGGAGGAATACAACCTCCTGATTTTAGAAATGGGCTATGTCAGAAGGCCAGATGCAAGGGAGGGCACCAGGATGAGGTCTCTTGTTATCAGGTGTGCTCCCTGGGGCATTTGGTGGCCCGCTGTGAGATACAGGAAGCTGGACTAGATGGGCCTATGGCCTGATCCCGTGGGGCTGTTCTTATGCTCTTAATACCATTACTCAAAAAAGGGTACAAAAAGTTATACAGTGAAAGAAGGGCAACGATGAACTAGTGATTGCTTAAAAGATTGGCACTGCCATTAATCCCCTGACCTATAGGGTAGTCATCAACATTCTCCCCAGTTTCACCCCTTCATTGGGCCCCATCTTCCATACTTTTGACTCATGTCTAGTTAAAATACTATTCACCTTTGAAAGCAAATGACTCAAGATGTGATAGTACTATTGATGGTTTTAAAATTTGTGAACCTTGTGTTTCTAAAGTTTAGCCTGTCCTATCGGGAGTGAAGAGAACCAAAAAAAAAAATCCAAAAAAACCCCTCCACCATTTCCATTTTGCTGCACTAAATATCTCTTTCATACTTTGCCTAACAAACCTACCTATATCCATTTAAAGGTTAATTTTCAGAGCCACAACATCAATTGAGTGTTAAAAATGATTCGGCTGAGTTCTGAAGCTTGTTGAAATTCAATTTATTTTGAAAGTATAATTATTAGTCTGAATGTGATTGTTTCCTAAAGGTCTGTTGCCCAAACACATGAGTGCTTTAAGAAGTGTGTGTGCGCATGAGAGAAAGACAGTGCAAGTACATTCAGATTATTGTATGTATTGGAAAAGCTATTGAAAATATGCTGCTTTTAAATATTGTTATAGGCTACAATTGTAAAATAAATGGGCTGTCGGCACCACCTGAACTTCACACAAGTGCTTTACTGATAGTGATTTTGCAGTCTTAACTTAGGGGCCTAGAGTACCAGCTTCATGTATTTTCTGAATTTGTCCTCTCTCAGTTACTTCACATGACAGCACATGTGTTTGTTGCCATGTACAGTATACATGCAGCAGGGAGTCATTGTCCATCCCAGTTTTCTGTCACATTCACCCTTTTAATGTATATTGCCAGTAACTGCTTCTTGCATGCATGCATAGGCCCGTATCCAATCTCACTAAGGATACTCCTTGGCGGGAGAAGGGTCGGGGGTTTCTTGTAGTGGGTGATTTGATTGTCAGGAATATAGAGGGGTGTGTGTGTCTGTGACAGATGTGAGGACTGCATGGCAACTTGCCTGCCTGGTGTGAATATTTCGGATGTCACATCTTGTCTAGATAGGCTGGTAGAGAGTGCTAGGGAGGAGGTAGTTGTTATGGTGCATGTCGGCACCAATGACGTGGGGAAATGTAGCAGGGAGGTCCTGGAAGCCAAATTTAGCCAGCTAGGTAGGAGGCTTAAAGCCAGGACCCCAAAGGTAGTATTCTCAGAAGTGCTACCTGTTCCATGCGCAGGCCAACTAGGTGGGCAAAGCTCAGGAATCTCAATGCATGGATGAGACATCCGAATTGGCCGTGGATTTCACCTACCCCAGATTGGGGAGGGAGGGAAGGTTTGTTCAGTAGATTTCGTGTGTTAATAATAATAATAATAATAATAATAATAATAATTAATAACAGGTATTTATATACCGCCTTTCTTGGTCCTTATTCAAGACTTTATTCAAGGCGGTTTACATAGGCAGGCTTTATTAAATCCCTATTAAATAGGGATTTTTACAATTTCAAAGAAGGTTCTTTCTTCCAAGAACGACTACATTCAAGGTGTTTCATTCTGATCTGGCTTCACATTCTGGCCTCCATCCTCCCACGCTCAGAGCAGATGGAATTGCTCGGCTTCAGCTTGTCAGCTGCTCCAAGGTCGCACGGTGCCGGTGGCCTCGAACTGGCGACCTTGTGGATGTTATCTTCAGGCAGACGGAGGCTCTACCCTCTAGACCAGACCTCCTGCCCACTTGTGTTTTAATAAAGTGGCCCAAGTTAAACCCAAATGCAGTCTGGTGCCTTTGTTGGAGGGTGCGAGGGTAAATAGAATGCCAGATACAGGCGAGTGGCAGTGAAATGCAAGTATCTTGTGGTCTTATGTGCTCCCTGAAGCTTCTGGTGGGCCACTGTGAGATACAGGAAGCTGGACTAGATGGGCCCTGGGCCTGATC
This sequence comes from Tiliqua scincoides, assembly GCF_035046505.1. Classification (NCBI taxonomy): domain Eukaryota; kingdom Metazoa; phylum Chordata; class Lepidosauria; order Squamata; family Scincidae; genus Tiliqua; species Tiliqua scincoides. Next base: position 179,134,734 of record NC_089823.1, read on the forward strand.
CAGCAGGGCTCTTCTTATGTTCTTGTTTTATGGATGCATATAAAATATTTTGCCTCTTTCCCTGATGTCTCAACAGTTCTGCATATGAAGTAAGCTAGGAAACATATGCCTATGTACAAATCAGATAATAATTTTTGAATGTAGGCCTTGCGTTTCTGGGATAAACATTTTGCAATATTTGTTCATTTCAGAATGCTGTATTGTCGCTGTACAACTCGTATAAACCATGAAAAGCCAGTAGTATTGTACAGAACTTAGGAGAAATGGATGCGTATGTGCATGAAAATTCACAGTGCCTTTAGATCATCTTTTCCTTTGCAGAGAAATGGCTCACAACAACTTTACCCTTAGATGGATTGTTAATGCCATGCTAGATTGGCATCTCACTTTGGACATGATGTACCTGATCTAACAAACTGCAACAACAAGTATTAATGACTGCAATTATCAGATTGTCACTGTTTCTGCAACTTGTAAAGATACATAATTCAAGCTGACAAGTACAAAGATTTTATTGGAGTGACCTATGATACCCTAACTCCTCATTAATACATAGACGAATGCACAATATCAATTAAGTGTAAGATATAGCCTCAGGGCTCCTTACCATTAGTAACAGTTAAAGATTAATCGTTGTTTGATTGTTCCCCCTCAATACTGAAATTTAAAAGCTTTTATTTTATAAAACCGCTTTTTAAAATAGTGGCCTGTGTCTATGTTCATGTTTTAAATTATTATCTCCATTTGTGTGTGTTTTTAATATTATACATTGGTATGGAGGCAAAGTGAATAGCCTTTAAAATGAAGCTATTGTTTATTCACAAATCAAATAAGCTACCGACAGCTGCCCTAGTGGCTTCCTCATTCAGTTTAATTAATGCCTAAGGCCTCAGGGTGAATAGTCTTCTGGGGTGAATGTGGGCATTTATTTTTGATTCCCATTCAGTGTTGGGTCTTTTAATGCCAAATCCTATTTATTGTGCTCATGTTGTGTTGAACTGTGTGCAAATTTATACTATGGGCCATTTGACAGAATTCATACTGTTAAAGTCACATACAATTTGCACTTGAAAAATAAGGTCTTCTCTTCGAAGCAAGCAGTGCACACTTTTGTTTTTACTTTCGCTCAAGCTCTGGAAAAATTCAGAGAAAAATGTCTCTGACAGAATACAGTGTACTTATAAACTAATTTATAAAAACTGCCCAGTTGTTCAAGACTTCCTGAGCATTTAAATGCACAGATGCAGCATCCCATAATGGTGGCAGAGTAGGGCCAACAGGAATTATCATCAGGATGAGCTGGAAGAGATTGGAGAAACTTTTTCCCTGTTAACATACTACAAGCTGCTTTCTTTTTGAGATGCCCCCTGCCCCTATCAGGTATATGATGTCAGGTTTGAACTGGGAGCTCCCTGTTAACACCTGATCATTTGGAGCAGGGGTGCTCAATAGGTGGATTGCGATCTACCAGTAGATCGCGAGGCAAAATGAGTAGATCGCGGAGCCCTGTCTCTCCAAACTGTTAATATGTCAGTTTCGTCTAGTGACTAGACGAAACTGACATATTTAGCTAAACTGACACTGAAACTGACACTTTAGCTGCTCTTCAGGCATGCAGCAACAAAACTGATGAAACTGACTAGACTCCAGCAGGGGCTCCATACATTAAAGGGGGTGTCTGTCAGACGCTTCCTTCCCCCCTGGTAGATCTCCGGGCCTTGCTGGGTTTCAAAGTAGCTCTCGAGCCAAAAAAGTGTGAGCACCCCTGATTTGGAGGCTTCTGTCATGTGATTCCCCCCCCCCGTTTGTTTTTGTTTTGCTTTTGAAGGAACAGAAATTTTGCCCATATATATTAGGTTTCTGCCTTTTTTTGGTTTCAAAGAATGTGATGTTAATTCCTTCAGAGTAGTGTCTTCTTTGCAGAAGTTCACACCTGAACATCTGAAACCATCTTATATTGAGAAAGACCACTGGTCTGTCTATCTTGGTAGTATCTACACCAGGCTGGCAGTGGCTCACGTCTCAGAAAACAGCCTTTCTAGTTCTCCCTGGAGATGACGGAGATTGGATCTGGGATTCTTATGCATGCAAGCTGTGTGTCCTAATGTTGAACAGTGGCCACTTTGCTTCCCCTTTCTCCATGAAAAACTAATCATGCCTCTTTCTTCTGCAAAATGAAACTAATCCCAGCCCCTCTTGCACCCTGTGTCATGACTCACTACAAACCCCTGCTTGACTGTGTCATGCAGAGGTCTTGCTTCAGGGGCAGAATCTAGTTTCACCTCCTACTTGACTTTGGAGAAGACAAGAAGAGGTGCAGGTCCCTATTGCCCCCAGTGTGTCCACAGTTTTAGTAGCAGAGACAAGAAGGAATTGCTCCAGTACTTGCCTTTTTAAAAGCTCTACCCCAGAAGAAACAAAGCCCTGCTCTTCTCCCAAGTGCTCTGTATATGCCAGAGAATTCTGGGGTTGTGTTGTTGTCTTGTTTTATTTTGCTTATGGCTTTCGCAGAAGGCAGAGACATTGTGAGTATCTCGTGCTGCTTCTGCCTTCTGCAAATGCGAGATCCATCCCATCCTCACTAGTTTCCTGGCATCTGCAGGTGACTCCGGGGGAGGGAGGGGTTTGTAGTGATCACAAATAATGGCTGTCTAGTAATTGAAGCCCTAATTCATGAACCCTTTATTGTGTGTAAGAACTTTATCATGTGTGCCTTTATCATGTGTTACAAGGAATCAAGTACCACCTTGGAAAAACTTGCTGTAGCTTTTGCATCCCTGTTTGAATGGACAGAATCATATGATTTTGCTGCCTTTCCTTTTTGGCAAGGATATTTACCTTCCTATTGTTTTGCCTGTCTTTGTTGTTCACCTGTTCAAACATTTCACTGAACTGCTTCCTTAGCACAGAAATTCTTGTCATATGTTTAATTAAACCCCTCTGGCAGACTGAGACACAGTTCTTGCATACATTTCCCCTAACCAGTTGGGTTTTGGCTTTTTTGTTTTTCTCCTTCTCCAAGATCTAAGCAATGCTTTACTTGGGCATAAATTCAATTAGCATTTCAATCTTGGCCTCACATGAATAGTTCAGTCATACATTTAAAGGAGGACAAGTCATACGTTTAAACAAGGACAATTCAAATAGAGAATTTTAAAAGTCTAACATGCCCTAACCATATCAAGTGAAATTGAAATGGGGAGAGATTAGCCATAGCTATCGCCAGGGCTAATGCCAGGCTGTTTTGCACCTTAGGCATGGCTAACTACTTGCACTGACCTATTTTTTGAATAAGCCTTTGTAATTAATTATATTCCATAGCACTGTTGTGGTATTTATCTTAAAATAAAAAAAAATATATAAATTGTCAGTTGTATTTTTTAGATGGATTAAAAAAAAACTAATCTGTATAAGACTGTGTCCCTCAAGGGTCAATACTGCGCTCCTCTGAGGTCTGTGCCCTAGGCAGCTGCCTAGTTGGCAACCTTCAGTCTCAAAAGACTATGGTATCACGCTCTGAATTGTGGTTCTAGAATAGTGTGGCTGAAAAGGCTGATTTGGGAGTGACAATCCTTTCCACACTGGGAGCAAGTGCAGTCTGTCTCTGGTTTTTCTCCCTGGCTATGGGCCTTCCTTCTTTGCCTCTTTGCCTCAGTCTGTTGGCCAAGTGTCTCTTCAAACTGGGAAAGGGTCGCTCAGAGGCCAGGGTTTTCCACCTGTTGAGGTCCATTCCTAAGGCCTTCAGATCCCTCTTGCAGATGTCCTTGTATCGCAGCTGTGGTCTACCTGTAGGGCGCTTTCCTTGCACAAGTTCTCTATAGAGGAGATCCTTTGGGATCCGGCCATCATCCATTCTCACGACATGGCCAAGCCAACACAGGCGTCTCTGTTTCAGTAGTGCATACATGCTAGGGATTCCAGCTCGTTCCAGGACTGTGTTGTTTGGAACTTTGTTCTGCCAGGTGATGCCAAGGATGCATCGGAGGCAGCGCATGTGGAAAGAGTTCAGTTTCCTCTCCTGTTGTGAGTGAAGAGTCCATGACTTGCTGCAGTACAGAAGTGTACTCAGGACACAAGCTCTGTAGACCTGGATCTTGGTATGTTCCATCAGCTTCTTGTTGGACCAGACTCTCTTTATGAGTCTGGAAAATGTGGTAGCTGCTTTACCGATGCGCTTGTTTAGCTCGGTATCAAGAGAAAGAGTGTCGGAGATCGTTGAGCCAAGGTACACAAAGTCATGGAGAACCTCCAGTTCATGCGCAGAGATTGTAATGCAGGGAGGTGAGTTCACATCCTGAACCATGACCTGTGTTTTCTTCAGGCTGATCGTCAGTCCAAAATCTTGGCAGGCCTTGCTAAAACGATCCATGAGCTGCTGGAGATCTTTGGCAGAGTGTGTAGTGACAGCTGCATCGTCGGCAAAGAGGAAGTCACGCAGACATTTCAGCTGGACTTTGGACTTTGCTCTCAGTCTGGAGAGGTTGAAGAGCTTTTCGTCTGATCTGGTCCGGAGATAGATGCCTTCTGTTGCTGTTCCAAAGGCCTGCTTCAGCAGGACAGCGAAGAAAATCCCAAACAAGGTTGGTGCAAGAAAACAGCCCTGCTTCACGCCGCTTCGGATGTCAAAGGGGTCTGATGTGGAGCCATCGAAGACATCAGTGCCCTTCATGTCCTTGTGGAAAGATCTGATGATGCTGAGGAGCCTGGGTGGACATCCGATCTTGGGGAGAATCTTGAAGAGGCCATCCCTGCTGACCAGGTCGAAAGCCTTTGTGACATCTATGAAGGCTATAAAGAGTGGCTGTCGTTGTTCCCTGCATTTCTCCTGCAGTTGTCTAAGGGAGAATACCATATCAGTGGTGGACCTGTTGGCTCGGAATCCGCACTGTGATTCTGGATAGACGCTCTCTGCAAGTACCTGGAGCCTCTTTAGTGCAACTCTGGCAAACAACTTTCCTACAACGCTAAGGAGAGAGATGCTGTGGTAGTTTTTGCAGTCACCCCTGTCGCCTTTGTTCTTGTATAGCATGATGATGTTTGCATCCCTCATGTCTTGAGGTACTCCACCTTCTCTCCAGCAGAGACGGAGGATTTCATGCAGCTCAGTGACAATAGCACCAGCCCTGGTTATCCCATTTACATTAATTTTTCCAGCAAGCCTTTTAAGTCAGTGGTTCTCAAACCTTTTAGCACCAGGACCCACTTTTTAGAATGACTTTTTATGATGTCGGGTTCCCCCCCCCCCAAGTGGTATCATGGCCAGAGGTGACAACATCAAGCAGGAAAATTGTTAACACCCCCATACGACAAAATCAAATCAAGTACGTAAATTAAAAGTTTACAATAAGTATCAATTTAAACATTTATTTAAAATAAAGAAGAATTCTCCTAATCCTTCCAAGCGGTTGCTGATTTGTTTTTGAAAAGTTCCCCAAACATCCCAAAGGCTGCAATCCTATTCACACTTACCCAGGAGTAAGCCCCATTGAGTGTCATGATTAAAACCATATACGTAGTAGCCTGTTAAAAGTACAGATCTGTAACATTTCCCCAAATACAGTCACATACCATAGTAGCATCAAGTTTAATATATCAGAAATAAAATACACCTTGAAATGAATGGGAACCCATCTGAAATTGTTCCAACCCACAGTTTGAGAAACACTTCTTTAAGTAATTTATCTGCTTCTTGCAGATCAGAAACTAGTAGCTTTTATAGCAAGGGTGGCCAAATTTGCTTAATGTAAGAGTCACATACAATAAACTTTAGGTGTTTGAGAATTGCAAGAGAGATGTTTGAGAGCCACAGTATTTAAGAAGCTTTAAAATTCTTAACTATATTTACTGTCCATGAACATTAAACTTATGTTTTCATCCAGTGGACTCTCAGTTTATATCTGGTAAATAATTATAAAGCTAGAAACGTTCTTATTTACTTTTTATGTTAATTGTGAGGCAAACAGGAGCTCAGCCAACATATTTCCGCAAGCCGCACATTAGCTGTGAAAGAGCCGCATGTAGCTCTCTTGCTGCGGTTTGGCCACCCAAATATTCTAGAAATGATGTGCTGTGCAAGAAAGAACCAAATCCCTCTTGCATGTATTGTACAACAAACCATACCATTCTGTGTGTATGCCACATGCACGCTTTTTTGTAGCCAGTTCCAGCAACTCTCCCAAATGCCTGAGTGGTTTCACTCTGTAAAATAAGAGTGTCAGAGTTCTGTGGTACAGTAAATAATTTACTCATAAAGGGGGCCTTTTGCTGGCTAAATGGTTTTCACTCATCATATTATTTTGTCCTAGTCACTCCCTTTGGTGATGCATTCCAGGGGCAGGATTCACAATTCAGCACTACAGTAGGGCATGGTTAGTGATAGAAGGAGCCCTGTGAAAGGAATACTTTGAAATGTTAACAAGCAACTCTTTGGCAATTGTTTTACTGACAGCTCTGGAGTTGGGCACTGAATCTTTCATGCGCTTTGCCTCATGTAAGGCGGCTTTGTTCTTGTGAACATCCCTTCTGTCTGAGGCAAGGGATCCTCGAAGCCATCCAATATGCAGTTTATCTGCATACCAGATTTTCTTTCAAAGATTTTTTTTAAACCCCTCTCCTACCTCTTAGCTCTGTAAACAGTCTTCTTGTGATTTCAGAGCACTTCAGTTTATATCCTCTCTTTGAAAACAAACCCCCTGAATGATATTTGAACATGAGTTCCAGATGTGACAGCTATGAAGACTTCCCATGGGACTTCACCAGTAGTTACATTTGCCCAGGACTCTTTATTACAGCAGTCTTTGCATTCCCCATTAATTTATTCCCCCCCCCCCACACACACGCACACATATGCTGTTTATTCCTAGCAACCATTATGGGATCATGTTCACCATCTAACAAAGTAATGCAAACAACAGCATTAGTCAGAGGCGGCAATGTACATGTACATTAAGTACAATGTCCTTAAATCTCCGTGGCAATGTACAGGTGTCACAGTTCTACTTTATCTAAAAAAAAAAAATAGTACCCAAGGATATTCATTGGCCTGGCCCTAGATTTAAAAACACTTCTCCCCCTCCCCCCAAAAAAGGGGGGGAGAAAAATTTATTTAGATACGTTTTTTAAGTTTAGAAAATAAATAACAGCAGTAAGTGAATTTCCTCCCAAACTGGATATGCACTGGGTACAAACAGATAGAATAGTTGCAGTTATGGAGTATTTTATATATTCAAAGTATGTGCTATACTTAATAATAATGCTTAGCATTGGTATGATAGTATTTGAGCCTGCGAAACATTTCCTATGTGTTGTTTGGATGTCATCCTTGCAACAAGGATGCAAGAATGTAAGGCAAGGGTTCCCAAACTTACCTGGGTCAAAATACCCCTCAGTTTCTTCTTCCCAGCTCAGTTTGGTGCCGCTATCTTAGATCTCGCAAAATCTTGCTGGACCCAAGATGGCAGTGCCCATATCTCGCAAGATTTCATGAGATCCAAGATTATGGCGCCCAAATCAAACAGAGGTTTGGCCGTCACCATCTTGGATCTCGTGAGATTTCATGAGGTCCAAGATGGCAGTGCCTGGGGAGTAGGTAGGAAAGGGCACTGGGGTCGACTTTTAGTGCTGTTGTGACTAGCTTTGTGTCGTCACAATTCAGGCTTTGTGAACCCCTGCTGTAGGGTAAGTAGATATTATGATCCCCATACTGTAACTGGGGAGCTGAGACTGGGAAGGTATGATAACCACAGAACTAGGGTCAATTCAGCCGTTCTGCCCCCATGCGACTGTGCAGGAGTGGGGCTCAGAAGACCTTCCTGCTTGTCTTTGCACAAGGTCCAAGTATATGATTGGAAATGAAACCTCCTCTTTCCCAGCATGACCCACTTTATGAGTCAAAGACTGCAATTCTAACCACACTTTCCTGAGAGTAAGCCCCTTTGAACAAAATAGGACTTACTTCTGAGTAGACCGGGTTAGGATTGTGCCCAAAGTGTGTGATGCTTTCTATGTAGTAGGGTTAGGTCTTCTCCATCAGCTTCTGCTTGCTTATCATGATTCAAGGTTGCATTTGGGACTTTCCAGAACTCATGTTCTGACTCAGTGGTTAAAGTAGTGTAGACAGGTGTGACACTAGCTACACTAGTGAAACGACATAGTCCAGGAAGTCAGATTCACATTTTAATGCAATTTTAATTTTGTCTTAAACACTTGTATTCTACACTTCCTGCTCAGAATCTTGCTATAAGCTTCCTACATGCCCTTAAGTAAGCCAGTTTTTCCCTCACCCCCCCCCCCATCAGTGATGGCTGTCATATGAGTACAATGACATCGCTTACAGGAATGTTGTAGTGAGCTAATTTATGCAAAATGTTTAAAATACTCTGAAATGCTTCTTAGTGATGATATTATGGAGAAGTTACCAGGAAGTGGCTGCAAATATCTGTGGTTTAAGGTACAAAGGTCATATGTAAATTATATGACGGTGCCCTCACAGAATGACTTTGTTTCAGATCATGATTGTGGATAATAGACAGGACAACACAGTCACTTTAAACTGACCCAAAATTCATTACAATCTGCCTGTTAGATATGATGTATCTGAAGGATGTGTGTTGTCTTGTCCTTCTGGACAGACATGGCTTTAAAGATACCCAGTATTTGCCACTTGTCACCATTCTTGTTATAGAGATCTTAATGTCTTGATTCTTCTCTTCCGGGTGTTCCCTATGTAAGGATAGTGGGTAGTATTTCTACAGCGACCAAGTTGATGTTTGAATGTACAGATTCATGTACATCTTTTAGCAGCTTCAGTGAGAGTGGCCTGTAACATGTCTCTAACAGAGCTCCAAGAGGCTTCCTTGCCATTCATACCAATCAAATGTGCACTTGACCATTAATACTTTACAACAGTGTTTCTCAATGTTTGTCTAACACCATACTACGTACTTCACATGACCCACCTATTCGAAGTACCACGAAAAGTTACTGACAATGACATAATTGCCAGTTACTTCTGGTAGGGAGGCCAGATGTGATGCAACAAACACCAGTAGGAAGCTCAAGGTGAACGGGAGGGCTTTTTCGAGTGCAGAAAAGCATGCTTTGGAGCCTCCTACAGCCATTTGTTGTATCACATTCCTGGTCTCACTGCTGGGTGGCAGGTGTCTAGGGGTCCCGTGAGTACCACCAGACACCACTGGTGACCACTCAAGTAACACTGGTTGAGAAACACTGCTTTACAAGGGTGTCCATTCCCCCATGTGTTTTCAGAAAGTGAGTGGGGGAAAGAACGCATTGGCACCAATCCTCATTCATGTTCATTCTACAGCACCTTGTAAAAACGTGCCTAAGGGCGCAATCTTATCCTGTACTGGAACAGGCAAGCCAAGAGGATATGCGTAACCACACAGTATAGGGGCCAAAATTGGCTCAACCAGAGGCAAGGGGAAACTTTTTCCTTTACCCCTGGGCAAGGCACCCTGGCCCCTGTTGGTCTCCTTGTACCCACGTCGCCTCCAGAGGTGACACAAGTCCAAGGAGAGCTGAGCGCCGTTAAGCCCCCTGGGAGCAGAGGTTGGGATCTGGCATAACTGCAGGATCCCAGCCCTGCCTCCTGCTTCCCCCTGCCCACCCCCAGGGCTACCCACCACCCGCCCAGGAACTCCTCCCTCCCGCCTCCTCCCTGCCCACCGCAGAGCCTTGCATCAGCTCTTGCTGTGCAAGCCGCCACGGAGGCTGCATTCAGCCTCCATGTGCTGGCTCACCTCCGTGCACCGGTGCAGCTTGCTTATGAGGAGGTGCAAATGTGCTTTACGGCACGTTTGCTACCCTCCTGGACTGTGCAAGGGACTTGCGGCAGCCCAAGTGCAGTTTAGGATTGCTCTGTAACTTTTCTGTCAGTGTCATTTGCCCACTTTCTTTGTTCTCTTTAACCATTTTATTGTCACTAATTTTGTCTCATTCTGCTGTTCTTCCTGTGTGCCTTTTCGTGTGTGTGCAGCCAGAATAGCTGCCTTCTCTTCATCTACCAGATGCCCTCTGCTCTCTTTCCGGCTTTTCCTTTAATCCCAGTTTCTTGTTTTTTGTTTTCCTCAGCAAATGCTCTTTCCTTTGTCTTTGAGCAATACATTTGGCTTCTCTGGTTGAAACTGCAGTGACGTGCCATGTATTTGTTTTTGTGTAACAATTTATTTGAAGGTTGAAACCTGTGTTCCAAATGTTGAACAAACTCAAAGAGCTACACAATTGCCTCTGAATAATAATATTGATCTTAAAATGATGAAAGCAATAGTAATTATGGTTGCTTATATACAGGTTCACATTTTCTTTCTTATCAGATGTTTAAAGACTGACAGAACATGCCTCATTTATGTCAGCCAAAACGTTATTCAACTCTGAGGCAAGAAGAATGCTTTGAATTGTAAAATGAATCATTAGAATATATGTGAAACAAAATAACCAATTCTTTAGAGAAGGAAGAAAATCATTCATACTACTAATACAATTTGAATTTACTCTTAATGACCTGTAATTTCCTTTTTTTCTGAAATGTGCTCCTATTACATTAATCAAATTGACATTGGCGTGATGGATGACTCTCATTTAGCATTTCCATATCTAAACAATCCTGACCAGTGGCAATGCCATGTCCGTATAACACATTCTAGTTACAGTGAGCCACAAGAATACTCTTAATAGAATTTTGTACTGCTAGGTTTAGCCATGTCGCATCAGTGACCAAACTCATGAAAAAGACAAACTATAACCTCATAGATTTTGTTTTAGTAAATGGGGAATAAATGAAAGATACATTTCCTTGATTTTCTGAGGATGGTTTTCACTCCTGAAATGCGGGAAGATAATCTGGAAAAAGTAGTTTCCTTCTTTCTGTTGGCCAAATTCATAAACCAAAGCCAATCTTTATTACTGTTTGTTTTCAGCAGGTCAATAAAGCGCAATAGAGCTGACCCAGAGTACAGCTGGAGTATGTTTCCAGCATGATTATGTCATTGCATGTTAGAAGTGGCATTTTATCATGGCGTCAAGCTTTATATATTCACTAGGCATTAGAAGCTGCTGAATCCAGAGCATTTAAATCATGCATTATATTTGGTGCTTAGGATTTTTGTCTAGAATTGTCCCTTTATTTATCATGTAATACTAAAACAAGAAACCCTAGAAATACTAGAAACCCTAAGGCCACAATCCTGCATTCACTTACCTGAGCATAAACCTCATTGAACTCAGACCCCAGCCCTACTGGGGCCTTGTGCTGCTGGAATTAGTGTTACAGCCGTTTGTGGTCCTTTACTGCTGCATAAAAACCAGGGCATTGCCGTAAATGGCAAGAGACATCACATACACAGGAGTGGCCCCGGGAGTTTCCATGGGCACCAGGAAGTTGGAGGTGGGCTGTGGCCTGGGAGGGGAAGTAAAAGGGCATTTCAGGGAAGGAGGGAGGTGGATCTGGCAGCAATTGTGCATGCCTGTTCATATCTTCCATTTTTTTGCCTGCTCGGTCCCCTGGCTCTCCTGAGACTTTCCCCAGCTAAATAGCTGGTGTGGGTCCAAGGAGGCCCACGGGGATCAGGCTGCCTACCACGGGTAAGAAAAGAATACCTTCTGCAGGCTGTCCAGTTCTCCCTGGCCCATAGCATGCAGTACAACCTCCATTGCTGTGACTGCCTGCTGTAACATGGCAGAGGATGAGATTAGACAATTAGTGGGGCTTTCTTCTGAGCAGATGCGCATATTATTAAGCTGTTAGCGTACTATGACAAACAACACAAAGTTAGGACAAAGTTCCAAACAACACAGTCCTGGAACGAGCTGGAATCCCTAGCGTGTATGCACTGCTGAAACAGAGACACCTGTGTTGGCTCGGTCATGTCGTGAGAATGGATGATGGCCGGATCCCAAAGGATCTCCTCTATGGAGAACTTGTGCAAGGAAAGCGCCCTACAGGTAGACCACAGCTGCGATACAAGGACATCTGCAAGAGGGCTCTGAAGGCCTTAGGAGTGGACCTCAACAAGTGGGAAACCCTGGCCTCTGAGCGACCCGCTTGGAGGCAGGCTGTGCAGCATGGCCTTTCCCAGTTTGAAGAGACACTTGACCAACAGTCTGAGGCTAAGAGACAAAGAAGGAAGGCCCATAGCCAGGGAGACAGACCAGGGACAGACTGCACTTGCTCCCGGTGTGGAAGGGTTTGTCACTCCCAAATCGGCCTTTTCAACCACACTAGACGCTGTTCCAGAACTACCATTCAGAGCGCGATACCACAGTCTTTCAAGACTGAAGGTTGCCAACAACAAAGTGTACTATGTGTGGAAGACTAACCAAAGATTAGTCGATCCTCCTGTGTTATCAAGACTGATACTTTTTCAAGTCCATTTATGAGAAGTATATAATCCATTGTGTAAAGCAGGGGTCTCCAAACTTTTTGGCCAGAGGGCCGCATCAAATATCTGGCATGGTGTGGATGGCCGGGAAAAAAAATTTAAATATAAAATTTAAATAAATAAATTAGAGATGGAACTTAGATGAGTGAATAAATGAATGAATGGGCTCATTCATTCAACCTCTCTGGCCCTCAGAACACCCTCCAGACACAATCAGAACACAGTTCTGGTCATGTTTAGCTGAGTAGGCCAGAGGCTTTCAGGGGACAAGAGGCTGGCCATGGGCCAAAAAGAGGCTTGCTGCGGGCTGCATCTGGCCCCTGGGGTTTGGAGACCCCTGGTGTAAAGGAAAACTCAGAATAATTGAACTACTATTTGTCATACCTGTTTTTTAGGCTATGATGATGCTTCCCTGTTCTGCCATAATGATGGGCTGGTAGTCATTGAGTTGGGGCAGTGTACTAATTTAGTACATATCTTCTCATTTAAGTTCCATTGAATTCAATGACAGTGAATTAAGGACATGCTTAGCTCTTTCATTGAGATAAATGGGTTTTTAAAAAAAAATGCTTAACTTAAACTGGATCATGTTCTATCTTTGTAGTGCTCCACACTGTTACTTCTGCATGAGAAACAGGCATGGTTTTGTCGTGGTGGTGGTGTATATCTGTGTCTCTGGAACACAGTGTGTTCCAGAGTGCCTATGGAACAATATGATCAGATCACCTTTTGTGTTTCCAGCCTTAATGAATTGATACACGTTTGAAGGGACCATTCAGTGTATGATTTTGGGAAAGTTCAAACTGGCAACCTCCAGGGCTATATAATTATGTTTATATGATCAGGTTGCTTGGTGCAATCATGTTGCTGGAGTGAGATGTGGCAGTCAGGTAAAGGGGGTTAGAAACCCACCATTTATCTACTCAGGATAGTCTTTTCCAGAACCTCGAAGCTTTTGTGAGACATGCAGACATGTGACCTGAAGCTCTACCTTAGGGAAAGTGTTCAGTAGCACATGCTTGCTAGGTTCTAGGCCCAACCTTTTGCATCTCCTGGGAAAGAATCTTGAGTATATGCTTCTAAAGGCCTATTCTTATAATTCCTACAAAGCAATCACAAGCACCTGTTATCCTGTCTTGATATCACTGTGCACACTGGTGCTCCTTTTTAAAAACAAAACCATTCTCTTCTATTGCACAGAAAGATATTAAAATGGTTCTTCTGTTAATGGAAAACTGGGTTTTCTATTTAACATCCACAGTAAATATGTTTAATCAAGAAAAATACATGGGGGATGCGAAGACAAGCGTGGTTGATGTTGATAGATATCTTATTTGGGAAAATCATTCATGAGCAGCTCATCCGTGTGAAAGTAAGATTCTTGTAAGACTGCCAAGGTCAGTGAGGCCTGCAGTGATCTGATGAGTAAGTGCTGGTTATGCCTGGAGGTAGCATTAGCTTCTGAACCTAATTCCTCACAATATTTTTAAAATATTTGTACAGAAAGAATACTTGTCATTTAACCCACCCAGCCGCTGCCTCCTCCTTCAGTTTTCAGGCTGTGAAGTGCCTTGACTACATAGAATAGTTATTTATGTTGCTTTAATAGTTAATAAGTAAATAAAAGAGAGGTGTTGTAGTTCGGTGGTAGAGCACATGTTGCACATGCAGAAAGGCCAGTTACTGGTATCACCAGATGATTCTGGGAAGCATTCCCAAATCTGAAACCCTAGAGAGATACTGTTAATCTATTGTTGGCATCCTTCAGTCTCGGAAGACTATGGTGTCATGCTCTGAATGGTGGTTCTGGAACAGAGTGTCCTCTCCAGTGCGCAAAGCCTGGGTAAAATAGGTATGGAGGATAGGCTGTTACCCATGCAGCAAATCCCCCCTCTCCACGTCGCTGAAATGGTCCAATGGAAAGGCAGAGGCCAATACAGTAGCATAGCTACAAGGGGGGTGGTAAGTATTGCAGGTGCTGCAACATGCTGTTAAGCAGCCCCTCCCACTAGCTGTCGGAGCCATATTTACTGCATCGCTACCCCTGTAACTTCACTACCACATTTAGGGTAGGCAACACTAAGCTAGATGAACCAATATATTTAAGACAGCTATATATGTTCAACATGTATAGAGTGCAAACTGTTTGGCAGTGGATACATAGAATGCAGAAGTGTTGTGGTTCCTGCCCAAGGAGTTTACAGGCCTACCAAGATATGAGGGGAAAAGATATAGGGCCTGCAGATATAGGGCTAGAATAACAGATCACAGAGAGTGTAGTAGACTTATAAAAGAGAAGGGGGATAGGGAGCAAAACAAAACCGTGCAAGACTTTGCAAGTTATGTCAATAAGCGATGATAAGCAATCATCCATGTTCACCTTCTGTGACTTCCCTGCCAAGAACAAGCAGAAGCACTTAAGACACCTGCCAGGTCCCAGTGCCAAGCCAGTAACACCTCATGGGCAGCAGTACCAAAATCTAGGGTACAATAGCCTTGTCAGTCAATCCGCATGGCTCCAACTGATGTCTTAATAACATCTCTAGATGAGACTTCTCTCATGACTTTCACCTCTAGATCAGCATTTCTAAGTGTTTGTCCTCCGCTGTACCACTTCATATGGTCCACCTATTCAAAGTACCACCAGAAGCAACAATCCTGTCAAGGGCCCAATCCTATCAAGGGCCTATGGCAGCAGATCTCGTAATCTGCTGCTGTAGGCCCCATTGCAGCAGTGCAGAAGTCATGCTGCTTCGGCGCTGCTGGTGCAGACAGCTGGAGGCTCCACAGGTGTGCCAGAAATGCCTGGATGCTGTGCAGGTGCAGGTTAAGTGTTGGAGGGGGCAGTTCATGGGAGGATCGGGGTGGGGATTGGGCTGGTCTGGGTGTATGTTGAGGGCAGATCTTGGCAGCAGCATCAATATCCTTTGCCCCTGGTCCAGGCCACACACACCCTGTTGAACTACTTGGATTTACACTAGTACAAGAGCTGGTGTAGATCTGAGTAGCCCGATTGGGGACCAGGGAGTGGTGGCATCGGTAAGTATGTAAGTATAACAGTTTCTTACCTCTCCACCACTGCCTAGTCCCTAGCCGACCTGTAGCATGTGATGGAAGTTGTGTCAGCACCACTGCACACTCTGGGCAGCCCCAGGATAGGACCGGGCTATTAATACATATCATCCTCTTGTTGTTGGTCCTTCTCTACTGTCAGCCTTAATCACAGTAAAGATGAGTGAAATCTAGAACAATTCAGCATGTTATTGCCCTGCTTGTCTGAGCAAATCAGAGATGCAGTCTAAAGGGGAGTCAGGTCAATGCTTCTGTTGCTACTGCTACTTAACATTTGTTTAATGTCAGCAGTATATATTGGACACTGTACTGAATATGAAAGCGGTACAGAGCGTGTCCAAAGAATTTAACAGAAGATGTACAAGGCAGGGATGGTGGGAGAGGATAGGGAAAGGCAGTACTTATCAGAATGCAAGTGTGCTTTTCCTTGTTAAACAAACCTTTTCTTGTGAAAATGTGCATATTTAACACAGGTAATCATCCAAAAGAATTCTGCTTTTTTAAAAAATTCAAATGAATGCAGACTCTAGCCAACAGAACCTGATTTAATAGAACATTTGACAGGCCTTTTGGTGTCTGTGTGGTCAGGAGAGCTAAAACTACATGTGACTGCAATAGATCCATGTGTATAAACCCAAATTCATGTAGGGCACTGGAATATATGGAGCAGTGGACTACTGCACTGTAACCTGTTCTCCTGTGCTGTTTTTCTCCCCTTAGCTGGTCTCTGACAGTAAACTTGAACGTGACTGAGAGAGAAAGTGCTAGGAGCCAATAGTGGACCAACAAGGTGGCCAGGGAAGCCGTAGGCCCTAGGTGAAAGGCTGTCAGGGGTGCTAGTGCATAGGCTGGCAGGTCCAGTGCTCGCTGGTTGCAAACCTGCCATCCGCTGAAAGGGGAAAATGCCCTGGGTGTGGAGCCTTGTGCGCCTCTAAGATTGTGTGGAAGCCTCATTGAGTTTCCCGACACTGTTGGAAACTGTGCTTCTGGTTTGCTGGAAACACAGTTTAAGAGCATGGGGAAACTCAGATGGCTTCCCTGTTTTGTTCTGGGGTCGCACAAGACTCCGTGCATGCTCCAGGTGAATAAGGGGGCGGATTTACACGTGGAGGGGTGATGGCATCTTGCAGGGTGGCCATTGCTGACCTTTGCCCCGGGCGCGAGGCTGGGGAAGTCCGCCACTGGTGCTCATTGCTCAGGGTGATAAGTGCTTCAAGTTGGGCCACCTTTCCTCTTTTTTCTATCATGGCTCAGAAACCTGAACCATTCTGGAAGCAGGGAGGGTGTCATGGCAGGCGCGGGGTTACGCAAGGGGCTGGCATCACCCAGCCTGGGTGCCAGGAGGCCCGAGTTCACCACTGCTGGGAGCATTTTATTCCCTTATTATACCACTTTAACTAGCTATCTGCTCATTTCCAAATGCAATTCGACATGCATATCGTTGAAAAGCCTAAACGGTTTTGGAACAGCTTACCTAAAAGGTCATTTTTCCCCATATAAGGCTGCTTGCTCATTATGATAGATTGGAGAGAGTCTTCAGAATTCCACTGCGATGACCCAGTAGGGATGTGGTGACCCCTCAGAGGGGCGATGACCACACAGAGGGCCTTGTCCATGGCAGAATGCCCTGCCCCAGGAGAGTGTTTCTGCTCCCAGTCTGTCATCCTTTTGATGTTTAGTAAAGATCTGGCCATCAAGTCTTTCTTGTTGTTTTTTTTTTGGCACGCTCTTGGTGGCTGCTTCTTGTATTTTGTTTTACTGCTCTTCATATTCACTTTGTTGTGGTCTAATTTGTTTTGTTGTAGCTTTCATTTTGTTTGATTGTATCTGTGCCCCCTTGAGCCTTCTTGTGATTGAAAAGGTGGAATAAAAAAACAATCCAAATAAACATATAAATAAGCATGTTGGGAAAAAGTTCCAGGAGGTAAGCAGCAGGTGGGTAAAGGGTTCCACTCTCCTCACCCACACATTGCATTACTCTTTAAATTAGACCCAGCCACGACTTGTGACGGGATTGGAGCATGCAGTTTGAGCCTCTATTACAACGTGCTCTCTAACATTGTCAGTCTTGTTTTAGTACAGTTGTTTGTCTTAATTCCCGACTACATGGTGAAGCATGCATTTGTAACACAGTGCTGCACTCCTTCAGCGTTCCAGTTCTTTGAAGCCCTTGCTTATTAAAAAATGCAAATCTAAATTGTATCTTATTAATGCATTTCTTTGTGTTTAAAGCTATGGGGGGGTTAAAGTCCCAGTTCTCCCAATGCATTTGGATTTTTAATGTGCACGGTGCAATGAGAGCTAGACTTTCTGCAGGCCGTATTTACTAATCAACTGTTATGAAAGCGTTTTGAAAAAAAAGTATTATTATTGTGTTTCTACTCCTTGTGCTCACAGAATGCATGGATATTAAAAGAGTAATGAATCTCATTGTTATACAAAAGCTACTCTAGCCGCAAGTAGAAAGCATTATTAGCTTGTTGAAATTTTGCAAATTGATAATGAAAAAAATAAATAAATCACACACAGGCACTCTATCCTTCTCCCCCACTACATGTTACTGTCAGTGTCAGAAACTGGTGATTGCTGACAATTGTATGTCCATAAACTTCAGCTGTGAGGCTCACAAGGGCTTTATAGCAGATTTGTCTTTCCCCAGTTCATATATAGCAGCTTTTAGCTGGAGTCCACTCCTTTTGGCTGTCTGGGGGAATCAGTGGGAGATGAAGCTTTTTAAATATACTGATGCAGTTAAGGCCATTAAGCCGCTCTTGACATTCTTGTATTACTCAACATGACTGCTGTAACTCTACCTACCTCTCTGGTCAGTAAAAGCTTTCTCTGCGTGCTTAATGTTTCTTCTTATCTTTACAGATTATTTTCTGGGTGTTTTTTTCCCCCTTTTGCATAGATCCACTTAAGCCATTAAGAATTTAGGTGGATCTTCCTGACTTAGTTTTTGTGACACAGAAGTACAGCACTTGTGAAGTCAGAGAAAATGTATGTCGAACCGAAAGTTTACTGACTTAGTACGAAACTGGTTATTTTTCCCTTTTCTTTTCAGAATCCACTCTGCACGCTCACAAGTTTGGTTCATTTTCTTTAAAGCAGTGGTTCCCAAACTGGTGAGTCGCGACTCACCAGGGGAACTGGAAAAGGGCAATTCTCCTTTAAGGGGAATGGCCCAGAAATCGGCAGCAACACAATTGGGATGTTTGTGCTACCACCGGGCAGAGAGAGGTTTTTTCCATTTATTTGGGGGTCACTATGGCTTTCTAGAGAGGGTCTGGGGAGACTGCAGCCCCCCCTGCAGCCCTCCCCAAGGCTTCAAAATGTAGAAAGAAGGGGGGAAATCTATTTCCGTGTTTCATCCCCAAACAGGATGAGTTTTTTTCTCTTTTTTCTATGTTTTCAAACCTTGTGGAGGGCTGCAGAGGGGGTTGCAGGCTTCCCAGACCCTTGGGAGAGCCATAGCGGTTCCAAATAAGTGGAAAATCCCCCAATGTGTCTGGCAGCAGCACAATCATCCCAGTTGCTTTGCTACCCTCCCCCCACCCCACGCAAAGACTTCCAGGGTTCCCAAAGTAGGAACCCAAGTCTGAGTAGGACTTTGGGAACCACTACTTAAAAGCTTTTGAGAGCTGGAGCTTTGACAAATACTTTGCACAAGAATTGTGCCGCTAACTAAAATTAATCTTCAGGGCCTTTTTCATAATCTTCAGGAAGGAGATCTGTACATTCAGGGAATAGTTGCTAGATTGATCCTAGAGAATGAGTGAGGCCATAGGGTAAGGGGATACCTTTTCAACAGAAGGTAATGCAATAACATCCATCCCTATATCTACTTTCTCTTTCTCCCTCTCTCTCATGGAATAAATCGAATTGGGAAAATGTAATTAAAACAAAAATCTATGCTGAAGATTGATATTGACGTTTGTGCCTGCTACAGTGGACCTAGTGCAGCTTTAGTTGCAGAATGTGTAGGCCTTTTCTGCAGTTTTGAGGCATCTTGTGTTTTGGGAACACACACATTAAATAAAACTATTAGTAAAAAGGTGGCATCCAGGTTTGAGCAGGTTGGGCACTGACCAAGGGCCCATGCTGTCACAGGGTCCATCTGGCTGTGTTGATACTTGAATGACCATAACTCAAGCAGAAGAGGCCGTGCTCTGCATGCAAAATGACCCCAGATTCAATCCTTGGCATCTTCAGAGCAGGCTAGGAAGGATCCCTTTCTGAAATTCTGGAGAGCTTCTTCCACTCAGTGAACATAGCACTGAGCTATGTGGACCGGTAGTCTGACTCAGTCCTTAGCAGCATCATGTTTGAGAACTCTCAGTAGTAGTACCACCCAGTGTACTTCAGAGAGGCTTCCCTGACACACCCCTGGGTTGTGCAAGGCTCTGTGAGCCTCAGGGTGAATTTTTGCACGGGGGGGGGGCGGTAGCCCACGGGGGGCACCATCGTCAACCTTTGTCCCAGGCTTGGGAGGTCTGTCACTGCACTGCAAGCCATAAGAATCCCATGGTGGCTAATGATGAGGCTGATGGGGTGGAGGCTAAGGCTAAAAGGTGACATGGCCCATAGAGGTAAGGCAACCAGACCTACCCACCACCACAGAAGAAGGCAGGGGTATGGCTGTAACCCCATCCCTTTGCATAATCTGAGGCCCTGCAAAAGGGGGGAGACAAAGGCCAACTTTGTGCCCAGCAACTGAAGAGGTCCACTCGGGGCGTGATGGTGGGAGTCCCTACTACCCCATGTGATACCCCCCTTGCATAATCTTGCCTGACCGCAGATTCAAGGATTTGCTGCTGATGCTTCTTCACATTCTTTGTTTGCAAGGACTCATACCAATTTAGACAATACGAATCTAAAAAATAATTTAAATCCTATCTCTGCATCTGATGCTTCCAGCTAGTGGCAACAACTGCTGGCGCTGATAACCCTGAGGATCCAAATCTAGCTTTCTGGTATATAAAATTTGGAGCTTCTTCGTGAGGCTGAGATGTGACAATGTAACTTGCTTCCCTTTGGTTAGCCTTCCAAACTGTCTACCATCACTTTTTGAAGGTGATCTTTGAACCCACAAAAGCCAGAAGCCTTTCTCTGTTTTTCTCATAAGGAAGACTGGTGTTTTCAGGGTCCTGCATACTGGAAAAATAAAAGCATGCCTCTTAGTTAATGTGTAGCCCTTGGGCTGTTTGTTGCTGATCCCAGTTCCGGAGGCAGGCAGGTGGGAGAAGTAGGACAGCTAGAGTGCAAGTAGCAAAGCAATTCCCTGAATGTTCCTGAAGCAAACAAGAAGTCTGCTTATTCTCAGGCAAATGCCCTTGTGTGACAACAATCATGTTGTTGCGGTCCAGTATGGATAAGCAATTTTGTTAAAGGTGTAGCTCTCTAAAAATGCCCATGCTTGCAAAAGGCTTTGCGGTTCCTTGATTCGAGCTTCTTCCAAAGACCTAAGGACTGAACAGGTCATCAGACATAAAGTACGACCCAGTAACGTTTGTCTTCATTAAAGTCTGAACCAGATTAACCTGCATTGCCCCAGTTGCCTTGTGCTTCAAACACTGTAGGACAAAACCCAATTTAACAGCCCAATTAATCTGGGTTTTTGTTAGCTGTATTCACTGAAACGGCACTTGTCTTTTGCAGGCAAATAGATCTTTCCGTGCCCTTCTGTAGTGTCCTTTTCTGTCAAAGGAATCAAAGGTTGTAATCAACATGCTTCTTAATCTGGAGTGAATGTTCTTTGCTGCCACCAACACTGAGAAAAGGAAGTCACCATTTCTCTGATGTACGTGCCATTGCTTCTGCCTGTAAACAGATTTTAAGTTGTCAGTTGACTAGTATTCCGTTCAGTAGACCATGGGGGATACCTGGACCACCCCATTGGCTGCCAAACTAAATGTTGGGCATTTGGCAACTTAAAGTCTAGACACTTGTAAAAGAAATTAGGAACCAAGGTTTAAAGAAATTTGCTGTATCACTAAGCTTTTACCTTTTATTTTTACTTTTACCTTAAGTCATTATGGGTGCAATCCTAGCCCCTTATGTCAGTGCTTTAAAGCACTGGCAGATTGGTGCCAAAGGGACATGTGCTGCATCCTGCAGTTGAACGGCACTCACGGAGACCTCCTCAAAGTAAAGGAATGTTTGTTCCCTTACCTCAGAGCTGCATTGCCCTTATGTCAGTGCTGGAAAGCACTGACATAAGAGGTTAGGATTGTGCCTATGTCTAAGTAAGTCACACCGGAGTGTTGCATGGATAAAATAAGATCTGAAATGACACTGTGGTCTTTCAGATTGAAATAGTCTTTCTCTGCACTTGCCCAATGTAACTCAGAATACGATAAAATTATATGTAATGTGGCAGCTTACCATGTCATACACTGGTACGCATCATGTACCCTGTAAATGTGTGTGACACAGCAGAGCAGTTGCTGTTGCAGGTATACAATGTGTATTCCCAGATTAATGAATTGAGGGAAAACACCATGTCGTTTAAGTCCTTTTGTGTCTTCATTGCAGACTAATCCGACAATCCTAAAGAGCAAATATAGCTTCATAATTCCTAGCCCCAATGAGAACCAGCTTACAGAGTGCCAGTCGCAATGTGCACATACAGATTAGATGGACACATAGTTTACATATTACAAGCAACACGTCTTTCACTGGCAGGGAAAATCAGTAATCACTGCTAGGAAAGCTGCTGTTGTAATCAGGGGAAGGGAGCGTTGTTTATATCCTGCAATCTTCCACATGAATGTGCCCCTGAAGACAGGATGCTTACACTTTTTCAATGTGTGAGCTCATCTGCAGGGCACCAAAGCACTTCAGGAACTATATGTGACTAACATGCAGTGCTTTAGAGCAGCGTTTCTCAGTGCTTGCCCCTGCCATACCACTTTACATGGTCCATCTATTGGAGGTACCACTGGAAGTAACTGTCAACAATGTCATAGCCAGTTATTTCCAGATTGGGAGGCCAAATGCAGCATAACAAGCATTCAAGTAAGAGGCTCAGGGTGGACAGGAGGGCTTTTTTGAACATACAAAAAGCGCGCACTGGAGCTCTGCCTGCCAACCCAAGCCTCCTACAACTGCTTGTTGGGTTGCATTGCTAGTCTCAATGCCAGGTGGTGAGCATCTGGACATCCCACATGTACAACCAGACATGATCTCAAGTACCACCAGTGATACAAGTACCACTAGCTGAGAAATACTGCTTTACAGCATGAGTTTGTATAGCCTATGCCAGTGGTTTTCAAACTGGGGTGTCGCGACGCCCCGGTCTGAAGGTCCTGGTTTCTTTCCCCTTAAGGAGCAGCAGCAGGGGGGAGGCAGGGAGGAGGCAGCGATGCGATCCCCAGGATCACGCTGCTCAGGAGGGCTGCAGGGACTGGGATGCACTCACCAGTTCCTGCGGCAGCTGTCCTGGAGTGTGGGGAGCCCTGCGCGAGCGTCTGCAGGACTCCCCAACTCGTTAAAGGTGAAAGTGGAGTGATCACGCTCCAGATTGCATTTCCGGTTTTGCGGAAATGGTGTGCGATTGCCCCACTTTCATTTCTAACGAGTTGGGGAGCCTGCAGACACTTGTGCAGGGCTGCCCGCACCCCAGGACAGCTACTTCAGGGACTAGTGAGTGCATCCCAGTCTCTGCAGCCCTCTTGAGAGGTGCGATTTTGGGAATCACGTTGCTGCCTTCTCCCTGCTGCCTCCCCCAGCCCCCGCAAGGACTTATAGCAGTGCAAACTCTCCTAGAGAGTTTGAAAACTCCTGGCCTATGCTATAAATGGATGTACAGCTGTATAAGCTGATGTAGACTCAGATACCTGCGTATCTACCTGGTGGGTAGTTGGGGCAAGGTGGTCCAACCACAGTATGTCTGTGAGATGTATGTTAGAGCAAGGTGGTGATTGGGCAAAGTAATGTGAAATGGAACACACCCTGCAGCTGTAAAACAGTTTACATTTGGAGCTTAGGGACCTTCCTACAGGTATCACCCGGTTCCACACATTACTCTTTCTTGTTCCATGCATGTCTACTCAGAAGTCAGTCCCATTATAATCAATGTGGCTTACTTCATGTTAAGTATGGATAGGATTACAATGCAACCTGTATTGTCTAAACTGGTCTTCCGTGTGAAAGCATTCAGGGAGATATTGCAAGCAACATGGAAGATTGAATCAGGCTAGATCTGTACATGAAAAATATCTGTAAAGCCAAGTGAAACTCAATGTTCCTGTGTTCAGCTTGGATGTGAGCTACAGGCTTCTCTCTGTGCAGGGCTTTAGATGTAATTTCTTGGGTAATGACACTGTAAATCCAACCACATAGAGTTTCATACAGGCATAAAGTGTTATTGGAATATAGTTGAGTATTGCTTCTCCATGAAAGAGCACTAGCAACACGTGTGTTTTTCAGAATGGGTTTCTGGACAGTTAGGTGGTATACACGTTCCATTTCTGCCTTGCATAAAGAATAAGGAGGAAACTTTGTAGAATTCTCCAGATTCCCTAGTAGCATCACCATTTTTGGTATCTTTGAATCTGCTTTATGGTATATTTGAATATTTTGAATATATTTGTGCAGATGAGACAGTGCAGTGACTGTACTGATGTTGCATCAGTGTGCTTGTGGAACATGCAGTTATTCCTGAAATTCGGTAACACAATTGTTTGGGAAGGAGCAGCATACAAGTGAAGTATTTATTTAGTAGTACAGGTGGGGCCTCCATATCCGTGGATACTGTAATCATGGAGCTGGATCAGCGCGGGTCCAAAGGTGACCAAAGGGCTTTCCCAGGCCTCAGAATGCCTTGAAAGGCATAAAAATGTCACTTGGGAAACAGGAAGTGACTTTCTCGTCTCTATGGGCCTTTCTGAAGCTCACAGTGGCTGTGGGTAGACGCATGTGTTCTCTGAGGGCTTCAGAAAAACCTCCAGAGGTGACCAGAGCATAGCTCCAGTCCCCTTTGGAGGACATAAGGGAGTGAAAATTGCACATCTACTTATCTGCTATTTTCTATATCTGGGGGGGGGGGGCTCTGAGAATGGATCCCCCGCAGACACCAAGGCCCCACTTATATACCATGTAAAACAGTATTCCTGCTTTAAAGTACACATATAGATCTGGTAAGGTGAAAGAAGAAATTATCAAGTTTTGTCAAAATAGGGCCGAAAATGACAAAAACCATTTTTTTTTTTAAATAAAGAGCTTGACTTAAAAAAAGCAATGCTGTGCATTAAAACAATGTGAAATTGTGCTAAACTTAGTTGGATATCCAGATGGAGGTGCACCTGCTTCGAGATAGCCCACTATTGGTCTTCCAAAACACATTTCAGAAATGGTCACCCAGAGATCTTCCGCTGTGTCTATGCAAGCTATCTGCCTCTGCACTTTTTGCTTGGGACTCTTTATGAGCAATGCATGAAAGCCTTGCCGAGTCAGACTGCTGGGATTGGCCCATTCTGTCAGATGTAGAGACTGCTTTGCCATGCAGAACTCGGTGCCAAACTTCTGGTTTCCAGTATTCATTAATGCCTGAGTACCCGACACTCCTGTCCCACATTTAAGAGCAATTTCGTTTCATTTTCATCTGCAGCCACGATAGCGCTAAAATATATGAAATGCTGTCATCAGGTAAAGCATTACAGTTATTAGCGTGTCAAAAGTATAAGCAAGCCAGCGCATACGCTTTATGTCATCTGTTCTTCGGCTCCACTAGGGCGAGAAGACATGAATTGCAGGCAGTCATTTTATGCAATTGACAAATAAGACCAAGTTTCGCTTTCATCTACTTTACTATTTGTTGTCAGGTTTCTCTTGTAAAGGAATGAATGGATGCACCCCATTTGGCTTAAAGCAGGAGATCTATATACAGTTAATTTGTGAATAAATATGGGTTTCTACTATTGATGTTTCTCAGTTCCCCACAAAGTGGTTATATTAATACGGAAACGTTATTAATCAATAAGTAGCTCTTTAAAAATACATCAGTAAGACTAGCCAATTGCCTTTAAGTACATATCAAAGGCCACAGAGCAATTTGATGTACACTCATGGTCCATTAGAGAATATCAGGCATCTTAATTATAATTCTTTTTTTTTTTTTTTTTAAGCAGCAATGAACCTAACAAAGCAATTTAAATTTCCTTCTTTTGGTATCAAGAATTTGCAAGCCTAGTTGCCTCTCAAACACAAGACCTAGTTCTGAGCAGCATTTAGCCACATGATCAACTCTGTCTCATTTTCCTGAATCGAAGACATACACATTTAGATTATAGAGATGAAGGGCCAGGCCCAAGCAATAAAGTTAGAATAGCTCCAGTGAAGCTTACAGAGATGCTTTGCTTTCATAGCCCTATAATTGACTGCCAATAGTTTCAGAAAAGGTATTCTATATTCACTCTACTATAGCACGCCAGAATAAGACCTATCTTGTACACAGAAAGGCAGCCTTAATTTTGACAGGCATTTGGCTGCAATCAACAAACCACTTACTATGAAGCAATCTTGTGTAACAATGGCTTACTCTGGAGTAAGTGCTTTTGTGGATTGAAGCATTTGAATTGCACGCGTTAGAGGGTTGTTTTCTGACAGGCCTCTATTCATGTACGGTATTGATGGAAATTGTATTGTGGTCATCCAGAAAGAGCTGGAGTTCGGAAGAAACAATGATTACTGGACACAAAAGGGGAGAATAATGATAAGTTAGCTTCTGTGTATAGAATGTTGTACAAGCAGATGTGGCAAATCTGTAATTACTGGAGAAGTAGTTTACGGCCAAATCTTGTATCTCACTTATCTGCCCCATCTTCCATCTGGTGACTCCCCAAGTCAGTAGACATGTAATGGCCACATTTCATTATTTTTATTCTTGGATTTGCAATCTTTAAATCAGTCAATAGGTTTTATGAGAAAGGCAGTGGAACAACACTCTCTAGTCATTCTTCACACTGTCTAGTGTGAAGCTAAGCACTTATCTGGCACTCTGTGATTTTCTTTCCTGGCAGGCCTTCTTGTGCAACAGACAAGGAGAAACTAGTTGAACACAGGTCCTTGCAGGGTGGTTTTTGGGGGGCTCTATCTACTCACTGGTGCAGTCTGGCCTGTTAGACTGTGACAGCCTGATCCGAACTATTTATGACTGCAGAACACAGTTCTGCTGTTGTAAATGGCCATACTGTGGCAGCATTGTTGGTGACCTGCTGCCCCTACTGGCTGCTTGTGGGAGTTCAGGTAAACCAGCAGGGTCTGAATTTTGTGTTGTTCTCATGGTGACAGTCAGCAGACAGAAGCATGCAGGTATGAGCCCATATTCAGCTGTGACTCTCCCTGACCTCACACGCGTGTCAGATGAACTCCAAAAGCAGCAATATGTCTGAGTGTCTTCAACACTCAGAGTAGCAGCAGAGAGAGCCCCTTTCCTGTTCCAGGTTCAGAAGAAGTGTGGAGAATCTGAGACTCATTGAGGTTTCATATGAAACACTGGTGTTTGCCAGTGGCCAAGGCTCTAATAAAATTAGCACTTTAGTCCCAATCTCCAAGAGGCCAAAAGCAAAACACTTTTTCTCAATTAAGGGACTGTCTGTTGCATTTACATAGATGAAAAGTATGAAGGTCAAAACTGGAGGTTTAACTGGATCTATAGGCTACATATCAGCCAGATGGGTTTACTGAGAAACTTGGCAAGAGTTTTAAAAAAGCATGATGCTTGAGCAAAACACACGTAACCATTAAAAGAATATTATAGTGCTTGAACACTGGTGGAGAATTCTTTTTAATAAATACTGGTAGAAGTGGTGCAATGTCCATACATGTAGTTGCTCGATCCAGCAAGCGAGATACAGATGCAGAGACGAAATAATATCTGTATTGTGCACAGACCCACATAGTAAAGTGGAAACAAAGACTCCACACATTGCTGGTCCATCTACAGTTGAATCTGTATAAGGACAGACCAGGAGGAACTGCAGGAGGAACTATCCTAACTAACTCCCCCAGTGCCAATGCAGCTGCACCAATGAGTTGCATGTTGCATTCTTTGAGGGGGGGAGCAGGCATGGAAGCCTTCTCAGGTTTGTTCCCTTATCTTAGGGTAAGCATCTGCTTCCCCAGTGGGTCTCTTTGGGCCTACACCAGCTGTTTTACTGGTGTAGGTCCAAGGGAAGTAAGTAAGAGGGAACAGGGATAGGATCCCAGTGCAAGTCACTGCCACCCTGATCCACCCCCTTCCTTCCCCATTCCACCTCCTGTTCTCCCCACCCAGAATTTTCCCCATTCCTCCCACTTCCTGCTTCCCTTACTGGTTTTTACCTGCACTCCCACAGAGAGCCAGTAGTGGCAGCAGACCACCAACACCGCTGCCACGAATAGTGACAATTCCCAAAAAATGGAAAACGCTCAGACCTGCTGAGGGACTCCTGAAGGATTCACCTAAGGGATTCAGGTGAGGGAAGTTTTTCCCTGTCCAGGTTGACTGTGAAGAAAAATGAGGTGGTTTCTCTTTTCCTCTGGCTAGCTGTTTGCAGAAGAGCACAGATTCCTTCCTTTCCTCTGAATATATACTCCTGATTTTTGCAGCTCGCATCTAGCAGCAGTGAAAAGAATGTTTTCACTGGCCAGGGAAGCCATTAGGTTGGTCAGATCCTGGTTTTTGTTACTGTCGGTTGTTTGTTTGTACAAACCTCAATTTTAGCTATGCACCTAGGCTTTTTCTGCAGTACCCTTAATGTGATAAGATTGCAGTTGGTCTATCCATTGTGCAAAACCTCACATGTTTTGCTCTCATTTACAGCTGAACAACAATGCTTATATTTTATTTCAAAGAATCAACAGTATATTTCAAACATGTTCTTTCTGGGCTTCCATGTTTAAATAGATTTTCCTTTCTCGGCTGTTCCATCCATAGTCCATTATTGTACACAAATAATCTGCTGAGAATAGTGTGAGGTGTAACTGATCGTCATCCAATGCAAGTAAAATCGTTAGGTGAACGTTAGTCACTGTTTTAGACATGCTAGCTTGAAGTGGAAGCAGTCAATTATAGACTAGAGGTTTTATGGCTACATTATTACTATCATACTATTAGGTTTTCAGTAGCAGCGGTCTGTTTGATCGATCTGTGCCCGGGACGTTGATGGATAGCTTTGTTCTTTAAATGTCAAATATGTGAGACTTCTACGCTTATATATTTACTGACCTACTAATCTACTCTGCATACTTTTCCTCTCCATAGTGTTTTGCTTTAGTAGGTAATCATTATTCATAATGTTTAAAGTCTCTGCCACATTTAATAGTATTCTTAATCATGCCATGTCTTTGAGGGCAGTTGTACAAACTTCAGTTTCTTTGCTGTTTTTCCTTCTTCCGACTGTGTATGCGTGTGTATGCACAGAGACTCTCCTAGGGTCAGATGTGCATTCAACCCCAGGAATCCCTACACAGTAGATCTTCAGCTTGCCATGGGTTCTCTTCATTTTCACATATTCATACTTATACTACAGGCAAGCAGTTCCCAAATTTACCATGGTCACTGCACCCTTTCTCCACAGTGTCCTGTTGCAGAGGCACCGTATTCGAGGGTCATGCGAGATCTCAACCTGGCCAAGATGGGGGCGCTTGGGACAGCTGGCAAAAAGAGACCACTGGGGACATCCTGTGGCACTGGGATGAGTAATCGTGGAACCCAGTTTGGGAACTGCTGCTATAGATAGTGGTACTGTATGGAGCCAACACTGGTAGTCCAGCATGAACAACTAAGGAAGCAATCCTAGGAGCACCATGGACTGGTGCAAGTCCCTTGCACCTCCCTTGCGCCTCCTTGTGAACCAGCCTCCGTGCCGACTTCATGGGGAAGGGCAGAGAGGAGGCAGGAAGGAGGCGTTCTGGGGTGGGGGAAGGGCAGTCCCGGAGGTGGGTGGGTGGGGAGTGGGAGGTGGGGCTGGGACCCAACAGATATGCCGGATCCTAGCTCCTATTCCCGAGCAGCATGGAGCGGCTGGAAGGAGAGCCATTGGGGCTGTGGTGGCTTACCCGGGAGTAAGGGGAAGAGTTTCCTCTTACTCTGGCTGAGCCACTTTGGGCCCCTATCTTGTGCTGGATACAGCACAGGCCTCCTGGCTTGCCTGTTCCAGCGTAAGACAGGATTGCACGGCACGAGATTTTTTATTTCGAAAACCCTCCCCATGCTTCTGGTCATGCTTCTGGTTTAACAGTACAGTGTTGTACTAGGAAAAGGGAAATGTATCTTGAAAATGTTCCCTAAGAAAGCAATATACAATAGTACGCTAATAGTACGTTAATAGTACGTTAATCCCTTGTGAGAAAGTGTTTTTCCCTACTCTTTTCTTGCCAGCTGCAAAAAAATACACAACCACAATGTGAGTCTCTGAAAACCCTGTCAACTATTACTGTTCTAGACAAACAAATACAAAGGCAGCAGATTTTCAAAGAGGAATGTACGGAGACTGTGTCATGATGTATTTGGAAAATATCATTTTAATGATGGGCTTCTGCTGTCAAAGGCAGTCTATTAATAGGAAAACATACATCTCATGTGCTACTAATCTTACAGCTAAGAATAACAAGAAGAAGGCTTAGTAAGACATGAGGAGAAAAGTGACTGCTCCCTCCCTTGTATCCTGCAGGTCAGTGATATCACTCTCCCTGCAGTGGTATTACTTATTAAAGTAATTGCAGTGGTATTACTTATTAAAATTTTCCCAAATGAAGAATGGATGGAAAGGAGGAAGGCTGTGTATGTCGCTGTTGTAGCCACGTGATGATCACTAGATATCTTTTCCAAATCTTTAATGGACACTTGGAAATACACTTGTATTTTTAACCTGCCTCTCTTCCATCATGGAGCTCAGGGCAGCATACATGTGTTTCCAAAGTCATCACCCATCCAGGCATTGAACAGAGCCAGAGATTTGCTTAGTTTCAGTGGCTGTTGTCTTAGCTATAACATGTTCTGTATAACATTGACTACTACAAATTGAACATACTGGGATATTTTAAGTGACCCCCTCCCCCCACCCCCCATCAAGGCTTGAATATTGAAGGAAAATATGGCAATTCTCCAAATTTGGCAGCGGTGTTTCTTGAGTTGGTATTGAACAAATGCCACGGCATAGAGGGAACACACTAGTATGGTTTAAGCAAGGCATGGGAATAGCATGTTTGGAAAATGTACAGAACTATTTGAGGTTCAGAAGTACTTTTTCCACCTGAATGAAATATTACTACAGGACAAATTTTAACTGGAGAAATTGCATTATGGTAATGAGAATACTTTTTCTAGAATCTCTTTATTAGTTTTGCAGTTGAACTTTCCAGTTGTTAGCCATGCTGTATTTCAAAGGAAGCTGCATTTCAGTGGTACGTGAACTGGATGGCAAAAATCATAGATCTGATTCCCTCTTTTCAATAGATTTTGAAATCTTCACACCTTTAGGGCTTTACACCTTTCTGTGCCTATACTTTGAAATAATTGTCAGTTTTGTTGCTGTGTCTTAGTTTGGTAGAATCCATTATTTTACAGGGCTCTGAGTTTGATGGGGGGAGAAGGTCTGGTTTTAACTAATCAGCATCAGTGGTATGCAGCCCTTGGTATTTTATAGATAGAACGGTGAAATGGAGGGTTTATAGAATAAAGCCTTGATCCAATATGTGTTTTCAGTGAGACTTGACAACCTCTTTAAGCCCTTTGTTGAATTAGGGCCATAGGTATTGATACTGTTTCACTGAAGTGAATCAGGATCTTTGCTTTTATTTTCGCTAACAGGATTTAGGGTCGTGTCTAAATGGACATTTATGGATCAAATGTGAAGGAAAGCGTAAAACACTCCAGCGGGTGCTGAGCAACAAAGTAAGCCTTGAGAAATTCCCTGATTTTTTCCTTTGCTTCTCATAAGCTGACCATTTTATTGATTCTTTATTGAAATGAGGACTCTGGTTCATCATTTGTTTTGGTTGAGTGTGGGATCTCTGGAACCGGTCTGCCTTCATGAGATACTAAAGGGATGAACGAAGAGACGTCAGATGGTCACCCCAATCCAAGACAGCCTCTGTATTACACATTTTTTGCAGGCCACGAGGCTTTTAATTGTCCTCTTCAAACACCAACCTTTCACCAAATGCATGTCGCAGACTGCTGATGAAACTTGCAGTGAGCATACATGGTGGCTTGGGGTGGTGCTACTGCTGCTCAGGGATAGAAATGAACAGCCCTGCTTTGTGTAAGGCCCTCCCCCTTCCATCCCATGCCCACTTCTCTGAGACGAGGCTCCATACTGGGATGGCAAACCAAGTGCCCACAGCCAACGTCTCTCTCTGTATCTTATGCTCCAGCATGGAATCTTCCATGCCATGGAATCACGAGTGCATGGTGTGCAGAGCATTGTGACTGGACAGCCTGCCCTCCCACCCCGGTTGGCTTGAAATACCCCCCCCCCGGAAGCAATTGGCAGTGATGCTGCTGCTGGATGCCTCGCCACTGCTGCTCATCCTGGTGACTATGAGATCCCTGTGGGGGTGTGGTCCTTGCAAAAATGTTTTGTGCTAGGCCCCACTGCTCCTAAGGCCAGCCCTAAGAACATAAGAACAGCCCCACTGGATCAGGCCATAGGCCCATCTAGTCCAGCTTCCTGTATCTCACAGCGGCCCACCAAATGCCCCAGGGAGCACAACAGATAACAAGAGCCCTGCATCCTGGTGCCTATCCCTTGCATCTGGCAAGGAGTTCCACAGACCAACCACACGCTGAGTAAAGAAATATTTTCTTTTGTCTGTCCTAACCCTCCCCACACTCAATTTGAGTGGATGTCCCCTGGTTCTGGTGTTATGTGAGAGTGTAAAGAGCATCTCTATCCATTTATCCTTCCCATGCATAATTTTGTATGTCTCAATCATGTCCCCCCTCAGGTGTCTTTTCTAGGCTGAAAAGGCCCAAACGCCATAGCCTTTCCTGACCTTTCCATAGCCCTGATCATGACCATGCCTGCTATAGCTTTCTCTCATGCAGTGCAGCTACAGTTTGTGGCTGTAGAGTATGAAGTTACAAACCCACCAGCAGAGGCCACTCACAAGTACAGAGGAAGTTTTTCTTGTCTCCCTGTCTGTATTTGTGTATGTTGCTTTTCCCCCTTCCCTCTAAGATGCAGTAGATTTGCATTAATTCAAATGGGTGCAAGTGTACAACAGTCAGTAGCAGCTTAGACATGTGTTTTTCAAAAAACAGAATGGATCATTTACCCATCTCCTTGACTCCACCTCTGCTTATTTCTGTTAGCAGGAGAAAGGAAGGTGATGGTGCCTTCAACAGTTGTTAACATACCTGCTGCTATTTCTGTCCTGTGCTTGTTGCACTCTCACAGTTGTAATCAGGTTAGACTTCATCCCACGTTTGTGGCTGTTGTCATTTACCCCATCTATATTAATGCTGTTTGGGACAGGACCTTTTCAGATTTCATTCTTACTTTTAGCAGTGCTCCTGCTGTAGTGCATCAATAACCTGCTTTTTACAGAGAAGTGTGGAGGCCATTATCTGCTCAGGGCTGGCCCTCCTATGCAATTTGGGATAGTTTCAACATTCATGAGTCACAAGTAGCCTGGCAACCACCCTGCTATCTACCTGCCTCCTCTCAGGAGATACTTGGGGAGCCGCTAGGCATTTTGCTAGTTCTTCTCTCTCTCCCTTTCCAGACCTGTCAGAACATCTGGCCATAGCTGAAGCATTTCAGTGTGGTGATCAGATTCCCAGGTGTTAGTGAGGGGAAAAGAGTTGCTGTGGATTCAGAATGAGAGAATTACAAGCCAAAAGGATGGGGGTAGTTTTTTCTTGCAGAGATCACCGAAAATATATCGGCAAATCTCTGTGAGTCAATGCACCAGCCTCTTAAAGAAGGGAATGATGCTGGTGAGCACCTAATTGAATGCATTACATTAACAGTCAGATTCATTTTTATTACCTGTCTATGCTTATGGCACAAATGTCAATTTCAATATTGCCAATCACCTGTAGAATCTCTCTAGATGTCTTTCCAGGTGACAGGACAGGTGTTCACAATATCATAGGAGCAGAAGAAAAACTGCATGCGGGGAGAGAATGAACCTTCCCTTCCCTGCACAACTGACCAAGACTGCTGGCCCACATAGCTGTTGTAAAGGAAAAAGGAGGCACTTCTTCATGGACGCATGCCCCAGGAGGGCACATATGCACACTTGTGTAGTTTGGCCTTGTGTCACCATCCAGGGCACATATGCACACTTGTGTAGTTTGGCCTTGTGTCACCATCCAGGGCACATAAGCACACTTGTGTAGTCTGGCCTTGCGTCACCGTCCAGGGCACATAAGCACACTTGTGTAGTCTGGCCTTGCGTCACCGTCCAGGGCACATAAGCACACTTGTGTAGTCTGGCCTTGAGTCACCGTCCAGGGCACATAAGCACACTTGTGTAGTCTGGCCTTGTGTCACTGTCCAGGGCACATAAGCACACTTGTGTAGTCTGGCCTTGTGTCACCATCCAGTCTGATCCATGCAAACATTCCATTATGACTTTTATGTGGTGATGTTTCTCCAACGCTGCGGCACCAATGCCTCAACTCCCTTTCCCCCTCCCATTTGTGCACAAAAGGGATATCTTGTAGTCTCATCCTAATTAAGGCTATGCAGCCCTTTATGACAGTGGAACACAGTTCCACTGTTGTAAATGGCAATACAGCGGTGTACTGTGTGCACTGCCAGCAGCCATGTTGGGGCCATTGCTGCAAATGATGGCAGTACCTGAGGTCCACTGCTGTAGATGGCTAACTCTGGCAGTGAAGATAAGGAAGCAGTGGGGGTGGGCAGAATAGGGTGGGGAGGGGAGAAACAAGGAGTTTCTGGGTAGGAACGGAGGTGGAACAGGGCAGGTGGGAGGTGGAAGGTGTGGGGTGGATCCAAGAGGCACCAGCAGGATCCAAGAGGCACCAGCCACGTGCCAGGATCATAAACCTATTAATTCTCCCCTTCTGTCTCCCTTACTCTCCTCAAACTTGCACCAGCAAAACATCTGGTGCAGATTCAGAGACTCATTGGGGCAGCACAGACCTGCCTCAGGGTAAGGGAACAAATGTTTTCTTATCTCAAGGATTGCCCCTCCCCAGCTTGCCCCTGCAGATTGTCTGCAGATTGCCCCTCCCCAGCTTACAGTGCATGGTCTGTTGGCCCGGCTGCATTGGTGGGGGGGGGGAGAGGTCGGATTGGGCTGCTAGTTTAACTAACTACTGTTGGATCCACTGAGACTCATCTTATAACTTAAATTATTATTATTCTCTTTGCATGACTCCTTACAAGAATTAGAGGACAGGTCTGAATCCCAAGGAATTCACAATCACAGTGAGAAATAAAAATTCCACAGTTCCACATCGTGTGTGTGTGTGTGTGTGTGTGTGTGTGTGTGTGTGTGTGTGTGTGTGTGATTAGTGAAATGTTCCAGGCCATGTTGGGTTTTTGTGGAGTCATTTCAGTTTTATGCCGTCCACATTCAAGGCATATTTGGCCCCCTGCATTTTCATATCTGGCACTACTGTGTCCATAAAGCACTTGTTAGCATCTAATGAGAGGCTTCGGAATTTCCTGTGCTTCTTCTGGGTGAATTCAAATGCTAGGTTAAATAATGCATGAACCTAAGATTTGTATAATTGATCATTGTGTGATTTATACAGTGTAATTATAATTAGGTTGAGAGAGAAATTTTGAAAAGCCAGCTTCCTGGTAGCCAGAGCCATTAACTAACAGTAAGCTGCCAAAACAAAAATTAGGTGGGAACAAAGCCACAGAGTTCAAAATCTTCAGCCTAGATCTGTTAACAGCCCTTTCTTCCGAAACGTGTACATTGCCTTCTAATTTGTAAGTAGCAAGGGTTATTTTACAAATTGGAGAGACAATTTTTCATTTGATTGTTTTAACCTAATCAAATGCAAAACAACTGCAAAACTGCAGAGAGCTAATGTATAACAAAAGGAGAAGGCGCAGAAGGTTGAAGAGGTTAATTAAAAATGTAATGATTGCATTTGCTGAGACAGCACTATTAATCACCTTACATCAGTGATCATATGACTTGCAAACCATTGATTACACTCAAGTATTTCATTTTTAATGGTGTGCAACATTCCTTCTATTCAGGGACACTTCACTTCAAGTCAGGAAGGAAAAATAACTCAAAAAGTTTTGCTAGAAGGAAGGCCAAATTCTGCCCATTCAGCATAGACAGAATAAATTATCACAATCGCACAAATCATAGCACAGATGCTACTGATGAGTGAGCCATTGATCTACAGATCACTCCCAGCCTTTTGTACCATCTGCTAGATTGTGTAGGAATGTAACAACCCTACCCTTCTGCCTCACAGGTCCTTAGCCAAAATGTACTACAGGAGCTGAATACACTACGGAGACTGCATTCCTTATTATTCTGGTCTTGGGGGTTGCAGCACAATGACAGGAAAAGAATGAGGAAGCTAAGGGTGGTTGGTCATGCCAAGTCTGACAAATTGGTGGCCAGAAGATCCAAAAGGAGTTGCCTGAATAATACATTTGAAGCAAATCAGTGTGAAGCTCTTTATTTTGGCTATAGAAAATGGGATTGTTGTTTATTAACAACAGGAATAACAAAATGAACAGAGGCATGTGATTTCTGAGAAACTGATGGTCAGGAGGGCTGTAGGAAGGAATGGGACTGGGTTCCATAGGGACATCCAAGTGTAGAACAAAAGGAACTTATTATGTTCTGGTGATTGGTCACCCATTCCTCATTTTTCACTTTTCAGTTTCAATCCATAGTGCAATCCTTTTTTGTTTGTTTGTTTTGTTTGTTTTAAAGAGAAACTAAGATTTAAATCTTCATAAAGCTGGAATTTCTTCTTTCATAAAATGCACCAAGTCCAGTTTCTTCAGCCTCACATTATCCAACTACAGTGTGCCACAGCCTCATTCTACAAGAGAAGACAAGCGTAGCCAAATGGGTCAAACAGGGTCAGTGGGCAATGGGAGATAAGGGGACAATTCCTTTCCAAGCTCAGATGAATCAGTCATTATAGTTCTATTCAGGTGTTATAATACTGGATACACTGTACACAGTAAATGGGAAACTAGAG
Organism: Tiliqua scincoides; assembly: GCF_035046505.1. Classification (NCBI taxonomy): domain Eukaryota; kingdom Metazoa; phylum Chordata; class Lepidosauria; order Squamata; family Scincidae; genus Tiliqua; species Tiliqua scincoides. Next base: position 179,171,355 of record NC_089823.1, read on the forward strand.
CGCGCCAGTTAGCTACACCCCCTTCCACACCACTCAATGCTTGTTTATCTCTGCTTTCTGGAAACTTAAGTATATAGCATTCCAGATGGCAGAAAGAAAGTCTTCCCGTATTCTGTGCTGGCTTCTGCAGGCAAGTGCTGAGTGTGGGGAAAACAAGAACTTAGAGTGTGTCAGTGTGGGGGAGCATGGCTAGGTGGTGCATTCCCATGTCCTCTCTGCCTGGATAGACTGTACTCTGTCTGATACTGCCTGACTTGAAACTGTATCTGAACCAGAAGTGAAACTCATTCTGATTGTCTTCAGAATAAATGTAATGGTTTGAAATATATTTGATTGCATCTGTATATTCCCTTCCTCTGATGGACCCTTTCTCTGGAGTATCTACAAGAGGAAGTCCTTCTACAAACTGATGTTCCTGAACCACTTTGAGGCATGCTTCATGTCCCCCATTCTGAATAATGCACACATTTCAGATTTTTCTAGGACTCTGGGTATCTTGGACTACAATTCTAATTTTCAGTTTTCTGGATGATGTAGTACTTAAAGTACTTAAGGCAGCATGATCCAAAACATGGCTTGCAAGGCTTATTCTGGTGGTCCTTTGGTGGCCCCCCCATTCCCCTCCCAATTCTTGCAGCCTCCCATTCCCTTCCCATTTCTTTCCAGCATTCTTACCTGGCTCTAGCAGACTAGTGTGAATGCGCTGCAAAGCACCATGCTCATCAGCTGGGATGGGGTGGGACATACTGGGGGGAGCTCTTGTGAGGCTGACCAACCTAGCGAGAGTTCCCTCCTCCAGCATGCCCCACTCCAATCCAGCTGATGAGCATTTCGCGCTCTACCACGTCTTCACACTCATCAGCTGAAGTGCCGTGGGCATGCTGGCAGCTTTTTGGTCTCCCTGCTGCACCATTCCAGCCTCTCCCCTGGGGAAGAAGCCGGTATGGTGTGGCAGAGAGATTGGAAAACCTCACCTCCATTTTGAGCCCGCCAAATGACTTTGGCAGCTCAGAACACAGAAGTAATTGGCAATGATAGCATCATGTCACCACCAATTACTTCTGGGTCAACCTGCGTTGGCTCAGTTGGGGGTCACGCAAAGGTCATGAGCCGCCCTCCTGGCTGCCCAAAGGTGGATCGCCTTAACTTTAGGGCATGCCTCTTGTCCCACATATTTTGTGGGGAGGCGCTTTTCTATTTTCAGAATCTGAAATAATACAAATATATTGGGCTAAGGATGCATGAAATATTAAGTATATTTGATATCTTCTCATTTGAGACAGATACATATATGTCCACTTTTCAGATTCATCCTGCGAGAAGGATTTCTTGGAGTGAGTGTGGAGTTCAGCTTTTTGAATCACGTGGAAATAACCTAACTTTTTGATACCCCCATGGGTTAAGTAGTCCCAAGCTGTTTTATGTATACATCACCATAATAAACTATTGTGAATCTTTCAGAGTATGGCATTGTGGCTTACAGAAGTCCCACTGTTCCCTATGTGGTATACTTGATATTCTCATTGCTCAGAAGAAAAAAATGAATTCACAAATCCACCTTTCAAGCCTCAAAAGTAAGAGTTATTCCTAGTATCCCGACTAGTAAAACAGAGCTGATGATTTGTTTTCCCCTGCAATGTAGCCATAAGGGAGGGCTGAAGGAATGATGCTTCTGTTTGCAGGTAAAGACTAGAGTCCTTCCCTTTCATTGTTGTTAAAGGAACTACAAGGGGTTTACTGAAGAAATGCCACTGCAAAGTTACAAGAGGAAACTGCTTAACAAAGACACACACAAATGTGACCTGGGCAGCCTGACCCTTATGTAACAACAATGGTGATCTCAGTGCTAACTTAGAAGGAGATTGGGCTTTTAAAAAGTCTTCTCAATGTGTAATTCTACACTAGAGTTAGAAGTAAATTATGTATTAGAAAAAACTTTCCATGCAATAAATCTATCCAGCAAAGAGAGATCTATTGCCATTTCATATATGAAATCAATGAACTGTGTAGAATTGGAGAATGATTTGGTGATTTGGTCTGAATCAGCACAGCAAGGCTTTAACTGAACTTCATTAAATTAATTCCACTTAGAAAATGCAATATGGCAACATATTCAGACATATGTCTCCTAGTCATACCGTTTACTGAGGATACAGCCTAGTCAAATACTAAGCCTACAATCCTATTTTCCAGCACGAGGAACTATGATGAAATGCTATCAGTGGTACTTAGGGCTGATTTACATAGGACACAGGCTATGGGTAAAACCCTTATCTGCGTTCAAGGTACACCTGACCAGTTCTGGTATAGCAGAGTCCACAGACAGGATACAAGAGGATCCATGTTCAGCAAACAGTCTAAGCTGGATGGAGAGAACATAACAATATCAGGGAGGTGCCCAGGATCATATCAAGAGTCCAGAAAACAAGAGCTGCCAGAGCCGTCTTTTTCAGTACCCTGGACAGGTCAGAGGGTGCAGATAACCTACTCTGAAATTCTTGGTTTCAGCTGAGCCCTTGTATACAGGCGTGCCCAGTATCCACAGGTACTGGGCACATCCTTTACAAAGATAGGGAATGTGAAGCAGAAGGCGAAAAATAGTTCCATTTACCTTAGTGCATTGCAAATGCTGGGTTTTTCAGGGCTTGAGGCAGCCTATTGAACTGCCTGCAGCCTCTTCCTGGTTGCTCCGAGGCTTATCCTTTCCCTTAATATCACCTCAGAATGTATCGCAACCAGAAAGAGAATGCATCACATCACAACGCATTCTGGGGCTGCACTGAAGGAAAAGAGGAGCCTCAGAGCAACCAAGAAGAGACTGCAAGCAGCTTGGAAGGCTGCTTCAAACCCTGAAAACTCAATAGTTGCACTGTACTCAGGAACTATTTTCCCCCTTCTGCTTCACTTTATTTTTTAAAAGAGTGTCCCTGATATCCATGGAACAGTGGATAACTGAAACCATGAATACGAAAGCCGCAGGTATAGGGTTGCATCTGTATTTTCTGGAGCTGACTCCTTGTCCTAAGTTGTGTCCCTTACCGGAAGAGTAGTCAACTTTAAAGTGGCAGTCCTCTCTCCTAGAGCTCCATTGCCTTTCTGATTCTTTTCTGTGAGCACGTTGCCTATACTGGTGAGCATTGGGGAGGATGGCACAATGATGCCAGCTACCCAGGAGTTGACAACCTCTGGAGGTCCTTGGGAACCCCTGGTCACAGGACTCTGGTTCAGGGGGTTGCTGATGGTTGGGCTGAGCCTCAGGATCCAAGTACAGTACCTCAAGCAACTGCACCACTTGCTCTCCTGATTTGACTGGCCCTGCTCATGGCAAAGATCATGACAACTCGTTGTATTGTTCAATACACTTACCGCATGGCTTATTTGCATGTCATGTAAATATGCCCATAGAATGCCCATCCAAGACACTGATTGCTGGCATGATAATGTTACAATATATGCAAATGGTCTGTGCACATAGCATTTGTGTTTAAACATGAATGGGCAGACACAAAATAGTAATTATGTCAGTAACAGCTTTATTTCTGTCCTGTAAATATCAGACTTTATTGCCAAGCGAATCTGGCAAGGATTAGAGGTAAAGTATTAAAGTCAATAGAGTAAGACAAGAGAAGGACACACAGTAATTGGGGAGAAGGAAGTGAAAATCTGGGTTTCTATAGATTGAAATCCTGATCCAAGATTGGCAGCTGAGACTAGACATTCCCAATGGTGTGGGGCAAGACAGGTGGGAACAAGCATCCTAATCCATGTGGTACGATGAATGTACATCCACATCCACTATTTGAGAATGTATATCCACATGGGTGTTCATATATAAAACCTGTGTTTATCATCCCTAATCAAATAACGGACTCCATATGTAAAAACAGGCTTATGCATGCAGATTGCTCTTGCTGGGTTGGGGTGTCAGAAGGAGAGCTGATTTAGTGCCCACAAAATTCGAAAGACACAGTGAGGGACTGTTTACCAACCCCTTGCCAATTTACAGAGTATCATTCAGTATTCCTTTTTATTACTACAGAAGTCAATTCGCAACTTGTTTCCTCTTTCCTTCCAACTTGATTAATTACCATGTTAGCATAACTACTGTTCTCTTTCTTATAAATGATCTCTCTCTAAAGTGCTGCCCCTGCAAAATAAAGCAGAAAAAAGCTTCCAGCTCCTTACTTTAGTATTGAAGACCAGCGTAATCTTGCTATTTTTCAAATTTATGTTCCTTTCCAACAAAGCTTGTGTGAATATTATAGCAAATCAGATAATATAAAGGGGATAGTTCTGGTAACTGATCCTTTCAGGTCCTCTTTTTTTTTTTTTCTTGCTTTCCCCCACTGGCTTTGCAAATATTACATTTAAATGTACTTGTTGACATTTGAGAACTCAATTTGTTGATCATGTACACTGTTTCAAAGAGATTGCATTACTTACTGATTAATTTCTACTCCCTGGATGTTTTTCCCCCCATGTCCAAAACCACATTAAGCATTAATCTGTAAGAAAGCCTCCCCTTGGGCAACATTTTAAGGGTATAATAACCAAGTGGCAAACAGTGTGCTCTTTACTCGAAGCTGTCGTTCATTTCAGTGAGAATTTTGTTGAAGGTATAACAGTAGAAGAACCAATATGCACTGGGCTAAATTCTTCCTAATGTTTTTAAAATATGCACCTTAGCCAGATAAAATAATATTTATCAGTGTCATTCCTGTTACTGCATATTGTTTAGAAAGTGCAAACAGGAAGAGGGTAGCAAGACCTGCACTACTGTGAATGGAGAATGAATAGCGGTATATTGGTTCTGGAATAGAATCTGTTATATGTGAAGTTACACTATACAGAGCCAGATCATTGGTACATCAGGTCTTAGGATATTTAGAGCCCAATTCTGAGCTCCGTGCGCCAGCAAACTGCTGGTGCTCACTGTGGCAAACATTTGCAAGCCCTAATGCTGGGCGAGTGCTGGTGCTAGCCCAGCGCTGGATAGCACTGGGTAGGCACCCAGCCTTCACTGCTAGGCGATTGCATGAACCGCTGAGCAGCGGAGTGGAAAGCGGAGGCGGAGAGGAGGTGTTCCGGGGAGGCGGGTGGAGGGTGGGGAGGGGACAGGGAGGAGGCATGACGGGGAGAGGGCAGGGGGAGGGCAGGGGGAGGCATGCTGGGGGAGGGAGCAGGGAGAGAGGGAGGCAGGACCAGTGAAGCAATGCTCCACTGGATCCAAAGCCTCCATGTTGGGCTCACTGCCCAACACAAAGGCTTTTACCTCACCACCGACCTTTTGGGCAATGATGAATCCAGTAGCCCCATTGCGGGGCTACTCCCTTCACCCAGGGGAAGGGGACGAAAGTCCCCTTCTCCCAAGGTGCCACTGGCGGCTGCCTTGGGCACGCAGGATGCAACGGCAGCCATTTTCTGTGTCGCTGCAGTCGCACGGCCTGGGCAGCTCAGGATTGGGCAGTTACTCCAGCTGGGAGTGCTTCTCCAGAGTCTGAAGCTGAAGTTTTTCCTAACCCTGAGATACTTTAATTGTGGAGATGCCAGGACTGAACTTTGGGTTTTCTGCATGCAAAGCATATGATTTATCACTGACCTGTGGCTCCTTCCTATTGCACTGTCAAGTTGTGGGCTCTGAAGTGGTCATGAATAAATTTACAATGGAAAACAAAAGAACTGTTCTGGCTATCAGAAGTTTACAGTTCTGCAACAGTCTCCTTAGCGCAAGCATCCCCAAACATTGTGAATTGCATAAAAGGGTAGGATACATTTAGACAGAAAAGTTTACAGTTCTTATTCTTTTGCTATAGATATAGTGGTCCATTGTGAGCACGAGAAGTTTCTGTTCCACCTGACACTCTTCATCATTCCCCTCTTTATCTGGACAAGCAGCAGGAGATAAATACAGAAAGGGGAGCCCATCCAAATATTTCTTCACGAACTAGTAAGCTAACATTTAGTACACTCATACTCTAAATGACATTGATAAAGAGAAGCATACAAGTTGAACTGTAAAAACTGGACAGGAAGTTTACCTCAAAGTAGAGAAAAGCCTCCAACACAGCAAGTGGACTGTAATGTTTGGGTCTTCTCCCTTCGCCATGTAAGTCAAGATTGACTGGGGAATGCGGAACATACGTCTACACTTGCAGAATGCAAACTTTACTTGCGGTTAAGTCTAGGGAATTAGATTGGAATTGGCCCTTTTACTTCAAGTAATCTGATCCAGGACTTTGGCAAATAGTGAGTTGGGGTGGGGGAAGTTAATATTTTTCCCCTGCACTGTTTTAACACTAAAAGTCACCCTGCCCTAGAAAATAACTATTTGTTCCCTAACTATTTGTTCCTTCTGTTTAAAATAACCGCTCAATTTTCAGCACAAAAACGGTATGGGAAATGCATATTTTTAACAAAAAACCTTGCCATGCGCCATAGTTGCAGGCCTGATCATGCTTCCTAGCTGTAGATTTTTGAACAGAGAAGGATTGCTTCCAGTTCATTTCTTTGTTAAGTCCATCAATCAGTTATACGTTTAACATCATATGTAATTTGACCATAATACAGTACATATTACAAATGCCTAAAATCATTAGGCAGATTAGGATTACACTAGATGACCTTTTAGTTCCCTTCAAACTGATTCTAATTAAGGTCAGGCTTAAAAGAAACCCAAGAATATAACAGTTTGGATGTGCATAGCCTGGCTTCATCTTTCTTAACTCCACGTCTTAAAGAGAGTTAACGCAAATGGCGCTGGATTACTTAAAGTACAATCTACCCAAAAGTGAACACACCGAAATCCCATTGAACTCACACTTAACATTCCAATTGAAAGCAATGGGATTTCAAAGTGCTTGTCTATAATTTGTTTATTTTTAAAGTGTTCTTGAGTTATCAACATTAAGAAGATCACTCAGAAACAAACACATCTATTTTGCACTGGTCCTTAATGTGCTAACTCTGTAAACAATTAACAGACTTATCTGTGAATCCTCATAAGGTTACATCTTTAGTCAGGATAACAGGTGTAACTGGGAAGATTCATAGATTTCCATAAACACTGAGTATGAACATCTGCTTCAGTGAAAAATTCATCTCATTTATGGAGAAAATAGGATATAAATCACCTAATAACTGTCAGCCAGGTCCTCCAAAGTATTCTGTAGGCATGCTCCAAGAGGAAGTTAATAGGACTTGCATCTGTAAAGTGCTCTGAAAATTAAGGGGTGTGACTGCTCTGAACATTAAATACTTTCATGTTTTGTAAGATTCCAGTTGCTACTCATAATAAATTTGCATACAGCAAAACAAAACCTCCCTTAGGGGATTGCAATACAAGCAGTAATACTTCCAGCATTTGGGTACTTGGCATTAGTGTGAGAAATGATCCCAGTAGATTTTTGCAAGGTACCAAATGCAGTGTCAATTTGCTGTCTAGCAGATCTGAAAGAAAAGCTGCCATTTCCAGTAATTGTATTATATTCCTCTAGATATTTGGGACATTCTTTGCTACACTTGCTTCTTTCAGAGTAGAGTGTAGAACACTTCCCAGTGACAATACTGTCAAATAGGAAGGGAAGAAGTTCCTCTAAGAAGAAGTAACCAGTTTGGTGCTACACTGTAAAATCTTATGCATGTATGCTCAGAAATAAGTTCAACTGAGCACACACATTCTAAGCATGCTTGGAATTGCAGTGAGAGTCACTTCCTCCCTTTTTTCACACCACCTGTGTGAAATTCCTATGCTACCAGCATTACTGCTTTGGAATGGACACTCTAATTCACCATACCTCCCATTGACAAAAGCCTTTTATTCCATACCTTTGGAACGCATTGTGCCTATAAAACATTTCCATGGTGAGCACCAGTGAATTGGATACAGTGGTTACCTGCAACATGTTACCAGCAGTACTTTTTTAAAATGCACATCACATGTGCACACAAGAGGGGAAGCAATTGTGTGCAGGGATCTTGTGTCGAAGCTAACAGCACATCTTTGTTTAAAAAAAATGGCTGCAGCAAAAGTTAAGGTGAATCACAGTCTACTTATAAAGTTCATAAGCACCAAAACAGGGAGTTTGAACTGGGACTCATTATGCTAACATGCGCAGGGTCCAGTCCTAATAGGTCTTGCGTTCCACCAGCTCAGTAGTCTTTCTTGCAAAATGCAACATGGTTCTTCTACATGCCTTGATTCAGACAGAAATAAACAGGGAAAAAAAATTGACTATGTAACAAACAATGACAGTCCCATGGTGGAATCAGCGTGGGCCTCATAGTTATAGAAGCTCAGTACCCCACAGGTTTCTTGCAACCAACTTACTTTCTCTAGGCCACTGCCATACCTACAAGCCCTGTCTCCATAACAGGATATCCTATCCATTTGTATTACATTGTTGTGATTACTATATTACTGTTGTCTCCACTGATTTTAGTTTAATGCTGAACACAAAAGAACCAAAAGCACTTGCTTTAAAAATATCAAAGTTGAAGATCTAGTTGCACAAGCCAGAAGGTAAATGCTCAGGGGGCTCTAGGACAGGCTCTTTCTCAAACTTTGAGTCGCAACCCATTTGGTGGGTCATGTCCTGATTGTTGTTCAGTCGTCAAGCTTTAACTGATAAGCTGATAGTGGAGAAGGTAAATGCATGGAGCCCAATGGAAAGTGAAACTGAGCCATATCATGGGTTTACTCGCAAACTTGCCATAGTCCATTGGAAAGGACAGGCTAAGAGGAATTCAACAACATCAGAATGGTCTCGATGTGATGAAGGCAGCCCCCAAAAAACTCTCGAGAAGGAAGTTCCTGCCTCCAAGCTAACGAATGTTAGCTCTATGGAAAGTGAAACTAAGCTAAACATTTACATTTACTTGTGAGTCAGCAAACATGCATTGGCCCGAGTTCAGGTCAGGCAAAGATTAATGCAAGATCACCTGAATGGTCCCAATCTAATGAAAGTGCAGCTCAACAAATGCTCCAGAAGGCAGCCCCCCCACCCCCCCATAAAAAGAATAAAACAGAGGCTTGAGCTGATAAGGTGACTTTTTTTGGGGGGACTTGTAGAGCTTGGTGGGTCCTGATAGTAATATGATTTAATATAAGATCTTAAATTGAACTGGGCATTGGGTAGGACATACATATATACATTTGAGAATAATACATAATGAGAGTAATACATTTTAAAATAATACATTTTAATTTCATACATCATTGTAAAACAAAAAACTTGCAACACTCAAAAACCTAAGGGAGGTAACTGAAATGATGGGCAGAACCATCTCAGCACACATGTTGGTTGAGCTGCATATCCCTTAGAGCGCAATCTACAGTGCTGTTTGGGCCAGCACAAGCTCCTTTCTCCAAAGTTGTGCTTCATCGGCCTTCAGCCCAGCATTGGCTACAGCTGCCCTGTTCCAGTACAGATTAGGGATTGAGCTGTTAGTCAATTAGGGGCGCAAGCCTACCCTGCGCTGGAAAAGGCAAGCCAAGAGGCTTACACTGTATCCAGCACAGGATAGGGGCCCAAGGCAGCTCAGCCAGAGGCAAGGGGAAACTTTTCCCCTTACCTCAGGGTAAGGCACCTTTGCCCCAATGGGTCTCCTCAGACTTGCAGCACCTCTTGAGACTTCACGCTGCTCCAAACTCCCTGGGAACGAGGGTTGGGATGAAGCATAAGTGCTGGATCCCAACCCTACCTCCTGCTTCCCCCCACCTGCCCCCAGAGCTGCCCACCGCCTGCTCTCTCCCTGCCCAGGAACGCCTCTCTCCTGCCACCTCCCTGCCTCTTCCCTGCCTCCTCCCCGCCCATCCCAGAGGCTTGCGTCAGCCCAGTCGGGCTTGGTCTAAGTAATTCATCAACTGCATCAAGCAATTGCTTCTGTGTATACCATATGCAGTATATGTGTGAATAATAGTATTATAGTAGTATATGTATGAATTAAAACATAATAAATTTGACACTATAAAGTGTGTGTACATTTTCTTGAAACTCCTGTATAATTATACAAACTGAGAAGTTTTCAATTTTCAATTTTCCACTCTTTAATAGTATACCCTGGTTACAGATGTGGATTTTTGTCACAGAAATTCAGTATTCTTGAGTATTGTTGCCCTTTGGGTTGTGTGTGTATCTGTGTTTGTAAAATTCATGTGTGTTTATGGAGTTCATTATAAAATTAAATTATAGGAAATGCAAATCTAATTTAAAAGTTCAATTCCGTTACTACAGTAAATGTCATATTGGGGCTTAAATACTAGAGGGCCTATTTGATATCCCTGCTAAGCCATGGAACTCTAGGAGTAGGCATATTTTTACAGTCTATCTAGAAGGTTTTCATTATGAAAACCAGAAGTGGGTTTTTCCCCTTTTCACAGGACTTTGGAGGCACAGGGAGGGCTGCAGGGGAGCCACAGGGGAGAGTCATAGCAAACCCCAGTTAATTTTTTTTTTTTAAACCCTTTCCTACCTGGCAGTAGCATGATAGTGGCGATTGCGCTGCTGCCCCCTCTCCCGCAAATACTTACCAGTTCTCAAATGCTCCCTGAGAGTTTGAGACCTGCTGGTCTATATCATATGGTCAAAAATAGGACAGTGTCTGATTTTCAGGGTTTTGATCTTCTTATTAATAGCCACTTGATGGAGTAAACGTTCTTGTTATATTTCCCAAGTTGCCATTTTCAATAAATAAAGAAATAATACTTGGATTAAAATAGAGATGAAAGAAAACTGTGACCACAAGTGAAATTTAAAAGTTGAGTTGGAAGATGCTGGTTTGAGGAAGCTTGATTGTTATGCCCTGTTATATATGTCTCTCAGGTACCCTTGAACTTCTTAAGGTCTAATCTTCAGAACTTGTAAGAGACCGTCATAAGAGAACCAGGAAACAGTACCGAAAGAATATCCAGTTCATTGAATTTTAGCCCTTTTTTTTACTTTTGAAAACAGGAGAGAAAGGAAAAACTTGGCTCTTGAGTTATTCCGCTTTGGCTTGACTTTTCTTCAGTTCTGTCCTCTGAGAGGCTTAGATGCCACTGTTGCTCAACGAGAATAGCAAGGAGGAGAGGAACCTAGACCTGGCCTTACTTTCCTGCTTAATCTCCCTCCCTAGGCTGCAGTTTCCTGTCATGGTCCTTAGACCTCTAGTTGTTTTAGAAGCTAGATCTCTGTTTTGACATGTGATAAATCAGAATCCATCCTGAGTGTGGATTCTTGGTAACTGCTCATTGAAAGAAGCCTAGTTTAAGCCATTCTGCATAACATTTGCCTTCCAGAAACAAATAGGCATGTAATTACTCTGTAATCACATAGTAATTAGTGTCTACTATGCCTATATTGCATAATTATATGCCCTGCAAATTACATGGAAATTATACTTGGATTTAGTATGCGGTTCTGCACACTGTGTTTGAGACAAAATAAACTTGGGGTTTAATATATAATTAGAACTGCAGTAATGTTGAAATTCTCGAGAATGGCACAGCTATCTTTTGCCAATTACAGGTTTTTGCTAAGATTTGGGGGCTGCAATCGTCAAAGCACTTCTACTAGAACAGTCCCATATTGGTACTGCAAGCTATTTAAGCATGCTACTGACTACAGTAGTAAGATGGCTGGTGCACACATGGGCTAGGCATGTAAGAATATACTTGTGGAAGCCCATATACTTGTCGAGGCCCCAAGAGTGAGACTTGGGTCCCAATCCTATCCCCTGCCAGTAATGCCAATACAGCACTGTATCAGGCATGTGTTGCATCCGGAGGTGGTGGTGGGTGACCCGAGGGCAAATGGGAAGTAAGTAAAAAAAGTTATACTTACCTCCGCATAAGCCCTGAGGCCGCCTATGGATCTTCTCAGGCATATGCCAACTCTTTTGGTGTCATATGTTCGAGGACAGAAAAGGGGTGGGGAGGTTGAAATGGAGGGGATAAGATCTGGCACACACCACTGCCGCCGGATCCGTCCTCTCCCGCCTCTTCCCCTCACCCCCTTCTTCTCCTTCCCCTGTTCCTCTTCCTCTCTTCCCCAATTCCTCTCCCTCCCCTGCCCAGTTACACCCCCAGTCCTTCTACTCACTCCTCTTTCCCATCTACCACCTGCCCCCAGTGCTGTGGCAGTGCCACCTCTTACAGCAATGCTTGCAGAATGGCTGCCAACAGAGCGCTATGGCACTATTGGCAGCCATTTTATGACAGTGAAAGACTCTAGTTAGGATTGGGCTGTTTGCTTTCACCTGCTTCCTGCTTGAGTGGTGGATGGATCATGAAAGGGGGTATATCCACATGAGATTTCTGTGCATAGGACCTGGTTTGCCTTGAAGCACAGCAGGGATGGCATGTGAGCCTTCATCTCCTGCATAAACTATATGCCAGTTTTATGTACAGACTGGCTCTTCTTGGACAGAATAGAAGTTTGGCATGTAACTCTCAAATACCATCTCCTGTCTTATCATTTTGTGCTGTTACAGTAAATTTATGGTAGCAAGTGTTTCTATACCAATATGAATGTTGAAGTACAATAATAATCCTGTTTCATTCCCCCCCCCCCTTTTCCATGCAGCGGAGCCTGTGATTTCAAAGGGGAACAACTGTTTGGATGCAGCAAAAGCCTGTAACCTAAATGATACCTGCAAGAAATTCCGATCAGCTTACATAACACCCTGTACCAGCAGTGTGTCTAATGAAGTCTGCAATAAGCGGAAGTGTCATAAGGCCCTGAGGCAATTTTTCGACAAAGTTCCCCCGAAGTACAGTTATGGGATGCTCTTCTGCTCCTGCCGAGACATTGCATGTACAGAGAGGAGACGGCAAACGATTGTTCCAGCATGTTCATATGAGGACAGGGAGAAGGAGAAACCAAACTGCCTGAATTTACAAGCTACTTGCAAGACGAATTACATCTGCAGGTAAGATAGCAGTTGGCAGTGGGGTGATTAATGAGGTATCAGAGGGAACCTTTGAAGCTGGTGAAATTGCCAAGGCTGGAAGTTGCATTTTCTCCAGGGAATGGAAAGGAAACCTGACATCTTTAACAGAATAATCAGAGCATCTTGTTATACCTGCATATTATTAAAATATCTGTTTCTCTAGGAAAACCCAGGGAAATATATATATATATATATATATATATATATATATATATATATATATATATATATATATATATATAGTTGATAAGTAAGAACTTTTTTTCCCCCAGAAAGAATTTTTCAGACAAACTTTTCTTGGCAGCTAATCATAAAACAAAAACTAAAAATATTTGTCAGGGTGAAAGAACTTGTCCTGTTGATGGATACATTTGTGGATTTTATAATTGTAAAAAAGTTTCTGAACACGATATAACTGTTTATGGATTCGCACCTTAGTTTGGACCCCGTCTTGCCCCCAGCCCTGATGATGAGGGCAGTGTGAAACAGTGAATGAGCTGGTGCAGTGCATGCTAAGAGGCAGAGCTGCAAATCAGGGCTTCCCAGTTTGGATCTTGCCTCTGCTATGAATTCATTCAGTTGCCTTTGGCAAGCCATTCCTTCCCACCTGCTGTATGGAGATAATAATACTGATCGCACATGGCTGTTGTATGGACAACATCAAGATAATACATATGAAGCACTTTGCACATTTAGAAAGCACTGTGCAAATGTTAAGTGTCATTATAACAAAGGAGATTAATTCTAGCAAAGTTGTTGAATGGGCTCACTGAATATTAGGTATAGTTTAAGAGGGTAAGGAATTTTGCTGTTTCAAGAAACTGGACTTGAACTTGTGAAGATCCTTTGGGCTCCAAGATTTACATTTCTCCAGCTGTTGACTTTTTACTGCTGTCACCGAACTATGCCACATCAATTCATCTTTATCTTAAAATCCATAAGCACACAGGTGCAGTAGGACCTTACCTGAGTCTACCCTTCTGGGCCTGGCTGGCCTATGTGTCTGACTGAGAATGCTCAGTTATGTATGGAACCCCTAACTATAGACCCACTAAGGCCATAGTTCATCTATGTCCAGTAGCAAATACTTAACAATATGGTTGCCAACACTGCTTCTACAGACATGTGCACATGCACACATATCTACCACTGCATATGTAAACACTCTCTCTGGCCAAAGTTTTTCAAGCCCAGAATTAAGGCCAGGCTGTATAACTTTGCATCCTGAGGGGAAAAAAGGAAAAACAACTACCAAAATTGTGCTGTTTGGTGGGCAGGGAAGACAGTTCCTCTGGAGATGAGGGCAACTACTGCACCTTCAAGCTTTCCAATGAAGAAAACCCTTCCTGAAACAGAAATAGTCTGAAATAGTCTCTCTATTGGAGATAGACTACCAAAATGGGCAGCATGGATGCTCTTGGTGGAGAAGAAAATGAAAAAGTCAAACTTCTGCTTTCAGGATAGTTAGAGGGATCTGGATAAAGATTATAAAGACATTCTGGGACAAATAATGGAACCTTTTCTGAGTGAACAGCCAGGAATTTCCTGGGCTTGACTAACTTAAGGTATCCTTCTAGAAGGGCACAAAGACTGGATTGCACACCAACTGAGGAGGTTCTTGAAGGGTGAAAAAGGGAAGCATCCATGCTTGGGTCATTGGTTGGAGAGACATTCCAAACAGTAGGTTTGAAAAGATTACCCAGGTGCCCTGGTCAATGGATTGTTAAACTTAGGGCGCAATCCTAACTGCACTCTGGGTCGGCGCAAGTCCCTCACGCTGACCTGGGAGGGTTGCAAACATGCTGTAAAGCACGTTTGTCCCCACTCAGGAGTCAGCTGGACTGATGCAAGGACATGCACCAACTCACGGAGGCTGCATCCAGCCTCTGCTGCGCCGAAACCTGGTAAGTTCGCGCTGGCCAAGCTTGGCCAGTGCGGGGGTCTGGGGGCATAGGGAGGGCGGGAAGGAGGCGTTCCAGAGTGGGGGACAGGAGGACCCATGGGTGGGGAATGGTAGGCGGGACCAGGACTCAGCACTTACGCCAGATCCTAGCCCCATTTCCGGGTGGCGCAGAGTGGCTCCAGGCTGCTCTGTTCTGCTTGGATCTACACCACCTTTTTAGGTGGTGCAGATCCAAGTAGACCCATTGGGGCCACTGCAGCTCTCCCCAGGGTAAGGGGAACTTTTTTCCCCTTGCCTCAGGCCAAGTCTCAGCCAGCCCCAAACTGCACTGGATACAGCACAAGTTAGGATTGCACGGCCCATTTGTTTTTCAGTAAGATGTGTGCTTGCAAACAGGATTGTGCCAAAGTGAGGTGCCCAAATTTTTAAATTTGTGTTCAGCCTTAATTGTTCTGAAATCCTGCGTATTCACTCTTGCTTTGTAAATGAAGAACATGTAAGTGAGGAGCAAAGCTTTTTAAAAAAACTATAACCTCTGTGGTCCATCTGTATGTCTATTTTTGACAACAAAAGACAAGTCATTTCTGTCATGGAGCATGCTCAGTCCTAGGAGCTCTGTTGAGGCTTCTCATCAATCATGTGCAAAGAAAATATTCACAGTGACAATTTGGATGTCTTTATTCTGTGCTATTATTCTGGCATGAAGAATTATATCTGTAATTATAAGAATTATAAATATATCTATAATATATCTATAATTCTGTTGTGTGCACTGAGGCCAAAGTATCAGCAAAACGTGTTTTCCTAGTATAAGCAAGCTTGTTTAGACTTGAAGCACAGCTGTAGTGAATGGGTTAAGGCCCCTGACAACTACTGCCGGAATCCCTACTGCCCTTAATCACTCTCTATTATTTAGACTGCAGTTCTATAACATTTACCTGAAAGTAAGTCCCACTGAACTCATTGGAACTTACTGCAGAGTAGACGTGCCCAGGACTTGGGCAGGTAGTCACACAGATGCAGCAAGCTTTCCTTACTACATAAATAACTTGCAAGAGTTGCATTTGTCTAAGTACACTTCTGCTGATTTCCGCGGAATAAAAATGACTTCTTCTTGCCTTCCATTCTTGTTACTACTCGAATAGCAGCATTTTGGCTGGAATATCTGCTGGAGTTCCAATTCATGCCATGCCTGTGGGAAAGGAACCAGCTGATTAAGATTATCCTCGTGTTGAAATCTGCAGCATGAAGTATTTCCTTTAAGTGCCGTCATTACTTCTTCTGCTGTCTTCATTCATTTGAGCATGCAAGTTGCTTAATGCCATTTCATTTTCTCACTTTTCTCTCATCTTCCCTGACTTGACGCCTTTCGTTCTCCATCATTGCACAATCCAAGCTTCTTGGTCAAAAATGTTATTACTGTTTTTTGAAAGTGGTGGGAGTATGAAAATGGATTTCTTCACAGATTACCAAATGCAGTTCTCTCTCCATTCAAACTTGTTCAGCATGTCAGATTTCTACAAGCCTGGCTGTTTGAGATACTTGTCTGAAGGCTGTTCACACATGTGTGTTCATCACTTACCGCAAACACACAAGCGTATTTGCCTTACTGTTAAACGATATCTTGTGTGTGATATCTTCCTGTACATGCAAATGGATGTTCATCTTTTTTTCTTAAAGAAAATGTTTCTAGCCCTTCCGTGTTCAGTATTGTATGAGTCATCTCATGTCAAATGCCAAAGATGGAATGTTAACATTGCTGTTAAAATACTATTTATTTCAGTGGAATCTGTTCACGTATTCAGCAACTACGTGAATTAATTAAAATATTGGCTCAAGTGATGAGGAGTCAAATAAGCTCCTTAAATAAGCTCCATAAGCTCGTGTGAATCAACCTTTAGCGCCC
Source organism: Tiliqua scincoides (assembly GCF_035046505.1). Classification (NCBI taxonomy): domain Eukaryota; kingdom Metazoa; phylum Chordata; class Lepidosauria; order Squamata; family Scincidae; genus Tiliqua; species Tiliqua scincoides. The sequence continues at coordinate 179,188,091 of NC_089823.1, forward strand.
AGTTTTGTTGGAAGCCCTGTAGTTAGGTGGGATGCTACTAGTAGCACTTTGGAAAAATTCTCTAGGACTGTAGAGAATTTTCCTTGCATTGCACTGCCCCTCTTCTTGCCCTATGCCAATCAAGTATCTGCAAATCCAGGAAGTTGTGTGGCTCCCTCAGTTACTAAAACATGTTTTTCTCACTATGTTTATGAGATTAGATTTCCATGCTAAAAAAGTGAGTTCATTGTTCATTTTCTGTTAATTTACTGCATTTGCTAGGACTAAAGTGAGACCTAGAATCTGGTAAGTGGAGCTGCATTATCAGGTTCCTGGACAATCTCATGACCTCAGAATTCTGGCATGAGACCAGATGTCTTGTCTCTGCAACTCTAGTAGGCTTGAATGGCCAATGATGTGGGGTGCAATAGGCTTGGGAGAGAAAGGTTATCTGTACCGTTCTAAGGTACAGGGGAAGCCATGCTGCAGCAGTATTAATATTTTGTCTGTACCACTGTTGAATCTTGAGCACAAGGGCTAACTTGAAGGCATGCTTTGGTTCCTCATGCCAGTGCTGAGTCCCAGCCTTATGATATATAGTACTCATGTAGCAGCATACAGCTGTTGAAAGTGAGAACTTATCACAAGGAGCGAATTCAGGTCATAGCTGTTTTCTAACAGCCTGATCGTATTTATCAACTCTAATGTTAGTAACATGTATCATGGATCCCATCACCATGTTTAAAATGGGATCCAATTCCTGAGACATGGAGTAGAGCTCTCTACCTGACTGCCAGGCAGAGCCTTCAGAGCAGGATCTTACAAGAGAGAACTGGCACAGCGCAGGATTATACCAGCATCCATGGATTCTTTAGGCCTCTTATGATGCTATGTTTAGTGACCCACAGGGGACTCTACTATTCCCAAGCCCTTTCCAAAGCTGCATAATTCTTCTCTATCTCTGCGTTGCCAAGTACTAACTAATGATGGGCACAACTTACTTATTTGAATTTGGACTTTTTTTGTTTTTCTGAGGGAGAGAGATTTTCAGAGAAATCAGCACCAAGGGAGCTCCAACTAATGGTCTTTTCAACCAAGTTTCTTCCTGCTCTCTCCTTTCCTATGCTTTCCCAATTTTGCCATTTGAAGAGGAAGGGGAGAAGAGAAAATTGCAGACTAGAAGTCTTCCAAAAGCCAAGGTGTCTCCCTAAGTTTCCAGTTCTCTTCAATGAAAGCTTCTGAGCATTCTTGGATCCTCCACAGTGATAGGAACTCAAGAAGTTGTTTATTCTTCCTTATAAATGAGCCATGTAGTATTAAAAAATATACACTTCCCCAGTCAGTGACATAGTCAACTTTGAGTATGCTCAGAAATGTTCATTCCAGAGTGAGGATTCTTAGAAATAGCCTTAGGTGGGAAACTAGTTTAAAAAAAAAAACAAAACCTTTTGCATTTTCAGAGTTCCAACTGGCAGGACCTGCTTAAGAGCATCTTTTCATGACAGCCTAGCTAGCTGCTCTTACCCCTCCTGTCTCGTCCCCCCTCACAACATGGTTAGTTTGTCAAAGTTTGGGCAAGGGAAGGAGAGATGTTGACAGATAAAAGGACTGGCACTGAAGCAAAGGCAAAATGTTTTAAGGGTGTGGAGCCAATGATACAATACGCAGCAGTAGCAACTCCTGCCCAATTTGTCCTGCTGTCTTTTTGCACCCTTTTCTCTAATGCCTTCTATAACAAGCTGCATCAGACAGCAGGTGGGCCAACGTACTTTCGGAGCAGCTTTGCTGTACGCTGCCTTATTTCCACTGAACAAGCAGGGAGAGTCCCCATTTTTACAGCTGTCATGCAGCAAGAAGAAAGGATAGCAACACTGGAGGGTATTGCTGTACTACTATCACACAAAGCTTAATCCTCAAGTGCACAAAGGCACCATTTCTACCCTTTGGGCGATATTGAGACTGGTAAAAAAATGAAATTAGGCCTCACAACCAGAAAACTTGACACTGTCATGGGTGCTCTTCATTTCAGCAGATTAGCCCCAGAGAAAATACCTGTCCCTGAGGTGGAACGCCATGCTTTGATAGACATTTAACCACTGTGCTCACCTTCTCATATTTAGATATGCTTACCTGCCCCTCTGAGCACCAGCCACTGCTTTGAAATGGGGTATTCTTCATCTGTAATATATATTCTTTATGAGCTTCTCTTGTTAACCTCGAAGCATCCTGAGACTTGACCCCTTGACTCTCCCTTTCAAGGCCCTTTTAATGAATTCCCAAAGTTTTGGAATGTGGGTGAGAAAACATATAATGTGACAACATCACATGACATCAGTAGGTTTGCCTAAATGCTACAGGGAAAAAGGCAAAAACTGGACATGAGGCTGACATTTTAGAACATCTAGTTTCTCCCTTAGTTGCTCCATCAGTAGGGATTGATGTTTGTATGCTAAACTTCCCTTCTTACCATTTTTTTTTCCATTGTCAGTTCTAGCCAGTCCTTGTCACTGCATCAACCTTTATCAAATCCCTTTGTTAGAGGGGTGTGTGTGTGTGTGTGTGTGTGTGTGTGTGTGTGTGTGTGTCTATCTATCTGCAGGAAGGCTGAAAGGAAGTTTCCAGTGTCCCAGTGCTGTGATCTAAAAATGCTAAGCCTGTTTAGTAGTTGAGGAGACTAAATGAAAATAATTATATGCAGCAGCCTCTAGACACTTCTTTTGGACACTGAGAGTTTTGTTTAATTTTGTTTTCAAATTGGAAGAAATAAATCAAGAGAACAACACTTAAAAATGTGTTTGGTAACTACTGTGATCCCCGGTCTTTTGGGAAGGTCATTATCTTGTTATGTACCACACATATTAAAACAATAAATAGAGCCGTTTGCTCTCCGGATATTTAGAAGTCCATTCCTAATGCCCTGCAGCTCAGGCGCCCTGTGTACTTCCATTATCTATTAAAAGAGAATGGACTTGCTGGGATGAGAACAGTATGCTAGATTGTTCTTCTTTAAGATTGGGTGGCCAGTGGCACTAATTCCTTAGGTGTACATATCTTTAAAGCTACAATGTTATGCACTTTTGCCTGGGAAAAAGTTCCATTAAATTTAATGGGCCTTACTTCTGAGAAGCTATGCATGGGATTGTTGTGTAGGACTGTCTTTTTAAAAGACCAATTATAAAGGAACAACTCTCAGCAGGACTGGCCCAAGACATTCTGGTGCCCAAAATGGCATACCAAATACTGCTTCCGCCTTACCTAGTGGCACACCGGGCATCACTTCTGCTACTGCTGCCCCTCCTCCTACTTCCTACATTCAGAAAAGGAAACAGAGTAGGAGGAACATTATATATATGGTTCAACAACATTACATCTTTTAACACATCCTGAGCACCACTTAGCATTAAGTCCAGGGTCACCTACCCTAGTGGGTTCCATGACTTACCTGTTCTACAACAAAGCCATTTATCATATTGAGAGATTTTAGTCTCTCTGTCATGATTTGAACATAACTTTACCCAGTCAGCAAGAAGATAGCTGGATTTACCCGTTATTGCAACATTTTCTTATTTCGCTGCCTACCTGATTGCATTCTTTGTATCAAGATCACCCTCAGCATTTGGGTTAGTTTTGGGCAATAGTTTATACCTAGTACTTTTTTTTAGTTTTGGAGCCTGGCATTTCTTTCCACTGTGATTTTACAGAGGAGTTTATTTCCCTTAAGTTTTCTTAATCCCCACTGCCTAACAAATCTAAATAATTCCTCCCTTCAGAACCCTCTTATCAATACATTGAGACTCTGCTGCAGTGTTACTTATAGCGCTGCATGTGAAGCAGATGGCCACTCTGAAAATGGTACTTGGAAGCCTGGACTCTGATACCTTGCATAGAATGTTTTCTTCCAGAACCTCACATTTCTCAATATCATTGGTGCTGATGTGACATACAACTACTAATTTCTTTCCTGTGTGTTCTACCTGCCCCTCTTCAAGTACACACTGTAGGCAGAGCATGCTAGGAGCAAGCCAAGCCCTCTTCTGCTCCCAGCTTCCATGGTGTGCTGAGGGGAGGGAAGGGGAATAAATGCCCCTCCCAAATGCTGGGAGGCAGCACCGCACTGCCATCCACACCCCCACAGCACCCCCCCTCCAGAGGCATTCTGAGGGCCAGGAAAGCAGCACACTGTCTCCTTAATCCTCTGACAGCCTTAAAAGGGCCTTGGAAGGCTGAAAAACATCACTTCCACAGAGGAAACCGGAAGTGATGTTTCTAAGCCCCCCGAAGGCCTTCTGAAGGTTGGGGAGGTTTCCCCAGCCCTCAGAATGCTTCATAGGGCATTAAAACATCATTTCCGTTTTCCTCCATGAAACCAGAAGTGATGTTTTTTCCCTCTGAGACATTTACAAGGCCTTCAGAGGGTTGGAGAGGGTGTGCACTGTCTCTCTGGGCCTCTGGCTGGGAGGCAGGGGGTGGTAGCTGCCTGTGCGGGGGGGAGGGGATGGCAGTAGCCTGCAGTCTTGGCCCTATGTAGTACCGGGGTCAGGATCACCACTGCCCAGCATGCTCCATCCATCCTGTGTGTTTGAAGAGGTGGAGCAGGAACCTGTAGGCAGCAGAGCTGAAGAGAAGAAAAGCACTCCTTAGTCCTGACTTCCTATTCCACCCATCCACATGCCGTGGTAGTGGTTACAGTGGTAGTGCTGGAGAAAGAAGAAAGCCGAGAGTGAGCAAGACGGGATGAGAACCAGCAGGTAGCAGAGTTCAAGATACCAGCTTAAAATGTTAGGTGAGCAAGAAAGAAGCAGGGGTGACGATAGCAATAAGAAGTGGGCAGAAAAATTGGGTAAACCTTCAACTTGGGCTGCACCTAAGGGCAGGACTCATTGATCCCACATGGCAATCCTAGCATGATTTGATTGTAGCTTCTATTTTTATTTTTTGATGAAGACGGAGAGAGGTGATTCATAATATCATTCCCTTTACAGTTCTTGGTGCCTGAAGGCTTGGTTTCTAGTTCAGTAAGAATTTTAGTGAAAATGTTTTGTTACTTGACTGTTTAGTTTCTTTATGTTTGCCTTACCTTAGACCCCCTCATAAATTGTTAATAAGGTTAAAGAAAATTACACATGGAACACACACCTAATTATTAAGAAGCAGAAGAAGAGCTTGATATTAAACCATTTGTGCAGTGTAATAAAGATTTGAGGAGAATGGGGAACAGACTAGAACAAAATGACTCAATATCTCTTAAAATGAAATGTAATTAAAGCATATTCACATCTTGTCCTCCACAGCTGCTGTACACATAATGGCCAAAGGAAACAGCTTGGCTGGTGTTTAGTTAGAGATAGCCAAAAATATATTTTTCTTGGCTTGTTTTAGAATCCAGATGTGTTTTATACTCAGATAAATAAAACATCGTTCCTAAAGATGAGCCTCTGCAGGTACTGCGGCTCAGGACATCGTGACAACCCATTTTATGCTGCAAATGCTACCCTACCCCCATTTGCAAAGCAACAACCAAAATGTAATACATGGATTTAGAATTTCAAAAAATACGTGCAGCACGCTTCATGGAACTGCTTCAAGACTGTGTGCAGATTTTCTTTCTAGATATTGTTGGTGTGGGTCTGCCTCTAAAACAAAAAACAAGCAGGTGTGCAGTTTAGATTTGAAAATCTCCCACAAAAAGCACAGAAGAGAACTATATCCAAGTGAACAATAGACAACTTACTCCCCAGTGCAGGCACTTGTAAACTGATAAATATTGATGTTTCGCCATTTTTAAAATGCACGAGCTTTTCAGTTGGTAACTGTCTTTAAGGTACCTATCATCTTACAAATCTTTCCCTTAAAATAAATCGACTACCTATGCAAAACGCAATATCCTTCCATCAAGAATTCTGTAAAAGCTGTGATTTGAACATTGAAATGTCATGCAAAGTTTTTCGATTAACATCATTCCTGTGAGAACTCCACAAAGAGAGGTGCCGCTTTAATGCAGATAGTACATCTGTATCAAAGGGTACATCTCTGATGCAGATGTACAGTAACTCCTGGATGCATTAGGCACAACCATGACACAGTGAACCATATACACAGCCAGTTTCCATGATTGGCAGAAGGCAAAGAACCATGAGTGAGATTCTGTCTGTATTCAATAATAGACAACTCTGATGTGACATGGAATGCTGCTTCTCTTGATATTAACATATTTGCTTGTGGCCATGCTGTGATTTATGTGCTTAGGTGCAATAAATAAAGGTTTCCTGCCCCAAAAGGGCTCACAATCTAATGAAAGATGCATGAAGAAACAACACAAACAGCCACCAGATCAGCCATTTTCAACCACTGTGCCGTGGCACACTGGTGTGTTGCAAGTGATCCACAGGTGTCCCACTGGAATTTGGGGGAAGGTCATTTATTAGTAGGGCCAATGGGGATGTGAGCCCCCCACTAGCAGCATGGTGTGCCTTGTGAATTGTAAAAAACCTGATGCTGTGCCTTGACAATTTTAGTACCTTGTCAGTGTGCCATGAGATGAAAAAGGTTGAAAATCACTGCACTAGATGTTAAGCTTGGATGAGTAAGAACAGTTTTTTACCCTGCTAAATATAAGAGGGTCACTATTTTAAAAGATGCTTCTTTGCCTCATTAGCAGAGAGGATATGCATTTGCACACGGAATTGAAAACCACGTATTTAGCCAGTATAACCCAGTTTCCTGAATGCTGGTTTTGTATCTGGGTTCAAACCCTAGCTCTGATAAGTCAATCTAATCTTAAACTCACTTCCTTATAAAATTACAGTGACCTACCACATAACATGCAAGGACAAGCAGTATAAAGACTTTAGAGCACTTTGAACATTATAAGTACTATATAAATGATTAATAGGTTACATCAAAGAAGAGATTATTGAAGCATGATACGGCTTATACCGACTATAATATTCATGTATATTTTGAAACATTTTAAAAACATACATTATTTATTCAGTATAGAGCCTATTACATTTTATGCCACAATTTATGAATAAATCTACAAATGTGTACTGCAGGTTCCTTATTGAAAATGTGAGCTTTCATGTGTGAAGTCTTTCATTACCTATATTTCAGATCCTCACATTTTCAAGTTACTGGAGCATTTAGAGTGTGCAAGGAATGCAGGGTCAGGCCAAGAGGTTTTCCTGTGGAACACTGTCTTTCATGTACTTACATTTGATCTCAGTGATTTGTTAGGTTCTCTGGGCTTTTTAATGTGTGGTGCATAGGGGCAGGTATTTAGTGACTGCTTCTTATATTCAGCTCCTGAGCAAGCAGAGCACATGCTGGGGAAAAAACTGTATCTAAGATACTTTTTAATGAGAACTGGTCAAGTACAGACACTGACAAGTTAGAGGGGGGAAAAAGAGTTCTCCAGAAGATACCATGAAGCTTTTCTCTTGGGCTGTACAGCTACCTTTTTTTCCATGAGACTTCCTCTGGAGAACTTTCCAACGGTCTGTGCTCCATGGTTCTCCTTCCAGCTTTAGCCAGGGATCATTGTAACATTGATCATTGTAATACACAAAATTGCTTTAACCAGGAATCATTGTAAGATTAGTATGAGCTCTGCACATCTCCTGGCCGGCTTGCTACTGTGAATGCACAGATGTCCGGTGGGGGTGTGTGAACATCTGCTTATTTCCAAGGAAACTTCTGTTCCAAGCAGTGTGTTTTGGGATTGTACAAAGTCTGTCACACTTTTATATATGGAAGTTATGCAGGTGGTCCATCTAGCTAGCAGCCCAATCCTGATTAGTGCTGGTATAGCAGGGCAACACTGTATCCAGCACTTGCCAGGAGCAGACTGGAGGTCTCCTTGTGGTAAGGGGATATGTTTCCCCTTACGCTGAGTAACACCCCAGCTTGCCCTATGGGGCTATTTGGATTTGTGCCTGATAACTCAAGTCTTGACTTGAGTCTATTCAAGTCTTTGCATTTTTAGGCTAAAACCCTTGAGTCGCTTTTGGGTTCAAAAACAAGAGTCAGAAAGAGTCGCGAAAAATGCATGTTTTTGCAACTTGAGTCTGTGTCATCTGAGTCTTGGCCCATCCCTGCTGTTTGTTCTCTGTACCAGTGGCGTCACTAGGATTCGTGTCACCCAGTGTGGGAGGCCTGTGTGTCACCCCATGTAGTGGGCGGGGCAACGCCCCAGGTGGGCGTGGTGATGTACCATTGCCCCGGCCCCACCGTTTTTTTGGCTGTACCTTTTGTTATAACGCAGATATTTCAATGTGGTTTGTTTCATTGCATTGCAATGCATTCTGCATGAAAGTACGCATTGATTGATATATGACATGATGGTCTTATTCCTCCAAACTCTGATTTTAGTGATTTTGAAAACTTGTAGAGTCTCACACACACACACCCGTGTCAACTTACTAACACCTTATTGCAGCAGTTCTCAAACTTTTAGCACTGGGACCCACTTTTTAGAATGACAATCTGTCCAGGACCCATTGGAAGTGATGTCATGGCCAGAAGTGACATCATCAAGCAAATTAAAATAAATAATTATAAATAATTAAATTAAAATAAAATAATTAAATAAGGGTGAGCCAGTCCTGTTCCACCAAGTGAATCTAATCTGAAGTAAGTCCCATAGTGGTCAATGGGGTTTACTCTCAGGAAAGTGTGGATAGGATTGCAGCCTGTGAGCCCAATCCTATGCATGTCTACGCTGAAGTAAGTCCCATAGTGGTAAATGCGGCTTACTCTCAGGAAAGCGTGGGTAGGATTGCAGCCTGTGAGCCCAATCCTATGCATGTCTACTCTGAAGTAAGTCCCATAGTGGTCAATGGAGCTTACTCTGGAGTCTGCCTGCAATAACAACACCCCAAAAAGAATCGGTGAGCTCTTCAGCCCTCCCAGTGCCCAGTTTAAAGTTCTTCTATTTCAGGCACATCAGAATAAAGACCCACCTGGCTTCACAAGTGCAAAATAGAAAACTTTCCCCTTACCATTCAAGCCTCTTTTTGGTGGGGGGGGGGGGAGGCTGCCTTCTGGAGCAGCTCCATCAGATCAGGACCCTTCTGGTGTCCTCACATTCTCCTTTGCCAAGACCAAGGCTTGTCTGCCTACTCGCGAGTAAACGCAACTGTGAGGCTGCTTTGCTTTCAATAGGGCTCCATAGACTGGGAGGGAGGCAGCTGGGAGGGAGGAACCTCCTTCTCTGATGTTTTTGGGGACTGCACTCATTGGATGAGGACCATTCTGATGTCCTTGGAGTCTCAGCCTGCCTCAACTAAGGCAAGTCCACCTACTCGTGAGTAAACGTGACCACGTGACTTCGTTTCAGGCTCAGCCTCGGAGCTGGGAGGGGGGAGCTTCTCGGGTGTTTTTGGGGGGCTGCATTCATTGGATCGGGACCATTCTGGTGTTGTTGGATTCCTCTCAGCCTGTTCTTTTCAATCGACTATGGCAAGTATGCCTACTCACGAGTAAACGCGCAATAGGCTCACTTTCACTTTCCATAGGGCTCCATGCATTTTTTCTTCCTGTTTTCTGGCCATAACTTTTGAATGAAAGGAGCTATTTCAATTCCGTTTTTTTCACTGCACTCCACTGGCCATTCCGCATCCAACAGTGTATGGCATGGTGCAGTAGCCCCTAACCCTGCGATGTTAGCACGTCCTCCCCCAGGGCACGTCACCCCCCCAGAGCGTCACCTGGTGCGGCCGGCACCCCTCACATCCCCCTAGCGATGCCAGTGCTCTGTACCCATGCTTTACTCACATCCAGTTAGCCTGCGGCATTCTCCCTTTCCACATTCATTGCCATGTTATCACAGTATTGCTGTGAAAATAACTTTATCATAGGTACGTATGTAAACAAAAAGCAACATATATACAGTTTGTTACTATCTGCTTTTTGAGGCATCCATAGTTGGTCTTTGAAATATCATCCATGGATATGAAGGAACAACTAACAGTCCAAACCTATCCTCACGGAGACTGCCAAAACTCTCCCCGGGGGAAGGGGACTTTTGTTCCTTTCACCCCAGTAAGGGCTCAGGTCCCACAATGGGGCTACTTGAGTCTGCCGGTGCTTCTGTTTACTCAAGTTTACTGTTTTGCGCTTGAGTCTACTGCTTTGCTGGCATAGACTGTCATGCTTTGCAGCCCAACACAGAGGATAGGCTCTGGCGGGGCAGGGCTCTGCCGGTCCCATCCCCTCCCTGGCCAGTTCCTCCCCCATCCTCTCTCTGCCCTGGAATGCCTCCCTTCCACCCCGAAAACCTGCACCGCCACTTGGTGGTGCAATGTACCATTGGGTGCTCCTGCAGCATCCTCCATCCGGCGCTGACCTGGTGCTGGCACTCAGAGGTTGCCATAAATGTGCTTTATGGCACATTTACAACACCTGCGCAGGAGCTCAGTGCTGGTGCTACACCTAGCTTGGATTGGGTCCTAAATGCTCTTAATTATGATGATATAACTTTTCAGGGAGGTGAAAATATTTGTGAAAATAATTGTGGGTGATTCACACATCCCTGGTCAGGACCCCCAGTTGAACACTTCTGAATGCTAAAATGAATGCAAGTTGTGTCGTCGAATCAATCTCCAGTGTAATCCCTCAGTGCCTTTGCTGGCTTCCACAAATTGACACCAAGGTAGATTTGGCTCCTTGTTTACTGCAGTGCCCATCTGCGGGCAGTGTTAAGGAAAGAATGTCAGCTAATTCCTCCATTACACTGTGCTGGGTTTTCCAAAGGTTATTTATATCAGTCTGCATTAGAACGCAGTATGAGAATATTTCTTTTGGCAGTTTATATATCATAACAGCTCACTGAAAATCCAAGCAGTGAAACTAAAAATAGAGTATGATGTTATGCTTCTCAGCAGAGGAATGAGATTCATGTTTGCATAAATGGGAAAGTTAAAATACCTTAATATTCATTTTGCATTTCATTTTAAATATATTACCATATTTCTGTGCGCACTAAAAGAGGCAAGTTTGCTCCTTCACATTTTGTAATGGAAGGTCACTGTGTTTAAAGAATCTGTATTGCAAAACTACCCTCTGATTCCCCCGGGCTTTAAAGCAAGTGACATAAAAAAGTTTCATGGTGCATGCTTAGTGTAGATATCCTAAATTGGCTGTCGCTGGCCATTAAGAGATGATCTTATGTTCATATATATATGCTTGGGCTACATTTGTTAAAGTGCAGGTTGTAAACCTTTCAGACATGCACATTCTTCTCAAATACAGATGAATTGCGTGCCTTCTTAACAACATCAGTTGGCTATTGCCCGACAGGTCTTCTTTTCTTCATGTTCAGGAGCTCTCTGAAATTAAACCTGTCCCGTTCCTCACCCTGCCATTTTTAATCAGTCATAAGGAAATGTCACCCTCCATTTTCAGTACAGGCCACCAGGAACATGTTTATAACATTGCATTTCTATGGGTCTCAGACCTGCTCATTGTCTTGCCAAGAAGACCGTACCGATTTTTTCAGAGGGTTGGGTCATCTGAAAATGTGGGCATTTGAGAAGCAATTATTTTTAGTGTAAATTAACGTAGGCTGGAAAACAGATGGTTTTTGACCCTGAGAATATGTCTCAAATCTCTCAGAGTGTTGTATCAATGCTCTCTCTTAACCTATTCTTCTGTATTTTGGAACTGTCCCCGCATTACTTGAGGGGTTGCTGGCACGTAGGCCAGCATTAATTGTGATACATTAATGTAGTAATGCCACCTGCACACTCAAGACTGAAATCCTGTTCTAATTAAAATCAATGATAACTTTTCATTCACTTTACATTTCATCCTGAGTTTAAATCCCAGTCGATTGGCACACAGCCTGATCATATTGGGTATTAAACCCCTGCTAATTGGGTAAGAGGCACTTTTTCAAGTGGGTGCTCCTTTTTTTAGCAGGGGAAGAGTAACTGGCCCACCTCACCCCAGCAGTGTCTGTTCTAGTGGCTGACTGCTGGTATTCATTTGCATCTTTTTAGATTGTGAGCCCTTTTGGGACAGGGAGCCATTTAGTTATTTGATTTTTCTCTGTAAACCGCTTTGTGAACTTTTAGTTGGAAAGCGGTATATAAATACTGTTAATGTTAATGTTAATGTATTTATGACAGAGAATCTAGCAGTGGAGGGGGGGTGTTGCACTGGAGATTGATTCTCTTGCATTCACACACACTTGCATTCACACTCTACATGGGGCTGCCCTTGAATATGTGCCAGAAACTGCAACGGAAATACAGCAGCCCATGTAGTTGCGGGAGCTCAACAGTATGACTCTGTTGGATCATTGCTCTGGCACCTACATTGGTTTCTGGTTTGTTTCTGGGCCCAGTTCAAGGTGTTGCCTTTAATCTTTATAGGAGCCAGGGTATCTAAAGGACTGCTTTGCCCCATATAGACCGACTCATCCCCTGAGATCCTCAGAGGAGAAACTTCTTTGTTTGCCTTCCTTCACTGAAGCAAGGGGACAGCATGATAGGAAGAGCCTTCTCGATGGTGGCTCCCCAAATGTGGGATTCTGTCCCAGGTCCCTCCCTGGACACTTTCAGATGGGGCTTAAAGACCTTTTTCTTTCAAATAACTCTTGGGGGATGTTTCTGACTGTTGAGGATTTTGGGGGACCAGCTGAACTTTTTAACTGCCTTTTTTCTGACGTGTTCTCTACTGTTTGTTTGATATTTTAATCTGCTGTTTTTGGTCACTCTGATTTTTAAATCAGAGTTTTTATTGATGTTTTTAAGCTTCTTGTAAACTGCCTTGAATGCCAGGCTTTAAGTCTGGGGAAAAGTGATATATAAATCTTATAAACAAACAAACAAATGCCTCTGTGGTGCTGAAAATGATGTGTTGCTGTTGTGCGCAATGGTGCTGCCAGCACTACAGATAAACCCAGCCTGTGCCAGAATAGGTAAGGTGAAGTCAGGGGTGGCTAATAGAATAGCCTGTGCCAGAATAGGTAAGGTGAAGTCAGGGGTGAAGTCAGGTGGATCCCAGTGGCAGCAGTGCATGCTGGGATGTTATCCCCGTTTTCCTGCCCTGTCATGCCTCCTACCTGCCCTTGGACTTACATCAGCAAAAGAGCTGGTATAGGTTCTACAAGACACATTAATGACCAGGCACCCTATGGAGAGGTAAGTAAAAAATATATTTACCTCCCCCAGGCTATCTGATTGCTCCCCACCACCACAGGCAGCCTGTGCTCTGTCAGCATGGCTGCATGGTGAAAGATGATGGGGAGGGGGTAGGATTGGGGGCAAAAGGTTGATAGCAACTTCAGATATCAAAGCACCTGCAGCCACCTGATTGCACACTTGCCTCATATGTCTGTTCATAGCACTGCTGCACATTCAGCCTGCAATAATGTCCTGCGCAAGTTTGTCTTTGGACAGGAATAGCAGAGTCATAGTTGCATGGATTATTTGTATCCAAGTGGCACTAAATTCTATGAAGCCTTTCTGAGAACAGGAGAAGAATGAGTGTGATCAGCAACCCAAAAGAATCCCATTGATGGATCCTCTGAGGAGAAACTACTATTTAAGTATTGTTAGAACAGACAGTCCATTACTATAGTAGTCAGTTACTAACAGGATGACTGGTAGGAACATATGTGTAATAATAATCTTGTATTAAAATTTAAGGAAACTATACTGAGCCTATTAGGCACTTGGGTTAATTTCAGCAGGCAGGGATCACCAGAACATAGCCCCAGAAATCCATTTTTTAAAACCAATGCTTAACACAGAAATATCTGTAATACAGATTTTAAAATCTGTAATGCAGAAAAAAAAAACTTGTGAAAAGTGCCTTTTCCTCTTCAAAGCAATTACAGTTACAGACATCTAGATTTAGATGTTGGCTTTCTGCTAACAAATCATGACTTGTAGACAGTCTTAAGTTATAGATCTGTTTAGTTTTTTGAAGAAGCATTTTCTAATCTCTAAGTGGTTAAGAGAAGGGCGAAAAAAATCCTTTTAACTGACAGCAACCATTCAGACCCCTGTTTCGTTCAGTTTTTGTTGTTGTGTTTATTATGTTACATTTCTAGTCTGTTCTATAAACAACACTTTCAGAGCAGTTCAACATTACAAGATTAAAACAAGGCAACAATAAAAACAGAAGCTTCTCAGACCAGTGTTTTCATCTGGAAAGGCAGAATCGCATTATAAATGTTTAAAGTCAATGCAAGGAAGCAGAACCCCACAAAACATATTTAATATAGGGTTATTTCCTGTGGAATGCTTTCCAGATGTTCTCTCACAGCACTTTCTAGAAAATATGGTCTGAGATAATTTTTTTTGAAAGAAGAAAGAGAAAATGCTGGTTTGTGTCACAGCTTCAGAAAATCGCTGTTCTCCTGCTTTATTAAATTATCCCATGTTCATGAATTGCCCCATATTTTTTCAAAATTGTTTTCATTCTTGTAAAGGTTAATGTGATGAAGACGCATTTGACAATGTTCATTCTAGATTATGTTGATTTAGATCTGCTTCTGAGGTAGCCTGTTCTCTGTGGTTTCATTGTAGACAGTAGACTAATACCTGAATCTGTGGATTTTAATGCCTGACATTGTTTGGCGTGTTCTTCAGCCTCACAGTGCCAGACTTATATCCATATGTGGTGAAGAGTGGATATATCTCAGCTAAACAGTGCTTAAAAAAAATCCAGGATAAAAATAATGATGGAGAAAGGGGGAGTTGTTTGTTCGGCATTTTTAACCACCTTTCACAACTCTCAAGAGGAATTGCAAAGTGGTGCAAATGACATAGAATACAATACAAATTCATTATCAAATGTAAAACCTCTGTCAGGGGTTGAACCTTTGGCCGACCCCCTCCTTACCTGACTGTGGGCCAGGGACAGAACTGCCTGGCCACAGAACCATCGCCACCTTGCCAGCTGACCAGGCGAGATGCAGGGTAGCTGGGTGGGAGAGACAGTCCCCCCAGAGATCACCTGACCGGAACAGTAGAGGAGGGAAGCAGGCTAGGGTCAGGGCCCCTTTAAGCCTAGAGAGGGTGGAAGCCGAGGGTGTGGCTGGGGAGATTAAAAGCAGGGAAGCCTGTGATGACAGGCAGTTCTGAAGAGGGAAGGCAGGAGCTGGAACCCCTGCCTGAAGATCAAGGGCCTCAGATCCTGCCTCCAGGGAAGAGGATATGAACCCCCTCCCCCTGACTTGGGTCTGAGGCTCCCCCTGCAGGGAACCCCGGGGAGGTGGACACACCCACCCAGGGGTCCCAAGAGACTACCCAGCCGACCCTCGGCACCCTGCTGGGTGACCCCCAGAGACACCCTTCACAGGGTACCCCTCGCAACCTCAATAAAATACAAAAAGGTAGATTAACAGCCCAGTCCAATGGTGAATTTGGCTGCCAGATGGAGCATTGTCTCCCTTGCCAGCCATTCTGTGAGTATTTTTTATTTATTTCACATTTTTATACCGCCCTTCCTCCGAAGAGCTCAGTGCAGTGTACACAGTTGCTCTCCTGCTTTTGTCCTCACAACAACCCTGTGAGGTAGGTGAGGCTAAGAGAAAGTGACTGACCCAAGGTCACCCAGGAAGTTTTATCTTCCCAAGTTTTCACCCAGGAAAGGAGGGGGGGTTTGAACCTGGATCTTCCAGGTCTAAGCCCACCTCCCAGACTGGTAGACCAGGTAAAGCAGTGGTGGGAAAGGGAGCAAACTGGGGGCTTGTGGCAATGGCATGCATCGGATCCTAACCCCTCTGTAGAGGAGCTCATCACCCCTTTTCTCTCTGGACATATGCCATCAAAAGTGGTAACATATGTCCAAGGAGAGCCATAGGCAGCTCCAGGGCTCACACAGAGGTATGTATAATTATTTTACACTTCCCCCCCCCATTTGCCCACAGGTTGCCCCCTGTTTACTCAGAAGTAAACCCCATTAGGTTCAGTGGGTCTTACTCCAACATAAGTGAGTGTAGGACTGCAGGTTAAGTCAGCATGACACACATAAAACGACACATAAAAGCCACATTAACAATCTTAAGTACCAGTCAAAAGCTGGTGTGAAGAGGATGTACTTTACTCTGCAAGAAGGCAATGGTGGAGACAGGCAGTGTTGCTAGGTGAGTTCCATAGTTAGAGTGCCACCACAGGGGAGCCTAACATCTGAAAGCCAAGCACTGGGGGGGGGGGGGTCCACAGATGGTAACCTCAGAAGTATCATCTGCAGCTGTGCCCCTTTTCAGACATCAACACCACAATCCCATGCAAGTCTCCTCAGAAGTAAGTCCCATTGTGTTACACCTCTCAGGAAGGTGTGGATAGGATTGCAGCCAAAAGCACCAATCTTATGGGTGCCTTGCCCTGCTAGAGAAAGCATTCCAGCAGCACACAGTCCTTCACAGTGGCACAAAAATCAGGCCACTGACGCATGCTGCTGGGCTGCTACTGCAAACCGTAAGAGGCATGTGCAGTGGTGGCACAAGGGGACTCTGCAGACACTTTGTGGTTGGTGGCAGGGTTGGGGATGGAGAGGTTCAGGGGCATTTCATGTCAGGGCAGGGAGTGGGGAACAGGCTGGAAGTGAAGAATATCAGCTACATTCTGGGTCTTAACCCACATTTTTCATGTTGCCCACTCCGTTTCTGGCCTTGGACTTATGCCAGCTATGTAGGCTCTGATCCAGCTGTTTTGCTGGTGCAGGTCCAAGGAGAGGGGAGAAGAGGGAATGGGGTTAGGATTCAGCATGCACGAGTGCCGCACTACTGCCTCCTATCTGCCCCCCTCCCCACCTAGAAACTGCCCCATTCCCTCCCTGCCCCTGTTCTGCCCACTCCCCACTACTGGTTTACCTTTGCTGCTGGAGGTAGCAGACAGCGACAATGCACCCACCATCATATGGCCACATACAACAGCAGATTTGTGTTCGACTCTCGTAGGCAACAGCACAGCCCTGGGTTGGACTGGACTGTTAGGAGAATCCTCCCTCAGTTCTGTTGGAAATACCAGATAGTCTTTTTCTGCACAGTACTGTGATTCTGCATGTGATTGTATTCTGTTGTGGCTTTTCAAAATGTTTCGAATGACCTTACGTGTTGGCTCATGTACTTAAATCTGAAATTGTTCTTCCTCAAACTTCTTTTCCCCCCAGTTTTGATGCGGCATTCTCTTTATGTAAATGTACTCTGCTTGCCAAATGGTGTCTAGACGCTAAAGCAGATTTGACTAATTATTGCAGTCACCCCAGTGGCTTGACTTCACACCCTTCGGTACTTGTCACTGAATCAGAAATGGGAAATGTGGAGATAAGAGCAAGTAGTCGCATAAGTCCAAAAGGATCACGTTAGGATGTACAAATATAGCTTTGCTGTTCTTACCTAGGGACTATTTTCTATCATTTTAGTAACAAATACCGCATGATCCCTAGTCACCAGTCTTTTTTTTTACTCTATAAATTAACTATGTACTGTCTTAAAGGATGCCTACTTTGTATAAGGTTTGTTGTGTTTGGATATGCTCCTTGATGCCTCGAAAGGTTTTGAGCAGTCATACATCCTGTTCCTGACTAACGGCACGCCAATAGAACATCTGTTCTGCCAGTGTGCCAGGCCTTCATGCTGTTGCAAAAGCACCAGGAAGTGCTTTGTGACTGCGTAGGCCCCAGCAGTGGATGCAGGAAGGTTGGAGCCTCTTTGCTGATTTCAGGATGCCCGCAGAGCACGTGAGTCCAGCATAGGGGCAGGGGGATGACAGGAACAGGGTGGAATGGGGCAGGGGAGGGAAACGATGGGGCAGATTGGGTGGATTGGGCCCAGGAGGGGGTGGGATCGGTAGCACCAGCACATGCCGTATCCTATCTCCCTCCCCAGGCCTGATCCACTTACACGGATTAATGTGGACTTGTACCAGCTATAGAGCTGGTGCAGGTCCAAGCTGACCCGTTGCTGTGGCTGGAGCTTTCCCCAGGTAAAGGGGACAAATGTCCCCTTACACCAGTGGTTCTCAAATTCTCTGGGAGAGTTTGAGCCGGTAAGTCTTTGCAGGGGTGGAGGGAGGAGGTAGCCGGGGCGGGGGGGGGAAAGCAATGGCGCGATCCCCAGGATTGCGCCGCTCAGGGGGCTGCAGGGGCTTGGGTGCACTTACCCAAGCCTCCTGCAGCCTCCCTGGGGTGCGGGGAGCCCGGTGCGACTTCTGGCAGGGCTCCCCGCAGCAGGGAAAGTGGATACGGAGCGATTGCGCCCTGCCCCCACTAAAGCGGAAGTGGAGCGCGATCGCTCCGCATCCACTTTCCCTGCTGCAGGGAGCCCTGCCAGAAGTCGCGCCAGGCTCCCCACACCCTGGGGAGGCTGCAGGAGGCTTGGGTAAGTGCACCCAAGCCCCTGCAGCTGCCTGAGCCTTCCCCCTGCCTCTAGGCTGCTCTCGCCCCTTAAGGGGGCAGAGACCAGGGCCCTCAGGCTGGAGCGTCGAATAGCACTGCCTTACACTGAAGAGACCTCCAGCAGCCAAGAATCCCCCATGGGATATGACAAAGCCTGTGCCAGAGCCGCTGCATCACCACGCAGGTAGGATTGGGCGGATAATGTCTCTCAGATAACATACAGCTTTGGCTGTAGGAGAAAACTAGTCCCCTCATGGATTTGAATATCACAGTGAACATGGAAGCAATTGTGATATATACATTTCAGTTTGATCATCTTCTGCCTTTCTTTTCACTCTATGTCCCTCTCCTTCTGAACTCCTAGCTGTTAATTTTATCTTCTTGGCTGCATTACACAAAAACTGGGATGACTGCAAGTTAACCAGTTTATACCTTATATGTGGCAGTCCAAGACCTTTGTAGCAGTCTAAGAAAAGCCTCTTATTGCTTCAGTGTTTTTGAATGGGACAGGATGAGGAACAAGGGTGGTGTCAGAGGTTAGTCAAGTCAGGGAGTGGCCAGAGGCCCATGCCCATCTGAGGTCCCACCTGGTCAGCCCAACCCCACTTTAGTACTGGTAGCAGTATGTATAGAATCCTTTACTGGCATATAAAACAAATTAATCTACAACTATATACATTTGGTCAGCCAGATAGCAAATCAACTTCTCGATTGCGCAGGTCAATGAGCTGATATAGGAAAGTTGCCACAGTATCTGTTATTTCCGCATATAGCAGGGGTAGCAGTGGTAGTGCCCTATGCACGTGGAGATGGTCGACCACAGGAGACCTAGTGTAGCCAGGGCATCTCGCAACACGGCATTGTCTTGGCAGTGACAAGGGGAGAAGCTTCTGTGAGTTATTCAACAAGGATCCTACAATATCTTCTTCTCCTTGACTGTCCTTTGTCTAAAACCAAGAACCAGTTTGGCTCAGTGGATTCTCGCCATCCCAGAAAAGTTGTTCATATCCCAAAAGCATAGGCTGGGATCTAATCTTCTGTTAGTAGGTTCTGTCAGCTGATGTATAGTCAACTCCCTGTATTTGTGGGGGTTCCATTCCTTTCCCCCTGGATATGGGGGGACCCTTTATAAATAGCAACCCCCCTCGTGCGCCCAATACAATACCTTTGTTTTACTATAGTAGCATTTGCAGTACAGGTGTTTCTTGGTTAACATTCTTACTTAACTGAAGAACTGAACATGCAGGCCCCTATCCTGCACACTACAGAAAGGAGACTTACTGAATGTTAAAAGAAAGCGGTTTCTGTCAACATTCAGTTAGTCATGCAGGCTGGTTGCCTGCACATTTGGTCCAGTTAAGCAAGAATGTTAAACAAGAAGCACCCGCATGGCAAACACTACTACGGTGAAACAAAGGTACTTCAGTGGGCATATGGGGGCATCGGACCTCAACAAGTGGGAGACCCTGGCCTCTGAGCGGCCCGCTTGGAGGCAGGCTGTGCAGCATGGCCTTTCCCAGTTTGAAGAGACACTTTGCCAACAGTCTGAAGCTAAGAGGCAAAGAAGGAAGGCCCATAGCCAGGGAGACAGACCAGGGACAGACTGCACTTGCTCCCGGTGTGGAAGGGATTGTCACTCCCGGATTGGCCTTTTCAGCCACACTAGACGCTGTGCCAGAACCACCTTTCAGAGCGCGATACCATAGTCTTTCGAGACTGAAGGTTGCCAATAATGTAAATGGTGAGTCCCCCAGATCCACTGATAAGTGAAACCAGGATACTGGGGGACACCTGTATATGCTCTCTACTACCATGTCTGCAGCTAGGAAGAGTATCTGATCCTGTTTGGCTTTCAAGAGCTTTTTTTGCTTGCACCTTCAGTGAACCTTGCAGATAGATCTATCCACTGACCTAGTCTTCAATTTTTTTCATGGGGTTCTACTTGTCATAAGTATAGCTGTAGCCATGTACTATGATGCAACTGAGTTCAAAAAGTCTTCTATTATTGCTGAAACCATCAGTGGGTCAAACTAGGTATGGGCCAGTATCAAGAAGAGATCATGTTCATCAGAATTTTACACAATTCACTGAACAGAGACCTTGCTCTTTTTCCAGTGTATAATGTGTGCATTACCAATAGCACACACCATGTTTGCCACAGTTCAGTTAAGCAGCCATTAAAAAGGGCACCGTGATAATTGCTTCAGATAATTTCCAAACAGCAGACAGCTTTTCAACAATTGTGTATAAAAGAAAGGTTTAAAGGTCTCCACTTTTTGCTTACAGCAGCACCATATTGCAGTACATTTTCATGTGTGTCCAGAAATATAAGGATTGTTTTCTTTTAAAATGTGCAGTTCAAAGCCTCTTAATGGTTCCTATGGAATATTAAGATAATAGAGTGGATCTCTATTTCCATCCTTAGTTGCTTTCTGCTAAAACATATAAATATCTATTGTAAATGTATCCTTTATTCTTGATATTTGCAAGTGTGAATGAAGAATAGAGAGCAGATTTCCCCCCTTTCAAAAGACAGATGTCTCTTTGAAATGTAGTTATCAGATTTTCAAAGGAGATGTTCATGTATTAATGATTATTTCACCCATTCTTCTTATGAATGGTGGAAGCAGACTCTCCCCCCCCCTTCTACTGGATAGTATGAGTAGCTGTGGATAGAAGACAATGTCCAGCAATTCATATTCAGAGATCACATTTTATTTTTCACTTTTGTTGTAAGTTCTAGACTGGCTTTTTGCCAACCACCTATCATGATTAGTTCTGTTTTATCTCTGAGTCATGCCTTTTGGTCATCTGCTTCTTTGCCCCATCATCATCATCATCATCATCATCATCATCATCATCATTCACCTTTATTGGCATATGAGACATGCAAACAGACAAAAAGTAGGAATAAATAGTACAAAAGATTACATGAGCATTACGCCCATTTTAACATTGATTGGAGGTCAGAAGGTCAAAGAATAAAATTTTTATGATGGTCAGAGACATCATCATGAGTTAGTATTATCTATGTTAATAGCTCTTACTGGACTTACATTAGTTTATACCAACTGATTAAATGGAGGGAGAGCTCTGCGGAGCTGTATTACCAATTTTATAAAGGTTGCTAATTGGGTAATAAGAGATTCTTTGCCCCATCACTGACATTCCTGGGGGGGCACATGAACTCCAGGGTAAAGCGGCCCCTCCCCTTCACCTGCAGAGCCAGTTGGCTGAGAAAGCTTGCAACCTTGGCTGGCTCTGCAGACAAGGGGGAGGGGCCACTTTACACCAGAGTTTACTCACCTGTAAAAGTTAGTGTTTCCATTCCCCCCTTCCCAAATGTCAGTGTGCTCCATTTCTTTTATTTTGCCTCATTTTTTCAAGCCTTTTGATAAACTGCTTTTTACTGTATGTGCCTAGTCTCTGCCCATATGTCATGCTACCCAAATGACTCAGTTCTTGCAACTGTTTGTTTTGGCTTTTGAAACAGTGAGAATTCCCTGGATTTGGGGAACCCCTGTTCAGATCAGAGAGAGGCATTTTCCAAGGCAGTCTCTCTCCGTCTGGTTTTTAGCCTTGGTGGCAGCAGCAGAGATCTACCAATTCCCCATATATCCCCTGACCAACCAGTGGAGAGGGAAGGGGGAGAACAAGGGCAGGAAGCTGGCTGTTCACCATTAGGTGTTGTGCCTGTTTTACCCTTTACTGTATCTGCGATTCCTATGATTTCACACTGCTCCTACAAGAATAATAGAGCTATATATGCATTACAATAAGCTAAGCCTTTGAACTTTTGCAAGCTTGCCCATCCATCTCTACTTCCAATCCACTCAATAAAGCACATTAGTTCTCTTTACAAGGATAGATCAAATGATAATAGCAAACAAAATTAATTAGTCTCCAGAGGCCTTCCCTTTCTAAAAATGTTGCAAGAAACCTACATAATTCCTTTCTTGTTTTTCCCCCCTTATTAAATTGAATGCGCAAGAAA
Organism: Tiliqua scincoides; assembly: GCF_035046505.1. Taxonomy (NCBI): domain Eukaryota; kingdom Metazoa; phylum Chordata; class Lepidosauria; order Squamata; family Scincidae; genus Tiliqua; species Tiliqua scincoides. The sequence goes on from NC_089823.1 coordinate 179,210,418, forward strand.
ACTACATAACATGACAGCTGATTGAGGCGAGAAAGTATTCAAGTTTGCAGATTCTTTGCTTCACAACACTTGGCCAGAATAACATCAGGATCCAGCAAAGGGTTCTCAAGTCCCATAAAAAGAATAGCAGGTTGCATGGAAACGTGGTATTCCATACTGAATGGGACCCCTAAACTTCAAATAACACTTTGGAGATGCAAGATAGGAGTTCTATTCCAGTATCATGGCAAAGAAAGTTGAGGCTAAGAGATTAAACTGTTTTTCATATAATACCATAGGTGGCCACAAAGTAAAACCACAGTCCTGAGCTAAGGGAATCTAAATAATTAAAATAACGATAGGTCAAGGTTAACAATAGAGCAACACGTTCATTGTTTACCCACATCTTTGGAGTGGGTTGATGATATAGAGATCATATTTTATTTACAGCTATGAAATTATTGCTCTCACCCTTGGGAAGAGGGCATAGCTCTGTGATATAATGCATGGTTTGTCGACCTAACATTCCTGGCACTACCAGTTAAAAGGATCTCAAGCATTCTGACCAAGATCAGAGAGTGGCTGCCAATCTGAGCTGACGCTATTGGACAGGACGGGCCAGTGGTCTGCCTCAGTCTCTGCTCTGCGTTCCTCTGCCTTCCAAAGTATGATGGGGTCTAAAAACATAAGAACATAAGAAGAGCCCCGCTGGATCAGGCCATAGGCTCATGTAGTCCAGCTTCCTGTGTCTCACAGTGGCGCACCATGGATAACATGGATAGAGTCTCCTCTACAGGGGCACTGAAGCTAACTCCCTCCCATGGGTAGTATGTTCTACCCCTTCACTGTTGGCTTTCCAGCAGATGATCCATCTCCACAGATGAAGTCTGTGTTGTTTGAGAGGGCACTGGATGCTCCTGAGTGCACTCTCTCCCTTACATGTTAGGCTGAACCTCTCCTGGTTTTTCCTTTGATGTTCATTTGATTATTTTAGTTTGCTGTTCTAAATTGTTTTAATTGCTGTCGTTTATTACAATTTTGTTAGTCGCCGTTGGGTGCAGAAAGCAGAATATAAATGTATTAATAAAGATAAAGTAGCTTCAGGTGATTAAGCAAGCAGGGCTTGTAACTTGAATGAGAAAAAGGAAGCTAGAGTCACATGTGGTTCATGCATTTGCTGCTAAATGAAATGTTTCTCTTCTCAATACTTAGTCTAAACGTATGTTCAGAAATTAGGTTTGGGTTCTTGTGTTTGGATTTTTGTTTTAACGTACGCATTTAAGAATATTATGCAAGTCTGTCAAATGTTTGCCTTTTATTTCATATTCTAACAACAGAGCAGAAATGATGATCTTGTGCCATTCAGTGAGAAATCTGCTAGCAGAGCTATGGTTTTTATGGATTCTTGTCAGTGGTATTGCTGGGGGATGTGGGGGGTGTGGGCTGCATTGGGTGATGCATATGGGGGGATGATTATTTTTGAATAATAGCACCATATTATATAGCATCTGAGATGTACTTCCATGAAGAATGCAATGAAACAAACCACATTGAAATATCTCTATTCTATTAAAAATTATAGACAAAAAACCAGTGGTAGAAGGGCAATGGTACATCACCATGCCCACCACCTGGGGCATTGCCCTGCCCACTGCGTGGGAGGAGGCCCTTCATGGGGGTTACATGCTGGCCTCCTGCACCAGGTGATGCAAATCCTAGTGACGCCAGTTATTCTCATCTTTGTACACCTCTGAACTGCACCTTTGGTGACAGGGAAAGACTGTTGTTTGCCTGCCAAGAAAAACATATCATTTTGTCCATTGCAGCACTCTCTCACGGTATGGTTGGCAACCTTCGGTCTCGAAAGACTGTGATATAAGCCTGCAGTACCTGGTATTCCCAAGCGGTCTCCTATCCAAGTACTAACCAGGCCTGAACCTGCTTAGCTTCTAAGATCAGACAAGATCAGGCATGTGCAGGGTAACAGTTGCTGTATATATACTTTTGGAATGTAATCCAGAGTGTTCGTTCAGGTAGCACAGGTCCCCTGGGCCCGCCCAGGACTATCACGAATGTGCCATAAAGCACATTCCTGACTACTATCAAACTAGCTAGGGTGGTGTGAGGACATGCGTTGGCCTACCAGTGCCAAATCCCCTCCTTGACAGAGTAAATTTGCACCAGCCCAGGCATGTTGGCACGGGGGGCAGGAGAAGGTGGCGGAAGAGCAGAATAAAAGGGGGGTATTTGGGGACAGGGGAAGGCAAATTGGGCTCAGGAGAGGGGTGGGATCGACCGCGACAGTACAAGCCAAATCTTAGCCCCCACATTCTGGCCTACAGCCTTATATGGGCTGCTCGGATTTGCATCAGTGAATTCACTTGCACAGATCCCACTAGCCCTGTGGGGTGACTGAAGCACAGAATGTGATAAAAGGAAAAATATTCCTTTATCCGGAGTTGCCCTACGGTTAGCACCTGCCTTGCCATGGATACAGCGCAGGCCACTCGGCCTGCCTCTTCCAGCACAAGTAAGGACTGGGCTATCCGCTATTCATTTCACTAATACTATGAGCCCAGCAAGTCACAGGTTTGGGTGTAAGCATGGTGTATAATTCTGATAATAAAACTAAATTCTGTGCCAAGGAAAACTGAATTATCTACTGAAGAAGTTATTTGCCATGCATATATTAAGCAAATGTGTGCAGGGCCAGTTGTGGACCTGACCCCTGTGCTGCCCCAGGGCATAGGACTGCAACATCCCCCCTCCCCAGAGAGGAAACTCACTGTAGTTCCAGAGCCTTGTGCGGCATTCCTAGACACTCTGAAAGCCTTCTGGGTCCCTTTCAGGGAGAAGGGCGGGATACAAATAAAGTTTATTATTATATTAGTTTATTATTCTGAGAACTCTGGAGTGCCTTTAAACAGTATTTCCAGTTTTTTGAAGGTTTTAGGAGCACCTGGGAATGCAGAGCAGGGCCTCCCTAGCCCACGAAATGGCTCCAGAGGGTGGACAGAGATGGCAGCAGTGGGCACAGTGGTGCCACCCCCACTCGTCTGGCACCTGGGACATTTGCCTCTCGATCCCCCCAGGGCCACCACTCTGCAGGGCCAACCCAAGACTTCTTAGCATTGGAAGTGGTGCACAAAATATTGCTCCTCCTTTCTTAGCATAATACCATTGCTTGGATTTAAAAAGGAAGAAAGGAATAGAGCAGAAGAGGAAGTGTGGAGGAGAAGCAAGTGGTGGGCTGGAGTATCTCCAACACCCTACTCCAACACTCTCTTCAATCCTCTCTCCATTTTTTCAGAATTCCTACAATGGCAGCACTAGGATGCCATATACTTTTTGCACCCTTCTGGATTACATGGTGCCCCTACAGTATTTGCCGCATTTTTATCCCATTCTGCCACCAGGCAGTTGAGGGTAGTGCACACAGTTCTTCTAACCCTACTCCCACTTTGCCATCCCAGCAGGCCTCTGAGCCGATTAGAGACTGAAAGAGTGACTAACCTAAGGTTACCCAGTGTGACTGTGGGTCCCTTTCAGGGAGAAGGGCGGGATACAAATGAAGTTTATTATTATTATTATTATTATTATTATTATTATTATTATTATTATTATTATTATTATTAATTTTGAGCCCAAGTCGATTCAGTTATAGCCAAACAATATAATCACTACACCTCACTTAAGGCTTCCTTCCTTGGCTCCAAACATTGCCATAGTGGCTATTGTCCATGCTGCTGTTCCCATACAATTGGGAACGGATGACGTAACCTAGGTCTGGGGCAGACCAGGGGTTGAACAGTTGCTTTTATGTGTATAGGATGAGCACTCTTTTAAAGCATCAACACCGGTGCAACTGTATCTTTCTTGTTCTGTTAGAATACCTGTTCCATGTGTTTAAATAACGCGAGGCAGCAGTACGTGGCCATTCGCAGGATGTTGCTTTAGCTACTAACCGTGGAAACCACTTAAGGAGGAGGCTGCCAAACGTTCGCTCCGTGATCAATTAACCCACTTGCTTGGACAGAAATGGTTTCCTTCGTAATAGATTTTGAGCACTAATGAAAAAAATATCTTACTCAGAGAACACTTTCGTGGATGGTTTTACCCGTTGTCTTTCCTTAGTGGGAGCATTCCGAGTACTCTGTCATGTATAAAATTTGTATTTTCCAGAACAATGCTTGCTTCCCCCCTCTTAATATGCCAGTTTATACCTGAACACTTCTTTGCTATGCACCATTGAGATAAATGCTTTGTTAAAAAAAAGAAAGAAAAAAAACCCACAAAAGGCACTCTTAACAGTTTGAATGTGTACAATATATGTGCGTAAAAGAGAATTAAATATTGACAAAAAGAGAGAAGAGTGCAAAAGGTAAGACTGCCTGGAGGTTTGATTTTTAAAGATATGTGTTTTTTTTTTTCCTTACCACATTGCAGATCTCGCCTTGCAGATTTTTTCACAAACTGCCAACCTGAGTCACGGTCTATTAGTAGCTGTCTGAAGGAAAACTATGCTGACTGCCTCCTCGCTTACTCGGGGCTTATTGGTAAGAAGCTTTTTTTTTTCTCCCTTCTTTTTTGGGTGAAAAGTGAAGCTCTCTTTGGAGTGTTGTCTGAAAAGGAAAAGAAAATAGGCGTATTGAAGATTTAATTGAAAATCAGAAATAAATATATCTGAGCCAAACTTCATTGGCTATTTAAAAGCACAATGCCACAAAATCACGGTGTAATTCAGCTCCCAAAGTTATTTTCTTTTCCTTTTCAGTTAACGTTAATTGAATTCCTAAAGCTGTAATCCTAAGCGTAAGGTAAAGATGGCGGGAGGTGGTCTGTTAAAATGAAAGGCCACAGAAAAGGGATGGGGCATGCTTAAAAGGAATGATAAGGGAAAGGATGTTTTGAAAACAAGTGAAAACTTGCGTTTCATGAAACACTCTCAAAGAGATGGCTCCAATACAGTTCTAGTGGAGGGCAAGGAGACTTCGTTAACAAGTGGTGGCTTTGAAGCACTGAAGGAGGGCACATAATGCACATGCAGCTAATTCAAGCACATCATCAGTGTGCAGGGAAGCCCTTCTCTTTTATTGAAGATGCACTGGGTATGTACAAGAGACTGTCAGCCCAATCCTATCCAATTTTCCAATGCCGGTGCAACTGTGCCAATGGGGTGTGTACTTTATCCTGTGATGGTGGGACAGTCACAGAGGCCTCCTTAAGGTATGGAAACATTTGTTCCCTTACCTGGGGCTACACTGTGGCTGCACTGGTGCTGGAAAGTTGGATAGAATCGGGCCCTGTATATTTTCAGTTGTGCATCCTAAAAGGTTGTGGTTATTGTGGAATAGTCTCCTGGGAGAAGTGCACTTGGCCAGTCACTACCCTCTTTTATGCCCAAATCCAGTTGGGGCCGGCTGATAGTGGAACATGTTCTGCTGCTAGGGGTTGCCATAAAGCAGTTGTAAAAGGCATTCCAGGAGCACACTGCAGAAGCACCTGTGTAAGGGGATCCAAGGGAACCCTCCAAGGCAGGTAAAATGACGAGAGAAGTGGAAAAAGGGCAGGGTAGAGCAGAATGGGGTGACAGTGTGGGTCGGAGGAAGGGCAAATTGGATCCAGGAAGGGAAGTTGGCAGCAGTGGTGGCGACCAAATCCTAGCCCCCTTCCCAGATCCAATCCCATGGTGCAGGTCTATTTGCTATCTTAGGTCCAAGTATACCCCACTGCAACTGCCCCCCCTCCCACAGGATGAAGTGGTAGCCATTTTGGCACTACTGCTTTGGCCAAGGGGAAGCATAGGATTGGGCCATTAGTCTGTGTTACTCAGGCTGGCTTTTTAGTAATTTGACTTGATATGATCATTTCTATTCACTTCAGTTTATGGTATAATATTTTGTTTGTGATGCATAGTGTTTTACATAGTTTCACTGTAAGCTACCTTGAGTTTTATGGTCTACAAAAAGATGGAGTAACAATCAAAGCAACAAAGGAAGTCTACTTCACACAAAAATCTTCCTTGCTTAATTGGAGCACTTTTCTGATGGATATAGGAATGTTATTATGAAATACAACCCCTATGAGGGTTATAATTATAATTATGAAATATAACTCTCACATCCTACTATAACTTGTCTTTTACATACAATAGAACCTCTCTTACCTTCATCAGCATATTTTATGGCTGTCATAGGATGCCTTTCAACATGAACTCTCCACAGCAAACTTCAGGCTGGTGTTCTAGGTGGCTGCTGGTGGGTGTGGAAACTCATAACACAAGGGACAGTAATTAAGATGGTGAATATTTGCAAGTGTTACCAGTGGGACATGGAGTGGTCACCCCAGGGAGGCAATTTTGTTAGCATCCCTATGGCAGCTGTAAACATGCTTCATATTCAGTTGTACGGATTCACTTTGTGTTCACTCCATGAAGATAAAATGCATTATGAATGAATGTAAATAACTTTCATGTTTGTCAGAGCTATTCAGCATTTGGGATGTTTGTTTATTAAAACATTTATATCCTGCCTTTCTGTCCCTCAAGGCACCAGTAACATATATTTAAAATAACAACGGAATAAAACAAATATACCACAGGTAACTTGGGTGAAGTTGTCTTGTGGTATGAAAATGACTTCTAATTTCTAGGGAAAGATTTAGTTACCTAGTTAAGTAAATAAAACCAAGTGGGTACGCCATTCATCTCCTAATTTGCTTCAAGTCGTTCTGTTTCTCACATGACCTTATTAAATCATTTCTCATTATTACCAGTAAAGGCGAAACTATCTTTTCAGATCCTCTACTTAATTAACATTTGGATTTGTTTACCATTACCTCTGCTTTGATAGCTGTCAAGTACGCTGACTTTACTTACCTGAGAGCATGATACTGGGGTATTGCACTAGTTTCTGAGTGGGAGAGCTCATTTTAGGGAAGTGCATCTCCTGAATATTATAGATAACAGAGTAGAATTTGTGTGTGAAACAAAGAGAGAGAGAGAGAGAGAGAGAGAGAGAGAGAGAGAGAGAGAGAGAGAGAGAGAGGTTACAATATTAGATTTGTTTCAGGTTCAGAATCTACACCTGTCAGGAAATATTCCTGGATGATTCTGGTAGGTGTGAAAACCACAGCTCTTCTATAACTGTTAAATCTTTTCTGATAAATCACCACCGGGAGGAAACATGTACAGAAGAGAATGCTCTTGCACAGAAAGAAGATTTGTTAAGTTGGTGTGTGTGTGTGTGCTGTTAACACACATTTATAAAAACTGGAGCAGCTTTATTACTGGAACAGCTTTTTAAAATGAATTTTATGAGCTTTATTACTGGAACAGCTTCTTTTTAAATTGTTCTAGCTTTCAAATCTGATGTTTCCAGAGGGACCATTGCTCGCAGGTCAGGTACTGATTCAGTACTCACAAGCCATGACATTTCAAGGGCCCCACTGTGCGAATGTCTCTGCGTACAAGTTAGCACCTTTTTGTTTTTCGGCCAAATAGCTGTGTAACTCACATTCATTTTCCAACATATGGCGATCAGATAAATGATATTACCCCATTTACATGCTTATCCTTCATTCTGGTGGGTGGGAATAACAGCGCTTCCCCCTATTTTTAGCCAAGTCTCCTATCATGAAAATAGTAAGAAGGGATGATGACTGAAAATGATGAGAATGGCTTTTAAGAAGAAGAAGAAAAATGCAGAAGGATGACTTAACTAGCTGCAGATAAAAGAAGTTGACTCTTGGACAAAAAACTAAGTTTCCTAGACATCAGATCCAATCAAGTGATGTATGGATGCTAGCTCCTGGCAAGAAATAACTTTGGTACTAATGGATAACTCAGAATAACAGCTGCTGGCAAATAGTTCCCAGACACAGTGACTTTTGCTGAGGATTTTATTGGAGCCATTATGCAATTTAACCCTAAGGATAACCCAGTTCCTGCACAGAGGTACTTCTATGTTTCCACAGGCAAAATACTGCACAAATGCTAAAAGAAAGACTGCAAAAACACTCTCTGGCATCAAGATCAAGGGAATGGGTCTCTAAGGAAGCAAAATCAAGTGGAGATCTGACTTTGGAAAGAAAATACACATTCTTCTTCTTTTCTGGCAGCCCCAAGACACAGAGAAGGGGATGAAAACTGACTAGAGTTCATGCCTTGCTCCAATACATTCAGTCTTCAAAAAGCAAGATTAAAAAAAATAAAAAAGGTCTCAGTCAAACCATATAAGTTTAGACGAAGTTTAGTCATCATCCACAAGGGATGCACACGCACACATTCTGGTACATTATGTATCACCTCAGGGTGCCTCTCTTGCCTCTTTTGCCATGGATCTCCTAACTTTTCCCAAGGGATAATTCTGAGCCTAATCCTGCGCTCGGTGCACCGGCTCACCGCCAGTGTTACTGCACATTTGCAGACCCTACTGCTGGGTGAGTGAGGTGCTGCCTCCTGAGGTGCTGCCAGCGGCTGCCTTGGGCACACAGGATGCCATGGCAGCCATCAAGTTTGGGCTGCCCATCTCCTATGTGAAAGTTGCAAAAAAAAAACAACAAAAAAACCCACGTTATCTACACGGTGGAGCTCCAAACAGTTTCTGGTTCAGGCGTAGCCAAACCATGGTTTGTGCTAACCATAGTTTACATTACAAACCATGATGCATTTTCCAGCCATACAAGCAAACTGTGATTTGATTTTCTTCCTTTCCTGCCTTCCTGGATAATACAGTTTTGGTCACCCCATCTCAAAAAGGGAATTATAGGATTGGAAGGGTACAGTACTGAGTGATCAAAATTATCAAGGGCTGTAGCATCTGGTGCTTTTTAGTTCAGAAACAAGATGGTTGGGGGGGGAGAGCAGCTTGAAGTTTTAAAATTATGCATAGTGTGCAGAAAGTGAATAGGGAGAAGGCTTTTTTTTCCCTTGTGGAGTACATCTATCCGTGGCTTCTAGTCATGATTACTGTGTGCTGCCTCCAGGATCAGAGGTAAACAAGTAGCAGTGGAAGAGGACTACTGATTTTCATCTCCTGTTTCTGAGCTTCCTAGAGGCATCTGGCTGGGCACCCAAGGAATCATGATGCTGGACTTGATGGATCTTTGGCATCCAGCAGAGACTTTTTTTTGTTTTTCCTTCCCAAAGCACAACAACATCCCAAGCCATGGTTTGTCAGTTCAGTTGTAATGTCAAAGCACACTTTGCCCAAGTTGTGGTTTACAAACCATCTTCAAATAATGCTTGCAGTTTGGCAGCTGCTTGAAATATCATAATTAGTTGGACGGATGGATCCATTCACACTTCATGACAGTTTATCATTTAACTTTTCAACCATAACTTAGTACTGGGTTTGAACCATTTCAAAACCATGTATCACTGTGTTCTCTGACTCAGTCACATGAAAAGTCTGTATATCAAGCATCATCCATCACCAGAAATGATCTGTGCCGGGTGAAGACTCATGGACCAATGAACTGGGCGAGTAGCTTTCAGATATTATGCCCAACGCATGGAATGCATCCATGAAGAAGCTCTTTTCGTTAACTCCCATGTGTGCATCTGCACATTGAAATACCTTTGGAGAATATAGAATTCAAATACTTAGTCTGATGATGTGATTAGTAATTCTTATGATTAGTGATTCTTATGATTACTTTTCATTTAGTAAAATCACTGTAAGGCCTATCATTTTTGTTCACAATAAGATATATATCTGAGTGGCTAATTTTCTCAGAATAGTGAAGTCGTAGTAACTAAAGATCTTATCAGATGTGAGACTCCCACAAGAACAACTTATGATATGAAAACAATTTATTAAAGTCCCCTCAAGACATGTTTGCTACATTAAGAGCATTCATGAAAATTGGATATGATGTTCCTAGATGCACGTGAAACAAATGCTATGTTCAAATTGCACATATTAATGAAGTCCAGGTGGCTGAATTTTTATGTACATATTTTAAACCAGTAAGAAAAAAAAGACTGTGGTTTGATTTTTTTTTTTGTGCTCGTTACTGATTTGCTTTGATAACCAATGCAAATATGTTACTCTGTCAGCACAAGCCTGTTCATCTCTAAAGCCCACTGGATTCAATGTGGCTTACTCCTAGAAAAGTGCATATTGTATTGTAGCCTGTGTGGTACAAAATCCAAGAAAACATGAAAGTGGACCCTGTTTGTCTGCCAATCTGGAAACTTCGTAACTTCCCTGATATGTGTGTGCCATGTGACCCAAATCCAAGGTGCCAGCTGAAAGAGCTAAACAAAGACAAGGGGAAATAGTCTGATTGTCTGGGTCTCACATCTGCCCCCAGGTTTAGATATGAGACGTACTTTTTGCTAACTGTTCTTTTTGCAGTTCTGTGCCTGTTGTTACACACGCACTCATGCACACCCCTCGCAGGGGTGCCCAAACTCCAGCCCTGGGGCCACTTGCAGCCCTCAAGGCCTCTCAGTGTGGCCCTCAGGGAGCCCCTAGTCTAAAATGAGTCTCTGGCCCTCCGGAGATTTGTTGGAGCCTACACTGGCCCAATGCAACTGCTCTCAGTGTGAGGGCAACTGTTTGACCTCTCGCATGAGCTGTGGGATGAGGGCTTCCTCCACTGCTTGCTGTTTCACATGTGTGATGCAGTAGCGGCAGCAAAGGAAAGGCCAGCCTTGCTTTGTGCAAGGCCTTTTATAGACCTTGAGCTATTGCAAGACCTTCATTCATTCATATAAGTTCATCTTTAATATATTCATTTATGTAAACTTATGTAAATTTATTCAAATTTTAAATGTAAATGAATTCTTCCCCCCCCCCCCGACCCCCAACATAGTGTCAGAGAGACAATGTAGCCCTCCTGCCAAAAACTTTGGACACCCCTGCTCTAGGGCACTAAATAAGCTGATTTCTGCCATAGCTTGGCAGCATTTTTCCATTTCCTCTTTTACCATTGAAATCTTTGTTTGGTGGCATGCATTTCCTGTTTTGTTTTGGCAAACTTTGATGCTGTACAGAAATGATATGATGTTTTTGACATGATGTTAGCCATTGCTAACCTTATTGGTGTGGGTTGAACAGCAGTATGCCAGAGTGCATTTTGTGCTTGCAGTGAATGATTCAACACACCTTGATCACCATACAATCTAGATTGAAAATCTGTGTGGTCAGCTACAGTGTGTTTATGTCAACTGGCTTTGATATTCCTCTCATCTCCTCCGGACATATGAAATACTGAGGTACAGGCACAAACCTTAGTTTATTGGATTTCACTTTCTTCAGTGCCTTTTTATTCTGTTATTCCAGTGCAGAAAAAAAATGCTTTAAGAACAATTTCCGGTGCTAACTCACCAATTTTGTTTTCATATACAGGCCCCAGTATCTGTAGGGGTTCTGTTCCGGAACTCCCCACAGTTGACTGAAACTGCGGATATCAGCAAATGCCCCCCACCCTCCGGAGGTTAGGGGGCTCATCCATCCACAGCCTCTGCCGGATTCAGACTGAGCCCGAGGATGAAAGAAACATCCCTTCCATTTTTTTTTTTGTAAAACCAGAAGTTGCATTTTTAATGCCTTATAAGGCATTAGGAAGTCCAGGGAAGCATTATAAGGCATTAAAAACGTCACCTGCAGTTTTATGAACAACTGGAAGTGACTTTTTTCATTCTAGGGCTTAGTCTGACCGACGTCTGCTGGACTCAGAGGACCCTGGAGACGAGGGGAGCATAAGTGAATCCGCGGATACGGAATCAATGGATATGGAGCCCCCCCCATACCTAATGTTTCATTTTCTCCCTAAATTTCTGAATTTCTGATACAGATAATACATGGTTAAAGTATTGCACTGACATCTTAAAGCTATCTAGGTAGTTTTGCAAGTGATAAATTTGTTTGAGTTTAATTGCTTTTCGGAACTCTTTGTTCCTTATCCCTCACTGCATTGCACATATGGCAAATGGGCCATCTGAATTACAAGCACATCACAATGCATCCTTCACTGCATCCCTCCTTTTTCTCTTTTGTCAAGTTTTGATTAACAGTGCTAGTGATAGTTGCCCATTTGACTACATTCCCCCACCTGCATTTCATTAATTGAAAACAGTATTGAGGATTTGCCAATTTTCTGCAAACATTAGCCAATTATTGCTGGAGTTGTTAGTCAGAATCTGAAAGTAGGGTTAGAGTGTGCTTGCAATCTAATTCAACAGATTCTGACAGCAAAAGAAAAACACCATTGTGATTTTGTGATTGTGCCCATTTGCAATATAACCTTATTTATTTTCCATTTTTTTCCCCATGGCAGCTATTAATGTCCATGCTTCGTTGTCTCTCATGTCATGTGCAAAGTGGTGTTGGTTGATCTGTTCAATTCCCATCAGAGTCTCAGTGACAGAAATGATGTATATTGCTGACTTGGGACTCCACTTTTGTTGCTGCTCACTGACTTTGTTTTTGGTGACCTTCAGAGCCTATAGTAGAATCCATTGTAATAAACACATTCACTTTTTTTGTTTCACACCATAATAATGATTATGCCGAAACCACACAATACCAGAAAGTACTACTTACTATGGAGCTTTTTTCATTATGTATTCAAAAGAGAAAGATAAACTTGATTCTAGCTAGCTGCATTTCCGAGAAAAGTGGAACCCCTTTTGTCTATTGATCAAAAGGAAGAGGGTCATAGCTCAGTGATACAGTACATCTTTGCATACAAAAGGGCTCTGGATGATTTCCCGGCTTCTCCATGTAGAACTGTGAAAGACCCCTATCTGGATCCTAGAGAGCAACTGTCCTGGAGAGCAACTGCAATCCTGGGGTTTCCTCCAGAAAAGGGAGCATTTGTTCCCTTGCCGGGGAATAAGCCTCTGCTGCTCAAAAGGGTCTGCTTGGACCTATGCCAACAATTTAGTGGATTTAGGGCCCAATCCTATCCAACTTTCCAGCACCGGTGCAACCACAATGCACCTCCAAGATAACAGAACATTCCCTTACCTTGAGAAGGCCTCTGTGACTGTCTCCCCAGTGAAGTAGATCCAGGAAGGTGAATCAAGGCCAGGAAAGGGGATAGGATATAGCCGGCACCACTGCTATCAGTATCACTCCCTTCCCGGCCTTGACACACTCCTTGCCCCAGTCTCCACCCTGTCCCCATGCCATTCTACACACTTCCCCTCACAGGAGGGGAGCAGGGAAGGGTGGAGAGGCTGCAGGAGGGGGTGCATCTGTGGCAATGGTGTGTGCCAGATCCTGCTCTGTACTTTTGCTGCCTCCCCACCCTCTTTATCTCGTCGGACCTATACTAGCAAGATCACTAGTGCAGATCTGAGGAGACCCATTGTGGGTCAGGAGGCTTAGGCAGGCATGAGGGGATTTATATCCCCTTTCCCTGCTGAAGCCTCCTGTTTCTGCCTAAGCATTGGTGTTTGGGCCAGATAGGATTGGGCTGTAAATGAAGTTGTAATGCTTTCCCATTACTGTATATAAGTGCTTCAGAAAGTTTCTTGTTTCTTTTAATTTATCTTACTGTGAGTAAAACCTGATTTGACCTTTGCACAATATTTGAATAGTCTTTCTGAAGTTTCGGGCAGCCATGTCCATATTTACGCTACTCAGTTGTCATGTATTCATAGCCCTCTTCATTCCTCTTCCTCACCATTGTTTTTTAACCAAAAAAAAAAAAAATGTTTAAAGAAACAAAAAAACCTTCTGACCTTAAGACATGACCAGAAACAATATCCTAAAACCAGACTTACAACTCAATCCCATTGGGCTCTACTGCTGCAGGAACTAGCATTTCAGCAGCAACAGACACTTTATGGTTGTCGTAAATGGTACTCAGGAAGCCCGCAGAACTGCATGCCTCCAGACCGCTACTGGGGAGTCTGGTATGGCCCTGCGTACAACAGCGGGGAAAAGATTGCCTGCTGACAAAGGTGAGTCGACAGGGAGGGTAGTATGGGAGGAGGGTGGGATTGTGGCAGGGTGGGATGGAGTGGCACCTGGTATAGGCAATTTGTGCTGCATGCTAGCCCTCTGGTAGCAGCCAATACACCCCCTTTGTTGTCTTGGACTTGCACCAAGGCTAAAGAACTGGCTCAGGTCCAAGAAGACACATTGTCAATCAGGTGGCTTATGGAGAGAGAAGGAAAATATTTTCCCTTTCCCCTCTCATTCCTGATTATCCCCCCTTCCACTATAGCATGCAGCACAGCCCATTTTGGCACAACTCCATACTATGGCAGAGAAAACCATAAGATTTGACTTTTGGCTCACATCTTAATTCAGCTCTGCTTCCCTCAACTACATGACAGTGTTCCATTCTAAGTTGGGTTTCCTGGAGAATGTTGGTTAGTGAACAGAAATTATCATTGATAATTTTTTTTTTGTCAATAGGCACAGTTATGACACCAAATTATATAAACTCTAACAGCCTCAGCGTTGCCCCATGGTGTGACTGCAGTAACAGCGGCAATGACAACGAAGAATGCATGAAATTTCTGAATTTCTTCCAGGATAATGGATGCCTTAGTAAGTATGATATTTATACTCTATAAAATATGTTCATGAGTTGGTTGATACAATAATACATGCTGCAGTTCCAAGGTGGATCTTTTTTCTCATAATGAAACATCAAAGATAGTTTTCCTAGGGTGGTTATCTGGAGACAGCACATCTTGTCTAAATCAACAAAAATTATAGCATTTCTTCCACAATATGCCCTCACAGGCTGGGGGGCTCCCTATTTAAGGCCCACCTTAAATATTATCTAACCATTTTAATAGTCATTCAGATGCTACATCTGTGTGGTTGGACTGCATATTTTATCAGTAACACATGCAAGAGCTGTTCAGATGAATTACTTCATATATCATTGATCACGTGCACTTGATTGGCACTTGATTGACCCATGGGTTGGTTACATGCATTCACACATGTTGCTTTGGTAACAGATGCATAGGATTTTGTTCTGGTTTGAGATTCATGTCCCCTGAATTTATAAGGGTTTAGGTCACTGAATAAGTCCTTGAGCCGTGTGTTTGAATTGAGAATAACACATACAGAATTGAGAGAACACATACAGTCAACCAAATTACCCTAGTGTGATCTCTTTCGTTCCAGTGTTGCTTGGTTGTGACACATATATAGTAAGAATAATTTTACCACCATGGTAGCATCTACGGTTTTCCTTCCTCCAGGGCAGCAATTTTCAACCAGTGTGAATGCTCTGCAGGTGTGCCATGGGAGTTTGCAGGAGGGTAATTTATTAGTAGGGCAAATGGGGATATGACCCCCCCCCCCAGCAGCCTGGTGTGCCTTGTCAATTTAAAAAAAACTGATGGTGTACCTTGCCAAATTTAGCATCTTGTCAGTGTGCCATGAGATGAAAACGGTTGAAAATTGCTGCTCCAGGACAAGGGCTCTTCCTCTGGAGCAGGGGTGCCCAAACTCCGGCCCTGGGGCCACTTCCGGCCCTCAAGGCCTCTCAGTGCAGCCCTCAGGGAGCCCCTAGTCTCCAATGAGCCTCTGGCCCTCTGGAGATTTGCTGGAGCCCACACTGGCCTGACGCAACTGCTCTCAGCGTCAGGGCAACTGTTTGGCCTCTCGAGTGAGTTGTGGGATGAGGGCTTCTTCCACTGCTTGTTGTTTCACGTCTGTGATGCAGTAGCAGCAGCAAAGGAAAGGCCAGCCTTGCTTTGTGCAAGGCCTTCTATAGGCCTTGAGCTATTGCAAGACCTTCATTCGTTCATATAAGTTCATCTTTAATATATTCATTTATGTAAATTTATTCAAATTTGAAATGTAAATTAATTCGGCCCCTGACATGATGTCAGAGAGATGATGTGGCCCTCCTGCCAAAAACTTTGAACACCCCTGCTCTGGAGCAAGAACCTCTCAATGGTATCAATTGTTGTGAAGTATAGTGAAATGATCATCTGTATCAATGGCATCACTGAGGGTGTGTGGGCCACACCAGGTGACACACTTGGGGAAGTGACACCATTACTAGCCAAAACTGTGAAATCTTTGAATAATAACATCATGCTATATACCATTCAATGCACAATTTCAAGCAGAATGTAACGAAACAAACCTCATTTAAATATATATATTCTATCAAAAGTTATGGTCAAATAACCAGAAAAGGAAAACACAATTGCCTTATTGTGGCAATGGCAGAAAAGGAAAACACGAAGGTCACAATTCTAACCAACTTTCCAGCACTGACATAAGGGCAATGCAACTTTGAGGTAAGGGAACAAACATTGCTCTACCTTGAGGAGGCCTCCATGACTGCCCCCCAACTGCAAGATGCAGCACATACCCCACTGGCACAACTATGCCAGTGTTGGAAAGTGGGTTAGGATTGCACCCAAAGTGGATTTTTTTAAAAGCTCAAGACTGACCAATGAGATTGATTGTTCTGGGAGCCAATGAGGTATTATTATGACACAGCAGGGAACCAATGAGGTGTTAGTTTAAGTCAGCTCTCATTTCCATGTGTCAGAGCTAATACTCTTATTTAGTTTTGTGAGTGCCATCAAGTTGGCTACTGGTTTTTTGTTGGTTATTGATTTGTTGGGTGACCTGTACTCTTATATATTAAAATAGATAAAGTTAATTTGGTTTACAGCAGCCCCAGTGATGCCACTGCATTTAGGTTTTGCGTATAATATTGTAATTTATTCTGTATGATCTGGTACAGAAGGAGGTCCATCATGGGGGTGACACAATCAGCTCTCACACTGGGTGACACAGACCCTAGTGACGCCTCTGATCTATATGGTCTAAAAGACATATAGTGTTCTATGTTTTTCAGCATTTGACTCTGCAAAACTCATTCATTACCCCCGAGCAGGGACACAAATGTTACATGGAAACTGGCAAGCAGGTGTGAGTAGTGTGATTTGGATTAGGACCAAACTAAAAATGGAGCAAACTAAGAATGACTTAAAGAACATCTTTGCAAGCATGCCAAGACTAGTTTCTTTTATAAACAGAACACTAACAGGGTTAGTGGAATAGGGGAATTGTACAGAACGTTAACAGGGGCTAAAAAGTAGGGAAACTGTAAAACTTTGTCCTTACTGTGGTCCCTATCCAAATCCCTACCCAATTAGATGCTATTTTGCAAGAAAAATAAGATCTTCCTTTGGTACCAAGTTATATGTGAAGATCTAACTGGATGGTTTGACCTGGTTTTCAGGTGTCAGAAATATACATTAACATTTTAAAAAATCATTTTTGAACTCTGATTCTTAAAAATAAATAAAAGTTTTGGCTTTTGGAGGCCTAGCAGTGCTCACTTTGACCTTTTGATACCTATACATACTTTAATTGTTTTAATAATTTGCTAATATTCTAATTTGGAAATGTGATCATTACTGCATCATTACATGCTCTATTTTAAAAGAAACACCCCAGTTCCATTGTCCTCTCGTTTGCTGTCGGAATAAAAATGTTAATGAAGATAAAGCAATGACATTAGAGGACACTGTGAGGAAAAATTATACTCACCCTGGCAGAGAGACCTTTTCTTCATGAAGAAATTAAAGGTGTCCCTCTTTTAATAGCATTTCACTGAAGGGGGATAAATGTTCCATTATCCTTTTTGTTAATGGATTGACTTTTGTAAACCTTTATTTTAAATAAAAAATACCACTGCTTTGTAATTCACACCATGCATTTCTCGTTTGGGAAAGTTTGCGCTGTTCATGTGAACTTATTGAAAAGGGAAATGGATTTTTATTGATGAATCAATACATTTACACAATATACTTCAGTATTCTATTAGTGCCCTAGTCCTTCACCCTACTCAACTTACACAGTGACTCCTTGGATTGATCCAAGTGCTCTTTTAACCCAGTTATGTAAAGGTGTGTCAGCCTGTTTAAATAGTAGTAAGAGCAAAATTACGCATTCAGATGAATCTCATGGTACAATCTCCCTTAGAAGGTACCACTTCAGGATGGGGATGAGGTTATCACATAAGACTAAACCCTAAGACCAAAAACTCTATATTCACTGAAAGTGAATGTCAAGAAGAAGGGCAGGGCTTTATGTGCTCCTTTACATGCTTGTTTTCTATGTGTAGAGTCCTGTTTTTCACAGGATCTCATTCAAACTTGCATTTCCCCCAACTTTATTTTGAAGAGATAAGAGTTCCAAGAGGATTAGGCCACCTGATCTTTAAATATGCTCTGAGTGGTTTGTTCATAATAGTCTTCGGCTGCAAGAATTTCTGCAATAGGATTTTGAACAATGAGGTGTCAGTATATTTCGTTCAGGGTAAATATCTGTCAACTCTGAGGTCACTTTTTAGTTTTTTGTAATGTGCTCCAAGGCATGAAAATCTATACAGATTTTCTGCACTTCTCCTCACATCAGCCTACCCATTTCTGGTCTATAAATTGTCTCCTACCTTTATTAGAATTTTTTTTAAATGTTAAAGTGCCTCTTTCTAAGATAAGAACTAAAAGTGGCATAATTTATAACAAGTGGGGGATACTGTAGAAGGAATGTATTAATAACTTCCATGCTTCAGTCCTTGGTGAAATGGTTTGATTTCTTATACAATGACTTTGAAATAAAAGAAATTCCTAAATCCATGCTGAGTCCCCAATGACTTGATTAAAACTGTTTTTTCTATTCATTTGTTTTTTTTTAAAACCCAACCAATTTACGCTTGCCATAAGCACAGTATTTAATCCCATGAAAAACTGTGATAAGCCTTTCAAGTTCAGCATTTGAAACTTCAAGTGTAAGCATGCTTCTCCTACCTAATTATGCAGATTTGTTTGAAGACTGGAAGGGAAATAGAAAAGCACAAACAATCATATTTTAATATGACCTCATATTTATTTTTTGAAAACTCCTAAATCTTCTAAATGCGTGGAGACATTACTTACCATTACATGTTATCACACTATAGTGCTAAAATATTAGTCTCTGAATGGTGATCTCATTTATTTATGGAATACTTAAAGAGGTGTTCTTATGATGCTGTGACCCACCATGCAGTAAGTCTGTCCTCAAGATTATCTTGGTAGTCCTCTTTGTCCATGGTTAGACTTTTGAGACTGAACTTAAACCAAAGGGCACAATCCTATCTTGGTCTGGAACAGGCAAGCCAGGAGGCTTGCGCAGTATCCAGTGTGAGATCGGGCTGCAAAGTGGCTCAGCTGAAGGTAAGGGGAAACTCTTCCCCTTACCCCCTGGTAAATCACTGCAGCCCCTATGAGTCTCCTCGGACTTGCACCACCTCAGGACCTGCTCCCCAACCGCTCCTGGACCCACCCTCTGCCTGCCCTCCCCTATCCCCGGACTACCTCCCTCCCGCTTCCTCCCCACCCACCCCAGAGTCTTGCTTTGGCCGAGCTTGGCCAACACAAGACTCACCCCACAAGCCACCATGGAGGCTGGATTCAGCCTCCATGTACCAGCACACCTTCATGCGCTGGCGCGGCTTACTCCCAAGGAGGCGAAAACATGCTTTACGGCATGTTTGCGATCCTCCTAGTATGGTGCAAGGGACTTGGGCCAGCCTAACTCATTGTTAGGATTGCGCTGTTAGAGGGGCTGTAGGTCAGTACTAGAAAACTTTGTCTGCAGAAGATGCAGTGTTCAATCCCTGGTATTTCTAGATGGGCCTGGAACAGACCTCTGTGTGAAACTCTTGGAAGTCAGTGTCAACAATACTAAGGGTCCAATTCTAAGCTTCCCTGGCACCCAGGAAGACAGCAGCACCAAAATGGCAGCTGCTGTATCCTGTAGGGCCATGGAAGCTGCCAGAGGTCTCTTCAGGGTAACAGATCAGCGATTCACTTACCACAGAGCCGAGGTGTTCCATGATGGTGTCCGTGGCTTGAGAGGGGGTATAGATACGGCAGCAGCCTCTGCCGCCATCCCTGCCGCCTCCCAGGCCTGATCCACCCCATTCTGCCCCCTATACCTTCCTCCCACCTTCCCCAGTCCCGAAAAGCCTCCCCATTGCCTGGTGAATAAACTTATTGATCTGCGCTCCTCCTGAGCACCTGGATGGCCCAGTGGTGACTGACATCATTTTCATGATGGCTGTTGTCTGGGCAGTACAGGAGTGAGCAGCACTGACTGGACTCAGGATTGAGCTGTTAGTTAGTCTAATCTAGGCAGCTTCCTGTGTTCTTTCCTACAAATAAGCTTAAAAAAATCCATGCTTTATGCCTTGTATGAGTGATCACTGTTTTTGTGCCTACAAGGTAGCATGGTATCAATGAAATCTAAAAATCTGAATTTAAATCTTTCAGTGTTTCACAAGAAGCGTCTCTGGGTTTATGTAGTTGAACAAAATCTGCAGCCCTAGAACATTTAAGTAGTCGGCCTTTCTTTTCCCTTTTCATTAGTTGGTTACTTTTTCATATGCAGATTTTGTTCTGTAATTTTTCCTTTAGAAAATGCAATTCAGGCCTTTGGCAATGGTACAGATGTGAACGTATGGCAGCCATTCCTACCCATCCAGACAACCACAGCTATAACACCGTCAGTTTACAAAGCTAAGACACTGGGATCTGAGAACACCAACAATGAAATACCCACCAATGACTTACCAGCATGTGCCAATTTGAAGGTAAGAAACCACTGGAATTACCGTGATCTGAAAGCTGTAGTGCAAAGGGGAAGGGAATGGGTATTGTCTGTCAAATAAAGGAAATGCCCCTGCAAATTAACCAGACAGGCTTATATTTAGCTATCCTCTGATATCTTCAATATATTGTTGTGATTCATTCACCCATTGCAGTAAGCCAGTCACTCATAATTTTAAAATACCGGAATCAATAATAGGTTACACTGTTACAATGGAAGAGCAGAATATGTTACTCGTCATTCAACCACAACAGATTTAGGATAAGGACTTGACACCCCAGAGACCTGGCCAGACACCATCTCTTTGGTCTTCTTTCTGTCAATATTCTTTCTATTCTGATAAGCTGTAGACTGAGAGCCCAGTCCTTAGCTCTGCATGCCGGCTGACCAGCCAGCATGCATGCCGGCTGACCAGCCAGCGCGGACTGTCACAAACATATCGTAAGGCACGTGTGCAAGGCTTAGCACCAACCCAGCACCGGAGCTAGCCCAGCACAAGCTCATGCTTGGCTAGCGCTAGTGGAAAGCCGGTACTCTGCTGCTCCACGGTCACTGGAATCACGGAGCAGCAGACAGGTAGGTGGGGAAGGCAGGGTCGGGCTGTTCTGGAATGGGGAGAGGGCGGGGAGGAGGCGTGATGGGGGAAGGATTGGGATGGGAGGAGGGCAGGACCGGTGGAGCTCAGATCCATTGGATCCTGAGGTCCATGTTGGGCCACATGGCCCGACATGGAACTCTTTAATTATTCAGTGGCTCCAGAGCTGCTGCAGAGTCGAATAGCCCCATTGCAGAGCTACTTTCCTTACCCAGGGGAACGGAACGAATGTCCCCTTCCCCCATGGAGCCACTAGCGGCTGCCCAGTTGTGCTCAGGATGCCATGCAGCCATTTTCGGCTCCGCAGCAGCCGTTTTTGGTGCCACGGCAACCCTGTGTTCCAGGCAGCTCAGGAGTGGGCAGAAAGTAGATTGCGGTCCACTGATGAATGATTAGCAGATTTTTAATGTGGACAACCTAGCAACCTGTTCTTGGAATTGTTGTAAGAATAGTTAACCTTGACGTGATCCACAAAGGCATTTCCCATGTTCTTAAGCAAAAGTACATGCAGTTTTGTAAATTTTGCTTTTGGAATTCTTAAGGGGGCTTTACCTATCTAATTTTGGAGTCGATATTATGAGCCAACATACCAACATAGTGGTCCATATTCTAACCAAAAATGTGTGCTGCTTGTTGTTTAAATCATAATATGAAATGTTCAAAAAAGTTTGTCATTTTAGCACCATGATGATTTAGTTCTACAGTTTCTCATTCTTGATGAGGCTGTGGGTGTGTATTTTTACTACTGTTGTACTGAGTTAAACTGGTAGTCTTGGTTGGTCTGTGGTTGGTCTGTGGAACTCCAGTTGGTCTGTGGAACTCTTTGCCACAGGATGTGGTGATGGCGTCTGGCCTAGACGCCTTCAAAAGGGGATTGGACAAGTTTCTGGAGGAAAAATCCATTATGGGTTATAAGCCATGATGTACATGTGCAACCTCCTGATTTTAGAAATGGGCTATGTCAGAATGCCAGATGCAAGGCAGGGCACCAGAATGAGGTCTCTTGTTATCTGGTGTGCTCCCTGGGGCATTTGGTGGGCCACTGTGAGATATAGGAAGCTGGACTAGATGGGCCTATGGCCTGATCCAGTGGGGCTGTTCTTATGTTCTTATGTAGTCTGCTTGGACCAGATATAGACAAGGGACTCTACAACACAGAGCTGTGACTAATCATGTTACAGTACTTAGAAGCTTCAGGTATCTTTAAATTTAGGGACTTTCAGAATATAACCTGAAAGATTTGTATCTCTAATGATAACTAGTTCAAATCATGGCTGAAAGAATAAGAATATGTGGAGATGGGGAGACTGTCGATGACCCTTCATCTTCCAGTCCAGTGTTTCTCAACCACTAGTATCTGTACCTGCCAAACTGCCGTGAATTAATTGGTCATCATAAGAAAGACAAAGCTATTGTTGATGCGTTCATTTTTCGGCCTTCCTGAAAGTGGTCTTATGGAAAGCAAAGCAATATAAAGGATTTCACTAAATGGAAAAGCTGAAGATAGTTGAGGCACCCATCTCAAAACCATTTTGTTGGGTGGGGGGCAGATTTGCTCCAGCCTTCGGAAGTCATGATGCTATATAGTCGTGATGCTATAAGCTATGCTTGGAGGAGCTACAGGTCCAACCTATTTATACACGAATTTTTTATACATGGATTTGACTCAACACAAATGGCCCCTGCAAATGAGAAGGAATGTGCTGATCTCTGGAAAAGGGGAAAAATGCATCCCTTTAAAATCAGTTTAAAAAACTGAACAGTTCTTTAACAATAGCCTCCTTAATGAGAGAGAGAGGCGGCAACCGGCTGACAATCCATCAATCCTTCTCTCTCCAGCGGACCCCTCCCTTCCCCCTGAGCATGTGAAAGAAAGGGCATCCCTTTGCATTGGTGAAGGGAGGGGCTGAGTGTAAGCTCTCAGCTCTTTGTAAGCTCTTGGAGGAGGACTGATTGATGGATTGCCTTGTTAATTACTCTTATCTTACATCACAAAGGTCAGCAAGGCTGTTTTTAAATCACAGGAGCAAAGAAACTTTGTTCTTTAAATTGATTTGCTATAGTGTGTTTTTTTTGCCATCCATGTGAGTGCTTGGAACAGAACCCACGTGGATAATTAGTCTCAGCCTGCATTTGGATCATTAGGTGGGCCCTCTCACTGGGTACCACAGTTTGGTGTGAGGTATGGCAACCCTTAACCCACCTATCAACATAGTATAGAATTAGCCAGTCAAATAATGGTGGAGTGTGATTTTTCCTCTACTACAGGTGTACCTCTGTATCTTCAGGGGTCTGTTCTGGACTACCCCCACCCCCACATGCATGGATACCGCAATTCCATTGATAACAGGGATGCACTTTAAAAAGTCAAGAAAGTAAAAAAAAAAAAAAAGAAAAAAAAGCTGAAAATAGCTTTACCTACCCTTGCAAAGCAAAACTGCTGCATTTTGGGTACTCCAGGCAGTCTTCTGAGCTGCCTGCAGCTTCTTCCTGGCCACGATGCATTCTGGGGTAACCTTAGATAAAGGGAAGAGCCTTTGTGCAACCAGGAGGAGCCTGCAGGCAGTTCAGAAGACTTCCTGGACCCCTCAAAATGCATTGGTTTCTCTTCAAATAGGCAAAACTATTTTCTGCTTCTTTCTTTACTTTCCCAACATTTTTAAAGTGGCCTCCTGCAATCTGTGGAACCGTGGTAAACTGAAACCACACATGCTGGAACCACCGCTGTGGTGGTATGCCTAAACTTGATTGGCTTGTGATTTAGGGGGTAGACTACTTACTCCATCCTGTCTGATCAGGTCTGAGATTTTGGTAGCTGTAGTTGATCACAAGTGGCAAACACAGTGCAGGTGGGGAAGCAAGTCCAATAAATTGCTAGCCACTGAAGCCCTCAGAGTATGATGACAGATTTCTCAGTGCAAAAATAGTGCACTGACACAGTGAAGATGAATTGGGCTAGAGTAGTCCTGCTACTTCAAAGGCTATATAGATTGTGGTGGATGACACTGCAGTGGGCCTCATTGTCCTTAGAAGGCTTGGACCAGAGACTGAACAGAGTCTGTTCCCTGACCCGAGAGAGGATGTAATTGTCCAAAAGGGTTCAGAGAGCCATCTAGGCTCCCATAAGCCCTTCTGCCCACAGTGCTGAGGGATGAAGTTAAGCTAGATTTAGGTAATATATAGATCATTATACAAATTATTATGTAGTTGATAAAGTTGTGGCCTTTTGACCCAGAATGCCTCATATCTTTCTTGGGTATGGAGGCAATACAGCCCATAATACTTAACCATGTTTAAACCCATTTTTGCCTAACCCACACAGGTGTACACATTTGGTCCCTGTTGCGTATATGCAATGTTGGGCAGAAATGGCTTAACCGACATTTAATCTACTTTAAGTGTACATAACATTAGTTACATCAGGGAGAAAGGGCTACAGCATGGTGCCAAGGGCTTCATAGAAATAGGTGGGTTTTAAGAAGGTTTTTGAAGGAAGTGAATGAGGAAACTTCCTACAGGCATTCTAGGAGACAGTTTCATGAGTGCAGATGCAGCAAGGGAGAAAGAACATGTCTATGTCTTTATGGACTTTCCCATATGGACTTGCATATACAAGACAGTATTTGAAACTTCAAAAGCTGTAGATCTAGACTTTTCTCTGAACCCACATTTCTGTATGCAGGACACACAAAATGTTTGGTTAGGATGTGTCCTAACACAGCTCATCAAATATTGCTGCTCCATCCTTAATTGGCCTAATGTCCTTTTCCGATTCCATTCTTGGGTTCATCAGGCAGCACTTTATGATTTAGGCATGCTGAATTATTGTGCTTCAATGGAAACAGTGACAGATGTGTCTGGATAACAGTAAAAACCTAGCCACTCAAGCTCCTCAGGAAGTAAAATAACCAAATGTCCACATGAGCAGGTGCCCCTTCAGGCAGAGGGCAATGACAGGAGGCTCTGAGAGAGCAGAATGAAGTCTTCTTTGCAAGCAGAGAAAACTACAAAGCCAGGATCTTTACAGACTTCAAATCTTACTGCCCCTTCTGCCTGTGGGAAGCCCTGAGCATAGCTACTGTAGCTGATGAGCTGGAAGAGAGCAAGAGTCCGGCTCAGCATCCTTGCCTGCCTGGAGAGAGTCTGGCGGTTGCGATGTCCATTTAATACGAAAGACAGCTGCACTGAGCCTGTTGTGGGTGGGTGTTTTTGCAAACCTCAGCCAGCACGAAACCCAGTGGTCAAATCCGCTCCATGGAGCTCTTTGTCCCACTGAAGGAGACAGCACCCCTTTGAAACAATCCTATTTTTGCATAAGCAGGAAGTCACTGCACTACATTTCTGTGCTAACCGTACTATGACAAAGTGGTGGAAAACATGTCTTTTCAGGCACCAATACAGTCATTCAGTGCCGCATGCAAATAAGCATGGATCATCTTTGCTTCCTTAGAAGAGCTTGTGCTAAAGGGGAAGGGCAGAGGAAGGATTAGTCCTGAAGAAAGGGGCTTAAGCGCCATTCCCAGCATGCAGTGAAGCACTTAGCTCTGGGTTCCCTTCATGAGCCTTAGCAAAAATTGCAGGTGTTCAGCACTCTGCCTGGAGTTTGGAGATCACAAGCAGCTATATAAAAGCTGAGTGTTTATTAGTATTGTTATTAGCAAGTGATGTGTAGGATATTGCCAGAAGTTTGGCTTAAAAGCTTCAGCGCAGAGGTTCAAGCCACAGCAGGTGCAAAGCTCTGTGGATTTGTAATTGGTTAGTGGGTGAGCATAAATAGGAAATGCAGCAAAGGATGTAGGTGTTTTGTTGAAGAGAAAACAAGAGGACAAATATGGTGCGGTTTGAAAGAGAGGACAGAGTGATCCATAGTTATCTATGCTGTTGTATTTGCTACAATCAAGGCAGAACCAGTTACTCGTGAGTGTTCCAGGATGTCACCTGAGACTGGCCCTGTCTGTGAGAGTTGGTGGACTTCAGTGGCGGTGGTACCAGGGTTGAGCACATCTGCTTTACAGTCATATTTAAATCACGTGTGAAGGAATGGTTCAGTTGAACTACCCCTCCACATGGTTGGAGAAAGGGAAAGGCATGCTGGGAAGTGGATGTGAGCAATTCCAAGGAGGTTGACTTTGTTGGAATCATCTGAACTGTCCCTAAATGACCCAGCCATTTGAGTGGAGATGATTTCAGGGGAAAGACCCATCAGCTCTCACTAAAACCATTGATCATTTAAACTTTACTCCAGCACTATGGGTGAGGATACTGCTGAAACGGGCCCATTGGTGACTCATTTTCTGTTCACCCTCTCACCTTAATGTGGATAAAAGTATCCATTCACCAGGAGTAATCCGTTGTCTGCCTGACTTTATTCTTGACATTTCTACCATTCAGATGCTGTCTTCAGCAAACGATGTCTCAGGAATGCAAAGTAGTTTTTTTCACTCTTTTTTAGAATAAATTATATTAAAAATGCTTAGAAAATTGGCTAAATGCTCACACAAGAGAAGATTTACATTTATCCCCTAAATTTCCAGCATTATCTGACATAATGCGGCCAGCCGCGTGCAGGCACTAGCGCATTCTTGAATTCTTATTGCTGCTTTCCCTTTAAAATGCAAGTAATTTTTCACTTGGCTTAGTAGCAGGCCGCTTCTGTCCAAGAAGTCTTTTTTTTTTTTTTTTTTTGCTTTATGTAGTCAGAGTGAAACCTCACAATACCTTTTACAGTGTAATTCTTTCTTTTTTTTGGGGGGGGGGGGTCTAGAGTAGATGTAGGCACACACGTCTCTAATGAGAACCTGACCAACCACTGTGTCTCATTCCCAGTCTTTATTACTGTTGCATCATTTCTGGGTGGGCGTCAATAGAGGCTACATCTAGATATTGGCACTTATCAACCGTATGCCTAGTATGAACATGGCTTATGTTCATTTGCTGTGCCAAGAGGGTGCATGCTGCATTTTGTGTGGCAGTTGCGGAGGCCTCCTCAAGGCTGGGGAACATTTCATAAGTGTACTGGGGTATGTGTGTGTGTGAATGGATTGCAAAACAGTAGAATTATTTCATCAATAATAAAGATTGTACCATTCTTATTTTTTTTAAGAGATTCTAATAGCACAAGCATCTTTCTTATATTATAATAATATACCACTTTATAGTTAACTGTAAAACCTAAGATTACGCCTTTAAGAATCATGCCGTTTTGTTTTATAGTTTAATAATTGTTCATTTGAAAACAAATGTGAGCTTCCTAGAAACCAATGTAATGACTTATAAAAATAGCATTTTGCCAAAAGCTACTGTGCACTTCTAAAGAGCACTGATATTTTACTGTTATAGTTGCTATTCTCAGGGAGTACTTTGCACATTATTCCTACTAAAAAGAGAAGTAGCATTTGCCGTTAAACCACAGTTTGGCTTCACTGTTTTACTATGAAGTATTCTCCTCCGGGAATAATGACAAAATAGCTAAGCACAAGTATAGCCTTATATGGGAGCATTAAACTATATCAGTTCATGTCTGGTTTTTCTGCACAAAGAAGTGCCACAATTTCATAAGGTTCTTCCTCAAATTTAGTGTGCTCTTCGTGATACGCTTCTTTATTTTTGCTTTACGCAAAACAGCAACCCATGTGGAAACCCCTCTACTGAGACAGACTTCACGTGGAGCATCTCACCACAACCTACTGACAGGAATGTGTGTGTGGGGGGGGGTGGTTTGGAGGCAAGAGCAATCCTTTGGTGGTGGTGAGATACTACACAAAAATGGCATAAAGAAGATTTCACTAAGATGCAAGTTCGACTGTTTTGTTGGAGGCAGACTTCAACATCAAAAGAAAATTCCCTCTGTATTATTATTATATATTTTACCCTGCCACCTTCCTACTAAATTGAGGCGCTCAAGATGCTTTATAGTAAATAAAAACGGCACCCATCTTACTAAAATATGTACAAACTCAGCCATAAAGAGGGAAAGCAATGCCATATATTAATTTCAGAGTAAAACTTACAAGAATAAAACATTTTTATGCATAATATATATGTATGACATATATATTCTATCCTTTCAAGGTACTGAGAACAATGTATATGGTTGACTCTCCCCACCCCCATCATTTTATCCTCACATCAACCTTGTGAAATAAGTTAACCTAGTGACCACTGTGCCTTCTAAAAGAGCCCGTGCCAGTGCTCAGACCTCTTTGGCAGCTGGGTAGTGTTGCGACGTCACTCCGGACTTTTTGCGATGATGTCATCACATCATCACCAAACTTTTGGGTTGCCGAGTTCCACGCTGCACGGAGTTTGGTTAAGAAGGGAATGGCCACTGGGACATGCACCGTAGAGAGAACACTGCTAGCGACTAGCTTAAGTTTAGCAAGTGTGAACCTTGTAGGTGAGGAGGAGATTTGAAGTCAAGTAAGTGATGATTACTGTTTATACTTTCAGTCCAATCCTATCTCACTCCCTGCATGGTGTCCACTGCATCCCTCAGGGGATTTTTGGCATCTGGATGCCTTCTCAAGGAAAAGGAACATTTGTTCCCTTCTCCCAGGGTAAGCCCATGCTGCCCCCATGGGTCAACTTGGATCTGTGCCAGTTATATTGCTGGCACAAGTTCTCATGCCCAGGAAGGAGGTTAGGATTCAGCAAGCACTGTCAGACCCCGCCCCCTTCCCAGACCTGAGTCACTTTCCTCCCCACCCCTGTTGCCTCCCCATTCTGCCCACCCCTCCCCATTCCTCCCTGTCACCCTCCCACCCTCTGTGCGGCCTTACCTGAGGCAGTGGGTGTCCCCAGCCTGCGGCCACACAAACCTAGCCGCTCGGCATTTCTGGCAGCAACCAGACTTCGCTCTCAGGTGTAGACACATTTGTGACGGACAGAAAGCACATAACACTGCTAGAACACTCATTCTGCCAGCATAACAGCCAGATAGGATTGTCCTTTGAGATTTACTGTGATAACACACTTTGGGTGCAATCCTAGCCCTCACTTGAGCTGACGCAAGTCCCTTGTGCAGGCCTAAAAGTGTTGCAAAAGTGCCATAAGGCACTTTTGCACCACTCTCCAGGGAGATAGGCTGGCGCATGGACATGCACTGGCCTCCCCGTGCCGACACGGGACCCGGAGGAAGAGTGAGTTGCTTCGGCTAAGCTTGGCCAATGCAAGGGTCTGGGAGGGCATGGAGAGGGTGGAAAGGAGGTGACTGGGAGGCGTTTCAGGGCATGGGGAGGTTGGGCAGGGAGCGGGAGAAGGGGGCAGGAGCCAGCAGTTATGCTGGATCCTAGCCCCTGTTCCCGAGCAGCACTGAGTGGCCTCTGGCTGCTCCGTTCTGCTCAGATCTGCGCCACCTCTTCAGGAGTAGTCACATTGGGGCTGCTGCAGTGTGGCATGGGATAAGGGGAAAGGTTTCCCCTTGCCTTGGGCTGTGCTGCTTTTGGCCCCAAACTTGCCCCAAACCTGCTGGCCTGCCTGCTTCCAGCGCAAGTTAGAATTGAGCTGTTTATTGTGTAAAAACTCTGTTTTTCCTACATTAGCTTACATCAGTAGCTGTTTTGTGGGACTATGGAAATCTGACACATTAATTCAGATGAGAGCATGCATATCTTTTCTTCTAATGGGAACCATTTTTTCTTTATAATTGCAAACCCTCTAGCATACTTTGAGCAATGTAAATAATGAGAATAATTTGCTACAGGAAATGGAGTTCATAAGAGTTCTTTGCAAACCTATGGGTTTTGTTTTTTTAAAAAAAAAAAAAAATAATAATAATAATATGAAACAATCCAAGCAAATGGCTCAAGGGAAATAAGTGCAAAAAATGTTAATATTTATAGTGGTCTTGTTAAGACTAAATTTAATTTTACCAGGATGGTTTGAATTTTTGCAAATGAGATATCTGCAAAATTTTTATAACCATTTTCATGAAAAATACACAATGGCTTTTTTTTACCTGTTCCGATACCTCTCTATCCAGATTATGTAACCCTATTCAGTCCAAACTAAGTTGGTGCCAAGTGAAGTTTCCATAGTGTACTAATACAAACTTTGGAGGTATGATCTGGATTGTAGCACGAAGGGAAAGTGCTGTCCCGTCCCCCCCCCCCCCCGCATGCTTGATTGTAATATTACCACGACCCTAATTGCTGTTTGCATCTGGGAAAAAAATCATAGAAGGACAAACTACAGGTTTCCTGTAATGAACAGTTTTGCCCTTACTAAAAAATTAAATTAAATTTAAAAAATCATCAAGGTAATCTCCAGAGTTGAAATCCAGGCACTTGGCACATAAATTAAGATTGTAAGCCCTTCGTGGCAGAGACCTGTCTTTTTGTTGTAAAGCACCATGCAGAAGAAGAAATACAGGGTGACCCAAAAAAAACAGAACCCATAAAAATTTTATTAAATCCTACAAAGGTCTAGTAATGTCCAAAATGTCTTTTCCTTGGTTGACCAAGACATATTGGGGAAGATCATTGTTCCAGTATGTCATGCACAAAGTCGACTTGTATACCCTGAAAGAAAAAAGAAGAAAAATTAAAATTAACAGTTTTATTCAAAGATTTGTGGGTTCTGGTTTTTTTGGGTCACCCTGTAATAACCGTTTTCACTCTTGTATTTGCTTACAAAGCCAGTTACATCCTAGTATTGCATCCCAGTAGAACAAAGCAAAGACCTAAATGTCAGTTTAACATCATGTTTGTGACATTGAGCTGATGTGGTTGTGATCCTTACCCCGCCCCCAGTCTAGGCATTTATAATTTGTTGTCATATCAAGTCATATAGTTGTGCAGCTGAACTTGCTGACACTGAAAGGCTGAACTGGTGAAGCAAAAGAGCAATGACGCTATTGTTCAAGTTGCCTAAAGAGCTTTGATGTGCCTACTTCTTACATAGACCTAACAGAGCAGCATGAATGAAATCCACAGTGCTCATTCCTACAAGAAAAGTAAGTTCATTTAAGGATAATGAAAGTTGTGAGTAGCTAGAATTTGTGAACATGAGTCTTTTCAACAAATTCACCAATCCTGAATACATTATGGGAAGTATGTCTGCTTAATTTCAGTGAAATTTCTCCTTGGATTTTGGAATTCTAATCTACCTGGCCATGTTTCCAAAGGCAAACTGATGCGTTAGGAGCCTTTATTCTTTTTTCTTTTTTTTCCAGAGCAAGTACATGCTTAGGTCACCACTGCTTTCAGATCCTTCAGTTCATTTACAGTCTCCCTCCTGTGCATTGTCAATGCATATTTGAGCATTAATAAAATACTTCCCCCCCCCCCATCTTGATGTAGTTGTGTGGTGGTTTCCCAATGCACATGCTCAACTGTGCATTGATAAACATTGCAAAAAATAATCTTGATTCCGATTATATGTGATCCTTCTGCATGATGCAATCATACATACAACTACAGTGTTTTATCACTGCACGTGAGTATATATTATGTAGCAAACAACACACACTTCAATTCCAGAATTAATTCAGTACTTTTCCAAATTAAATTGCAATTCAGGAGGAATGGAATGTTGAGCAGAGCAAACCCAGAGAACAGTAAAGGAACAGAATTGGGTAAATCTGTTTATCCCTAATTTCAGTGGTGCTGACCTATGTGTATCAGGTTCAGGATTGACTGGCGAGACATTTAGATCATTATTTTGTTCTCTTGTTGGAACAAGACCCAAATATTCTTTAGAATTGACATTAGGAATATTATCAAGTTGAAATGTCAGTCTTTTAGATCAGGGGTGCCCAAACCCCGGCCCTGGGGCCACTTGCGGCCCTCGAGGCCTCTCAATGCGGCCCTCGGGGAGCCCCCAGTCTCCAATGAGCCTCTGGACCTCCAGAGATTTGTTGGAGCCCACACTGGCCCAAAGCAACTGCTGTCAGCGTGAGGGCGACTGTTTAATGTCTCGCATGAGCTGTGGATGAGGGCTCCCTCCACTGCTTGTTGTTTCATGTCTGTGATGTAATAGCAGCAGAAAAGGAAAGGCCAGCTTTGCTTTATGCAAGGCCTTTTATAAGCCTTGAGCTATTGAAAGACCTTCATTCATTCATATAAGTTCATCTTTAATATATTCATTCATGTAAACTTATGTAAATTTATTCAAATTTTAAATGTAAATTAATTCTTTCCCCCCCCCCAGCTCCCGACACAGAGTCAGAGAGATGATGTGGCCCTCCTGCCAAAAACTTTGGACACCCCTGTTTTAGATGTATGGTGATAATTATTCCAGCACAGAAGTGGTTTTCATAGAAAAATAGGAAATTTTTCTTGTCTTGGGAATGATATAGTATTTTAATATAAGGAATAGAGCATTCATCCTCTTAATTTTTCCCTATCATTCTGTTTCAGTTAAGCCTTACGGGTCCAGTTCTCAGATTATATTGGCATTGTGCTGCACAGATCATGACTCATTTAAGTCAGCTTCCAGGGGTGTGAAGCCATGCAGCTTGCATGGATGTTGCATAGGATGACTTATATCTGCAAGACAGGGCAGCCTTCCTCAAAAATTAGC